>NC_050100.1:218391317-221045361 GCF_902167145.1 Zea mays | reverse complement strand
GAAGTCTGCACGCCAGCTGCTTCTCCCCTCCCTCTCTTCGGTCCAACAAGAGGAGGCAACACAGCAGCAGCCACAGCCAAGCTTGGTCTTCTTGTAACTCTAGACGTGGGGATCTGTCTCCAGAATATACTAAGACAGAGACATGGGTCAATGAATTAACGAAGTAGAAACAATGAGAATAAAATATGAGGTGCTGGCGCGCTGCTTTATGCATATTTAGTTAGAATTGTATGTGTTGCAGCATAGGCACACATATAAATCAGCGTAAAAACCCATTTTTTGACATAAAGAACCGAAGAGCGTAAAATACATGGTGATTGATCATAAATACACCTAAAAGTAGCATTAAGGTCGTGCATTAAAAATTAGCATAGATGCTAGTATGAATCAACAAAAGCAACCATAAATGTTTACAGGTGCGAAAGCCATAAATGGTAACTAGACTTGAGACATACGGGGAAAGCAAAGCCAAAAATCAGATGCAAAGAGCAATCTGAAAAGGCAGCCACAATTTTACAGGTGAGTGGGCGAGTAGGTGCTAGGGACAGGTGGGGTATGGATTTATCGGTTACAAGCTATCTATAGACATTTTTTAATTAAAATAAAGAAAGATCCACCTTTTCTTTTCTGATGAGCTTGCACCCTTCTACTGGACCACTGCTTTGGAAGAATTCCTGCAGTACTGCGTCCGTCACTTGAAGATGGATATTGCCAACATACCTATTGAGAATGTGATCGATGAGCACAAAAAGGATAAATGTAGAAAAGGTAGTCAACATTATTTTGCAGAATTACAGCATGCCATTTACGATTCCAATTTCACGCTGATGTACTTATCTGTTGAAGGATCCCATTCATAAACATCCATGCCATTTACAATTCCAATTTCTATAGGCTTTGCGCGAAGGACACCATTGAAAGGGAATTAGGCTTACACCTAGTTCCTAAATAATTTTGGTGGTTGAATTGCCCAACACAAATCTTTGGACTAACTAGTTTGCTCTAGTGTATAAGTTATACAGGTGCTAAAGGTTCACACTTAGCCAATAAAAAGACCAAGGGTTGGGCTCAACAAAAGAGCAAAGAGGTAACCGAAGGCACCTCTGGTCTGGCACACCGGACTGTCCGGTGTGCCACCGGACAGTGTCCGGTGCACCACCGGACATGTCCGGTGCACCAGAGGACTCCAACTCGAACTCGCCACCTTCGGGAATTTCCAGAGGCCACTCCGCTATAATTCACCGGACTGTCCGGTGTACACCGGACAGTGTCCGGTGCTCCAAGGGAGGTCGTCCTCAGGAACTCGCCAGCCTTGGGTTTTCACTCCAGCCGCTCCGCTATAATTCACCGGACTGTCCGGTGTGCACCGGACTGTCCGGTGCATCTGCGGGGCAACGGCTACTTCAGGCGCCAACGGCTACCTGCGGCGCATTTATTGCGCGCCAGCGCGCGCAGAGATCAGGCACGCCCATGCTGGCGCACCGGACACTCTACAGTACATGTCCGGTGCGCCACCGGACATCAAGGCGGGCCCAGAAGTCAAAACTCCAACGGTCGATTTCCAACGGCACTGGTGACGTGGCGGGGGCACCGGACTGTCCGGTGCGCCATCGAACAGACTGCCCAGCCAACGGTCAAGTTTGGTGGTTGGGGCTATAAATACCCCAACCACCCCACCATTCATTGCATCCAAGTTCTCTACTTCCCAACTACTACAAGAGCTCTAGCATTCAATTCTAGACACACCAAAGAGATCAAATCCTCTCCATATTCCACACAACGCCCTAGTGACTAGTGAGAGAGATTTGCTTGTGTTCTTTCGAGCTCTTGCGCTTGGATTGCTTCCTTCTTTCTTGATTCCTTTTTGTGATCAAACACTCACTTGTAATTGAGGCAAGAGGCACCAATTGTGTGGTGGCCCTTGCGGGAAGTTTGATTCCCAAGTGATTTGAGAAGAGAAGCTCACTCGGTCCAAGGGACCGATTGAGAGAGGGAAGGGTTGAAAGAGACCCGACCTTTGTGGCCTCCTCAACGGGGAGTAGGTTTGCAAAAACCGAACCTCGGTAAAACAAATCCGCGTGTCACACTCTTCATTTGCTTGCGATTTGTTTTGCTCCCTCTCTCGCGGACTCGTTTATATTTCTAACGCTAACCCGGCTTGTAGTTGTGTTTATATTTGAAAATTTCAGTTTCGCCCTATTCACCCCCCCCTCTAGGCGACTTTCAATTGGTATCAAAGCCCGGTGCTTCATTAGAGCCTAACCGCTCGAAGTGATGTCGGGAAATCACGCCAAGAAGGAGATGGAGACCGGCGAAAAGCCCACTACAAGCCATGGGAGCACTTCATCGGAAGAGTCCCGCACCAAGAGGAAGGAGAAGAAGAAGATCTCCTCCAACAAAGGGAAGGAGAAGAAATCTTCTTCTCACCACAAAGAGAAGAAGGAAAAATCTTCTTCCCACAAGCCGCGTCGGAGTGGGGACAAGCAAAAGAGGATGAGGAAGGTGGTCTACTACGAGACCGACACTTCATCAACATCAACCTCCGACTCCGATGCACCCTCCGTAACTTCTAAACGTCAAGAGCGTAAGAAGTTTAGTAAGATCCCCCTACACTATCCTCGCATTTCTAAACATGCACCTTTACTTTCCGTCCCATTAGGCAAACCACCAACTTTTGATGGTGAAGATTATGCTAGGTGGAGTGATTTAATGCGATTTCATCTAACCTCACTCCACAAAAGTATATGGGATGTTGTTGAGTTTGGTGCACAGGTACCATCCGTAGGGGACAAGAATTATGATGAGGATGAGGTGGCCCAAATCGAGCACTTCAACTCTCAAGCGACAACAATACTCCTCGCCTCTTTAAGTAGAGAGGAGTATAACAAAGTTCAAGGGTTGAAGAGTGCAAAGGAGGTTTGGGATGTGCTCAAAACCGCGCACGAGGGAGATGAGCTCACAAAGATCACCAAGCGGGAAACGATCGAGGGGGAGCTCGGTCGGTTCCGACTTCGCAAAGGGGAAGAGCCACAACACATGTACAACCGGCTCAAGACTTTGGTGAACCCAGTGCGCAACCTCGGGAGCGTCAAGTGGGACGACCACGAAATGGTTAAGGTTATTCTAAGATCTCTCATTTTCCTTAATCCCACTCAAGTTCAATTAATTCGTGGTAATCCTAGATATACTAAAATGACCCCCGAGGAAGTAATCGGGCATTTTGTAAGTTTTGAGTGCATGATCGAAGGCTCGAGGAAGATCAACGAGCTTGATGATCCATCTACATCCGAAGCTCAACCCGTCGAATTCAAGGCGACGGAAGAAAAGAAGGAGGAGTCTACACCAAGTAGACAACCAATCGACGCCTCCAAGCTTGACAATGAGGAGATGACGTTCGTCATCAAGAGCTTCCGCCAAATCCTCAAACAAAGGAGGGGGAAAGACTACAAGTCCCGCTCCAAGAAGGTTTGCTACAAATGTGGTAAGCCCGGTCATTTTATTGCTAAATGTCCTATATCAAGTGACAGTGACCGAGGCGACGACAAGAAGGGGAGAAGAAAGGAGAAAAAGAAGTACTACAAGAAGAAGGGCGGCGATGCCCATGTTTGTCGGGAGTGGGATTCCGACGAAAGCTCAAGCGACTCCTCCGACGACGAGGACGCCGCCAACATCGCCGTCACCAAGGGACTTCTCTTCCCCAACGTCGGCCATAAGTGCCTCATGGCAAAGGACGGCAAACGGAAGAAGGTTAAATCTAACTCATCCACTAAATATGAGTCTTCTAGTGATGATAATAATAGTGATGAGGAGGATAATTTGCGTGTTCTCTTTGCCAATCTTAACATGGAGCAAAAAGAAAAATTAAATGAATTGATTAGTGCTATTCATGAAAAGGATGACCTTTTGGACTCCCAAGAGGATTGTCTAATTAAAGAAAACAAGAAACATGTTAAGGTTAAAAAGGCTTATGCTCTAGAAGTAGAAAAATGTGAAAAATTATCTAGTGAGCTAAGCACTTGCCGTGAGATGATTGACAACCTTAGGAATGAAAATGCTAGTTTAAATGCTAAGGTTGATTCTCATGTTTGCATTGTTTCAACTTCCAATCCTAAAAATAATAATGATGATTTGCTTGCTAGGATTGAAGAATTGAATGTTTCTCTTGCTAGCCTTAGAGTAGAAAATACGAATTTAATTACTAAGGCTAAAGATTATGATGTTTGCAAAGTTACAATTTCCGATCTTAGAGATAAAAATGATATTCTTCATGCTAAGATTGTTGAACTTAATTCTTGCAAACCCTCTACATCCATTGTTGAGCATGTATCTATTTGTACTAGATGTAGAGATGTTGATGTTAATGCTATTAATGATCATATGGCTTTAATTAAACAACAAAATGATCATATAGCAAAACTAGATGCTAAAATTGCCGAGCACAACTTAGAAAATGAGAAATTTAAATTTGCTCGTAGCATGCTTTATAATGGGAGACGCCCTGGCATTAAGGATGGCATTGGCTTCCAAAGGGGAGACAATGTCAAAATTAATGCCCCTCCTAAGAACTTGTCTAACTTTGTTAAGGGCAAGGCTCCCATGCCTCAGGATAACGAGGGCTACATTTTGTACCCTGCCGGCTATCCTGAGAGCAAAATTAGGAAAATTCATTCTAGGAAGTCTCACTCTGGCCCTAATCATGCCTTTATGTATAAGGGTGAGACATCTAGCTCTAGGCAACCAACCCGTGCCAAGTTGCCTAGAAAGAAAACTCCTAATGCATCAAATGATCATGTCATTTCATTTAAAACTTTTGATGCTTCTTATGTGCTTACTAACAAATCCGGCAAAGTAGTTGCCAAGTTTGTTGGGGACAAACACAAGGGTTCCAAGACTTGTGTTTGGGTACCCAAAGTTCTTGTGTCTAATGCCAAAGGACCCAAAACCGTTTGGGTACCTAAAGTCAAGAACTAAAATTGTTTTGTAGGTTTATGCATCCGGGGGCTCAAGTTGGATACTCGACAGCGGGTGCACAAACCACATGACTGGGGAGAAAAAGATGTTCTCCTCATATGAGAAAAACCAAGATCCCCAACGAGCCATCACATTCGGGGATGGAAATCAAGGTTTGGTCAAAGGATTGGGTAAAATTGCTATATCACCTGATCATACTATTTCCAATGTTTTTCTTGTTGATTCATTAGATTACAATTTGCTTTCCGTTTCTCAATTATGTCAAATGGGCTACAACTGTCTATTCACTGATATAGGTGTCACTGTCTTTAGAAGAAGTGATGATTCAATAGCATTTAAGGGAGTGTTAGAGGGTCAGCTATACTTAGTAGATTTTGATAGAGCTGAACTCGACACCTGCTTAATTGCTAAGACTAACATGGGTTGGCTCTGGCACCGCCGACTAGCCCATGTTGGAATGAAGAATCTTCATAAGCTTCTAAAGGGAGAACACATTTTAGGATTAACAAATGTTCATTTTGAGAAAGACAGGATTTGTAGCGCATGCCAGGCAGGGAAGCAAGTTGGAGCTCATCATCCACACAAAAACATCATGACGACCGACAGGCCACTGGAGCTCCTACACATGGACCTATTCGGCCCGATTGCTTACATAAGCATCGGCGGGAGTAAGTACTGTCTAGTTATTGTGGATGATTATTCTCGCTTCACTTGGGTATTCTTTTTACAGGAAAAATCTCAAACCCAAGAGACCTTAAAGGGATTCTTAAGACGGGCTCAAAATGAGTTCGGCTTAAGGATCAAGAAAATAAGAAGCGACAACGGGACAGAGTTCAAGAACTCTCAAATTGAAGGCTTTCTTGAGGAAGAGGGCATCAAGCATGAGTTCTCTTCTCCCTACACCCCTCAACAAAATGGTGTAGTGGAGAGGAAGAATCGAACTCTATTGGACATGGCAAGGACCATGCTTGATGAGTACAAGACTTCGGATCGGTTTTGGGCCGAGGCGGTCAACACCGCTTGCTACGCCATCAACCGGTTATATCTTCACTGAATCCTCAAGAAGACATCATATGAACTCCTAACCGGTAAAAAGCCCAATATTTCTTATTTTAGAGTCTTTGGTAGCAAATGTTTTATTCTTGTTAAAAGAGGTAGAAAATCTAAATTTGCTCCTAAGACTGTAGAAGGCTTTTTACTCGGTTATGACTCAAACACAAGGGCATATAGAGTCTTTAACAAGTCCACTGGACTAGTTGAAGTCTCATGTGACGTTGTGTTTGATGAGACTAACGGCTCTCAAGTAGAGCAAGTTGATCTTGATGAGATAGGTATTGAAGAGGCTCCGTGCATCGCGCTAAGGAACATGTCCATTGGGGATGTGTGTCCTAAGGAATCCAAGGAGCCTCCAAATGCACAAGATCAACCATCCTCCTCCACGCAAGCATCTCCACCAACCCATGATGAGGACGAGGCTCAAGTTGATGAAGGAGAGGATCAAAAGGATGAGCCACCTCAAGATGACGGCAACGATCAAGGGGGAGATGCAGATGATGAAGACAAGGAGGACGAACAACCAAGGCCGCCACACCCAAGAGTCCACCAAGCAATACAACGAGATCACCCCGTCGACACCATTCTCGGCGACATTCATAAGGGGGTAACCACTCGATCTCGTGTTGCACATTTTTGTGAGCATTACTCTTTTGTTTCCTCTATTGAGCCACACAGGGTAGAGGAAGCACTACAAGATTCGGATTGGGTGGTGGCGATGCAAGAGGAGCTCAACAATTTCATAAGGAACGAGGTATGGCACTTAGTTCCACGTCCTAACCAAAATGTTGTAGGAACCAAATGGGTCTTCCGCAACAAGCAAGATGAGCATGGTGTGGTGACAAGGAACAAAGCTCGACTTGTGGCCAAAGGATACTCCCAAGTCGAAGGTTTGGATTTCGGTGAAACCTATGCACCCGTAGCTAGGCTTGAGTCAATTCGCATATTATTAGCCTATGCTACTTACCATGGCTTTAAGCTTTATCAAATGGACGTGAAAAGTGCTTTCCTCAATGGACCAATCAAGGAAGAGGTCTATGTTGAGCAACCTCCCGGCTTTGAAGATAGTAAGTACCCTAACCATGTCTATAAACTCTCTAAGGCGCTTTATGGGCTCAAGCAAGCCCCAAGAGCATGGTATGAATGCCTTAGAGATTTCCTTATTGCAAATGGCTTCAAAGTCGGCAAGGCCGATCCTACTCTATTCACTAAAACTCTTGACAATGATTTGTTTGTATGCCAAATTTATGTTGATGATATCATATTTGGGTCTACTAACGAATCTACTTGTGAGGAATTTAGTAGGATCATGACACAGAAATTCGAGATGTCTATGATGGGGGAGTTGAAGTATTTCTTAGGATTTCAAGTGAAGCAACTCCAAGAGGGCACCTTCATTAGCCAAACCAAGTATACTCAAGACATCCTAAGCAAGTTTGGAATGAAGGATGCCAAGCCCATCAAGACACCCATGGGAACCAATGGGCATCTCGACCTCGACACGGGAGGTAAGTCCGTGGATCAAAAGGTATACCGGTCGATGATAGGTTCCTTACTCTATTTATGTGCTTCTCGACCGGACATTATGCTTTCCGTTTGCATGTGTGCAAGATTCCAATCCGACCCTAAGGAATCCCACCTTACGGCCGTAAAACGAATCTTGAGATATTTGACTTATACTCCTAAGTTTGGGCTTTGGTACCCTCGGGGATCCACATTTGATTTAATTGGTTTTTCGGATGCCGATTGGGCGGGGTGTAAGATTAACAGGAAGAGCACATCAGGGACTTGCCAGTTCTTGGGGAGATCCTTGGTGTCTTGGGCTTCAAAGAAGCAAAATTCGGTCGCTCTTTCAACCGCCGAAGCCGAGTACATTGCCGCAGGTCATTGTTGCGCGCAATTACTTTGGATGAGGCAAACCCTGCGGGACTACGGTTACAAATTAACCACTCTCCATCTTTGGGGGAGAGAACAAAAGGACTTCATCTTTGGTATAATCTTAACTCATTTGTTTATGACCAAAGAGGAAGACATTACTTCGAGGGCTCTAATAATTCCGTTTTTGGCGATTCATGCCAAAGGGGGAGAGAGTATGAGCCCAAAGCAAAAGGACCGCACCACCACCAATTTCAAAAACTTAGTGTTTTCTAAGAATATTTTTCAATTAGTATCTTATTAAGTTCAAGAAGGGGAGAAAGTAGTATTTCAAAAATGATATATCAAAACCCTCTTGAACACTAAGAGGAGGATCTCCTTTAGGGGGAGTTTTGTTTAGTCAAAGGAAAAGCATTTGAAACAGGGGGAGAAAATTTTAAATCTTGTAAATGCTTTGCAAAATCCTATTCATTTACCTTTGACCATTTGCAAAAGAACTTTGAAAAGGATTTACAAAAGAGTTTGCAAAAACAAAACATGTGGTGCAAGCGTGGTCCAAAATGTTAAATAAGAAAGAAACGATCCATGCATATCTTGTAAGTAGTTATATTGGCTCAATTCCAAGCAACCTTTGCACTTACATTATGCAAACTAGTTCAAATTATGCACTTCTATATTTGCTTTGGTTTGTGTTGGCATCAATCACCAAAAAGGGGGAGATTGAAAGGGAATTAGGCTTACACCTAGTTCCTAAATAATTTTGGTGGTTGAATTGCCCAACACAAATCTTTGGACTAACTAGTTTGCTCTAGTGTATAAGTTATACAGGTGCTAAAGGTTCACACTTAGCCAATAAAAAGACCAAGGGTTGGGCTCAACAAAAGAGCAAAGAGGTAACCGAAGGCACCTCTGGTCTGGCACACCGGACTATCCGGTGTGCCACCGGACAGTGTCCGGTGCACCACCGGACATGTCCGGTGCACCAGAGGACTCCAACTCGAACTCGCCACCTTCGGGAATTTCCAGAGGCCACTCCGCTATAATTCACCGGACTGTCCGGTGTACACCGGACAGTGTCCGGTGCTCCAAGGGAGGTCGTCCTCAGGAACTCGCCAGCCTCGGGTTTTCACTCCAGCCGCTCCGCTATAATTCACCGGACTGTCCGGTGTGCACCGGACTGTCCGGTGCATCTGCGGGGCAACGGCTACTTCAGGCGCCAACGGCTACCTGCGGCGCATTTATTGCGCGCCAGCGCGCGCAGAGATCAGGCACGCCCATGCTGGCGCACCGGACACTCTACAGTACATGTCCGGTGCGCCACCGGACATCAAGGCGGGCCCAGAAGTCAGAACTCCAACGGTCGATTTCCAACGGCACTGGTGACGTGGCGGGGGCACCGGACTGTCCGGTGCGCCATCGAACAGACTGCCCAGCCAACGGTCAAGTTTGGTGGTTGGGGCTATAAATACCCCAACCACCCCACCATTCATTGCATCCAAGTTCTCTACTTCCCAACTACTACAAGAGCTCTAGCATTCAATTCTAGACACACCAAAGAGATCAAATCCTCTCCATATTCCACACAACGCCCTAGTGACTAGTGAGAGAGATTTGCTTGTGTTCTTTCGAGCTCTTGCGCTTGGATTGCTTCCTTCTTTCTTGATTCCTTTTTGTGATCAAACACTCACTTGTAATTGAGGCAAGAGGCACCAATTGTGTGGTGGCCCTTGCGGGAAGTTTGATTCCCAAGTGATTTGAGAAGAGAAGCTCACTCGGTCCAAGGGACCGATTGAGAGAGGGAAGGGTTGAAAGAGACCCGGCCTTTGTGGCCTCCTCAACGGGGAGTAGGTTTGCAAAAACCGAACCTCGGTAAAACAAATCCGCGTGTCACACTCTTCATTTGCTTGCGATTTGTTTTGCTCCCTCTCTCGCGGACTCATTTATATTTCTAACGCTAACCCGGCTTGTAGTTGTGTTTATATTTGAAAATTTCAGTTTCGCCCTATTCACCCCCCCTCTAGGCGACTTTCAACCATCCAACTCAACACCCTTATCTAGGCCAGATGTGAGTTCCTTGACATAATGTGGACTGACTGTTAGAACCAGATCACTCTCTCTGTTCTTTTTTATTTGTCGCATTTTAGTACAAAAATGAACTAGCAGGCGACAAATATTCGAGAATAGAGGTAGTGTAATTTATAGATTCCGAACTTTTGATTCCTTTGACCATTTACCAAATATAATTTTGAGGCAACATGCTTATGGACTGGAATCAAATAATATAAACTCTAGCTAAGCCCCCAAAGTCATGGCCACACAACAGTGTGAGATTTGCCTTTAGCATTGGTTCCCCAAACCACTTGAGATTTGGCAAGAACTGAACTGAAATGGAAAAGCTAATCACATACTACACTCTGCGCCAGACTAGGCAGGACAAACACAGATCAACAACGGGATCCATATGTGCCTGCTCGCCTAAACAACACAGATTTCTCAAAACGAACTGATGATCCTCGGATCACATAAATTTTTAAAGCCAGCCAATGTTAGTAAACTGTAAGTTGACTACCAGCTAACAACAAATATGTTAAACACCATGTATTTCAGTTACTTCAGAAAAGAAATATTGACGTAGATATGCAGAGCCATATAGTGACATTAGTAGATATGCTTAGATCTCACGAGTTCGCTCCAGCATGTATATTTTTTTTCCTATCCCTTTTGGCGGTTGGCCGGTCAAATTTTTTTTCTTGGGGCCCCTGTTTGGGAGATACATTCTACACTCAGAGCAATATGGTAGATTGAAATACCTCAGCATGGATATAATGGCGGCGTCAAGGACACCATCGACAAGTTTCTGAAACGGGATGCAAGAATAGTGCTGACCTGGGCCTTCTCATCATCTTGGAGTCCAAGATTCCCTTGGAGGAGCAGTCCCTAGCAGCAGCAGCCTCCCGAGCTCTACACCTCGTCCTGGCAGAGTTCTGGCTCGCCCTTCTTGTTGACGACGTCCTTCCTCTAGTGATCCAACAGCGCCTCCAAGGAACTCATGGTCTGACCAGCCTTGACACCGAAGACAGAGCTAACAGCCATCACTCCGCCACTGCTGAAGCAGGACGCCGTGCGGTGCACTCAATAAAGCTGGAGTCCATGGGAAAATGGCCAACGCCCTGTGGGAGGAAACCAGGGACAGGCATCGAGGAGCCGCCGCCCCGCGCGGTTGACATAGCGCCGACGTCCGAGACCGCCATAGCCTAGGAGGTGAACGCCCACAAGCCGGTGGACACGACTGTGGGGGCGAGGGCGCTGTGCCGGCGCGCTGTTGGGCGAGCACCGGGAGGGAGCGATAGGCTGGCGGCGGCTAGGGTTTGGATTGGTGTGAGGGAACGAGGGCGGTTGGCGATCTAATGTGACCCTGTGGGGTGAATGGGGCTAGCGCTCGGGCTTTTCCAGCTGGGCCTCCACCACGCACGTGTTATGTGCTCAGCCAGACCGAAGCGACCAGGGCTTCCTCGAGTTATTAGGAGCCCAGGGCTTTTAATACATAAACTATATATATATATATATAAACACATAACTAGAAAAGCAAGCTAAGCCATTCCCCTGGCAACGAGAGTGGTGGGTAGATCTGATCTTATCGACTCCTGAAAAGCGAGCGGCAGATCGCTATCTACCCATCGCCGTCTCTCTATCGAGAGCTAGTATACCTGCTAGCGTCGAAGCATTGTGATGCCAACCAATCAGCTGGTCGGAAACAGTATACGCTACTGTAGAGCAGCTAACAATAACTGGACGCGAGGAGGCATTACAAGGATCCGCACGGCAAAAATCCACACCGTCGTCTCTCGTGGGGCAGCAGGAGAGGACAGGAGGCAGGCACCTTGATGGCGTGACCAGCTGGTAGCGGTGCTCCAGTGGCCAGTGCTGCAAACACGAAGAAAGTCGTGGTCTCTGCACTGCAGGGAGCCCTCCTCCTCCCTCCCGGAACCAGAAAAACAAAGGCTCAAGGGCGGCTGAACTGGAAGCCCCCCCAACACGCGCGCCATGGCATCAGCCGCCGTGGTGGTGGGTGGGTGTGCGAAGAAAGTCGTGGTCTCTGCACTGCAGGGAGCCCTCCTCCTCCCTCCCGGAACCAGAAAAACAAAGGCTCAAGGGCGGCTGAACTGGAAGCCCCCCAACACGCGCGCCATCAGCCGCCGTGGTGGGTGGCGCTGGCGCTCTTTCGGCTGTGATTATGGGATGGCGATCCGATCCTGCATCTGCACCGAACGTCTCCGGTCCGTGACACAAACACACACACACATGTGGCGCCACGGCCCGTGGGCCCGGCTGGAGAGGGCAAACGGACACCCTGGTGGCGGGAGTGCGGGACTGGGACAGCGAGCGAATGAATGAATGGCAGGGACGGAGGGACCCCATCCCCGTCGTCCCAGACCAATCCACTGCCAGGATGAGTCGGGGACTCAGGGGGATCCGAATCCGATCCCCACCGCAGCTTCACTGGTGGTTCCGTCCGCGGCGTCGCATGCATGGCACGCCACGACCCCTTCCGCGGCTGCGCCCGCCCAGCGTTGACGCGTTCGCCCTGTCACGCCGACGATGCTCGGCATACAACGCCACGCCAAGTAGTTTTCTAACAGAAACCTGGGGGGCACCAGCTCACGGCTCACGCTCGCGTTGACAACCCCTGGTCTTCAACCCTTGTCCGTCAGTGCACCAAACGGTTTCTTACACACACTGACACACGCGGACAGACAGTTGATCGGGTCATCTGACCGAGCACCACCAGTGCCCCGCCCTGTCCACCAAACCAAGAACCGGCTCCCTTCGCTTGGCTCTCATGCTTCTACAGTGTCTCTACAGATTGAGCCGGCTTTACACCACTTACTACTATACTACTGCTATCAGAGAAAACATTCTGGATCTGGGATGCGACCTGATCCAAGTGCCGGAACCGGTCAGCAGTTTTGAGGGAGGCTCTCAGCTCCTCGGACTCTGCTCTGCTTTCCTGTATGTACCTGTAGGGTGAAAATGGCACTGCTTCAGTGCTGCCCTAGCTGCTCGCAGTTGAACTCCGTCTCCGTCCTCCGTGTGCGCCACGCTCGAACCCCGAGGCGAGGCGAGGCGATGTGCAATCGGAAGGAGAAAAGGAACAGCGCGTGTCAGGGACGGGGTGTAGGTGTAGGTGTAGGTGTGGCAGCATGCGTTTGGGCTTTGCCATCGCCAAGCTGATCCTTTTTTTATTCCATGGGCACGGTACGTCGCACGCTGCCCTCTCTTCTAGGTGCGCACGGCGCACCGCTCTACTTCTTCGCCTTGTGTACTGTACGCCGCTGCTTTCATTTCAAATAGCTACTAGGTGGTTTCCATCCTGTTTATTTAATAAAAGGGCTTACTGTAGGGATTGTCTACAGTATTTATTTTTTCTTCATCTTCTTTTTATACATCTGAAAAAAGGGATTCGGGAATGTACAAATTTACAACCTCATAGTCTTGAGGGAAACACGTCACAAAGTTTGTACCAAACTTTAAGGGAGGCAGCTAGCGACTCTTTCATCCTTTAGGGTATGTTCGGTTAATCGGTTTCACCTAAGGGCTTGTTCGTTTTGAAGGAGTTTAAGGGGGATTGAAGGGGGTTAAATCCCCTCCTATTTAAATTTGTATAGAAGGGGATTTAATCACCTCCAATCCCCCTTAATCCACACGTAACCGAACAAGCCTTAAACCGGAGGGGATTGAGGGGGATTGAATCCCTTTCTATTCAATTTTGGTTAGAAAGGAATTTAATCCCCCCATTCTCACTCAATCTACTTCTAACCGAACAAACCCTTATGAGTTAAGGACTACGTCGTCAACGAACATGCGATGCCCTTGCACCGTGGGATTGTTGGAGGAATTTCATCAAACACACACCATGGTTATGACGATCTCTATAGACCTGCCAAGTGCGGATTAGTTGACTGGAGAGTGACTCCAACGATCCGCTATTGCCGACACCATTACAAAAACACTTCTCGACTCCACGTCAGCTAGCTATTTGAGACCGTCATTACGGACGCGCTTACAAAAACACCACTTCTCTCTAGCTCTCTCTCTCGATAACTAATCGCGTGGAAATCCCGAGGCGGCGCAAAATCCACGTGCTGCTTGTGATCGCAGTTATTTCCCTGTGAATCTCGATGCACGGAGGCCTTCTGGCCATGCCACGGCAGACGACGGCACGACGCGGGCGTCGGCGAGCGTGAAAACTGCCACAGGGATCCTACCGCGCCGTCTGGGTGAATCCCGAGCCACCGCACCAGCATCAACTCGTGACTCTTCACTTGCCTCGGCTGCCCCCACGCCGCCGTACAATCGCTGAAACCTCAGAATATTTCCTTGTGCCTGCCGTCACTGCGACGTGGGGTCCAAGGACCAGCCGGAGATGCGCAAACTTTATTATTATAACCTGTTGCCCGTCAGACGTGAGCGGCAAGCCTTGCTGTCTCCTGTCCTGGTCCTGCTAGTACGTGGGTTACTTGAGGAGTTTGCTGAAAAATCAGTTTACTAGTGCGGTAGCTAGCAATAGCATGGTGGATTCGGAAACCATCATATGATTATGAATATGATACTGGTGGTGGGTTTAGTTAACTCCCGCCCCCTCTTGATTATTTGCTCAGTTTTTTTTTAAACACACATACGAGTAAGCTGGTTGGTGGATTCGGTCTACACTGACCACAGATTTTTCAGATGCCTTTTTCCCTCTGGATTCCGATTCTGGCGCGTCTTCCTGTGTGGACCGTTTCTTTCTCTCGCTGACAAGGATCTGAAAAATAGCAATAGATTGACCATTCGAACTGGTAGGCAGCATAGTAGAAACCGTTTAGTATACCGAACGCAACTACATGGTATAGATTATTGTTGGCGACTCTATTAATTAATTTCGACATGACGACCCTTTCTCTCCGATCATATTCCTACGTATCATTGCGTCCTCTTTTTTTTTTCTTTTTGCTAATCAGTGAAGAGAGTAAGAATGGAGCAGCAGCAGAGAGAGAGAGAGAAATATGTCAGTTGCGAGTAGTAATCTAGATAGGCAATTACAGTTACGCAGACATAACGGAAACTAGCATCCACTTTGGCGCAAAACCAGGAAAAATCGTCCCGTCACGGCCAGCCACTCGTCTCGTCGTCTATAAAAAACACTCGTCCCTCTCGAACCCACATCCATGCCCCGCAGCCGCAGCCCCGGCCCCTACCTTCTCCTTCTCCTTCCGCTTCCCTCCCACCCCACACCGCAAGCCCAAACAAAACGCAACGCGAACCAGCCACACGAATCCACCAGCGCACGCGCACCGTCACGCGAGGGGCCCTCCCTTCTCGCCCCGTCCGGACCCCCGCCCGTCGCCGTCTCTCCCGTCGCGCGCGCCACGCGAACGGCACCTAGGCGAAGCGGCGCACGATGAGGCCGGGCGGGCCGCCGAACTCGCGTGCGCTGCAGCCGCCGGGCACGCCGGGGCGGTCGCGCCGGCGCCCGGACCTCACCCTGCCGCTGCCGCAGCGGGATCTGACCTCCCTCGCCGTGCCTCTGCCCCTCCCGCCGCCGCCGTCCTCCGCGCCGTCGTCGGGGTCGCTGTCGGCGCCGGCGTCGCTCGGCGCGCCCACCCCGCCGACCTCGGCCGGCGCCGCGCCGCCGAACCCGCCGCCGCTGTGCGAGCTGGAGCGCGTGCGGCGCGTCGGGAGCGGCGCCGGCGGGACGGTGTGGATGGTGCGCCACCGCCCCACGGGCCGCGCCTACGCGCTCAAGGTGCTCTACGGCAACCACGACGACGCGGTGCGGCGGCAGATCACGCGCGAGATCGCCATCCTCCGCACCGCCGAGCACCCGGCCGTGGTGCGCTGCCACGGCATGTACGAGCAGGCCGGGGAGCTCCAGATCCTGCTGGAGTACATGGACCAGGGGTCGCTCGAGAGCCACCGCATCGCCGACGAGCGCTTCCTGGCGCACGTGGCGCGCCAGGTGCTGTCGGGCATCGCCTACCTCCACCGCCGCCACATCGTGCACCGCGACATCAAGCCCTCCAACCTGCTCATCGACTCCGGGCGCCGCGTCAAGATCGCCGACTTCGGCGTGGGCCGCATCCTGAACCAGACCATGGACCCCTGCAACTCCTCCGTGGGCACCATCGCCTACATGAGCCCCGAGCGCATCAACACCGACCTCAACGACGGCGCCTACGACGGCTACGCCGGCGACATCTGGAGCTTCGGCCTCAGCATCCTCGAGTTCTACCTGGGCCGCTTCCCGCTCGGCGAGAACCTGGGGAAGCAGGGCGACTGGGCCGCGCTCATGTTCGCCATCTGCTACTCCGACTCGCCGCAGGCGCCGTGCAACGCCTCGCCGGACTTCAAGAACTTCATCAGCCTCTGCCTACAGAAGAACCCGGTGAACCGTCCGTCCGCGATGCGGCTGCTGCAGCACCCGTTCGTGGCCCAGCCGCAGCCGCAGCCCCTGGCCGCCCCGCCGTCATGATGGCTCGCCGAAATCCACAATTCATGACCGATTTGATTGATTGATTGCTTCCCGTCGTGGTACAACTGAAGGCGGCGGGCGGATTGATCTCTCACCTTGTCGCCTGACCTTTGGGGTGGATGGATGGTTGGTTGCATGATTGGTTGTGGATGGCCATGAGATGCGGTACCTAGAGACGTTCCTCCTAATCCTAGCTAGGCATGCAAGTGGCTCAGGACAAGCCGCTAACCCGCAGGGCTGACCGCACCTCGCCGCAACGACCCGCATCCGCATACCCCGACGGCGTACTGGAGCTCGGAAAGGCGCGCACATGGCGTTCCGCGGATTATGGCGCCGCCTTGTATTTCCCTGTCCGATCGTTGAAGCAGCAGCAGAGGGATCGAGTTGATGCAGAGCAGCAGAAGACGAGAGCCACGCCGCCGCCGCAGAAGTGTCATCGTCGGCGCCGTTTGTCTCCAACTCCTTGCAGGAAAGGAAGAGGAATGCGGAGGCATAGGTCACGGTCGGTCGGTGCCATGGCCGAGGCGGGGATGAAGCGCAGCTTGATTGGTGTCCCATGTTCCATGTGCAACCACCTGATAGCACGCGGCACTTGCATCCACATTGCTAGCCCATTATGGGAATTGGTAATTGAGGCCTCCTCCACAGCAATCATCACCGCATCATCATCCATCGTTGCTGAATGCTGCTGTCGTCTCAGCACTTCTTTTTCTCCCCCCTTTCATCCTTTCAATGTTCATGTTCTTCCAAGTCATCATATAAACTGGGTTGTTAGTTAAAACCATTGCGTTTCATCGTTCTGCAATACTACATGCCAGTCACTCTCATTGGACTGGAAGCGGAGTAGCTGGTGGTGGTGAACTGGTGATCCAAGTCATCTCCGTTTGTGCGTGTGTTCTGTTCTACTGGTCTGGGGAATGGCTCGCTCTGTTCCTTTATCGTTCTTGTTGCTGTAAAAGAACGGATGGCTGCCAGGCAAAGCACACCGCTGCACTGCAACAACTGATCACGCATGGCTGCCTTTCCTTTTTCTCGTTTCTGGCTCTGCTCTCCCGTAGTAGCCGTATGGTTCTTTTGGGCTTGCGAGGAGTGCGAGCGAGAGGCGCCGCCGCTTTTGGATAGATTTTGTAGGACTGCGAAAGGGACGGCACATAGGAAGGGCATGTGGACGCGTGAGCCATTCCAAGGCCGCCGGGGACATTGTCTGGCTGTGCGGCTGTGCTGTGCCTATGGAGGCAAGAAAGGAACGGCGTCGGGGGGGGGGGGGGGGGGGGGGGGGGGGGGGGGGGGAGAACGAAGAATGAAAGAACGCCAACTCGGGCATTACGGGATGCATATGCATCGCCGCTGATTGGAGAGAGAGAGATAGAGCAGCAGCGCAGCAAAAAGGCGTGGGGGAAGAGGGGAACCGAGGTGCCCCACACGGACACGGGTGACGACGGGCCGGCGCAGCGCAGCCCATCGATGGCGCGCGGTGGACGAAGCAGAAGCCTAGGCTGCCTGTCGCGTAGCCCTGCCACTGTTTGGAAGTTTCGCCTCGGCGACGCATCGTCGGCGTCAGCGTATCTACAGTACACTGCAGTAGGATCTATCTCCTGAAAAAAGGGCTGCGTCATTGGAATTGCGAATTGGCCCGAGCGTACTATGTACTCCTACAGTACACTGCAGGGTTCCTTGGGTCACTGTCTCTGAACAGGAGGGGGGGCCCGGCCCGAGGACACTTTTGAAAGCAGTTATAAATTTTACACAAAACTTTAGTAAAAACAGTACCCACTTTTGACCGTCACCTTTTTTTTAAAAAAAAAATACTATACAGGCTAACAACGGGCTGCGAAAGTGCATTAATTTTTTGAAATCGGTGATCTAGGTGTTTGACTTAGATAAACATAGTACAACATATAAAAACTAACGGAGCCACGGATGGAGTAGTGTCTCTAGGTTGTGGCCATTGTCGCATCTCACAAAATACAGACACAAATGATGTACGTGTATGGGTTTCAAAGTGCGGGATCTGATCATGTTTTGACTGGGCAAAGGCCGGTCGTTCTGTCGTTCGGGCAGCCACGCCGGTCGGTGCACGTGCATGGCCGGGGCGGGGCACAGGCCGTGCCGGTGGACCAGAGTCCTGGCTCTGGAGCTCAGATGCGCCCCGCCGCGGCACATCGGTGAACCCACACGGCGCCGGCGGCCCCAACGAGGGGTGCGGTTTGGTCACCGGTGCAAGGCACGGAGGGCGCAGCGCGTTCGCTCCGCACGTCCCACGTGGTCACCGTGTCTCCGCTCCCCCAGCACGCGTGGGGCAAGCCGTGAAAGGTGGACGGGCCACGCGCACACGGCACACTGGCGGACCGACCGGCCTGCAGGGCTCGCGTCCGCGTCTTGGCTTTTTGCCGACCACAGGCGCGTTACATACGCTCCCTCCCTGCGTGAGGCGAACGTCGGTGCGTGTCTATTGACGAGTGCTAGACTGCTAGTACATAAACTTCTTTTGAGGCAGAACCGTAGAGGCGACAGGTATATATTTTCAAATTTAAACTAAATTTCACCCCTAACGAATTCCGTAAATGCGCTGCCCCAACATGTATTGCAGCTATATGGACCGAGCGAGATAAGGCACTTTTGTACAGTAGAGCTAATAGTTAGTCAGCTAATAAATTATTAGATGAATTTAATCAGCTAATGAACTAATTGTTAGCCGTGAGATAGCTAACAATTAGCTGTGGATGATGGTGTTTGGAATTCAACAACTAATTTCTAAAAGCTAACTATTAGTTTTAGAGGTTCCAACATTGAACTAACCCCTAGTGGAACGGGCGATAAGAACATCCGAACTTCTCAGGAAATGTGCGCAAACCTCTGCGCCGTCGGCGTCAATCAGATCGAATGTCCTGCTTTGCTGCGACCAGTGTGATCTTTACGAACGAAATGGTCAGCGTCAGTGCGTCACCACATCATGCAATGTGAATTTTTCAGAACGACTTTCGGGAGTAACCGAGCCGTCGGTGCTCTTTTTTTTTTTTGTCTTTTCGTATTTTACAGAATTCACATGTTTTTTTGTTGTTCTTTTGAGTTGGAAAGAAAAATACTACATACACACTGCACAGTTACTACTTACTACCGACCATGCTACTACCACTGGCATTGCCATGCCACGCTCTGCTACTGCCAGCTGCATCGGTTGCCGACAAGGTATTGGGGACGGATGTGTTGTGATCAGAGGAGGATTGTGTGTGCCTGTGTGGTGGGGGGCATCACTATCTCTTCTATACAGTACTTCAACACCTGTTCTCTGACCTCTACTGACTATAATTAGAGCGAGTTCAGAATGTCTATCATGTTCGTTTTGTAAAATTCAACCGATTCGACGGGTAACTACCAGTTACCCCTTCCAGTTTTTCTGCTAAGCATATGAGGTAATCAGATGGTTGCAGACAGACAGGACCTGGATCTCAAACTATTGTCAAGTTCATCGGAAAGGAACATTTCTGGACAAGGCCGATGCCGCGTCTTACCATCGCCTCGAGGAAGTCACGACTTCAATCAGGCAGGTGTGCACATGGCAGAAAAGGAACATCTTTTTTATTTCAGCACAGCAACCAACAAGCTTGAGATAGTTTGAACTTTGGATTTCCAATAACATGGTAAATTCCCATTTACAAGAATATGCACTGTCATGCAAATATTTGCATTACCTAACACTTATATTTACATTGCCAGCAACAACCAACAAGCACAGGTCCTACGCTCGAATCACCTAGCAGCACGTATGAGTTACGTGCTGATTGATGCCAATTATCTAGCTGTTGTGCATAGCAACCCACATGGTAAAAGATTAATGACCTCTCAAGGCGAATCCACTGGAAATAGCAGTAATCTTTTACGTAGTAGTTGGCATTCACCGGACGGACTACTTGGCTACACTACAAAATTGTCTATCATATGGTATATGACGTCTTCTCCATCTGAATTAATTGGATGGATCCTAACCTGCAACCATAGTAAAACCAAAAGAAGTGCTTAGACTTCCCTGAAACTACAACCCTATATTCCTTTCTGCAATAAGGTAAATTATGTAGCGATACAGGGAAGTTCCATCTGTTACTAACTAACAAGGAAGTGTCATATACGTCAAGGGAAAATTTCACAGCTACTGATCAGGTAGTAGTAGCAATAACAATGTATACAATTCTTTCTCAGCTGCCCAACAGAAAGATTGTCATTTTTTTACAGCATTTAAGTTGTTATATTACTTAGCAGTTGAACTGAACTCCTGATTGGTGGTCTCGTTGTAGCATGAATCACCAGATGGTTAAAAGTATGAATGCAAGTGCGACTGTACTAAAATAACTGTCCGCAGATGGCTAGGCTGTTAGTCTTACCTGGATGTTATTATGGGCGTTGTATCTTAGCCAACTCTTATGAAAGCATACGTCCACACGTTCCCAGGCCACTTGTGTAAGGCCACGGATCATCACCTCTGTAATAACAGATGTCTTAATGCACAGCTATAGCAGGAAACCGACTGCAGCTAGATGTGCAGTGCACATCTTACTCCGATCAGTAATTTTGTAATTAGCTAAGCTTACAAATTAACAGGTAGCATTCAACAGCATTTCAGTTGCCAGCTTCTCAAGCCTTTATGCAACTCTTACATGCACTGGTACACCTCTATCCGGTGTTATAGAAAAAAGGGCAAATCCCACACATGCAAAATTATGGCATATCTATCTGTCATTATTACCTTCATAACTATCTGCCAGTGAATCTTCTACAGATCCCTCTTGCCGATGATCCTCTAGATTTCCTTTATCGACATTAATAATATGAGGATACTTTTCATCGTTTGCTGTTAGCTTGAGCTGGGAAACAAAGAAAGGCCACATTATAGACAGATTAGTGGTAAAGCACATGGAGATTTTTATTGCCCCTTAGTAAGAAGAAGTGCTGCTTTACTTTTGGTAATTCATGTTGACGTCGAAGCGATGATGTTCTCCAACCAACTATATCTATTTCGATAAGTTAAGGGCACATGTAAACGGATACCCTTGATAATCAATTCATAAAATGATGCAGAAAATAGAAAATGTGTAGCATCAGTTGGATACGATCATATGTTACATTAGCATAGGCAACACGACGCTTGAAACAGCGCAAAGCAGACCTGCATAAGGTAACAGTGTAAATAGGACTTTTGAAGCAAGATTATGAATTATAGAGACTGATATGACTTGGCAATTATTGGACCAATACATGAATTTCCCGTCGTCACAATCTTCAACCATTCGTAGGAGAAGAGGAGGCTTCCCATCATCATTGTCTGTAAGGAATAGATGTTTACCAGTTCTTCCAACTATAAAATGTGCTGTTCCTGCAGCAGTTTTCTCCAAAAGTGGGACACCAAAAAGGAAGGGAAGCTGAAGAGCACAAATATAAAAAATGAATCAGGGCCTTAGTTCCTGTCATACCGATACCTTTTTGTTATTGAACTCAAACATAACCACAGGCAAGAATTTATGAAAGAACAAATATTAAGGCATTCAGGAGTAAGAATGAGACTCAGAAAATGGGCGGGTTTCTGAGCTGTTTGTCCAAGTAAATAAAAAGCTAAAAGGTATATCATAGAAGAAAGTAATGACCATGGACTTACTTGCTTATTCAACCTTGAGCCCAAGTGAGGTGTAGCAGATGTAATAAAATTGATTGGTTCCAAACCAGCTATTTTACCAACATCACGTACATTTTGTTCATCAGAAGGCTTATCAATGTCACAAGAAGATGTTTCATCCATGGCAGGTTCATAAAGTTTTCCTATTGCATATCTTGTTACTAAGCCGCCAAGTGAATGAGCAACAAAAGATATTTTCCTCAAGTTTCTTCTCCTCTGAACAACTTGTCGAACCTGCATGATAAATATTGGTTTCATCTTGTATTATAACCTTCTAGTTGACACCATGTAAACTTTAATGATTATTAAAACACAGTACTCAACTATGAATTGGAAAAGGGCAAATGAATACGAGAAATGAATCTATGAAAAAAACGAAATTAATGAAGTTACTACTTTATAGTACCTCCTCTGCTAGCCTTTCACCCATTAAGTCAACTCCGTCATATGTTAATTTTGAATAATTGCTCTGACTACCTGCATTAAAGAAATATTAATACAAGTGTTCTTAAAATAGCACAAAGTGGGTTATTTCTCACTAGCCACTAGCCAGGTCAATGGCCACTTGAGTGGCAGTGGAAGTTGGAACAAACATGACATGGAAACTTACTGAGTAGCATGAGGGTACCCGTGGACATAACAGGATTGTCACTAGCAAACTAGATTGCGTTGCTGCTGTGCATCACTCCCAGTTGCATAATCATTTCAGTGACTTCAATCGAGTTCAAACTATGATTATAACCTGCTGTAACTTGTGCTTACTAGTGTTGCAAAGTATTCTCAGCAGCTGCTTTTAGAATCACATACCCACAAGCACCTTCAGCATTTTACGTTTTACAATTGTCCTATAGCATCACCACTTCAGCGAATTCAGTTACATCCAAAATCTTCAGCAACCAACTAAAATTCCCCCAAACTTTGGACCTTCTCCACTAAGATTTAAGATTGACCACACACTTCTATGTGCTACCCACCCTCCACCCCTTTCTATAAAGGAACAAGGAACCAATTCAAGGTTTGCGAATTGCGATAATAAATTGCAGCCGTTTCAAATGGAAGAGCGCAACTAGTACAAAGTACGAACACTCACGATGCACGTAGACTTTTCCCGGCAATCTCTTGACAAACTGCTCTGCTGCAAACTTCCAATCCGCAGAACTGATAAGAGACAAAATTAGACGAAATAGGAGTATCAGACTAACTAACACACAAGAGCAAAACGATCGCGCGCGCGCACACCTCCCGTACAGCCCGTTCACCATGACGACGAGGTGGTCAGCGTCATCCCCGCCACCCTCCTCTTCCTCTCGTCTCCCGGCGGCCTTACCCTCCGCGTTCGCGGTCTCCTCCGCCGCCGCGGCGGGCTGAGACAGACGCTGCGACAGGAAGCACCGCATCCAGTTCACCAGGTCCGGCTTCTCGTCCCTCGGACGCGGCTTGCGCACGAGCAGGAACCCCATGTCGAGCCCGAGGTCCGGGTGTGGCCACCGCGAGCTGCTTTGGTTTCGACTGTGGCGCGTGAGGGGGGTACTCGGGGACTGGCCCGTGAGGGAGACGCGGCGGCGGCGAGGTGGGGAACGGGAGGAGGCGGAGGCGGAGGCGAGGGAGCACGTGGCGGAAGTATAGAATCTGGAAGATGCGGGCATTTCCCGGTTCGTTGGTGGTCCACGTCGGACGGTTCTCGAGTCGCCGGAATGACTCCAGCCGTCCAACGGATGCTTTTAGTGGAGATGGGAGAATCGACGACAGCGATTGCGGGGCGGATTCGCGTGTGCCTTTGCATCGTGAGGTTCAAATCAAATTTTAATAACTTAGAGTATCTCCAGTAGAATGCTAATAGAGGGCGAAGCTAGACAACAAAGTTATCAAGTCAACTTTACTAATCATCGTCTAAATACAACAATATATTTATATAATATTTTTCAAATTTTACGGGGGTCACCTGACCCAATAAAAGCCCCTGGCTCCTCCCCTGATGCTAATTGTTTTCCTAGAATGTGAGCCTTGTTTGGTTTGAGGGGACTAAAGTTTAGTCCTTTTATTTTAATCTCATTTAGTCTCTAATCTCTAAATAGTTAAACAGTGGGACTAAAACAAAGACTAAACTACTTTATACTATAGTTCCTTAAGGGTGACTAGAAGGAACTAAGGGTCTGTTTGGTTAGGCTGTGACTGTGAAAAAAGCTGCTGTGAGTTGTGGAAAAAGCTGTTGTGGCATGTGAGCTGTTAAAAAGCTAAAAATCGTTTGGTGGAAACCATTAAAAGTCATTAAAAGTTATTCGATATATATTTTCACAGTTCCATCTGAAAGCAAATAAAAGCAGGTCCAGAGGTGCTTTCAATTTTGCACTGCAAGAAAGTCAGCTTTTAGAAAAAGCTACTTCCTGGATCCAGTCATTTGGTTTGGCTTTTAGCTTTTAGGTGGTAAAAGCCAAAACCAAAAGCTAAACCAAACACACCCTAAACCATATTAATTTTACCTTTTGCTCTCATTTATTTCAGTTGCACTAATTACGTAAGATTGTTAAGAGACATTTTAGTCTTCTTACGAGTCATTTAATGTGTTATGAATATTTTTTAGTCCCTGCAACTAATTAATATAGGGACTAAAATTTAGTCATTCGAATAAACTTTAGTCTCTGAACTAAAGAAACCAAACAAACCTTTAATATTGGATGGTTGAAAAACATAATTCTTCCAAAAATCTAAACCGAATACTAATAACTTGTTCCTAAAAAATTTAAAAGAGACCACGTAGGCCACATCAACTTTTATTGATCTATATGTCTTTGCGTCAGGTTTGTACGAAGCAATAAGACAATAATTTGCTTCTACAATATTTTTATCTTTATGAATTACAATTATAGCAGCTCAAATAACCGGCTTTAATTTGAACCAAACAGCCCACCACACAGTCCATATTCAATGACTATCTGCGTAGCTTCATGCATAAACTGATTAGCATTGAGTTGTAAGAAGATGTTCAATTAATAGGTCATAGATCAAGTAGATCGGTTCGTAAATAATCTCAAAGGCTATGTTAGCTGAACATCAAGCGCAACTAAATTCTTCAAGATGCCATTTTGTCACCAAACTAAGCAAAGTAAGATGGCAAAAGCCACTCCCTTCATCAGCGTGACATTGTCGCCAACTAATAAAAAGTGAACTGAACCATATGTAACTAGTTTGGAAACTCCATTTTTCCAAGAAAAAATGAACTAATTTCTCTTCAGAAAATGAAAAACTTTTAAGAAAATAAGGTTGTCAAACTTACTCGTATATGTATTTAAACAGAAAGTAAACTGAACCATATGTAAACCAACCATGTATTTGAACATAAAGTGAATTGAACCATATGTAAAACAACAATGTGCTAAATTGTTGGTCTCAAACCGGAAGAAAGCAAACTGAACCATGTCTTCTCTGCAGACTGGACATCTACCAAACTGACATCTAGCACATTCATGGGTGAGTCAAACAGACATAGCTATCCAACACCAACTCACATTGCACCTGTAGAGTACGTGTTGCATCAGAGGCACCACCTACACAATGCGAGTCCCATTGGAAATATGATAAGAACTGAGATTAGCTTATGGAGCCACCTATTTCATCATGTTAGACCATACAAACAGCAACAACAAAGATAACTTATTCCTACTTCTAGACCAGCTGACTCCTAGGCATGGCACAAGTAAACAGATCTGGTTGTCCACTTGACCCACCCTTTTGTGCTTGCACCCCAGTATCACACTATTGGTAAAAAAATAATTTGCCTCAGTCATATGAACATGTAGCTGGTCTCCAGAGACATTGCTTCAAGGAAGCTGGAAAGCTTGCTGGGACCTCTTCTTCCTCCTCGTCAACACCGACGTCAGAATCGTTGTCCCACTCCATCGTCGCGGGAACCCTAGCCCATTCCAGGGGGCACCGCTAGGGTTGTGGTCTGAGAGCACCTAGAGGGGGGGGGGTGAATAGGTGATCCTGTAAAGACTTGAAACTTAAAGCCACAAAACTTGATTAGGAGTTAGCACAATAAAATCAAGTGACTAAGGAGAGCTCTTGAGAAGCACAATAGACACAGTGAAAACAAGCACAAGAGACACGAGAATTTATCCCGTGGTTCGGCCAAGTACAACACTTGCCTACTCCACGTTGTGGCGTCCCAATGGACGAGAGTTGTACTCAACTCCTCTCAAGTGATCCAATGATCAACTTGAATACCACGGTGTTCTTCTTTTCTTTACTCTTTCCCGTTTGCGAGGAATCTCCACAACTTGGAGTCTCTCACCCTTACAATGAGAATCAAAGTGAAAGCACTAGAGTAAGGGAGGGAAGCAACACACACAAATCCATAGTAAATACGCACACACACGGCCAAGACTCGAGCTCAAATGAATATCACAAAGTTCTCACTAGAACGGAGCTCGAATCACTAAGAATGTCAAACAAGTGCGTAAAGACGGAGTGTGAATGATCAAGAATGCTCAAAGTATGCTTGGTGTTCTCCTTCATGCGCCTAGGGGTCCCTTTTATAGCCCCAAGGCAGCTAGGAGCCGTTGAGAGCAATCCAGGAAGGCAATTCTTGCCTTCTGTCGACTGGCGCACCGGACAGTACGGTGCACCACCGGACACTGTCCGGTGCGGATTTCTTTCCTATTCTAGCGCAGCCGACCGTTGAGGATTTGGAGCCGTTGGCGCACCGGACACTGTCCGGTGCACATCGGACAGTCCGGTGCCCCCATCTAACCGTTGGCTCGGCCACGCGTCACGCGCGGATTGCGCGGTCGACCGTTGGCCCGGCCGACCGTTGGCTCACCGGACAGTCCGGTGTCTCACCGGACAGTCCAGTGAATTATAGTCGTACGCTGTTGACTTGGTTCCCGAGAGCGGCGACTTCACCGCAACCGACTCACCGGACAGTCCGGTGATTTATAACCGTACGTCGCCGTCGAGACCCGAGAGCAGCCAGTTGACCAGACGCCAGCCTGGCACACCGGACACTGTCCGGTGCACCCAGACTGAGCAGAGTATTGGCTGCTCAAGCCAAGTCTTTTCCAATTGCGTTTTCTCTGATTCTAGCACTTAGACAAATATGTTAGTACACAAAAACCAATGTACTAAGTCTAGAATCATACCTTTGTGTTGACTTTGCACTTCATCCACCATTTGGCATAGTTTCATACTTAAACCATTTGTGTTGGCACTTGATCACCAAAATACTTAGAAATGGCCCAAGGGCACATTTCCCTCTCAATCTCCCCCTTTTTGGTGATTTATGCCAACACAACACAAAACAACTAAAAGAAGTGCAACATCAATGCAAATGAGAACACAAATTTGTTTTGATTTAAATTTGGCATATTTGGATCATTCTTTGCCACCACTTGGTTTGTTTTTGCAAATCGAGCTCAATTTCCTATCTCTAAGTCAAACACACTTGTTGAGGCATAGAGAGAGGTATTCCAAGAGAAATTGATCAAAGATTCAAAAACTCCCCCTTTTCCCATAATCAACCATTATCCCAACAAGAGACCAACATTTGACAATAAGAGACAATAAGAGTATTTTGACAAACCAAAAGCTCTAATTCTATTATTTTCAAAGTTCTCAAGTGGTAGCTGATCCATTTCTTGCTTTGGCCTTATTTTCTCCCCCTTTGGCATCAAGCACCAAAACGTGATCAATCTTGGCCCTTAAACCTCATTGCCTCACCAAAATATTCAAATAAGAGTACAAAGGCAATAAGAATATGGTCATGAACTTGGAGTGAGTTACCCTCTCATCGGAGTGCAGTGGAAGTCTTGCATGGTCCAAGTTCACCTTTTCCCTTTCAATCCACCTTTGAGACTAAATCAAGCAAGCTCAAACACATGGTTAGTCTCAAAAGGGTCAAGTTGTAGCACATCTCCCCCTAAATATGTGCATCATTCGCAAATGGACTTGTGAGGTCCGGGGAGTGCTTGTACAACTTGAGCACCATCAATAAACAACAAAATGCATAAGGGAACATGATCAAAGCATAATACACATGTATGCTACACATCAATCCAAGTTCTGCGAATCTAAGACATTTAGCTCACTACGCAGCCTGCAAAAGGTCTTTTCATCTAAAGGCTTGGTAAAGATATCGGCTAGCTGGTTCTCGGTGCTAACATAAAACACTTCGATATCTCCCTTTTGCTGGTGGTCTCTCAAAAAGTGATGCCGGATGTCAATGTGCTTTGTGCGGCTGTGCTCAACAGGATTGTCTGCCATGCAGATAGCACTCTCATTGTCACATAGGAGTGGGACTTTGCTCAGATTGTAGCCAAAGTCCCGGAGGGTTTGCCTCATCCAAAGTAGTTGCGCGCAACACTGTCCTGCGGCAACATACTCGGCCTCAGCGGTGGATAGGGCAACGGAGGTTTGTTTCTTAGAACTCCACGACACCAGGGACCTTCCTAGAAATTGGCACGTCCCTGATGTACTCTTCCTATCGACCTTACATCCAGCATAATCGGAGTCTGAATATCCAATCAAGTCAAAGGTAGACCCCTTTGGATACCAAATCCCGAAGCAAGGCGTAGCGACTAAATATCTAAGAATTCGCTTCACGGCCACTAAGTGACACTCCCTTGGATCGGATTGAAATCTAGCACACATGCATACACCAAGCATAATATCCGGTCTACTAGCACATAAGTAGAGCAAGGAACCTATCATGGACCGGTATGCTTTTTTATCAATGGACTTACTTCCTTTATTGAGGTCGACGTGTCCGTTAGTTCCCATTGGAGTCTTCGCGGGCTTGGCGTCCTTCATCCCAAACCACTTGAGCAAGTCTTGCGTATACTTCGTTTGGGAGATGAAAGTGCCGTCCTTGAGTTGCTTCACTTGGAACCCAAGGAAGTAGTTCAACTCGCCCATCATCGACATCTCAAATTTTTGAGTCATCACCCTGCTAAACTCTTCACAAGACTTTTGGTTAGTAGAACCAAATATTATGTCATCGACATAAATTTGGCACACAAATAGATCACCGTCACAAGTCTTAGTGAAAAGAGTTGGATCGGCTTTCCCAACCTTGAAAGCATTAGCAATTAAAAAGTCTCTAAGGCATTCATACCATGCTCTTGGGGCTTGCTTAAGTCCATAGAGCGCCTTAGAGAGCTTACACACGTGGTCGGGGTACCGTTCATCCTCAAAGCCAGGGGGTTGCTCCACGTACACCTCCTCCTTGATTGGCCCGTTGAGGAAAGCGCTCTTCACGTCCATTTGGAACAACCTAAAAGAATGGTGAGTGGCATAGGCTAACAAAATACGAATCGACTCTAGCCTAGCCACAGGAGCAAAAGTCTCCTCAAAGTCCAAACCTGCGACTTGGGCATAACCTTTTGCCACAAGTCGAGCCTTGTTCCTTGTCACCACCCCGTGCTCGTCCTGTTTGTTGCGAAACACCCACTTGGTTCCCACAACGTTTTGCTTGGGACGCGGCACCAGTGTCCAAACTTCATTTTGCTTGAAGTTGTTGAGCTCTTCCTGCATGGCCAACACTCAGTCCGGATCTAGCAAGGCATCTTCTACCCTGAAAGGCTCAATAGAAGAGACAAAAGAGTAATGCTTACAAAAATTAGCTAATCTAGAGCGAGTGGTTACTCCCTTGCTAATGTCACCCAAAATCTGGTCGACGGGATGGTTCCTTTGAATCATCGCTCGAACTTGAGTTGGAGGGGCCTGTGGTGCTTCTTCCTCTTCTACTTGGACATCTTGTGCTCCCCCTTGATCACACGCCTCTTTTTGAGGAACCTGTTCATCATCTTGAGTTGGGGGTTGCACCATTGTTGAGGAAGAAGGCTGATCTTGTTCCTTGTGTTCCTGCGGTCGCACGTCTCTAATCGCCATGGTACGAATCGCGTCCGTTGGAACATCATCCTCATCTACATCATCAAGCTCAACTTGCTCTCTTGGAGAGCCATTAGTCTCATCAAATACAACGTCGCTAGAAACTTCAACCAACCCTGATGATTTGTTGAAGACTCTATACGCCTTTGTATTTGAGTCATAACCTAACAAAAACCCTTCTACAGCTTTGGGAGCAAATTTTGAATTTCTACCTTTCTTCACGAGAATGTAGCATTTACTCCCAAAAACTCGAAAATAAGAAACGTTGGGTTTGTTACCGGTTAGAAGCTCGTATGACGTCTTCTTGAGGAGGCGATGAAGGTAGACTTGGTTTATGGCGTGGCAAGCCGTGTTCACAGCTTCCGACCAAAACCGCTCGGGCGTCTTGAATTCTCCAAGCATCGTCCTCGTCATGTCTATGAGCGTCCTGTTCTTCCTCTCTACCACACCATTTTGCTGTGGTGTGTAGGGAGCGGAGAACTCATGCTTGATTCCTTCCTCCTCAAGGTACTCCTCCACTTGAAGGTTCTTGAACTCGGACCCGTTGTCGCTCCTTATCTTCTTTACCTTGAGCTCAAACTCATTTTGAGCTCTCCTTAGGAAGCGCTTGAGGGTTCCTTGGGTTTCAGATTTATCCTGCAAAAAGAATACCCAAGTGAAGCGGGAAAAATCATCAACAATTACTAAACCATACTTCCCCCGATGCTAAGGTAGGCGACGAGTCTGAAGAGGTCCATATGCAGCAGCTCCAGGGGTCTTGATGTGGTCATCACATTCTTGCTGTGATGCGCACTTCCCACTTGTTTACCTGCTTGACAAGCTGCACAAGGTCTATCTTTTTCGAAATACACATTTGTTAGACCTAACACGTGTTCTCCCTTTAGAAGCTTGTGAAGGTTCTTCATCCCCACATGTACTAGACGGCGATGCCACAGCCAGCCCATGCTAGTCTTAGCAATTAAGCATGCATCTAGACCGGCCTCCTCCTTTGCAAAATCAACTAAATAGAGTTTGTCGTCTAGTACACCCTTAAAAGCTAATGAACCATCACTTCTTCTAAAGACAAACACATCTACATTTGTGAATAAGCAATTGTATCCCATATTACATAATTGACTAACCGACAGAAGATTATAACCTAGCTACTCTACTAAAAATACATTGGAAATAGAGTGCTCATTTGAGATGGCAATCTTGCCTAAGACTTTAACCTTGCCTTGATTCCCGTCACCAAATATGATTGAGTCTTGGGAATCTTTGTTCTTGACGTAGGAGGTGAACATCTTCTTCTCCCCCGTCATGTGGTTTGTGCATCCGCTGTCGATAATCCAGCTTGATCCCCCGGATGCATAAACCTGCAAGGCAAATTAGGCTTGGGTCTTAGGTACCCAACTCTTGTTGGGTCCTACAAGGTTAGTTACGATAGCCTTAGGGACCCAAATGCAAGTCTTATCTCCCTTGCATTTTGCCCCTAATTTCCTAGCAATCACTTTCTTATCCTTTCTACAAATTGCAAAGGAAGCATTGCAAGCATGGTAAATTGTAGAGTTTTCATTACTTACCTTCCTTGGAACATGAACAACATTTCTTCTAGGCATATGATGAATAACATTTTTCTTAGCCAAATTTCTACCATGCATAGAAGAACTTGAAGCAATCATGGTATGTAATTCAAAAGCATTATAACTTCTATCATAATGAACATTCCTAGAATATCTCCTATCATGATACATGAAAGCATGGTTCTTTTTAGCACTATTAGTCATTGGAGCCTTCCCTTTCTCCTTGGCGGAGATGGGAGCCTTATGACTTGTTAAGTTCTTTGCTTCCTTCTTAAAGCCAAGCCCATCCTTAATTGAGGGGTGTCTACCAATAGTGTAGGCATCCCTTGCAAATTTTAATTTATCAATTTACTTTTTGCTAGTCTTAAGTTGAGCATTAAGACTAGCCACTTCATCACTTAGTTTAGAAATGGAAACTAGGTGTTCACTACAAGCATCAACATTAAAATCTTTACACCTATTGCAAATCACAACATGTTCTACACAAGAGGTTGATTTATTAGCTATTTCTAACTTAGCACTCAAGTCATCATTGATACTTTTTAAGCTAGAGATAGATTCATGGCATGTAGACAATTCACATGAAAGCACTTTATTTCTTTTAACTTCTAGAGAAAGAGAATTTTGCGCACTAACAAATTTATCATGCTCTTCATATAAAAGGTCCTCTTGCTTTTCTAACAATCTATTCTTCTCATTCAAAGCATCAATTAATTCATTAATTTTATCAATTTTGGTTCTATCTAAACCTTTGAATAAACATGCATAGTCTATTTCATCATCACTAGATTCATCTTCACTTGAAGAAGCGTAAGTACTAGTATTACGAGTGCTCACTTTCTTTTCCCTTGCCATGAGGCAGGTGTGATGCTCGTTGGGGAAGAGGGACGATTTGTTGATGGCCGAGGCGACGAGTCCTTCGTCGTCAGAGTCGGACGATGAACAATCCGAGTCCCATTTCTTGCCAAGGTGTGCCTCGCCCTTAGCCTTCTTGTAAGTCTTCTTCTTTTCCCTCTTCTTTTCTTGATCCTGGTCACTATCATTATCAGGACAATTAGCAATAAAGTGATCAACCTTACCGCACTTGAAGCAGGAGCGCTTTCCCTTTGTCTTGTTCTTTTTGGGATGCTCCTTGTGACCCTTTAGCGCCGTCTTGAAGCGCTTGATGATGAGGGCCATTTCTTCCTCATTGAGCCCTGCCGCCTCAACTTGAGCCACCTTGCTAGGTAGCGCCTCCTTGCCACTTGTTGCCTTGAGAGCAATGGCTTGAGGCTCATGGATTGGGCCATTTAACGCCTCATCGACGTATCTTGCCTCCTTGATCATCATCCGCCCGCTTACGAACTTTCCAAGTATTTCCTCGGGCGACATCTTGGTGTACCTAGGATTTTCATGAATAGAATTTACAAGATGTGGATCAAGGACAGTGAAAGACCTTAACATTAGGCGGACGACGTCATGGTCCGTCCATCGCGTGCTTCCATAGCTCCGTATTTTGTTGACGAGGGCCTTGAGCCTGTTATATGTTTGGGTTGGCTCCTCCCCCTTATCATTGCGAACCTCCCAAGTTCGCCCTCCACCAACTCCATCTTGGTGAGCATGGTGACGTCATTTCCCTCATGAGAGATCCTGAGGGTGTCCCAAATCTGCTTGGCGTTATCCAAGCCGCTCACCTTATGGTATTCATCCCTGCACAATGACGCTAAAAGAATAGTAGTAGCTTGTACATTTTTATGAATTTGTTCATGGATGAACATGGGACTATCCGTACTATCAAATTGCATTCCATTTTCTACTATCTCCCATATACTTGGATGGAGAGAGAACAAGTGGCTACGCATTTTGTGACTCCAAAATCCGTAGTCCTCTCCATCAAAGTGAGGAGGTTTACCGAGGGGAATGGAAAGCAAATGAGCATTGGAACTTTGCGGAATACGAGAGTAATCAAAAGAAAAGTTCGAGTTAACCGTCTTCTTTTTCTCGTAGTCGTTGTCGTTGTCGTCCTTTTGGGAAGATGAAGACTCGTCGCTGTCGTCGTAGTAGACGATCTTCTTGATACGCCTTTTCTTCTTCCCGTCCTTCTTCTTATGACTTGAGCCCGAGTCAGTGGGCTTGTCGTCTTTCGGCTCATTGATGAAGGACTCCTTCTCCTTGTCGTTGATCACCATTCCCTTTCCTTTAGGATCCATCCCTTCGGGCGATTAGTCCCTTTCTTGAAGAGAACGGCTCTGATACCAATTGAGAGCACCTAGAGGGGGGGTGAATAGGTGATCCTGTAAAGACTTGAAACTTAAAGCCACAAAACTTGATTAGGAGTTAGCACAATAAAATCAAGTGACTAAGGAGAGCTCTTGAGAAGCACAATAGACACAGTGAGAACAAACACAAGAAACACGAGAATTTATCTCGTGGTTCGGCCAAGTACAACACTTGCCTACTCCACGTTGTGGCGTCCCAATGGACGAGAGTTGCACTCAACTCCTCTCAAGTGATCCAATGATCAACTTGAATACCATGGTGTTCTTCTTTTCTTTACTCTTTCCCGTTTACGAGGAATCTCCACAACTTGGAATCTCTCGCCCTTACAATGAGAATCAAAGTGAAAGCACTAAAGTAAGGGAGGGAAGCAACACACACAAATCCACAGCAAATACGCACACACACGGCCAAGACTCGAGCTCAAATGAATATCACAAAGTTCTCACTAGAACGGAGCTCGAATCACTAAGAATATCAAACAAGTGCGCAAAGACGGAGTGTGAATGACCAAGAATGCTCAAAGTATGCTTGGTGTTCTCCTTCATGCGCCTAGGGGTCCCTTTTATAGTCCCAAGGCAGCTAGGAGCCGTTGAGAGCAATCCAGGAAGGCAATTCTTGCCTTCTGTCGACTGGCGCACCGCGGCACCGGACAGTCCGGTGCACCACAAGACACTGTCCGGTGCGGATTTCTTTCCTATTCTGGCGCAGCCGACCGTTGAGGATTTGGAGCCATTGGCGCATCGGACAGTCCGGTGCCCCCATCTGACCGTTGGCTCGGCCACGCGTCACGCGCGGATTGTGCGGCCGACCGTTGGCCCAGCCGACTGTTGGCTCACCGGACAGTCCGGTGTCTCACCGGACAGTCCGGTGAATTATAGTCGTACGCTGTTGACTTGGTTCCCGAGAGCGGCGACTTCGCCGCAGCCGACTCACCGGACACTGTCCGGTGCACCACCGGACAGTGCAGTGATTTATAACCGTACGTCATCGTCGAGACCCGAGAGCAGCTAGTTGACCAGACGCCAGCCTGGCACACCGAACACTGTCCGGTGCACCACCGGACAGTCCGGTGCACCCAGACTGAGCAGAGTATTGGCTGCTCGAGCCAAGTCTTTTCCAATTGCGTTTTCTCTGATTCTAGCACTTAGACAAATATGTTAGTACATAAAAACCAATGTACTAAGTCTAGAATCATACCTTTGTGTTGACTTTGCACTTCATTCACCATTTGGCATAGTTTCACACTTAAACCATTTGTGTTGGCACTTGATCACCAAAATACTTAGAAATGGCCCAAGGGCACATTTCCCTTTCATGGTCGGAGCACGGTGTGGGGGCGAGAAGGGCAGATTTATACTGTGCTTGGACGAGATTGGTGAGGTTAACTGGGGGGATAATCGGGGGAGGCCAAGGCAACAATAATGAACATGGCTACTGCTCCTACTGGAAGGTGACTGGTCGGCACAGACATGTTCGTCGGAAACCGAGCAACCTATCAATCACCACAAGTGAAGGGTCGAAGCTTACTCCAATCAGCGGCACCAAGTAGGAATGGAATGGACTAGATCCGTTGCTCCAACTTCGCTCCTTAGGGCCTCGATTGAATCTCATGCGAGCTCGGAGCTTCGAGATAGAGCAAGCCACAACTCCAAATGGACGCGGGAGTTCAATGCGCGCGAACGAGGGGACTGGGGGAGATCCCGCATCACGCATATATGTGGGAGGTGATGCAACCGATTGGTGACGGTGAAAAGATTCGGGTAACTTGAAGAAGCTGTTGGAACAACGGAAAACGTGTTTTACCTCTAAAACTTGTTTTTCAGATTGTTTTAGCAGTGTTCTTGGAATTGCTCTTATAGCATCTCTAAAAGACTCCCAAAAATCCCCCTCAAAAGGTAGTTTTGGAAGTAGCCTAAAGTATATGTGGTATTTGGTTCATCAAATTTGAGAACGATAATGCAATGATATCCGAGGCTCCCAACGTAATTTGTTGTAATGCAATGATTACTTGGTTTTGTTTGGTTGTCTTGGACAATGTGATCCAATCCCTTGCAGCAGCCAATTTTTGAAAGAGGGAAGCGCAACATCAGAGAGAGCGCACGGTGAGAAGCTATAACCAAGTTTCATAGACCCGTATCGGTTCACGAACAATCGATTGTATTTCTGTCCAACCAAACGACAACCAAGAGAATCTATTAGAGTTGTGAATTGATTGCAGACCAAAAGATTCGAATCAAACAGTAATATATTGGGAGTGTATGTTTTTTATTTTCTCCAACGGTTCACCTATTATTTTCTCCAACGGTTCACCTAAATGTAAAGCAAAACTTTAAATTGGTTAAGCTCATGTTTGTTCAAAGGCTATATTTTGTTTGGTCCATGCTGGTGAAAAATAAAGCACATGCGATGTCGTTGTTTAATAGGGTTTATGGTTTAGAGTTATATCAACCTTGGTGGTTTGGATCTATGCATGGAGAGAAAGATCCACTAGATAAGTCATACTGTCGGGGACCATAATTAGGGGTACCCTCAAGGCTCCTAATTCTCAGCTGGTAACCCCCATCAGCATAAAGCTGCAAAGGCCTGATGGGTGCGATTAAGTCAGGGATCAGTCCATTCGAGGGACTCGATCACGCCTTGCCCGAGCCTAGCCTCGGACAAGGGCAGCCGGCTCCGGAGGATTTCCGTCTCGCCCGAGGCCCCCCTCCAGCGGTGAATATATTTCTGGCTCGCCCGAGGCCCCGTCTTTGCCAAGAAGCAACCCTGACCAAATCGCCGCACCGACCGACCAAATCGCAGGAGCATTTAATGCAAAGGTGGCCTGACACCTTTATCCTGACGCGCGCCCCCCAGCCGGCAGAGCCGAAGTGACCGCCGTCACTTCGCCGCTCCACTGACCGGCCTGACAGAAGAACAGTGCCGCCTGCGCCGCTCCGACTGCGGTGCCACTTGACAGAGTGAGGCTGACAGGCAGTCAGGCCCGGCCGAAGGCACCATAGGAAACTCCGCTCCGCCCGACCCAGGGCTCGGACTCGGGCTAAGTCCCGGAAGACGGCGAACTCCGCTCCGCCCGACCCAGGGCTCGGACTCGGGCTCAGTCCTGGAAGACGGCGAACTCCGCTCCGCCCGACCCAGGGCTCGGACTCGGGCTAAGTCCCGGAAGACGGAAAACTCCGCTCCGCCCGACCCAGGGCTCGGACTCGGGCTAAGTCCCGGAAGACGGCGAACTCCGCTCCGCCCGACCCAAGGCTCGGACTCGGGCTAAGTCCCGGAAGACGACGAACTCCGCTCCGCCCGACCCAGGGCTCGGACTTGGGCTCAGCCCCAGAAGACGACGAACTCCGCTCCGCCCGACCCCAGGGCTCGGGCTCCGCCCTGGCCTCAGCCGACGGTCTCCGCCTCGCCTGAACCAGGGGCTCGGACTCGACCTCAACCACGGAAGACGGACTCGACCTCGGCCTCGGAGGAGCTTCCACATCGCCCAACCTAGGGCGCAGACCAGCCACGTCAACAGGAGGCGCCATCATCACCCTACCCCGAGCTGACTCGGGCCACGGGGAACAAGACCGGCGTCCCATCTGGCTCGCTCCACCAGATGGGCAATGATGGCGCCCAGCATATTCTGTGACGACGGCGGCTCTCAGCCCCCTTACGGAAGCAGGAGGACGTCAGCAAGGACTCGACAGCCCCGACAGCTGTCCCTCCGCCAGGCTCCAGCACTCCTCCGACGGCCACGACATCACACCAGCTGGGTGCCAAAATCTCTCCGGCTGCCACGACGGCATGTACTTAGGGCGCTAGCTCTCCTCCGCTAGACATGTAGCACTCTGCTATACCCCCCATTGTACACCTGGATCCTCTCCTTATGCCTATAAAAGGAAGGACCAGGGCCCTCTTAGAGAGGGTTGGCCGCGCGGGGACGAGGACGAGACAGGCGCTCGCGTGAGGCCGCTCGCTCCCTCTCCCGCGTGGACGCTTGTAATCCCCTACTGCAAGCGCACCCGACCTGGGCGCGGGACGAACACGAAGGCCGCGGGATTCCCACCTCTCTCACGCTGGTCTCCGGCCACCTCGCCTCCCCCCTTCTCGCTCGCGCTCGCGTCGACCCATCTGGGCTGGGGCACGCGACGACATTCACTCGTCGGCTTAGGGACCCCCCGGTCTCGAAACGCCGACAGTTGGCGCGCCAGGTAGGGGCCTGCTGCGTGTTGACGAACAGCTTCCCGTCAAGCTCCAGATGGGCACTCTCCAGCAACCTCTCCAACCCGGGACGGTGCTCCGTTTTGGGAGTCTTGAGTTCGTGTCCCTCGACGGCAGCTACGACATGATACTCCTTCCGCCGCCGTGCGACAGCGACAATGGCGGCCGACAGCTCGCCCACCGGTGGCGGAATCGACGACGTCTTACCCGCGTGGTGGAAGAACAACGTTCGAGCTCACCCCGTCCTCTCCCCCGCCGACGGAGGAGGAGGCGGGGCAACCAAGGCCAAGCAGGAGGCAGCGCCTCGTCGGCTGTCGAGTGAGTCGACGGCGCCGGCACCCCAACGGGGGGCGCACCGGACATCGACCTCGCGCTTGAGACAAAGACGAGCGCCGTATCCCCGCAACGCGCCGATTCCGAACAAACGGACGACGCCAGCACGCTTGCGAAAGGCTTGCTGGGCGTCACCCTTGTACCTGAGACGGCGGTGCAGTCAGTCCCCGACGTGACCTCATCGCCGCCCGTCGACCAAGAGGTACCGACCGATTCCCATCCCACGTCCTTCGGATTCAGCCTCGACCCGCCTAGCGGCTTCGCTTTGGCGGGTGCTCTCGTAGAGGCGAGTCCAAACCCTCTGGGGTTTCGTATGTGGTCACCTTGGGACCGGCTGACGGACGTCTCGACCTACGGGCCCTCTGGGTCCGAGGAAGACGACGAGCCCAGCATCTGTTGGGATTTCTCTGGACTTGGCAACCCCAGTGCCATGCGGGACTTCATGACCGCATGTGACTACTGCCTTTCCGACTGTTCCGACGGTAGCCGTAGCCTCGGGGACGAGGACTATGGCCCAAGCCGCGAATGTTTCCACGTCGATCTAGGGGGTCCCTCCGAAGGCAACCATCTCAGCATGCCGGAGGACGGTGATCTCCCTAGGCCGGTGCCTCGCGTTGATATCCCACGGGAGCTAGCTGTGGTCCCCGTTCAGGCGGGGGGCCATGACCCACAGCTCGAGCAAATCCGTGGGGTGCAGGCCAGGCTCGACGAGGGAACAGGAGCGCTTGAGCCAATCCACCGGGACGTCGGGCAGGCATGGGCGGGCCAACCTCCGGCCGGAGAAATACGTCATCTGCCCCAGGGCTTCCAGCACCGCATCGCCGACGATGTCAGGGTCAGGCCGCCACCCGCATCCAGTGGGGTCGGCCAGAACCTGGCTGCGGCAGCCATGCTCCTCCGTGCGATGTCGGAGCCATCAACCACCGAGGGGCGGCGAATCCAGGGAGAGCTCAAGAATCTCCTGGAAGGCACCGCGGTCCGACGGGCCGAGAGCTCCGCCTCCCGAAGGCAGGGGTACCCCTCGGAGCATCATGCCGCGACTTCCCGATTCATGCGGGAAGCCTCAGTCTACACCGGGCGTACGCGCAACACCGCGCCTGCGGCCCCGGGTCGCCTCGGCAACAAGCACCATCACCGCGACCGCCGAGCCCACCTCGACGAGAGGGTGCGCCGAGGCTACCACCCCAGGCGTGGGGGACGCTACGACAGCGGGGAGGATCGGAGTCCCTCGCCCGAACCACCCGGTCCGCAGGCCTTCAGCCGGGCCATACGACGGGCGCCGTTCCCGACCCGGTTCCGACCCCCGACTACTATCACGAAGTACTCAGGGGAGACGAGACCGGAACTGTGGCTCGCGGACTACCGCTTGGCCTGCCAACTGGGTGGAACGGACGATGACAACCTCATCATCCGTAACCTCCCTCTGTTCCTATCCGACACCGCTCGCGCCTGGTTGGAGCACCAGCCTCCGGGGCGGATCTCCAACTGGGACGACCTGGTCCAAGCTTTTGCCGAAAATTTCCAGGGCACGTACGTGCGCCCTGGGAATTCCTGGGACCTTCGAAGCTGCCGACAGCAGCCGGGAGAGTCTCTCCGAGACTACATCCGGCGATTCTCGAAGCAGCGCACCGAGCTGCCCAACATCACTGACTCGGATGTCATCGGCGCGTTCCTCGCCGGCACCACTTGCCGCGACCTGGTGAGCAAGCTGGGTCGCAAGACCCCCACCAGGGCGAGCGAGCTGATGGACATCGCCACCAAGTTCACCTCCGGCCAGGAGGCGGTCGAGGCTATCTTCCGGAAGGACAAGCAGCCCCAGGGCCGCCCTTCGGAAGATGCCCCCGAGGCGTCAACTCAGCGCGGCGCCAAGAAGAAGGGCAAGAAGAAGTCGCAAGCGAAACGCGACGCCGCCGACGCAGACCTCGTCGCCGCCGCCGAGTACAAGAACCCTCGGAAACCCCCGGAGGTGCCAACCTCTTCGACAAGATGCTCAAGGAGCCGTGCCCCTATCACCAGGGGCCCGTCAAGCACACCCTTGAGGAGTGCGTCATGCTTCGGCGCCACTTCCATAGGGCCGGGCCACCCGCGGAGGGTGGCAGGGCCCGTGACGACGACAAAAAGGAAGATCACCAAGCAGGAGAGTTCCCCGAGGTCCGCGACTGCTTCATGATCTACGGTGGGCAAGCGGCGAATGCCACGGCTCGGCACCGCAAGCAAGAGCGCTAGGAGGTCTGTTCTGTGAAGGTGGCGGCGCCAGTCTACCTAGACTGGTCCGACAAGCCCATCACCTTCGACCAAGCCGACCATCCCGACCATGTGCCGAGCCCGGGGAAATACCCGCTCGTCGTCGACCCCGTCATCGGCGACGTCAGGCTCACCAAGGTCCTCATGGACGGAGGCAGCATCCTCAACATCATCTACGCCGAGACCCTCGGGCTCCTGCGTGTCGATCTGCCCTCCATCCGGGCAGGCGCTGCGCCCTTCCATGGGATCATCCCCGGGAAGCGCGTCCAGCCCCTCGGACAACTCGACCTTCCCGTCTGCTTCGGAACACCCTCCAACTTCCGAAGGGAGACCCTGACGTTCGAGGTGGTCGGGTTCCGAGGAACCTACCACGCGGTACTAGGGAGGCCATGCTACGCGAAGTTCATGGCCGTCCCCAACTACACCTACCTGAAGCTCAAGATGCCGGGCCCCAACGGGGTCATCACCGTCGGCCCCACGTACAAACACACGTTCGAATGCGACATGGAGTGCGTGGAGTACGCCGAGGCCCTTGCCGAGTCCGAGGCCCTCATTGCCGACCTGAAGAGCCTCTCCAAGGAGGTGCCAGACGTGAAGCGTCATGCCGGCAACTTCGAGCCAGCGGAGACGGTTAAGTCCGTCCCCCTCGACCCCAGCAGTGACGCCTCCAAGCAAGTCCGGATCGGCTCCGAGCTCGATCCCAAATAGGAAGCAGTGCTCGTCGACTTTCTCCGTGCGAACGCAGACGTCTTCGCGTGGAGTCCCTCGGACATGCCCGGCATTCCGAGGGTTGTCGCCGAGCACTCGCTGGACATCCGAGCTGGAGCCCGACCCGTCAAGCAGCCTCTGCGCCGATTTGACGAGGAGAAGCGCAGAGCCATAGGCGAGGAGATCCACAAGCTAATGGCGGCAGGGTTCATCAAGGAGGTATTCCATCCCGAATGGCTTGCCAACCCTGTGCTTGTGAGAAAGAAAGGGGGGAAATGGCGGATGTGTGTAGACTACACTGGTCTCAACAAAGCATGTCCGAAGGTTCACTACCCTCTGCCTCGCATCGACCAAATCGTGGATTCCACTGCTGGGTGCGAAACCCTGTCTTTCCTCGATGCCTACTCGGGGTATCACCAAATTAGGATGAAAGAGTCCGACCAACTCATGACTTCTTTCATCACACCCTTCGGCATGTACTGCTATGTCACCATGTCGTTCGGCTTGAGGAACGCAGGCACGACGTACCAACGGTGCATGAACCATGTGTTCGGCGAACACATTGGCCGCACGGTCGAGGCCTACGTCGACGACATCGTAGTCAAGACAAGGAAAGCCTCCGACCTCCTTTCCGACCTTGAAGTGACATTCCGATGTCTCAAGGCGAAAGGCATCAAGCTCAATCCCGAGAAGTGTGTCTTCAGGGTGCCCCGAGGCATGCTCTTGGGGTTCATCGTCTCCGAGCGGGGCATCGAAGCCAACCCGGAGAAAATCGCAGCCATCACCAGCATGGGGCCTATCAAGGACTTGAAAGGCGTACAGAGGGTCATGGGATGTCTCGCGGCTCTGAGCCGCTTCATCTCACGCCTCGGCGAAAGAGGTCTACCTCTGTACCGCCTCTTAAGGAAGGCCGAGTGCTTCGCCTGGACCCCTGAGGCTGAGGAGGCCCTCGGGAACCTGAAGGCGCTCCTCACAAAGGCGCCTATCCTGGTGCCCCCAGCTGCCGGAGAAGCCCTCTTGGTCTACGTCGCCGCGACCACTCAGGTGGTTAGCGCCGCGATTGTGGTCGAGAGGCAAGAAGAGGGGCATGCACTGCCCGCTCAGAGGCCTGTCTACTTCGTCAGCGAGGTACTGTCCGAAACCAAGATCCGCTACCCACAAGTTCAGAAGCTGCTGTACGCGGTGATCCTGACACGGCGGAAGTTGCGACACTACTTCGAGTCCCATCCGGTAACTGTGGTGTCATCCTTCCCCCTGGGGGAGATCATCTAGTGCCGGGAGGCCTCGGGAAGGATCGCAAAGTGGGCGGTGGAAATCATGGGCGAAACAATCTCGTTCGCCCCTCGGAAGGCCATCAAGTCCCAGGTCCTGGCGGACTTCGTGGCCGAATGGGTCGACACCCAGCTCCCAACAGCTCCGATCCAACCGGAGCTCTGGACCATGTTCTTCGACGGGTCGCTGATGAAGACAGGAGCCGGCGCGGGCCTACTCTTCGTCTCGCCCCTCGAGAAGCACCTACGCTACGTGCTACGTCTCCATTTCCCGGCATCCAACAATGTGGCTGAGTACGAGGCTCTGGTCAGCGGATTGCGGATCGCCATCGAGCTAGGGGTCCGACGCCTCGGCGCTCGTGGTGACTCGCAGCTCGTCATCGACCAAGTCATGAAGAACTCCCATTGCCGCGACCTGAAGATGGAGGCCTACTGCGATGAGGTTCGGCGCCTGGAAGACAAGTTCTACGGGCTCGAGCTCAACCACATCGCCCGGCGCTACAACGAGACTGCGGATGAGCTGGCTAAAATAGCCTCGGGGCGAACAACGGTTCCCCCGGACGTCTTCTCCCGGGATCTGCATCAACCCTCCGTCAAGCCCGAGCCTGAGGCACCCTCGGCCCAGCCCGAGGCACCCTCGGCACCCTCGGCACAGCCCGAGGCACCCTCGGCTCGGCCCGAGGCGCCCTCGGTTCAGCCCGAGGTACCCTCGGCCCCTAAGGGCGAGACGCTGCACGTCGAGGGGGAGCAAAGCGGGGTCACGCCTGATCAAAACTGGCAGACCTCGTACGTGCAATATCTCCACCAAGGAGAGCTACCCTGCGACCGAGCCGAAGCCCGGCGGGTGGCACGACGCGCCAAGTCGTTCGTCTTGCTGGGAGATGAGAAGGAGCTCTACCACCGCAGCCCCTCCGGCATCCTCCAGCGATGCATCTCCATCGCCGAAGGTCAGGAACTCCTGCGAGAGATACACTCGGGGCTTGCGGCCATCACGCAGCGCCTCGAGCCCTTGTCGGGAATGCCTTCCGACAAGGCTTCTACTGGCCGACGGTGGTGGCCGACGCCACTAGAATTGTCCGCACCTGCGAAGGGTGTCAGTTCTACGCAAGGCAGACCCACCTACCCGCTCAGGCTTTGCAGACGATACCCATCACCTGGCCTTTTGCTGTATGGGGTCTGGACCTCGTTGGCCCTTTGCAGAAGGCACCCGGGGGCTACACGCACCTGTTGGTCGCCATCGACAAATTCTCCAAGTGGATCGAGGTCCGACCCCTAAACAGCATCAGGTCCGAGCAGGCGGTGGCGTTCTTCACCAACATCATCCATCGCTTCAGGGTCCCAAACTCCATCATCACCAACAACGGCACCCAGTTCACCGGCAGAAAGTTCCTGGACTTCTGCGAGGATCACCACATCCGGGTGGACTGGGCCGTCGTGGCTCATCCCATGACGAATGGGCAAGTAGAGCATGCCAACGGCATGATTCTGCAAGGACTCAAGCCTCGGATCCACAACGACCTCAACAAGTTCGGCAAGCGATGGATGAAGGAACTCCCCTCGGTGGTCTGGAGCCTGAGGACAACGCCGAGCCGAGCCACGGGCTTCACGCCGTTCTTTCTGGTTTATGGGGCCGAGGCTGTCTTGCCCATAGACTTAGAATACGGTTCCCCGAGGACGAGGGCCTACACCGACCAAAGCAACCAAGCTAGTCGAGAAGACTCGCTGGACCATCTGGAAGAGGCTCGGGACAGGGCCTTACTCCACTCGGCGCGGTACCAGCAGTCCATGCGACGCTACCACGCCCGAGGGGTCCGGTCCCGAGACCTCCAGGTGGGCGACCTGGTGCTTCGGCTGCGACAAGACGCCCGAGGGCGGCACAAGTTCACGCCCCCCTGGGAGGGGCCGTTCGTCATCGCCAAAGTTCTGAAGCCCGGAACGTACAAGCTGGCCAACAGTCAAGGCGAGGTCTACAACAACGCTTGGAACATCCAACAGCTACGTCGCTTCTACCCTTAAGATGTTTTCAAGTTTTTCATATACCTCGCTCCCACGCAAAGTTTAGTCATCAAGGAAGGGTCGGCCTCGCCTCGGCAAAGCCCGACCCTCCCTCGGGGGCTAAAAGGCGGGAACCCCCTCTGCGCCGAATTTTTTCCTCGAAAAAAGATCCTTTCTGCCAGAATGTCTTCCGTGCTTTTTGACTACTTCGAAAGCGGATCCTAAAAACGACGGAGTACACGTAAGCAGCCAAGGCTGACCGAGCCGAGGGACTCCTACGCCTCCGGGATACGGATACCTCACTCATCACCTTCTGCGATAAGTAACTCGCGTTCGGATAAGTGATTCCGCGGACCGAACAAGTCTTCACGTTCGGAAGCTCTTCTGCCGGAGCGATTCTTCGAGCTTTCTCAACTGCGTCGGTGACAGAACCCCATGGACGGGTTAGAGTGCGCGTAAGCGGCAAGGCTGACCGAGCCGAGGGACTCCTACGCCTCCGGGATACGGATACCTCACTCATCACCTTCCGTGAGAAGCAACTCTCGCTCGCACAAAACAATTCTGTTACCGACAAAAAAGTCCAGATACTCGAAACAAGAGGAAAAGAGACGCAACTTTACAACACGGCGAGGGTGTGTTCAGGCCTCGGCGGCCGCAGAAAACACACGCTACAAGATAATCCGATCCTGCAGGCTCGGATCTTGGCGGCTAGAGGGAGCAGCAGCAACCTCGGCGTCGGCAACACCCTCGGCGAGGCCCGACCTAGCCTCGGAAGCCGACGCGGTCCAAGGGTCTCTGCTCTAAAGGACAACGTCATCACCAAGCCCGGGCCATCGCCGCCAGGGTCTTCTTCGAGAATCCGACCCGAGCAGGTGGCTCGGTCGGTCACCCCGAGGCCTCGGCTAGCTGTCCTCCAAGGGCATCAGCCCGGCCCGAGGCCTCGGCAGGTCAATTCCGGCGTCGGTCCCGCTAACGGACGACCCGGCCAGGCTCCGGCCGACCAGGTTTTCTTTTCGAGCCGACTCCGCCTCTGTTTGCGCTGACACCGCTACCCCCAGCCTCGGCTCATCGAAGAGCGGCCGAGGGGTTCCTTTAACTAAGCAAGAGAAGCCTCGGGCAACAAGGCTGACCAAGCCGATGGACTCCTACGCCTCCGGGATACGGATACCTCACTCGTCACCTTTACACGGGGCGACTCACGCTTGGTGAAGCGGTTCATACAACCAACAGGTGAGTCTTAGTGCTCGAAAATGAGGAAAAAACATGGCTCCGAGCCAAAATCACATACATGTTCAGGCCTCGACAACCACAATGAACAAAAACACTGGCATTCAAGGTGCCATTACAAACGGAACTCCGGTTCCACATCCGCAGGTACGAACAACCCCACTCGACGATTGGGGGGCCTGCGGAACAACAGAAGACCGACGAACGGCGCCGTCGCCCGCTCCGGCAGCGGCGACGACGATGACTTCTGCCCCGGGGGGCCGAACAGCGGCAACGATGACCTCAGGGCGGATGCCGCTGCCAGGAGGCCCCCGCCCGTGCCCAAACTCGTGAGGCAAGGACGGGCAGAAGGCCGTAGAGTTGGAGGTCGGTCCGTGGGCGGCCCTGGCTATCTCATCGGCGGAAGAACCTCTTCCAGCTGTCGTGGCGGAAGCCGGCGCCGAGAGCGGCTCCGAAGCCACTCGGGTCCGAGAGCCAGGCACGCTGCAACTGCCGGCGCCACGGACGACAACCGCCCTTCCCCCCGATCACTGAGGGAAGGAGCGGGCCACCGCCCACGCAGGGGCCGACCCTAACTCGGCACACTCCCCTCCCCAGCCCTGGTGATGAAAATCCTTGAGGCTGAGGGAGGGGCAGAGGCCGCAGCCCGGTTCGCTTTCCCCCGCCATCGAACTGGAGGTCACCATCTTGGGTGACCGCCGGCGGAGGGGTGCAACCGGGCTGCATGATGAAAATCTTTGAAGCCGAACGATGGCTGAAAGGCGCCAACTCCCACAGAGTTGCATTCTTCCAACAACGAGGCGGAAAGACGGCGGATATCCCCATCCGGGGGCTTGGAAGGTGGAAAGACACGATGCATAAGGGAGCGTGAAGACATGGTCGCCTTCCAAGGGGGTCACCGTCCTTTTAAAGGCGACTCTCCCTGCTCGCGTCCCCAGCCGTCGCGGGCTGAGTCTTCTCCAACACGCTCCAAGGTCCTCCCCCGCGGCGCGGGGGCTGGGTCCTACACGTCATGCAAGCCGGCTCAGAGCAGAAGAAGCCAAACCGCCGTGCGCGGTGCGTACAACCGCCCAGCGGTTACAAGCGACTCTCCACTTTTGCCCAGACCAACGGGCGAAAGGGGCGGGCAGCCATGCAGGCGGCATGCAACCGCGCCAAGTGGGCACACTTCTCCAACTCTCAACACGCCCAGCATGGAGGCCCAGGCCCACGCGTCATGCAACCGGCGCGCCGAATGCTTCGTGCATGCAACTGCACCGCCACTTGCGCCACTACCGCGCCTCCTCGACTGCGGGACCAATACCGCGACTCGAGGCGACCCAGCGCACGACCCAGCAGCGCCAGCCTAGCGCGACGGTCAATGCGGCCAAAAATGGGCCGGCAGTAATGGCGGTGGCAGGCGGGCAGGAGCAGCGGCCCCGTCGTCAGCCAAGCTCACGTCCCATCCGGGGGCAGCGAGAGAACCCTCTCTCACGGCGTGAAGACAACGCGCCCGTGTTCCGTTCCTCGAACGGCTCGCGCACGCGCAACGGCCGCCCCGCGAACCACTCGCCCCGTCGCATTAACTCCGCGGCGGGACAGGCGGCGCCTCTGGCAGGAGAAGCGGGCGACACTTCGCCTTCGCCATAATGACCGCGTCAAAAAAGGTACGCCGCATCGTTCGATTTCGTATCCTTTTCCTTTTTCCCTCTTTCTCTCTCTTGCAGCAGGGACCGGGAAAGGGGGATACCTCGAAAAGGATCCTTCCCCATGAAGGAACCAGGTTCCAAGCCTCCCTACTGATCAGAGGTTCGAAGGCTGGCCCCTCGGAAGGGTTCGACAGCCGCCTCAGGTCGCGTGGGGCCTACACCCACTACTGGTCAGAGGTTCGAAGGCCGGCCCCCCGGAAGGGTTTAACGGCCGCCTCAGGCTACTCGGGCTCCGCGCCCACTACTGATCAGGGGTTCGAAGGCTGGCCCCCGAAGGGTTCACAGCCGCCTCAGACACAGAGCAAGGGATGACCATGGGTACGTTCGATACATAACCGAGGCTCAGGCTGCGCTCCCGAGGTACCCTAGGACATTTCTGAGACCAGCGGGAACGATCTTGTAACGGAATCCCATCAGAGGGAGGCATCGAGCCCTCGGACCCCGTCGCCAGGGGACCGGGTCTGGCAGATCACCCGCAGGTACTTTTGGGCGTGCCTCTGGGCCCCTAGCCGACCCCTAACGAATGGGGCACGGACGTCCACTCGGATTACCCGCCTGCAGCTCACCGGAAACACCATGTTCGGCGCCCATCGAGGGCAACATGGCGCTTTCCCCCCCTCCTCCTTGCGAAAGGCGACTCAGGGGCGTATGTAAAAAAGTCGAGTCTGTCCCTAATCGCCCTCTCGCCCTGTGCAGAGGCTCGGGGGCTGCTCTCGCAAACCTGGCTCCGGCCGAACCGTTGACAGCGTCAACATACCAGCCCGAGAACTTGGCACCCGACCGTACACCCGGGCTACGGCCAGCTCGCATGAGGGAACGATCAGACCAGCCGAAGCATTACGCGAGGCATTAAGACCTCGAAGGAGTGAAACCACTCCTCCGAGGCCTCGGGGGCTACACCCGGCGGGTGCGCTCGCGCGCACCCACCGGAACAAAACGCAACCGAGAAAGGCTGGTCCCCTTGCAAAAAAGTGCGATGAAAGCCTCCAAGCGAGTGCTAACACTCCCTTCGAGGCTCGGGGGCTACTGTCGGGGACCATAATTAGGGGTACCCTCAAGGCTCCTAATTCTCAGCTGGTAACCCCCATCAGCATAAAGCTGCAAAGGCCTGATGGGTGCGATTAAGTCAGGGATCAGTCCATTCGAGGGACTCGATCACGCCTCGCCCGAGCCTAGCCTCGGACAAGGGCAGCCGGCCCCGGAGGATTTCCGTCTCGCCCGAGGCCCCCCTCCAGCGGCGAATATATTTCCGGCTCGCCCGAGGCCCCGTCTTCGCCAAGAAGCAACCCTGACCAAATCGCCGCACCGACCGACCAAATCGCAGGAGCATTTAATGCAAAGGTGGCCTAACACCTTTATCCTGACGCGGGCCCCCCAGCCGGCAGAGCCGAAGTGACCGCCGTCACTTCGCCGCTCCACTGACCGGCCTGACAGAAGGACAGTGCCGCCTGCGCCGCTCCGACTGCGGTGCCACTTGACAGAGTGAGGCTGACAGGCAGTCAGGCTCGGCCGAAGGCACCATAGGAAACTCCGCTCCGCCCGACCCAGGGCTCGGACTCGGGCTAACTCCCGGAAGACGGCGAACTCCGCTTCGCCCGACCTAGGGCTCGGGCTCCGCCCTGGCCTCAGCCGATGGTCTCCGCCTCGCCTGAACCAGGGGCTCGGACTCGACCTCGACCACGGAAGACTGACTCGACCTCGGCCTCGGAGGAGCTTCCACATCGCCCAACCTAGGGCGCAGACCAGCCACGTCAACAGGAGGCGCCATCATCACCCTACCCCGAGCTGACTCGGGCCACGGGGAACAAGACAGGCGTCCCATCTGGCTCGCTCCACCAGATGGGCAATGATGGCGCCCCGCATATTCTGTGACGACGACGGCTCTCAGCCCCCTTACGGAAGCAGGAGGACGTCAGCAAGGACTTGACAGCCCCGATAGCTGTCCCTCCGCCAGGCTCCAGCACTCCTCCGACGGCCACGACATCACACCAGCTGGGTGCCAAAATCTCTCCGGCTGCCACGACGGCATGTACTTAGGGCGCTAGCTCTCCTCCGATAGACACGTAGCACTCTGCTATACCCCCCCCCCCATTGTACACCTGGATCCTCTCCTTACGCCTATAAAAGGAAGGACCAGGGCCCTCTTAGAGAGGGTTGGCCGCGCGGGGACGAGGACGAGACAGGCGCTCGCGTGAGGCCGCTCGCTCCCTCTCCCGCGTGGACGCTTGTAATCCCCTACTGCAAGCGCACCCGACCTGGGCGCGGGACGAACACGAAGGCCGCGGGATTCCCACCTCTCTCACGCCGGTCTCCGGCCACCTCGCCTCCCCCCTTCGCGCTCGCGCTCGCGTCGACCTATCTGGGCCGGGGCACGCGGCGACATTCACTCGTCGGCTTAGGGACCCCCCGGTCTCGAAACGCCGACACATACAGAACTGATCGTGGGTCTTACATGTTCTAGGAAGGATGAAATAGAGCAGGTTTGGACACCTGGAGAAAACAACATTTTCGTATATCAACTTACACTTATCTAGCCAAATAGAAATACGCAGATCCTCTACAAGGATGATGGTAATCACAAAGGGGTCAAAATTGAGTGGATAAATCGTGCTCTAAATCAGTGTCTTGAGCAAATGCCCAACTTCTATCTCCAAATCAACATTGTCCAACCCGAAACATGGTAAATCGCAGAAATAGTATATCACAATAGGAACAAACAAGAAAGATACACCCTCTAGAACTGAATCACCTTGGAGGGAACGACGTCGTACAAGCGAGAGAAGTGAGTCACGATGGGGGGAAGACTTAGGGGACGATAAAGAACTAGAGATGTCGTGGAGGGCGACTTCACAGTTGTGTCAACGACGACGTGTGGTAGAAGGGGCAGTAGCGAAGTGGAAAAGGAGGCGGGGGAGAAGCGTAGGGGTGGAGAAAGGGTGGAGATGGGGGCAGTAGAGATGCAACGCATCTGGTAGAAAACTCGGCGAGGGGGAAAGATTGGATGGGCCGACGAGAAATTTTTGGGGAACCAAAACATTCTTTGTTTGTAGCTATAGATTAGAAAAGTTTAGGGATATGAAAAGGTTAGGAAAGATTTAGAAAAGCTATTGGAGGCTCGATTTCCCCTTTTTCTTTTAAATTTAAGTTAGGGGAGATTTCAGGAGTGCTCATATTTTAGTTTCTGTATCTCACTTCCTAATTCGAACTTCATATTTTACAAGATTTAAACAGTATTTTACAAGATCATATATACACGTAGCATACAAAGGTAAAACGACTTGCCGTTCAGGACGAGCGACTGCAGCAAAGGAACCTTCCACGCACGAGTCCTACGATCTTAATAAGATGCGGTCTCGAGTCAGGCACAGGCACATGAAAGCATGTGTTCCGATACGTTAATGCTTTTCGTCGCGCAAATCCCCTGCACAAAAAAAAAACCACTTACATTACACTCTGACTGTCTGAACAGGCAGGTCGCACCCGAAACCCCATTTCCCAAGCGTTTACTTCAGCTGCAAACTGACCAGAATAATCCATCCCATTCTCATGTACTGTAGACCTGACTCTCCACAGATTTGCCCAAGGTATCAAGCCGACCAATGGTGTCAAGAGGACCATTTCAAGAGCGTTCGACAGTTCGTACACTGACCAGAGCTGAAATTATGAAATCGCAAGTCAAACGAGGACGCGCACGACGGCTCACATGGCGTCAGATTCTGCTGCTGCTGCTGCGTCCGTCCAACACCGTCTACTAGGCGAGTTTTTACTAGATCTATGTGCCACTGGGAGGAACTCACTCGTCTTAATAACTTACTAGATGCAGATGAATTTCTTAACTGTTGGTGATGCACTACTATTTAACCACGTACCAGTACCAGTAAGCATTGGGCATTAGCAGCATTTCTTACACTAGCTTGTTGCCGACCTGCTCCCGGGACACGCACGAACACTGCTCTTCAGTCTTCACCATGGAGTGCACCTCAAGCCGCCGCCGCCGTAGCCGGCTCTCGCGCTGCCTCCTCCTGGTGTGCGCAGTGGCATCCCTGCTGTGCCACTCCCCCGGCCCGGCGGCGGCGGCGGCCGCGCCCCGCCGGCTGCTGCAGACGTGCCCGGGGCAGGACTTCGACGTGCCCCACGCGCACCTGCGCGCGCGGGACAACGTGAAGCCGCTCAAGTACACGGAGGAGCTCTCCGCGCGGGCCGCGCAGTGGGCGCAGCAGTACAGGAGCGACTGCGAGGCCGCCGCGCCCGCGCCGGGAATCAACGTGTTCCTCGGCGCCGCGGGCGCCACCTGGCTGCCCAGCGACGCCGTCGCCGCGTGGGCCGAGGAGGAGCAGCACTACGACTACGGCTCCAACTCCTGCTCCACCGGCAAGGCGTGCGGCCGCTACACGCAGATGGTGTGGCGGGGCAGCAAGGAGTTCGGCTGCGCCGTCGTCGACTGCGACTCCGGGAAGACGCTCATGGCGTGCCTCTACGAGCCGCAGGGCAACGTCGCGGGACAGAGGCCCTTCTGATGATCGCCGCCTACCATGCAAACCATCAGTAGTAGCGCGTGTCCATGGCGGCAGTATACCACCGGCCGTTCCTAGCTAATCTTGGTGTTTTCTTCGCCTTGGTCTTGCATTTCTTTTCTCATACTACGTTCCTACAGTAGCTCATTGGTTGTTGGGAGGTCGTCAGTTACTAGATATACATGCATGATATACATACTGTATGTCTGTATGCCATGAGAGCGACGAGCATATAGGTTTGTCCTCGTTTGTTTTGTTCATGGCACCACCTTATCAGAAATTCAGAATCAAATTTGTCTCCTCTTATGTCAACTATCTTAAACTAGTTATTGCTACTGAATATACGAGTAGCGAGCGCGGATGCGAAGAAGAAGAAAGCCAAAATGCGGAGGGAGTCACTATACTATTATACATAACTATTAGAGCTGCTCTTAGCTTCTACTGCACAAAAGGTAGTTCCCAGTCTTCTAGCGATAACTGACGTATCAGTGAAATCAGAAAAATTACAAGCTGCATGAATCAAGTGTAAAACCACATTTTATTGTGATCGTGGCTCTGAGGCCTCTGGTCAAACCAAACACGATTTACGGAAGCCAACAGTGAAAAACTCGAGTGAATTACCATCATGTTCACCGGAACGACCGCTGAATATTATTTACACACGACACGGCTACACGAGGCCGTTCGCCACGTCACGTAATAAATCCCCGAGGCCGAGGGTACTGAGTTGCTAAGCTAGCTAGTTAGTACGGCCTCTCGCCGACGACGTTGCCGGGCGGGTAGTAGTTGCAGGTGATGAACACCCCGCCGCCGTCGCACGCCACCCGGGCGCAGCCGACGGCGGTGGTGCGTCGCCACACGATCTGGGTGTAGTGCGCGCACTCCCGGCCTGGCGCGCACGCGTTGTCGGCGTACGAGTAGTCGGCGCCCTCGGCGGCCCAGTCCGCGACGGCGTCCCGGGGCCGCCACGCGCCGCCGGGCCCGCCCCAGAAGACGTTCTCCCCGAGCGCGAACTGGCCGTCGGGGAAGGAGTGGCGCAGCGCGCAGTCCCCGCGGCGCTGCGCCGCCCACCAGCCCGCGTACGACGCCAGGCGCGGGGACCACGCCAGCGGCGGCTCCAGCGACGCCAGCCGCACCAGGTTGTGGTAGTAGAGGAACTCCAGCGCGTCCGCCCACGCGCCGCAGCCCGGGCACAGCGCCGCCGAGACGCCGTACGCCGTCGCGTTACGCGCGTACGGAGGCGGGTGGGCATGGCCGTGGCCGTGGCCCCGGACATGATCGTGCTGCAGGCGTAACGGGGCTGCCGCGGGCGCCAGGCAGAGCAGGGAGTAGCAGAGGAGCAGGCGCGCCACCAGTGGCTTCATGCTGGTTCACTGGTTCCTGCTCGGTCGCTAGCTGCGGTGGTAACCGTGGGGTTTTAATCCGGCGCGCGTGCGTACGCGATGGCAAAATGGCGATGGTGCGGGGATCAGTGGTTCGCTTGTCCATGCCGCCCGTGAGTCGGTGGGGTGGCAGTTTGTCGTGCTGGGTTCACAAAAGACGAGCAGGTTTCTGATTGCGAGTGTCTTTTTACTTCAGCAGGTGTTCGGTACGAAACACGGCAGGTGAACTAGTAAAAACCAAATTGCGTTCTTTATTAGCTGAGCATCTGGTTAACTAGGAGTTAGCAGGCAGATCAGGGACTCGTGACCGTGCATGAACGATGAATCTAGATGTTTCCGTGGTCACGAGCCTGAAGCCTCAAAAGGCCGGGGGCATCGTATTCGTATACCCTGATCAGGATCGCACGCAGTATAAACAATTCAAATAATTAACTAGAGTAAATAAAGAAGAAAAGGTAAAAAAAATAAATAACAACAAATGGTAATAAAGCAAAGTAAAAGACACCGAACGAAACAACATAGAATGCATCACAAGATATCTTATAGATACTCTGTGAATAGTACATTATATATATAATGAAGCATCATGTTTAAACTTTTGTGGGATACGGCATGGAAAATCTTAGAATGAACTCATTGATATAGTGAAATTTTTTTAAAAATATCGTTGCGTCATAAATATATACTAAGTGAATATCATTTTCATCTCGCAGAATACTGTAAATAAAAATATAGAACATAAAAAAGGATAAAAATGAAAATAATAATTTAGAATGTAATGAAAATAATAATAAATAAAACTAAAAAATAAATCAATATAAGAAAATCTTTAGGAATGGGAAAGAAAAGGCAAATAAAAATTAAAAGATAGAATAAAATGGAATTTAAAATAAATAAAGGAAATAGCTAACTAAAATTAAATAGAAAGTAATAAAAATAAAATTTGAACATATAAGTAAAATGAAAATGAGAATATAATATCACCGAAAACAAAAAATAGTAAAAAGGAAAAAAAAAAGTAGAATCAAGCAAATAAAACAAAAGGAAAGGCTTGCCGTGGGACGTGGCCACGTGCATGGGCCGCGAGCGTCGCTTAGTTTGGGAAGTTGATTGATGGCCCGTACCTTCGTAGCTCCGGGAACGATAGCGAATATATCTCGCGCGCTTAGGAACAGGTCATCGGCGCTTAGGAAAGGCATACCTGTTTGGTTCAGTTTACCATATCTAAAGTTAGATAAGTTTAATTGAGTTAGATCTGCGTTTGGTTTGTAGCTAAAGTTGGGACACGATTTTTCTTATGTTAAATAGATCCTACTTGTTCATGATCTTTATTGGAGACTTGCTTTCAAATGCTATAAATTGAGAACAAGACAACACAAAAACAGGTTACTTGCTAATGCACTTCGTCCTTCGAACATTATTTTCTCAAGAATATATTGGTTTTTGGACGAAGGTCATGAAGGACACACATTTTATCATCTCAACATACATATATGTATAAATATTAACAACGAATGAAGCATATAAAGCATAAGAAACAATGTGAACAATAATATTATTATATACATTTCTCAGTGTATACATAGAATGTAATGAAAATAATAATAAATAAAACTAAAAATAAATCAATATAAGAAAATCTTTAGGAATGAGAAAGAAAAGGCAAGTAAAAATTAAAAGATAGAATAAAATGAAATCTAAAGTAAATAAAGGAAATAGTTAACTAAAATTAAATGAAAAAATAAGAAAAATAAAATTTGAACATATAAGTAAAATGAAAATGAGAATATAATATCACCGAAAACAAAAATAGTAAAAAGGAAAAAAAAGTAGAATCAAGCAAATAAAACAAAAGGAAAGACTTGCCGTGGGACGTGGGCCGCGAGGGTGGCTTGGTTTGGGAAATTGATTGATGGCCCGTACCTTCGTAGCTCTAGAAACGATAGCGAAAAGCCGAAAATATCTCGCGCGCTTAGGAACAGGTCATTGGCGCTTAGGAAAGGCATACCTATTTGGTTTGTTGCCTCGTTTGCTACAGTTTACCATATCTAAATTTAGATAAGTTTAATTTAGTTAGATATATATTTGGTTTGTAGCTAAAGTTGAGACACGAATTTTCTTATGTTACATAGATCACACTCGTCCATAATCTTGTAAAAGTGTGACAAGTTTCTCCGGCGGGAACTCGCAATCAGTTATGGTAATATTTTTTACTGAAAATAGAAAGTCGCGAGGGATGTACAATCAATCGGTGGTTTTTAAACCAGCAGTCGTTCGCGGATTAGCGGGACTGAAAATTATACTCTACTGTGTTGCCATCTAGAGGTCCCCATTCCTTGGGGCACGAGTTGACTCACTTGATCCGGCCGTCTCAGACGCTACGCAGCTATAGATGGCCATTTGGCACTAACACGATGGGCCGGTCCAGGCACGGCACGAAAAAGCACGGTCCAGGCACGACCCGGTCCGGTTAGTATAGTGCCAGTGCCTGGCACGGCACGGCTATAGTGCCGTGCCTGGGCCACTATCTCGACCCGTAGTGCTGGCACGAGCACGACACGGTTATATTTTTTATTTTAAAAATAATAGTTTACATATATTTAGTATAAGAATTCAACATATAACACAATAAAACTGCAGCTGCACTGGTTAGATGGATGCGTTTAAGTCTCTTATGCACTATGTTGTGAGTTCGAGCCCCCACAACTACACATTTTTTGCTAAATTCTACAATATACTCAGATGGGCCATAGTGCCACCGGGCCGGCCCGGCACGACTAACAGGCTCACGGGCCGTGCCTGGGCCGCGGCAGCGGCACGCCGGCCCATCTGGGCACGGCACGCTTCGCTAGCCGGGCCTGGCGGGCCGTGCCGCCGTCGGGCCGTGCCGGCCCATTTGGCCATCTATATACGCAGCGACAGCGTGGGTTAAGATGGTGGGCACTGGAGACTGCTGGACTCTGCCTCTTCTCTCTCTCGACCGGAAGATATAGGGGCTGTTTGGTTCGTGCCTAAATGTGCCACACTTTGCCTAAGGTTAGTCGTTCGAATTGAAGAACTAACCTTAGGCAGAAAAGTTAGGCAAAGTGTGGCAACTTAAGCATCAAACCAAACAGGCCTATATTCCGGCAGCGACCCAGCAAGTCGTCACCGCCGGTACGCCGCGCGACTGTCGTTTACTACTGTCCCGCGCCATGGACCAGGACCACAGGGCTACCTCCTCGTTTCGCCTGTGCTCGTTGATCGGTCGCGGGCGTGGCCATGGATTGGTGGATGAATGAATGCTGGAGGCTTTTGCAGCCAGCCACGCGGGCCAGGGGGCGCCGCCTCCGTATTAAACATGTGGGGGCTTGGCTGGCGTGTCGTGTGCGGTGTGCCGCCGCATCGCATCGCATCGCATCGGATTCCCCAGCTGCTCCAGCCCATGACGCGCACACGTTGGTTCTTGAGGCCAGAGAGGACCGGCGGCAGGCTGCCTGCCACTGCCAGCCATCGTCGTCATCATCTCCAGTCTCCACGCACATGCACGCCGCGCCGCGCCTCGCTCATTTCTCATTTAACAGCTCACCCGCTGGTCGTTTGGGCGCCGCCGCTGGCAACCGCATCGAATCCGCAGTTGCTGCGCCAACCAACCAACCAACCAACCGCCAACCAGGAATGGGAGGGATCTCGCATGCACCCATCAGGCAAAAAAAAGAGGCATTTTTTTGTACACTTGGCAGGGGAAAAAAATCAAAAATAGTAGTAAATAGCAAGTATAATAACGGTAGCCAGGCAACATTTGTACACATTGTCATGTCATCTCGATATCATAGTGGTAGCACCGTAGCAGCAACGATTTGGGACAGCAAGAGACACTGGCCGGCGGCGGCGGCCAGACGACGAAAGGAACGGTGTCAGTACGGGCGCAGGCCGACGTAGTTGCCCGGCGGGTCGTAGTTGCAGGTGATGAAGGTGCCCCTGCCGCCGTAGCAAGCGACCATGGCGCATCCGACGCGTCGGGTGCTCCGCCACATGATCTGGGTGTAGTGGCCGCACATGGAGCCGCCGTAGCAGCTGTTGGTCCAGTAGTCGTAGCGGGGGCGCTCGGAGAGCCAGGCGGCGACGGCCTGCGCGGGCGCCCAGCCGGTGCCGCTGCCCCAGAAGAGGTTCTCGCCGTAGGGCCCCGCCGAGTGCGCCAGCGCGCAGTCCCCGCGCCGCGACTCCGCGTACGCCCGCGCGTACGCCGCCACGCGCTCGTCCCACGCCAGCGGCGCCAGGCCCAGCGACGCGCGCGCCGCGTTCTGCTGCGCCAGGAACTGCCGCCTCATCTCCCCGTAGTACGACGCGCCGGCGTTGCCCGCGCTGGCGGCCAGGACCAGCAGCGCAATGCCCAGCGCTGCGGCACCGGAGGAGAGCCCGGAGCTCCTCCGGGAACTCGCCATGGGATGGGAATGGGACTCCGCTCCGGTCTTCCGGAGGCGATGCTGAGCTGTGCCTCTCTGTTTTTCTTCAATGTCTTTCTCTCTCTCTCTGTGTGTGTGGGTGTGTTGTACTGCTACTGCCTCGCTCGCCCGGGAGCTTCAGCATATATATACTAAACACGCATGGTGTCTTTCTCTCTTGTTGGGGGAACACGAGCCATGATTGTGACACACACATAAACGCGCTCGCCTCGCCTCCTCGTGGAAGGTCTACCTAAACTGGACGCGCCTCCTGTGGAGTTCAATTCAGCACCTACACTACACCTAGCAACAAACAGATCTGCTGGATTGAAAATTAGAATAGAATGATTACGGTCACAATTATGGGACGCATCGGCGCCGCCGAGTTCGTGGTCGCTGACGCTGAGTGAACGGTAAGGCCAATCAAACGGCTACGCTACCAGCCTACCACGATCGAACGAACTCGGAACGCCACAGCATCTGCTCCTAGACATGCCACTCACTAAACAAGCCAATCACTGTCTGTCTGTTGCGCGTTGTGCCAAGGGCAAGGGGGCACGCCGTCACGCCGCCTAATATGCGCCGAAACAAGAGGAGTTGCCCAAGACTTTTTTGCACACTCCTGCTGTCCTGCACAGCACACGGGTATGACAAATTTGACATTATTCTTTAGCTGGTGGTTGTGCATGCAAGTGCCGCCTGCTAGCTATGTGTAATATGATAGAACCAACCAATACAGATCATTTTGGAATATATATCGCTGCAGGATCAGGAGAAGACAGCCCAGTGCCTGCTGGGTCTGGGTGTTTGAGAATTTAATTAAATTGCTCCGTCATGTTTTTGCACTATCACATCATCGTATACCTACCCCACGTACCTGCGGAGTACTTATATAAGCTTAGCACGGAACTAAAGTATACACGGTGTTTCAGGAATAACCGGTACAGTTAGAAGACATTGAGAAGAATGGGTTTATCCCCAACACTGTTAGAGATAGTTTCAAAACTCATTTTTCGTTGGCTTGACTATTTTTCCTTAGTAAAATAAAAATTCTTTGGGAAAATAGGGTTGTGGACGACGACGATGTGGGGAGGGAGGTCGCGGGGAGGTGGCGTGGGGACTAGGGAGGGAGGTTGGGGGCGAAAATGGTTTGGACCCAGAGGAAGGCGGGACAGAGGAGTGCGTAGAACAACGGGTTGATTCGTAGAATTTCAGGTGAGTATTTGTAAAAAATAACACAGAACGACGGTTAAAACTGATTCTTTAGTAGAGATAGAGGTAGAGAAAAGATATAAACCATATGGTGCAAAATAAACAGAACAGAGGGCCGTGGTGTGCGAATGTGATGAAAATTTAACCATAATCGTTTTTTATGGTGGTGGGTGAGTGTGGTGGGGTTGGGGGTATGTGGGTGCGCCTGCACCCACTGATCTCTACATAGATCCGTTCTTATGAAAAGAAGGTACGAATTGCTGTTCATTTGAGGGGTTTTCCCTTTATTTTCTTTATTGGAAAATATAAGAAATGAATTAAAAAAAATGGCAGCCAGCTGGGCCGCTACCAGGCCGCTTGGCCGAGCAGCCCAGCAGCCCAGCAAGGCAAGCCGGCAAAAGGAGCGAGCGTAGGGTTCGCTGGGGGGATCGGCCAGGAAGCGGCAGGGGATCGAGCAGCCAGCTGAGGCTCTGGCGGCGCGCAACCGTGCGCAAGGATAGGGGCCGAAGGCCCTCGCGGCGGCTGAGGAAAAATCAGTTCAGCTCGTGCCGATCTCCTCGCCGTGCTCTGTGCAACTGTTCCTCGTGCTCGGCTCCATAAGTATGGTGTCTTGCCCCTGTTTAGCAGCACGCAAAACACCCTCTGCTCCTCTCTGCTGTTTGTTGTTCCATTCTCCTCAATCCATTAGGTCCCTAGTGTTCCTGTGGTTAATTGCTGGTGGTGATTGGAAGAAGGTGGAGGCGGTGCTGCTCTTGTGCAGTGCGGTTTTCCCGTGCTCCCTGATTCTCTTGTGCGCCTGTGTGGTGCTGTCTGTTCTGATTATTGTCCACCGTGGCCTGGTGCCTGGGCTCCCTATTGCGCGGTGTTCGTCTTCTCGGGCTGGTGCCGTGGACGTCTCCCTCGGCTCCGGTAGCGGCTCTAGTATCTCCGTCAGCCTCCCGCCGTGCAGGCCCGGACGTGGGCGGCGGAATTGGTTTTCTGGGACAGAACCTCGTGTTCGCTGAGCTGGTCTTCCCACGTAGACAATCTACGTGCTGTGAGTTACCCGTTGCCTCTATTTATTTATTGAATAATTTTGTGCTATCTGCTAGTATTATTTACTTGGGTGTGATTGCACAATTTGTGGGCGGATTATGTGCTCGATGATGATAGCGGTGTAGTGAGACGACGTGACAGTCTGGGTTTTAATGTGTTGTTATTTTCAGCATTGATATTATTTGTGCCTAGTTATTTCTTACTATTGTGCAAGCTGATTATTTAAGTTCATTATTGTTCCTTAATTCTTATGCATACTGTTTTGATCTTAATATTCATGCTTGATTTCTAGGCTCATAATATTTGATCTAAAACCCTGATTTGGTAAGATAGGACTGTCACGTTAGTCGAGGATCTTTGATCACCCTTTAGTGTTGGAGGGCTGTCTATTGCAGCAACCCACTATTTTGAGAGCAATATTTTAATATAAACAATCATGTTTATTTGTTTAATCTGCCTTCTTCATCTACCTGCCATGTTTAATTTGCAAATGGATTTGAGTAGCTATATTACATGTTTTCATGTCCTGGAATTGCTACTGTTCATTGCTGTTATAATTACATATGGCATTTATCTGAGTTATATGCTTGTTTTATTCGGAATTAGTATATTTAATCTATTTAAATATGGAGAAAGCATGTCACTTATTCCTATAAATTTAAACAATCCAGAAAACCAATCCGTATTATGGCCTCCAGTTCTGATGTCATTAAGCCTGAAGCGTTCGACGGCGCTAGCTTTAAGCGCTGGCAGATTAAGACTCGCATGTGGCTCACTGACCTAAAATTATTTTGGGTAGTGACATCGGCTGTTCCCCAGGCTGCATCAGATGATTCTGATGATGCAGCAAAGGCCGCCGCACTTGCGGAGAAGGCCAAGTGGGACGAAGCCAATGAGGCATGCTTGTCTCGTCTGCTGAACGTTTTGTCGAACCGCTTATTTGACGTATACTCTGCTTTTACCTCCGCTAAGGGTCTATGGACTGATCTTGAGAACGAGTTCTCTGAAGTTGACAATGGCAATGAGTCATTCACAACGGAAAACTACCTCAACTATAAAATGGTTGAGGGAAGGTCTGTTATGGAGCAGCTACAGGAGATTCAACTCCTTGTTAGGGACTTGGTCCAATATGGCTGCGTCCTACCAGACAGTTTTCAGGTGAATGCAATACTGGCAAAGCTCCCGCCTTCTTGGCGAGACTTTGTGACTTCACGCCGCCACATGAAGAAGCAAATGACTCTCACTGAGTTGTCAGCTGCGATTAATGTGGAAGAGCGTGCAAGGTCCAGTAACAAGCCATCCCAGCAACTCCAGGCTCACGTTGTTGAGAAGGGTGGAGATAGAAAATTCCAGAAGAAGAAGAAGAACTCTCCACAGAAGAATATGAACCAACCTAAATCCAAAAAGTTGAAGAAGAAAAAGGAGGACTTTATCTGCTACGTTTGTGGTGTCTCCGGGCATACAGCTCGGAGGTGCAAACTTAGGAAGGGAAAAGGTCCTCCACCTCAGCGCAAAGAAGGGAACGTGGTGGTTAACTCCACCCCAGGGTATGCACTTCAGGCCTTTATGGCAAGTCCATCAGATGACTGGTGGATGGATTCCGGTGCTACTGTTCATATTTGTGCTGATCGATCCATGTTCTCTTCATTCCAGGGATTCAACAGCGCACCAGTCTTGATGGGAAATGGTGTTCCGGCAGCAGTTCGAGGTACTGGACAGGTCTACCTGAAGTTAACTTCAGGAAAGACGCTCGTTCTGAAGGACGTACTCTATGTGCCATCGATGAGCCGGAACCTCATATCAGTGTCGCTGCTATGTCGACAGGGTCTCAAATTAGTGTTTGAGTCTAATAAAGTGGTCCTGTCTAAGTTTGGTACTTTTGTTGGAAAGTCATATGAGTCAGGCGGTTTGTTCCGTCTTTCTGTTTTGAACAATCATTCTTCTTACCATGTTAATGTGGTCTGTAATAACGATTCCATTAATAATATATGGCATTCCCGTTTGTGTCATGTGAATTTTGAGGCCATTAAGAGATTAAGTGACATGTCTTTAATTCCTGAATATAAACATGTTAAAGGTGTAAAATGTGGTATTTGTGTGCAAGCCAAGCAGCCTAGAAAACCGTTTCATACGGTTGAAGGCAGAAGTACCACTCCTTTAGAACTAATTCACTCAGATATCTGTGAGATGAATGGTATAATCACAAAAGGCGGTAAAAGATACTTTCTTACCTTGATAGATGATGCTACCAGGTTCTGTTATATTTACTTACTCAGAACTAAAGATGAGGCACTAGAACACTTTAAGATCTATAAGACTGAAGTTGAAAACCAGCTAGACAAGAAAATTAAAAGGTTACGGTCTGATAGAGGAGGTGAATACCTTTCCAACCTTTTTGATGAGTACTGCAAAGAGTGTGGAATCATTCATGAAACCACTGCTCCTTATTCACCTCAGTCAAATGGGGTAGCTGAAAGGAAGAACCGAACAGTGTGTGACTTAGCTAATGCTTTGTTGCAAAGTTCGGGGATGCCTGACATCTGGTGGGGTGAGGCAGTACTCACGGTATGCTATGTCCTGAATAGGGTGCCGCCTCGCAACCGTGAGGCCACGCCCTATGAAGGATTTAAAGGAAGGAAGCCAGATCTTTCGCATCTTCGGACTTGGGGTTGCCTTGCAAAGGTGAATGTCCCGTTGCCGAAGAAGAGAAAGCTAGGCCCTAAGACCGTAGACTGTGTCTTCCTGGGTTATGCACATAACAGTGCAGCTTATAGATTTCTAGTGGTCCATTCCGAGACAAGCGAAATCGCTGTAAATGTAATAATGGAGTCTCGGGATGTGACATTCTTTGAGAGCATCTTCCCTATGCGGGATAAGGAAGTAGTAGCCCCAGATGGTCCATCTCGGACATATTCTCTGCCCTCGAGTGTCAATGACCAGACTCCAGATTTGGAGTTAAGGAGGAGTAAGAGACAAAGGACTGAAAAGTCTCTGGGTGATGATTATATTACCTATCTAGTAGATGAAGAACCACGCTCCCTCACAGAGGCATATACATCTCCGGATGCAGAGTACTGGAGGGAGGCTGTCCGTAGCGAGATGGATTCAATCATCTCGAACGGAACTTGGGAGATAACTGATCTCCCAGCTGGTTGCAAGCCTGTGGGCTGCAAATGGATCTTTAGGAGGAAGAGGAGACCCGATGGTACTATTGAAAAGTACAAGGCCCGTCTTGTGGCTAAGGGTTTTACTCAAAAGAAAGAGGAGGATTATTTTGATACTTATTCTCCGGTGGCTCGATTGCCCACAATCCGTGTGCTTTTAGCGCTGGCAGCTGCTTATAAACTTCTTGTCCATCAAATGGACGTAAAGACAGCATTCCTAAATGGAGAGCTGGAAGAGGAAATTTATATGCAGCAACCAGAAGGATTTGTGGTTAAAGGACAAGAGAGCAAAGTGTGTCGCTTGATTAAATCCTTATACGGTCTTAAACAAGCTCCCAGACAATGGCATGAGAAGTTTAATAATACTCTGACCACTGCCGGGTTTTGTGTAAACGAAGCCGACAAGTGTGTGTATTATCACTTCTCTGGGGGCAAAGGTGTCATCATGTGTTTATACGTTGATGACATATTGATATTTGGGACCGATTTGGAGGCTATCATGGAGACAAAATTATTCCTCTCCAAGAACTTTGATATGAAGGACTTGGGTGAAGCTGATGTTATACTGAACATCAAGCTGATAAAGGGTGAGGATGGGATTACTTTGTCACAATCCCATTATGTGGAAAAGGTCCTGACTCGCTTTGGACATATGGACTGTAAACCAGTCACCACGCCCTATGATCCATCCTACACGCTCAACAAATATGAAGGCGAGCCTGTGAACCAGCTACTATATTCGCAGATCATCGGATCTCTCATGTACCTGAGCAGTGCAACTAGACCAGATATCTCATATGCAGTATGCAGACTGGCTCGTTATTCGGCCAGTCCAGGAGATAGACACTGGGTAGCATTGTACAGAGTGCTTCGGTATTTGAAGGGAGCGATGAATCTTGGTATTAAATATACCGGATTTCCGTCAGTGCTTGAAGGATTCAGTGATGCAAACTGGATCTCTGACTCGGATCAAATGAAGTCTACAAGTGGCTATGTGTTCACTTTAGCTGGTGGGGCCGTGTCATGGAGATCGTCTAAACAATCAGTGTCGACACGTTCCACCAAGGAGGCTGAATTAGTTGCACTTGATTCAGCGGCACTGGAGGCTGAATGGTTGAGAGACCTATTGTCAGACCTTCCAATGCTAGCAAAGCCGATACCGGCTGTCCTAGTATACTGTGACAACACTTCTGTGTTGCTGAAAGTGAACAGTAGAAAGGACAACCAAAAATCCTCGAGGCATATCAGAAGACGACTTGATTCATGTCGGCATGCTAGAGAGACGGGTGTAATAACCGTAGATTACATCAAGTCTGAAAGGAACCTTGCTGATCCTTTCACCAAAGGGCTGGCTCAAAAGCCAATCCAAGCAGCGTGTATGGGAATGGGACTCGTACCCTGTTAGCGGTTTCAACTGCGGATAACTGTCCTGTGTGACCGGAGATCCCGAGATCCAGGCTCCAGGAAACGAAGCACTGTGGAACCAAGAGCACAAAAGATAAAGAGTCTCATGAGCTGCTGTGCTCTGACTGTATGGCAGGTTGAGCGATATGCTCTTAATGAAGTCAATGCTATAAGCAGGGAAATTGTCCTACAGAATTTCCTTAACGATTTCACCTATATGAGCTGACTGTGGGGTCGCAGTCCAGGAGAGAATGGGGTTTTCTCTCTAGTGAGCTCATGAATAGATATTAAAGGGCATGACCGTAACGCCCTGCCCCGTAAGAGAAGCAGATAATCTGCCTAGTACTATGTGCCTTTTGTGCGAAGATTCTCACACTAGGGTTTGTGGATCAAGGCGTAGTCCTCCGCTTACTCGTGCAGGGTTGGAGTACACTGGGATAGGCTTTGGTTCAAACCTAACAAGTACCTCTGCCGAAAAGTAGTATATAAACAGTACGGGAGCTCAATGACATTGATCAGAAAATAAGAGTGAAAATGGTGGGGATTGCTGTTCATTTGAGGGGTTTTCCCTTTATTTTCTTTATTGGAAAATATAAGAAATGAATTAAAAAAAATGGCAGCCAGCTGGGCCGCTACCAGGCCGCTTGGCCGAGCAGCCCAGCAAGGCAAGCCGGCAAAAGGAGCGAGCGTAGGGTTCGCTGGGGGGATCGGCCAGGAAGCGGCAGGGGATCGAGCAGCCAGCTGAGGCTCTGGCGGCGCGCAACCGTGCGCAAGGATAGGGGCCGAAGGCCCTCGCGGCGGCTGAGGAAAAATCAGTTCAGCTCGTGCCAATCTCCTCGCCGTGCTCTGTGCAACTGTTCCTCGTGCTCGGCTCCATAAGTATGGTGTCTTGCCCCTGTTTAGCAGCACGCAAAACACCCTCTGCTCCTCTCTGCTGTTTGTTGTTCCATTCTCCTCAATCCATTAGGTCCCTAGTGTTCCTGTGGTTAATTGCTGGTGGTGATTGGAAGAAGGTGGAGGCGGTGCTGCTCTTGTGCAGTGCGGTTTTCCCGTGCTCCCTGATTCTCTTGTGCGCCTGTGTGGTGCTGTCTGTTCTGATTATTGTCCACCGTGGCCTGGTGCCTGGGCTCCCTATTGCGCGGTGTTCGTCTTCTCGGGCTGGTGCCGTGGACGTCTCCCTCGGCTCCGGTAGCGGCTCTAGTATCTCCGTCAGCCTCCCGCCGTGCAGGCCCGGACGTGGGCGGCGGAATTGGTTTTCTGGGACAGAACCTCGTGTTCGCTGAGCTGGTCTTCCCACGTAGACAATCTACGTGCTGCGAGTTACCCGTTGCCTCTATTTATTTATTGAATAATTTTGTGCTATCTGCTAGTATTATTTACTTGGGTGTGATTGCACAATTTGTGGGCGGATTATGTGCTCGATGATGATAGCGGTGTAGTGAGACGACGTGACAGTCTGGGTTTTAATGTGTTGTTATTTTCAGCATTGATATTATTTGTGCCTAGTTATTTCTTACTATTGTGCAAGCTGATTATTTAAGTTCATTATTGTTCCTTAATTCTTATGCATACTGTTTTGATCTTAATATTCATGCTTGATTTCTAGGCTCATAATATTTGATCTAAAACCCTGATTTGGTAAGATAGGACTGTCACGTTAGTCGAGGATCTTTGATCACCCTTTAGTGTTGGAGGGCTGTCTATTGCAGCAACCCGCTATTTTGAGAGCAATATTTTAATATAAACAATCATGTTTATTTGTTTAATCTGCCTTCTTCATCTACCTGCCATGTTTAATTTGCAAATGGATTTGAGTAGCTATATTACATGTTTTCATGTCCTGGAATTGCTACTGTTCATTGCTGTTATAATTACATATGGCATTTATCTGAGTTATATGCTTGTTTTATTCGGAATTAGTATATTTAATCTATTTAAATATGGAGAAAGCATGTCACTTATTCCTATAAATTTACAACACGAATAAGCACAAGAACTTTGAACTTAGAATTACGAAAAGCACAAGAAACACTTGTTATTGACAAACTAAATTTTATGGCAGTGGCGAACCTATGTAGGGGCAAGTCTGGGCTCTTGCCACGTTCCTCTACTAGTGTTGATATACCTATACACATGCAGCAAGCAGTAAAATATATTTAAATGTGTGAAAAATAGATAAAGTTATATGTTTATAGTATGAGTAATATCTTTGTCCGTTTTTTCGAATATTTCTAAGTCCGCCGCTGTGGTACGACAGAAGCAAATACGAAAAGCCAAGCGAATCCATGTGTGTTTGCCAAAGGTAAATATGTGTCCGACCTGACTGACTAGTTAGGCCCTGTTTGGGAACAAAGTTTTTGAAAACTACAGTTTTTGAAATACTATACTATACTTTAGTTATGACAATACCGTAGTTTATAATACCGCAGTTTTGAAAACTGAGGTCCAGAGCTAAGTTTAGAATGCCTTAAAACAACTATAGTATTTGCAATACTTCAGTTTTGAAAACAGAGATTTTACCCAGCTTGCCAAACACCATTATGTATATAATACTGCAGTATTTGAGAATACTGCAGTATTCTTCCAAAACTGCAGAAAAACTTTGTTCCCAAACACCCCCTTAGCTGTAGCTGTGGCCGGGCATGCAGGCATGCTTGGTTTGCGCTGTGTGTGCAAGTGCATCCAGGAACGATCGACTTGTACAGCGCAGAAGCAACGGGATTCAACGGAGCATGGCCGTGTGGTCGGTTGGTGCCGGGCCAGCGAGCTTTAAACGACGGTGATCGCACGGCAGCGCGGCAGTTGAATAGCATGTCGTGCTTATAGATGTCCAAAAAGCACGTGGTCCGTTAGCCCTGCACGAAGCACGTGTTTTTAGCCCGACACGAGCCCGACACGGCACGGTTTGAAGCGGGTCCGGGCTGAGCCCGGCCCGTAGAGCGTGCCGGGCTCGACAGACATTTGAGCCCGTTGGGCTAACCCGAGCACGACCCGTTATCGGCCGGGCCTTTAAACCGGCCCGTTCAACAACTTAGGTACTGTACTGGGCTGCCTCACGCGAGCCACGAACGGCCCAACTTCGCCCTAACCCTAAGCAGCCCGCAGTCGCACGCCCACACCGTCTGTATAAATCGTGCGCGTCCGGCGCCCTAACCCTAACCTAACACACTCTCGCTCCTGTGTCCTGGCTCTCCGTGCGGCGCCGGTGCTCCCTCCCTCCTCTCGGACCTCGGCGCGACGCTCCCTGCTCCCTCCGCTCGGCGCGGGCCGCGGGCTCTCTCCTCTTGGCGCGGAGCTCTGCGCTCCCTGCTCTCGGCACGGCGGCGGCGCTCCCTCCCTCCTCTCGGGCCTCGGCGCGGCGGCGCTCCCTGCTCCCTCCTCTCAGGCCGCGGCGGGCTCCGTCCTCTCGGCGCGGCGGCGCTCCCTGCTCCCTCTTCTTAGGCCGCGGCAGGCTCCCTGCTCTCTGCTCGGCTGCTTCTTCTCAGGCTGCGACGCTCTCTGCTCGGCTGCTCTGCTCTGCTCAGATCAGGCTTTTGGTGACGGTCTGCTCATGTTTCGAGAAAGAGCCGGTGGTCTACGATCTTACTATGTGTTACAGTATTTCGGTTTAAGAAGATCTCACTACATGTGCAGAGGTACATACGAAGAGTCTACAGGTGACTGATGTTTATTACATGTACAGGTGTTGGAGAAACAAAATGCTATGTATTACCTTTACAGAGGAACCATCCGATCTCGATTCTGTAGAATATGTCTACGTTGAGTGTACCTTTGGTAAATCCATTCATGCACATTTGTATAGGTTGCTGTATTGTATATATCTTGTGAGCTGTGTTGTTTGGTCGCTAATTAATGTATGTCTTATTATACTGTGGCATAGTGTGTACAGGGGAGGATTTTGTGACGTCAGTTTTAGGTTTTTTGTGCTAAGTATGGTTGTGTGATTTGCGGGCTCGGGCCGGCCCGGGCTGCTAAATGGGCTGCGCTATTCGGGCCAGCCCGGCACGGTCGGGCCTCCACCGTGTCGTGCTCGGGTAGCTGTCTGGGCACGTCGGGCGGCCCGACACGGCCCGGTTAAGTGATCGGGCCTAACCGTGCCGGGCTCAAACGGACCGGGCCAAGTCGTGCTTGGGCTGGGCCGGGCCGGGCCGAGCCGCCCGTTTGGACATCTATAGTCGTGCTTGCACACCAGCCTGCAGGCCAAATTGGTTGGGCGCGGTCCGCGCGGACGCGCGGTGGCCACGTTTGTCAGTCGGCCTGCCTGTCTCCAAGAGATCGACCACCAAGGCAGTGGCTTCCATGCAAAGTACCATTCCAAAAATTTGAATTCGCATTTTATTTCATCCATTATACCCAAATAAATTTGAAAAGAATGATGGAGCAGTAACAAAACGAGGGGACCCTGTCCCTATAAAAAAGTTTTTGGCGTGAAACAATCAGGTCAAAATAAAAGGAATCGGGTGCAAGTAACCAACATGCATGTGGCATGCACGAGCACGACTCGTCATCAGTAAGGCCTGATGCCAACGTAGTTGCCGGGCGGGCTGTAGCTGCACACCGCGAACGTGGCGCGTCCCCCGGCGCAGGGCGCCATCGCGCACCCAACCGCCGTGGTGCCGCGCCACACGACCTGGGTGTAGTGCCCGCAAGCGCCGCCGCCGCCGCGGCAGGAGTTGGTGGACCGGTCGTAGAGCGCGCGCTCCCGGACCCAGGCGCCCACCACGGCCTCGGGGTTCCACCCGGCGCCGCCGCTCCCGCGGAAGAGGTTCTCCCCGTAGGGCCCGTGCGAGTGCGCCAGCGCGCAGTCGCCGGCCCGCGCCGCCGCGTACCGGCGCGCGTACGCCGCCAGGCGCTCGTCCCACCGCAGCGCGGGCACCCCCACCGCGCGCCGCGCCGCGTTGTGCGGCTCCAGGAACCTCGACGCCAAGCTCTTCTCCGTCTTGGCGTCAGCGGTCGCGGTCGCGCCGGCTAGGACGGCGGCGGCGAGGAGGACCGCGGCGGTGACCGTGCTCGCCAAGGGGAAGCGGCGGCGAGGCATGTTGGTAGTAGCTGCTCTCGATCAGGTGCTCTTCCTGGGATTTTCACGTGTCGCTGTGTGAGGTATTTATACGAGCTTTTGCGTACGATTTCTTCTTGTTCGGGTGAAGAACAGCAGAGTCCCGAGAGTAGTGCTGCTCATGTTCCATGGTGCCTGACACATAAAAAAAGAGAGAGAGAGAGAGAGCGAGGAGGTCCACGCGGCACGTCAAGTATGTGCGTCCATGTTCATTGTGACATACTACATTTTTTTAAAGACGTAGTAGATTTTTTTTAAAAGCAACATTGTGAGTTTGTGTGACGTGCAGCAATACTTTGGTTTGGCGCCATCTCGATAGCTGGATTCGATTTCAGAGATAGCGATTTTCAATGGGGTATAAAATGTAGCGACAACAATGTAGAAGCTCCGAGGCCTCACCTGAGACATGTTTTTCTAATCCTATGTAATCCACACGGGCTAGAAATATCCGAACAAGGCAAATAGGAATAGTTCCAACTATCGCTTCAGAATTAACAACCACAATACGAAGTTCAACAATTTCACAGTCAATACTTTAACTAGACAAATCCATTATTTACAGGTCTATTAGAAACGGGAATCAGGATCAATGAACAGTGACTTCCAACCAGAAAGCAACAAATGCAAACTTCGTTGGAGCTGATAGCCATTTTCAGTGCTTGAAGTCTTTTTTATGCTTGTATGAAATAGAACCATTATTCGAACCAGAGGGCAAAACTACATACCAGTTCTTCATCACTTGCAACAACCCTGCCATGAAAGTCTGATCATCACTTGCAACAAACTGCCCACTGAAAGTACGAGCCACAAGCAGACCACGAAAACCATCTGTCCATGGGCCATGGCCCATCGCTGAGAAAATGATATGGCCTATACTCAATTCCAATATGCTAAGCCCACTTGTGTAAGTAGGGCCGTAGGGGTGGTAATAAATCATAATTTATTTAAGCACTTAATTAATTTAAGTTAAAAATGAATAGAAATAGAGTTTGATCCTAATATAATCTGATATTTAAATTTATAGGATATCCTAGTGTCATAATAGTTATGACATACACCTATGTCGTCATTGTGTATATCATATAATAATCTCTCATGTAGTACAAAATAAATCTCATAAAAGAGAATCATTATTCATTAAAAATAATAATATCCTTGAATTAAGTAATCCATTAGGGATTTACCACTTGATTCTTGAATAAACTCCATTAATTCCTAGAAAGAATATAAACCTAATACAAAAAATGAGAAAACTTAAACACCATGAATGTGTATAAACACTTAGAAAGTGCAGATCGAAAGGCTAGCAACAAAGTGATGATATCCTTTAAAGATCATAGAAGATACGACGATAATGAAGTTTTTAGCAATTAAATTACCCCCTAAATACTAAATGCAATATTAGATTTACTATTTAGTGGTACAATAAAAAACTTATAGAACATATAATTTGAAAATCTACTGAAAATAATTTTAAGCACTCAAACTCTAGTGTAAGATTAATAACTATCTAGAAGATATCAAATAATACTAGTGTATAACGCGCGCCCTGCGCGCGATGTTTTTTTATTATCACATAAAAAATGTATATTAAATAAGGAATGATATTTCTTATGATATTTTTATAAATCTAGTATCAGTTCAAAGTTGTATATCATCTAAAATATATATGTTGCAATGATGACTTAAAGAACGGATGCTGCCCTATCTTGCAGGGTGGTGTTTTTTCTTCTGTGTAAATAAGATGGCAAGCATAGTAATAAAATATTTGTGATAGAGGAAAGAGAACGTTAATCTGAAGTGTCACTGTGGTTCTTAAGATGTCCTTAAATTGTAGCACAAATAATTATTTAAAAGTTAAGAATAATTAACTAATACTATATAAAACTCATTTCCTTGGAGTAGAAGCAAACTTTTTTTTATCTGATTCTATGGCCATCTGAAACGTCACTACGGTCCTAAAGATTTCCTTCAAATGTAGTATACAAATAGATATTTTGAAAGTTAATGATAATTAGCTACTATATAAAATAAGGCATCACATGTCCATTAGATATACAATTTATATGACCTCTACTGCATCGAATATTGTCTTCGAAGGTACAGACCTTGTGTCACTGTTAGTATAATGAAATTTTGATGTGTATAATGTACTAAGGATAATAAAACATGATTGACAATCTGAATCCGAATAACCTCTAAAACAGACATCCACCTCTGTTGCTAGCGCCAAGGCACCAATTAGGAAGAAAATATTTTTTATTTCTTGGATACGGAGGACACCAAGCCAACACTATCGAGCCGTTAGCCCACATTAATAAGATATCATGTCAGGAATACTTAGCATGGCCAGAGCATAGGGGCTTGTTCATTTCAACTTCAACAAATTAAAATAAAAAAAGAATTGCAACCAAAGACGTTTTACTGGATTGAATGGAGGAAAAGGAGATGGCATGGAGGAAATTTTGAGAGTGGGAACTAAAATGTATTGTTAGCGCGCACGAACGACACGGTTCGGATGGAAACCAAAAAAAGAAAACAAATGCAGTATCAGCAGTAAGTTTTACCTGACAGAATACAATCAATTCAAGATGGTAGTTTTACTGCCACAAAGAAAAAAAAGGAACTTGGGGAGCCTCAGCATCTTGCATCGGAGGAGTCATAAAATTTGACTGCCTAGTTGCAAAACCTAAAAAAGAAATCACAAGATCAGCCTGCTATTCAGTAATATTTCTCAAGCACAATATTTAGTAACAAAAAATTAGTGGACTATTAAGTTTTCAGTAACAAAATTAAAAATTCAGTTTTCAGCACTTTGTGCAATAATCGGTTTTTTGGTATTCAGGAATGAATTTTCAAGTCATTGAAAAAATTCTCAAGCACTGTATTCAGTATACAGAATCGAATCCAAACAATGAAGTAATATAATTGACTATGTACAAATCAAATGACTTAAATTGTTACGGGCAACAAAGTATGCGAGAAGTACTCTACTGCTCAAGCCTTTGAAGCAAGAACTGGACACCAGCTGAATTTATCAGGCTCCCATCCTCCACTCAGGAATACAAACATATAGTTAGACATCACCCATGAGATAGAACAATACACGCGTGGAGCAGATCCATGGCAGCCGCAACGACATCCTCTTCCAGGTGTCGGTTTGGATAGAAGGGAGGGGGGAAAGGCTAGCGCATAGCTCACAGCGCGGCACAACATGTAGGCGTGGGACGGTCGAGACCGAAGACAAGGATGACGATGAGCGAAGTGATGCATCGAGGGCAAGGCCAAGCCGCAGTGCAGCAACAGTCGGGGTGTGAGGCTTAGGCGGCAGTGTTAGCGGCGAACGAAAAGAAAGAAAAGAAGAGAGAAAACCTAGAACTCTAGGTTGAATGGGGAATACGAAGGAGGAATTATCTCTTCCTCGCCTTCGCCGACGCGGTGGTCGCTGCCCAACATGGGTAAACCGGCGGCCGGAGAATGCTCTCCTCTATGTTCTTTTTTTAAAACGCAACACGATGCTTCTAGGAGCAACGAATGGCAGACACAGATGGAGGAAGGAGCGACAGATATTGATCTGCGATCGAACGATTTAAAATAGATAGAGCGACGTGGATACAACGAAAGCACTTGATTATGTATCGCTCCGTTGATTGACGATCGAATGATCTGAAATTTTTTAACGACGTGGATAGGTTAGTTGCTGGCGGTTTGGAGCTGCTTTAATAATAAGGAAATATAACTAATTTATCCTTATAATCCTTCGAAAAGATTTATTAGGGTAATAACTAATGAGTAGTCATTATGCATGAATCATATATATTGCACTTGTTTATACTCGCATTATAATAATTCATGGAAGAATTGTGAGGCAACTGTTGAAAGACATAGTATTACGGTGTTGCATACCGTTCACTAAGCATACAGTTTTAAGATCGAAGTGCAAGAGTCCTGGAGTAAATAATATATTGGTTGCCACTGTAATTCGCATCCATATAGATCAACCGAACCAAACGTTCAATATATAACTATGGACTGACAGTTTGGAAAATGAACTATATATGAGCTTAAGAATTTTGCACACACAAATACGGCATGACGCCGAAACCCTACTCCCATTGATCATAGCCGCCTAGCACGTAATCGTGCAGATTGCTACCGATGGAGTTTCCCAGCTGAATCTGATAGCCGCCGGCCGCGCCGTAATCGCAGGCGGCGGATGCGGTCCACACCGAGAACTTCTCATCGGCTCCATCGACGGCAGCGCCGTTCGGGCACTGCAGCTCCGGCAACGTGGGGACATGCCCGTCCTGCGCCAGCTCGCCCACCGATCCGTAATTGCTGTACAGGAATTCGTATAGCACGTCGTGATGATGATACTGTTCAAATCCGGCGCCGCCGTAGCCGCCACCAACCATCGGGGCGACTGAGTTCATCTCTACGCTGGCGGCGGCCGCGGTAGCTTCAGCCTCGGCGGATGGAGAGTAAAACCCTAGCTTGGGCCGCTCGAAAAAGCCCCCTCCTGGCAGCGCCATGTAGTTTGCCGCATCGGCAGAGCTGAGCTGCTGTTGCTCGCCCTCGACTGCTGCGGCGTTACCAGCGCCGACTGCGAGGCTCTGGTGGTCGACCAGATGCTGATGGTGCCGCTGTTGCACGCTCACTGTTGTGGCCATGGCGTCCGTCGGCAGCGATCCCGGGAGCAGCCTGTTCGCCTGCAGCAGCGCCTCAAGCTTTGGCCACTGCGGCGCCGCCGCCCCGACGACGGCGTTGCGGTCGTCGTTGCCGCCGCCGCCACTGCAACCGAACGCGCCGTACATGCCTTGGAGGCGCATGTGGAGCTGGATCCGCTCTAGAGCCGACGCGCTTAGGGTTTGCGTGGCCGTCGCGGCGCTGTTGCCACCGCTGGTGCTGCACATGTTGCCGCCTCCCGCAGCGAGGTAGGGATCCTGGTTTGCCCTCGCGCGCCGGGATGGCGCGCGCTTGCCGAGGAGCTTCTTCTTCAGCTTGGTGTTCCAGTAGTTCTTGATGTCGTTGTCCGTTCGCCCCGGCAACTGCGCTGCAATGATGGACCACCTGAACAATGAACAGCATGAGATGCTCCTCTTCTTCTGTGCACATGCCGACATGCGATGCAGTTTGCAAATGGTGTGCACTGATTTCTTATTACCTGCTTCCAATGCTAATGTAGAGGCTGCAAATGATATGCTCCTCTTCTTCTGTGAAGTCACCGTGCTTAATGTTTCGGCGCAGATAATTGAGCCATCTCAGCCTGCAGCTTTTGCCACATCTCTTCAGCCCTGCAACAACAAATCATACTCATACTTATACTTAATCAATCTCAGATCAAATTAACATTTAATAAGTAAGTATCCTAAGGCAAAAGGATACACGGAAAATGACTGCCACGTATATATACCACAATAATATGTACTCCCTCTGTCCCGATATATAATTTGTTTTAGATTAAACTTATATTCATTAATTAATCTATAAATATAGTTTGTATATATGTCTATATCTATTATCATTTTTTCGAACGTAGACAGAAAAAAGACAGCTAGTAAGAACTATATTTTGGGACGGATGTATAGAGATGTAACTATACACACATAATTCCTGCTTACGTATTAGCTAAGGCCTAGCTTACCGTTGTTTGTTTTGGCGTGTTCCATGTAATTATCAGAGGTTTACCGTACGTATTTCTTAATTGGTTAAGAAATGGCCTTGTTCTTTAATTATCAGCTTGATACTATCTCTAGCTATAGATCTCTCACACCACGACAAACATATAGATCAATCGATGATGAAACAACAACTGGCTAGCAATCAAGCATCTTTTCATCGTCAAATAAAAGCTTCAAATCGAAAACTGCGCACACATATATTTTAAATAGGTATACATGTTTGGTGGTTACACACCCGAATCAGACATGCCCGCATATGATACTAAAGTTCTCTTGAGGTTTAATTCAGTTTCGAGGGTGAAGGGCACATATATACATATGCATAGGATCTATAGCTCAATCGATGCACAAATTAAGGGCAGCAGAGTAGCAGACATATGCATCTTTGATTTTGAAAGAAGTTTGCTTTCTAAATCGGATGAATATATATGGAGATGCCACCATACAATAGCAATCTAGCTAGCACACGGATCACAAGCTAGGAAAAACGAAGAGCCAAATAAAAGAGGGCACCGGACGAATTTCATCAGCAAAACACACAGAAGGATCGATAGATGAGACGCATCATCATCATCTTGCGCTGCATGGACATACCAACAATCTTCTGCGGCAGCGCGATCCAGTTGCCGCCGGTGCCATGCTCCTCGATGTAGGCCTTGAGCTTGGCATCCTCCTCGGGCGACCACGGCCCTTTCTTCACGCTCGCCTTGTCGCAGCACGGCGCCCTCCCCATGGCTAGCCGCCGCCGCCGCCTTCAGCTTCGTTCGTTCTGCAGCGTGCGAGCGAGCTGATAGATGAGTCAGCAGCTGGCAGAAGGAAGGCAGGTGAGAGTGCGCGCGATGGATTGGATGGGGCCTGCCCAAGCAAGCTGCCGCCGAGCTTTATAGCTGAGCATGCAGGGGCCGGCGAGAGAGGGTACGGGTCCGGTACAGGGCACGCCGGGCGACAGGGCAAATTTTGTAAAACAAAATCGATCTATTAGTACTCTCTCTGTTTCTTTTTAGTTGTCGCTAGATAGTTAAATTTTATATTATCCAGCGACAACTAAAACGAAACGGAGGGAGTAAGCAGATCACGCAAACAAAAGATGTGAAGGGGTTCGCATGCATGGTGGTGTGTTCACAACAATCTCCGTAGCTCTTTGTTTTTTCTATGTGAAAGGTTCATACACACTCTACTTATATGTTGTCTGTTATCTATCTAGATAAGTAATATCAGATTAAAGTCTCTAAGTCTCTGCACTATTTCAAGACTCACACCAGGATTAAAAAAAAGTGTTCCGATGCTTTGTGTGATGACTGATGAGCCGGTTGGCGGGCTAGCTCCACACAATCCACACCACATACACTCCAACCATATCATCGTTCTTGCATCTCACTACGCGGCCCCAGCTCCCTGCCATGCACTGGCTAGGATCTCCTGTCCCTCCCTCCAAATATATAATTATAGATTCGCAACAAGTAAAAAAATATAAAGTAGTTTCAACATTTTTCTGTCAAAATTTCTGTCTCTGGATAACCTCAGCCCACTGATGGACAGCATGCACATGTGCAGAGAAGTAGAAATCGATGGATAGATAATCCATGGCTGATCTATGGACAGTAGTATCCACCGCGTCTGTTGACTGATATAATGGGGTACAAAGGGCACGTTTGCGACCTTAGCCTGACGGTCTCTGGCTGTGCTCGCGGGATGCAACACATGTGTTTGTGTGGCCTACCTTGCTTTGGAGCTTGTTTCTGCGCGTGCAAAAGTGGCTCTTTAGCCTGGCTCCCAGGAAACGAAGACAGGCTCCGTTTTTTTGGAGTTCGGCTGCTCGTGGCTGCTCTCAAGAAACAAAAGTGGCTCTTAACCTGGCTGCCTACGTGTGGCAAACATCGGTTCACTTGAACCAGACTTATTTAATACAATGCAGAAACAAGATATGTTATAGCAGTTGAGACCGGCTAACTTTGGCCTGGACCACACGAGCTGGCCGAGCCGGCCCGATACGCGTCGCAAACACACCCAAAAGGAACAAGACGAGCCAAAGCAAAAGCATGTACTATACAGATCGATCCCTAGTCGATCCCCAGATTGGTTGGCGTGCATGTGCGTGACAGAACAACCCTTTGAATTAAACAAACAGCGCCTCGCGTCGCCTGCCTGCCTTTTCCCTAATCTCTATCGCTGCCCTGCCTACCCTTTTTTTCCCCAAACAAGTAGTTTATTATATCGATCGCCGTGACATCAGATCATCCGCCGGCCATTGACGACGACGCCGGCCGGTTGAACTTGAACACTCCATGTTTTTCACTGCATTGCAGCACGCAAGAATGCAGCAGCTCCCCTGACTCTGCCGGGACCATGTGTGTATATATATGTGCCTTGAGAGACTTTCAATTCAGGCCTAGCCTAACATCCATGACAATGGGTCGATCCTGTGCAGCGATTAGTTTAATTTAATCGCGCTGCAGTGCAGATGTCGTGTCGTGTACATGGGCTGGACGACTGCTGCTGCCCGTGAAACTAGACTTGGGGGGGGGGGGGGGGGGGGGGGGGGGGCACCAGGTTTGAAATCGCGTTGGCTCGATCACCCGCTTCCTGTTTCAAACAGCTAACAGCGTATTGACCAATAACATATTTAGTCAAGTAGTAGAGCTGGACTAAATTAAGGCTAGCTACTGGATGTTTTATTATGGTTTTGTTTACTATATATACAAGCTAAGTACTATGTGTACTAGAGGTACCAAGGACGTAAGCAATCGATGCAATGAGATCATCGTCGACCATCATGTATATAGTACACACTACCAGAATCGGACGCTTTGCCGAGTGTCTGAAGCACTCGGCAAAGCCTCAAAAACACTCGGCAAAGTCTTTGTCGAGTGTCGCACTCGGCAAAGAGCCCTCGCGAACAGTACATCGACAAAGGCTTATTTGCCGAGTACTTTTTTTCGGGTACTTGGCACAGAATTTGCCGATTGCCAGGGGGTACTCGGCAAAGAAAAGTCGTCGTCACGGCGCCGGGGTGACGGAGACGGTGTCTTTGCCGAGTGTCTCCTAATACACTCGGCAAAGAAGTTACTTCTTTACCAACTTCTTTGCCGAGTACCAACCGGCCAGCACTTGGCAAAGAATCCGTCAGCGGGTCCCTTTGTCAGGTTCTTTGCCGAGTGATTTGTATGACACTTTGCCGAGTGCCCGACAAAAAGCACTCGTCAAAGGGCCAAGCACTCGGCAAAGCCACGGATTCCGGTAATGACACTGCTATTTGTTACACCAACAAGTGAAACTTCATCCAGTCATTTTACGGTAATGACAGAGCGATCTTCTCTCTGTGTGTCTATATATATATATATATATATATATATATATATATATATATATATATATATATATATATATATATATATATATATATATATATATATATATATATATATAGTTATATAGAGAGAGCTATTTGTCATCTAAGGTGATCGACCGGTGGTCCATCACTTGGGCCACCCATCAACCCCACTTTGATGATCCATCCCTTGTGCACGCGCGATGGGCGCGCCAAAAAATAAGGCAATAGATTGGATCCAATCTACTCCCCACCAATCCTCGTGTTATGAAAATAAAGATCTATTATGTGACGGGCAGACACACCTCAAATTAAGGTAACGATAACAGAAATAGAATGACTGAATCTGTAACGAAATGACTGAATCTATTATGAAATGACTGAATCTGTAACGGACGAAATGACTGAATCTTTAACGGAATGACTGGATCTATAACGAAATGACCGAATCTATAACGGGATGACTGAATCTGTATTGGAATGATTGAAACTGTAACATAATGGTTAAATATGTAACAGAATGACTGAATATGTAACGAAATGGGTAAATCTATTACAGAATGACTGAAACTGCAACGAAATGACTTAAGCTTAATGATTGTGTTTAGAATATTTGAGTTGAACAATAGAATGACTTAAGCTTGTTACAATTTTGAATAACTTGTTTTAAATTTTCCTAGGCATCTTTTGAAAAATAGAAGAACTGAATGTTCCGGTTGTTGTTTCTCCTATATCGATCAAAATCATCGAGAAAGTCCTAGAGAGAGGAGAGTGTGAGAAACGAAGCCAAGTAATGCGATCGGATTTCATATCTGATATGAGTTATCACTTGTAACAAAGTTAGTTATCACTTGTAACAAAGTTAGTTATCACTTGTTTCTTTTATCCTTGCTTATTAATATATTGACTGTTATGTACATGATGAATTATTTTTCATATTGATATTAGTGGATAGGGGGGAATCCGTTGGGTACTTGAAACCCGTATGGGCATGTATTTGAACAAAATTTCATATCTGATATGAGTATGTTTTTTTAGTGAGTGTCTTTTTCTTCGTTGGTGTTGGTATGAGTTTGAGGAAGAAATACCCTAGTGGATTTTTATCCATTATCATCTCTAGTGTAATGGACTGGTTCAACCGGACGATCCACTGGCTTATTCGGTTGGATCGTATGTTACAGGTGGTGCACCTCATCACCCTACGTGACAAATAGAATATATAAAGATAATAACGAAGATTTGCTGCGAAGGTAGCCTGATGGATGATACACACATCTCAATCACGTCACTGTTTGCGTGTGGATCGTTAGGAAACACAGCCCAGTCCGTACGTCATGGCGGACGACGTACAACAGTTCGCTTCATATATAGTTCACACATCCCTAGACTCAACTGAACGAAGTAAATGCTCGTAGAATGCACCGGGAAAAAGCACAGACAGGAAATAGTAAACAAGAAATAAGTACACTTTACCAGTGGTGAACATTTGTATACTAGTTCAGAGGAAGAGATGTGAGAGTCACCTAATTAATTTGTATACTGAAAGTGTAGTGTAGTGTGGCACTGGCAAACGTAACTGGAAGACCAAAACAAACGTGCATGAATGGGTCACCTAATGGGCTACTGGCCGGCGGCCTACCTAGCTATACACCTTGTGTGACTGTTGGAAACCAAAAGCATAGCTATCATCAGATTTTCAGATGTATATAAAGTAAGTAATATAGTAAATAAAAAACATATCTATATAGCAAATTAAATTTATCTTGAACGTATTTAACAGGAATTCATGGTTGTTATTGCTCACAACAATGATCGCTCAAGCCTAATCATAGATGAATTCACGTGTCAACGCCCACACAGCACGCAGGCCGCCACCGGCCACCGTGCCCCTATTTATCTAGAGGTGTTAATAGGCTCTTAATTTTACCATATAAAATGTAAGGATCAGATTAGATTAGGATCAGACTCTATTTTTATTCATTTTTGAACTAAAAATAATTTAAGGTCCTATCAATTTATAAAGAAACATTTTGATCATGATCCATTATCACCTCTAGTCCTATCTGACGCTTAGCCTCCACTGTCGTTGCCGAGCTGGAGTTAGAGCAAGCTCGTCGACGAGCAGTGAACAATGATTTGGTTCCTATTCCTCTCTGCAAGCGAAAGTCAAGTAGTATTGCAATCTTTATGTATAATTTGTAACATGTCCGAATTTTCTAATTTATGCAACTTTCAAGTTTAATTGTTGAATGTTAAACTTTATATATATTTATCGAATTGTTTACCAAATTTACTATAAAATTATATATACATTAGATAAAATTGTATATGAAAATTTTATTGTATGTATATAAAAATCTTAGGCACGCCACTGTGTGAGGGTCGAGGGCTTGGGCTGCTAGACAGCCTTGGATGAGGGACCTTGGGCTTACTCCTATATGACACGCTACGTGTGTCTAGCAGACTCACCCATGAGCACCCTTGCATGGTCAGTGTTAAAGTTCTTAATTACTAAAGTTTAGGTGTCGTTTGGTTCACTAAATGTAACGTAAATGGTAATGGTAATGATTCACACTCGAATACCGGCGGTAACAAGTTTGAATAAGCTGATATTCATTTCTATTACGGTTGGCATTAAACAAACATAATTTAACGTTATCGGTTACCCATTACGTTACCAATATGTGAACCAAATGATACCTTAGATGGAGGCCTGCTCATAGTCTCTCAAGAGTAGTGAGTAGTGACCCTTGTGGGCCTAGAAGTCACTCTACTAGCCAGGATCCTTAGGATGTCTTGGTATAGAAGACAAGGGTAATGCCCTTCCCCAGCCGCTGACAATAGAAGTCATCATATACTTCTTTGCTTTTAGTCAACACATCTTTCATTCTACAAAGATCATAATGTATGAGTTCTAAAAGTGTTGAACCTATTTCCTTCACACCAAAGTAAGGTTTTCTTGGTTGCTTAGCTTATACACAAGCTTGACAGTTCTAAACCTTTAACCACATGTAGTCTTTAAATTAAGCACAAAATAGATAGCCGACAGATGATTTAAAAATTAATATGGCATAAACGTGAGTGCCACGTGTTAACCTCAACATTATTAATCAAATAATTAACCTGGTTCACAACCAAATTACTAAAATAAAAAAGATAACCAGAACTAGCCTATGCTATTATATCTTTTTACCAATAAATAGTCCAAAGCAGGACATGGGACATGACTACTTCACTAGAATAAAAAACCAACTTGAAGCCATTACGACACAACAAAGAACCGCTGACAAGATTTGTATTTATTACTAGTGCATGTTGCACATTTATACTCCTATAATCTTTTTTGAAGTAAACTTTAGATCTATCATACTAACACCATGAACAAAAGCATGTGACCCTTCCCCATAAAGTCGCATGCACCTTGTGTGACCTGATTAGAAGAAAATAAAGATATATCAGCACAAACATGAATATTGGTTCTTGTATCACCCTATCATTCGGTGGATTAACATGCTGCAAAAATAGTATATGTATTACCATACCCTATTGTTGTAGCTTCGCTCACAACCATGTTGATAGATTTAATTTTCCCTTGTTGATTTTTGTTGTCCATCCTGTCAGGACATTTTTTAGCGAAGTGCTCCATCTTGCCACATACAAATAATTCAGTCTCCTTCATTTGTATCTTATTTTTCTTGAAGTTGGTGGTCTAAATGACCTTTAGCTTCTCTTTATTCATTCGAACATAATGTTGCATGACATTAGCACTTTATTGCGCCTCATGTATTTTGTATGCACCTTCCTTTTCCCAAGCTTTTTCTTCAACATTAAGAAAGACTAACAAATTCTTAACAAATATATTTTCCCTCCTATGTTTTAGAGCCGTGACAAAATCCCTCCAAGTTGGGGGTAATTTGACAATAATGCCCTTATACAACAAATGCATCAGGCTAGATACATCTAAGTTGCTAGAGCTTATAAACAATGAGTTGTATCTCAAGATATTGCTCAGCCATAAAGCAGTTGTCAATCATCTTATAATCATAATAAGACTCAATGACATACAACTCATATCCAAAATCTCATATCCAACATCCTAGGCGTCGTCCTATGTTTGATAGCTTCTATGAGCTCTCTTGCACTCTTTATGTTTATGTGCACATCACAGAGCTTGTCAGACACCATCTTTAAGATATAGCCTACTGCTATCACATTATTCTCGTCAAACTCTTCTTGTTTCAACACTTGGAGGATCTTCACAAGGCTTGATAACGCAAGGCTTGTTAGGCAATTGCTCACTTTTAAGACTAAATTATTTTTTGAAGCAATCACTACATGAACAATGAATAAACCATATGTAGCAAATAAAATCATACCCATATAACAAATTAAATCTATCTTGAACACACATATAATAGAAACATGAGTGAGAATACCATCATTACTCACAATGAGGATCACTCCAACCTGGTCGAAGATGAGTTCATGGTGTCGTTGAAGTTTGTAGATTTCACAGTGCAGATTAACTCGATGAGCGGCCACATGATCCCTGACCAAAACATTTGGTTTCCTCTAATCCATGTAGGTTCTTGTTTGAACCAAAAGTGAGCCGGCGGACGGTCCGCGCCTGTGGGCCGGACGGTCCGCGCAAGCGCAGAACAGATTAGGGTTCCAAGTTTTGTGCTACGGTTGTTAGCTAAATTCGTGGGATTCGCTCAGAAATTAGTTTGTAAAGGGTCCAGCCCCCCTCCTCTATAAATAGAGAGATATACGGTCGATTTGGAACAAGCAATCGAATCAATACAACTTCTATTTCGCATTTATTTCCTGTACAATTAGGAGTAGTTCTAGTCTAGTTCTAGTTTAGCCTCTCGATCCTCAAATTCTCCGCCTCTCCTCGACTCTACGTCGATTAGAGGAGTCTAGGTCGGTCTACCCGAGCCTAGACACTGTCGGTGTTTTGGGTCCGACCGCACACCCGGGGTTGCCCCTCAAGGTGTTTTTAGGAGTAGGACGGTGTCGACGATTGTAGCAAAATGGTTCGTGCCAATCACACGAGGGACAGTGGACAAGATTTACAGGTTCGGGCCGCTTGGAAATGCGTAACACCCTACGTCCTGGTGAGTGTGTAACGAGATTACAAGAGGGCTCTCTGGATTGAAGACACAGAGAGTTAAGGTGGGTGGCTAAGTAAGATAGGGTCGATCGTTCTGAAGGGGTGCCCCCTATGCCTTATATACTCGACCGTGGGGCAATACATGTGGATATGATAACTACAAATCCTTAAAAGGTAGGGAACCTCTTGAATTTATCCCTACATAACCCTCGCCGACTTATCCTCGCATGGCTTCGCTGCATGGGGGCTTCAGCGCGGGAAAGTCGGGTCTCTGTTGCGATTTACTCGTTCGACGTTGTGGGCCGTCCGGGTTTGCACCAATCCGGTCTTACGTCTTCTCTGCTTTGTTGATTGTCTCTCCCTAGGCCCACGAAAGAATGACCTTACGATCTATTGGGCCCTTGGGCCTTTCGTGAGGTCTTTTACTCCTTTAGTGGACCCGGGGGATATCTATCCCCCACAAGCCCCCGATCTTTGGGTTAATTTGGAGGTAATCAACCCAAAGATCCAAGGTCCAAAAAATGACTTCCTGCTGTCTTCTCTTGCTCCGATCATTCGTTTGACCAAAGCTTAGTTTCGTGCTTGTGCCTTAGAGGTCGGCATTTCGATTTGTAGGATTCTGAACTTCATTTGGTGCATCGGAGGTGCACCCAATGGGTGTAGCCCCCGACCTTTGAGTAGATTTTAGAAGATAATCTACTCGAAGGTCTTCCCTAGAAATTATCTTCATTTGTGCTCCTGCATCTTGGTTGAGGATTGGTCTTTTTAATCTTGTCTCACGCCTTAGAAGTCGGCACTATCTCGGTTTGGAATGATAATCCATGGGGTGCACCGGAGGTGCACCCAATGGGTGTAGCCCCCGACCTTCAAATGGATTTTTTTTCTTTTAAGGATAATACGTTCGAAGGTCCTCCTTTTGTTTGTAAAAATTGACATGAAACTATTTGCATTATGCTTTGGAGGTCAGTATTATGTCATCAGTATTTTGCTGCAGAGGTCAGCATATATTTTGTCTTTAGCAGCCGAGTTTGCAATCCATCCATATCTTACTAGGTAGTGCAATTTATTTGCTTCTGCGACTGATTGGACGTTTGATGGACGTTCTCTGTCCAGTCTTCACGTCGCTTCTGTCGGCCATATATTGTACTTCGCTGGCTATATTTGGCTTTCCTCTGATCCTTACTGATATCTCATTTTTGTCTTGAGGTATTTACTGCGTGCCCTGCACGGATGTGACTGTTTTGAAAAATATACTGATAATTCCTGGGCATCCCCCCCAATGGGTGTGGGCAAGGGACGGCTTGGTACGCTGAGTGTTTTAGCCGGCTGCTTCTGAGTAGTAATGTGATGGGACGGCTAGTGTAATCATATCCTTTGCGCTGTTGACTGGAGTCCCAATGGGTGTAGTGTTGCATGAAACGGCGTCAGCCGCCTGACGTGTCTCCAGACGGGTGGAAGAGCTTATTGAATGCTTTGCGACTGTTCAGTGACCACGGTTGGAGGTGAGCGGTTGCCTTTCCCTTCTATAAATAACGTCGTTGCTCCTCTGGTTTTTTCACATCTCTTCGCTCTGCCTCCTTCTCTTCCCTTCTGTCTGCTTCCGCCATGGGCAAGAGTAACAAACGCAAGCGTGAGCCGACTCCTCCGTCGGAGGACTTCGGCGACTCGGAGTACTCGGAGGAGGAATTCTCCTCCGAGTCCGAGGGGTCTTCGGCTCCCGTCTCTCCCCCGGCGTCGTCTGATGATTCAAACGACTCCCAGGGGATTGCCGCGGAAGTCTGGACGTACATCCGGGCCGTCGAGCGCTCTGGGCTCGAGGGCTCGGATGAGTCTGAGTTCTCCTCGGACGAGGAGGACTCGGACGGCGGCGAGGACGAAGATGACGACGACGACGACGGCGACGACGACGACGACGGCGACGACGACGACGGTGGCGACGGTGACGGTGACGGCAGCGGCAGCGGCGGGGGCAGCGGCGGCAAGGACAGCACCAGAGGCGGCAGCAGCACGGGCAACACCAGAGGCGGCAGCAGCAAGGGCAGCACCAGGGGCGGCGGCGGCAGGGGCGGCAGCAGCAAGGCCAGTGGCTAAACGCCACTGGTCTTTAGATATTAGTATAGTGTAGTTAGAATAATGTAGTAGTAATGTAGTAATAGTAGGGAAGCACCAACTCGCAAAGAGTTGGTTTGTAAACTTATTATCTTCCCTTTAATGAAAAACTGACGTTGGCCCCTTCTCGATGACTCGCTTTCCCTGATTATTGAACTGATTCTTTTGAGACAGTAGATGAATAACTTGCGCATCACACTGACGCTTCCAGAAGTAGCTGCCGAGTAATCCTATGGTCGATATCGGTGTTTTAGAAGCAACGCCGAGCGATTGAAGGTCGACGTCGTCATTTTAGAAGTAATGCCGAGCTTTCGAACACGAGATCAGCGTTTTAGAGACAACGCCAAGTGACTGGAGGTCGACGTCGGCATTTTAGAAGTAACGCCGAGCGATTTGAATACGAGATCAGCGTTTTAGAGGCAACGCCGAGTGAGTGGAGGTGACATCGGCATTTTAGAGGTAATGCCGAGCGACTGAAGATGAAATCAGCGTTTTAGAGTCAACGCCGAGTGGTTGGAGATCGACGTCGGCATTTTAGAAGTAATGCCGAGCGATTGAATACGAGATCAGCGTTTTAGAGGCAACGCCGAGTGAGTGGAGGTGACGTCGGCATTTTAGAGGTAATGCCGAGCGACTGAAGATGAAATCAGCGTTTTAGAGTCAACGCCGAGTGGTTGGAGATCGACGTCGGCATTTTAGAAGTAATGCCGAGCGATTGAATACGAGATCAGCGTTTTAGAGGCAACGCCGAGTGAGTGGAGGTGACGTCGGCATTTTAGAGGTAATGCCGAGCGACTGAAGATGAAATCAGCGTTTTAGAGTCAACGCCGAGTGGTTGGAGATCGACGTCGGCATTTTAGAAGTAATGCCGAGCGACTGAAGATGAAATCAGCGTCTTAGAGGCAACGCCGAGTGAGTGGAAGTGACGTCGGCATTTTAGAGGTAATGCCGAGCGACTGAAGATGAAATCAGCGTTTTAGAGTCAACGCCGAGTGGTTGGAGGTCGACGTCGGCATTTTAGAAGTAATGCCGAGCGATTGAATACGAGATCAGCGTTTTAGAGGCAACGCCGAGTGAGTGGAGGTGACGTCGGCATTTTAGAGGTAATGCCGAGCGACTGAAGATGAAATCAGCGTTTTAGAGTCAACGCCGAGTGATAGCCGGTCGCACGAGTTATTTTGAGGATGATAACCGAGTGATGAAATGGCACTTCGGCTTTTTGGAAATAACTGCCGGATGACCACGTGGCATGCTGGGGTTTCGGAAATAACCGCCGGGTGATGACTGGGCACTTTTTGAAGCGGTATCTGGCTCAAGAATATCCCATAAGAGTTGTGCTTTTAGCCGCCTTTGCTTTCCGTGCCCTAGTTCTTGCATTCCCGCATCCGAATCTTCTCTGCCACTCGCCTCCTACTCTGCTCACTGGTAAAAATCGAGATGGCGCCCAAGAGGAAAACTGCAAGCTCGTCTGCTGCGGTGATCCCTCCCATCGACCCCAACAGCCAGTTGCCTTTCTGAAAGGGAAATGTGCCCTTGGGCCATTTCTAAGTATTTTGGTGATTGAGTGCCAACACAAGTGCTTAAGTGTGAATCTATACCCATGGATGGACAAAGTGCAAATCAAGAGTAAAGGTATGTTTCTAAGCCTTAGTACATTGTTTTGAGGACTAATGTATTGTGTCTAAGTGCTTGAAACAGGAGAAATCGAGTCAGAGAAAAGTTGGCTGTGTACAGCCAAAAGGTTGTTCGGTCTGGAGCACCGGACTGTCCGGTGGTGCACCGGACAGTGTCCGGTGCGCCAGGCTGACTCGGCGTGAAGTGGCCGCTCTCGGGAATTCGCCGACAGCGTACGGCTAAAATTCACCGGACTGTCCGGTGTGCACCGGACTGTCCGGTGTGCACCGGACTGTCCGGTGAGCCAACGGTCGGCCGGGCCAACGGTCGGCCGCGCGATCTGCGCGGGACACGTGGCCGAGCCAACGGCTAGAAGGGGGCACCGGACTGTCCGGTGTGCACCGGACATGTCCGGTGCGCCAACGGCTCCAAGGCCGCCAACGGTCGGCTTCTCTATTTAAGGAAGGAAATCGGGCACCGGACACTGTCTGGTGTGCACCGGACTGTCCGGTGCACCCGACGACAGAAGGCAAGAAGGGCCTTCCAGATTTGCTCTCAACGGCTCCTAGCTGCCTTGGGGCTATAAAAGGGTCCCCTAGGCGCATGGAGGAGTACAACAAGCAACCTTAGAGCATTCTTGATCATCCACACTCAGTCTTTGCGCATTCGTTTGTCATTCTCAGTGATTCGAGCTCCGTTCTAGTGAGAACTTTGAGATAGTCTTTTGAGCTCGATTCTTGGCCGTGTGTGTGCGCATTTTGCTGTGGATTTGTGTGTGTTGCTTCTCTCCCTTACTCCGTGCTTCTTTGTGAACTTCAAGTGTAAGGGCGAGAGACTCCAAGTTGTGGAGATTCCTCGCGAACGCGATAAGAAAAGAAAAGCATAACACTGTGGTATTCAAGTTGATCATTGGATCACTTGAGAGGAGTTGAGTGCAACTCTCGTCCGTTGGGACGCCACAACGTGGAGTAGGCAAGTGTTGTACTTGGCCGAACCACGGGATAAACCACTGTGTCTTCTCTGTGTTGAACTCTTTGTGGTTATCGTATTGTGCAAGATCTTCTCTCTAGCCACTTGGCATTAACTGTGCTAACGCTTAATCAAAGTTTTGTGGCTTAAGTTTTTAAGTTTTACAGGATCACCTATTCACCCCCCCCTCTAGGTGCTCTCAATTGGTATCAGAGCCGTTCTCTTCAAGAAAGGGACTAACCGCCCGAAGAGATGGATCCTAAGGGCAAGGGGATGGTGATCAACGACAAGGAGAAGGAGACCTTCGTCAACGAGCTCAATGATGACAAGCCCACCGACTCAGGCTCGGGCCACAAAAGAAAAGACGGGAGGAAGAAGAAGACAAGGCGCATCAAGGAAATTGTCTACTACGACAGCGACGAATCTTCCTCCTCCCAAAAGGACGACGACGACCACGATAGACGAAAGACGGTTAACTCAAACTTTTCTTTCGATTATTCACGCATCCCGCATAGTTCAAATGCTCAATTGCTCCCCATTCCACTTGGCAAGCCCCCTCACTTTGATGGAGAGGACTACGGATTTTGGAGCCACAAAATGCGTACTCACCTGTTTTCTCTCCATCCAAGCATTTGGGAGATTGTGGAAAGTGGAATGAAATTTGATAGCTCGGATAGTCCTGTGTTTATTAATGAACAGATTCATAAAAATGCACAAGCTACTACTGTGTTGCTAGCCTCTTTGTGCAGGGACGAGTATCACAAGGTGAGCGGCCTGGACAATGCCAAGCAGATCTGGGACACCCTCAAGATCTCTCATGAGGGAAACGACGTCACCTTGCTCACCAAAATGGAGTTGGTGGAAGGCGAGCTTGGACGGTTCGCAATGATAAGGGGCGAGGAGCCGACACAAACATACAACCGGCTCAAGACCCTTATCAACAAAATAAGGAGCTACGGGAGCACGCGATGGACGGAACATGACGTCGTCCGCCTATTGCTAAGGTCATTTACCGTTCTTGATCCTCATTTGGTGAACAATATTCGTGAAAATCACAGGTACACCAAGATGTCGCCCGAAGAAGTTCTTGGGAAATTCGTTAGTGGGCGAATGATGATCAAGGAGGCGAGGTACGTGGACGACGCCTTGAATGGTCCGATCAACGAGCCGCAATCCCTTGCTCTCAAGGCAACACGAAGCAAGGAGGCGCTACCTAGCAAGGTGGCACAGATTGAGGCGGCAGGACTTAATGATGAAGAGATGGCTCTCATCATCAAAAGATTCAAGACGGTGCTTAAAGGCCGCAAGGGACAGCCAAGCAAGACCAAAGCCAAGGGGAAGCGCTCATGCTTCAAATGCGGTAAGCTTGGTCATTTTATTGCTAACTGTCCCGACAATGATAGTGACCAGGATCAAGGGAATAAGAGGGGGAAAAAGAAGAACTATAAGAAGGCAAAGGGCGAGGCTCATCTTGGCAAGGAATGGGATTCGGACTGCTCCTCGTCCGACTCCGACAATGAGGGACTCGCCGCCACTGCCTTCAACAAGTCATCCCTCTTCCCCAACGAGCGTCACACTTGCCTCATGGCAAGGGAGAAGAAAGTTTATGCATCCGGGGGTTCAAGCTGGATTATCGACAGCGGATGCACAAACCATATGACGGGGGAGAAGAAGATGTTCACCTCCTACATCAAAAACAAAGATTCCCAAGATTCAATAATATTCGGTGATGGGAATCAAGGCAAGGTAAAAGGGTTAGGTAAAATTGCAATCTCAAATGAGCACTCTATCTCTAACGTGTTTTTAGTAGAGTCTCTTGGATATAATTTACTATCTGTTAGTCAATTATGCAATATGAGATATAACTGTTTGTTTACAAATGTAGATGTGTCTGTCTTTAGAAGATGTGATGGTTCACTAGCCTTTAAGGGTGTATTAGATGGCAAGCTTTACTTAGTTGATTTTGCAAAAGAAGAGGCCAGTCTAGATGCATGCTTAATTGCTAAGACTAGCATGGGCTGGTTGTGGCATCGCCGCTTAGCACATGTGGGGATGAAGAACCTTCACAAGCTTCTAAAGGGAGAACACGTGATAGGTTTGACTAACGTACAATTCGAAAAAGATAGACCTTGTGCAGCTTGTCAGGCAGGTAAACAGGTGGGAGGAGCGCATCACAGCAAGAATGTGATGACCACATCAAGACCACTCGAGCTGCTACATATGGACCTCTTCGGACCCGTCGCCTATCTAAGCATAGGAGGAAGTAAGTATGGTTTAGTTATTGTTGATGACTTTTCCCGCTTCACTTGGGTGTTCTTTTTGCAGGATAAGTCTGAAACCCAAGGGACCCTCAAGCGCTTCCTCAGGAGAGCTCAAAATGAGTTTGAGCTCAAGGTGAAGAAGATAAGGAGCGATAACGAGTCCGAGTTCAAGAACTTTCAAGTGGAAGAGTTCCTTGAGGAGGAAGGGATCAAGCATGAGTTCTCCGCTCCCTACACACCACAACAAAATGGTGTGGTACAGAGGAAGAACAGGACGCTAATCGACATGGCGAGGACGATGCTTGGAGAATTCAAGACCCCCGAGCGTTTTTGGTCGGAAGCCGTGAACACGGCTTGCCACGCCATCAACAGGGTCTACCTTCATCGCCTCCTCAAGAAGACTTCGTATGAGCTACTAACCGGTAACAAACCCAATGTATCTTACTTTCGTGTATTTGGGAGCAAGTGCTACATTCTAGTGAAGAAGGGTAGAAATTCTAAATTTGCTCCCAAAGCTGTAGAAGGATTTTTGTTAGGTTATGACTCAAATACAAAGGCGTATAGAGTCTTCAACAAATCATCGGGTTTGGTTGAAGTCTCTAGCGACGTTGTATTTGATGAGACTAATGGCTCTCCAAGAGAGCAAGTTGTTGATTGTGATGATGTAGATGAAGAAGATGTTCCGACAGCCGCTATACGAACCATGGCGATTAGAGAAGTGTGGCCACAGGAACAAGATGAACGAGATCAACCTTCTTCCTCAACTATGGTGCATCCCCCAACCGAAGATGACGAACAGGTACCTCAAGTGGAGGCGCTTGATCAAGGGGGAGCACAAGATGATCAAGTGATGGAGGAAGAAGCGCAACTGGCACCTCCGACCCAAGTTCGAGCGATGATTCAAAGGGATCATCCCGTCGACCAAATTCTGGGTGATATTAGCAAGGGAGTAACTACTCGATCTCGATTAGTTAATTTTTGTGAGCATTACTCCTTTGTCTCTTCTATTGAGCCTTTCAGGGTAGAAGAGGCCTTGCTAGATCCGGACTGGGTGTTGGCCATGCAGGAGGAACTCAACAACTTCAAGCGCAATGAAGTTTGGACACTGGTGCCTCGTCCTAAGCAAAATGTTGTGGGAACCAAGTGGGTGTTTCGCAACAAACAAGACGAGCACGGAGTGGTGACAAGGAACAAGGCTCGACTTGTGGCAAAAGGTTATGCCCAAGTCGCAGGTTTGGACTTTGAGGAGACTTTTGCTCCTGTGGCTATGCTAGAGTCCATTTGTATCTTGCTAGCATATGCCGCTCACCATTCTTTCAGGTTGTACCAAATGGATGTGAAGAGCGCTTTCCTCAATGGGCCGATCAAGGAGGAGGTGTACGTGGAGCAACCCCCTGGCTTCAAGGATGAACGGTACCCCGACCACGTGTGTAAGCTCTCTAAGGCGCTCTATGGACTTAAGCAAGCCCCAAGAGCATGGTATGAATGCCTTAGAGACTTTTTAATTGCTAATGCTTTCAAGGTTGGGAAAGCCGATCCAACTCTTTTCACTAAGACTTGCGATGGTGATCTCTTTGTGTGCCAAATTTATGTCGATGACATAATATTTGGTTCTACTAACCAAAAGTCTTGTGAAGAGTTTAGCAGGGTGATGACGCAAAAAATCGAGATGTCGATGATGGGCGAGTTGAACTACTTCCTTGGGTTCCAAGTGAAGCAACTCAAGGACGGCACCTTCATCTCCCAAACGAAGTACACGCAAGACTTGCTGAAGCGGTTTGGGATGAAGGACGCCAAGCCCGCAAAGACTCCGATGGGGACCGACGGACACACCGACCTCAACAAAGGAGGTAAGTCCGTTGATCAAAAAGCATACCGGTCAATGATAGGGTCTTTACTTTATCTATGTGCTAGTAGACCGGATATTATGCTTAGCGTATGCATGTGTGCTAGATTTCAATCCGATCCTAAGGAGTGTCACTTAGTGGCGGTGAAGCGAATTCTTAGATATTTGGTTGCTACGCCTTGCTTCGGGCTCTGGTATCCAAAGGGGTCTACCTTTGACTTGGTTGGATACTCAGATTCCGACTATGCTGGATGTAAGGTCGATAGGAAGAGTACATCGGGGACGTGCCAATTCTTAGGAAGGTCCCTGGTGTCGTGGAACTCTAAGAAACAAACTTCCGTTGCCCTATCCACCGCTGAGGCCGAGTATGTTGCCGCAGGACAGTGTTGCGCGCAACTACTTTGGATGAGGCAAACCCTCCGGGACTTTGGCTACAATCTGAGCAAAGTCCCACTCCTATGTGACAATGAGAGTGCTATCCGCATGGCGGAAAATCCTGTTGAACACAGCCGCACAAAGCACATTGACATCCGGCATCACTTTTTGAGAGACCACCAGCAAAAGGGAGATATCGAAGTGTTTCATGTTAGCACCGAGAACCAGCTAGCCGATATCTTTACCAAGCCTCTAGATGAGAAGACCTTTTGCAGGTTGCGTAGTGAGCTAAATGTCTTAGATTCGCGGAACTTGGATTGAATTGTAGCATACATGTGTTTATGCCTTTGATCATGTTCATTCTGCATTTTGTTGCTTATTGTGGTGCTCAAGTTGTACAAACATTCCCCGGACCTCACAAGTCCTTGTGTAAGTGATGCACATATTTAGGGGGAGTTCTGCTACAACTTGACCCTTTGAGACTAACCATATGCTTGAGTTTGGTTGTTTTAGCCTCAAAGGAGGATTGAAAGGAAAAGGTGGACTTGGACCATACAAGACTTCCACTACACTCCGATGAAAAGAGTAACTATTCCAAGTTTATCTTTAAACTCTTATTGCCTATTTGCTCTTAATTGAAGAATTTGGTGAGGCAATGGGGTTAAAGGGCCAAGATTGATCCCGTTTTGGTGCTTGATGCCAAAGGGGGAGAAAATAAAGGCCAAAGCAATAGATGGATCAGCTACCACTTGAGAAACTTTGAAAATAGTAGAATAGAGCTTTTGGTTTGTCAAAACTCTTGCATTGTCTCTTTTGTCAAAAGTTGGCTTCTTGTGGGGAGAAGTGTTGATTATGGGAAATAGGGGGAGTTTTTGAAATCTTTGATCAATCTCTTTTGGAATGACTCTCTTTATGCTTCAACATGTGTGTTTGACTTAGAGATAGAGATTTGAGTTTGATTTGCAAAAACAAACCAAGTGGTGGCAAAGGATGATCCATATATGCCAAAATTAAATCAAAATAAATTTGAGTTTTATTTGAAGTGATATTGCACTTGTTCTAGTTGCTTTATGTTGTGTTGGCATAAATCACCAAAAAGGGGGAGATTGAAAGGGAAATGTGCCCTTGGGCCATTTCTAAGTATTTTGGTGATTGAGTGCCAACACAAGTGCTTAAGTGTGAATCTATACCCATGGATGGACAAAGTGCAAATCAAGAGTAAAGGTATGTTTCTAAGCCTTAGTACATTGTTTTGAGGACTAATGTATTGTGTCTAAGTGCTTGAAACAGGAGAAATCGAGTCAGAGAAAAGTTGGCTGTGTACAGCCAAAAGGCTGTTCGGTCTGGAGCACCGGACTGTCCGGTGGTGCACCGGACAGTGTCCGGTGCGCCAGGCTGACTCGGCGTGAAGTGGCCGCTCTCGGGAATTCGCCGACAGCGTACGGCTAAAATTCACCGGACTGTCCGGTGTGCACCGGACTGTCCGGTGAGCCAACGGTCAGCCGCGCGATCTGCGCGGGACACGTGGCCGAGCCAACGGCTAGAAGGGGGCACCGGACTGTCCGGTGTGCACCGGACATGTCCGGTGCGCCAACGGCTCCAAGGCCGCCAACGGTCGGCTTCGCTATTTAAGGAAGGAAATCGGGCACCAGACACTGTCCGGTGTGCACCGGACTGTCCGGTGCACCCGACGACAGAAGGCAAGAAGGGCCTTCCAGATTTGCTCTCAACGGCTCCTAGCTGCCTTGGGGCTATAAAAGGGTCCCCTAGGCGCATGGAGGAGTACAACAAGCAACCTTAGAGCATTCTTGATCATCCACACTCAGTCTTTGCGCATTCGTTTGTCATTCTCAGTGATTCGAGCTCCGTTCTAGTGAGAACTTTGAGATAGTCTTTTGAGCTCGATTCTTGGCCGTGTGTGTGCGCATTTTGCTGTGGATTTGTGTGTGTTGCTTCTCTCCCTTACTCTGTGCTTCTTTGTGAACTTCAAGTGTAAGGGCGAGAGACTCCAAGTTGTGGAGATTCCTCGCGAACGCGATAAGAAAAGAAAAGCATAACACTATGGTATTCAAGTTGATCATTGGATCACTTGAGAGGAGTTGAGTGCAACTCTCGTCCGTTGGGACGCCACAACGTGGAGTAGGCAAGTGTTGTACTTGGCCGAACCACGGGATAAACCACTGTGTCTTCTCTGTGTTGAACTCTTTGTGGTTATCGTATTGTGCAAGATCTTCTCTCTAGCCACTTGGCATTAACTGTGCTAACGCTTAATCAAAGTTTTGTGGCTTAAGTTTTTAAGTTTTACAAGATCACCTATTCACCCCCCCTCTAGGTGCTCTCACTTTCGCAGGTAACCATATGTCCATTATTTCCGAAGCTGAACTCCTCCACCTCGTATCCATCGGGGTTCTTCCTCCGCGGGAACTCTGTTCTTGGCGGATTTGCCACGGGACTACTGTCCCAACAGAGGATACCCACGAGTCTGTAGTCTACGCTCCTTTTCTTCTCCGCGGCCTCGGCCTTCCCATCTCTCCTTTTTTCCGCGGCCTCCTTGATTTCTACCACATTAACTTGACACATTTGAATCCTAATTCCATTCTGCAAATCTCTATTTTCGTCCACTTATGTGAAGCCTTTCTCGGCGTGCTGCCGCATTTCGGTTTATGGAAGTATCTGTATCATTGTCGCCCTGGGATGGCCGGGGGACAACATCAGTTGGTTGGAGGTGCCAGTTTGGAGATGTGTCGTGGGCGGAAAACTGAGTACCTTGAGATTCCCCTCAAGGATAGCATTAAGGGGTGGCGTCTAGAGTGGTTTATAGTTGATAATTATGGAAATTCTCTCCCCTCCCGGTCGGGAAGACAGCCAGACGTTCGTACCCCGAGTTGGACTGAGTCTCCCACAGATCAGGAAGTGGCTGAGGCAGGTGTGTTGCTAACTGAAGTTGGATTGCTGAAAGAGAGAGGTCTAACTGCTGAAGCTGTGGTCACTGATTTTGTTTTCAAGAACATTCAGCCACTGAAAGACAGGGCCTATCCGGCATATCTGTATAGAGGGCTAGCCGACTCAACTCGGGTTACCAATAGGAGAATTCCTTCTGTAGACTTGGTAAGCCGACTTGAGATGATCCTCAGGGGTAAGATTTCAAATGTCGGTGCTCCAGTGGCATACTCGGCCTGGAACCTACCTCCTCCCAAAGCTTTCACCCTTTTTGTGTCAAATCCGCCTGTGACTGATAGCAATTTGGGCCTTAGAGTGCGACCCTCTGCTGAAGAAGTCAGTACTTTGGTTGCTTCGCTTGGGGAGATTCCTGATGATGAACGGCAGGTTTATTTTGAAGTGCCCCTGAACCCTAGTGATGCGGACATAAATGACATGCTTGATCTGTTAGCTGAGGATTCATCCGACGCTGCTCCTGTTGGTACGTTGGCAGTGGTGCCCCTTCCAGAGGTTGATACAACTTTGGATGTCCCGAAACCTGTCAGTACTCGCCCGAGGCGCCCTAGCCGAACCAGTCAGCCTGAGCCTTCTGCTGATGAGCAAAAGAAGAAAAGAAGACGCCTCCGGCGAGTATCCAGTTTTGATGAGGACACCGGTACCTTAGCTCCTGCTGCTGAAGAAGTGCCTGCAACTGGCCTTACCGACGCTGACCCCAATGGGTGTGCCCAAACTGCTGCTGATCCCAATGGGGGTGCTCCATCTGTTGCTGATCCCAATGGGGGTGCTGCTTGCGTTGTTACTGTGGAAGATGAGGAGGAAGAAGATGAAGCTCCTTTAACTCGGAAAAAACAGTCGGCAGTTCATCGCCAGCGGTGGAAGTAGTGGAGTTCCTTCTCCTGCTTTGTCTGCCCTTATTGGTCTGCAAGAACTGTCCCTGGCCAATTTTGATCAGACTCTAGAGGATATGGTCCCAGAGGACTTGTTATCAGAGCCTGTGGATGATGATGCAACAGAGACTTGCGCTGTCGCGCCTGATGCTGGGTTGAGGTCATCCCGTGCCTCGTCGACCTTAGAGCGCGATCTCGAGGGTCGGGATGCTGACTTGGATTGTTCTGGTCCCATGGACGTGGCTGAAGGCCCGTCAACCTTAGAGGTGGTTACTGCAGAGAGCCTGGACCCCAAGAATAGTGCTGACACATGCCCAGCCCCCGAGGATGTCGCCGGGGATGACTTAGCTCGGGTGAAGAGTGTAAGCCACTGCCCAGCCCCCGAGGGTGTTGCCGGGGATGATCCGGCTCAAGTGGGCAGTGCCAACTGTGACCCAGCCCCCGAGGGTGCCCGAGCAGGGTCTCCTTTCTGCACTTCCATGGACGTTCACACGGGTTCACCTCCACACTCCGGCGGCATGGTGGTAGCCCAAACTCTGGACCAGGGAGCCGCTTTAGAGGGCAGCGTCCCCGCTGATCTGGCGTTTGGCTCTGTTGAAGGCACTGAGCTGATTCCTACTGGTCCGTTGCAAGCTGCTTCGGGTGGTGGTCTTGCACCTGGTTATCAGCTGATTTCTCCTGATTTGGGGATCCCTTCGTTTTTTTCCAACCTCCAGGTACTGTGCTGTACTTTTAGCTTGATCTTTACGTTGCATGAACTTTTGTCATTATGTTCATCTGTTCTTCTTATCAGGCTTTGGTAGATGGGATGGCCAGCCAGCTGAGATTGCAGGGTGTTTCCGCCCCAGAAGTGGCTTCGTCTCTTGCGTGTTGGAATCCAGTGTCACTTCATCGTCGTGTATCCGAGTTGGAGGCAACTAATGCTGGTTAGTGCCCTTTTTCTTATCTTTGCCTTTGTTGTGGACTGTTTTACCTTCTGACCTCGGTTTGTTTGATTACTTCTTGCTAGGAATGACTCGGCAGATTGCAATTCTTGAAGAAAAACATTCCCGAGATCAGGCTGAAATGGTTCAACGGTGCGCTGACTTCGAGGAGAAGTACTCTCAGAGTCAAACTGAATTAAATCAGGTTTCCGCTGCCTTGGACGACGCCAACGCCTTGAGTTCTTCTCTTCATGCTCGGCTTGACTCTGAAAAGGTAACTTACAAAACCGTGCCTTGCCTTGCTATGCCCTTATTACTTGCTTGGTTTCTGAAGGAGTTGATTTTTGTTTGCAGGAAGAGAGACGTATCCTTGCTGCTTCTCGTGACAATCTAGACAGATTGTATCGTGATTCTAGCAACTCGCTGACCATCTTGGAGAGGAGTCACCGCTTTACAATGGAGGAGCTGGACAATCAGCGTTGTAGGCTGCAAGAATCTGCGGACGAAGTGACCCACCTTAAGCAATTGATATCAGCGAAGGATGCCACCATCAAAGAACTCCGAGCTTCCAAGAAATCCATTGCCCAGAAGTTGGAGGCCGCTCGGCTGGCTACTAAAGTTGCCGAAGAAACTGCGGCTACTCTCAAAGCCCAGTGTGATAAAGCCATGGACAAGGCTATTCGTGTTGGACGAATCTTAATGAGGAGACCCGGCGTGGTTGTTCCTGAAGACATAAAGGCCGACGTGAATGCTGCCCCCGATTCCTCGAATCGCCCTTCTTCGTCGGTCGTTCCTGAAAAAGACATTGGAAAATAGAGAAACATTTTGCGTGCTCTGAGCGCGCGGTTAGCATGATCCAGTATTCGTTAGAAGACATCAGCTTATCATTCGAATGACATGATTACTTCTCTTATTGTATCAGAATTTATTGGTTCGTAGATTTGTGGTAATGCCGCATGATGATTATGAAATTTGTTTGCGGGATATGGAAGTCATCCCCTGAATTATATAGGCGCGAGTATGCTGCCCCGGCTTAAGCCACCACTGACTTTAGCCGATAGCTCCGTTATTAGGGCATAGTGGTCACCCCGAGTTAAGCAAGCGTGAGCATGTTGCACCGCCTTAAGTCGTTGCCGGCTTAAGTCGATTGCTCCGTTTGTAGGGCATAGTGGTCACCCTGAGTTAAGTAAGCGTGAGCATGTTGCACCGCCTTAAGTCGTTGCCGACTTAAGTCGATTGCTCCGTTCGTAGGGCATAGTGGTCACCCTGAGTTAAGTAAGCGTGAGCATGTTGCACCGCCCCAAGTCGTTGCCGACTTAAGTCGATTGCTCCGTTCGTAGGGCATAGTGGTCACCCTGAGTTAAGTAAGCGTGAGCATGTTGCACCACCTTAAGTCGTTGCCGACTTAAGTTTGATTGCTCCGTTCGTAGGGCATAGTGGTCACCCCGAGTTAAGTAAGCGTGAGCATGTTGCACCGCCTTAAGTCGTTGCCGACTTAAGTCGATTGCTCCGTTCGTAGGGCATAGTGGTCACCCTGAGTTAAGTAAGCGTGAGCATGTTGCACCGCCTCAAGTCGTTGCCGACTTAAGTCGATTGCTCCGTTCGTAGGGCATAGTGGTCACCCCGAGTTCAGTAAGAATGCAAGCCAATCGTAAACGAGCCGAGTATCTTTGAAATCTCTCTTTATTGATGACATATTTCCACTTTACAGAATACATTGTCACCTCAGCAGTTTTGAAACACAGCTAGGGATAAAACTTTCTAAGGTGCTCTATGTTCCAGGAGTTCCCAACTTCTGTGCCATCCATCTGAGTGAGGCGATACGATCCGGGCCGAGTGACTTCTGCTACTACGAAGGGTCCTTCCCATAAGGGCGATAACTTGTGTCGTCCCTCCCCCGTTAGAATTCGGCGGAGGACGAGGTCTCCTACTGAAAAGAACCGTTGCCGCACAGCCTTGTCGTGATAGCGCCTTAGAGTCTGCTGGTACCGTGCTGATTGGATTACCGCATTTAGCCGTTCTTCCTCAAGTACATCAATGTCCTCCAGCCTGGTGGCCTTAGCTTCTGCTATGCTCTCGAAAATCAACCTTGGCGCCCCGAACTTGAGATCAGCACGCAGTACTGCCTCCGACCCATAGACCATGAAGAAAGGGGTGTTTCCATGCAGGGCTCGGCTAGGTTGGGTTCTTAGGCTCCAAATAACATAAGGCAATTCTCTTATCCACTTTCCTGCAAATTTTTCATTCTTATCGAAGACCTTTTTCCTGAGTGCCTCCAATATCATTCCGTTAGCTCGCTCAACCTGCCCGTTGGCTCTTGGATGTGCTACAGATGCATACTTGATCTGAATGCTCTTTTCCTCGCAGAAGTCAAAGAATTCTGAACTGGTGAAGTTGGATCCTAAGTCAGTAATGATATTGTTTGGTATCCCGAATCTGAATATTATGTCTTGTATGAATTCCACGGCCTTAGCAGAGGTTAAAGAAGCAATGGGCTTGAACTCTATCCATTTAGTGAATTTGTCAATCGCCACCAACACATGAGTATATCCCCCTTGAGCTTTCTTGAAAGGTCCAATCATAGCAACTGCAGACCATACCAGTAACCTGGCCTTTCGCATGCTTCACACCTCTGGACTAACTCGGTTGCATCGTTCTTCGCCGTCGGCCAATAGAATCCTGATCTGAAAACCTTTCCGACTAGTGTTCTGGATGCTGCATGAATTCCACATTGCCCTGCATGGACCTCCTCCAGAAGTTGCTTCCCGGTGGACGGGAGAACGCACTTCATGAGGATGCCTGACGCGCCCCTTCTGTACAATACTTCCCCAATGAGTGTATAGTGAGCTGACTGCCTGGCAATGCGATCTGCCGAGTTCTTGTCATCTGGCTCTTCTTCATTCTTTATATACTTAATAATCGGCCGCCTCCAGTCATCAAGGTCTGACTCGGGTTGATCTATGATGTTGCACTTTCTGTTTGATCCATTGAGATACTCGGCTGAAGAATTTCTTGCACGAAGACCCCGGGTGGGACCTGAATTCGACTGGATCCGAGCTTGGACAGTACATCGGCTGCTGTGTTCCGATCTCTTTCTACATGATGAAATTCCAGACCCTCGAATTTATCTTCCAACTTTCGGACGGCCGCGCAGTATTTTCCCATTGAATCACTTGAACAATCCCATTTCTTGTTTATCTGGCTGATGACTACCAGAGAATCTCCGTATACCATCAATCTCTTGACGCCCAGTGATATGGCGATGTTCAATCCGTGTATCAAAGCTTCATACTCGGCTGCATTGTTAGAGGCCGGGAATAGCAATTGGAGGGCGTACTTGAGGTGTTCGCCTCCAGGTGCGGTGAAGAGGATCCCTGCCCCTGCTCCCTGCAGCTTCAGCGAGCCATCAAAATACATTCGCCACACTTCTGCAGTTTCTGGATTATCAGGTACTTGCTGTTCTGTCCACTCTGATACGAAGTCAACCAATGCTTGAGTTTTGATGGCAGTTCGAGGTCGGAACTCGATGTCGTGTGATCCCAGCTCGCAAGCCCACTTGGCTATTCGACCAATGGCTTCCTTGTTGTGAAGAATATCCCCTATTGGAAAACCAGTGACTACTATGACTTTGTGGTCGTCAAAGTAGTGACGCAACTTGCGGGCAGTTAGAAGTACTGCGTATAATAGCTTCTGAACTTGAGGATACTTTTTCTTCGAGGGGCCTAGAACTTCACTGATGAAGTAGACGGGATGTTGCACTGGATAGGCATGTCCTTCTTCTACTCGCTCGACTACCAACGCGGTGCTTACCACGTGAGTCGTGCAAGAGATGTACAGTAGCAAATCTTCAGCCGGTTGAGTCGATGTAGCCCGCCGGGGTGGTTTCAGTACTGGTGGTGTTGTCAAGAATTTCTTCAGTGCGTCTAGAGCTTCTTGTGCTTCTGAAGTCCATTGAAACTTATCCACCTTCTTGAGTAGCTTGTAGAATGGCAAACCTTTCTCTCCCAGCCTAGATATAAATCTGCTCAGAGCTGCCATACATCCAGTAAGTCGCTGAACCTTCTTTTGTGACCGAGGAGCTTCCATCTTCATGATAGCTTCAATCTTATCCGGATTAGCCTCAATTCCCCGGTGGCTAACGATAAACCCGAGCAACTTTCCTGCTGGTACCCCGAAAACACATTTTTCAGGATTGAGCTTCCATCTATATCTTCTTAGGCTGTTGAAAACCAACTGTAAATCTTCGATGAAATTTTCCAAATTCTCTGTTTTGATCACCACATCATCCACGTAAGCTTCCACACGCTTGCCCCAGTGATCGGCTAAGCATGTTTGAATAGCTCTCTGATAAGTCGCTCCAGCGTTTTTGAGGCCAAACGGCATGGAGGTATAACAGAAAGCACCAAACGGAGTGATGAACGCCGTCTTTTCCTCGTCTTCCTTTGCCAAACTAATCTGATGATACCCGGAATAGCAATCTAAGAAAGACAACACAGAACATCCAGCAGTGGAGTCCACCACCTGATCTATCCTCGGGAGCCCGAAGGGATCCTTCGGACAGTGTTTGTTGAGATCAGTATAGTCGACGCACATGCGCCAATCCACTTTATTCTTTTTGAGTACAAGAACAGGGTTGGCTAACCACTCGGGGTGTAATACTTCTCTAATAAATCCAGCCGCAACCAAGCGAGCTAACTCGGCTCGGATGGCCTCTCTCTTATCGGGCGTGAAACGACGTAGCTTTTGCCGGATCGGCCTCGCCTGGGGATAAACCTTCAATTTGTGCTCGACCAGTTCTCTTGGGACTCCCGGCGTATCCGCAGGTTGCCATGTGAATACATCTCGGTTATCTTGCAGGAACTGGACGAGCGTGCTTTCCTATTTGTCGTCCAAGCTGGAGCTGATGATGGCTGTCTTGCGCTCATCAGCGAACCCCAGGTTGATTCGCTTGGTTTCTTCAGTCGGCCGCATAGAGGTCGTGGCCTGAGCTTTGTTTGCTGGTACGGCGAGGTCCTCCTCAGGCTTAGAGTTCGCCAGCGTGGAAGGGACCGTTGACGGCTTGGTGGTGAGAGCCGCTTGAATGGCCACTCGGAAGCATTCTGCGGCGCCTTGGAAGTCGGCGCGCACAGTTATGATCCCTCGTGGTCCTGGCATCTTCAGTATCATGTATGTATAGTGCGGAATGGCCATGAATTTGGCCAATCCGGGCCTTCCGATGATGGCGTTGTACCCGCAGTCGAAATTTGCCACTTCAAACCTCAGGAACTCGGTTCTGTAGTTCTCCGGAGTTCCGAAGGTGACCGGCATGTAGATGTGGCCCAGCGGGTATTCCCCCTCCGTCGGCACGATGCCGAAGAAGGGAGTGTCCGACTTGTGGAGCTCTTTGAGGTGGGCCCCCAAGCCTTGGAGTGTCCGGGGGAAGGTGACGTTGATGCTGCTCCCCCCGTCCACTAGCACCTTCTTCACCCGGCTCTCTCGGATCACCGGATCGACGAGGAGCGGGTATTTGCCCGGATGGTCGAAGTTGAGCCATTGATCCTCCCGGGTGAAAGTGATCGGGTGTTCTGACCACCGGTATGGGGCGGGTGGACCGGTGGTCGCCACCAGTATCTGGCGGTCGTTGAGCTTTTGTTGTCTTTTGTTCTCCTGCGACCCATGTCCGCCGAAGATGACGTTGACCTCCCTGTCGACGCGTGGGAAAGCTCCTCCTCCTCCCTCCTCCGGCTGATGAGGTTGTCGTGGTTCATCCGGTCCTCCCCTCGGCGGAGGAGGAGGTAGAGGTTGGAAGGGTCGGCCATGCCCAACGGAGTGCTTGAAGTCCCGGCAGTTGCGAAGAGTGTGGCGCATGTCCTTGTGGTATGGGCACTGGGCGTCGAGGATGTCATCCAGCGTGCGCTCGCCTCCGCGAGGTCCTCCTCGGGCGCGAGAGGCGGGCGGTCCGGCGGCGTGTACTTCTTCGCGAGGCCTCTTTTCCCAGCATTTGTCGGGTGGCTGGTTCGCGTCGCGTCGTGGTGCTGCCGGTACAGGCTTTGCTCCTCCGATGAGGTCCTGAGCTCGCTCGTCGGCGGTGATGTAGAGGTCAGCTTCCCGGAACAGCTCCTCGGAAGTAGTCGGCGCCTTCTGTAGTATGGCTCGGACAAAAACCGAGTCGTTGGATCCTCTGTAGAAGTCCTCAATCACGGCCGCCTCCGTGACCTCTAGGATGCGGTTTCTCATGGTCTGGAACCTTTTGAGGTACGACCGGAGAGTTTCATCCCCCCAGCGCTTGATGGATTTGAGGTCCCACGGTTGCGCTGGTTTGTCGGAGAGGGACTGGAAGTTGGCGGTGAAACGTCGACTGAAGTCTCCCCAGTCGTCGATGCAGTGTCGGGGTAGATGTCGTAGCCACTGTAGCGCATCTTGCCCAAGGACGATGGGCAGATACGCGGTCATAACGTCCTCAGATGCTCCGGCAGCCCGAGCAGCGGTGGTGTAGACGGCTAGCCAACCCCCTGGATCCTGCTTAGGTTCATACTTGTCGACATTGGATACCTTGAAGTTAGGAGGCCACTGGATGGCCCTAAGGCGCGGAGTAAGAGCGGACACTCCGCACGTGTCCTCCTGTCGTCGGGGACGATGTCTGTCCCGGGGAGGGGAGTTGTGATTGTGGTTCCTCGACCGTCCCCGGGTAGTTCCGTCAGTTGAGGCCGTTGCCGACTCAGTCCTGGTGGCCTGGCTCTGAGTCGGGATGCCATGATCCCGGTCGTACTCCTCCCGGCGGCGAATCTCGTTCTCATGCCGCCGTTCGCGCGAAGCATTGATGGAGCTTCGCGCGTCTCGACGACTGTTGATGGCGTGTCGTAGATCGTTCGGCGGGTGAGCGAGCAGTAGAAGATGGTTGGCTGCCTGAGTGAACAGGCGTCGGTATCCCTCGGCGTCGGGAGTCCGAGGAAGTCCATCAGCTATCCGAGCTAGTACTCCTCCGACTTCGCTTGGCGTGTTCATAGCTCGGGCGAAGTCGGGATTCAGGTTGCGCCCGAAGAGCGGATTCTCCCGGCGTTGCCTTGCGTCTTGCTCGGCCTGCTCCTGAGCCCGCCGGCGATCACGTCGCCAGGAGTTCCTTCGTTCTCTGAAGACGCGTTCTTCCGGAGTTTCTCCTATCTCCGAGACCTCGTCTCGCGAGACAGGCTGCTCCGGATCCCGTTCTCCGGCCGCGTGATGTCGTCGAACGTTCCTGCGCCGATTCCTCCGTCGGCGGGACTCTCGTTGAGGCGGTTCTTCTCCGGGTGCGGTCGGTTCGTCGTCGGAAACGGCGGGCGACTCCACTCTCCCGATGAAGAGGATGTCGGGGTAGAATGGTGCTGCTGTCGTGGCGACTTTCTTTCCGTTCTCCTTTGAGGCCGGAGGAACGGAAAGAACGACTTGCTTTTCTCTGGTCTCCTTCTTCCTCGCGATCCGTGTCCATTCTTTTGTCGGGGAAGTAGACAACGGAGTCTTCCGGGTTAGCGAACTCTCGGCCCCCGGCTTTCTGAAGACGATCTTTTTCCGAAGAGCTAGAGGTTGCGCCTCTCCGGCATTTTCGGGGTTTGTTGGAGGAGACTTCTTTTTCGGCGGATCCGCGATACGGTGTAGAGTTCCCTCTTCGTCCGCTATGGATGAGATTGTCCCAAAGCAGAATACAAATCCAGGACGCATGGTGATCTTGCTGTTGAAGGTGACGGCCATTGAGCTAGCTTGGATCGTCGTCACACCCCCTACCTGGCGCGCCAGCTGTCGGTGTTTTGGGTCCGACCGCACACCCGGGGTTGCCTCTCAAGGTGTTTTTAGGAGTAGGACGATGTCGACGACTGTAGCAAAATGGTTCGTGCCAATCACACGAGGGACATTGGACAAGATTTACAGGTTCGGGCCGCTTGGAAATGCGTAACACCCTACGTCCTGGTGAGTATGTAACGAGATTACAAGAGGGCTCTCTGGATTGAAGACACAGAGAGTTAAGGTGGGTGGCTAAGTAAGATAGGGTCGATCGTTCTGAAGGGGTGCCCCCTAGGCCTTATATACTCGACCGTGGGGCAATACATGTGAATATGATAACTACAAATCCCTAAAAGGTAGTGAACCTCTTGAATTTATCCCTACGTAACCCTCGCCGACTTATCCTCGCATGGCTTCGCTGCATGGGGGCTTCAGCGCGGGAAAGTCGGGTCTCTGTTGCGATTTACTCGTTCGACGTTGTGGGCCGTCCGGGTTTGCACCAATCCGGTCTTACGTCTTCTCTGCTTTGTTGATTGTCTCTCCCTAGGCCCACGAAAGAATGACCTTACGATCTATTTGAGAGCACCTAGAGGGGGGGGGGGTGAATAGGTGATCCTGTGAAACTTAAACTTATAGCCACAAAAACTTGTTAAGTGTTAGCACAACAATTGCCAAGTGGCTAGAGAGGAGTCTCAACAAAACACAATACCACAAGAGATCAAACACAGAGATGACACAGTGGTTTATCCCGTGGTTCGGCCAAGACCAACGCTTGCCTACTCCACGTTGTGGCGTCACAACGGACGAGGGTTGCAATCAACCCCTCTCAAGCGGTCCAAAGACCAACTTGAATACCACGGTGTTTGCTTTGCCTTTCAATATCCCGTTTGCGAGGAATCTCCACAACTTGGAGTCTCTCGCCCTTACACTTGAGATTCACAAAGAAATACGGAGTAAGGGGGGAAATGAGCAACGCACACAAGACTTCAAAAGATCAGAGCAACAACACGCACACAAGTTGCAACAAGAGCTCGCAACACAACTCAATGAGTTCACAACTCAACAAGAGCTCTAGATGCTATCACAATGAATCAAATGCGCGGAATCGATGTCTTGGTGCTTAGGAATGTTGTAGGAATGCTTGGTGTTCTCCTCCATGCGCCTAGGGGTCCCTTTTATAGCCCTAAGGCAGCTAGGAGCCGTTGAGAACAAATCCAGAAGGCCATCCTTGCCTTCTGTCGTCGGGCGCACCGGACAGTCCGGTGCACACCGGACACTGTCCGGTGCCCGATTTCCTTCCTTAAACAGCGCAGTCGAACGTTGGAGATCTGGGAGCCGTTGTCGCACCGGACATGTCCGGTGCACACCGGACAGTCCGGTGCCCCCTTCCGACCGTTGGCTTGGCCACGTGTCCCGCGCAGATCGCGCGGCCGACCGTTGGCCCGGCCAACCGTTGGCTCACCGGACAGTCCGGTGAATTTTAGCCGTACGTCGCCAGTCAACTCCCGAGAGCGGCCAGTTCGCCCGAGGCAGCCTGGCGCACCGGACACTGTCCGGTGCACCACCGGACAGTCCGGTGCCCTAGACCGAAACAGCCTTTTGGCTGTACACAGCCAACTCTCCTCTTTTCTTCTTCTTTCTGTTTTTGATACTTAGACAAGTATATTAGTACACAAAACCAATGTACTAAGACTTAGAAACATACCTTTGCTCTAGATTTGCACTTTGTTCATCCATGGGCATTGATTCACATTTAAGCACTTGTGTTGACACTCAATCACCAAAATACTTAGAAATGGCCCAAGGGCACATTTCCCTTTCAATCTCCCCCTTTTTGTTGATTTATGCCAACACAACATAAAGCAACTAGAACAAGTGCAATATCACTTCAAATAAAAACTCAAATTAATTTTGATTCAATTTGGCATATATGGATCATCCTTTGCCACCACTTGGTTTGTTTTTGCAAATCAAACTCAAATCCTATCTCTAAGTCAAATCCACTTGTAGAGACATAAAGAGAGGTTTTCCAAGGAAAATTGATTCAAGATTCCAAAAACTCCCCCTTTTTCCCATAATCAACAACACTTCTCCCCACAAGAGGCCAACTTTTGACAAAAGAGACAATGCAAGAGTTTTGACAAACCAAAAGCTCTATTCTACTATTTTTTGTAAAAAGTTTCTCAAGTGGTAGCTGATCCATTTATTGCTTTGGCCTTTATTTTCTCCCCCTTTGGCATCAAGCACCAAAACGGGATCAATCTTGGCCCTTTAACCCCATTGCCTCACCAAAATCTTCAATTAAGAGCAAATAGGCAATAAGAGTCTAAAGATGAACTTGGAATAAGTTACCCTCTCATCGGAGTGCAGTGGAAGTCTTTCATGGTCCAAGTCCACCTTTTCCCTTTCAATTCTCCTTCGAGACTAAATCAAGCAAACTCAAGCATATGGTTAGTCTCAAAGGATCAAGTTGTAACACATCTCCCCCTAAACATGTGCATCACTATGCAACGGACTTGTGAGGTCCAGGGAGTGTTTGTACAACTTGAGCACCACAATAAGCAACAAAATGCAGAATGAACATGATCAAAGGCATAAACACATGTATGCTACAGTTCAATCCAGGTTCCGCGAATCTAAGACATTTAGCTCACTACGCAGCCTGCAAAAGGTCTTCTCATCTAGAGGCTTGGTAAAGATATCGGCTAGCTGGTTCTCGGTGCTAACATGAAACACTATGATATCCCCCTTTTGCTGGTGGTCTCTCAGAAAGTGATGCCGGATGTCTATGTGCTTTGTGCGGCTGTGCTCAACAGGATTCTCCGCCATGCGGATAGCACTCTCATTATCACATAGGAGTGGGACTTTGCTCAGATTGTAGCCAAAGTCCCTGAGGGTTTGCCTCATCCAAAGTAGTTGCGCGCAACACTGTCCTGCGGCAACGTACTCGGCCTCAGCGGTGGATAGGGCTACAGAGGTTTGTTTCTTAGAGTTCCATGACACCAGGGACCTTCCTAAGAATTGGCACGTCCCCGATGTACTCTTCCTATCGACCTTACATCCAGCATAGTCGGAGTCTGAGTATCCAACTAAGTCAAAGGTAGACCCCTTTGGATACCAGAGCCCGAAGCAAGGCGTAGCAACCAAATATCTAAGAATTCGCTTCACCGCCACTAAGTGACACTCCTTAGGATCGGATTGAAATCTAGCACACATGCATACACTAAGCATAATATCCGGTCTACTAGCACATAAATAAAGTAAAGACCCTATCATTGACCGGTATGCTTTTTGATCAACGGACTTACCTCCTTTGTTGAGGTCGGTGTGTCCGTCAGTTCCCATCGGAGCCTTTGCGGGCTTGGCGTCCTTCATCCCAAACCGCTTTAGCAGATCTTGCGTGTACTTCGTTTGGGAGATGAAGGTGCCGTCCTTGAGTTGCTTCACTTGGAACCCAAGGAAGTAGTTCAACTCGCCCATCATCGACATCTCGAATTTCTGCGTCATTACCCTGCTAAACTCTTCACAAGACTTTTGGTTAGTAGAACCAAATATTATGTCATCGACATAAATTTGGCACACAAACAAATCACCATCACATGTCTTAGTGAAAAGAGTTGGATCGGCTTTCCCAACCTTGAAAGCATTAGCAAGTAAAAAGTCTCTAAGGCATTCATACCATGCTCTTGGGGCTTGCTTAAGTCCATAGAGCGCCTTAGAGAGCTTACACACGTGGTCGGGGTACCGTTCATCCTCGAAGCAGGGGGTTGCTCCACGTATACCTCCTCCTTTATTGGCCCGTTGAGGAAAGCGCTCTTCACATCCATTTGGAACAACCTGAAAGAATGGTGAGCGGCATATGCTAGCAGAATACGAATTGATTCTAGCCTAGCCACAGGAGCAAATGTCTCCTCAAAGTCCAAACCTGCGACTTGGGCATAACCTTTTGCCACAAGTCGAGCCTTGTTCCTCGTCACCACCCCGTGCTCGTCTTGTTTGTTGCGGAACACCCACTTGGTTCCCACAACATTTTGCTTGGGACGAGGCACCAGTGTCCAAACTTCATTGCGCTTGAGGTTGTTGAGCTCCTCCTGCATGGCCAACACCCAGTCCGGATCTAGCAAGGCCTCCTCTACCCTGAAAGGCTCAATAGAAGAGACAAAGGAGTAATGCTCACAAAAATTAACTAATCGAGATCGAGTAGTTACTCCCTTGCTAATGTCACCCAGAATTTGGTCGACAGGATGATCCCTTTGAATCATCGCTCGAACTTGGGTTGGAGGTGCCGGTTGCGCCTCTTCCTCCAACACATGATTATCTTGTGCTCCCCCTTGATCATACGCCTCCTTTTGATGGACCTGTTCATCGTCTTGAGTTGGGGAATGCACCGTAGTTGAGGAAGAAGGTTGATCTTGCTCATCTTGTTCCTGTGGCCGAACTTCTCCAATCGCCATGGTTCGTATAGCGACCGTCGGAACATCTTCTTCATCTACATCATCAAGATCAACAATTTGCTCTCTTGGAGAGCCATTAGTCTCATCAAATACAACGTCGCTAGAGACTTCAACCAAACCCGATGATTTGTTGAAGACTCTATACGCCTTTGTATTTGAGTCATAACCTAATAAAAACCCTTCTACAGCTTTGGGAGCAAATTTAGAGTTCCTACCCTTCTTCACTAAGATGTAGCATTTACTCCCAAATACACGAAAGTACGATACATTGGGTTTGTTACCGGTTAGTAGCTCATACGAAGTCTTCTTGAGGAGGCGATGAAGGTAGACCCTGTTGATGGCGTGGCAAGCCATGTTCACGGCTTCCGTCCAAAAGCACTCGGGGGTCTTGAACTCTCCTAGCATCGTCCTCGCCATATCGATGAGCGTCCTGTTCTTCCTTTCTACCACACCGTTTTGCTGTGGTGTGTAGGGAGCGGAGAACTCGTGCTTGATCCCTTCCTCTTCAAGGAACTCCTCTACTTGAAGGTTCTTGAACTCGGACCCGTTGTCGCTCCTTATCTTCTTTACTTTGAGCTCAAACTCATTTTGAGCTCTCCTGAGGAAGCGCTTGAGGGTCCCTTGAGTTTTAGACTTATCTTGCAAAAAGAACACCCAAGTGAAGCGGGAAAAGTCATCAACAATAACTAGACCATACTTACTTCCTCCTATGCTCAGATAGGCGACGGGTCCGAAGAGGTCCATATGCAGCAGCTCTAGTGGTCTTGAGGTGGTCATCATATTCTTGCTGTGATGTGTTCCTCCCACTTGTTTACCTGCTTGACAAGCTGCACAAGGTCTATCTTTTTCGAATTGAACGTTAGTCAAACCTATTACGTGTTCTCCCTTTAGAAGCTTGTGAAGGTTCTTCATCCCCACATGTGCTAAGCAGCGATGCCACAGCCAGCCCATGCTAGTCTTAGCTATTAAGCATGCATCTAGACCGGCCTCTTCTTTTGCAAAATCAACTAAATAAAGTTTGTCGTCTAATACACCTTTAAAAGCTAGTGAACCATCACTTCTTCTAAAGACAGACACATCTACATTTGTAAATAGACAGTTATACCCCATGTTGCATAATTGACTAACAGATAGCAAATTATATCCAAGAGATTCTACTAAAAACACATTAGAGATAGAGTGCTCATTGGAAATTGCAATTTTGCCTAACCCTTTTACCTTGCCTTGATTCCCATCACCGAATATAATTGAATTTTGGGAATCCTTATTCTTGACGTAGGAGGTGAACATCTTCTTCTCCCCCGTCATATGGTTTGTGCATCCGCTATCAATAATCCAGCTTGAACCCCCGGATCATAAACCTGCAAGGCAAATTTAGGCTTGGGTTTTAGGTACCCAACTCATGTTGGGTCCTACAAGGTTAGTGCAAATATCCTTAGGGACCCAAATGCAAGTTTTGTCTCCCTTGCATTTTGCCCCTAACTTCCTAGCAACTATTTTCTTATCCTTTCTACAAATAGCAAAGGAAGCATTTAAAGCACAATAAATTGTAGAAGGTTCATTTACTACTTTCCTAGGAGCATGAATAAAGTTCTTTCTAGGCACATGATGAGTAGCATTTCTCCTAGACATATTTCTACCATGCATATAGGAAGAACTAGAAGCAAACATGGCATGAGAGTCAAAATCATCATAAGCATTATAACTCCTATAAGCATTTCTAGTTTGTCTCCTATCATGATACAAAAAGGCATGGTTCTTTTTAGCACTAGTAGCCATAGGGGCCTTTCCTTTCTCCTTAGCGGGAATGGGAGCCTTATGGCTTGTTAAGTTCTTGGCTTCCCTCTTGAAGCCAAGTCCATCCTTAATTGAGGGGTGTCTACCGATCGTGTAGGCATCCCTTGCAAATTTTAGTTTATCAAATTCATTCTTGCTAGTCTTAAGTTGAGCATTAAGACTAGCCAATTCCTCAGTTAATTTAGAAATTGAAACTAAATGATCACTACAAGCATCAACATCGAAATCTTTACACCTAGTGCAGATCTCAACATGTTCTACACAAGAATTAGATTTACCAGCTACTTCTAGTTTAGCATTTAAGTCATCATTAACACTCTTTAAAGTAGCAATGGTTTCATGACAAGAAGATAGTTCACTAGAAAGCACTTCATTTCTTTTAACTTCTAAAGCATAAGACTTTTGTGCCTCTACAAATTTGTCATGCTCTTCATACAAAAGGTCCTCTTGTTTTTCTAAGAGTCTATCTTTTTCATTCAAGGCATCAATCAATTCATTAATTTTATCTACTTTAGTTCTATCCAATCCCTTGAACAAACTAGAGTAATCTATTTCATCATCACTAGACTCATCATCACTGGAATCATAAGTGACATTGTTTTGATTACATACCTTCTTCTCCCTTGCCATAAGGCATGTGTGACGCTCGTTGGGGAAGAGGGATGACTTGTTGAAGGCAGTGGCGGTGAGTCCTTCATTGTCGGAATCGGAGGAGGAGCAATCCGAATCCCACTCCTTTACGATATGTGCCTCGCCCTTGGCCTTCTTGTAATGCTTCTTCTTTTCCCTCTTGCTCCCGTGTTCCTGGTCACTATCATTGTCGGGACAGTTAGCAATAAAATGACCAAGCTTACCGCATTTGAAGCATGATCGCTTTCCCTTGGTCTTAGTCTTGCTTGGCTGTCCCTTGCGACCCTTTAGTGCCGTCTTGAATCTTTTGATGATGAGGGCCATCTCTTCATCATTAAGACCGGCCGCCTCAATTTGCGCCACCTTGCTGGGTAGCGCCTCCTTGCTCCTTGTTGCCTTGAGAGCAATGGGTTGAGGCTCATGGATTGGGCCATTCAGCGCGTCGTCCACGTACCTCGCCTCCTTGATCATCATTCGCCCGCTTACAAATTTTCCAAGAATTTCTTCGGGCGACATCTTGATGTACCTAGGATTTTCACGAATATTATTCACCAAGTGAGGATCAAGAACAGTAAATGACCTTAGCATTAGGCGGACGACGTCGTGATCCGTCCATCGCGTGCTTCCGTAGCTCCTTATTTTGTTGATAAGGATCTTGAGCTGGTTGTATGTTTGTGTCGGCTCCTCGCCCCTTATCATCGCGAATCGTCCGAGCTCGCCCTCCACCAACTCAATCTTGGTGAGTAAGGTGACATCATTCCCCTCATGAGAGATCTTGAGGGTGTCCCAAATCTGCTTGGCATTGTCCAAGCCGCTCACCTTGTGATACTCGTTCCTGCACAAAGAGGCTAGCAACACAGTAGTAGCTTGTGCATTTTTATGGATCTGTTCATTAATAAATGAAGGGCTATCCGAGCTATCAAATTTCATTCCACTTTCCACAATCTCCCAAATGCTTGGATGGAGAGAAAATAGGTGAGTACGCATTTTGTGACTCCAAAATCCGTAGTCTTCTCCATCAAAGTGAGGAGGCTTGCCAAGTGGAATGGGGAGCAAATGAGCATTTGAGCTATGCGAAATGCGCGAATAATCAAAAGAAAAGTTTGAGTTAACCGTCTTTTGTTTGTCATAGTCGTTGTCGTCGTTGTCCTTTTGGGAAGAGGAAGATTCGTCGCTGTCGTCGTAGTAGACGATCTCCTTGATGCGCCTTGTCTTCTTCTTCTTTCCTTCCTTCCGTCTACGGCCCGAGCCGGAGTCGGTAGGCTTGTCATCTTTGGGCTCGTTGATGAAGGACTCCTTCTCCTTGTCGTTGATCACGATTCCCTTCCCCTTAGGATCCATCTCTTCGGGCGGTTAGTCCCTTTCTTGAAGAGAACGGCTCTGATACCAATTGAGAGCACCTAGAGGGGGGGTGAATAGGTGATCCTGTGAAACTTAAACTTATAGACACAAAAACTTGTTAAGTGTTAGCACAACAATTGCCAAGTGGCTAGAGAGGAGTCTCAACAAAACACAATACCACAAGAGATCAAACACAGAGATGACACAGTGGTTTATCCCGTGGTTCGGCCAAGACCAACGCTTGCCTACTCCACGTTGTGGCGTCCCAACGACGAGGGTTGCAATCAACCCCTCTCAAGCGGTCCAAAGACCAACTTGAATACCACGGTGTTTGCTTTGCCTTTCAATATCCCGTTTGCGAGGAATCTCCACAACTTGGAGTCTCTCGCCCTTACACTTGAGATTCACAAAGAAATACGGAGTAAGGGGGGAAATGAGCAACGCACACAAGACTTCAAAAGATCAGAGCAACAACACGCACACAAGTTGCAACAAGAGCTCGCAACACAACTCAATGAGTTCACAACTCAACAAGAGCTCTAGATGCTATCACAATGAATCAAATGCGCGGAATCGATGTCTTGGTGCTTAGGAATGTTGTAGGAATGCTTGGTGTTCTCCTCCATGCGCCTAGGGGTCCCTTTTATAGCCCTAAGGCAGCTAGGAGCCGTTGAGAACAAATCCAGAAGGCCATCCTTGCCTTCTGTCGTCGGGCGCACCGGACAGTCCGGTGCACACCGGACACTGTCCGGTGCCCGATTTCCTTCCTTAAACAGCGCAGTCGAACGTTGGAGATCTGGGAGCCGTTGTCGCACCGGACATGTCCGGTGCACACCGGACAGCCCCCTTCCGACCGTTGGCTTGGCCACGTGTCCCGCGCAGATCGCGCGGCCGACCGTTGGCCCGGCCAACCGTTGGCTCACCGGACAGTCCGGTGCACACCGGACAGTCCGGTGAATTTTAGCCGTACGTCGCCAGTCAACTCCCGAGAGCGGCCAGTTCGCCCGAGGCAGCCTGGCGCACCGGACACTGTCCGGTGCACCACCGGACAGTCCGGTGCCCCAGACCGAAACAGCCTTTTGGCTGTACACAGCCAACTCTCCTCTTTTCTTCTTCTTTCTGTTTCTGATAATTAGACAAGTATATTAGTACACAAAACCAATGTACTAAGACTTAGAAACATACCTTTGCTCTAGATTTGCACTTTGTTCATCCATGGGCATTGATTCACATTTAAGCACTTGTGTTGACACTCAATCACCAAAATACTTAGAAATGGCCCAAGGGCACATTTCCCTTTCACTATGGGGCCCTTGGGCCTTTCGTGAGGTCTTTTACTCCTTTAGTGGACCCGGGGGATATCTATCCCCCACAGACACCACCTAGGATCTCTCCTCCCCGATGGGGTCCCTCCCGGGAGCGAGATCCAAGCGCCGCCAGCGATCCTCTGCCGCCCCTGCGCACACGCGGACCGTCCGACCTAGGGCATGGACCGTTCGGCCGTCAGGCAGGGAACCCTAGCCCCTGCGCTAGGTCGTGGACCGTCCGGCCCTGTGCCGCGGACCGTCCGCGCCTGACCAGAGAGCACCGCCACGGTTCTTGTTGAGTGTTTGGCGCTCCGAAAAGGCGTCAACATACTTTTTGGTGACTCCGCTGGGGACAGCGAATATAGACGCATCAAATCGGCCCTCAATGGCCGGTTCAAAGGATAGCTCTGAAGTTTCCACCAGCAATATCATCACACCGACATGGGAAACCTTGTCGGCTGAAGAACAGCTCCTTTTCAAGGAGCGCTAGGAGCAGCTGATCCAAGAAGCAAAGGCGAAGTTCCTGGCCGACTTCAAAGTGGACAGGAACAATAAAGTCGTTCGTCAACGGGCGACAGATCCGGCTTTGCTTTGACCTACTACGATTACCCCCAATGTAAGTAACACCAACAAACTTCAATCTCTTAAAGCTTACATAGACGAACAACGAGAACAGTTACAACGTATCGTAGGGGATATACAAAATGATCATAAAAGGCTAGTGCGTGTGCTTGATAAGTCTACTATGGCAAATCTTCCTTCGCACGAGGTTGAATTGAGGGAATACACACATAATTCATCGGCTACAGGTTGTCACGACCAGTCACAACCCCTTTATGGGATGCCGATGGACATGTACCCTAGGAAACGATAGCCTCCCACGCACATCGGCGATAAATTTGCCGATCTGCGCATGTCCGGACCATCCGCATGTGGGCGCAGACCGTCCGGGCCAGCGGCGGCCGATCCCATTTATAGAAGCGAATTACCGCGACCTGCACCCAAGCCGCCACATGTCGTGCAAACCCTAGATAGCCCATTCGGACCGTCTGCGTATGGCGCCAGACAGTCCGAATATAATGTCGGACGGTCCGACCATATGGCTGGACAGTCCGCGCACGGGGCCGGACGGTCCGCGTATTTAACCGGACGGTCCGGCACAGAGTTTTTTAAGGAGGATGGATATCCAACTCCGTATCCGTCCCAGCTAGACTCCCCATCTCACCATATGACACACCAGCACCATAATATAATCTATCAAACCCGTGAGAGTGAGTACTTTCCGGCCCCTAGAAAGCCAGAAAGGAATGGCCAATCCTATGAACCTTATAGGGCATGCATTAACGCGCTGCAAAACCCAAACCAATGGGGAGGAAAACAACATACCAACATCCAAACAAACTCACCCATATTGGATCAAAGAGCCGGTGGTCTCCCACCGACTACCATCGATATAGTAAGGGAGGAAATAGCTGGGGCGTTCCGAGATAAGCTCGGAGTTAGTATAGTCTTCGGGGGGCAGTCATATCGGAGACCTTATGATAGCCAGTTTGACCGGCTCCCATACCCACAAGGGACCAGAATACCTGAATTCGCAAAGTTTTTGGGTGACCAAGAAAAGAGCATGCGTGAGCACATAGACCAGTTCTTAGCACAGTTAGGAGAATTGGCCGACACCGAAGCATTTCGTGTACGTTTATTTTCATTATCTTTAACAGGAACTGCATTCACATGGTATGCCACGCTCCCTCCTAACTCCATTTTGTCGTGGGGAGATTTAGAACAAAAATTTCATGAACATTTCTTCTCTGGCGATTATGAGCTAGATTTAGTAGACTTAGTAGCCCTACGACAAGAAAAAGATGAATCAGTTAGTGATTACATCTGGAGATTCCGGGATACGAGAAACTGATGCTTTCAAATTCATTTAACAGATAAACAACTGGCGGGAATAACCTTTGATGGATTGCGTTATTATTTAAAAGAGAAATTAGAAGGCATCCAGTTCTTTACGCTAGCACAATTATATCAGACAACTTTAGCTTGTGAAAGTCAAAGCAAAGAACTAGTCAAAACAGATCATCATAATGTCCATATAGTAGAACATAGTCAAAGTAGTTCGGACGGTGAACCAAAAGAAATTTACACTGCCGAAATAGTTTGGCCTGAGCAGGCCAAATCTTTGGCTTGCTCCTCCTTGCAGCCAGTTCAACAGAAATGGCAGGAGGAGATTAAGTTTACATTTAATGTTGGTAGATGTGATAAGATATTCGATGAATTACTAAAAAATGGTAACATTAAGATTGATTATATCGTTCTACCTGCCGACGAACTAAAGCACCGCGCATATTGCAAGTGGCACAACTCATTTTCCCATGCCACTAATGATTGTAATGTGTTCCGACAACAAATCCAATCGGCCATTAATGAGGGACGATTGAAATTTCAAGAGGACACGGAGCCATTTCCAATGAATATGATCGACTTCAATGGCAAAAAGATCCTAATTCGGCCCAGCACAGCCGAAAAAGGTAAAGACAAAGAAGTCATCATCGGCAACACACGGGAGGCCGATGGAAACAACAAAATTGCTTGCAGGAAAGTGGTGGCCGAGAAGACTCCTGATGGAGGGGAGACACTAAAGGTGACCATCACAAACTCTGACACTGGAGGGCAAGTGCAGACAAGGGGACATGCGCAAGAACCCATACTATGCATCGCGGACGGTCCGGTGCCCAGGCGCGGACGGTCCGTGACATCGCCAGACGGTCCGGCGTTCCAGCGGACGGTCCGGCAACGCCGAAGAACCAAGGCGACCACGTACCTTTAAACCACGACGACCAGAAATAGGTACGTGGAAAACTAACACGTTCAAGGCAACTGGTCGGTTGGTAAAATCCAGCCCGACCTTTGATCAATTATTGTCTAAATATGTGAAAAAGAAGGCTGGCCCCAGCGACCGGCCACCAAAGCGACCTCGCTTACCCACCCAGGTGCGACGGCAGGTTAGGCCGATTGGACCACCACACCAATCGGAAAGGACGGGAGGTCATAATGTTCAATTAAGACCTAACGCACCTGCATGGACACCTCCACCACCATATCCACCTATGCTATATCCATACACATACATACCTCCACCATATTTTCCAAATCAAATATGGGGCATGCCACCATACCCATTTGGGATGCCACAGTACCCCGCTTGGGGGGCACCCCAAACATCTGTATTCAATAGGTCGACACCTCCAGTACAAGACCGATTGAGAGCCCCTCAATCTGGTCCACGAGCACAGGCCCAACAAGATTGCCGAACAACTCGGCCCCAAAGGCTGACTAATCTGGCAGGGGGGGCATACAGCTACAACCTCCAACAGTACGAAAAAAGGAGACGTCATTAAAATAGGAACGATAGATGTCATCATACAACAAAATAACGAAGGGCCGATGATTTTTGGTGAAACGACCAACACAAACAAAAAAGAAGGTACGACTGTCAACAAAATAGCCGATCCAAAATACTCCATGCCCCGATGGTGCCCATCGGGATTGACACGATCGCAAAAGCGAAAATTACAGCGCCTTAGAGCAAAGGAGAATCAGGAGAAGGAGGCGGAAAAAATATTCAATGACACACATCCGCAGTATCCGCCACGACAAAAGAGATGGAGACCAAAGGCCGTTGAGGAAAATCAAACGGCAACAAAGACAGAAAATATAACAACAACTGTGCAGCTCTTTGCAGGTATGGCAGACAGTCCGGCTATAAAGAACCGGACCAACCGTACAGGGCGCGGACCGTCCGACCCCTGAGGCTGACTCATCCGCAATACACCATGACACCTGCAACGACGTACCAACACCCATGGAGGAAGACGACCTGCAAGGAGAAGACCTGGTCGACTACGAAGCTACGCCAGAACACGTAGAAAATTAGGAAAGCAAGGTGACGAATTGGTCAGGACCAGTATGGCGCTCGGCGGTATTGAGACTAACAGTTCGATCAAAGCTAAAGGGGTCACGTCCGTTGAGTCAACCATCGGGACTAAGGCCACTGCGTATCATCCTAGTAAGTGTCAAGATGCCTAAGAAAACTGATGTGATCACATCAAGTTAGTTGCTTTTGGTTCGCCCACAGCTCCACCAAAAGGCAGGGGGGCATATGTTTGAACCAAAAGTGAGCCGAAGGACAGTCCGGCCCTGAGGCCGGACGGTCCGCGGTCCGGGCGGTCCGCGCCTGTGGGCCGGACGGTCCGCGCAAGCGCAGAACAGATTAGGGTTCCGAGTTTTGTGCTACGGTTGTTAGCTAAATTCGCGAGGTTCGCTCGGAAATTAGTTTGTAAAGGGTCCAGCCCCCCTTCTCTATAAATAGAGAGGTATACGACCGATTTGGAACAAGCAATCGAATCAATACAACTTCTATTTCGCATTTATTTCCTGTACAATTAGGAGTAGTTCTAGTCTAGTTCTAGTTTAGCCTCTCGATCCTCAAATTATCTGTCTCTCCTCGACTCTACGTCGATTAGAGAAGTCTAGGTCGGTCTACCCGAGCCTAGACACCACCTAGGATCTCTCCTCCCCGACGGGGTCCCTCCCGGGAGCGAGATCCAGGGGCCGCCGGCGATCCTCCGCCGCCCCTACGCACGCGCGGACCGTCTGGCCCTAGGGCGCGGACCGTTCGGCCGTCAGGCAGGGAACCCTAGCCTCTGCGCTAGGTCATGGACCGTTCGGCCCTGTGCCGCGGACCGTCCGCGCCTGATCAGAGAGCACCGCCACGGTTCTTGTTGAGTGTTTGGCGCTCCGAAAAGGCGTCAAGAGTTCTTCAAGAGAGCTAGGTTTTAGAGACATTGGCCTTCTCGTTGTCGTTTTCACACCAGCTTCTTCAGCAGAGCTAGATTTTAGAGACTACTACTCTCTATCATCGTCGTCACACCGATATCAGGGATAGAGGAACCTAAGATCGCACAACATCGAGAAACCCCTCGTCTAAAATCCTAACTTGTTGTAGATTGGTTGTTTCTCAAATCTTTTTAGAAAGAACTTCATTTCTATTATATAGAGGGATTAGGCTCAGAATAACTACGCACAAAGAGATCGGAAAATGACTCGATTATGATCTCTATGATCTCATGGAGTCACTTTTGAACTTTTTTGCAAGGCAAGGTCAGATCATTACAGAAAACAATAAAAGATAGAAACAAAATTAGCGTCAATCATAAGTCATATAAATAATCATGCAAAAACATAAAAACGTGCGCACGGCACATACATGGGCGTATATATGTAGCTTTACCTTCCTCCCTCTCTCATACTTTATTTTTAAAAAAAATGTCAAGAGAAAAACTATTTAAGTTTGCCTTTATCCTTCTTCAACTTTTCACGTGGAACTAAAATCCACCATTATATTTCTACTCCCAACATCTCTCATTTTTAACTTTCTAGCTACAGTTTTGGCCGGTTCATGCATCGATCCATGCATGCGTAGCGTACTCCTTTGGTTTTGACCATCATCTTCTCTCCCGTTCGTCCTCCCCTGCATGCTTCCAACTGCTTGTTTTCTTCTTGTAGCACCTAACACGGCTTGGAAATTTCGTTCGGCTATTAAATGCTACACATGTTTATTCTATACGAATTCTACTATACTACTAGTAGCTATTGAAAAGAAAAGCAAAGGATTAAAAAGTTCAATGCCTTGTAATTTAATGAGCTCCAATCAAGGTTGGCTGCAGCCTGCAGGTAACCATCCGGATTTACACTGATGTCCAACAACTCTAACTACCTACGATGGTCACTGGACAGTGATACATACATACAAAATTAAACCCGTCACCCAACAACGACCTTCGATTAATTATTATCAGTGCACCGATTTATTATAACACAAGCATGCATGCTGCAGCTAGCTGCTGATTAGCAGCTCTGATATAGTATGTGGTCACTCACTGCATGCCACACAGAGACAAGTAGTGGCGGCCGGCCATTATATATTTATATTGTGCCCCTCCTGATTTAATTATGCACCAGGGGATACCTCCAAACAGCAAGAGAGAGAGGTTGAGTCGTTGGAGAATTCAATGCGTGGCAAAGGTAAGGCACTTTACTTTGAAGATATCCATTGACATTATAATTTGCCGGGCTAAACAAACCAGCCAGCCCCCAACCAGTAGTTGATCGATCACCCGCCGCCGAGGCCACTGTCAGAGTGTCAGGGTCTCAGCTGAAGCAATAGACGGGAGCAAGTGAGCCGTCACCTTTTCCCAGAAGTCAAATCCACGCTAATCCTCACAGGATAGACTTGATTGACCCAAATCAAATTAAAGTAGGATATGGCTTAAAATTAAATAAGCACACCCTGTAGGCTGCAGCAAATTAAAGGAGAAATGGTTGGTACGTTCCTGATTGTCATTTCCTGCAGAGTCGTATTCCCATGGCCCCTTCATTAGCCGCACAATTATATATTACCAAGGTGGTGAAATTATCCGTGTGGTTTGGTCAGCAAGTTGGGAGTTCTTTTGTTCTTTGTTAGACAGGTCCTGCGACTGCGAGGCTAAGCCGCACAATTATATATTATTATTACCAGGGTGGCGAAATACTCCGTGTTATTAGTCAAAACTGTAACAAGTCACTCTCCTGCATAAAAAGAGGGGAATAGGAACAAAGCAGGGAGGTACGTGAGACCAACAAATGAGAATGTTCGACGCGCGCGACAGCCATACGTCACACTGCCCATCACTCTCCACTATGCCTGCAAAATTATATGCCTGCAAGTATTTGGAAGTGATGGTGTATACATGACAAACAGTGTACTCTTGTTTTTTGGGGCATTCAAATAGGAAGTGATGATATATACACATGGAAAACAGTATACTCTTATTTTTAGACCAAGTACAAACTCAAAAAAGGGGGCAGGTCTAGCACAGTGGTTAAACTGAAAAAAGTATAGGCCTAACGCAGTGGTGAAAAACCTTTCTACCGAGCCAAAGTCCTAGATTCGATGCAACCTCTCTGCAAGATAAAAGTATAAGACTTGTTTTGGTTATTCTTTAACCAGACCCCACTCATATAAGAACCGTCAGCACTGGGTCTGTCCTTTTCTTTACAATCTGAACAAGGATCGCTCCAGTCATGTTCGTTCTACCTATCCTAGAACACAATTTATATGGGAAAAAAAAAAGTAACTGTGTGATCGTGCCTATTACTTTGCACATCTACTACGGGCCAGCAAGTCAAAACTTATTTACATGACAGTGCAACAGCTCCCATCAAGACAATGCGCCATATAGCATACTTGTTTTCGGCGGAAGGCAAATGGTAGCCGGTTTACTCCAGGATTAAAAGAAAACCTGCAACAGGAAACAGAAACTTCAGTTTTTGCTAATGGTCATACAAGGAGTAAACAACAAACCGAACGGCAGACTCACATCAAACATGCTTTGGAATCTCCATGACATAGATTTTCTCCCATGAAGTCAGCACTTGTTAAATTATCACTTGGAGTAGGGTCATCAACTGCGATGCTGCCAAGACATATGGAACATATTTACTCAAAATAATCCTGTTTCAACTCTGCCTTCCTCTTGTATATCGCTATATATATTGGATGCGGGGAACACACATACAAGACAAATATGGCTTCCGGACCTTTACTTCACATTCATTGCGGCGGCCATTTTCCTCAACCTTTGAGATATATCCGTGAAGGACGGTCTCTCAGCTGGATCACTGGACCAACAGCTTTCCATCAATCCCTTCCACTCAGGATCACACCATGAAGGAATTTGAGGACGTAGGGAATCGTTTACAATGCCCCCTAGAAAAAAGGCATTGCAATCAGATCACTACTGTGACATAATAACAACAAGCCTAGGCGAGATATATTTATGACTAAAGATTCAAAAATCAACATAAATCCCCTATCTGTAGTACATCTGTATTGAATATGATGCACTGATGCAGCACAATGTCGGGCAAATCCACATCTACCAACTTGTCATTGGTTTGTCCAATGTTACTATGCAAAGGGAGAAAAAGTCATGCTATCAAAGGAAAATCCAAAAAAGAAAAACATTCTGCAAGTGCAATCACATAACTACACCATACACCTAGATTGTTATATCCTTCAACCTTCATCATTATTGCAGCTGCAAATAATCCGATTCAAGCTACGGCGCCAACTATATAATCTGGTTTTGTATTGAAGTCCGCTATTTAGTTATATGTCCCACCTTCATTACTCAAGATATTTGGGGAATTACAACTGACCCATTTATATGTCCACTAAACATACAACCTTCTTTTCTATTAGCTCGGCCTTATTTGTTCTTTCAAAGCTGCATCCAAATCCAAACAAGTAAATTCTAGAAGATAAACTTTCGCTGTTCACAGTTCTGAAGTCCACAACTTATTCTAACTAAGATATATCAAAAAGTAAGGTCGGAACATGGTGGAAAGTGTCATAACAGATCAAGGCATAGAATTGTACATATAGGGAACTTTGGACATTACCAATAATTTCAGCAGCACGCATGCCAGAGTATGGCTCTTCCCCAGTAAGCAACTCCCACATGACAATTCCAAACGAATAGACATCAATCTACAAGATACATAGAAATAGTTTTTTGTCAGAATACAAAAAAGTGGAGCATTGTTTAATAGGGTTTATTAAATGTACTTACAAGACAAAGCAGTCTTACCTTGTCTGACACCATATTACTTTTCCCACTCAGAAGCTCTGGTGCCATCCATGGTAAGGTTCCTCTAACACCACCAGATACCAAAGTATGCTGTTTAACCTTTGACAGTCCAAGATCACCGATCTGATCAGAGAGTATTTGAGTTTGGGACAAGTCAGGATCCACCATTGTGACAACAATTTCCAGAAAGATAAAGCAGCAGAGGGAAAGGCTGGGGATCAAACCTTGCAAATTGGTCGCTGCGGATCCCTCATGTTCACCAGTAGATTCTCACATTTCAGGTCAAAATGGACTATATTCTTCCCATGCAAATACTCCATGCCAAATGCAGCATCCATGGCTAATATTACTCTCTTCCGGCGATCAATTGTCCTGCACAAGCGCTTTAATTTAGAGTTCGATACAGGAGAAATAAAAGATCAAATATTCTTATTTCTTGGATTCAATATATAGTACCTGTCTTTTTTCCTCAGAAACTGTTTTAGAGATCCATTGATCATAAACTCAGTAACAGTTGCTAAGCTTCCATCTGGACCATCACGAACTACACCATAAAATGAAACCACATTTGGATGATGGAGTGAGCTTAGGATCAGAGCTTCTTTCCAGAAATCCGCAATCTGCAAAATTAGATAAATCTGAACTAGAATCATTTTGAACAGAAAAATATGTTCAAATTTACTTTCTCCTCAGCCCAGCTGGATAGCTCAAAATATCATTCAGAAAATAATGTGAAGGACTTTGAGGAACCAGTACTGTAATGTCAGTGCAAACATCTGCAAGCACAAAACCTAAAATAGATGGAACTGACAAGAAAATTAGACATACCAAACGCTCTCTCTCAGATGGTCTTCCTACAAAGCAACTCGCTTTTATTCTTTTAACAGCGACATCACATCCTCTCCATTTACCATGATAAACTGCCCCATAAGTACCTGAACCCAGCTCTCTAATTTCCTCCAAATCGTCATTTTTTATAGTCTGCATGATCCATAAACAGTATAAATGAAACATAAAGTAAAATTCACACAGAGATCACATAACATACCTGTAGTCCTTTAGACAAAGCTTCAGCTTCAGCAGTTGTAGACTCAATCTTGGAGCTCTTCTGCCGATCAATGCTTCCTTGCAAATCAGGGTCCTGATTTGCATCTGTAGTCTGCGGAACAAAAGGATTTGAGTGGAGACTTTGGTAGTTTTACTAGTTAAAATGTTCAACCTTGAAGCATTACTTACACCAGCAGCTGCTGCATCCAACTTCTTTTCATTATCATCATCATCATCAGGAACAGGTGAAACAGCACCATTAGCATCTGATTGGGCTATCCGTGTCTCAGCAGCATCTTCCAGTGCTGCCTTTTTAACAGAGGCAATCAATTCAGGAAGGAAATTCAATCTATCCTCTGAAATATCCCCACATTCCTGCAGTGCTGTAGCCCCAGCTTCATGTTGCTTTTGCCTGCTTTCATGTTCGGTTGGCTTCCCCTGCTTAGTATCAACTTCATGTACAACTACAACATGGTGGGGTAAGGTACTTGGTTCATCCACAGCATGCAAAGGAGTTGTTTCATTCACATTTTGAGTTGAGTTAACATCATCTGGACCTTCAGGTTTCTTTATTGTGTTTGTATCCAACCTGGATAATTGATCAGTGAGAGGCAATGCAGAAACAGCTACTTTGCCATCAACATATGACGACGGCATGGGTTCAGGGTATGATCTTTCAGGATGAACCTCCCTCAATGGAGCTCCAGGTTGATGCTGGATTGATTCAGGAGCAATGAAATGCTGAACATACTGAGCAGCAGTTGGATTAGACCTAGGACCAAAGGCACTAGTGTTTTCCATGGAGGCAGCATGAACATCATGCCCAACAACTCTATATGGTATGCTGCCGTTGGGAGGAGTCCATGTGTTTGGCATTCGATCATATCCAGGTAGCCCTGGTATCCTCGGACTGACATCACCTGTATTTCTTACGAAGTTTGTGTTAATGGTCCCATTTGATATTGGCAGGTGTGGGGAATCATATGGTGAGGCAGTGTGAACAGGGCTGTTCGCTCTCCTTCTCAGAGATTGAATGGGTGGCAAATTCTGCTGCATTTGGTAAAAGGAATCTGCACCATAGGCCGAAGAGTGGTTGTAATGGTGGCTAGGGGATTCTTCAAACCCTGCTGGCTGCACATACGACCCACTGCCTCCAACTTGTTGGTTGTGATACGTGTCATTTATGACCTCACTGCTACCGTGATAATAGTGAGGACTCTCATGGCTAGAACGAGCAAGAGATGCTGAATGAACTTCATATACTTTGTTGGCATCCATAATGTATGGCTCGATCACTCTACCATTAGCAGGATGATGCAGCCTTGGATCCTCGTATCGCTGATGACTTTGCTTGGTATGCACATGCCAGACTCTATCGTGAGGATGTGACTCATTATAGAACATGGGAGGATGACCACCATTTTGCTCTTTAACATAAACACCATTTTCCAATCTAACATCTTGACCTCCCACATAATGATCACCAGGGCGGCAGTAATCTGGACAAGAATTAGCATGGTGACCGGGATAATCATTAATCATGCTTGGTTGGTCAAAATGTTGTTGGACTGGCCGAGTCCAACGAGGGTTCATATAGATAGGATCATTCACTGAACCTTGAACCTTATGGAATGGTGAACGGCAGTGATCACATCCATTGCTCCCATCCAAGAAATTGTTGGACCGGCTCAAATTACCAGGAAAGCCTGCATTTTGCTGAATTACAGCACCAGGTGGAAGCCAGACTAAATTATCCATATGTGATGGTGAATGCGCCTCATAATGACGATATTTTGGTGACTGCCTTACAAAGTCGTCAGGAGTCCTCTCATCAAAATCCTCCGCTCCTACTTGAAACCTTGCAGATGATGGTGAAATTGGAAAATCCCTTGGGTCATGTACCCCGTACTGGCCTGGTGAGACATAGGCAGGGCTCCAAGGAGAATCCATCTCTCCATACCTCTGACTATGTGTTGGACGAGGGACATTCAAATGTCTCAAGCCAGCAAAATCAGGAATTCCTGAATCATTGCCTCCAATGCCAAAAAGCTGCTCCACAGACACAGGGGAGGAAGGTGACTTAACATCACCAAGGCTGTTAAGCGCATCTACATACCTTCTCTCTGTTTCCCGCTCGTCTACATTGTAATGCACATCCACTGATGCAGCATCATCATCCAAATGCTGAGAAAATAAGAAGATCCTGAGCCGAGTGAACGCCTCCCCTGTCGCAATGACCTTGTCATACTCCTCCATCATGTTCACCACATCGTCGTCGTTCACAACCGAGACCAGCGCATCTAAATCCTCATCAGGTTGCTGGTATTTGATGATATCAGCATCCTTATAGAGCTCTCTCATCCGTGCAGCCAGGTCGGCATATGATATGTCACGCGGCAACATGACAATCCTTGTCTCGCCGCCAACATACCTAAGACAGCCATCGAGTGGTCGGGGAAGGATACTGCCTCCAAAGCTGCAGAGGAACTTGGCCATGCGTGGTGACCCCTCAACCTCAGAGCCACCCGGGACGGCAGCAGAGGGCGCCATACTTGTGTGAGAAAGGCTGTAATCAAGTTGGCGCGAATAGGCTCACTGGATCAGCAATGAGTCTCCGTATATCAGTATTATCACGATTGAAATCCAGCCAGTCCTATGCGCACCACCAATTAGACACTTCCTGTTGAAAGGGGGCACAAAAACAGTTATTAATGCATTAAAGGAAGGCAGGAAAAAAAGTGAAGTATGCATCTCCATCACACAAGTAACTGATCTACACGAAGCTCCGTTACCAAATCACAGAGTTATTACCACATATATAGGAGTAGTGTATTTTGCAATTCCATCCAATAGCTGAATTGCACCTTAGAAAATCCTGCCTCTACCCAGTTCTCCAACGATTTACCATAAAAAAACAAGGGCCACAAATAATAAAGGGTTCCCAAAAAAAAACAAATGCAGAAGTCATCTGTTGTCGAGAAGGAAAGCCCACAAATTTGATCCCGCACAGGGTGAGCCTTCACTGACCACAAATAATGACCTAAATTCCCACAACAATCCAGATACGCAGGAAACAAAGTACGTTGATGCATGCTGAACAACTTTCCGTTAGAAGGGCCAAGCAAGGGCTGCAAGGCTAACGCACGCGTGCTGAAATCAAAGGACTGCGATCAGACTCCAAAATATGAAGAATTATGGAATGAGCTCCAGCAATCTGGCTGGAGCACCTGGAGCGAAGCTGCGGAACCGCATGCCACGACTTCCACGAATCTCGACCCCCCAACCGCAAAATCTCAAACCGTCACTCCGTACCAAAAACAACCCCCTCCTGAATTCCCCCGGACTGGAGTAAGGGGAAGAGCCAAAACGAACGAACAGATGCGGAAGCAGGACAAAACAAAACGAGTGATGAGCATGAAACAATTCAGATAATCCGCGCGCGCGCGAGCGAGCGAGCGAGAGAGAGGAGCACCTGGCGGCGATCTGGGTCCACGCGAGCACAACGCCAATTGCGGCGCGCGAGGCGGCGGAGGAGGAGAGGGGAGATACGGGAGTCGAGAAGGATTTGCGGTGGGGAAGGCGAGAATTGGGGGGCCCTATGGCTGGGGTGTGGGGGTGGGGGTGCTCGCGCGGATATTCCCCTGCTCGGGAGCCAAGCCAGGGATCATGTCACGCGGGGCTCCAGGGCGAGGAAGGCCGCCGCCATTGGGCGCTGCTGGAGCTCGTCGGCACCGTTCGGGGCGCGGCGGGGCTGCGGGCGGGCGGGCGGCTCCGGTTCCGCGCCGGGTCGGGTGGGGTCGAGAGAGGCAGAGGTGGGGGAGGGTGGCAGTGGCTGGGAGGACACGCGTCTCTCCTTTCCTTTCTGTTCTGTTCTGTTTAGGCCCGGCTGCTCCTGCTCTCTTCTCTTCTGCTCCCGATCTTTTTTTATCTCGCGACGCCGGGGGCTCGTCCGCTCCGGCTCGGCTCGGCTGGTCACGTTGCCTGGGCGGCTGGGTACTGCGGCGGCACACGCGTCTGGAACCAGTCATGTACGGATACGGCGATGTCCATGCCTCGTCACTAGTGTCTCACTGTGTGTACAAGTACAACTCTCTGGTCGTTAGCCATATGACTCACAGTGCCTATCTAGGTGTTAGATTTATCGTGGATCCACTCAATGTCAGATGATATATACGGGCGTGCTAGGGGTCTAGGTTACACTAGTGTCGGCGTTTCGAGACAGGGGGGTCCCTAAGCCGACGAGTGAGTGTGCTGCGTGCCCCAGCCCAGATGGGTCGAGCGCGTGGGCGAGCGCGAAGGGGGAGAGGCGAGGTGGCCGGAGTCGAGCGTGAGAGAGGTGGAAGTCCCGCGGCCTTCGTGTTCGTCCCGCGCCCAGGTCAGGTGCGCTTGCAGTAGGGGGGTTACAAGCGTCCACGCGGGTGAGGGAAGCGAGCGGCCCCAAGAGAGCGCCTGTCCCGTCCTCGGTCCCGCGCGGCCAACCTTCTCTAAGAAGGCCCTGGTCCTTCCTTTTATAGTCGTAAGGAGAGGATCCAGGTGTACAACGGGGGGTAGCAGAGTGCTACGTGTCTAGCGGAGAGAGAGAGAGCTAGTGCCCTGGGTACATGCCAATGTGGCAGCCGGAGAGGTCTTGGCACCTTGCTGGCGTGATGTCGTGGCTGTCGGAGGAGCGACGGAGCCTGGCGGAGGGACAGTTGTTGGAGCGGTCGATTCCTTGCTGACGTCGCTCTGCTGCCGTAAGAGAGCTAAGAGGCGTCGTCGTCACAGAGCTTGGGGGGCGCCATCATTGCCCATCCGGCGGAGCTGGCCAGATGGGACGCCGGTCTTGTCCTTCGTGTCCCAAGTCGGCTCGGGGTAGGTTGGTGATGGCGCTTCCTGTTGACGTGGTGGACCTGTGCCCTAGGCAGGGCGACGTGGGGGCTCCTCCGAAGTCGAGGTCGAGTCTGCCTTCCGTTGCCGAGGCCGAGCCCGAGCCCCCGGGTCGGGCGAGGCGGAGATCGTTTGGCCGAGGCTAGGGCGGAGTCCGAGCCCTGGGGTCGGGCGAGGCGGAGATCGTTTGGCCGAGGCCAGGGCGGAGTCCGAGCCCTGGGGTCGGGCGAGGCGGAGATTCGCCGTCTTCCGGGTCTTAGCCCGAGTCCGAGCCCTGGGGTCGGGCGGAGCGGAGTTCGCCGTCTTCCGGGTCCTAGCCCGAGTCCGAGCCCTGGGGTCGGGCGGAGCGGAGTTCGCCGTCTTCCGGGTCTTAGCCCGAGTCCGAGCCCTGGGGTCGGGCGGAGCGGAGTTCGCCGTCTTCCGGGTCTTAGCCCGAGTCCGAGCCCTGGGGTCGGGCGGAGCGGAGTTTCCCATGGCGCCTTTGGCAGGGCCCGACTGCCTGTCAGACTTACTCTGTCAAGTGGCACTGCAGTCGGAGTGGCGCAGGCGGCGCTGTCCTTCTGTCAGACTGGTCAGTGGAGCGGTGGAGTGACGGCGGTCACTTCGGCTCTGCCGGGGGGGCGCGCGTCAGGATAAAGGTGTCAGGCCACCTTTGCATTAAATGCTCCTGCAACTTGGTCAGTCGGTGTGGCGATTTAGTCAGGGTTGCTTCGGAGCGAAGCCAAGGTCTCGGGCGAGCCGGTGATGTGTCCGCCGTAAAAAGGGGGGCCTCGGGCGAGACGGAAGTCTCTCGAGGTCGGCTGCCCTTGGCCGAGGCTAGGCTCGGGTGAAGCGTGATAGAGTCACTCGTGTGGACCGATCCCTGACTTAATCGTACCCATCAGGCCTTTGCAGCTTTATGCTGATGGGGGTTACCAGCTGAGAATTAGGCGTCTTGAGGGTACCCCTAATTATGGTCCCCGACAGTAGCCCCCGAGCCTCGAAGGGAGTGTTAGCACTCGCTTGGAGGCTTTCGTCGCACTTTTTTGCAAGGGGACCAGCCTTTCTCGGTTGCATTTCGTTCCGGTGGGTGCGCGCGAGCGCACCCGCCGGGTGTAGCCCCCGAGGCCTCAGAGGAGTGGTTACACTCCTTCGAGGTCTTAATACCTTGCGTAATGCTTCGGCTGGTCTGGTCGTTCCCTCATGCGAACTGGCCGTAGCCCGGGTGCACGGTCGGGGCCCAAGCTCTCGGGCTGGTATGTTGACGCTGTCAACGGTTCGGCCGGAGCCGGTTTTTGCGAGAGCAGCCCCCGAGCCTCTGCACAGGGCGAGAGGACGATCAGGGACAGACTCGGCTTTTTACATACGCCCCTACGTCGCCTTTCCGCAAGGAGGAGGGGGGGAGTGCGCCATGTTACCCTCGATGGGCACCGAACATGGTGTCTCCGGTGAGCTGCAAGCGGGTAATCCGAGTGGACGTCCGTGCCCCGTTCGTTGGGGGTCGGCTAGGGGCCCAGAGGCACGCCCAAAAGTACCTGCGGGTGATTTGCCAGACCCGGTCCCCTGGCGACGGGGTCCGAGGGCTCGATGCCTCCCTCCGATGGGACTCCGTTACAAGATCGTTCCCGCTGGTCTCGGAAATGTCCTAGGGTACCTCGGGAGCGCAGCCCGAGCCTCGGTTATGTATCGAACGTACCCCTGGCCATCCCTCGCTCGGTGTCTGAGGCGACTGTGAACCCTTCGGGGGCCAGCCTTCGAACCCCTGATCAGTAATGGGCGCGGAGCCCGAGTAGCCTGAGGCGGCCATGGAACCCTTCGGGGGGCTGGCCTTCGAACCCCTGACCAGTAGTGGGTGTCGGGCCCACGCGATCTGAGGCGACTGTTGAACCCTTCGGAGGGCCAGTCTTCGAACCCCTGATCAGTAGGGGGGGCTCGGAGCCCGGTTCCTTCACGGAGAAGGGTCCTTTTCGGGGTATCCCCCTTTCCCGGTCCCTGTTGCAAGAGATAGAGAAAGAGGAAAAAGGAAAAGGATACGAAATTGAACGACGTGGCGTACCTCTTTTTGACGCGGTTATCACGGCGAAGGCGAAGCGTCGCGCGCTTCTCCCGCCAGAGGCGCCGCGTGTCCCGCCGCGGAGTTAATGCGACGGGGCGTGTAGTTGGCGGGGCGGCCGTTGCGCGTGCGCGATCCGTTCGAGGAACGGGTCACGGGTGCACCGTCTTCACGCCGTGAGAGGAGGCTCTCTTGTTGTCCCAAGATGAGACGTGAGCCTGGCTGACGACGTGACTGCTGCGCCCGCCCGCCTGCCACCGCCATTACTGCCGGCCCACTCTCGGTCGCTTTGACCGACGCGCCAGGCTGGCGCCGCTGGGTCGCCTCGAGTCGCGGCATAGGCTCCGCAACCGGAGAGGCGCGACGGTGGCACGAGTGGCGGTGCGGTTGCTGGCGCGCCGATTGCTTGACGCGTGGGTCTGGGCTTCCAAGCTGGCGTGTCAGAAGTCGGAGAAGCGCATCCACCTGGCGCGGTTGCATGCCGCCTGCATGGCTGCCCGCCCCTTCCGCCCGTTGGTCTGGGCAAAAGTGGGGGTCGCTTGTAACCGCTGGGCGGTCGTGCGCACCACGCGCGGCGGTTTGGCTTCTTCTGCCCTGAGCCGGTTTGCATGACATGCGGGACCCAGCCCCCGAGTCGCAGGGGGGGCCTTGGAGCGTGTTGTAGAAGACTTAGCCCGCGGCGTCTGGGGGCGCACGTAGGGAGAGTTGCCTTTAAAAGGAGGGAGACTCCTTTCAGAAGGCAACCATGTCTTCTTCCTCCCTTATGCGTCGTGTCTTTCCATCTTCCAAGCCCCCGGATGGGGGGTATCCGCCGCCTTTCCGCCTCCTTGTTGGAGGGACGCAACTCCATGGGAGTTGGTACCTCTCAGCCATCGTTCGGCTTCAAGGATTTTCATCATGCAGCCCGGCTGCTCCCCTCCACCGGCGGTCACCCGAGATGATGACCTCCGGCTTGATGGTGGGGGAAAGCGAGCCGGGCTGCGGCCTCTGCCCCTCCCTCAGCCTCAAGGATTTTCATCACCAGGGCTGGGGAGGGGAGTGCGCCGAGTTGAGGTCGGCCCCCGCGTGGGCGGCGGCCCGCTCCTTCACTCAGTGATCGGAGGGAAGGGCGGCCGTCGTCCGTGGCGCTGGCAGCTGCAGCGTGCCAGGCTTTCGGGCGCGAGTGGCTTCGGAGCCACTCGCGGTGCCGGCATCCGCCATGGCAGCTTGAAGAGGTTCTGCTGCCGGCGAGATAGCCGGGGCCGGCCACGGACTGACCTTCAACTCTACGGCCTTCTGCCCGTCCTTGCCTTACGAGTTTTGGCATGGGCGGGGGCCTCCTGGCAGCGGCATCTAGCCTGAGGTCAGCGTTGCCGCTGCTTGGCCCCCCGGAGCAGAAGTCGTCGTCGTCGCCCCTGCTGGAGCAGGTGACGGTGCGCCGTTCGTCGGCCTTCCGTTGCTCCGCAGGCCTTCCCCCTCGGAGTGGGGTTGTTCGTACCTGCGGAGGGGGAACCGGAGTTCCGTTTGTAATGGCATCTCGAATGCCAGTGTTTTTTGTTCATTGTGGCTGTCGGGGCCTGAACATGTATGTAATTTCGGCACGGAGCCGTGTTTTTTCCTCATTTTTGAGCACCAAGTCTCGCCTGTTGATTATCTGAACCGCTTTGCCAAGCATGAGTCGCCCCGTGTCAAGGTGACGAGTGAGGTATCCGTATCCCGGAGGCGTAGGAATCCCTCGGCCCGTTCGGCCTTGTTGTCTGGGGCTCCTCTAGCTTAGTTAAAGAGACCCCTCGGCCGCCCTTCGATGAGCCGAGGCCAGGGGTAGCGATATCAGTATGAACAGAGGCGGAGTTGGCTCGAGAATGGGAACCTGGTTGGCCGGAGCCTGGCCGTGTTGTCCGTCAGCAGAGCCGACGCCAAAGTCGATCAGCCGAGGCCTCGGGTCGGGCTGGCGCCCTTGGAAGCCGGCTGGCCGAGGCCCCAGGGGTAATCGGCCGAGCCGCCTGCTCGGGCCGGATTCCCGGAGGAGTCCCTGGACCGCGTCGCCGTCCGAGGCTGGGTTGGACTTTGCTGAAGACGCCGTCGATGCCGAGGGTGCTACGGCTCCCTTCAGCGTGAAGACCCGAGCCTGCAGGATCAGATCGTCTTGTAGCGTGTGCCTTCTGCGGCCGCCGAGGCCAGAAAACACATCCTCGCCGTGCTTGCGAAGCTGCGTCTTTTTTCCTCTCGTTTTGAGCATCTGGACTTCCTGTCGGTAATAGGGATGTTTGTGCGAGCGAGAGTTGCTTCTCGCGGAAGGGACGAGTGAGGTATCCGTATCCCAGAGGCGTGGGAATCCCTCGGCTCAGTCGGCCTTGCCGTTTACGCGTACTTTCACCCGTCCATGAGGCCCTGTCCCCGACTTAGTCGAGAAAGCTTGAAGGACTGCTTCGGCAGGAGAGCTTCCGAACGTGAAGACTTGTTCGGCCCACGGAGTCGCTTTATCCGAGCGCGAGTTACTTATCGCAGAAGGTGATGAGTGAGGTATCCGTATCCCAGAGGCGTAGGAGTCCCTCGGCTCGGTCAGCCTTGGCTGCTTACGTGTACTCCGTCGTTTCCAGGATCCGCTTTCCGAAGTAGTCAAGAGGCACGAAAGAAATCCTGCTAAAAAGAGATCCTTTTTCGAGGAAAAATTCGACGCAGAGGGGGTCTCCCCCCTTTTAGCCCCCGAGGGAGGGTCGGGTTTTGCCGAGGCTAGGCCGACCCTTCCTTGACGACTAAACTTTGCGCAGGTGCGAGGTATATGGACAACTTGAAAACATCTTAAGGGTAGAAGCGACGAAGCTGTTTGATGTTCCAAGCGTTGCCGTAGATCTCGCCTTGATTGTTGGCCAGCTTGTACGTTCCGGGCTTCAGAACTTTGGCGATGACGAATGGCCCTTCCCAGGGGGGCGTGAGCTTGTGCCTCCCTCGGGCGTCTTGCCGCAGCCGAAGCACTAGATCGCCCACCTGGAGGTCTCGGGACCGGACCCCTCGGGCGTGGTAGCGTCGCAGGGACTGCTGGTACCGCGCCGAGTGTAGTAAGGCCCTGTCCCGAGCCTCCTCCAGCTGGTCCAGCGATTCTTCTCGGCTAGCTTGGTTGCTTTGATCGGTGTAGGCCCTCGTCCTCGGGGAGCCGTATTCCAGGTCAGTGGGCAAAATAGCTTCAGCCCCGTAGACCAGGAAAAACGGCGTGAAACCCGTGGCACGACTCGGCGTCGTCCTTAGGCTCCAGACCACCGAGGGGAGTTCCTTCATCCACCGCTTGCCGAACTTGTTGAGGTCGTTGTAGATCCGAGGCTTGAGCCCTTGTAGAATCATGCCGTTGGCACGCTCTACTTGCCCATTCGACATGGGATGAGCCACGGCGGCCCAGTCCACCCTGATATGGTGATCTTCGCAAAAATCCAAGAATTTTTTGCCGGTGAACTGGGTACCGTTGTCGGTGATGATGGAGTTCGGGACCACGAAGCGATGGATGATGTTGGTGAAGAACGCCACCGCTTGCTCGGACCTGATGCTGCTCAGAGGTCGGACCTCGATCCACTTGGAGAATTTGTCGATGGCGACCAGCAGGTGCGTGTAGCCCCCGGGCGCCTTCTGCAAGGGACCAACGAGGTCCAGACCCCATACAGCAAAAGGCCAGGTGATGGGTATTGTCTGCAGAGCCTGAGCGGGCAGGTGGGTCTGCTTCGCATAGAATTGGCACCCTTCGCAGGTGCGGACAATTCTAGTGGCGTCAGCCACCGCCGTTGGCCAGTAGAAGCCTTGTCGGAAAGCATTCCCGACAAGGGCTCGGGGTGCTGCGTGATGGCCGCAAGCCCCCGAGTGTATTTCTTGCAGCAGTTCCCGACCTTCGGCGATGGAAATGCATCGCTGGAGGATGCCCGAGGGGCTGCGATGGTAGAGCTCCTCTTCATCGCCCAGCAAGACGAACGACTTGGTGCGCCGCGCTACCCGCCGAGCCTCGACTTGGTCGGGGGGTAGCTCTCCTCGGCGAAGGTACTGCATGTACGGGGCCTGCCAATCTCGATCTGGCGTGGCCCCGCTCTGCTCTTCCTCGACGTCCAGTGCCTCGCCCTCGGGGGCCGAGGGTACCTCGGGCTGTGCCGAGGGTGCCTCGGGCTGAGCCGAGGATACCTCGGGCTGAGCCGAGGGTACCTCGGGCTCGGGCGCGTCGTCGATCTTGACAGAGGGTTGATGCAGATCCCGGGAGAAGACGTCCGGGGGGACCGTCGTTCGCCCCGAGGCTATTTTAGCCAGCTCGTCTGCGGTCTCGTTGTAGCGCCGAGCGATGTGGTTGAGCTCGAGCCCGAAGAACTTGTCTTCCAGGCGTCGAACCTCGTCGCAGTAGGCCTCCATCTTCGGGTCGCGGCAGTGGGAGTTCTTCATAACTTGGTCGATGACGAGCTGCGAATCACCGCGGGCGTCGAGGCGTCTGACCCCTAGCTCGATGGCGATCCGCAACCCGTTGACCAGAGCTTCGTACTCGGCCACATTGTTGGACGCCGGGAAATGGAGGCGCAGCACGTAGCGCAAGTGCTTCCCGAGGGGCGAGATGAAGAGCAGGCCCGCGCCGGCTCCTGTCTTCATCAGCGACCCGTCGAAAAACATGGTCCAGAGCTCCGGTTGGATCAGAGCCGTCGGCAACTGGGTGTCGACCCATTCGGCCACGAAGTCCGCCAACACCTGGGACTTGATGGCCTTCCGAGGGGCGAACGGGATCGTTTCACCCATGATTTCCACCGCCCACTTTGCGATCCTGCCCGAGGCTTCTCGGCACTGGATGATCTACCCCAGGGGGAAGGATGACACCACAGTTACCGGGTGAGACTCGAAGTAGTGTCGCAGCTTCCGCCTTGTCAGGATCACAGCATACAGCAGCTTTTGAACTTGTGGGTAGCGGATCTTGGTCTCGGACAGCACTTCGCTGACGAGGTAGACCGGCCTCTGAACGGGCAATGCATGCCCTTCCTCTTGCCTCTCGACCACGATCGCGGCGCTAACCACCTGAGTGGTCGCGGCGACGTAGACCAAGAGGGCTTCTCCATCCGCCGGGGGCACCAAGACAGACGCCTTTGTAAGGAGCGCCTTCAGGTTGCCGAGGGCTTCCTCGGCCTCAGGGGTCCAAGCGAAACACTCGGCCTTCCTTAAGAGGCGGTACAGAGGCAGACCTCTTTCGCCGAGGCGCGAGATGAAGCGGCTCAGGGCCGCGAGGCACCCCATGACCCTCTGTACACCTTTTAAGTCCTTGATGGGTCCCATGCTGGTGATGGCCGCGATCTTCTCCGGGTTGGCTTCGATGCCTCGCTCGGAGACGATGAACCCTAGGAGCATGCCTCGGGGCACCCCGAAGACACACTTCTCAGGATTGAGCTTGACTCCTTTCGCCTTGAGACATCGGAATGTCACTTCAAGGTCGGAGAGGAGGTCGGAAGCCTTCCTTGTCTTGACTACGATGTCATCGACGTAGGCCTCGACTGTGCGACCGATGTGTTCGCCGAACACATGGTTCATGCACCGCTGGTACGTCGCGCCCGCATTCCTCAAACCGAACGGCATGGTGACGTAGCAGTACATGCCGAACGGCGTGATGAAGGAAGTCGCAAGCTGGTCGGACTCCTTCATCCGGATCTGGTGATACCCTGAGTAGGCATCGAGGAAGGACAGGGTTTCGCACCCAGCGGTGGAATCCACGATTTGATCGATGCGAGGCAGAGGGTAGGGAACCTTCGGACATGCTTTATTGAGACCAGTGTAGTCTACACACATCCGCCATTTCCCCCCTTTCTTCCTCACAAGCACAGGGTTGGCAAGCCATTCGGGATGGAATACCTCTTTTATGAACCCTGCTGCCATTAGCTTGTGGATCTCTTCGCCAATCACTCTGCGCTTCTCCTCGTCGAATCGGCGCAGAGGCTGCCTGACGGGTCGGGCTCCGGCCCGAATATCCAGCGAGTGCTCGGCGACATCCCTCGGTATGCCGGGCATGTCCGAGGGACTCCACGCAAAGACGTCGGCGTTTGCGCGGAGAAAGTCGACGAGCACTGCTTTCTATTTGGGGTCGAGCCCGGAACCGATCCGGATCTGCTTGGTGGCGTCGCCACTGGGGTCAAGAGGGACGGCCTTAACCGTCCCCGCTGGCTCGAAGTTGCCGACATGGCGCTTCACGTCTGGCACCTCCTTGGAGAGGTTCTCCAGGTCGGCGATGAGGGCCTCGGACTCGGCGAGGGCCTCGGCGTACTCCACGCACTCCACGTCGCATTCGAACACGTGTTTGTACGTGGGGCCGACGGTGATGACCCCGTTGGGGCCCGGCATCTTGAGTTTCAGGTAGGTGTAGTTGGGGACGGCCATGAACTTCGCGTAGCATGGCCTCCCTAGTACGGCGTGGTAGGTTCCTCGGAACCCGACCACCTCGAACGTCAGGGTCTCCCTTCGGAAGTTGGAGGGCGTCCCGAAGCAGACGGGGAGGTCGAGTCGCCCGAGGGGCTGGACGCGCTTCCCAGGGATGATCCCGTGGAAGGGCGCAGCGCCTGCTCGGATGGAGGATAGATCGACGCGCAGGAGCTTGAGGGTCTCGGCGTAGATGATGTTGAGGCAGCTGCCCCCATCCATCAGGACCTTGGTGAGCCTGACATTGCCGACAACGGGGTCGACGACGAGCGGGTATTTCCCCGGGCTCGGCACATGGTCGGGGTGGTCGGCCTGGTCGAAGGTGATGGGCTTGTCGGACCAGTCTAGGTAGACTGGCGTCGCCACCTTCACCGAGCAGACCTCCCGACGCTCTTGCTTGCGATGCCGAGCCGAGGCATTCGCCGCATGCCCTCCATAGATCATGAAGCAGTCGCGGACCTCGGGGAACTCTCCTGCTTGGTGATCTTCGTTCTTGTCGTCGTCGCGGGTCCTGCCACCCTCGGCGGGTGGCCCGGCCCTGTGGAAGTGACGCCGAAGCATAACGCACTCCTCGAGGGTGTGCTTGACGGGCCCCTGATGGTAAGGGCACGGCTCCTTGAGCATCTTGTCGAAGAGGTTTGCACCTCCGGGGGGCTTCCGAGGGTTCTTGTACTCGGCGGCGGCGACAAGGTCCGCGTCAGCAGCGTCGCGTTTCGATTGCGACTTCTTCTTGCCTTTCTTCTTGGCGCCGCGCGGAGCAGACGCCTCGGGAGCCTCTTCCGATGGGCGGCCCTGGGGCTGCTTGTCCTTTCGGAAGATAGCCTCGACCGCCTCCTGGCCAGAGGCGAACTTGGTGGCGATGTCCATCAGCTCGCTCGCCCTGGTGGGGGTCTTGCGACCCAGCTTGCTCACCAGGTCGCGGCAAGTGGTGCCGGCGAGGAACGCGCTGATGACATCTGAGTCGGTGATGTTGGGCAGCTCGGTGCGCTGCTTCGAGAATCGCCGGATGTAGTCCCGGAGCGACTCCCCCGGCTGTTGCCGGCAGCTTCGAAGTTCCCAGGAATTCCCGGGGCGCACGTATGTGCCCTGGAAATTGCCAGCGAAGGCCTGGACCAAGTCGTCCCAGTTGGAGATCTGCCCCGGAGGCAGGTGCTCCAACCAGGCGCGAGCAGTGTCGGAGAGGAACAGGGGGAGGTTACGGATGATGAGGTTGTCGTCGTCCGTCCCACCCAGTTGGCAGGCAAGGCGGTAGTCCGCGAGCCACAGTTCCGGTCTCGTTTCCCCCGGGTACTTCGTGATAGTAGTCGGGGGTCGGAACCGGGTCGGGAATGGCGCTCGTCGGATGGCCCGACTGAAGGCCTGCGGACCGGGTGGTTCGGGCGAGGGACTCCGATCCTCCCCGCTGTCGTAGCGCCCCCCACGCCTGGGGTGGTAGCCTCGGCGCACCCTTTCGTCGAGGTGAGCCCGACGGTCGCGTCGATGGTGCTCGTTGCCGAGGTGGCCTGGGGCCACAGGCGCGGTGTTGCGCGTGCGCCCGGTGTAGACCGAGGCTTCCCGCATGAATCGGGAAGTCGCGGCGTGAGGTTCCGAGGGGTATCCTTGCCTTCGGGAGGCAGTGCTCTCGGCCCGTCGGGCCGCAGCGCCTTCCAGGGGATTCTTGAGCTCTCCCTGGATTCGCCGACCCTCGGTGGTTGATGGCTCCGGCATCGCGCGGAGGAGCATCGCTGCGGCTGCCAGGTTCTGACCAACCCCGCTGGATGCGGGCGGCGGCCTGACCCTGACATCGTTGGCGACGCGGTGCTGGAGACCTTGGGGCAGGTGACGTATTTCTCCGGCCAAGGGTTGGCCCGCCCATGCCTGTCCGACGTCCCGACGGATCGGCTCAAGCGCTCCTGTTCCCTCGTTGAGCCTGACCTGCGCCTCGCGGACTTGCTCGAGTTGTGGGTCGTAACCCCCCGCCGGAGCGGGGACCACAGCTAGCTCCCGTGGGGTGTCGGCGCGAGGCACCGGCCTAGGAAGATCACCGTCCCCCGGCATGCCGAGATGGTTGCCTTCGGAGGGATCCCCCAGCTCGATGTGGAAACATTCGCGGCTTGGGCCGCAGCTCTCGTCGCCAAGGCTGCGGTTTCCGTCGGAACAGTCGGAGAGGCAGTAGTGAAAGGGAAATGTGCCCTTGGGCCATTTCTAAGTATTTTGGTGATTGAGTGTCAACACAAGTGCTTAAATGTGAATCAATGCCCATGGATGAACAAAGTGCAAATCTAGAGCAAAGGTATGTTTCTAAGTCTTAGTACATTGGTTTTGTGTACTAATATACTTGTCTAAGTATTAGAAACAGGAAGAAGAAGAGAAGAAGAAAGTTGGCTGTGTACAGCCAAGGGGCTGGTTCGGTCTGGGGCACCGGACTGTCCGGTGGTGCACCGGACAGTGTCCGGTGCGCCAGGCTGCCTCGGCCGAAGAGGCCGCTCTCGGGAATTTGCTGACGGCGTACGGCTAAAATTCACCGGACTGTCCGGTGTGCACCGGACTGTCCGGTGAGCCAACGGTCGGCCGGGCCAACGGTCGGCCGCGCGATCTGCGCGCGACACGTGGTCTGGCCAACGGTCGGAAGGAGGCACCGGACTGTCCGGTGTGCACCGGACTGTCCGGTGCGCCAGATCTGCAACGGTTGGCAACGGTCGGCTGCGTCACTTAAGGAAAGAAATCGGGCACCGGACAGTGTCCGGTGTGCACCGGACTGTCCGGTGCGCCCGACGACAGAAGGCAAGGATGGCCTTCCAGATTTGTTCTCAACGGCTCCTAGCTGCCTTGGGGCTATAAAAGGGACCCCTAGGCGCATGGAGGAGAACACCAAGCATTCCTACAACCTTACTAAGCACCAAGACATTGATCTCACGCATTCGATTCATTGTGATAGCATATAGAGCTCTTGTGGAGTTGTGAACTCTTGGAGTTGTGTTGCGAGCTCTTGTTGCTGCTTGTGTGCGTGTTGCTCTGATCTTTTGAAGTCTTGTGTGCGTTGCTCATTCCCCCTTGCTCTGTGTTTATTTGTGAACTTCAATTGTAAGGGCGAGAGGCTCCAAGTTGTGGAGATTCCTCGCAAACGGGATTGAGAAAAAGCAAGCAAAACACCGTGGTATTCAAGTGGGTCTTTGGACCGCTTGAGAGGGGTTGATTGCAACCCTCGTCCGTTGGGACGCCACAACGTGGAGTAGGCAAGCGTTGGTCTTGGCCGAACCACGGGATAAACCACTGTGTCCTCTCTGTGTTTGATCTCTTGTGGTATTGTGTTTTGTTGAGACTCCTCTCTAGCCACTTGGCAATAACTGTGCTAACACTTAACAAGTTTTTGTGGCTATAAGTTTAAGTTTTACAGGATCACCTATTCACCCCCCCTCTAGGTGCTCTCAAGTAGTCACATGCGGTCATGAAGTCTCGCACGGCACTGGGGTTGCCAGTCCGGAGAAATCCCAACAGATGCTGGGATCGTCATCTTCCTCGGACCCAGAGGGCCCGTAGGTCGAGACATCCGTCAGCCGGTCCCAAGGCGACCGCATACGAAACCCCAGTGGGGTTGCACTCGCCTCAATGAGAGCGCCCGCCAAAACGAGATCGTTTGGCGGGTTGAGGCCGAGTCGAAATGACGCAAGATGGGAGTTAGTTGGTACCTTTTGGTCGACGAGGAGCGACGTAGTCACATCGGGGACTGGTTGCACCGTCATCTCAGGTACGAGGGCGACGTCCTGCAGGCTTTCCGCGAGCGCGCTGGCGTCGTCTTCTTGTTCGGGGTCGGCGTGTCGCGGGGGGACGGCGCTTGTCTCCATCTTGAACGCGAGGTCGACGTCCGGCGTGCCTTCCGTCGGGGCGTCGGGGGCGTCGATTCGCTCGACGGCCAACGAAGCGCGGCCTCCCGCCTGGCCTTGACGGCCCCGCCTCCTCCTCCGTTGGCGGGGGAGAGAACGGAGCGAGCTCGAATGTAGCTCTTCCACCACGCGGGGAAGATGTCGTCGATTCCGCCGCCGGCGGGCGGGCTGTCGGCCGCCATTGTCGTCGTCGCGCGGCGGTGGAAGAAGTATCATGTCGTAGCTGCCGTCGAAGGACATGAACTCAAGGGTCCCGAAGCGAAGCACCGCCCCGGGCCGGAGAGGTTGCTGGAGACTGCCCATCTGGAGCTTGACGGGGAGCTGTTCGTCAGCACGCAGCAGGCCCCTACCTGGCGCGCCAACTGTCGGCGTTTCGAGACAGGGGGTCCCTAAGCCGACGAGTGAGTGTGCTGCGTGCCCCAGCCCAGATGGGTCGAGCGCGTGGGCGAGCGCGAAGGGGGAGAGGCGAGGTGGCCGGAGTCGAGCGTGAGAGAGGTGGAAGTCCCGCGGCCTTCGTGTTCGTCCCGCGCCCAGGTCAGGTGCGCTTGCAGTAGGGGGTTACAAGCGTCCACGCGGGTGAGGGAAGCGAGCGGCCCCAAGAGAGCGCCTGTCCCGTCCTCGGTCCCGCGCGGCCAACCTTCTCTAAGAAGGCCCTGGTCCTTCCTTTTATAGTCGTAAGGAGAGGATCCAGGTGTACAACGGGGGGTAGCAGAGTGCTACGTGTCTAGCGGAGAGAGAGAGAGCTAGTGCCCTGGGTACATGCCAATGTGGCAGCCGGAGAGGTCTTGGCACCTTGCTGGCGTGATGTCGTGGCTGTCGGAGGAGCGACGGAGCCTGGCGGAGGGACAGCTGTTGGAGCGGTCGAGTCCTTGCTGACGTCGCTCTGCTGCCGTAAGAGAGCTAAGAGCCGCCGTCGTCACAGAGCTTGGGGGGCGCCATCATTGCCCATCCGGCGGAGCTGGCCAGATGGGACGCCGGTCTTGTCCTTCGTGTCCCAAGTCGGCTCGGGGTAGGTTGGTGATGGCGCTTCCTGTTGACGTGGCGGACCTGTGCCCTAGGCAGGGCGACGTGGGGGCTCCTCCGAAGTCGAGGTCGAGTCTGCCTTCCGTTGCCGAGGCCGAGCCCGAGCCCCCGGGTCGGGCGAGGCGGAGATCGTTTGGCCGAGGCTAGGGCGGAGTTCGAGCCCCCGGGTCGGGCGAGGCGGAGATCGTTTGGCCGAGGCTAGGGCGGAGTCCGAGCCCTGGGGTCGGGCGAGGCGGAGATCGTTTGGCCGAGGCCAGGGCGGAGTCCGAGCCCTGGGGTCGGGCGAGGCGGAGATTCACCGTCTTCCGGGTCTTAGCCCGAGTCCGAGCCCTGGGGTCGGGCGGAGCGGAGTTCGCCGTCTTCCGGGTCCTAGCCCGAGTCCGAGCCCTGGGGTCGGGCGGAGCGGAGTTCGCCGTCTTCCGGGTCTTAGCCCGAGTCCGAGCCCTGGGGTCGGGCGGAGCGGAGTTCGCCGTCTTCCTGGTCTTAGCCCGAGTCCGAGCCCTGGGGTCGGGCGGAGCGGAGTTCGCCGTCTTCCGGGTCTTAGCCCGAGTCCGAGCCCTGGGGTCGGGCGGAGCGGAGTTCGCCGTCTTCCGGGTCTTAGCCCGAGTCCGAGCCCTGGGGTCGGGCGGAGCGGAGTTTCCCATGGCGCCTTTGGCAGGGCCCGACTGCCTGTCAGACTTACTCTGTCAAGTGGCACTGCAGTCGGAGTGGCGCAGGCGGCGCTGTCCTTCTGTCAGACTGGTCAGTGGAGCGATGGAGTGACGGCGGTCACTTCGGCTCTACTGGGGGGGGGGCGCGTCAGGATAAAGGTGTCAGGCCACCTTTGCATTAAATGCTCCTGCAACTTGGTCAGTCGGTGTGGCGATTTAGTCAGGGTTGCTTCGGAGCGAAGCCAAGGTCTCGGGCGAGCCGGTGATGTGTCCGCCGTAAAAAGGGGGGCCTCGGGCGAGACGGAAGTCTCTCGAGGTCGGCTGCCCTTGGCCGAGGCTAGGCTCGGGTGAAGCGTGATCGAGTCACTCGTGTGGACCGATCCCTGACTTAATCGTACCCATCAGGCCTTTGCAGCTTTATGCTGATGGGGGTTACCAGCTGAGAATTAGGCGTCTTGAGGGTACCCCTAATTATGGTCCCCGACAACTAGTGACTCTTTCTGGATGCAACTAAGTTTTTAAAAATCCAGTTTATATCTTTAGTTTCTAGATGGTGTTTGGAACCATCTCAGTTTTCATAAACTAATTTTAGTTAAGAGAGGATAGCTTCTTAGTTTTTAAAAACTAGAAACCTAGTTTCTATAAACTCAGACATAAACTTGTACTAGCCTAATCCTCGTGCGTTGCGACGGTACCTAACCATATTTGGATATTGATTGGGTGACTAAGCGACACTTGAGATTCATAATAAATGAATTTAAAGTCAAAGTGAACATACTGTTTATGTACCAGATATTGAACATGTTGTTCATATACCAGATAAAAATACCATAATAAATGAATTTAATGTCAAAGTGATCATATTGTTCATATACCAGATATTGAACTGGTAAGGCATAGAAAAGCACAAGTACGTCAACAAGATCATTCCTGAAATACCAAATACAACAAGTTTATCCTCTAATGCTTGCTTACTGAAATACATACTTGCTCTTGTATTTAAAGTATCATATCAAACAATAAAAACATTTTTCTTTTATAGAGCCTTGTACTTATTTCCAATTGCATAGTTTGTTTCACTTAAAATTCAATGTGCAACGGCGGAAGAAGCAGACAGAGATTGTTGCAAGATGGACGGGGTTTGTTGCTAGAGCGACAACTACAAGAAACGTTGTTGTGCGAACAAATATGATAGAGATGAGATATAATCTGAGACCGTGGTTTGATTTTGAAGAAATACAAGGGGTTATTTATAAAAAAAAAATGACGCGGGGCGACCGTTGAAACTGGTGCTTTAATATAGTAAAGATGTTTGAAACCACATCAATTTCATAAATCAGTTTTTTTAACTGGTTCCAAACATGCCCTAAGAAGTGGTAGACAAAATTCACTTAGAGCATGTTCGTTTGTGCCTGAATTTTCCCCCAAAATCATTCCAGCTGATTGAAACTTATATAAATTGGGCAAACAATCCTGTTAGAAATTGTTCCGGGTGATCGTTCCCTAAAACCGAACATGCCTACGCTTCAACGCTCTGATTTATGTGTAGTCACATACATGACGCAATCGTGAAAATAAAAATTCGAACTGAGACTTATGATGGTTTTGAACCATTGTTTATCATCTGTTAGCTTAAGATCACCTAGCAGATCGACATGTTTGGTTTCATTAGGACATGATATTTGTTACCAATAACTATTTTAGACGTACATTATCTGTTATATACTCTTTTTCTCTTGAAATACAAAGTATCTATGCAGATTTTAGACAAAATAAAGAGTCTAGCAAAAAGGACTTTCTTGTTCTTCATGGAGTGGCTCAATTGCTATTTTCCTTAATTACTTACACCTTTTGGCAGTCCCTCCCCACGCGTGCGATGCTAGGATTCGAACTGTAGTGTCTAGAGAAACAAAATGCTCGTAACCACTACAATTCATGTTGGATTTTTTTTTAACATATGGCACGAGATTGTGCACGTTTATATTAATAAAGAAGCGGGACAAGCAATGTCCAAGAGGCACCATAGGAAGAGTAAAAAAGATTACATGATTACACCAGATGTAAAAGCGCAAAAAGGTGCTTAGCACCTGCGACACCCCACAGCCTTGCCTCCGCCTTAATTGCTGCTAGCAGGTCAGCCATTTACCTCTCTCGCCTTTGGGAAGTGCGGCCTTTCCAACCAAATTTGCTAGACCACCATAAGAAGCAGGAAGTGTGTCCCCTTTTAGACACAGCGGATGAGCCGACCATAAACCACCACTGCTTGATCGAAATGGAGTCCATCCAGGTAGTTGGAGATAAAGGGCCGATGGAGAGCCGAGATGCTAGGGCGTCCCGAATTATCCTCGAGTAGCGGCAACCAACAATAATGTGATGAGTTGTCTCTGGGTGCCGCCTGCAGAGCGAACAAGAAGAACTATGCGACCATCCACGTGCTACGAGCCTATCAGATGTCCGAACCCGGTTGCGGATTAGTTGGATCATATTGTGTAAATAAATCGTATATGATGTATAGAAACCGTAGCGATGCACGGGCAATTAACCAGTTATTGATTAATTGTTTTGGATGACCCTGTATTTTTTTGGTACAAAATTTTGAACTTCGAATGGAAGGAGTATGTGATAAAAAAAATTGTAAAGTTAAGTAAGTTGTCATTAATAATAAAAGCACGCCTTCAACAGAATCGACGGCTAGTCCAGCCAAAAAAAGACAAAATTGTGACATGCAAAACAGACTGGAAGATTACTTCCCATGTTTATCGGGTTATAATTAAAGATATATACTAGTATCTAAACAGAATGTGACATAAGTCGCTGTAGGATGGCGCTCAAGTCAAGGATACCATAAGATGTGCTTGAAATATACCCCCATAACCACTCACCCAAAATGATTCCAAATATGCCCAGCGATGATAACGAGAGCGTACAAACGATATGTCAACCCATGTAAACGACTTAGGTGTTGTTTGGTTCATATATTTGTAACGTTAATGAATAACTGATGACGTTAAATAATGTTTGTTTAACTCTAATCGTAATCAGATATCACACTAAAAAATAATAATAATTTATTCAAACTTGTTACCGCTGGTACTCGAGTATAAACTATTATAATCACCACTTACGTTACATTTCGTGAATCAAACAGTACCTTATATCATTAGCAATTTTTCAGTTAACTAATTTTTAATTTTAGGGCTATTTTGGAAACCACATTTGCACAAGAGTTTTTCATTTTTCTATGAAAAATTAGTTAATTTTCCATTGGGAAATTAAAAATCCTATAGAAAAAATATGGTTGTCAAACTAGCCCTTAGTGCATTCAAACACCACATCTAACTAAGACTGAAAAGTACTTCGAAAAAGGCTTTTCGCAAGTCATTGTAGGTCAGCGCCTAGCTCAACGTTATCACATATATGCTCCACATATTCTGCGCGCGAAGAATTGGCAGAGAGGCCAAAGGTACTCGCAATAATGCAAAAGAGCGCAGACAAACGTCGGTGCTGTGCTCTAAAGGAGAAGAATCAGAACCATACGTATCAATGTATATGTATGTAACGGAAATACGGAGAACCAAGCATAGCGAAGAATATATTCCTGAGCAGGGTATATATATATGTGTGTGGGAAATTGGAATTAATTATAGCTAGGCCTTGCATGATACAAAAAAAAAACGGTCGAGCACTTTGTCATTTTTGTCGTACATCCCATAGGTGCCCGTAAGTGTCATGTGGCGTTGAATAAGAGGATGTTTAAATGCACGAGAAGTAATAGTCAGTTGACTAAACATTATCGGTAGAATTAGATAGCTAACAAATAACTACTCAACTATTAACTAATTTACTAAAAATAGCTAATAGCTGAACTATTAGCTAGTTTGTTTAAACATATCACCTAATTTTGCTACTAACTATTATCTATAGTGCATTTAAATGCCTCCTAAAAGTCTCTACTCCCTTAACGATCGACACGGCGATAGGGGATGGGAGTTAACAAGGACTAATCTAATCTCGTGGACTAATGCGGGGCGTGCTCTGCTCGGCTCCTTTTGTCGTACGCCGGATAAGATGGGCTACGTTTTTCTTGTTTGGCACTTTGCGGCAGCGTACATGTTTATATATATCACGGCTCGCAGAAGATGACGCTCTGTCATGCACGACACATGCATAGGCGCACTAGAAGATCATGATGCTCCGTCACACTCCCCTCAGACTATACTATCTACTCACGTTATCCATCGTTAGGGAGTAGTGGGGATAATCGTCGCCCGTAATTTTTTTTTAGCAAAGAATACGTGAACAGTGTACTGAACTTCATGCGCGCACACACATAGACACACTCCCGCCTTGTACGCCTACCGTCGACACTCGACACGCACGCACTACACCCTACACACACACACCCCCAATCATTCCGTGTAGTATGTTTTTTTCCGCAAAAGAGGGGGAGGGGGGGGAAATATCGTTCCGTGTATGTTCACCGGTCGTCGTCACACGGTACCAGGATTTATGGCACGTACATCAAGGTGGCCATCAGGATTGCTGTACCGTATGGCTGCCTGTATCAGCATCAGCCGCCCTTCGGCAATCAAGGAGTGGAGGAACGAAGGGATGAGAAGAAGAAACGGATGCGACGCACCAATGCCACGCAGCCGTTGCCGCCGGCCTCCCGAGCACACAAACAGGCAGCACAGCACGCGACAAAGAACGAAAAAGCCAAACCCGGCCGGGGGTTGCATTGCGTCTCCCAATCAGATCACTCCTCCATCCCCAACGGCCGTCCGGTCCGGTCCGGTCCAGTCCCGCCGCCATCCGAAATCCGATCCGAGCCAAGCCAACCGTGCCCGTGCGTGCGTGTGGTGTGGCTCTCCCCGCGCGGCGGCAGCATCTGCGTGTGGCCCCCGGTTGCCTTCGCGGAGCCGCAAGCTGTTGCTAGGCAGGGAAGGCAGGCGCCAACGGCACCGCACGCGCACCAGGTCACGGAGATCGTGCGCGACGGAGAGAGCAGAGGCAGGGGCAGCACGGGACCGATTGGCCGCACACCGCACCACCACACGGCCACATGCGGCCTGCAGCCACCGGGCGCTCGCCTCGTTCCGCTTCTGGCTTCCTTTGCTGTTCCTGTGCTGCTGCTGCCGCCGGCCTGTTGCGTCGGGGCCTCGCTGTCCCAGAATAGCCCGCGGGCCGTGGGCGTCGCAGTCGCAAATTGGGCGGCCAGCGTAGACCCTTCCGCCTTCAGCTTCAGCCCCGGCGGGTGGTATACTTCTCGGTGTTGTTGCCATCAGCTGTCAGCCTGTCACACGTCTCTCTTGGCCGCCCCCCTGGCCGGTGCTCAGCCTCACTCCTCAACCAGGTCTCGGGCGCCACTCGTCCAACTTTGACGGGCCCCGCTCAATGGAGATGGAGCGCGCTCGCTCGCTCGCTTCCGGTGGGGCGGTGGCTGCAACGAAATGACGCCTGGTTGGGCTCGCACGTAACGAATCCTCCCAGTTTGACTCCTACTACAGCACGAGAACGGGTAGCTGCGTCTTCGCTGCTGCTTGCCCTGCCGGTACCGCCGCTTCAGGCTTTACAGATCGTCCCTTCCCTTCCCCGTGTGACACGTACCTAGCAGTAGATGATGTTGGCTCCTGCAGCACTGCTGCTGCCTCTCGCCATCGAATTGCCTATCCCAAGGGAATTCTCTTGTTTCTGGCAGTATCAGGAAAAGAACAGAAAACGGCACCACCGCACCATGCCCTGCCCTCACTCGGAGTTCAGAGAGTCCACGGCAGGGGGGAAAAAAAAGTGGCAAGTGGCGAACGGCGCCCGAGCAAATTGCGCAACCGACGCGGCGATGATTCGGAGCCCTGGCGCCGTGGTCATCGTGACAAAGAAAAGGAAACCACCAAACTACTTGCTGTGCTCCTAATTAACTCCTTCGGGCATCAGCGGACCTACATGGCTACATCACTACGTGCTGCCCATGTTGGCGACTATTCATACAGCGAAGGGTGCATCTGGCCATGACGCACATCAGTGACCGGTCAGCCTACTGGCTACTACACATCGCGACAGCAGTAAATATGATAGCGATTGACAACAATGTATACTTTTTCAGACTTGTACCAAACCTTTCATGGTCGATACAGATACACTCCGGTGCATGCGCATGCATTGTGTAGATTTTTATATACATATCTGTACGCCCTTGCAATGGAGAGGCTAGACATGTGCAACACGTTGTGGATGAACGGGGCCAGGATGCTGTAAAAATAAATGTATATACATTGGTTGCCCATGTACCTACCATAGAAGTAAACCACATTTCCTAAAGCTGTAGAAAACACTTCAAGGGTTTGTTTGGGATACAGGGGACTTGAGGGGATCCGAGAGGCTAAATTCCTCTTCTATTTAATTTTAAATAACAAAGGGGATTTTAGCCCCCTCCAATCTAATTGCTCTCAAACATGCCACTTTCCTCTAGGGCACACTTCACTAACCTGCCAAAGGGCAGGGGAAGGCAACCCCACAATGTATAAATTCCTCCTCCTGCAGGTTAGGGTATTTCCATTAGTTGCCCAGAGTAAAAACATCAGTATGACATGTAAAAAATGCAATGAAGAGAACCTCATAGTGTCAGTTTTAATAATATCTCGTAGTCTACAAACATCAGGTGAGGACAATCTACATGTTCTAGATTTCTAGCTCTTAACACGATTCTATGGAACGGAGAAAACAACTTGTTGGTCAAAACTCATATGACTTACAGTGTTAAGAGTGCAGCACATACTTACCATAAGGCGAAGAATGCACATTCAACTCTGCTGCAACAAACAAATAATACAACAATAGGTGCTTAGCTGATCACTGCACAAATAGCTGTCATAGCGCCTCCGGGGTGTTGCTCAAAGGGAAAAACCCCCTGAATAATCTATTTACATCAGATTCCTGGCCCCACCGCAGATCTCATCAAACTGTATGTGTTAATTAACTCAAGGTTAAAACGCCGCATTCAGCTGTTTTTCCAATCAGTGTCATTGTCCAGCATTCATGACAATGGTCCATTTTGCAATGTAAGATCAGAGACAGATGAAAGCTCCTCCTCCAAGATATTAAGAAGGTCAAGATATTCTGTGAATACATCATGTGACTGCAGCAAGGATGATTGTAACCATGTTATAGACACCTAAAAACTTCATAAATCCAAAAAAACTTGGCCACTAACCTGTAGAGTAATGCTATATGCTTTCCACAATCGCAAATCATGCCTAAAGAGATCCACCAAAACCTAAGGAAGCAAAATAAATCACAGCAGCAAGGATGAGTTCTTTTTTGACAACCAAATAATTCACATCAAAAGGAACCCAAAACAGTTGTACCTTCAAAAACTAAATTAAAAAAATGATATTCTTATAGGTCAAAATACCATCCAGACTTATCCAATGCCAAGAAAAATGTCAAGTAGTACGTTAACTGGGATTAAATAACTTCATTGTCCTAGGGTCATATATGCCTACTTAAAATAGGGAATAAGGCTTTCTATATTTTCCAGTTTGGTCAAAACATAAGCTAGGTGTTTATGGCTTCATCGTAATAAGACGGTTTTTATGGTGTCAGACCTTCCATTAACGGAATAAAGACAGTTTTTTTTGGATGAGTTAGAGTGCTGGAGGCTTGCCGTTGCCAGGCATCTTGAGGCATTGGGTCTTGGTGCTGCAATTATTAGGTCCAGGGATCTTTTGGGTGATTAGTGAAGAACAGTTGTGTGTGTGGCCTGCTGGCACTTTTTGCTGTTTGTCTCCTTTTGCGTACTGCTGTTTTCATGCGCAGAAGGAGGCTGCAGTTCTGTGCGCAGCAAGGAGTTTGGTGGTCTTGTGTTCTGCCTTTTTTGGCATTGTACTTTGGTCCATTTTGGATTGTTTTCTTCTCTTAATTTAATGATGTGCAGCTCTCGTGCGCGTTCACGAAAAAAAACATAAGCTAGGATGTTACTTGTGTTAGAGTGGATGCACTAACCAATTCAACCCAAAAGCTTAAGCTTATGGGAGAAGGTAGCCAATCCACTTACATACTTCAACACCCTCACTCACGTGCAGCCAGAGAGAAAGACACAAACCAATTCAACCCAAAAGGTCAAGCTGATAGGAGAAGGTAGTCAATCCACTTATACAGTTCAACACCCCCACTCACGTGCAGCTAGAGAGAAAGACGCAAACGTGGAAATAAATAGGTGGAAGTATAAAAAAGTCTCTGTCAGGATTCGAACCCGAGACTTCTGGCTTTGATACCATGTTAGAGTGGATGCACTAACCAATTCAACCCAAAAGCTTAAGCTTATGGGAGAAGGTAATCAATCCACTTATACACTTCAACAAATTGCAGAAACTGGTATTTGCCATCAAGAAGTATGTAGCGGATTCTTTCACATCAGTATCCTGCTAGCTGCTATGAGTTCCTTTTTTTCAAGTTATATCTAGATAGTTTGTCTCGATATCCTAATTGAGTCATGCAAGTTCTAGTAGAATTAGATGAACTCTGGGGGGGGGGGGGGGGGTTCCTTGGATGAGGGGTAAGGGAAGTTCCACCCAAATCAATGTCTTCGAAGAAATACCCCTAATCCAAGAAAGAAACCTCCAAGATACAGCAACACTGCCATCACTAAAGATTTTGCACAGATAACACCACATACCACAACACTGCTTACTCTGCAGTTCTGCCACTACCAAGACCTTGTCAATTATCATCCCTCTCTCCCATCCTGCAGAGTGCAGGCAGTCCTGAGATCCTGATACCCCATCAATCCACCTCAAACTCCATCCCCTCCACCATCCTCATTTATCCATCATCTACTTATCTACTAATGCCACGTGTGGTAATAGGTGTGAAGAAATGAACTCTGATGTCAGATGAATAAAATACTAGTCCCTATTGATTTTTTTTCAGCGGAGTGGTTCGGTTCGCCCCTAATTATGACCCCCCCCCCCCTGGTTTGTGCTAAAAGCCGGTTAAGGTTCAGACCTACTCTATTGGCACTGTTGGCTCATGACATGTGGATAACCGTGAGTCCAACCTCGCAGGCAGTAAAGCTGCTGCCAATGTTGCTTGTTGTTATACGCAATGAGCTGCTTTTGCGCAGCGAACGGCACCCAGGCGGAGCGGCTGCAGACTGAATCCTCAGGATTGCCATTGGTACTGGTGTCCGGGTGCTGCTGGTCTGTCACTCCGTCCACAACACACACTACCATCCACTAGCCTGCCTCGCAGCACCTGGTGCGCCAGCGCCACAGATGTAGTAGTAGAGGGGGGGGGGAGCAAGCTGAACGTGAACCGGGTGTCACCACCATCTGCAAACAGACGCACCAGGCTCGTCGCACTGCACCACTCGCAGTCGTTCAACTGCCTCAAATTTAAATGGAAGCCATACATCCAGAAGACTCTCTGTACATCAATTAGCAAGATTTAGTCACTGTTGTGTGCTCAGATTGTCAGAGCTTACACAGCCATCTCCAATGTAGAAACGGGGTGCCACCCACTGCCACATGGCCCACATGCTGAAGCCTCATCGTTGACCATCCCGCTCCGTCTCTTCCCTGTAGTGGACAATGACGCAGGGGCGGCGGCGGAGGATGCCACAGGAGGTTGCCAAGAGTACAACGACATCAAGATTGAAGGGCCAAAGCAAAGCTAGGTTCAAATTGGAGAAGGCCACTTCTGAAGCCAGTGAGATGGGTATGCAGATTGCAGGTTGGTTTAGCCAAGCAGAGGGAGTGAGTGGAGCAGCGATAGGTTCGAGTCGACCCTGGGTTCAATGGGCATGGGCCACAAACCCAATTGAACCTTTATCTTGAGAGTCAGTCCGCATAAATCTGTTGCTAGATTTCAGGAACAGACTGTATTCCTGGACGCCTCAAACCGAACCCCTTGGTTTTCAGTGTGTGCTGTGTTGTATGGGAGGGTAGTCCAGATAGAAAAGGCATCAGCAAGTTTATCAATGAATTATTACGAAAAAGTTAACATGTGTATTGTGTACAATAATTTTAAGGGCACACCTAGTGCCGGAGGCTCCCACATGAGTGGGGTCTAGGAAAGGGATAAACCAAAACAAGCCTTTCCTCCGCAAAATAATAAACTCTACAAGTTTTACCTCTGCACGCCGCAATAAAGTAGCTAGCACCACGATCCATTCCTTAAACTTGACTGAACACATATGAGCTAGAAGGAACTCTGCATCAAGTCGACTTTGCAGTGTATCCATTTGGAGCTGTCATCAGAATACCAAAATGTACATGATAAATAAGTTTCAAGGAGATTAAAACCAAAACTACTTCATTCGTATGGACAGAACAAAGGGGCATGAGAAACAACCAGATGTAATAAATTTACACCGATAAGCAGAATAAACCATAAAACTTTGTGATATATTGACCAGAACCTTTTGTCCAATCAGTTCGAGTGCAGAAGCAAAATTCTCTAGACGAGCAGACCCTTGCCTTTCTCGTTGTAGATATTCCTGCATGATGTTACAACACAGATCAATTACAAACGACTTTGGACAATAAGATTTGTCAAGGTGATGAATGACAGGAGTCTCACCACAAGATCAAATTGAGTCCCCTTGACAAAAGCAACGAGTTTAGAAAGCTCCTTGCCAGACATCAAATAGCTAGCATGACGCTCTAGAATGTTCATAACAGAAGCAATATGTGGACTAAGTTCTTTCATTGAGTTACTGTCGAACAAAAGAAATAAGATGAGAGATTTTCCAACAGAAGCAGTTTTAAGTGTAAAGAACAGGGTGTACCTTCTCAAATCAGAAGATTGCCTCTTATATGGCGAACGGAACAGAAAATAGCCTAGAAATCTTGGAGAGAGCTTCTCGGAGTCTGGAGTGGCATTCTCAAAATCTCTTCCAGATCTTAGCAAGAAGCGAACCTAAGTATGAAGGTACTCCCTTATTCATTTGAAGTATACTAATATAGGAAAACGAACAACATATAGCATAAGAAGCATACCAACTCCCCAGCAAGCTCATACAAAGACTCATCAAGTGTAGCCTGGAAAGCAACAGTCACATGGAGGTGAGACTGAGAGATGGAACATCTGAGGCAACTAATGCCCAGGCTAAAACCACCACATGGTGGAGGTAAGAAAATTACTTGTAGCAAACGGAGTGCACAATACTGGCTGACTGCAGGGCCCTCCAGCTTAGCAATGACCTATAATTGCAAAACATTGCCAATGCTACTTATAGCAGAAATTCATGATAAAAAATTAACAATGACCATAAATTCATAATAAAAGTCTAACAATAATGTGTTCTCCATGCATAAACTACAACAATCAATAAACTAACTCCATACAGGATTGGACGAATTGCAAGCAATAAAAGCAAGAGGTCGAAAGTGCGGTATAAAAATACAACATTATTATATGCATTCGACCTCTATGGTGTATCGAAACATTCTAAAAAGGTTTACCATAACACTTTGCAGCAATTACATACCAGTATGTAGCAAGCAGCAGTCCTGTACCACCTCTGTTGGAAGCATTCCTCAAACATCCTATCATGGTCATACTAAAAGCATAAGTATATTATTTGAAATCTGTCAAATTTAAATACTGACGGTTAGTAAAGTTATTGTCTAAACAATTTCAAGTTCATCCTAGTTTAAGGAAACCATACTCCGCTCACGCTCTGGTATATCAATAAATACATGGGCCCTGATAAGTCTTAAATTCTACATATGCTTATAGCAATCAATAAAGAATCAAGACGTTGAAGAAAACTGACAGATACAGAAACTAAAGGAACCAGACACACAGAACCAGAAAAGCAGACAATTCTCAAACACAAGGAACCATATTTGTCATCTCAAACACAAGGAACCAGACAATTCTCTAAATTTCTCAAAGGCAATTATTAACAGATATTCTTACTACACTAGTGATCCATAATAATTAATCTTAAAAACCTCTTTGTTGGACAAGTGGCTAGACTTAACATATGAATCACAAAGATAACATGGATGGGAACTGGCTATGAGAGTGTGCCAGGTGTAATGTAACTACATGCAAACTACAGGTACACCACATATCTCTACTAACTATTAAGGAGACAGTGTAGACTGCCCCCGCTCCCTACCCAGCGAAACCCCCGCTCCCGCACGCCCGCGCGCCAGCGAAACCCCCGCTCCCGCAACGGCCTCCCGCACGCCCCGCCGACCTCCGCTGCTGCAAAGCCGCCGCGAAATCCGCACCCACGCATCCCTCCAGTACCGAACCGCCCGCGCGCCGCAGCCCTTTGTCCGCGCCGGAGCCTGGCACCGAACCGCCGCGGATTCCCCACGACCGCCGCGAATTTGGTGGGAAACCCCACGACCGCCGCGGATTCCGCTTCCTATGCCCATTCCCTGCTCTCTACATCCACGAATCGCTCCTCCTGGCGCAATCCTCTCCATCCGCGAATCGCGTCCGCTTCCCTGCTCTCCAAGGTTTTCTTCGCCCTCCGCCGAGATCCACAGATTCCCCATTCGCCCTCCACCGAGATCGGCATGGGCGCGGGCGCGTCGGGCCTGGCAAGCACAGAGCCCAGCGGCAAGGTGGCGCGCGGCGCCGGGCTGGGTGACCTCCCGGAGCTGTGCACCGCGGAGGTGCTGCTCCGCCTCGGCGCGCTGGATATATGCCGGCTCACGCGGCTTAACCTCGCGTTCCGCGGCGCCGCGGGCGCGAACTTCGTGTGGGAGGCCAAGCCACCTCTCCAAGGATCCGGACAACGTCCGGGGATACGCTATACATGGCCAACCTCGGGGACTCTTGCGCCGTGCTCGGCCGTCGAGTGGGCGGCGGCGGGGGGGGGGGGGGGGGGCGGCCATCGCCGAGCGTCTGTCCGCCGAGCACAACGCGGCATCTGAGGAGGTGCGGCGGGAGCTCGCGACGCTCAACCCGAACGATGCGCGGATCGTGGTGCACGCCAGGTGAGCGTGGAGGGTGAAGGTGCCCCGCAACCTCCCGTCGACCTACCGCAACCGCATCCCTGCCTTCCTCGGGAAGATCATCCCTCTCCTCCCAAGTGCGGATGCCTAGGACCTCCTTGCCCTCAGCTCCTCCTGCTCATGTCCAAGCCGCTCTACCTGGGCATCATCCTCACGGGTCTCTTGCGCTTCTTTGGTGGCTGCCGCGACGGCAAGTCGAGAGCACCACGCAGATGAACGTCTCGTTCGCGGTCAAGCAGGACCCCACGCTGGTGCCGAGGTTCAATGAGGGTGCTGTGAGCCTGCTCTGGGATGCGGTCGTGGTGTCCCGCTAGGATCACCGAATGTCAAGGTGATGGATTGCTCGTTACTCTACCTATTGTAATTACTCGTGTTTGCTTTAGAAATTTGTTCTGATCAGATGGAAGATGTCTCTCAGGCGGGCAAATGGTTGTCGGATTGTATGCAAGAGGAATATGCACAGACCACTCATTGTGTCGAGAAGGGATTTATAAAATCTGAGGGAATCATATTTCATACTACCTACCAAGTCTGTTGTAAACTGATCATAAAGGCTGCTTAGATTCATAGTTCTTTTGGGGTGTATATGGCTTCTTATATCAGGTTGACGAGAGCATTGTTGGGAGGCAGCATGTTATTGTGAGGGGGTTGAAAGGCGATGGCGGCCGAGGGTGAGACGGTGGCATTGGAGTTCATACCCATCGCTGAGCGATGCCTCCAGTACCTCGGCAAGGTGTGTATGCGTGCGATGGCTACTCTACTTTCCTGGATTCACTCAGCCATTCTATCTCCTGATATCGTCCATGTCACTGATCTAGGTGTCGTGTGCTGCTGAAGCTCAAGAAAAAGGCGGTCAAAGAAGGTGCCCCATTTCTTCTTATTTTTGCTTTGACACTTATCACAGGAGGTCAGGAGGATTGCATGCCGCTTGGCATTATGGTTTATGGTTATGAGAAGCACCTCAATAACTAATTCATGTGTAGAGTAGTTCATATAGGATTTACCTAGCTGGGAGTTACATTTGAATATGCCATTGATTAGGCTATATTTCCCATTTGTACACACACATGTACACAAGCATGCGTCAACATCAATTTGGTTGTGCTGGTTCAGTTTTGTCAGAGCTTTATTTCATTCTTGCAAGCAAATTTCCGCTGGTACTGTTCAATGGTTGCTAGCTTGTATTTTTCGTTTCCTATATATTTTACCTCTGCCCTATAAGTTTTGATTCCTTGATCTCAATGTGAGAAATACGGATACCTTCGATCCAACCACATGCAACTTCCATTTTCAACAAATATAGCATTCCATCTGTCATATAAACTCTATCTCATCTGTCATTTTCTTGCTTTATGTCGAGATTTAAGGTCACAATCACCGTTGCAATTAACAAAATCAGATTTGGCATGCTCATCCTGACTTTTGGTGGCTTCAAAGAAGTCCTTGAAATCTGAATGTCTATTGGATCTCTTAAAATAGATATTTTCTTTTGATTGTCTAGAAAACACATCAGATAAATCAGGACTAGGAGATTAGGAAACCCGCATGTAACCACCCTAAAAAGTGGCCCCAATATGTAGCTTCAACATTGCATACCTTTTATTGCCCACACGCTTGTGGTTTAACTTTGAGCCGTCGTCCGAAGTGTACTACTTTCATCGTGCCACTGCTTCGACGCCACCCGCCCACCAACAACAACACCCGCCCCGTCCCACGTTCCTTCAAAAATGTTGCTGGAGTACATGCTATTGAAGCTAATTTCCTAATGGGTAGATGCAACATGTTTGGCAATGGACAGTTGCCATTTGATAAAAAGACATGGATTATGCCTTACTTTGCTCTTCTGTCATGATGACGATATTGCTAGAGATGTGATTTACTTGTGCTGATAGGTAGTATTGTTCATTCCGAATGTTATGAAAGCTTTGGATCATCCAACTGTTTAGTTTTTGTGACCCTATTTTCCTATTTGTCATTGTTCTCTATGACTGGTAGCTTTGTCATATGTACTTTATCAAAATATACTTAGTAAGCCATCAGTAATCAGTGCTAGGACCTACTGACTATTGCTTCAGGTTGTTAAAGACCATATCACAGGAAAAGTGTTGTTGACCGTGTCTATTTTAGTCATCATCCAAATTCGATCTTATGCTCCTCACGACCTAGAGTCTACAGAGTCACTTCATTATCTGTTATTGTATAACAACCGTTGCTTAAGATCATTCAAAGAGCACAAAGGCATGTTTGTTTTATTTATTCTGATGCTGCTGCATTTCTTGTTTATGACAAGGGCAGATGCTGAGAGACGTTCCCTTTCATCCCAGGGTCGTTTCATTATGTATGTCACCTGTCAATAATAGCTAGCTTTATGTCAGGATCACTTGGTCACAAGCTGACGGTGCGAGCGATTTGTTAGGGGGGAGCCGTCCGACCGATTGGTTGTTGCGGCTGTGCTAGAGCAGCGAGAGGAGAGTACATAACGTACTGGGTGTAGTATCAGTTAGTCCAGGTTAGATGAGGAATTGAGGAGTGCCGACTGCGGGTGCACCCTCAGATTTCTCTTGGATTTGGCCTTTTTTATGCGAGAAAAGATTTTATTTTGAGGAGTGCCGACTGGGGGTGCCGACTACTACCTTTGCAACAATGCTTAATACGAGTGATCTGCGACAATTGATGCAACCGGTTCACCAACAATTTTTTTAGGAACACAATAACTTTTCTTCTCAATGTTCATTGCCACCAAAGTTTGGAACCTGCTGTTATAAATATTTTACTTTGTATGAATATTTTGTACAGGAATAAAGGTGGAAGGAATTTTGCGTCAAGCACAGGAGATTGCATGGATATGAGCAAGATTTTTGTCGTTACTTAGTTTGTATTTGATTTTTAGCTTCAATTTTGTTGCATGTATAATTCAATACTCACTCTATTCTAAAATATAATTCGTTTTAGGCTAAACATACATTTAGACAAAAAAAGGATATATTTTGGAACAGATGAGTATGTGATTATGGGGGTGTTTGTTTTATAGAGAATAATTTTTAATCCCTCCATTTATTCTATTTTAGTCCATAAATCGCTAAATATGAAAACTAAATTCTATTTTAGTTTCTATATTTAGTAATTTAGGGACTAAAATGGATGGACTAAAATTAGTCCCTAGAAACCAAACACGTTTTATTTGTTTTGATTACAGGAAGAACATAATTTACACTAGAAGAGAATACTCATGTTGTTGGTCACATAAGTGTTTTATTCATGTTAATCTGAATATGCTTCCTTTTATGGATGGTGCTGTGTCAATTGCGATCAATTCTATGTTGCTCACAAGCCTTGCTTGACATTAGTCCTCACTCTTTAGACTTTGTTTTCGTGACATTCGTATTGTAATATAATTTGATTTGTACCGGTGTATTGACGGTTGACAAAAAAATTGTGAGATATTAAGGTTGATAATATTATGTGTTGTTTATTTTTATATCGTTAAGCTATAACATTTTATCAAATAAATTATGTGTCGTTTTTCTCCTCGGTTCCGTATCTATATTTTATACTAATTTTTTACACTCGTCGCAACGCACGGACATATACCTTTGTCGCCCCTGCGCACACGCGGACCGTCCGACCTATAGGCGCGGACCGTCCGACAGTCAGGCAGGAGACCCTAAGCCCTGCGCCAGGTCGCGGACCGTCCGGCCCCTGGCCGTGGACCGTCCGCGCTAAGCACCGCTGCCGGTTCTCACGCAGTGATTAGCGCCCAGAAAAGGCACCAACAGAAGTATTATTCTTGGTCCTCTTATATTGCAATTTTTTTATCTTACTCGGCTACTCAATATCTAGACCCATCTAATGCAATTCTCGCGGTGGCTCCACCAGGGTCTCTCAAAATGGAGCGGACGCCCAAAGGCTCATGCAAGGAGCTCTTCTAGAGTTCTAGCCCACTCGAGCGAGAGACATATACTTTCTTTCACGTGCTCCATTCTATGATATTCGTGATGATTAAAATTTATTAGGTTTGACGATATTGTATAAAATAATAGAAATATTTATATCTTCAAATAAATTTATTTTAAAAATTTCTACTACTTATTAAGGCAGTAAGGGGTAGGTTGTCATTCCATATTTTGTCTTTCTCATTTCCCCTCCCCACACTGTCTTTCTCATTCCCCCCTCCCTGCAAAGTCCATTCCCATTTCTGGCTGTCATTCCGTGTTCTGTCATTCCCATTCCGACTCTCGAATTCTTCTGGGCACCGCATCCGACGACGGCGTCACGGCGCCATCACGTCGTCCAACTCATCATCCACCTGAAGCTCAACCTGTCACGTAAGTCGCTACTGACCGGCCATGAATTGATGTGCGCTGGGACGACGGCTGTTGCTGACGTTGTGTGAGTGTCCTCGAATACGATGTATGTAGAAGGGTAGCACATCCTGTGGTGCAACGACTAGGTGTACTACCTCGCTGATGAGCCCAGAGTGCACTTCATTTGGCAGCCCAGCCAAGAGTCATCGGTACTCGCCATATCGTGCGTGTTCGACGACTACTATATCAAGGATTGTGGTGTCATCTTGGCGCCAGAGGTGACGTAGAGAAGGACCGACAGCAATGACCACTCGCTATTGTCGTGGTAGCTTTCGTGTCGGCCTGTCTTTAATTATCTCCGCAAACACATACACTTGCCTTTTTTGTTTAAGCAAGCGTGTATGGTGATGCGTGCCTGATGACTGACAATGTACGAGAGAACGTCTACCGTCAGGTGTGGCACGTTGTTATGGTTTATAGTAGGAGGCCTAAACAGCCCTCTAGTCGGCCCATTATAGAGGGACATATAGATAAGGATTAGGAGGATCCTTAGATAAGGAGAATCTGTTTAGAGATCCTAATATTAAGGAGTCTGTTTTTTAAGGAGAGTCTGTTAGAGTTCCTAAGATTAAGGAGTCTGTTTAGAGTTGGACTATAAAGTCCAGGTGTCTGTAATCAATTGGCAAGCATTGATCAATCTAAGAAGTGATTGTTCCCTGTCTCATCTGTGTTCCGCACCTCACCTAAGTTCCCAGCCGAGCGGCAGCACGGCGCCCCTTCGCTCCCGCTCGTCCAGCCAACTTGATACTCACTCCTATAATCTGTGCAGCCGAGGTGTTTCTACCAATTTGGTATCGGAGATGCCAGGATCCAACACCGACGACAGTGCAGCGTCCGCCACCCAGGCGTCGGAGTTGGCAGCGATCACCACCGCCCTTGCCGAAGTCCAGCGCCAACTAGGGGCCTTCGCAACGCAGATGTCTTCCATGTCCTCGCGCATTGCAGCAGTGGAGACTCCGCCTGCATCAGCGGCGCTGTCCCTTCCAGCAAGCTGCCCCTATGGCTTGCCCGGGTATGGAGGCATACCCCCCACCACGACGCCAATTGATGATGTGCCACCACCCACCACCACCCAGCTCCCAATCCATCTTCTACCATTGCCACATTCCCCTTCGCCCATCCCACATTATCCACCACCTACACTGCCATCTCTCAACACCATTCCCCATACTCCTACTGCAGGAGTTCCTCGCTTCCATCGCCTCGAATTTGCCCTATTTGACGGCAAGGAAGACCCCCTCCAGTGGCTCAATCGATGCGAACAATTCTTTGAAGGTCAGCGCACGCTGGAGGATGAGAAAGTCTGGCTCGCATCCTATCACATGACAGGAATTGCCCGGACATATCTGGAGGGATCTGTTCAAGCTAACAGGTGCCAAGTTAAGAATGAGTACTGCTTTTCACCCCCAAACTGATGGTCAGTCGGAAGCAGTCAACAAAACTATTGCCATGTATTTGAGGTGCATCACGGGAGACAGGCCAAGAGCTTGGGTGGACTGGCTTGCATGGGCGGAATACTGTTACAATACATCATACCACTCAGCATTGAAGACAACTCCTTTTCGTGTAGTATATGGCAGGGATCCACCACCTCTCATTCCATATAAGCAGGGGACAGCAGACACTCAAGTTGTGGATGATATGCTACGGGAAAGAGATATATTTCTAGGGGAAGTCAGAGATAGGCTGCTGCAAGCTCAAGAGCATGCCAAAAAGTTTTATGATGGCCGACACCGGGATCTCGAGTTCGATGTGGATGACTGGGTCTGGCTCCGTCTCCTCAATCGACAAGCTCAGTCACTGGTCAAACGACCCAAAGGGAAATTGGGACCGCGATATGCGGGACCATTTCGTATTCTTGAGCGCGTGGGCGCAGTAGCATATCGTCTGGAGTTACCAGAAGGGGCACGAATTCATGATGTCTTTCACGTGGGACTCCTTAAGCCTTTCCGGGGTACCCCTCCTGTCCTGCCCCCAGACCTCCCACCTATGCAAAATGGCCGGCTTCTGCCATCGCCAGAGAAGATAATAAGAGCAAGGATGCAGCACGGACAATGGCAGGTGTTGGTGCACTGGAATGGTACTCAGTCAGTAGATGCAACATGGGAACCTCTACAACAGTTCAAGGCTTCATATCCGCAGTTTCAGCTCGAGGACGAGCTGTTCGTCGAGGGAGGGAGAAATGTTATGGTTTATAGTAGGAGGCCTAAACAGCCCTCTAGTCGGCCCATTATAGAGGGACATATAGATAAGGATTAGGAGGATCCTTAGATAAGGAGAATCTGTTTAGAGATCCTAATATTAAGGAGTCTGTTTTTTAAGGAGAGTCTGTTTAGAGATCCTAATATTAAGGAGTCTGTTTTTTAAGGAGAGTCTGTTAGAGTTCCTAAGATTAAGGAGTCTGTTTAGAGTTGGACTATAAAGTCCAGGCGTCTGTAATCAATTGGCAAGCATTGATCAATCTAAGAAGTGATTGTTCCCTGCCTCATCTGTGTTCCGCACCTCACCTAAGTTCCCAGCCGAGCGGCAGCACGGCGCCCCTTCGCTCCCGCTCGTCCAGCCAACTTGATACTCACTCCTATAATCTGCGCAGCCGAGGTGTTTCTACCACACGTGCTCTTCAATGATGAGACCATACAAATCGTGGCATATATCGAAGTCTACATGATACTGATGGTTGCAATGTAGTAGTGAAACAGCTAAATTAAAATAACAAAATTTATGTATGGTCAGGATTACAAATGGATTATGAAACATTTTCTAAAAACAATATAAAACACATTATGTATATAAGTTATCATGTTATTATACGTTCCCGTTGCAACGCACGGCGGCACGGGCACGCACCTAGTACAACTATATGATGGAATATGCAAAACAGCAGCACAGCAGGAAGTGAAAGAACATTATCTTTTGAAGATGTGAATTAAAGGAATATGCATATTTCAAATCGAAGGGTTGTACACTTACTCTGTGGATCGTCCAGCTGTAGAGAAAAGATCAGCCCAGTGTCGACCATCAGTTTTCCTAGCAACACTGACTACAACATCCATATATTCAGGAAAGTTCCGTAGCAGGTCACAAGTTTTCTCAAGAAGAGAATTCTTGGGAGAATCAACTTTTTGTGAAGCCTGATTTTTTGAAGCACTTGGCCTGTAATTAAAATATGTATCAGGAAAAAAAACTTGCCAGAGCACAGCTAGCAAAGCCACTAAACTATAGATGGAACATTGTAAAGCAATGGAAGATTGCCTTTGTTTCAGAATATAGCAAGCTAGAAAAAAAGTACCTTGATATATCTGCATCAAATACTGTAAACAGAAGCCACTCTAGACAGTGAGAGAAGTGAGGTTTTTCTGCTGACAAATTTGCCAAGCGCAAAGCTTCATCAATCTTGTCCCTCTGGTTTAAACAATTAACATAGGATAATTAAATTTAGAGGCGTCAGAAAATGTTTTCAAGCCAATAAGTCAAAACAAAATTTGAGAATGATCTCAGAGCAGCACATCAGGAATAAAATTTGTTAGAGTGAACACACTAACCAGTTCAAACCAAAAAGTTTAAGCTGTTGGGAGAAGGTAGACAACCCACTTATACACTTCGACACCTCCACTCACGTGCAGCCAGAGAGGAAGGCGCAAACGTGGAAATAAAGGGGCGGAGGCACAAATGAAGCCTCTTCTTTCGATGGTTGGTGGGATGGAGCAAGAAAGGCTCTAGTTGGACCATTGCAAAAAGGCCTCAATTCAATTATCATTTTAGGGTCTTGGGCCATTTGGAATCATCGTAATCGGTGTGTTTTCAATGGTACACAGCCCAGTATTAGTGATGTCCTCATTTGGGTCAAGGATGAGATTCACTTTTGGAGTTTGGCGGGAGCCCGTGGAATTTCTAATCTCCTGGCATTGCAGCCAGCTACTAGGTGATTTCTGGTCGGCCTGATCAGTCCTGGGTCATCTAGTTTTTAAGTCTTGTATAGGTTGTGTGATTCTTCTGTGTTGTGTGTTTCTGTGTGGACTTGTATGAGGTATCTCTTTACCTCTTTTTCTTCTGAATATAATGATACACAGCTCTCCTACGTGTTTGAGAAAAAAATGAAGCCTCTGCCAAAATTCGAACTCGAGAGTCGAGACCTCTGGCATTGATACACTTCAATAGAATTTCATGATGTAACAAACTTTTTTCAAGATGTTAGATGTAAACAATCTAGGATTCTGGATCAAAAGAAAATAGTCTTACTACATAACTTGATGCAGATTAGAACCCAAAATTCGATATGAAACATTCCTCCATTCTGCCTAATTTACTGAACAGTATCCAAGTTCTATCCAGTTCCAAATAAGCAGCACAATGCTCATACTAAATAATACTCCCTCCGTTCCTAAATCTCCAGCGTATTAGCCATCCGCACGGTGACCAAGGAGCAGCAAATATTCTTTTACTCGTGGTCTTCTTAACCGCGCACTTTGAATAAATCTGCATGCATGCATGCTCGAGAAACTAAAAGGACGAAAGGACCACCAAATGAGCTATTAGCCATCTGCATGCATGTTCGAGAAACTAAAAAGACTGAAGGACCACCTAATACGATGGAGATTTTTGAATAAATCTGATATGCTAATACGATAGAGACTTAGGAGTTAGGAACGGAGGGAGTATGTTCACATCCATAGTTGTTAAGGCGGTAAGACGACTGATCCCTTTTTACCTTTTAAGCGGTAAGGCGAAAGGCGAAGCGACACCTTAAATATATTTAAAAATAGAAAAAATTGATATTTGAGAAAGTATTTAGGACAAAAATAATAATGAAGAGAAAAAGATAAAGAAAAGAAAAAGACTAGCCCAGCCAGCCCAATCAGCCTACAAATCAGCCCAACTAGCCCATTAAAATTAGGCTCAACCCACTTCCTCTCTCCCCTCTCCCTCTATCTCCCAACCAACTCCCTCTCCCAGCCGCCTCTCCCAGCGACCAGCGTCTCCCTCTCTCCCCGCTTCTCCCTCTCTGCTCACTTCTCCCTCTCTCTTGTGCCGGCGCCGTTGTGCCGTTGGAAACGTGGCGCCACTGCCAGCCACCAGCGGCCTCTCTCCCACTCGCCTTAGGTACGAGAGTGAGACGAGCAGGACGCCTTACATCGCGGAGGCGCCTTACCGCCTGGGCGACGCCTTGACAACTATGTTCATATCAAAAGAGAACCTAATCGCCTAACACACCCCTCCAACAGAAACATGACATCCACCAGAGCCCCTTTGATCCCTCTCATACAAAAGTTACATCTCCGTTTTCGACCCCCCCCCCAGTAGTCAGCACCCAACGAGTACTCTGCACGCACACCAACGCCAACTCTGTGGCGCCAACACACCCAAGACCTGACTAGGTGGTCAGCACCTACAAATTATATCAATGGCACGAGAGCTACAAGGTGACAATCACCTAGCCACCTAGATGTCTTTTGTAACATCAACAGTTTTCTCACTAGATAAATGGCATCTTAGAATACAAATGGAAATGTGAGATATAGGATCAATAAATGCAAGGTGATTTACCTGAAGGAGATGTCGTAATAAACAATGCAATATTGTTTGGGCTTGAGGTGAAGGCTCAAAGCATGGAAACTCCGCAGTTGAGAAGGACATCCTCTGGGAAACACCAACAACCACACCAACGTTTGGAAGAAGACCAAGAGGATACACCTCGCGATCAAACTCAAGCTCCGGATCCAGCTACAGTATCACATGACATGCATTTATAACTGGCTGTTAATATCATCATGATGTCTTCAACGAATTAAGGAGGTGTTTGGTTCCCCTCACTAAAGTTTAGTTCGTGTCACATCAAATGCTTGAATATCAATTATCAGCATTAAATATATGCTTAATTAAGTTTAATAAATTATCTCGTCTTTTAGTCTTCATCTGTGTAATTAGTTTTATAATTAGACCACTATATTTAATACCCGCCGTCCCATAATTATCATTCAAACATTCGATGTGACAGGGATTAAACTTTAGTTGGGTGGAACCAAACACCCCCTAAAAAAGAGGAACAGCTACAGCAAGTTCCACATAAAGGTGACAAAACTTAAAACGGATATTCACAATTATCTCATGATAGAACCTTATACCTGCAAAAAATCCTCTTGCTTAAAAGGACCTGCTCCATGTGATGGGTACCACACCTGCAACTAGTTTTGTTTATAAAGGTACAAAGGGATATTTGAAAAGTAGCTATGTCCTCAAAGAGGCATCTATGGTGAAGTGATTATGTACACAATAATAAGATCAATCTAACCTGCATACCCTGATGACCATAGTCAAGCCATGAAACCTCTTTGATAAGACTACCCTTCTCTTCAAACTGGGAACAGGTGACCCAAAAGAGTTCAATTGAATTTGTAAGAGCGTGTTCATGTCCATCGTCCATGTCAAGCACAGAAAGCTCCCCATTGGTCCGCAAGATCAAACATCTGATATCATAAATAAAAAAAACAATAAAAACAAAGGAGAAAAGGATTGTGTAACATTATGGGGCGAAAGTACCTTGATGGTTGCTGGGACAAAAGATCATAAGATTCATTAGTATCTCGCTTCAGCACTTCTTTGTCATTTTGTTCAGGAATGAAGCGCATTGAAACAGGTGGACTCTTTGGACTCATGATTGAAAGTTCTCGCACTGTTGAAAGCTGTTCATCCGGACAAAGAATAAAATAACTATTCACAGAGAAAAATTGGAAACACATTATGAATTGGGGTTGCAAATTTCTTTCACGATGGACATTACCTGTAAAACTGGATTGCTAGAAGGCGATAATTCTCCTGAGATCATCACATGGAAGATATGTACATCAAATGGACTGTAAGTAACTAATATATAATCCTGGAAAACATCCATGACAATTGGCCTTCCAAGCAGTGGTTTTCGGTAGAGTAAAGAGCTATAATCAAGATGATATCTTGGGAAAAAGAGAAGCTCGTACCTGAGCCAAAAGAATGATACATGTCTGTGACTAAAATATATTGTAATTAGAAAGGCATTAGAGGCCTAAGTTAATAAAATGAGATAAAAATATCAGCAGAGAAATGCAGTTCAGCTAGTATTTCAAGGATCATAGTTCAATGCAATAAACTCCCATATAGCGAGCTTTCTCCCATGCTCCTTGCTACAGTGCACGGAGGAGTTTGAGCTAGTGAAGCCAAAAATAGTAGCTTCACCAGCTCCTAGCTCATGTTGAGAAGAGAGATAATAAAATGACTCCTTGCTTCAGTGAATGAAGGAGACGGAGCTAAAGACGGCCGAAGCTCCACCAAACAGGGTCAGGTCAGTTACAAGATAGGAATGGCAAGGAAGATGGTATAGAAGTGAGAACTCACGTGTTTGACGTTTCAACATAGTTGCACACAATAACAATTTTTCTCAGCCACAATAGGCCTTTGCATTGGATCTTTTGCTCTTGTGTAACATCGCCAAAAAAACGCCACCTTTTATTTCGCAAATCATATAGCACTAGCCCGTGAGAGCCAGCAACTGCCAAGTACATCCCATCATTGCTTGCCACCACATGTAGAAGTGGCCAGTTCTGGGAAATGTATGAAATCTACTTCGAAAAATATATATTATCATAAAAATGCATCATCAAACAACAGAGGTTGCAGCATTTTAACCTCTCAAATAAATCAAAGACAAGGGAGTTAACACTTAACTGGAACATTAAGATGCAATATCTTCAGTTCATCAGCATCATCCGGTTGCACCAAAAGGATTCGATCATCCCCATAAAGAACCTGATGGGAATATGTTGTGCCCGAAAGCCCTCTGTTTAGGCAACATTTGGCAAATGAGAAAGCAAGAACCCTTTCTGACAAGTTTTCTTCGACAGCAAATAACTTATATCCATTATCATCCCATTGAATGTGTGATGTTCCTCCCATTAGAGGCTCAAATTTTAGAGTGCAACGTTTCACCATAGGAGATGAGGCAGAATTTGAACCAGTTTGACGAATAGTACACATCAACCGACATCCAGACACAGACCATACAGTAAGTCCCCTAAATTTCCACCCAACTGCGAAAGCACAATTGTCAGGCGTCCAAGATATACAAGCAACAGGCCCGGTATCTTCCACTGAATACCTACAATTTTTTATCCAAAAAAGAAGGAAAAGGAGTGGTCAAAGCTCAACTTCAAATATAACAACCAAAAGTAGAGTGGTGTGAATTGGCATGGTTGCACCTTAACCACAGAAGGTCCACGAAATGTTAAACAATTGATAACTCTAGGGAAAAGGAAATGATCAAGCCTAAACACAAGGTAACAACATCATGCTATAAGACTCTGTTTGGATGTAGATATTGGATGGCTGGAATTGAATTGGGTACAATGCCAAATCAGATTGGTTTTGGAAATAGGCTACAATACCATCACATGTTTGGATGTAGATGAATTGCTAGTGCAATCCAGTCACATGGCAAATAACAAATCATGTTTGGATGTTGATTTTGTTAATTTGGGAATCCGGTGCTCGGGCTAGTCAACGACTGCGATGGGCTTGGACACGGTCTTAGTGGTGCGGAGATGACCTCGCAGCCGGTCAGCCGGCCACCTTGCGTGAGGTCGCACCCACTGGTCTGCACCAGTATATGTTGCTGCCTGCAGTGGTGAAGACAGGATTTGAGGGGGGAGGTCAGGTTCGGAGGGCTGTTCAAGGGGTATTTTGCATTGTTTACATGGTGATTAGCTAAGAAAATTAGTGGCTCCTATGTAATTAGGGGTGAATTGGGGGGGGGGGGCATTGCCCCCCTGGCTGCCTGCCCATGACCATGAGGAAGAATAGAAAGAAGGGGCATCAGCCATGAGGAAGAGGGGGTTGTGCCAGTCGCAAAGATGAAGAATAGGAGGGGTGCCCAACACGTGAAAGACAAGGAGCTTGCGCAGAGGTGAGCTCATGCCATCGCTTGCCCACCTGGATTGCAGCCATCTGCTTTGCGCGAGCTCAAGCAGCCGCTTGCTCACTTTGCTCGCGACCATCCGCTTCGCGCGAGCTCAAGCCACCACTCGCCCAACTAGCTCGTGCGAGCACATGTCGTCGCCCACCCACGAGGAAGAAGTGGTGCACTTGCTGTGCGAAGAAAGAGAGAAGGACGCCTTCTTTTTCTTGGTGAAGACCAATTCCCCCCAATATGGAGGGTCACAGCTCTGTAATTGCGAGGGAGGGGTGCATGTGTGTCCAATAGACCAATACCCCTTTGGAATTGAAGTTGATTTCCAATTCTAAATTCCAAGCCACCCAAACAGCAGCATTTGGAGCTATCCAATGCCAATGTCAATTTCTAAGGCTGAATATCTACATCCAAGTGCAGTGTAAGTGTTTTATCCAGACAAAGTGTCAGGTAGTGCTGTCTCACAAATTAGTACAAATTTGAAATAAACTTACAGAAATTTAGGCAGTCAATCAGATGAATCCATGTAACAGCTACTATTGCTTGTGAACAATAATATATCATGCGAGACTTACCCCCAATCATACAACGAAATGGTTCGTATATGCCGTGTGTTTTCTGCAAGATCATACAATTCAACAACACCTCTACTGCACCCAACAGCAAGAATCTGTTGCTCAGAAGCCACAGAAGTACACATCGCATCATCAGTGTCCAACCATCTCTCCACTCTGATGCTGCCAGGCTGCCTCAATCCCTTCTTACCAATAGTACAGAGGGCAATGCGACAGCCTGAGTACAAAGCAACCAGCAACCTTAGCTTCACCGACAGCTCAACATGGACAATAGAAGAATTGCCTGTGCAGCAAGGAGCAGGCCTTGCGTTAGTGTTATCTCGCAAACTGGCAGGATCAAACACCAACGCATCTATGACAGCAGTAGGTTTCTCAGACGAACACACAGAGCAACCAAGCTTGAAGCTGTCTGAGAACTGGCAAGGAACAACAAAATACATAGACAACACTTAGCACAGAAAGTAGAAAGAGCGGGTTCAGCAGACCTATATTTCGCACCTAATAATCAGTAACTTACAATAAACAAAAGTTGCATGCGTTTCCATGTACCTCAGCGTTCCAGGACATGACCTGCACATGCCCGTTGGATAGTCCGAGGAGCATGCTTTTGTTGTCACACACGAAATTGCTCCTGCAACACGACATCAACTTACAAGTCAGCTCCCTTGCAGAGGAGGGCCTCATTTTGTAGACGAAGACTTAAGGAGCGGCGAGCACAGTACGTTATAGCAACGCCATTGGCGAGAGGAACCTTCTCGGTGATGATTAGGGATATGCTAGCCAGGCAAAGCCCCGGGACCTGCTTGCCACCGACGATCAGTTGCTTCCCCAAGTGCTGAACCTTGTAAACGTAGAGGTAGAAGGAAGAGGTCTGCACACAGCACGCAGAAACAGCATGGTGAGTTTGTCGCGCCCGAGCGCGGAGGGAGCGAGCGAAGTGGTCCGGGAGGGGGCTAACCAGGACAGCGACGGTCTTGGCGTCGGGGCTCCACACGGCGTGCGCGTTGTAGCCGTGGGCGGAGAGAGACTCCGGAGAGCGGTCGGAGCGGGCGAGGCGGACCCGGTGTTGTGCGGCGGACCAGAGGTGGAGCGAGGCCGGGCAGACGGCGAGGAGGAAGCGGCCGAGCAAGCGGAGGAGGACCACGCGGTCCGAGTTGTCCGGGTCCAGCGGGATCGACTGCGGCCACCCGTACGCCAGGTACATCGCGGCGGCGGCGGGCGCGCGCCCCCTCGCCGGTCGCTGGCGGGCGAGATGCGGGGCGGGGACGGGAGATCTGGGATGTGGCGGGCGAGATGCCGGGCGATGCGAGCGATGCAGCAGTTACTTTCGGTTTTTTTTCTGTTTTTTTTTCTCTATATCTCTAACTCTACTATTGTGCCGTTTAAGCTTGTTCACTGCTCTTGGAGCTGTTTGGTTTACTAACTAATTTGCTATAGTTTATCACGTCTAATGTTAGACAAGTATAATCAAGTTAGTTATATGTTTGGTTTAAAATCACAGTTGTAAGTTTTTTCTCTTGCTACGTAGGTCCCATTTATCAATAACTAGTAAAAATATGACAAGATTCCCTTAGACGTGGCAAAATGTGTTACAGAATTTGAGCGTCTAACCTTATACACTTTAGACAAGTGTGGCATAAAATTATAGAACCAAGTAGACCTTAAAGTTGGTGATCAAATACTAGTCACAAGAGGCTAGTATACACATTTATATATCAGATGGTTTCATATTTTCTTAAACGAGACAAATCTATAAAGTTGGTGATCAACTTTAAGAGTTAGTCCACAGCTCGAGATATATCATCAGAGTAGGCTTAAGCAACCCGATATACGCAGCGAAGCAAATCGGCAGTCCAACAGCCACATGCATGGTTGGAAAACAGTTGTAACTCTTACCCGATCAGCGGCCTCCTCTAAAAAATAACAAACAAGCAATAGTGAGTACTTACGTACCCAGCAGCCCACATTCACCCACGGAATGGGGAAATCTGGTATAATGCATGGACTATGTGGAGCTCAAAATATTTGTATAGAAAGAGTATTTTTTTTATGCAGGACTATTTTGTAAAACATTTTATATTTTTAAAATCGCATACTCTTCCAAAGGAGCAGGAAGTTTTTCAATATAAAACAAAATCTCTTGGACTAAACCATCCAGAAATCTTGGTAGTTTCCCACCAGTTTTCATTTTAAATAACGGCTATTGGACTTCCCGTCCACCATAGCTCACGGCTCAACCGTCGAACCTTTTAAAACCACTTTTCAAAAGCAATTTTGGAAAACAAAACACTAATTGTCAAACTAAACTATAGCTCATCTATATCCGTGGACGCGGACTATTCGAATAGGTTTTTGAACTCTGCACAGATGTGTGCACTTTACCCAGTAGTCCGGTTTCTGCAATCTCATCGTCATGAGATCCGAATACCGAAACTCTATCCTCCCCTACGCGTCTTTACCTTAATAGCTATATCGAAAGAAACAAGGCCACCTCCATGCCCAAACCAGGACAAAAACTTTATTCTCATTGTCCTCCCGGTGCTCCCCAGCCACCATAACCCTTGGTGCAGACCGTGCAAGTTCGGATTAAGCGACTGCCCATACAGTATCAAGTGGTTGTACTTGATAAGAGTGCAAGTAGTGAAGAATGACAAACCGATCCTTACGATCCTTATACAAGAGGGACAATCCTTCATGCTCACACCTAATCCGGCTGAGCCATCACCTTAAGGTCCTCCCCAAACCTGGGAGTCACTGATCATCCCACTCAAAGGTGATAAGGGTGATAACCCTTCATCATACACATTTTGAAAACATTTTCTTTTGAAAAACTCACACCTTTTCTCAAATCGTTTTGCAACAAAAATGTTAAGCAGTATAAAGATGAATTGCAACAAAGTTTTAAGGTTGGGTGACCATATTAACATGTCTCTTAGCAGTAAAATCATATAATGCATAAAATAACAGGATGAGGGTTGTGTTTGAAAAATATAGGTATTTATGCATCAAAGGGATCTAGTGAGCTTACTGTGCTTTAACCGGCAAAAGGATGAGAGCTCGCGAAACTGGCTTCTGGCTACACCGTCTGGCGTAGACTTGCAGAACTGGCCTTCACGAGACGGTACGAATGCTTCGATGGCTATGCAGAACAAGCAAACATACAAACCAGCAGGTATATCAACAAATATTTAGTACAATGGTCAGAATGACGATATATGGATGGACATAGTCTTAAGCAGAATCTATGTCATGTGGTGTTGTTATATTACTAGTGATGGAGTGAAGGTGCTTACCAGAAGGGTGGATTAGAGGTGAAACGACACTAGGAGTGTAGCCGGTAGAGCGGGGTAACCGAGTGGGTGGGACTTTGTCTTGGCTCAGGGTGTTGAGGGTGTGGAGAGGGAGAGGGTAACTGATGTATTTATAACTTGGTACACGTGGTTTAGTACGATAGAGTTCACTGTTTGTGAGAATAGTGGCGAAGGAATTGTCTGACGTAGTCCGAACAGAGAAATTATAGCCAGAATATGAGACAATAGTATTTTTGGAGGTTTTTGGAATATGAACCATGCTTAATGGATTACATGATTGGACAGAGAACAATTTGATAAAAATTTAGGAATAATGATAAAAATTTAGAAATAAGAATTATTGGAATCTAAGTTTGGATGGAGCAGTTTTGAATTTTATAATCATATTAACTGTAAAAAGAAAAGGAAAAAAGGATCTTCTTGGAATATTTCAAAATTTAATATTTGGTGATATTTGGAAAATGAATTGTATTTTTGGCAAAGTGTCAGGAATTATTTCTGGGCTATTCATGAGCAGAGGTTTATGTTGGCGGCAACTATTCCTACCTATTGTGACAACAGTAAGGTAGAACCTAAATACCTGGAATATTGTGGTATTATGGTCCGGGTGGGTTGTGGTATCTTGGGCCAAGTTTTATAGGATTGATGGTGTACAAACATGGTTCACCTTTATTTTTGGAAGCCTGGTTCGAAATAACCTTAAAGTTAAGCGTGCTCAACCTAAAGCAATTTAGGATGGGTGACCGAACGGGAAGTTCTTACTGGAAGGAAAATCACAGTCACCGGAGTCCGTATGACTGAAATATTAGTCTGGCAGGTCTTAGGTGAGCTGAACAACATGATGAATGAACAGTTAAATATTTGGGCGATCAGATGAGCCATGAATAGTAACAATGAATAATAGGATGGACGATCCGATGAACGATGAATAGTAACTATGAACGATTCGATGAACAGTGGATAGTCTGTATGAACGAACGGAAACGATGAATGGTGAAAAATGACTATAAATGATCCAATGAATGGTGAATAGTCCGTATGAACGAACGATGAACAATGAACAGTAGTATGAACGAACGATGAATAGTTCGTATAAACGAGCGATGAACGGTGAATATGGATTATGAACGAACGGACGAATGATCAAATAATCGGACGGACGGACAATCAGAATCTTGGTAGCATAACGACTGAACAAAGTTTATTTGGACGAGACGAACGATCGGACAGATGGACGAATGAACGATGAATGATCAAACGAACCAACGAACAAACTATAAACATTCGGACGAACAATCGAATGAACGACCAAACGGTCAACTTATGCTCGTGTTGTACTTGCATGGGAGTGGGAGTGAGTTGCCATGAAATGACTTGTGATGTCATGAGGAGAGGCCATTGCCCTCTATTTATAAACAAGGTAGGAAATTAGGGGGAGAGACGAGGATTAGTGGGAGAAGGCGAAGATTAATGGAAAATAAGCATGTATTAATTATGTATAAAGTGATGTGTGACACTGAAGTCGTATGTATACGTATGAGCACGAGGTGCAAGAAGGGATGAAGGTGCCCACGGCGGAGAAGCCGCCGCTGGCGGTGCCGCATGCACTAGGCGTGTCATGCTGCGGTCGACACTTGAACTTATCATTGCGGTTGGGGCCGTCATCCCTCTGAATGGACGTGCACAACGCCCTCCGCCAGCCCGTCCCAATCCTTGTGCTCATTCTTGGTTGGTCAAGCCGAGCAAGCAAAAGCCGAGGTGCAACAAGGGACGAAGGTGCCCACCTGTTGCGATGATCTTGCTCGCTCTTAATTGCTAAGCATTGATGTTGTGCTGCTAATAATACTCGTACACAGGACGACAAGAGGAGGTTGGGAAGTCAGAGCATCAATCGCATGGGAATGCCATGGTAAGGGAATTGTTGACGCTTTTTCGGAGCGCCAAATACTCAAGAAGAACCGGCGGCGATGCTCTCTGGTCAGGCGTGGACGGTCCGCGGCCTGGGGCCGGACGGTCCGCGACCTGGCGCAGGGCTCAGGTCCTCTGCCTGACGACCGGACGGTCCGCGCGTGCGCAGGGGCGGCGGAATTCGCCGACGGCGCCTGGATCTCGCTCCTGGGAGGGACCCCGTCGGGGAGGAGAGATCCTAGGGGTTGTCTAGGCTCGGGCCGGCCGACCTAGACTCCTCTAATCGGCGTAGAGTCGAAGAGAGGCGAAGAATTTGGGGATCGAGAGGCTAAACCTAAACTAGACTAGAACTACTCCTAGGATAAAATGTGAAATATAAGTTGTATTGATTCGATTGGTGACTACAAATCGGTCGTAGACCTCTCTTTTTATAGAGGAGGGGGGCTGGACCCTTTACACGACCGGATTCCGAGCTAAATCCGCGAATATAGCTAACAAACATAGCACAAAACTCGAAACCCTAATCTATTCTGCGCAGGCGCGGACTGTCCGGACCGCGAACCGTCCGCTGACTATTTCTGGTGCCAAACATATGCCCCCTGCCTTTTGGTGGGGCTAGGCAAACCAAAAGCATCTTAACTCGATGTGATCACATCGGTTTTCTCTAAGCATCTTGCCACATACTAGGATGGTACTGCTTGAGGAAACGCCCATTCAAAGCTTTGGGTAAATCCTTGCCTTGTAATGTTTGTAGCAAATAGGCGTTACCAGATATAACCTGTTTTACTTTATAAGGACCTTCCCAGTTTGGCGACCATTTCCAAACTTCCGGTCTTTATTCCTTAGAGGCAGGATGGTCTTCCACACCAGGTCCCCTACTTGAAATGACTTTGCTTTGACCTTCTTGTTGTAGGCCCTGGCTACCATGATCTTGTCCTTTTCTATTGCTCCCAAAGTTATCACCCTCTTGTCGGTCACCTCATCAATATTATCCATCATTGAATTGTAATAATCAGTGATGGTTAGATCATTTTGTCTGGCGAACCTGACAGCATTCAAACTTATTTCCACAGGCAACACTGCTTCCTGCCCATAGACAAGCTCAAAAGGAGACAATTTAGTAGCACTATGTTTAGATATCATGTGAGTCCATAAAGTTTCGGACAAAATCTTATGCCAATGCTTAGGATTATCCGATATCTTCTTTTTTATCAAGTTAATCAATGTCCTATTACTAGACTCGGCATGTCCATTGGCCTGAGCATAATATGGAGATGAATTAAGCAATTTAATCTTATATAATTCAGCAAACTCACGTACCTCTTTTGACATAAAAGAAGTTCCTTGATCTGTAGTCAAGGTTTGGGGAATGCCGAATCTGTGAATAATATGCTAAGTTACAAACTCAATTACCTCCTTGTGTGTCATGTTCTTCAGAGCAACGGCTTCAGTCCATTTGGTGAAATAGTCAGTGGCAACTAACACGAACCGATGCCCCTTTGATGATGAAGGATGAATTTCTCCAATAAAGTCTAATCCCCATCCTCTGAACGGCCAAGGCTTGATGATAGGATGTAATTCGGCTGCAGGGACCAACTGTAAGTCGACGAATTTTTGACACACTTGGCAACCTTTGTAGTACTTGAAACAATCAGCTATCATATTAGGCCAATAAAAACCAGACCTTCGCAATAACCACTTCATCTTTGGAGCCGATTGATGGGTACCACAAATTCCTTCATGTACTTCGGCCATGGCTAATATAGCATCATCTGGGCCCAAGCACTTAAGCAGGACATCGTTGACTGTTCGGCGGTAGAGTTCATCACTCATTAAAACATACTTGAAAGTTGTACGCCGAATGTTCTTATCTGTCCTAACATTGGGATTTCGTAAATAATTAAGTATAGGTGTCCTCTAATCACTTGCATCGGCTTCATTATCAGCCGAATCAATTAAGAGAACATTTCTGGCAACCCCGGACGGTCTAGCGTCTTGACGCGGACGGTCCGCGACCCGGGGAATTGGCCCTGCACCGGTTATCAGATTTTCAGCGTTGTGAAATCTCCCTCGCTTTATCCGATAACCTGATGTGTCTTGTGCCAAATTGTTAGCTCTATGATTCTCGACTCTAGAGATATGCTGAATACTGAATTCGTCAAAAGAATCGATTATGCTCCAACATTTTTCAAGGTAACTATTTAGAGTACCATCAAAACATTGATATTCTTCTAACACCTGTTGGACGACTAGCTGAGAATCACCAAATGCTTTTACATGTTTTACTCCCATACAATTTAAAAGTTCTAAACCGAACAAAAGTGCTTCATATTCGGCTTGATTGTTAGTGCAATAAGTTTTCAATCGGCTAGAGAAGTCAAAGGAGACATTACTTGGTGAAACAAGCACAATGTCAATTCCTTGCCCTTCATTGCAAACCGACCCATCAAAATATAAAGTCCAAGGAGTAATAGTGAGGTATGACATGTCTAGTTTATGAATATCATTAATTCGATGCTCTACAATGAAATCCGCTACGACTTGGTCTTTCATAGATTTCAATGGTTCATAGGCCAAGTCATATTCTATGAGTGCATAAGCCCACTTACCAATTCTACCACTCATGATTGGGTTATGCAACATGTATTTGATCACATCGGCTTGACCAGAAACAGTGCAATGACTAGACAGTAAATAACATCTACATTTGGTGCATGCATAAAACAAGCATAAGCATAACTTCTCAATAAAAGTGTACCTTGTTTCAGCGTCCACCAACCTTCGGCTTAGATATGTCACCACATGTTCCTTCCCCTCAGTTTCTTGTGTCAGAACAGCCCCAATGACCTTATCTTCAGCTGCAATGTATAATCGGAATGGTACTCCTGCTCGTGGTGCTTTTAATACGGGAGCCGAAGATAAGTATTTTTTGATAAGATCAAATGCTTCTTGTTGTTCTGCCCCCAAGCGAATTCGGCATCATTTTTAAGCCGAAGAATAGGAGTGCACACATCAATCTTCCCGGCTAGTTTAGAAATAAACCTTCGTAAATAATTCACCTTGCCGAGAAACTTCTGTACCTCGACCTTACAGGTCGGAGGTCCCACATTCCGAATAGACTTGATTCGGTCAGGGTCTATCTCTATACCATGTTCATGGATGACAAATCCTAAAAACTTACCAGCCGACACTCCAAAAGCACATTTACGTGGGTTCATTTTCAAACCGTACCGACACATTTTATCAAAGGCTTTGCGCAAATCAGCTATATGAGAACTAAACTCAGCCGATTTGACTACAATATCATCAATGTAAACTTCCACAGTGTTTCCTAACAATTCATGGAAGATCAAATTCATAGCCCTTTGATAAGTAGCCCCAGCATTTTTCAGACCAAATGTCATGACAACCCACTCAAATAAACTAATGAAGCCTGGACATATAAAGGCCGTTTTAGACGCATCTTCTTCGGCCATGAAAATCTGATTATATCCGGCATTACCATCAAGGAAGCTAATAATTCTATTTCCTGATGCATTATTGATTAATGTGTCGGCTATGGGCATGGGATATTCATCCTTAGGAGTTGCTCTATTTAAATTGCGAAAATCAATGCATACTCTAAGCTTACCTGACTCCTTCTCCACCGGCACAATATTGGAGACCCACTCTGCGTATCTACAAGGCCTCATAAAATCAGCTCCTAGCAGCCGGTGGATTTCGTCCTTGATGTGTGGGAGAAGATCTGGACGAAATGTTCTAGCTTTCTGCTTGAAAGGTCTGAAACGAGATTTAATAGGCAGCCGATGCTCTATGATTTCTCGGCTTAATCCAGGCATCTCAGTGTAATTCCAAGCAAAGCAACCTGAATATTCCTTCAATAGACCGATCATCTTATCTCTAGGATCGGTCTCCAGGGTCTTGTTTACAAAAGTCGGCCTTGGAGTTTTACCATCTCCTATGTCAATCTCCTCTAAAGGATCGGTCGATGTAAACCCCTGTCCTAGTTTATCAAGATCTCTGAATTCCTCTATCATGTTCCCCACAGAGGAATTAGATGATATTTGTGTGACGGCGGACTTTCTGGTCTCGGGGACCGGATTATCTGTAATACTGTCTTTTTGCTGCGATAGATGTTCGGTCTTAAAGTCCGAACTTTTTGTGAAAGACCAGACCATCCAGCCTTGGAAGCCGAACTGTCCGTGACCAAAGACTCATGAAGTTTGTGTGTATTCATCATTTAAACTTTATTTAGGATTTAGCCGATTTTCCATCGGCTCTAGCATTACAGGAATGAACCCTTTTTTATCTATACTTATGAATTGATAATCAGAAAAATCTACTCCTGTGAGACATGTAGCAGTCTCATAAGTCCAGAGTACAGGGGCATCGGCCACAGCGATGCAGGCCGATACATCAGCATGTACTTGTTCTATGTCATCGCCTACCCATTGTATTAACATTTGATGTAATGTAGAAGGTATACATTGATTGGCGTGAATCCAATCTCTGCCTAGTATTAAATTGTAATTTCCTTCTACATCAGCGACGAAGAATGCAACAGCAAGGGTCTTAGTCCCGATGGTTAACTCAACGGACGTGACTCCCGTGGCTTTGATCGAACTATCAGTTCCAACACCGCTGAGGGTCATGTTGGTCTTGACAAGTTCGTCATCTTGTTTACCTAATTTTCTGTATAATGAATAAGGCATTAGATTTACAGTCGCCCCTCCATCTACCAACATCTTAGCAATCGGTATCCCATCAATGTGATCATGCACGAAGAGCGGCTTTAAATGATTTACCGATTCTTTTGGTTTAGTAAAGGCGACTTCTTTAGGACCAAAATCAAACTGGGCAACAACAGGTTCATCGTCGCCGATAATAGTACAATCGACGGAAAATGTAATAACATTCACATCCATACCTGGGCGTTCTGGAGAAGCCTCATAGTCGACCAGGTCGTCTCCCAGTAGGTCGTCCTCTTCCATTGATGTTGGCGTGTCGTTGGAGGCTTCCTGGTGAACGGCGGACGGTCCGCGCGCGGGGGCCGGACGGTCCGCGCCTGGTGCAGGTTGTCCAGAGGCCTCCTGGTGAAGGACGAACGGTCCGCGTGCAGAGGCCGGACGGTCCGCGCCTGGTGTAGATTTTCCAGCCTTGCTGGCCGTGCTATCTGCCATGCCTGCAGGGTGCTGCACATGTGTTCTTTGATTTTCTATTTCTGTGGCCGTTTGTTTTTCCTCAATGGCCTTTGGTCTCCATTTCTTTTGCGGTGGCGGGTACTGTGGATGTGTGTCATTGAATATCTTTTCCGCCTCTTTCTCCTGGCTCTCCTTTGCTCTTAGGCGCTGTAATTTTCTCTTTTGAGACCGTGTCAATCCCGCTGGGCACCATCGAGGCATGGAGTATTTTGGATCGGCTGTTTTGATGGTAGTCGTATCTTCTTTTTTGGTTGTATTGGCAGATTCACCAAAAATCATCGGCCCTTCACTTTCTTTTTGTATAACGACATATGTTGTACCTATTTTGATAATGTCCTTTTTTGTCGTTCTTTCAGCTGCCGCAGGCATATGGCCCTCTGCCGGATTGGTCGGCCTTGGAGGCCGAGTAGTCCGGCAATCTTGTTGGGTCTGTGCCTGGTGGCCGGATTGAGCGGTGCTCAATCGGTCTTGTACTGGTGGCGCCAACCTGTCAAAAACAGATGTTTGGGGTGCCCCCCAGGCGGGGTACTGTTGCATCCCAAATGGATATGGTGGCATGCCCCACATTTGATTTGGGACATATGGTGGAGGTAGGTATGTGTATGGATATGGCATAGACGGATAAGGGGGTGGAGATGTCCATGTCGGTATGTTAGGTCTCAATTGTACAGTATGACCTTTCATTTCTTCCAATTGGTGGGGTGATCCAATCGGCCTGACCTGACGTTGCTCATGAATGGGTGAGCGGGGTCGCTTTGCTGGCCGGTCACTGGGGTCGGCCTTCTTTTTCACGTATTTAGATAACAATTGATAGAAAGTCGGGCCAGGCTTGATCAGCCGACCAGCTACTTTAAATGTATTTGTTTTCCACGTACCTATCTCTGGTCGTCGTGGTTTGAAGGTACGTGGTCGCTGTGAGTCCTGAGCATGGCCGGACCGTCCGCTGGAGTCCTCCGGACCGTCCGCGTCTGGATGGCGGACTATCCGTGATGCGTAGCACGGGTTCCCGCAACTGTCTCCCTGTCTGCGCTTGCCCCCCAGTGCTAGAGGCTGTGATGATCACCTTCAGGGTCTCCCCTCCATCGGGAGTCTTCTCGGCCACCACTTTCCTGCAAGAAACTTTACAATCCCCATCGTCCCTTTTAGCATTGCCGATGATTGTTTCTTTGCCTTTGCCTTTATCGGCTGTATTTGGCCGAACCAGGACTTTCTTGCCCTCGAAGTCGATCATGTTCATCGGAAAGGGCTCTGTATCTACCTGCATTTCCTGAAATTTCAATCGTCCTTCGTTAATGGCCGATTGAATCTGTCGCCGAAACACATTACAATCATTAGTGGCATGAGAAATGAGTTATGCCACTTGCAGTACGCACGACGTTTTAGCTCGTCGGCGGATGGAACAGTGTGATTTATTTTAATATTGTCATTTTTGAGTAATTCGTCAAATATTTTATCACACTTAACAACATTAAACGTAAACTTAACCTCCTCTTGTCGTTTCTTTTGAACCGGCTGTAAGGAGGAACAAGCCGAAGATTTGGCCTGTTTTGGCCAAACCATTTCAGCAGCAAACACTTCTGCTGATTCGTCATCTGAGCTACTTTGGTCGCATTCTACTATATGTACGTTGCGACGCATTGTTTTAGCAGTTTCTTTGCTCCGGCTTTCGCAAGCCAAAGCTCTCTGATGTAACTGTGCTAGTGTAAAAAATTGGATGCCTTCTAATCTTTCTTTTAAATAATATCGTAGACCATTAAAGGCTAATCCTACTAGCTGTTTTTCTGCTAAATGAATTTGAAAGCATCAGTTTCTTGTATATCGGAATCTCCGGATGTAATCATTAACCGATTCATCTTTTGTCTGTCGCAATGACACTAAATCTACCAAATCCAACTCATAGTCACCGGAGAAAAAATGATCACGAAATTTTTGTTCTAGATCCCCCATGATGAAATGGAATTAGGAGGTAAAGTGGCATACCATGCAAACGCGGTTCCTGTTAGAGATAATGAAAATAAACGCACGCGAAATGCCTCTGTGTCGGCCAATTCTCCCAATTGTGCTAAGAACTGGCCTATATGTTCGCGCGTGTTTTTCCCTTGATCACCCGAAAATTTTGCGAATTCGGGTATTCTAGTTTCCTGTGGGTACGGGTGGTGATCAAATCGGCTGTCATAAGGTTTTCGATATGATTGCCCCCCAGGGATCATGCTTACTCCGAGCTTATCTCGGAACGCCCCGACTATTTCTTCCCTCACTATATCAATGGCAGCCGGTGCAAGACCACCGGCTCTCTGGTCAAACATAGGTGGGGTTGGTTGTATGTTAGTATGTTGTCTTTCCCCCCATTGGTTTGAGCTACGTGGTGCATTTCCGTTTGCCCTATATGGCTCATAGGTTTGATCGTTTCTTTCCGGCCTTCTAGGTGGGGCCGAAAAGCTTTCCTGGGCTCTGGATCCTGAATTAATGGGCTGGTGCATTGCATAGTGTGATGGAAAGTGTTGCTGGGATGGACGAGGATTCAGGTAATAATCCTCCTCAAAAGACTCATGCGCGGACTGTCCGGATACGTACCCGGACCGTCCGTGGTTATATGCGGACCGTCTGTCGTTGTATCCGGACCGTCCGACTGGGTAGTTTGGGTTCTATGTCATATGTGGTGGCTCGGGTGCGTGTCTGGGTACTTCATTAAAAATAGGTCCGGCCGTGGCTGGCCCGGACGGTCCGCGCTCACGTGTGGACGGTCCGGGCATGTGCAGATCGGCTGTTTTGCTACCGATTTGCGGTTGCTCAGGGTACGTGTCCATCGGCATCCCATAAAGGGGTTGTGACTGGTCGTGACAACCTACAGCCGATGTATTACGCGTGTTACCCCCTAATTCTACCTCGTGTGATGGAAAATTTGCAATGCTAGATTTGTCAAATGCACGCGCTAATCTCCTATAGTCGTTTTGCATATCCCCTATGATATTTTGCATTTGTTCACGCTGTTCATCTACATAATTCTTAAGAGATTGCAACTCGTTTGTATTACTTACATTGGGGATGTCTGGCGTGGGTCGCAGTGAAGCCGGATCTGTCGCCCGATGTCGGACGACTTTGTTGTTCCTGTCCGCTTTGAAGTTGGCCAAGAACCTCGTTTTTGCCTCCTGGATCATCTGCTCCTTGTGCTCCTCGAGCTGGAGCTGTTCGTCAGCCGGCAATGTGTCCCAAGTCGGCTCTATGATGTTGCTTGGGGAAATATCAGAGCTATCCCTTGAACCGACCATTGAGGGCCGATTTGATAGGTCTAAATATGCTTTCTCCAGCGGAGTCGCCAAAAAGTATGTTGACGCTTTTTCGGAGCGCCAAATACTCAAGAAGAACCGGCGGCGGTGCTCTCTGGTCAGACGCGGACGGTCCACGGCCTGGGGCCGGACGGTCCGCGACCTGGCGCAGGGCTCGGGTCCTCTGCCTGACGACCGGACGGTCCGCGCCCTGGGGGCCGGACGGTTCGCGCGTGCGCAGGGCGGCGGAATTCGCCGGCGGCGCCTGGATCTCGCTCCCGGGAGGGACCCCGTCGGGGAGGAGAGATCTTAGGGGTTGTCTAGGCTCGGCCCGGCCGACCTAGACTCCTCTAATCGGCGTAGAGTCGAAGAGAGACGAAGAATTTGGGGATCGAGAGGCTAAACCTAAACTAGACTAGAACTACTCCTAGGATAAAATGCGAAATAGAAGTTGTATTGATTCGATTGGTGATTACAAATCGGTCGTAGACCTCTCTTTTTATAGAGGAGGGGGGCTGGACCCTTTACACGACCGGATTCCGAGCTAAATCCGCGAATATAGCTAACAAACATAGCACAAAACTCGGAACCCTAATCTATTCTGCGCAGGCGCGGACTGTCCGGCCCACAGGCACGGACTGTCCAGACCGCGGACCGTCCGCTGGCTCCAGGGCCGGACCGTCCGCTGGCTCTTTTTTGTGCCAAACAGTAATCCTGGGTCGGAGGAGCCTCTCTCTCTCTCTGTGTTAGTCGTCCATGTTGGGCCACCTCTAGGATTTGATCATGTAGCCCTAAAGCGCCAAGATGATTATATTCCGGTTGAAAAATTGCAGAGCCCACAGATTATTACAGCTGGCTAGATGGCTATCAGCAATCGATTGATTATGTTCACAACTTAAGAACTGTTTATTCTGATGTCAGTGATACTAGCACTGTATTTGGCAATCCATTCCCTTCCCTGGGAAACAACAGGTATCTGTTACAAATAATTCTTAACATGTGTAGTCTATCATTTCATTGTTTTCTATTTTCTTGCAGTGAAATTTGATTCGTATGTCTAAAGATGTTACAGTTTCATTTATATTTTGTTTTAATTTCACTTATGTAGGAGTTGCTGGGGACTATTGGATTAAGTGGCACAGCCTGATCTATTGAGCTTGGCCCTTACCTGCAGCACTCTGTTAAATTTCTTTTGAGCATGGTGGTCTTTGAAGCATGACAATGGCTGTTGTTAGGTTTGGTAAGTTTGATGCTGTTGAGCACCAAAATGAGGTGCGGACGGTCCGTCCCTGAGTCCGGACGGTCCGCGGTCCGGACGGTCCGCGGTCCGGACGGTCCGCGCACGCGCAGAATAGATTAGGGTTCCGAGTTTTGTGCTATGTTTGTTAGCTATATCCGCGGAATTAGCTCGGAATCCGGTCGTGTAAAGGGTCCAGCCCCCCTCCTCTATAAAAAGAGTGGCCTACGGCCGATTTGTAATCAACAATCGAATCAATACAACTTTTATTCGCATTTTATCCTAGGAGTAGTTCTAGTCTAGTTTAGGTTTAGCCTCTCGATCCCCAAATTCTCCGCCTCTCCTCGACTCTACGTCGATTAGAGGAGTCTAGGTCGGCCGGCCCGAGCCTAGACAACCCCTAGGATCTCCTCCCCGACGGGGTCCCTCCCGGGAGCGAGATTCAGGCGCCGCCGGCGATCTTCCGCCGCCCCTGCACACGCGCGGACCGTCCGGCCCCAGGGCGCGGACCGTCCGGACGTCAGGCAGGAAAATCTAGCCCCTGCGCCAGGTCGCGGACCGTCCGGCCCCAGGCCGCGGACCGTCCGCGCCTGACCAGAGAGCACCGCCGCCGGTTTTTCTTGAGTATTTGGCGCTCCGAAAAGGCGTCAACATACTTTTTGGCGACTCCGCTGGGGAAGACATATCTAAGCTCATCAAATCGGCCCTTAATGGCCGGTTCAAGGGATAGCTCTGATATTTCTCCAAGCAACATCATAGAGCCGACTTGGGAAACCTTGCCGGCTGACGAGCAGCTCCAGTTCGAGGAGCACAAGGAGCGGATGATCCAGGAGGCGAAAGCAAAGTTCTTGGCCAACTTCAAAGTGGACAGGAACAACAAGGTCATCTGACATCGGGCAACGGATCCGGCTTCGCTCCAACCCACGCCAGATATCCCCAATGTAAGTAATACCAACGATCTGCATTCTCTTAGAAATTATGTAGAAGATCAGCGTGAACAAATGCAGAACATCATAGGGGGTATGCAAAGCGATCTTAAGAGACTAGTACGTGCATTTGATACATCTAGTATCGCAAATTTTCCTTCGCACGAGGTTGAGTTAGGAGATAACGCGTGTAACACATCGGCTACAGGTTGTCACGACCAGTCACAACCCCTTTATGGGATGCCGATGGACACATACCCTAATCAACCGCAAATCGGCAGCAAACCAGCCGATCTGCACATGCCCGGACCGTCCGCACGTGAGCGCGGACCGTCCGGGCCAGCAACAGTCGGGCTTATTTTTAATGAGTTACCTAGATATGCGCCCGAGCCACCACACACGGCACAGAACCTAAACTACCCAGTCGGACGGTCCGCGTACAACAACGGACGGTCCGCACATAATCACGGACGGTCCGGTCCAATGTCCGGACAGTCCGCACATGACCTTTTTGAGGAGGATTGTTACCGGAATCCTCACCCGTCCCAGCAGCACTTCCCATCGCACTATACAATGCATCAACCCATTAATTCAAGGTCCAGAGCCCAGGAAAGCTTTCCGGCCCCACCCAGGAGGCCGGAAAGAAACGATCAAACCTATGACCCATATAGGGCAAATGAAAATGCACCACGTAACTCAAACCAATGGGGGGAAAGACAGCATGCTAATATCCAGCCAACCCCACCTATGTTTGACCAGAGAGCCGGTGGTCTCGCACCGGCTGCCATTGATATAGTAAGGGAAGAGATAGCCGGGGCGTTCCGAGATAAGCTCGGAGTAAGCATGGTCCCTGGGGGGCAATCATATCGGAAACCTTATGACAGCCGATTTGATCACCACCCATACCCACAGGGAACCAGGATACCCGAATTCGCAAAATTTTCGGGTGATCAAGGGAAAAACACACGCGAACATATAGGCCAGTTCTTAGCACAATTGGGAGAATTGGCCGACACAGAGGCATTTCGTGTACGTTTATTTTCATTATCGCTAACAGGAACCGCGTTTGCATGGTATGCCACTTTACCTCCTAATTCCATTTCATCATGGGAGGATCTAGAACAAAAATTTCATGATCATTTTTTCTCCGGTGACTATGAGTTGGATTTGGTAGATTTAGTGTCGTTGCGACAGACAAAAGATGAATCGGTTAATGATTACATCCGGAGATTCCGAGATACGAGAAACCGATGCTTTCAAATTCATTTAGCAGAGAAACAACTAGTAGGATTAGCCTTTAATGGTCTGCGATATTATTTAAAAGAAAGATTAGAAGACATCCAATTCTTTACACTAGCACAATTACACCAGAGAGCTTTGGCTTGTGAAAGCCGAAGCAAAGAAACTGCTAAAATAATTCGTCACAACGTACATGTAGTAGAATGCGACCAAAGTAGCTCAGAAGACGAATCAGCAGAGGTGTATGCTGCTGAAATGGTTTGGCCAAAGCAGGCCAAATCTTCGGCTTGTGCCTCCTTACAGCCGGTTCAAAAGAAACGGCAAGAGGAGGTTAAGTTTACATTTAATGTTGGTAAGTGTGATAGAATATTCGATGAATTGCTTAAGAATGGCAACATTAAAATAAATCACACTGTTCCATCCACCGACGAGCTAAAACGTCGTGCATATTGCAAGTGGCATAACTCATTTTCTCATGCCACTAATGATTGTAATGTATTTCGGCGACAGATTCAATTGGCCATTAACGAAGGACGATTGAAATTTCAGGAAATGCAGGTGGATACATAGCCCTTTCCGATGAACATGATTGACTTCGAGGGCAAGAAAGTCCTGATTCGGCCAAATACAGCTGATAAAGGCAAAGGCAAGGAAACAATCATCGACAATGCTAAAAAGGCCGATGGGGATTGTAAAGCTTCTTGCAGGAAAGTGGTTGCCGAGAAGACTCCCGATGGAGGGGAGACCCTGAAGGTGACCATCACAGCCTCTAGCATTGGGGGGCAAGCGCAGACGGGAAGACAGTTGCAGGAACCCGTGCTGCGCATCACGGATAGTCCGCCGTCCAGACGCGGACGGTCCGACGCTTCGCCGGACGGTCCGGAGGACTCTGGCGGACGGTCCGGTCGTGCTCAGGACCCCCAGCGACCACGTACCTTCAAACCACGACGACCCGAGATAGGTACGTGGAAAACCAATACATTTAAAGCAGCTGGTCGGCTGATCAAGCCTGGCCCGACTTTCGATCAATTGTTGTCTAAATACGTGAAAAAGAAGGCCGGCCCTAGTGACCGGCCACCAAAGCGACCCCGCTCACCCATTCATGAGCAACGTCAGGTCAGGCCGATTGGATCACCTCACCAATCGGATGAAATGAAAGGTCCTATTGTACAATTGAGACCTAACATGCCAACATGGACACCTCCACCTCCATATCCACCTATGCCATATCCATACACATATTTACCTCCGCCATATGTCCCAAATCAAATGTGGGGCATGCCACCATATCCATTTGGGATGCCACAGTACCCCGCCTGGGGGGCACCCCAAACATCTGTTTTCGACAGGTTGACGCCACCAGTACAAAACCGATTGAGCACTGCTCAATCCGGTCACCAGGCACAAACCCAACAGGATTGCCGGACTACTCGGCCTTCCAGGCCGACCAATCCGGCAGGGGGGCATATGCCTGCAGCAACTCAAAAAACAACAAAAAAGGACATCATCAAAATAGGCACTGCAGATGTTGTCATACAAGAAGATAATAAAGGGCCGATGATTTTCGGCGAATCGGCCAACACGATCGAAAAGGATACGGCTACCATCAAAACAGCCGATCCAAAATACTCCATGCCTCGATGGTGTCCAGCGGGATTGACACGATCCCAAAAGAGAAAATTACAACGCCTAAGAGCAAAGGAGAGCCAGGAGAAGGAGGCGGAAAAGACATTTAATGAGACACATCCACTATACCCGCCACCGCAAAAGAAATGGAGACCGAAGGCCGTTGAGAAAAAACAAACGGCCACAGAAATAGAAAGTCAATCTGCACCAGGCGCGGACCGTCCGGCCTCTGCGCGCGGACCGTCCGCCGTTCCCCAGGAAGTCTCTGGACAACCTGCACCAAGCGCGGACCGTCCGGCCCCCGCACGCGGACCGTCCGCCGTTCACTAGGAAGCCTACAACGACACGACAACATCAATGGAAGAGGACGACCTGCTGGGAGAAGACCTGGTCGACTACGAGGCTTCTCCAGAACGCCCAGGTATGGATGTAAATATTATTACATTTTCTGCCGATTGTACTATCATCGGCGACGATGAACCTGTTGTTGCCCAGTTTGATTTTGGTCCTAAAGAAGCCGCCTTTACTAAACCAAAGGAATCGGTAAATCATTTAAAGCCGCTCTTCGTGCGCGGTCACATTGATGGGATACCGATTGCTAAGATGTTGGTAGACGGAGGGGCGGCTGTAAATCTAATGCCTTATTCATTATACAGAAAATTAGGAAAACAAGATGACGAACTTGTCAAGACCAACATGACCCTCAGCGGTGTTGGAACTGATAGTTCGATCAAAGCCAGGGGAGTCACGTCCGTTGAATTAACCATCGGGACTAAGACCCTTGCTGCTGCATTCTTCGTCGCTGATGTAGAAGGAAATTACAGTTTAATTCTAGGCAGAGATTGGATTCACGCCAATCAATGTATACCTTCTACATTACATCAAATGCTAATACAATGGGTAGGCGATGACATAGAACAAGTACATGCTGATGTATCGGCCTGCATCGCTGTGGCCGATGCCCCTGTACTCTGGACTTATGAGACTGCTACATGTCTCACAGGAGTAGATTTTTCTGATTACCAATTCATAAGTATAGATAAGAAAGGTTTCATTCCTGTAATGCTAGAGCCGATGGAGAATCGGCTAAATCCTAAATAAAGTTTAAATGATGAATACACACAAAACTCATGAGTCTCTGGCCACGGACAGTTCGACTTCCAAGGCCGGATGGTCTGGTCTTTCACAAAAGGGTTCGGACTTTAAGACCGAACATACATCACAGCAAAAGGACAGTATTACGGATGATCCGGTCCCCGAGACCGGAGAGTCCGACGTCACACAAAGATCTTCTAATTACTCTGTGGGAAACATAATAGAGGAATTCAGAGATCTTGATAAACTAGGACAGGGGTTTACATCGGCCGATCCTTTGGAGGAGATTGACATAGGAGATGGTAAAACTCCAAGGCCGACTTTTGTAAACAAGACCCTGGAGACCGATCCTAGAGATGAGATGATCGGTCTATTGAAGGAATATTCAGATTGCTTTGCTTGGAATTATACTGAAATGCCTGGATTAAGCCGAGAGATCGTAGAGCATCGGCTGCCTATTAAATCTGGTTTCAGACCTTTCAAGCAAAGAGCTAGAACATTTCGTCCAGATCTTCTCCCACGCATCAAGGACGAAATCCACCGGCTGCTAGAAGCTGATTTTATCAGACCTTGCAGATACGCAGAATGGGTCTCCAATATTGTGCCGGTGTAGAAGAAGGAGTCAGGTAAACTTAGAGTATGCATTGATTTTCGCAATTTAAATAGAGCAACTCCTAAAGACGAATATCCCATGCCCATAGCCGACACATTAATCAATAATGCATCAGGAAATAGAATTATTAGCTTTCTTGATGGTAATGCCGGATATAATCAGATTTTCATGGCCGAAGAAGATGCGTCTAAAACGGCCTTTATATGTCCAGGCTTCATTGGTTTATTTGAGTGGGTTGTCATGACATTTGGTCTAAAAAATGCTGGTGCTACTTATCAGAGGGCTATGAATTTGATCTTCCATGAATTGTTAGGAAACACTGTGGAAGTTTACATTGATGATATTGTAGTCAAATCGGCTGAGTTTAGTTCTCATATAGCTGATTTGCGCAAAGCCTTTGATAAAATGCGTCAGTATGGTTTGAAAATGAACCCACGTAAATGTGCTTTTGGAGTGTCGGCTGGTAAGTTTTTAGGATTTGTCATACATGAACATGGTATAGAAATAGACCCTGACCGAATCAAGTCTATTCGGAATGTGGGACCTCCAACCTGTAAGGTCGAGGTACAGAGGTTTCTCGGCAAGGTGAATTATTTACGAAGGTTTATTTCTAACCTAGCCGGGAAGATTGATGCGTTCACCCCTATTCTTCGGCTTAAGAATGATGCCGAATTCGCTTGGAGGGCAGAACAAACAAGAAGCATTTGATCTCATCAAAAAATACTTATCTTCGGCTCCCGTATTAAAAGCACCACGAGCAGGAGTACCATTCCGATTATACATTGCAGCTGAGGATAAGGTCATTGGGGTTGTTCTGACACAAGAAACCGAGGGGAAGGAGCATGTGGTGACATATCTAAGCCGAAGGTTGGTGGATGCTGAAACAAGGTACACTTTTATTGAAAAGTTATGCTTATGCTTGTTTTTTGCATGCACCAAATGTAGATGTTATTTATTGTCTAGTCATTGCACTGTTTCTGGTCAAGCCGATGTGATCAAATACATGTTGCATAACCCAATTATGAGTGGTAGAATTGGTAAGTGGGCTTATGCACTCGTAGAATATGACTTGGCCTATGAACCATTGAAATCTATGAAGGGCCAAGTCATAGCGGATTTCATTGTAGAACATCAGGTTTATGATATTCATGAACTAGACATGTCATACCTCACTATTACTCCTTGGACTTTATATTTTGATGGATCGGTTTGCAATGAAGGGCAAGGAATTGGCATTGTGCTTGTTTCACCAAGTAATGTCTCCTTTGACTTCTCTAGCCGATTGAAAACTTATTGCACTAATAATCAAGCTGAATATGAGGCCCTCCTATTCGGCTTAGAACTTTTAAATGGTATGGGAGTAAAACATGTGAAGGTACTTGGTGATTCTCAGCTGATTGTCCAACAAGTGTTAGAAGAATATCAATGTTTTGATGGTACTCTAAATAGTTACCTTGAGAAATGTTGGAGCATAATTCATTCTTTTGACGAATTCAGTATTCGGCATATCTCTAGAGTTGAGAATCATAGAGCTAACGATTTGGCACAAGATGCATCAGGTTATCGGATAAAGAGAGGAAAGTTTCACAAAACTAAAAATCTGATAACCGGTGCAAAGCCAAAATCCCAGGTCGCGGACCGTCCGCGTGATGACGCCGGACCGTCCGGGGTTACCAGAAATGTTCTTTTGATCAATTCGGCCGACAATGAGGCCGATGCAAGTGATTGGAGGACACCTATACTTAATTATCTACGAAATCCCAATATAAGGACAAATAAGAACATTCGGCGAACAGCTTTCAAGTATGTTTTGATGAGTGATGAACTTTACCGCCGAACAGTCAATGATATCCTGCTTAAGTGCTTGGGCCCAGACGATGCTATATTAGCCATGGCCGAAGTACATGAAGGAATTTGTGGTACTCATCAATCAGCTCCAAAGATGAAGTGGTTGTTGCGAAGGTCTGGTTTTTATTGGCCTAGTATGATAGCTGATTGTTTCAAGTACTACAAGGGTTGCCAAGTGTGTCAAAAATTCGGCGACCTACAGTTAGTCCTGCAGCCGAATTACATCCTATCATCAAGCATTGGCCGTTCAGAGGATGGGGATTAGACTTTATTGGAGAAATTCATCCTTCATCCTCAAAGGGGCATCAGTTTGTGTTAGTTGCCACTGACTACTTCACCAAATGGACTGAAGCCGTTGCTCTAAAGAACATGACACACAAGGAGGTAATTGAGTTTATAACTGAGCATATTATTCATAGATTCGGCATTCCCCAGACCTTAACTACAGATCAAGGTACTTCTTTCATGTCAAAGGAGGTACGTGAATTTGCTGAATTATACAGAATTAAGCTGCTTAATTCATCTCCATATTATGCTCAGGCCAATGGACAGGCCGAGTCTAGTAATAGGACATTGATTAATTTGATAAAGAAGAAGATATCTGATAATCCTAAACATTGGCATAAGATTTTGTCTGAAGCTTTATGGGCTCATAGGATATCTAAACATAGGGCTACTCAAGTGTCTCCTTTTGAGCTTGTCTATGGTCAGGAAGCAGTGTTGCCTGTGGAGATAAGTTTGAATGCTGTCAGGTTCGCCAGACAAAATGATTTAAATGCTACTGATTATTATAATTCAATGATGGATAATATTGATGAGGTGACCGACAAGAGGATGATAGCTTTGGGAGCAATAGAAAAGGACAAGATCATGGTAGCCAGGGCCTACAACAAGAAGGTCAAAGCAAAATCATTTCAAGTAGGGGACCTGGTGTGGAAGACTATTCTGCCTCTAAGGAATAAGGACCGAAAGTTCGGAAAATGGTCGCCAAGCTGGGAGGGTCCTTATAAAGTAAAACAAGTGATGTCTGGCAACGCCTATTTGCTACAAACATTACAAGGCAAGGATTTGCCTAAGGCTTTGAATGGGCGTTTCCTCAAACAGTATCATCCTAGTATGTGGCAAGATGCCTAAGAGAACCGATGTAATCTCATCGAGTTATTTGCTTTTGGTTTGCTCAGCTCCACCAAAAGGCAGGGGGGCATATGTTGAGCACCAAAATGAGGTGCGGACGGTCCGGCCCTGAGGCCGGACGGTCCGCGGTCCGGACGGTCCGCGCCTGTGGGCCGGACGGTCCGCGCACGCGCAGAATAGATTAGGGTTCCGAGTTTTGTGCTATGTTTGTTAGCTATATCCGCGGAATTAGCTCGGAATCCGGTCGTGTAAAGGGTCCAGCCCCCCTCCTCTATAAAAAGAGAGGCCTACGGCCGATTTGTAATCAACAATCGAATCAATACAACTTTTATTCGCATTTTATCCTAGGAGTAGTTCTAGTCTAGTTTAGGTTTAGCCTCTCGATCCCCAAATTCTCCGCCTCTCCTCGACTATACGTCGATTAGAGGAGTCTAGGTCGGCCGGCCCGAGCCTAGACAACCCCTAGGATCTCCTCCCCGACGGGGTCCCTCCCGGGAGCGAGATTCAGGCGCCGCCGGCGATCTTCTGCCGCCCCTGCACACGCGCGGACCGTCCGGCCTCAGGGCGCGGACCGTCCGGACGTCAGGCAGGAAAATCTAGCCCCTGCGCCAGGTCGCGGACCGTCCGGCCCCAGGCCGCGGACCGTCCGCGCCTGACCAGAGAGCACCGCCGCCGGTTTTTCTTGAGTATTTGGCGCTCCGAAAAGGCGTCAACAGATGCCTTTGGATAGACCTGCACTTTTTTCAATTCGTCAAGTTACAAATACTTGCAGGAATCGACCCTTGTAAATTCTTTGAAGAAAAGTTCCTACACAAATACCAGCCTATCACAGTTCTATTCAATTCAACACCAACTCACAAATGCAATGCTCTATCCAAAAGGTAAAAAAGAAACATAAACCGTAGATATATATGCTTCGCCGACGTTGCTTTTAGATTTTGGACTACTAACAAACTTCAAGGAAGACACGTGGGCCATATGAGCATGGTTTGCTCGATGCTGGGATAGTGCCGGGATGGTATGCTGGGATTTACCTTCCAATTCAAGGCTATAAGCCTATAAAGTAAACTCTAGCTATTGCCTAAAAATCTAAGACGGGCATGCACGGCAACATTATGCATGCAGATGCACCTTTATATATATAATATATAACTAGGTGTATGCCCGTGCTTTGCTACGGAATCAATATGATAAAATACGTTGATTTGTAAAAACCCTAATTGTTATTATAAACAAGCTGGGAAGAAAATCAAAAGAGCCTGTTTGCTCAATGATATCATAGTATTGGAACCCCTGAACGTGACAATAGCTTACATGCCCACCAAATTCTGTTGTAACCCATTTAGGCCTTGGCTTGACACCATAGCTTTTGATGCAATCCTCATCATAGGAAGCACAGTCAAATTTATATGGTGGATACATGCTCCTCTGTTCACTGTAAGACATTGGCATTACCATCTCGGTACAAGCCTGTTTTAAGCAAGAATGAACCATAAGGCACACAATATAGTAGCACACCCTATCAAAGGAAACCATTGCATAGAAACATATTAAAAACTGTTGTTTCAGGACCTGTCAGTCCCATCCACCCATTCCATGGGGATCATCATTTAGATCAAAGCAGTCAACAGTGTCAGTATAATTGTAATATACATTTACTCCTGCATATATACGTTCTAGAGTACCAGTGCCCTTAGGTTGACTGTCGATATTTCCGCATACCTGAAACAGAGAAAGGACAATCTAGTAAGCAATGGTACGTAGTATTAATAAAACACATGATGCCTACAGAATGTAAAAGGTAGCTCACAAGAACACAGTTCTCATGATTGCAATGTTGACATGTCACGATTATTGGCCTATTGGGACAGGATGTTGTGAACAATGCAATGGAATAGTAACATATTCAGGAATGTTACTGAAAGTTACTTATTTATTATTGTTTTCAGCAGAAACATGAAGGACAGGTCTGACACAGTGGTGAGAAACCTTTTCACTAAGCCAAAGGTTTTGTGTTCAATGCAGCCTCTCTGCAAAAATGCAGGGATAAGAATTGCCTCGCTTAATCGGTTATTCTTTCCCCATACCCCAGTGATGTGGGAGCTGCCAGCACTGGGTCCGTCCTTTTTCTTTGAGCAGAAGAATACACAGAAATGTGCAGTACGATGTATGGAAATTGATGTTTAAGGACTAACTTCTTTAATAGGATTGGCTGGCAAAGGCCTGAGAAATTCTGATGGAAGTGGGTAATCCACCATGGCCAGATAACTGTACGCTGAGCTCAACCAATCTGAAAGGTCTCCACTTGTTTTCAGGGTCCTGCCAAAAAATGCAAACTACTATTAAGAAGAGCTCAGTGTAAAAGACAAAGAATGAATAGTTTATGGAGATGACTCACTGGCAAAGGTGGAACGTTTTACTTAGTTTCAGAAGACCATCTTGCTTGTTTGCTTGGTCATCTAATTCTTTCCAGGAGTCTTTTATTGTAAGAAAATAGCTTAAACTTTTCCTCTAAACACAACACAGAAAAAATTGTGTCAGATTAGTCGAACGGTTGATAAAGAATGATAGAAACAACAAAAAAGGCACAAGGCAGTAAAATACACACCCTAAAATCATCAGATACGAGATCATAGAATATAGTAGAAGGAACAATGTCCTCAAACTGCAGGATCGGAGCTGATGATGCAAGACCCCAATAGCAATATGAGGATATTTGAGTCTCATCCAAGCAGCTAGCACTACACAATCATTGACATTAGTAGCAGCATATGATTCAAATTTCAATCACAATGAGTGTTAAGCCACTATCATATCAGAACCAAGAAAATAAAATTGGAATGCAGGTTGGCATTGAAATAATGGAGTCGAAGACGGCTCTTACTTCCACCATATGAGCCCCCAAAGAGCACAACGGGGCTACCCTCTTCCGATAGGTTCCTCTTGAGGTCAGTGAGCAGCACAGCGAAGTCAGCAAGCGCCTGCTCGGCCGTGAGATACGCCGGGGACTTGGAGTCACTGTACGCCTTGGCTTTGCTACCGAAAGGCATGGACTCTCCGTAGTAGCGATGTTGCAGCACACAAGCGAGCGACCATCGATCGCACCATAAACAATATAGCGTTTCAAACGGAAAGTTTTTAAAACGAAGAAGAGATACGAGTACGAGACGAGTGAGGCCGCGGAAGAACGATTGCCTCGGGCGGCGAAGCGTGGGGCGGCATCCCAGATGAGGCCGGAGTTGGCGGCGAACCAGGCGATGTCGCCCTCGTTGCCGCAGTAGAAGAAGATGCGGCCACCGGGTCCAGCCCATCCACCGCCGCGGCCTACCAGGTACCGCTGCTGGAAGAACACTACCGCCTCGTCCTCGTCCCCGACCCCTGGAAAGCTGAAGTGGTCCAACCACGGGCGGCGTGCAGAGGGGGAGGAGGGTGGGGGATCTGCGGCTCGATGCGACGCGTGCGTGTTGATGGCGGGGAGCAGAGGGGGAGGAGGGTGGGGGATCCGCGGCGCGACAACCTTCCTTGACGGCGGCGTGCGCGTTGATGGCATATCGACAGAACCGTGCACCAAAAGATTGTGTACGCCTACAGTAGCATCTTAAGTAGTAGAGACTAAAATACTATGTCTCCAACCAGGTGTTGAGTTAAACTGATGTAAAATATATCATAGTTATGTTATAGCATACATTAAACTATAGTTTTGAGAAACAAAGTTCCCAAGCAGTCCTTAACCGTGTTGCACAGTGAACCGCTAGAGGCAGGGTAGCGACAGCCGACCCATCTACGTGGTTGTCAGTATTTATTAGTTAGAAAAATTGATAATGGATAAAAAGTATGGATAGAAAACGATATTTTATGGTTATAGTAAGAGAAATATTTAGAGAGAACCGTTGTGAGAAATGAAAAAAAATTAGGATAAAATGTTAACGATGTGACATAAAAGTGGGATATAGAAAGAGAAATTTAGGAGAAACTGCCGAAGACACTCTTACACTTTGTTCGGGATGTTTTCAAGTGTGAGAGCCTTTCAGATTTGGCATATAAGCAACCAAACATCTCAGATTTTATGAAATATGCATCCGCTCCACCAGGATATACGATGCATCCTCTATCTACAAACCAAACACACCGAACTCCAACCACACCCTTCCAAAACTCCAACCTGATGCGGCAAAAAGAGAAGGCAGGTGCAGTGGTGCAGGCAAGAAAGGATGGAGCCAGGCAAAACTGATCCAGGGTCTCGGCCAAACGTGCCTTTCAAAGTTAAAACTGTCACGATTCTCGAATGAAACTAACACATAAGTTTATTTTTATTCAGGTTACCAAACCTTTACAGCACAACAAACTCCCACCCTGAAGAACCGTTATCACCTTACTAAACAGTTCGTCTGAACTAAGCTCTCATATATGCCCTAAAGCCAAAACAGCCTCAATGCTTCAGCAAGACAACAATGCCCAATAATCTAAGAGGAGCGTGTCACTGGTGTAGTGGTGTGCAATAGGAGAGTTAAGCACCGAGCACGTGAAGCATGATGGCGTTCTGAGCGTGCATTCTGTTCTCAACCTGGGGGAACACGATTGAATTGGGAGCCTCAATGGCGCCGCCGCCATCAGTCACCTCCACTCCTCTCTCTCAGCAAGCAAACAGTGCATAAGGTAGGCCTATGGGCCAGCAATCTCCATCAGGGTTTCATCCACCTGCAATATAGGATAAAAATAGAAGTGTTAGCTGAAGGCTAACAATGTAAGCTGTAATTATGACTGAAAAACACAGAAATAAGACATTGAGCAACGATTGCTTGTACAGTTTCACTCCCACTTGAACACCACAATTATAATTTGAGATAAAGACAGTATCTTGAATCATATGAAGGTCAGAACATATACGATAATTTCTCTAGTTGTAACTCAATCGCCTCACGAGCTTATGCTATGTATATGTACTTGGAGTACACGCAGAATCTAGAAAGTGTGAAAAACAAACATACCGTGAATCCCTGGAACTTCTGTTTTCTATAATCAACTTCTTCCTTTTGTCCCATACTGGCCCAAACATCTGTGTACACAATGTCTGCTCCCTTAACTGCTTCCCTGGGACGGTTTGTTATTTCAATCTTACTGATTCCAGCACCCCTGGCCATCTCCACTGTGTGTGCATCAGGCTCAAATCCCTTGGGACAAGCACATACAAAGTGAAAAGGAAGCACATCAGCCAATAACAGCCATGAGTGCACAATGTTGTTCCCATCTCCAACATAGAAAACCTACAACGCAATCGAAGAAGACAATTGGTTACAACCCAGAAACTCAAAATTAGACACAGGTCAAACGCAGATAATTCAGTGTTATGATTCTACCTTAGTGTTTTCAATACGACCAATCTGCTCAAGCATAGTAAGTGCATCAGCCATTATCTGGCATGGATGGTTATAGTCAGTGAGACCATTTATGACAGGTACAGATGCATATTTTGCCAAGTCCAAAATATCCTACCAAAACCATATGAGAAGTTAGGAGACAATGTTTGGATGGAAACAAAAGGAATCAAAACCAACTGGAACTACCTAACATCAATATGAGAAGGACAAATGACAGCGATAAATTATGAACTATGAACATAAAGTAACAATATCCAAGACAACTAAACAAACATGATCTCGAGGCAAGATATCAACTCAAAACACCAATTATTTGTTTACATCCAGATAAAACGAGTTTGATCTTCATATCAGATAGAACACAAACAAACCAAGAAAACACTAAAGAAAACTGCCAAGATGATGATATCAGTTCAAAAACACCACACATCCATATACATATCAGGACCCAAGTTGGTTTATTAGAATTAAACACACTTACTGTTTCAGTTAAATAAATACCAAATTGAAGTTGTTGTTTCATAATAATATATTCCCACTAACAAATTTTTACTTTAACTAACAACTATAGTGCTTGTAGTTTTGAGAATGATATCCGATTGTTGTGCTTAAGCAGCACGGAGAAGACAGATCAATTATGTAAAAAGAAAAATGATCCAGGTTATGTGACGTTGTTGGTTATGTTGGTAAAAAGACCATATAAAAGAAATCTTAATTATGCAACTCATGACCATACTTGGTGAGCAAAGACCCTAGCCATAATGATGTCATTATAGCCAGAAAAGTACTCTAGCAACATCACGACACACAATCATATTATAAAGAATTCAATTTCAATATAGGCTATGAAACTTTTAAGAATTGTGTACACCATGTGCCATTGATTCATTAGGTAAGCACATGTTTAAAAAGAGACGACATACCATGTCTATTTATATATGGGCAGTATGCTTTGCAAAAACATCTGCACAGGTGCTTTGGCCTTCTATCAGCTATTTCACCACGGACGCCACCTCGTTGATGTCCACACGGATCTGCTCCTTGTCATCCCTCTCTCGGATCGTCACGTTTGTTGAATCCATTGCCACAACAAATGGAACACCAATCTCATCGGTCCTCCCATATCTCCTCCCAATAGAAATTGCTGCAAGAGAACAAACACAAGATTAAGCTTGCATATGTAGTCCATCCAGCCTAGGTTGTACAGGCTGGACTATTTAAGATCGTAACGCACATACCAGTAGTGTCAATAATATGAGAGATACCAACAGTTGTTAATGCCTTGGTGATCTCTTTGGCGGCAGCATCAAACTCTTGATTCTTGAAGAGGGGAACACGGTGCACTTGATAGGAGCCACATCAACAAATTTTGGATGTGATTTGTCCTCTAGGTCCACGAAATGCCCAATCTCTATCAATGTGAATTCACTCACTCGGAGAAGACCTTGACGTGGCAAGATCTGATTAACAAGTTCCAGACATAGTGAGTACATTAAAAAAAGGGAATATCAAAGCAACTATTGTGTAGCCAATAACTGCTTTTTAGAAGCAGACTATTGCTATTTGCTTACTCTACAGCAAGTAACAAATGTACTATCAAATATCACACTAAAAACAAAGTTAATATAGAACTTTTATTAATTTCACTCACAGGACATGAGCCACTGAACCATCACATAAATTTTGAACAGCGGTTGAAGCATGCCACAATTGCAGAAGCAACAAGTGAAATGATATATAATACTATGACTATTAGTAAAAACAATAAGTTCACATGTTGAGCTACGCATTTGTTTCACAATCACTACATCATATTTAGCTCATAATTTACTTCCTCTTATTCTTGCTGCCAACGAGCAAGACGACGTAGTAGAGTGCCCTGAAGCTTCATGGGGTTGGTCAGACGTAATAATTTATAAAAAAATGTCAATCCACACCCACGCAAAAAAATCCAACAGTTGAAAAGCTTTTGTTCATACTCCAGTTTTCAGTGTAGTTTTGAAACACCAGCATGTACATCTAATCAACAAATCATCACATATGTGGTGAGATCTGCAATTCCATTTATACATAATTCATACGCATAAGTGGTGAGATCAACAATGTATGGAAGGTGAAGGGCAATCCTCCTTAGCCTAGAACAATGTGGGCTTTAAACATGACTGATATATTTGCTTCATTTTTATAGGTTTGATGATAAATAGACTGATGAGCTTGAAAAGGAAGGTTTAGAAAATACAATTGAGAGCAACTTGAGAAGCTAATCCATAATCTACAACTTTCTCTCCAACTTACCAAAATTGCCGGGGAAATGGTGTCACAGTTGACACATTGAATAATCCAGTTCTCATGTGTCTCCCTTGTTGTGTACTTGTCAAGGATGTGGTAGCTTCAACTGAATTTCTCACCATAACCTCTTGCATGCTATCACGTGCAGCTTGAAACTCCTGTCTTAGCAATGTTGTGGTGCACTGAGCTTTATGCCATTGCAGTCTATTGTGTAGTGAGTAAAATCACCTCTTGTGTCATCTACAATAGATTCTAGGAAGGACGAGGACCCATAAAGCTTGATTTGATTTTCTCTAAGCTTTTGCACATGTAGACTTGATATGCACTGGACCGCATCATGTTGTCCACCATTTGTTTTAAGTTCTCGTATCAGTAGTGTTCCTGTGGAGTGGGCAGCATCACTCCGTCCACCATCTCCTCTAAGTATTTGCACCGCAATATCTCTGTGCATTGAGAAGCATAACATCCACCATCTGATCCAAGATTTTGCATCTCTAATGTTACCATGCACTGGGCAACTTCAGCTTGTCCATCATCTATAATGAACCCTTGTTTAAGAAATGATGTGCCTTGAATAGAATCTCCTTGTTCGTAAGAAATATGCTCTCTTTCAAGAATGTCATTGTCACTTGTCAAGTAAGAAAATGCCTTCGCATAAACACCATTTCTATCAATATTGTGTTCTTCTGTGACAACCACCTCATCATCATCATTGACAGATCAACAATATCTACTATCATTGCTTAGTCTGAAACAGCAAAAAAGTGTGAGTGGTAGATCACAACAAAGGGAAATGCAGAACAATCACAAGGTCGATTCAATACAAGATTTTAAAAAAGAGGTGTTTAGGAAAAACAATTAGAAGACTACATCTAAGAATATTTTAATTCCCATATATATCGTTACTAAGAGTGGGATTTATTCTTCCAACTAAGCTACCTATCAGTATCATGATATTAACCATCAACCCAGTTCTTAGGCATGCATGTGGTACTTCTGACGCATACATTATTATATTCATCACCCGCGATCTAGTCTCTTATCCACGTATTATCAGTTGCCATTTGCATGTGGTTCCTCTTATTCGCGTAAATAAGAAATCTATGTATTGAAATTGTGGAAGAGAACTACCAAATAGAAACCTGTCAAGGCTTCCGTTCTTCATATGTGCATAGTCGAGCATCATCTCGTCCCGGTGCATGCAGAACCCCAATAGTCTGACAAGCTTCTCGTGTTGAAGATTGACCGATACTTGCATCTCATTGTGCAGCTGGTCCAGTCTTTGTATACTACACCGGGACAAGTTCTTCACCGGTATTTTATTTCTATCTGTGACCTTTCCCTATAAAATTCATCCACCTTGATGCGAAGGAAGAAGAGCGCAGACGATGCTACGCTTCGCTCCCTTGCATACTGAGTTGTGTTGCTTACCTGTACAACTTGTACACGGTACTAAACCCGCCTTCCCCAAGCTTGTTCTTATCATTGAAGTTGCTTCTTGCAGGATAAGTAGATCGAGTACTGCGCATTTTCCCCTTTCAATCTTCTTGGGCGTTGTAGCTGTACATAAGAGATAAACAACATGAACAGACTAAAATTCCTTTTGGCAAAAGCGAAGCCTTGCATTATGAAAAAGTGGTATGTGTCTCATATCTTTGACCTTTGCGGCCTTGTCAAACAGGCCACGCTTGCCCATCTGGATATCATCTGGACCCAAATAAATAGCATGCCCACCAAGTAAAAAGAATCCTGTCTCAAATGAAACACGGGTCCTCATTGATGGCTTGGCAAAAATCATGACCATTGTTTTCCCTTTGAACGGTTGGAAGCTCTTGTCTCCAGACTTTATCAATGCCTTAACCTCAATGGCTCGATTAAGAACCTTCATTATTGTATCCTTGTCAAAATCAATGATTTGAAGGAAATCCTTAGGAGCCTGTTTGGCTGCAAGAAATTGCTAGAGTTAGAAAGAAAGTGTGTTGTGCATGATACGATACTTCCTGTATAATGAAAGCTCACATCGATACCTAAAACATTTGAGTGCATGTATTGGTATGAGGGGGCAGAGAGGATCACATTCAGAAATCAGAACTAAATCGATGACCTGCTCAATCACTAAATCTAATTATTTCATTCCATTTGATCAGTAAATTAAATCAACCATCACTGAGAAAGCAATCTAGAGATCGACAGCGACTATCTGTAAAGTCAGGCATTGAACATATTCAGTTTCTGTGAGGTGTACTCTAGATTGTAGAGTTCTGCATTTGTGTTTCTGGACATACCTCAGAAACAGTGACATAAGGCCAGTGTATCCTAATATTATCTGGAATACTGAACCAACAAGTATTATCTCAGAAATTTGCTTAGTTATGCAGATTTGCTCAGATATTTTGAAGTTGTAATACAATTCCTACGCCTATAATAATACTTCTGCTCTGTATGTTTACTGAACGCTATACTTTTTTGCTATGAGAAGATGTTTTTGTGTTAATATATCATGCTCTTAATCTTTTTCACTACAATTGTCAGGTTGCCCAAGTAGTATTGGAAATCTATGAGCCTCAAAGGTGCAAAGTGACAATAGGGCCACCATCTAGGCTGTCAGTTGGTGGAAGAGGTCCTTAAAACCGAGGGTCATGCCTCTCCATCAGCATTTATATTTTCTATGATACCTTATTGGGACATCATAGTTAGTGAATATGGAGGAATTCAATTAATTATGTAATAACATTTTCTGAACTTAAGTTTGTCATTTCCTCTTGTTTTTTAGTTCTTAACTGAATCCTGTCTTGTAGGTATGATGCCAAGGATCCTTATTTTTTTTGTCAAGTGTATGTGTGCGTAACATGGCCAAGCTGTCCAGGGAGGCAACTACATTCCGCAGTGTTATGGAGTCCCTATTTTGCAATTTCGATAATACTAATTCATGCTCATCCAAGAATGGTCTTGCACTTTGATACCTAAGCTACTAATGCAACAATTATAAAGGTGTTAGAGTTTAATACACACCTGACCAAGACAGACACATCAACCAAACACAGCCAGCCACATCATAGAAGGAAGAAAAAAAGAACACTCCACAGCTAAGAAAAACGAACGAGAAAACTCACTGAGGAACATTGCTCCCGCTGACCCTCCCAAGGATGCCTCGGTCGAGAAGACCCCTGCGACGCCCTTTACGCTAGAGCCAGACGTTGCTGCAGCGACGAGGGGTCCAACGATAGGAGGCCAGGGGGGCGGATGGGCACTGACCAGGGGGCCCCAAGGGATATGACGACCTTCACGTTGGAGCCAGACGTTGCCGCGGCAACGAGGGGTCTGACGATAGGATGCCTAGGGCACGGATCTGACCGTGGGAGGGAGCAAACAAATATGGCAGATGTTTCAAACATTCCCAACCATGCCAACAACCCTTGATTCTTAGGAAACTCTACAGAACAGCTCAACAACCGGGAGGGGATGCAGAGCCTACCTGGAAATTGCCGCAGCAGAGGTTGGGTCAATGGTGAAAATTTTTACCTGATACAACTTAAGCCAGGACCCTTTAGTTTCCTCTCACGCGGCTCTTCCAGATCCACGTGGTTGTTCACCTCGTCGTTGCCGCTAGAGGCTGCCTTCACCATGCCGTTGGACGAAGGGACGCTGAATCCAACGGAGACGATGGAGTCAATGGCTGCCTTCCACGCGGCGTCACCATCATCCTCGCTGCTGCCTTCACCTGTCGCGCACTCCGCCGCAGCGGCCTGAATGAGGATGACCAGCATGATGCATTAGGGGTCAGAGTTAGTGATGGGGAATCCATGTCCCTGCGACGACGCTTCTTGGGGTGGCGCCTCCCCGCGGCGGGGTGTCCTGCTGCTGCTGCACACGCGGCATCGTGGGTCCTACGGGTATCTGACAAATATGCCGAAAAAAGGAACTGGCAAATATGAACCAACATATACATTGGGATTTTGTTGTGTAGCCAAGTATGTTGAAAACAAGCTATCTACTTGTAAAAAATCCAAAAACATTTGTCTGGTTTTACATTTACACCAAACCTTAAAATGATTAAATTCTAAAATAAAACCTACATACCAATTTGCCAAGTATCGTGGTCCATGAAGATACAGAAAGTGCTTTTTTGGTAACAAATAAACATTGCTCGTTGCTTAGGTGATAAAACAAAGACTCCACAGATGGCACATATGTTGTTTGTTCTATGACTCATGGTGAAATAAAGAACTGCATGTCAGTGTTTCACCTTCCATGCAGTCCACCAATTTCCCATTATAATCTTCCACCTAACAAAGCACAAATATGAACATCTCATCTTTCTAATATTAGTATGTTAGTCAAAAGTTATCGGGCATATATGTCTGCTTACATATTTCAACCCAAGACTGTCATTGCCCTGCAATATCTCAGTGGTTGTGACCCGCTGCAGGACCTCTGGTGTACTGACAAAACGAAAAAAACATGTGAAAGACAGGGATTCGAATCACCACACATATTGTCAAACCAGAAGCTATCTTCTCCTTCCATCCATTCGCCACCACAACTAAATCACACCTAGAAAAAGATGGGGAGAAGAGAGAAACAATACATTTGAGTGGCATATGGTGAGAGAAACAAATGATGAACGGAAATGTTCATGCAGAGAAACATGTCGAAGATCTGCAGAACCTATTCTGCTTGGGTAAGTCCACCGACATGGACTTGTCGTCAGGGTGGGGGACGATCAGCAACATGTTCCGGCTTCTCCTATCGCTGCTGTGAGGGGCATGAACTGCACGCTCGGGGCCACACAGGACAACACGACAAAGGAGCACGACTGCCGCTACGAGGACCATCCAGATCCATGCCATGGAGTGAGACAGACCGCTGACGCTGGAGGGAGGAAGCGAGGACGACTGTGATGGAGGGGGTGGTGCGTCTTGGGCACAGAGGGGGCGCAACAGGTCGGGGAGGGGGTGGGGGAAGGTGTCTCGGGCGCGGGACGCAGCGAAGCAGGCGCTATGCAAGCGATGACGACGGGGAACGACGTCCACACGGAAGGGCTGAGCAAGTTGGGGAGGGGAGGGCGTCTCGGTCGCGAGACGCAGTGAAGAATGACGAACGCGGAGCAAGCGCTCGGCGGGGGAGGACGACGAAAGGACGGCGGGCGAGGACGAAGGAGCACCTGCGGGCATCGGGCGAAGATGGATCACGCGGGCGGGGGCACGCGAATCACGGGATCAGAGGCACGGCGAAGCAGGTGACGCCTACTCTGCTCACCTTCCAATCCACAAGGGAATGAATCAAGAACGTAAAGGTTTAGGGGGAACACAAAAGCGAATGAATCAAGAACGCGAGAGAGCACAAAGCGAATGAAGTAACCTCAGGAATCCATATCCTGGATTGTCGTTGGCGCCTTCGCCCGCTGTCGACCACCAGCAGTTCCCTCCCCTCCTCCTCTACCTCCCTCCCCTGCTGGATCTAGCCTTGGGCTCCACCCACGAATCCAAACCCTAGCCCCGCAGTTGTCTCGGTGGAACCAGGCCATTGCGGGGGAGGGAGCGGTGGATCCAGTTTGCGGGCATTTGGGAGAGGTGGGAAGGTAGCGGACGAAGACGAACCCTGCGGGGAGCAGAGAGGAGAGAGGTAGGGGAGAAGGGGGTCGTAGTTGGTGATGCCGGGGGCGGTGGTGAGCGGATTTGGCGGCGAGGTTTCGGGCCTGCGCAGGCGAGTGGAGGTGGGCGGAGGTGGGACGCGGCTGGACTGCGTCTTGGGAGCAGGCGAGGTTTCCGGCGCGCGCAGGCGTGCGGAGGTGGGCGGTGGATGAGCGGATTTGGTGGCGACGGTTCCGGCGTGCGCAGGTGGGTGGAGGTGGGCGCGGGGTTTTAGGGGGCGGGGGCGGTCTACAGATGGATCTTAATTATTAGTAGAGACTAGGTGTGTGCCCGTGCGATGCAACGGGAACGTATAATATCACGATAATTTATGTACAAATGTCTGTTATATTGTTATGAAAAACGTTTTGTAATACATTTGTGATCATCGACATACAGAAATTTTATTATTTTAATTTATTTATTTCACCACTACATTGTAACCATCGGTACCATACACACTTGTATACATGATAGTTAGGTGCTCGTTGCTACAATTTCGAATAAGATAGTCATTCAAACACGTTCTAATAATACTACGTGTCCCAATAATACTAACTATAAAGATAGGTTGACATATTACAATTACTAATACTTAAGAAGGCACATGCCGTTTCTGAATAGTCATTATCTTGGTAAACTCAAGACTCATAATCGAAGTTGTTGTATATCTGCTAATAAGATCAAGGTGTCTGCCAATTCAAATCTAAACAACCAATAATTTACAATCAATAATTCCAGTATATAACATGCTTTGAGACGCTACCCTCAAGACAATCAATAATTCCAGTATATAACATGCTTACAGACGCTACCCTCAAGACACGATGAAGCCATAATCTGATTCTACCAAAATAGATAGGTGGATATGTACCAGCTACAGCTCAGTTCCTCACCATAATCATCACATACCGTCTCATTTCAAGTAACTACATTTCCATCTATGATCTCAATGAAGCCAAACCTGAGAATAAATAAATGCGGAAGAAATGGACGAACGGTAATCTGGCATCTCTGTAAATTCTTTTCGACAATCATCAAACCTCTCTAGCAAAGTGGTGATATGTCCATTTATCTAGGTAATAATAATACAGTGGTAAATACGACACAATATCATTCTGATGGGTCACACATATTGTTCTTGGGACTTGTTCACCAAAGTATGCAACAAAAGCAGGATAGCCTATCCGAGGCTCTCCAAAAGTCATGAGCTGAGAGGTAAGCAACATGACAGATATAGAGATGTCCTCGCCCATGGCAGGGTAGCATATCTCCAGCATGTCAAGCTCCCTGAACCGCTCCAGAACCCACATCTTTCACTCATCGGCTGCCACGACACCAGCGGAGAAGGTGCTGTGCACCGTGCCTGTGTACTTGACACTCATGGCCTCTCCCGCGAAGAACATGTTGTCCACGGGGATGCACAACTTCTCGTACAGGTCACGGGGTTTGTTCGCCCCCATCGAACGTGTAGGAGCCAAGTGTGTTCTCGTCCGAGCCCCAGTGCGACAGCAATAATTCATCTGCAACACCAAATTTTTGTCAGCGTAGGCTATAACATACAACACGTTCTACAGCAAGATCCTCTTTTGTTTCTAACCAGGTGTTTAAGAAGAGCCAGAATGCGGCTCCATATGCGAGGCCATAGTTGAGCAGCAACAACATGGCAGTGAAGATGACATCTGCGAGCTCGCTGGCCTACGTGGCCAGCACAGGGATGGAGCCCATGCGTGCTTCCACATTCAGCAACCTGTTCAGCAGGAAGGACAACACGACTGATAGTGACCTCAGGGGCCATGTCATGAATGAATTTGGTGCATTTGTCGTTGCAGCATAGAGTGATGGCAAGGCTTGGACTTACTAAACCATTTGTGATCTCTGAGGCAGTGAGACAGCCAGACAGTGGATAAAAATGGCCCAGCACACTGGCGAAGGACGAAGCAAGGTCATCGACGAGTTGTGCACCTCCTGTCCCAGCCTTGGGCAAGAGGATCCCCTTCTGGATGTGGCCCACCGTGAACAGAGCGAGATCCCATGCAGTCAGGTGAACAATCTCTGGCTCTGATGGCACCATGTCCAATGAGCTTCCTGACTCTGGCTGGACCAAATGCATGATTTGGACACTGCCAGTGGAGCCTTCCATTTCTGTCATTATGGTTGCCAGTTGCCAGTCCACACTGCTGAGTAGCCAGCTTATAATCTGAGACGCACACTTAAGTGTGCCCAACACAATGCTTCCTTGTTACCGTATCTGATCCTCTGGTAGTGGTATGCAAAGCGTGGCCTGTTATTTAGTTTTCTGAAAATGGAAGCAAAGCAATCACCATTGTTAGTTGGGTTCTCTTCCAGCGAGAAAATCCTAGAGACATAATGCATTGATTTTTCCTACTACACATTTTGACAGATAAATCCCAACATATTTGACGTCACAGATTTCCCATGAAAAAAATATGTGGGTTTTTTCTAAGTTATCCCATCCCCATCGTTTCCATGAAGGTCTAACAGAGCAGTATCACTATTTTACTAATATAGGTTATGAGCTACTGCAGTTTTGCATAATATAATGGAAATAAAGATTTTAATACCAAAAAACAGTACAGACACAGTAATCAATCGATACACGAAAAGGACAAAGAAAAACAAATACTCCCTCCGGTTTCAAAATACAAGTCATTTAGGACATCAACACGGTCTCTAAAATATAGCTTTGACCAATGTTTTTTTTGTTAAAATACAAATAAACTCTTAATATATTTATACTTTTGTAAAAGTACTTGTTAAGGTAAATCTATATATACGACTATTAGATTTCAAAACTAAATAACAAAATGGTTATCAGTAGTCAAAGTTTTATATGTTTGACTCAAACCTTGTCTAAAGTGACTTCTTTTTCAGGACCGGAGGGAGTACATCGATTGTGGGATAGGCTAAAGCTAGAGAGCAGAAAGAGCAGCTAACAACAGCCCCATGTGTGACCATGTCCAAAAAACTACTGAGATAGTAAACATGCATTACACTTGACAGCCTAGAGCCTACTCAAACAACGTCAAATCAAATGAATAACAAATGTTTGAAGTTTTCTTATACTCTAGTAAAAAGATTCTCAGCTTCCATAAATGATTGAACAGATTTACCAGAGCTGTCTTCATTCATGCAATTCAGAGGTTGGCCAGCTGCTCCTGTGGCAACATAGGTGCTAGACTGGTTCTGAAATTACAATGACATGATGAATCACATGAGTACAGAAATAGTAAAAGAACAGTGTTGATAATAGTATGCATTTTTTTGTATTACCATGCCAAATTGTTTGTGATCGTGCTTGAAGGCAATACTGGAAGCAGTGTTCTTAAGGCAGTAAGGTGAGGCAAGGCGTTGGACCGCCACGTGGACGCCTAGGCGACCATAATTCTTCAAGCATCTGGCCGCCTAAGCGACGCCTTAAAAACACTGACCAGAAGTGCCATCTTTAGTTTGTATGTAGCGATGCAAGGTCCTCAGTTAATCCTTTTGAAAAAACTCCTCTGTTCTCACACATTCCATTCTTGCATTGATGGGATTGATACATGTGATGAGTATGCAAATATTTACACCATGTGAAAAATTGGAAACATACCTTCGCCTCATTCGATACAGCTGGCTTTTTTAGGGGAACTCCACTCTTCGTGCATTGATAATTGTATCTTCCCAAAGTATTCTCTCCTGAGTCTGATCGTGACCAAAATAATTGTATCTTCTCAAAGTATTCTCTCCTGAGTCTGATCATGACCAAAAGGACGCCTTCCATAAAGCATTTGGTAAAAAATTACACCAGCTGACCAAACATCCACCTGCATGAAAACGAATGGAAAAGCTAATGTGCCATTGCTAATAAGGATGAAGTTCACATTTCAAAAATTATTATTGTGGAAAGTTGATTGAGTTCAGGAGGCACATAAATGACCCCAGGCCTATAGGTCAGCAAGAGATGATATATGTGTTTTTATGTAAAAGTTGCATACAGCCAAACCATCACATGATACCTCCTCCCAATTGAAACATTCCAAAACCAGTTTTTAAAGCGAGGAGACCTGTTACCTTTGACACCTGAATATATTATGCTACTGAATATACTATGCTACTGGATGAGTAGAACGAGAACCATAATATACTTTCACCAGTTAGCGCATTAATAGGTAGAACAGTTGCCAGATATAATTACCTTAGATGAAATAAATGGTGTTTTGCTGAGGTCAAAGCATTCTAGAGGAAGATACCTGAAAAAGAACAGAAAAGAATTTGTAGCGAGACATCCCTGCCGTTCTAAAATGGCCATAAAAAGAAAACAATGATGTCCTGCCAATAATAAGAATTAAATGTATGCATAGCTCACTTGTTCAAGGCATTATACGAAACACCAAGAATCAGTTTCATCCCTCTTTTTCCTAGTCCTAGAGTTGGTGAGAGGGGAAACCTTAACTGGAGCAAAAAAATAGCAAGAATCAGTTTGTTGGGAGCGTAGTAAAACTTAAGCAAGAAAGAGATACTACCATATATTTACATAAAACAACAAGAACAACAGACCTTAGTAACCATCAATTACCATAGATGAGCAAGTTTTTGTATCCTGATCTAGCAACCATGGCCGGTTGTCAAGCAATATAAGGAACTGATTCTTGGTATGAGGGCACAAAAATATTGTCAGTTCTGCAAGATATGATTGTATAACCCTGCATTTAAAATGAAAGAAAACCTTGTTTACTTCCCCATTCATAGTAAATAGACATGAATTTACTAAAACTTACAAAGTATATCAGGTTATCAGAGTCTACAAAATGGGTTATCGGAGTTTACAAAAATATTGATACTCTAACATAGCTCTATAGCTGGAGTCTACAAAACCTCTATAGTATAAAACAATCATTTTAATACATACACTAAACAAAAATAGTTAATTCATGTTCTACTATTGCATAACGGATAGCAACACAAGATTACAAGAAACCCACAGAATATTGTATCATATAACATCAAATACATGGATAACTGTATTTTTTCTGAAACGAAGAAGAGCTGCATAGTTTTATATTAAGAATATGAGAAAATGAGAGGGGGGTAAGGAGCCCCTATGAAAGCAGAGCCTGCCCATACACACAAAAAACACTACAATAAACTCACGCACTCACAAAACTTAGTGCAAAAGTGCCATCCATGACAGAACAACCCCACTATCTCCAATCATAAGTCAAGTTTCAATGTCTTATTTATTTGTGCTAGTAGATTGTAAGAATAAAGTACCATTGAATAAATATCATCTAAAAAGAATAGTGCCCGTGCGTTGCAACTCAGAATGCTTGTAAAATTCATGTGTTTCTGAATTTAAACATAATTATGAAAAAGGGCATCATCTTGAAAAAATATTGAGCATAACAAAATATTGTAAGTTCAGTGGATACAGAAAAGGACTGTTTAGACGATGCTTTCATGTTCACAGAAAATAAGTGTATGAGTAGGAGTGTTCATCATTATTTACTGTGAAATAACAAAGAATTTGGTTCTTAATTAAGTAAAACCAGTATGTGATTTTAAGGTCATCTAAGAAACATGAATATTCAAATCTATCATTATGTTCTTATGTAAGTAGGTGTGAAACATCAGAAGGTTATATACCAAAGTTACAATATTAGGTGCATAGCTATGAGCCTATGAAACAGCATAAAAAAGAGGATGACGAGATGCTCAACAATAGCACACAGAAAAAGGATATGAGGATGTCACAGAACAAGAGTCCTCTTCCAGAGGATGAAATGCCTTCTCCGGCTGCAAAGTCTTCCTAAGTGCCATCTGCGTACTCTGAAATAAATAGCCAGAGTAATTCTGTTAGTATAGCCTCCTATTTCAGAGAAGTAAACTGCATAATATTTTGAGACAAGATGACGATCATGCCATATTGCCATCTGTTCAGTTTGTGCTCCATGTAGATGTTCTCCATGTCGTGCTGCACCAGGAAAGCGTCCAGTGTGGCAATATTGTCGTTCCCGCCGGTGGGGGGCGCAGCCAGCCCGGTGAGCCGCGGCCTCCACCAGAAGGAGCCTGGACGCGGGGTGGGTGGGGGGCGTTACTTGACGGTGACGGCTGGAGCAACTCGCATCGGCGAGGGGAACAGACGGGGACGGCCCGCGCCAGTGCTGGACTGCTGGTAAAGCAAGCGATGCGGGTGGCGTTGGGCTGCAGAATGCAGACGCAGACTTGAAGGCCGCCGGGTGGGGGTGGTGCGGCCGGCGTGGGTGGATGGGCTCGCCCCCCAAGTCTCGCCCGCACGCACCCTGCTTGATCTGATGGCTGCCAGGCGTCGGAGACGATGCAGCTCGCCAGCGGAACCGGGGCACCGCCCTCCCTGTCGAAGTCCTGTGGCTCCGCGCTGAGGCAGAACACAGGCCTTTCCTCCCGCAATCCCTCGAAGAGCGGCAGGAAGAGCGCACCGCGGAGGAGGTCCCACACCTCGCCGAGCTTGGCGGCCGCGATGGAAATCCCCGAGTCATTGCCGCCGCTCCGGCCGACCGCGCAAGGGAGAGACGGGACCCAGTCGGGGATTTGGGAGAAGGTCTTGCGAAGAAAGGGGAGGTGGTTGGCGCGACGCGCGCTTCACGGCGGGGGTGTACGGCGGGGAGTGCTTGGCGCGGGCATGCATCGCGACGCCCGGCGTGCGTGTGGGCGGCGGGAGTTTCGCGGCGGAGGTTTCGCGGCGGGGGGATGCGGCGGCCGTAAGGAGCGTCGCGGCGGGGGATGCGGCGGCCTGCGGGCGCGGCGGTTGTTTGCCGGGCGGCCTGGAATCGCGGCTGGGTGGTTGCGGGTGCGAGCGTTGGGTTGTGATCGTGCTTGAAGGCAATACTGGAAGCAGTGTTCTTAAGGCAGTAAGGTGAGGCAAGGCGTTGGACCGCCACGTGGACGCCTAGGCGACCATAATTCTTCAAGCATCTGGCCGCCTAAGCGACGCCTTAAAAACACTGACCAGAAGTGCCATCTTTAGTTTGTATGTAGCGATGCAAGGTCCTCAGTTAATCCTTTTGAAAAAACTCCTCTGTTCTCACACATTCCATTCTTGCATTGATGGGATTGATACATGTGATGAGTATGCAAATATTTACACCATGTGAAAAATTGGAAACATACCTTCGCCTCATTCGATACAGCTGGCTTTTTTAGGGGAACTCCACTCTTCGTGCATTGATAATTGTATCTTCCCAAAGTATTCTCTCCTGAGTCTGATCGTGACCAAAATAATTGTATCTTCTCAAAGTATTCTCTCCTGAGTCTGATCATGACCAAAAGGACGCCTTCCATAAAGCATTTGGTAAAAAATTACACCAGCTGACCAAACATCCACCTGCATGAAAACGAATGGAAAAGCTAATGTGCCATTGCTAATAAGGATGAAGTTCACATTTCAAAAATTATTATTGTGGAAAGTTGATTGAGTTCAGGAGGCACATAAATGACCCCAGGCCTATAGGTCAGCAAGAGATGATATATGTGTTTTTATGTAAAAGTTGCATACAGCCAAACCATCACATGATACCTCCTCCCAATTGAAACATTCCAAAACCAGTTTTTAAAGCGAGGAGACCTGTTACCTTTGACACCTGAATATATTATGCTACTGAATATACTATGCTACTGGATGAGTAGAACGAGAACCATAATATACTTTCACCAGTTAGCGCATTAATAGGTAGAACAGTTGCCAGATATAATTACCTTAGATGAAATAAATGGTGTTTTGCTGAGGTCAAAGCATTCTAGAGGAAGATACCTGAAAAAGAACAGAAAAGAATTTGTAGCGAGACATCCCTGCCGTTCTAAAATGGCCATAAAAAGAAAACAATGATGTCCTGCCAATAATAAGAATTAAATGTATGCATAGCTCACTTGTTCAAGGCATTATACGAAACACCAAGAATCAGTTTCATCCCTCTTTTTCCTAGTCCTAGAGTTGGTGAGAGGGGAAACCTTAACTGGAGCAAAAAAATAGCAAGAATCAGTTTGTTGGGAGCGTAGTAAAACTTAAGCAAGAAAGAGATACTACCATATATTTACATAAAACAACAAGAACAACAGACCTTAGTAACCATCAATTACCATAGATGAGCAAGTTTTTGTATCCTGATCTAGCAACCATGGCCGGTTGTCAAGCAATATAAGGAACTGATTCTTGGTATGAGGGCACAAAAATATTGTCAGTTCTGCAAGATATGATTGTATAACCCTGCATTTAAAATGAAAGAAAACCTTGTTTACTTCCCCATTCATAGTAAATAGACATGAATTTACTAAAACTTACAAAGTATATCAGGTTATCAGAGTCTACAAAATGGGTTATCGGAGTTTACAAAAATATTGATACTCTAACATAGCTCTATAGCTGGAGTCTACAAAACCTCTATAGTATAAAACAATCATTTTAATACATACACTAAACAAAAATAGTTAATTCATGTTCTACTATTGCATAACGGATAGCAACACAAGATTACAAGAAACCCACAGAATATTGTATCATATAACATCAAATACATGGATAACTGTATTTTTTCTGAAACGAAGAAGAGCTGCATAGTTTTATATTAAGAATATGAGAAAATGAGAGGGGGGTAAGGAGCCCCTATGAAAGCAGAGCCTGCCCATACACACAAAAAACACTACAATAAACTCACGCACTCACAAAACTTAGTGCAAAAGTGCCATCCATGACAGAACAACCCCACTATCTCCAATCATAAGTCAAGTTTCAATGTCTTATTTATTTGTGCTAGTAGATTGTAAGAATAAAGTACCATTGAATAAATATCATCTAAAAAGAATAGTGCCCGTGCGTTGCAACTCAGAATGCTTGTAAAATTCATGTGTTTCTGAATTTAAACATAATTATGAAAAAGGGCATCATCTTGAAAAAATATTGAGCATAACAAAATATTGTAAGTTCAGTGGATACAGAAAAGGACTGTTTAGACGATGCTTTCATGTTCACAGAAAATAAGTGTATGAGTAGGAGTGTTCATCATTATTTACTGTGAAATAACAAAGAATTTGGTTCTTAATTAAGTAAAACCAGTATGTGATTTTAAGGTCATCTAAGAAACATGAATATTCAAATCTATCATTATGTTCTTATGTAAGTAGGTGTGAAACATCAGAAGGTTATATACCAAAGTTACAATATTAGGTGCATAGCTATGAGCCTATGAAACAGCATAAAAAAGAGGATGACGAGATGCTCAACAATAGCACACAGAAAAAGGATATGAGGATGTCACAGAACAAGAGTCCTCTTCCAGAGGATGAAATGCCTTCTCCGGCTGCAAAGTCTTCCTAAGTGCCATCTGCGTACTCTGAAATAAATAGCCAGAGTAATTCTGTTAGTATAGCCTCCTATTTCAGAGAAGTAAACTGCATAATATTTTGAGACAAGATGACGATCATGCCATATTGCCATCTGTTCAGTTTGTGCTCCATGTAGATGTTCTCCATGTCGTGCTGCACCAGGAAAGCGTCCAGTGTGGCAATATTGTCGTTCCCGCCGGTGGGGGGCGCAGCCAGCCCGGTGAGCCGCGGCCTCCACCAGAAGGAGCCTGGACGCGGGGTGGGTGGGGGGCGTTACTTGACGGTGACGGCTGGAGCAACTCGCATCGGCGAGGGGAACAGACGGGGACGGCCCGCGCCAGTGCTGGACTGCTGGTAAAGCAAGCGATGCGGGTGGCGTTGGGCTGCAGAATGCAGACGCAGACTTGAAGGCCGCCGGGTGGGGGTGGTGCGGCCGGCGTGGGTGGATGGGCTCGCCCCCCAAGTCTCGCCCGCACGCACCCTGCTTGATCTGATGGCTGCCAGGCGTCGGAGACGATGCAGCTCGCCAGCGGAACCGGGGCACCGCCCTCCCTGTCGAAGTCCTGTGGCTCCGCGCTGAGGCAGAACACAGGCCTTTCCTCCCGCAATCCCTCGAAGAGCGGCAGGAAGAGCGCACCGCGGAGGAGGTCCCACACCTCGCCGAGCTTGGCGGCCGCGATGGAAATCCCCGAGTCATTGCCGCCGCTCCGGCCGACCGCGCAAGGGAGAGACGGGACCCAGTCGGGGATTTGGGAGAAGGTCTTGCGAAGAAAGGGGAGGTGGTTGGCGCGACGCGCGCTTCACGGCGGGGGTGTACGGCGGGGAGTGCTTGGCGCGGGCATGCATCGCGACGCCCGGCGTGCGTGTGGGCGGCGGGAGTTTCGCGGCGGAGGTTTCGCGGCGGGGGGATGCGGCGGCCGTAAGGAGCGTCGCGGCGGGGGATGCGGCGGCCTGCGGGCGCGGCGGTTGTTTGCCGGGCGGCCTGGAATCGCGGCTGGGTGGTTGCGGGTGCGAGCGTTGGGCGGGGAATCCCGGCTGGGTGCGTGCGGGCGACGGGATCCGCGGGAGGTAGGGGAGAGCGGGGGCAGTCTACAGATGACTCTTAATAGTTGTAGAGATATACTACCGACTAGACGTGGTAGACGTTTTGCAAGTCGACGTGATAGAGCTTAGACGGCTTGAGCCCCTGCGTGGCGTTGAAGAAGTGGAGTGTGCGCGCCCACTTGAGGCGGTCCTTGAGCTTGTGCACGGCCACGGTGTCGGCGATGTGCTCATGCCGGAAGCAGTTGACGTCGGTGGCCATCTCCCTGTCCCAGTAGTCGTACATCCTCGGCTCCTCGTTGTACACGTTCTTGTACCTCCCGCCCTTGCGCAGCCACCCTCCGAAGTTGACGTCCTCCCAGTCGTTGTGGTCGTCCCGGAGCTCCGGCGTGGCGGCGATCCACTCCGCCACGTCCCACGACACAACGTACCCCATCCCGGACATGTACTGCTTCTCGGGCAGCCAGTGGCAGGGCGTCAGGTAGCCCTGGTACGCGTCCCGCCGCGCCTTCCCGCGCAGCGACTCCGCCAGCGCCGCCACCCGGTAGTAGGTGTCGTCGTCGGTCTTGCCCACGTAGTCGTACCGCTCCCCGTCGCCGGCGAACAGCCCCGGCACGGCCGAGAAGTAGGCGTACGTCTTGCCGTCGTTCATGTTCTCCGTGCAGTTGAGCACCACCACGTCGCCGTGCGCGATGATCTCCAGCGCCACCAGGATGCGGTCCTCCTCCCGCTCGATGCGGCACATGACGAAGCGCACGTCCACCACCGCGCGCACGGGCCGCGGCTGCAGGGAGTAGGCCAGCCGCAGGAGCGCGCGCCGCTCGTACGTGCTTGGGGTGGTCACGATGCCCATCAGCAGCCGCAGGTCCACCGCCTCATCCGTAGGAGGAGAGCCTCCGGCGGCGAGACGGCCGACCGCCGACGCGCCGTTGTTGTAGTTGCATGACGACGACGTAGAGGACCCGAACATCCCGGCCGGGAGCCTGAAGTTGTCGGGGAAGAGGACCAGGTACATGACTGCAGCCAGGAGGATGCAAGGGAGGAGGAAGAGCGAGGTGCATCCAGGAGAAGACGGAGGCTTCATCGATCCTGCTTCCCCCGCAGGCCGGCCGCCGCTCGTCGTGTCGTAGTTAGTTAGCTAGCAGCCTAGCACTCGAGCTAAGCTTTCTGCTTCTCAAGGCTGATTAGCTGCTGCTGGCTGCTGCCTGCTGCTGACTTGATGAGCTCAGTTAATTAAGCTCACTTAAATAGGAGGAGCACTCTGTGCTTTGCCTTGCAGCCTGGTAGATCTACGTACATCCAAGTGTGTTCAGTGTTCTAAACACTGAGAACTACACGAGTCCGCCGGGGAGTAAACCGCGCTTCTATTTTTGTATAATGCTAGTGCGAGAATCGATGCCTTGAGCTGTCCTGTCCATACATACTAGCGTTTTTTATTACCGCAACATGCGAGTATTTCACTGCAGTTGGCTTAGATCCAAGCTCGGTCAGCTCGTGGGTAATTCTTCTTATCGAAAGCCCATCGACTGCATTTATTGCGTAGATCTGAAGCGAGCAGGATCCGAGGAACGAAACGTGCAGATGTTGACCAATACTCCTAGCTTGCATCATCATTTTTTAATACTCCAATCGAGTTCTGTAATTCCTATCGTTTTGAATAGTGACACGGTCATCAAGTATAGCTTTGTCTATATTTTGTTTTATTCATAGTATAAAAAACAATATTGTTAAAATAAATGTAAAACATCTTCTTCTTTTGCCATCCTCAAAAGTTAAACCTAGATGTTTTTATACAAAATATCTGGATTGTCAAAGTTATATAGGTTTGACATTAGGCTATTAGCAATGTCAGGGGCGCAACCAGGATTTAAATATAGAAGGGACAAATCAAATTGAGGGGACGACTGTTGAGAGGTATTTTACATTATTTAAATAATGATTAGCTGGTAAAATTAGTGGCCCTTATAGAATTAGGATAGTATTAGAGGCGACGTTGCCCCTCTATGCCCGTCCCTGGCGTCGCCCCTGACCAATGCTAATATGCTATGGTGCGAAGTTTTGGGTCAATGGGTCCGATAGTTCTCTAAATTGTTCTAACATATTTCTAAGACGAAAGTTTTATGTGTTAATTTTTAAAGAATTTCTAAAATAGACTCTCTGGTAAAAAATCTAACATGGACCAAAAATTCGATGTTATAGAAAATACACCGAGATATTAGGCTCCATGTTGGGTTAAATTACACCTAACCACTTGAACTTTAGCAACAACGCCACTCGCCTTAGCAACATTGGTGATGTCTCTGGACCTCGGTGTTGGTCCAACTAACGCCAAATCTCACACTTCAATATGTTCCTACGAAACACTGATATCAGTGCACTTAGGCCACACGTTAGCCCTCTTCTCTTGTGCAAAGCATCGACATGAAGTAAACCAACACCGAGTTTTTGTAGCTCGATGTTTTAGGTTGCAATGGAAATATGACCATGTATTATGGCCAGATCTTGGTGTTGTTTTAGTTCATAGTGATGTCTTAGTCTCAGCATTTTTTTTATTTAATGTCAAGGTACTTTCTGTAGGCAACCAGTTCACAACAAACCATAAATTGTACTCCACAACCCACAAGATCACATCTTCTTTATTAAAACCTGACGCCATTTGCTTACTTCTCCGCGTTCCGCGGGTTGCCGTCGTTTCACGGTGCTACGCGTGCCAGATGTCTATGCGTCCACACCAGCTAAAATATCCACTTTCATGCGATGGTGCATCAACGGTTCATCGTCGCATATTCACATAGCAACAAACCAGTACCCACGAGCAGTCCTGCAGGGTGCTATCACGTTCGTAGCTTCCAGACTAGATGTTGGATACTTCTAGGTTGCTTGCCCGACGAACGCTACGGAGAAAAAAAATCGCCTTCAAGCCTTGCTGTCTTTCCCAAGAAGACTACGGGCTTTTTGGATTAAAGGATTATTTTTCGAATCCTACTTTTCTTCTGTGTTTTTAAACTAATTACTATAAAATTTCTATATTATTCATGTGAAATTTATGGCTTCCAAAAAAATCCCTACGCCTTCAACATCGACCCGCGACCGTGGGTACGTCCAGCCGTGTGTGTCCCCTCCTTGCGCAGGTTGTTGTCAACATTTGCCTCCCGATTCTCTACAGGTCCGGCCATCTTTCCGCACTTTTTATATACAACGAATTTTGATTTGATTATTTCTAAAAAGTTTAAACTGCCCTGCCCAGATGCTTACAACTGTCACATGCTCCTTTCACTGGGATTCATCTCCTACTAGAACAGATTAAAACCTGACGTCATTTGCTTGCTTCTACGTGTTCCGCGGGTTGCTGTCGTTTCACGGTGCTACGCATGCCAGATGTCCCACTCGCAGCGACGGCTTCGTTAGTTCACGCCGTTGGGGACACTCGCCAGCCACGAGCCCACAACCTCCGTTACAGCCGGTTGGAGCAGGCTGGCGCAGCAGATCAGCCGTCGCGTCTCCGGAGCAGATCCGCCATTGCGTCTCCCCGCCGATCTCGCCGCTGCACAGATCCACGACACCCGGAGCCAGGTCCCGACGCGCGCTAAGGCAGCTCTCCCGCTGCTATGGCGGGCCCTGCTTCGACGAGGCCCCACGCGCATCTGCTGCTGCTATTGCGGTCTGGGCGCTCCCCACCGATCTCGCCGCACGGAGTAGGTCCCGACGTGCGCTAAGGCTGCTCTCCCGCTGCTATGGCGGCCACTGCTTCGATGAGGGCCCACGTGGAGCTGCTGCTGCTATGCGGTCTGGGCGCTCCCCGCCGATCTAGCCGCGCGGAGCAGGTCCCGACAAGCGCTGAGGCTGCTCTCCCGCTGCTATGGCGGGCCTGCTTCGGCGAGGCCCCACGCGCAGCTGCTGCTGCTATGCGGGCTGGGCGCTCCCCGCCGATCTCGTCGCGCGGAGCAGGTCCCGACGCGCGTTGAGGCTGCTCTCCCGCTGCTATGGCGGGCCCTGCTTCGGCGAGGCCCCACACTCAGTTGCTGCTGCTACGAGAAAGGATAGGATACGGTGTGTGACGCTCCTCACCGACCTCCCCGCCGCACGGATCTACAGAACGAACAGGTCTCGGCACTATCGCGTTATGGTCGTCGGTAATGCTCACCATTCCACACCCACAGGGGTTGTACCTTTCTTCGTTTTGTTTACATGCCTACCCATACTACACGTCCCCTCTCCATCCCCTCTTCGCATTGTGGCAGCCTATATACATCTATCGTCGTCCTCATTCGTGTGTTTTGGGTTTTTTGGGTCCACCAACACCTCCTGAAGGGCTTCCTGTTCTGCTGTCGATGGCGTGCGTGACCTAGATCTGCCGAGGGCGTCCGTGGATACAGGTTAGTTTTGGCCACTATCACTCTGCCTGTCCACTTTATTCGGCTGGTTAGATTGTGTTTTGCTCTACGCATCGCGTTCGTTGGTATGCTGATTAGTTTGGATAGCCCCAACGCTTGATGTGCCAGGCTTGTCTCTTTTGCGTACTGTTAGACTTAAAGTGCTTCTCAAAGTGGTCTTAATGCGCGTTGAGATTCTTCTCTTTTCTTTTATATTGTGTTTTGCTCTACGCATCGAACTGTTCTGATCGCCATTGTACCTCTTTGTTTCCTCCTTTCTCCAGCATAAGATTTTTAGCCTATATAACATGCAAAAGAGAACATGAAAACAGGAACCTAGATTATTAAGTAAATTCTGTTTCCGATTAGGCTCACCTTCTTGACTACATTGAGCACGTAGGGCTGCAGCTCTTCTGTCCTATAGGCACCAACACCAAGATTGAGCTTCAGCTCGCTTTTATCTGCTTTAAAGGCCTCGGAAACCCCAAGAATTGGGTCTGGAGGAGCCATTGGCACTCCTTCAAAACGAGAAACATCCACTGCAAGGGCCATCATGACACGACCAAAGTTCTGCATTTAAGAAAGGAACAATGTAACTGAAAAGTGCTTCTCAAAGTGGTCTGAATGCGCGTTGAGATTCTTCTCTTTTCTTTTCCCCCGTCATGCATGTTGCGTTGGTGAGTTTATGCTAACCGATGGGGAAGCCGGTGCACATCCTCCGCCAGCGTTGGTGAGTTTTTTGCCTACCCTTATACATGTTTCAATGTTGACCAATTAACTACAAAAGCATATGCTACATTTTTATCAACCTTTCCCTTGTCAGTAAGGAAACAAATCCACTTTACATTTATGTACACAACTCCACACACAAGAAGCATGTAGCCAGCGATCTCCTAAAGCAAAATCAGCTCACTCTTCTAAACATTTGGGTACGCCTTGGTCATGATTGCAACACTGTCAGCCAAGAAGCAAAGTACTTAGAGGGGAACTCAGCAAAGAAATTAGACATTCATAAGCTATTCAAGCTATTCCAGGTTGTGTAAGGATATGATATATAATTAACAGGACTGCCCCCTATATGTACTTACGTTCATCACACTGTTGCTTGCGCTTTAACCCTAGAAACTTAAAATCAGGTACCAGCTGGATAGGAATTGCTTTGCTATGGACACGCTAGCTGTTTGGACTTCAAAATTTTGAAACTTTTGATTCGGAGATGATGTAACATGACATTCGTATTATCAGAGTAATGCTTCAGTCCATTAGGTGTTTAGATTGTGACATTTAGCTACACTTTTCTGAGGCTTAATGATGGACCATTTTCTATAGCAGATTTATGTCTTACTTTCACAAAATTATTTTAAATTAAGTGAACTCAGTTATCCAGTCGTTGATCACATTTCTGTGCCTTCCTACTTGGATATTTCAGCATTTTCAGGCTTAATGATGGACCATTTTCTATAGCAGATTTATGTCTTACTTTCACAAAATTATTTTAAATTAAGTGAACTCAATTATCCAGCCGTTGATCACATTTCTGTGCCTTCCTACTTGGATGTTTCAGCATTTCCAATTTTTTGATGCTTATGTGCAGTTAGATGTTGGGTGGTACCCTCTAGTCTAGGTTTCCTGCCTGCTGCCCAGTCTGTTTAGAGCTTAGCAATTTTTACTAGGATCTAGATTCTTTGGAATTGATTGACATACTGGCCTCTAAAAGAGGCACTAGCCTCTACCTATGCGCAGAGATATATCCTTACTGGTTGGCTAATTCTTATGGGCTGTTTTTTTCCAGTGATCTGGGTACTTGCTGCTTAGGGGAATTTTGTCGCAGCTTGGAGGAGACCACTCGCCATTTTGTGTTTTCGATCGTCGGTGAGTTTGTGAGAGCACCTAGAGGGGGGGGGGGGTGAATAGGTGATCCTGTAAAACTTCAAAACTTAAGCCACAAAAACTTGTTAAGTGTTAGCACAAATATGGCCAAGTGGCTAGAGAGGAGTCAAAACACAATAACCACAAGAGGGCAATCACAGAGTTGACACGGTGGTTATCCCGTGGTTCGGCCAAGTACAAAACTTGCCTACTCCACGTTGTGGCGTCCCAACGGACGAGAGTTGCACTCAACTCCTCTCAAGTGATCCAATGATCAACTTGAATACCACGGTGTTTTTCTTTCCTTTGATCTTTTCCCGTTTGCGAGGAATCTCCACAACTTGGAGTCTCTCGCCCTTACAATTGAGTTCACAAAGAAATACGGAGTAAGGTGGGAATGAGCAACGCACACAAGACTCGAAAATCAGAACAACAACACGCACACAAGTCGCAACAAGAGCTCGCAACGCAACACAAAGAGTTCACAACTCCACAAGAGCTCTATATGCTATCACAATGAAACGAATGCGTGAGATTGATGTCTTGGTGCTTAGAAGAGTTGTAGGAATGCTTGGTGTGCTCCTCCATGCGCCTAGGGGTCCCTTTTATAGCCCCAAGGCAGCTAGGAGCCGTTGGGAACAAATCTGGAAGGCCATCTTTGCCTTCTGTCTCGTGGCGCACCGGACAGTCCGGTGCACACCGGACACTGTCCGGTGCCCGATTTGTTTCCATAAAAAGCGAAGCCGACCGTTGCCGACCGTTGCAGATCTGGCGCACCGGACAGTCCGGTGCACACCGGACAGTCCGGTGCTTCCTTCCGACCGTTGGCTCGGCCACGTGTCGCGCGCCGATCGCGCGGCCGACCGTTGGCCCGGCCGACCGTTGGCTCACCGGACAGTCCGGTGCACACCGGACAGTCCGGTGAATTTTAGCCGAAGTCGCCGGAGAAAAACCCGAGAGCGGCCTCTTCGGCCGAGGCAGCCTGGCGCACCGGACACTGTCCGGTGCACCACCGGACACTGTCTGGTGCACCACCGGACAGTCCGGTGCCCCAGACCGAAGCAGCCCCTTGGCTGTACACAGCCAAGTCTTCTCTTCTTCTTCTTCTTTCTGTTTCTAAACACTTAGACAAGATATTAGTACACAAAACCAATGTACTAAGGCTTAGAAACATACCTTTACTTGTGATTTGCAACTTGTCCATCCATGGGCATATTTTCACATATTGGCACCTGTGTTTGCACTTAATCACCAAAATACTTAGAAATGGCCCAAGGGCACATTTCCCTTTCAATCTCCCCCTTTTTGGTGATTTATGCCAACACAACATAAAGCAACTAGAACAAGTGCAAAATCACTTCAAATAAAAACTCAAATTGGTTTTGATTCAATTTTGGCATATATGGATCATCCTTTGCCACCACTTGGTTTGTTTTTGCAAATCAAACTCAAATCTCTATCTCTAAGTCAAACACACATGTTGAAGCATAAAGAGAGTCATTCCAAAAGAGATTGATCAAAGATTTCAAAAACTCCCCCTATTTCCCATAATCAATACTTCTCCCCACAAGAAGTCAACTTTTGACAAAAGAGACAATAAGAGACAATAAAAGCTTTTGACAAAACAAAAACTCTATTCTACTATTTTCATCTACTATTTTCAGAATCTCTCAAGTGGTAGCTGATCCATTTATCACTTTGGCCTTTATTTTCTCCCCCTTTGGCATCAAGCACCAAAACGGGATCAATCTTGGCCCCTTTAACCTCATTGCCTCACCAAAATCGTCAATGAAGAGTACAAAGGCAATAAGATCATAGAGATGAACTTGGAATAAGTTACCCTCTCATCGGAGTGCAGTGGAAGTCTTGCATGGTCCAAGTTCACCTTTCCCTTTCAATTCACCTTCGAGACTAAATCAAGCAAACTCAAGCAAATGGTTAGTCTCAAAGGGTCAAGTTGTAACACATCTCCCCCTAAACATGTGCATCACTTTGCAACGGACTTGTGAGGTCCAGGGAGTGTTTGTACAACTTGAGCACCATAATAAGCAACAAAATGCAAAAAAAGGAACATGATCAAAAGCATAAGTACATGTATGCTACCATTCAATCCAGGTTCCGCGAATCTAAGACATTTAGCTCACTACGCAGCCTGCAAAAGGTCTTCTCATCTAGAGGCTTGGTAAAGATATCGGCTAGCTGGTTCTCGGTGCTAACATGAAACACTTCGATATCTCCCTTTTGCTGGTGGTCTCTCAAAAAGTGATGCCGGATGTCTATGTGCTTTGTGCGGCTGTGCTCAACAGGATTCTCCGCCATGCGGATAGCACTCTCATTGTCACATAGGAGTGGGACTTTGCTCAGATTGTAGCCAAAGTCCCGGAGGGTTTGCCTCATCCAAAGTAGTTGCGCGCAACACTGTCCTGCGGCAACGTACTCGGCCTCAGCGGTGGATAGGGCAACGGATGTTTGTTTCTTAGAGTTCCATGACACCAGGGACCTTCCTAAGAATTGGCACGTCCCCGATGTACTCTTCCTATCGACCTTACATCCAGCATAGTCGGAATCTGAGTATCCAACTAAGTCAAAGGTAGACCCCTTTGGATACCAGAGCCCGAAGCAAGGCGTAGCAACCAAATATCTAAGAATTCGCTTCACCGCCACTAAGTGACACTCCTTAGGATCGGATTGAAATCTAGCACACATGCATACGCTAAGCATAATATCCGGTCTACTAGCACATAAGTAAAGCAAAGAACCTATCATTGACCGGTATGCTTTTTGATCAACGGACTTACCTCCTTTGTTGAGGTCAGTGTGTCCGTCTGTCCCCATCGGAGTCTTTGCGGGCTTGGCGTCCTTCATCCCAAACCGCTTTAGCAGATCTTGCGTGTACTTCGTTTGGGAGATGAAGGTGCCGTCCTTGAGTTGCTTCACTTGGAACCCAAGGAAGTAGTTCAACTCGCCCATCATCGACATCTCGAATTTCTGCGTCATCACCCTGCTAAACTCTTCACAAGACTTTTGGTTAGTAGAACCAAATATTATGTCATCGACATAAATTTGGCACACAAACAAATCACCATCACATGTCTTTGTAAAAAGAGTTGGATCGGCCTTCCCAACCTTGAAAGCATTAGCAAGTAAAAAGTCTCTAAGGCATTCATACCATGCTCTTGGGGCTTGCTTAAGTCCATAGAGCGCCTTAGAGAGCTTACACACATGGTCGGGGTACCGTTCATCCTCGAAGCCAGGGGGTTGCTCCACGTACACCTCCTCCTTGATTGGCCCGTTGAGGAAAGCGCTCTTCACATCCATTTGGTACAACCTGAAAGAATGGTGAGCGGCATATGCTAGCAAGATTCGAATTGACTCTAGCCTAGCCACAGGAGCAAAGGTCTCCTCGAAATCCAAACCTGCGACTTGGGCATAACCTTTTGCCACAAGTCGAGCCTTGTTCCTCGTCACCACCCCGTGCTCGTCCTGTTTGTTGCGGAACACCCACTTGGTTCCCACAACATTTTGCTTAGGACGAGGCACCAGTGTCCAAACTTCATTGCGCTTGAAGTTGTTTAACTCCTCTTGCATGGCCAACACCCAGTCCGGATCTAGCAAGGCCTCTTCTACCCTGAAAGGCTCAATAGAAGAGACAAAGGAGTAATGCTCACAAAAATTAACTAATCGAGATCGAGTCGTTACTCCCTTGCTAATGTCACCCAGAATTTGGTCGACGGGATGATCCCTTTGAATCATTGCTCGAACTTGGGTTGGAGGTGCCGGTTGCACTTCTTCCTCCATCACTTGATTATCTTGTGCTCCCCCTTGATCAAGCGCCTCCACTTGAGGTACCTGTTCGTCATCTTTGGTTGGGGTATGCACCATAGTTGAGGAAGAAGGTTGATCTCGTTCATCTTGTTCCTGTGGCCGTACTTCTCCAATCGCCATGGTCCGTATAGCGGCCGTCGGAACATCTTCTTCATCTACATCATCACAATCAACAACTTGCTCTCTTGGAGAGCCATTAGTCTCATCAAATACAACGTCGCTAGAGACTTCAACCAAACCCGATGATTTGTTGAAGACTCTATACGCCTTTGTATTTGAGTCATAACCTAATAAAAACCCTTCTACAGCTTTGGGAGCAAACTTAGAATTTCTACCCTTCTTCACTAGAATGTAGCATTTACTCCCAAATACACGAAAGTACGATACATTGGGTTTGTTACCGGTTAGTAGCTCATATGACGTCTTCTTGAGGAGGCGATGAAGGTAGACCCTGTTGATGGCGTGGCAAGCAGTGTTAACGGCTTCCGTCCAAAAGCACTCGGGGGTCTTGAACTCTCCTAGCATCGTCCTCGCCATGTCGATGAGCGTCCTGTTCTTCCTCTCTACCACACCATTTTGCTGTGGTGTGTAGGGAGCGGAGAACTCGTGCTTGATCCCTTCCTCTTCAAGGAACTCCTCCACTTGAAGGTTCTTGAACTCGGACCCGTTGTCGCTCCTTATCTTCTTCACTTTGAGCTCAAACTCATTTTGAGCTCTCCTGAGGAAGCGCTTGAGGGTCCCTTGGGTTTCAGACTTATCCTGCAAAAAGAACACCCAAGTGAAGCGGGAAAAATCATCTACAATAACTAGACCATACTTACTCCCTCCTATGCTCAGATAGGCGACAGGTCCGAAGAGGTCCATATGCAGCAGCTCCAGGGGTCTTGAAGTGGTCATCACGTTCTTGCTGTGATGTGCTCCTCCCACTTGTTTACCTGCTTGACAAGCTGCACAAGGTCTATCTTTTTCGAAATGCACGTTAGTCAACCCTATCACGTGTTCTCCCTTTAGAAGCTTGTGAAGGTTCTTCATCCCCACATGTGCTAAGCGGCGATGCCACAGCCAGCCCATGCTAGTCTTAGCTATTAAGCATGCATCTAGACTGGCCTCTTCTTTTGCAAAATCAACTAAATAAAGTTTGCCGTCTAATACACCCTTAAAAGCTAGTGAACCATCACTTCTTCTAAAGACAGACACATCTACATTTGTAAATAGACAGTTATACCCCATATGACATAATTGACTAACAGATAGCAAATTATATCCAAGACTCTCTACTAAAAATACATTAGATATGGAGTGCTCATTAGAAATTGCAATTTTACCTAAACCTTTTACCTTGCCTTGATTCCCATCACCGAATACAATTGAATCTTGGGAATCTTTATTCTTGACGTAGGAGGTGAACATCTTCTTCTCCCTCGTCATATGGTTTGTGCATCCGCTGTCGATAATCCAGCTTGAACCCCCGGATGCATAAACCTGCAAGGCAAATTAGGCTTGGGACTTAGGTACCCAACTCATGTTGGGTCCTACAAGGTTAGTGCAAATTTCCTTAGGGACCCAAATGCAAGTTTTGTCTCCCTTGCATTTTGCCCCTAACTTCCTAGCAACAATTTTCTTATCCTTTCTACAAATAGCAAAGGAAGCATTTAAAGCATAATAAATTGTGGAAGGTTCATTCACTACTTTCCTAGGAGCATGAATAGCATTCTTTCTAGACACATGATGAATAGCATTTCTCCTAGACATATTTCTACCATGCATATAGGAAGAACTAGAAGCAAACATGGCATGAGAGTCAAAATCATCAAAAGCATTATAACTCCTATAAGCATTTCTAGTTTGTCTCCTATCATAATACATAAAAGCATGGTTCTTTTGCACATTACTAGCCATAGGGGCCTTCCCTTTCTCCTTGGCGGGAATGGGAGCCTTATGGCTTGTTAAGTTCTTGGCTTCCCTCTTGAAGCCAAGTCCATCCTTAATTGAGGGGTGTCTACCAACCGTGTAGGCATCCCTAGCAAATTTTAGTTTTTCAAAATCACTTTTGCTAGTCTTAAGTTGGACATTAAGACTAGCCACTTCATTATTTAGCTTTGCAATAGAAACTAGGTGTTCACTACAGGCATTAATATCAACATCCTTACACCTAGTGCAAATTTCAACATGTTCAACACAAGAGTTGGATTTATTTGCTTCTACTAGTTTAGCATTTAAATCATCGTTTATGCTCTTTAAGTTAGAAATAGAATCATGGCATGTTGACACTTCACAAGCAAGCATTTCATTCCTCTTAATTTCTAATGCAAGAGATTTTTGAGCCTCTACAAACTTATCATGTTCTTCATACAACAAATCCTCTTGCTTTTCTAAAAGTATATTCTTTTCATTCAAGGCATCAATTAATTCATTAATTTTGTCTATCTTAGATCTATCTAAGCCCTTGAACAAGCATGAATAATCTACTTCATCCTCATCACTAGATTCGTCCTCACTTGAAGAAGCATAGGTAGAATTGCGAGTACATACCTTCTTCTCCCTTGCCATAAGGCATGTGTGGCGCTCGTTGGGGAAGAGGGTTGATTTGTTGAAGGCGGTGGCGGCGAGTCCTTCATTGTCGGAGTCGGAAGAGGAGCAATCCGAGTCCCACTCCTTGCCTAGATGCGCCTCGCCCTTTGCCTTCTTGTAGTGCTTCTTCTTCTCCCTTTTGTTCCCCTTTTCCTGGTCACTTTCATTATCAGGACAGTTAGCAATAAAATGACCTAGCTTACCGCATTTGAAGCATGATCGCTTCCCCTTGGTCTTAGTCTTGCTCGGCTGTCCATTGCGACCCTTTAGCACCGTCTTGAAGCGCTTAATGATGAGAGCCATTTCTTCATCATTAAGCCCGGCCGCCTCAATTTGCGCCACCTTGCTTGGTAGTGCCTCCTTGCTCCTTGATGCCTTGAGAGCAATGGGTTGAGGCTCGTGGATTGGACCGTTCAACGCGTCATCGACGTACCTTGCCTCCTTGATCATCATCCGCCCGCTTACAAATTTTCCAAGAATTTCTTCGGGCGACATTTTGGTGTACCTGGGATTCTCACGAATATTATTCACCAAATGAGGATCAAGAACAGTGAAGGACCTTAGCATTAGGCGGACGACGTCGTGGTCCGTCCACCGCGTGCTTCCATAGCTCCTTATCTTGTTGACAAGGGTCTTGAGCCGGTTGTAAGTTTGAGTTGGCTCTTCTCCCCTTATCATGGCGAATCGTCCAAGCTCGCCCTCCACCAACTCCATCTTGGTGAGCATGGTGATGTCGTTCCCCTCGTGAGAGATCTTGAGGGTGTCCCATATCTGCTTGGCATTGTCCAAGCCGCTCACCTTATTGTACTCTTCCCTGCACAAAGATGCTAAGAGAACAGTAGTAGCTTGTGCATTTTTATGAATTTGTTCATTGATAAACATAGGGCTATCCGAGCTATCAAATTTCATTCCATTCTCTACAATCTCCCATATGCTTGGATGGAGAGAGAATAAATGACTACGCATTTTGTGACTCCAAAATCCGTAGTCCTCCCCATCAAAATGTGGAGGTTTACCAAGAGGAATGGAAAGTAAATGCGAATTCGAACTATGTGGAATACGAGAATAATCAAATGAGAAGTTCGAATTAACCGTCTTCCTGTAGTCGTTGTCGTCGTCCTTTTGGGAAGAAGAGGACTCATCGCTGTCGTAGTAGACGATCTCCTTGATGCGTCTTGTCTTCTTCTTCTTCCCATCTTTTCGCTTGTGTCCCGAGCCCGAGTTGTTGGACTTGTCATCCCTTGGCTCGTTGACGAAGGACTCCTTCTCCTTGTCGTTGATCACAATTCCTTTCCCCTTAGGATCCATCTCTTCGGGCGGTAAGTCCCTTTGTGAAGAGAACGGCTCTGATACCAATTGAGAGCACCTAGAGGGGGGGGGGTGAATAGGTGATCCTGTAAAACTTCAAAACTTAAGCCACAAAAACTTGTTAAGTGTTAGCACAAATATGGCCAAGTGGCTAGAGAGGAGTCAAAACACAATAACCACAAGAGGGCAATCACAGAGTTGACACGGTGGTTATCCCGTGGTTCGGCCAAGTACAAAACTTGCCTACTCCACGTTGTGGCGTCCCAACGGACGAGAGTTGCACTCAACTCCTCTCAAGTGATCCAATGATCAACTTGAATACCACGGTGTTTTTCTTTCCTTTGATCTTTTCCCGTTTGCGAGGAATCTCCACAACTTGGAGTCTCTCGCCCTTACAATTGAGTTCACAAAGAAATACGGAGTAAGGTGGGAATGAGCAACGCACACAAGACTCGAAAATCAGAACAACAACACGCACACAAGTCGCAACAAGAGCTCGCAACGCAACACAAAGAGTTCACAACTCCACAAGAGCTCTATATGCTATCACAATGAAACGAATGCGTGAGATTGATGTCTTGGTGCTTAGAAGAGTTGTAGGAATGCTTGGTGTGCTCCTCCATGCGCCTAGGGGTCCCTTTTATAGCCCCAAGGCAGCTAGGAGCCGTTGGGAACAAATCTGGAAGGCCATCTTTGCCTTCTGTCTCGTGGCGCACCGGACAGTCCGGTGCACACCGGACACTGTCCGGTGCCCGATTTGTTTCCATAAAAAGCGAAGCCGACCGTTGCCGACCGTTGCAGATCTGGCGCACCGGACAGTCCGGTGCACACCGGACAGTCCGGTGCTTCCTTCCGACCGTTGGCTCGGCCACGTGTCGCGCGCCGATCGCGCGGCCGACCGTTGGCCCGGCCGACCGTTGGCTCACCGGACAGTCCGGTGCACACCGGACAGTCCGGTGAATTTTAGCCGAAGTCGCCGGAGAAAAAACCGAGAGCGGCCTCTTCGGCCGAGGCAGCCTGGCGCACCGGACACTGTCCGGTGCACCACCGGACACTGTCTGGTGCACCACCGGACAGTCCGGTGCCCCAGACCGAAGCAGCCCCTTGGCTGTACACAGCCAAGTCTTCTCTTCTTCTTCTTCTTTCTGTTTCTAAACACTTAGACAAGATATTAGTACACAAAACCAATGTACTAAGGCTTAGAAACATACCTTTACTTGTGATTTGCAACTTGTCCATCCATGGGCATATTTTCACATATTGGCACCTGTGTTTGCACTTAATCACCAAAATACTTAGAAATGGCCCAAGGGCACATTTCCCTTTCAGTTTGTGTGCCTGTACACCTGATCTGTTTTATAATGTGTTGTTTGTTACGGGCCGATTTTTTCACCAGTGTTATGTGACGTTCTTCCATACTATGTGATAGTCGCCTAGAGGGGGGGTGAATAGGGCGAAGCTGAAATTCTCAAAAATAATCACAACTACAAGTCGGGTTAGCGTTAGAAATATAATTAAGTCCGCAAGAGAGGGCGCAAAATAAATCGCAAGCAAATGAAGAGTGTGACACGTGGATTTGTTTTATCGAGGTTCGGTTTTTGCAAACCTACTCCCCGTTGAAGTGGTCACAAAGACCGGGTCTCTTTCAACCCTTTCCCTCTCTCAAACGGTCCCTCGGACCGAGTGAGCTTTCTCTTCTTAATCACTTGGAACACAAAGTTCCTACAAGGACCACCACAAGATTGGTGTCTCTTGCCTCAATTTCAAATGAGTTTGATCGCAATAAGGAATCAAGAAAGAAGAAAGCAATCCAAGCGCAAGAGCTCGAAAGAACACAAGCAAATCTCTCTCACTAGTCACTAAAGCTTTGTGTGGAATTTGGGAGAGGATTTGATCTCTTGAGTGTGTCTAGAATTGAATGCCTAGCTCTTGTGAGTGGTTGGAAGTGTGAAAACTTGGATGCAATGAATGGTGGGTGGTTGGGGGTATTTATAGCCCCAACCACCAAACTAGCCGTTTGGTGGGGCTGACTGTCGTATGGTGCACCAGACAGTCCGGTGCACACCGGACATGTCCGGTGCGCCAGCCACGTCACCAAAGCCGTTGGGTTCCGACCGTTGGAGCTCTGTCTTCTGGGCCCGCCTGAATGTCCGGTGGCGCACCGAACATGTACTGTAGAGTGTCCGGTGCGCCAGTATGGGCGTGCCTGACTTCTGCGCGCGCTGGCACGCATTAAATGCGCTGCAGGTAGCCGTTGGCGCCGAAATATCTGTTGCTTCGATGTCACACCGGACAGTCCGGTGTACACCGGACATGTCCGGTGAATTATAGCGGACTAGCCGTTGCGAATTCCCGAAGCTGGCGAGTTCCTGAGGCGTCGTTCCTTGGAGCACCGGACACTGTCTGGTGTACACCGGACAGTCCGGTGAATTATAGTGGAGCGCCTCTGGATTTTCCCGAAGGTGACGAGTTCGACTTGGAGTCCTCTGGTGCACCGGACACTGTCCGGTGGCACACCGGACAGTCCGGTGTGCCAGACCAGGGCACACTTCGGTTATCCCTTTGCTCTCTTTGTTGAACCCAGTTCTTGGTCTTTTTATTGGCTAAGTGTGAACCTTTTGGCACCTGTATAACTTATACACTAGAGCAAACTAGTTAGTCCAAATATTTGTGTTGGACAATTCAACCACCAAAATCAATTAGGAACTAGGTGTAAGCCTAATTCCCTTTCAATCTCCCCCTTTTTGGTAATTGATGCCAACACAAACCAAAGCAAATATGAAAGTGCATAATTGAACTAGTTTTCATAATGTAAGTGCAAAGGTTGCTTGGAATTGAGCCAATATAAATACTTATAAGATATGCATGGATTGTTTCTTCATTTTTAACATTTTGGACCACGCTTGCACCACATGTTTTGTTTTTGCAAATTCTTTTGTAAATCCTCTTCAAAGTTCTTTTGCAAATGGTCAAAGGTAAGTGAATAAGATTTTACGAAGCATTTTCAAGATTTGAAATTTTCTCCCCTTGTTTCAAATGCTTTTCCTTTGCCTAAACAAAACTCCCCCTTAATGAAATCCTCCTCTTAGCGTTCAAGAGGGTTTTGAGATATCAATTTTGAAATACTACTTTCTCCCCCTTTTGAACACAATAGGGTACCAATTTGAAATTTCCAATTGAAAAACTCTTTTAAAATTAGGTGGTGGTGCGGTCCTTTTGCTTTGGGCTAATACTTTCTCCCCCTTTGGCATGAATCGCCAAAAACGGAGTCATTTGAGCCCTAAAGAGAATTCTCTCCCCCTTTGGTTATAAATAAATGAGTGAAGATTATACCAAAGACGAAGTCCTTTTGCTTTGGACTCTCCCCCAAAAGATGGAGAGATGCGCGGAGCGACGGCGAAGGATGAGTTACGGAGTGGAAGCCTTTGTCTTCGCCGAAGACTCCAATTCCCTTTCAATATACCTATGACTCGGTTTGAAATTCACTTGAAAACACATTAGTCATAGCACATGAAAGAGACGTGATCAAAGGTATATAGAAGAGCTATGTGTGCAAATCAACAAAAGAAGTTCCTAGAATCAAGAATATTTAGCTCATGCCTAAGTTTGTTAAAAGTTTGTTCATCAAGAGGCTTGGTAAAGATATCGGCTAATTGATCTTTAGTATTAATGTATGAAATCTCGATATCTCCCTTTTGTTGGTGATCCCTTAAAAAGTGATACCGAATGGCTATGTGTTTAGTGCGGCTATGCTCAATGGGATTATCCGCCATGCGGATTGCACTCTCATTATCACATAGAAGAGGAACTTTGGTTAATTTGTAACCATAGTCCCTAAGGGTTTGCCTCATCCAAAGTAGTTGCGCGCAACAATGGCCTGCGGCAATATACTCGGCTTCGGCGGTAGAAAGAGCTACAAAATTTTGCTTCTTTGAAGCCCAAGACACCAAGGATCTTCCCAAGAACTGGCAAGTCCCTGATGTGCTCTTTCTATTAATTTTACAACCCGCCCAATCGGCATCCGAATAACCAATTAAATCAAAAGTGGATCCCCTAGGATACCAAAGCCCAAACTTAGGAGTATAAACTAAATATCTCAAGATTCGTTTTACGGACGTAAGGTGAGCTTCCTTAGGGTCGGCTTGGAATCTTACACACATGCATACGGAAAGCATAATATCCGGTCGAGATGCACATAAATAGAGTAAAGATCCTATCATCGACCGATATACCTTTTGATCGACGGATTTACCTCCTTCGTCGAGGTCGAGATGCCCATTGGTTCCCATGGGTGTCTTGATGGGTTTGGCATCCTTCATCCCAAACTTGCTTAGAATATCTTGAGTATACTTCGTTTGGCTTAGGAAGGTGCCCTCTTGGAGTTGCTTCACTTGAAATCCTAAGAAATACTTCAACTCCCCCATCATAGACATCTCGAATTTTTGTGTAATGATCCTACTAAATTCTTCACATGTAGACTCGTTAGTAGACCCAAATATAATATCATCAACATAAATTTGGCATACAAACAAGTCATTTTCAAGAGTTTTAGTAAATAAAGTAGGATCAGCCTTTCCAACTTTGAAGCCATTAGTGATAAGAAAATCTCTTAGGCATTCATACCATGCTCTTGGGGCTTGCTTGAGCCCATAAAGCGCCTTAAAGAGTTTAAAAACGTGGTTAGGATACTCACTATCTTCAAAGCTGGGAGGTTGCTCAACATAGACCTCTTCCTTGATTGGTCCATTGAGGAAGGCACTTTTCACGTCCATTTGATAAAGCTTGAAGCCATTGTAAGTAGCATAGGCCAATAATATGCGAATTGACTCAACCCTAGCTACGGGTGCATAGGTTTCACAAAAATCCAAACCTTCGACTTGGGAGTATCCTTTGGCCACAAGTCGAGCTTTGTTCCTTGTCACCACACCATGCTCATCTTGCTTGTTGCGGAAACCCCATTTGGTTCCTACAATATTTTGGTTAGGACGTGGAACTAAATGCCATACCTCATTCCTAGTGAAATTGTTGAGCTCCTCTTGCATCGCCACCACCCAATCCGAATCTTGAAGTGCTTCCTCTACCCTGTGTGGCTCAATAGAGGAAACAAAAGAGTAATGCTCACAAAAATGTGCAACATGAGATCTAGTGGTTACCCCCTTATGAATGTCGCCGAGGATGGTGTCGACGGGGTGATCTCGTTGGATTGCTTGATGGACTCTTGGGTGTGGCGACCTTTGTTCTTCATCCTCCTTATCTTGATCATTTGCATCTCCCCCTTGATCATTGCTGTCATCTTGAGGTGGCTCATTTGCTTGATCTTCTCCTTCATCAACTTGAGCCTTATCCTCATTTTGAGTTGGTGGAGATGCTTGCGTGGAGGAGGATGGTTGATCTTGTGCACTTGGAGGCTCTTCGGATTCCTTAGGACACACATCCCCAATGGACATGTTCCTTAGCGCGGTGCATGGAGCCTCTACATCACCTATCTCATCAAGATCAACTTGCTCTACTTGAGAGCCGTTAGTCTCATCAAACACAACGTCACAAGAAACTTCAACTTGTCCAGTGGACTTGTTAAAGACTCTATATGCCCTTGTGTTTGAATCATATCCTAGTAAAAAGCCTTCTACAGTCTTAGGAGCAAATTTAGATTTTCTACCTCTTTTAACAAGAATAAAGCATTTGCTACCAAAGACTCTAAAATATGAAATGTTGGGCTTTTTACCGGTTAGGAGTTCATAAGATGTCTTCTTGAGGATTCGGTGTAGATATAACCGGTTGATGGCGTAGCAAGCGGTGTTGACCGCCTCGGCCCAAAACCGATCCGAAGTCTTGTACTCATCAAGCATGGTTCTTGCCATGTCCAATAGAGTTCTATTCTTCCTCTCCACTACACCATTTTGTTGAGGGGTGTAGGGAGAAGAGAACTCATGCTTGATGCCCTCCTCCTCAAGGAAGCCTTCAATTTGAGAGTTCTTGAACTCCGTTCCGTTGTCGCTTCTAATCTTTTTGATCCTCAAGCCAAACTCATTTTGAGTCCGTCTCAAGAATCCTTTTAAAGTCTCTTGGGTATGAGTTTTTTCCTGCAAAAAGAACACCCAAGTGAAGCGAGAATAATCATCCACAATAACAAGACAGTACTTACTCCCGCCGATGCTTATGTAAGCGATCGGGCCGAATAGGTCCATGTGTAGGAGCTCCAGTGGCCTGTCGGTCATCATGATGTTCTTGTGTGGATGATGGGCACCAACTTGCTTTCCTGCTTGGCATGCGCTACAAACCCTGTCTTTCTCAAAATGAACATTTGTTAATCCTAAAATGTGCTCTCCCTTTAGAAGCTTGTGAAGATTCTTCATTCCAACATGGGCTAGTCGGCGATGCCAGAGCCAACCCATGTTAGTCTTAGCAATTAAGCATGTGTCGAGTTCAGCTCTATCAAAATCTACTAAGTATAGCTGACCCTCTAACACACCCTTAAATGCTATTGAATCATCACTTCTTCTAAAGACAGTGACACCTACATCAGTAAAGAGACAGTTGTAGCCCATTTTGCATAACTGAGATACAGAAAGCAAATTGTAATATAATGAATCTACAAGAAAAACATTGGAAATAGAATGGTCAGAAGATATAGCAATTTTACCCAATCCTTTGACCAAACCTTGATTTCCATCCCTGAATGTGATAGCTCGTTGGGGATCTTGGTTTTTCTCATAGGAGGAGAACATCTTTTTCTCCCCTGTCATGTGGTTTGTGCATCCGCTGTCGATGATCCAACTTGAGCCCCCGGATGCATAAGCCTACAAAACAAGTTTAGTTCTTGACTTTAGGTACCCAAACGGTTTTGGGTCCTTTGGCATTAGAAACAAGAACTTTGGGTACCCAAACACAAGTCTTGGAGCCCTTGTGTTTGTCCCCAATAAACTTGGCAACTACCTTGCCGGATTTGTTAGTTAAAACATATGATGCATCAAAAGTTTTGAATGAAATGTCATGATCATTTGATGCATTAGGAGTTCTCTTCTTAGGCAACTTAGCACGGGTTGGTTGCCTAGAACTAGATGTCTCACCCTTATACATAAAAGCATGATTTGGGCCAGAGTGAGACTTCCTAGAGTGAATTCTCCTAATCTTGCTCTCGGGATAACCGGCAGGGTACAAAATGTAACCCTCGTTATCCTGAGGCATGGGAGCCTTGCCCTTTACAAAATTAGACAATCTTTTAGGAGGGACATTAAGTTTGACATTGTCTCCCCTTTGGAAGCCAATGTCATCCTTGATCCCAGGGCGTCTCCCATTATTAAGCATACTACGAGCAAATTTAAATTTTTCATTCTCTAAGTTATGCTCGGCAATTTTAGCATCTAATTTTGCTATATGATCATTTTGATGTTTAATTAAAGACATGTGATCATGAATAGCATTAATATCAACATCTCTACATCTAGCACAAATAGATACATGTTCAACGATAGATGTAGAGGGTTTGCAAGATTTTAATTCTACAACCTTAGCATGTAATATATCGTTTTCACTTCTAAGGTTAGAAATAGTAACATTGCAAACATCAAAATCTTTAGCCTTAGCAAGCAATTTCTCATTTTCAATCCTAAGGCTAGCAAGAGAAACATTCAACTCATCAATCCTAGCAAGTAAATCAACATTATCATCTCTAGGATTGGAAGTTGAAACATTACAAATATGAGAATCAACCTTAGCAATTAATTTCGCATTTTCATTTCTAATGTTGGCAATAGTGTCATGGCATGTGCTTAGCTCACTAGATAATTTCTCATATTTTTTACCTCTAGAGCATAAGCATTCTTAACCTTAACATGCTTTTTATTTTCCTTGATTAGAAAGTCCTCTTGGGAGTCCAAGAGATCATCCTTTTCATGGATGGCACTAATTAGCTCATTTAGTTTTTCCTTTTGTTCCATGTTAAGGTTGGCAAAAAGGGTACACAAATTATCTTCCTCATCACTAGCATTATCATCACTAGAAGATTCATATTTAGTGGATGATTTTGATTTAACCTTCTTCCTTTTGTCGTCCTTTGCCATGAGGCACTTGTGGACAACGTTGGGGAAGAGGAGGCCCTTGGTGACGGCGATGTTGGCAGCGTCCTCGTCGGAGGAGGAGTCGGTGGAGCTCTCGTCGGAGTCCCACTCCCGGCAAACATGGGCATCACCGCCCTTCTTCTTGTAGTACCTCTTCTTTTATCTCCTCTTGCCCTTCTTGTCGTTGCCCCTGTCACTGGATATTGGACATTTTGCAATAAAATGACCGGGCTTACCACATTTGTAGGACACTTTCTTGGAGCGGGGTTTGTAGTCCTTCCCCCTCCTTTGTTTGAGGATTTGACGGAAGCTCTTGATGATGAGCGTCATCTCCTCGTTGTCGAGCTTGGAAGCGTCGATGGGTTGTCTACTCGATGTAGACTCCTCCTTCTTCTCCTCTGTCGCCTTGAATGCGACCAGTTGTGCTTCGGATGTGGAGGAGGTGCCTTGCTCGATAATTTTCTTTGAGCCTTTAATCATTAGCCCAAAGCTCACAAATTTTCCTATAACTTCCTCGGGAGACATTAGTTTATATCTAGGATCACCTCGAATTAATTGAACTTGTGTAGGATTGAGAAATACGAGGGATCTAAGAATAACCTTGACCATCTCATGGTCATCCCATTTTTCGCTCCTGAGGTTGCGCACTTGGTTCACCAAGGTCTTCAAGCGGTTGTACATAGCTTGTGGATCCTCCCCTTGGTGAAGCATGAAGCGATCGAGCTCCCCCTCGATCGTTTCCCGCTTGGTGATCTTTGTCACCTCGTCTCCTTCGTGCGCGGTCTTGAGTACGTCCCAAATTTCCTTCACACTTTTTAACCCTTGCACCTTATTATACTCCTCTCAACTTAGAGAGGCGAGGAGTATAGTAGTGGCTTGGGAATTAAGGTGGTGAATTTGAGCCACCTCGTCCGAGTCGTAGTCTTCATCCCCTACGGATGGTACCTGTACACCAAACTCAACAACATTCCATATGCTTGTGTGGAGTGAGGTTAGATGATGCCTCATTTTGTCACTCCACATATTATAATCTTCACCGTCAAAACCGGTGGTTTGCCTAATGGAACGGAGAGTAAAGGAGTATGTTTTGAAACATGGGGATAGCGTAGAGGAATCTTACTATACTTCTTGCGTTCTTGGCGCTTAGAAGTAACGGACGGTGCATCGGAATCGGAGGTCGATGGTGATGAAGAGTCGGTCTCGTAGTAGACCACTTTCCTCATCCTCTTGTGTTTGTCGCCAGGATTTCTTCTCCTTCCCCTTCCCTTTGTTGGAGGAGTTTTTCTTCTTCTTCCTCTTGTTGCGGGACTCTTCCGATGAAGTCGACCCGTGGCTTGTAGCGGGCTTGTCGCCGGTCTCCATCTCCCTCTTGGCGAGTTCTCCCGACATCACTTCGAGCGGTTAGGCTCTAATGAAGCACCGGGCTTTGATACCAATTGATAGTCGCCTAGAGGGGGGGCTGAATAGGGCGAAACTGAAATTCTCAAAAATAATCACAACTACAAGCCGGGTTAGCGTTAGAAATATAATTAAGTCCGCAAGAGAGGGTGCAAAACAAATCGCAAGCAAATGAAGAGTGTGACACGTGGATTTGTTTTACCGAGGTTTGGTTTTTGCAAACCTACTCCCCGTTGAGGTGGTCACAAAGACCAGGTCTCTTTCAACCCTTTCCCTCTCTCAAACGGTCCCTCGGACCGAGTGAGCTTTCTCTTCTTAATCACTTGGAACACAAAGTTCCTACAAGGACCACCACAAGATTGGTGTCTCTTGCCTCAATTTCAAATGAGTTTGATCGCAATAAGGAATCAAGAAAGAAGAAAGCAATCCAAGTGCAAGAGCTCGAAAGAACACAAGCAAATCTCTCTCACTAGTCACTAAAGCTTTGTGTGGAATTTGGGAGAGGATTTGATCTCTTGAGTGTGTCTAGAATTGAATGCCTAGCTCTTGTAAGTGGTTGGAAGTGTGAAAACTTGGATGCAATGAATGGTGGGTGGTTGGGGGTATTTATAGCCCTAACCACCAAACTAGCCGTTTGGTGGGGCTGACTGTCGTATGGTGCACCGGACAGTCCGGTGCACACCGGACATGTCCGGTGCGCCAGCCACGTCACCAAAGCCGTTGGGTTCCGACCGTTGGAGCTTGTCTTCTGGGCCCGCCTGAATGTCCGGTGGCGCACCGGACATGTACTGTAGAGTGTCCGGTGCGCCAGTATGGGCGTGCCTGACTTCTGCGCGCGCTGGCGCGCATTAAATGCGCTGCAGGTAGCCGTTGGCGCCGAAATATCCGTTGCTTCGATGTCACACCGGACAGTCCGGTGTACACCGGACATGTCCGGTGAATTATAGCGGACTAGCCGTTGCGAATTCCCGAAGCTGGCGAGTTCCTGAGGCGCCGTTCCTTGGAGCACCGGACACTGTCCGGTGTACACCGGACAGTCCGGTGAATTATAGTGGAGCGCCTCTGGATTTTTCCGAAGGTGACGAGTTCGACTTGGAGTCCTCTGGTGCACCGGACACTGTCCGGTGGCACATCGGACAGTCCGGTGCGCCAGACCAGGGCACACTTCGGTTATCCCTTTGCTCTCTTTGTTGAACCCAGTTCTTGGTCTTTTTATTGGATAAGTGTGAACCTTTTGGCACCTGCATAACTTATACGCTAGAGCAAACTAGTTAGTCCAAATATTTGTGTTGGACAATTCAACCACCAAAATCAATTAGGAACTAGGTGTAAGCCTAATTCCCTTTCACTATGCGATATATAGGGCTATGCCTGATTCTCCATGCATGTGTGTTGCGAGATGCCACGAAGCGAAGCGCCCGAGGCACAGTGCAATTGCACAGGGTTAGTCCTCACAAATTCGCTGCTTTGTTTATGCATGCGATGGCTGGTACCCATCCTGATTTGCAATGCTTCTCTTGTGGGCCAAAAAATACACAACCTCTTTAGATTGCCCAGTCTTTGTGACGACTGATGCCCATCGCATTTTGCATGGTGAAGACGAAGTAGACCCATCTAACCTTCTGGGGACCTCTAACCAGCCAATACCTATGCTACATGGAACACGTGCGTAATCCATGTTTGTTGAGCCATTACTTCAGCAAAAAACAATATGGTGTTAGTGATGCTTATGCCGGCACATGTAGTAGATCTATAATGTCATTCCCTTCAGCGCTTGCAACATCCAATAGGCGATGCCGACGCAGCAGAGTACATCACATGGTACCTGACGAACCATTGTCGACCACGCTTCCTTTGGACAGGTCATACGTAGATGCTCTAAAAGGTGTGTATTATGCCCAACATTCCTGGTAGCATTCTTCCTGCTTGGCTTTGGTGCTACCCTTTCTCTTCTTCCTGTGTAGATGCCTACCCTAAGAGGTCATACTACGGTGGACCTGAACACATATGCCCATACTGCCATGTTGTTTTCTGGTTCCAGGAGTGTGTTAAAAACAATTTCTGCTCCACCCAGAGGAAAATTGTGTACAACCTTTGCTGCAAAGGAGGGAAAGTGAACCTAAAACCATTTGAGCGTCCGCCGCCTTTGCTTGCTAATCTTTTGAGATTTGATGGAGGTACTCGCTCGAGGCGTTTCTTGAGGCTTATCCGGTCCTACAATTCATTGTTTGCATTCACCTCTTTCGGTGCAGCTATCGACAAAACGATAAATAACGGCACTGCACCTTACGTTTTCAAAATTAATGGGGTGGTGCACCATAAGATTGGCACCCTACTTCCACAGCGTGGGACACAACCAAAATTTGCCCAGCTGTACACATATGACACGGAACATGAGACCCAGAATAGGCTAGGCATGTTTGAGACCGATGATGGCGCTGGTGGCCAGCCAGACCCTGCAATGGCGTCGTTGCTGCTCGATATGCTAAATGAAAACAACTCGCTTGTCAAAGTGTTCCGATACGCGAGAGAGCGCCTTGAGCGTGAGGGTGATCAAAAGATAACACTCATATTGCTAGGTTGTAACACATGCCATGATGTACAATACAACCTACCCTCAAATGGTGAGATCGCTGCCATTATAGTTGGCGACTACACAGCTGGGGAATACACATACGATGTTCTTGTGCATGATAGAGAGTGTGGCCTAAAACGTGTTTCATGCTTGCATCCAACATACATGCCTTTGCAATACCCGCTGTTGTTTCCTTACGGTGAACATGGCTTCCATCTTGGTATTAGGTACTTTGGTGCAGACGATGTTGGTTCATCAAAACGAAAATATGTTACGATGCTTGAGTTTGTAAGGAGACACCTGCACTACAGATTGGACGCGCCGAACCCATATACGTGTTACGGTAGATTAAGTGATCAAATAGATGTCGATGCGTATTCAACTATCGAGGGCAACAAGCTACAGTTCATAGAAAGCCACCAAAGCGATCTACGGTCAGAAACTGTGCAGGGCATAGCTGACGCCATTGATAAGGGCTTCGTTAATGCTGATTCGATTGGCGGTCGGGTAGTTGTTCCTGTCAGCTTCACTGGTGGTAGAAGGTACCATGTCATGAATTACCAGGACGCAATGGCTATATGTAGGGTATACGGACCACCGGATCTTTTTGTGACTTTTACTTGTAATACCAAGTGGAGGGAAATAGCAGATGCCTTATGCTTTGAACCTAGCCAACAACCATGCGACCGTTCGGACCTGGTGGTGTGTGTGTTCCATATGAAAGTAAACAAATTCGTAGCGGATATTAGAGAGGGAAAGACATTTGGTTCGATACTTGTAGTCCTATACACTATTGAATTCCAAAAGCGTGGCTTGCCGCATATACACTGCCTTATGTGGCTAGCCGATGGGAACAAAGAGTTTAGTGCTTCTATTGTTGACAAATTCATTTGTGCTGAGATTCCTGATATCGTCGCTGACCCTTTAGGGTTTGCTTTGGTCGACGAATTCATGATGCATGGTCCCTGTGGTGCCGACAATAGAAGATGCCCATGTATGAAAAACGACAAGTGCAGCAAAAATTTCCCAAAGACCTTCCAAGATGAGACCATCTTATATGGATTTGGCTTTACTATCTATAGGCGTAGGCCTGATGGCAGACATGTTCTCAAGAATGGTGTGAGACTTGATAATAGAAACGTTGTTCCATATAATATGCACCTCCTGAAAAAGTATAATGCACACATAAACATTGAATGGTGCAGCAAGTCAAACATGATTAAATATATATTCAAGTATGTTATGAAGGGAATCGATAGAGCAAAGGTGTACTTTGAAATCACCGCAAACACGTCTAACGCGTTGCCTGGTGCGCAGGTAGCACCACTGAATGAAATCCAGGAATACATCGATGCTAGGTACTTGTCTACATGTGAAGCATTGTGGCGCGCATTTGAATATGACATTCACTTTAGAGTGCCTTCTGTTGAGCAGCTTGTTGTACATCTTCCTGGGTTAAACCACGTGCGCTACGAACCTGGCGCAGACCTACATGCGTTGCTTGCTAGCTCCACGGCTAAAAACACAATGCTAACTGAATGGTTTGAGACTAATTTGAGGCCTGAATAGGCTAGATGCTTGACGTATTGCGACTTCCCAAAGCAATGGACATGGGATGCCTCGGCCCGATGTTGGAAATCGAGGTCTCGCTGCACAAAAATTGGACGCATGTACTATGTACATCCTACTGCTGACGAACTATACTACTTACGCATGCTATTGATGATAGTTAAGGGTTCGACAAGCTATGTTGATATCAGGACGTTCAACGGTCAAGTGTATGACACATTCCGTGATGTGTGCAAGGCGCGTGGGTTGCTTGAGAGCGATAATGAGTGGAAGCTGTTGTTTGACGAGGCGATCATATCTGCGTCCTCGTACCAGCTTAGACAGCTTTTTGTGACCGTAGTTATGTTCTGTCCTGTTGGTAACGTTCGTGCATTATTTGATACATACTGGCTATCTTTTACAGATGACATTGGTCGACAATTTAGAGATACACTGGGAAATCCTAACTACAACATACCGTAGGAACAACTCATGTCCCTCCTGATACGCAAACTCTCAGATGCCTTTGCTAATAGTGGCGGGAACATAAATGACTATGGTCTGCCAAAGATAGATGTCCAATGCGCTTTTGTGGATGAGAACATATTAATTAATGATGAAATTTATCCTGAGCCATTAATGTTGTCGATGCACGCTGATTCCTTGGTTACACAGTTGAATGCGGACCAGCGAACCATTTACGATACCATACTTGGCTGTGTTTACAGTAACTCGCTGGGGTTTTTCTTTGTCTGTGACCATGGTGGCACATGCAAAACCTTCCTATGGAACACTATAATCGCATAGTTACGTTCCGAAAAGAAAATAGTGCTTGCAGTGGCCTCCTCTGGTGTCGCATCCCTACTTTTGCCCAAAGGGCGCACTGCACATTCAAGATTTAAAATACCATTCGATGTAAACGATGCTAGCACGTGCAATGTCAATAGGGGTACCATGCTTGCTGAACTTATACAGGTGTCCTCCCTCATTATATAGGACGAGGCGCCAATGACGCATCGTTGGTGCTTTGAGGCTTTAGATAAGACAATGTGTGATATTCTTTCAGAACATACTCCTTCAAATGTGCTCCTCTCGTTTGGTGGCAAGACTGTAGTTCTTGGTGGCGATTTCCGGCAAATACTACCTGTTGTTAGAAAAGGATCTCGCTCTTCCATAGTTAATGCCTCTATTACAAACTCTAATCTATGGCGCCATATTGTTCTCCTTAGGCTGCGCACCAACATGCACCTTTTTTATCCCTCTTTGCAAGTAGATGCGCGAAACGAGCTCGACATGTTTGCCAGATGGGTCCTATCTATTGGTGATGGTACCTTGCCTGCTGAAAGAAGAGCGAGCGAGCGTGAGGCTACGTGGATTACAATCCCTGAAGATTTGTTGCTCCGGGTTGAGGGTGATAAGGTAGCTGCGCTTGTATCAAAAGTATACCCATATTTTCTGTTGAATTACCGAGATCCCACGTACCTTTCCTCACGTGCCATTGCTTGCCCAAATAATGCCACAGTCGATGACGTTAACAACTACGTCCTCTCGTTTCTCCTGGAGACACCATCCAATACCTGAGTTGTGACGTTATAGCAAAATCATCGGAACACATACCAGACTTCGACGTCCTCTACCCTACCGAATTCTTAAACTCAATTGATGCAAACAATTTTCCTACCCACAAACTCGAGCTAAAAAAGGGTGCCATTGTGATGTTGTTGTGCAACCTGAATCAAAATAAGGGTCTCTGTAATGGCACAAGGCTTCTTGTCACTCAACTCGGTCAACGCATCTTGCACTGCGTAGTGCTTAGAGGATCAAATGTTGGGGAAGAAGTCTTAATACCGAGGATTGCCCTCAATACTACTGATGTGAAGTGGCCCTTCACACTTCAGCGACACCAATTCCTAGTGTGTCTGTGTTATGCAATGACGATAAATAAAAGGCAGGGGAAAACGTTATCAAGAGTTGGCCTTTACCTCAAGAGACCTGTCTTTACACATGGCCAACTTTATGTGGCTGTCTCCCGTTCAGCGGAAGAAGTCTTAATACCGTTTATGAAGCTGGCTCGTGTGGCTCACAGACTCAGAATGTTGTTTACAAGGAAGTCCTTGCTGCCGCTGATGCGGCTGCCACTTAGCCCTTTTCCTACTTGGTTGCTATAGCGCCACGTGTGGCGTTTGTAAATAAATAACGTTGTCAAGTACCTACGCGTTTGTTTATTATACTTTTGTTTCTATGTTTGTAACTGCTTATGTGTGCTATGTATAGGTTGGTACGAGAGTCGTGCTTTTTTGTCATGCTTTAACATGCTGCTTCATGCATGGGTTCCGATGTCCTTGCTCTTATTAGTTCCAATGGGTGTCTTGACGGGCTTAGCATCCTTCATCCCAAACTTGTTGAGTATATCTTGAATGTACTTAGTTTGGCTGATGAAGGTGCCCTATTGGAGTTGCTTCACTTGAAATCCTAGGAAATACTTCAACTCCCCCATCATAGACATCTCGAATTTTTGAATCATTATCCTACTAAACTCTTCACAAGTAGATTTGTTAGTAGACCCAAATATGATATCATCAACGTAAATTTGGCATACAAACAAATCATTTTCAATGGTTTTAGTAAAGAGTGTAGAATCGGCTTTTCCGACTTTGAAGTCATTAGTGATAAGGAAATCTCTTAGGCATTCATACCATGCTCTTGGGGCTTGCTTGAGCCCATAAAGCGCCTTTGAGAGTTTATACACATGGTTAGGGTACTCATTATCTTCAAAGCCGGGAGGTTGCTCAACATAGACCTCTTCCTTGATTGGTCCATTGAGGAGGCACTCTTCATGTCCATTTGATAAAGCTTAAAGCCATGGTAAGTAGCATAGGCAAGTAATATACGAATCGACTCAAGCCTAGCTACGGGTGCATAGGTTTCACCGAAACCCAAACCTTCGACTTGTGAATATCCTTTGGCTACAAGTCGGGCTTTGTTCCTTGTCACCACACCATGCTCATCTTGCTTGTTGCGGAATACCCACTTGGTTCCTACAACATTTTGGTTAGGACGTGGAATAAGATGACATACCTCATTCCTTGTGAAGTTGTTGAGTTCCTCTTGCATTGCCAACACCCAATCTGAATCTCTTAATGCATCTTCCACCCTGTATGGCTCAATAGAAGACACAAAAGAGTAATGTTCACAAAAATGTGCAACACGAGATCGAGTGGTTACCCCCTTATGAATATCGCCGAGGATGGAGTTCACGGGGTGATCTCTTTGTATCGCTTGGTGGACTCTTGGGTGTGGCGGTCTTTGACCCTGTACTTCTTGTCCATCTTCCTTGTCTTGATCATTATTATCTCCCCCTTGATCACTATCCTCCTCTTGAGGTGGCTCATCCTCTTGATCTTCATTTTCATCATCTTGAGCTTGATCCTCATCTTGGGTTGGTGGAGATGCTTGCATGGAAGATGACGGTTGATCTTGTGCTTGTGTGGGCTCTTCAAATTCCTTAGGACACACATCCCCAATGGACATGTTCCTTAGCGCGATGCATGGGGCCTCTTCATCATCTAGCTCATCAAGATCAACTTGCTCCACTTGGGAGCCATTAGTCTCATCAAACACAATGTCACAAGAAACCTCAACTAATCCCGTGGATTTGTTGAAGACTCTATATGCCCTTGTGTTTGAGTCATAACCAAGTAAAAAGCCTTCTATAGCCGGTGAGGAGTTTCTACCTCTTTTAACATTGGGCTTTTTACCGGTGAGGAGTTCATATGACGTCTTTTTGAGGATTCGGTGAAGGTAGAGCCGGTTGATGGAGTAGCAGGCAATGTTAATCGCCTCAGCCCAGAACCGGTCCGGAGTCTTGTACTCATCAAGCATGGTCCTTGCCATGTCAAGTAGAGTTCTATTCTTCCTCTCCACTACACCATTTTGTTGTGGTGTGTAGGGAGAAGAGAACTCATGCTTGATGCCCTCATCCTCAAGAAAGTCTTCTATTTGAGAGTTCTTGAACTCCGTCCCATTGTCGCTTCTTATTTTCTTGATCCTTAATCCGAACTCGTTTTGAGCTCGTCTCAAGAATCCCTTTAAATACTCTTGGGTTTTAGATTTTTCTGCAAAAAGAATACCCAAGTGAAGCGAGAATAATCATCCACAATTACAAGACAATACTTACTCCCGCCGATGCTTATGTAAGTGATCGTGCCGAATAAATCCATGTGGAGTAGTTCAAGCGGCATGTCGGTTGTCATGATGTTCTTGTGTGGATGATGGGCACCAACTTGCTTTCCTGCTTGACATGCGCTACAAACCCTGTCTTTCTCAAAATGAACATTTGTTAGTCCCAAAATATGTTCTCCCTTTAGAAGCTTGTGAAGATTCTTCATTCCAACATGGGCTAGTCGGCGATGCCGGAGCCAACCCTATATTAGTCTTAGCAATTAAGCAAGTATCGAGTTCAGCTCTATTGAAGTCAACTAAGTATAGTTGACCCTCTAATACTCCCTTAAATGCTACTGAATCACCACTTCTTCTAAAGACAGTAACACCTATATCCGTAAAAAGACAGTTGTAACCCATTTTGCATAATTGAGAAACAGAAAGCAAATTGTAATCTAGAGAATCTATAAGAAAAACATTGGAAATAGAATGGTCAGGTGATATAGCAATTTTACCAAGTCCTTTGACCAAACCTTGATTTCCATCTCCGAATGTGATAGCTCTTTGGGGATCATCATTTTTCTCGTAGGAGGAGAACATCCTTTTCTCCCCTGTCATGTGGTTTGTGCATCCGCTATCAATGATCCAACTTGAGCCCCCGAATGCATAAACCTACAAAACAATTGAGGCCTTGTTCTTAGGTACCCAAACGGTCTTGGGTCCTTTCACATTAGAAACAAGCACCTTGGGTACCCAAACACAAGTCTTGGAGCCCTTGTGTTTGCCCCCAACATATTTGGCAACTACTTTGCCTGATTTGTTAGTTAAAACATAAGAAGCATCAAAAGTCTTAAATGAAACATTAGGCTCATTTGATGCAACAGGACATTTCTTTCTAGGCATTTTAACATGGGTGGAATGCCTAGAACTAGATGTCTCATTCTTATACATAAAAGCATGATGAGAACCAGAACGAGACTTCCTAGAATGAATTCTCCTAATTTTATGCTCAGGATAACCAGCAGGATATAAAATGTAACCCTCGTTATCTTGTGCCATGGGAGCCTTGCCCTTAACAAAATTAGACAATCTCTTTGGGGCATTAAGCTTGACATTGTCTCCCTGTTGGAAGCCAATGCCATCCTTAATACCAGGGCGTCTCCCATTATAGAACATGCTCCTAGCAAATTTAAAATTTTCATTTTCTATCTCATGCTCATTGATTTTACTAGTTAGTTGTGCTATGTGATCATTTTGTTCTTTAATTAAAGCCAGGTGATCATGGATAGCATCAACATTAATATCTCTACATCTCATGCAAATAGAAACATGATCAACAGTGGATGTAGAGGGTTTGCAAGATTTTAAATCATCGATCTTAGCATGTAAAATAACATTCTCATCTCTAAGATTGGAAATAGAAACATTGCAAACATTTAAATCTTTAGCCTTTGAAATTAAACTAGCATTTTCAATTTTAAGGCTAGAAATTGTTTCATTCAATTTATCAATCTTAGTAATCAAACCAGCATTTTCATTTTTAAGATTGACAATTGAATCATGACAAACATTTGATTTTTCAACCTTAGCAAGTAAATTAGCATTCTCGTTTCTAAGGTTGGAAATAGTGTCATGGCAAGTGCTAAGCTCACTAGTTAATTTTTCACATTTCTCTATTTCCTGAGCATAAGCATTTTTCACTTTAACATGTTTTTTGTTTTCCTTAATAAGGAATTCCTCTTGGCTATCCAAGAGTTCATCCTTCTCATGAATGGCACCTATCAATTCATTTAATTTTTCTTTTTGCTGCATGTTTAAGTTGGCAAAAAGAGCAAGCAAATCATCTTCATCATCACTAGAGCTACCCTTATCACTAGATGTCGTATATTTAGTGGAGGCTCTAGATTTTACCTTCTTCTTTTTGCCGTCCTTTGCCATGAGGCACTTATGGCCGACGTTTGGGAAGAGGAGACCCTTATTGACGGCGATGTTGGCGGCATCCTCGTCGGAGGAGGAGTTGGTGGAGCTCTCGTCGAAGTCCCATTCCCGACACACGTGGGCATCGTCGCCCTTCTTCTTGTAGTACATCTTCTTTTCCTTCTTCTTCCCTCTCTTGTCGTCGCCCCTGTCACTAGAAATATGACATTTTGCTATAAAGTGACCGGGCTTACCACACTTGTAGCATATTTTCTTGGAGCGGGGTTTGTAATCCTTCCCCCTCCTTTGCTTGAGTATTTGGTGAAAGCTCTTGATGATGAGCGCCATTTCCTCGTTGTCGAGCTTGGAGGCATCGATGGGGAGCCTACTTGAGGTAGACTCTTCTTGAAAGCACCTAGAGGGGGGGGTGAATAGGTGATCCTGTAAAAACTTCAAAACTTAAGCCACAAAAACTTGTTAAGTGTTAGCACAGTTTATGCCAAGTGGCTAGAGAGGAGTCAAAACACAATAACCACAAGAATCCAATCACAGAGATGACACAGTGGTTATCCCGTGGTTCGGCCAAGTACAAAACTTGCCTACTCCACGTTGTGGCGTCCCAACGGACGAGAGTTGCACTCAACTCCTCTCAAGTGATCCAATGATCAACTTGAATACCACGGTGTTCTTGCTTTTCTTTTCTTAATCCCGTTTGCGAGGAATCTCCACAACTTGGAGCCTCTCGCCCTTACAAAAGATGTTCACAGAGAATCACAGAGCAAGGGAGGGATTAGCAACTCACACACGACACAAAGATCACAGCGAATACGCACACACAAGACCCAGACTTGAGCTCAAAAGACTAGCACACTAGAACGGAGCTCAAATCACTAGAATGTCGAACAAGTGCGCGAGATTGATGTGTGAGTGATCAAGAGTGCTCAAGGAATGCTTGGTGTCTTCCTCCATGCGCCTAGGGGTCCCTTTTATAGCCCCAAGGCAGCTAGGAGCCGTTGGGAACAAATCTGGAAGGCCATCTTTGCCTTCTGTCTCGTGGCGCACCGGACAGTCCGGTGCACACCGGACACTGTCCGGTGCCCGATTTGTTTCCTTAAATGGCGAAGCCGACCGTTGCCGACCGTTGCAGATCTGGCGCACCGGACAGTCCGGTGCACACCGGACAGTCCGGTGCTTCCTTCCGACCGTTGGCTCGGCCACGTGTCGCGCGCCGATCGCGCGGCCGACCGTTGGCCTGGCCGACCGTTGGCTCACCGGACAGTCCGGTGCACACCGGACAGTCCGGTGAATTTTAGCCGAAGTCGCCGGAGAAAAACCCGAGAGCGGCCTCTTCGGCCGAGGCAGCCTGGCGCACCGGACACTGTCCGGTGCACCACCGGACACTGTCCGGTGCACCACCGGACAGTCCGGTGCCCCAGACCGAAGCAGCCCCTTGGCTGTACACAGCCAAGTCTTCTCTTCTCTTCTTCTATCTGTTTCTAACACTTAGACAAATATATTAGTACACAAAACCAATGTACTAAGGCTTAGAAACATACCTTAACTTGTGATTTGCACTTTGTTCATCCTTGGGCATATTTTCACATTTAAGCACTTGTGTTTGCACTCAATCACCAAAATACTTAGAAATGGCCCAAAGGCACATTTCCCTTTCAATCTCCCCCTTTTTGGTGATTTATGCCAACACAACATAAAGTAGATAGCACAAGTGCAAAATCACTTCAAATAAAAACTCAAATTGGTTTTATTCAATTTTGACATATATGGATCATCCTTTGCCACCACTTGGTTTGTTTTTGCAAATCAAACTCAAATCTCTATCTCTAAGTCAAACACACATGTTGAAGTATAAAGAGAGTCATTCCAAAAGAGATTGATCAAAGATTTCAAAAACTCCCCCTATTTCCCATACTCAATACTTCTCCCCACAAGAAGCCAACTTTTGACAATAGAGACAATAAGAGACAATAAAAGCTTTTGACAAAACAAAAACTCTATCCTACTATTTTCAAAATCTCTCAAGTGGTAGCTGATCCATTTATCGCTTTGGCCTTTATTTTCTCCCCCTTTGGCATCAAGCACCAAAACGGGATCAATCTTGGCCTTTTAACCCCATTGCCTCACCAAAGTCTCCTATTAAGAGCAAATGGCAATAAGATTTCATGAGATGAACTTGGAATTAGTTACCCTCTCATCGGAGTGCAGTGGAAGTCTTTCATGGTCCAAGTCCACCTTTTCCCTTTCAATCCTCCTTCGAGACTAAATCAAGCAAACTCAAGCAAATGGTTAGTCTCAAAGGGTCAAGTTGTAACACATCTCCCCCTAAACATGTGCATCACTTTGCAACGGACTTGTGAGGTCCAGGGAGTGTTGGTACAACTTGAGCACCACAATAAGCAACAAAATGCAGAATGAACCTGATCAAATGCATAAACACATGTATGCTACAATTCAATCCAAGTTCCGCGAATCTAAGACATTTAGCTCACTACGCAGCCTGCAAAAGGTCTTTTCATCTAGAGGCTTGGTAAAGATATCGGCTAGCTGGTTCTCGGTGCTAACATGAAACACTTCGATATCTCCCTTTTGCTGGTGGTCTCTCAAAAAGTGATGCCGGATGTCTATGTGCTTTGTACGGCTGTGTTCAACAGGATTTTCCGCCATGCGGATAGCACTCTCATTGTCACATAGGAGTGGGACTTTGCTCAGATTGTAGCCAAAGTCCCTGAGGGTTTGCCTCATCCAAAGTAGTTGCGCGCAACACTGTCCTGCGGCAACATACTCGGCCTCAGCGGTGGATAGGGCAACGGAGGTTTGTTTCTTAGAGTTCCATGACACCAGGGACCTTCCTAAGAATTGGCACGTCCCCGATGTACTCTTCCTATCGACCTTACATCCAGCATAGTCGGAGTCTGAGTATCCAACTAAGTCAAAGGTAGACCCCTTTGGATACCAGAGCCCGAAGCAAGGCGTAGCAACTAAATATCTAAGAATTCGCTTCACCGCCACTAAGTGACATTCCTTAGGATCGGATTGAAATCTAGCACACATGCATACGCTAAGCATAATATCCGGTCTACTAGCACATAAGTAAAGCAAAGAACCTATCATTGACCGGTATGCTTTTTGATCAACGGACTTACCTCCTTTGTTGAGGTCGGTGTGTCCGTCGGTCCCCATCGGAGTCTTTGCGGGCTTGGCGTCCTTCATCCCAAACCGCTTTAGCAGATCTTGCGTGTACTTCGTTTGGGAGATGAAGGTGCCGTCCTTGAGTTGCTTCACTTGGAACCCAAGGAAGTAGTTCAACTCGCCCATCATCGACATCTCGAATTTCTGCGTCATCACCCTGCTAAACTCTTCACAAGACTTTTGGTTAGTAGAACCAAATATTATGTCATCGACATAAATTTGGCACACAAACAAATCACCATCACATGTCTTTGTAAAAAGAGTTGGATCGGCTTTCCCAACCTTGAAAGCATTAGCAATTAAAAAGTCTCTAAGGCATTCATACCATGCTCTTGGGGCTTGCTTAAGTCCATAGAGCGCCTTAGAGAGCTTACACACATGGTCGGGGTACCGTTCATCCTCGAAGCCAGGGGGTTGCTCCACGTACACCTCCTCCTTGATTGGCCCGTTGAGGAAAGCGCTCTTCACATCCATTTGAAACAACCTGAAAGAATGGTGAGCGGCATATGCTAGCAAGATTCGAATTGACTCTAGCCTAGCCACAGGAGCAAAGGTCTCCTCGAAATCCAAACCTGCGACTTGGGCATAACCTTTTGCCACAAGTCGAGCCTTGTTCCTCGTCACCACCCCGTGCTCGTCCTGTTTGTTGCGGAACACCCACTTGGTTCCCACAACATTTTGCTTCGGACGAGGCACCAGTGTCCAAACTTCATTGCGCTTGAAGTTGTTTAACTCCTCTTGCATGGCCAACACCCAGTCCGGATCTAGCAAGGCCTCTTCTACCCTGAAAGGCTCAATAGAAGAGACAAAGGAGTAATGCTCACAAAAATTAACTAATCGAGATCGAGTAGTTACTCCCTTGCTAATGTCACCCAGAATTTGGTCGATGGGATGATCCCTTTGAATCATCGCTCGAACTTGGGTTGGAGGTGCCGGTTGCGCTTCTTCCTCCATTACGTTATCATCTTGTGCTCCCCCTTGATCACACGCCTCCTTATGATGAACCTGTTCATCGTCTTGAGTCGGGGGATGCACCATAATTGAGGAAGAGGGTTGATCTTGCTCATCTTGTTCCTGTGGCCGCACTTCTCCAATCGCCATGGTTCGTATAGCGGCTGTCGGAACATCTTCTTCATCTACATCATCACAATCAACAACTTGCTCTCTTGAAGAGCCATTAGTCTCATCAAATACAACGTCGCTAGAGACTTCAACCAAACCCGATGATTTGTTGAAGACTCTATACGCCTTTGTATTTGAGTCATAACCTAATAAAAACCCTTCTACAGCTTTGGGAGCAAACTTAGAATTTCTACCCTTCTTCACTAGAATGTAGCATTTACTCCCAAATACACGAAAGTACGATACATTGGGTTTGTTACCGGTTAGTAGCTCATACGACGTCTTCTTGAGGAGGCGATGAAGGTAGACCCTGTTGATGGCGTGGCAAGCAGTGTTAACGGCTTCCGTCCAAAAGCACTCGGGGGTCTTGAACTCTCCTAGCATCGTCCTCGCCATGTCGATGAGCGTCCTGTTCTTCCTCTCTACCACACCATTTTGCTGTGGTGTGTAGGGAGCGGAGAACTCGTGCTTGATTCCTTCATCTTCAAGGAACTCCTCCACTTGAAGGTTCTTGAACTCGGACCCGTTGTCGCTCCTTATCTTCTTCACCTTGAGCTCAAACTCATTTTGAGCTCTCCTGAGAAAGCGCTTGAGGGTCCCTTGGGTTTCAGACTTATCCTGCAAAAAGAACACCCAAGTGAAGCGGGAAAAGTCATCAACAATAACTAAACCATACTTACTCCCTCCTATGCTCAGATAGGCGACAGGTCCGAAGAGGTCCATATGCAGCAGCTCCAGGGGTCTTGAAGTGGTCATCACGTTCTTGCTGTGATGTGCTCCTCCCACTTGTTTACCTGCTTGACAAGCTGCACAAGGTCTATCTTTTTCGAAATGCACGTTAGTCAACCCTATCACGTGTTCTCCCTTTAGAAGCTTGTGAAGGTTCTTCATCCCCACATGTGCTAAGCGGCGATGCCACAGCCAGCCCATGCTAGTCTTAGCTATTAAGCATGCATCTAGACCGGCCTCTTCTTTTGCAAAATCAACTAAATAAAGTTTGCCGTCTAATACACCCTTAAAAGCTAGTGAACCATCACTTCTTCTAAAGACAGACACATCTACATTTGTAAATAGACAGTTATACCCCATATGACATAATTGACTAACAGATAGCAAATTATATCCAAGACTCTCTACTAAAAATACATTAGATATGGAGTGCTCATTAGAAATTGCAATTTTACCTAAACCTTTTACCTTGCCTTGATTCCCATCACCGAATACAATTGAATCTTGGGAATCTTTATTCTTGACGTAGGAGGTGAACATCTTCTTCTCCCCCGTCATATGGTTTGTGCATCCGCTGTCGATAATCCAGCTTGAACCCCCGGATGCATAAACCTGCAAGGCAAATTAGGCTTGGGACTTAGGTACCCAACTCATGTTGGGTTCTACAAGGTTAGTGCAAATTTCCTTAGGGACCCAAATGCAAGTTTTGTCTCCCTTGCATTTTGCCCCTAACTTCCTAGCAACAATTTTCTTATCCTTTCTACAAATAGCAAAGGAAGCATTCAAAGCACAATAAATTGTAGAAGGTTCATTCACTACTTTCCTAGGAGCATGAATAACTTTCCTTCTAGGCACATGATGAATAGCATTTCTTTTAGGAACAACATTTCTCCTAGTAACATTTCTATCATACACATAAGAGGAACTAGGAGCAAACATGGCATGAGAATCATAAACATATGAATCAAAAGCATCATGACTTACATTTCTAGTTTGTCTTCTATCATGATACAAAAATGCATGGTTCCTTTTAGCACTAGTAGCCATAGGGGCCTTCCCTTTTTCCTTGGCGGGAATGGGAGCCTTATGGCTTGTTAAGTTCTTGGCTTCCCTCTTGAAGCCAAGTCCATCCTTAATTGAGGGGTGTCTACCAACCGTGTAGGCATCCCTAGCAAACTTTAGTTTTTCAAAATCACTTTTGCTAGTCTTAAGTTGAGCATTAAGACTAGCCACTTCATCACTCAATTTTGAAATGGAAACTAAGTGTTCACTACAGGCATTAATATCAACATCCTTACATCTAGTGCAAATTTCAACATGTTCAACACAAGAGTTGGATTTATTTGCTTCTACTAGTTTAGCATTTAAATCATCGTTTATGCTCTTTAAGTTAGAAATAGAATCATGGCATGTTGATACTTCACAAGCAAGCATTTCATTTCTCTTAATTTCTAATGCAAGAGATTTTTGAGCCTCTACAAACTTATCATGTTCTTCATACAACAAATCCTCTTGCTTTTCTAAAAGTATATTCTTTTCATTCAAGGCATCAATTAATTCATTAATTTTGTCTATCTTAGATCTATCTAAGCCCTTGAACAAACATGAATAATCTACTTCATCCTCATCACTAGATTCGTCCTCACTTGAAGAAGCATAGGTAGAGTTGCGAGTACATACCTTCTTATCCCTTGCCATAAGGCATGTGTGGCGCTCGTTGGGGAAGAGGGTTGATTTGTTGAAGGCGGTGGCGGCGAGTCCTTCATTGTCGGAGTCGGAAGAGGAGCAATCCGAGTCCCACTCCTTGCCTAGATGCGCCTCGCCCTTTGCCTTCTTGTAGTGCTTCTTCTTCTCCCTTTTGTTCCCCTTTTCCTGGTCACTTTCATTATCAGGACAGTTAGCAATAAAATGACCAAGCTTACCGCATTTGAAGCATGATCGCTTCCCCTTGGTCTTAGTCTTGCTTGGCTGTCCATTGCGACCCTTTAGCACCGTCTTGAAGCGCTTAATGATGAGAGCCATTTCTTCATCATTAAGCCCGGCCGCCTCAATTTGCGCCACCTTGCTTGGTAGTGCCTCCTTGCTCCTTGATGCCTTGAGAGCAAAAGGTTGCGGCTCGTTGATCGGTCCATTCAAGGCGTCATCGACGTACCTTGCCTCCTTGATCATCATCCGCCCGCTTACAAATTTTCCAAGAATTTCTTCGGGCGACATTTTGGTGTACCTGGGATTCTCACGAATATTATTCACCAAATGAGGATCAAGAACAGTAAAGGACCTTAGCATTAGGCGGACGACGTCGTGGTCCGTCCATCGCGTGCTTCCATAGCTCCTTATCTTGTTGACAAGGGTCTTGAGCCGGTTGTATGTTTGAGTTGGCTCCTCGCCCCTTATCATCGCGAACCGTCCCAGCTCGCCCTCCACCAACTCCATTTTGGTGAGCAAGGTAGCGTCATTTCCCTCATGAGAGATCTTGAGGGTGTCCCATATCTGCTTGGCATTGTCCAAGCCGCTCACCTTATTGTACTCTTCCCTGCACAAAGATGCTAAGAGAACAGTAGTAGCTTGTGCATTTTTATGAATTTGTTCATTGATAAACATAGGGCTATCCGAGCTATCAAATTTCATTCCATTCTCTACAATCTCCCATATGCTTGGATGGAGAGAGAATAAATGACTACGCATTTTGTGACTCCAAAATCCGTAGTCTTCCCCATCAAAATGTGGAGGTTTACCAAGAGGAATGGAAAGTAAATGCGAATTCGAACTATGTGGAATACGAGAATAATCAAATGAGAAGTTCGAATTAACCGTCTTCCTGTAGTCGTTGTCGTCGTCCTTTTGGGAAGAAGAGGACTCATCGCTGTCGTAGTTGACGATCTCCTTGATGCGTCTTGTCTTCTTCTTCTTCCCATCTTTTCGCTTGTGTCCCGAGCCCGAGTTGTTGGACTTGTCATCCCTTGGCTCGTTGACGAAGGACTCCTTCTCCTTGTCGTTGATCACAATTCCTTTCCCCTTAGGATCCATCTCTTCGGGCGGTAAGTCCCTTTGTGAAGAGAACGGCTCTGATACCAATTGAAAGCACCTAGAGGGGGGGGTGAATAGGTGATCCTGTAAAAACTTCAAAACTTAAGCCACAAAAACTTGTTAAGTGTTAGCACAGTTTATGCCAAGTGGCTAGAGAGGAGTCAAAACACAATAACCACAAGAATCCAATCACAGAGATGACACAGTGGTTATCCCGTGGTTCGGCCAAGTACAAAACTTGCCTACTCCACGTTGTGGCGTCCCAACGGACGAGAGTTGCACTCAACTCCTCTCAAGTGATCCAATGATCAACTTGAATACCACGGTGTTCTTGCTTTTCTTTTCTTAATCCCGTTTGCGAGGAATCTCCACAACTTGGAGCCTCTCGCCCTTACAAAAGATGTTCACAGAGAATCACAGAGCAAGGGAGGGATTAGCAACTCACACACGACACAAAGATCACAGCAAATACGCACACACAAGACCCAGACTTGAGCTCAAAAGACTAGCACACTAGAACGGAGCTCAAATCACTAGAATGTCGAACAAGTGCGCGAGATTGATGTGTGAGTGATCAAGAGTGCTCAAGGAATGCTTGGTGTCTTCCTCCATGCGCCTAGGGGTCCCTTTTATAGCCCCAAGGCAGCTAGGAGCCGTTGGGAACAAATCTGGAAGGCCATCTTTGCCTTCTGTCTCGTGGCGCACCGGACAGTCCGGTGCACACCGGACACTGTCCGGTGCCCGATTTGTTTCCTTAAATGGCGAAGCCGACCGTTGCCGACCGTTGCAGATCTGGCGCACCGGACAGTCCGGTGCACACCGGACAGTCCGGTGCTTCCTTCCGACCGTTGGCTCGGCCACGTGTCGCGCGCCGATCGCGCGGCCGACCGTTGGCCCGGCCGACCGTTGGCTCACCGGACAGTCCGGTGAATTTTAGCCGAAGTCGCCGGAGAAAAACCCGAGAGCGGCCTCTTCGGCCGAGGCAGCCTGGCGCACCGGACACTGTCCGGTGCACCACCGGACAGTCCGGTGCCCCAGACCGAAGCAGCCCCTTGGCTGTACACAGCCAAGTCTTCTCTTCTCTTCTTCTATCTGTTTCTAACACTTAGACAAATATATTAGTACACAAAACCAATGTACTAAGGCTTAGAAACATACCTTAACTTGTGATTTGCACTTTGTTCATCCTTGGGCATATTTTCACATTTAAGCACTTGTGTTTGCACTCAATCACCAAAATACTTAGAAATGGCCCAAAGGCACATTTCCCTTTCACTTCTTTCTTCTCCTCCGTCGCTTTGAATGCAACGGGTTGCACCTCGGGTGTGGAGGTGGCGCCTTGCTCAACGATTTGTTTGGAGCCTTTGATAATTAATTCAAAGCTCACAAACTTTCCTATCACTTCCTCGGGAGACATTAACTTGTATCTAGGATCACCACGTGTTAATTGAACTTGAGTAGGATTACGAAATACGAGTGATCTAAGAATAACCTTGATCATTTCATGGTCATCCCATTTTGTGCTCCCGAGGTTGCGCACTTGGTTGACCAAGGTCTTGAGTCGGTTGTACATGGCTTGTGGCTCCTCTCCTTGGTTGAGGATGAATCGACCGAGCTCCCCCTCGATTGTCTCCCGTTTGGTGATCTTGGTCACCTTGTCTCCTTCGTGCGCCGTCTTGAGGACGTCCAAAATTTCTTTGGCCGTCTTTAACCCTTGCACCTTATTATACTCCTCTCGACACAAGGAGGCGAGGAGTATAGTTGTGGCTTGGGAGTTAAAGTGCCGAATTTGGTCGGCCTCGTTCGAATCGTAGGCCTTGTCCACTACCTTCGGTACCTGCGCTCCATACTCAACAATATCTCATATGCTTTTGTGGAGTGAGGTTAGGTGATGCCTCATTTTATCACTCCACATACAATAATCCTCACCATCAAAAAATGGTGGTTTGCCTAGGGGAAGGGAAAGTAATGGAGTGCGTTTGAAAATGCGAGGATAGCGGAGGGGCATCTTACTATACTTCTTGCGCTCGTGGCGCTTAGAAGTGACGGACGTCGATTCGGAGCCGGAGGTGGAGGGTGACGAAGAGTCGGTCTCATAGTAGACCACTTTCTTCATCTTCTTTTTCTTGTCACCTCTCCGTTGTGACTTGATGGAGGAAGAGGATTCCTCCTTGTGTTTGTGGCCGGACTCCCTCGAGTGAGTTCTTCCCGAGCTTGCAGACTTGTCGCCGCCGGTCACGATCTCCCTCTTGGCGTGATCTCCCGACATCACTTCGAGTGGTTAGACTCTAATGAAGCACTGGGCTCTGATACCAATTGAAAGTCGCCTAGAGGGGGGTGGATAGGCGGAAACTGAAATTTACAAACTTTAAGCACACTACAAGTCGGGTTAACGTTAGAATAAAACCAAGTCCGAAAGAGAGGGCGAAAACAAATCAACCAAGAAATAAAGCGAGTGACACGATGATTTGTTTTACCGAGGTTCGGTTCTTGCAAACCTACTCCCCGTTGAGGTGGTCACAAAGACCGAGTCACTTTCAACCCTTTCCCTCTCTCAAACGGTCACCTAGACCGAGTGAGCTTTCTCCTTAATCAAATGGGTCACTTAGACCCCGCAAGGACCACTACAAACTTAGTGTCTCTTGCTTTGATTACAAGTCACTTGAGAATAAGAATGGGAGAAGAAGAAAGCACGATTGCAAAAAGCCAAGCAACAAGAGCGACAAATATCACACGGATCACTCTTTCTCTCTCAAGTCGCTAATCACTAATGATCACTTGTCTCAGTTGTGGAACTTGGAGAGATTGGAAGCTTTGATTGTGTCTTTGAATGGATTGCTAGCTCTTGTATTGAATGTTGAGGATTGGAATGCTTGGGTAAAGTGATTGCAGGTGGTTGGGGTTGTATTTATAGCCCTCAACCACTTCCTAGTCGTTGCTCCCTTTCTGCTGACCGCGGACGGTCCGCGCCCCTGGTCCGGACGGTCCGCCCCTGCACATCAACGACTACAATCGCAACGGTCAGCAGTAACGGCTATATCAACGGCTACTATGCATTAAATGTGTCATCAGATGTCAGATAAAGGAAGTCATGGACGGTCCGGTCGTGCACCCCGGACGGTCCACGAGGACGCTATAATTCATTTTACCAAACCCATCACCTTCGGGTTTTTCGGTTCTGCGCCGACCGGACGGTCCGCTCTTGGTCTCGGACGGTGCTTGCTTTTCCATCGGACAGTCCGTAGTGTAGACTTGTGTTTTTGCAATGGTTCTGTCCGAGGCTCACCCTAGTGTCGCGGACGGTCCACCGCAAGGGCCCGGACGGTCCGTGCTTAGGTGATTTTCCAAAAAGCTTCTCCTGTCCGGAATAATCTACGGTATTCTGGATAGTCGACTTTAGAATAGTTGTAGATGAACTTATGCACTTGTGGAATGATCAACTAGACAAACTGGTTAGTCCACAAGGTTTGTGATGGTCGTCAAACACCAAAATCAATTATAGGAAATGTTGAGACTATTTCCCTTTCAATGTCTCCCTTTTTGGTGATTGATGCCAACACAAATCAAAGCAAATATAAAGTGTAGAAATGTAGCTAGTTTGTATTTTGACAGATGTGCATAAGTTATTTTGAAATGAAACCATTTCTAAGTATGTAAGTTTGATTTGATATTTAACATTTTGGACCACGCTTGCACCACTTGTTTTGTTTTTGCAAATTCTTTTGGAAAATCTTTTCAAAGTCCTTTTGCAAATAGTCAAAGGTATATGAATAAGATTGCAAGAAGCATTTTTAAGATTTGAAATTTTCTCCCCCTGTTTCAAATGTTTTTCCTTTGACTTAAACAAAACTCCCCCTGGCTGAAATTCTCCTCTTAGTGTTCAAGAGGGTTTTTATCAATTGAAAGAAGATCAAATATTTTAGATACCAATTTGAAATACGTCTACTAAATATTTTCATCATAAGATACCAATTGAAAACTTCTTTTAAAAAACTTTGAAATTGGTGGTGGTGCGGTCGGTTTTATCAACAAAAAATACTCACTAGTGTAAATCCTAACTACTGGGTAAGTGTTCGAGAAGGTATGCTTGCTCTTTTCTAGATCGATGTGCCTCCTATTGAGGGAGATGGTACTTGACATCATAGAATAAAATCAGAAGGCGCCTCATCATCCACATGTTCTTGTTTGCATGACACATTAAGCTCAAGTTTATGGGTAGAATGTTGTCATAGTTATAAGCATACCACTAAACCTGCATAAAAGAAGCATCAACAATGTTAGTGGTATACACTAATTGAAGTTGTACATGGTGAGTGCTAGCGGCCCCAAAATCTCAAACTTAAAGCTTGTTCTTACATGTTGAGGTTGAAGGATGTCAAACTCATTGGTGTAGCTAATGTATTCCTAATGAGAGATGTGGTACGTACCCGAGGCACGCTCATATTGTGTGCCATGGTAGGGGGTACCGTGGGGTTTCCTTCTAGGAACCAAGCATTAGGTGGGGCCAATGTGTGTGTCCTACAAACTAGTAGTCAATGTCACATCCAAATCTACAAAGATGCAACTGTTAGTGAATTTACATTACATCTAGATGTCAAAGGATATAGTAATACATATTGCCTCCTCATGTGAAAGATGTAATATCTAAAAAAATAGTTGTGCATCCCAGCTGAGTGGACTAGGCACCTCTAGGCCATCGACAAGCCTCACGGAGCTGACAATAAATGAAGGAAAACATTGTGGATCCCCATCTTGCCTTAGGTTCTTGACATCATCCCAACTCCACAAGCATATGGTGTACATCCACGAGGTTGTATCCTCGTGCCATTCAAGAAGAGGGTCGTACTAAACATATGAAGCGCTCAAGCACTATATAGTAGTTGACGACTACTTGGTATGCGTCCAGTGGGCACTCTTCAAACTACTCATTAAGCCACCTCAAGATGCCACCACTCGTGTACCACTTCTTGGCCACCTCAACATCTAGAAAAGGATGTCCTAAGAAATGATCCACACATCCCTCCCACCTTACTAACTCCATATTATCTCTCACTATGTTGCGTCGAATTGAAACCCTAAGATTCATGGCTACATCCTCAAGAGTGATTGTCATCTCACTGTACGATAGGTGGAAGGAGTGTGTCATAGGACACCACATATCAATCATCATTTATCAAAACTACTGGGTTGAACGGTGGCACCCCCAACGACAAACACAGACAACTGGCTTCACACGCAGACACGCTTTAGGAGGGGCGTGTACTGCTCATTGCATTAGATTACTATAGGAAAGTCATGGTTCATTCACCTTAGTACATGCACACCTATATCAACAAAATAATATGCAAAGTGAACAAAGAACATGTATTGCAAATTAATTGTTGCTAAATTTAAATGGGCATTGTGAATTTGCAATAGTTACATAGAACCTACCTCTCCTTGCTTGGTCCTCTCTACCTGGTGCTTCACATCATACCTCTCCTCCAACAACGCGTACTGCTCCATCCTACAAAATCAACCATAAGACAAATTACTAACATGTTAAAACAATTGTATTGTTTAGAGAATTTAAAATAATCACATCATTCTAAGCTACATCCTAAACACGAGACATTGATGCCACCAACCATTTATGAGAACAAGAAAGCATCACTATGAGCTACAAATTTGAGCAATTATGAAAGTTGCCTAGAGAGGGTGAATAGGCGAAACCTGAATTTTAACTCAGAACAATCCAAAACTTGATCCGATATAAGTAATCTTAAGTGTTAGAACAAGATGGTTAGACTGGGAATTAGTGAGTTCAATACTTGCTATCGTTGCAAAGAAGATTGCATAATTTAGACTTAGAAATAATATGAAAACAATAAGAGCTCAGAGAGGAGTGGGGAAGTGAAATGACAAACACAAATCAATAAACACACGATGATTTGTTACCAGAGTTCAGTTTTAGAAAGAACCTATGCCTCTGTTGAGGAGTCCACTAACGACCAAGTCTCTCTCAACCCTTTCCACACTCAAGTGATCGCAGAGATCAAACCTGAGTTCTATTTCTCTTTTCTTATTGAGTTCAAGGCTCTCCACGCACTTGAAGGCTCTTAGTCACTTTACACAATCTCAATGGGAATCTAGCTCCAAAGCTTAGGATCACAATTCACAACACAACTCCACACTTTAGCTCACACAAGTGCTCTATCTCTTTTTGTGGCACTTGGGACCCTTTGATCACTTGGATGTGTTGTTCTTGTGTATGCACTTGTTTGCCTAACATTAGGATGTCTAACACACTGGTTGGGGACATATATAGGACCCCAAACCCCTATATAGCCATTGGAACTCCACTCCCAAATATACACATAAAATGTGTGCACCAGACCTCAAATAGTACCATTCCTGTTTTGTTAGTAGCCGTTGTGGAAACTGGAAAGTTGTTAGGCTGTTAGTACTCAACAGACCGTCCGGTGACCCGCCGAACCTCGCCACATCACAACGCCACATCATCGGACCGTTGGTTTGAACCATCCGACCATTGGGGCGATCGGTTGGTCTAGTGCACCATTAAATTGCTGTCAACAAATAGAACTTTGGTCTGGTGTACCACTAGACTCGGTCCATCGTGCCAAAGCCTCTATGCCCAAAACAAGCTCTCTGGTACTTTAGTTTAGTGCTCTCGGAATAGCTAGGCTTAGTCCTTTTTTGGACATTCTTCACTTGTTTGCATTTGGCTATATTGTTGAGCACTTTTACGACTTAGACAAAATTATTAGTTCATCCAACTACTCTAAGTCAAAGGTATTCATCATTTTGATCTTCTCAACTCTTTTGCTCAATTTATTTAAACTTAGCTCCTGGAACACCATTTTGCATATCTGCTCATTGTAATCATCCTAAGGTGTTCCAAAATGTTCCTAGAGCCATTTAGAACTTATCCAAACACTCAACCCAAGATTTAATTCTTTTCGAATTATGCCTTTTTTCATGAGTTTTGAGCTGTTTCACACATTGAATATTCTATATTTATTCTTATGAACATGCAACCAATCACTTAGCGAACCGATTAGTTTATTAGGTTAGCATGGTATGGCACATATTAGGTTAGGTGTGGTGGGCTGCGGTTGGGAACCAAACTAGACGTCCCCATGGTAGCAAAAAGAAGGCTATACATCTCCAAACCTAGGGCTCCTTTGGAATACATGATTGGTAAAATATAAGGATATGAAAAATGTAGGATTAGAGTTGCATGACACTTGCAATTTCATAGAAAATTTTTCAAGAGGCTAGGCCTCATTTGGAATGCGGGAATTTCAGAGAAATCAATATAGAAATTTCACAAGAATCAGTTCATTTTCACAAGAAAAACACAATGAATTAAAAAAATTCCCGCAAACTCAATGGGGCCTAGATCTCATGTTAGAAATCCTTCAAAATCTCACTACAATTATCCATTCCATAGAAATTTTATAGGATTTATAGAAACTCAATCCTTTGTTCCAAAGGGTCACATAGGAAAATTTTCTATATAATTTAAATTCTTCAAAAATTTCTTCATCTTTTCTTTGTTCCAAAGAAGCCTTAACATTTTTGGATGGTGCACATCCATTTTTTCATGTCCCCCTCCCCCCATGCACAATAGGCAAAGCGATATCTAGCTCCGTCCGATCAGAACCACACGGTGCAGGAAGGTCCCTTGGAGAAGAGGAAAGAAAAAGGTCCCTTGGAGAAGAGGAAAGAAAAATACCGACAAAACGAGAAGTCGAAGTACCCCAGAGGCCCAGACAAAGGCATCTCCAATCTCCTCGCCCCCCACGGACCTGAACCGAGAACCGTTACCGCCGCCGGAGAAGCGCCGCTCGCTCAGGAGGACAGCCATGGCGCCGGAGCCGGAGGATGATATTATGAACGAGAAGAATCCCCGCCCGCTCGACGAGGATGACATCGCGCTCCTCAAAACCTATGTGCGTGACACGATCCCCGTTTGGATCTCTCTTATGATCTCGTGGATCTAGGGTTGTTTGGTGCTTTGGTCTCGGGGGCGGGCCTTTGGAGCTGTGTTCGTTGTGGTTCGGGCTCTAGTTCGGTCTAGGGTTTTCATCTCTGTCGTTTGTGACGTTATCGTGCTTTTACCAGATTTAGGTCGCCACGTGTGTGATTTGAGGGGGAGAATCTTCTGATGTTAGCTAATTTTGGTTTGCTGATGCTGTTGCAGGGACTGGGGCCGTATTCGACTAGCATTAAGAAGGTCGAGAAGGAGATCAAGGAAATGGCCAAGAAAATCAACGACCTCTGTGGTGAGGATTTTTTAATGTTTTTTTGGTTAATTGATGGAGATGGAGAGTTGGAGACCAGTTTGTTAATGTGTTGTACATTGCACTGTTTGTAGAGTGTAATTTGAATATGGGTATGGGTAAGCTGCTGGAGATAATTTTTGTATAAGTTCGATCACTTCCTGGCATTTTATTCATCCTCTTTGAGCTGGCCTTTTACTCGCAGCTAATAGGGAAATTCATTTAAGTGAGGATCTCACATATCCAACCAAATGGTTATGATGTAGTGATGTGTTATTTTAGTGTGACTTCGAAACATTCTAGTCTACTCGCTCTTCTCAACAAGGGTACAAATTGATGTGAATTGTATCTTTAGTTGATGCCTCTGGTTTTGGTACGTAACTGCAGCTATATTTACATGCACTGTAGAGATTTGTTGTGTTATTAACTTAATGACAGTGTAGTCAGATGAATCAGCTGTGGGATCACATCTCATGCCTGGAGTTCTCTATCAAATGTTCTTCCATTCATCAGCTGCTTTAAAGGTTAAGAAGGTCCTTTTGAATTAGCATACCTGAGATGTGCCCTCATACTTAACGCAGGGATAAAGGAGTCTGATACAGGGCTGGCTCCACCTAGCCAGTGGGATTTGGTTTCAGATAAGCAGATGATGCAAGAAGAACAACCGTTACAAGTATATTAACTGAACCTGATATTGTGTCACTTAGTTGTTTTTACAGCTTTGAGCATGATAGTTAGGCACAAAATCTTTTTGGTTTCAGTTTTACATGTGCCAGCGCACTATAACTTCTCTCTCTTTCTGCAGGTAGCAAGATGTACAAAGATTATAAGCCCTAATACGGATGATGCCAAATATGTTATAAATGTAAAACAAATTGCAAAGGTATGACATGCCTTTGCCATTTTATTTCCATCGCATGTCACCTAGAAACTACACTTTTCTTATGCCTCTTTTTGAATCCTGCAGTTTGTGGTTGGATTGGGAGATAAGGTCTCTCCAACTGATATCGAGGAAGGGATGAGGGTTGGGTATGGCATCCTATGTTTCAACCTATAAGCTTATCATAAGTCAAATTGTCTTTCATCTTTTAGCATATCATACTTAGTCGTTCATTTCTACTACAGCACTATGATGCATTTATGTCATTATGTGCTTGTGCTAAATGTATACAAAACTGGCCTGGAAAGATGTCATAAACTTTTCATGGTTGACATAGATGGGAAAACATTGCTTTATTGAATCAGCTGTACATTTAGCTCCACATGACTTGGCAGACATTTAGGTGTTCTGAAAAGCATCATTTTAATCTAGTGTACCCTCTTTGTATTTTAGTATCCTTTGAATAGACCTATTGAATAGGGAATAATTGTTAGCTGCATATATATTGGATGCTAGAGTATAATGCTTTCTGCCCTACATATTGTTTGGAGATGAAAGGTTGGTTAATCTAAAGATGACACTTCATTCCAAATTATAAAGATGTTTTGGCTTTTCTAGAATCTAGATAGATCACTTTCACTATGTATCTAGACATACTGTATATCTTAGTGCATAACAAAAGCTATGAATCTAAAAAAGCTGAAGTGTCTTGTAATTTGGAATGGGCGGAGTACTGCGCATTCATTTTCTTGATGAAACATCACTGGTCTTTTGGTTATTTCTCCATGTGTTGTGCTATTATTCCCGAATGAGTTGAACTGTTTCTCACCTAGTGAAAAAACTATTATCTCACTGGATTCTTGTTGCAGTGTTGATCGCAACAAGTACCAGATTCAAATCCCTCTCCCACCAAAAATTGACCCAAGTGTTACCATGATGACTGTGGAGGAAAAGCCAGATGTGACGTACAATGATGTCGGTGGCTGCAAGGAGCAGATTGAGAAGATGCGTGAAGTATGTGGTCCTTCTTCCTTGTGAGCTGGGAAATACTGCATCACAGTTAGTGATGGATCTATTTTGTTTACTATTTGCTGTACTATTTTTGCAGGTTGTTGAACTTCCTATGCTTCACCCAGAAAAGTTTGTCAAGCTTGGTATTGACCCTCCGAAAGGTGTCCTTTGCTATGGCCCACCTGGTACTGGCAAGACACTTCTTGCAAGAGCTGTAGCAAACCGGACTGATGCTTGTTTCATCCGTGTAATTGGAAGTGAGCTAGTTCAGAAGTATGTTGGAGAAGGTGCTCGGATGGTCAGGGAACTGTTCCAGGTATATCTAGGGCTGTGAATCCGTAAAAGGTTCATCCAGTTTTTTTCCTGCACACATGTTAATATTTCTGAAACAAAATATTCTATTGTAGATGGCCCGCTCAAAGAAGGCATGCATTGTATTCTTTGATGAAGTTGATGCAATTGGTGGTGCTCGTTTTGATGATGGGGTTGGTGGTGACAATGAGGTGCAGCGTACAATGTTGGAAATAGTAAACCAACTTGATGGGTTTGATGCAAGAGGGAACATCAAAGTTCTCATGGCCACTAATAGGTATTTTTTCATTCTACTCGTGATTCCAGATCCTTTTATGTGCTTAACTCGTACTCAAACACAGGATTTTGAATATGTGAACTTCTGCATGAAACCTTTATAGGCTCCATGCCTTGAGTTGATATGGCAATTTATTGGCCGTATCCTAGGCCCTGGAAGCTGACCACCTTTTCCCCCCTCCAGGCCTGATACCTTGGATCCTGCACTTCTGCGCCCTGGTCGCTTGGACAGAAAGGTGGAATTCGGGCTACCTGACTTGGAGGGCCGTACCCAAATTTTCAAGATCCATACACGTACCATGAACTGTGAGCGAGATATTCGTTTCGAGCTTCTGGCACGGCTCTGCCCCAACTCTACTGGTGTGGTTTCATCTGAGTGGTTTCTGCTTTATTCGATGACAGACGATCAGGTTCTCACATTGCCTTGCTTGTTGCTCCAGGAGCTGATATAAGGAGCGTTTGCACAGAAGCCGGGATGTACGCCATTCGCGCCCGCAGGAAAACGGTGACAGAAAAGGATTTTCTCGATGCTGTCAACAAGGTCATCAAGGGCTACCAGAAGTTCAGTGCAACACCCAAGTATATGGTGTACAACTAGTCGGCGTGTCTTCATGGGATCTGTTGTTTCTAGAAACTCTGGATCTTTTTCATGGTTGTATCATCATGAGATTCTCTATGCAAAGGTTGTTGTTTGTTTAGCAAATTGGATGCCGAGTGATTTGTGACCTGTACCGCATGTTTTTAAGATAACAAGGTTCTTCGCTCGGTGGTTCACTGCTGCTTGTGTCTATGACTGATGATGTGCACAGGGCGCAAAGTTCATTCGGAAAACTGACGCAATGTAAACATCAGGTAACGCAGGTTGTTGTTTCTCTGACGTCTCATCTTGTTTATGTGTTGCTGGTTGCATAGACGACCATACAATGCTTGTAAGGTGGTGCAACCTGCGAGTCTTAAGCGGCCGCTCGCTCTCGTCCTCATTTACCTAGTATATAAACCCCCTCAAAAGAGCCAAGCTAACTGATCGGCATTATTTGATATTGGTAGGTCATACATACAGAGGTTTCTTTGCCAGGCCATATAATATGTACAAAAGATATATGTACCCAGCTACATCATATTATTATCTCCACTTTCTCAATCAGCTTGATGCCTGACGACTCCAAGATCTCCAATGCTTCACGCACGCAAATGCAGAGTCAGTACCGTTGCGCGTCATGGTAATTCCACAAGGGCAAACATGAAAACTAAGTAGCACCTGGAATGTAGATTTCCGGTTGCAGAGGCCTGATCACTCCGTTCGTCTGTAGCAATAGCTGCAACATAACATGGTCCGAGAACAAATGAACATACATTGTTTTTTTTTCTGACTATTGTTCAAGTAAAATTGTGGTTAGGTTTGCTACCAGGGCCCCTATTGCCGCTGGAATACCAACGGTCAGGGCCATGGCAGTGGTGGATCTGCCATTTTCAACCTTCCCGAACTCCAGCAGCGTCGCTTGGTGCTTTTCGGTGGGTTGCCCGTCCGGGTATTCCACCTCGACTTCGTGGTGGAGCAGTACCATGTCCTGAATTTACAGCAACGCTTATCCGAGGAAAGCTATTGATTCGATTTAATCTATTTTGTGAACATGAAGTAAAAAAAAAAAAGGCAGCATGAAATATGGTTGTTGACCAGAGTGTGGAAATAAGTTTGGATTCACAATTTCACATTAATCGCAACCTACTGCAAATCTACAAGGAATAAAAAGTGTGTTTTTGTATCTGAGTTTTGTCCCTGCCAAATTTATACAACTGAACTGATTAAGGCAACTGCAAAGAATAAATTAGTAGGTTGAATCTCTTATGATTTTAGAAAGAAAGAACTGTAGTACGGATATTTTAGCAGCTACATGCAACACATGAGGCATAAGACAAGCCTCACCTGCTCATTATGGCCATAAGCCATCCTCTGTTCCATTCGTTGGCAAATCACATCAAATGGGCTTGAACAACCCGTAGGAATTTGAGTCTCTTCGTACAGTCCCAAGAACCTGCTCGTGCATGATTGTGTTTTGTCAGTTCTAAAATACAACTACAACATTCATGCTTCCTGTTTCTATTATTCCTAAATCATTCTTTGCTAGGAGGTTCTTTAACATATTAACTTGATGGCATTATTTATATTGCACTACAACAGTTCATAAAAGATGTGGATTTTGTAGCACGGGATCAGGACTAACTTGATGGTTTTGACTGTCTTAACAGCTATTTCCGTATCTTTGCAATGCCCGAACTTCAGCAGTCTGGCAATCAATTCATCATCATATCCATCAGAGGCTTCAATATCAAAGTCTGTGTTAGTTGTGGAGATATTATTAAGTAGTTCATCAAGGAAACCCTTATGTGTTGGGCGATTAGTATCTTCCATCAGTGGATGATTTGCAGCATCAAAGAACCCAATTTTCGTCAGGGTTGCCATTATCTCACTAAAACCTGCACATGTACAGCAAAATGGCAAATGGAAATCGGACTTGCAATGCAAAGGAATGCCTCAGTGAAGCAAAAGGTATGCAGATGCTTACCTTCGTAACGAAGAGTAGCCCTGTATATGGTAGATGCTTCTTTGGAGATACCATAAAGGTCTCCATATATCAAGGAATTCCGATTCGGCAAGTGTTCCAGAGCAAAATCTGGAAGCTCTGGTAGTCTGAGCCTCTTTGCTGATTTATAGGAGTGATAAGTAAATCACTCAAGAGCTGTGTGGAGTAATCCATTGTTTCAACATACCATTAGATTCCAAGATATGAATTAGATCCAAGTGCTCCATATCTCCACAGTTTGTTTATTTGTGGACAAAAAAAAACTAATAGATGGATAGCGTATAAGTTTGGTCTTTGATACATTTACACCCCGTTTAATACAGGCCATTATGGGTACCTCTTGAACTGGTACTATTCCTATTAGTGTGTTTATATGAGATGTGTGTTGTAGTTTGTAGCATCTACTTCTCCCTTCAACGATTACTAGGTAAGTACCCGTGCGTTGCAACGGGAACATATAATACCATGATAACTTATATACAAAATGTGTCTTATATTGTTATAAGAAAATATTTCATAATCCATTTGTGATCCTAGCCATACATAAATTTTGTTATTTTAATTTAGTTGTTTCACTGCTATATTGCAACCATCAGTATCATGCAGACTTCGATATATGACATGATTTGCATGGTCTCATTATTGGAGAGCACGTGCCACACCTGCCGGTAGAAGTTCCGTCGTACATCGTTAGTCATCAGGCACGCACCACCATACACGCTTGCTTAAACAAAAAATGCAAGTGTGTGTTTGCGAAGAGAATTAAAGGCAGACCGGCACAAAAGGTACCCCGACGATGGCGAGTGGTCATTGTTGTCGGTCCACCTCTGCTCACCTTCGGTGTCGAGATGACGCCACAATCCTTGATATAATAGTCGTCGAACGCGCGCGATATGGTGAGTACCGATCACTCTTGGCTGGGCTGCCAAATGAAGTGCACCCCGGGCTCATCAGCGAGGTAGTACACCTGGTCGTTGCACCACCGGATGTGCTACTCCTCTACATACATCTTGTTCGAGGACACTCACACAACAAAAACAATGGTCGTCATTCCAGCGCACAAGAATTCATGGCCGGTCAGTAGCGACTTACGTGGCAGGTTAGGCTTCAGGTGGATGATGAGCTAGACGGCGTGATGGCGTCGTCGTAGGTTGCGATGCCCAGAACAACCCGAGAGTCATCGACATTGGCGACGACCATGAGGTCCCCATGTTTGACGATGGACAGCGCGGTGCAGCCGCTCTGGACCACGTCCAAGCGGCGGCTGCGCCGGAGCTTGCCGTACACAGCGGCGCATGGGCCATGTAGGACTGCTTCCAGAGGTCGAACTGGCAGTCGCCAAGTTTCTTCTCGTCGTCGGTGAGCGACGCCAACGCGAGCGCCTCGTGCTAGTGGTGTTTGTTCGGGGTTTCCAAGTAAGAAACATGGATTCACCTTTGGCATTGGTTTATGAAAATGATTTATAAGTTAGATCCATGGAAAAATATTACGGAGAATAAATGTTACACATGCAAAAAAAGTATTTAAGTTGAAAACATTATTCAAACAAAAGAAATTGTATGCAAGGCTCTTCTTTAAATACTACTCCCTCAATCCAAAAATATAATTTAATAATCTCAGTGATACTTATCTACTACTACACATTGTGCAAGGTTAGCAGGTGGGCTTCGGGAGAGATGTATTATATGTTTTTACTATAATAGATGTAGACATAAACACACATGTGGTGTAGTGGTAGCTACAAACACATTTATTTGAGAGGTCGCGGGTTCGAATCCCCTTGGAGCCTGTTTTTTTAATTTAATTTTAGTTAGGCGTGGGATGCACGTGGGAATGGGAATAGGCTTTGTGGGAGGGAGAATGAGAAATACACGTGATAGCCGGGAATGAAAATGTGAATGGGCTTTGCAGGAAGGGGTCAGAAAGACAGACAGCTGAGAATGGGAATGTGCTTTGCAGTGAAGACGGAATGGGAATGGCAGAACACGGAATGGGGCAGCCTACCCCTTACCGTCTTAATAGGTAATAGCTACTGCCATCTTTTTTGAAAAAGGGAGAACAGGCGAGCAAGCATTTGCTCCTTTAGTGTAGCAGGTTAGGAGAAATAAAACTGTAACAGACTTACCATCTACATGGATCGTCTCACCAAGAAATTTGTAGACAGCAGGATTTTTCCCTGACCGGAGGGCACCAGCTGGGTTCCAACTGAAAAGGAGGAAGATAATTATTAGTATTCCACAAAATATGCCACGTGAAATATTGTTAAGAATATTTGGATGTAGAAACCTCATTGTGCTACTACCAATAACGGAAATACTTAGAACATGGATACATCTACCTGAATTTATAGGCAAGCAGATTGTTTGCTGCAGCTGGAGATGGTAACCCACCACAATAAGATGTAAATGCCTTTATTTTTCCCTTTCGTGCATGAACTTCATCAATCATCTTCATTGATACCAAGTGATCTGCATAGCACAAAAATATACTTAAAGCTTGTTTTACAGGAAAATTAATCTATGATGAAAGAACACTTTCTTAGTTACCATTACTGTTAGACTACCCGTCTAGGGTTTGGGGTGTTCCCCATGTAATTACCTTCTCACCCTCCTTGTAATGGGTCATGCCCAATTACCATAGTCTATTAATACTACACCCAACCCTGTTTAGGGTTAGGGGTTCTCATTCCAACATGGTATCACAGACCTAGGTTAGCCTCACAGCCGCGCGCGTGCTTCTCCCAGGCCGCCGCCGCCCTCTCTCCTCCCTCTGTTCTCTCTCTCGCTCGCGCTTGCAAGCCAGCAAGCGGCCGAGCCGCTCCCGCCCAGCGCGCCCTGCAACCGCGCGCAGGCGAGCCGCCCTGACCCGACGGCGCGAGCCGCGCCACCCGACGCCGCTCAGACCCGACCGCGGCCGAGCCGCCAGGAACGCCGCCGAGCCAAGCACCGCGCCCGTCCGCGCCGAGCACCTGCGCCGCCCCGACGTCCGCGCCCTGCGCCGACCGCGCGACCCCGCCGTCAGGGACCCGTCTCCGGCCAGGAGACCGAGCAGCAGAGCTGCGCCCCTCCCCGCACGCGTCCTGTCTCCGGCCGCCACAGCAGAGCTGCGCCGCTCCGACGCGTCCCCGCCCGGACGCAGCCGCCAGGCCGACTGCGACCGTCGCCCCCCTGCTGCGCCATCGCCCCGATGGACGCGGACACCGCCGCCACCACTGCGGCCATGCTGGCCGCCATGGCTCCACGACACCATCACCGTTGAGCTACAGGACATCATCCGCGACCAGGCGGACACTGCACGCCAGGCATGGCTCGCTCTCGAGGACCAGTTCCTCGGGAATCGGGATGCTCGGGCGCTCCACCTCGACGCCCAGTTCCACCTGTTCTCTCAGGGGGACCTCTCCGTGTGAGAATACTGTCGCCAGATGAAAGGCCTGGCTGACTCTCTCCGCGACCTCGGCGAGCCAGTCGCCGATCATACCTTGGTGCTGAACCTCCTGCGTGGCCTCAGCCCCCGCTACGGCCACCTGAAGGCTCTCATCAAGAGGAGCGTGCCCTTCCCCACCTTCCACGCCGCGCGGAACGAGCTTCTCCTCGAGGAGCTCACCATGGCGAATGAGGCGCCCACTCCTGCCTCGGCTCTCTACAGCGCTCCTACCAGCGGTCAGCCGCATTCGGGGGGCTCGGCCACCCGCCATCCGTCAACCGGGGCTCCTAACCGCCCTCCACTCGCCGTCCCGGCGGCCACTCGTCCGGCTTCCTCGACCGACGGAGGTCGTCGCTCCCGCAAGAGCGGCCGTGGGGGTGGCGGACCCTCTCGTGGTGGTCCCTCCGGCCGGGGTGGCGGCCACGCGTGGCCGTCTTTCTACAACCCCTGGACCGGGACCATCTTTTAGGAAGCTTAATAAATTTCATGTAATTGATCTTTAGTTTCGATTTTTTTCGAAACTAGAGCTCGTGGAGATAGACTTATTTGGATGGAAGAAGCTAAGGAATACAGAATTCTTGAAGTGAAGCCACCTAAGACTCTCTTCAATGGTTCACATCCCCTCTCCCCTCCCCTTAAATAGCGGCAACAGAGACACATTTTGGCGTGCATCGCTGCCCCCTTGCACTCCATCTACGAGCTACAGTGCTAGCGGGAGGAGAAGTGAACCGCCACATTTGGGGTGCGACAACCGGCCCCCTCATACACTGTGCTGATCTTGGGTTTTGTGCCGACAACAATAGTTAGTAGAGAAAAAATATAATGGATGATAAATTGGTATATGAAATAATATTTTATGGATGTGGTGGGGTATAGAGGTTTGATATAGGGGGAACCGCTGTAGAGCGTGGAGATATAGGAAGGGAAGAGAACGCTAACGTGGCACATGAGTGGGATATAGGAGGAGAAATTTAGGGGGAACCGTTGAACATAGGGCCCCTTTGGCAGGGCTCTGGCTTCTCCAAAAACGGCTTTGGTTCTGGCTCACGAGGTGAAGCCACTTCTTTAGATGAGCCAAAGCCATTCTGAAAAATCATTTGGCAAAACGGCTTATAGGTTGTTTTTCATAAAGACCCTGTACTGGTCGATTTCTCCTGTATGTGGCTAGGGATTGAGGGCAGGACCAAAAAATAATAATTTGGACTGGTGGGAGGGCTATTGTGCAAAAATGACGTGAGCTGAAGCCGGGTGAGCCACTTTTTTTTGGCTCATGCCCTCTAGTTTATTTTGGAAAAGCACTTCACTGGTGAAGCCATTTGAAAAAGAGGTGTTTGGCACAACTTTTGCATTAGCCAGAGCCGAAGCTGAAAAATAAGCCCTACCAAAGGGGCCCATAGTCTAACACAGCGCATAGCTTATCAGCACCAGGATAAGCACCACGGACGCCGGCTGACAGCGACATAGGAGGGAGAGCCGTGGTCGGGTGTGCGCAACACGAAGCTTGACCTTGCTTTGCTTGTTCAGACTACGGACCATCACATGCACATGGCCGTCAATCACTAGTCCCTCCTCAGTACTAAACTCCTAATCATATCGTAGCTAAATAGAAAATAGTTAGTTAATGAAAGGCGGTGCGTGGTCGTGATGTAGCCATCTCCCTCGTGAAGCACACAACATGTCGACTTGGCCATGAAACATATAACAGAGTTTGAGGTTTATTATATGGGATGTTACAAAAATCAATTAAGTCGTGAACTCGTGATTGGGTACACAACAGTAAAGCCTCGAAAGCCACCGCGGTCCGCCTACCATTTCGGTGGTCACCACACTACATTTAAACGCAGCAGAGCCTCGAAAGAGACCATTTCCCCACCTCCTTTACATAATTGCATTGACATTTTTTTAGTTTATATATTAGGGAAAAAAGACTAGGATATAGCTAATAAGATATGCGCAGAGCAACGAACTAAGGGCTAGTGCTTAAACTTAATTAAAATTCTGTTTGGATGCTCAGGTAACAAGTCTGCTAATGTTTTAGCTACCATCCAACTATTAGCTACTAGCTGGTTTTTCTAGCTAACTCAACTAGTAATTAGTCAAGTCACTGCTACAGAAATGACCTTTACCACTGCATATTCTCTCCTAAGCATTCTGCTATAAAGCTATTTATAGCTTCTAAGATGTTGTATTTTTATTTTAACTCTAGAGGAGCCTCTATTATCGATTGATGCCAGAAACCAGTACTAAGAGTTGGTGGTAAAAATGGTACTCGGCACTAATTGGCACTGAACTTTTAAATTAGCGTTACCAAAAGTGAACTTTTTAGTACTGATTGGAAACTCGAGATAAGTACCTCGAGAGATAAGTAACGATTGGTGATTAAAGAAGAAATTTAGGTATCGGTCGAAGCTATAAATTGATGCTAAATACTCTTCCAAGAAGCGCAATGAGATACTAAAGGTATGTTTAGTTTTCCACCTAAGACGTAACTTTTCTTTCTAAATTTAGGGGTTGTTTGATTTGTGACTAACTATGACTCATTTTGCCTAAGGTTAGTTGTTCGAATTAAAAACTAATCTTAGACAGAAAAGTTAGGTAAAGTGTGGTAAATTAGGTATCAAATTAAACGGGCTTGAAAGGAAACGTATCTGGTGTAAATCATCCCCTACATGCAACCATGCAAACTTCTAATCTAAATCACATGATGTTGATCTAAGGGACACAGGGGCGTAGATAAGTTTATACTTAACCGCCGCTGCTAATCACATTTTTTCAAATTTCCCCTCTCACTCCTCCGCACGCCCCCTTAGATCAACATCATATGATTCAAATCTGATGTTTGCACGGTTACTCGGAGAGGTTGGTTTACATCAGATATGTTCCCTAATTATTCAATTCTTGGCAAGTTGCGGCACCTTTCGGCAGGAAACCAACATGCCCTAAATGCTAAATTAGTATCGGCCTTCACAAAACTCTAGCTCTCTCACTAGTGCGCGACGAGCCCTGCTGTCCAATTTGAAATATTTGTAGCATGATCGGCTCTCATAGTTGTTACTTGTTAGCAAACTCCATCGCGCGTGTTCATGCAGCCATGAGCCAACGCCACTCGATCCCATTGCGCTGTTACGTTGCTGGCGAAAGAGGGTTTAGGGGATGGCCACATGTTACCTCAGGGTCGACGAAGATGAGATCTAGCAGATTATTACTTAGTTGTCTGAAACTGAGTCTCCACTGGAACTCGGTGTCTCTGCTTGGCTGCTATTGGTGTGTTTGGTTTGTGGAGTCACTTTATGCTTCATAAAGTGATGCATCATAAGTTCATTCCATCAATTTTGGTGGAATCAACTCACTCCTCATATATATACTAATTATTAGTTTATGAGGAATGAAATGGTGATGAATCAACCTATTTTATTCCACAAACCAAATAAAAAAGTGAGTAGTGAGAAGAAGATGGATCACTTCATTCCTCAAACCAAACACACTCTATGTTTTTCTTCTTCATCAGAAGATGCTCATCAAAGTACTAATACACTTATACAAGGTAAGTTACAAACGATAGGCTGGTATACGCCAAGAAGGGAGCGACAAAGCAATGTCGCGTTTTCTAGTGGTTACTTAAAGCATCTCGACCACTTGAAGATTTATAAAGTTTATTATCACAAGATCACCGTAATAATGACAAGGGCACTTTGTATTAGCACTTCATACACTACGAATGCACGACAGCAGATTCCGATCTTTCAAAAATTGAAAAAAATAATAATTAATCCCTTCAGATTCCTGCGTCGTTGCAACATACTGATGAACATTTTATCAATTCAATACAAATAAACACAACAAATATCTATATAAAAAAATGAAGTTTCAAGCAGTTGATCACTCGCCTGGAGTTGTACTGAAACAAAAGAAAGATCCTTCGAGTCTATAGAATTATTATATCTAAATACGAAACCTGAAAGGTAGCATTTAGTACACAGAACACATGAAAGATGCACAGATTATCTTCAAAACAGAAACAAAAAGATAGATGCACATCATGTAAATTCGGTAACTGATTTCATTAGTAGCATACATAAAGCTGGCTTACAACGGATGCATAATTTGGCCAACTGTAACGGACAAAACACCATAAGGACAAAGACATCCAATCCGTGCAACCAAAAAAAAAAAAAAAACAGGAGTGACCCGATTGTAGTAGATCTATCGAGGTTGCCAGCGTCTTCAAGCTTAGGACTCAGGAGATATAACACTTGCTGAACATCCAAAGAGTACCCCCCACATGCTAACAACTTCAGTGCTTCATAACGATTTGAAGAAGGGGACATACTGGGTAACATAAGGACAATCGTGCCCTAAGGAGCACAGAACTTGCACTTGCCTGCTATCCATGTCGTATGATATCAGTTTCTGGTATAAGCGATGAACAAAAAAGATCAAATTCCGATCTGTATGAATGACAACAATAGAATAGTAAGAATTGTATTTAAGATTTGTTGCTTCGACCAGCTGGCAAAGAGGCTCAGGCTATGCTTTAGAACCCACTCTTCTGTATCGTAGTCCTCAAGAACCCAGATCGACAGACCAGGGTCGCTGAAACGATTACATTCAACCAATCGAGTGATACAATGAAGGCGTCCCTGTGATTGACCAATAAAACCAACTGCAGGGAAAAAATCATATGGCCATGGGAGGACTCGGCATGTGTTCCCTTGGCCATCCACTGCAACTATTACATATTCCTCTGTCCGAAATAGGAAGACAAGAAAATGCAGCATGCCATTGACAAAGGCCCTGCCATATGGAGGTTTTATTATCTCTGCATAGCCTCCCCATTTCCCCCATCCACCACCCTGTTCCCATCGCATCCATTCACTTGACCTGTCATTCCACAACCCAGTCACAGAAGAGTAGGTGTGCACTGTAAAAGTAGATTAACGAGGATACCAATACAGGCCCTCGGTTCCGTGTTAATATAGGCAAGGAGAACAGCCCTCCTGCGGTGGCTTACAGAAGGAAGTTACAACAACCATATCACGGTGATTGCAAATCAACAATCTAACCCTATAATTTAGGAACTGCCATATACAAAAGATCCTAGACTATATATAGAAAATATCCTATTTTAACACTCCCCCTCAATCTCAGCCACGAACAAGGTTGAGATTGTTCCTAAAGTCTAACAACTTTGCACGTGGCAGAGCTTTAGTAAAACCATCAGCCACTTGATCACTTGAACTTACAAACCTGACGTCCAACAACTTTGATGCTACTCTTTCTCTCACAAAATGATAATCTATCTCTATGTGTTTAGTTCTTGCATGAAAAACTGGATTAGCTGAGAGATAAGTTGCACCTAGGTTGTCGCACCATAGCAGAGTCGTAGATGCATGAGGAATCCTCATTTCACTCAACAACTTTTGCACCCAAATCATCTCTGCTGTTGCATTTGCCAGTGACTTATATTCTGCCTCAGTGCTGGACCTTGACACAGTTGCCTGTTTCCTAGAGCTCCAGGAAATTAAATTACTCCCTAGGAATACTGCAAAACCTCCAGTTGATCTTCTGTCATCTACACACCCTGCCCAGTCTGCATCAGAGAAAGCACTTACTACCATGGACTTGGATTTACCAAATCTTAACCCCAAGCTCAATGTTCCTTGAACATAACGAAGAATTCTCTTAACTGCACTCCAATGAACTGTAGTGGGTGAGTGAAGAAACTGGCAAACTTTATTTACTGCAAAAGATATATCAGGTCTAGTCAATGTTAAGTACTGAAGTGCTCCAACCATGCTTCTGTACCTTGTACAATCTTCAGGACTGAGAGGATTACCATCCTCCAGACTTAATTTTTCGCTGCTAGAGAGAGGGGTATCAATTGCTTTGCATTTGTTCATCCCTGATCTTACCAAGATATCTCTAGCATACCTCTCTTGATTAAGTACTAGGCCATTTTGTACCTTCTTTACTTCAATGCCGAGGAAAAAATGCAACTCCCCAAGGTCCTTCAGAGCAAAATCATTCTGCAATTTCTTGAACAATGGGCCAACAGCTTCAGATGAAGAGCTTGCCACAATTATATCATCAACATACACCAGAACAAAGATACTCAGGTTTCCCTGAATAAAATAGAACAAGGAGGTATCTGACTTGGATGGTATGAAACCCAAAGATACTAACTTAGCACATAACCGAGCATACCAAGCTCTTGGAGCTTGTTTTAGACCATAAATAGCTTTATCAAGCTTGCAGACATAGTTAGGATATCTGTGGTCTTCATATCCTGGAGGTTGTTGCATATAAACCTCCTCTTCTAGAATGCCATGGAGGAAAGCATTTTGAACATCCAACTGCCTTAAGGTCCAACCCTTTGACACAGCAACAGACAACACTAATCGAATAGTAGCAGCTTTTACAACTGGACTAAACGTGTCTTCATAATCAATTCCATACCTTTGCTTGTAACCTTTTGCCACTAGCCGTGCTTTGTAACGTTCAATAGAACCATCTGCTTTCCTCTTCACTTTATACACCCATTTGCACCCAATCACATTCTTCCCTTTGGGCCTAGGGACGAGATGCCAGGTGCCGTTTCTGAGCAAGGCTTGATGCTCATTCTCCATCGCATGAGACCACTGAGGACTCTTGAGAGCTTCACCAACACTGTGAGGCTCATCAGCAGATAAAGTACTATGCATACACCATCTTACCGTACCGTCGGTATACTGTTTGGGTCGAGTGATCCCATGTTGTGACCTGGTAGTAGGACGTGCAGCAGGAGCAGGAGCCGGCACCGCAGAGTTGGATGCAGACCCGGCTGGTTCAGCCACAGCCGATCCGATCGGATCACCAGAGAGCTGAGAGCCTGTCGTTGAAGCTGTCGACTGCTGTTGTTGCTCCCCCTCGATCGGATCCGTGTGTGTCGCGTGGCTGTCAGTCGACGACGACGAAGTGGAGCCCGAGGTTGATGTCGCCTGCCATCGCGCAGATGGATCAGGACCGGGATCAGTGCCGCCCCCCGGTACCCGACACATAAAAAAACGATCCTGCTGCTCACCATTGGAAGCCCCGGAGCTCAAAATTTTTTCAGAAGACACCTGCACATCAACAGTACTGGAAGCTTCATTAGTATTACCAGGAGACCCCGGTTGTTGATCAAGTACAATTGCATCCCCAAATTGCATAGATGGATTGCGAAGAATTTCTGGCAGAAGGTGGAGCTCAGCACGCAAACGTGCACCAGCATTTTTGTGAAGGGATGCAAAGGGGAAGACATTCTCATCAAACACAACATCTCTTGAGATGTAAACCCGACCTTCTTTTGGATCCAAGCATTTGAATCCTTTGTGAGAGTTGCTGTAACCAATGAACACACATTGTTTGGAGCGAAATTCTAGTTTCCGTGAGTTGTATGGCCTAAGATTTGGCCATACTGCACATCCAAAAGTGCGAAGAAAAGTGTAATCTGGTGCATGTCCATAAAGCCATTCAATAGGGGATTGATTATCAAGTACTTTGGATGGTAATCGATTGATCAAAAAAACAGAAGTGAGGAAGGCTTCATCCCAAAATTTCAAGGGCATAGATGCATGGGCAAGAAGGGTGATGCCCATCTCAACTATATGACGATGTTTACGCTCGGCTGCACCATTTTGTTGATGAGCATGGGGACATGAGACATAATGAGTAATGCCAACATTTTTTAAGAATGAATTAAGAGATTGATACTCTCCACCCCAATCACTCTGTAATGCAAGAATTTTCTTGTCAAATTGACGTTCTACTAGATTTTGAAATTCACGGAAACATGAAAACACATCTGATTTATGACGAAGCAAATAAATCCATGTAAACTTGGAGTAATCATCAATGAAACTCACATAGTACTGATAACGACCAACTGAAGTTGGGGCAGGTCCCCAAACATCAGAGAACACAAGCTCCAAAGGACTAGTAGACACACTGGTTGACTTTGGATAGGGCAATTGATGCATTTTGCCCTGTTGACACGAATCACAAACATGATTATTGTTTCTTTCTCGACTAACAGGAAGACTATGATGACTAAGGATATGCTGGACGACTGGAGTAGAGGGGTGACCGAGCCTATGATGCCACAGCGACGGGGACACCTTTGCAGCACCAAGGATCTGCTTATTGGATGATGACTCACTGGAGGATAGCTTGATAGGATAGAGGCCAGCCTCGCACTTGCCTCTATGAAGTATTTGCTTCGTCCCCTGTTCCTTTATAAGAAAGTGTTCAGGATGAAACTCAACAAAAGCATTATTGTCTCGAGTGAGACGATTAACAGAAACCAGACTTTTGTTGGCGCTAGGTACATGAAGGATATTCTTGAGATGAATTTTATGCAAAGGGGACTGCAAAGTACTATGACCAACATGTGAGATCTCCATACCTGAGCCGTTGGCCGCATGCACCTGCTCTCCTCCGTGATACTCGTTACGGACGGTCATCTTGTTCAGCTCTCCAGTGATGTGATCGGTGGCACCTGAATCCATGTACCAGTTTGTGTCCACACCGTAGTTGGTTGATGCAGCGGAGGCAGACTTCTGTGGACGGTTGCCGTTGTAGCGCTCATCGAATCGATTGTAGCACTTCCAGGCAGGGTGACCCTTGAGGCCACAGATCTGACACTTGACGCCGTTCTGGTACTCCGGGGAAGGAGTCCAAGTACCAGTGCGACCACCCTTGGGGCCACGGTTGAAACCTCCACGGCCACCATTAGGGCGGCCACCACTTCCTTGGTTTGGCTTGAAGTTGCTGCGATTCCCCTTCGCAGCGACGTTGGCGGACGACTGGCTACCACTGCTTCTCATCTCCACCCTCTGCTCATGACTCGCCAGTTGGGTATACAACTCCCCAACGGAGATCGGCTGAGTCCTGTTGCTCACGCCCGTGACGATCGAGTCATACTCGGGATCATTTAGCCCGGTGAGGATGTAGGCTACGAGCTCATCATCTTCAATTCTTTTGCCGGCCGACGCCATGTCATCGGCCAAGCCCTTCATCTTCGTGAAGTACTCATTCATGGTGAAGCTTCCCTTTGTCGTCGTTGCCAGTGCCATGCGTGTGGAGATCAGACGCGCACGGCTTTGAGAGGCGAACATCTCTTCGATGTGCGCCCATGCAGATGCCGCCGTCACCTTCATGGAGACTTGTGCGGCGATGTCCCGTCCAAGATTGGACAGAAGATAGCTCAGGACCGTTTGGTCCTTTGCTACCCAGGATGCATACTCCGGATTTGCCACCAGAGGATCACCTTCCTTCGCATCGGACTTCGACGGGAGGAACCGATCTAGAGCCGCCGCCATCGGCTCGATGAAGCCATCGAGTTGTGCCCCCTTGATGGCGGCTAGGACTTGTGCTTTCCAAAGCACATGGTTGCTGCGCGAGAGTTTCTCGGCGGGTGGGATGAGGAAGACGCCGAGGGCAGTTGCTTGCGCTGCGGAGGAAGAGGCGAACGCCATGAATGTCCGTTGGGACTATGCGGCTTTGGTACCATGTAAAAGTAGATTAACGAGGATACCAATACAGGCCCTCGGTTCCGTGTTAATATAGGCAAGGAGAACAGCCCTCCTGCGGTGGCTTACAGAAGGAAGTTACAACAACCATATCACGGTGATTGCAAATCAACAATCTAACCCTATAATTTAGGAACTGCCATATACAAAAGATCCTAGACTATATATAGAAAATATCCTATTTTAACATGCACCCCTTCCACATCGTCCACCGTGCCATCTTGCCAGAACTGCACAATGTCGAAGTTCGAGGAGAGGGATGGGTCGAAGATGATAAAGGGACGCGGGTCCTTGACGTGTTCGTCCACAATTTCTTCTGCTGGAGTCGGAGTCCAGCCGGAGGATGGTATCGCCACCCACTGTTCGGTGACAGGGTTGCACACGATGTAGCCCAGGGAGTCGTATGTGTCTGAAACCCGCCTGTGTCCAAAGAGGAGGAGGCCGTTGCAGGAATCGAGGAGCTCGATAGCATTGACGCCCGGCTGCTCCTTCAAAAAGGCGAACGAAGGGTCGAGGAGTGGCATGGGTTTACCAAGCAGGTCGATGAAACGCCCGTGGCCGTGGCGAAGCAGCATCCCGTCGCGGCTGCCGGCGAGATCGCCGCCGTAGGCATTAGCAGCAGCAGCATCGTGGCCGTCGCCGCGTCTTCCGACGTCGAAGTAGAGGAACCCTTGCAGCGATTGGGGGAGATCCTTGCAGTAGAGGCGATCGGCGATGAGGTCGCGCCACGGTTTGGAGACGCACTTGGATCGGCACAGCGACTTGGCGCCGAGGCGCGAGAGGATCTGCACGAGGGCGTCGTCGGGGAGTTGGTCCACCGAGAGCGAGCTCCTCTCAAGCCCGTCCATGCCGCTGCCTACCGATGGAGATGGAGGTGAGGGTGCCGTGTTTAGCCATGCACACGCGTTCGAAAGAGATATATAGAGAAAGCGGCGCACCGTGTGTGGAACGTGGAACGGTGGAAGTGGGGAGGGGGAAGAAACGAGCAGAAATTAAATTATCACCGTTTGTTCCGCCAGTTACTGGTTTTCGGGAAGAGGAAGAGACGAGCAGAAATTGCTCTCCCATTTATTTAGGCTGTGCGCAACGCTGCCCTGGCCATCCCCTTCCCTTGCATGCCGGCTGTAGAGGGCACCCTATAGCCTAGAGATGTCAATGGGGACCCAATACCCGCCAACCCGTGGGGAATTCCCTTATTAGGGTACGGGTATGAGACGAAAATTTTCCCCATGGATATAAATATGGGACAAAATCTCCACTCATTGGGTAAACGGTATGGATTTGGGAAGCAATAATCCAAACCCGATTACCCATGGGTATTTCATATGTGTACACCAGTCGTGTTTGTATGAATAAGTTGAGGCTGAGCCGGCCACCAAGCCCAACACGGCAGCGCACCAGGCCCCAGGTCCTAGCCCAACAAGGCAACTAGCAGACTAGTAAAAAACAAAACCCTAAAATAACCAGTCATATGCTACGCCCTGCCCAGACGACGGTGACGACCATGGATTCTTAGGCGCCAACGAACTCAGATGGTGACCAAAGAAGGTGAGCAAACTCCATTTCTTCTATCGGTTCCGAAGTACTTGTTTCTTTTCTGATGGATGGATGAATGGATAATGGTTCATGGATGAGTGCTTGCCGATGTAGTGATGTCTGAAATCTAGATTGTTTGTGCTACATGTTAGTACCTAGTTATCCCTTAATTGGTGGTGGGGACCCATTGGGGACCCGAAACCCAAATGGGGATGAGTATGGGATGAGTTTTGTACCCATGATGGGTATGGGGATGAGTATGGGGATGGATTAAACATGATGGGGATGGGTATGAGATGCTATAACCCGGTGGAGAATTTCCCATTGACATCTCTACTATGGCCGCAGCGGTGCCCCTACAGCGCCCCCTACGTGTCGGTCTCTTCTCTCCCCCCCAGATCTAGCGTGTCACTGTTCATCACCTTAAACACTGTGCTGTGGGTTCACGGGTAATTGTTAGTAGATAAAAAAATGATAGTTGGTATAGAAAATGATATTTTATAGTGGTAGTGGGGTACATGGGGAGTATTTAGAGGGAACCGCTGCGGGAGATGAAAAAATAGGGGGGAAATAGGGGGAAAAGTGATATAAGGGGAAAAATTTAGGGGTAACGATTGCGGATAGCCTTAGGTGCGCACCCCGAGATGCAGGTTGGTAAACACTTCCAACAATACTGAACCAACAAATTTGTAAGCCAGATCGTCTGCTCCCATTTTCGACAAAACTGAGAATATGGGAGATATTTGCTCCAGCTAGCCTACTGAAAACTCCCTTAGGCACCTGCTGCAGTAGCCTGAGTGCTACCCTAGCAACAACTCAGAGGCATTGACAACGACACTGATGGTACTTGGGCACAGCCTTTGATAATATGCCCCAGAGATAAAAGCGGGAGGTCCATTGACAGTGTAAACAGGTGATTGAAGAGTTGTATGCATTGTGAACATTTCTGAGCTTCTGACTGTTCAAAGCATGGTGCCTTCTTTTGAACTGAGTGCAGCAATACAATTCGGTTCATCCAATCTTAATTTCAAGTCAAAAGCAAAGATAGATCGGTGATTTACTGAAGTCATGTAATTTGGTGGACAAAACAGTTGCTCTCCTTTTCTGGTGTGTCGTCACTCCTAGTCTTAGTACAGGTGGTGGAACTTCTTCTGGTTTGTGTTTTTCTTTGTATCGAATGATCGAGCTACTGCCATACTTGCCGCGGAGAGCGAGCGAGCTATGTATAAGCAATTTCTTCAGCAGTTTGCACTTGGCAGTAATGTTCTGCAGAGCTTTTTTGTTGTTGTTGTTCTTTGGAAAAGGCCAGGTCTGCACATCATGTCCTACCGCAACAAGTGTCCAGGTGGATGCAGATATTGCACAGGTCGATGCTGGACCATGCTATTGTGTACTTGGTTATCAGTTACAGTTTAGGGGGGTGTTTGGGAGTGAAGTTTTTTCACAGTTTTGGAAGAATACTGCAGTATTATATATAGAATGTTGTTTGGCAAGCTGGCTAAAATCTCTGTTTTCAAAACTGAAGTATTGCAAATATTATAGTTGTTTTAAGGTATTCTAAACTTAGGTCTGGACCTCAGTTTTCAAAACTGCGGTATTGTCATGACTAAAGTATACTGTAGTATTTCAAAAACTGTGGTTTTCAAAAACTTTGTTCCCAAACAGGGCCTTATAATGGAAACAGAACACATGGAAGGGGAAAACTCTAATCGTTTAGTAACTCGTTAACTAATACGTCACCCAGTTTGAGAACTCTGTTTTCTGAAGGGATTCTTATTTTACCAAGACCAGCGCAATGACTTTGCATGAGCTCAGCCAAGATCGACGTACAATAGCAACCATGTCCGAGCATAGCACAAAGTAAATACAGCCAACCAAACGCGCCTTATCGTATATAGAAACCATACTAGTTTTCAATCTACGTACGAGTACGAGCACGAGCTGTGACGTGAGCATGGGTACTATATGTTTGAAAGTCACGTGGGTGCAGGTGCATCCACGCGCTGGTCAGTTCGACTCGACCGCATCAAAAAAGGGTCGGAGATGTTCTTGCCTACACAGACACCTCTAGCCAGCCGGTGGCCTCACCCTCACCTCCGCATGCCCAATTAATTTGATTTGATTTGATCAGCGAAAAGAAGGAAGGCATCCGTGAGTAGGACGGCCTGCTAGTGGGTCAGTCAAAAGCGGATTAGGTGGGTCAGGGGGAACACTATTACAACCTGCATTTGAACTGGCTAGTTTATCATTACGGTCACGTGCCATATACTAAACGGTAAGGCGTTCAGAGCATCGGCTCACCGCCGCCGACTCGTGTAGCAGTAAAAAGTAAAACAAATAAAAAGAAAGATGACGAGAGCTCGTGCCGCGAAAACGACGCCAGACAGTCGGCACAGCGGCAGAACGTGGCTGCTGCACGCGCCTTTCCTTGTCACGTGTAGTAGTAGTACATTTGTCCGCAACAAAGAGAAGAGAGGAGACGGCAGAGAGAGAGAGAGAGAAAGAGAGAGAGAGGGGTGACGTGACACGGAACGGAACGGACCCGGGGCCACCTTTGGACCTTGGCGCACAGCACAGCAGCCGAAACCGATCGATCGATCGGCGGACGAGTTCGGCACGCGTTTGCTTTCGCCAGCCGACTGGGGGACCCGGACGACACGCGCGCCACGGGTCTAGTCTAGTCTAGCGGGAGACTCCGCTTGGACGGAGACGGACGGCCGCCCAAACGTAGGGAAATTCGGCTGGCCCCTGGCTCTTCCGTTCCGTCAGAGGAAAAAAATTTGGTGCAGCACTGCTGCAAATCAGAGTGTTTGCAGCCCCTCATAAAACGGAGTATAGATCCCACACGCAGCAGCAATAATATAACTAAAACGTTATCTGTTGGACCTGTAGGTGGGGTCTATACTCCTTTTTGTGAGGGACTACAAACACTTTGGTTTGCAGCAGTGCTGTACCAAATTTTTTTCCCCGTCGGACAGGAAGGAGACTAGGGAGGGTCGCGGGCGTTGAGTTGACCGAACGGTACGGCAGAGACGGTATTGCCCACGCAACCTTCGTCTAGAGGACGGTGGGACCAAAGATCCATAATCCGTGTGGTACATTCGAATTCGTGCATGTACGAATCTGATTGGATCTTGGGCATCAGACACCTAGTCCTAATATTTCGCGTGTGCGATAGAGATGCAAGAAGTGTAGAAAGCCCAAGGACATTTTAGACATTCTTCTCTGCAGTGAATCTAGTATCCGAAAATAGTATAATAATCTGAGATCCAGATGGAACTGATTATCACTATTCAAAATCCAGATTTCTTTTTTTTAAGTCGCTAGCTGAAATCTGAATTCTCATAATCCTTTGCGGACCCAACGGCTCCTCAAAATTATAGAGGATTCTAACACGCAAGCACAAAATCTAAAAAAACATCAAAGAAGAGTCTAGATTTTAGAATCATATCCAACAATCCAAATATGGACATAGTTAAGGCTAGTCTGATCCTACACAGCTAATAACATTTATAACTACTTGCATTTAGCTAAGGTCTCGGTGGTTGGATCCATAATTAATAATCTAATTAACATCTTCCCTACAATTCAGCTAACAATTAGCCAGTGCCGTAGCTAGGATTTCTTCGTGAGATATGTCATAGGAATTCTTTCATAAATAATTTAGTATAATCCATAATGATTTGTCATACAATTCAGAATATAAAGATAATAATAGCGTATGAGACTATAGATTTAACATTTAAGTTTATAAGTGCATATTTTAGAATATAAATACAACATAAAATAATCCAAACATCAAGTATAAAATACATTGTTGGTGTCAGGTTTTTTTGGGCCTAGGTGAACTGGTGGTTTGGTGGGCCGGCTTAGGATATGACACGGCTCACCTAGACCACCCACTGGATGCGCCTCTGCAATTAACTATTAGTTGATTTATCCTAGCTGACATAAATAATGATAATTTGTTAGGTGGATTCAAAGTTTGACTTAGTTGAACTAATAGGTTGTGGTTAGAATATTGATGTAAGAAATATAGTTTGCTAGAGCTAGACAAACAACCAAGCAAAGCCTTGATTGATATAGGTGGGAGCGACTATTTTCTTCTCCTTTAAGCCTTGTTCGATTATTCTCATTCCAGGTGGATTGGACGAGATTGGGAGCCCTCTCCTCCCCTCCAATCCACCTCAATCCATCCCTAACCGAACAAGCCCTTATATGGATCAAGTGATCAAATGCTATGACATTGATGGAAGGATGGAGTAGGTATTATCAACGTTTAATAAAGGTCATTCCCCTTTACTAACAGTATGCCTTTTGCAGATTTCATCTAAAAAACTCAACAAGGATCAGGTCGATGCCAGCCATGAGTTCTTGGGGCACGTACAACTTTGGCAAAGTCTAGTCCTCTAGGTCGGTGGACCAAGTCTCGGGATCTTCCGACTCTCTATAGCCCTTCTATATATCTTTGTCTTGAACCTTTGTTTTTTGTTGATCTCCTTTCATCTTGGGCATTTGTTCATATTGTGATCAACATCGTCCTTTTCATAGTTGGGTGTGGACTCAAACCTAACTCATTCATAGCCCTTACCATTAAAGGTCACTCCACCATATGTCCCAATTATCAAAACCATACGTGGATCTTTCATCGAGACATAGGTCCTCGGGAGCGCTAGTCTCAATGGCTAAGCTCCACAATAACTTTTTATATGGGGATCCTTTGAATGTGCTTTAGCAGCTGTCAGGGTATGACCTTCCCAAACACTCACACTATATTATATATTAAAAATAATATGGATGCTATTTTTCCTAAAATTCCAATACTCCAAATGTGACATTGGAGCATTAGATACAAAATGGCTAATAATCTCGACTGAGAATATATTCAATGTGTACCACGTGAAACTCTGCATATATAGTGGGCAATATATGGTTGTCCTAGTCTTGACGTCTTTTGGCTATCACATTGTTATCGCTATAGCTCTTCCGTTTCTAACTCCATGACTTTCACTTGACGCTTCTACTAGCTGATGTGGGCCTACACCACATGTTCTGGCACATATGTGCCTTTAGGAACTGCCTAGGCAATAGTTTGCTTTGTGATTGTACCTTAGACATGCTAAGCTCGTGTAGTTTCTTCTGTGCGTTTTATGGATGAAATATCTTATGATGGTATTGTTTGCCAAACCTATGACACCGACAAAATTACATTTACTAGTCATATGACCAAAATTTGATCAGATGGACTTGTGTACTTTTCGATGGCAAACAATTAATTAAAGAGAATGAATACATAGTTTCTCTATAAAACACATATTTGGCATGAAATTTAATAGTTTAGATCTATTTGCATATTCACAATGCATGAAACACCTAATATTTTCATAGTACCAGTTACAATTATGTTTTACTATATATTAATAAATATCGTAGAAGTTGTTTTTCCCTAAAACCCTAATATTCCAAATGAGACTTTGGAGCCTTGGACACCAAAGTATAAATGTCTAATAACCTCAAGTACAAATGTGATGTTAGAGTTTTTGGATTCCCCTTATTAAATTTTATGACGTGTCACTCAAATGATTGAATATCAATTACGAGTATTAAATGCAGGCTTAATAAAATCATCTTATTGTTAGTTTTCATATGTGTAATTAGTTTTATATAATTAAAATATATTTAATATTCGGAATTATCATTTAAAGTGACACAAACCAAACTTTTACATCATTAGAACCAAACACACTGTTAATGACTAATATCCCAGATTGAGATTAGATTTATAACATACTTGTGCAAGGACGTCTCTATCAGATCGTGTATATGGTCGTACAAAATATTGTTTTGCATTATAGATAACTATTATAGATATCTTTGTTTATAGAGTAGAATTTCAAATGGTGGATCATGAGATACGAGCAGATAGCATAAAACTCTATATCTACGATGGAATGTCCTAGTCCTAGCTATCTCCTGCCTACTTTGCACCATTATTACTGTAGCTTTTCCGTTTCCAACCCCGTGGCTTCAGCTTGACGCATCTGTCCACTGAGGTGTGGACCCACCTCCCTTCCCTACTCGCCTGCAGACTGTGCCAGTGGCGGCCAGACAATAAATAGGGCCCACACCCCGTCCGCGTCCGCGCTCTCCAAAGTTTCGTCCACCATTTCGCTCCCGCAAGCACCGATTTGTTTACTGCTCTCTCCGACGCGCGGCGGCGGAGCTCCCTACGACGACTGAACCATGTGCGGCGGCGCGATCCTTGCCAACCTTCGCGAGCCGGCGCCGCGCCGGCTCACAGAGCGGGACATCTGGCAGCAGAAAAAGAAGCTCAAGAGGGGCGGCGGCGGCGGGAGGCGCTCGTTCGCGGCGGAGGACGATGAGGACTTCGAGGCCGACTTTGAGGTCTTCGAGGCCGACTCCAGTGATTCAGATTTGGAGCTCAGGGAGGGGACTGACGACGACGTCGTCGAGATCAAGCCCTTCACTGCCAAGAGGACTTTCTCCAGCGGTACTGGCTCAAGCTCGAGGCGGCTTATTTTCTATGCTCGTCTGTGCTTTTTTCGCGTTTGATTGATGTAGACGATTAGAATCTAAGTGTTGGCTGAGGAATTTTAGGTGGGTTAGGGAGTAGGTGGGCGTCTGAGGTGCTACTTGGTGGTTGGATTGGGGACGGGGAAAGAAAAGGATACTGTTTAGATATTGGATTCTGGCTTGTTATGGGATTCTGCAACTTATTGGATGATTTTATGGTGTCCCATTACGGATGAAGTCTGTGGCTACCGTTTTCATCCGTGTTATAATTCTGAAATGTTGGGCGGCATAGTCTGTTTTGGTTCCCGCACCTGGCAGTCGAGGGAAGACAACTCGGTTCATCAAGTGTTGGATCTGGAGAGTTCCACCGTTTGTGCACTCGGATGGGGTCGTGTATGATTAGTTACATTAGATGCATATTATGCCATAGTTCTAAACTCGTGGTATCACTTAGATACGTCTGTAGACTATGAGTTTTCGTGGGGATTGTTATAGAGTCGTTTTGAACTATTCCACGCGATTTATGGTGTTGAGCTTGAGCATATGATTATATATTCGCATGCATCTTCTGTTTCATATGGTTCCTTGTATGACTGTATATCTTTGTGAGTTTGATTGAGCAAGGATTAGTCACCATGCATGATTAATTGTCCAAATGGTTGCATTCCAGAGTCAAACTGTAGGCCCTGGATGCAAAGTTTAGGAAGTTCAGATTTCTGGTCCCTTTGTCTGCAAATTGGTTCTCATGCGCAGTATCGTCTATAGTGGAAGATTCAGATATGATTGCATAATGATGATTTACTTGATGGCACAAGGGTTGTAAAGAATCTTGGACTTTCATATTTGTTGTGTTTTGAACTGTGCTTTCTGCAAATATGAAGGAGATGCACATGGAGAATGCTAATTTTGGTTGTGATGTTGCTTCATAACTCAATATGCATATATATTTTTGACAGAGTCAATATCACTAAGGTTTGCTTTTTTCCTGTTTGCAGATGGCTTAAGCACCATGACTAGTGCTGTAGCAAGGTCAGCCAAGAGGAAGAGAAAGAATCTATACAGGGGTATCCGCCAGCGGCCTTGGGGCAAGTGGGCTGCTGAGATCAGAGATCCTCAGAAGGGTGTTCGTGTTTGGCTTGGTACTTTCAATAGTCCTGAGGAAGCTGCAAGAGCTTATGATGCCGAAGCGCGCAGGATTCGTGGCAAGAAGGCCAAGGTTAACTTTCCTGATGCACCAGCAGTTGGTCAGAAGCACCGTTCTGGCTCAGCTTCTGCTAAAGCATCCAAGTCAAGTTTTGGACAGAAGCCTATCGTCAAAGTAGCTATGAACAACCTTGCCAACACAAATGCATCCTTCTTCCAATCTGCTAGCTACCCCTCCAATTTATTTGTTCAGCATGGCAATATGCCATTTGTTCCAGCAATGAACTCTACTGCTTCTGTTGATGATCTTATCATGAATCTGCACTCTGACCAGGGAAGTAACTCCTTTGGCTGCTCAGACTTGGGCTGGGAGAATGATACCAAGACACCAGACATCACTTCCATTGCTCCCATTTCCACTATTGCGGAAGGCGACGAGTCTGCATTTGTCGACAGCAATTCAAACAGCTCATTTGTGCTTCCTGCCCTGGAGAACAGTGCTGTTGATCTCACTGATGGGCTGACAGATTTAGAATCCTATATGAGGTTTCTTCTGGATGGTGGTCCAAGTGATTCAGTTGATAGCCTTCTGAACCTTGATGGATCGCAGGATGTTGGTAGCGACATGGACCTCTGGAGCTTCGACGACATGCCCATCGTCGGCGATTTCTTTTGAGGATTTTGAAGCTTGGTCATAGGAGTATGTACATAGGGACTAGGGGTAAGCACTGCCTCTGCAGATTTCTCTGAAGTTACATGCCATCTGCACAGTTGTGCTGGGCTAATTTTTTTTTGTTCCAAATGTTTCAGGAATAAAGACCGGGGGAGATTGGGAAGCACCTGCTTGGCACCTTGGGGGTAGCATTTGCTCGTGTCTAGCTCAGAGATGCAGAAGTTGCATTCTGAAACTACTTGGTTATCGACCTGTTCCCTATTTTAGCTATCTCTTTATGAGAGCCATTTATGAGACTGAACCATTTTGTTTTGCTTTCTTTTCGTTGTTACAATATATGGTTTAACATTATGATTTATGGATATGTGCCAAATATGGTGCTCAACAGTGGTCAAACATGCCTTTTAGATGCTCTTGTTTCTCGTATTGTTGTGTACCTTGTGATATTTCATTCGTTGAAATTGAGTTAAACTAGTTATCTGCTGAAACTTTTCTTGTACAAGCAAAAGTATTCAAGATTTAATCTTATTGGCATTTGGCAAGATGCTAGATTTTTGGTGCCTGCATCCTTGTGCATGCTGATTTTAAGATAAGGTTGTGTGAACATACATGAGGCAGGATCTCTGTCGTATTCGTATGTAGCCCTTTCCTGTTGTGTTTCTCATGACATGAAAAGAGGATGGCGAATCGGTTCGTTGTGCATTTGCTTCCGTTTTCAACAAACGCTGGATTCTTAGATATTTTGGGAGGCAAAAAAAAAAGAGAGAGCTGGGGTGTGAAAATGCCTCCCATTCTGTTGAGATATATGTATTTATTTTTGACCGGGACGAATTTTAGACCTGCGTAAACTTCCGAAATTTCAGATGTTGTTTCTCACTCCACTATTCAAAATGGTCTCCATGAGGGTCAAATCAAATATGCCTGCTGCTCATTTGATTCCGTCAATGTGATGCGGTTGCACTTATACCTTACCAAGTCTAGTTGGCCAGCTGATGTTGAAGCGCCCGATGGATCACGGCGTCTGGAGACGGCATTGACCCGTTTATTCGGCCAGGCAGCAACGACGAGGGGACCGACCGTGATGCCGCCTGCACCTGACCGTGCCGTGCCATTGATGTGGAGCTTGGCCCCCTGAATGACTACGCGTTGACACCGGCTTCTGTCGCGGAATTCGTCCAGTCCGTCAAGCGACCAATTGAAGGTTCATGATCTTACAAGCTTGTCTCCAGAGAGGCCAAAAATGGGTCCGCGAGCTCTTAGTTTTCACGCCCTCTCTACTCCGCAGATGATGGCGTTTGACAGACACTAGGAAGCAGTAAATAAACCATGAACCTTGTTGAGTACGTTCTCGGACTGGTAGGCGTCCGGTAAACCTTGTAAACCTCCGCCGCAGGCATGTCTCGGTCGACCAGTCGATGTGTCCTGGTTAGAGATGGCAAGGGTTACAAACCCGCTGGGTTTTGCCGTCTCAAACCCGTACCCATGAAAAATATTTATACCCATTAAAAAACCCGTATCCATGACGGGTTTGAGATTTTGCCCAAACCCGTACCCATCGGGTTAGCAGGTACCCATGGGTTACCCGCGGGTTTCATCACCAATATACGTGTTCTTCTCATAATCAATAATTATCGTAATGATTAATGATATAATGATCCAAAATCTATGTAACGATCAACGAGTTCATGATTTGGTATAAAAATTATTAGTAGAGAGAATGAAATACAAATAATGAGTTGTATAATTAAGTGACCTTGCACTAAGTTATCCATCCACCACATCTATAACGTTAGTAAAAACTATAATAGCAAGCAAGCAACACTCTCACCAACTACTGATACATTTACCAATTGATAAAAATTATGAAGTAAATAAGGAATAACAAGTTTGTTGTTCGTTTATAAAATAAAATGACAATATACACTAGGTTTGGCCGGGTTTAAAAAACTCACGGGTTCACGGGTTTGGGTACTATAGGAACAAACCCGTACCCATAAACCCGCTGGGTATAGATTTATGCCCATTAACAAACCCATGGGTATGAAAATTGACCCAAACCCGTACCCTAATGGGGTAAAAACCTATCGGGTTTCGGGTTGCGGGTACCCATTGCCATCTCTAGTCCTGGTGAGCCTCGCAAGGCCACCGGCCACCTCAAGCACGGTGTGTCGGTGTCGAACAGTAAAACATGGGTCCGGTCCAAAAACCACCACAAGAGTAGAGATCTAAATTTAACCCGTAAACTCGAAATCTGATAGGTACCCGATCAGATGGGTGTGGATATAGGTGAAGGTTTTAATCCAGGAAATTTTTTTGCTTTAGCCCGGCTGCAAACTAGGCTGTTTGCAGCCCCTCACAAAAAGGAGGATAGACCCCACCTGCAGGCCAATAACACAACTAAAACGTTATCTGGTGGACCTGCAGGTGGGGTCTATCCTCCTTTTTGTGGGGGTCTGCAAACAGCCTGGTTTGCAGCCGGGCTACAATAAATTTTTTCCTTAATCCATGGGTGTAACCACATCTGACCCATAATTTCGCGGGTGTGGGTGCAGGTTTCTGTTTCAACCCGCGGGTGACCTATATCTGATCCGAAATTTGGTCCGTTCTTTATTTTACGCAAAAAAATATTAAAATATAATAGCAATTTTTTTGAATAAGTAATTTAGCTAATGATTAATAAAATGTTTTATTGTTGTTCTACTTGAGAAGGCTTAGATATAACTTACTTATTGTCGGCACTTAATTACTTATAGCTAAATTAATATTTAAAAGTGTACCGTAAGTAAAAAAACGTAGTTGATTCAAAACCCAACGAGTTCCGGTGCGAGTTTAGAATTGCATCCGCGAGTGCGATCACATGTGGATCACGTGTGGGTTTAGATAGACTCCATGGATATGATCGCAGGGAGATTTTTACTACACCTAACCCGTTGTCATCCCTACACAAGGATCTGTGGAAGGCCATGTTTCACTCCGATTCCTGATGCATCTTTGGTTGAACCGTTGGAGCACCTCAACTCCCGAAGAAAGAAAATGCTGCACAAGTCGCATCTCCTTGGATTGAGATCGTACCCACCATCCTATCTCGCACGCAGGTGATGAATCCGGTTCTCCTGGTAACCAAAGGCCAAAGAAGGTCGACAAAATAGTCTCATAAATGGCTTCGTGACTAGCAGTCTTATCAGGTTCCTTAAAACCTGAACCGATTCCGAGCGCTCTCCGCGTTCGGCGGCTGTTCCGTCTGTCTCGCACCGACTCGTGGCGGACCCGAATTTATTATCAAAGCCTGTTTGGTTCAGCTTTTTTCTGATCAGCTTTTCCGAGAATCTAGCTGTGGGGAGAATCTGGCTGTGTAGAGAATCTGTGTATCATTAGGATTACGTGCGGAGGAAGATAAAGTTGTCCATGGGGCTCAGGATCTATAAAGTGACGGATTACTACTATTGCGACGACTCAAACGATTATATGTTTATGTTGATTTTAAATGGTTTTTACCCAAACAAATTTTATAGAAGCTGGCTGAAAAGCTGAGTGTTTGACAATCCGCAGCAGCTTTTAGTGGCCAGAAGCTGTGAAAAGCCGAAACAAACGGGGCCATTATCAAATTGCGTTGAGCTATCTCGGGTCCGCTCCCTACGGCCTCTCTCTCTCTCTCTCTCCCTCGCCTGCTTCCCACTCCCACCGTCCCACGCCGCCTCCCGCTTCCCCTCGCGCTCGCTGGCGGCTTAAGACTGCATGCAGCGCCACACGCTACCGCGCGCTCCCCTTGCATGGGGCTACAGCCGCACGCTAGAGCCCGCAGCGCCGCACGCTACCGCGCACCCCACGCCACGGTACTCCTCTCTCTCCCCCAGCTGCAGCGCGCGCGCTTTCCCCCTACCACTTCCTGTGGGCCCGCCTTCAATTAATAGTAGAAGAAAAATTGATAGTAGATGAAAAGTAGGTATAGAAAATAATATTTTATATTGTAGTGGGGTATAGGGGGAGTATTTAGGGGAAACCACTGCGGGAGATGAAAAAGTAGGGGATACACTATTGATGATGTGACCCAGAAAAGTGATATAGGGGGAAAAATTTAGAGGGAACAGCTGCGGATAGCCTAAGCGTCTACCGGCGGCCTCCTTGGTCCCCACCACCGTCACGGACACACGGCTCCAGGTTCAGGTGAGTCTCCATCCTTTCCTCCTCTCCCCACACCTGACCCCGCTTCCCCTCAATCCTGGTCGCCGGCTCGCTAGGGTTACTTCACAGGGAAGACGAACGTGGATATCTGAACTGACAACTTCTCTTTTTAATAAACACTTAATGGGACACGTTTGCAATACCTTTTGTTTTCAGATTTAGTTGATGGCATCAAGTGATTGCTTGTATATTCTACCAGTTTGGAAACATAATGAGATCTGAAATTATTTTGTTTCTGAAGGAAGGATCACGGTTGAAAGTAGACTATGACGTGACCTGGGACTGTGAAGGTTTCTTTCGCATTTCTCAATATGAGCCAGCTCGTAACAATTTAGAGGAGAGGAATCAGGTTCCTTAAAACCTGAACCGATTCCGAGCGCTCTCCGCGTTCGACGGTTGTTCCGCCTGTCTCGCACCGAGCCGTGGCGGACCCGAATTTATTATCAAATTGCGTTGAGCTATCTCGGGTCCGCTCCCTACGGCCTCTCTCTCTCCCCCGCCTGCTTCCCACTCCCACTGTCCCACGCCGCCTTCCGCTTCCCCTCGCGCTCGCTAGCGGCTTAAGCGTCTACCGGCGGCCTGCTTGGTCCCCACCACCGTCACGGACACACGGCTCCAGGTTCAGGTGAGTCTCCATCCTTTCCTCCTCTCCCCACACCTGACCCCGCTTCCCCTCAATCCTGGTCGCCGGCTCGCTAGGGTTACTTCACAGGGAAGACGAACGTGGACATCTGAACTGACAGCTTCTCTTTTTAATAAACACTTAATGGGACACGTTTGCAATACCTTTTGTTTTCAGATTTAGTTGATGGCATCAAGTGATTGCTTGTATATTCTACCAGTTTGGAAACATAATGAGATCTGAAATTATTTTGTTTCTGAAGGAAGGATCACGGTTGAAAGTAGACTATGACGTGACCTGGGACTGTGAAGGTTTCTTTCGCATTTCTCAATATGAGCCAGCTCGTAACAATTTAGAGGAGAGGAATCAGGTTCCTTAAAACCTGAACCGATTCCGAGCGCTCTCCGCGTTCGACGGTTGTTCCGTCTGTCTCGCACCGAGCCGTGGCGGACCCGAATTTATTGTCAAATTGCGTTGAGCTATCTCGGGTCCGCTCCCTACGGCCTCTCTCTCTCTCCCCCGCCTGCTTCCCACTCCCACTGTCCCACGCCGCCTCCCGCTTCCCCTCGCGCTCGTGTGAATCATCTAGGCCCCTTTGGTAATGTTTTGGTAATTAATGACAACTACTTGTGGACTAACGATTCTTGGAGAAATAAGAATGCAGGGTTGGACCACATAGAACAGGAAATGTTGAAGAGTCATACGCATTGGTTGTGGATCAGATGAAGGCAAAGGTATAATATAGGTTTTACTTTTGCCGGTCTTGATGAGTTTAGAGAAGATACCTGACCGGATTAGTAGGCTAGATAGCCGTACTATTAAGAGGGGTCAATGACTTAGATCTGTGTAAAACTTAGTGCCTCATAGAGCATCAAGTAGTTGCATTTGCATGAGGACTAACAGCGCTTCTTATTTCGTGAGTTAAAAGTTCATTCAAAAGCATGTTTGAGATTTGAGAAGTCTTGGTCGCGCGGACTGTCCGACCCTTGGGGGCTGACCGTCCGCGACCCTCCAGAGGGTCCGAAGTCTTACCATTTGTGTTGACACTGTGTTCTATTGTACTGCGGACCGTCCGGGCCTTAGGGCCGGACCATCCGCAGTCCTGACCAAAGGAAGGTGGCTTCGGGTCAGTCCCTGAATTATAGGCGGACGGTCCGCCTGTGAGGGGCGGACGGTCGTCCGCATGTGTCTAACTCGTTTTTGGACAGGGACTGTGTGTTTTTATAGATTTGTACTACGGACGGTCCGGGGGACCAGTCCGGACAGTACTGTCTCAGGTCGCGGACGGTCCGGGATTTATAGCCGGACGGTCCACGTGTGTTAACTCCGTTTGATCCGAGGCTCGGGTGTTTGAACTTGCCAGGTCGCGGACGGTCCGGCCTTGAAGGGCGGACTGTCCGGACCCACCTTTTGAGACAGCTCTGACATGTTTCAACGGTCATTATAGCCGTTATGTTGTACGGCGGACCGTCCGGCCCTAGGGCGCGGACGGTCCGCGTGTGCGCAGAATTGCCCCCCCTTTGCACATAACGGTTGGTTTTAGATGGAGGGCTATAAATAGAAGGGTAGCTCGTGTGAGAGAGCTCTCTTGGCCATTCCTTGCACACATTGAGCTCATTTGTGATCCTCCAACTCACTCTCTCACACTCTTTGCTTGAGATTGCATTCTAGTGAGAGATTGAGGGTTCCTAGTGCATTTGCATCATTTGGTGATTCTTGAGGCACTAGGTGGTACACCGAGCAAGCGTCATTGGCTTGTTACTCTTGGAGGTTGCCGCCTCCTAGACGGCTCGGGTGATTGTCTCCGTCGAGCTCTCCAAGAAGATTGTGGAGAAGCCGCAGTGTTGATTGTGAGGGGTTCGCGCCTACCTCGCCGGAGCGGCAAAGGTGACATTAGTGGAATCGAGGTATTGAGTGATTTCTTGTCCACTTGGCTCAAAGATCAAGTCGTGTCTTGATAGAGGAGCAAGTGAGAGCTTGAAGTCCACCTCAACGTGGATTAGGGGTGATCGGCAAATCACCGATACCACGGGATAAATTTCGGTGTCTATTCCTTCTAGCATTACTTATTGCCTTGCAATTGATTAGTGTTTTGCTTATTGTTCTTCAAGTATTCAATCTCCGTAGTTGTCTTTCATACATTGTTTACTTATTGACACTAGTAAATTTATTCCTCTTGTCGTATTGATTAAATTTACTTAGTATTGTTGTTTTTAGTCAAAACCGTCTATTCACCCCCCCTCTAGCCGGTGTCCTAGATCCTACAAGTGGTATCAAAGCCGAGGACTCCATTGTTTGTGGATCTAATCATCCCGGAGTGGGACAAAATGGCTAGTAACAACAATGTGCACATTGGGAAGCCACCGCACTTTGATGGAAACAATTATGATTATTGGAAAATAAGAATGTCAATGCATCTTAGAGCAATGGGTGGAAAAATTTGGCCAATTGTTAGAGATGGATTTGTTGTATTGAAGGAAGATGAACCATCCGTTAGTGATAATGAGAATATCCTCACAAATGATCAAGCCATGAATGTCTTTTATGATGCTCTTGATATAAATGAGTTCAATCGTATCAAGAATCTCACAACCGCTCATGAGATTTGGGTAAAACTAATGGAAATTCATGAAGGAACTACAATTGTGAAGAGTGCCAAACTATATGTGTGCAAAGGGAAGTTTGAGCAATTTATTATGAAAGAAGATGAGAGTGTATCCGATATGTTCAATCGGTTGAATGAGATAGTAAATAAACTCAAAGGACTTGGTTTTAATGTACCGGATGTGGACTTCACACACAAGTTCCTTAGATCACTTCTGGAGAAATATGAGACTATTGTGACAATGCTAGTAAGGAGTGATCTATCTACAACCTCTCCAACCGAAGTATTGGGAGAAATTCTCACTCAAGATATATTTAAGAAGTCACAAGCCGATGCTTTAAGTTTGGCAAAGAAGGTGAAAAATGAATCTATTGCTCTCAAAGCCAAGGCCTCAAAGGCAATTGAAAAGGAAGATAGCAATGATGAAGAAAATGAAAGTGAGAGTGATGGTGACATGGCTTTATTTGTAAGGAAATTCAATAAATTCATGAAGATGAGAAGAGGTCAACCTAGAAGAGGTCAAACATCTAGAAGAAATGCTTTCAATGATAGAAAATGTTTTGAGTGTGGGGAACCCGGTCACATTGCCATGAATTGTCCAAGCAAGAAGAAGAAGGGCAAAGATGAAAGTGACAAGAAGAAAAAGAAATACTATAACAAGAAGAAAGATGGCAAAGCCTACTTAGTTGAATGGGACTCGGATGATAGCTCGGATGATGATGATGATGACACCTCATCCAAGCTTAATGCCGGAATTGCCATCAAGGAAGCTCCCTCACTCTTCTCATCCCCCCATTGCCTCATGGCAAAGGGAGATGCTAAGGTAAAAATCATCACCGATTTAAATGATATAAATGATGATGATATCGATGATGTCGATGATGATGGCTATTCATATGATGATCTTGTTAGAATGTTAGGTGAGGCCGATGACTACATGCACAAAGAAAAAGAAAAATTTAAGGCCTTGAAGGAATTGTATAAAAACCTCCAAGTGTCTTTTGAGGAGCTCAAGACCTCTCACAATGACCTCAAAGAAAATTGTGAGAAGCTTGCGGATGCTCAAAAATTATCTATTGTGCATGAAGTTGAGGTGGTCACTAAGGATGTTGGAGTCACTTGTGACTTACTTGATAGTCTTACAAGTGAACCACTACCTACTAACTTTATTTGTGATAAATGCAAAATTTCTCTCAATGATAACATTGCTCTTGATGAATCAAAAATTATTGTTGAGAATGAAGTGTTAGTAGATAGAATAAATACTCTAACTCATGACTTAGAAAAGGCATATGGTGGTAAGACTAAATTGGATTTCATATTGGGAAGTCAAAGATGCTCTCTTAACCGTGAAGGTCTTGGATATGTTCCCAAGAAAGGAAAGAATGCTTTTGTAAAGCAAAAGACATTGTTTGTGAAAGAATGTGACAAAGTGTGTCACAAGTGTCACAAAAAGGGACATGTTAAGAAAAATTGTCCCAAGTTCAAAAATGTATCCTCCACTTGTTTTGAGCATTGTTATGTTCTTTCTCACAATGCAAAAGGTGTTCATGCTAAATTTGTTGGTACTTCAATTGTTGGAAACAAAAAGAAAGCTATTTGGGTACCAAAGACCTTGGTCACTAACATCCAAGGACCCAAGCAAGTTTGGGTACCTAAAAGAGATTGATTTCCTTTTGTAGGTAAACTACAAGGCGGGAGGGAATCATTGGGTGTTGGATAGTGGATGTACTCAACACATGACCGGGGATATGAAAATGTTTACCCAAATGAGTGAGGAAGATTGCTCAAATTATGATAGTATCACATTTGGAGATAATCGTAAAGGAAAGGTTAAAGGTTTGGGTAAAATTGCTATCTCAAATGGTCATTCTATATCAAATGTGCTATTGGTTGAGTCTTTGAATTTTAATTTACTTTCCGTAGCTCAATTATGTGATTTAGGATTTTGTTGCAATTTCACGGTTGAAGATGTTATTATCTCTAGTGTTGATGGTAGCAATCTTAAGTTTAAAGGTTTTAGACATGAAAATCTTTATCTTGTTGATTTCTCATCTAATGAGGCAAAGCTCACAACTTGCCTATTTTCAAAAGCTTCACTAGGTTGGTTATGGCATAGAAGACTTGGTCATGTTGGGATGAAGCAACTCAATCGGTTAACCAAGCATGACTTAGTTCGAGGCTTAAAAGATGTGAAGTTTGAAAAGAACAAATTGTGTAGCTCTTGTCAAGCCGGTAAGCAAGTGGCAAACACTCATCCAAATAAAAGTCAAATGTCCACTCATCGACCCTTGGAATTACTTCATATGGATTTATTTGGGCCCACATCTTTTGTAAGTATTGGTGGTAATTCCTATTGTCTTGTGATTGTGGATGACTATTCAAGATTTACTTGGGTCTATTTTCTACGAGACAAATCCAATGTGTTTGAAACATTCAAGTCATTTGCTATATTGGCTCAAAATCAATTTGATTTCGACATCAAAAAGGTTAGAAGTGATAATGGGTCGGAATTCAAAAATGCAAGAATTGATCAATATTGTGATAACAAGGGTATCAAACATGAATTCTCTTCAAAATATACCCCGGAACAAAATGGTATTGTTGAAAGAAAGAATAGAACTCTTATTGATATGGCAAGGTCTATGTTAGCGGAATATAATATATCGGATTCTTATTGGGCCGAAGCAATAAATACCGCTTGTCATTCATCAAATAGACTATATTGTCACAAGCTCTTGAAGAAAACTCCATATGAATTGCTCATTGGTAGAAAGCCAAATATCTCATATTTTAGGGTATTCGGTTGCAAATGTTATATTTTGAGAAAGGGGAGCCGGCTTTCTAAATTTGAGAAGAAATATGATGAGGGTTTTCTTCTTGGATATTCATCAAATAGTAAGGCTTATAGAGTCTTCAACAAAACTCATGGTATTATTGAGGAAGCATATGATGTTGAATTCGATGAAACAAATGGGTCTCAAGATGAGGGTGATAATCTCGATGATGTTGGGGGAACTCAATTGATAAATGCAATGAAAACAATGGCCATTGGTGAAATAAAACCAAAGGAAGATGATGATGAAGATAGTGTGGTTGTCATTCCTTCATCCTCAACTATAAATAAGGAAGATCACCAAAGCCAACAACTTAATGAAACCATGGATACTCATGATCAAGGTACTTCAAGACCTTCGGTTCCTCCTAATGCTTCATCAAGCAATTATCAAACGGTATCAAGAATTCATCATTCCATTGTGAAGGATCACCCGGTTGATCAAATTGTGGGTGATATTAGTAAGGGTGTTCAAACTCGCTCTCGCATAGCTTCGTTTTGTGAACATTTCTCTTTTGTATCTTGTATGGAACCTAACCGTGTAGATGAAGCTCTACTTGATGTTGATTGGGTGAATGCAATGCATGAAGAATTAAATAACTTCGCTCGAAATGAAGTTTGGGAGCTTGTTGAGAGACCAAAGAACCACAATGTTATTGGTACAAAATGGGTGTTTCGCAACAAGCACAATGAAGATGGTGTGGTAGTAAGAAACAAGGCAAGATTAGTTGCACAAGGATATACTCAAATTGAAGGATTGGATTTTGGGGAGACATTTGCTCCCGTAGCAAGATTAGAAGCAATCCGGATTCTACTTGCTTATGCTTGTGCACATAATATCAAGCTCTACCAAATGGATGTAAAGAGTGCCTTCCTAAATGGTAAGATTAGTGAACTAGTGTATGTTGAACAACCTCCCGGTTTTGAGGACCCCAAAAGACCTAACCATGTGTTCAAGCTTTCTAAAGCTCTCTATGGGCTTAAGCAAGCTCCACGCGCTTGGTATGAAAGGCTTAGGGATTTCTTGCTTTCCAAAGACTTCAAAATTGGGAAGGTTGACACTACTCTATTCACTAAAAGAATTGGCAAAGACTTATTTGTTTGTCAAATCTACGTTGATGATATTATTTTTGGATCTACTAATGAATTATTTTGTGAGGAGTTCGGAAAAATGATGTCAAAAGAATTTGAAATGTCTATGATAGGAGAATTGAGCTTCTTTCTTGGCCTTCAAATCAAACAATTGAAAGATGGAATTTTTATAAGTCAATCAAAATATTTGAAGGACATGCTCAAGAAGTTTGGTTTAGAAAATGCTAAGCCTATCAAGACTCCAATGGCAACAAATGGTCATCTAGACTTAGATGAAGGAGGTACTATGGTTGATCAAAAACTTTATCGTTCAATAATTGGTAGTTTGCTTTATATTACCGCATCTAGGCCCGATGTTATGTTTAGTGTATGCATGTGTGCTCGATTTCAAGCTTCACCTAGAGAGGTTCACTTGAAGGCCGCTAAAAGAATTCTAAGATATTTGAAGTATACTCCCAATATTGGTCTATGGTATCCCAAAGGTGCTCAATTTGAATTAATTGGATATTCGGATTCGGACTATGCGGGGTGCAAAGTTGATAGAAAAAGCACCTCCGGTTGTTGTCAATTTCTTGGTAGATCTCTTGTTTCATGGTCTTCTAAGAAACAAAATTCGGTTGCTCTATCTACCGCCGAGGCGGAATATATATCGGCCGGAAATTGTTGTGCTCAACTATTATGGATGAAACAAACCTTATTGGACTATGGAATTATTTTCAAGAATGTGCCTCTCATGTGTGATAATGAGAGTGCGGTAAAATTGGCTACCAATCCGGTCCAACACTCAAGAACCAAGCATATTGATATACGACATCACTTCTTAAGGGATCATGTTGGCAAGGGAGATATCTCTATTTATTCCATTGGCACGGATGATCAATTAGCAGACATTTTTACAAAACCTTTGGATGAAACAAGATTTTGTTCTCTAAGAAGTGAAATGAATGTGATCGATATCTCAAATGTGGCTTGAAGTTGATCACACATGTGTCGTCTTGCAACTCGGGTCTCAATATGCTCATTATGCTATTTATTTGGTATTATTCGTGCATTTTTTCATTTCTAATTGCTCTAGATAGTCTAGTTCAAAAATCATGCATTACTCAATTAAATCATATGTATATGCATGCATATCAACTCTTGGATTGGTCAAAATGTCCATATATGAGCATCAATTCGGATTCGGAATTCAAAATCAGAAAGTGGACAGCAATTGGAAAAATGAGTATCAGGCTGCGGACCGTCCGCCCATGGACCGCGGACCGTCCGCAGCATCAGGAAATGGACAGTCCGATCAGCCTCGCAGACCGTCTGAGATCATCAGGGCGCGGACCGTCCGCCGTCCCAGCGCGGACCGTCCGCGACAGGACAGAAAAAGGGGCAGTGGCCGCAGACTTGCCAGTAGTGCTCATTCGCTTGTTCTCTCTAGCTCTCTTCTCACCAAATACTCTCCCGTGTCGAGTGTGCGCGGACGGTGAAGTGAAGTTGTGCGCGGACAGTCCGACAACTTGTGGCAACATTCCCTCAACATGTCTTCATCACGTGGTTTTGGTGGTCTCCGCAAGAAACTTGCAGGTCGCTTTAAATCCAAGCGCCCTCGTGGCAATGATGATGACTATACACCGACCACTGATTCAGAGGCCCAATCCTCAGCTGGGGGCACTGAATCCATGGATGCTGAAGATTTTCCTCATGTTCATCCTGATTATCCCATTGATATCCAAGGATGAACTTATCCCAAGCGGAGATTTTCTATGGCTGAGTACTGCTCTAGACGGACTGTGAACCAGTATAATCTGCCATCTGATACAAATATCCAGTTTTTCCACACTCAGCTGCAGTTTGATGTCTTTTGGGGCACTCTGGTGGATACCAATTTCCACAAGCATCAAGTGATTGATTGGTCCTTCTTGCTCAGTCAATCAGTCATGGAGGGTCTCATCCCTAAGTTTGAAACATGTGGATTATATCAGTTTATGGGCCAACACACAGATTTCAATGAAATGGCTGTTAAGCAATTCTTGGCTACTTCAGAGATTGATATTGAAGCAGAATCTATCACCTGGATGACTGGCTTCAAGCGCTATTCTGCTTCCTTTGCTGACTTTGCCGCTGCAAACAATCTGAACTATGGCACCATTTCTGCTGGGCTGGATCTTTATACTGAAGATAATTTTGAGGATTTTGTGCAGTTTTATGAGCCAGCCAGGCTCGGTATACCCAGGAGGTTTGGAGAGACAGCAGGACTCAGACATCATCCTGCTGTCATCAACAAGATTGCCAGAGTCACCATTCTTCCCAAGAGTGGTGATAAGAGTAAAATTCGAGATAAGTTCTGGAACATAATCCAGCACATCATGAATGGTGAAGTCATGAACATTGTTCTTTTCATGATGAGGCAGCTTAATGATTTGAAAATGGACAAGAATCAAAATCTGGCATATGCTCCATACATTATGGCTCTCATCAAATCCAAGACAAGATTTGAGGGCCCATGTGAGATTGTTCACACACCATTCAGGCCTTTTAAGAATGAGATATGATTTCTCACCAGGCCTCTCACTCCCTTCCCAGATGATGAGGAAGACCCTGGCTATGAGGGTGGAGCAGCTCCTAATGTTGAGGGACAGCAGATGCCTCCTCCTCCACCTCCTCCTCAGCCTCAGCACTATTGGGAGCCTGCTCCAGGATACTTTGATCCTTATTTTCAACAAATGCAGCAGGGGCTTGAGACTCATATTGATACTCGATTTGAGGGCTTGATGACACATGTGGATCACCGCCTCGATGATATGCAGTCTCGCTTTGACAGTAACTGGGATGCGCTCAACTCTGAATTTTCTGACTTTCGTGATCAAATTCACACTAATGTCACTGATCCCATCATGTCCAGGCTGAATAATATGCAACAGAGTTTTCAAGATAATATGGGTGCTCTCTCCAGTCAATTTGACAATCTTTCTACAACTGACAACATGTATGATATAAGTCAGAGGCAGCAGCAGCTCCAGCAGGATTTTGGCCAGTTCTCCTCCCTGTTTGACACCTTCAGCACTCATTACTACAACATGCATCCTCCGCCGAGTGATCAGTGAGGCCTCTCCTTTGTGGCAATTGATGCCAAAGGGGGAGAGAAGTGATGAGAAGTTGTCAGGCGTCTCCTTCAGGGGGAGTTGGTGGTTCTATGGAGTTGGTGGTTCTATGTGGACATTAAGACCATGCATATGCATTTTACCTTTTCATGCCGCTTTAGTTTATGTCTTATGCATTTGGAACTTGGTTTGATCGATTAACTCTATGTCGTATGTCTGTGGACTATTATCTGTAATATTCTGTGGGATGAACTATGTTTTAGTTCAAATTACTCTGTGTGTGGTTAATCGAGATGTGATTATAATTGCTGCGCTCACTCTACGGATCATCTCTTGTATGCCTCGATAACCATGATTGTAGGAAAGTCTCCATCAAGCTCCAATATATTATGTGTGTTATATCCTCAACTTCAAATAATCCTGCACACACTTAGGGGGAGCCTTTCTTGCATATTGAGTTTTTATTGGGATTTATCTATCTCTTGGACAGAACTTCAAATCAAGATAAGTCCTATGAAACTCATCTCCAAGATCTATCTTATACCTTAGGTATGAGAGAGATTTGGAGAAACTAAACTTCTCTTTAATATACTATGTGGTGTTGTCATCAATTACCAAAAAGGGGGAGATTGTGAATCATCTAGGCCCCTTTGGTAATGTTTTGGTAATTAATGACAACTACTTGTGGACTAACGATTCTTGGAGAAATAAGAATGCAGGGTTGGACCACATAGAACAGGAAATGTTGAAGAGTCATACGCATTGGTTGTGGATCAGATGAAGGCAAAGGTATAATATAGGTTTTACTTTTGCCGGTCTTGAGGAGTTTAGAGAAGATACCTGACCGGATTAGTAGGCTAGATAGCCGTACTATTAAGAGGGGTCAATGACTTAGATCTGTGTAAAACTTAGTGCCTCATAGAGCATCAAGTAGTTGCATTTGCATGAGGACTAACAACGCTTCTCATTTCGTGAGTTAAAAGTTCATTCAAAAGCATGTTTGAGATTTGAGAAGTCTTGGTCGCGCGGACTGTCCGGCCCTTGGGGGCGGACCGTCCGCGACCCTCCAGAGGGTCTGAAGTCTTACCATTTGTGTTGACATTGTGTTCTATTGTACTGCGGACCGTCCGGGCCTTAGGGCCGGACCGTCCGCAGTCCTGACCAAAGGAAGGTGGCTTCGGGTCAGTCCCTGAATTATAGGCGGACGGTCCGCCTGTGAGGGGCGGACGGTCCGCATGTGTCTAACTCGTTTTTGGACAGGGACTGTGTGTTTTTATAGATTTGTACTACGGACGGTCCGGGGGACCAGTCCGGACAGTACTGTCTCAGGTCGCGGACGGTCCGGGATTTATAGCCGGACGGTCCGCGTGTGTTAACTCCGTTTGATCCGAGGCTCGGGTGTTTGAACTTGCCAGGTCGCGGATGGTCCGGCCTTGAAGGGTGGACTGTCCGGACCCACCTTTTGAGACAGCTCTGACATGTTTCAACGGTCATTATAGCCGTTATGTTGTACGACGGACCGTCCGGCCCTAGGGCGCGGACGGTCCGCGTGTGCGCAGAATTGCCCCCCCTTTGCACATAACGGTTGGTTTTAGATGGAGGGCTATAAATAGAAGGGTAGCTCGTGTGAGAGAGCTCTCTTGGCCATTCCTTGCACACATTGAGCTCATTTGTGATCCTCCAACTCACTCTCTCACACTCTTTGCTTGAGATTGCATTCTAGTGAGAGATTGAGGGTTCCTAGTGCATTTGCATCATTTGGTGATTCTTGAGGCACTAGGTGGTACACCGAGCAAGCGTCATTGGCTTGTTACTCTTGGAGGTTGCCGCCTCCTAGACGGCTCGGGTGATTGTCTCCGTCGAGCTCTCCAAGAAGATTGTGGAGAAGCCGCAGTGTTGATTGTGAGGGGTTCGCGCCTACCTCGCCGGAGCGGCAAAGGTGACATTAGTGGAATCGAGGTATTGAGTGATTTCTTGTCCACTTGGCTCAAAGATCAAGTCGTGTCTTGATAGAGGAGCAAGTGAGAGCTTGAAGTCCACCTCAACGTGGATTAGGGGTGATCGGCAAATCACCGATACCACGGGATAAATTTCGGTGTCTATTCCTTCTAGCATTACTTATTGCCTTGCAATTGATTAGTGTTTTGCTTATTGTTCTTCAAGTATTCAATCTCTGTAGTTGTCTTTCATACATTGTTTACTTATTGACACTAGTAAATTTATTCCTCTTGTCGTATTGATTAAATTTACTTAGTATTGTTGTTTTTAGTCAAAACCGTCTATTCACCCCCCCTCTAGCCGGTGTCCTAGATCCTACAGCTCGCTAGCGGCTTAAGCGTCTACCGGCGGCCTGCTTGGTCCCCACCACCGTCACGGACACACGGCTCCAGGTTCAGGTGAGTCTCCATCCTTTCCTCCTCTCCCCACACCTGACCCCGCTTCCCCTTGAAAGTCGCCTAGAGGGGGGGTGGATAGGCGAAACCTGAAAATTAAAACTTTATCCCCCAACTAGATCCTTTGATTAGTGGTTAGAACAAAATGAACAATTATTGGAGTATAAAAACTAAGTTCTTGTTAGTAAAGAGTATAGCTTTCAAATAATGCGGAAGTGATAAATCAATACAACTAATAATTCTATGATAACAAAGCAAGAAAGCTTAGATGAAAAAGAGCACTAACTCAAGTTCTTTTCTTGCGGAGTGTTGCTTTACTTAAATGAGATTTTAACTTGAAGCAACACCAAATGATATGAGCAAAGAATAGTGCAAGAGAACTTAGAGTAAGGGAAAGCAAACAAATCACAAGCAAAAGCACAATGAACACGGGTGATTTGTTTTACCGAGGTTCGGCCCTCGAAGGCCTAGTCCCCGTTGAGGAGTCCACTTAAGGACGGGTCTTTTTCAACCCTTTCCCTCTCTCCCGATCACACAAGGATCGGTGAGCTCTTCTTCTTCTCAAGGATCACTCTCGATCCCACAAGGACCACCACAATCTTTGGTGTCTCTTGCTAGCTTTTACAAGCCTCCAACACTTTGGAGGAAGTTCGAATGGGAGTCAAAAACTCCACGCGCAAATGAACACAAAGATGTAGCACACACTATCTCTCAATGAATCTCACAAGGCGCTAGGGCTAAACTCAATTGAGTAGCTCTCAATTGCTTGCTCTCTCTTTTGTGGCACTTGTATTGGTTGTAGTGGACTAAATCTTGTGTATAGGATGGATCAATGAATATATGTGGTTGGGAGGGCTTGAGTATGTCAACTAGATGACTTGGAATGCTGCTTGGACTCCCACCTTTTGAAGTGGCCGGTTGGGGTGGTATTTATAGCCACCATCCAAAATTGTAGCCGTTGGAGAAGCTGCTGGCGATGGGCGCACCGGACAGTCCGGTGCACACCGGACATGTCCGGTGCCCCGGCCACGTCATCCTAGCCGTTGAGATTGGAGCTGGTCGACCGTTGGAGGCTTTGTCCTCATGTGGCACCGGACAGTCCGGTGCAGCACCGGACACTCCGGTGCCCCTCTGACTTCTGCTCTGACACTCTGAATTCAACTGTACACTTTGCAGAGTCGACCGTTGCGCGCAGATGACCGTTGCTCCGCTGGCACACCGGACAGTCCGGTGCACACCGGACAGTCCGGTGAATTTTAGCGGAGCAGTCTTCGTAAAACCCCGAGGCTGTCGAGTTCCTGAGGCCGCGTTCCGTTGGAGCACCGGACACTGTCCGGTGTACACCGGACAGTCCGGTGAATTATAGCGCGCCGGCCCTGGACTTTCCCGAAGGTGGCGAGTTTGAGTCTGAGTTCCCTGGTGCACCGGACAGGTACTGTTCACTGTCCGGTGGCACACCGGACAGTCCGGTGCGCCAGACCAGGGGTGCCTTCGGTTGCCCCTTTGCTCCTTTATTGAATCCAAAACTTGGTCTTTTTATTAGCTGAGGGTAAACCTTTTACACCTGTATAATCTACACACTTGGGCAAACTAGTTAGTCCAATTATTTGTGTTGGGCAATTCAACCACCAAAATTATTTAGGAACTAGGTGTAAGCCTAATTCCCTTTCAATCTCCCCCTTTTTGGTGATTGATGCCAACACAAACCAAAGCAAACAGAGATGAGCATAATTGAACTAGTTTGCATAATGTAAGTGTAAAGGTTGCTTGGAATTGCGCCAATATAACTACTTACAAGATATGCATGGAATGTTTCTTTCTTATGTAACATTTTGGACCACGTTTGCACCACAAGTTTTGTTTTTGCAAATAGTCAAAGGTAAATGAATAAGAGTTTGTAAAGCATTTTCAAGATTTGAAATTTTCTCCCCCTGTTTCAAATGCTTTTCTTTTGACTTAACAAAACTCCCCCTAAAAGAGATCCACCTCTTAGTGTTCAAGAGGGTTTTGATATACCATTTTTGAAATACTACTTTCTCCCCCTTTTTGAACACAATAGGATACCAAATGATAAATACTTTTGGAAAGCACTAAGTTTTTGAATTTGGTGGTGGTGGTGCGGTCCTTTTGCTTTGGGTTCATTTCTCCCCCTTGTTGGCATGAATCGCCAAAAACGGAATCATTAGAGCCCTTGAAGTGCTATCTTCCCCTTTGGGCATAAATAAATGAGTTAAGATTATACCAAAGGCGAAGTCCGGTCTTTTAGCTTTGGGCTCTTACTCTCTCCAGAGACGAAGTCCTTTTCTTTGATGCTCATTTCTCCCCCAAAGAATAGAGAGTTGCTTGGAGTGATGGCGAAGTATGATTTACGGAGTGGAAGCCTTTGTTTTCGCCGAAGACTCCATTTCCCTTTCAATCTACGACTTAGCATAGTAATATACTTGGAAACATATTAGTCGTAGTCATGGTACGGGAATAATAGGATATATGCATTTGTACCAAAATGAAAGAGATATGATCAAGAGATATGTTAATTAAGTATGATCAAGGTTCTATACAACATAGATTGTTCCCCCTAAATATGTGCATGGAGAGAAAGAACACATGTTTTGGCCTAAAATGCCAATTGCACATAATTAGGTTAATGAGAACAAGTCTATATCATAGAGAAAGTGAAGTGCATTGTGTCATAGGATAAGTGTGACGCTCATGACAGTTTATGCACTACTGAAAGCATGTTACAAATATTTTAAGCATTTTCCCTTAAGGATTTCAAAGAGGCTTAAGGACCATCCACCTTTGAGACAAAGGCAGCTTATCCTCGTTACAAGGTCAAGCTTTAAGCTCTTTTGACAATTAATTTACTTCATCTAGTTTCAACAAAGATGCATTAAAGCATGAATGAATTTTTGAGAAGTTAAACTAGATATGAAGCAGGGATATGCATGGACATGCTTTCTCTTCCTTTTATACAAGATATGTAAAGAAAGTATAGAAAAAGGAAGATGTAGGTACAAGTTTGAATGAAAGGAAGTGGTTTTACCCTTTCGTACCTTCACATAGAGACGCTCTCTTCATTGTGCTTTGTCCTTAGTCTTAGTTGCTTAAGACCTATACTTAATGACAATATGTGGAAATACTTTGCACAAGAGAGAGTTCTAGAACACATAGTGATCTTTTTCAAGTTATTGTTAGCATATATCAAATGGATCACAAGTTGCATAAATGAATCATGAATTCTCCTTTTTCCTTAGTGCATACCAATTGAAATCAAATTCAAATTACATGAGGCACTAAGAAGCATAAGTGATAATTGAAGTTGTTCAATGATCAACCAATATGCGATCAAGAAAACAACAAAGGCATTAAATTTTCAATCAAGCTTAAAAATAGGAGAATCCAATAAGCATGCTACTTTAACAAGTTTGATTGATGTGAAGTAGCATACTATATGAGAAACATTATTCTCATGCAAGAGACTATATGAAATTACTAAGATAAAGCAATAGTCTCAACATAATCAAAATATAATAATGGACTCCCCCTAAAGATATGCATCAAGTAATTTAAAGAAATGATTTCGATGCATTCATTTTTAAGGACATAAAGGGGGAAGCATTATACATTTTGATCAAGGCTCATAAATTTTGCAACAAATAACTTAAGCCTGGTAACCTCATAAAGAAAAAAGGATTTAGAATGCTTACAACCACACCATTGATTGTTGTGAAAACCTTATTGTCCAAGTAGGTGTTGTTGTCCTTGATGTCCTTTCTTTTTTCATTTGAGTGTCCTCCCTTTATATTTGTCTCTTTTTCCTTCCAAACTTATTGAAAATACTCAAGAGACATGTTAATAGCGCAAGGGAGTATATGGTGAAGGATGATTACTTTAGATAATTAGCATACAAAATTCATCATCCACAAGTCACACAGACATGAAGTAAAATCCTTAACATTAGTGCATTTCATTTGAGAAAAATGAGTGAGCACTTTTTAAGCATTTTAATAATCATTGGAGATTTTACTTTATCATATTGAAGTTAGTTAATCATCACTTGGAAGCAAATCAATATGATAACATATATATAAATATCGCAAAGGCATTAAATAGATTCTAATGGACATGAGCATTAAGAAAATGATATTTGAATGCACACTTAGTTAATTTCGGTCCAATAGCGAATCTATTCCTCACAAGGGTAGAATATGATAATTTAGATTAAATACCCATTGAGATGGGAACTAAACTTAATTAAGAAGATGAGTTCCCATACCTTTGCTTTTACCTTTCTTCTTTTGGGTGAAGATCAACCCATGAGGCTTGTGTACTTTCCCTTCTATGCATATTTATAAGTAAGCTCAAGAGATACGTTAGCAACACAAGCACTAGTTTCCATTTAGTAATCATTTTGATAGGGAATGAAAAGGTGAATTACTAAAGCATGGAAACTTTATAATATGAACTAGATTATTCCATGAAGTATGCCAAGCATGGTTAAATTCTTTGAGACTTAAGGGAATAAATCTAATTCATTACATGGAGAGCGATAAATGTAGAAGAATCATATCCAATTAAGCAATAAGAGATACAACATAAATTATTGGATTGATTTTCCTTGTCATGATGGATTACGCATTTCCATAGAGAAATTTATCTCTACAAGTGAGACTACTTAAATTACTTAGATAAAAACATTAGTCTCAATTTTCTAGCTATAGAGAGAATTTTTCCTTTTATAAGTGTCCTAAGTATTTGAATTTCTTACATGACACCTTATTCTTTTAAGAACATGAAATATCTCTCTATATCTAGAACATGGCAATAATAGAATAATTAATGTAAAGACATGCCATGTGAACTTGCAACAATTTAAAACATGTAGATTGTCATAATATAGAATTTGATAAATACACAATCTACCATATGAGAGGAATTTCTTCAAAGAATGATGACATAATTTTAAAACATCCTTAAGTGCTTTCTATTTCTATGTGACTACACAAGACACATGACAAATTAAGATAATTGCACTTTAAGAATATAAATGTTACCATCCCTTGACTTTCCTCCATGTTGTAGGCTTTGATATTCCGCACATGATGATTCTTTATTTCCTACAACATTAATATCTTCCCGAGATGATATGAGTTTTGAATACAATAAACTGAAGTAACCTTGGGTCAAACTTGAATATGTAGATCATTTGAAGATTGATAGCTTGAGTTGATAAGAATTGAATTAACTCCCTCAAGCACCCCAAAGGTTCATACCATCTCCTTCTCCTACAAATCTTGTCAAGCACATTTTGGTACCCATCGCTTGATGGGTCCGTTAAGGTTAGTAAACAAAGATCTAGGAACCCAAGTGTCCTTTGTGCTAGCGCTTGGTAAACTTGTTACCTTTCTAGCACAAGTTGCAATCTTGGGTTGCCTAGTTATATATGAATCAAATGACAAGTTAGGAGTGAAATTTTTACCAATGGGACAATCTTTGCATTGATGTCCCTTCTTTCGGCATGTGTAGCATAGGCGTTTTCCAAATTTTGAAGATTTCTTCTTTCCTTGTTTATTGCTTGCTACATGGTTAGTAAAAATTTTCTTTTCTAACCCTATGCCTCTTTGTTTTAAATGGGGACAAGATCTAAGCAAGTGTCCCTTCTTGGAGCATTTAAAACAAAGTCTATCATCCTTGTTAATAATCAAGCCATTTTTAATGTAGGGACATGACCTAATCAAGTGCCCCTCTTTGAAGCATTCACTACACCTCTTAATGTGAAGTGTGGCTTGATCATTACCTTGGATGTTACCTTTTGTGGAGGCGTGGTTGAGGCTTTTGGAGGAGGTGTTGAATTTCTTCTTTTGTTTCTTCCCCTTGGCAATCCTCAAATCCTTGACATTTTCTTCAAGGGATGTAGTGCATGCCACGGTTGTTCCCGTCTCAAGCTTCTTCACCATGTGATTACGGTTATCTTGAGAAGGTTGAGCAATGCACTTCCCTTTTAGTTGTGTCAAGCTCATTTTTAGCCTCTCATTTTCTTCCTTGAGCTTTTGATATGTATCATCATTTGTTCCTGCAAGTTCTAGCTCAAAAGAAGATTTGCTTGTCGACGAACAACAAGCATTAGCACATGGTAATATAGTATCAATTTGAATACATGTGCATGAGTGAGGTTGTTGGGATTTTAAATTTTCTATCACAACCTGATGAGCAATGTTTAATATGATATGATCATCTCTAAGATTTTCATGAGAGCATAGGAGCATATCGTATTTTTCTTGAAAAGCTAGATTTTCAATTTTTAGCTTTTCTACTTGGTCCTTTAGCAAGGTATTCTTATTTACTAATTGAGCGATACAATGTAACGCGTTATCTTGCTCAATTGAAATAGTTTCATACCTTTGGACCAAATCAACATGAGAGCACTTTAGCTCCTCATGTTCTTTAGTCAACTCGTCAAAGTGTTGCATCTTTATGGAGAGAATATCTTCTAGCCTTTGACGAGCTTCGCTTTGCTCTCTCGCTCTCTCTAGAAGTTTGAGCATGACCGCCTTATCTTCTTGGCTTAGGCGAGCGTAGAGATGCACAAAGCTTCTTTCTTCCTCCTCATCCTCATTTGTGCTTCCGCTATCATTTTCATTAGCCACACAACATATGTGGGAATCGAAATGGGAAGACAAACCTTTTGGAGAGGTGGATTCATCGTTTGGTCTCCATCGTTCATTTTCTTCATCTTCCTTGCAAGGGTTAGTATCACAAATACCAAGGGAAGTAGAAGCACAAAATGAACTATCATGTTTGGACTTATTAAATTTGCTTTTAATTCTAATCCAAATATCATGCACATCACAAATGGGTTTGTCATATTTTATTATGAAGGCATGATAATCTTCTTTGCTAAGGGATTTACTTAAGATGTCATAAGCTAGATAGTTTAAGCGTATACATCTTAAATCTTTTTCGGAGGCATTTTCCCTAGCATAGTTAGGAGGAATAATACTCTTGTCTAAAATTTGTTCTAATTGTGGGTCTACCGCTCTAAAGGCATTTATCACTCTAGTAGACCAAGAAACATAATTAGAACAATCGGAAAGTAATATCTCAAGAGTTACCTCCTTGTTCTCCTGGGTCTTCTTGTTCTTTTGGGATCTTCTACGAGCCATCACTTCGAGTTGTTAGACTCAAGATGAAGTGCCTAGCTCTGATACCAATTGAAAGTCGCCTAGAGGGGGGGTGGATAGGCGAAACCTGAAAATTAAAACTTTATCCCCCAACTAGATCCTTTGATTAGTGGTTAGAACAAAATGAACAATTATTGGAGTATAAAAACTAAGTTCTTGTTAGTAAAGAGTATAGCTTTCAAATAATGCGGAAGTGATAAATCAATACAACTAATAATTCTATGATAACAAAGCAAGAAAGCTTAGATGAAAAAGAGCACTAACTCAAGTTCTTTTCTTGCGGAGTGTTGCTTTACTTAAATGAGATTTTAACTTGAAGCAACACCAAATGATATGAGCAAAGAATAGTGCAAGAGAACTTAGAGTAAGGGAAAGCAAACAAATCACAAGCAAAAGCACAATGAACACGGGTGATTTGTTTTACCGAGGTTCGGCCCTCGAAGGCCTAGTCCCCGTTGAGGAGTCCACTTAAGGACGGGTCTTTTTCAACCCTTTCCCTCTCTCCCGATCACACAAGGATCGGCGAGCTCTTCTTCTTCTCAAGGATCACTCTCGATCCCACAAGGACCACCACAATCTTTGGTGTCTCTTGCTAGCTTTTACAAGCCTCCAACACTTTGGAGGAAGTTCGAATGGGAGTCAAAAACTCCACGCGCAAATGAACACAAAGATGTAGCACACACTATCTCTCAATGAATCTCACAAGGCGCTAGGGCTAAACTCAATTGAGTAGCTCTCAATTGCTTGCTCTCTCTTTTGTGGCACTTGTATTGGTTGTAGTGGACTAAATCTTGTGTATAGGATGGATCAATGAATATATGTGGTTGGGAGGGCTTGAGTATGTCAACTAGATGACTTGGAATGCTGCTTGGACTCCCACCTTTTGAAGTGGCCGGTTGGGGTGGTATTTATAGCCACCATCCAAAATTGTAGCCGTTGGAGAAGCTGCTGGCGATGGGCGCACCGGACAGTCCGGTGCACACCGGACATGTCCGGTGCCCCGGCCACGTCATCCTAGCCGTTGAGATTGGAGCTGGTCGACCGTTGGAGGCTTTGTCCTCATGTGGCACCGGACAGTCCGGTGCAGCACCGGACAGTCCGGTGCCCCTCTGACTTCTGCTCTGACACTCTGAATTCAAATGTACACTTTGCAGAGTCGACCGTTGCGCGCAGATGACCGTTGCTCCGCTGGCACACCGGACAGTCCGGTGCACACCGGACAGTCCGGTGAATTTTAGCGGAGCAGTCTTCGTAAAACCCCGAGGCTGTCGAGTTCCTGAGGCCGCGTTCCGTTGGAGCACCGGACACTGTCCGGTGTACACCGGACAGTCCGGTGAATTATAGCGCGCCGGCCCTGGACTTTCCCGAAGGTGGCGAGTTTGAGTCTGAGTTCCCTGGTGCACCGGACAGGTACTGTTCACTGTCCGGTGGCACACCGGACAGTCCGGTGCGCCAGACCAGGGGTGCCTTCGGTTGCCCCTTTGCTCCTTTATTGAATCCAAAACTTGGTCTTTTTATTAGCTGAGGGTAAACCTTTTACACCTGTATAATCTACACACTTGGGCAAACTAGTTAGTCCAATTATTTGTGTTGGGCAATTCAACCACCAAAATTATTTAGGAACTAGGTGTAAGCCTAATTCCCTTTCACCCCTCAATCCTGGTCGCCGGCTCGCTAGGGTTACTTCACAGGGAAGACGAACGTGGACATCTGAACTGACAGCTTCTCTTTTTAATAAACACTTAATGGGACACGTTTGCAATACCTTTTGTTTTCAGATTTAGTTGATGGCATCAAGTGATTGCTTGTATATTCTACCAGTTTGGAAACATAATGAGATCTGACATTATTTTGTTTCTGAAGGAAGGATCACGGTTGAAAGTAGACTATGACGTGACCTGGGATTGTGAAGGTTTCTTTCGCATTTCTCAATATGAGCCAGCTCGTAACAATTTAGAGGAGAGGGATTCATCAGTATCGGTTAATGGCCAGAGGAAACATCACACTTCACGAATTGAATCAGATTATAGGAAGAGATTCAGGGTAAGTTACCATATCAAAGCTTCGAATTGTCTGCTGTTTTATGTGGTGTGGGCAGTCTTCAGTAGATTATTCGTGTGAATGGTACTACGGTGCCTGCCATTTTTTGTGGATTAACTTTTGATGGTTCTACTGAAATACTGCCTGTTTTTGTTAATTGTCTGTAAAATTGTTTCATTTCAAGTTATTGGTCGGTATATTCGGATGCTGGGCATTGTTGTGGATTTTATATCTTACCAATTTCACTGTGTTCCACGTGCAACTATGTTCCTTCTGTCTATATGCACTCAAAGTTTCTAACCTTTCCCCCCTTTCTTGTGACTCAGGAGTGATGACATAAGCCCATGGTATGAGCGAGATTTCTTTGTCCTCTGGAGAGGGAAAACAGCTGCATTGTACCATCGTATCGTTTCATTCTCAGATTTCAAGTTATATTTCTCATTTGTTCACAATTAACCGAACAGGAAAACCCATTCTGATACTTACTAATTTGTAGTTATTATTAGTATAGGTTTTATCCTTGATGATACCTAGAGGCCAGAGAGCGCCACAAAACGAACTGTTTGTTTTTATTCCAAAGAATTCTTAGATGTTGAGCATTGGCGCCTGAACCCATGCTCATTGATCAGTCACAGTTGCGTCTGAGTTCAGACTTCAGAGTAATGAATGATTTCAGAAATGAGCATAGGGACGGGTCAGCCTACACGTGCCGAGCTTTGACGATATATCGGTCAACCGTGCAGGTGGAGCTTTCTAGAGACCAAAACTAATAGCCTTTCTGGTTTGGATAAGCTATTTTCTGTCAGTCTGTATAGAGAGGATCAGATCTTTTCTGACTCAAGCCAAAGGCTAAGATCGAGAGTGACAATTCAAGGCTAAGATCGAGAGTGACAATTCAAGGCAATTTGTTGTTGCCTATATCATTACCTCTTGTTTTGATTATGTTATTTGAACTTGATCATGCATTTTCCCCCATATTTTAAGTTTTCTACCACACATGATAATCTAAGAAATGTTGCAGACTGATGGCATGATTGTCATCTTTCATTAATTGGGAACATGCCCAATTTCTTCTCTTGTTTGAAAATATTTTGTGGTATACTTCTATGAAATAGGAGGCTATGCTATCATAATTACTTTGGCTATTTATTCCAGAGTATGCAGATTGATGGCATGATTGTCATCTTTCAGTAATTGGGAACATGCCCAATTTCTTCTCTTGTTTGAAAATATTCTGTGGTATACTTCACGGGCCGCTCGGCTGTGACTCCACGACACGTGCCAAAGGTACGGAGCGACTGAACTCTCGGACCCGAGTTTATTTTATGCAATTCACCTTTGAGGTTTGATCCTTCTCTCCCTTCCCACTTCTCCCATCTCTAGATCTCGGGTTCCCACTCCTCGCTGCTGTGTCGCTTCCACCGCAGCCCTGATGCCGCCACCCCTCTCTCTATTTCGCATCCACTGGGTCTCGCGCCGTAGCCGCCTACCCCGGCAGCGAAGTTCGTGTATCCAACGACGGTGAGGCAGCCACGTCGGTGTCGCGGTCGTCGACATCCTCCTCTACCCGGCTCGATCCCTTCCCCTTCCACCTTTGCCCACCCAAGCCCGGTCGGAGCCACTACTGAAGCTGGAGCGCAACCTCTAGATCCTCAGCCCCTGGATCTTGCTCTCACCACACCACCCCCGTGCCCCAACAATGGCGGCTCGCCAGCAACACCGCCATAGCTTTGAGAAGGTCTACGACGCTAACTCCGCGCTCGCAGCCTTGCTGCTGGCTGACAGAGTCTGGCCCGTGTTTCTCTTTCCTAAGATCTCCTCTGACCCGAGTAGCCACAGGTGCAGCTGCAGCCATGGACGCCACCGGCATCGGAGGGGGAGGGAAGGCAAAGAAGGGAGCGACCAGGCACAAGGTTGGCGAGCCCAGCAAGAAGTCGGCGTGGAGGTCCGTGCAGGCTGGGCTCCAGTTCTTGCAAATCTGTCTTTTTAGTTCGCTCTATATAAGTGTCGTGTTGTTCTGAATTTGCTTGTCTTATTTGACAATATAGTTTAAGTTAACACAACAACTTTTAGAGTAGCTTGAATGTTTTTTTTCACTCTTTAATCCACAAGCCATTAAACAAGAGCATCAATTGTTGTCCCTTGAAGCACATGATTGTGTGAATGCAATTCCTGATTTGAGCAATATGATCAGAGCAGTTCAAGGCCTAGGTAACATTCGAATGTCTGAAGTGTAATTTTGCAGCCTTGCAATTATAAAATAAACAGTGTATGGTTTAATTATTGCAGTTGCTCAGTGTGAAGATTTAAAATTGAAGTACTATGAAGAGATGGATAAGAGGAAGAAACTTTATAATATTGTTCAGGAGACAAAAGGTATCTATTATCATATGTGCATCCAGTTCTTTATGCTTACTCTTAACATTTACCTGAGAGAATGTATTTTGTATTCTCATTCTATTTGTCTTCTCAACTATTTCAAGAAATATCAGGTTTTTTGTCGATGTCGGCCCTTAAGCAAAGATGAGGTGTCATCAGGCCAGAATGCAAATGGCAGAACAACTAAAAAGACCTTAAGTTTGATAGAGTCTTCATGCCGAAGGATGATCAAGGTATATTAGTGATAACTTGATGTTTGAATGAAGCTGTAGTTTATTTTACAATTGCAATCCTATCACTGTGTTAGACACAATAGTCTACAAATTCAGTTATTTGAGTTTAACATTATAAAAACAAGATTGCTAGCTGGGTACTTATACATGTTTGGCTAAAAAGCATTATGATCATTATGTTGTTAGCGGTCGCTGTGTTAGACACAATAGTCTACATATTTAGTTATTTGAGTTTAATATTATAGGAGAAGATTGCTAGCTGGTTAATCGTGCATGTTTTCAAAAAACAACAAAAGTGCTAAACTATTATGTTCAAACAACTTACCTTATATGACTTCTGTTGTCTACTGTGCACCTTGAATTAATGAGCAAATATTGTGTATGTGGATGCGTCTCCACTGGTCACATCTATCTTAGATGGTTACAATGTATGCATCTTTGCTTACGGACAGACATGAACAGGAAAGACTTTTACCATGGAAGGGACTGAGAGTAATAGGGGTGTTAAATATAGAACTCTGGAAGAATTGTTCAATATTGCGGAGGAGAGGAAAGAAATTGTCACATATGACTTATCTGTTAGTGTTCTTGAGGTTTACAATGAACAAATCAGAGACCTATTTTCTTGCTCTGTTTGTGCGGTGTTATATGCTGTTCAATTTAACCATTTAAGTTACTTCTTCGTTCAAGAGATACATTTTTAGTTGTTATTGTTTGACGTGTGCTAAAATGATTTCTTGCACTTCGCTGACCTACTCAGTTGAGGACAGTGATCAGTGTCTCATAGGCACTGCTGAAATTCCTGTTGGTGGATTTTAATGATGCTAATTTGCTGATATAGATGAATTCACTTAGGCACATCCTTATGGTGTTGTGTCCTTACCTGAGCTTATTGTAATTTACAAAAGAGGTGCACAGCTTGCCATCTCAATCACTTCACTGCAGTAGAACAAGCAAACAAACAAATTGTTATATCTGTAACATACTTTAGTTTTGGCAGCCACCAGCAACACGAAATGGTCATGTGTATATATATGTAATATGTTTGATATAGCGCCCGATAGGGCACTGTCTTTTCTAGTAAGAAAAATGCTTCAAAAGTAGTTTCAGTATAATATCATCCCGAGAGGAGGTCTATTTTAATTTTGTCCATCGAACTGTCGCGGGAGGCGGGAGTTTGGTTTTGGTAATAAAATTCGAAAACTAGAGGTATTTCTATTGAAACAATGGAACTCACTTAGAATTAGCTAGATATTTTTCACTGGTATAAATAACGTGTACTAGCAGGCCCACCATGGCAGAGCGGATCTATATCACAGTTTATATTTTGCCGATACATACATCTTCTCTACGCTTTTTTCCCTTCCCAAGGTATATTTAACCATAGAACATGCATCAATTATTATACACATGATGTCTTGAATACTGAAGCATGTGGAAGGGTATTTCATCCAGTGAGTGATATTGCAATTTTGGATTTTGAAATGACGCAATGCACTGAGAAGTGAGAATAGTCGCGGCGGGTGCGCTCAGCCAGGATGGGACGCGGGCGCGGGAGCTGCACGTGGTCGCCCTGCGACCGTCCTCCGTCGGGGCGACAGCTGCTCCGCAACAGAACAACCACCACCAAAGGCACCTCAAGCATATATATTTACACAAGAAAATATGACATGTTCCCATGAATAATGACAATTTCAGGTCAACAATAATAAGCCTAATTATCATCTCTATTTTCTTTCAACAGAAAGATATCTATCTACTCACCCATTGTAAAAACACGTGGACCAATAAAGGACTTTGGGGATGGTGCGGAGTATATCACGGGAGAAATGCCTTGCCGCAGCATCCATATCACTCTATAATCTACTACTCAGATCCGTGTTAATGCCCACCCTGGGAAGCTGGCGACATATTGAATTCCAGTAATTGCGATCTTAGTACCAAAAGGTATCACCGTGATTAACCCACTGCACAAAATTCCGAGGTAACTTCTGATACTGCATTTCAGCAAGATGGTTTTCCTGAAAAGCACCAACATAAAAGTTAATTGACTTTTAAGTTTCCAGGGACCTGTAAAATGTTTCCAATGGGGACACCAACATGCTGAGAAGGATTGTTTTATAGACAATACATATTTTTGGGCCACATCCTCACCATGATATCAGGAGTTATGCCACTAATGACATTCTCATTTGATAGGTTTGCATCTGGCGTGCTAGTTGCAATAGACCTGTTCCAGCATAGTTGACCAAGAAACGGTGAGAAAATAATTTATTTCTATTGATGTCTCCAAAGCAGCATGAGAAAAGAATTTATTTCTATTTATATGCTTAAAACCACATTATATATATTTTGTTTTCATGCACCTACAATGTGGTTTTAAGCATATAAGATCTTGTCAAATCGTACCATAGAAGATTGTGCATGTTCTCTTTAATATATAACCAGTAGATAACCTCTAGCAGGGGGTCTGCCCTCCTATTTCTTGAAAAAAAAATCCTACCGTCTCTTTGGTTCTAGCTATGTGGAATGTGGTTGCAAGAGCAAGGGAACTTTGCATGCATATGGACTTATGGAGCTAAGCAAAACAGAAATAATAGCAGTGCAGATTATAATTATCCTTAATCTTTTTTCTCGAACACAAGGAGAGTTGCGCATCATTATATTAAGTAGCGAAAGGGCCTCTAGCATAATGGTTAAGACTTCCGAGTAGCACCTCCAGGTCCCAGGTTCGAAAGGGCCTCTAGAATTTCGGGCTGGATTAAAAAATCCCCTCGTTGTGCCCCAGCCGCTCCCGGGTTACGTCCTGCGCGCCACCCTCCGAATGGGCCGTTGCAAAGTGGCAGTGACGGCCCGCTAGCGATGGAGGCCAGGGTTCGAGCATTTTCTCGGTCGAGACCATGTTTCGGTCTCTTCTTAATATAATACCAAAAAGACGGTATTTCCCTTCCCAGCCGAGTTTTTTTTTTCATTATATTTAGCAGAAAATAGGAATAGTCCTTAAGAAGAAAATAAGAAAAAAAAGGTGCATATATAACGTAATAATGAGAAAATTCTGGTGAAGGCTACCGATGGATGGCAAAAATGCATGAAAAGAGAGTTATATAAGATAAAGTAAAAACTGAAATTATAACCTTTCATCACTTGAGTTGCCTGAAGTGGAAAGCCATTCAAGATCCAAAAAGTTTGAATCACCAGAATCATGGCAATATTCAACTTTAGCTCTTGGGACATGAAGCACGTCAGAGGCTGTAGGAGTATACCTAAAACAAATTTTGGAGGACAAATAAATTGTCATATGTAATCAGGAAATTTTATTATATCAATTTTGAAAAATAAAATTCTTTCAACCTCAGAGTATTTTTTTCTTCTTCTATAAGTAAAAAAACTATTTAAAAAACCTAAACAAGCATAAACAAACCTTAGGTGTGCTACTCCACTTCCACAAGCTGATGAAATGTCATTTTCATGAAGTGAATCGGATTCTGAAGTTGGGAATTGAAACCCATTCTGGACATCAGGCTGCGATGCACTTAACTGTTCATTATGGCAACGACCAGAGCCAGATATAGAAGCATTACTTTCATGAAGAATGGTGCCATCTGATTTTACTCTTTTCAATGTACTGTTACATCAAAATAAACAGTCAATGATAAGGATATTGCTAAGGGCCTGTTTGTTTACCCCCCAGATTATATAATCTAGATTAAATAATCCTAAGAGGCAAACAAACAGTCCAGCTTATTTGCCCAGATTATATAATCTAACCCCTTGGATTATGATAATCCATAAGCAAGTGAGGAGGTGCTTATTTCAGATTATTTTTTTCCCACTTCCCCACTACCCTTTCAAGTTTATAGAAATTACCCACCATTGTCATTATAATCCACCGAATCGATTTTGCGCCTAGTACTAGTCAATTTGGGGATGAAGAAGGTGACATGAATGCCTTCCGTGATAATATTGCTAATGCAATATTTGCCAATGTCAATTGAATTTTTTTTCATACATGAGTTTCAACCTAGTACAAATATAGAGGGCATTCTTGTCTTCCTCATACAAAAGAATCATATTAACAACTCAAATAATCTAGGTAAACAAATAGGACTACTCAGATTATATAATCCGGATTATATAATCCAGATTATATAATCCTCCAAAAATAATCCAGATTATATAATCCATGGGGGTAAACAAACAGGCCCTAAGTAAGGGGGTGTTTGTTTGGGATTATAATCTGCCCAGATTATATAATCCAACAGATTTTGAACTAAGTCATGGTGTTCATTAGAGTGTTCATCATAAATCATCACAGTGCTACAAATTCAACATATTCTGCAAGATTTTTTTGTAATACATCTAAGAACTTCAATCATCCAGATTATTTCTAGCTGTTGCACTGCAGTACCAAGCCTATATCAAGATGCTCAATTGCTGCTTGGATGGTTGTGTAAAAATATTAAGACACACTTGTGTGTTCTGAAGTAGCATGGCATTGCCAGCTAATTAAGTTAAAACAAGATGAGATTTAGTTTGCGATGCAAAAGTGAAGTGTTCAGTCTTATCAACTAAGCTTGCCCTAGGAGGCCTCAACTTATGCTTACTGTGACCAAGAAGAATATACACAAAATGGCTGATATGGAAGTAGAGTCGATAAATGGAATATCTCAGTCTAAGCAGGAGAAACTGTAAAGAAAAGGTCTGAGTGATATGGTTCCCCAGAACCTATATCACCAGCTTGTCTATTCCAGTTTGCAAGGGAGTTCAGTGCAAGGCCTTTTTTTGTAAAAGGAAAGTAACTCAGCCACACAACAATGTCTGCACAAATTTTAAAAGTATATTTTTAAAAGAAAAGTTAAAATGAAAATTTACAATGTCAAGTAATAAACTAATGAAAACAGAATTTATCTTTATTTGAAAATAAAAATGGAATATTGAAACTATACTTGTTAGTGACTTCATGCTTGCAAATATTCAGTACAACATGAAAAATATTACAACATCATAAAGAAACCATACAGCCTGGAAAAAATTGGATCTATTTCATTGAATACAAACATCTTTTATAAAAAAATAACTGGACATCAACATATGACTTGCAAACGTGACCATGCGCAGCAACAGGACCCACTACGTCTTGAAGTCTGAGTCCGTACCATCATTGCATGTAGGTCGTTCTAACTCGTATGAGCATAGGACGTGAGTCCAGGTCGCATACAGCACATGGAAGACCCAAGGGTGTTTTCAGAATAAAAAATGCAGGCTGGAAGAAACTCTTCATTCTTTATTATTAGGTATAGGTGGGTAGATAGAGAAGATATTAAAAAAATAAAAAATACTATGAGTGGACAAAACAGGTCAAACGAAATTAAACAAACAATAGAATGCACAAATATGAAGCTTTTAATGGATCACGTATAGCCACTATGCAGCCCTACGTTTATGGACATAAAGGTTAATATTAAACACTTCCAAGTACAATGAATGCATCACAGCTTAATGGCGTTCTTGCAATTACCTCAAAACATGAAAATAATTAAGAACATTGTTTTGACTAGTGTTCGAACGGGAAAACTGAAGTTGATATGGGAAAATGCGGTAAAAGGAGACTTGACAGGATGCAATGCACCCAAAGCTTTAGCCTTGAATAGGAGTGCATGGAAAACAGCTATCTATGTGCTTGAAACTTGACCTATGGTTTTGGTTAGCTTTCAACTCTAGCATACCCTAGCTTGCTTGGGACTAAAAGGCTTTGATGTTGATGATGATGATGAAAATATTTAAGAACTGATATACTATGTCACTAAATATATTCTTGACTTACCTTGGGTGGCCATCAAAAAGATTATTGTTATGCTTCCCAGCAGATGATTCTAACTCCCACAGTGCAGGTTTTTCCTGCTGTGGCTGGAAGTATCCCAAAAACCTGAAATACAAGAAGGCGAATACCACACGATAGATATAAAAAACCAATCAAAACACCGGTCACACCCACACTACGGCAGATAAAAGAAAGGAAACAGACTACTCTGCCAAACAAACACTGGTATCCAGTAAAACATACAAGTTTATAGCAGCCTGTTTGTTAGCATCTATACAGGTGTTGCTGTAGTGCCGCTGAAGTGTCCTAAAGAACTCTTGTGACTGAATAAAAAGCTTCAAGTGACCTCTCTTTGCAGAGAATACCTTCAGAAAAGAACACAGCACAGAAAAATTAGAGCAATGCTGAAAGAAAACATAGGGTATATAGAAGGAAAAAGACAACATGCCACAAATCAATAAAGGTATAATCCTTGTTACAGGAATGACAGCTTGCTTGTTGGAGATGTGGCATTTTCAATGGGCCCATTTGTTTTAGCTTGATCTTTGAACTGGTGTAGGTTATTAGCCTATAAATTGGAACAATGGAAAGATTGTTCATTATGCATGACTTATCCCTCTTTGCATACAGCTATGTCCAGTGCCATGATTAGCCTTCATCAAGGTTCAGATAACAGTAGTGCGTTTAAAAACTGTAAGAGAACTGTACATGTTAGATTTTGTGTTGTGTCTCAGCCTAATCCTTGTTACAGGAATGACAGCTTGCTTGTTGGAGATGTGGCATTTTCAATGGGCCCATTTGTTTTAGCTTGATCATTGAACTGGTGTAGGTTATTAGCCTATAAATTGGAACAATGGAAAGATTGTTCATTATGCATGACTTATCCCTCTTTGCATACAGCTATGTCCAGTGCCATGATTAGCCTTCATCAAGGTTCAGATAACAGTAATGCATTTAAAAACTGTAAGAGAACTGTACATAGATTTTGTGTTGTGTCTCAGCCTAGGCCTCATGTTAGTCCGGCCCTTTAGGGGTGTTGGCTGCAATGATTTCAAGTCGTCCGACTAGTCGCGATTAGTCGGCTATTTGGGCTCGATTAGCTGGACGACTCGACTAGATAGGCTGGTCGTCCTGGTCGTCCGACTAATCGCCGATTAGGGCGACTAATCGCTCGATTACTGTTTCCTGGTCGTCCTGGCTAGGGTTTTGTTATTGGGCCATTTTCAACCCATCTACAGTATACTTTGGACTACCCTCTCCTCTCCTCTGCAATACCTAGCCGCCAAACAGTGCACTACGTCTCCTACTCTCCTCTCTTGCTAGCTCGACTGTTCTAGCCCTTATTCACACTTGGTCGCCGGTGGCTGCCCCTTCAGACCTACAGCTCATCGCCGGCTACATCATCAGCGGCTACACCACCCTGCCCCTTCCCCTGCTCGCCTGCTGCAGTCTCCACATGCGGCGACTGTCTTAAGGTTCACCAGCTGTAGTCTCCACCCTGTCCCTTCCCAAGCTCCAGCAGACCTGCACCATTGAGGAGATGAGCTAGTCATCTCAAGGTTCCTCCTGCTCTCCCCCATCTCCCCCTTCTCTGCAGTTCTGCCAAATTAGTAGATGGTTGCTGGCTGCTCTAATCCTAAGCCTGTGCTAAGTAGTGACTTTCTAATTTATATAATGTAGTTGTATACATGTACATTTATATATATATAGCTACATAAGTATAACTACTAGACTAGGACGACCAGGAAACGACTAGGAGTCGACTAATCGCCCTAGTCGTCGCCTAATCGCGACTAGTCGCCTGGTCGGTCCCAGGGATCGACCAGGCGACTTGAAATCATTGGTTGGCTGCCACTATGTATTTGTAACCCTTTCCAAAACAATGCATCTAAGATTTCCTGTGGCATTTCCCTTCTATCATGGTATCGAGCCAAGTTTCTCTTTCTCTCTCTCCCTCCTCTCCCTAGTGGCGCCATTTCCCTTCTATCATGGTATCGAGCCAAGTTCCTCTTCCTCCCTCCTCTCCCTAGCGGCGGCGCCGCTGCCTGCTCTCCCCTTCTCCGCCTTGGGCTTCTGGGTCTTCGCGGCCACGGGCTCCTCCGTGGGCTTTTTCGCCACTGGTTCTTCTCAAGCTTGGGCGCCATCTATGTGGCTTGATGTAGCCTGAGGCTACAGGAACGGGGATTCGCTCGCTCACACCCCCCCAACTTCGCTGCCAAGGGCAGTGATCCCGTGGCGTCCAACGGATCTGACAGCTACAACGGGCGCCAAGGCCACGGAGGCATTGCTCCCGTCGCACATTATCTGGCCACCGTCGCCACACAAGCATGACACCTTGGTGCACCACCTCGTGCAGACGCTCATGGCGCCCAGCATTCTCTCCCTTCCCCTCTTCCATGTCTAGAACCGCTCGCCCCTTCGACCTCATCCACTGTGACCTTTGGGCATCCCGGATATTGAGCATTTTCGATTACAAGTACTATTTGGTCATCATGGATGACTTCTCTAACTGCTTGTAGGCCTTTCCCCTTCGTCATAAGTCAGACATATTAACCGACATATCTCACTTCTTCGTGTGGGTGTCCACTCAGTTCGGTTGGTTGCACCAACCATGGTGTTTAGTGCGACAACATGTGGGAGTTTGATAGCTCCACGTCTCATACCTTCTTTCTCTCACATGGCGTGCAACTGTTGATGTCGTGTCCTTACACCTCCCCTCAGAATGCAAGGCCAAGCGTATGATTTGCACCACCAACAAATCATCCACACCTTGTTGTTTCAGGCCTCCCTTCCTGCTCGCTATTGGGCTAAGGGTCTCCACACTGCCACTTACCTCCTGAATCACCTTCTTATGAAGGCAATCAATGCCTCCATTCCCAACTTCACCCTTTTCAGAACCTCTCCCTCTTATGACCATCTTCGAGTTTTCGGGTGTGCCCGCTATCCTAATCTCTTGGCCATAACACCTCATAAGTTTGCACCTCACTAGACTCGTGTGTTCATCGGGTACTCCGTCGATCATAAGGGGTACCGATAGCTCGATCTCTCTGCCCATCGCATGCTCATCTCTCGGCACGTCGTCTCTGACGAGTCTGATTTCCCCTTCTTCACCATTTTCCACTGTCTGCCACCACCATCGAGCTTAACACACTTTTTGAGCCTGACCCAGTGGTCTCTCCCAGAGGACCACCTCTTTCCCGTCCTCTGTCAGGTTCACCACTGGTCGCGTTAGTCTCGAAGCCTTCGGTGGTGCCCCCCACGGTCACAGTGTCTCCGATTGAACCCCACGCAACCCCAGGGTACCTCGAAGCTCCCCGCACAGCCTTGACGTCCCCCACAACGCCCGACGTAGCCTTGACGTCCCCCGCTGCGCCCAACACGACCATGTCTTCTCCTACGATGTCACATGTGGGTCCAACATCCTTCATTGCGCCTAACGTGGCCCTGACTTCTCCCGATGCGCCATGCGCGGCCACGTCTTCTCCGGCTCGCTTCGTTGACCTCGTGCATGTGTATCATCAACGTGTACGGGCTGATGCTTCGACACGCTCTTGCGATAAGTCGTCGGTGTACCACCATGTCATCGTCAAGCGCGATCCTCGTCACGTGGAATCGATGGTCAGTCGGCAGGTGGCTAGGGCCCTCCACTGACCTTGCAGCGCACTATCTCTTCCTTGCAACAGGAGTTTGTGATGATTAACTTGGGTCAACTACACCACTTCCTTGGTGTTATAGTGGAGTGTCGTGCTTGTGGCACATTCCTCCATCAGCGATAGTACACTTTGGAGATTCTTCAGTGAGCTAGGATGACAGACTGCAAGCCTTGTGCCACGCCTATGGACACTCAAGCTAAGATCTCCTCTGACGACGGCGCTCCAATTAGCGATCCCACCGCTTGCAGGAGCCTAGTTGGGGCTCTCCAACACCTGACCTTCACCAAGCCCGACATCTACACCGTTCAGCAAGTATGCCTCTACATGCATGATTAACGGGAGTCGCATCTCACTGTTGTGCAACAGATTCTTCTGTACCTTTGGGGCACACTCAACTACGACTTGCTTCTTCTACGCTCTTCAGCCTCCTACCTCGTCCCTACACCAACGGTAACTGCACGGGTTGTCCGGACACACACCGGTCCACTCCGGGCTATGTCGCGTTCCTGGGTGACAACCTTGTCTCTTGGTCGTCGAAGCGGCAGCACTTAGTCACCCACTCCAGCGTTGAAGCCAAGTACTGCTCCGTGGCAAACAACATGGCCGAGGCGGTCGGGCTTCGTTAGCTTCTCCAGGAGCTCCACAGTCTGCTGACGTGAAGCACTCTTGTCTATTGCGACAACGTTAGCATCGTCTACCTCTCCACCGACCCTGTCCAACACCAATGCACAAAGCATGTTGAGATCAACTTGCACTTCGTCCGCGAGTGCGACACCATTGGAGATATCCGTGTGTTTCACGTTCCGACGACCTCCCAGTTCGCCAACATCTTCACCAAGGGACTTCGTTCGACGATGTTTGCAGAGTTTCGGTCCAGTCTCAACATCTGCAGTGGCTAGAGTTCCGACCGTGGGGCGTTAGATTTTGTGTTGTGTTTGGGCCTAGGCCTCATGTTAGTTCGGCCCTTTAAGGGTGTTGGCTGCCACTATATATTTGTAATCCTTTCCTAAGCAATGCATAAGATTTCATGTGGCATTTCCCTTCTGTCAGTATAACGTGCTTCCATTTTAGTGTCACTCTTCAAGTTTCAATTTTATATTTCAACCAGGAGCAGCTGCCATGGCTCACAAGAACAGTTTGTTCACAGCATCTTGGAAGTCTGTCTATGGTGCAAATTGCAGATGTCATTTAAATATATAGTGCTGTAGTGTAGTTGTCTTTCCTTGTATAAGGTAGTAGCTCGATTTTTCAATAAAAACAGTGGAAAGAAAAAAAGTAAGCAAGACCATTCATTGTCGATTCTAGTATATGCTGGAAACAGTGTATAAGGTAGTAGCTCGACTTTTCAATAGAAACAATGGTATGAATTATGAAAACAAGCAAAACCATTCATTGTCAATTCTAGTATATGGCTATATGCTGGAAACAGTTAGTCGTGAAAGAGTAAAACACAAAACAAGCATCCTAGTCTGTTCACGTGCTACACTGCAAACTAAGCTAATGAGAATAACCAGTTCTAACAACTCCCAACTAGAAGTATTCCCTTCCTAGTATTACAACCAAAGAACATGCCACAAATTACCTTGTTATGAGCAGCAGAACCGCTATACTGTACAGCAAGTGTGTCACCCATCATCTCATAAAAGTGCATCAAATGATGGGCCAAGGGAGCTTCTAAACCTAGTTCTGGAGATTCTATAAAACCAAGCGCATGCAATTGATGTCCAAGAGCAGCTAAACCATGTGCATACTGAGCAACATTTGTACGATCCAAGCAATCTATACAGTTTGTCCTCAAAACACCTTTTTGGAATTTTGGTGGTTTTGGTGGTGGCAGTCCACTATTCTCAAATTTATCTTCTGTGGTTGCATTACCAGAGGAATCAGAGCTGCCTGAGATATCCTCTTGGGATACATCACCAACAATCTCAGTGCATTCTGTGTCGTCACTATTGTTGTCATCACATAAATATTGATCAAGACCATTCCTGTAAAACATGATTGAGAAAACGGATTATTTTTTCAAAGAAAAATAGTATCGACTTTTGAGGTAGCATGCAATACAGAGTGAACCAAACTAAAATTGGGGGAAAAGCCTTACAATAGGGTGGGGCATTGTGCAGAAGTCTCAGAATTTGGTGCGACTTGACAATAGAAGAACTCAGTTAAATTCAGAGCCCGAAATGCCACTTTTAGAAGGACGTCGAGTACATTTGTAGGTTTTCTGAAACAGAACTACATCAATAACACACTACCAAACAAAGATAAGAAACAAGAAATATAACAATGAATACCCTTGAGAGTTTTGATGAAGATCCCAATGTAAGAACCTCAGATGATTCTCTTCTGACAGGCTCTTGTTTATTATCTTGATCGCCTTATCAAATTCTCGGCGGAGTATAGACTCTCGCCTCTCACGTGTCTTCCAAGTAAATAACAATAACAGCAATGACAGCAGCATACAGAAAATTATCATTCATGTGTAGATACAATGACAAGATGCTGCTACTCCAGAATGAAGGTAAACTCACCTTAATCAAGTTTAAGATAATGATAGGGTTTCCATATCTTGCTCTAAGATTTTCAAAATGAAGCTCTGTAGCTTCATAATTATTCTGCATCTCATGCACTGACAAAATGGGGAACTTTTACTTGTGGAGTTGATGAAAATGATGGGTGCGTCATAGTAAGGTTTTCAACTTACATATTATATCAGGTTTAAGATTCAATTTTGATGTCTCCTGTGACCAGAATAGTGGAATTGAGCCCCTATTCTGCACAACAGAACTTACTTCAGTAGGTCCAGGCACAGCTTCATAGACAATTTGCTCAGTCTCAACATCATTTGCTACTCTTCCCTTCTCATTCACCCCCCTCTTTAAATATCTGTTCATTATGACATTATCTGTTAAACCAAGTCCAAATATCATGCCAAACTAGAAAAGGAGACAATTTATTTAACAAATAGGTTTCAAGCACAAACCTGGTTCCAGCATAATGCCTCGACCGTCTAGCGATGAGTGTGAACATAATATCCTTGCCAGATATTGAGAATTTATCCTAAACATGACAGCAGGACTTTTTTTAGATTCGGGTGTGGAGTCTAATAATGATATTTTGCAATGACTGAGTACAGAAAATGAGAGAAAAAAACCAATGCTAAGCAATGTAATCCTGGTAGACAGAACATCCGGATGAATCCAGTCACATGCTCACAGATGACTATTTTTTGTACCTCTTTTTTGAATTAAAAGAATTTCTAGTATCTTGTCCTTAATAAGTGTAGTATCTAATTCAAGGAAACTAGTTTCTTAAGCATGTACCTGCTTAAAGAAACCATGGACCAATGCAACAGTCCACAAAGTATTTCTGAGACAATTACGGATCCGCCGTGTCAGATACTCATTCCACACAAAGATAGTCTCGTATAAGGTCCATCCATCCTGTGGATCAGCCAAGTTCTTCTGAAGACTTCTCATAATGTGGTATGAGTAACTGAAAAAGAAATCCTTCCTAAGATCAAGTGCATTCAAGATCTTCCTGTATCTGCAGGATACAAAAAGAAGCGGCTTATTGTTAACAATTACGCTAACGCGGTGTGAACGGAAGAAAAGTGGGAAAGATTTTTCACGGTTCATTACTTAGTTCAAAAGAAATAGTACTATACAAAGTTAGCTGCAGATCTAGATAAATTAAATTGCAAATTACAAAGTAAATAAAGCTCCTTTGGATTTTGGAATATTTGATGACATGGATCCTTCAAACAGTGGCATTTGAGGGCCCAGCACACAAAAGAGCAATGGAGGCTAAAAGAGTTCTTAACAATGTACTGCTAGATTGAGCAAACAAAAAAACACAAAAAGACTAGAAAAACAATTGCATTTTCCACACAGTATTTTTTGCTCGATCAGCCCAGCCATTTTAAGTTAATGAAGAAAATAGTAATACATTTTGGTACTTTTGGTAGTTTGATACTACAATGGAACCAAACAAACCTGTTCTCGTCCTTGAAGTTTTGAAAAGTAGATCTTGTCTTAGAATTTGCTAATTCAACCATTGAAGTCCTGGTCACCTGATACACTGGATGACCAAAGATTTCCCCGATTTTTTTCTGCTCAGTAATAATCAACATGTAATATGGCCCAAGGAATTTGATAAAACCTGGGAAAACAAATTCATCATCAAATATGTGTACAAATGTAAGTCATTCATGGTTTGTAAAACAAACAAGGAAAATAACATTTACCAATTATGCCATAAAACTTTGTAACAAATTTTACTCCGCCAGTTGACCTGTGCTCGTCATCAAGACCCTTCAACAAGTCAGGATGTTCACTTTCAGTATATACAGTAGAACACTCGTCTATCACAAGCTCTGACGGCTCTGATCTATCGATCTTGAGTAGTCTCCAAAGTGTTCTGTCAGAATTAGTTCCTAGAACGTAAAGGCTCTGCAAAGTAAAGCAAAACAAACTTAGAACTAGGGTCAGATGCAATAAGGAAGTGCATCGGTTACTGAACGGATAAATTAATCCATTCAATCAACAGTTTGATGACTGAATGCAAACATATTGACCAACAACAGGTTATTGTATCATTTTATTCACAGATGGAGTATTACAGAAAGATACAGGGAGAAGTTCCACCAAACTCATAAGCACAAGCTTTCACCCTTCCCACTTGATTCTATCCAACCCTAATTAAAAGATGTCCTTAGTGAACTTAACAGTTGTTATCAATTCCCTTGTATATTATTGCCAAGTCTTATTAGGCATATATTTGTAGACTTGATCAAAGGTGGAAACTAATATGTTCACAGCTTTAGAAACCAATGATCTATCATAGCTCTTAGCGCTAAGATCATCAAGACACCGAGAAGGCGAGAAAGCAAACAAAGTGGCAGCAGGTCCTGAGTGGCAGGCAGACCGTAACGCGTGAATTATAGGGAGACTTTTCTGTTAATATCAAAGAAAGTGTTCGGTCTAAGTAGCATCTATCTATGTTTCGGCAGATCAGAATTGGATGTGAATCCGTATAGAATGGAAACAGGCAGACGTTCTGTAAGACAAACATTTCCACAACATGTTGCCATGCCACGCGTGAGACTAGTAGTCCGGATTGATTGACGAAGAGGGGAGCTAAGCTATTGTCTAATCATCTCAAGTGTGGATGGTACGAAAACACCAAAGCTTTGCGGCGAAGATACAACAAGAGATTCGACGGTCGAGAACAGTTGACGCGAATCGACGCGAAATGGCAATTCCGAACGAGACGAACAGATAGAATTCCTAACAACGGGGCTCGAATGCCTACTCTGAGCCGATCCGAACCAATCGACCGATCCGGAGGTCTGACGGAATGGTTCCCTTCCCTCAGCACGCAACGGCAACGGCAACAGCAAGGCAGCCCGTGGTGCAACCAACGAGACCAAGCAGCAGCGCGCGCATTGGTAGGCTTACCGACTCGCTCTCGTGGAGCTCGAAGCTCCGAAGGCAGGCGCGCTCCGGGTCCTGCTCCATGGCGGCCGCCTCCGACGCCCGCGCCACCCTCAGGCCCCGCCGCCGCCGGATCCCCGCCTCGGCGCCCCCGGACGGAACCCTAGATCCCCCGCCGGCAGCTTGAGGTAGAGCATTCCCCGCGGCGTCCCCCGGCGAATCAGAGCGGCTCCCGCGCGGGCCGGGCTCTGCTGGACCCCACGCGAAACCGCCGCCTCGGGGCCAACGGCCAAGATCTGACCCGGCCCTTCGCGCCGCGTCACCGTGAGCTCCCTTCTCGAGCTGGGGAGGCTCGGGAGGCTAGGAGAATTCCGCGCAGCCAAGGAATCCGCTGGCGCAAGGGATGGGAGGAGGTTGCGGCGAATACAGCTGCTGCACCGCACGTCTAGAGACGAGAGAGAGAAAGATGCAGGCGTGTGGTTTTTTCCCGTTTTTAATTTAACTTTGGCTGGAAAAATCCGTTTGCTTCGTTGCTGCCCTGCTGGGACGGTAACACCAACCAGATAAGCACAGGGAGGCATCTTTAGAAGGTGACACTGGTATTTGCAGCCTGGCATGGCAGTAGTGACGGTGAAAGACGTAATTAGGGGCGCAATTTGAGTGAGTGGTACAGGCCCTGTTTCCTACCTGCGATTCAGCGACCAACACTTTTGCAGTTACTTATTTGATTTATATTATTGTTTTGCACTCCACAACAAGAAAGTTACTGTTGTAGGTTAAGCTATTACTGCGTAGTGGGGATATATATCCCGGCTACTTATGAATACTAAAACGTATCATTGGTCGTCTGATAGTTCTCTTATTGGTTTAACCTACAGGATGGGCCAACAGGATATAACCGGATCGGGCGAGCCTGATTAAAAAAACAAAGACCAGCGTCCGAGTTAGCCACTATCGAAGCACTGATATCTCGGGTGGTGCGGTTGAAAGCACCTGAGGAGCTAAGCATTCAACGATAACTCGGGCGAGAAGGTGATCAAGACTTCGGCTGCAAGCTGCGACAAAGAAAGGGATAAGTGAAGTAGATAGTGATCACAACTTGTAAAGATATAACTCTCTGGTCGTGTATATAAGGCCGAGGGGGACCCCTACAAAATCATCTCATCTCACTCCATCCTTATCAATAGCGACTGAGCCATCCCAAAGCTCCTTTGTAATCTTCATACTCCAGAAATCAATACATAGCCACAACAGTAAGTAGGGTGTTACGCAATTCAAACTGGTCCGAACCTATATAAATCTACGAGCAATACCGATGTGCCTCCGCACGTACCATCGAGTAGCAATCAATAATGTCATCCTACCCAAGAGCATCACGTGGGTAACCCCCGTGGTGCACAGTCGGGTCACAAACACCAACAGCTGGCGCACCAGGTAGGGGGTGCGTCGTTGATACACGACGACTCCATGGCCATCATCTTCAACACCCCGATCACCTTCAATGTTGGAGAGATCTTCCACTTCAGATCCATCTCCTGCATTGCAGATCAGGAAGGAACCTTGCACCGCATAGTGGACCCATCCAGGAAGAAATTTTCTCCGGTGGCGCCAAAAGCGACCGCAGGATTGCCTCGTACAGCACCAGCGAGAATTACGCCGACAAACTCCAAAGTGCGAGAACCTCGACGGGTTTTCATTACGCGCAAGATCGCGCCTACGTTGCGCGGACCCAGAGCCGTTGTGACGCATGTGGCTTGACTGACCGAGGCCATGCCTCCACGCACGGCGGACTCCCTTGTCCATGTCGTCCACTTGGACATGGACTCAGATCACTCGGCAAAGAGAAGCATGTGCCCCCCGATATTAGCGCAACCGCGGGGGCACAACTGATGACCATCCCGACCACTCTACCCTCAAAGGAGATGGAGAGAGCATGAAGCATCACACCAAGCTCCTTCTTCCCAAACATCCTCTTCATCTAGGGAAGAGTGGAGGACGCACCTATTTCCGATGATGAGCCCACCATACTAGGGGAGGAGCCCCCAATCGTGACGCACGCCGACGTCAAAACAGGCGTTGTACGGCGTCACCACGTATCCTAGGACGAAGCCTATGAAGTAGGGGAAAATCCCAACAACAAAGCGCTCCAAGAATGCCACAACTCCTGTTGCCGTGATCATCGCCATGCTCAGGACCGCGAACGGGAACAAGCTGAACAGGACACCAGGCTCCGACGCGAACCTGCTTCTCCCTCGGAACCTATTCCCTGACTTTGCTCGAGCACTGAATACATTGAGTGAAGTTGGGGGAGTCCTGGCTCAAGTCGCCAACGGCTTACCACGCACCCCAGACGCGGAAAGGCTATCGGCAGGTCCTCACCCAGGCGACGAACCATCTTCTTCCTCTAGCTCATCCGCCGAATGATCTACGCCACGCCATCAGTAGTCGATGAGACACGCGGAGCAATATCAACGCTTCGCGTGATCGCCGGCATGAGGAGGAGATGAGACGGTGAAAAGAGTATGACCGAGATCATGGTGCACCGGTGTGTAGCTGTGTCACCAGGACCGAGTCGGTAGCAGCCTCACCAACATCTCGAACCAAGGCCGATCGAGGCGACATGATGCACGATGTCACTCTCCCCCAGGTCCATCATCATGATCATCGCCGGGTGGACCGGGGGACGTGCGGAGTCTCAGCCCTTACCCCGGCTCCGAGCGATTCAATGGCCGCCAAACTTCAAGGTTTCCAATGTCGTCAAGTATGAAACCAAGTAGGACCCGAGCGGCTGGCTGGCCGTCTACACGACCGTCGCCCAGGCCGCTGGTGTGACAGAGGACGTCATGATAGCATACTTGCCCATTGTCCTAGGGCAAGACGCGCTACAATGGCTTCGACATCTACCTCATCCCTGCATCGACGACTAGGACGACTTCAGTCCCCGGTTTGTCGCGAACTTTCAATCCCTTTCCAAAAAAACCGGTGGAACCCTGGGACCTCAAATCCATCAAGCGTCAAAGCGACGAGTGTCGGTGTTTTGGGTCCGACCGTACACCCGGGGTTGCCCCTCAAGGTGTTTTAGGAGTAGGACGGTGTCGACAACTGTAGCAAAATGGTTCGTGCCGATCGCACGAGGGTCAGTGGACAAGGTTTACAGGTTCGGGCCGCTTAGAGATGCGTAACACCCTACGTCCTGGTGAGTTTGCTTGGTGAATGAGGTTACAAGAGAGCTCTCTGGATTGAGAATACAGAGAGTTGACGTGGGTGGCTAAGTAAAGGGTCGATCGTTCTGAAGGGGTGCCCCTAGGCCTTATATACTCGAGCGTGGGGCAATACACGTGGATAAGATAACAACAAGTAGCTAAAAGATAGTGAACCTCTTGAGATTATCCCTACGTAACCCTCGCCGACTTATCCTCGCACGGCTTCGCTGCATGGAGGCTCCAGCGCGGGAAAGTCGTATCTCTGTTGTGGTCATTCGCCCGACGCTGTGGGCCGTCCGGGCTTGCACCAATCCGGCCTCATGTCGTTCTGCTTTGCTGGTTGTTTCTCCCCAGGCCCACGAAAGAATGACCTTACGATTTATTGGGCCCTTGGGCCTTTCGTGAGGTCCTTTACTCTTTTAGTGGACCCGGGGGATATCTATCCCCCACAAGCCCCCGATCTTTGGGTTAATTTAGAGGTAATCAACCCGAAGATTCCACGTCCAGCTTGCAGGTAATTTGAAGAAAGATGGCTTCCTGTTGTCTTCTCCTGCTCCGATTACTCTTTGACCAAAACCTAGTTTGTGCCTGTGCCTTAGAGGTCGGCATTCCAATTTGTAGGATTCTGAACTTCGTTGGGTGCACTGGAGGTGCACCCAATGGGTGTAGCCCCCGAGCTTCGAGTAGATTTTAGAAAATAATCTACTCGAAGGTCTTCAGTAGAGATTATTTCCATTTGTGTTCATTCATTTTGGTTGAGGGTTGGCTTTTTTAATCTTGTCCCATGCTTTAGAAATCGGCACTGTCCCGGCTTGGAATGATAATCCATGGGGTGCACTAGAGGTGCACCCAATGGGTGTAGCCCCCGACCTTCAAGTGGATTTTTGAGGATAATCCACTCGAAGGTCTTCCTTTTGTGTCCTTTTGCTGAAGATTATCCTTTCTGCTTGTAAAAAATTGGCATGATGTCATCCGCATTATGTCATCAATATTATGCTTCAGAGGTCAGCATGTATTTTGTCTTTTGCAGCCGAGTTCGCAATCCATCCATATCTTGCTAGGCAGTGCAATTTATTTGCTCTATGACTGATTGGACATTTGATGGACGTTCTCTGTCTAGTCTTCAAGTCGTTTCTGTCGACCATATTTTGTACTCCACTGGCTATATTTGGCTTCCCTCTAACTCTCACTGATATCTCATTTTTGTCTTGAGGCATTCACTGCGTGCCCTGCACAGATGTGACCATTTTGAAAAATATACTGATAATTCCTGGGCGTCCCCCCCAATGGGTGTGGGCAAGGGACGGCTTGGTACGCTGAGTGTTTTAGCCGGCTGCTTCTGAGTAGTAATGTGATGTGACGACGAGTGTAATCATATCCTTTGCGCTGTTGACTGGAGTCCCAATGGGTGTAGAATTGCATGAAACGGCGTCAGCCGCCTGACGTGTCTTCAGACGGGTGGAAGTGCTTATTGAATGCTTTGCGACTGTTCAGTGACCGCGGTTGGAGGTGAGCGGTTGCCTTCTCCCTTTATAAATAACGTCGTTGCCTTTCTGGTTTTTCACATCTCCTCGCTGTTCTTTACTGCTTCCTTCTCTTCTCTCCCGCCTGCTTCCGCCATGGGCAAGAGCAACAAGCGCAAGCGCGAACCGACTCCTCCATCGGAGGATTTCGGTGACTCGGAATACTCGGAGGAGGAGTTCTCCTCCGAGTCCGAGGGATCTCCGGCTCCCGTCTCTCCCCCGGCGTCGTCCGATGACTCGGACGAATCCCAGGGGATAGCCGCGGAAGTCTGGACATACATCCGGGCCGTCGAGCGCTCCGGGCTCGAGGGCTCGGATGAGTCGGAGTACTCCTCGGATGAGGAGGACTCGGACGGCGGCGGCGAGGACGAGGACGACGACGACGGTGGCGACGGCGACGGCAGCGGCAGCGACAGGGGCAGCGGCGACGGCGGCAGGGACGGTGACGGCGGCAGCGGCAGGGGCAGCACCAAAGGCGGCAGCAGCAAGGGCAGCACCAAGGGCGGCGGCGGCGGCAGGGGCAGGGCCAGTGGCTAGACGCCACTGGTCTTCTTAGATATTAGTATAGTTTAGTATAGTTAGAATATTGTAGTAGTAATGTAGAGTAGTATAGCGTAGTGTAGTAGTAGTGATGTAATGTAGTAATAGTAGGGGAGTATCAACTCGCGAAGAGTTGATTTGTAAGTTTATTAACTTCCCTTTGAATGAAAGAATGACGTTTAGCTTCTCTTTTGATGACTGTCCCGCTTATTTGTGAGTCTAATTCCTTTGGAAAAGTCAGTGGAATACTCGGGCATTGAACTGATTTTTTCTGAAATGGTTGCCGAGTAACTTTGTATGTGGTGTCGGCGCTTGTAGAAGTAACTGCCGAGTAACTGAAGATTGTGTCAGCGTTTTAGAGGCAACGCCGAGTGACTGAATACGATATCAACGTTTTAGAAGTAACATCGAGTGACTGGAGGTCGGCATCGGCATTTTAGAAGTAATGCCGAGCGACTGAATACGAAATCAGCGTTTTAGAGACAACACCGAGTGACTGGAGGTCGGCATCGGCATTTTAGAAGTAATGCGGAGCGACTGAATACGAAATCAACGTTTTAGAGGCAACGCCGAGTGACTGGAGGTCGACGTCGTCATTTTAGAAGTAATGCCGAGCGACTGAATACGAAATCAGCGTTTTAGAAGGAACGCCGAGTGACTAGAGGTCGACGTCGTCATTTTAGAAGTAATGCCGAGCAACTGAATACGAAGTCAGCGTTTTAGAGACAACGTCGAGTGACTGGAGGTCGACGTCGTCATTTTAGAAGTAATGCCGAGCAACTGAGTACAAAATCAGCGTTTTAGAAGCAACGCCGAGTGACGGCAGGCTGCCCGAGCCACTTTGAGGATGGTGGCCGAGTGATGAGGTGGCGCATCGGTGTTCTAGGGATAACTGCCGGGTGACCACGTGGCACGCTGGTTTTGGAAATAACCGCCGGGTGATGACTGGGCACTTTTTGAAACGGTATTTGGCTCGAGAATATCCCATAAGAGCTGCGCTTTTCGCCGCCTTTGCTTTCCGTGCCCTAGTTCTTGCATTCCCGCTTCCGAATCCTCTCTGCCGCTCGCCTCCACTCTGCTCACTGGTAGAATCGAGATGGCGCCCAAGAGGAAAAACGCGAGCTCGTCTGCTGTGGTGATTCCTCCAATCGATCCCAACAGCCAGTTGCGTTTTGTAGGTAACCACATATCCATCATCTCCGAAGCTGAACTCCTCCACCTCGTGTCCATCGGGGTTCTTCCTCCGCGGGAACTCTGTTCTTGGCAGATTTGCCACGGGACTACTGTCCCGACAGAGGATACCCACGAGTCTGTAGTTTACGCCCCTTTTCTTCTCCGCGGCCTTGGCCTTCCCATCTCTCCCTTTTTTCGCGGTCTCCTTGATTTCTACCACATTAACCTGACCCATCTGAACCCTAACTCAATTATGCAAATCTCCATCTTCGTTCACTTATGCGAAGCCTTTCTTGACGTGCTGCCGCATTTCGGCTTATGGAAATACCTGTATCATTGTCGCCCTGGGATAGCCGGGGGACAACATCAGTTGGTCGGAGGTGCCAGTTTGGAGATGCGCCGCGGGCGGAAGACTGAGTATCTTGAGATTCCCCTTAAAGACAGTATTAAGGGGTGGCGTCTAGAGTGGTTCATAGTTGATAATTATGGAAATTCTCTCCCCTCCCGGTCGGGAAGACAGCCAGACGTTCGCACCCCAAGCTGGACCGAGTCTCCCACAGATGAGGAGGTAGCTGAGGCGGGTGTGTTGCTAGCTGAAGTTGGACTGCTAAAAGAGAGAGGTCTAACTGCTGAAGCTGTGGTCACTGACTTTGTTTTCAAGAACATTCAGCCACTGAAAGATAGGGCCTACCCAGCTTATCTGTATCGAGGGCTAGCCGACTCAACTCGGGTTACCAACAGGAGAATCCCTTCTGCAGACTTGGTGAGCCGACTTGAAATGATTCTCAGGGGCAAGGTGTCCAATGTTGGTGCTCCAGTGGCGTACTCGGCCTGGAATTTGCCTCCTCCCAAAGCCTTCACCCTTTTCGTGTCAAATCCACCTGTGACTGATGGCAATTTGGGTCTTAGAGTGCGACCCTCTGCTGAAGAAGTCAGTGCTTTGGTTGCTTCGCTTGGGGAGATTCCTGATGACGAAAAGCAAGTCCATTTTGAGGTGCCCCTGGACCCTAGTGATGCAGATATACATGCCATGCTTGATCTGCTAGCTGAGGATTCTTCCGACGCTGCTCCTGCTGGTACATTGGCAGTGGTGCCCCTTCTAGAGGTTGATACAACTTTGGATGTTCAGAAACCTGTCAGTACTCGCCTGAGGCGCCCTAGCCGAACCAATCATCCTGAGCCTCCTGCTGATGAGCAAAAGAAGAAAAGAAGACGCGTCCGGCGAGTATCCAGTTTTGATGAGGACGCTGGTACCTCAGTTCCTGCTGCTGAAGAAATGCCTGCGACTGGACTTACTGACGCTGACCCCAATGGGTGTACCCAAACTGCTACTGATCCCAATGTGGGTGCTCCACCTGTTGCTGATCCCAATGGGGGTGCTGCTTGTGTTGTCGTTGTGGATGACGAGGGGGAAGAGAAGGAGGTTCCTTTGACTTGAAAGAACAGTCGGCAGTTCATCGCCAGTGGTGAGAGTAGTGGAGTTCCCTCTCCTGCTTTATCTGCCCTCATTGGTCTACAAGAACTGTCTCTGGCCAACTTTGATCAAACTCTTGAGGATATGGTCCCAGAGGACTTGTTATCGGAGCCAGTGGATGATGGTGCAATGGAGGCTTGTGCTGACGTGCCCGATGCTGGGTTGAGGTCATCCCGTGCCTCGTCGACCTTAGAGCGCGATCTTGAGGGCCGAGAGACTGACTTGAATCGTCTTGGTCCTATGGAGGTAGATGAGGGCCCATCAACCTTAGAAGTGGTTACTGCAGAGAGCTTGGACCTCAAGAGTGGTGCTGTCACATGCCCAGCCCCCGAGGGTGTCGCCGGGGATGACTTAGTTCGGGTGGAGAGTGTAAGCCACTGCCCAGCCCCCGAGGGTGCTGCCGGGGATGATCCGGCTCAAATGGGCAGTGCCAACTATGACCCAGCCCCCGAGGATGCCCGAGCAGAGTCTCCTTCCTGTACCTCCATGGACGTTCACGCGGGATCTCCTCCACACTCTGGCTGTATGGTGGTAGCCCAAAATTTGGATCAGGAGGTCGCTTTAGAGGGCAGCGCCCCTGCTGACCGAGTGTTGGGCTCTGTTGAAGGTACTGAGTTGATCTCTGCTGATTCGTTGCAAACTGCTCCGGGTGGTGGCCTTTCATCTGCTTATCAACTGATCTCTCCTGATTTGGGGATCCCTTCGTTCTTCTCCAACCTCCAGGTACTGTGCTGTATTTTAACTTGACTTTTATATTGCTTAAACTGCTGTCGTCACACTCGCCTGTTTTCCTCATCAGGCTTTGGTGGATGGGATGGCTAGCCAGCTGAGGCTTCAGGGTGCTTCCACCCCAGAGGTAGCTTCATCTCTTGCATGTTGGAATCCAGTGTCACTTCAACGTCGCGTTTCTGAATTGGAGGCGACCAACGCTGGTTAGAGCTTTTTTGCTTCTCTCTGCTTTCGCTGTGGACTGCCTTACCTTCTGACCCCATTTTGTTTGATTATCTCTCGTCAGGAGTGACTCGGCAGATTTCAATTCTTGAGGAAAAACACTCCCGAGATCTGGCTGAATTGGCTCAGCGGTGCACTGACTTTGAGGAGAAGTACTCTCAGGGCCAAATTGAACTGGGTCAAGTCTCTGCTGCCTTGGATGACGCCAATGCCCTGAATTCTTCCCTTCGTGCTCAGCTTGATTCTGAAAAGGTAATATACAAAATTGTGCCTTGCCTTGCTATGCTCCTATTACTTGCTTGGTTTTTGAAGGAGCTGACTTTTGCTCGCAGGAAGAAAAGCGTATCCTTGCTGCTTCTCGTGACAATCTTGACAGGTTGTATCGTGATTCTAGCAATTCGCTGACTATCTTGGAGAGAAGTCATCGCTTCACCATGGAAGAATTAGACCTCCAACGTTGTAAGCTGCACGAATCCATGGATGAGGTAACCCGGCTCAAGCAGTTGATATCGGCAAAGGATGCTACTATCAAAGAACTCCGAGCTTCCAAGAAATCCATTGCCCAGGAGTTAGAGGCTGCTCGGCTGGCTGCTAAAGTTGCCGAAGAAACTTCTGTTACTCTCAAAGCTCAGCGCGACAAAGCCCTAGACAAGGCTATTCGGGCAGGACGAATATTGATGAGGAGACCCGACGTGGTTGTTCCTGAAGACATAAGAGCTGATGTGAATGCTGCCCCTGATTCCTCGAGTCGCCCTTCTTCGTCGGTTGCTCCTGAGAAAGACATTGCGAAATAGAGAAACATTTTGCGTGCTCCGAGCGCGCGGTTAGCATGATCGAGTATTTGTTAGAGGACATCAGTTTATCATTCGAATGACATAATTACTCTCTCGTTGTATCAGAATTTATTAGTTCGTGAGTTTGCGGTAATGGAATGACGCATGATGATTATGAAATTTGTTTGCGGGATATAGAAATCATCCCCTGAATTACATAGGCGCGAGCATGTTGCCCCGGCTTAGGTCGTTGCCAACTTAAGTCGATTGATCCGTTAGTAGGGCATAGTGGTCACCCCGAGTTAAGCAAGCGTGAGCATGTTGCACCGCCTTAAGTCGTTGCCGATTTAAGTCGATTGCTCCGTTTGTAGGGCATAGTGGTCACCCTAAGTCGATTGCTCCGTTAGTAGGGCATAGTGGTCACCCCGAGTTAAGCAAGCGTGAGCATGTTGCACCGCCTTAAGTCGTTGCCGACTTAAGTCGATTGCTCCGTTTGTAGGGCATAGTGGTCACCCCAAGTTAAGTAAGCGTGAGCATGTTGCACCGCCTTAAGTCGTCGCCGACTTAAGTCGATTGCTCCGTTAGTAAGGCATAGTGGTCACCCTGAGTTAAGTAAGCGTGAGCATGTTGCACCGCCTTAAGTCGTTGCCGACTTAAGTCGATTGCTCCGTTAGTAGGGCATAGTGGTCACCCCGAGTTAAGTAAGAATGCAAGTCAATCGTAAATGAACTGAGTATCCTTGAAACCTCTTTTTTATTGATGACATATTTCCACTTTACAGAGTACATCATCATCCCGGCAGTTTTGAGATACAACTAGGGATAAAACTTTCTGAGGTGTTCTATGTTCCAGGAGTTCCCAACTTCTGTGCCATCCATCTGAGTGAGGCGATACGATCCGGGCCGAGTGACTTCTGCTACCACGAAGGGTCCTTCCCATAAGGGTGATAACTTGTGTCGTCCCTCCCCCGTTAGAATTCGGCGGAGGACGAGGTCTCCTACTGAGAAGAATCGTTGTCGCACAGCCCTGTCGTGATAGCGCCTTAGAGTCTGCCGGTACCTTGCTGATTGGATTACTGCGTTTAGCCGTTCTTCCTCAAGTACATCTATATCCTCCAGCCTGGTGGCCTCAGCTTCTGCTATGCTTTCGAAGACCAACCTTGGCGCCCCAAACTTGAGATCAGCAGGTAGCACTGCCTCCGACCCATAGACCATGAAGAAAGGAGTGTTTCCATGCAAGGCTCGGCTAGGTTGGGTTCTTAGGCTCCAAACGACGTAGGGTCTGTTTGGTTGGGCTGTTGCTGTGAAAAAAGTTGATGTGGGCTGTGAGCTGTGGAAAAAGCTGCTGTAGGTTGTAAGCTGTTAAAAAGCTAAAACTCGTTTGGTGAAAATCACTAAAAGTCATTAAAAATTCTTCGATATATGTTTTCACAGTTCCATCCGAAAAGCCACTAAAAGCAGGTCCAGGGGTGCTTTCAGATTTGCACTACGAGAAAGTCGGCTTTTAGAAAAAGCTGCTTCCTGGATCCAGCCCTTTGGTTGGCTTTTAGCTTTTAGGGGGGCAAAAGCCAAAGCCAAAAGTTAAACCAAACACACCCGTAGGGCAATTCCCTTATCCACTTTCCTACGAATTTTTCATTCTTATCGAAGACCTTTTTCCTGAGTGCCTCCAATATCATCCTGTTGGCTCGTTCAACCTGCCCGTTGGCTCTTGGATGGGCTACAGATGCATACTTGATCTGAATGCTCTTTTGCTCGCAGAAGTCAAAGAATTCTGAACTTGTGAAGTTGGATCCTAAATCAGTTATGATGCTGTTTGGTATCCCGAATCTGAATATTATGTCTTGTATGAATTCCACGGCCTTAGCAGAGGTTAAAGAGGCAATGGGCTTGAACTCTATCCATTTAGTGAATTTGTCAATTGCTACCAATACATGAGTGTATCCCCCTTGAGCTTTCTTGAAAGGCCCAATCATATTCAGTCCCCAGCATGCGAAAGGCCAAGTTACTGGTATGGTCTGCAGTTGTTGTGCCGGCATGTGTTGTTGCTTTGACAAGTATTGGCAGGCTTCGCACTTCTGAACTAACTCGGCTGCATCGTTCTTTGCTGTTGGCCAATAGAATCCTGTCCTGAAGACCTTCCCGACTAGTGTTCTGGAGGCTGCATGTATTCCACATTGCCCAGCATGGACCTCCTCCAGAAGTTGCTTCCCAGTGGACGGGAGAATGCACCTCATGAGGACGCCTGATGCACCCCTTCTGTGTAATGTCTCCCCAATAAGTGTATAGTGAGCCGACTGTCGTGCAACGCGCTCTGCCGAATTCTTGTCGTCTGGTTCTTCTTCATTCTTTATATACTTAATGATCGGCCTTCTCCAATCATTAGGGTCTGACTCGAGTTGATTTATGATGTTGCACTCTTCTGTTTGATCCATTGAGATACTCGGCTGCAGAATTTCTTGCACGAAAACTCCGGGTGGGACCTGAGTTCGACTGGACCCTAGCTTGGATAGTACATCGGCTGCCGTGTTCCGATCTCTTTCTACATGATGAAATTCCAGACCCTCGAACTTATCTTCCAGCTTTCGGACGGCAGTGCAGTATTTTCCCATTGAATCGCTTGAGCAATCCCACTCCTTGTTTATCTGGCTGATGGCTACCAGAGAGTCTCCGTATACCATTAATCTTTTGACGCCCAACGATATGGCAATGTTCAATCCATGGATCAAAGCTTCATACTCGGCTGCATTGTTGGAGGCCGGGAATAGCAACTGGAGGGCGTACTTGAGGTGTTCGCCTCCAGGCGCAGTGAAGAGAATCCCTGCTCCTGCTCCCTGCAGCTTCAGTGAGCCATCAAAATACATTCGCCATACTTCTGCAGTCTCCGAGTTGTCTGGTACTTGTTGTTCGGTCCACTCTGATACGAAATCAACCAGTGCTTGAGTTTTGATGGCAGTGCGAGGTCGGAACTCGATGTCATGAGATCCCAGCTCACAAGCCCACTTGGCTATTCGACCGATGGCTTCCTTGTTGTGAAGAATATCCCCTATTGGAAAACTTGTAACTACTATGACTTTGTGGTCGTCAAAGTAGTGACGCAGCTTGCGGGCAGTTAGAAGTACTGCGTATAATAGCTTCTGAACATGAGGGTACTTTTTCTTTGAGGGGCCTAGGACTTCACTAATGAAGTAAACATGATGTTGTACTGGATAGACATGTCCTTCTTCTACTCGCTCGACTACCAACGCGGTGCTTACCACGTGAGTCGTGCAAGAGATATACAGTAGCAAATCTTCAGCTGGTTGAGTTGACGTAGCTCGCCGGGGTGGTTTCAGTACTGGTGGTGTTGTCAAGAATTTTTTCAGAGCATCTAGAGCTTCTTGTGCTTCTGAAGTCCATTGAAACTTATCCACCTTCTTGAGTAACTTGTAAAATGGCAAACCTTTTTCTCCTAGCCTGGATATAAATCTGCTCAGAGCTGCCATACATCCAGTAAGTCGCTGAACCTTCTTTTGCGATCGAGGTGCTTCCATCTTCATGATAGCTTCAATCTTATCTGGATTAGCCTCAATTCCTCGGTGGCTGACGATAAACCCGAGCAACTTTCCTGCTGGTACCCCGAAAACACATTTCTCGGGATTAAGCTTCCATCTATACCGCCTCAGACTGTTGAAAACCAGTTGTAAGTCTTCGATGAAGTTTTTTGAGTCCTGTGTTTTGATTACCACGTCATCCACGTAGGCCTCCACACGCTTGCCCCAGTGATCGGCTAAGCATGTTTGAATGGCTCTCTGGTAAGTTGCTCCAGCGTTTTTGAGGCCAAACGGCATGGAGGTATAACAGAAAGCACCAAACGGAGTAATGAATGCCATTTTTTCTTCATCTTCCTTTGCCAGACTAATCTGATGGTATCCAGAATAGCAATCCAGGAAAGACAGCATAGAACATCCAGTGGTGGAGTCCACCACCTGATCTATCCTCGGGAGCCCGAAAGGATCCTTCGGACAGTGTTTGTTGAGATCAGTATAATCAACACACATGCGCCAGTCCACTTTATTCTTTTTTAGTACAAGAACAGGGTTGGCTAACCACTCGGGATGTAACACTTCTCTAATGAATCCAGCCGCGACCAAGCGGGCTAACTCGGTGCGAATGGCTTCTCTCTTGTCGGGCGTGAAACGACGTAGTTTTTGCCGAATCGGCCTTGCCTGGGGATAGACCTTCAGTTTGTGCTCGGCCAGTTCTCTTGGGACTCCCGGCATATCCGCAGGTTGCCATGCGAATACATCTCGGTTATCTTGCAGAAATCAGACGAGTGCGCTTTCCTATTTGTCATCCAAGCTGGAGCTGATGATAGCCGTCTTGCGTTCATCAGCGAACCCCAGGTTGATTCTCTTGGTTTCTTCAGTCGGCCGCATAGAGGTCGCGGTCTGAGCTTCGCTTGCCGGTACTGTGAGGTCCTCCTCAGGCTTAGAGTTCGCCAGTGTGGAAGGAACCGTCGATGGCTTGGCGGTGAGGGCTGCTTGAATAGCCACTCGGAAACACTCTGCGGCGCCTTGGAAATCGGCGCGCACAGTTATGATCCCTTGTGGTCCTGGCATCTTCAGTATCATGTATGTGTAATGCGGAATGGCCATGAACTTGGCCAATCCAGGCCTCCCGATGATGGCGTTATACCCGCAGTCGAAGTTCGCCACTTCAAACCTCAGGAACTCGGTTCTGTAGTTCTCCGGAGTTCCGAAGGTGACTGGCATGTAGATGTGGCCCAGCGGGTATTCCCCTTCTGTCGGCACGATGCCGAAGAAAGGAGTGTCCGACTCGTGGAGCTCTTTGAGGTGAACTCCCAAGCCTTGGAGTGTCCGGGGGAAGGTGACGTTGATGCTGCTCCCCCCGTCCACTAACACCTTCTTCACCCGGCTCTCTCGGATCACCGGATCGACGAGAAGCGGGTATTTGCCCGGATGGTCGAAGTTGAGCCATTGATCTGCCCGAGTGAAGGTGATCGGGTGCTCCGACCACCGGTATGGGGCGGGAGGGCCGGTGGTCGCCACCAGTATCTGGCGATCGTTGAGCTTTTGCTGCCTTCGGTTCTCCTGCGATCCGTGTCCGCCGAAGATGACGTTGACCTCCCTGTCGACGCGTGGGAAGGCTCCTCCTCCTCCCTCCTCCTGCTGATGGGGTTGTCGTGGTTCATCCGGTCCTCCCCTCGGCTGAGGAGGAGGTAGAGGTTGGAAGGGTCGGCCGTGTCCGACGGAATGGTTGAAGTCTCGGCAGTTACGAAGAGTGTGGCGCATGTCCTTGTGGTACGAGCACTGGGCGTCGAGGATGTCGTCCAACGTGTGTTCGCCTCCACGAGGTCCTCCTCGGGCGCGAGAAGCAGGTGGTCCAGCGGCGTGCACTTCTTCGCGAGGCCTCTTCTCCCATCGTTTGTCGGGTTGCTGGTTTGTGTCGCGTCGTGGTGCTGCCGGTGCGGGCTTTGCTCCTCCGATGAGGTCCTGGGCCCGCTCGTCGACGGTGATGTAGAGGTCGGCTTCCCGGAACAGCTCCTCGGAGGTAGTCGGTGCCTTCTGTAGTATGGCTCGGACGAAAGCCGAGTCATTGGATCCTCTGTAGAAGTCCTCGATCACGGCCGCCTCCGTGACCTCGGGGATACGATTCCTCATGGTCTGAAACCTTTTGAGGTACGACCGGAGAGTCTCGTCCCCCGGCGCTTGATGGATTTGAGGTCCCACGGTTGCGCCGGCTTGTCGGAGAGGGACTGGAAGTTGGCGGTGAAGCGTCGACTGAAGTCGCCCCAGACGTCGATGCAGTGTCGGGGTAGATGTCGCAGCCATTGCAGCGCGTCTTGCCCAAGGACAATGGGTAAGTACGCGCTCATCACGTCTTCGGACGCCCCGGCAGCTCGAGCAGCGGTGGTGTAGACGGCTAGCCAACCCCATGGATCCTGCTTAGGTTCATATTTGTCAACATTGGATACCTTGAAGTTGGGAGGCCATTGGATGGCCCTAAGGCGCGGAGTAAGAGCGAACACTCCGCACGTGTCCTCCTGTCGTCGGGGACGATGTCTGTCCCGGGGAGGGGAGTTGTGATTGTGGTTCCTCGACCATCCCCGGGTGGTTCCGCCAGTTGAGGTCGTTCCCGACTCAGTTCTGGTGGCTTGGCTCTGAGTCGGGATGCCATGATCCCTGTCGTACTCCTCCCGACGGCGAATCTCGTTCTCATGCCGCCGCTCGCGCGAAGCATTGATGGAGCTTCACGCGTCTCGGCGACTGTTGATGGCGTGTCGTAGATCGTTCGGCGGGTGAGCAAGCGGTAGAAGATGGTTGGCCGCCTGGGTGAACAGTCGTCGGTAGCCCTCGACGTCAGGAGTCCGAGGAAGTCCATCAGCTATCCGAGCCAATACCCCTCCGACTTCGCTCGGCGTGTTCATAGCTCGGGCGAAGTCGGGATTCAGGTTGCGCCCGAAGAGTGGATTCTTCCGGCGCTGCCTTGCATCTTGCTCAGCCTGTTCCTGAGCTCGTCGGCGATCACGTCGTCGGGAGTTCCTTCGTTCTCTGAAGACGCGTTCTTCCGGAGTTTCTCCTATCTCCGAGACCTCGTCTCGCGAGACAGGCTGCTCCGGATTCCGCTCTCCGGCCGCGTGATGTCGTCGAACGTTCCTGCGTCGGTTCCTCCGTCGTCGGGACTCTCGTTGAGGCGGTTCTTCCCCGGGTACGGTCGGCTCGTCGTCGGAGACGACAGGCGACTCCACTCTCCCGATGAAGAGGACGTCGGGGTAGAATGGTGCTGCTGTCGTGGTGACCTTCTTCCCGTTCCCCTTTGAGGCATGAGGAACGGAAAGAGCAACTTGCTTCTCCCCGGTTACCTTCTTCCTTGCGATCTGTGTCCACTCTTTTGTCAGAGAGGTGGGCAGTGGAGTTCTCCGGGTCAGCGAGCCCTCGGCCCCCGACTTTCCGGAGACGATCTTCATCCGGAAAGCTGGAGGTTGTGCTTCTCCGGTATTTTCGGAGTTCGTTGGGGGAGACTTCTTTTCCGGCGGATCCGCGATACGGTGTAGAATTCCTTCTTCATCCGCTACAGATGAGATTGTTCCGAAGCAGAATACGGATCCGGGACGCAGGGTGATCTTGCTGTAGAAGGTGACGGCCATTGAGCTAGCTTGGATCATCGACACACCCCCTACCTGGCGCGCCAGCTGTCGGTGTTTTGGGTCCGACCGCACACCCGGGGTTGCCCCTCAAGGTGTTTTAGGAGTAGGACAGTGTCGACAACTGTAGCAAAATGGTTCGTGCCGATCGCACGAGGGTCAGTGGACAAGGTTTACAGGTTCGGGCCGCTTAGAGATGCGTAACACCCTACGTCCTGGTGAGTTTGCTTGGTGAATGAGGTTACAAGAGAGCTCTCTGGATTGAGAATACAGAGAGTTGACGTGGGTGGCTAAGTAAAGGGTCGATCGTTCTGAAGGGGTGCCCCCTAGGCCTTATTTACTCGACTGTGGGGCAATACACGTGGATAAGATAACAACAAGTAGCTAAAAGATAGTGAACCTCTTGAGATTATCCCTACGTAACCCTCGCCGACTTATCCTCGCACGGCTTCGCTGCATGGAGGCTCCAGCGCGGGAAAGTCGGATCTCTGTTGTGGTCATTCGCCCGACGCTGTGGGCCGTCAGGGCTTGCACCAATCCGGCCTCATGTCGTTCTGCTTTGCTGGTTGTTTCTCCCCAGGCCCACGAAAGAATGACCTTACGATTTATTGGGCCCTTGGGCCTTTCGTGAGGTCCTTTACTCTTTTAGTGGACCCGGGGGATATCTATCCCCCACAACGAGACCCTCCGCTCATTCCTGAGGCATTTCTAAACCATGAGGAACTGCATCCCCGACGTCGTAGAGGCAGCCGTGACCGAGGAATTCTAACGTGGGTCCAACGACCCGGTCTTCGTACGGGCTATCCTCTAGAAGGCACCCACCACTTCGGAACAGTTGTTCCGGGAGGTGAACATCTACATCACTACCGATGGACCTCATCGGCCACGTGAAGCCTGCACCCCCGGCACCAAAGAAGGACATGAACCAATAGCAGGATAAGCACTGGGACAAAAGGCCCACGGAAGAAGTGCACGCCGCTGGGCCACCAGCGACTCGGCCCCGCGACGCGCCAAACCGCCACTGAAGTAGATAGTGATCACAACATGTAAAGGGATAATTTTCTGGTCATGTATATAAGGCCGAAGGGGACCCCTACAAAATCATCTCATCTCATCTCACCCCATCCTCATCAACAGCGACTGAGCCTTCCCAAAGCTCCTTTGTAATCCTCATACTCCAAAAATCAATACATAGCCACAACAGGAAGTAGGGTGTTACACATTTCAAAGCGGCCCAAACCTGTATAAATCTACGAGCAATACCGACGTGCCTCCGCACGTACCATCGAGTCACAATCAACGACGTCGTTCTACCCAAAAGCATCATGTGGGTAACCTCGTGGTGCGCAGTCGGGTCACAAACACCGACATAGTCGTCTCTGGAAAATGTGTTTATCTATGGTCGCGTCTTGTGATCTGTAATCTTTTTACGTTTCAGTAGAATACTTACAACCTATTTATTTACCCTTTAAATTATATAATCCATCCTCTGAATTATATAAGCATTTAATCCCTACTACTCTATAAGACTCTATTGTAGACGTCCACACGTGCACCACAGTTCTGCTCGTTCCCCGTGCACCCCCTCGCTTCCTTGCTCATGCCCCTAAATCCGCCCTCGACATCCTCGCGCATGGCGTACCTTCCATCGGCACGGTGATCTCCTCCCGCAATCCTAGGAAATCCTCCGTCGACGCCCGCCATCATCGCCCCCGCGCCCGACATCCTACCCCTCGCGCACCTTCCTTCGGCTCCACCCCCTGCCTCTGTGACCCCCGTGCCCCGCCCCACCAACCCCGGCAATCTCTCTCCATGACCCCTGCCCCCCATTCCACCCCCAATCTCGCGGAGGCAGTACTGATGGGGAAGGGTGAGGCGGAGAGGAAGAAGAGATCCGGAGACGAGCGAGCGTCGGGACCGTCGCCACCCGACCCATCTCGTCGATCCCCATCAGAATGACCTCCACGACCGCTTCGCGCACCTCTCCACCTTCTCCTCAAGGACCACCATCGTGGGTTGTTCAAAAAAAAATTTGGAGGCGTCCTGCACGGCGCGCTTCTAGGTCGGGCGATGGCGGGCCATGGAGGATTAGTTCACGGATTCTGTGGTAAGCCTCGAATTCTTCCTTCCTTAATCCTATGGCATGGGAGACCAAAGCAAGTTTGAGTTTGAATGTATAGGGTCAGAAGTGGCACCGCCGCATCGTCTCTCTGGGCGACTCCGCCACCGCCGCCGAAAACCACCAATTGCCCCCTCTCCCGGCCGCCGCCTGTCGGCACCACCTTTTCTCCCTCCTCTATCACTCTTCTCCATCTTGCGATTGAACCTCTGGCAGCGTCGTCGCCATCCGGTCGACGGCTGTGTGGATCTGGGGGCCCTAGGTGTGGATCCGCTCGTACCTTCCCTGGATCTGGTGTCCTATCGCCCGGGTGTAGGATCTAGGACACCGGCTAGAGGGGGGGTGAATAGACGGTTTTGACTAAAATCAAGAATACTAAATAAATTTAATCAATACAACAAGAGGAATAAATTCTCTAGTGACAATAAGTAAACAATGTATGAAAAACAACTACGGAGATTGAATACTTGAAGAACAATAAGCAAATCACTAATCAATTGCAAGGCAATAAGTAATGCGAGAAGGTATAGACACCGAAATTTATCCCGTGGTATCGGTGATTTGCCGATCACCCCTAATCCACGTTGAGGTGGACTTCAAGCTCTCACTTGCTCCTCTATCAAGACACGACTTGATCTTTGAGCCAAGTGGACAAGAAATCACTCAATACCTCGATTCCACTAATGTCACCTTTGCCGCTCCGGCGAGGTAGGCGCGAACCCCTCACAATCAACACCGCGGCTTCTCCACACTCTTCTTGGAGAGCTCGACGGAGACAATCACCCGAGCCGTCTAGGAGGCGGCAACCTCCAAGAGTAACAAGCCAATGACGCTTGCTCGATGTACCACCTAGTGCCTCAAGAATCACCAAATGATGCAAATGCACTAGGAACTCTCAATCTCTCACTAGAATGCAATCTCAAGCAAAGAGTGTGAGAGAGTGAGTTGGAGGATCACAAATGAGCTCAATGTGTGCAAGGAATGGCCAAGAGAACTCTCTCACACGAGCTACCCTTCTATTTATAGTCCCCCATCAAAATCCAACCGTTATGTGCAAAAGGTAGCAGTTCTGCGCACACGTGGACCGTCCGCGCCCTAGGGCCGGACGATCCGCCGTACATATAACAACTATAATGACCGTTTGAAAACATGTCAGAGCTGACTCAAAAGGTGGGTCCGGACAGTCTGCCCTTCAAGGTCGGACCGTCTGCGACCAGGCAGCTTGAAACACCCGAGCCTCGGATCAAGAGAGGTTAACACACGCGGACCGTCCGGCTATAAATCCCGGACGGTCCGAGACCTGAGACAGTACTGTCCGGACTGGTCCCCCGGACAGTTCGTAGTACAGATCTACAAAAGCACACAGTCCCTGTCCAAAAACGAGTTTGACACTTGCGGACCGTCCGCCTATCACAGCCGGACCGTCCGCCTATAATTCAGGGACTGGCCCGAAGCCACCCTTCTCTGGTCATGACTGCGGACGGTCCGGCCCTAAGGCCCGGACGGTCCGCAGTGCAAAAGAACAAAGTATCCACACAAATGGTCAGACTTCGGACCCCTCTGGAGGATCGCGGACGGTCCGCCCCTAAGGCCCGGACAGTCCGCGCGTCCATGACTTCGCAATTTTCAAACATGCTTTTGAAAGAACTTTTGACTCGCGAAATGTGAAGCGCTGTTAGTCCTCATGTAAATGCAACTACTTGATGCCCTATGAGGCACTAAGTTTTACACAGATCTAAGTCATTGACCCCTCTTAATAGTACGGCTATCTAGCCTACTAACCCGGTCAGGTATCTTCTCTAAACTCCTTAAGACCGGCAAAAATGAAACCTATATTATACCTTTCCCTTCATCTGATCCACAACCAATGCGTATGATTCTTCAACATTTCCTGTTCTATGTGGTCCAACCCTGCATTCTTATTTCTCCAAGAATCGTTAGTCCACAAGCAGTTGTCATTAATTACCAAAACATTACCAAAGGGGCCTAGATGATTCACAATCTCCCCCTTTTTGGTAATTGATGACAACACCACATAGTATATTAAAGAGAAGTTTAGTTTTTCCAAATCTCTCTCATACCTAAGGTATAATATAGATCTTGGAGATGAGTTTCATAGGACTTATCTTGATTTGAAGTTCTGTCCGAGAGATAGATAAATCCCAATAAAAAACTCAGTATGTAAGAAAGGCTCCCCCTAAGTGTGTGCAGGATTATTTGAAGCTGAAGATATAACACACACAATATATTGGAGTTTGATGGAGACTTTCCTACAATCATGGTTATCAAGGCATACAAGAGATGGTCCGTAGAGTGAGCGCAGCAATTATAATCACACCTCGATTAACCACACACAAAGTAATTTGAACTAAAACATAGTTCATCCCACAGAATATTACAGATAATAGTCCACAGACATACGACATAGAGTTAACAGATCAAACCAGTTCCAAATGCGTAAGACATAAACTAATGCAAGCGGCATGAAAAGGTAAAATGCATATGCATGGTCTTAATGTCCACATAGAACCACCAACTCCCCCTGAGGAGACGCCAGACAACTTCTCTTCTCTTCTCATCACTTCTCTCCCCCTTTGGCATCAATTTCTATAAAGGAGAGGCCTCACTGATCACTAGGCGGAGGATGCATGTTGTAGTAGTGAGTGCTGAAAGTGTCAAACAGGGAGGAGAACTGGCCAAAATCCTGCTGGAGCTGCTGCTGCCTCTGACTGATATCATGCATGTTGTCATTTGTAGAAAGATTGTTAAATTGACTGGAGAGAGCACCCATGTTATCTTGAAAACTCTGTTGCATATTATTTAGCCTGGTCATGATGGGATCAGTGACATTAGTGTGAATTTGATCACGAAACTCAGAAAACTCAGAGTTGAGCGCATCCCAGTTATCGTCAAAGCGAGACTGCATGTCATCGAGGCGGTGATCCACATGTGCCATCAGGCCCTCAAAGCGAGTATCAATATGAGTCTCAAGCCCCTGCTGCATATTGTGAAAATAGGGATCAAAGTATCCTGGAGCAGGCTCCCAATATTGCTGAGGCTGAGGAGGAGGTGGAGGAGGAGGCATCTGCTCTCCCTCAACATTAGGAGCTGCTCCACCCTCATAGCCAGGGTCTTCCTCATCATCTGGGAAGGGAGTGAGTGGTCTGGTGAGAAACCCTATCTCATTCTTAAAAGGTCTGAATGGTGTGTGAACAATCTCACATGGGCCCTCAAATCTTGTCTTGGATTTGATGAGAGCCATAATGTAAGGAGCATATGCTAAATTTTGATTCTTGTCCATTTTCAAATCATTAAGCTGTCTCATCATGAAAAGAACAATATTCATGACTTCACCATTCATGATGTGCTGGATGATATTCCAGAACTTATCTCTTATTTTACTCTTATCACCACTCTTGGGAAGAATGGTGACTCTGGCAATCTTGTTGATTACAGCAGGATGATGTCTGAGTCCTGCTGTCTCTCCAAACCTCCTGGGTATTCCGAGCCTGGCTGGCTCATAAAATTGCACAAAATCCTCAAAATTATCTTCAGTATAAAGATCCAGCCCAGCAGAAATGAGGCCATAATCCAGACTGTTTGCAGTGGCAAAGTCAGCAAAAGAAGCAGAATAGCGCTTGAATCCAGTCATCCAGGTGATAGATTGTTCTTCAATATCAATCTCCGAGGTAGCCAGGAATTGCTTAACAACCATTTCATTGAAATTTGTGCGTTGCCCCATAAACTGATACAGTCCACATGTTTCAAACTTAGGGATCAGACCCTCCATGACTGATTGACTTAGCAAGAAGGACCAATCAATCACCTGATGCTTATGAAAATTTGTATCCACCAAGGTGCCCCAAAAGACATCAAACTGCAGCTGAGTGTGGAAAAACTGGATATTAGTGTCAGATGGCAGAGTGTACTGGTTCACAGTCCGTCTAGAGCAGTACTCAGCCATAGAAAACCTCCGCTTAGGAAATGTCCATCCTTGGGTATCAATGGGATAATCGGGATGAACATGAGGAAAATCTTCAGCATCCATGGATTCAGTGCCCCCAGCTGAGGATTGGGCCTCTAAATCAGTGGATGGTGTATAGTCATCATCATTTCCACGAGGGCGCTTTGATTTAAAGCGACCTGCAAGTTTCTTGCGGAGACCACCAAAACCACTGCAACAATGTGACAGACATCCATATATAAATAATTGATACCAATCACCACTATAAAAGGAATGGAATTGTAATGCTCTGCCAGGGTCCGGACGGTCCGCGCTAGGGGAGCGGACAGTCCGCGCCAGAGGCCCGGACGGTCCGCGTCCACCAGGCGGACAGTCCGCGACCGACCAGGGGCGACTCCAAAGAACCCTAGCCGCCACAAATGTTGAATTTGATGATTTTGCAGAGAATACTCATCCAAACGAGTTCAAAATTTTGCATAGCATTCACATTGAGGAGAACTAACAATCCCACCAATCAGATTTTGAAAACTACTGCTCAATTTCAGATCAGAGAGGAAACCCAAATAATCTCAAAATTGAAGAGATTTGATGAAATCCACAAGATTTGAAGATACTGTGATGAAGACATGTTGATGGAATGTTGCCACAAGCTGTCGGACTGTCCGTGCGCAACTTCACTTCACCGTCCGCGCACACTTGACACAGGAGAGTATTTGGCAAGTGGAGAGCAAGAGAGAAAGGGCGAATGAGCACAAATGACAAGTCTGTGGCCTTTGTCCGATTTTACTGCCCTGTCGCGGACGGTCCGCGCTGGGGCGGCGGACGGTCCGCGCCCTGATGAGTTCAGACGGTCTGTGAGGCTGAGCGGACTGTCCAGTTCCTGATGCTGCGGACGATCCGCGGTCCACGGGCGGACGGTCCGCGGCCTGATACTCAGTTTTCCAGTTGTTGTCCACTTTCTGATTTTGAATTTCGAATCCGAATTGGTGCTTATATATGGACATTTCGACCAATTCAAGAGTTAGCATGCATGCATATACATATTATGTAATTGAGTAATGCAAAATTTTTGAATTAAACGATCTAGAGCAATTTGAAATGAAAAATGTACCAATAATACCAAATAAATAGCATAAAGAGCATATTTAGACCCGAGATGCAATACGACGCATGTGTGATCAACTTCAAGCCACATTTGAGAGATCGATCACATTCATTTCACTTCTTAGAGAACAAAATCTTGTTTCATCCAGAGGCTTTGTAAAAATGTCTGCTAATTAATTGATCATCCGTGCCAATGGAATAAATAGAGATATCTCCCTTGCCAACATGATCCCTTAAGAAGTGATGTCGTATATCAATATGCTTAGTTCTTGAGTGTTGGACCGGATTGGTAGCCAATTTTACCGCACTCTCATTATCACACATGAGAGGCACATTCTTGAAAATAATTCCATAATCCAATAAGGTTTGTTTCATCCATAATAGTTGAGCACAACAATTTCCGGCCGATATATATTCCGCCTCGGCGGTAGATAGAGCAACCGAATTTTGTTTCTTAGAAGACCATGAAACAAGAGATCTACCAAGAAATTGACAACAACCGGAGGTGCTTTTTCTATCAACTTTGCACCCCGCATAGTCTGAATCCGAGTATCCAATTAATTCAAAGTGAGCACCTTTGGGATACCGTAGACCAATATTGGGAGTATACTTCAAATATCTTAGAATTCTTTTAGCGGCCTTCAAGTGAATCTCTCTAGGTGAAGCTTGAAATCGAGCACACATGCATACACTAAACATAACATCGGTCCTAGATGCGGTAATATAAAGCAAACTACCAATTATTGAACGATAAAGTTTTTGATCAACCATAGTACCTCCTTCATCTAAGTCTAGATGACCATTTGTTGCCATTGGAGTCTTGATAGGCTTAGCATTTTCTAAACCAAACTTCTTGAGCATGTCCTTCAAATATTTTGATTGACTTATAAAAATTTCATCTTTCAATTGTTTGATTTGAAGGCCAAGAAAGAAGCTCAATTCTCCTATCATAGACATTTCAAATTCTTTTGACATCATTTTTCCGAACTCCTCACAAAATAATTCATTAGTAGATCCAAAAATAATATCATCAACGTAGATTTGACAAACAAATAAGTCTTTGCCAATTCTTTTAGTGAATAGAGTAGTGTCAACCTTCCCAATTTTGAAGTCTTTGGAAAGCAAGAAATCCCTAAGCCTTTCATACCAAGCGCGTGGAGCTTGCTTGAGCCCATAGAGAGCTTTAGAAAGCTTGAACACATGGTTAGGTCTTTTGGGGTCCTCAAAACCGGGAGGTTGTTCAACATACACTAGTTCACTAATCTTACCATTTAGGAAGGCACTTTTTACATCCATTTGGTAGAGCTTGATATTATGTGCACAAGCATAAGCAAGTAGAATCCGGATTGCTTCTAATCTTGCTACGGGAGCAAATGTCTCCCCAAAATCCAATCCTTCAATTTGAGTATATCCTTGTGCAACTAATCTTGCCTTGTTTCTTACTACCACACCATCTTCATTGTGCTTGTTGCGAAACACCCATTTTGTACCAATAACATTGTGGTTCTTTGGTCTCTCAACAAGCTCCCAAACTTCATTTCGAGCGAAGTTATTTAATTCTTCATGTATTGCATTCACCCAATCAACATCAAGTAGAGCTTCATCTACACGGTTAGGTTCCATACAAGATACAAAAGAGAAATGTTCACAAAACGAAGCTATGCGAGAGCGAGTTTGAACACCCTTACTAATATCACCCACAATTTGATCAACCGGGTGATCCTTCACAATGGAATGATGAATTCTTGACACCGTTTGATAATTGCTTGCTGAAGCATTAGGAGGAACCGAAGGTCTAGAAGTACCTTGATCATGAGTATCCATGGTTTCATTGAGTTGTTGGCTTTGGTGATCTTCCTCATTTAGAGTTGAGGATGAAGGAATGACAACCACACTATTTTCATCATCATCTTCCTTTGGTTTTATTTCACCAATGGCCATTGTTTTCATTGCATTTATCAATTGAGTTCCCCCAACATCATCGAGATTATCACTCTCATCTTGAGACCCATTTGTTTCATCGAATTCAACATCATATGCTTCCTCAATAATACCATGAGTTTTGTTGAAGACTCTATAAGCTTTACTATTTGATGAATATCCAAGAAGAAAACCCTCATCACATTTCTTCTCAAATTTTGAAAGCCGACTTCCCTTTCTTAAAATATAACATTTGCAACCAAATACTCTAAAATATGAGATATTTGGCTTTCTACCAATGAGCAATTCATATGGAGTTTTCTTCAAAAGCTTGTGACAATATAGTCTATTTGATGAATGACAAGCGGTATTTATTGCCTCGGCCCAATAAGAATCCGATATATTATATTCTGCTAACATAGACCTAGCCATATCAATGAGAGTTCTATTCTTTCTTTCAACAATACCGTTTTGTTCCGGGGTATATTTGGAAGAGAATTCATGTTTGATACCCTTGTCATCACAATATTGATCAATTCTCGCATTTTTGAATTCCGACCCATTATCACTTCTAACCTTTTTGATGTCGAAATCAAATTGATTTTGAGCCAATATAGCAAATGACTTGAATGTTTCAAACACATTGGATTTGTCTCGTAGAAAATAAACCCAAGTAAATCTTGAATAATCATCCACAATCACTAGACAATAGGAATTACCACCAATACTTACAAAAGATGTGGGCCCAAATAAATCCATGTGAAGTAATTCCAAAGGTCGATGAGTGGACATTTGACTTTTATTTGGATGAGTGTTTGCCACTTGCTTACCGGCTTGACAAGAGCTACACAATTTGTTCTTTTCAAACTTCACATCTTTTAAGCCTCTAACTAAGTCATGCTTGGTTAACCGATTGAGTTGCTTCATCCCAACATGACCAAGTCTTCTATGCCATAACCAACCTAGTGAAGCTTTTGAAAATAGGCAAGTTGTGAGCTTTGCCTCATTAGATGAGAAATCAACAAGATAAAGATTTTCATGTCTAAAACCTTTAAACTTAAGATTGCTACCATCAACACTAGAGATAATAACATCTTCAACCGTGAAATTGCAACAAAATCCTAAATCACATAATTGGGCTACGGAAAGTAAATTAAAATTCAAAGACTCAACCAATAGCACATTTGATATAGAATGATCATTTGAGATAGCAATTTTACCCAAACCTTTAACCTTTCCTTTGCGATTATCTCCAAATGTGATACTATCATAATTTGAGCAATCTTCCTCACTCATTTGGGTAAACATTCTCATATCTCCGGTCATGTGTTGAGTACATCCACTATCCAACACCCAATGATTCCCTCCCGCCTTGTAGTTTACCTACAAAAGGAAATCAATCTCTTTTAGGTACCCAAACTTGCTTGGGTCCTCGGATGTTAGTGACCAAGGTCTTTGGCACCCAAATAGCTTTCTTTTTGTTTCCAACAATTGAAGTACCAACAAATTTAGCATGAACACCTTTTGCATTATGAGAAAGAACATAACAATGCTCAAAACAAGTGGAGGATACATTTTTGAACTTGGGACAATTTTTCTTAACATGTCCCTTTTTGTGACACTTGTGACACACTTTGTCACATTCTTTCACAAACAATGTCTTTTGCTTTACAAAATCATTCTTTCCTTTCTTGGGAATATATCCAAGACCTTCACGGTTAAGAGAGCATCGTTGACTTCCCAATATGAAATCCAATTTAGCCTTACCACCATAGGCCTTTTCTAGGTCATGAGTTAGAGTGTTTATTCTATCTACTAACACTTCATTCTCAACAATAATTTTTGATTCATCAAGAGCAATGTTATCATTGAGAGAAATTTTGCATTTATCACAAATAGAGTTAGTAGGTAGTGGTTCACTTGTAAGACTATCAAGTAAGTCACAAGTGACTCCAACATCCTTAGTGACCACCTCAACTTCATGCACAATAGATGATTTTTGGGCATCCGCAAGCTTCTCACAATTTTCTTTTAGGTCATTGTGAGAGGTCTTGAGCTCCTCAAAAGACACTTGGAGGTTTTTATACAATTCCTTCAAGGTCTTAAATTTTTCTTTTTCTTTGTGCATGTAGTCATCGGCCTCACCTAACATTCTAACAAGATCATCATATGAATAGCCATCATCATCAACATCATCGATATCATCATCATCTTTTATATCATTTAAATCGGTGATGATTTTTACCTTAGCATCTCCCTTTGCCATGAGACAATGGGGGGATGAGAAGAGTGAGGGAGCTTCCTTGATGGCAATTCCGGCATTAAGCTTGGATGAGGTGTCATCATCATCATCATCATCCGAGCTATCATCCGAGTCCCATTCAACTAAGTAAGCTTTGCCATCTTTCTTCTTGTTATAGTATTTCTTTTTCTTCTTGTCACTTTCATCTTTGCCCTTCTTCTTGCTTGGGCAATTCATGGCAATGTGACCGGGTTCCCCACACTCAAAGCACTTTCTAACATTGAAAGCATTTCTTCTAGATGTTTGACCTCTTCTAGGTTGACCTCTCTTCATCTTCATGAATTTATTGAATTTCCTTACAAATAAAGTCATGTCACCATCACTCTCACTTTCATTTTCTTCATCATTGCTATCTTCCTTTTCAATTGCCTTTGAGGCCTTGGCTTTGAGAGCAATAGATTCATTTTTCACCTTCTTTGCCAAACTTAAAGCATCGGCTTGTGACTTCTTAAATATATCTTGAGTGAGAATTTCTCCCAATACTTCGGTTGGAGAAGTTGTAGATAGATCACTCCTTACTAGCATTGTCACAATAGTCTCATATTTCTCCGGAAGTGATCTAAGGAACTTGTGTGTGAAATCCACATCCGGTACATTAAAACCAAGTCCTTTGAGTTCATTTACTATCTCATTCAACCGATTAAACATATCGGATACACTCTCATCTTCTTTCATAATAAATTGCTCAAACTTCCCTTTGCACACATATAGTTTGGCACTCTTCACAATTGTAGTTCCTTCATGAATTTCCATTAGTTTTATCCAAATCTCATGAGCGGTTGTGAGATTCTTGATACGATTGAACTCATTTATATCAAGAGCATCATAAAAGACATTCATGGCTTGATCATTTGTGAGGATATTCTCATTGTCACTAACGGATGGTTCATCTTCCTTCAACACAACAAATCCATCCCTGACAATTGGCCAAATTTTTCCACCCATTGCTCTAAGATGCATTGACATTCTTATTTTCCAATAATCATAATTGTTTCCATCAAAGTGCGGTGGCTTCCCAATGTGCACATTGTTGTTACTAGCCATTTTGTCCCACTCCGGGATGATTAGATCCACAAACAATGGAGTCCTCGGCTCTGATACCACTTGTAGGATCTAGGACACCGGCTAGAGGGGGGTGAATAGACGGTTTTGACTAAAATCAAAAATACTAAATAAATTTAATCAATACAACAAGAGGAATAAATTCTCTAGTGATAATAAGTAAACAATGTATGAAAAACAACTATGGAGATTGAATACTTGAAGAACAATAAGCAAATCACTAATCAATTGCAAGGCAATAAGTAATGCGAGAAGGTATAGACACCGAAATTTATCCCGTGGTATCGGTGATTTGCCGATCACCCCTAATCCACGTTGAGGTGGACTTCAAGCTCTCACTTGCTCCTCTATCAAGACACGACTTGATCTTTGAGCCAAGTGGACAAGAAATCACTCAATACCTCGATTCCACTAATGTCACCTTTGCCGCTCCGGCGAGGTAGGCGCGAACCCCTCACAATCAACACCGCGGCTTCTCCACACTCTTCTTGGAGAGCTCGACGGAGACAATCACCCGAGCCGTCTAGGAGGCGGCAACCTCCAAGAGTAACAAGCCAATGACGCTTGCTCGATGTACCACCTAGTGCCTCAAGAATCACCAAATGATGCAAATGCACTAGGAACTCTCAATCTCTCACTAGAATGCAATCTCAAGCAAAGAGTGTGAGAGAGTGAGTTGGAGGATCACAAATGAGCTCAATGTGTGCAAGGAATGGCCAAGAGAACTCTCTCACACGAGCTACCCTTCTATTTATAGTCCCCCATCAAAATCCAACCGTTATGTGCAAAAGGTAGCAGTTCTGCGCACACGCGGACCGTCCGCGCCCTAGGGCCGGACGGTCCGCCGTACATATAACGGCTATAATGACCGTTTGAAAACATGTCAGAGCTGACTCAAAAGGTGGGTCCGGACAGTCCGCCCTTCAAGGTCGGACCGTCCGCGACCAGGCAGCTTGAAACACCCGAGCCTCGGATCAAGAGAGGTTAACACACGCGGACCGTCCGGCTATAAATCCCGGACGGTCCGAGACCTGAGACAGTACTGTCCGGACTGGTCCCCCGGACAGTCCGTAGTACAGATCTACAAAAGCACACAGTCCCTGTCCAAAAACGAGTTTGACACTTGTGGACCGTCCGCCTATCACAGCCAGACCGTCCGCCTATAATTCAGGGACTGGCCCGAAGCCACCCTTCTCTGGTCATGACTGCGGACGGTCCGGCCCTAAGGCCCGGACGGTCCGCAGTGCAAAAGAACAAAGTATCCACACAAATGGTCAGACTTCGAACCCCTCTGGAGGATCGCGGACGGTCCGCCCCTAAGGCCCGGACAGTCCGCGCGTCCATGACTTCGCAATTTTCAAACATGCTTTTGAAAGAACTTTTGACTCGCGAAATGTGAAGCGCTGTTAGTCCTCATGCAAATGAAACTACTTGATGCCCTATGAGGCACTAAGTTTTACACAGATCTAAGTCATTGACCCCTCTTAATAGTACGGCTATCTAGCCTACTAACCCGGTCAGGTATCTTCTCTAAACTCCTTAAGACCGGCAAAAATGAAACCTATATTATACCTTTCCCTTCATCTGATCCACAACCAATGCGTATGATTCTTCAACATTTCCTGTTCTATGTGGTCCAACCCTGCATTCTTATTTCTCCAAGAATCGTTAGTCCACAAGCAGTTGTCATTAATTACCAAAACATTACCAAAGGGGCCTAGATGATTCACACCGGGTGTGCTCCGATGCTCTGCCCGGCTCTCTGGCGTCGTGCACGGGCAGGTTCCACTTATTCTCACGCGAGACACCTTGGGCTAAGCAGTCTGTGTGGACGGTGTTACTCATGAGGCGGCGACAACTGTTTGTTCCGATGTTTTGGCTTGTAGAAGTAAGCGCTCCATGGCCGGAGCTGTAGTTGATTTTGGTGCATCTGATTTGAGTTTGATGTGTGGAGGACTAGATCTGTAGAATTTGGGCAAGACTTCTACGTGATCATTAGGCCATGTGATAAACTGATAATTGTGTTTGTTTGAAAAAAGGCATGTTTCAATTGTGTCCTAGAAAAGAGATGGCGGACTGCTTTTATCTTGTACGTGAGCCCACAAAAGCATCTATAAAAAATGATGTGAACTCAAGTTCATTATTAATATTATTTGAAAATTCTTGCAGTATGACACATTTGATATTGGTTTCATTACAACTGATGAATTTGGTAATGCGGATATCTTAGAAGCAACCTATCCTGCTGTTGCGAAGAGACTTCATGGGGACTGGATACAGGATCCAGCGATACCTGTTGTTACTGGGTTCCTTGGGAAGGTATCTCATTGACAAACAATTTCTTCATCCATGAGGCAACTTGTTTACTGCAACCGCCATCACTTGCAGGGCTGGAAATCTGGTGCTGTAACTACTTTAGGCCGAGGTGGTAGCGACTTGACTGCTACAACCATTGGTAAAGCCTTGGGACTGAGAGAAATTCAGGTCTATGTTTAGTCTGAATAGATATTTAATAAACTATATTTTTCTTTCTGAGGAAAAAAGTTGAGACAACAGTTGATGCTAATCACTAAGCTAGCATGTGCATTTCATGAAAATCGTTGCTTATCCCCATACATTGCCTAATTGGTCTGAAAGCATACTGTGCTTGTGATAGGTATGGAAAGATGTTGATGGTGTACTTACTTGTGATCCAAATATCTACCCACATGCAAAGACTGTTCCATACTTAACATTTGAAGAGGCCACGGAACTTGCTTATTTTGGTGCTCAGGTACTTTTTCTTTTGAGTGAAGAATCAAAAGTAACATTTCCCCCATGAAAATTATCTGACTTGGACTGTTAAAGGGGCTATGATGGTTGACATGTGATGATTCATTTTTGTCACTAATGAATCTTTGTACAAATTATATTTTGAATGCTCGAGAAAAGAGTTCTGGAACTAAACAACGGTACACGATATTCATCCTTATGCACGTTTTCAGGACTTGAACCGTGTATAGTGTGAGCAGGCTGCTTCTCAGTGAATAAACGAATCTTTCAGTTGCATACTTCTCAAAAACGAAAGATCATGTCCAGTAGATAAATATATGTTCCCTTTTTACCTTTTAAAGCTATATTGATTGTTGCTTGGCATTTGCTTTACTAACCATCATGAATTGAACATATAGCTCATGATGTCAGTTCCTGAACAGAAGCGAGAAATTTAGGATCGTTATTGTGGACTGTTCACTCCAATGCAGGTTTTGCATCCACAATCGATGAGACCTGCTAGAGAAGGTGATATTCCAGTTAGGGTTAAGAATTCATACAACCCTAAAGCTCCAGGAACCCTTATTAGTTATTACCAGACAAAGGGACATGGATAAGGTTTGTAGTAGGTAACTTTAAATATATCCTCACATCCGCTTGACTTTCGAGGCATTGATTTTTTCGCCCCTCTTTTTCACTACTAGATTGTACTAACTAGCATAGTGCTCAAGTCAAATGTCACTATGTTGGACATTGTGAGCACTCGGATGCTTGGTCAGTATGGTTTTCTGGCAAGGGTATGTTGAACACTAAGCCATTTTTGTATTTATATTTCATTGTTCTAATCACTGCATGTGTGACCTTGAGCAGGTATTTGCTATATTTGAAGATCTATGTATATCTGTGGATTGTGTTGCTACCAGTGAAGTTAGTGTTTCTGTGTCACTTGATCCATCAAAGATCTGGAGTAGGGAACTGATACAGCAGGCAAGTGTTTCCATTCCTTCATTGTATTAGCAAGTAGAAGCACATGACAAATTGTTTTTGGTGACTTGATAGTGCATTTCCAAGAGAAATATTTGTATTACAATTCTCTGCGCTTCCACATTGTTAACAAATTTTCAGGAACTTGACAATGTAGTTGAAGAGCTAGCAAGTAGAAACACGAGAGATTTTTTTTGCAAGTGACTTGATAGTCCATGCCTGAACATTTCACGAGAACTTTTTTATTTTAGTTATCTGTGCTTCACAATTGTTAACAATCTTTCAGGAACTTGACCATGTAGTTGAAGAGCTTGAGAAAATAGCAATCGTTCGTCTACTTCAGCAGAGGGCGATAATTTCACTTATCGGAAATGTGGAGCAATCGTCTCTCATACTAGAATAACGCTATCTTCATTCAATATTTCTTATTTGGGTTTTCCTCTCTAATGTTATTTTCATTGGATACCAGCATATATATTAACAATTTAATAAATCTTCAGACGGGACATGTGCTGAGGAAAAGTGGGGTTAATGTTCAGATGATCTCTCAAGGAGCATCAAAGGTACTCCCTCGCTTGTCGGAGTCACCATAGCACACCAAATGAGTACTACGTGCTTGTTGGCTTGTTGCATCCATGGTTCTTAGTCACAACATCTATCATCAAAGGAAACCAAATTGAGCAAAATTTGTTTTGTAATATGCATGTTTTTGGCACTGACATTCACCACGTCTTCATCCTGAGCAGGTTAATATGTCGCTGATAGTCCATGATAGCGATGCAAAGGCACTCGTAGAAGCCCTTCATCAGGCATTCTTTGAAGACGATGTCCTGGCACAAGTCAAAGCGGAGAACCTAGTATTCTACTTATATTGTATATGTTGAATTGGAGAAATAGAACCATGATATATTGTATATGTTGAATTGGTGCAATGCATTTTTCAGATTGTACTTATGTAAATATACATATACAAGAGGATGGTTTACAAAACACAGTCCCAATCCTTTACATGATAGGTAACATCATTGCAAGATATGGGGACACAGGCTCAAGCTAGTGTTCTAGCTTTAACGTACATTCTATATTTAACACCTCCCTCAATCTGGAGGGTATAAAATTAAGTTCAGATTACTACAAATCTTATCAAATGCTGAACCAGGCAAAGGTTTGGTCGTTATATCGACTTCATGTTAGAGTTGTCGAGCCTTGAACGCAACTAGGTGTGCAAACATGTCGTCGAGGAAGAGTGACTCAATCTTGGTCATCATGGTTCATGGAGGTGTTGAATGGGGTCGTAGTCGGTCGAGAGCCTCGCTAGCAGATAGGCGAGGACCTCCTCATTGCATAGAGGGGGCATCAGCGGTGGCGAGCCCCATGATCATACGGAAGAAGTTGACGATAGACATATCATGTTTCTTTGATGTAGCATGGAGGTGTTTCTTAGATCTAGTTTAGTCTTACACAATGATCTCTCTTCGACTCTACACCGATTGGGGACACGTTGGACGGCCTGCCGACCCTGAGCAACGATTTGGAACTCTCCCCCTCGATGGGATCTCTCCCGAGGGCGAGTTCTAGGGTTCTTCGCGGAGAAGAACACCCTTTGCGCCATCTGGACAGTGTGGCCCTAGGCGCGGACCGTCCGGAAATGTGTAGAGGAAGATCTGCTTCTGCGCCTAGGTCACAGACCGTCCGGCCTTGTGCCGCGGACCGTCCGCAACTCTGCAGAGAGTACCGCTAGATGGTTCGTTCCAGTGTTTGGCGGCCAGATCGACGCCAACACCAACTTTTCTGGACGCTTCTACGATAATCCCTTTGGTGGAAACCGTCCAAAATTAACATGAACATATAATCGATCAAATCATCACAATAGAAGAAATTTGTCACTTCATAGATCATAAACTCTATGTATTCTTTATCTTACTCTACACGTCATTCTCATAATAATCAAATTCTTCGTACAGCCAGATTATCAGAAAAGATTGTTCGAAAAAAGCTGAAAACATACTCGTAGAATCCTCAGCAACAAGTTCACGTGTTCCTTTTTATATTTAGCAACAGCGACCCAATGCTATACGAAACTATACTCTTACGTAAGATTGCTTGGACTTTTTTTGTACGTGACTCATGATATCTGTCTCGCGTAGTTTTCATACCATGTTTAAAATAGAAACATGACATATCATATAAATGCCTCCCAGCAAAAACTGTCATACCAATGATAGCTAGTGACAGCTAAATTACATGTCACAAACCCTCCATCCAACTTTTAAAAACAGCCATAATAAACCAGCAAACATGCTGGCATGCTGTAATGGAAATTGGAACGCACACTTTATTGTATGGTCGTCTCGGTGATTTAGGGTAGGTTTACCGGGGCTTCTAAACTGGCTCCGAACCCCAGATTCTATAGAAACCCTTCCAAACAGTCTTATAAAAAAATCTTTCAACTAAGAGCACCCAGGAGAGAAACTGGAGAAATTTTTTTTTGCTCCTAGTGGCTCCTCCGTCACTTGTCATCTTATTCTTACCTTACGCCAAGAGAGAATCCATTTTACCAAACAATTTATTTAAAAACACTAGCTTCTATGGAGGAGCTACTCTTAACCAGAAGCGAGAGCCACATTCATTTTCAGAGTAGTCAGAACCATGCCAAACATGCCCTTATAACTTAAAAGTTTATCTGGCAATTGTATTATCTATTCTAATACATATCAAAACCTGGTTTTTTATTATACTTGTGCATATGGTGTTCTAACTCACGAGTATGAGTTATAAGCTCAAGTCACGTACTCCCTTTGTCTAAATTAAAAATCATTTTAGATAATTATTAGTTTCATACAATACTTGATAAATGTGTTTATATATATGCCGTTTGAATATAGACATAAACACTAAGAGCTAAAATGAATATTATTTTGGGACGAATGGAGTATAAAACATAGATATTGTAGAGCTATTATCGAACATATAATGTACAAGCAAAATATATACCACTCTATTTAAACCTAACGTGGATGCCTGGTGATACCATGTTTACGCCCCTTGCCCCTTGATCGTACGATCGTCTCCCCACCTCATGTCTCTACGATCATATAACACGCCTCTGCCTCCCCTTCGCGCTCGACTGCGCATGCCCCCCGACCTATGACCTCCGCCTCCGTGTCGTCATTCCCCCCGAGAACCCTGCTCTGTGCCCCCCGACAGCCTCGCTCCCCTCCCACGACCTCCGCCTCTGCGTCGTCTCCCCCCAACCCCAACCCCGGAAACCCCGCTCCCCCCGCCCCGGCAACCTCGCTCCCCCACCGCCGCCTAGGTCAGGTCAGATCCACGCTTGGTGCCCGTTGTCCCGGTGCGCAACAGAAAAGAGTACTTGATGACCCAGTAGGAGTCCCAGTAGTATACCTCCCAGAACCTGGTTGCCTCCGCCTTCTTTTCACGCTCGACTGCACACACGCCCCCCGCCCTATGACCTCTGCCTCCGCGTCGTCATTCCCCCAAGAACCCGCTCTGCACCCCCCCGGCAACCTCACTCCCCTCCCGCGACCTCAGCCTCCACATCGTCTCCCCCAACCCCATCCCCGGGAGCCCCGCTCCATGCCTGAGGTCGACCTCGCATGAGAGACGCAGTCACGACTCGCCCGAAGCCCACCCCGGGTGGGAGACACAGTCACGGCTCGCCCGAGGCCGATGAAGGGCGGGAGACGCAGTCATGGCTCGCTCGAGGCCGACGAAGGGCGGGAGACGCAGTCATGGCTCGCTCGAGGCCCACATCGGGCGGGAGACGTAGTCAAGCCTCGCCCGAGGCCAACCCCAAACGGGAGATACAATTACAGCTCGTGAGGGCATCCTCGGGCTAGAGACACGGTCACGCCTCACCAGTGGCCATCCTCGGGTGGGAGACCCAGTCACGGCTCATGAGGGCATCCTCCGGTGGGAGGCACATTCACGCCTCGCCCGAGGCCAACCTCAGGCGGGAGACGCAATCACGTCTTGCCTGAGGCCATCCTCGGCTAGGAGACGCAGTCACGCCTCGCCCGAGGACGACCTCGGACGGGAGACTCAATCACGCCTTGCCCGATGAAGCGTCCCGAATCCTCTGGGACTCAAATGTGATACAATTACTAGTCCCAGGAGGCTAGTAAACACATTTATACATCAGATGATACCAAATCTGCTTAAACGAGACAAACCTACAAAGGTGGCGAACAACTTTAAGAGTTGGTCCACAACTCGGGACATATCATCAGAGTGGGGCTAAAGCAGCCCGATATACGCAGCGAAGCAATTCAGCGGTCCAACAGCCACAGACAAGGTTGGGAACAGTCGTAACTCTTACCCGATCTCCTTTTTCTGAAAAAAACAACAAATAAGCAAGGGTGAGTACAAACGTACTCAGCAGCCCACCTTCACCCGCGGAATGGGGAAATCAGATATAATGCATGGAATATGTAGAACTCAGGATATTTGCAGAAACAGCAATATTTTATGCAGGGTTGTTTTGAAAAACATTTTGTATTTTGCAAAGTGCATCCTCTCCAAAAGGAGCAGGAAGTTTTTCAGTATTATAACAAAATCCCCTGGACTAAACCATCTAGGTATCTCAGCAGTTTCCCACTGGTTTTCATTTTCAAAAACAGCTATTGGACTTCCCGTCCACCATAGCTCACGGCTCAACCGCCGGTCCTTTTAAAAACCACTTTTCTCAAACACACCCTTTTTTTGGAAAAACCAAACACTAATTGCCATACCACACCAGACTCGTCCATTCCTGTGGACACAGACTATTCGAATAGGTTCTCAAACTCTGCGCAGAGGTGTACACTTTACCCACTAGTCCGGCTCTGCGATCTCATGGCCGATGAGATCCGAATCCGAATCTCTTTCTTTCCTCGCACGTCCTAACCTTAACAGTTATACCGGAAGGAGTCAGGCCACCGCCATGTCCAAACCGGACAAAACTTTCCCCCTCCTTATCCTCCCGGTGCTCCCCAGCCTTCATAACCCTGGGGTTGGACCGTACGAGTTTAGATTGAGTGATTGCCCACACAGTCTCGAGTGGTTGTACTTATCATGAGTACAGGTAGTGAAAGATGACAAACCGGTCCTTATAAGAGGGGACAATCCTTCTGCTCACGCCTAAACCAGCTGAGCCATCACCTTAGGCCCTCCCCTAAACCAGGGAGTCCTTGATCATCCCTACTCAAAGGTGATAAGGGTGAAAACCCTTCATCAAACACATTTTGAAAAGCATTTTCTTTTGAAAACTCACACCTTTCCTCAAATCATTTGTAACAATTATATCAGGGATTGATTGCGGCAAGCGGCTGGGTGGCCATAATAACTTGTCTCAAAATCATATTATGCATAAAATAACAGGCTGAGGGTTGTGGTTGTAAAACATAGGTAATTTATGCATCAAAGGGATCCAGTGAGCTTGCCGTGCTTATTCGGCGAAGGGGGAAGGGGAGCTCGCGGAACTGGCTTCTGGCTCCACCGCCTAGCGTAGACTTGCAGATCCGGCCTCCACGAGATGGCACGAACGCTCCGATAACTATGCAGCATGAACAAGCAAACATACAAACCAGCAAGTATACCAACAAATATTTAGTATAGTGGTCAGAATAGCGATATATGGATGGGTAGAGTCTTGAGTAGAATCTGTGTCATGTGGTGTTGTGATATTACTGGTGGTGGAGCGGAGGTGCTTACCAGGAGGGTGGACTGGAGGCGAAGCGACACTATGTGTGTAGCCGGCAGAGCAGAGTAACTGAGTGGGTGGGGTGTTTGCCTTGGCTGAGGGTGTTGAGTGTGTGTGGAGAGGGAGAGGGTAGCTGGGTGTATTTATAGCTGGGTGTATGTGGTGTAGCACAGTGAAGTTCACTGTTGGTGAGAATAGTGACGAATGAATCGTCTGACTTAGTATGAACAGGAGAGTTATAGGCAGAATATGGGACAAGAGTATTTTGGGAGTTTTCTGGAATATGGACCATGCTTAAGGGATGACATGGTTGAGTAGGGAATAGTTTGATAAGAATTTAGAAACGAGATTTATTGGAATCTGAGTTTGGGAGCCTGGTTCGAAGGATTCTCAAAGTTAAGCGTGCTCAACTTGGAGAAACCTAGGATGGGTGACTAGATGGGAAGTTCCCTACTGGAAGAAAAATCACAGTCACCGGAGTTCGTATGACTGGAATATGGGTCTGGCTGGTCTTAGGTGGACTGGACAACATGATGTACGAGTAGTTGAAATTTGGGATGACTAGATGACCGATGAATAGTAACGATGATCAGTAACGATGAATAGTGGCGATGGAAAAGAAATTATAGATATCATCGATGAATAGTAACGATGACGAATAGTAATGATAAATAGTAACGATGATGAATAGTGTATGTGAATAGTAACGATGAATAGTAATAGTGAATAGTAATGGTGAATAGTAATGGTGAATAGTGATAGTGAATAGTCGTATGAACGAACGATGAACGATGAATAGGAACTATGAACGAACGGACGAACGATCGAATGATCGGACGAACGAACTATCGGAATTTCGGCAGCATAACGGCAGGAAAAGATTATTTGGACGAACGAACGGACGAACGATCGAATGATCGTACGAACGAACGATCGGAATTTCGGCAGCATAACGACAGGACAAAGATTATCTAGAAGAACGATGAATAGGGACTATGAACGAACGATGAACGATGAATAGGGACTATGAACGAACGATGAACGATCGAATGATCGAACGAACGAACGATCGGAATTTCGGCAGCATAACGGTAGGAAAAAGATTATTTGGACGAACGAACGGACGAACGATCGAACGATCGAACGAACGGACGAACGAACCATGAACGATCGGACGAACGAACGAACAAACTAAGAACAGGGGGACGAACGATCGAAGAACGATCGAACGATCCTTGTGCTAGTGTGTGCTTGTGTGGAACATGGAGTGGGTGTGTGTGGGGGGGGGGAGAGAGTTGCCATGAAATGGCTTGGGGTGGGATGAGAGGAGGCCCTTGCCCCTCTATTTATAGCCATGGTGGGGGGATTAGGGGGAGGGATGAGAGGATTAGTGGGAGATTAGCATGTATTTGTCTTGTATAAGTGAGATTTGCTTGTAGAGCTCACCATACGACACTGGAGGCATACGTATACGTATGAGCATGAGGAAAGTTATGAAGAAAATATTTATAGGGACTCGAAAAATGATTCTGAAGGTATTTCTCAGGAGGAAAATATCTGGAGATATATCGGTGGAATATTTGGGCAGTATTTCTGGAAAGAACTTGAAGAGGATCACTAGGGAAATATCTGGGCAGTATTTCTGTAAACAATTTGAGGGGGATCACTGAGGAAATATTTGTAGGGTATTTTGAGGAGGATTTTAGAGAGAATATAGACCACTATACTTTATTTGTTGATATCAACTCGCAAACAAACATTTTGAAATGAAATTTGAAATTCATTTTGAATTTAGGGCGAGTTTGAGAAAATTTCAGAATTTGAATTTTTGGGATGCTACAAATCTACCCCACTTTAAAGGAATCTCGTCCTCGAGATTCGGTTTAGAAGGGTTATGGGTATAGCTTTACTTCAGCTACATATCTTCACTTTGCAACTCTTCGAGGAGATGAAACTTCAACAAAGTCTGGCCTTTGAGGAACATCTGGTTGCTGATTGAAAACACTGATTCTGGCTACTCAAAGATCATCTTCAGGCTTCTAGCTTTCGCTTGGCAGCTTGCTTATTGAAGGAGCATAGATGCCAACACACAAACCTTTCTCTTGCGAACTCCCACATGGATTCCTTCCTTGATTGTTCTTCTGGTGCTTCATCAACGGAACTTGGGTGACCACTTCTCATACAGAAACTTATAAGCTTTGGTGATCTGGTCCTCCACAAGCTTGCTACATGCCTTCTTATTTTTCTCCATGACAGGAACCTTATTGGAACACTACCCCACTTAAAATGAATGAGGGTAGATCTCTTGAATCTTGGGGATTTGAACTCCTTGAAGTACCTCATAACAAAGGTGTTACGGGGCCTTCTTCTCCTGTTGCTGCTTGAGCAGGCTGCGGAGAAATGACTGACACAGGGTTGATTCTGGGACAACCTTCTTCTCATCTTCTCTTCACTATCTTCTTTTCTCTTCTCACTTTTCACTTTTCACTGCCTCTTTCTTTCTCTTTGCTCTTCCCACTCGAGGATTCTATCAAAGAGTATTACCATCATACAGAGGAGGAAACTGAAGATGTTGAACCATATACAACAGTCTTCAACCCAAGAATCACCAAGCATTGTGATCTTAGGGGCGAGGGAGTGGAAAAATGGAGTTGCTTGCGATTTGGCAGAGGGGATTTATCTGGAGTGTGCTTTTGCTTTGAGCGAGATGGGAGTTGAGGGAGATGGTGGGGGGGTTTTATAGGCGAGCGGGGGTGTTCGGTTGCGGAGCAGTGGTGATGGAGTAGGTGCTACGCGGCAGCGGGTGCGATAAGGGGAGGGGGCCTGGTGTTGCCGGCGATGATGGTGGCGGTGGGTGCGCTGCAAAGGTGGCGTGGGCGGTGGTAGTGCGCTGCAAAGGGGGGGCGTGGGGCGGTGGTAGTGCGCATGGAGGCGGGCACGCGTGGGGGGGCACGGGTGAGTGGTGGGGTCGATGACCCTGATGTTTGTGGTCTCTGGTTCCAAGAATCTTTGCCTATGTGTATGGTAATAACTCCTTCTGTCCTCTTTTCCTGTTTACTTTGACTCAGGGGCAGTGCTTTGATTCTCACGGTCGGTCCTTTTGACTGAGCGGCTGGACTGGCTTCTTCTGTAGCTTGTTCCAGGCTTCAAGGGTAAGCTTCCCGGTATGTTCTTGGGTAAGGCACTTTTCTCTTGAGATGGGTTAAGATGAGAATGGAAGCATAAGGTGAGGATTAGATCTAATTTGTGATCTATGTTTTTTTAGAGAAAACCTTTCTTAAAAAAAACACACAAGCTCAGCAATGATAGGCACAAACAAATCAAATGTTTTGAATAAGGGAAGAATAGAGTTTTTCCAAAGCACGGACTACTCAGATTCGGGGGCTAAGCACAACTACTATTGCTTGGCTCCTGAATTGAGAACTATGCTAAATGCAACTTATGAGCACTAACGTTAAAGCATCACATATGCACTCAAAAGGGAGGAAAACATCAAGCGAAATTCATTTTGAAATGCCCTAGGGGGCAACACAAATAGAGTTTTTCAAAGCACGGGACTACACGATTAACTCTCATACATGCAGGGCTCTAGCCAAAGTGAAGAAAAACTTCACTACCCAATGCATGCAGAGGACTGGGCATACTAACTTCAGACCAGACAACTTCTCTTCTGGCCGGGCTGGCACACAACTTCAATGTGAGACATCTCCTGGATGGGTCAAGAGGGAGCTGACGTTGATGACTTCTTCTGGCGGCGATTGAGATGGCAGGACAGGGTCGAACTCTTCTTCAAGCGGGACTGGCTCTTGTAGCTCCTCTAAGGGCGGCGGTGCTGGCGGGGTGCTTGCAGCTTCTTCCTTGACCTCAAGGGATGGTGCTGGAATCTTCTTCATGGTGAGGGGCTCAAACAACTCTAGCGGGGGATCTTGGGAGGATTCAGGGTGCTCTTGCTTATCCATAGCCTGAGGGGAGACTGGAATTCCTTCCAAGACTATGGCTCCTTCCGGGAGTTCCCAAGCCTTCTTTTCTCCTCTGATAGAGACCGGGTGACCTTCAAGAATCTGGGGGTCTTCAGCTCTCCTGGGTTGAACTGGGTTGGATGGAGCAGGCTCTTGGATCCGCAGGGCTCTACGTTGGTTATGGGTTACCAAGTAGGCCTCCATCAACTTCTGGATGTGCTCATCCTTGGCTTGCTTCAGGGCTTCAACAACAATGACTTCACGACTTTCCAAGGCAGCTACACGGGCTTGAGCTGTGGTGAGATCCACATGGAGCTTATGGTTGAGCTTCTCTGCATCTTCTGCTCGAGCAATCATCTGACGGTGGTGCCGAGCCAAGAAATCATATTGTGCATCCAGGGTGAGCAGGTATGTAGTGAGGTACACGACTGTGGGGTCATCCTCAAGCAGCTGCTGCCCTTCCAATGCACGCATCCTGGCCATCCAAGCGGGACGGTTTCTCTGAAAGGGCGGAAAGAATCTGAGCGGAGTGTCAGCCACTTCTTCTTCATAGATCTGACACAGGGCCCTCAATGCCTTGCGAGCGACGACTTGGCAGGTGTCTTTGAATCTGTGCCCAGCAGCAGTGACACTCCATTCCACATGGTGTGGACTGGATCCAATGTATACAGTCACGACACACTTCTCTGTGCCATGCTCGACGAACTCATGACCATCATACTCTGGCTGGCTCCTGATTCCGAGGCGGACTGTGCATGCTCTCACCAACTTGGGGAAACCATCTTCATTCTGGCAGAAGCTGGTTTGGCACTAAACCTCCATCTGACTTCTGAGAGAAGGAAAGGGGGAAAACATTTTTGAAATGAAGGGATGCGAGCAAGAATTTTTTTAAGAAAATAGTTTGGACTCAAAAACTTTTGGATCAGGCTAAGGGTTACGTCCTGCGGCCAACCTAACAGCTCCGATACCACCTGAAGCGTCCCGAATCCTCTGGGACTCAAATGTGATACAATTACTAGTCCCAGGAGGCTAGTAAATACATTTATACATCAGATGATACCAAATCTGCTTAAACGAGACAAACCTACAAAGGTGGCGAACAACTTTAAGAGTTGGTCCACAACTCGGGACATATCATCAGAGTGGGGCTGAAGCAGCCCGATATACGCAGCGAAGCAATTCAGCGGTCCAACAGCCACAGGCAAGGTTGGGAACAGTCGTAACTCTTACCCGATCTCCTTTTTCTGAAAAAAACAACAAATAAGCAAGGGTGAGTACAAACGTACTCAGCAGCCCACCTTCACCCGCGGAATGGGGAAATCAGATATAATGCATGGAATATGTAGAGCTCAGGATATTTGCAGAAACAACAATATTTTATGCAGGGTTGTTTTGAAAAACATTTTGTATTTTGCAAAGTGCATCCTCTCCAAAAGGAGCAGGAAGTTTTTCAGTATTATAACAAAATCCCCTGGACTAAACCATCTAGGTATCTCAGCAGTTTCCCACTGGTTTTCATTTTCAAAAACAGCTATTGGACTTCCCGTCCACCATAGCTCACGGCTCAACCGCCGGTCCTTTTAAAAACCACTTTTCTCAAACACACCCTTTTTTTGGAAAAACCAAACACTAATTGCCATACCACACCAGACTCGTCCATTCCTGTGGACACAGACTATTCGAATAGGTTCTCAAACTCTGCGCAGAGGTGTACACTTTACCCACTAGTCCGGCTCTGCGATCTCATGGCCGATGAGATCCGAATCCGAATCTCTTTCTTTCCTCGCACGTCCTAACCTTAACAGTTATACCGGAAGGAGTCAGGCCACCGCCATGTCCAAACCGGACAAAACTTTCCCTCTCCTTATCCTCCCGGTGCTCCCCAGCCTTCATAACCCTGGGGTTGGACCGTACGAGTTCAGATTGAGTGACTGCCCACACAGTCTCGAGTGGTTGTACTTATCATGAGTACAGGTAGTGAAAGATGACAAACCGGTCCTTATAAGAGGGGACAATCCTTCTGCTCACGCCTAAACCAGCTGAGCCATCACCTTAGGCCCTCCCCTAAACCAGGGAGTCCTTGATCATCCCTACTCAAAGGTGATAAGGGTGAAAACCCTTCATCAAACACATTTTGAAAAGCATTTTCTTTTGAAAACTCACACCTTTCCTCAAATCATTTGTAACAATTATATCAGGGATTGATTGCGGCAAGCGGCTGGGTGGCCATAATAACTTGTCTCAAAATCATATTATGCATAAAATAACATGCTGAGGGTTGTGGTTGTAAAACATAGGTAATTTATGCATCAAAGGGATCCAGTGAGCTTGCCGTGCTTATTCGGCGAAGGGGGAAGGGGAGCTCGCGGAACTGGCTTCTGGCTCCACCGCCTAGCGTAGACTTGCAGATCCGGCCTCCACGAGACGGCACGAACGCTCCGATAACTATGCAGCATGAACAAGCAAACATACAAACCAGCAAGTATACCAATAAATATTTAGTATAGTGGTCAGAATAGCGATATATGGATGGGTAGAGTCTTGAGTAGAATCTGTGTCATGTGGTGTTGTGATATTACTGGTGGTGGAGCGGAGGTGCTTACCAGGAGGGTGGACTGGAGGCGAAGCGACACTATGTGTGTAGCCGGCAGAGCAGAGTAACTGAGTGGGTGGGGTGTTTGCCTTGGCTGAGGGTGTTGAGTGTGTGTGGAGAGGGAGAGGGTAGCTGGGTGTATTTATAGCTGGGTGTATGTGGTGTAGCACAGTGAAGTTCACTGTTGGTGAGAATAGTGACGAATGAATCGTCTGACTTAGTATGAACAGGAGAGTTATAGGCAGAATATGGGACAAGAGTATTTTGGGAGTTTTCTGGAATATGGACCATGCTTAAGGGATGACATGGTTGGGTAGGGAATAGTTTGATAAGAATTTAGAAACGAGATTTATTGGAATCTGAGTTTGGGAGCCTAGTTCGAAGGATTCTCAAAGTTAAGCGTGCTCAACTTTGAGAAACCTAGGATGGGTGACTAGATAGGAAGTTCCCTACTGGAAGAAAAATCACAGTCACCGGAGTTCGTATGACTGGAATATGGGTCTGGCTGGTCTTAGGTGGACTGGACAACATGATGTACGAGTAGTTGAAATTTGGGATGACTAGATGACCGATGAATAGTAACGATGATCAGTAACGATGAATAGTGGCGATGGAAAAGAAATTATAGATATCATCGATGAATAGTAACGATGACGAATAGTAATGATAAATAGTAACGATGATGAATAGTGTATGTGAATAGGAACGATGAATAGCAATAGTGAATAGTAATGGTGAATAGTAATGGTGAATAGTGATAGTGAATAGTCGTATGAACGAACGATGAACGATGAATAGGAACTATGAACGAACGGACGAACGATCGAATGATCGGACGAACGAACTATCGGAATTTCGGCAGCATAACGGCAGGAAAAGATTATTTGGACGAACGAACGGACGAACGATCGAATGATCGTACGAACGAACGATCGGAATTTCGGCAGCATAACGACAGGACAAAGATTATCTAGAAGAACGATGAATAGGGACTATGAACGAACGATGAACGATGAATAGGGACTATGAACGAATGATGAACGATCGAATGATCGAACGAACGAACGATCGGAATTTCGGCAGCATAACGGTAGGAAAAAGATTATTTGGACGAACGAACGGACGAACGATCGAACGATCGAACGAACGGACGAACGAACCATGAACGATCGGACGAACGAACGAACAAACTAAGAACAGGGGGACGAACGATCGAAGAACGATCGAACGATCCTTGTGCTAGTGTGTGCTTGTGTGGAACATGGAGTGGGTGTGTGTGGGGGGGGGAGAGAGTTGCCATGAAATGGCTTGGGGTGGGATGAGAGGAGGCCCTTGCCCCTCTATTTATAGCCATGGTGGGGGGATTAGGGGGAGGGATGAGAGGATTAGTGGGAGATTAGCATGTATTTGTCTTGTATAAGTGAGATTTGCTTGTAGAGCTCACCATACGACACTGGAGGCATACGTATACGTATGAGCATGAGGAAAGTTATGAAGAAAATATTTATAGGGACTCGAAAAATGATTCTGAAGGTATTTCTCAGGAGGAAAATATCTGGAGATATATCGGTGGAATATTTGGGCAGTATTTCTGGAAAGAACTTGAAGAGGATCACTAGGGAAATATCTGGGCAGTATTTCTGTAAACAATTTGAGGGGGATCACTGAGGAAATATTTGTAGGGTATTTTGAGGAGGATTTTAGAGAGAATATAGACCACTATACTTTATTTGTTGATATCAACTCGCAAACAAACATTTTGAAATGAAATTTGAAATTCATTTTGAATTTAGGGCGAGTTTGAGAAAATTTCAGAATTTGAATTTTTGGGATGCTACAAATCTACCCCACTTTAAAGGAATCTCGTCCTCGAGATTCGGTTTAGAAGGGTTATGGGTATAGCTTTACTTCAGCTACATATCTTCACTTTGCAACTCTTCGAGGAGATGAAACTTCAACAAAGTCTGGCCTTTGAGGAACATCTGGTTGCTGATTGAAAACACTGATTCTGGCTACTCAAAGATCATCTTCAGGCTTCTAGCTTTCGCTTGGCAGCTTGCTTATTGAAGGAGCATAGATGCCAACACACAAACCTTTCTCTTGCGAACTCCCACATGGATTTCTTCCTTGATTGTTCTTCTGGTGCTTCATCAACGGAACTTGGGTGACCACTTCTCATACAGAAACTTATAAGCTTTGGTGATCTGGTCCTCCACAAGCTTGCTACATGCCTTCTTATTTTTCTCCATGACAGGAACCTTATTGGAACACTACCCCACTTAAAATGAATGAGGGTAGATCTCTTGAATCTTGGGGATTTGAACTCCTTGAAGTACCTCATAACAAAGGTGTTACGGGGCCTTCTTCTCCTGTTGCTGCTTGAGCAGGCTGCGGAGAAATGACTGACACAGGGTTGATTCTGGGACAACCTTCTTCTCATCTTCTCTTCACTACCTTCTTTTCTCTTCTCACTTTTCACTTTTCACTGCCTCTTTCTTTCTCTTTGCTCTTCCCACTCGAGGATTCTATCAAAGAGTATTACCATCATACAGAGGAGGAAACTGAAGATGTTGAACCATATACAACAGTCTTCAACCCAAGAATCACCAAGCATTGTGATCTTAGGGGCGAGGGAGTGGAAAAATGGATTTGCTTGCGATTTGGCAGAGGGGATTTATCTGGAGTGTGCTTTTGCTTTGAGCGAGATGGGAGTTGAGGGAGATGGTGGGGGGGTTTTATAGGCGAGCGGGGGTGTTCGGTTGCGGAGCAGTGGTGATGGAGTAGGTGCTACGCGGCAGCGGGTGCGATAAGGGGAGGGGGGCCTGGTGTTGCCGGCGATGATGGTGGCGGTGGGTGCGCTGCAAAGGTGGCGTGGGCGGTGGTAGTGCGCTGCAAAGGGGGGGCGTGGGGCGGTGGTAGTGCGCATGGAGGCGGGCACGCGTGGGGGGGGGCACGGGTGAGTGGTGGGGTCGATGACCCTGATGTTTGTGGTCTCTGGTTCCAAGAATCTTTGCCTATGTGTATGGTAATAACTCCTTCTGTCCTCTTTTCCTGTTTACTTTGACTCAGGGGCAGTGCTTTGATTCTCACGGTCGGTCCTTTTGACTGAGCGGTTGGACTGGCTTCTTCTGTAGCTTGTTCCAGGCTTCAAGGGTAAGCTTCCCGGTATCTTCTTGGGTAAGGCACTTTTCTCTTGAGATGGGTTAAGATGAGAATGGAAGCATAAGGTGAGGATTAGATCTAATTTGTGATCTATGTTTTTTAGAGAAAACCTTTCTTAAAAAAACACACAAGCTCAGCAATGATAAGCACAAACAAATCGAATGTTTTGAATAAGGGAAGAATAGAGTTTTTCCAAAGCACGGACTACTCAGATTCGGGGGCTAAGCACAACTACTATTGCTTGGCTCCTGAATTGAGAACTATGCTAAATGCAACTTATGAGCACTAACGTTAAAGCATCACATATGCACTCAAAAGGGAGGAAAACATCAAGCGAAATTCATTTTGAAATGCCCTAGGGGGCAACACAAATAGAGTTTTTCAAAGCACGGGACTACACGATTAACTCTCATACATGCAGGGCTCTAGCCAAAGTGAAGAAAAACTTCACTACCCAATGCATGCAGAGGACTGGGCATACTAACTTCAGACCAGACAACTTCTCTTCTGGCAGGGCTGGCACACAACTTCAATCTGAGACATCTCCTGGATGGGTCAAGAGGGAGCTGACGTTGATGACTTCTTCTGGCGGCGACTGAGATGGCAGGACAGGGTCGAACTCTTCTTCAAGCGGGACTGGCTCTTGTAGCTCCTCTAAGGGCGGCGGTGCTGGCGGGGTGCTTGCAGCTTCTTCCTTGACCTCAAGGGATGGTGCTGGAATCTTCTTCATGGTGAGGGGCTCAAACAACTCTGGCGGGGGATCTTGGGAGGATTCAGGGTGCTCTTGCTTATCCATAGCCTGAGGGGAGACTGGAATTCCTTCCAAGACTATGGCTCCTTCCGGGAGTTCCCAAGCCTTCTTTTCTCCTCTGATAGAGACCGGGTGACCTTCAAGAATCTGGGGGTCTTCAGCTCTCCTGGGTTGAACTGGGTTGGATGGAGCAGGCTCTTGGATCCGCAGGGCTCTACGTTGGTTATGGGTTACCAAGTAGGCCTCCATCAACTTCTGGATGTGCTCATCCTTGGCTTGCTTCAGGGCTTCAACAACAATGACTTCACGACTTTCCAAGGCAGCTACACGGGCTTGAGCTGTGGTGAGATCCACATGGAGCTTACGGTTGAGCTTCTCTGCATCTTCTGCTCGAGCAATCATCTGACGGTGGTGCCGAGCCAAGAAATCATATTGTGCATCCAGGGTGAGCAGGTATGCAGTGAGGTACACGACTGTGGGGTCATCCTCAAGCAGCTGCTGCCCTTCCAATGCACGCATCCTGGCCATCCAAGCGGGACGGTTTCTCTGAAAGGGCGGAAAGAATCTGAGCGGAGTGTCAGCCACTTCTTCTTCATAGATCTGACACAGGGCCCTCAATGCCTTGCGAGCGACGACTTGGCAGGTGTCTTTGAATCTGTGCCCAGCAGCAGTGACACTCCATTCCACATGGTGTGGACTGGATCCAATGTATACAGTCACGACACACTTCTCTGTGCCATGCTCGACGAACTCATGACCATCATACTCTGGCTGGCTCCTGATTCCGAGGCGGACTGTGCATGCTCTCAGCAACTTGGGGAAACCATCTTCATTCTGGCAGAAGCTGGTTTGGCACTGAACCTCCATCTGACTTCTGAGAGAAGGAAAGGGGGAAAACATTTTTGAAATGAAGGGATGCGAGCAAGAATTTTTTTAAGAAAATAGTTTGGACTCAAAAACTTTTGGATCAGGCTAAGGGTTACGTCCTGCGGCCAACCTAACAGCTCCGATACCACCTGAAGCGTCCCGAATCCTCTGGGACTCAAATGTGATACAATTACTAGTCCCAGGAGGCTAGTAAACACATTTATACATCAGATGATACCAAATCTGCTTAAACGAGACAAACCTACAAAGGTGGCGAACAACTTTAAGAGTTGGTCCACAACTCGGGACATATCATCAGAGTGGGGCTGAAGCAGCCCGATATACGCAGCGAAGCAATTCAGCGGTCCAACAGCCACAGGCAAGGTTGGGAACAGTCGTAACTCTTACCCGATCTCCTTTTTCTGAAAAAAACAACAAATAAGCAAGGGTGAGTACAAACGTACTCAGCAGCCCACCTTCACCCGCGGAATGGGGAAATCAGATATAATGCATGGAATATGTAGAGCTCAGGATATTTGCAGAAACAGCAATATTTTATGCAGGGTTATTTTGAAAAACATTTTGTATTTTGCAAAGTGCATCCTCTCCAAAAGGAGCAGGAAGTTTTTCAGTATTATAACAAAATCCCCTGGACTAAACCATCTAGGTATCTCAGCAGTTTCCCACTGGTTTTCATTTTCAAAAAACAGCTATTGGACTTCCCGTCCACCATAGCTCACGGCTCAACCGCCGGTCCTTTTAAAAACCACTTTTCTCAAACACACCCTTTTTTTGGAAAAACCAAACACTAATTGCCATACCACACCAGACTCGTCCATTCCTGTGGACACAGACTATTCGAATAGGTTCTCAAACTCTGCGCAGAGGTGTACACTTTACCCACTAGTCCGGCTCTGCGATCTCATGGCCGATGAGATCCGAATCCGAATCTCTTTCTTTCCTCGCACGTCCTAACCTTAACAGTTATACCGGAAGGAGTCAGGCCACCGCCATGTCCAAACCGGACAAAACTTTCCCCCTCCTTATCCTCCCGGTGCTCCCCAGCCTTCATAACCCTGGGGTTGGACCGTACGAGTTCAGATTGAGTGACTGCCCACACAGTCTCGAGTGGTTGTACTTATCATGAGTACAGGTAGTGAAAGATGACAAATCGGTCCTTATAAGAGGGGACAATCCTTCTGCTCACGCCTAAACCAGCTGAGCCATCACCTTAGGCCCTCCCCTAAACCAGGGAGTCCTTGATCATCCCTACTCAAAGGTGATAAGGGTGAAAACCCTTCATCAAACACATTTTGAAAAGCATTTTCTTTTGAAAACTCACACCTTTCCTCAAATCATTTGTAACAATTATATCAGGGATTGGTTGCGGCAAGCGGCTGGGTGGCCATAATAACTTGTCTCAAAATCATATTATGCATAAAATAACAGGCTGAGGGTTGTGGTTGTAAAACATAGGTAATTTATGCATCAAAGGGATCCAGTGAGCTTGCCGTGCTTATTCGGCGAAGGGGGAAGGGGAGCTCGCGGAACTGGCTTCTGGCTCCACCGCCTAGCGTAGACTTGCAGATCCGGCCTCCACGAGACGGCACGAACGCTCCGATAACTATGCAGCATGAACAAGCAAACATACAAACCAGCAAGTATACCAACAAATATTTAGTATAGTGGTCAGAATAGCGATATATGGATGGGTAGAGTCTTGAGTAGAATCTGTGTCATGTGGTGTTGTGATATTACTGGTGGTGGAGCGGAGGTGCTTACCAGGAGGGTGGACTGGAGGCGAAGCGACACTATGTGTGTAGCCGGCAGAGCAGAGTAACTGAGTGGGTGGGGTGTTTGCCTTGGCTGAGGGTGTTGAGTGTGTGTGGAGAGGGAGAGGGTAGCTGGGTGTATTTATAGCTGGGTGTATGTGGTGTAGCACAGTGAAGTTCACTGTTGGTGAGAATAGTGACGAATGAATCGTCTGACTTAGTATGAACAGGAGAGTTATAGGCAGAATATGGGACAAGAGTATTTTGGGAGTTTTCTGGAATATGGACCATGCTTAAGGGATGACATGGTTGGGTAGGGAATAGTTTGATAAGAATTTAGAAACGAGATTTATTGGAATCTGAGTTTGGGAGCCTGGTTCGAAGGATTCTCAAAGTTAAGCGTGCTCAACTTGGAGAAACCTAGGATGGGTGACTAGATGGGAAGTTCCCTACTGGAAGAAAAATCACAGTCACCGGAGTTCGTATGACTGGAATATGGGTCTGGCTGGTCTTAGGTGGACTGGACAACATGATGTACGAGTAGTTGAAATTTGGGATGACTAGATGACCGATGAATAGTAACGATGATCAGTAACGATGAATAGTGGCGATGGAAAAGAAATTATAGATATCATCGATGAATAGTAACGATGACGAATAGTAATGATAAATAGTAACGATGATGAATAGTGTATGTGAATAGTAACGATGAATAGCAATAGTGAATAGTAATGGTGAATAGTGATAGTGAATAGTCGTATGAACGAACGATGAATAGGAACTATGAACGAACGGACGAACGATCGAATGATCGGACGAACGAACTATCGGAATTTCGGCAGCATAACGGCAGGAAAAGATTATTTGGACGAACGAACGGACGAACGATCGAATGATCGTACGAACGAACGATCGGAATTTCGGCAGCATAACGACAGGACAAAGATTATCTAGAAGAACGATGAATAGGGAAAATGAACGAACGATGAACGATGAATAGGGACTATGAACGAACGATCGAATGATCGAACGAACGAACGATCGGAATTTCGGCAGCATAACGGTAGGAAAAAGATTATTTGGACGAACGAACGGACGAACGATCGAACGATCGAACGAACGGACGAACGAACCATGAACGATCGGACGAACGAACGAACAAACTAAGAACAGGGGGACGAACGATCGAAGAACGATCGAACGATCCTTGTGCTAGTGTGTGCTTGTGTGGAACATGGAGTGGGTGTGTGTGGGGGGGGGAGAGAGTTGCCATGAAATGGCTTGGGGTGGGATGAGAGGAGGCCCTTGCCCCTCTATTTATAGCCATGGTGGGGGGATTAGGGGGAGGGATGAGAGGATTAGTGGGAGATTAGCATGTATTTGTCTTGTATAAGTGAGATTTGCTTGTAGAGCTCACCATACGACACTGGAGGCATACGTATACGTATGAGCATGAGGAAAGTTATGAAGAAAATATTTATAGGGACTCGAAAAATGATTCTGAAGGTATTTCTCAGGAGGAAAATATCTGGAGATATATCGGTGGAATATTTGGGCAGTATTTCTGGAAAGAACTTGAAGAGGATCACTAGGGAAATATCTGGGCAGTATTTCTGTAAACAATTTGAGGGGGATCACTGAGGAAATATTTGTAGGGTATTTTGAGGAGGATTTTAGAGAGAATATAGACCACTATACTTTATTTATTGATATCAACTCGCAAACAAACATTTTGAAATGAAATTTGAAATTCATTTTGAATTTAGGGCGAGTTTGAGAAAATTTCAGAATTTGAATTTTTGGGATGCTACACCCGAGGCCGACCCCGGACAGGAGACACAATCACGGCTCGTCCGAGGCCGACCTCGGCGGGAGTCGCAGTCACGCCTCGCCCGAGGCCGACCCCGGACAGGAGACACAGTCACGGCTCGTCCGAGGCTGACCTCGGGCGGGAGACGCAGTCACACCTTGCTCGAGGTCGACCTCGAACGGGAGACGCAATCACGGCTCGCAAGGGCATCCTCAGGCGGGAGACACAGTCACAACTCGACTGAGGGCAACCTCGGGCAGGAGACGCAGTCACACCTCGCTCCAGGTCATCCTCGGGCAGGAGACGTAGTCACGCCTCGCCCAAAGACATCCTCAGGGGGAAGACACAGTCACGGCTCTCCCAAGACCAACCTCAGGCAGGAGATGCATTCACGGCTCGCCTGAGGCCGACCCCGGGCGAGAGACACAGTCATGACACGCTCGAGACCAACAGTTGCAGTACATGGAGTTGTTTTATGATATTGATAATGTTTGCCACAGATTTTGCATATCATAGTGATGTTTGTCGTTTCGTATCTATGTTTCATACAAAATTTTTACTCCCATCCCAGCGCACGGGCACATACCTAGTTATATCAATAAGACTCTTATACTTTTTTCCATGCATTAATCCTTCTTCATAAAAATGGTCAAAACTTTATTCTCATACACGGGATGGAGCGACCGACAGACCAGGAGAGGGAGTTATGGGACAAGTGGGGAAAAGAAGAATTCTCTTTTCTCCAATATCCTACTCATCCACATGTCTTATTTTAAACTCCACACTTTAAACAATGTCGTAGTGTAAAATAATGTTTTGCAAAGCCATAGAACGATCTATTGGTTATAGCCTAAAGTACCATTTTTCACCATCGTCGTGCATCAACACTTTTACAAAAACCACTTTTATTTCTTCATAATCAACCCACGATCCCCTAACCGTCTTCTGACTTATTGCTTGGTCTCCCCATCGCCCATTATTCCCCATCTATGCGAGACTCCTTTCTCGTGTTTATGCACCCTCTCCTTCTTCCTCGCGTTATGGCGCCGAATTAGAGCTGGAAAAAAGCTTGAGCTCGCGAGCCAGCTCGGGCTCGTTCAGGCTCGACTTGGCTCAGAGTGGCTCGCGAGCCTGAACGACCTTTCGACTTCTAGGCGTAGGTGTGTCACGCTCCCATGTGCAGTTTGGTCACTTGAATTGTGCATTAATTAAGAGTCGCATCGGAGATACTTAGAACCTTGGGTGTGCTTTACTATTTTGGTTGGTTGTCTGTCTACTACTGTTGTGTGGTCCATGGCCCATGCAGCGTGTAGTTATACTCAAGAGACCGAGCCTAGGATCAATCATTGCCCTAGGCTAAAGTTCTAGAGAATTGCTGGCTATATTCTGGTATTTTACACCCATGGGCACAAGGGTATGGGTTTAATAAGTATCTACCTAAACCCGCTCTACCTATTGGGTCTTTTTTCCTTATATTAACTACGGGTATAAATTTGTGACCAAACCCGTCCCTAATGGAGGAATTATCTATCAAGTAACGAGTAATGGAGCCCTATTGCCATATGCCATCTTTACACGTCGACATCCAGTTTGAGCAAATCCGGTTTTGGACGATTTTGCGCGGGTCAACTAAGTTCAGGACCTGTTTTCATAGTTTTCTAAGATCACGGACCCAAATGACACAATGTGCCAAGTTTGAGGATCATTTGTGCATTTTACTAGGGATTGATCCAGATATTGTTTTTTGTCTTCTTTAAGATGTAAAATCTGCTATGTAAATTCATATTCTTGTTTTAGCATTGATCTTGTTAAGATTTATAAAAAAACAAACCTCAAATTCATCCTATGTCTTTTATCAAATGATAGATATAAAAATCGGACATGAATACATATTTGATTCAGATGTTTTTCACCTTTTTAGATGTAGGGAGAAAATGATGCACAAAATTATCGTATAAAAATTTATTCTTGTTTAAATAAGGGTAAAATACATTGTCGGTCCCTAAACTTGTAGCGTTGTGTCACCATGGTCCTTAAAATTCCAAAATACACATATAGGTCCCTAAACTTGTAAAATTGTATCATCCAAGCCTTTAAACTTTTAGCATGCTTATTTCAGTTCTTATACTTATATGGTTGTGTCATCTAGGTCTCTAAACTTGTTTTTTGTGTCATCAAAGGTCCAAACGGGTCTCAAACTATTTGGACGTGTGATAACATCAAAATTCAAAAACAAGTTTGCACCCCATATGACACAACCATAGAAGTATAGTAGCTGGAATGTGCATGCTGAGATTTTAGGGACCGTGACGATACAACTTTACAAGTTTAGAGACCTAGATATGCACTTTGGAGTTTAGTGACCGAGATGACATACCTCTACAAGTCTAGAGACTGGTAGTGTATCTTACTCTTTAAACAATGTACTTAACTACATAACTAAAGTTTAGCACCATATTCTATGCAAATATATTTTAAAATATTAAAATTATCTTATGAATTAAATGTTTAGGATCCACCTCTAGATTTTACTAAACTAGTAAAATGTTTGTACGTTGCTACGATTTCCATTTATGTTTGAGTATATATAGTATAAAACACAAAGACATGTGTTGTCTTGACTAGGTGAGTGTGAATATAGGTTTACAACCAACAACCATATTTTAATTCTCGGTTTGTGTATAAATTTAGCTTTTTACCATTTAAATATGGTGGTAAAACAGTAGAAAGTAATGTTTTGTATAGTAGGGATAATAGAAATGGAAATAAAATATTAGGGCTAGTTTGAGAACTCTATTTTCTCATGAGATTTCTATTTTCCTAAGGAAAAAGAACTAATTTTCCTTGAGAAAATTAAAATCCCTTGAAAAATTATGGTTCCCAAACTAGCCCTTAATACAAGTCTCGTCGATGGAATTCCTTCCGCTTCCTTAAGGCCATGTTTGTTTTGTTGGAATTGAATTCCATTTTAATAATTATAATTTAGACAAAACTAATTAAGTTCATATATTTATATATGTAATATATTTGTATATTATCCTAAATTATATGAGAGATAGCTATATACTACATTTATGTTATAGCGAAGTAAGTAGAAGAGTGTGCTATAAGTTGTACATTGAAAAGATAGCATGTAAACCTATAGAATCAATTTTCATCTCTCGTCCCATGAATTTGAGGTAGAGTTATATGATAACTTTAAAAAGTGGTGGAATGTCACGTTCTAAAAAAATAACATATTCCATTAGTAAGATTTTAATTCCTCAAAATAAAAGGAAACAAACGAGACCTAATATTATTGTCCATGCCGGAAACTAAGTCGATTCAATAGCTAATAGTGGAGCTTTGTTATGAATAACTGACATAAATTTCCATGCTTTGTATGATTCAGAACCTGATATAAAATCCCTAGCAGTGACACCTGTACGACTGTGCCCCATTCTTTAGTTCATGATTAATGTCGTATCACATCATGTAATCCTTATTATATTTTTTCCCCAGCAGATCTCCTTTTCAAGGAGTTTAGAAAGAGGATAGAATAATGGGCTGAAACGATCAGCTCCGATAAAATAAATCAAATCTCCTAATAAATAACTTTAGCCGTCATTATACGTACTTCATACGGCAACGACTGATAGGCATGCGTAATGAAGGATCATCATACGATATGGCACATACAATCAGTGGCTTGGTACCATTGTGTATGTGTGTTTGCAGAGACAAGTAACAAAGCTGACCTCCCCGCTCTAAAATAAGCGTATATCCTGACGTGCACTTATTTTTTATCAAAGATGCTATAAAATAATTGACTTACTGATAAATCATAAGTGTATTTTAATAAGATCTATATGGCTAGAGCCCAGAGGAGTCTCTCTCTCTCTCTCTCTCTTTCTCTCTCTCTCTCTCTCTCTCTCTATATATATATATATATATATATATATATATATATATATATATATATATATATATATATATATATATATATTGTATATTAGGAGCCCTGGGCTTCATTTAGTTATTGGAAGCCTAGGCCAGACAGTGCAATCCGGTCGAGCCGGACCAGGTCCAGACGTCTATAAAAGGAAATCCGTAGTGCTAGGGATCCGTTTTTACGCCCCATCTCGATTCATTAGCGACGGTTGTCAGGCCGGCGGTGGCGGCGGTTCCCAGGCCGACGGTGGCGGCCCTCGATCCAGAGGGCGAGCGGCGGCGGCAGCGCCCTTATGTGGTGGTGGCGGTTTCCAGGCCGGCGGTGGCGGCCCCCGATCCAGAGGGCGAGCGGCGGCAGCGTCCTTGTGCGGTGGCGGCGATTCCCAGGCCGGTGGCCGCAACTCCATTACCTCGACGCGTGGTGGCGGAGGTTCCTCGATCCGCAGCGAGGCCCTTGTGCAGGCAAGCGGCGGCGTCCCCGAAGCCCCGAGGAGGCGGCACTTCCAAGGCCGGCGAGCAAGCGACGCCCGTCGACGTGCGAGTAGCGACGGCGACGCATGAGGCACGATGTTCGAGCGAGCGACGTCACGGAAGGGGCGAGATGCGCGCAGCGATGATCGCGCGTGACATCCTCTGATCCGGCGCATTTTTCTTTTCGTTTATTGTGTTTTATGCCTACCACATGTATTATTTACGCTAAAAACTGTATGTTTTTATGCTTTAACACAGAGTTCGTATATCAGTTTACTGCATGCACATTTGAAAGGAAATTCCTTGATTTATGCTATTCTTAATTTGCGCGCATGCAATGGAAACTCCCACGATTTTGCCATAATTTTTGGATCTGTATAAAAATAGAAATCGCATGCATGCGGCTGCCATGTTTTTCGGATCTGTCATAAAAATAGGATCGTAATAACAACCTACTAAAGCTATCAACCTCTAATTGACTCGGTATTTACGCTTATAATTGAGGGATTTTATGCTCAAAACTTAAGGTTTTTACGCTCCACCCGGAGATGCGTCTACCAGTGAACAACATGCCAGATTTTTTACGCAGTCTAAGAAATTGCATAAATACCTACACCGTGTAGTATAATTTGTTTCAGTATACATCATAAACTAGTTCTAATGCGTTTAGTTGCATGGCTGTTGGAGGGATCCTATATTTATGAAGGAAATAAAACATTAAATGTGATTTTTTGTTTCTATGCATGCAATTCATTTCCTTTCATTGCATATTCTCTCCATCATAAATTCGTGTGCATGCAGCCTGTAGCAGATTTTTACGCAGTATACCGAATTGCATAATTATCTACACAATGTAGCATATTTAGTATCAGTATATAGCATAAAATGGTCATTACGAGTTTTAGTTGCATGTCTGTTTCAGCGATCCTAAATTTATGAAGGAAATAAAGCATTTAAAATAAAAACCGCCACACATATCTTTCCTGAATTTACGCGCATGCAAGGGAACGTGATCGACTCATGCATGCATTTTGCCATAATTTTAGGATCTGTATAACCGCATGCATGCGACTGCCATGTTTTTCGGATCTGCCATAAAAATAGGATCGTAATAACAACCTACTAGAGCTATCAACCTCTCACATTGGCTCGGTATATACGCTTATAATTGAGGGATTTTATGCTCAAAACTTAAGGTTATTACGCTCCAACCCGGAGGTGCGTCCACCAGTGAACAACATGCCAGGTTTTTTACGCATTGTAACGAATTGCATAAATACCTACACCATATAGTATAATTTGTATCAGTATATGTCATAAACTAGATTTAATGTGTTTTAGCTGCATGGCTGTTGGAGGGACCTTATATTTATGAAGGAAATAAAACATTAAATACGATTTTTTTGTTTCTATGCGTGTAATTCATTTCCTTTCATTGCACATTTTTTTATCATAAATTCGTGTGCATGCAGCTGGTAACAGATTTTTACGCAGTGTATCGAATTGCATAATTATTAACACAGTATAGCATATTTAGTCTCAGTATATAGCATAAAATGGTCCTTACGCGTCTAGCTGCATGGTTGTTGCAGCGATCCTAAATTTATGGAGGAAATAAAGGATTTTAAAAACAGAAACTGCCGCACATATCTTTCCTAAATTTATGCGCATGCATTGGATCGTGTTTGACTCATGCATGTATTCCTTTTTTTGCGCTAACAGACGTGGGGCAGGTGGCGCACCCGACAGCCTGTTTGGGCGCGCTGGTTGAACCAGTTTGAAGGGGTGGTCGGCCTGGGCTTCCTTTAACTATTGGAAGCCCAGGGCTCCCGTTATACCTACCCTATATATATATATATATATATATATATATATATATATATATATATATATATATATTGTATATTAGGAGCCCTGGGCTTCCAATAACTAAAGAAAGCCCGGGCCAGACAGTGCAATCCGGTCGAGCCGGACCACATCCAGACGTCTATAAAATAGGACCCGGAGTGCTAGGGTTCAGTTTTTCACGCCACATCTCGATTCATTAGCGACGGCGGTTGCCCGATAGCGCGCACGGCGGTGGACCCCGGCCAGTGGCTGCGGTGGTCGTGGCTCCCCGACCTCGACATGCGGCGGTTCCTAGGCCGGCGGTGGCGGCCCCCGATCCAGAGGGCGAGCGGCGGTGGATCCCAGGACGGTGGCCGCAACTCCATTACCTCGACGCGCGGTGGCGGAGGTTCCTCGATCCGCAGCGAGGCCCTTGTGCAGGCAAGCGGCGGCGTCCCCGAAGCCCCGAGGAGGCGGCACTTCCAAGGCCGGCGAGCAAGCGACGCCCGTCGACATGCGAGTAGCGACGGCGACGCATGAGGCGCGATGTTCGAGCGAGCGACGTCACGGAAGGGGCGAGATGCGCGCAGCGATGATCGCGCGTGACATCCTCCGATCCAGCGCATTTTTCTTTTCGTTTATGGTGTTTTATGCCTACCACATGTATTATTTACGCTAAAAACTATATGATTTTATGCTTTAACACAGAGTTCGTATATCAGTTTACTGCATGCACATTGGAAAGACAATTCCTTGATTTATGTTGTTCGTAATTTGCGCGCATGCAATGGAAACTCACACGATTTTGCCATAATTTTTGGATCTGTATAAAAATAGAAACCGCATGCATGCGGCTGCCATGTTTTTCGGATCTGTCATAAAAATAGGATCGTAATAACAACCTACTAAAGATATCAACCTCTAATTGACTCGGTATTTACGCTTATAATTGAGGGATTTTATGCTCAAAGCTGAAGGTTTTTACGCTCCACCCAAAGATGCGTCCACTAGTGAACAACATGCCAGATTTTTTACGCAGTGTAAGAAATTGCATAAATACCTACACCGTGTAGTATAATTTGTTTCAGTATACATTATAAACTAGTTCTAATGCGTTTAGCTGCATGGCTGTTGGAGGGATCCTATATTTATGAAGGAAATAAAACATTAAATGCGATTTTTTGTTTCTATGCATGCAATTCTTTCCTTTCATTGCATATTCTTTCATCATAAATTCGTGTGCATGCAGCCTGTAGCAGATTTTTACGCAGTATACCGAATTACATAATTATCTACACAGTGTAGCATATTTAGTATCAGTATATAGCATAAAATGGTCATTACGAGTTTTAGTTGCATGTCTGTTGCAGCGATCCTAAATTTATGGAGGAAATAAAGCATTTAAAATTGAAACCGCCACACATATCTTTCCTAAATTTACGCGCATGCAAGGGACGTGTTTGACTCATGCATGCATTTTGCCATAATTTTAGAATCTGTATAACCGCATGCATGCGGCTGCCATATTTTTCGGATCTGCCATAAAAATAGGATCGTAATAACAACCTACTAGGGCTATCAACCTCTCACATTGGCTCGGTATATACGCTTATAATTGAGGGATTTTATGCACAAAACTTAAGGTTATTACGCTACAACCCGGAGGTGCGTCCACCAGTGAACAACATGCCAGATTTTTTACGCAATGTAACGAATTGCATAAATACCTACACCATGTAGTATAATTTGTATCAGTATATATCATAAACTAGATTTAATGTGTTTTAGCTGCATGGCTGTTGGAGGGATCTTATATTTATGAAGGAAATAAAACATTAAATACGATTTTTTGTTTCTATGCGTGTAATTCATTTTCTTTCATTGCACATTATTTTTATCATAAATTCGTGTGCATGCAACTGGTAACAGATTTTTATGCAGTATATCGAATTGCATAATTATTAACACAGTATAGCATATTTAGTCTCAGTATATATCATAAAATGGTCCTTACGCGTCTAGCTGCATGACTATTGCAGCGATCCTAAATTTATGGAGGAAATAAAGGATTTAAAAACAGAAACTGTCGCACATATCTTTCCTAAATTTATGCGCATGCATTGGATCGTGTTTGACTCATGCATGCATTCCTTTTTTTTGTGCTAACAGACGTGGGGCAGGTGGCGCACCCGACAGCCTGTTTGGGCGCGCTGGTTGAACCAGTTTGTAGGGATGATCGGTCTGGGCTTCCTTTAACTATTCGAAGCCCAGGGCTCCCGTTATACCTGCCCTATATATATATATATATTGACTATGTAAGCCTGAAACTAAGTTTTTTTTTGCAAAAGGTTGTTATCTTTTTCCTTTGCGTCACCATCCACCTCAACTCATCCATGGATACACTTCACTCTTTACAGTCAGGCATTCCCAGCCAGGGAGGGGGGATTCAGATTCATCTCTCATCTCTGCAAGGGAACCAAACCTTTAATCTTCACTTTAGAAAATCGAAGTCAACGGTTGTTTGTTTGTTTATTGAAGCCAGTTTTCAGTTCTCTCTCAACAACCATTAGGGTCATTTTAGTGTATTAGTTTTTTAAAATAAAGTGAGAATTTGTTCAACCAATATAACAGTGGATATAAGACTAACTCGTACAAGTGTTGAATGAGAAATTTGTAACCGGATGATGCAGGGCTGCAGGGACAGACAGAATGACCTGATAAGAAAAGAAGAAGGGAAGCCGATCAACAAAAATGCATATAAAGCATATTTGTGATGCATAAAACTAGAAGTCCAGAAATTAAAACACAAGCCAAGGTCAACTAGCCGCATGGAGGAAAGAGTTTGTTTGGATTTGTCTCCTACTAGATAGGATAAGTCAGTTTTATTAGGCTAAACAGTTTCCTATTGTTTAGGCTAGAATATTTCCCGTTATTTAGATTAAATCAGTTGTTGCATGCTCGATCAGAAGGCTTATATAAGCCTACTGTACGCTACAGTAAAGAGGAGGCAAAAAAGAATTCTTCATTACTTTTCTGGTTTACTTGTCATTATTTCTTTCTCTGTTTTCCTTTGGTGTTTTGCCGAGAAAAACACCCGAAATCATCTCCGCGAAAGTGAGATCCATCCAATCCAATTATCGCTGTTGTTTGCTTTGAAAGATTGATTCATAGCAACAGATTTGGCGACTCCGCTGGGGAACGATTTATAATCGTTTCACGGCGGCAAACTGCTGGTGATTGGCGTCCTCATCGCCAATCATAGTCGGGGCTATGGAGGACAAGACAGCGAAGAAAACGGCGCTAGACAAATCTGAAGTTCATCCCTTGAACGTGATCAAAGTCACGATGGAAGATCTTACAGAGGTAGACAGGAAGGAGATTGAAGAAGAAATCGCACGAGAGATGGAAGAGAAACGGAACGAGAGGTTGGCTTGTTTCCGAAAAACCAAGAATGGTGTGATCAAACAGACCATTGGGGCAAGCACGTCCGGCAAAAAGGTAAGTTCATCTGTCACTTGCGAAGAGCTAGCTCACATGATTGATACTTCTGTAGCTAGCAAGTATGGGGCTGATGTCACAGAAATTACGCGTATGATTTCTGAGGGAGTACGTAATTCTTTCGATGTGTTTAGATCTGAATTTAAGCAAGATATAAGCAACAACATGCCTAGACAGATTCGATCTATAGTTCAACAGATACAAGAAGAGAGTCAGGGTAAACGTGCAGCGAATTCACCAGACACGTCTAGCTTCGGCATAGCAGTTGCACCCAACACCATAGATGCATCGGCTAAGGGTACGAGTGGGAGTGCAGTAGCAAATTCTAATCTGCAGCAGCCATATTACCAAAGTGTGGCTTATGGACCATCTATTAATCCCATAGGAAACGGAGTGCCGCAAGGATCTGTACCAAACAGGCATGTGGCAGGGGCGCAGGGAGCATTGTGTTCGACCCCTTTTATGACACCTGTGACTTATGATGGTGAAGCATTTGAAAATGTTAGGGAGCAGGTAGCAAGGACGCTTAGGGAATTTGGTTTTGAGCCTAAAGGGCATACTAGATCCTATAAGAAGCCTTACCCAGAATTTTTTGATACAGTGCCATATCCTCGGGGTTTTAGAATTCCAGATTTTGTGAAATTTTCGGGAGACGATTCAAAAACCACCTATGAACATGTAGGACAATACTTGGCACAAGTAAATGATATAGGTATAACTGATGCCCACAAAGTTAAATTGTTTCCTCTATCATTGTCCAGCACTGCCTTCAATTGGTTTACATCTTTAGCACCGAATTCAATTAGTACTTGGGCGTGTTTGGAGAAAAAATTTCATGACTACTTTTATTGTGGTGAGACTGAGCTTAGGTTATCACATCTTACTACAGTCAGACAGAAATATAATGAGACTGTTTCTGAGTACATTAAAAGATTTAGGGAAACTAGGAATAAATGTTATAACTTAACTCTAGGGGAAAGGGACTTGGCCGATTTAGCTTTTGCAGGGTTGTCGTCTTATCTGAAGGAGAAGTTAGAGGGGCAAGACTTTAACGATATAAACCAAGTTATGCAGCGCGCTATCACCCATGAAAATCGTGTTAGGGATAAACAACAATATAGCCGATTTAGAGACACGAATAGTAGGGAAAAGGAGAAACGTGAGGTTAACATGTTGGAGCCCAATACTGATAGTGATGAGGAGACAGATGTATGCGTGGCTGAATGGGTAGATGCGCCAAAGGGTAGGCCTATGGCGTGTACTTTTTTAAAGCCAAGTCCAGGGAAAAGGGAAGAAATGAAATATACATTTGATGTGTCCAAGTGTGATAAATTGTTTGACATCTTATTACAGAATAACATCATTAGATTAAGGGAGGGGCATGTTATTCCACCCCCTGAGCAATTGGCTAAGAAAGATTATTGTAAATGGCATAATTCATTTTCTCATTCTACTAACGAGTGTAATTATTTTCGCCGTCAGATACAATCGGCCCTGACTGATGGACGATTGACATTTGGAGAAGCTAACAAAATGAAGCTTGATAAAGATCCATTCCCTATCAATGTAATTGATTTCGAGAGCAAAAGAGTGTTAGTTCGAACAGATCAGGCCGAAACTACTAAAGGCAAGAATGTGGTTATCTCTGATGATCTCAAACTCAAGATGATAATACCAAAGAGTCCGGAAGTTGGTGTGTGGAAAGTAAATGAGAGAAAAAGGGTTCAGTCTGTCTTTAAACCAACTTCTGAATTTTTGCTCAACAAATATACTTCACAATGGAAAAGAAATGAGTTCCAACATTTTAGAGGTTTCAAGAGACCCAGGTCTCCAGAAGGGGCAGGAGGCAGCCTTTTTGGACAGAGGGGAGGGTCGCTGAACTGGAGAAGTAGAGGAAACTGTGCTCATGCAGAAAACCGAGATTTGTTCTCACAACGTGAATTCTAGAAGCAACCATATTTAGAGACAGAGAGAAAGCATGGAGTGTGGAGCAGGATAGGGAGAAGTATGGGGAGTCAGCCCAGGGCTGTTGCCATATCAAAAGGTCCCGAGGAGTTGTGCTCGCAGATTCAAAAGAAATGGGCTTCTCACAACCCAGCAGATGCCAGAGGGCTGCATATGGGCAAAAAAATAGAAGAAGGGGGTGTTATTGTTGATGGGCGAGATGAGCCACCGAGCAAAAGATGCTCTAAAGTCATAGTGGGAACAGTGGAGTGCGACATATTAAATGATACAGAAGGTTCCCAGGCAGAAGTGGCAAAGCAGAATGGTCAGGTGGTTGTCACTAAGAATTACACAAAGAAGGGTGAGGAAGTGGCAGCTAAGCCAAGCATAGGGCATGGACGCGTAGCTGCTGCTAGGACAAACAAATCACAAGGGAGCATGCTGCGAGGTGGTGGTGATCAAGGGGTGAGCAGCAAGCGCATGAGGCTTGACGTAGGGGCTGCACGAGAAATGAATAACTCTGCTAGCTGGGAAGGTGAACGCAGGGCTGAAATGATTGCAAGTCAACGCATAGTTGGTCCCGGTGTTGTGATGGATGGCCACTATAGGGGGGAGCATCACACATTGGTTGAACAATCAGGTTGCAGTAATAAGCAAAGAGCAATACCAGCAAGGGTACCAGTTAGAGAACAGGTTGATACAGGCGGAAAAAATATGTTGATTGATGTCACCCAGAATGTAGGTCCTGCTGGTCGAGCTTCAGCTGGCAGTGTACTGGACGTGGGGGGCAAGAAAAATCATGGTTCAGTTGCGCCCGGTACAAAACCAGCACCGAGATGGTGTCCACCTGGGTTAAGTCGTACGCAAAAGCGTCGTGTCCAGCGGTTGAGGACTATGGAAATGACAGAAAAGATGAAAGAGGAGGAGCGTGACAGGTGGTTTAACGAGGATAGACCAATGGTTATCCCTAAGAAAACGTGGAGGGAGAAACGATTGGCCAGGGAGGAAAAAGATGATGATACCAGCAGTGGTTCCGATAAAGAAGAAAGCGCTGAAGCACAAGGGGACATGGATATAAACATGGTGTTTGTTTTACCTACTGAGTTCAGAGCAGGAGAGGGAGATGAGGCCGAGCTAACATTGGGGGCTGAGCGTGCTGTGTTTGAGAAAACAAATGAGCAGGGATCTCATCTAAAACCATTATATGTTCGTGGTCACGTTGATGGGAAGCCAATGGGGGGCATGTTGGTCGATGGGGGAGCAGGTGTAAATGTAATGCCGCTATCCGTGTTTTCTAAATTAGGATACAAAGAGAGTGAGCTAATTAAGACGAATATGAATCTAAGTGGGTTTTCAGGGGAGCCATCACAAGCAAAAGGAATTATGTCTGTTGAACTCACAGTGGGCAGCAAAACTGTCCCAACGGCCTTTTTCGTGGTGGATGTGAAAGGGAGGTATAATGTTTTGCTAGGGCGAGATTGGATACATGCTAATGGTTGTGTGCCATCTACTTTGCATCAGTTTTTGGTTCAATGGGTAGGTGATCAGGTGGAGGTGATTGAAGCAGACACCGCTATGTGTATCGCACTCATGGAAACGCCAATGGAATGGCAGCATGGTAATATGAGGTGTTTGACAGGAAGAGATTTGTCAGGATATGATTTTATCAGTGTAGAGCGAGACAGTTTTGTGCCTATTCATGTAAAGCCGGCTGACATAGCACGGCTCAATGACTCAGCGTTATAAATGAATGAACACAATAGTTTAAAATGGTTACAGGAGAGGACAGATGAATATCGTTTAAACAAAAACGATATGGGTGAGGTGGTGGATGATTTTGATGATCTTGGAAAGTTAGGACAGGGGTTCTCATCTGTTGATAAGCTAGAGGAAGTGGACATTGGAGACGGAGAGGTGCCTAGGCCAACATTTGTCAGTGCTAAATTAATAGCTGATCAGAGGCAAAAGGTATGTGCTTTACTTAGAGAGTTTAGAGACTGTTTTGCATGGGATTATACTGAAATGCCAGGGCTGAGTAGGGAGTTGGTTGAGCATAGGCTACCAATTAAGCATGGGTTTAGGCCACATAAGCAGCCACCTAGACGATTTAACCACGACATCCATGATAGAGTTAAGGAAGAAGTTGATCGGCTGTTAAAAGCAAATTTCATAAGGCCATGCAGGTATGCGGAGTGGATCTCCAATATAGTGCCGGTTGAGAAGAAGAATACAGGGAAAATCAGGATTTGTGTGGATTTTAGGGATCTAAACAGGGCAACCCCGAAAGATGAATACCCAATGCCTATAGCCGATGAACTTGTTAATCAGGCTTCGGGGAATAAAATCATTAGTTTTTTGGACGGTAATGCAGGGTATAACCAGATTTTTATGGCCGAAGAGGACGTATCTAAGACAGCCTTTCGCTGCCCTGGTTTTGTGGGGTTGTTTGAATGGGTTGTGATGACATTTGGATTAAAGAATGCTGGTGCAACATATCAACGGGCCATGAACCTTATTTTTCATGATCTTTTGGGCATTGTATTAGAAATCTACATTGATGATGTTGTGGTGAAATCGGCTGCTTTCAATGACCATTTAGCCGATTTACGATTGGCGTTGGAGAGGATGCGAAAGTATGGTTTAAAGATGAATCCCCTCAAGTGCGCGTTCGGAGTGTCGGCTGGTAAGTTTTTAGGCTTTATGGTGCATGAGCACGGGATTGAGATTGATCCAAAAAAGGTGGAAGCAATTGATAAATTGGGAGAGCCGACATGCAAAAGGGACGTTCAAAGGTTATTAGGAAAGATTAATTACTTGAGGCGATTTATATCCAATTTGGCTGGCAAAATTGAGTCATTCATACCTCTTATTCGGCTTAAACACGAATCTGACTTTAAGTGGGGAGCTGAACAGAGGGAGGCATTCGCTGTTATTAAGGGATATTTGGCAAAGCCACCAGTGCTTAAAGCATCCAAGGCGGGAGTGCCTTTCAAACTGTATATTGCAGCACAAGATAAAGTAATCGGTGCTGTTTTAATACAAGAACATGGTGGGAAAGAGAGTGTGGTGGCCTATTTAAGTCGCCGTCTGCTGGACAGCGAGAGCAGGTATGTGTTCATTGAAAAACTCTGCTTATCCCTGTATTTTGCATGCACCAGGTTTCGACATTATTTGCTCTCAAGTACTTGTACTGTAGTATGTCAAACAGATGTGGTTAAATATATGTTGCAAAAGCCGATTCTTAGTGGTCGAGTCGGGAAGTGGGCATATGCTTTGATAGAGTACGATCTAATTTATGAGTCTTTATCTTCTATGAAAGGACAAGTTATAGCTGATTTTATAACTGATCATAGGGTTGATATAGAGCAGGAAATCTCATGTCTTAATACTTGCCCTTGGCAATTATTTTTTGATGGTTCTGTGTGCAAAGAAGGGCAGGGAATCGGCTATGTTTTGGTGTCACCAAATGGTCTAGTACATGAAACATCAATTAGGATTGAATACTGCTGCACTAACAATCAGATTGAGTATGAAGCTTTGTTGTTTGGGTTAATGCATTTAGATGGTATGGGAATAAAAGATGTAGACGTGTTCGGGGATTCACTGCTTGTGGTGCAGCAGGTGAGAGGGGAATTTCAGTGTTTGGATGGTATGTTGCGTAATTATTTAGACAGATGTCTAGATATTGTTAAAAAACTAGATACTTTCACTATTGTGCATATATCTAGAGATAAGAATAGTAGAGCTAATTTTTTGGCACAACAAGCATCGGGATATAACATAGAAAGAGGGCAATTCTTTATCCAGGAGGAGCCGATGTTTGCAGGCATCAATAATATAGAAAGGGGTAACTCAGGCCATAAGAATTTTGAGGCCGAGCAGCAAGATGGGATGGATAATGATGATTGGAGGAAACTATTAATCGAATGTCTGCAAAACCCCAGCAATACCAAAGATAGAAATGTTCGGAGGCAAGTTTTGAAGTATACTTTAATGGAGGGTGAGTTGTATCGGCGGACGATAGATGGTTTGCTGCTAAAATGCTTAGATGAGGAGGAATCAAAAGTAGCTATGGGTGAGGTACATGAGGGTATGTGTGGCACACATCAGTCAGCCCATAAAATGAGGTGGATGCTAAAACGAGCAGGGTTTTATTGGCCAACCATGATGAAGGATTGTTTTAGGTATTTCAAAGGGTGCGAGGAGTGTCAGAAGTTTGGGGATATTCAGTCAGCGCCGGCTAGCATGTTGCATCCTATTATAAAGCCATGGCCATTTAGAGGCTGGGGTTTGGATTTTATTGGTGAAATTCGTCCATCTTCATCTAGAGGGCATCGGTTTGTGTTGGTGGCTACTGATTATTTTACTAAATGGACTGAAGCTGTGCCTTTAAAAAATATGACACATAAGGAATTGATTAATTTTGTCTTAGAGCATATTGTATACAGATTTGGCATTCCACAAACATTAACAACAGATCAAGGAGCTGCTTTTATGTCTCACCAATTTAAAGATTTTGCAAAATCTTTGCGGATCAAGTTATTGAATTCGTCGCCGTATTATGCGCAAGCTAATGGGCAGGCCGAATCTAGCAACAAGGTGTTGATCAGGTTGATAAAGAAGAAAATTGCAGATCAGCCGAAGAGGTGGCATGAAGTGTTGTCAGAGGCGTTATGGGCTCATCGAGTATCTCAGCATGGAGCAACTAAAGTGACACCATTTGAATTGGTTTATGGACAAGAGGCGGTGCTTCCTATTGAGGTGAATCTACAGGCTTGTAGAGTAGCTTGTCAGAATTCGTTATCGGCTGAGGTATATGGTGAGCTAATGCTAGACAGAATTGATGGAAATATTGAAAGCCGATTAACAGCCTTAAGGGAAATAGAAAAAGAAAAGTTGAGAGTGGCGAGAGCTTATAATAAAAAGGTGAAGAAGAAATCGTTTCAGATTGGAGAGTTGGTATGGAAAACGATTTTGCCTGTAGGATCTAAGAATAATAAATTCGGCAAATGGTCGCCGAACTGGGAAGGCCCATTCAAGGTGGTAGGCATTGTACATGGAAACGCATATTTTGTTGAAGATTTACAAGGGAAAAAGTTATCTAAAGCCCTCAATGGTAAATACCTGAAAAAATATTACCCAAGTGTATGGCAAGGGGTCTATTGAAAATCTAGAGCTAAATGGTGGAGTTAAAAACTCCTTAGAACTACGGCCAGGTATAGTACGATGGTATTCAATACCGGCTATGGGGTTGGATTGTGCAAGCAATCAGTCGCATGGTAGTCGTCTGTAAAATTAAATGGGTTAGAGAATACCTTCTGGGGAGCACACTGCAGCGAGGAGATGGCTTCAGAGACTCAAAATCTGGGTGCGTGGGGTCCGATTTGGTGAAGGCAGACTCTCCCTGAAGATCTTGTACCTCGCCGCATATCGCCGGGAAGACGGCAGCTCGTAGAGACGCCATCATGTTGACGGCAACAGCCGGACGTCGACACCTGCTTGGCCGCCGTGCTGATGGAGTGCAGCCGTGGTCGCCCTAACCACGGTCGAAAATGATCTGCCGCGGTTGAAGATGCCTGCACGTCGGATCGAGGGAGGCTGCATCGCCAACGCGAGCGGCTGAGGAACGAAGCGGCGACCAGATTTTTACTAACCCTATGCGGTGGGATGTGAGAAGGTTTGCCTGAGGTAAGCAGGGAGTTGTGAGTCACAGCGTCAGGCTTGCGAGTGTAGTTGCGTCAAGCCCAAGCGAGTGTAAAAAATAAAAATAAAAGAGGGAGACAAGGAGCGTGATGACCTGTATGTTTGTGGGCCGAATATAGACTGGACTGATATCTGAGAACGAGTCAGGAATTGAGTGGAGATCCAATAGAATTAGAAATGAGGTAATTAATAGTAATTGATATGTGAGGTCATTAGGAAAGTCGATTTAGCTGGTGAATCGTTTTTGGTTTTTTTCAGTACACTACGTTTATTCAAAAAAAAACCGGGGGGCATGTGTTGAATGAGAAATTTGTAACCGGATGATGCAGGGCTGCAGGGACAGACAGAATGACCTGATAAGAAAAGAAGAAGGGAAGCCGATCAACAAAAATGCATATAAAGCATATTTGTGATGCATAAAACTAGAAGTCCAGAAATTAAAACACAAGCCAAGGTCAACTAGCCGCATGGAGGAAAGAGTTTGTTTGGATTTGTCTCCTACTAGATAGGATAAGTCAGTTTTATTAGGCTAAACAGTTTCCTATTGTTTAGGCTAGAATATTTCCCGTTATTTAGATTAAATCAGTTGTTGCATGCTCGATCAGAAGGCTTATATAAGCCTACTGTACGCTACAGTAAAGAGGAGGCAAAAAAGAATTCTTCATTACTTTTCTGGTTTACTTGTCATTATTTCTTTCTCTGTTTTCCTTTGGTGTTTTGCCGAGAAAAACACCCGAAATCATCTCCGCGAAAGTGAGATCCATCCAATCCAATTATCGCTGTTGTTTGCTTTGAAAGATTGATTCATAGCAACAACAAGGACCTCTAAAGGATTGTGTACCCTAAATTTAGATGATGAGGTACGTATTCCTCTAAATGGTATTTTAAATTTAGAGAACGTTGCTAGATATTCTATATATAAAGTTTTTTCCCATCTCTTATATCCATTTTCGTACTTTAAACAATAGATTAAGTAAAACTAAAATAGAGTATGATAAAAAAAAATTAAAAGTAAATTATGTCTAATATTGATGTATAAAGTATAAATGACAAGGTGTATAAGATAAAAAATTAAAAGTAAATTATGTCTAATATCGGTGTATAAAGTATAAATGACGAGATATAGATGACGAAGAAGATATAGATGAGAGATTTTTTTTAAAAGAGGATGTTGAAGATATAGATGAGAGAATCTTTTAGAGGATATGATCAATACAGAGGACCTTGTGAGAGGCACTGTCGGTGGCTGTCGGTTCGGCGAGCTAGTTAGCTCCCCAATCCAGTTAGACTGAGGATAATGGTTTTTCTTCCGAGCTGTATTTTTTTTCACTCATTTGCAGTAAGTACCAACATTCTCTCTCGACTGTTATTCCTGGGCATGTAATTTCTTTGTTACTCACTTCCTTGTAATAATATCCCAGTGAGAGGCCACAAGAACTCCTTGCACAAATGCACAGCTTCACCAGAGACACGATTGAATAATTCTTGTTCAGAAAAGAAGCACGGTCTGTTACACACACACACCGGCTCATCAGCAGCACAAACGTAAACAAAAGAGCACTCCTCCCAACACGACAGGCCACTACGTACGCGCTACAATTCTACTGCTGCTACTCTGCCGAGTGCCGACTGCCGACTTCTAGGCGATGGTGACCTGCACGGTCTTGGCCTTCTTCTCCGGCGGCGGCAGCTTCTTGACGGTGACGGTGAGCACACCGTTCTCGCAGCGCGCCGCAACGCCGCCCGTGTCCGCATCCTCCGGCAGCCGGAACTTGCGCACGAACGACCGCGGCGCCGCGCCGCGCTCCAACCGGATGTATCGGCACCCTTCGCCGTTCATGTCCTCCTCCTCATCGCGCTTCCGCTTCCCGCTGCCGCCCTTCATCACCAGCACCCGGTCCTCCTCCAGCGTCACCTGAAACACAAGCGGATGCGGTTGGGGTCAGTTGCTGGCGCTCTGGATCCAACGGAGTTAAGGGACCGCGCGCCACAGGTGGCAGGTGCGGTACCTGGATGTCTGACTTGGAGAGGCCGGGCACGTCGAGCACGAAGGCGTACTCGCGGGGGCTCTCCACGATGTCCACCGGCGCTCCGCCGCCGCCGCCGAGCCCGTGGACGCGTCCGTGGCCGTGCCCGTGCGCCGCGTGGTTGCCGGCCGACCGCCGGTCGCCGTCTGCGGCGGAGAGGCGGTCCAGCACCTCCGGCAGGTGGAGGAGGCTGGTCACGGCCGTGTCGAACAGCTCCGTCATGGCTCTCACTCTCACTTACTCCCTCGATCTAACTGTGTTCGCGTGGCGAGATCTGCGTCGTCTTCCCTTGATCTGGCTCTGCGATGTGGCGAGGCGGTGTGTGGAAGGGGATTGGGGGTACAAATTGAGCGGCACCGAGAGTTCGAGATGCTTCGTAGAGGTGGTGTGCTGTCGCGTCCAGAAGGACCGGGAGACACTTGGAAGAACGCAGTGAGAAGGACTAATAGGGGGAGCAGCTGCTTCCGTGCAGAGATCCTGGGCTGCAGTTAGGCCGATTCTTCGTGGGCCGGTTGGGCTCGTGCCTACAAAATCCAGCCGATTCTTCGTAGGCCGGTTGGGCTCCTGCAGTCCAGCCTAGTGTGAAGAGAGTTACTAGTAATAACCTCCTCATATTAGCCACGATCGGCAACCAACTGATGAGAGTGAGTCAAGTCAGGTTTCCGTTGCTAGAATCATTGTCTGCCATGATCTAAACATTTTAGTTGTATTTGTTATGTCATTACATGGTGTTTGAGAATTGGAACATGGCCTATGTTCCTTTACAAGAGGTTTGTAGATATTGCATGTTGCTCAGCCAGGAAAAATGGTGAAGGACATGGGCCACTGGACTCCATCAGAGCTAGGGAAGTCACAGCATGTGTAATATGAAATCACGAAAACCTCTCTTCGGATTAGGTATATTGACAGCAATGGTGACCTTTGGGCCTATGAGAAGATCGTGCATGCACCACAGTTCTTTGTAGAAAAATTAAGGTTCTTAAATTTGACAATAGGTTTGGTTACTGATCCTAGATATGTCCAGGAGACACAGTAGCAGAAATAACCGTGCAAAAATCTCTCCCACCATAGAGCATAAGGGTGCTTGTTTCATCTTAAAATGAGCTTTTTAGCTGTTAGAATCGGTTTGTGGTAGCCAAACGTTTTGCTTCTCAATCTACTCATGTGAAAAAACACTTTGATAAAAATCGTTCAAATCAATATGAACGCAAAATCTGCCAAATCATCGTGATGAGAGGAATACATCACTTTCTTAATCTTAAACTTGATGAACACAAATTCGCTATGAATCTAGATTCCTATAAAAACTCATCAGAAAAAGTTAAACCTAGCCCATAAGACCAAAAGAAGAGTTTGGTTCAACGTATGGTTTTTCACATATTATATGCATGACCAATCTAGTTATTGTATTTAGCTTTTGTAGGATAATTTAATTTAAGTATGGCTTTATATTTTTGAAAACAATTGAATAAGACGAGCAACTTAATTTTGGCAAAAAAAAAGTCAAACAGATTATAAGGCTCCCTTTAGCAGGCTCCGGATCCTCTGAAAACAGTTTCGACTCTGACTTCTTTGGCTCCTTGACTTCTCTAGAGAAGCCGGAGCCATTTTGCAATTCGTTTGGTAAAATAGCTTATTATATGTGTTTTTCGAATGATCTATAAGGAAAATATAAGAGGAGCCAACAGAAGCCACATTTTTTTGTGCTCTAGCTCTTAATAAAAAAACGAATCCAACTCTCGGAAGGCTCTGGACGAGAATCCATTTTAATGGCAGTTTGGTAGGGCTTCGTGATGAGCCTAAGTTGGAGGGCAACGTATAAGGTGCAAACCAAGTTTCCGTTTAAACAAACTAACAAAAGTCACAAAAAATTCGCGAAAAATATAAATGTACTTCATTGCCTATTCTACCAAGGTACAAATTTTCTAGTTCAAATTCAACATATGTTACAAGATAAAAAAGAGAAAATTCTAAGATAATTTCCTTTTTTATTTCAGAATTTCTATTTTTGTAAATTTTATACGGTGGTAGTCCTATAGTAGGCAATGAAGTAATTCTATATATTTTTTAGAAATTTTATGATTCTCCTAGTTGGTTTGCACGTAGTTTACATGGAAACTCGGTTTGTATTTGATACTTTGCCAAGTTGAAGCCATCCACGGGCGGACCTAGGTACAGCCTAGTGAGGACATAGGTCCTCACTCATTTTTCTGTTGTAATAGTAGAGTCTAAATTTTTACCGTAAGATCCACTGCTCAATTTAACTTAGATGTCCCTGTTATTTTGGTATTCGTCCTTATAAGTATACCATCAGTCATATTTTGTACTAGGTTCACTCCTTAACCATCTAAAGAGATATGTCAATGAGACCCTAAGCCATAAAAACAGAGAAGGCTAAAGGAGCTAAAATCTACTACTTATTAAATTTTAGATAAGAAGGTGATTTTAGCTCTCTAACCCTATCCGTTTTTTGAACTCCCAAACTAGCACCAAATTATAATGGAGCAGTGTTTAGTGGAGCGTACACATGTGAGATGAATAAGGAATGGGTGAAGATTATGGATGAGACAAGTGCATCTGATAAAATTCAGTAATTCACGATGATTCGAAAAGCGCAGCTTCATCGTTATCGAAAGAAAGTGCCCTGCGTCCCGTCCAATGCTCGTCCACCCTCTGCTGGCCTCGCGGAGTCGCCGTCGCCCGTCGCCGTCCCCGGCGCTTTACCCGCACGGAGAGAGCAGCGCTCCCTGTCGTGCACCGGCTCCACGGTAGGCCGGGGCGTACCGAACTTCCTGCCCGCTGCAACCGAACCCGATCCGGCGCCGTGAGCCATGCGCACCGCGGCGGGAGTCTCATGCCCGTCGGCCCGCGCCGCGCAGGCGGGGACCGCGGGGTGGCGCGTGGGACCCACGAGGCACGACGCCCGGGCCCTGGGAACAGCCGCACGCCCGGGCAGAGTAGCACTGGGAATCTTCTGGAGGCGCGCCTCCGAAAATATCTTCGTACCTGCTGGCCAATCCCGGCCGTTCCGTTTCTCAGCGCCATCCACGGCTGACGGCCGGTGGCTCCCAAGTCCCAACTGCTGGGCATCGGGGCCCACTGGCTTCTCGAGGCTTCCTGTTGTGATGTACGATGTTGCGCTGCGCTTTCTGGTTGATTGGGCTGGACTGGGCCCACCTTGCCCTGAGCAATAGGAGTAGTCAACGACGTCGTCTTAAAGTGTGTTTGAATGTACAGTAGTTCACTAAAAAGTTAATATTAGTTAACTTGATAAAGATAATTAATAGCTAAACTATTAGTTAGACTGTTTAGGTGTCTTTACCTAATTTTAACAGCTAAATTTTAGCTCTATTACATATAAACATTGTCAGCTCCAATTGTGTTCAAACAACATCAATAGAATATTCATAATTAATTTAATGATAATGTTTTTAAATGATTTTACTATAAAATATATCCATAACTAATTTAATGTTTTTTATTTAGTATTTTTAACACGCATCTGAATCCGATCAAGGTAAGAATATTTGTCACTTCGAAAACGAAAATTACAATTTTATTGGAAGAGTAATCCTGAATTCCGACGACACGCACAGTACCATCTCGAAACAGGGCCCAGCGAGGCAAGCCGCCAAAAAAAGGAAAAAAGCGGAATTTCCTACGATGAGACCCAAATATTTAACGGGCAAGTGGCCATCATGGCCGTGTTTCTGGAGACTTCCTGCGGCGCGTGGAGAGTGGAGGCAGGGGGAGAAGGAAGCAGCAGCAGCAGCAGCAGCAGCTCCATCCGCTCGCTTCCTTCCCCCACCGCCAGCGTCGCCTCTCCGTGTGCGCGCCCCGCCGGGGGTGGCGTCGCTGCACCTTTGGGCAGCAGGCACCTACGTGCGGGGGGAGCCACACGCCTCCCTCTCGCCTCTTGGCATGGACGCCGGCGGAGAGAAGTGCGGCGACGCGGCGGCAGAGGGCGGAGACCTCTACGCGGTTCTCGGGCTAAAAAAGGAGTGCTCCGAGGCCGAGCTTAAGGTCGCTTACCGGAAGCTCGCCAAGGTGAGAGCAATTCAGTTCCTGATTTCGCACCGTCTCTCCGTTGCCGGTTGCTGCAGCATCTCGTTCTTGGTCTGCGTATCTAGTATCGTGTGCTTCGCCGGCGTCGTTGTAGACTTGTAGTTTGCCGAAAAAGGAAACGTTCTCCGCTGGTGATTCGAGTTTGCAGACTGATACATTGGCGCCACCAAGTTCTTGTTTCGCCTCTCCCAATTCGCTGCCTACTTTCCTGTGCCGCGAACTCAATGCCCCGTGACCCCGTCTCTAGCTATTACGATCCGGCAGCTTTCATTCGTTCCAAGGTGAAATTTTTAAAACCAGATCCGTAGGTAAGGTTATTTTGGTTGTGTGGGTCAATGTTTTGTACTAACCAGACACATCTGAATCGCAATGCATGCCAACACGTGTTCCGTTATTCTGTTCCTGTCTCTGTTTCAAAAGGTTTTCTATTCAATGAAATGGGGATCTCTAATGATTCTGTCCAATTGCTCTACAGAAATGGCACCCGGACAAATGCTCGTCCTCCAGCAGCGTGAAGCACATGGAGGAAGCCAAGGAGAAGTTCCAAGAGATCCAGGGCGCCTATTCCGGTCTCAATCTTCCTTCTCTCAGCACCCTCACACAATACACCCGCCTCACTGCTCTGTTCCATCCATATTCGCAAACCACCCCTTCACCTGTGGCAACTACTGACCAACGACAACTGATAAACTGAACAGCAGCAAACGGAACCGATCTAGCCTGTTGGTAAACTCATTGCGTGGAGCCCTTGTGCTCCCATCCCATTGTTCTTGTGCAGTACTCTCCGACGCCAATAAACGGCTCCTCTACGATGTGGGAGTATATGACGATGAGGACGACGAGGAAAGCGTAAGCATCTCTAGCTGAACTGTGTTTTGCTGCATATCTCTAGGGTGACGTTTTCTGCTGTTGTTGCAGATGCAGGGGATGGGGGACTTCATCGGTGAGATGGCCCAGATGATGAGCCAGGCGCAGCCGACGGTAAGAGCGGATAGCACCATTGGTCCTAGTTCCAGATGCTTCTCTGTACTATCAAGGCCATGATTAGCTAGAGAGCCATATATAGATTTGATTGTCACATGCACGCTGCTTTAGACCGTGTCCATCAGTTCACTCATATGATCACACAAAATACTGTTTTGCGCTGTAAACTACAATGTTTACAAGTGAAATTTGAATCAGGGGCGGATCCACCATGTGGGCAAAGTGGGCCATGGTCCCACCTCAATTTTTAGACTTTTTATACCTACCTTTTGTATATACTATAAAATAAAAAATATTAGGTATATGAGACCAAATTAGATAAACATCAGGTGTACCACATCATACCATCGACTAACCAACAAGGTCTAGCCCATCATCCTAGGCCACGACCTATATCGACTAAAACACAGAATGAGAAAGGCATCAACCGCACGTCCGTAACATCCAACCCCCTGCTTAGCGCGTCCTAGCATTGTGCCCAATGTCCAACCGCCATCCAACAGTCAGCTCATCATCGTTGGCCTACCGTCTAGCCGCCCACCCAAACGTCACTGGCACCCATCAGGACATCGTCGCTAGCCCGCGGCTCGCCTACCATCGCTGCCAGCCCATCGTCTAGCCGATAGCCTGTCATGGTCGGCCCGCCTCTACTCGGCCACGGTCCCACACTAGAGCCACAACACCATAAGATTGATGGTTTAATGGTGTTTTCGATGTTTTTTCTATATAGTTTTGTTCTTTTACTTACATTGATGCTTACTTAATACTTTTTTTCTAATTATAGATTGGAGTTTCTATCAATGATTTGGTGTCGCTAAAAGGATTTTCGATATCCACATTGTTTTGTAATAGTCATGATATTACAACTTAACTTTCATGCTATTACCAAGAAACCACTTATAGTTTAGCATTTTTTTGTGATTTCTCTATTATGGATTGGCCCCACCTAGACTTTTGTCCTGCGTCCGCCACTGGTTTGAATATGGGTAAGCTAGTAGAGATAGCCTTAGCATGAAATTTCCAACCAGCACTCATTCTTAGTTATTAGACTTACAAGTACAGATGCTCTCGGGTTTACCACTTTCTTTTGGCATAATCCTAGGTGGGCCAGAAGTATGTGTTTTCTCAACAAACTTATAGCAAAATGTGTTATTTTAAACAAACCTAAGGGCATATATATCCCCATTTAATATGGGGTATCTAGAAGGTTAATTGAAAAAATTCCTTCTTCGTAAATAGCCCATCTCTACACGACTCCCCGTATATATTGTCTCTTAACTATATTTATGATTCAAAGGATTAGAGTTGTATCATGCATATCTTAGTTGTTTCTTGTGCTTGCAAAATCGATCCAGAATCTCGGGGCTGTACTTTAACATGTACATATTTTTCTACATTGCGGCCCCTGTTATGTTTATCATATATTTTTTAAAATATTTGTCAGAAATTATTTAATCTTATTCTGGGAAAAAGTAATGTTTATGTGGGTATATGCAAATTTCCTTTCATGGAGTTACAAGGAAATAAAGATGTTGAAATCTTTTGTATTATAGACGTGTCAGGAAATATACGTTCGGGTATTAACATTGCACGGGAGTGAGTTCACATGGCCTTGCTTTGGTTGACCCAAAGCAACTTATACAACCTTCGATATCTTTGTATGTTTCATGTTTTTTAGGCTTAAAAAAGAAGGAATTGTTGTGAAAGCCCCGTGTCGTGTCCTCCATGGTTGTTAGTGGATACTAAAAGCTGAACTTTTAGGCGATTTTTTTTCAGGAAATAGCTGGAAATCGGCATCATTTCCTGGACCTGATGCATCCAAAAAATAAATATGAGAACGACAGCGCACTAACCTTTGACTGTTGGATTTGTAGAGGCAAGAAAGCTTTGAGGAGCTGCAGCAGCTTTTTGTGGACATGTTTCAGTCCGATATTGATTCAGGATTCTGCAATAGGACTGCCAAGGCCCATCAGTTTCAGGGGCCAGCCAAAAGTAGAACATGCTCGACCTCACCTTCATCATCACCGTCCCCTCCTCCTACCACAGCAAAGGATGCAGAGGTGCCATCATGTAATGGCTTCAATAAGCGGGGTTCATCAGCTCTGGACTCAGGGAAGCCTCCAAAGCCTGTTGAAGGTGGTGCAGGTCAGAACCAGGCTGGATTCTGTTTTGGGGTAAGTGCACTTTGTTATTACCAATTTACTCTGCTTGATAATGATGCAGCATATGGCAGGGGCCGTGGTTATTTATTGGGTCTGATTATGTTTTTAAGATGACTGTGGTCTTAGGCTTTCTCCATCAGCCTTCCTATTCCACCCCATATCTCTCTTTTTATTTCGATTTTTAATCGGTAAACAGTACAATCTACAGTACAAAACATTGTTTTGCATGGCCATATACACGCTCTACTGAGCACGGACTTACTACAATTTGCTTCTGACGACGGTCATGCAATTGACCACACATCTAAACCACAAGCAAATGTGCTTAGCAGATTTGACAGTTCTCTGGATAAGGCATTTCGAGGACAGGTAGACGTTGCTGTTGGTGGGGGTCCATATGGTGGAACCGCCGGCTGTACCTCTTTTTCCACATATATAACAATACATAGCTGTGTGAACTGTGAAAAGTCCATATGGTGGAACAATTTTTGATGAGTTTATTGCTAGGTTGGCATCTGAACGGATAGATCGGTCACACGTCATTTTCTGCTTTATTACAGATATCTCTTTGATAATTGGATTGCACATTTGCGTTGTGCCTTGCTGACCTGTCTGCTCTCTTTTCCTGTTGGAGTTCTGTTCTCCTTCCCCCCTAGCCGTACCTCAAATTGCCATTCAGGGTGCCTGATGATAAGCCCGAATCTATGCTCTGATGCTCCATATTTGTTCTTTTACTCGACAACCCCATGAAACTAGTGGTGCTGGTTTCTTTTCCTTGGGAACCTATGCTCTGGCGTGCGAATGAAATATGGCTGTTGCTCTTAAGCTACCACTCCTCGGCTAGACTAATTCAAAAGAATAGAATTTTTTGCATTTGATGGGGTGGCCTTTTAATTTTATACCCTGTCTTCTGCAGGTGAGCGACACGAAGGAAACGCCGAAGCTGCCAGGTCAGAACGCCAGCCGGAGGAGGAACGGCCGGAAACAGAAGCTGTCATCCAAGCACGATGTTTCATCTGAAGATGAAACGGCGGCCGGTTCGTAGCACACCAGCAGTTTGACCCATTGGCTTCGGTGATATATCATTCGTTGGCCCTTGGCTGTGCCTAGGGGCCCTAGTAGCTAGCAGCAGCAGCAGGGACGGCACATCATGCCAGCTGCTGTGATCTGAAGAGGCGTTTAGCTCATCATATGCCTCACCTTAGGCCTGTGGGGGATTTTCCATTCAAACTCGTCGATGATACTACATCTTTCTTTCTCCATCTGTGTCGTTTGTGTTGTAAGACAGTGACTTCTGAAGTCTGATCGTCTCGGTTCTTTTTATTAACATCTGATATACGTTACTGCCTGTCTATAGTAGTTAAAGATTGTCAGCGTATCTCAAAAGACTTAATACCTTTCGAAGGAGAAGATATGCATCGTTGGGGACGTAGCTCATATGGTAGAGCGCTCGCTTCGCATGCGAGAGGCACGGGGTTCGATTCCCCGCGTCTCCATTTTCTATTTTTGCAATTTGTTATTTTTTTTGTTGCTGTTACGTTATAATCTGATGGAGTACCTTTATTGTTTTTTCAAATTGTATTACCTGAAAACATAATAGTATGGCGAATAACCAAGAAATGTGCTTCCCTCATTTTTGTTCAAGTGTGTCAAAAGGCCGACAAAACTTAAATTTTGTTTCGGACCGCTCCATAAATTTTTAACGTGGAAAAGCTTTAAAAAACTAAGCTTGCGGCGCTCTCACAATTCCACCTTTTTTAAACAATAGCAGAATTTGAGCTGCACCTATTTAATTAAGAGAGTTGGTCCCTGAACTTATTAAGAAATAACACTTAGATCTACAATTTTTTTCTAGATATTTGAACGTACCACACGTCTTTAAACTTGCATATATCTATTTCTGGACTAACTCTTCGTACCCAGGGGCGCCAAACGCCGCACCACAGATCACTAGATCAGGCGTTCTTCGTACCTGGCGCTGACTCTTCAGCGGCTATGTTTCTATTTTGTCTTCTCTCTTAGATCCTCTGCGACGTTTTAGAAGAAAAAAAACTCTCGCTGCTCCACGCTCTCGCGCGGACACAGACCAGGCGACGGCCATGACCAAACCCGTTGTTAAATCGGTGAGATCCGGTCGGCCTAGCTCGGTTCTTGGCGAGATTTCTCGGTAGCCGACAGATCAGGCGTGCGAGCAACCAGCCTCGGACAGGCGGCGAGAGCAGTAGCTTAGTCAACGAGATCCGACGATTTCCCTAGCGGTTACCGTTTTCTTTTTTTTTTTGGCTCCGATTTTAGTTTTTGCGGGGTAGCTGGAAAACAGATGGAAATGAAATGGTGAACCCTGGTTGGAGCTCGTGCTATGTGGTCATTATCGACAGTTTGATGCTGATGTGATGTCTCTTGATTGAATCCATTTCTAAAAAATCTGAATCCACACATAAATAGAGGGGTAAGAGTTAAAGGATTACGAGGAGGCTATACTAGCGCAAAACAAAAAATTTAACAACATAAAACCAAAAACTACTGTGGTTATAGGTCATGGAATTACCACTAGACTCGCAGAGCAACAGAAGACGTCTCGATGTAGACGAACGTGTCGAGCAGTGTTGTGCAGTCACCGACATCCTTCGCGTCCTCGCGCGATTCGTCCTAGTGCTCCAGATACATTACCTCCGAGATATCCACATGTACATGGAGAAAGCGTCACATTATAAACGGCTAGGTTCGCGACGGTTGCTCGTTTAATGGTGACGAATTAGGGTTCTCTTAATTGAGCCCCTGCCCCTCATTATATATGCATTCACTTTGAGACCCATCAGTAAACCTAAACCATGTCTAATTTCGGATCTAATTCGAGTTAGGCTTCCTCCCCATTAAGTGTGTGACCCTACAGGTTTACGTACATATAGACATGGCAAAAGTACTCTTACTTGGCCTAATAATTAATATCGACCTCTAGCAAGACATCTCAACTCATATGCACACGTAAAGATCATATCAGACGAATCATTGCACATTACGTACATGTTGTTCCCTTTATCTCACGATATTTGGTCTGGCTCTAAACAGACCCCTCTTTCTCGATACTGTGAATTAGAATCTTTTAATTGGTTAACATAACCCTATCACGACCATGCATTTCTTGATCCAATCACTTGAGGTGCAAAGAGATATCTTTCTCAAGAAGAGAGGGACAAATTATATCTTGGTTGACCATGCCTCACAGCATGCTTTCTCACAAACCCAAAACTACCTTTATAACTACTCAGTTACATAGTAGCGTTTGATAATCCCTAAGTAAGTCAATTCACATCTTGAGAACATGCGACAATCTCAGATCTAAGTACACAGTATACATGTTGCAAAATGAAAACTATATTACAACATCTCACGGTGAATCGGTCCAGCGTCATGTCATACTTGTACCCACATTATTAGTTTAACATCTCCATGTTCATGACTTGTGAAATGTAGTCATCAACTAATACATGTGCTAGTCATCAACTCTAACTAGAGACATCATCTAGAATAACCATACAAGTAAAGAATCTCACAAACAATTCACATAATTTCTAATCAGTACAAGTATCTCCAACAATGTCTCAAGCTGATGTCTTAAATTGAAATATCTCCAACTGTGTCTTATTTCATAAAATTTGGTCAAAAATTATAGGTCGCCCTCTAAAGTGCCTAAAATATATTATTCTGTTGTGGGCTGTCCTATAATCTAGATTTGAGAAGCGGGATATTTTATTGGTGCCCTAAATTCTAAAAATATACTTATTTTTGAATTATAGGTATTTTTATAGGTCATGTTGTTGAAAATACTCTAACTCTAATACTAAAATGACGCAATCAAGCTCAATATATCTAAACATCCGGTACCCATAGGAGTGTGACCTGCAAGCGCCTAAGCACAATATAGAATTCGAATCCAGACAAACCGAAACACATGGCGTGATCACTAAATAAAAGTCATAACTCGAGTTCAAAACTGCATCACCGTTTCTCATCATTATTTTTCATATAATTATATATCTCTAGGGTTTTGTTTTTAAGGCTAGTTTGAGAACCCTATTTTTCCAAGAGAATTTTATTTTCCCAAGAAAAATTAGTTTATTTTATATTGGATCTTTGAAAAAATAGAGTTCCCAAACTAGCATAACTTTTTTTCTCAATGTTTTTCGGTAGTCAGCACAAGTGCACAACAAAACACAAGATTTACTAGTCACCAAACAATCAGAACGAATCACGATCCAGTCTAATACAAACACCAAAGTGTCAAGGTTCTAATACAAAACTTATCCGAAAAGACAAGAACTACGGTGTTCTGAATTCCCGAACTGTACAGACCGAAATCCACCCCTACCCACCAAAAAAAATGGTAGCAAATTTCTCCAAAAAAATCATCTGGTCGGCTCCTATAAAGTAGGAAGCTTCGCCACTACCCACTTATTTGTTCTTTTTGTGCTTCGTTTTTCCCGACCGTTTAGCAGAAAGCGCGGCGCTTGCACTCTTCCCTTCGAGCTTCTTGGTGATCTTCATGACACTGGACATACCCTTGCGCGCAGACGCCTTGCGGTCCGACCTGCGGTTGAGAAGCTTACGGTCCAGCGGCCAGTACGCGTAAGGTTCCATCTTGTCTTTCTTCTTCAGATCACCACTGGCTTTCTTGCTGGTGTACTCATGACCAGTGTAGGCCCAGCCAGAGCCGGATGTCTTCCTCTTCTTGATGGACTGGCTTCTGACAGAGCTCTTTCCATCAGCCTCCTCGTCGTCACGAGGGGCCGGCTTCTTTTTCCACTTCTCCCGCTCTTCGCGCACGATTATACGGCCTTCAGGGTCCACCTCGAACTTATCGTCGTCGTCATCGGGTGCAGCCCTCTTTTTCCCTGCTGCTGATTTGAGAGCCAACCGCACCGTTTTCTGGTCAAGTAAATCTAGGGGGTCGCCAGTTGAATGGTCAATGAACTTGTCTAGTAGTTTCTTATCTCCTTGGCGCCTCCGACTCAACCTAGAAAGGATGAACAAAAGAATATTATTTCAGTTGCTAACGAGAACCTCGCTGTGTACGCAGCTATCACCTCACGTACCGAGTTGAAGCTTTTGATTCAGTACGAGATCGAGAAGTAGCAGTATGTTGGGTAGAAAAAGGACCATCTGATTCATCATCACTTCCAAAGTCCGAAAACATTTGTGTGTGATTCCACCTACTTTGCCTGTAGGAAACATGGAACGGACAGTTAGAATTAGGAACAAACATTAATTTCCCCAAACCTAGAAGGCTAGAACTACCAATGGATTCTGTTTTTTTCAGGTGTGTATCATCAAGACACCAACTACAAGACCATACACTTCCTTCCACCGAATAAAGGATACCTTGTAGCTCCTGAGGCCATAGACATGGCATCCCCATCCTCAGAAGATTTTGCCTTTCGCATTTTTCGCTCATTAATCTGGCAAACATCACACATGCACTCAATCATAAAAGGTTAAGATTGGAGAGAAAATATGTTCCTTTTGAAGAGTGGCATAAAACAATGGATGTTACCTTCCTAATATTCGTGAGCAATTTCATATGCTCCTCAGGCATCACAGCCTTCACAGCGTCTAAACCACATTTCTTCACAAGAATTTCTATGAGTGACTTGACCTAACAATAGGATGTGGAGTTAGACCAAGAAAAGGATAACAATGCATACTAAAGTTTTTGTATCTATCCTAATACAGAACTATAGCAACAAAACAAATATTATCACATCCACACATGTCTTTAGACTAGTAAAATGACAATAATTAAATAATTTTAACCATACAAAAAAATACTGCAAAATAAAAAACAACAGATACCTTAGCTTTAAAGGAATTCTTTGTATCACTTTGCCAGCTCAGCAGGCCCTCAACAACTCCAGTCAAGTGTTCATGCAATATGTCAGCTTTAGATTTAGCAACTAAAGCTTTGACAAAACCTAAGTTCGCCTGACCACAACGTCGATGCAAGTGTAAAAGTCAGACAAAATATTATAGATGGTTGAAAGGGTAAAGATATAAGCAAGAATTCTGTTGTGTGCTTTACTTTGACTATTTCCCGGTTGTTCCTTTGCATAAGCAAGAAAGTCTGAGGAAGGAGATTGTATGCGACTCCGATAAGCTCTGAGAATTCATAAGTCAACCGAGCCAACCCAGTTACAACAGCACTAATTGCATATGGCGTTTGACCAGCGGCCAGACCACCAGCAACCTAAACATAAAATCAGACAAAAATAAACCATATGATGAGTATCTTATGTATAGGAATACAACATAGAACAGAGATCTCATATTCAATTGTCGAACAATTAATCGCTATGTGCAAACACAAAACATGGCAGAATGGTACTGAGTACTGACAGAGGGTAAAGAAGTACCATGCCAAAGAACTGGTGCAAGCCCTCCTTCCCCTCGTCATTTCCAGCATTTTCACAGGCACGGGCAATTTCAATAAGCAAATCATAAGCTCTGTTTCTGGTTTTCTTGTTGGCCTGTCAATAAACATCAGCCGGTCACTGTTAATCACATGAGTTTATTTGGTATGCCACATGTATTAGCAAAAGCTGTCCTATCAGAATAAACAAGTACTCTCATGGACGACCAAACATGAAACTGCATATTATATAAATCATACTGATAGATGTCCAAAAAGGTGAGAAGCAAACTAATAACGTAAGTATTAAGTTTAGGTTGGAATTTCTGAAACACCATTCATAAAAAAACTTCCCAACTTTATTGTTCTAATACAGGTGAATGTAACATTTGAACATGAATATTGCACAGCTAAAACTTCTGCCAGCTACCTGGTTGAGATAAGCATTCCTGGTTATAAACTAATAGTTGAAAAATCCTCCAGAACCAAACGTAAACTTTAGATTACCTCCTTCAATGCAAGAAGTATTTCAGTGATGAATGAACTAATAATTTCTCTCTTTCTAACCATAGATGAATCCTGCAGATATAGACAAGTGTACAGTTCTTGTTACTGCTCTCCCGGATACAAATACATGTTTGTCAACAACAACAAAAAAGATACGGCCACCTCTTTTTCCCAACCTTCAAAATGTAAACAATAAGGTGGTATAGGCATTCGAGTCTGTAACGTTTCGAGGGAAATTGGCATGGTAGTGACGAAATCATCAATTCTGACAGGACATCCAGATTCTTTTCAATAAATTCAGCATCCTGAAACAATTAACATTGATTAAATAAATGGAACATATTATGTGCACAATTGTATGGAGAACTGAAAAATATTAACAGACCTTGAGCAGCATTGACAGGACCTTGTACGCTCTCTTTTGAATCAAAGAGTCGCTGTCCTATAAACAAAAAAATTGTGGTAAACTGAACTTAGATTCATGGTTACATGAAAAACATAATCTTAATTTGCATTAAACCAGATATGTACCTTAATTGCAGGTTTCACATAACTGAACAACACATTGATAGACTTTGCAGCTAAACCAGGCATCAATGAAGCTGCAAAATCCAAAAGTAGAGCCCTGGTATTCAAGTCAAGGCTTAAAATCAACATCAGAAATTCAATCAAAATCTACAAATAACTAAGAAATTTCAAGATCATAAACCATACAAACCTCTTCATGCTATTTTTGTTGGAATCGGCTTCAATTTCCATTGAACTATCATCCACAGGCTCTGCATTAACAGCCTTTGTAGCATCCAACAACTTTCTTATTGCATCAAGGAAGAATTTCCCAACAACGTTTTTGTCTGATATGGAAGCTATCTCACTTATCGCAGGCTACAATAAAGAGGGAAAATATGAAAATTAACTAATTAAGTACATAACTGAATTGCAATCATCAATTCAATTAATAGACCCACACAAAGAGAACTGTAATTTCAATCCACAAAATGTTAAACTTCCTTTATTGTTGGGATGACCACGCCTTGGCCTGAGGTGCTAGGGGTGAGGAGAGAGGGGGCGCGGCCAGTTGGATCGGTGGCGGCGAACTGGTGGCACCGTGCTGGGCACGGCGGCTGGCTGGTGTAGGTGAGAGGGGGAAATAATCCTTTTCTTAGATTAATTCTCCTCTGATCTTTATTAATCATCTCCTGTGCATTATATAGCACAGGCACCCTAATACATCATCTAATCTGACTCAACCACCTTAGACTTAATCTATCTAAATCTTCTCCTATTTTCACTCTCAGATAACCCTAATCGCCCTACCAACCCGGCGGCTATGGCTCAGCGCCATGGCTTTCTCCTATAGCCGACTGGGCCTTGGGCCTTCTATTGTACACCTTGCCGGTCATAACAATTGTATTGATGACAAGTTGTTTCCAACAGGAATAGTTTCATCAATCAGCACACAGAAATCATTGAGTTTCACTGTCGAATTTCAAGTGACATCATTGAGGATATGATGGGAGTGTGATATGAAGCTATAATCAACAACCCTAGCAAAGAGAAATATGCTCTTCGAATACTAACTCGAGAAGCCAAAACAAATAAGTCACCAAAAATATAAAAGCTTAACGTGTCCTTAGCTATAGGAAAATGGATCTCTCGAGTCTCGATGACTCAACCACAGCAACATGGTCAAGAAGTCTTTTCAAAGGAAATTACTTGATATACCTGCAATAATCCAATAGCATCATTCGAAGACATCAAGAATATAGAACAAAGTACTTCCAAAAGCTTAGAAGAGAAAGCACGTATCGCTTTCAAGTTTTCCTCAGCCAGATTTTGAGTATAACGTTCCTTTGCTCTTCTTTCAGATTTGCTTATTTCATCCTCAGCAAGAATGTCTTCTTCCCTAGAAACTGACAGAGCTTTTTTGTTTTGTTTGATTAAAACCTACAAAGAACACAAGATAATATAAAAGGCATTCAAAAGGGTAAACAATTTGTATAACAGAAACGGGACCATGAGAAACACCTGAATACTGGAGCAAACAATGCCATGCAAGGCAGGATGGTTTTGCAGAGTGTCACATAAAATATCTTGTAAAACTCTAAAATTGCTTGACGTATCACATGGGTAGTTGCAACAAGATGGTAACAAAGACCACAGAGAATACACATAACCTTCAGCTCTCTTGGCAGAGAAAAGCTTGTCATGCTTCAAAAGCTGCTCAGTTCATATATCCAAAACACAGTGAGAGTGCACAAAGTAAGAGCTCAGTCAAAAATCAAGTATTCAAGTTATTCTTATTCTTGTAAAGCAGAGAATTTTCAATGAATACCAAATACCTTAGGAATGTTTTTCTCTATGGCTCCAACCATACTCAGAATATCTCTTAAGAAAAATTGTAAACTGGCACCAACAATGTGCTTCTCCAGAATAGGGAGAATCCATTCATTTTCATCACTTATTGACTGAATCTGAAGAATTTCCAGAATATTCTTTGGCCCCATTGCAGCAACCGCTGAACCAAGACATGCATCAAGCTGCAAAAAGAAGGCAGGGATTGACTAATCAAAGACCAAATAAATTCTTGCAGTAGGAATATATGTTAATCAGAACATGACAATGCTAGTGCACAACAACCAAGATTTTTTGATTCCCCTAAGCAGCATTTTGACAACCCCCATATCCTCTACACCCTCCAGTCACAATAAGTCAAACTTTGGACAATGGGGGTGATTTACAAAAACACGACTTTGGTTATAATTTTTTGTAATATAGTTAGAAAACACAAGGAAATTATAATTGCCAAACTATTTTCCAAAACAAACCTACTTGTGTCATTTTCAAAAATCCCAATTAAATACATTAAAAGTAATTTACTCCGTAGTCAAAGTTTGGTTGACTATACACAACACAAAGTGACAAAACAACACTTATTTGTTACCAGAGGAAGTATGTGTTCTTATATTTGGTAAGATAGCTAAGCAAGGAGGATTTAAGTGTCTGTAGTTAGAGGGAAAAGGTACCTGCTTCCGAAAGGAAAAGTCATCATCTGACAAGTTTTGCATGTCTGCCAAGTTCCTGACTGCTTCGGGCAATAGATCAGCTGAAAACTCTCCTGTTTTAAAATGTTATAGATCTCAGCTCAGGAATTCGTGACCCTTAATAACAAGTATCTAACTAGCAGAAGTAAAAGAAATAAAATAATCAAATTCATCCAAAAATGAACATAGCAAGTCAGTTTGATTCTACAAGTATCGGAGCCCAAGAATAAAAAAAATGGTTGCCTGTGTGAGCTGTGACCAGATAAGACTAGAAACCCCAAATCTCCAATACAGCTAAGCTATAGATAACAAAAACAATGATCTATTGTCACCATCATAACTGACATGATGCAGAATGAAATGCATTAACATAATCATATACATGTGGGAGGATATGCTGAGGTACTGAAACACATACCTAGTTTGTCAAATGCCACTGAAATTACATGAAATGATCTGTCCCAGACGTCACTGTAGCGGACATCTAGCAAGCCTTCTAGGATAGCACATATCTTATCTATGATTGTTGGATCTGATTTCAACCCTTGATGTCTAGCCTTCATCTGAGCAATACCCTGTGACACCAAGGTTTCATCAATGCAGTTATCTATTAAACCTTTAAAACCCTCCAGAGATGAAAATCTCGCCTCTTCGAATTCACTTGATAATATATCTGACAAGCAATTAACAAAAAAAAAGTTCAGCGATGATCATGGCAATCTATGTAAGCATCATTGACCAATTAATAAATGCTAAGTTTATGAAAAGAAAGAACCAACCTCCAAGTGAGGTAAATATCAATGGAAGTTTTACAACACAAATGTCCCTGTTTTGCTTGTAAATTTTTTTAGTGCCAACATGTAGAAGTCGTGCAATTGAAGCCATTTCATCTCCTGATTTCCTTTCTGAAGACACTGACAGACCCAACGAGCACAGAAGGTCCAATAACACATCAGATTTGAGCTGTACGGTTGGACTCTCACAAACAGCATGCAGAATGTCCAGAAGACTCCTTATCAAAATTGGTTGATGCAAATCTAATAGTGGTTTAAAATATTTCAAGATAGTATTGGAAGGTTTGGAGGCCATAAGGGGAAGGCAGCATATCAAAGCATTCAAAATATACAGGACCTCCTTAGCCCCCTTGGGGCCTTCCTCTGATACACCTGTATTTACAGCACTAGATCCTCCAGCAAGCAGCAGAAACCGCTCAAAAGATCTTGTTATTGCTTCACTTGCTGGAATCAAAATTGTTTGCCTTTGAAAACTCAGGAGAACATCATGCAAGCATGAATGAGATTGTTTCCGCACCTATAACCCACCAAAGTAAGCCATGAATTAGTGAATTGATGTGAATGGACTACACATTTTGAGCATGGTTCAACTTTTATAGAAGTCGTGGCGAATGATTTCAAACTTCTCAGTGATACTAAATGATACTTTACAGTAGTTGTTGGTTGGCTAGTTTGTGACTCTAAGCTAGCTAGATGAGAAACGGTAATACAATCAAGTTCCATTACCGCATTGGCACACTCAATGAGGATTGAGGAGCATCATTAGTTACTTTGGAAGGGAACAAAATTTAAATGGGAACAGTTGGAGAGTGTCAGCTTTGTATGACCTTTAGCCGGTGATCGGTACTGAGGCGCAGAATCACAGTGTATAAAGGCTCTACCGCCTCCCAGTTCGCCCTGTCCCCCGCAGATATCAAATGCGCGAGGCATCTCAGCCCCGCCCTGACGCCTGAATCAGGCGTGGAAGGGAAATCGAGCACGCGCATCACGTCATCGGCGACCTCACGGCCACGGGCGCGCACCACTGCGGCCGGGAGGGCCGGCAGCGCCGCGGAGAGGAAGGCGAGGAGCGCTCCGGCGACGTGGCGGTCGGCGCCGGCGTCCCCCGCGCGAGCGAGCGGGGCAAGCGCCGCAGCAGCCGCTGCGAAGTAGGCTACTGGGGTGGCGGGCACTCCTTGGTCGCTAACGGCCTGCGCCATGGCGGCGGCGGTGGCACAGAGGTGCTGAAAGTCCTCCCGCGGCGAGCCGCCGAGGCGCGCGAGGATGGCGGCGGCGAGGTCGCCCTCTCCGTCCAGCAAGGAGAGGTCGTCGTCGCCGGCGGTGGATCGCGGGGTCTGTGGGAGGTCAGCCATGTCGACGTCGGCCATGGGGAGCGCGCGGGGGTATGGGAAGCGGCACGCGCCGACCGAATACACAGTGAGCTCGGCAGCTGACGCTCTAGGGTTTTGAGGGAGACGGACTCTCTAACTACGTCGTTTTGTTTCGTTGGGGCGAGCGGGTACGGGCTTTTTAAGTGGGCTATTGACCTATTGTTACACACAAAGGGGACCGATTTTTTTATTTTAGCCCATTATATGAAAAAAAAACTCCGTTTACATAGGATGGCCTGTCACGCTGGCCAGCAAGGCTGACACGGCGTCAGCGTAGCCTCAAGCTGGGTGTCATAGATTTTGGCGCTGAACATGGAAGAAAACTAGTTAGCCTATTTTCTTGTGCCATTCTCTCCTCGCGCGGGTTTTGTCCCCGCCGCCGAGGCCGCTCCGCTACCCCGGTCACCGTCGCCGAGGCCGAGGCGCCTCGTTCTCTCTCCCCGCCATCGAGGCCGCTCCACGCCGCCCAGCCCTCCGTGTGTCCGGTGGCAAGTATTTTTTAAAAAAAATAGTTACTTAACACATTTTTTAGTATATGGAGGAAAATTAGTGAGTATATAGTTAGTATATGGTTAGCATTTTGTTTACATAAGCATATAGTCAGTGATTATATAGTTAGTAAATTGCTAGCATATGTTTAACATATTGTTAGTATATTGGATGGAGGAAAGTTAGAGAGTATATAGTTAGTATATTGTTTAGCACATTGTTTAGCATATTATTTAGTATGTAGCTATCATGCGGTTTTCTGTGTTGGTTAGTGTGCATTGCAGTGTTGTTTCTTTGCATGTTTTAGAAATCTCACTGTATAGAGCAGGTGTTGTCAGATTTTTTACTGACATTACTATTTTTTTACATAGGTATCCGTCTGACTCGACCTTCGCCACCGTTAGCTTGCCTCATCCACGATCTCAGGTATACCTTGTTTTCGTACATTATGCAATCATGTTTGTTGCGGTCATTTAATAGTTACTATATAGTTATTAGTTAGTAAGTAGCTATTACTTACTTATTACTTAGTAAGTATTTAGACATTAGTAGATTAATAAGTAGCTATTACTTATTTATTACTTAGTAAGTATTTAGGCATTATTGAGTTATGAATACTTGTTTGCAATAGATGGACACCCTAGTGACACTATACCATGGAGGAAGCATGGAGGAAGATGTTTATGAGAATGTTAGTTTTGATGGAATGAAGAATGTGACGGTGATGTTCGATGAAAGGCCCTCTTTTGGCCAGATTTTCGCTAGGGCTTGTGAGGAGATTAGTTGCAATTTAAACAAACCTGACATATCAATTGAGTGTTTATTGTCCCATGTTGCATTTGGGACAATATTTCGACGGTTGATCTCCATTGGCTCTGAAAATGACTGGGTGAAATATGTCAAAAGTGTGATGACATTTGTTCCCCCATGTTTGTAGAGTACTAGATCGAATTTCAACTCTTTCGACCACTCTTTTTTCTTTTCATTTGCCTCTGGCTCAAGCCAATGGGACCTAGGACCATACAACCACTCTCTGGAATTACACTTACGCCCACTATATGGATGCAGGAGAATAAATTAGTAAAATTGTGCAAAAAATGACACAATTTTGAACATTTGTTATGTACTCACATTAGGACTGGGCACTCGGTTAACCGAAATTTTTCGGTTCGGTTTTTCGGTTTTTTTTAAAGTTCGGTTTTTGAAAAATGTCAACCGAAATTATCTTTAGAAAAGGAAAAACCGGACCTCCGGTTAACCGTATAGTTCGGTTCGGTTTTCGGTTTAACCGAAAAAACCGAACTAGGCTGTGCTGTGTTTCAGACTTTCAGTACCCTGTCCGCCGGCTAGCTGGCTGTGTAGTCCGAAAAAAACAAATAGCTATGTGCTGCATAGTACACGCCTACACGGCTTCCATCCCAGCACTCGGACGACTCCAAGGCCTGATCGCCTGTTATTGCTAATTTGCTATGCCAGTGCTATTGCTACTGACCGATTGCCAGTGCTGCATGCCTACATAGAATAATACAAGGAATTCTGAATTGCTATTCTGCATGCCGACGGGATTGAGCAAGGGTGCCTGCACCTGGGCCCAGGCAGCGTGAGGGGCTGAGAGCCGGAGAAGGCCCAAGACAGCAAGCCGCGTTTCTGAAGACTTGGGCTGAAATGGGATTATAGGCTGATGGGCTAACAGTTCGGTTTTTCGGTTTAAACCGAACTAAAAACCGAAAACCGAACTAAATTTCGGTTTCTGAAGAATGGTAACCGAAAAATATAACGGTTTGATCGGTTCCGGTTTTTTCGGTTTCGGTTCCGGTTTTTTCGGTTTCGGTGTTCGGTTTTCGGTTTTTATGCCCAGGCCTAACTCACATAATCACTGTCGGGACATATGAAATGCTTTGAAGTGTCCTCACATAAGACAGCACGATCTCTGCAATCGCATCGAGGCGGAGACTCCAGTCGTCCTTATGTGGCTAAGTCCTTCTCATCTGTCATTGATGGCGGATTCGGGAAAGGAGGGACCCAACGCTTAAAATGCTCATGACTATTCCTTCCGCACAATCAATTAGCGAAAAGGAAATATCGATGGTCAAATTTATCAGGACCGTCGATCCACTGAAAAAAAAACACTTCAAGTGCTCCTACATAAATGGAACGAAGCATTAGTACACATCTTGTAAACAATAATAACACACAAGTCATAAGCTACGTACGTTAAAACCGCCACAAAAGCAGAAACAACGAGCAGTCGTGTCCGGATGTTTGGATTTACATACCCAAGTTAGTATGTCACAGTCGCAATTAGGCACAGGAAGATCAGGAGGAACAACAACATTCTTACTAGATACATTTGGATATAACTCTCGAGGATGACCTCTCTTCGGCCACAACGACTACTAATACATGTATTTATCTAAGAAACGATTATATATCAACACAGCTATATGCAAATAGCAAAAATGATTTTAACTTATAAATACATGTATTTCACAAACTATCTAACAAACTGTAGTCATCATATGAACCATATATCCTAGGAATCATACCTAATAGCAATATAAGCAACAATCAAAACTAATTAATCAAAATATTATAACGCAATATACTTAACAAACGAACCAGTGAAACACCATACCTTGCTCTACAAAGTTTTCCAACTCGAATACGGAGATTGGAGCACCTCTGGGCGGTATGGAAGAAGATTGAAATGGCTTGGCGCAGCTCCCGGCTAGGAAACAACCGTTTTATAGGCCTTCCTATCTCGGCGCCAAGATCTGTGGCACCGAGTTAGGACAAGTCGGCGGCCATGTCATCCCTCGCTGCCGCTACCACGTCATACATCGGCGCCATAGGCCCTGGCGGCGAGCTGTACTATCTCGGCGCCACAGCCTATGGCGTCGAGCAAAGGGTCCAAACAAGAAATAAACCGCTCAGGGTCTAAACATGAATTTATTTCGAAAAAGGGACTAAATACAAAAAACGAACGAGGGGACGAGAATTGTATTATACACTCTACTGATGCCACAATGAATGGAAGCCATTAACTTACGATTAGACGGCTACAAGAGTTTTTGTGATATGGATAGTGTCTTCATCGCCGTTTTAAACCGGCTTTAAAAAAAGAAACGAGGGGGCGAGAGTTGTATTCTACACTCTATCGGGACCACAATGAATGTAAGCCATTGATTCATGATCAGACAGCTTCAAGATTTTTGCCAGCGTAGATAGTGCCTTCATCGTTGTTTTGAACCAGATTTGAAGAAAAGAAATGCCTTGTCGTGCCAAACATGTGATAAGTATAGTCGTGTCGTGTCGGTGTCCATCAATACTCTTTAAACTTCAAATTACAAGATTAGACTAAAATGTTAGACTTGAACTCCAAGTCAATTTAAACTAGTCTAGACCATAATTATCCATACAAAACATACCAGTGCATACAAATATCATAATATAATACATAAAACAAGATTAATTCAAAATAAAGATAGAGCCTTAATGTAATGTTATGTCTTTAAAAATCTTTCTGTTAAAAACTAACACCTCGTGAGAAAAAACCTAAAAAGAAAAAAAAGTACACCGGTTCCTCAAGATTTTGAGTTCAACAATCCATGAGTTGTCAGTACATCAAAGTTACGGTCTTACATACAACAGAAACAAAAGGGAGAATGAAGTAAATAGAGAGATTAAGTTCTCTTGCTCCTTTTACCTTCCGACTTCTTACTCCTTGTTCATTTTTTTGCCTTCTCCATCCTCTTGCTCACTATGATTTGTTCAACTCCTTGATCCTTTCTTTTGCTTCTTGATACTTGTTTTTGCTCATCATCTAAGTATATAGCTTCAAAGGTTGCTTCAAGATCCTTGGTTTCTTCTCCACAATGTGTTGCTTGTGTAACTCTGTCAACTCCCGATCCTTGATGCAAGACAGGACTTCTGTCGTGTCCATTGTGAGCTGGTGCCACTACTCCTTGAGCACTCTACCATCTAGACAAAAAGCACATTGTGAAGATATAATATAAGCATCAGTAGTCATAATATCTTTAGCAAGTATGGAAAGAATTGGACATGTCTGATTATGTCATTGCCACCAACTTAAAATGTTGAAGTTAGGTCTAAAGTGAGTTTTAGTGTCACTACCAAGGTGTGAAGAGAGCCCAAATAGAGTATATGCACTACCATAGGAACCCGCACATCTTCCCATGGGAATAGAACCAGGACTCGTCATAACCATAGATGTCATCACAAACCTCTGTGGCTTTATAAGAACCACCACCTATCAAGGATGTGCACTCAAACACGCTTCACCAAAAAAATTGACTCATATATCTAATACATCTTATTAACTTGGTACGGATAGATGGTGGGAGTTTATTATAATTGGTACCAGTTAAAGAAGATAAAGTCAAGAAAACTTTATAACCCCTTCATCTTAGCTCTCGAGTCAAAAAATGAAAACAAATCCATAAAGAATGGTTGTATCCCTATAATGTTTTAGAAACTTTATTTTCATATGAATGACAACATGTCTTAACAAATTCATTATTCTCATATGAGTTAGATGTTGAGTAACAACTTATGCATGTGCATTTAGATGTTTAGCAGTTTTCAAGATATGATGTAGGATTAAGGGTGATGTTGTGTAATAAACATTAGACAATGCAAAAGTTGAATCATATAGTAACTCAAAAGGATGATATTTTTAATAATACTTTGCCAATTATCAGTTAGTAAAAAAATACTAATACTTTTTTGCAAGGATGGGATGTGTTTAGTCAGTCAAAAAAATAGTTTGATGAGAAACTAGATGCTTAAACATCAGATAAGTGAAGTTCCATCTATCATCCATGCAACTCCAAATTTATGATGGAGGACATCAATACTGAAACAATATTACTTATAAGAAGTAAAAGTTGATTTGAAGCATTCAAAAAAATGTCATAGCCATTCTAAAATTTTCAACATATTCTTTCAAACGTTTCAAACCAATTTTAACAATAAAAAATGTCCAAACACAATGTTGTTGCACAAAAATAGACAAGTCGTCTTCATTCTTATCAAGATCAAGAAGATGTGTCAAAGATATGGTATCGATTATAAGCACATTTTTTTAGCAAAGATAGTGTATTGATTATAAGGACACTTTTAGTCTGATAGCTAAACCTACCACTACACATTTGATTCTCTCTTCTGCAGTATCACAAGGATGGTGCCTTCATCAACTAGATGCTAATAATGTCTTTCTCCATGATGTTGTTGAAGAGAATATATTTATGCAACTATCACTTGGTTCCGAAGAAAATATTCCTCCCCGTTATATTTGCGAACTTGTTAAATCTCTACATGGTCTGAAGCAAGCCCCAAGAGCATGACACTCTTAATTAAGCATCAAACTCTAAGAACTTGGTTATACTCCATCCAAAATTGACACGTCATATTTTTTTATCACAAGTAAAAGTTGATGACATCTATTCGCGTATATTCGGGTGATATTATTATTGTCAGTTCCTCCCATCATGTAGTGCGTGTCTTGCTTCACAACTTAGAGAAAGGGTTTGCTCTTAATGGTACTAGTTGAGATGGCGCGAAGGTGTGGTCGCAGGCAGAGGCGCATGCATTGACCGGAGAGGGTGCAACATGGCGATGGACGCGAGCAAGAGGATGGGTCGCGATGTCAGCTCAGGAAGGAAAATCGTGACGATGCGGTGAGGAGCAGACGAGCCAGATCTTCGCGGTGACACGTTGAGGACTCCCAGCTAGGTCCGCTTCCGCGAAGGCAGGGCAACAAGCTAGGATAGGGCCACGAAGCGGACATCTTCGGCTCCGTCGCGACGAATAAGAGTGCAGTCTAGAGGCCAGCCGCGACATCGCAGGGAAGAGCACGACTGTGTGGCGAGCGGGGCATCTCTCCACGGCCATGGAGATTGGAGGCAAGAAGGGAGGGGGCGACAGAACCGGTAGCGTCACACGGGGGAGAGGGTGTGGCTAGCAGTGGCGCATGAAGGAAGAGGGTTGGCGAGCGGCGAAGGCGCGATGATGCAGACGGTGGTGGACGGGCCGTGCGACAGACATGGGCGTGGAGAGGCCGATACTTGAGTGAGTTAACATGATGGCATCCAACCCAATGATTACTCCTCTATCTGCAAGTGAAAAACTTTTCCAAGTAGAAGGTAAACCATTGAACTTGGAAGATTTCAAAAATATAGAATCATAGTATGGGTCATACAATACCGTACCTCACTTTAACTCGACCGAACATTTTGTTCTCCATTTGTAGAGTTTGTTAGTTTATGTATTGTACTACCGTAAACAATAGCGAAGTGCAAACTAAATTTTGAGATACACAAGATGTAATTTGGATATTTGAATAAAGAGCATCAAACCATTCTTTATGTTTCCTAATGCCTTTCTAGATGTAGATTGGACGTGTTGTGTGGATGATAGAAAAACTATAAAAGGATTTGATAGTTTCTTAAGAGTCAAACCTTATTTCTCGAAGCGCTAAAAAATAATCACCTATCTCTAGATCTGGTACAGAAGCATAATATAAATCATAGTAAATGCATTTGCAGAATTGATGTGGGATTCAAAAGCTACTAGATCAACTCAAGATTCCTCATCCTACAACACCTACACTATGGTGTGACAACGAAGAAAGAAGGTAATTATTGACAAACTTGGTGTTTCATGCTGGTAGAAAACATATTGAGAGTATCACTTTGTGAAAGAATATGTGACACAAAAACTACTTGATATTCGATTTACTCCATTGGATAATCAAGTAGCTGATGGGTTTACTAAAGCTTTGCCCCTGCAAATTAAAACTGAAGCTTTTAAACATAATCTCACTTTAGTGGATAGTTGTGATTAACGAAATGTGATAAGGAATATGTATGATTGTGTATGACCAAACCTATGTAGATTTACTTAATTGTTCTGTTTCATATTATTCTTTCTATTACTAGCTGAGTGCCCGTGCGTTGCAACGGGAATATATAATATCAGTATACTACGATAACTTATATACAAAATGTGTGTTATACTGTTATGAGAAAATGTTTCATAATTCATTTGTGATTCTAGCCATACATAAATTTTGTTATTTTAATCTAGTTGTTTCACCACTACATTGCAACCATCAGTATCATGCAGACTTCGTATATACCACGATTTGTATGGTCTCATCATTGGAGAGCACGTTCCACACATGCCAGAAGAAATTCCCCCGTACATCGTTAGTCACCAGACACGCACCACCATACGCTCTTGCTTAAACAAAAAGACAAGTGTGTGTGTTTGCGAAGAGAATTAAAGGCAGGCCGGCACAAAAGCTACCCTGACGGTGGTGAGGATGACGAACTGGTCACTGCTGTCGATCCTCCTCTGTGTCACCTCCGACGCCAAGATGACGCCACAATACTTGATATAATAGTTGTCGAACGCGCGCGACATGACGAGTACCGATGACTCTTGGTTGGGCTGCCAAACGAAGTGCACCCCGGGCTCATCAGCGAGGTAGTACTCCTGGCCGTTGCACCACGGGATGCGCTACTCCACCACATACATCATGTTCGAGGACACTCACACAACGTCAACAACGTCCATCGTCCCAGCGCACAAGAATTCATGTCCGGTTAGTAGCGACTTACGTGGCAGGTTGGGCTTCAGGTGGGCGATGAGTTGGACGACGTGATGACGTCGTCGTCGGATGCGGTGTCCAGAACAACCCGAGAGTCGTCGACGTCTGCGACAACCATGAGCACCCCTGCTTAATGATGGACAGCGCGGTGCAACTGCTCTAGACCGCGTCCAAGCGGTGGCTTCGCGGGAGTTTGTCGTACACAGCGGCGCATGCGACCACGTAGTACTGCTTTTAGAGATCGAACTGACAGTCGCCAAGCTTCTTCTCGAATCGATGAGCGACGCCAACGTGTGCCTCCTGCTCATGGTGTTTGTTCGGGGTTTCAAGTAAGAAACATGAATTCATGCTTGTCGTTGGTTTATGAAAATGACTTACAAGTCTGATTCATGGAAAAAATATTACGAAGAATAAATGTCACACATGCAAAAAAAGAGAATTTAAGTATAAAACATTATTCAAAAAAGAAATTGCATACAAAACTTTTTTTTAAATAATATTAACTCCATTCAAAAATATAATTCAAGAATCCTGGTGATACTTATCTACTACTACACATTGTGCAGGTGTAGTAAGTGAGCTTGGTGAGAGATATAGTAGATGTGTTTCTTGTCATAAATATAGATATAAATATCTATGTAGTATAGTGGTAGCTACTCTTGTCCTTTGTTTGACAGGTCATGGATTCAAATCCCATTGAGAACATGTATTTTTTTTTAATTTTAGCTAGACGTGTGGCAGAACACGAAATGTATATAAGTAGTAGAGATACCGCCCGTCGCCGCTGCCCCGCGCGCGCATGCTCTGTCCCCGGCCACCGCCTCCGAGGCTCCGACAACCTTGCCCGCCGCCGCGCTGTCCGGCATGCGCTCGCGTGCTCGCCCGCTCCCGCTCCCACATGGATCGGATGCATGCGCCGCCGCGATCTCAGCTGCTAGCTCATCGTCTCCGTCGTCTGAATTGATTCCTACTATGACTATGAAGCAGTATATATATAATCAATTCAGATCTCACTTAGAACATGCGGTGCACTGTGCACAGCGACACACGGGGCCACTGGCGGTAACGACGCGAGGGGCAGACGCGCGTGCCCTCTGTCTCTCATCAGCTGGTTAAATTAGCTACCATTTGCGCCGCCGTCGATCGTCGTGAAATTAAAGAAGCGGACGAGAAGTTTCAAACTTAAAGAATGCAGCTGGGACAGCGACTGCAATCCGGGAGGGAGAGGGGAGATCTATGGAGGGCGCGGATGGACGGAGATCCCAGGTTTCGTTTTCAATTCGTACGGTGGTCTTCCACTGGCCCACTGCGTTTCGTCGTCTGTCGTCTCGAGTCTCAGCAAAGGCATCCGAGGCGGGCGGCGGCAGCCAGCCAGCAGGTCCGGGTCCGAGCCCGGCCTCCATTTCTTCACCCAAAAGCTTGGTGCTTTCGAGCTAGATATCCGCGGGCACACACACCACTACGACCAAGCTTGCTGCCTATATATACACACACTACACGCCTGCGGCCTGCCAGAGACTCGGAGTGCCAGCGCCAGTGCGCCACGCTGCCCTGCCCATGGTCGATCGTCTAGCTCATCGGCCAGGCAGTTCCTTTTTTTGTGTGTGTGTGTGTGTGTGTGACTGTGTGTGCCTCAGCGTCAGCGAGCTTCGCGTGCAGTGGCTCCATCGTGCATGCGGAGGGGGCGAGCAGACCGTGCTGGAGAAGCAGGGCACGTGCTCGTCGACCCGGCCCGTCGGCGTGGCGCCTCAGGCCGCCGCCGGCCGCTGGTCTGGGCCTCTGGGGTCTGCTAGCTGGCTGCATGCGCGCGGTCGATCGTCGCATGCAGCACGTGCGCTCCTTCTCCAGCATGTCTTCTCGCCCCCATCATCGTCGTCAGTTCGCCGGCCGGCCGGCCGTACGTGCAGTGCAGTCGTGCACTACAAGTCTACAACACCGCCTCGTCATGGAAGGGAGTGGAGGAGGGCTCATCGGTAGCGGTAGCCGGTAGGTCACCGACCGGCGGCGTACGTGCGGAGGGTGAGCTGCAGGTAAGAAAGAAATTAAATAAAACACGCTGGCTACCTGTGCTTCCCTCTACCAATTAATTTCTCGGTTAGGCAGGAATTTTATTTCCAGACGATAGCTATAGCAGCTAGCCAGCTGGAAACTGAAGCTTGGTCAGTAGCAGTGTATGTCTACTATACTGTCAAAGGATGGTGCCATGGGCGGACCTAGCCCAAAGGTCGAGTTGGGGGCCTAAACGATGGCCCAATGACTACTAAACCTTTGTAGCTGCAATAACTAAGACAAAATGTCCACTAAAACAAGGAAATTGAGTAGGTCCGCCCCGGGATGGTGCTCGAGTCTTTGACCTATATAATACTAGGTAAACGCCCGTGCGTTGCTACGGAATAAACATATTATGATAAGATATATTAACCTCACTCCACTCCCAGCACCTGCAGATTCAGGCTTTGGCTGGCCCAAAATTCGGCGAACCGGGAGCACAAAACCTTCACCAGCAATTTGCTTGACGCCAGGCGACTTGCAACTGCTATTGCTAGCTAGTAGCCATCCGCTACCACGGCAGTACTCCTACAAGGGTGGCGAAAAGAATAGCAAAAGTTGGACGCAACGCAAGCTCAGCAGCACAACAACTAAGGCCCGCCAGGGAGTGCTCTCTCTTCTCTGTGCTCTTCTCTCTTCTCTGCGCTGGAATGCAGTCGCACCTGTGAGTGCTCAGTGCTCTGGTCTGGTCCCAGCAAGTAGCCCCCGCCGCATCTCACCTTATCACTTTTCCCTCCTCCTACGTCTGTCTCTCTGGCTTTTGTTCGCTTGCCTAGGAGTATTTTTCTTTCTTTTAGATGCCATGTCTGATGTATGCAGCCACGCCACTTCGCAACTACAACTGGCAGAGCTTACACCATTCTACTACGGTTTAGTTTAATCACCTGTATCATCATCACAACAGTGAGAGATCCATCCATGCCACAAACGAGCATAGGAGAGAGCTGGAGTGTGCCTTTTCATCACCTTCTTGACGCTGGCAGCAGCTACTAATAAACGACTACTAATTAACTACTACTACTACTACTATTATTTATGCCTACTACTCACTCACACTTACTATCATATACTTATCATAGGCCTAAGAGCTAAAAAAACAACCTGTACTTGTTTCTTCTCTGTTGTTGTCTTCACTGTCCCCTCCTCCTTCTCCCACTCTGAAGAAGATTACACCTCTCCAAAGGTATTTCTTTTTTCTTTGTCAAAGCTTCTCTACGCTCAGTTGATGGGGTCGGCCATCATGTAGCCATATTAGTAGTTCCCTGCGCAAAACAGCCCGTCAACACACAGATTATGACCATCATGATTCAGGATCTATGCTGGCATATACATGCATCATGGTCATGGGAGCAGCAGCTAGCTTATTATTAATGGTTACAACACTATCAGAAAGACAGGCACAAGGAGGGCTCTTGTTGACACTTACTCCCATATTAGAGGAATGGAGGGCCCCCTCCCCCTTTTTTTGCTCTGTGCACCTCACACATCACAGCCCAATGGCTTCATGCCCAGGAGAAAACCTGGACAAATTCTGAACAGATGTAACAACAAAAAAAACAATAGTCTTAGATTTCTTTTGCTCACCCCACACGAATTGCTTGCAATAAGAGAAACAACACGTAGGAAAGATTTAAGCTAGCTGCTGAGAACGTTTACCTGGGCACCTGAAAGTAGGAGGAGCTGTAGGGGGCAGGTCGAGGGTGGTGGAAGACGTGGGTGCAACGGGACGATTAAGCCACACGACGAGGGCTGCTCCTGCTACCGTTCCGAGCGGCTGCAGCGGTGACAGCATCAGCGTATGAGGCCTCCTCCTTGGTGGGGGACACGAAGGGGCTGTTAGGCAAGACGAGCTCCACCTCCACCACACCATAGTTGCTGCAGTTCAAACGAGCAAAGAAAGAAACACGTCAGCCAATCCTGGACCGAAAAAAGATCAAGGAGATGGCAACTTGCACCAAGATACTGCTTAACAATGGCCAAGTATCTTTTCTCTGTTCCCCTACCAAATTCCCTTTGACAGTGCACTCCTTTTCCCACCCCTTTTGTTGCTTTCAATCAGCACCGCCTATGATATGATCGGCGCAGCCTATACACCTCCCTTTTTACAAATTGCTTTTTAGAGGCATATTAGCTCGTGTGGCAGAGAATAAATAGAGCATGTAGGCAAAAGGTGTGCTTTCATTCCAATCACAGATTGGCACCCCTCTTTGTCAAACAAACTATATATATAGGCCGCCTGTTTGGTTTCCTGAGTAACTTGTCATATTTTGTCTAACTTTTTAGTTATTCAATTCGAGAGACTAAGCAAAGTGTGGCACAGTTAGAGGGCAATAACAGCCTAGGTAAAGCAGCAATTTGTTCTATACTAATACTCGCAGAAGCATCTCTCATCTCTAAGCAAGAAACCGTGGCATGCCAAAGAAAACGGAAGCCAAGGCAGCACTCTGCTTTGTTCCTCCATGCTGCCTCTTTTTTCCCCATTCCTTTCCCCAAAAGAAAGAAATAGCCTAGTGCCCCCATTCTGTAAATATTTTAGTACTCCGCAACAACAACAACGATCCTACCTTTCTTGGAATCCACAAGCAGCATTGGGCGTCGCTGTCACAGGACCAGATTCCACCACCTCCTCTTCCCCAGGGTTGACTGCCTGCTTGGGGCTGCTGCTGCTGCCATCACAGCCACCACCGCCCTCTCCCAGCTGCTCCTCGTGCTCGCCTTCAGCATCAGCAGCAGGAGGAGGAGCACTCATTGCAAGGCTGCTCGTCATCCTCTTATCTGCAATCAGAGAGGATGGATGACGGTTGGATCCAAAAGTCACGACCATGGGGACTTGTCAGGGTCGAGGAGTGCAGACCTTGGATGATGTTGATGGCATCCTCCAAATGGGACACGTTGTCGTTCCCGTTGCTGCCGCTGCCTTTGCCATCGGTGGCTTGCCGCAGAGGCATGGGCGCGCCTGAACCGAGATGGTGGCGGCCCCTGCTCTTGAGGTTGAGGAGCTGCAGCCCCATGAAGCGGCACCCCTCCAGCTCTATGGCTTGCTGCAGCTCGGCTGCCTGCTCCTCCTCCAGCTTCCTCCTCAGGAACGCCTCGTGCTGGTTAGCCATGTTCCCGTACATCATCCTTGGTCCTAATTTAAACAACCCCAAAACCCAGCATGTTAATTCTTAAATCAGGCAAACGGTTAATACTAAGACAGCTATAAACATACTCCACTCGATAACATAACATCATACTTGACAGCAGGCAACCTTGAGCACAGTTAGGATAGAATAAAGGTCTAGAACACGCTTCTCCACATCAAGTAGAAGCACACGACCAATTTTTAAAATATGATGTTTAAGACAGGTAATTAGTTCCTTTGTTAACTATTTAACCTGTCCAGATGTCATACATTTAAAAAAACAAAAACATAGGGAGTATTTAATAGATAAAGAAACAGACAATAGAAAAGGATACATAAGCATGCCTCACTGGTGAATGGAAGATAATTTTATCTCCTCCATTCAAGGTAACCTTGGCAGCCTTGTCCAAAGATTTCCCATTGACATAGACAACTTTGGATTCAAAGACTTCAAGGAGTGCACCTCGCTAGAACAAAATGTCAGAATAAAAGGGGAATAGACCTTGAGCACAGTTAGGATAGAATAAAGGTGTAGAACACGATTCTCCACATCAAGTAGAAGCACACGACCAATTTTTAAAATATGATGTTTAAGACAGGTAATTAGTTCCTTTGTTAACTATTTAACCTGTCCAGATGTCATACATTTAAAAAAACAAAAACATAGGGAGTATTTAATAGATAAAGAAATAGACAATAGAAAAGGATACATAAGCATGCCTCACTGGTGAACGGAAGATAATTTTATCTCCTCCATTCAAGGTAACCTTGGCAACCTTGTCCAAAGATTTCCCATTGACACAGACAACTTTGGATTCAAAGACTTCAAGGAGTGCACCTCGCTAAAACAAAATGGCAGAATAAAAGGGGAACAGATGCAGGGAAAAAACAAAAAATAAATTCATAGTACCTTAGCCTGCTTCAGTCTACAAACATGTGAGACAGTGGATGATACGCCCAGTCTGAAATCATGATGTGCTCCATGACCGATAATGAAAAGCGCACCGTAAATAGAAAGGGTAGGGTGCTGTTGAAAAAAAATACAGCAGATGACAATCCATTGGTATATGATAAAAAGTTCAATCATTTTAGTTGCTCCAAAGAGCAATAATGAAGTTCGTTAACTCATTGAAAGGCACCTTAAATCCTAAATCTTATACAATATCATATGCACACAAGCACTAACAATGGGACATTGAAGTTTCTCAATAAATGCAGCCAAATGTCACATCACATACAGCCTATCCAATAAAGCAAAAATGAAGCACAAAACATCTTAATAACCTTGGCACTGAGATAGAACTATGTATGAAATAATTTTTCCACAAACAGAAAGTAAACAGAAAGCGTATCTGTGTATATTGCAACTGAATGGGGTTGGATGGTGCTTTCTTTAAAGTTACAACTTACAAGACTCGGAGCAGAGAGAGAACAGGTAAGGTTCAAGGTAGTATTGCATATTCCTAAGTTCTGATATGAGGTTTTATATGGTATTTCTATAGCAATTACAAAGAACGATTAACATGTGCCATGTAGTTCTTGGTAATTAAGGTCTCATCCAAAGCACGAGAGATCATGGGTGAGTTCTACTAATTGAAAGAGAAGTGAAAAGACAGAAGAGAAGTCGCACCATGGTATATTGTGAAATTAGTCTGCACCAGGGCTCCTGACGCCTGCTGGTGGCTACCGCTTGTGGCTTATTCAATATTCCAGCCACATTATCCTTTGTTTTCTTTATATGTGCCGATAAATCCTCCGATAAATCCATGGCTCTCTTTATCTTCGCTGTTATATCTTTGTCATTAGTGCCCCGCTTATGCCCTACACAAACAGGGGAACTCATCAAACCCTAAGGCCTGAAGCCAAAAACCGAAAGAACGTCGTAGGCACATCGTAGGGACAAGGCTCATACCGACCGGATTGGACTGACCCTCCTTGGGCCTCAAGAGGGCCTCCAGCTTGTCCATGGCGCCGGTCAGCGCCTCCAGACCAACCGTGTTGGGCAGTGGGCCCGCAACGATGCCGACTTCTGCCGGAGCCATCGACGGCTTCGCGATGTCTGCCTCCATGCACCCAACCTACCACCAGCGAGATCGCAATAACAACAAAATCACCCTGCATGCATCAACTTTTTGTTTGCCAATTAAAAGCTTAACAAAAGACCAAACTTTGGTAAATGAAAGGGAAATGCTAATGTCGTAGTAGCAACAAAGGCTATAGTATCCCATATATTTTAGCTATTACAACTTGCTAAGATAGTGTACTCATGTAACTTGAACATATGATATATGATAACAAAAAAATATCATTGATTCCTTCACCTTGAGCAGATTGTTGAACAATACCCTCCTACAAAGATAATCAAACTGAAAATTCAGAGCACATATATGAAATGTTCAAATGCAAAATATGTGCTCTAATTACCATTGTTCTTTAACCAAATTCATAGCATAGTTGTCCTCCATTAAACTGTGGCCAGCGCACTGCATCTCATCTGACTGTATTAAGGCCCTTGATTGTCTATCCCTGGTAGGCCCCGGGGGGCACTTATTTCTTTGGGCCTGTGTGCATGTTGATTAAGGCGCTTTTTGGTAGCCAAGCTACAGCTCATGACGGAAGAAGCGATACCACGACAGCACTCCCTTGAGGTACAATATTCTCCTCACATACAACCATATAGATCAGATGATCCGAAGGAGTATCTTGCAGTTATAGAATGGAATCCATAAATAAACAAACAAATTACCAGAGGATCAACAATAGCAGTGGTACAAACTAAGATAACGATCTGTGTGATCTGATGAAACCAGACCAGACAAAGCGTCATGTTGAAGTCATGCAGACAGTTACGGTAGCAATAATCAGAGACTTCAGAAACTATAACAGTGGGTCAATGGTACAGATCCTTGGACTCACAAATTAACAAAACTAAATTAAATAGTATGCACACGAAAGTGATACTTGTGGCGAAAGAAATTATGTAGCTCAATTCATTCTCTGTTTTTTGTGGGTACAGTACAATAACATGTTGTTCTTCTCATATTTGAATTCCTAAACTTTGAAGATCCTACAAATGGGACATAGCACCTGAGAATATAGGAGCAACTTGACAACACCAAACCTCTTAGACTCTCCCGCAGGCAACCTAATCGAATAAGGAAAGAAGATTTTCAGTTCTCAAGCAACCGAATCAAATCGCCAAAAACGTTCATTTCAACAAATCATCCATTGGTTTCAATTGATCATCAACATACAATTCTTAATTTCTTATCAAACAAAACATTAGGGGAACAGAGGGATCACGATTCACCAAACCCGCCATCTCACCTCGCTTCTTGTGTGGGCGCTCCCTATCAGAGTCGTACCCTTCCTCCCTGCCACTGCTACCCTCCGTGGCGAGGTGAGCGATGTTTCCCATGCTATGCGCACGTTTAAGGGCTAGGGTTGGTGGTGGCGAGAAGAATTTCTTTGTGAGTAGAGGATGGACGATGGAGGAGGATGCTAGAGGGGGAGGCGCACCTGAGAGAGGGGAGGAGGCAGGGGTCTCTTTGTCACCGCGCCGCCGCCGTCGGCCTGTAGCGACATCGACGGCCATCACATGCCTCCCAGCCCAGATCTAGCGCATCGTGGGCGCGGCGACTGTCTCGGGAGCAGGGGTAGGAGCAATAGAAGCTTCCCAATCACACTATTTGGTGGGATTGCGAGGTACGCGGGGGCGAGGACGCACCTTGCGTGGGTTGCGGACAGCCGGTGACCAGAATCCACGGACGCGGCCTTCCATGGAGAGAGCCAAAGAGTGGTCTGGAATCCACGCGCGAGGATTGTGCCGGCGAGGAGCACGCGCGGGATGTAGGGGCGGGAGGATTGTGCTGTAGTGGCGTCGCGAGGCGGGATTCGCGGTGGGCTGCGGCGCGGCGCGGGTGGGCGGGCGTGCGCGTGATCTGCGCGCGGAGGGGAATCGCGGCGGGGTGGGGGTGGGCGGGCGGGCGCGTCATCCGCGGGAGGTAGGGGAACATGATCCACGAGAGGTAGGGGATCCGCGGCGTGGGCAGTTTGCAGGGGAGCGCGTGATCCGCGGGAGGTAGGGGATCCGGGGCGGGGGCAGTCTACAGATGACTCTTAATATTTGTAGAGATATCAGACATATGTCACGGAAAGTCACGGAAGTCCATAGAAACTTGCATGAATTCTTTACGTCTTGTGTCCTCATATGGTCATAAACTCATAATCCTTTTGCTGCACTTTGTCTCTCGGTCCAAGGTAACACGCGCGCTAAGACGACGACGCCATCGATTTGAACTCTTATTTCTTTCCTGTCAAAGTTGAACCCATCACCATTTCTCCAACCTTCCTTTGTTTTCCATGGAAAAATTAGAAGCAATGTTTATTATGCGCCTTCTTGGGAACCACGTCTAGCTAATTTCTCGGGTGCACGAGGCCAGCTCACTCGATGGCTTGGTGCACTAGCGGACACTTCTTTGGCACTCACTCGCCAAACTATCAAATATACTTGGCGAACTATTTGTCAAGTATCACTTAGCAAAGATCTTTCAGTGAACCTGTCGTTGAAAAAAGCCTCATTGCCGAGTATTTTTTATCGGACACTCGACAAAATAAAGTCGACGTGACGACGACAAGCCGACAAAGTAAAGTCATCGTGACCGCGGCAAACGACGGTGATAGCGTCTTTGTCGAGTGCTCGACTCAGAGGTTGTCGGCGTTCCGAGACCGGGGGGTCCCTGAGCCGACGAGTGAATGTCGCCGCGTGCCCCAGCCCAGATGGGTCGAGCGCGAGGGCGAGCGCGAAGGGGGGAAAAGCGAGGCGGCCGGAGACTGGCGTGAGAGAGGTGGGAATCCCGCGGCCTTCGTGTTCGTCCCGCGCCCAGGTCGGATGCGCTTGCAGTATGGGGGTTACAAGCGTCCACGCGGGAGAGGGAGCGAGCGGCTTCGAGCGAGCGCCTGTCTCGTCCTCGTCCCCGCGCGGCCAACCTCCTCTAAGAGGGCCCTGGTCCTTCCTATTATAGGCGTAATGAGAGGATCCAAGTGTACAATGGGGGGTGTAGCAGAGTGCTACGTGTCTAGCGGAGGAGAGCTAGCGCCCTAAGTACATGCCGTTGTGGCAGCCGGAGAGATTTTGGCACCCAGCTGGTGTGATGTCGTGGCCATCGGAGGAGCGATGGAGCCTGGCGGAGGGACAGCTGTCGGAGCGGTTGAGTCCTTGCTGACGTCCTCTTGCTTCCGTAAGGGGGCTGAGAGCCGCCGTCGTCACAGAGTATGCGGGGCACCATCATTGCCTGTCTGGTGGAGCGAGCCAGATGGGACGCCGGTCTTGTTCCCTGCGGCCCGAGTCAGCTCGGGGTAGGGTGATGATGGCGCCTCCTGTTGACGTGGCCGGTCTGCGTCCTAGGTTGGGCGATGTGGAAGCTACTCCGAAGCCGAGGTCGAGTCTGTCTTCCGTGGCTGAGGTCGAGTCCGAGCCCCTGGGTCGGGCGAGGCGGAGGCCGCCGGCTGAGGCCAGGGCGGAGTCCGAGCCCTGGGGTCGGGCGGAGCGGAGTTCGCCGTCTTCTGGGGCTTAGCCCAAGTCCGAGCCCTGGGTCGGGCGGAGCGGAGTTCGCCGTCTTCCGGGACTTAGTCCGAGTCCGAGCCCTGGGTCGGGCGGAGCGGAGTTCGCCGTCTTCCGGGACTTAGCCCGAGTCCGAGCCCTGGGTCGGGCGGAGCGGAGTTCGCCGTCTTCCGGGACTTAGCCCGAGTCCGAGCCCTGGGTCGGGCGGAGCGGAGTTCGCCGTCTTCCGGGACTTAGCCCGTGTCCGAGCCCTGGGTCGGGCGGAGCGGAGTTCGCCGTCTTCCGGGACTTAGCCCGTGTCCGAGCCCTGGGTCGGGCGAAGCGGAGTTTCCTATGGTGCCTTCGGCAGGACCTGACTGCCTGTCAGTCTCACTCTGTCAAGTGGCACCGCAGTCGGAGTGGCGCAGGCGGCGCTGTCCTTCTGTCAGGCCGGTCAGTGGAGCGGCGAAGTGACGGCGGTCACTTCGGCTCTGCCGGCTGGGGGGCGCGCGTCAGGATAAAGGTGTCAGACCACCTTTGCATTAAATGCTCCTGCGGTTTGGTCGGTCGGTGCGGCGATTTGGTCAGGGTTGCTTCTTGGCGAAGACAGGGCCTCGGGCGAGCCGAAAATATGTTCGCCGCTGGAGGGGGGCCTCGGGCGAGACGAAAATCCTCCGGGGTCGGCTGCCCTTGTCCGAGGCTAGGCTCGGGCGAGGCGTCGACGGTCCACCGAAGGCAGGAGGAGAGCGGGAATCGCACACGCAGAGTCGCTGGCCGATGTGCACAGTTCCAGATGCGAGGGCACGAGGCGATTGGTGGGATAGGGAGCCACTGCCGTCGCCGCCAAGTCGGCGGCGCGGGAGGGGGGACACGACGGCAGTCTCGGGAAGGAGGGGCGGCGACCGCGACGGCGGTTCGAGTGCGGATGTGAGAGAGATAGACAGGGGCGGGGCATGGCGTCACCATGTGCACGCCCTTCTTTGCCTCTTAATAGGTAGTACAGATAAGTATCTCGTCGTTGAGGTAATCCCGAACCCCTCTTCCTCTCTTCATGTTTACCAGATCTGCTCTGGTCCGATCTCGTTTGAATTCTCGTTGTGAATTGATTGTTTGGGCAGGTGCTCCAGCAGGCTGGCAACGCTGCTCGAGACAACAAGAAGAAACAGATCATGTCGCGCCACATTCAGCTAGCGGTGTGGAACGATGAGGAGCTGAGCAAGCTGCTAGGAACTATGGCAGATCGTGGGCGGCGGCGTGATGCCAACATCCACCGGACTCTACAACCCGAGAAAGCTAATCAGAAAAGGGACATTGGCTCTATTATCTCTTATGAGTTCTGACCGCTTCGGCTGAACGAGGAGAGATAACCCCTCCTGCTTCTGTGCCTCATCTTCTTCTGGGTCTCCGCTCCCCACGAGCCTCTTCCTAGCGAGCACCCACTGTCTGTATCTCTCCTCTCCCAACCCTCTCTCTATCTCCATGTAGGTCTGGTCTAATGAGGCAGACAATTCCTAGGGGTAGGGGGTAGTTAAAGATGAGGAGATCCTAGCCAAGCCAGTACCATTTCAACTACACTACTACTGTACTACAGATCGAAGCAGAACTCCTCTTTCAACGGAGCGATGGCCCTTCTTAAAGGTTATCTGCATTTCATTTGCTTAATGGATACTGCACATTTTAGGCCTAGCTTGAAATCACTATAGATCAATTCGTTTATCCTTAATTCCTTATCCACCATCCAAAGAAGTCCCGACGACTAGAGGTCTTGGAGTTCTTTATCCTTTACTTTTACGTTAGTATTCAAATGATTACAATTAAAATATGTTTTTTATCTTCATGATTAGTATTATTCCAAATGTTTGAAACATGTTTGAACAAATATCTTATCTAAACAGAGTGTATTTATATGATATATAGAAATCGTATATCAACGCACGGACACCTAACTATAACCTTCTATATTTAACACTCTCTTAATTTAAAGGGTATGTAATTAAGTTTAGATTGTTACAAGTCTTTCCAATTTATGGGTCATTCAAAGTCTTAGTCATGATATATGGTCACATGTTGGAGCGAGCCTCAAACACAACCCGATGTGCGAACACATCGTCAAGGGAGAGTAATTCAATATTGATCGTCATGGAGGTGAACAATGGGCCATAATCGACCAAGAGCCCTGCTAGCGGATAGGCAAGGACCTCCTCATTGCGCATAGGAGCCACGACAACAACGAGCTTGGTGGCGAGCCCCATGATCTTGCGAAAGAAGTCGACGATAGACGGATCATGTTTATTCGATGTAGCAAGTTCCACACAGATTTGCACCATGTGCGCCTTCGTGGTCGAGACGAATTTCATCTAGAGGTATTCCTAGACCTCTTTAGACAACGTGGTACTGACAACATCATAAAAGATTTCCTCGATCATCAACGAGAGAAGACCACTCAACAATTGTCGGTGTTGATCGTACCAATGAGCATACATTTTTATGGAAACTTCAACGACACGTGCGACCATCTATGTGGTGATCTATTTCTTAGGCGAGACATTAGAATTAGTCAATCAAATTGTGATGTATGAGGATCGACGCCATGGTGCTTAAAGCAGTAGTGTCTGATACTCCGATATGAGAGAAGGATGTGTGACGGGAAATTAGAAATACTACCTCCATTTTTAAATAGTTGACGCTGACTAGTGCGTTTTTAAACTAGAAAGCGTCAAATAAAAAACGGAGGGAGTATTTCCTTGGCTCAGGTCTCATGTTAAAGTGGCATGAGGCAATGCTATTTTGGTTTGTACTAATGTATATATAGAGATGATTTACATGACAAGTAAAAACATTGTATAGATTTAGGGACAGCCCAGACCTTTTTATATGTTAAATAACAAGACTGCCAAGATAAATATTATGATTCTTTTCTACAATATATAATCTTCTATCCACATCACATATAACCTTCTGTTGACGCCGATCCGGGTGCCAATCACTGCGATGAGAACTGTCAGCGGTGCTCTCTGCGGAGGCGCGAATGGTCTACGGCCAGAGGCCGGACGGTCCGCGACCTAGCGCAGGGGCTAAGGTTCCTGCCTGACAATCCGAATGGTCCGTGTATGGTGGTCGGACGGTCCGCACGTGCGCAGGGGCGACGGAGTTCGCCGACAGCGTCTGAATCTCGCTCCCGAAAGGGACCCCGTCGGGAAGGAGAGTTTCTAGGCTTGTCTTGGGATCGACAGGCCACCCAAGACGCTCTAATCGACGTAGAGCTGGAGAGAGGTCAAGATTTAGAGAGAGAAATCTAATTTACTGTCTACTCCTAAGGCAAAAGGTAAAGTACTAGATGTATATTGATTATTTGATCAATTGTTGGTGTTCCAATCGGTCGTAGTCCTCCATATATATAGAAGGGGAAGTCTGGACCCGTTACAAACCGTCTCTGGAGCTAATTCCGCGGATTTAGCTAACAAATCCCGCAAAAACTCATAATCCTAAATGGCTCTGCGCCACAACGACGTATCGTCCGAACCGTAGACTGTCCAGCCTCATGGCAGGACCGTCCGCCAGCCAATTTGGTGCTCAACACCTTCTAAATATTTAACAAAGACAACATATTGCATAACAACGTGTTTTATCTTCACTTTGAAACGAATGGGTATACGAAGTGTTTTCTTCTCTGTCACGGTGCTGCCGTTTGTCAAACATATGACAAATATGATTACGACAATCCATGAATTGAATGAGCTACGATGGGAGCACTAGAATTAACTGAATGAAGAAGGAAAACACTTCACGCATGATATGGATCTGTAGTACACAGGCACAGTAAACCTACAGCTACAGTGCTACTGATGTATATGCCAGGCCAGATGACAGACGACTACACCAATCATACAGACATCGTCAGACACAACTATACAAGGCGGCATAACACATCAAGCACAAAGTTTCTTCTCTCTAAAATTTACAGCAACTACATTCCCAATGCATTGTATGGTATGATGGTATCAGCAGGGTCAGCCCCTGCCGCAGTTGAGTGACCGGAACGAGAAGAACGATCGATGAACTGCAATAGACAAAAGAAAAAAAATCAGAAGGCATTGGTTGAATGGAAGCTATGGAACAGCAAAATCAGAACGGAACACGTGCGTGCTGAGCCACATTCATTGAAAAAGGAACCGAGGAGAAATGGCAAGAAGGGTGATGACCTGGAAAATGAAGCATTACCTTTTGGTGATTTCTCTTGTGGGACTATCTTAGCAAGTTCATACTTTGCAGGAGAGGCAGCTACAAGGCTTTGCAAAGAGCACGCCGCTGCTGAAAGTATATGAAGCCGCTCAGCGAGTGCCATAGGTTAAAGAGCACAAACTGTCCATTCTAAATTACAAGCTATCCAATTTCCTTGAGAAGTGAGAGCATCTCAACTCCGACTAAAATTATAGAGAAAATTATAAAGATTAATGTATAAAAGAATACCAAACATGTAAATAGATTTTGAAAACACGGAAGAAGAGCTCTAAAAAAGAATCAAAACATACAAGTGCGCCTCTTTGTATTAAGCATGTGAACCATGGTCTAAAAAAAAGAATGTCAAATGACACGAAGAATTTTAGAAGAAAGGAGTACCTTGTGGAGACACCGGATAGCCATGTTTTGTATCATCAGAGGCAGCATCAGAGGAGCCCATCCTGCGCTTGACTGACCCATCAGCGGGCTGCCACCGGCCGCTGGCGTCGTGGACCGGCGAGGGCACGGGCGGCGACGTGCAGTCGATGACAGTGACCTCCCTCCCCCTGTGCTTCCTCCCGAAGCTCAGGAACCTCTTGAACCCCCTCACCGTCGCCTGTCTCGGGGACCTCGCCGCGCCGGAGGACCTGCTGCCCGGCGGCGTACTCGGCGCCGGCGCGCTCTTCTCGGCGCGCTTCTTCCGCGCGAGGGCGGCGTCCGCCTCTAGCAGCCGCTCGGCGGACTGGTCCCGCGAGCTGCACGACGCCCGCGCGCTCGGCACCGACGACCTGGCCGACAGATAGGACTCGTCGGAGCTCTCCCTCGCCGGCGCTTCTTCGGCGTTCGTCGTCGCGACCTCTGCTGCGGCCGCGGTAGTAGCTTCGGCTGGTGGTGCTAGTGCCGCCGGCGTCTCTCCGCTTGACTTGACGTCCGGACCAACCGCAGCGGCCGAACCGGCCAGTGTCCAAGGCTCAGAGAGCGCCGCCACGGCTCGCTCCTCGGCGGCGTCCTTGTTGTTGACGTAGACGTAGCTCGGCTCGGGTTCCGACTCACTAGTGACCTCCCCGTCGGCGTCGACCTTCTCTTCTCCGCCGTGTTCGTTGGCACCAGCGTCGTGCGTCGCGTCAGGTTCGCCGTGTGACACGGCTTCGTCCACCGCTCCGCGATCTGGCTCCGGCGAGGTAGCTCGTGTGTTCGCCGCACCGTTGCCGCCGCTGCCGTCGTCGTCCCTGCCAGCGAGCGACATCTTCGTCGGAGAAGCCCCGGGGGTCCCGCCGCCAGTGGCAGCATACTCGGCCGAACGACTCGGCACAGGTGGCGCAACCGTCTCGGCGCTTGGCTGAGCCACCGCCAGCGCCACATCCCTGCCGAGATCCTCGGGTCCGCCGGAGCTGTCATCTCGTCGGGGCAGAGGCCGCGGGAGCTTCCGCCCCGCCGCCGTCTTCGCGGGCCCGTGCCCTTCCACGGAGGTGCTCCTGCGCCGCAGAGACGTCTTGGGTCTGGGTCTCATCGTGTCTGCAGTCGCTGCCGCCGCGCGGCCGGCCGGCCACGCTCGGCTTTTCCTGTCGGCTTCCCCGCAGGATGCGTCCGGCTCCGACGGCGGCGGTTCGTGCGACAGCGCCCGCCGCCTCCCGACGTCGGTGCGGTTCCTGCTCATGGTTGACGACGAGAAGCTCCTGGTCCGCACGTGCCTCTTGCCGGTGACCCTCCTCGGGGCAAGAGCCGCGCCCGATGAGCTTCTCCTCCTGTCGTCGTCGGCGTCGTTCCGTTCAGTCTTCCTCTGCACGATTGCACAGTGGCATGCTTCCCGTGTCTATCGATCGACCAAACAGAGAAACAGCAGACCTCCAATCAAATTCCAAAAATGGCTATAAAAATGCCATTTTTTCTATGGGCAATGACATTTGAGAAAAAAAAACCCGATGAACTGATGATGATCTTGAAGGTTAAATTTTGCATCAAGAGGCCCCCCTGCGCGAGGGACAACGACGGGAATGACACGCGGGCACTATAACAACACGATTACACGAAGGAGAACGTGACGGTTCTGCCCGTGCGGTTCTGCATGCCAGGTGGATGCGGTGTCCCAAGCTTTGGCGCCGGAAAACACAACTTTTTTTTTGGCGTGATGAGGTGCAAACTCTTGGACGTTTGATGCTTTGCTTTCCCCTTCCTTCCTTCTCCCTCTCGATTGCATATAGTTATGCTCGTATATGTCGCCGGCTCGCCGCAGGCAATACGCACGCGGCGTGGTTGCAGCACTGTCAGTGACCAAGGACAAGGAGGGACAAGGAAAACAAAAGAAAAAGGTGTGAACTGGAGCATCATCCGATTCCGATCTCTGCCAAGCAAGGAAGCGTGCTTTTGCCGGACGTTTTGAACGCACGAACGGCAATGGCAGTTATCCCAGACTCTTCCAAAAACGAGACGAAACCGTTGACCAAAAAAAAGAAGAAAAGAAACGTGCAGCTAGCTCGCGGTCGCAGTAGCTTCCGCGTGGCACGCGTAACGGAATTTACCGACCCCGTCGTCTCCGTCCTCCGTCGCGGTCGTCGTCGGGTCACCGGGTCCGGCGCGGCCGGCGGCGAGCTCGAGCTGCGCCCAGAGCGCCTTGACCTCGGCCTCCTTGCGCTCCATGCGCGCGCGCCACCCGTCGCGCAGCCGCTCGTCCCTCCGCCGCGCGTACGCCTCGTACTTCCTGCCCCGCACGTCGCCGCCGCCGCCTCCCGCCTCGTCATCATCACCCGCCTCCTCCGCGCCGTCCCCGGCGTCGTGGCGCTCGCGTGCGGTGGCGGTGGCCCCGGTGGTCGTCCGCTCCGCCAGGCGCTGCTTGTACCCCGCGAACTGGCGCTCCAGCTCGGCGGCCATCGCCCAGAGGTCAGCCGCGCCGGGGCCCGAGCCGCACGGCATGGTCGGTCAACCCGCCGTCGTACCGTACGCCGTATAGCCAGGCGGGCTCCGGTTTGTCCCGTCCCGTCGATCGGCCGGCCACCTCCTGCGCGTCGCGCCGCGCGGCGCACGCGTGGGACGGGAAGGAAGATAAAATGGGACGTATGTGCGCGCCCGGAACGTCTCGCGTCCGGGTTTTTTCCTTTTTGACTTTGTGGTGGTGAGGGCCTCCGGGACAGCGAGGTCGTATTTCTGTGGTGGCGTCGTGGGGCGCACGCGCGGCGCGGGTTGCCTGCTGCCTCGGAGTCTCCGGGGCTGGGACGGCTGGGGGCGGGCCGGCGCGCGCAGACTTGGGCGTGCGTGGGCCAGGAGGACCAGCCGAGGAGACGGGTGATGCCAATGCTTGCGCGGTGGCGTCGGCGCGCGGTTAACTACTGCCGGCTGTGGACAGGTTGACATGCATGTCATTTGCCCCGGTGGCGAGCGAGCGAACGTGCCTCTCCTTCTGCTGCCGCCGCCTAAAACGAAGCGAAAACATACGACATGACGCGGTGCCCGGCCAAATGGACGAGAGCAGCGGCCGGACACACGCCACACGGTAGCGTACGTGCGCGGCGCAGGGACCCGCCGGGCGGCGCGTCGTCGTGCCAGGAAAGTAGAAACTCATCAGACAAGGATCCGGTTCTTTTGGCCCTTGTAGTACGCGACGGCGCTGCAGCGCCGCTCTGGCCGTCTGTCCGTCCGAGGCCGAGAGAATGGGCATCCGAAGGCCTGGGCGCCTGGCGCAGAACGCCGGCGTCCGTTGCGTGCGCAGGCCGCTGCCCGTCCTGGCATTGATCTCATTTACGCCGCCCCGGGATCGGGATGGATCGTGTCAGTGGCACCCGATGCAGCAGTAGGGCTACACGCATGTACGTGACGCATTTATGTTCGGTGCAGCCGCGCAAGCTGCATGCGTACAGTACAGCGACGACGCCGGCGCCTGGGCGGTGGCACCCCCGGCCCAGCCGTACCTCTACGCCTCCGTGACTGGAGAGCCGATCATTCGTTTGTAGCCTGAGCGTGCTCTTGTCTGTGGGGGTGTGCACGGCCTGGGGCCATCTCTTTGATGCTGCTGCACTGCATGCTAATCTTCGTTACTAGCGTCACGGGGATCTAGTGGTACGGGTACGGCTGTGGAAGCCGCAGGCCGGCACAGACTAGTGTCAGCGCAGTTAATTAAGGGTCTGTTTGGTTGGGCTGTGGCTGTGAAAAAAGTTGCTGTGGGCTGTGAGATGTGGAAAAAACTGCTGTAGGCTGTAAGTTGTTGCAAAGCTAAAAACCGTTTGGTAGAAACCACTAAAAGTAGTTAAAAATTCTTCGATATATGTTTTCACAGTTTTATCCGAAAAGCCACTAAAAGCAGGTCCAGTGGTGCTTTCAGATTTGCACTACGAGAAAGTTGGCTTTTCAAAAAAGCTGTTTCCTAGATCCAGCCCTTTGGTTGGCTTTTGGCTTTTAGGGGGGCAAAAGCCAAAGCCAAAAGTCAAACCAAACACACCTAAGCTACCTAGTGGAGCGACCACTGCGACCGTACGTCCCATCTTCCCGTTCCATTCCATTCTATTCCATTGCATCGCATCTCGGACGCGCGTGACCTCTAGCTCGCTCTCGGGTTACCCGGAGGGACGCAGACGCAGCTGCAACTGCAGCCTGTCGCTTCGGGGGGTGCAGTGCAGCGATGGCGCCTTAATTCCTCCTGAGCGTCGTCCAAGTGGAACACAAGTGTCGAACTATACTGCTCGCCGCCGGAATGGTACCGGAGGAAGTTGCCGGCGAGTTCAGCCTCCTCCTCCCTCACTTCTCCCATGACGCTGACGCACGAAGCAAGATCATCACACCACGCCATTCAGGCCCAATCACACGTACCTCAGCCTTGGAGGCCCGATTCAATTTTACTCTGCAACAGAGCTGCTCCAACCGTTCCTTAAGCAAATTTCTAAATTTTAAAAGTTCTTATGTAAATCTATTTCCACCCTACATGTAGCAACAGAGCTGAAATTCCCGAAAAAACCTGCGGCCATTTTTTAGCCTAAACAAACATGTAGCAACAGAGAGCTGGAACTCCCGGAAACAATCTGCCCGCCAATTTTTAGCCTAAACAAACTGCGGGTCATTGTTTCACACCCTCAATTTCTATCGCCGCCACAACCCGACGGCCTTTTATCGCTGCCACAATCCGACGCAGACACCCTGCTGCTTCGTCAACCCGCGCTGCAACAAGCAACGAGCACAGCAATTTCCCGACAACGCTTCCGGCGGGGTGGCGAGGGCAAGCCCTTTCGGTGCACGAACTTTGAGATCGTGGAGCTGGTGTCCCTCAGCGAGCAGGCATAGGTCGAGTGCACACCACCGGTGATGGGCTCGTATGCGCCACAACAAAGGGCTACAGGTGTGTCACTCTCCTCCTTTGAAACTGCTAGTTCTTGTTGGTGTCGGAGGTGAAATTCTAAGGTGGCTTCGAAACTGGCCTCAATTGCTCAATGCACGCGAAGGAACTACTCATTGTGCAGTGTGGAATACAGATCGATTTTAGATCAGTTGTAGCCTTGTAGGTTCTTCATCCGTAGGTTAGAAAAAACTAGTTTTTGTTCTTGAATGTTGGCTTCAAATTTGATAGAGCGAACGTAGTAGCACACCGGCGGAGAAGTAGCAACCACAAGGATCATGGTGGTGCTAGCACCCAACGTCCCCTGCCGCCGTGGCTGCCTATGCCGATCTTCTCCAATATTCCAATAGAGCGAGTTACACGCGCCGCCGCTAAAGAAGTATAGTTGGAACAGAAAAATACGAGACAAAAACGCTGACATGGCACAATTTAAAAGTATTTAACAAGATAAATATCGGGAACCGGTGGAGAGCAAGATTGTTCTTTATTTCCTATATGTATTTAACAACTTACTAAATCTAAGTTTAGAGAGTTTTTTAGTAACTAGTGGAGATGCTCTTAAGGTAGGTTAAATATAAATTTATAAGGAGACTATTCCCTCCGTCCAAATTATAATTTATTTTAGACTAAACATATATTTATTAAATAACCTATTGCACTGCAGGTTCGTTTGGAAAAAAATAATTTGTGCACTTTACAAACTGTACATTGTAGCTCTAAATTTCTCCTGCAAAATAATTTCAAAGACACCATGATTATATTTTTTCTAGACTAAAGGAGTAGTTTCATTTTGGTTTGTTGAGGATGTGTTTAGTTCTGCTTTTTGAACCTGCTTCTACTTTGAAAAAGCAAAGGATGAACAAAGGGGTTCAACTTTTTTTGTAAACATTTTAGAAAATTAACTTTTATGTAGTATAAATTTGAAAGCAGTTTAGACTCTGCTTTTGCTGTTTATCCACACTCACCATGTTAACAAACATATGTGGTAAATAGAAAGTAAAATAAGATTGAAAATAACTAAGTGTTATAATAAATAAATTTTAAAATAAATTTAAGGAAAAAATAAAACTAGTAATAAAAAAATATTTTAATAAGAAATTATAAAAAATCAGATACATGATTAAAACATATAGTCAAATAAAGTGTATATCAACAATATGTAGTTTATTTATAATAGACAATTCATTGAAGTTTGAACCAAACGAATTTTCGCCTTTTCACAGCGAACAATTCATAATAACCTTTTCAGATTAGATAGTAGAAAACAACTTTTCAGAGTAGACAACATAGTCAAACGCACCCTAAATTTAGCAGGTGCCAAACGATTTTTAAGAGAATCAGTGTTGACTCCGTTGGATTCTCTTGAATCAACCAATAAGTTGGGCGTTAGAAAATAGGAATAAATTGTGCTACCTATCCTTAAAACTTATTTAGGTGTGTTAAACGGGTCCTTAAAATTTCAGAACAGCCAATTAGATACATAAAGTTCGTTCCATTATTATTTTAGTCCAATAAGATGTGAATAAGACCTGATTAGCCGACGTGGCCTTGCCACTGTGTCGTCCACGTGGTATGACATCGTCGGAGCAGGACACGCAAGGCTGCCACGTGGATGACAAGGTGGAAAGGCCACGTCAGCTAACCGGTTCATATTCACAACCGATTGAAATAAAATGACACTGAAACAAAATTTAGTGATCCAATCGGCTATTTTGAGAGTTTAGGATATGTTTGGTTTAGGGTCAAAATAGGATGAGGCAAGGGCGACACCGTCCCTCGATTTTTTAGGATCACGTCGTCACTAAAAAATACTCCAAGGTTTACTTCGCCCTACGTGACTCTCATTCAAACACTATTTAAACTGTGACCGCTTCTTCCATCACTCCATGTACATCTAACCAAACACACTCTTATAGTCGGGTTTAACGCACTTGAACAAGTTTAGAGACCGCCACTGGTATATAAAAAATAGCGTATCTAATTCTATTATGCGTTGAGTTTGTACTTAAAAAATAAAAAATATTTTAACCATAAAATCACTTCTACCAGACAATAAGATCTCATAGAAAATCAAAACGTGATAGAAACCTAGCAGAGCCAGGCAAGTAGACATTTGACCGGCGATATCTGTGTCTGTGGGTCAAACGAAGCATGTCGTCGACTCGTCGTACACTGTGAGCTGCCCCTGTCGATTTTCTGTGCTTGCCGTCGGTAAGCCCCCTATCGGCCATCGTTCTCATCACACTCTTCTGCAGTTCTGCTTCCCACACCTCCCATGGCGCGTCCTCTCCCAAAGCCCTAGCGCTCTAGCCCCCGAATCCTGCCCTCCCCTCCCGCCAGAAGCCCGCCCGCCTACCAGCCGCCACTGCTCCCACCTCGCCCGGAGAGAGTCAGTGCGAGGCCATGGAACACCACCACAAGCCAGGCCTGCGTGTGCGCCTCCGCATCACCGCCGCGCGGCGCCGCGCGTGGCTCTCCGCCTGTCTGCGCCCCCCCTGCCGCAAGCCGCCGCGCCGCGACCACTCGGACTCCGTCCACAAGGTCGCGCGCCGCGAGATCGGCGGCGGCCACCGACGCCCGCCGCGGCCCGCGGCGCCCTCATCCTCCTCATTCTCGTGCCCTGAGAAATTCCGCAACTTCCAGCTCCAGGTTTGTCCTCGGCGCCCCCCCTCCCCCCTCGTAGCTGTAGCAGGCTGTCCGAGACTCTAGTCGCTACGCCGGCTGAGACAGGAAACTGGTAGTTCCGTAACCCTTACAGTCTGTTAGGCATGTCTTGCTCGATTTGATCCTTGTTATGAAATGGCGATACTCGTGAAAATGTTAGCATAATGTTTTTAACTGAATAGCTGATAGTTCTGTGAACTGAAGTTGCTTGTGGCAAGGTGTGGGTGTTGCTTGAGACAAGGTGTTCCGAGAGGGTATAGCTCTGGCTAGATCTGGGAGTCCCAACTGTGAGGAACATTGATTCCTAATGTCGTACCCTAGTACTGTAATGTTAGGATTGCATGTTTTTTTCTTCTGAATTCTACTTGCAGTTTTTACTATGTACTCTCTCCGTTTTTTTATTTGTCACGTTTTAGTGTAAAGATAAACTAGTGAACGACAAATATTCGAGGCAGTATGTATGCTTCTGGGTTTCCTTGACATGGATTCCGCATAACATACCTGGTATGACAAAGTTTGCAATGACTGGACGCATAGTTGTCAATAGTAATTGGTAGGGCCACAAATAACTTGATGCACGAATTCCAAATCACAGTCTGCCATTACATGCTATCGTCAGTTTGCATGGCAACACTTTCTGAAAATGAACATACCTTAAAATTTTGAAATCTACGTTGCTCATTTTTTTACTTTTCCTGTTTTCTCGGATTCAGAACACTGGGACGTTCCTAACTTTGTGTACATTTATCCATGCAATGTATGAAGACTGTTGTTTGTCAGGAATCTGGAAGGCTATTAGATGTTAGTTTAACAGCAACCTGCCGGCTTTCATCCTGGCCTAGGTGAATATTTTTCTCCGAAAACCAATTTAGTCCATTGTTAGTAATGTTGAAATTTTTATATCGTCTTAAAGGGGAAAAAATCATCAAAGAGGGCATTTAGAAAGAACAAGATGATACAAACAATACGAAAGAGAAGATAGCAACCTGCATTCGAAAGGTGGTCTCATAGGTGCGTGGAGGCAAAGCTAAAAATATTTGTTTGTTGAATGAGGAAGTTCAAAGGGCTATTAAGGAAAATAAAGAATGGTACATATGTTTGTATCATGACAGGAGTGTGGACAACATAGAGAAGTACAAGATAGAAAAGAAGACTACAAGACGAGTTGTAAGTGTGGCAAAGGGTAGGCCGCATGAGGGTCTTTACGAACGTTTGAGTGCGAAGGAAGGAAAGAATGACATATATGGGATGACTAGGGTTCGTGAGAGGAAGACAAGGGACTTCACCAAGTTAAGTGCACTAAAGATGAAATAAAGCACCTCTTGGTGAAGGAGGATGAGTGTTGGGGGCCTTCGTCCTCCGAAGGTCCTCAAAAACATGATTTGACAATGTTTTCCAAGTGGATTATGTGAACAGGTACCTTCGGACTCAGAATTACGAACATGAAGTGCGGTCAGGACGAAGCCTGAACCAGACGAAGGACGGGCTGATTACCAAGCTCCACGAAGGATGGTACACAGCCGAAGCTGTGCGCAGGGAAGCTTCGTCGCGATAGCAGAGAGGGGAACCGACTTAAAGATGAAAAGACTACGTGGACCTTGTCAGATTTCCATAAGTTATTGACAAATGTAATGGACATAAATGTAATTTTACGTGGGCTGCGTCCCGCGTCTATAAATAGATGAACAGTACTCCCGTACTGTTCACGCTGACTTGGCATTTGCTTTTGCGTCACGCTTGTACTTTTTATCTTCTCTCAGGACCGAAGGTACATTTGTAATTTGAAATCATTTCTATTTTTCCATGTTAATAAAATAGAAATGATTCTATGATGATGCTTATATTATATTTCATGCTTTATATGAATCCTTCGTCATTACTTGTTATGTTTACGAAGGTATGTCTCTTATGACCTTCGTCCGAAACTCATTATTTCCCGAAGGGACATAATGCTTCGAAGGACGAAGGACTTTAACACTTAACACTTTTTATGTTGCCTTGTTCTTAACTCTTAGCATTTGAGAACAAGTCCCCAACATTGGCGCCCACCTCCGGTGAACTCACTTCCATTTCTTGAGCTTTGAATACCTTCGGCGAGCGTCACCTTCGTCATGCCGCCGAAGAAGGCTTCAACAACAGGAGCTGGCACACTGCAGTCGCTGGATCCCAATCAGGATGTTATTTCTCTTAGAGAAGCCCGAAGCCAGAAAAGGAAGGCTGTCAGTCCAACACCTCCGGATGATGATCTTGATCAGGAAATTCAAAATTTGGAGATCCTTCAGCAACAAGTTCAGCGCAGGAAGGAAAAGATGGCTCGTCTAGCTGATCTTCAGAGACAGATAGATGAAGCTTCGGAAGAGGTCCGTCATTTCGTTCAAGGCGATCAAACCCGAAGGCCTCCACGCAGAGAGCTTCATCAGGAAGATTTCCGCAATGAAGACGACTGGTATGAAGATCTCCATCATGGAAACTTTGCTTTTGATGATGCTTCTCCTCTTTCAACAGAATTGCAGGCTACACCTTGGCCACAGACTTACAAGCCACCCCAGCTTCCCATATATGACGGTCACTCAGACCCGAAGCAATTCCTAATGAGCTACGAGGCAACAATATCTTCATACGGTGGCAATACGGCAGTCATGGCAAAATCCTTCGTCATGGCCGTCAGAAGTGTTGCTCAGACCTGGTACTCTTCTCTTCGGCAGGGACAATCACTTCTTGGCAGAAACTGAAGGATATGCTCATAACTAGTTTCCAAGGGTTTCAAACAAAGCCGGTCACTGCTCAGGCCCTTTTCCAGTGCACCCAGGACCACGAAGAATACCTTCAGGCATATGTCCGAAGGTTTCTGCGTCTAAGGGCACAGGCGCCGACAGTGCCCAATGAGATTGTCATTGAGGCCATGATCAAGGGGCTTCGGCCAGGGCCATCAGCGCAGTATTTTGCCAGGAAGCCACCACAAACGCTGGAGAAGCTGCTCCAGAAGATGGATGAATATATTCGAGCTGACAATGATTTTCGCCAAAGAAGGGAGGAGGCCTTCAGATTTTCTGAGATGACCAGGGGCTTCGGAGGAAGATTCTATCCGAGGCATGTCAGATCAATTCATAATTCCAATCAAAATGATGATAAGGGGAGCCAGCAGCAAAGGCCACAGTACTCCTCACAGGCTTCGGGGCAACAGCAAAGCTCCTTCCGACCACCAGCTCCAAGAGGCAGAGGCGCCAGGGGCTTCGGCGGAAGATTCGGGGATCAACCCAGAAGAATATTTTGCTTATTCTGTGGTGAAAACAAAGGTCATACTACCAGGATGTGTCATGTTACCATTCAGAAGCAAAAAGAGATAGCCGAAGCTGCCGCGCAACAGGCTCAGCCGAAGCAGGTCATGCACACTGCTTCGTATCATTCGCCCTACATCCCAGAATATGTGGGCAACCATCCTGCAGTCTCTGCTGCTTCGGCAAGTCAGCCTTCAGCTTCCTGGCAACAGCCCCCGCCTCCACCTCCGTTGCAACAAGGCCAGCAGCCAGAAGGGAGCCAATATGCTCCACATCAAAGGGACTTCAGAGAACAGTCCGAAGCTCGCACGGTCAACAGCACCGTGCCAGAGTCAAAACACATCTATTGACAAATATCCTACCTTAATAGCAATCTTTTTCATTCAGTTTTATTTTTTGTAATAAAGGACATTGTTTAGGTTTCATGTAATTAGTTTCGTTGATTCCTACAAGAAAAATATGTTTTCTTCACAGGTTTGTGATAATAAAAAGGACCTTCGGACTATCGAAAATCCTTCGAAGCAACAAAAAGTCGTTCTAAGGAACGCAGAGTAAGTCTGACGAAGTCACAAAAAGTCGTTCCGAAGGGAGCGCAGTGTAAGTTTTCTGCTCCAAAGTCGTTCCAAAAGGAATGCAGAGCATACAGCGAAAAGTCAACGCTGATACCGCCTAAGTAAAAGGCGAAGAAGCTCCAAAGACGTTCCTAAGGGAATGCAGAGCTTATACCGCCTAAGTAAAAGGCGAAGAAGTTCCAAAGACGTTCCTAAGGGGATGCAGAACTTACAGCGAAAAATAAACGCTGATTCCGCTGAAGTAAAAGGCGAAGAAGCTCCTAAGGGAGGCTTATAATGAAAAAGTCAGTATTGATACAAAAGATTGTGCCCCATTGCAGGAATGTGCGTATCTTCGGCACAAAATATCATTTTGCATAACATAACATCATCACATCATTTTGCATAGCATAATCATCATACATCATGGTGCATGTGGCACAAGAAGGGGGCATGTTATCGATCTTCGGAAAATGCTTTGAAAAAGGGCAAATCATGCCAAGTTACAGGGAGAAACAATATTGATTTTCGAGGTATAGCTTCGGAGATTATTTTTACGAAGCTTGGATATTTCTTATCAGAACACTATGGATATTGTCGTGATAAATGATAAATTCTTCTTCACGAAACATGAAAAGAAGGGAAGGTGTTTTTTCGTCGAAGACTCAAAAATGGTACGTGTTTAAAGTTTCATGCATCGTAAAGAATTGAATCATAAAACAAGTATATTACATACAGGATTACAAAATATTACACAAATCATATATCAAATGTTTTTTGCAATAGCACTTAGTCTTCCCTAAGTACTATCTCTGCAGCTTCGTTCAGCAGTCGATCGACAACCTGATCCATGATAGCTTCGGCCATCTTTTTAATTTCGTCGTCATCTTTAGGCTGAGGGCCCGAAGATGCTTTAGTAGGATCTGAGTGAGGACGGGATACTATTACATCATTATTACAGATCGCGAACGAACTATAAAATTAAAAGTTATAATGCAATGAAAACTATTCGTTAGTACCTATTTGCCCTTCGGGCTCTGCGTTTTTCTCAGCAGCCTCGGCTACTTTTCTAGCCTCATGAATCCCTTTCTCGCTTTTCTGAATGATTTCTTGGGCCATTTCTCTACCACCGTTGTCCCAGATGTCGGTGAAAAATTTTCCCCCAACCGCGCTAGCTTCGGCTGAAGGATCTTTTATATCTTCAGTGGACAAGGTGGCTTCGGACTGCGATAAAATCTTTACATGTTCACATCCTTTCCCCTCCAAAATAGTGGCAATCCCTCTGGCACCAGAAAAAGCGCAGATGTCTCCGCGACTATTTAAAATTTCTTCAAAGGCCTCCGCCTCATGATTGATCCATTCCAGGGGACCTTCGGGGTTACCTCTTATAAAGTTTTCTTCTTGCGAAAATGCGCCAACGCTGGCGAAGCTAGTTTTTATTTTCTTGACACACTCTATAGATTTGTCGAAGCATTTCTTCTTGGCTGACCGAAGCTCTTTAACAGTTTCTTCTAAATGATTTGCCCATTGGTCGCTGAGTTCTCGCCTTGTTTCTTCAAGTATGCATTCCTCTTTAGCTCTGGCTAATTGTTTACGAAGGTTTTCAATTTCACACTTCTGAGCTTCGGCCTGACCTTTGAAAATAGCTTCGTCTTCTTTTATTTTATTTATTAAGGAATGCAATATTTTGTCTTTTTCGAGACCTTCGTTCCTCAGTTCAATTACTTCGGAACGAAGGTTGCTCAGGGCTATAGTACATCCTTCGTCCTCAGCATCTTTCTGTGCTCTGAGGGCATTGCTGAGTATCAGGCCCTGCAGACAGGAATATGTCTGTGTTAATAGTTTTAAACAAACGAAAAATCTTGAACTCAACAAAAATATAAGAATTCCATTTGTCGCACCTTTAAACTGTTGTAAGCTAGGCTGTCAGCCAGATCGTTCTTTGACAGCACCGAAAGTCCGTCTTCTAAAGTTGGGAATCCGAAGCTTCTGCTTATCTCCCGACAGACAGAAATTTCCTTGCTGTCGGGGAGGCAATACAAGAAATCTTCTTCTCCACTGCCATTAAATATCAACGCCCCCTTTGGATATTTCAACTTTTGGGCATAGTGTTGGGCCTCTTGTTCTTCTTTTTCTGATAATTTTTTCCCCGAAGCATGACGAAAAATATAATCACGAATTTTGGGGGATGCTTCGGGGGTAACAACACCAGTTCCTTCAGCAAAAGTTGGCTTTGTTATTTTTTCTGCCTCACTTTCCAAGGTTTTTGCCTTTGTGGACTCTGAGGGCCCAGCTTCGGCTTCAATTTCTTGCTCTGGAGCTGCAGAACCAGAAATTTCAGCTGTTGTTTCAAAAGTAACAGCAGCCTTCTTCGGAGGTGTGCTTGAAGTCTTAATTGTTTCTAGTACATCTAGCACATTCGCCATTCTTCTTCTTTTTGGAGTCATTGCTGGCGCTTTTTGATTTTTTGTTGTCTCAACATTTGCTGCAGGACTCACAATTTCTGGTACTTTTTCTTCAGTTGGTTTTTCCACTTCTGCAATTTTTTCTGTGGATAGTGCTTCGGCCATTTCTTTGGTTTCTGGCAGCGAAACCTTTGGTTCTTCTAGTTCTATCTTTTTCGCCGTTTCGGTCATCCCTGCAGCTGCAGGTGGCGTGACTGGTCTGATTGGCTTTTCAGCTTCGGTGACCGAAGAAGATTTTTCGGTAAACTCCGGCACCGAAGCTGGTTCGATATAACGCGGCCGGTGAGTGAGGATTTTTATTTTCTTTCTTTCAGGCTCTGGCTCGCTAGGAGCAGTTCCAGCTTCTTCTTTTGCAGAGGTTATGTTCTTTCTTTTCTGCCTTCGGATGGGGTAGCAATAGTCAGGGTAAACAAACCCAATTGCATCAAATACCCGATTCAGCCTCTTCTTTTTTCGGCCTCCGAAGGCTGCTGACATCGCGGTATCTTCGGCCTTCGAATAAGCACCAAGTAATTCGTCACTTAAATTTTCAATACTCTTTAGCCAGTCGTCATCTGGCTCAGTAAATTTATCTCCAAACTTGAAGGTGTACTTCAGTCTCACAAGCCCACCTTCGTCGGTCTCTTTTGTGGTTTCTTGAGGCATTTCCCATTTCTCCGCAAGCGGCCACACCCGGAAGGCAATATGTTCTTGTACTAAATCTCTTGTTCCAATAAAAGAGCAGATGACGCCGAAGGCCCTCTGGCATTCTTCGGCAGCTTCATTCATTTCCACCTTCGGCCTCCGAAGGCCGAAGCTTTGCCAAATAGGACGCATAATTATACCTTTGATGTCTTCTCGTGCTGATAGGTCATTCTTCACATAAAACCATTCTGTCATCCAATCCCCGGGCCATCTCTTCCGAAAGGTTGGTACGGGACAGCTTGCCCCGGAGCGAGAGACGAAACTGTAGCAGCCAAAGTTATTGTGGTACTGTTCTTTGCCCCAAGGCTTTGTTTCATATAATAATTCATGTATATTACAGAAGCTTCTTGCGTCAGGCTTCAGACCTTGGCTTCTCGTGGCCCACACGAAGATATTTAGCCTTATAATAGCCTCTGGAGTAAGTTGATGAAGATAGACTTCGAAGATTTTCAACACCTCCACGACGAAGCTGCTCAAGGGGAATCGCAATCCGGCTTTCAAAAAGCTTCGGTACACCACAACTTCATTTTCTTCAGGGTGTGGACAAGTCTTTTCCCCTTCGTCCGCCCTCACAATGGACAGATCCCGGAAATACCTTCCTCTCATATTAACAAGATGATTCTCTTTGATAATTGATTTACCATAAACTGAATGGCTTGGTCGCCAGGGGCGATCTTCGGAGTCTTCGCCACCGCTGTCCACATCATAACTTTCACTGTCACCAGTATCTTCAGACAGCCCTTCCAGAATTTCCCTGGTGATCTTTTCTGTGTTGGTCTTCGACATTGCTATAAGAAACCCTAAGTTCTTCTCTTCATCAAGACTCAGCTTCATTTCAGCAGCAGCCTTCTTAGCAGCTTCAGACATCTTCGGAAACACTAAAAAACTGTTTTCAAAGCCGAAGCTTCAAAGCTAAAAGCTTAGCAGATCACAGTGCACAAGAGCTAAAAAATGAGTGAGCAAGAGTGGTTGGCCAGAAAGCGTGCAAAATAAGTTTGCGGTATGGCCGTATTTATACGCTTGATGCGTTGAAAGTTGAAAGACCCCACTTGTCATTGAATGTTGCTATTCTAGCAAAGGGAAGGTGTTTTTTCGGACCTTCGGCATAAAGCCTTCGTTCATATCGCAATCTGAATTTATTATTTCAAACAAATTAATATTGCGAGGGGCTACTGTTGGGGGCCTTCGTCCTCCGAAGGTCCTCAAAAACATGATTTGACAATGTTTTCCAAGTGGATTATGTGAACAGGTACCTTCGGACTCAGAATTACGAACATGAAGTGCGGTCAGGACGAAGCCTGAACCAGACGAAGGACGGGCTGATTACCAAGCTCCACGAAGGATGGTGCACAGCCGAAGCTGTGCGCAGGGAAGCTTCGTCGCGATAGCAGAGAGGGGAACCGACTTAAAGATGAAAAGACTACGTGGACCTTGTCAGATTTCCATAAGTCATTGACAAATGTAATGGACATAAATGTAATTTTACGTGGGCTGCGTCCCGCGTCTATAAATAGATGAACAGTACTCCCGTACTGTTCACGCTGACTTGGCATTTGCTTTTGCGTCACGCTTGTACTTTTTATCTTCTCTCAGGACCGAAGGTACATTTGTAATTTGAAATCATTTCTATTTTTCCATGTTAATAAAATAGAAATGATTCTATGATGATGCTTATATTATATTTCATGCTTTATATGAATCCTTCGTCATTACTTGTTATGTTTACGAAGGTATGTCTCTTATGACCTTCGTCCGAAACTCATTATTTCCTGAAGGGACATAATGCTTCGAAGGACGAAGGACTTTAACACTTAACACTTTTTATGTTGCCTTGTTCTTAACTCTTAGCATTTGAGAACAAGTCCCCAACAATGAGATTAGGCACAAATCATGAGAGTATTTTGACAAATTGTTCAATGGGTAGAATGGGACACAACCTTTCAACTGGATGACTCTTTTGATGACATCAATAGGCACTTTGTACGTAGGATCCAAGAATACGAGGTTAGGGACTAGGGAGGCATTGAGAAGGGTGAAAGGGGTAAGGCGATGGGCCCTGATGCTATCCCAATTGAGGTGTGGAGATACCTCAGGGACATAGCTATAGTATGGCTAACCAAGTTGTTCAACCATGTCTTTCGATCAAACAAAATATCTGACGAGTAGAGAAGTATATTGGTACCGATATATAAAAATAAGCGAGAGATTGAAAGTTATACTAATTATTGAGGAGTTAAGTTGATGAGACATACTATGAAGCTTTTTTTTCTCGAACACGCAGGAGAGCTATGTATTATTATATTAAGAAGATAAGAGGGACAGAGGGTCCAAAATAGACCAAAACATGGAGGGAAAAGACCACCTTACGGTGGCCAAAAAACGAAAATACATAAAGGTATCCATAACTGAAACCAAACCACCCTAAACCTACAGTCCAGGAATGAGGGTCGTAAGGAGAGAGAGACTCTTAGCCCTTGCCATCACCCATAGCTCTCTTTCTTTATCAACTCTTATGATGACAAAATCCACACTCGGAGTGGTCTTATCGAAGACACAACCATTCCTGTGGTTCTAAAGCATCCAGAATCTAAGGATGATTAAGGAATTTAAGCCCTTTGCAGCTAAAGATGTCCAATAAGCACGAGGCCTGCGAGCCCGGCACGAAGCCCGCGGTTTGGGCCCGATCCGAGCCTGGCACGACCCGGTTTTATGCGGGCCCGAGCCAGCCCGACACGAATAAGCGGGCCGGGCTCGGACAGAAAACTAAGCACGGTGGGTTAGCCCGGCACGACCCGTTTACCTCTAAGCTCGTTTTTTTGCACTAAATCATGCTTACCGGCTCGCTTAGCCCGTTTTTTCGGCCCGCTTTTTCTGCGCTTACCGGCCCGGCATGTTTAGGCCCGCTGCGGGCCGGGCTCGGACGAGCATGCGGGCTTAGATGGCTCGGCTCGGTTTTATAACCGTGCCTGGCGGGCCGGGCCTAAAACGGGCCGGGCCGGGCGGCCCGTTTGGCCATCTCTATTTGCAGCGATACCTTGCACCTGATGATTAACCTTCCTCCGCCAGCTCATATATTTTGATTCTTCCAGCTAGGGGGTGAGGCCGGTTGACCTACCCAAGAAATCAGAACCATAATTGTCTTGTAAAAACGCAATCTGCCAGCATATGGTCAATTGTTTCCGGTTCCTGGTCACAAAGAGGGCAACAACCAGAATGCTAAAACCCTCGTTTTTGTAGCTGGCCTGTTGTCCTCCAGCACCTTTGGAGGGCAACATGTCACAAGAAAATTTTACATTTTGGTGGAGCCCAAGACTGCCATATTTTCTCACAAGGTTCAAAATGAGTTGAGCCAGTAAATACTCTCATAAGCTGCTTGGTCGAGTAATTATCATTATTCGTGAACCTAAAGATGTGTTTATCCTCCATTAGCTGCTGCAACTCAACCACCCTCAAAGCTTCCCGAAGGGTAAGGAAATCAGCAATGACGCCAACTGTTAAAGCTCCTTGGATATCATGTATCCAACTTCTATCCACGAGGGCCTGTTGCACCTTTCTGTTATTGACAATACGTCTAGGAACAACAACAAACAATCTTGGAGCTAGGTCCTGTATACACTTTCTATGCAACCATTGATCCTTCCAGAAAAGGCTGAAGCACTATTGCCAATCTTTGTGACCATATCTATATAGAAGAAAGCCTTGACCTTATCAAAAATCTTTATAGGAAGGGAGGACCACAACCTCTCGGGATCAGTCCTGGCTAACCACAACCATCTCATGCGGCCGTACTATGAAGCTATGGAGAGAGTTATCGAGCATAGTCTGAGAGGAATAACGATGAACTCTTTGAACCAATTTGGTTTCATGCCTAAAAGGTCAATTGTAGAGGCAAGTGATGAAGCAGTATAGGGAACAAAAGAAGGATCTACACATGATTTTCATCGACTTGGAGAAGGCTTATCACAGAGGAATGTTATGTGCTGGGCTTTGGACAAACATAAAGATCTAACAAAGTACGTTGGACTCAACAACGACATGTACAACAATTTTTAGACTAGTGTTTGAACAAGTGTTGGGAACACAAATGACTTCCCAACTAGAATATGACTACATCAAGGATCAACTTTGACCCTTAACTTTTTGCCTTGGAGATGGATAAGGTCACAAGGGACGCACAAGAGGATATCCTTTGGTGTATGTTTTTACAGACGATGTAATGCTAGTTGATGAAAGTTGAGCAGGAGTAAATAGGAAACTAGAAGTTGTGACGGGAGACTCTAGAATCCAAAAGTTTTTAGACTCAGTAGAACTAAAACAATATGATATGTGATTTTGGCAGTACACACGAGGAAGGAGATGCTATTTTGGCAAGTCAAGTAGTGCCTAGGAAGGACACCTTTAGGTATTTAGGATTAATGAGAGAGAGAGGGAGGGAGGGAGGGAGAGAGAGATTTATGAAGATGTTAGCCATATAATTACAGCTGAGTGGATGAAGTGGCATTAAACATCTCACGTTCTATATGACAAGAGGTGCCATAGAAGCTAAAAGGAAAATTTTCGAAGTTGACATGGGAAGAGGCAGTAAAAGGAGATCTAGAAGGATGTTATATACCCAACGATTTTAGTTTTGAATAGGAATGCATGGAAAACAACTATCCATGTGCCCGAACCTTGACTTGTGGGTTCTGTTGGGGTTTTAACTCTTACCCTACCCCAACTTGCTTTGGATAAAATGCTTTGCCGTTGTTGTAGGTGGAGTGGTCGGCAAAGACGTCGAGGTGGGGGTGCCTGAAGCTGAAGGACGGAGATGCAGAAGTTGGTGGGTGCGACGCGATGGGGATGGGCGTGGATGGCGTGGGAAGGGAGACAAGTGATGACAGAGGAAGGTGCAAGTGCGTCGGTGCTCGGAGAGGTTAAGGCGGACGCGACCACAACCGTGACGGCCCACACTTGTATTGTTGTGCGACCCATGGGGAGAGGGTTCCGCCGAGTGTAGGGAGGGAGCCAGTCACGGGTGTCGGGGTGCTGTTGGCACCGTCCAGAGGGGCGCAGTGGAGGCTGGAGCGATGGGCCGACGCGGTCCGCTGGTGGTGGAGTGCCGAGGCCGCAGCGACATGGAGGGTAGTCATAGGGGGTGCGAAGGTTGTGGTAGGGGAAGGGGCCCTCAATGGTGGGAATGGCGCAAATGGTGGGGGTGGGGGATCCTAGCAACATAGGTGCGACAGTCGGGTGGACTAGCTTCAACGACCCAACGACAGAGGTGAAGAGGGTATTGGGCTCGACGACGTGGCGCCAGGGGAGGGTAGGCGCTCGGCGGTGGTGGCATTGTGCCGGGGGACGTGCCCGGCAATGTTTACAAGTCGGGCGTCCAGCTGGTCGAGTGAGAGGGGCGACCAGGCGACTAATCGCGATTAGGGCGACGATTAGTCGACCTAATCGGTCCTGGTCGACCTCTGGTCGTCCGTTAGTCGTCCTATAGATTTAAGGACATATGTATATGTATATAACTATATATTAACTATATAAACATTGTATTTCTGCAATAATATAGGCATAATTAGTAGCAGACTAGCAGTAATTCAGTAAAAGTGTAAAACAGAATCCATCCAAAGTCCAAAGTCCAAACTGAAAGTAATATTGGCATAATTACTTGCAGTAATTCAGTAAAAAGTACAGCAGGAACCTGCTGGCTGCTACCTAGAGCAGATCAACATCCAAACAAATCGCGCTAGAGCATCCAAACTGCATTACCTGCTGGCTGGAGCACTTGGAGGTTGGAGCAGAGACGTCGGCAGAAACCAGAGAGGACAGAGGAGAGGAGTAGGGTTTCTGGCGGCTGGGAGGGGTCCTGGTGGTTGGGAGGGTTTTTGGAGGGGCGGGCTACTGTAGATGGGCCAAAAACCAGAGTGAAGCCCAGTACCAAAACTGCAACGACCAAAAACGACCAGGAAGTGTTCGACCAGACGACTAATCGCCCAGGTCGACGACTAGTCGGACGACTAGGACGACTAGAAACCCTAATCACGTCGTCCTCCTAATCGCCCTCTTCCAGGCGACCAGCCCGACTAATCGCGATTAATCGCGATTAGTCGGACGACTTGTAAACACTGGTGCCCGGTGAGAAGGGGAGAGCCGAGGACGTGATGCCGACCACCATGACCGACCACTGGCGAGGGGAGAAGTCATCGGCCATGAGCAGGGTGCTGGTGGCGGAGGGAGGGAAAGGGAAGACATATTTTGTGGCTAGATACCGTGTTAGGAGAGGGAAAACCTTAACCCTAATTGGACAAGGGATATATTAATATATAGGCAGGTACATGGGCCAAGGCCCATTGCATGAGACAATATGCTAACACTTACCAACACCAACATGTGAGCAACAATATTTCAGACATATGTTGCATTTCTTTGGTTATACCATCTTGGAGTATTATTGGTCTGTTTGGTTCGCTATCTAACGTGCCATATTTTGCCACGTCTAAGGTTAGGCAGGTTTCACCGGCTTAGGTGTGTGTTTGGTTTGTAGCCACATTTGTGGCAATATTTTTGTCCTGCTGCGTAGCCCCCCCTCGTCAATTACTTTTAAAAGTGTGGCAACAGATTCCCTTAGGCATGCTACGATGTGGCGAACAATTTGAGCGCCTAACCTTAGGCAAGTGTGGCAGAAAATGTGTGGTAATTTTTGGCAACTTAGGTATACAACCAAACATGCCCTAAATTATTGTACGATATGGATTTTATTTGCCGACCATATGGCGTTGTCGATTGAGTTGGAGGACCATGGTGAGAAAACTGAGTGCACTGTTGAGCACCAGATTTGGCACCTAGATGGCCGGACGGTCCGACCATGTGCCTCGGACAGTTCGCTCCACAGACGGTCTGCGGGATAGCCCGGACGGCCCGGGTTAGATTAATTCAGGCTAGAATCCTCATCCCTTGCATGATTATCCCAACAAATCTCGCGAGGAAACTATTGGAAACCGCCTAGGAACGGGTCCAGACCTCTCCTATATATATATATAAGGGTACGACCGATTGAGACACACAAACAATCGATCTATCAATCCAAATCTAACTTATGCACTAGGAAGGAGTAATTTAGCCCTAGTTTTAGTATTCCTCGACCTAGATCTTCACCTCTCTTCTTCTCGCTGTTGTCTAAAGGCGTCTTGGATGGCCTGCCGATCCCAAGAGAACGCTAGGATCTTTCATCCCCGATAGTGTCCCTCCCGGGAGGCGAGACCTATGTTCTGCAGGAGATTCACGAAGCCCTCTGCACCCTCGCGGACGGTCCGCCTCCTCCACGCGGACGGTCCGCGCGCCTGCAGAGAAGAGTGGTGCTCCTTGCGCAGAGTCGCGGACGGTCCGCGCTCTCGCATAGAGAATCCCCAAGGTCTCGTTCAGCGAGAGCGGGATCTATGGATGCTTGCTTTTTTCCTCTCCCATTTCAAAATTTGAGTTTATGTTGTGTGCTACTATAGATAGAAGAAACCCAAAAGGAACACAATTTTCAGTATGTGATCTTTCAGATATGGGTGTACTTTCAAGTGTGGAGTACATGTGTCAGGGCCTAAGGAGGCCCACGGAGGGGCTGCGGCAGCAGAAGCCACAGGTCTTCCAAGGGGGATTAGGTAAGGATAGTTAGAGATAAGATTAGAAGATTAGTTGAGATTATTTAGGAGATTAGTTGAGATTATCTAGGAAGGTTATCAGTTAGTAGTTTGTTGAGAGTTTTTAGGAGAGTTTTAAGGAGATAAGGATGTCTAGCTAGGCAGGGGCGACCAATCGACCTATTTATGTAATCAATGGATGAGAAATAAAGCAGACAAGAATTAGAAGGGAGAAACCCTCCTCTTGCTCGGCCGTGGGCAGAGGCCCCCGACCGACGTTTCTGCCCATCGATACCCCTCTCCAATCCCTCACCGATCTAGCGACCATAACACCTGGTATCGGCTAGCTTGGGTTTTGATCTGATCCCATGGCTTCTGCTGCCAATTTTGCGGCGTCATTCTGGCAACTGGCGTCCCCATCTCCATGGACTGCGCTGCATGTCACCTTCGTCACGCCGTCTTGGCAACCAATGTCCCCATCTCCATGGGCTGCGCCACATGCCACCTTCGTCACGTCATCCTAGCAACCAACGTCCCCATCTCCATGGGCAGCATAGCCTGCCAATTTTGTCACCACATCCTGGACGCCGCCGTGCCCATCTCCAGGGACAAGGCCAAATTTCGTCACATCATCTTCGTTGATGGCGTCTTCGTCCCCATGGGCGACGCCACTAGGGGCAACCACGGCTCAACAATCACTAGCTCCATCGATGGGGGACTTGTGGACCAACATAAGGGTTGATCTCGCAAAGATGCAAACCACGCTCCAGAAGGTTGAGCAAGGGCTGCTGCAAATCAAGGCAACAGTGCAACATGAGCAGCACCAACTGGCGTTGTCCGCACGGCTCCAGACGTCGGCGACTGTGGGCATACAAGCTGCTGCTCGTGGCTTCCTTGCACGACTGAGAGTGCGGGAGATGCGCCAGCAGATGGTCGAGGCAGCCTTGGTGACGGTTGACCTCGACACACGGGGGCGCGACCTTGCCTGTCGGACGCCATCAGCAGCGACACCGGGCTGCTATCTCCAACTGCGAGCATGGTACGTGTCTCGCGGGCGACGAACTTCAACTCTATGACAACAAAGGCAGGGAAGGCACTCCCCTCGTCATAGGCAAGGGCGCACTATTTAGCGCCACCACATTCCGCTACCGGCCGCCACGAGGGCGCCTTTGCTGGTTATTGTTGCGACCTATTCCAGGTGCTCGTCCATGTGCTCCCCTTTCGTCCAGATGGCGTTCATGGGATCCAGATGGCTGCACACGTGCAAGTCCAATGCGCGAAGGGTGTCCGCCTTATCTTATGGGGTAAAAAAAATCAGATTCAGAATAATAAGATAAGCCGAGATGTAAAAGGCTTGTCTTCTAGGTGTTTGGTTTGGGTCAAGTAGACTCGATCTTTGAGCACCAGTCATGCTGCAGCTCGAGGACGAGCTGCTTGTCCAGGAGGGGTGTAGTGTCAGGGCCTAAGGAGGCCCACGGAGGGGCAGCGACAGCAGAAGCCACGAGTCCTCCGAGGGGGATTAGATAAGGATAGTTAGAGATAAGATTAGAAGATTAGTTGAGATTATTTAGGATATTAGTTGAGATGATCTAGGAAGGTTATCAGTTAGTAGTTTGTTGAGAGTTTTTAGGAGAGTTTTAAAGAGATAAGGATCTCTAGCTAGGCAGGGGCGACCAGCCGGCCTATTTATGTAATCAATGGATGAGAAATAAAACAAACAAGAATTAGAAGGGAGAAACCCTCCTATTGCTCGGTCGTGGGCATAGGCCCCCGGCCGACGTTCCTGCCCATCGATACCCCTCTCCAATCCCTCACCGATCTAGCGACCATAACAACATGTGCACAAGGACACAAGCCAATGTTAAGTACTATTGCAATATATGTTTTCTGGTCGCTCGACCAGCTAGTCGAACTGGGGGAACGACCAGGCGACTAATCTCGATTAGTCGTCGACTAGGTCGACTAATCGACCTCTCGTCGACCTGGTCGTTTACTAGTCGCCGTGTTCATCCAAGACCTATGTATATACTATTATACTATATAATATATAATTATATAACTATATATGAAGGATAGGGTAAACATGACATGAATTCAACAATACTGAATACTGATTTAAGAAATTGAGAGAAGATATTTGTTCATCCAATCCAAGTATCCAACTGAAAACAGCAAAGAAAAACTTACTAGTTACTAATACTACCAGTCCCAGATACCACACAGCACACATTACCACCCAGTTACCTAAAGAAGATCTTCATCCAGCTGAAATTCATCACCTGCAGCTCCCTTCCACCTGATTCTTGTTCGCCTTCATCATTCATTTGTCTTGTTGTCTCTTATTCTTGTTCATCTACAGGAGAATTGTCATCTTCTTCACGTATGTCTTGAGCTGTCACCCAGTCACGAGAAGTCTAGAAGGAGCCGCTAGGAAAATAGAGAAGAGAAGAAAAGGAAAGAGATTGAGATGCCAGGAAATTAGGAGATGTGAACCGTCGGGTAAGGGTTTATAGAGACGACGCTGGCGTTTCATCTCCCTATAGCCGGGCCGCCCGCCAAAAAAACCCACGAAATAAAAAATTCAGGATCCTAAACCCTAGTCGCGCAGACTCGGCTGATCGAGCGACTAATCGCCCCTAGTCGTCGACTAGTCGGACAACCAAGCCGATTAGGTGCTCTGATCGGGTCGGATGTGCTAATCGAGCACCCTAAACCGACCAGCCCGACTAACCGCGATTAGTCGGACGACTTGAAAACAGAGATTGCAATATATATAAATGAAAAGGACTTCATTGTGTACTACTATTATCTTTTGTGTTGCAATGCATGGTTTAGATATTCTATATTTACACATATCACATATGGTGAAATTGGCTGTGCAGGAAGAATATGACACCTATGATGATGAAGTCCATTTTCTTGTCAAGTTGCCATTTTTGTGCACCAGAACAAAAATTATTGAAATTGTTGCAGCAAAGGATGTTATATTTGCACTTGCCCAATCAGGTCTATGTGCTGCATTTAATCGAAGTAAGTCTCATGCTTTGCAAAAAAAAATCTTATGATTCCCCTCCCTTTATGTTCCTGATAAGCCTTCTTATTGTGTTGGCAGCAACAAACAAACGCATATGCTACTTGAATATAAGTCCTGATGAAGTTATTAGGAGCTTGTTTTACAACAAGAACAACGAGTCCCTTATCACCGTTTCAGTTTATGAATCAGATCGTTTCAGTTCATTAAAGTGCAGAACAACTCCTATAGAGTAAGATACCCCTTCTATTTCTTCTTGAACTACTCAAAAGTATTTTGAATTTATTATTGCTAAGCTGTTGATCTTCTCGGCGTCTTCAAAACTATGTGCACTAGTATTTCTATGCTTTTCTTCATAATTGGCGTGTCCTGAAAAATATTAGTAGGCTATCATGGATTTATATGCTGGTATAATTTTAGTTAGTTGATGTTTATTTTTTCTGTAAGACATGATCGTTTGGTACTAATTTTAAAATGGGCAGTTTCTTTAATTCATTTATTTGGACTAATTTGTCTTCACTGGTTGCAATTGGTTTTTTAGGTACATCAGAAGAGGTCAACTGAAGGATGGATTTCCTTTATTTGAAACTGAATCATTAAAATATCCTGGCTTTGTTGAGTTTGATGATGTTAATGGCAAAGTATTGACCTTTTCGGCCAAGGGTTGGTAAGTGACATTTTTTGCTCAACGGTATGACAGCAAGCATGTGCATTGTTTGATTGCTTCTTCTTTGCAGTACTTACAAAGTTTTTGATCTAAAAAACTACAACTTTCTCTATTCCATATGCGACGAGAACATCCAGGAGATTAAAATAAGGTTTGCTGTCACTGATCACTGATAAATCCATTTTTTATTTAGGTACCTCATATCGTCTTTCTTACCCATGCTCTTGTTCCATCAGTCCTGGAATCATGCTCGTGATTTACAATTACAAGAAGACGAACTGTCATGTTCCGCTGACTATACTGTCAATTGAGGATGGAACTCCACTGAAAACCTTCAATCAGTTGCTGCATCGAAATAGAAAGGTTGATTTCATCGAGCAGTTTAATGAAAAGCTTCTCGTGAAACAAGACAAGGAAAATCTCCAGATCATTGATGTAGGCCACCATTAGTTTTTCCTGTTGATTCTTTCTTTCATTTTGGGAGCAACAATTTACATCTCGTTTTCGAACTGACTCGAGTTCCTGTCCAGGTTAGGAACTCCGACCTGATCGAAGTGAACAAAACCGAGTTCATGACTCCCTCAGCGTTCATCTTTCTCTACGAAAATAACCTATTCCTGACATTCTGCAATAGGACGGTTGCAGCCTGGAATTTCCGTGGAGAGCTAGTTACATCGTTTGAGGACCACGAGTTGTGGCATCCTAACTGCAATACGAATAACATATACATCACTGCTGGCCACGACTTGATCATCTCATATTGCAAGGTCTCAAAGCAGAGGGCAGATTGTGTTGACAGTGAGGCTGGGGAAGGTACAGTTAAATTCCACTCTAAAATTTGTGATTTCTTGGTGATACTTCCTATAGCCATCAAAATAAAACCTGCCGTACCTTTTCAGTTCTGTCCATGGGATCAATTAACATGAGCGACATCTTTACTGGAAAGTGCGTCGCCAAGATCTCCCCCGCTGACCCTACTCTCACAATTGCTCCTCGGAGGAGAGGCGACGATAGCAGATCTACCATCCGCAGTACTGTCCCGGAAGCTCTTGAGGACATCACTGCTCTCTTCTACGACGAGGACCGCAATGAAATCTACACCGGAAACAGCAAGGGCCTGGTGCATGTCTGGTCAAATTAACCTTGACATCCACCCCCTACCTTGTACATACCTCCTGTACCTGCACTCGTATTTCCCCTCGTAGGCGGCTAGGCGGCTTTGTTTCCGTCTCAATGTATGTTGATTGAGGCCAATACTAGAGTACCCAAACCCCTAGGGCTGATTTAATAACCAAGGAATTGGAGGGGATTGTACGGGAGGAATCCACTCGCTATTTAAAATTGAATAGCGAGGGGATTCTTCTCCATGGATCTTCTCCAATTCACTGGTAAACAAATCAGACCTTGTAGAACAGAGATGTAATTTCATGTCTGATTATAGCGGGAGTGTAACTTCCTAGACATTATATCATTGGTAAAAGAATCTGATGTAGAGTATTGTTTTTGGTGTAAAATGTTTTCACATAAGGTGGTTTATTCCAAAATCTGTTCAAAGTTTTCGAGCATTTGGAAGTTTCTTCCTATAGCGCCAGTTCTGATGTGAATTTCCCCTGTTGCTGTGTGATTCACATTTAAAGTAGTTGGCCATCTTAGAAAAAGAGAATCTGGGCCCACAAGTCATCTCATTTTAGTATTGGACATGCATTATCTGTTCCTATCCAATGATTGTTACCATTAGCGTGCCTCTCACACTCATTACTGAACTACCCAACCATTTGCCAGCAGTAATAATTTAACTACGAGTAAGTTTTTCCACCGACGATGGCACAGCAAACCCCAACGAGCCCATGACACGTGGACCCCCACTCATCTTGTCCCCACCACTCAGTAGCACGCAGCGTGCGGGCAACACCACACCACCACCCACGGCCACCAGGCAGCAGCCCACCGCCGTGTCCTAGCTTCGTAACGACACAACCGGCCGGGTTATCCCTATCGCCAGCAAGCCGCCACCAAAAACAACACGCCCGGACGGAAAGGTCCGCCACGGACACAGCGACACGCACGTCTCCCTCCCCTAGTCCCCTCTTCGCCGTCCGGGTCGGGTGTTTGCGAAGCGAGACAAGCCACCGGTCGCCGCGCGACTAGGGTTTGGTTGCGATGGAGCCGGCCTCCTCGTCCGCGCTTCCTTCTCCTCCTCCGGCCGAGGCGAGGCGGACGCCGCCGGAGGAGCTGAAGCTGCGGCGGAGGACGCTTGAGACGGTGCTGGAGCAGTGCCAGCGCGCGCTCGAGATGATGCATGAGGACGGTCTGGGGACGGCTGCGGAGGGGGCAAGCTTCAAGGAGGTGGAGGTGGAGGAGGAGGAGGAGGAGGAGGAGGGCAGCGGCGACAGCGGCGGGGTCGAGAGGGCGCCGCCCCCACCGCCCTCGGAGGCCGACTACGAGGCGGACGAGGTGAGGGGAGGAGATCTCGCTGTGCATCTCGTACTTTGTTGTTGCCTGAGGGTTCGTAGCAATTTGGGTTCGGGTATTCGTGCTGGTGGCTCGATTGACGCCTGACGGGGTTAGTTTGCGGCAGTTAGGCGTTTCCTGATATGTGGATGAGAGTAGCTTAAGTGATTAAGCTGAACCGGAGGTTGCTGCGCCCGGGACTAGCTCAGATCTACATGAAATTGCTACAAATGGAGTGGTCGCGCCTCAATGATTGTCTTGCTGTTTTGTGGTATTACGTGCTGAGTCAGCAGATGAGTATGGCGTTTGGATACAGATTGGATTGGGGATAGGGATACATACTGGTATATATAAGGCTTGGTTAGGAATACATGTATCAGTATGATAGTATGTAATACATTTTCCATGTTTGTTTACCACTGGGTTAAGGATTGAGAAATATTCTTTGAAAAGTCAAAATACCCAAAGAAAAAGAGAATAAAAATCAAAAGCAACAACATGCATCAGTGGCATGTTACCTTCTCGGTGTTGCTTACTTGCTTGACGGAAAGCCCGCTGGCTAGTGGTTGGCTTTTGCAAGCACCACTGCCTCTCGCTGTCCACCACGACGGCCTCACCGCTACCGAAGCCCCCCTCGGTGCGGGCACTTAAGCGATGGCGAACTGCACGGACCCCTTGCGAAGAGCATCCATGGGACGAACCCACAAACCTGGTGAAGATATTGTGACCCAAGATCTACTAGAGTCCAGAGAACCTTCTGGACGGAGCAATGCTTTGGCCTCACCGCGGAGACGGTAGTCGGCAACGCCATGGAGCTCGACCACACTGGCGCATAGAGACTGCTGGCGGGGACTGAGAGCTAGGGAGGGATATGGGTCAACTTGCTGATGAACGCCGTCGTCGGAGCTCCGTCCATCCACGATCCACGCACGGGGCGTTGTGCGATGTCAGCAGCAGTGGCTGGCTGAATCGATCTCCACTTTGCATGGACCCTTATCATGTTCATAACCCACCCTCTCTGTTGGGATGTATTCTCTGGGTTACGACACCTTGGTATCCCAAACCTGAACCAGTGTGTTTTTCCAAACCCACAAACCAAACATGGGTTGAAGGGCTGTTGGGTTGTTATATCCCTATCCCAGCCTTCATATCCCAACAACCAAACGCCACCTGAAGCTCAAACTTGGCAGCGAAGCAGTTGCTATATGTAGTGGGAAGATTTAAATGAGATTGCATAGCAGATGACGCCATGAACTTGGTAGTTGCTACGAATTTTGGTAACTGATTTGTAATTCCAGAGTTTTTCACTTCATGGATTTAGCAAATAAATAAATAGCAGACAATTCATAGACTTTGGAGTAGTTTGATGGGTTACAATGAATTCCTTGTGCAACATGGATCCAGACTATTCTTGGTGTGAAGCTTATACCAATTAAATTCTGTTTTCCTGGTCATCAGTTTGAGCTAAACTGTTTTCTCTGGCACTTCAACTGTGGTCTAAACAGATTTGTGGCAGCCATGTATGTTACATATTGATGATAGCATAAGTAAGTTTAGGCTTTCACTGTGCTCATCGTTTTATTTTTTCAAGTTGCCCTAAGTTTTTTGCATCTTCATTAACTTGCAGCTATGCAATCTTCTGAAATCAAGGGTTCAATCGCCTGAATTTCTCGAGAAGCTAGATACTCTTCAGAAGTCAGTATATCAACATGGTGCAGGTGCATTTGCTGTGCATGATTACCCTTTGCTGGATTCAGAATTTAACCGTGATTATTTTTGTAATGCATGCATGCACTGTCTTGCCCACAATTTAGAAACCCCCATTTGTATACACAGTCCAATCAAACCTACCAACTGAACAGTTCTAAAATTGCTCTTGTAACAGTGGATGAAACAGTATCATGGGATATTATAAGTGCGGCAGATATATGGGATGATAAGAGTATGAACGTTAGTGATGATTCAGAGGACGGATATGTTCTTGTTAAGCAAGAGGACATAGTCGATGGTATTGCATGCTTCATGGCTGCATACTTGCTGTCGCTGAAACAAACTAAGGTATATAAAGCGCAGTTCACTTTCTATGTGCTCATGTACATAAGTACATTTTATTTGTCTATATGTTCTTTGTGTTAGATGAATTGTATGACTGCTGATAGTTCTCAAGCCAGCATAATCTCCATTCTGTGTTTTCTCCCTGCTAGTTTTACTGTAGTTTGTTCTGCTGTCATAATAATTTGGGAAGGCATGTCTCTACTTTTCTCGTTTCCATTCATCGATTGCGATTATCATCACTGAAAGGGTTTTATATCACCTGTTGATTTTTGGGAATCTTCATAGTATTGATGGCACAAAAAATTCATGTTATGCAGGACCTGACACCCAACCAACTTCAACAAGGTTAACAGTGTTCCATTATTTGAGATGAGTTTGATTATTACTTATTACATGAAATCCTGATGAAGACTCCCCAATTAATTTTGTCAGCTCTTAGCAAGACATTTTCAGCTAAAAAGAGGAAAAGCAAACTGCAGAAGGCATGGGATGGAACGAAAGTTGTTTATAATATAGCATCATGGAGCGCGACGGCTATTGGGTAAGTTACCCACGCTAATAAGTAATAAGCAATTGTGGATACAACTCCTGTGACATAATCCTAGTAAAGTATTGCATAGATCATGCCAAGGAATGTTGAATTCCTCTGGTCATTGCCTTATCTTTTATTTCTGTAGAATAGCAGAAGCATTCTGACAGAACTCGATGATGATTTCAATATAAGTATGCAAAATAGCGTCTTCAGACTAGGTTACAGATAATCTTAAAGTCAATTCGATATAGTGTGGGCAAGCTTCACTATTCACTAGGCTGCTTGGCAAATGGCAATATAATATAAAGATCCTTCAGCTGATTCAGCCTTTCTTCCCAGTGAGAGAGGGACATCAGGGCAGCTGGGCATTATCACTCTGCAGTGCTGTGACCCTTTTAGTTTCTGAATTGGTAGAGATTAGATTCGAATAACTTAGATTGCTAGCGTCAGCTTGATTATAGAATTGTATTTTAGTACCTCCGCCTATTCAGGAACTTAGACTGTAACAGTTTCTGAATTTAGGGAGATTTGATTCCCAGAAACTTAGATTGTAATGGTATTTACATCGTGAGCATCTCCCCCACATTTCAATTTGCAAGCACTTGAATTATTGTATCATCGTCTAGGGAGATATAGTCATGTAGCGATAAGTTTCCAAATTCCATTAAACCTGCAGGTGTTAAATAGTATTGCTGTAGTCGTGTAACTTGCGCATACTAATTCCCTGTTGTCCATGCACAGTATCTACCAGAATCCTGCGATTGTGCAAGCAGCAACTGCAGCCTTCTGGACATCCTGTCGTGTAATATCCAAGTTTCTGTGACTAGTCATGGCTGGACCTGGACGGTGCAAATATGCAAACATTGTGTGGCTGTGGCCTCTCCGTTTCTAAAGATCAACCGAAGATGAAAAAAGTTGCCAAACTCCGTGGCGTGCTTAGATTATGATGTAAATAGGCTGCAAGTTCGTTGATTGATTTAACAGCGACATCAGTTACTGGTGATGAGCAATATGGGGCTGTTCGACAGTATCTCACCCATATAATCTAAAGGTATGAATGGACACACCACCATCTATTTGCCAATACCAGCTGTATCCGACAATCAAGAACCGATGTACATAAGCCCTCCCGCGCAACATTGGTATATCAGTGTGATTGTAAATATTTCGATTCATTTGAATAAATTCGCTCGCATGTGTTTCACCCCTTCGCAGGAATATACAATGCTCTAATTGCTATCAGAAATTCCTAGCATTGTTCTTAACAGATGATACACGGCATACGTATTTAGGGCTTAATGCCCAGATCCATATGCGGAAATGGTTAACATGGATCTCTCAATCGAAACAGGACTCAGGCTACAATGTACTCCATACCCCCTGTTCATCTTGAACGTGCTTACGTCATGTGTCCAGGACAAACTTAATCCAATACGATTAGCAAAGAGAACGAGAAATGTGTATAGACCCTTGCAGGGATTGCATGGTGGTCTGGAAACATGTGAGTACGATGTTGTTGTACAACGAGAGAATAGGCCAAGATACCCTCCCTTTCTGAATTCTTACAAATGTCCATTAAATCAGAACAGCTAATCATTAGTCTGATTACAGGGATTTATCCCTGTAGCTTCTCGCCCTGAACTTGAAAACAGCACAACTGTATAATGCAGTCATAGCTATGATGGATACTCCGACATATGTGCACACTGTTGCTGCGCAGGCATAGAGGTACCTGTTGGCATTTTGGAATTTGAGTGGGTCAGCTAACAGTGAAATTGTACGTTTAGCATATAAAACAGAACATGCATATCCGATCCTGTACGAAATCTATTACGGGTTAACGGTTCTACAAGCGGGAACATCCTGGCCACTTCTATTGCTTATGCGCTTTTAGAAGATGACAGGGGAATCAAGGACTAGGATGCCATTTTCGCATCAAAATTTATCTTCCAGCATACGATGCTTACAGAGAAACCATATCGTACATTTATATAATATACAAAACATTGTACTCCATTTCAAAAAAAAAGTTGTCATTCTAGCACTGTCCCAAGTCAAGTATTTCTTCTATCTTCGACAATAAATTTCTACAAATTCATATAGTTCAACATATGTGAATTCTATACTAATGTACTGGGAAATACTTTTTATGGTGAACCAAACAACATAAATAAATCTCACAATTATACGGATTTCTAGGAACTGATGGTCAATATGTTTTCGAAACAGAGTACTCTATGTAAAACAGAAAAGTGACCAGAGTTTTATTCGTAAGACATTTATTCGATACTTACTTTGGTGAGAATACGCTCCAAACAAATAAGTGATTCCTCATGGCTAGCAAAACAATGGTGTATGAAGTCAACGCAAGAGAATTGATGAGCAAAGGAAACAAACATGGCAATGTGACAATTTTGTCTAGAATATAGCTCCATTTCAGCTGCCGTAGATTGGAGGCATCATCGACATCTTTCACCGATGCATGAAGGACCAACCCAAGGTATAACATGAGAGGTGATGCATATGTTATCATAAACATCAGTATACCAGAAAGAACTGTGGAGTAACTTGAAATGCCCTGTCAAAATTCATCAGTCAAGTCAGAAGGAAACGGAGAAAAGGAACCTTGAGGCATTCTTGGTTAAAAAACTTACAATGAAAGCTCCCGCAACATCAATGCTGGCAAGGCTATTTGTATTCCCAAGACCGAAGTGACCAGCCATTCCCAAGAAATGCATTGCCACAACCTACACGGTTTATTGCCAACAGTAAGCCAATAAAAAACAACAATTTCCCTGCTGCCACAAGTTTCAAAAATGAAAACATCATACTGATCCAGCAAAGAGCCAAAGAGTATCAAGAATATTCAAAATATTTACCTGTACCCATTGTTTATGTAATGTTTTGTCCAGAGAAAAATGAACTGCACTCGAGACTGTTTGCAATAAAATGAGGAAAAGAGGAATTGCATTGATTGGTTGTTGAAGAAGCAATTGCAGAAGGCCCCAGAACGCTGTGTATGTCATTCCAGTGAGAACAAGTGATTTTCTGATGCCATGTATTGCCTTTACAGGACTAGAACCAGAGGACGGTGATTTTGCTTCCCTAGAAAATATTGGAAATACCCAAGGTGAAGCAAGAACAGTGACAGATACTGAAACACTAGCAATGACATAAAATTGTCGAGCTACCGATGCTGTGGTATGGTTAATTGGTAATGAAGTACCAATATGATTTCCCCAAACATGCAGTAGGACCAAAAATCCACAAGAAATGTGGGTCAACCATACTCCTATAACAAACTCTGGTCTTGCTCTGAGTAAAGTGAGTGAAATTGAAAACAATACCACAACTGCAAGAACTGAGATAATCTGAAGAGACTTTACAACAGAAGGGTCAGCTTGCGCCAGTAACTTGGAAATATCAGGAAAGTGAACCCAGTTGATTCCACCTTGATGCCAAGCTCTTATAACTCTTCCAGCAACAAGAACAACAAGGATAGTACATAACTTGTAACCATTTCTCTTGCCTGGTGTTAATTCATAGCTTGTAGCATAGAAAAAGCTACTTCTGTCAAAGCTATTTCCTTCTGCTTTATGACCAAGTGTTGGATTTGATCCTTTTAGCATTGACTGAACTGCCTTGGCCAGAAATATTAGATACAGAGTAGAAGTGAGGAAGTGCCATGTATACTGCTCTTCTTCCACAAAAGAACTTGAGCCAAGACTGATGACATAGAGAAACATCCCAGCAAGAACGAGAACCTCATCAAGGTGCCAGCGTTGATCCAAATATGACTCTGAATGGTGATCAGCTTGACTCAGAGATCGTCCCTTAAATAGGTAAGACACAGTACCCATGAGGAAAAGGCATGACATTGTCATCAACATGATTGCAGAGACAAGTAAATATAATGGTTTCTGTAATAAAAGAAAACAAGTCATTCTTAAGAAAGGAAAACCTAGCAGAAAGCTACTTGAAACTGCGGTACAAATCTGCAAAGATAGTAAAATTACATCGGTTGCTCTGTGAGACAACCACTCACTCGCATTTCTTAAGAAGGTGTGGTAGTTATCTGCAGCAGTCCCATAGTACCCGGCTTCAACAGACCTGAAACAAATTCTTTTTAAGCAATGATGAACAAAGATATAACAGCTTAAGGAGATTGTCTGCAGAGGCTCACTTGAAATCAGAACCTCGATGAAGACGTGAAGACTGATGAGAAGAAATGGCTTTAGAAAGTAAAAAACATAACTTTTGCTCAATAGATTCAGGAAGGATGTCAAGTTCAATACTGCTCTCCACATTAATACAATCTTCAAGGCAGAAAGCAGACACTTGTGCTTGCAGCAATCTTAAGATTTGCCATGAGTTAAGCTCTAACATCCTTAGTTTCTGGTCATCTGAAACAAGATGCACTCATCATCTCCGAACAGTGAAAGCTAAGAGTATTTAATCATATAATTGGTAACTAATTCAATATTATGATGCCACCAAGAATTATCCCTGGAAAAAACTTATTAAAATAATTTCAAGTTCACGACCATAAACTATCTATTCCTTCTGATTCATGATGAACCTTAATGCACCTAAAATAGAATGTAAAAATAAAATCACCTGTCAACGAATTTAAAAGCTTTGGAAGCACGACACCAAAACTATTCTTCGGAATTGGTACACCAAATAGAAGAGCAAGAGTTGGGGCAAGATCCACCTGACAAAGGAGGTCAGAGTTGTATATTGATCTCTTGGGAGTCAGGACTATCTTTAAGATTACTGTAGTTATCTATCCAGCATGAATGGGGAGAACATAAAGCCTACTGACTGGAAAACATATCACATACAGCAACAATGATTTCTTGGCTGAAAGAATATGCAAAAATTGAGCAACACAAACATCCAAAGGTGAACTAGAAGGTAGACTTTACTTGAAGTGCTTCATTCTGGTCATAGGGTGAACAATATGGGCTCTCAACGCTGTGTCCTATAAAAAAGGCAAGTGAATCAGTTTCTTCATATGAAGATCCTCCATGATTACCCCCATCAGTCATGCCATGATCGCTAACCACAACCTGAAATAATGAAAGACACCAAAATGACCATCAGAAATTTTCTTGGGTGCATGTTTTGAGAAAAAAAAATCCACACATATATAATTCAACCCAGAAGATAGAATACATAAAAGTTTTGCTTGCTAACCTTACATGTGTCAATTCAGTAAAGATCAATAGAAAATTAGAGCAACATAGAGATAAACTTCGTCAAACATGCACACATGAATTGACAATACATCATTTGCTGGTGGGCCCACAGATGTTGAAACATGTCGTCAATTGTCATATAGCATGCACGTGACTAGAAAAAGAAGATTATTTGTCAGAAAGAATCACAGACCAAAAGTGTTCTGTCCAGATTATCCTGAAGACTCGCAGCATGCACCCGTCTAATGACATCATCCATCTCCTTCATCTTTTGGGTCATCAAAACACTATCATTTCAAAGTTTTAACTCAAAATTATAATGTCAAACCCCCCAAAATCCTGAAAGTTAATGAGATGTTTACCTCCGGCGGCCACCTATATGACCAACATGATCTAAGCCTAGATAGTGAAGAACCTGGAATTATCCAAAGAAACAAAAAGCGAATGGTTTACTAATCTTCAAAAAGACACTGCAAAACAGCCTTATGGATAACCACTAGACAATGAATGATATATAAAGAGGCTAAGTTATTATATATATATATATATAAACACTAGTCCTACATTGTATAGTTGTAATTCAAGCAATTAGACATTGCATAATCCAACTCAGTTTCTAGTTCCCTTCTTAGGTGATTGTTAGTATCCTTTCCTAACTAATTGATAGCTGAGTTGGTTACTTTCCTTTCTTAGCTAATTGATAGCTGATTAAATAGTTTCTTTTCTTAGCTAATTGATTGTTGATTGGTGCCTGATTTGTGGCTACGAGCTTTTGTAACTGTGTATATAAACAGATCAATAGACTACACTTAAATAGCGGTGTAGTTTGGCAGCGCCAAAAACTCACTGTGTCCTTTTAGTATTCGTGTTGAGTTTTGTGATCGTTAGAGTGATCCAGGGATCATCTTCTTCGTGTCAGGCAAGGCACGCCGGTGAGTAGAAGCCTACAACTGGTACTAGAGCTGCTAACGTTGTTGGCGTCGTGCTTGCAGTCATGCAGCATCATCGTGTCGCCGTCAGGCGATAGGGAACGACTCTGGCAATGGCGGCCAATACTTGGTGATTCAACGAGTCGTGAGGGAGAGTGGCTGCAGCGAACAGTACTCATTGCTGACTAAGACCAATTGCTACTCATGGGCGACACACATGAAGTTGAAGCTGCAGATGAGAGGCCAGTGGATGGCGGTGAACGCCAACACCACCGACTACATCGACGACCACAGTGCTCTGGAGGCCATCGCCCCAAGGGTACCTCCGAAGATGCAAGGAGCGATCGCAAGCAAGGCAACCACCAAGATCGCATGGAACACACTCAAGAAAACGCACCTCGATGTGGAATGAATGCGCCAAGCAAAGGCGAACACGCTACAATGTGAGTTCGATTTGCTTTGGTTCAAAGACGGTGAATCCATTGATGACTTAGGCATGCACATCACTGACCTGATCAATTAGCTGGAGGTCCTCGACGCCGGGTACCTGGAGCTAAAGATCGAGCGCAGATTCCTACAAGCCACTCCACCAAGGTATTTGCAAATCTAGATGAGGATCGAAACCTTTCTTGATCTCAATACACTATTTGTAGAGGAGTTGACCGGGAGGCTCAAGGGGGCAAAAGACCGGTATGATCTTAGTTGTAGAAGTGTTAGCTGAGCCTTAGCTGGCTTGAACATGACTGAGGATGAGTTGGTGTCACGTGTTGTGTCGTGGCTCCAACTCTCCAACAGTGGAAGCTCCGGCAACAATCGAACATCGTCGGACACAAGTCGTGGGCATGGTGCCCGACACAACACATACAATGGCAGCTTGATGTCACCACAGAACACCGACGGCAACCGAAAGGGAAAGCGGATTGCTGCCGACAAATGTAAATATTGTAGCAAAACGAGCCATTGAGCTCGTAGATGTCGCAAGAAGAGGGGTGAGCAGGCCCATGCTAGGGGTAGCCCACTAAAGGGACGTTGATGCTAGGTCTTGCCTCCATTATGGCCTAAATTGAAGAAGAGGCGGGCAAAGGGACACCGATGCAACTGTCTTCCCACCGTTGCTCGATATTGCTAGGCCAGGAGATGGAGATGGACTCGTCGTCTAGATCGAGGGTTGAGGTAGCACACGTTGGGCATTCGTCGAGAAGCCAGAGCCTGTGGCACTCATGAGGCTGGCATCCGCCAGTGACAACATGATGCCTCCCATGAAGGCGACACCCATCCCAACGTCGGAGATCCACCTCAACGAGGAACAACTCGTCGTCCAGCTCGAGAAGGGCGGTGGTGGGAGCACACAAGGGATCCTCAACACCGGCACGACAAACCACATGATGGGGGAGCGCATGGCCTTCTCCGAGCTCGACACCGTTGTCTGTGAGACTGTTCGGTTTGGTGAGGGCTCCATGGTTTCCATCAAGGGTCATGACATTGTCCTCTCCAAGTGCAAGAGCGGCAAGCACCAAGTGTTGGTTGGCGTCTACTTCATCCCCAGATGACAACAAACATCATCAACTTGGGTTAGCTCGACGAGGACGACCACAAGGTCCTAATCGAGGACAACATTCTCGAGATCTAGGACCATTGTCGATGATTGCTGGTCAAGGTGCGATGTTCAATGAACTGCCTCTACGTCCTTGATATCGGCGTCGCTTAGCCCGTGTGCTTCGTATCCTAGAGCTCGAAGGTGGCCTGACAATTGCATGCCAGGTTCGGACATCTCGGGCTCCAGAGGCGTAAGGAAATGTTGAAGGGTGGCCTGGTGTGCGGACTGTCGCCATCTACCAATTTGATCAAGTCTACGAGTGTTGTTTGGTTGGGAAGCAACGATGATGTCCATTTCCTACGAGCAACAAATATCGCGTGCCTCATCTATTCGACCTAGTACACATGGACTTGTGTGGTCCAATCACCCTAGAGACGCCTAGAGAGTATAAACTGATCCTCCTTGTCGTCGACGACAAGAGTCGTTTCATGTAGCTTGTGCTGCTATTGTCGAAAGATCAGGATAAGGCGGCCATCACCGAACTCCAAGCACGTGCCAAGGCAGAGGCGGGGCAAAAGGTGGGCATGCTCCATACCAACCATGTTGGCGAGTTCACGACACGCACATTCAGCGACGCCAAGCATGGCATCTAGTGCCATCTCACTATGTTGTACACACCCTAGCAAAACGATGTGGTGAGGAGGCGGAACCAGACGATACATGGCATGGCCAGAAGTAGGGATGGATCCGAATACTTATTTTGATGTTATTTTTTTGGTCTTCTTTCTTCGATTGCGAATAAATAAGATATAGAATCTGCTATGCAAATATGTATTCTTGTTTTTAGCATTGAGCTTGTTAAGATTCAAAAAAGTTGAGTAACGCGGATTCTATATCTTGTTAAGCCCTTTCGCTACGCTTAACTTCGGAGTGCCTATGCCATGCTCGCCAGGACTCATGAGTAATGCAGCATCAACGCCAAGCTCACCAAGGACACCAACAACATGCGACACATCTGCACCAGCGCTCGATACACCTCAAGCAGCGGGCGTCGATGACCTAGAGCAAGGTCGGCAGATATCGATGCGTTCAAGGAGCAGATGTGTCGTCTATTCCGGATGAGCGACCTTGGTCTCTTGTCCTTCTATCTCGGGTTGGAGGTCAAGCAAGGGTGTGACTCCATCGCGTTGGGGCAAGCTGCGTACACCCGTATGCTGTTGGAGAAGGGCGGCATGGGGACCTGTAACCCATGCCACACGCTAATGGAGGTCCAACTTAAGCTCTCGCTGAAGAGCTCAACATCAGAGGTCGATGTGACGATGTACAAAAGTTTGGTGGGGAGTCAGCGCTATCTGGTTCATACTAGGCCAGACATTACATTTGCGGTGGGTTTTGTGTGTGTTTGAGTGATCTAGGGATCATCTTCAGCGTCTTTGGCAAGGCACGTCGATGAGTATAAGTCTACAGACATAACATTATCAGTCCACAAGGAATAAGAAATGAAACAGCCACCAATTTAAGAGCAAAAGCGTACCAAGACACTCCAGTCTTTTGCAGCAAGCTCAAATTCTAAGTGGCGTGAAACGTTGAAATCAACCTCAACTGTATCTTTCACCTGACAGATAGTTACAAACATTTGAACAAAATTTTATTGATAAAACACTTAAACTGCTAAGAATAACTAAAACGTTGTCACTGGCCAGCATCAAGAGTTCAAGACAAGCTTAAGTACCGCATATGCATATATTTGCAAGTACAGCCCAAAGTAGCTGATGCTCTCATTAGAGAATGTTGTATCATCATCAGGAGAATAATGAGGTTTTGGTATATAGTGGATAAAAGTATGCCGAACAAATGGTATGGAACGGCCAATTACAAGCAAAATCTAAAATACATGCCCATGTTTGGTCTACTGGCTTTTTGGCTAGTGGTTCCAGTAATGTTGGCAGATTCCTACAAAATAAAACAGGGAAGCAATAATGCAATCTCTAAAGTAACTGGTAGGCTCAGGTGACAGACATTATCATATTATCCTTCAACCATATGTATGAAAAACATGCAACAGATAAAAAGACTTACATAAAAACTGCTCACTCCATCTTGTCTAGTGAATAGGGTTGGGAACAATTTGATCCATGTCTCATCTCCCAGCATCACTAACTTCAAACCAATCATATGAAGCTGATCTGCACATTTGTGAAGTATGATGCATACATTGAAACATATACCAACAGGGAATACAAAACACAAAAGGACATACACGAACTATAGGCAGTAACACTGTAACAGAAGTTGCAATTAGTACGAAATGAGTAGGGAGGTACAGAGAGGTTCTAACCAAGAAGATTGTCCTCTAAGAAGGCTTGAGTATTGAAATTAAATGCTACATCTAGAAAACCTCCAATTGCACCAGACACCATAGCCTAAGAAAAAATTACAGTTAGTATTGTGGAACACTTGAATAAAAGTGTGTCTCTACAAAAAGTCTTACTTTTAGTCGAGGCATTGTGACGGTGGGAGGTGCAGCCTTGGCATGGTAACCTGCTGCTTTGCAGCCAGCTAACAAAGATTGAGTGTATGGCATAGACTCCATCATTTTTTTGCTTGGAGGTTTCCTGCCTCTCCCAAGTACAAATTCAGCAGGTAGTCCATCAATCACCTAAATTGACATTCATAAACTCAAAAGGCAAAAATTTAAAAAGGGGGTAAGATAAAATATCGCCAAAACATATTTGAACTGTGCTGCTGAACCAAATGAACATCCATATCAATTCAGGACATACCATCAACACTAAGCGATCGTACACAGGAGGGATCCCAGAGAGTTCCTGACGTACAGAAAATAACAAGGGTGAACATCATAATTCATAACTGATAACGCGACCTGTTCAGAATTTTCAAATTTCAGGGGAAAATGCATAGTATCCACTAATAATGCTGTGGGCACAGTTATCCACTGGCTCAACATTCCCAAGCTTCGTCCTAGCAGCATAACAATGCAACACATAGCTGCACGAGGAGGACCAACACGAGGAACGGGAACAGTAGCAACGACTTACCCTGTACAGAGATCTGAGCTGATCCGGGGGAAGCGCCGGCTCCTGCTCCCCAGCACTAACGGAACCGCAGGAAGGCACCCGGTAGCTCTCCGCTCCACTGCTCACAACGATACGTGAGCAAACACCGTAAATTTCACAGGCAGAGAGTCAATCAGTACTCAAGAGAAACCAAAGCAGAGGCACAGAGGCGCGGACCTGAAGCCACGCAGTGTGGGCTTCACGGGGAAGAATCCGTAGAGGAAGAGGGAGAGGCCGGCGACCTGAAGCAGCACTGCCGCCACGGTCCACCCTGCGACGGCGGCGCCCATGGCTTCCCTCCGCCGCGGAACGGCGGAAGCCGGCGGCCCAGCGCGACGAGGAAACTAAACTAACAGGCAGAGGTCCAGTCCCAGTGAGACGACTGCCTCCTCAGCCCAGAGTTTCATGGGCTGGTACGAAGCCCATCCAGGATAAAGAGGGCTACTACACCGCGGGCCCGCTTCCGCGTCCGGCTGCGCTACGAGCCTACGGCTTCCGCAGCTCGCTTCCGCTGTGCTGTCCTCTGTGCTATCCACTAGGGTTCATCTGCTCGAGGAATGGCATCGCTGGTTCGCTGCAGGTCTCTGGCGCGGGGGTCGGTGCCGCAGCCTTCGCTGCGAAGGGGAAGGCCTCCATCGGTGCGCACTTGCTTCTCTCGACGGTGACCGTCGGCGAGGTCCAGCCTCGTCGCCAGGGCCGCCACCGTCGTTGCCCCCAAGGTGCGTGCCCAGGCAATGTAGCTCGGTGGTGGTGTTTTCAGGGGGAACGGGAGTAGTGGGATCGGTTATTATTGGCTTTTGCCTTATTGAGCGCTGCTGCATATGCCGAGCAGCGGCGGACGCAGGACGAGAATTCACCGGGGGCTAAAAAGACCCTACCATAAAATTAAGCAAGCTTGTAAATAGTAGTACTACATAAAATTTAAATTTCATGTCAATATATGATATAAGTTCAAAAAGGAAACTATATTAATAAAAGAAGTGAACATACTGCTAACTTTTTGCTGGCCGAATCCAAACTATGTGTACTTTTTCGAATATTGATCTGTCGATCTTCTCGAAGTGTGGGTCCATCGGGGAGGAGGCAGGGTCAGACGCATTGTTATTAAAACGTCGCTTAAATGACGTTTAAGCGTCGTTTAAGCGAGAAAACATGATTAGAAGCTGGAACGTCCGAACGTTTTAGAAAACTGGCGTAGAACGTCCATTTTGGACGTTTAAACGTCGTTTAAGCATCCTAAACACGTTTTAGGGTGTTTTACGCGTTCTGGGGACGTTTTACCCATCTGTGGGCCTTTCCTGGGCCTTTAGGGTTTAGGTCCAGCCAGCGCGTACTCGTGGAGGCTTCCTCTCCAGCGCGGAGCACTCCTTAGTTGGCCGCCCTCCTCTCCTCCGCCGCCACAGCAGTCAGCAGACATCAGCAGACCGCCGGCCGACCGCCCCACAGGTATGCCGCTGCCCTCCACTGACCTCGGCTCCCCCTCCTCCCTCCTCCCACAGGCGGACAAGCCCACAGCAGACCGCTGCGCGCCTGCGCCACCGCCGGCCGACTGGCGACCGCAAGACCAGCAACCAGCGCCCTCCTCCTCCCTCCGCAAGACCAGCAGCCAGCAGCCAGCAGCCAGCGCCCTCCTCCTCCCTCCGCAAGACCAGCAGCCAGCGCCCAAGATCATAGTACCAGCCAGCGCCCATTGTTTTAGGCCCTATTTGTTGATTTTGCTTATAGTGAATCAATCTCTATTTGCTCACAGTAAATTTCAATGGCAACAAATAGTGAGGCATTGTGTGGTTGAACTTGTGTTGTTGAACTTGATCTGTTTCTTTTTATGCTATTTGGTTTGTGAACTCAAGTACTCAACTTATGTATGAACATATTTTATATTTGAACTTCTATGTCAAATCTGAAAAGACGTTTCAACGTTCGTTTAAACGTTTAAATGTTAAAAAGTTGGTTCATAACGTTTTAACGTTTTACCGCTTTAATAACCATGGTCAGGCGACCTTTCCGGCAGAGAATCAACGCTCGCTGGTTTGCTAAACTCATTGTCTGTCAGAGATGGGACGTCCGGAAGGGGTCACGATCGGATGACAACACACGTCGAGAAGATGACAACGACGAGCAGCGTCAGGAACGGGACATCAGAGTAGATTGGTTCAAGTGATGTTGGAAAGAATGGGATCAGATAGATAGATGTAAGACTGGAATGAGAAGAAGGATGACAATTAGGAGAATTGAACTGATCCAACTAAGAGACCTAGGATAGAACTAGTTTGATCTATCTAAAACATTTTTTTTCTATACTTACATATAAGAGATACTAAAAATTGAGGGGGGGCCACGGCCCCCTTTGCCCCCCACGTGGATCCGCCACTGTTGCCGAGGAAGAAGACTGACGAGGCGAAGTCACTGATTAGAGTGTTGGTGGCCCTTGGCTTTGATTGTGATCAAATAGAGGCAAATGGTTGAGGTTTGGAGATGCTGGTTTGTTAGGTTATGGTTAGCTTCTTAAACTTCCAACCTCTGGTGTATGTGTGATGTGAACTGAATCACAATAATGTCTGGTTGTGGTTTCATTAATGCTTACATGTGGTGAATTGGACCTGACTCCATGGTCTGTGACTCTGTGTTGCAGTGAAGTCTGCTATGGAGAACATTTGTAAATGTGGGGTCAATCAGTATGTTCAAAAAGTCTGTAAAGAAATTATGTTTAATCTGTAACTGGTTACCATTTTAGTTCAATACAATATTATAATCCCCATGTGTAGTACTTAACATTTTGTTGGTTGCCGTCGTTGGGCTAAATCTTGCAGCCTCCTCACTTGGCACAGATGTCCGCATTTGCTTTCCAGAAAGTATTTTTGTACTCGTTGCAGGAATGAAACACCATGACTTGTTATTCATTGCAGTATACAACACTTAAGCGGTTAAGCCCTTGTCTGATAGAGTGCTTGTAAAGATAAACTGTTCTGAGGAGAAGAGAGAAGACAACTGGTGGAATTTTGCATCCTACGACTGCTCAGTCCATACCTCAGGGCAGTGAGGTAGTTGCTGTTGCAGAAGGAAGGGTAAGTGGAGATAAGATAGTTGATGTCAGCATTCAGGTATGTTCTTTGCGAACATGTCAGATCTTAGGTGCCTGTTGTTTTCAATACAGCTTTATCATATATGGGTACATATTCCCATGTGAGCAGGCGTAGCTATTCACTGATTCCATTAGTATTTTGTATCCCTTGTCCCACTTTAGAATTGGCCGCGCCAGAAAAAGAAAAGGTTTTACTTGAAAGCCATGTGCGGTCATTTTATCTCAGTTTATGAGTAAGAAAATCACATCTTAAACAAACAGAGTGAGCTTTATACCTTACCTATTTGTAATATAACCAGTCTAGTCTAGTTATAGCCATACTGGTACTGCAAGATGTAGCTGTCAAAGCACTTGTACTGCCTATTTGACCCACAAACCTACACGTTTACTTCTGTTCCCATCTGAATTATTTGTATATGTGTTGTGGTGTCATAGTTCTTAATACAAGCAAACTTTGCCTTTTTGTTGGGAAGAAAAGAGAACCCGCGTGCTGACATGCGCATTTGCTACTACTTCAGGTTGGAGTTCAAGCTGTATATTCAAAAGTACGCTGGAACTGAGGTCGGCGTTGAATGATTCCAGACATCTGGTTCTCAAAGAGGATGTCAGGATGGCACTATATTCATCTTAGAAACCGATGGTGTGAATGAAAGACATGAAGCCTTTGAATGATCATGTTCTAATCAAGGTATTTATCTTGTTTCATTCAATCTTGGCATCTGGTTACACAGTCGCATATCTGTCCTTATTTGAATACAGTATGCTCTGCCATTCATTCAGGTCGAGGTTCAACTGTAGGCCCGCCATCTTGTTTGTGTGGGTGGGAAAGGGGTTCCCTTGCGGCCTACCAATACTGTAGGGTCGTACGTCTTGTCTGACTGTCCTCTGAGAAGCAACAGTAGGCATTCAAAAATTCGGTCGCAGGATGAAAAAGGCTCCATTTGTACTAGGCACTGTGGCAGATGCGTATGGGCCGCCCCGTTGCCGTTCATACACCCTGCTCGTCGTCTACGGTCTACAGCCGCGGCCGGCCCAACCGGATAAGACGTGTCAAAGCCTCCAGCTGCGTAGGCAGGCAACACAGGCTTCTCCTGGCGCCGCCACGCACACGCACACGCGACGCAGCCGGCCACCACTGGGCCCGAGCGTTCCGTGTCACAATCCACAGCGTTCAAGCCGCCCTTCGACCGCCCTTGACTGTCGCATCCCGTCGCCTCACCTCTCCTCGACTCCTCCAGCCGTTCACTCCACTCGACCAGCCTCGCTCTGGCCAGTCCATACCGACCTGCTCCCACAATCCACAGTGCCACGACAGGGAAAAGTCTTGACCCGGCTACTGATACTGATCTGATCATCTGACTCACAGCAGCAGCAGCAGATCTCTCACTGCCTTGAGTTGACGTCGCCGATTCTGATGCGCCCAATGGCGAATCGCCGCTGCAGCGCAGCGTGGGAAAGTGCAAGCAACAGCGGCTCCTCCGACCTGCCGTGCTTTTCTCCTGCGGGCTGCTTTCCCGGTCACCCGCGACGCCGACGGACGCAGCGCTGAATACTCTGACCGCGCCGGCGCCGCTACCCTCCCTCCCATCCTGCCTTCGGCCTTCCCCTGTGCTCTCTCCAGGCGGCACCAGCGCTGCCTCATCGCTCCGGCCGCCCAGAGCATCCTCGCCACAGAACGACACATACATACCATCCTCTCCATGGGTCAAAATGGGAATAGATACCGATATAATTCAAATATCTATTAGTAGAGTATTGAGTTTTTGTTGCGATAAGGATTTGAATGTTCTCAAATACAAATATGAAACGGACAGATCATATTCGAATTCACGTTTAGATATCTACTCGATTTATTTAGGAGTTTCTATCTTTTTATCGATAGTTTTGGGAGAACAATCTCATTATACAAGTAGCTATTAAAGTAAGAGTATATTAAATTTGCTCATAGGGGGCATATGAATATGCTCCCATCCCATGCCAGTGGTGTCGCTAGGATCTGTTGCTAAAGTGGTCCGTTGTTTGAATTTTCTTTAACCACTCGTTATATGAATTATAGATTTTATACATGTAAAAAAAATTCTTCTTCTTACTGAGTATGTATGTATGTACATACTTCATCTAGATTTGTAAGGTGTGCGTGTGTTTCAGCATTCAATTTTTTGCAACAAAGACATCTCGAGTGTGATGGTAACAAAAGCAAACTGACAAGGAAGATGTGAGGGTAATACTACCTCAAATATAATCACATATTGTTGTTTTGGACAGGGAACGTATCTGGTGCTCAAAGGGGTACGATGCTCATGTGCACATTTTAAATCTGGTGCATCCATTTTACATCTAACAGCGGCACCAATTTTGTGAAGCACCCCTTCCACCTTCCTCCCCTGGTGGAAGGGGTTTTTCGTAAAATTAGCTGGTGTCGTTGAATCCAAGATGGATGCACTAGATTTAAAATGTGCATATGAGCACCGTACCCTTTTGAGCACCAGATACGTTCCCTTTTGGACATCAGCAACGATTATGAAGTTCGAAAAGGAAAATATGCTATCTGAACTAACAGTTTTAGGGTCCGTTTGGTAGAGCTTGGCTAGGCTAAATAAAGGCATAGTGAAATTGAGTAGGGCCTGTGCCCCGTTCCCCATAACGTAGGTCCGTCCTTGTTTGGCTTGCCCATAAGCAGCTCTAACTCTAGTTTTTCATGAAAATAACTTTTTTAGTGGTGTTTAAACCATTTCGTAAATTATTTGGTAGAAACGGTTTATCCAAGAGTCAGAGTCGTTTCCCATTATTAAAATGCCAGTGTTCAAGCCATAGCTGATGAAGCTACCATTTGTGGCTTTTTCTCCGTGGTACAGAAATAGCTCTGGCTTTTAGGTGTTTTTCGCCTCAAGACGTTTTAAAAAAGGTGTTTGTTAGGGCTCTAACTTGTATTCATAGAAAAGTCAGAGCCGAAACAATGCTAAACGGGATCGGGCTCTTAGTATGAAACATTGTATTTATTTGAATGAAAAAAGGATTACATACCTGCTTTCCACGGTGACCTATTAAGTACACCTGTTTGGCAAAGACTAGATTTTGTTTTTCATAGAAACAAAAGAAGTCCTAGCAGGTGGTCTTTCTATTAAAATATACCTGAGGTCTTTAAACGTCTCCCGGGGCGTCGTTCACGTCTCTGTATTTCAAAGTTTTACGTCCTTGAATTTATCCTAGGGTGAAACTGCCATTTTTAGATCCTCGCAAATTATTCGAAGATACCATACATGTCTCAAAGCTTATCACAGAGTATCGCAAGTCCAAGCAGGCGTTTACCCACTATTTAGCCCAGCGTTGCACGGCCTCCAACTGATACTGGATGTTTGGTTAGTTATTCAAATCATAAACCAGAGAAACATACCTTCTTTTTACAACATGATGTTGGATCAGTAAAGAAAATGTTGTTTCTCTGATTTACTTCCTTCACGTTTGAACTATCATCCTCCCTAGGGGTGGAAATGAAATGGATATACATAGAATTTCAGGCGGAAATAAAATAGATACAGATAGAATTTCAGGTAGAAATGAAATGAATATAGGTAGAATTCGTGGAATAGAACTGATGCCCTATCCCAAATGACCTTAGTTAGAGATGGTCATTGGAAATCATTTGTGAGAAACCGAGCTCTAACACTAACCTTATATGTTATCGATATAACCTTATTCACTAGGTATTGATGCCGATGGTCATTTTTTTTCTTATTAAAAAAGGCTTGTCAAGAAGAAATGAGAAAAAAAAATTACTTACATATGCTGTGTGGTAATGATTTGATGCGTGTAAATAAATATCAGCAACCAGACAAGGAGAGGACATCGACGCGATCAATCATGCGCAGTTATTAAGAGCATAAAACAAACAAACTAGAAAGTTGGGGAAATTGGCAGATAGCAGAAGAGACCGCCGTAGTAGTGTAGTACCGTACCCATCGTCGTCATCCATCCCCCCAACACCACCAACGGGAGTGGCCCCACCGGGGCTCGCCCAGGCCCAGCTAGCGGACGCGCTCCCAACTCGGCCTGGCCCTGGTGTGCAGGACCGCCTGCCATGTGGCTGGCATCAACAGCACGTCGCCGTCCGACGCGCCATTCTCGAGTTGAACCTCGGGTCAACGCGCAGCGCTCGACCTCGCTCGGCGTGGCGTATAAGTATCCGAGCCCACCGAGATTCATCATGCCCGCCGTGATCGACGTAGGACGACTAGGAGGCGTCGGCAGCAGAACTAAGCAGCAGCTTAACTATTCGGCTCGCTTCGGCCATTGCGCCGCAGCAGCGTCCGGCTCGGCGGCATGACGTCGTCGTCGTGGCCGGAGACGGAGGCCGGGAGCAGCAGGAAGAAGTTCAAGGGCGTGCGCAAGCGCAAGTGGGGCAAGTGGGTGTCGGAGATCCGGCTGCCCAACAGCCGCGAGCGCATCTGGCTGGGCTCCTACGACGCCCCCGACAAGGCCGCGCGCGCCTTCGACGCCGCCTTCGTGTGCCTCCGCGGGCGGGGCGCCGCCGGCGCGGACCTCAACTTCCCGGACTCGCCGCCGCCGGGCCGGGCCGGGGGACGCAGCAGCGACCCGCGGGAGGTGCAGGCGGCCGCGCTCTCCCACGCCAACCGCGCCGCCGTCACGGCCCAGCAGGCGGCCGCGGCGCTCATCATGGACGGCGCCGACGGCGGAGGCTGCTCGGGGCCGCCGTGGGACGACTACTATTACTCCGTGGCGCACGACGCGGGCGGCGGCGTCCTTGGTGGTACTAGCAGCGGCGCGGCGGCGTGTTACCAGCAGGGCGCCACAAGCTGCTGAACCTGAAGGCGCGGGAGTTAAACTGGACAATGTGGGCCGTTCAAAGGAGAAAGAGGAGCCAGCTGGGCCAAGGAGAGGTACACGTGAGCGTAAGTTGAACCAGAGGCTGTTGGGCCCGGAGTGGGTGAACTCCATGTAACGTGTGCGTGGCCTATGGGAGATGAGATGCCGGCGTGTTGCCTGGCTGCATAAAGGCGTGAGTGCATGAGAGAGAGGGTTATGAAAGGTAACAGAATTATATTCCTCTAGCTACTCTCTGATCAACGTGTTCTTCACGTTGCCGCCTATCCTCTGTTCCCTTCTATCTCTACTACTTCCTGGAATTCCCGCTGTCGTGGTTGGAGATCTCACATTTGGTATCAGAGCTACCGATTCTGGGCATCATCCGCGCTGGATCCTGATCATACCTATTTCACTCGGTTGCAACGCCGTCAAGGTGCAATGGATCCGAATACCAAGTTGATTCTAGAAGAGATGGAGAAAAAGTTTGCTGCCATGGATCTGAAGTGGGAGCGCAAGTTATCTGAAATTGCCGCTGGAAAGGAGACTCGTCTGTGCGAGTTGGAATCGGCAGGGGCCGAGTTGGCGACCTGGCGTCCCAAGGTCGACGCCGCCATGGAAGACGTCAAGCTCGAACTGCGTAAGTTCAACAAACTTTGGGATCGGACTTCTAGAGAGGGTTCCGTCGAACCGGGTTTGCTGCAGAAACCAGGAGGGATTCCGGTGAAGCAGATGGGCGGATCGGAGACCGATGGTTTGCTGGGCCATCAGGAGGAGTTCAAGTTCAAGGAACACGGCTTCGGCTCTGTGCTCACTTACCTGCCAGATCCAACCAAGGGTTCCCCCCGTTTGGCCTTCTCCCAGGTACCACAGCACACTCGTTCGCCTACAGATTACATGGATATGGGGCACCAGCGACCGAGGGGTGCTGATTCTGGGCTGCGATCGCTCGGCAAATTGCCTGAGCTCCCGTTCCCGAAGTTTGAAGGTGAGAACCCTCGTTTGTGGATCTCTCGATGTCAATCATACTTTGATATGTATTCTGTGGATCCGGATGAGTGGGTGAGGGTGGCGTCCATGCATATGACTTCCCCTGTGGCTTGTTGGTTTCAAGCAGTACAACATCGTTATGTAGAAGTTCCTTGGTCCTTTTTCTGTAAACTGCTATTGGACAGGTTTGGTAAAAATCAGCATCAGATGCTTTTGCGTCACCTGTTTCGCATCCGGCAAACGGGGTCTGTAGCTGATTATATTGATCGGTTTTGTACATTGATGGATCAGTTAGCTGCTTATGAATCTGTGCATGATCCGTTGTATTTCACAACGCGATTTGTGGATGGATTGCGTGATGAGGTCCGTGCTGTGGTGATGATGCAACGACCTGGTGATTTGGACACAGCGTGTACGCTGGCCCTGTTGCAGGAAGAGGTAACAGATTCTGTTCGTCACCAGGATTACCGCAAGTGCAGTACACCTCCTTGGTACAAGTCGGAACCAAAGGGGCCTCATCCATTACCTTCACCGTTGGCTGTGGGTCGACCCAGTTTGGGCAAAGAAAATCAGCGTCCTGTCCAACCATCTAAATCAGTTGAAGATCGCATGAAAGCATTAAGAGCTTATCGGCGTGCTAAGGGGTTATGTGATAAGTGTGCTGAAAAGTGGCATCGGGGACATACTTGTGCAGCTTCAGTTCAGCTCCATGCGATGCAGGAGGTTTGGGAGCTATTTTCCTTTGAGGAGGTACCAGTCCCTGACGAAGTTGGATCGGTTCAGGAGGAACAATTGTTCTCTGTCTGGTTATCTGAAGCTGTTGTGGGTGGTGCTGCCAAAGGAACTCTACAGTTTCTGGGGACGATGCAAAATTTTGAAGTCTCTATCCTTATTGATTCAGGCAGTACCCATTCATTCATCAATCAATTATTGTTGGACAAGCTTCAGACTACTGCTGTGGTAGATACTCGAGTGCAGGTTAAAGTGGCTAATGGAGGTGTCATGCAGTGTTCTTCCTTGTTACCTCACGCAGAATGGAGTATTCAGGGGTATCTGTTTAAACAAGAGTTGAAGGTTTTGCAATTACAGACTTATGATATAATTTTGGGTATGGATTGGCTGGAGAATCATAGTCCTATGCATATTCATTGGCGCCATAAATGGCTATCTATTACTTATCACAACTCTCCTGTTGTCTTGCTGGGATCAGACCATACACAGTTTGAGGAAGTCTTGATTCACATATCTCAGGTGTCTCATCCAGTGATAACTTCTGCAGCTCCTGCCTTGTTGCCTGAAATATCAGCCTTGTTACACAAGTTTGCTGTGGTTTTTTCTGCCCCAGTGGAATTACCACCTGTTAGATCATGTGATCATTCGATTCCGTTGGTAGCAGGAGCTCAGCCGGTCAACATTAGACCCTATCGCTATCCTCCATCTTTGAAAGACGAAATTGAGAAACAAGTGAGTGATATGATGCAGCAAGGACTCATCAGGCCTAGTTCATCCTCATTTAGCTCACCGGTGCTGTTAGTCCGAAAAAAGGATGGAACGTATCGATTTTGTGTGGACTACCGCTACCTCAATGCCTTAACTGTGAAGAGCAAATTCCCTATACCGGTGTTCGATCAACTGATGGATGAGTTGGCCGGGGCCAGTTGGTTTTCAACCTTGGACTTGATATCGGGTTACCATCAGGTGAGGTTGAGGCAAGGTGAAGAATTTAAAACGGCATTTCAAACGCACAGTGGGCACTTTGAATTTGTCGTGATGCCTTTTGGGCTTTCTGGAGCTCCAGATGCCTGTAGAAATGGTGTGGGAGCTGTCTTGTTACAACAAGGTCACCCTTTGGCCTTCATTAGCAAAGCCTTAGGACCTAAAACACAAGGTCTATCAACTTATGAAAAGGAGTATTTGGCCATCCTTATTGCTGTGGACCACTGGAGACCGTATCTACTCCATGATGAGTTTGTTATATTCACTGACCAAAAGAGTTTGACACACTTGAATGACCAAAGGCTACACACACCCTGGCAGCAGAAAGTTTTTACCAAGCTACTCGGATTACAATACAGAGTGGTGTACAAACCGGGGACTCAGAATCGGGTGGCCGATGCCCTTTCTAGGCGACCCCATGAAGAAATATTGTGCCATTCTATGTCTGTCCTGCAGCCGACATGGTGTCATGATGTCAGTGAGGGATATTGGAAGGATGAAGCAGCTAAAGTTTTGATTGCTAAACTAACTCTTGATCCTGATGCTGCTCCCAATTTTGAGTTTCGAGAGGGACTACTTCGCTACAAGGGCAAGATTTGGCTTGGTAACAACACTGAGTTGCATGCACAAGTTTTAGCAGCAATGCATAGTTCACCTATTGGTGGCCATTCAGGTTTTCCGGTGACTTATCACAGAGTGAAGCAGTTGTTCGCCTGGCCTGGTCTCAAGAAAACAGTAAAAGATTTTGTGACCACTTGTTCCATTTGCCAACAAGCAAAACCTGATCGAAGCAAATATCCTGGGTTATTGCAGCCACTACCTATACCAACTGGAGCTTGGCAAACAATTTGTATGGATTTTGTGGAAGGGTTACCTCTTTCTGCTGGGAAAAACTGTGTCCTGGTTGTTGTGGATAAGTTCTCTAAATATAGCCACTTTGTGCCCTTGAAACATCCTTTTTCAGCAGCTTCAGTAGCACAAGTCTTTATGCAACAAATTTACAGATTGCATGGGTTGCCTGTAGCAATCGTTTCTGACAGAGATCGTATTTTCACTAGTCAGCTATGGAAGCATCTGTTTCTCTTGCTGGGGTGTCCCTACAAATGAGCAGCGCATACCATCCCCAGTCGGATGGTCAAACTGAAAGAGTCAATCAATGCATGGAAACATTTTTGCGTTGCTTTGTGAGTGCCTGTCCTCATAAATGGTGTCAGTGGATATACTTGGCTGAGTACTGGTACAATTGTTCCTTGCACTCTGCTGTGGGCTTTTCTCCTTTTGAAGTGCTATATGGGTATCAGCCAAAACACTTTGGAATCGATGCTCAGGCAGTTTGTCCAGTTCCTGCTTTGGCCGATTGGATCCAGGAGAAGGCAGTGATGACTGAATTGGTTCAACAGCATTTGGCTCGCGCCCAACACCGTATGAAGGTACAGGCCGATAAGAACCGTTCAGAGAGGGTGTTTGAGGTGGGGGATACAGTGTATCTCAAGTTGCAGCCGTATGTGCAGTCTTCGCTAGCTCCAAGAGCAAATCAGAAGTTGGCATTTAAGTTCTTTGGGCCATTTCCAGTGGTGTCCAAAGTCGGGTCTGTTGCTTACAAGTTGGAGTTGCCTTCTTCCTCTAATATACATCCCGTTTTTCATGTTTCTCAATTGAAGAAAGCTATTCCTTCTACTGTCGCGGTTGCTGAATTACCAGTTGCTTTGCAAGGTCTACAAATCCCTGTACAAGTGTTACAACGTCGGATGAATACCAGTGGTGTGGCTCAAGGGCTTATCAAGTGGTCAGGATTGTCATCGTCGTTGGCAACTTGGGAAGATCTGGAGACATTGAAGCAAACATTTCCCAATGCACCTGCTTGGGGGCAAGCAGGTTCTCGTCGCCGGGGGGATGTTACCAGCAGGGCGCCACAAGCTGCTGAACCTGAAGGCGCGGGAGTTAAACTGGACAATGTGGGCCGTTCAAAGGAGAAAGAGGAGCCAGCTGGGCCAAGGAGAGGTACACGTGAGCGTAAGTTGAACCAGAGGCTGTTGGGCCCGGAGTGGGTGAACTCCATGTAACGTGTGCGTGGCCTATGGGAGATGAGATGCCGGCGTGTTGCCTGGCTGCATAAAGGCGTGAGTGCATGAGAGAGAGGGTTATGAAAGGTAACAGAATTATATTCCTCTAGCTACTCTCTGATCAACGTGTTCTTCACGTTGCCGCCTATCCTCTGTTCCCTTCTATCTCTACTACTTCCTGGAATTCCCGCTGTCGTGGTTGGAGATCTCACACGGCGGAGGTGGTGGCGCCCGTGCGCGCCGACGGGAGCATCGACTGGCGGCCCGTCATGGCGCACCCGCCGCCGCTCTTCTCCCCTACCGGCTGGGGCAGCAATGCGTACGACTTCCTGCAGGTGCCGCTGCTGGCCGTGGCCGACGATGACATGCTGGATGACGGTGCCCATGGCGCCAGCGCTTCTCTCTGGAGCTTCGACTCGAGAGACTCCTACTTCAGATACTAGCAAGCAAGCTACGTCTACTGGACAACATGCATGCTGATGTTGTATTGCTTTGCTGCTGTACAAGGGGCTCCGCGGCTCATGGCTACGCTACAAGATGGCGGCGCATGCATGTGTCTCAACAGCTAGCCGCATGCATCCTGCATTCCTGCTGCATTGCTACACATACGGCTGGCATTATTTTAGAACAAGCATGCATGCTCACTACTGAAGCAGGTCATATCGAGTAGTATATATGATCAGTGACCTTTTTTAACGGAACTTTGGGAGTAATCATGGATGCATGGTAGCAAGGTACTCCCTCCGTTTCTTTTTATTTGTCGCTGGGTATTGCACTACCCAGCGACAAATAAAAAGAAACGGAGGGAGTAGAATTCATCAAGCAAGAGAGCGTAGAATTTATGCAAAGAAGAAGAGTTTGCGTGTAATTTCATGGCCATGCTTTCAGTTGATTAAAAGCCTATAGGCTATTATATATTTGACTAGCTATATAATATATATATATATAGAGTATATACTTATCATCTAAATAAACGCGGGAATATTTTCTTGTATCGTTCATGCATGCATATTCATCAGCACCAGCTTGCAACATAGATCACATCGTTTTCTAGCATGTGTCTTATAGTACCGAATAGTATATTATACATCACGTCATCATCCCACTGTCCGTTTCCCCATATATATACGGTGCACATATATATGGTGCTTCAATACAATCTTGCATGTACTATATTGGCAGCTTATTTAGGGTTTGTTTGATTCACTGTCTAATTTGCATTTGCTATAGCTTGTCTAACTTTTTCTGCCTAAAGTTAGTTTTTTATTTGACCAACTAACACTAGGTAAGCCGTGACGCAGTTAATCTAAAACCAAACAGGCCACCAATCTGACGAAACCTCTAAACATAACTCTAAAGAAAATAATGTAGTTGCTATATATAGCTTAATTTGTTCTCATAATAGCTGGTCAAAATTTTGATACTCGTTAAATATGCTCGCAATAACTTTCGAAAAACATGCTTAAAACGACGAGCTATTATCACTCAGGTACTTTTTTTGTGTCCAAGTTGGCAGGGTGAATGTGCGTGTGTGAGATGTGAGTGTGTCTATATTATTTGTGTGCTTTGTCTCAGAAATAAAAGAAAAACGTGGTAAAAGTTTTCTGCCAATCAGCTAAAAGCAGGGAAGATGACTTCTTTGGCAATTGGCGTGCGGCAGCGACACTGCGACAGATAACGCTTTTGGTCAAGGTCAGGAAAGTTTTCTTTTTTTCCTTTGCAGCTCTCGCCACTCGTCAGAAATATATTTTGGAGAGAACCCCAACGAAGTCCTCCGTAAATATATCACATGAACGGATAATGTAGCATGTTGTAGCTTTTTTAAAAGTAGCATGAAGCACTGATCCGGTCACAAATAATAGTGAACTGAACGTACGTAGCAAGATATTTAATTGAACTTTCTGAAAAATATATTGTACTTTCTTTTCTAATATTACGATTGGACACACATAAAAATGATACGGCTAATTTTTTTTATAAACAACCACGCAGTCCACAGATATATGTAAAACCGCGGGCATCATACTTACATTTTCTTGATCCTACATAATTTTCCTACGTGTTGATAATTCCAAAATGCCAAAGCAAAAATGGATCTTTTAGGGAGTACAGTACCAGTGTCGATCATAACGACCAGGATTTCGTGACGACGACCCGGCAAAGATTTCATAAATGTCATTTAGCGTTTTCTATAAATATTTGGTCAAATATATACATATACGCTTGTTGGACTTTTGGGGACCGATCGATCGATATTTCCACTCGTTATTTTTACTAGGAAGTAATAAACAACACCAGCTACTCAATCTTAAACAACACAAATAAAGGTAACCACCAAATTAGAGCACTAGTAATAAAGCGCTACAGTTTCCTTCTATATTGTAATGATAATGAATTAAGCACGCGATCGAGCTCATGGCGCATATGTTTACTGTTGATCTAGAAGAGATGGTGTGGCCATGGCCAAGGCCAAGGATATGGACAGTACGTATTAGTCACCTGTACCAAGCTAGCTAGCTAGTGCCTTCTTTCAGTCGTCTTCCTTTCAACAAATGATGCACTCTTTTGTCTTTGGCTTTGTACTTGACACTCCCTTTTCTCCAAAGATGCACGTGAGTTGCGTGCGATTAATTTGGATGGTGGGGGTCCTCGGCGCCAAGTCATGCATGACGTCCTTTTGTTGTTAATACTTAGGGTCTGTTTGGTTGGACTGTGGCTGTGAAAAAAGCTGCTGTGGGCTGTGAGCTGTGGAAAAAACTGTTGTAGGCTGTAAGCTGTTAAAAAGCTAAAAATCGTTTGGTGGAAACCACTAAAAGTCGTTAAAAATTCTTCGATATATGTTTTCACAGTTCCATCCGAAAAGCCACTAAAAGCAGGTCCAGGGGTGCTTTCAGATTTGCACTACGAGAAAGTCGGCTTTTAGAAAAAGCTGCTTTCTGGATCCAGCCCTTTGGTTGGCTTTTGGCTTTTAAGGGGGCAAAAGCCAAAGCCAAAAGTCAAACCAAACACACCCTTAGCTAGCTACTACTAGCTTATCACAAATATATTAGCTGGTGAACTACTAGCTGACGATATTAATTCAACTAGTGAGAGAGTAAGTTTAATTTAGTTGAATATTCAACTGATTTACTGCATGTTTAAAATATGCACTAGAGCTAATAGTTAGTTATATAAAAATTTGTTAGTGAAAGTAGTTAGCTAATGATTAGTAAAATTAACTACTCTCTCCGTTCTTTTTTATTTGTCGTGTTTTAATTTGAAAATAAAATAGCTGACGATAAATATTCGAGAACGGAGGTAGTATTAGCTAAACTGTTTGAATCTCTTCAGCTAATTATTAGCAGCTAACAACTGTACATAGACGTAGCAATGACAGCACCACGCCACCACTATCTGGTACAATAATGCTACTGCAGCGGATATGCTACAGCAACACTGATCAAGTGACCCATTCCAAATTCCATACAAAACGTCGCTATATATAGAATCCATAATAATTAATTTTTTATTTGACTAGATTTGTAAAATAATAATAATAATATTTTTAAATCAGATTATTATAAATATATATAAATTTATATAATGTTATGTATCGTAAGTATTTTATATTTATAGTTAAAGTTTTATAAAATACTCCTGCTCGAAACTGAGAAGAACAAAAAACAAAATTATAGGTTGGAAGGAGTGTCGTCTCTTTCTCTATATGCATGGTCACTTATATGATGAATATGACGGGTCAACCACACGTCGTTGCATATGAAATACTCGTGCACTTTGTTTCTAGAATACTCACTTTTATGATCTGTAAATCTTTGAATGCACATACCGTGTTGAATAAAGTACTCCTTTCGTTATTTTTTTTTATTTTTCACGTTTTACTATAAAAATTAACTAGTGAACGACAAATATTCAAGAACAGAGATAGTACTTCGAGTTTACCCTATAGACTTAGGGTGTGTTTGGTTGCGGGACAACCAGGACAAGGACGTCCTCTGGTGTCCTTTCTCGTACCTCCAATTTTAAGAAATAATTGGGGATAAAATTAGGATAGTACTGTCCCAACCCTTAACTCTGAACCAAACAAACTTATTTGAGGGATCGTCTCATCACGTCTCGTCCTATCATTGTAACCAAACGCACCTTTAGATCGTAGTTTGTAGCGCGTTGACATCCAATAGGTAATGTATATTTACTATCACTATCATATAGATTTGTGTTATATCATCTTTCAAGCTCAATTTACTTTATATATCTATGCTCATTGCTCATATAAGATGATGTTAGTCTAAACATAATGTGTTGAGCATTTAATCACCAAAACAAAATAGAAATGGTCCAAATGCACATTTCTCTTTCATAAACACACATGAGTACCTATTTCTTGCTTGATCTTTCTTTTGTGGCATTTGTGAGACTTTAATGTGTATAAAAGTGTTGCTCTAGTAGATAGGAACGAATACACAACTCTTGTGTATGATATGGATCAATGAATCATATGAATGGGCTGGTTGGGCTGACTTTTATATCCCTCAACCACCAATGTAGTTGTTATGGCACATTTGTCAGAATCTACAATGGCGGACGGTCCGCGTCTAGGGCCCAAACAGTCTGCGACCCTCCAACGGTTAGATCTGACAATGCAACGGCTATGTCTGACAACCCAACGACTAGATCAACAGTTGTCTTTCCTTGGCGACGATACGCGGACGGTCTGCCCTTGGTCCCAGACGGTCCGTGCCGGCTCTAAAAATCCTTTTGCTCAACTTGTCACCTTCCGGCTGAACCAAACCTTCACGTGCGAACGGTCCGTGAATTATAGCGGAACGGTCCGCCCTTTATAGCCGGACTGTTTGCGATTTATAGCCGGACTGTCCATGACTTATAGTTCCTGCCCGAAGTCCTAGTGTTGTTGCGGATGGCCCACTAGAAGGGGCTGGACGGTCCGCACTTGTCGATTTTAGAACTTGAGTTTCTGACTTGTCATTGATCTTTGAATAACCTTCTCCAAGTTGCTTTGTCTAAACTTGAGAGAGATCCTATGACTTAGAAAATATCTGTAGTGACTTTCCATCTAGTCTAAGTCATGGATCTTAGACGTTTTAATTCTTTAACTCATATTTCTTGTTTTGTTCAAACTAGCTCCAAAATAGTGAGATGTTGTTTCCGAGCTTTCCAACCTCTCTAGATGTATTGAATAGGTTCCTTGGAGTATTTAGAACTTATCCAAAGAGTAGAACTATTGATAGTTCATCTATTCCATGTTTTTATCTCTATATGGTTGGATCTGAGCTGATTCCGACTTAGAAACTCAAATGTTGATCTTATGAACTTGTGAATCAAAACCTAGGCCAACTAGTTAGTCCGAATGGTTGTGATGATCATCAAGCACCAAAAATCAATATAAAAATTGGTTTAAGGTCATTTCCTTTTCAATCTCCACCTTTGGTGATTGAAACCAAGACAAACCAAAGCAAATATGAAGTATGTAACTGTAACTAGTTTGCAACTGGTCAAATGTTCATAAGCTACTGAAATGAAGCAGTTCTAAGTGAATGTGAGTGATATTTACATGATTTATAGCATAGTAGCAATGGGCTTGTAGAATAGTAGTAAGTAGGGAACACGGTGAAGCCATAGACCTTGAGTTTGAATCCTAGCATCACACTCGTGTGACTCGTGATCTACGACATGATGTGCGTGTGTGTGAGACCATGATTTTTTTTGATGCTTTCGGATTCTCTATTAGATGTTGTTTGGTTAACATAATTGTAACGTGATGAGTAATACATAACGTTAAATTATGTTTGTTTAAGTTCAACCATAATCAGATAACACAATGAAAATGAATATCGACTTATTCAAACTTATTACCGCTGTGAATAATTAACGTTGCCATTTACATTACCATCCGTGAACCAAACAACACCTCAACGAAGTTACCAACCAATATGAAAAAAAATCTTTAGCACTGGACCATGCAAATGGAACAACTAAAGAATTTTAGCAGTTAAATCCGATAAAAGGCTTTTTTAGCGGTGGTGACGGTATGTGTGACGCATACGCATCATGCAAGGATACGCATATGAATGTCTCCGCGTGAGGGTGGTCCAGTTATTAGACAAGCAAATCAGAGTCCGGTCTCAGACGAACTTCTGTGCACAGGCACAGATTGGGCAATATGACGCCTGTGTTACTTGCTCACAATGTGATTGTGCTGCTCATCTGGAATGGCTTATGAACAGAAACACGTACCGTACGTACAGGTAGTCAACAAGAAGGCCGTGTGCATGCATGTTTCACCACGCGCGCGCGCGCACACACACACCCCTTCTCCCTTCTTGTGGGGGAGACCTCGTTGCATTGCATGGATTGCCCTAGCAAAATCAGCTAGCGCTTCTTTTGTTTGACACTTTGACTAAGAAGTCGCGCGTCATATCGCTGATCTAAACTAATAATTCAGTGACGGGAAAGTGCATGCATGCACGCATGTGTCCTTTGTGCTGTGTTTGGCATAACCGTACCTGCTGGAAGCTAGCCAGAAGGAGGCAGACAGCCAACTGCGTGGCTTTGAAAGCATCTGAAGAAAGTTGTGAACCCGTCCAGGACGGACTGACGGTGAGGAAGCCGATCGGGCGAGCCAAGTGCAGTACTCGACAGCGAAACAAACCGCCACTACACCACGATCGAGCAAGCTGCAGCTCTCAAGAATTCCCCGCGCATTTATTTTTCTTTTAAGTAAGCAGAGCTAGTGTAGAAGTAGTAGCACCCTTCTCTTCTCTTTTCGTTGAAGCCACGATTTGACCTGACGAGTCTTAGGTTTGTCCTAAGCTGAACTTCCGTAATTTTGATCAAAATTACTTTTAAAAAAATACTCAAACAACTGATTTTGACTAAACTTACAGAAGGACACGCAAACATGCATGTACTGTTAGAAATATAGGCATTTTCCGTAACATTTTAATTCCATAACTTAACATTATGATAATGACATATAATAGATAATCAAACATAGATAACATGATCTCAAAAATATCCATAACAATATGGATCATGAGAACACAAAGCATATGAAGAATGTAAATCATATAAATAAAATAAGCATATAAACATGGTTCATGGATTATTGCGGAACAACTGGAAATAAACAGATAACAATATAAACAGGATGACTGTAAAATTAAGACAGACAGATATAACATATTATAATACGATAGAGCAAAGCTACATACAACATATATAATATGCAGAATATAAAACTGTAATGAACTGAATTGATCATACCCTCTCATCCTGTCGGGGACCATAATTAGGGGTACCCTCAAGACGCCTAATTCTCAGCTGGTAACCCCCATCAGCATAAAGCTGCAAAGGACTGATGAGTACGATTAAGTCAGGGATCAGTCCACACGAGTGACTCGATCACGCTTCACCCGAGTCTAGCCTCGGCCAAGGGCAGCCGACCTCGAGAGACTTCCGTCTCGCCCGAGGCCCCCCTTTTTACGGCGGACACACCTCCGGCTCGCCCGAGGCCTTGGCTTCGCTCAGAAGCAACCCTGACTAAATCGCCACAACGACTGACCAAGTTGCAGGAACATTTAACGCAAAGGTGGCCTGACACCTTTATCCTGACACGCCCCCCCCCCGGCAGAGCCGAAGTGACCGCCGTCACTCCACCGCTCCACTGACCAGTCTGACAGAAGGACAGCGCCGCCTGCGCCACTCCGACTGCAGTGCCACTCGACAGAGTGAGTCTGACAGGCAGTCAGGCCTTGCCAAAGGCGCCATAGCAAACTCCGCTCCGCCCGACCCCAGGGCTCGGACTCGGGCTAAGACCCGGAAGACGGCGAACTCCGCTCCGCCCGACCCCAGGGCTCGGACTCGGGCTAAGAACCGGAAGACGGCGAACTCCGCTCCGCCCGACCCCAGGGCTCGGACTCGGGCTAAGACCCGGAAGACGGCGAACTCCGCTCCGCCCAACCCCAGGGCTCGGACTCGGGCTAAGACCCGAAAGACGGCGAACTCCGCTCCGCCTGACCCCAGGGCTCGGACTCGGGCTAAGACCCGGAAGACGACGAAACTCTGCCTCGCCCGACCCCAGGGCTCGGACTCCGCCCTGGCCTCGGCCAAACGATCTCCGCCTCGCCCGACCCGGGGGCTCGGGCTCGGCCTCGGCAACGGAGGACAGACTCGACCTCGGCTTCGGAGGAGCCCCCACGTCGCCCTGCCTGGGGCACAGGCCCGCCACGTCAACAGGAAGCGCCATCATCGTCCTACCCCGAATCGACTCGGGTCACGGAGGACAAGACCGGCGTCCCATCCGGCCAGCCCCGCCGGATGGGCAATGATGGTGCTCCACGAGCTCTGTGACGACGGCGGCCCTCAGCTCTCTTACGGAAGCAGGGCGACGTCAGCAAGGACTCGACCGCTCCAACAGCTGTCCCTCCGCCAGGCTCCGTCGCTCCTCCGACATCAACGACATCACGCCAGCAAGGTGCCAAGACCTCTCCGACTACCACATTGGCATGTACCTAGGGCGCTAGCTCTCTCTCCGCTAGACACGTAGCACTCTGCTACACCCCCCATTGTACACCTGGATCCTCTCCTTACGACTATAAAAGGGAGGGCCAGGGCCTTCTTAGAGAAGGTTGGCCGCGCGGGACCGAGGACGGGACAGGCACTCTCTTGGGGCCGCTCGCTTCCCTCACCCGCGTGGACGCTTGTAACCCCCCTACTGCAAGCGCACCCGACCTGGGCGCGGGACGAACACGAAGGCCGCGGGACTTCCACCTCTCTCACGCCCGACTCCAGCCACCTCGCCTCTCCCCCATTCGCGCTCGCCCACGCGCTCGACCCATCTGGGCTAGGGCACGCAGCACACTCACTCGTCGGCTTAGGGACCCCCCTGTCTCGAAACGCCGACAGTTGGCGCGCCAGGTAGGGGCCTGCTGCGTGCTGACGAACAGCTCCCCGTCAAGCTCCAGATGGACAGTCTCCAGCAACCTCTCCGACCCGGGACGGTGCTTCGTTTCGGGACTCTTGAGTTCATGTCCTTCGACGGCAGCTACGACATGATACTTCTTCCACCGCCGCGCGACAACGACAATGGCGGCCGACAACCCGCCCGCCGGCGGCGGAATCGACGACACCTTCCCCGCATGGTGGAAGAACAACATTCGAGCTCGCTCCGTTCTCTCCCCCGCCAACGGAGGAGGAGGCGGGGCCATCAAGGCCAAGCGGGAGGCCGCGCTTCGTTGGCCGTCGAAGCGAATCGACGCCCCCGACGCCCCGACGGAAGGCACGCCGGACGTCGACCTCGCGTTCGAGACGAAGGCAAGCGCCGTCCCCCCGCGACACGCTGATCCCGAGCAAGAAGACGACGCCAGCGCGCTCGCGGAAGGCCTGCAGGACGTCGCCCTCGTACCTGGGACGACGGTGCAACCAGTCCCCGATGTGACTACGTCGCTCCTCGTCGACCAAAAGGTACCGACTAACTCCCATCTTACGTCATTTCGACTCGGCCTCAACCCGCCAAACGACCTCGCTTTGGCGGGCGCTCTCATTGAGGCGAGTGCAACCCCACTGGGGTTTCGTATGCGGTCGCCTTGGGACCGGTTGACGGACGTCTCAACCTACGGGCCCTCCGGGTCCGAGGAAGATGACGATCCCAGCATCTGTTGGGATTTCTCCGGACTTGGCAACCCCAGTGCCATGCGGGACTTCATGACCGCATGTGACTACTGCCTCTCCGACTGTTCCGACGGAAGCCGCAGCCTTGGCGACGAGAGCTGCGGCCCAAGCCGCGAATGTTTCCACATCGAGCTAGGGGATCCCTCCGAAGGCAACCGTCTCGGCATGCCGGAGGACGGTGATCTTCCTAGGCCGGTGCCTCGCGCCGACATCCCACGGGAGCTAGCTGTGGTCCCCGCTCCGGCGGGGGGTTACGACCCACAACTCGAGCAAGTCCGCGAGGCGCAGGCCAGGCTCAACGAGGGAACAGGAGCGCTTGAGCCGATCCGTCGGGACGTCGGGCAGGTATGGGCGGGCCAACCCCTGGCCGGAGAAATACGTCACCTGCCCCAAGGTCTCCAGCACCGCGTCGCCGACGATGTCAGGGTCAGGCCGCCGCCCGCATCCAGCGGGGTTGGTCAGAACCTGGCAGCCGCAGCGATGCTCCTCCGCGCGATGCCGGAGCCATCAACCACCGAGGGTCGGCGAATCCAGGGAGAGCTCAAGAATCTCCTGGAAGGCGCTGCGGCCCGACGGGCCGAGAGCACTGCCTCCCGGAGGCAGGAATATCCCTCGGAACCTCATGTCGCGACTTCCCGATTCATGCGGGAAGCCTCAGTCTACACCGGGCGCACGCGTAACACCGCGCCTGCGGCCCCGGGCCACCTCGGCAACGAGCACCATCGACGCGACCGTCGGGCCCACCTCGACGAAAGGGTGCGCCGAGGCTACCACCCCAGGCGTGGGGGACGCTACGACAGCGGGGAGGATCGGAGTCCCTTGCCCGAACCACCCGGTCCGCAGGCCTTCAGTCGGGCCATCCGACGGGCGCCGTTCCCGACCCGGTTCCGACCCCCGACTACTATCACGAAGTACTCGGGGGGAAACGAGACCGGAACTGTGGCTCGCGGACTACCGCCTGGCCTGCCAACTGGGTGGGACGGACGACGACAACCTCATCATCCGTAACCTCCCCCTGTTCCTCTCCGACACTTCTCGCGCCTGGTTGGAGCACCTGCCTCCGGGGCAGATCTCCAACTGGGACGACTTGGTCCAAGCCTTCGCCGGCAATTTCCAGGGCACATACGTGCGCCCCGGGAATTCCTGGGACCTTCGAAGCTGCCGGCAACAGTCGGGGGAGTCTCTCCGGGACTACATCCGGCGATTCTCCAAGCAGCGCACCGAGCTGCCCAACATCACCGACTCGGATGTCATCGGCGCGTTCCTCGCCGGCACCACTTGCCGCGACCTGGTGAGCAAGCTGGGTCGCAAGACCCCCACCAGGGCGAGCGAGCTGATGGACATCGCCACCAAGTTCGCCTTTGGCCAGGAGGCGGTCGAGGCTATCTTCCGAAAGGACAAGCAGCCCCAGGGCCGCCCATCGGAAGAGGCTCCCGAGGCGTCTGCTCCGCGCGGCGCCAAGAAGAAAGGCAAGAAGAAGTCGCAATCGAAACGTGACGCCGCTGACGCGGACCTTGTCGCCGCCGCCGAGTACAAGAACCCTCGGAAGCCCCCCGGAGGTGCTAACCTCTTCGACAAGATGCTCAAGGAGCCGTGCCCCTACCATCAGGGGCCCGTCAAGCACACCCTCGAGGAGTGCATCATGCTTCGGCATCACTTCTACAGGGTCGGGCCACCCGCCGAGGGTGGCAGGGCCCGCGACGACGACAAAAACGAAGATCACCAAGCAGGAGAGTTCCCCGAGGTCCGCGACTGCTTCATGATCTACGGTGGGCATGCGGCGAATGCCTCGGCTCGGCATCGCAAGCATGAGCGTCGGGAGGTCTGCTCGGTGAAGGTGGCGGCGCCAGTCTACCTAGACTGGTCCGACAAGCCCATCACCTTCGACCGGGCCGACCACCCCGACCACGTGCCGAGCCCGGGAAAATACCCGCTCGTCGTCGACCCCGTCATCGGCAACGTCAGGCTCACCAAGGTCCTGATGGATGGGGGCAGCTGCCTCAACATCATCTACGCCGAGACCCTCAAGCTCCTGCGCGTCGATCTGTCCTCCGTCCGAGCAGGTGTTGCGCCCTTCCACGGGATCATCCCTGGGAAGCGCGTCCAGCCCCTCGGACGACTCGACCTCCCCGTCTGCTTCGGGACGCCCTCCAACTTCCGAAGGGAGACCCTGACGTTCGAGGTGGTCGGGTTCCGAGGAACCTACCACGCCATACTTGGGAGGCCATGCTACGCGAAGTTCATGGCCGTCCCCAACTACACCTACCTGAAGCTCAAGATGTCGGGCCCCAACGGGGTCATCACCGTCGGCCCCACGTACAAACACGCGTTCGAATGCGACGTGGAGTGCGTGGAGTACGCCGAGGCCCTCGCCGAGTCCGAGGCCCTCATCGCCGACCTGGAGAACCTCTCCAAGGAGGTGCCAGACGTGAAGCGCCATGCCGGCAACTTCGAGCCAGCAGAGACGGTTAAGGTCGTCCCTCTTGACCCCAGCGGGGACACCTCCAAGCAGATCCGGATTGGGTCCGGGCTCGACCCCAAATAGGAAGCAGTGCTCGTCGACTTTCTCCGCGCAAACGCCGACGTCTTTGTGTGGAGTCCCTCGGACATGCCTGGCATACCGAGGGATGTCGCCGAGCACTCGCTGGATATTCGGGCCGGAGCCCGACCCGTCAGGCAGCCTCTGCGCCGATTCGACGAGGAGAAGCGCAGAGTGATTGGCGAAGAGATCCACAAGCTAATGGCAGCAGGGTTCATCAAAGAGGTATTCCATCCCGAATGGCTTGCCAACCCTGTGCTTGTGAGGAAGAAAGGGGGGAAATGGCGGATGTGTGTAGACTACACTGGTCTCAACAAAGCATGTCCGAAGGTTCCCTACCCTCTGCCTCGCATCGATCAAATCGTGGATTCCACCGCTGGGTGCGAAACCCTGTCCTTCCTCGATGCCTACTCAGGGTATCACCAGATCCGGATGAAAGAGTCCGACCAGCTCGCGACTTCTTTCATCACGCCGTTCGGCATGTACTGCTATGTCACCATGCCGTTCGATTTGAGGAATGCGGGCGCGACGTACCAGCGGTGCATGAACCATGTGTTCGGCGAACACATCGGTCGCACCGTCGAGGCCTACGTCGATGACATCGTAGTCAAGACAAGGCTTCCGACCTCCTCTCCGACCTTGAAGTGACATTCCGATGTCTCAAGGCGAAAGGAGTCAAGCTCAATCCTGAGAAGTGTGTCTTCGGGGTGCCCCGGGGCATGCTCCTGGGGTTCATCGTCTCCGAGCGAGGCATCGAAGCCAACCCGGAGAAGATCGCGACCATCACCAGCATGGGACCCATCAAGGACTTAAAAGGCGTACAGAGGGTCATGGGATGCCTCGCGGCCCTGAGCCGCTTCATCTCACGCCTCGGCGAAAGAGGTCTGCCTCTATACCGCCTCTTAAGGAAGACTAAGTGTTTCGCTTGGACCCCTGAGGCCGAGGAAGCCCTCGGAAACCTGAAGGCGCTCCTTACAAAGGCGCCTGTCTTGGTGCCCCCGGCGGATGGAGAAGCCCTCTTGGTCTACGTCGCCGCGACCACTCAGGTGGTTAGCGCCGCGATTGTGGTCGAGAGGCAAGAGGAAGGGCATGCACTGTCCGTTCAGAGGCCAGTCTACTTCGTCAGCGAGGTACTGTCCGAGACCAAGATCCGCTACCCACAAGTTCAGAAGCTGTTGTATGCTGTGATCCTGACAAGGCGGAAGTTACGACACTACTTCGAGTCTCACCCGGTAACTGTGGTGTCATCCTTCCCACTGGGGGAGATCATCCAGTGCCGAGAGGCCTCGGGCAGGATCGCAAAGTGGGCGGTGGAAATCATGGGCGAAACGATCTCGTTCGCCCCTCGGAAAGCCATCAAGTCCCAGGTGTTGTTGGCGGACTTCGTGGCCGAGTGGGTCGACACCCAGTTGCCGACGGCTCCGATCCAACCGGAGCTCTGGACCATGTTTTTCGACGGGTCGCTGATGAAGACAGGAGCCGGCGCGGGCCTGCTCTTCATCTCGCCCCTTGGAAAGCACCTGCGCTACGTGCTGCGCCTCCATTTCCCGGCGTCCAACAATGTGGCCGAGTACGAAGCTCTGGTCAACGGGTTGCGGATCGCCATCGAGCTAGGGGTCAGACGCCTCGACGCCCGCGGTGATTCGCAGCTCGTCATCGACCAAGTCATGAAGAACTCCCACTGCCGCGACCCGAAGATGGAGGCCTACTGCGATGAGGTTCGGCGCCTGGAAGACAAGTTCTTCGGGCTCGAGCTCAACCACATCGCTCGGCGCTACAACGAAACCGCAGACGAGCTGGCTAAAATAGCCTCGGGGCGAACGACGGTCCCCCCGGACGTCTTCTCCCGGGATCTGCATCGACCCTCTGTCAAGATCGACGACGCACCCGAGCCCGAGGCACCCTCGGCTCAGGCCGAGGCGCCCTCGGCTCGGCCCGAGCCACCCTCGGCTCAACCCGAGGTACCCTCGGCTCAGCCCGAGGTACCCTCGGCCCCCGAGGGCGAGGCACTGGACGTCGAGGAAGAGCAGAGCGGGGCCACGCCTGATCGAGATTGGCAGGCCCCGTACCTGCAATATCTCCGCCAGGGAGAGCTACCCCTCGACCAAGCCGAGGCTCGGCGGGTAGCACGACGCGCCAAGTCGTTCGTCTTGCTGGGCGACGAGGAGGAGCTCTACCACCGGAGCCCCTCGGGCATCCTCCAGCGCTGTGTCTCCATCGCCGAAGGTCAGGAACTCCTGCGAGAAATACACTCGGGGGCTTGCGGCCATCATGCAGCGCCTCGAGCCCTTGTCGGGAATGCTTTCCGGCAAGGCTTCTACTGGCCAACGGCGGTGGCCGACGCCACTAGAATTGTCCGCACCTGCGAAGGGTGCCAATTCTATGCGAAGCAGACCCACCAGCCCGCTCAGGCTCTGCAGACGATACCCATCACCTGGCCCTTCGCTGTATGGGGTCTGGACCTCGTCGGTCCATTGCAGAAGGCACCCGGGGGCTACACGCACCTGCTGGTCGCCATCGACAAATTCTCCAAGTGGATCGAGGTCCGACCCCTGAACAGCATCAGGTCCGAGCAGGCGGTGGCGTTCTTCACCAACATCATCCATCGCTTCGGGGTCCCAAACTCCATCATCACCGACAACGGTACCCAGTTCACTGGCAAAAAATTCTTGGATTTTTGCAAGGATCACCATATCCGGGTGGACTGGGCCGCCGTGGCTCATCCCATGTCGAATGGGCAAGTAGAGCGTGCCAACGACATGATTCTACAAGGGCTCAAGCCTCGGATCTACAACGACCTCAACAAGTTCGGCAAGCGGTGGATGAAGGAACTCCCCTCGGTGATCTGGAGCCTAAGGACGACGCCGAGTCGTGCCACGGGTTTCACGCCGTTCTTCCTGGTCTACGGGGCTAAAGCTATCTTGCCCACTGACCTGGAATACGGCTCCCCGAGGACGAGGGCCTACACCGATCAAAGCAACCAAGCTAGCCGAGAAGAATCGCTGGACCAACTGGAGGAGGCTCGGGACAGGGCCTTACTACACTCGGCGCGGTACCAGCAGTCCCTGCGACGCTACCACGCCCGAGGGGTCCGGTCCCGAGACCTCCAGGTGGGCGATCTGGTGCTTCGGCTGCGACAAGACGCCCGGGGAAGGCACAAACTCACGCCCCCTGGGAGGGGCCATTCGTCATCGCCAAAGTTCTGAAGCCCGGAACATACAAGCTGGCCAACAATCAAGGCGAGATCTACGGCAACGCTTGGAACATCAAACAGCTACGTCGCTTCTACCCTTAAGATGTTTCCAAGTTGTTCATATACCTCGCACCTACGCAAAGTTTAGTCGTCAAGGAAGGGTCGGCCTAGCCTTGGCAAAGCCCGACCCTCCCTCGGGGGCTAAAAGGGGGGAGACCCCTTCTGCGTCGAATTTTTCCTCGAAAAAGGATCTCTTTTTAGCAGGATTTCTTTCGTGCTTCTTGACTACTTCGGAAAGCGGATCCTGGAAACGACGGAGTACACGTAAGCAGCCAAGGCTGACCGAGCCGAGGGACTCCTACGCCTCCGGGATATGGATACCTCACTCATCACCTTCTGCGATAAGTAACTCGCGTTCGGATAAAGCGACTCCGTGGACCGAACAAGTCTTCACGTTCGGAAGCTCTCCTGCCGAAGCAGTCCTTCAAGCTTTCTCGACTAAGTCGGGGACAGGGCCACATGGACGGGTGAAAGTACGCGTAAGCGGCAAGGCCGACCGAGCCGAGGGATTCCCACGCCTCTGGGATACGGATACCTCACTCGTCCCTTCCGCGAGAAGCAACTCTCGCTCACACAAACATCCCTGTTACCGACAGAGAGTCCAGATGCTCGAAACAAGAGGAAAAAAGACGCAGCTTCGCAAGCACGGCGAGGGTGTGTTTCCTGGCCTCGGCGGCCGCAGAAGGCACACGCTACAAGACGATCTGATCCTGCAGGCTCGGGTCTTCACGCTGAAGGGAGCCGTAGCACCCTCGGCATCGACGACGTCTTCAGCAAAGTCCGACCCAGCCTCGGACGGCGACGCGATCAAGGACTTCTCCGGGAATCCGGCCCGAGCAGGCGGCTCGGCCGGTTACCCCTGGGGCCTCGGCCAACCGGCTTCCAAGGGCGCCGGCCCGACCCGAGGCCTCGGCTGATCGACTCCGGCGTCGGCTCCGCTGACGGACAACCCGGCTAGGCTCCGGCCCACCAGGTTCCCATTCTCGAGCCAACTCCGCCTCTGTTCATACTGATATCGCTACCTGTCGGCGTTTCGAGACAGGGGGGTCCCTAAGCCGATGAGTGAGTGTGCTGCGTGCCCCAGCCCAGATGGGTCGAGCGCGTGGGCGAGCGCGAAGGGGGGAGAGGCGAGGCGGCCGGAGCCGAGCGTGAGAGAGGTGGAAGTCCCGCGGCCTTCGTGTTCGTCCCGCGCCCAGGTCGGGTGCGCTTGCAGTAGGGGGGTTACAAGCGTCCACGCGGGTGAGGGAAGCGAGCGGCCCCAAGAGAGCGCCTGTCTCGTCCTCGTCCCCGCGCGGCCAACCTTCTCTGAGAAGGCCCTGGTCCTTCCTTTTATAGTCGTAAGGAGAGGATCCAGGTGTACAATGGGGATGTAGCAGAGTGCTACGTGTCTAGCGGAGGGAGAGCTAGCGCCCTAGGTACATGCCAATGTGGCAGCCGGAGAGATCTGGGCACCCTGCTGGCGTGATGTCGTGGCTGTCGGAGGTGCGGCGGAGCCTGATGGAGGGACAGCTGTTGGAGCGGTCGAGTCCCTGCTGACGTCGTCCTGCTTCCGTAAGAGAGCTGGGGGCCGCCGTCGTCATAGAGCTTGTGGAGCGCCATCATTGCCCCTCTGGCGGAGCTGGCCGGATGAGACGCCGGTCTTGTTCTCCGTGACCCGAGTCGATTCAGGGTGGGATGATGATGGCGTCTCTTGTTGACGTGGCGGTCTGTGCTCTAGGCAGGGCGACGTGGGGTTCCCTCCGAAGCCGAGGTTGAGTCTGCCTTCTGTTGCCGTGGCCGAGCCCGAGCCAAGGGGTCGGGCGAGGCGGAAGTCGTTCAGCCGAGGCCAGGGCGGAGTCCGAGCCCTGGGGTCGGGCGAGGCGGAGTTTCGTCGTCTTCCGGGTCTTAGCCCGAGTCCGAGCCCTGGGGTCGGGCGGAGCGGAGTTCGCCGTCTTCCGGGTCTTAGCCCGAGTCCGAGCCCTGGGGTCGGGCGGAGCGGAGTTCGCCGTCTTCCGGGTCTTAGCCCGAGTCCGAGCCCTGGGGTCGGGCGGAGCGGAGTTCGCCGTCTTCCGGGTCTTAACCCGAGTCCGAGCCCTGGGGTCGGGCGGAGCGGAGTTCGCCGTCTTCCGGGTCTTAGCCCGAGTCCGAGCCCTGGGGTCGGGCGGAGCGGAGTTCGCCGTCTTCCGGGTCTTAGCCCGAGTCCGAGCCCTGGGGTCGGGCGGAGCGGAGTTCGCCGTGGCGCCTTTGGCAAGGCCTGATTGCCTGTCAGACTCACTCTATCGAGTGGCACTGCAGTCGGAGTGGCGCAGGCGGCGCTGTCCTTCTGTCAGACTGGCCAGTGGAGCGGTGGAGTGACGGCGGTCACCTCGGCTCTGCCGGGGGCGCGTGTCAGGATAGAGGTGTCAGGCCACCTTTGCGTTAAATTCCCCTGCAATTTGGTCAGTCGGTGTGGTGATTTAGTCAAGGTTGCTTCTGAGCGAAGCCAAGGCCTTGGGCGAGCCGGTGATGTGTCCGCCATAAAAAGGGGGCCTCGGGCGAGACGGAAGTCTCTCGAGGTCGGCTGCCTTCGGCCGAGGCTAGGCTCGGGTGAAGCGTGATCGAGTCACTCGTGTGGACTGATCCCTGACTTAATCGTGCCCATCAGGCCTTTGCAGCTTTATGCTGATGGGGGTTACCAGCTGAGAATTAGGCGTCTTGAGGGTACCCCTAATTATGGTCCCCGACAGTAGCCCCCGAGCCTCGAAGGGAGTGTTAGCACTCGCTTGGAGGCTTTTGTCGCACTTTTTTGCAAGGGGACCAGCCTTTCTCGGTTGCATTTCGTTCCGGTGGGTGCGCGCGAGCGCACCCGCCGGGTGTAGCCCCCGAGGCCTCGGAGGAGTGGTTACACTCCTTCGAGGTCTTAATACTTCGCTTAACGCTTCGGCTGGTCTGGTCGTTCCCTCATGCGAACTGGCCGTAGCCCGGGTGCACGGTCGGGGCCCAAGCTCTCGGGCTGGTATGTTGACGCTGTCAACGATTTGGCCGGGGCCGGTTTTTGCGAGAGCAGCCCCCGAGCCTCTGCACAGGGCGAGAGGACGATCAGGGACAGACTCGGCTTTTTACATACGCCCCTACGTCGCCTTTCCGCAAGGAGGAGGGGGGGAGTGCGCCACGTTACCCTCGATGGGCACCGAACATGGTGTCTCCGGTGAGCTGCAAGCGGGTAATCCGAGTGGACGTCCGTGCCCCGTTCGTTGGGGGTCGGCTAGGGGCCCAGAGGCACGCCCAAAATTACCTGCGGGTGATTTGCCGGACCCGGTCCCCTGGCGACGGGGTCCGAGGGCTCGATGCCTCCCTCTGATGGGATTCCGTTACAAGATCGTTCCCGCTGGTCTCGGAAATGTCCTAGGGTACCTCGGGAGCGCAGCCCGAGCCTCGGTTATGTATCGAACGTACCCCTGGTCATCCCTCGCTCGGTGTCTGAGGCGACTGTGAACCCTTCGGGGGCCAGCCTTCGAACCCCTGATCAGTAATGGGCGCGGAGCCCGAGTAGCCTGAGGCGGCCATGGAGCCCTTCGGGGGGCTGGCCTTCGAACCCCTGACCAGTAGTGGGTGTCGGGCCCACGCGATCTGAGGCGACTGTTGAACCCTCGGGGGGCCAGCCTTCGAACCCCTGATCAGTAATGGGGGGCTCGGAGCCCGGTTCCTTCGCGGAGAAGGATCCCTTTCGGGGTTTCCTCCTTTCCTGGTCCCTGTTGCAAGAGATAGAGAAAGAGGAAAACGGAAAAGGATACGAAGTCGGACGACGTGGCGTACCTTTTCTGAAGCGGTTATTACGGCGAAGGTGAAGCGTCGCGCGCTCCTCCTGCCAGAAGCGCCGCGTGTCCCGCCGCGGAGTTAATGCGACGGGGCGAGTGGTCGGCGGGGCGGCCGTTACGCGTGTGCGAGCCGTTTCGAGGAACGGCTGTGCCGCTTCGCGTTTTTCGAATCCTGCGTCCGGTCCAGGCGGCGTGCTGGAAACGGTTTCGCCCTGGCCTTCATATACTTGAGAGGGGGCCCGGTGACGGTTCTTCACTCTGCTCCCTCCTTTTCCCTTCAGGTTTTCGCCACCCGGGAAACTTTAGCCAGAGGAGAGAGAAACCGCCTTCCCTGCCCCCCGCGCCGCCATCTTCTCCATCTTGGTGATGGCGGACCGAGTGACCATAATCCCCCCGCGCGATCCGTGGCCCTTCTCCACGGTGACGGCGAGTGATCTGGAGGAGCTGGTCGGCGAAGGTTTGCTCCGCCCCCTCACCGACAAGCAGCGGCCAGAGTGGATTCCTCCCGTGGGCGGAGCCGCTCCGTCCCCACCGCCGGGGTATGTTGTGAGCTTCGTCTCCTTCCATGAGCGGGGATTTGGTGCACCGGCGGGCCGCTTTATGCGGGCCATCTTATTCCACTACGGGGTGGAGTTGCACAACCTCTCCCCCAACTCCATCTCGCAGGCCGCTATTTTCGTAGCGCTATGCGAAGGGTATTTGGGGATTGCTCCCCATTGGGATTTGTGGACTTACTTCTTCCTCGCCGAGCCTTTCGCCTTGTCGACGGGGGAGAGGAGGGTCCATGCAGCGGTGCGGGCCGGCGGCTGCATTCTCTTGTTGAGGCAGTCGCGGGCGTTGCAGTACATTCCTGCCATTCTCGCGTCTTCGAACAAGGGGTGGCAGCGCCGGTGGTTCTACCTCCGGAACGACGGTGAGTTGCTCCCACCATTTTCCCAGCGAGTAGTTACAGCTGCCACCGACGCCTGGCGCCACGGGACCCCGCACGAGAGGCAGAAAAATCTCGAGCCCCTTCTCCAGGCCCTGAAGGAGTTGCGGGAGGGGGGACTTACTGCTGCGGGAGTGATCGCCGCCATTCACCGTCGGAGGGTGCTCCCATTGGCGGAGCGGCGGCTGTCGCTCTGGGAGATGACCCCGGAAGCCGACTGGGAGGGCTCACGAATGTCCCCTGATCCTCTCCCTTCCGACGCCCTCCAATGGCGGGTGTCGGCCGCGATGGGGAAGCCGGACCCCCACGCATACTCCCAGCTTCGGATGCGCCCCGATCAGGGGTGCGTGACTTTGGTGAGCGTTTGCTCCTCCCTTCTTCGTATGTCTGGTTGCTCCGGGTCCTTATGATCGGGTTCCTTTCTTCCCTCCTTTTAGGATGTGGGGTGTCACAAACCCTCCCTGCCACGGGTCCCGGAGGACGCAGTGGACCGTGCAGCGCGGCGGGTTGCCGCGGAGGAGAAGAAGAAAAAGAAGGACGCGGAGAAGGCCCGGGCCCGCGAGCGGAGGCGGGCTCGGGACGCCTTGGAGAAGCGCCGCCGCCAGCAGGAGAGGGACGGACTCCCGAGGGAGCCGTCGCTGGAGACGCCCGACGACGATGACGACGACGACGATGATGATGATGACGGCATGGCCGCCCGTCTCGGCCTCAGCCTCGGCCTGGGGTGTGGCCAAGAGCCGTCGAGCCAGCCCCCGAGCGAACCGGCTCCGTCAGCCCCCGAAGTCGGGGCGTCGGGCTCCCGACCCGAGGCGCGGGGGCGAACCGAGAGGCCACCTGACCCCTCCGCCGGAGGAGCTGAAGTAGTTCCGGAGGTCCAGACCAAGGCGTCTGTTCCCCAGAGGCCGCCGCTTGTGCTGGTGGCGGACGGGAGTGACCCTCAGGTCGTCGCTGCCGTGCCCGGGGAACCTGTCTCCCAGGCGCCCCAAGCGCCGGCGAAGCGGACCTCGGCGGCCGTTTCGAGAGCCGGGATCCAAGAAGGCTCTCCCCAGGCGCGGTGGATCATGGCCCGGAGTGGGTGAGTACCTCGGAATGTCTTCGTATTGGCCTCCCATTCGTATGTTTTGGTTGTGATCCCCTTCCTTTTTTATCCAGCAAGCGAAGTCACGGCCAGACCGACCTGGCACCCCGGAAGGCCCTCAAGACGGCGCCGAACTGTGCGGCCAGCGCCATTCAACCGACCCTCTCGCGGGGTACCCCGACATCGGGGGTTCGGGCGTCGCCAATCTCGGAGGAGCGGGCTCCCGAGGCCGGCTCTTCAGCCGAGGCGGCGATCGTGGTTGAGGAGGCGGCTGACGCCCACGCGGCTCTGAGTTCGCCTGTCGTGCCGGTCATGCCGGCGCCTGCCACCGTCGAGGTTGCCGCCGTCCTTGTCGAAGGGTGTCCAGCCGCCGCCAGCGCCGGGATGGCTGATGCGTCGGTGCCCAAGACCCCAGAAGAGGCGGGCGCGGTCGCGCAATCTGTCCAGCCGGGCGACAGCCTCATCGCTGTGCGGCGGAGCCCCGAGGCCCGGCGCCCGTTGCTCCGATTCCGGACCCGCGAGGCCTCGGACCCCGTCTTCGTTCTCGATGATGAGCAGGAGGACCAGTCCTGGGGTGAGCTTCGCGAGTGCGCAGAGGCGACGGTGGGGTCGCTCCGGGCGTCGCTGGAGGTTTTCTGCAGAGACGTCCCCAAAATCCTTCAGGTAGCGGTTTCGGGCACCCCTTTCTTCCTTCTGTGTGATACTCGCTGTGACGCCCTGTTTCCTTTTCCCAGGATCTGACGGATCGGAGCGCCGCTAAGTCGTCGTTCATCCGCCGTGAGGTTGATGTCTGGGGCTCGCTGCGATCCCTGAGGTCTTCGCTCGCCGGGGCTACCATGCGCCTTTCTCAGCAAGATGCCAAGGTGGCGGATCTCCAGCTGCTATGCGCCGACCTGAGAGCCGAGGCGGCAGCGGCGCGTGCGGAGGCGCAACAGCAGCGATCGGAGCTCGCCCGGGTCGTCGAGGAAAGGAACCGACTTCAAGACCGGGCTGCCGAGGCCGAAAGCCGAGCCGAGACCCTCGCGGCTGACTTAGCTGCGACCCAAGTCGCGGCCTCAGAGCACCGTGCCCGAGCCGGGAGTACGTCTTGGTCCTCCCTAGTTCTTTTTCTTGTCCGTTTCCCTTGCTTGTGCTTGAGGCATTTCTCCTGGCTACTTGCAGAGCTTGAGTCCGCCCTTGATGAGTCCGCCAAGGCGCTTGCTGAGGCGCTTGCCGGAGCCGCCGAGCAGAGGGAGGCGGACCTTGCGGCCATGTCCGAGGCCGTCTCGGACTTTTACCGTGCCCTCGGCTCTGATGACGTCCCTTCAGGAAGCTCCCCTCAGAGCCGCCTTCGAGCCTTGGGTGGTCACGCCCGCGGCAGAGTCCGCAAAGCGCTACACCATGGCGTCAGGCGGGCCTTCGCCGTGCTCGCTTCTCACTACGTTGTGGATCTGGAGCGGGTTAGTGAGGGGTACTGTCTTCCTGACGAAGACGATGCTGCTCTGGCGGAGGTGCAGCGGCTTGACGCGGTTGCCACCGGCCCGAGCGCGGTGCTGGCGACCACCTTTGAGGCGGAGGTCCTTCCTCCTGCGACGTCACCGGAGGCCGAGATGGACCCCACCGATGGCGGGGGTGGAGTTGAAGGCGCGGCTCCTTCCCAAGGCGGCACCTGATTCTCGTTTGAACAGTTTCTTGTTGAACGTGTGTCTCACCACGGCCGCTGAGGCCTGAACACTTTTGTCTTTCTTGCATGGAGTCGTACTCTCCTCTCTTTCCGTCTGCATGTTCGTCCTAGCTCGTCGATAATAGAGTGGCTTCTCGAGTTGGGCCATTCTTCGTGGCAGGTGATGAGTGAGGTATCCCTAACCCGGAGGTACGGGAGTTCCTCGGCTCAATCGGCCTTGCCATTTTCATGAACCCGCGTTCGCTCCTTGAGACCCGGCTTCTGACATAGCCAGGAGGACGTAGCTGGGAGAACGCAAGAGGACCCCCTTTTTGATTTAAAAAGATCTTGACGCAGAGGGGTTCCCCTTTTTAGCCCCCGAGGGAGGGTCGGGCTCCGCCATGGCGAGGCCGACTCTTCCTTGATGATCGAGGCGCAGAGGCTGCCTGACGAATCGGGCCCCGGCCCGAATATCCAGCGAGTGCTCGGCGACATCCCTCGGTATGCCGGGCACGTCCGAGGGACTCCACGCAAAGACGTCGGCGTTTGCGCGGAGAAAGTCGACGAGCACTGCTTCCTATTTGGGGTCGAGCCCAGAACCGGTCCGGATCTGCTTGGTGGTGTCGCCACTGGGGTCGAGGGGGACGGCCTCGACCGTCTCCGCTGGCTCGAAGTTGCCGGCATGGCGCTTCACGTCTGGGACCTCCTCGGAGAGGTTCTCCAGGTCGGCGATGAGGGCCTCGGACTCGGCGAGGGCCTCGGCGTACTCCACGCACTCCACGTCGCATTCGAACGCGTGTTTGTACGTGGGGCCGACGGTGATGACCTCGTTGGGGCCCGGCATCTTGAGCTTCAGGTAGGTGTAGTTGGGGACGGCCATGAACTTCGCGTAGCATGGCCTCCCTAGCACGGCGTGGTAGGTTCCTCGGAACCCGACCACTTCGAACGTCAGGGTCTCCCTTCGGAAGTTGGAGGGTGTCCCGAAGCAGACTGGGAGGTCGAGTCGCCCGAGGGGCTGGACGCGCTTCCCAGGGATGATCCCGTGGAAGGGCGCAGCGCCTGCTCGGACGGAGGACAGATCGACGCGCAGGAGCTTGAGGGTCTCGGCGTAGATGATGTTGAGGCAGCTGCCCCCATCCATCACGACCTTGGTGAGCCTGACATTGCCAACAACGGGGTCGACGACGAGCGGGTATTTCCCCGGGCTCGGCACATGGTCGGGGTGGTCGGCCTGGTCGAAGGTGATGGGCTTGTCGGACCAGTCTAGGTAGACTGGCGCCGTCACCTTCACCGAGCAGACCTCCCGGCGCTCTTGCTTGCGGTGCCGAGCCGAGGTATTCACCGCATGCCCTCCATAGATCATGAAGCAGTCGCGGACCTCGGGGAACCCCCCTGCTGGGTGATCTTCGTTCTTGTCGTCGTCGTGGGCCCTGCCACCCTCGGCGGGTGGCCCGGCCCTGTGGAAGTGACGCCGAAGCATAACGCACTCCTCGAGGGTGTGCTTGATGGGCCCCTGATGGTAGGGGCACGGCTCCTTGAGCATCTTGTCGAAGAGGTTCGCACCTCCGGGGGGCTTCCGAGGGTTCTTGTACTCGGCGGCGGCGACAAGGTCCGCGTCTGCGGCGTCGCGTTTCGATTGCAACTTCTTCTTGCCTTTCTTCTTGGCGCCGCGCGGAGCAGACGCCTCGGGAGCTTCTTCCGATGGGCGGCCCTGGGGCTGCTTGTCCTTTCGGAAGATAGCCTCGACCGCCTCCTGGCCAGAGGCGAACTTGGTGGCGATGTCCATCAGCTCGCTCGCCCTGGTGGGGGTTTTGTGACCCAGCTTGCTCACCAGGTCACGGCAAGTGGTGCCGGCGAGGAACGCGCCGATGACATCCGAGTCGGTGATGTTGGGCAGCTCGGTGCGCTGCTTCGAGAATCGCCGGATGTAGTCCCGGAGCGACTCCCCCGGCTGTTGCCGGCAGCTTCGAAGGTCCCAGGAATTCCCGGGGCGCACGTATGTGCCCTGGAAATTGCCAGCGAAGGCTTGGACCAAGTCGTCCCAGTTGGAAATCTGCCCCGGAGGCAGGTGCTCCAACCAGGCGCGAGCAGTGTCGGAGAGGAACAGGGGGAGGTTGCGGATGATGAGGTTGTCGTCGTCCGTTCCACCCAGTTGGCAGGCAAGGCGGTAGTCCGCGAGCCACAGTTCCGGTCTCGTTTCCCCCGAGTACTTTGTGATAGTAGTCGGGGGTCGGAACCGGGTCGGGAATGGCGCCCGTCGGATGGCCCGACTGAAGGCCTGCGGACCGGGTGGTTCGGGCGAGGGACTCCGATCCTCCCCGTTGTCGTAGCGCCCCCCACGCCTGGGGTGGTAGCCTCGGCGCACCCTTTCGTCGAGGTGAGCCCGACGGTCGCGTCGATGGTGCTCGTTGCCGAGGTGGCCCGGGGCCGCAGGCGCGGTGTTGCGCGTGCGCCCGGTGTAGACCGAGGCTTCCCGCATGAATCGGGAAGTCGCGGCATGAGGTTCCGAGGGATATCCTTGCCTCCGGGATGCAGTGCTCTCGGCCCGCCGGGCCGCAGCGCCTTCCAGGAGATTCTTGAGTTCTCCCTGGATTCGCCGCCCCTCGGTGGTTGACGGCTCCGGCATCGCGCGGATGAGCATCGCTGCAGTTGCCAGGTTCTGACCGACCCCGCTGGATGCGGGCGGCGGCCTGATCCTGATGTCGTTGGCGACGCGGTGCTGGAGACCTTGGGGCAGATGACGTATTTCTCCGGCCAGGGGTTGGCCCACCCATGCCTGTCCGACGTCCCGACGGATCGGCTCAAGCGCTCCTGTTCCCTCGTTGAGCCTGGCCTGCGCCTCACGGACTTGCTCGAGTTGTGGGTCGTAACCCCCCGCCGGAGCGGGGACCACAGCTAGCTCCCGTGGGATGTCGGCGCGAGGCACCGGCCTAGGGAGATCACCATCCTCCGGCATGCCAAGATGGTTGCCTTCGGTGGGATCCCCTAGCTCGATGTGGAAACATTCGCGGCTTGGGCCGCAGCTCTCGTCGCCAAGGCTGCGGCTTCCATCGGAACAGTCGGATAGACAGTAGTCACATGCGGTCATGAAGTCCCGCACGGCACTGGGGTTGTGAAAGGGAATTAGGCTTACACCTAGTTCCTATATAATTTTGGTGGTTGAATTGCCCAACACAAATCTTTGGACTAACTTGTTTGCCCAAGTGTATAGTATATACAGGTGTAAAAGGTTCACACTTAGCCAATAAAAAGACCAAGTTTTGGATTCAACAAAGGAGCAAAGGGGCAACCGAAGGCACCCCTGGTCTGGCGCACCGGACTGTCCGGTGTGCCACCGGACAGTGAACAGTACCTGTCCGGTGCACCAGGGGACTCAGACTCCAACTCGCCACCTTCGGGAAATTCCAAGGCGACTCGGCTATAATTCACCGGACTGTCCGGTGTACACCGGACAGTGTCCGGTGCGCCAAGGGAAGTCGGCCTCAGGAACTCGCCAGCCTCGGGTTCGCGCGGCAGCCGCTCCGCTAAAATTCACCGGACTGTCCGGTGTGCACCGGACTGTCCGGTGTGCCAGCGGAGCAACGTCTCTCTGCGGCGCCAACGGCTCCCTGCGGTGCATTTATTGCGCGCGCAGACGTCAGGCACGCCCATGCCGGTGCACCGGACATCAAACAGTACATGTCCGGTGTGCACCGGACACTCAGGAGGGCCCACAAGTCAGAAGCTCCAACGGCTAGAATCCAACGGCAGTGATGACGTGGCAGGGGCACCGGACTGTCCGGTGTGCACCGGACTGTCCGGTGCGCCATCGAGCAGACGCCTCCAGCCAACGGTCAAGTTTGGTGGTTGGGGCTATAAATACCCCAACCACCCCACCATTCATTGCATCCAAGTTTTCCACTTCTCAACTACTACAAGAGCTCTAGCATTCAATTCTAGACACACTAAAGAGATCAAATCCTCTACAATTCCACACAAAGCCCTAGTGACTAGTGAGAGTGATTTGCCGTGTTCATTTGAGCTCTTGCGCTTGGATTGCTTCTTTTCTTTCTCACTTGTTCTTGAGATCACACTCCATTGTAATCAAGGCAAGAGGCACCAATTGTGTGGTGGCCCTTGCGGGGAAGTTTTGTTCCCGGCTTTGATTAGAGAAGAGAAGCTCACTCGGTCCGAGGGACCGTTTGAGAGAGGGAAGGGTTGAAAGAGACCCGGCCTTTGTGGCCTCCTCAACGGGGAGTAGGTTTGCAAGAACCGAACCTCGGTAAAACAAATCTCCGTGTCTCTCTTGCTTATTCGCTTGGGATTTGTTTTGCGCCCTCTCTCTCGGACTCATTTATATTTCTAACGCTAACCCGGCTTGTAGTTGTGTTTATATTTGTAAATTTCAGTTTCGCCCTATTCACCCCCCCCTCTAGGCGACTATCAATTGGTATCAGAGCCCGGTGCTTCATTAGAGCCTAACCGCTCGAAGTGATGTCGGGAGATCACGCCAAGAAGGAGATGGAGACCGGCGAAAAGCCCACTACAAGCCAAGGGAGCACTTCATCGGAAGAGTCCCGCATCAAAAGGAGGGAGAAGAAGAAGAGCTCCTCCAACAAAGGGAAGGAGAAGAAATCTTCTTCTCATCACAAAGAGAAGAAGGAAAAATCTTCTTCCCATAAGCCGCATCGGAAAGGCGACAAGCACAAGAGGATGAGGAAGGTGGTCTACTACGAGACCGACACTTCATCAACATCGACCTCCGACTCCGATGCGCCCTCCGTCACTTCTAAGCGCCAAGAGCGCAAGAAGTATAGTAAGATCCCCCTACGCTACCCTCGCATTTCCAAACATACACCTTTACTTTCCGTCCCACTAGGCAAACCACCAACTTTTGATGGTGAAGATTACGCTAGGTGGAGCGATTTAATGCGATTTCATCTAATCTCGCTCTACAAAAGCATATGGGATGTTGTTGAGTTTGGTGCGCAGGTACCATCCGTAGGGGATGAAAACTATGATGAGGATGAGGTGGCCCAAATCGAGCACTTCAACTCTCAAGCCACAACCATACTCCTTGCCTCTTTAAGCAAGGAAGAATACAACAAAGTGCAAGGGTTGAAAAATGCAAAGGAGATTTGGGATGTGCTCAAAACTGCGCACGAGGGAGATGAGCTCACCAAGATCACCAAGCGGGAAACAATCGAGGGGGAGCTCGGTCGGTTCCGGCTTCACAAAGGGGAGGAGCCACAACACATGTACAACCGGCTCAAGACTTTGGTGAACCAAGTGCGCAACCTCGGGAGCAAGAAGTGGGACGACCACGAAGTGGTAAATGTTATTTTAAGATCTCTCATTTTTCTAAATCCCACTCAAGTTCAATTGATTCGTGGTAATCCTAGATACACTAAAATGACCCCCGAGGAAGTTATCGGGCATTTTGTAAGTTTTGAGTGCATGATAGAAGGCTCGAGGAAAATCAACGAGCTTGGCGACACATCCGAAGCTCAACCCGTTGCATTCAAGGCGACGGAAGAAAAGAAGGAGGAGTCTACACCAAGTCGACAACCAATAGACGCCTCCAAGCTTGACAATGAGGAGATGGCGCTCGTCATCAAGAGCTTCCGCCAAATCCTAAAGCAAAGGAGGGGGAAGGACTACAAGTCCCGCTCCAAGAAGGTTTGCTACAAGTGTGGTAAGCCCGGTCATTTTATTGCTAAATGTCCTATATCTAGTGACAGTGACCGAGGCGACGACAAGAAGGGGAGAAGAAAGGAGAAGAAAAGGTACTACAAGAAGAAGGGCGGCGATGCCCATGTTTGTCGGGAATGGGATTCCGACGAAAGCTCAAGCGACTCCTCCGACGACGAGGACGCCGCCAACATCGCCGTCACCAAGGGACTCCTCTTCCCCAACGTCGGCCACAAGTGCCTCATGGCAAAGGATGGCAAAAAGAAGAAGGTTAAATCCAACTCCTCCACTAAATATGAATCTTCTAGTGATGATAATGCTAGTGATGAGGAGGATAATTTGCGTTCCCTTTTTGCCAACCTCAACATAGCTCAAAAAGAAAAATTAAATGAATTAGTTAGTGCTATTCATGAAAAGGATGACCTTTTGGACTCCCAAGAGGATTGTCTAATTAAAGAAAACAAGAAACATGTTAAGGTTAAAAAGGCTTATGCTCTAGAGGTAGAAAAATGTGAAAAATTATCTAGTGAGCTAAGCACTTGCCGTGAGATGATTGACAACCTTAGAAATGAAAATGCTAGTTTAAATGCTAAGGTTGATTCTCATGTTTGTAATGTTTCAATTCCCAATCCTAGAGATAATAATGATGATTTGCTTGCTAGGATTGAAGAATTAAACATTTCCCTTGCTAGCCTTAGATTAGAGAATGAAAGTTTGATTGCTAAGGCTAAAGATTTTGATGTTTGCAAAGTTACCATTGCCAATCTTAGAGATAAAAATGATATTCTTCATGCTAAGATTGTTGAACTTAATTCTTGCAAACCATCTACATCTATTGTTGAGCATGTATCTATTTGTACTAGATGTAGAAATGTTGATATTGATGCTATTCATGATCATATGGCTTTAATTAAACAACAAAATGATCATATAGCAAAACTAGATGCTAAAATTGCCGAGCATAACTTAGAAAATGAAAAATTTAAATTTGCTAGAAGTATGCTCTATAATGGGAGACGCCCTGGCATCAAGGATGGCATTGGCTTCCAAAGGGGAGACAATGTCAAACTTAATGCCCCTCCTAAAAATTTGTCTAACTTTGTTAAGGGCAAGGCTCCCATGCCTCAGGATAACGAGGGTTACATTTTGTACCCTGCCGGTTATCCCGAGAGCAAAATTAGGAGAATTCACTCTAGGAAGTCTCACTCTGGCCCTAACCATGCTTTTATGTATAAGGGTGAGACATCTAGCTCTAGGCAACCAACCCGTGCCAAGTTGCCTAGAAAGAAAACTCCTAATGCATCAAATGATCATGCCATTTCATTTAAAACTTTTGATGCATCTTATGTGCTTACTAGCAAATCCGGCAAGGTAGTTGCCAAATTTGTTGGGGGCAAACACAAGGGTTCCAAGACTTGTGTTTGGGTACCCAAAGTTCTTGTTTCTAATGCCAAAGGACCCAAAACAGTTTGGGTACCTAAAGTCAAGAACTAAATTTGTTTTGTAGGTTTATGCATCCGGGGGCTCAAGTTGGATACTCGACAGCGGGTGCACAAACCACATGACCGGGGAGAAAAGAATGTTCTCCTCATATGAGAAAAACCAAGATCCCCAATGAGCTATCACATTCGGGGATGGAAATCAAGGTTTGGTCAAAGGACTTGGTAAAATTGCTATATCTCCTGACCATTCTATTTCCAATGTTTTTCTTGTTGATTCCTTAGACTACAACTTGCTCTCAGTTTCCCAATTATGTCAAATGGGCTACAACTGTCTTTTTACTGATATAGGTGTCACTGTCTTTAGAAGAAGTGATGATTCAATAGCATTTAAGGGTGTGTTAGAGGGTCAGCTATACTTAGTGGATTTTGATAGAGCTGAACTCGACACATGCTTAATTGCTAAGACTAACATGGGTTGGCTCTGGCACCACCGACTAGCCCATGTTGGAATGAAGAATCTTCACAAGCTTCTAAAGGGAGAGCACATTTTAGGATTAACAAATGTTCATTTTGAGAAAGACAGGATTTGTAGCGCATGCCAGGCGGGGAAGCAAGTTGGAGTCCATCATCCACACAAGAACATCATGACGACCAACAGGCCGCTTGAGCTACTCCACATGGATCTATTCGGCCCGATTGCTTACATAAGCATCGGCGGGAGTAAGTATTGTCGTGTAATAGTGGATGATTATTCTCGCTTCACTTGGGTATTCTTTTTACAGGAAAAATCTCAAACCCAAGAGACCTTAAAAGGATTCTTGAGACGGGCTCAAAATGAGTTCGCCTTAAGGATCAAGAAAATAAGAAGCGACAACGGGACGGAGTTCAAGAACTCTCAAATTGAAAGCTTCCTTGAGGAGGAGGGCATCAAGCATGAGTTCTCTTCTCCCTACACGCCACAACAAAATGGTGTAGTGGAGAGGAAGAATCGAACTCTTTTGGACATGGCAAGAACCATGCTTAATGAGTACAAGACACCGGACCGGTTTTGGGCCGAAGCGGTCAACACCGCCTGCTACGCCATCAACCGGTTATATCTTCACCGAATCCTCAAGAAGACATCATATGAACTCCTAACCGGTAAAAAGCCCAACATTTCATACTTTAGAGTTTTTGGTAGCAAATGCTTTATTCTTGTTAAAAGAGGTAGAAAATCTAAATTTGCTCCTAAAACTGTAGAAGGCTTTTTACTTGGTTATGACTCAAACACAAGGGCATATAGGGTCTTTAACAAGTCCACTGGACTAGTTGAAGTCTCATGTGACGTTGTGTTTGATGAAACTAACGGCTCTCAAGTAGAGCAAGTTGATCTTGATGAGATAGGAGAAGAACAGGCTCCATGCATCGCGCTAAGGAACATGTCCATCGGGGATGTGTGTCCTAAGGAATCCGAAGAGCCTCCAAATGCACAAGATCAACCGTCCTCCTCCATGCAAGCATCTCCACCAACTCAAAATGAGGATGAGGCTCAAGTTGATGAAGGGCAAAATCAAGAAGATGAGCCACCTCAAGATAATGGCAATGATCAAGGGGGAGATGCAAATGATCAAGAAAAGGAGGATGAGGAAGAACCAAGACCGCCACACCCAAGAGTCCACCAAGCAATACAACGAGATCACCCCGTCGACACCATCCTTGGCGATATTCATAAGGGGGTAACCACTAGATCTCGTGTTGCTCATTTCTGTGAACATTACTCTTTTGTTTCCTCTATTGAGCCACACAGGGTAGAGGAAGCACTTCAAGATTCGGATTGGGTAGTGGCGATGCAAGAGGAGCTCAACAATTTCACAAGGAATGAGGTATGGCATTTAGTTCCACGTCCTAACCAAAATGTTGTAGGAACCAAATGGGTCTTCCGCAACAAGCAAGATGAGCATGGTGTGGTGACAAGGAACAAAGCTCGACTCGTAGCCAAAGGGTATTCACAAGTCGAAGGTTTGGATTTCGGTGAAACCTATGCACCCGTAGCTAGGCTTGAGTCAATTCGCATATTATTGGCCTATGCTACTTACCATGGCTTTAAGCTCTATCAAATGGACGTGAAAAGTGCCTTCCTCAATGGACCGATCAAGGAAGAGGTCTATGTTGAGCAACCTCCCGGCTTTGAAGACAGTGAGTATCCTAATCATGTCTATAGGCTCTCTAAGGCGCTTTATGGGCTCAAGCAAGCCCCAAGAGCATGGTATGAATGCCTTAGAGATTTCCTTATTGCTAATGGCTTCAAAGTCGGCAAGGCCGATCCTACACTCTTTACTAAAACTCTTGAAAATGACTTGTTTGTATGCCAAATTTATGTTGATGATATTATATTTGGGTCTACTAACGAGTCTACATGTGAAGAGTTTAGTAGGATCATGACACAGAAATTCGAGATGTCGATGATGGGGGAGTTGAAGTATTTTCTAGGATTCCAAGTCAAGCAACTCCAAGAGGGCACCTTCATTAGCCAAACGAAGTACACTCAAGACATTCTTGCTAAGTTTGGGATGAAGGATGCCAAACCCATCAAGACACCCATGGGAACTAATGGGCATCTCGACCTCGACACGGGAGGTAAGTCCGTGGATCAAAAGGTATACCGGTCGATGATTGGTTCATTGCTTTATTTATGTGCATCTCGACCGGACATTATGCTTTCCGTTTGCATGTGTGCAAGATTCCAATCCGACCCTAAGGAATCCCACCTTACGGCCGTAAAACGAATCTTGAGATATTTGGCTTATACCCCTAAGTTTGGGCTTTGGTACCCTCGGGGATCCACATTTGATTTACTTGGTTATTCGGATGCCGATTGGGCGGGGTGCAAAATCAATAGGAAGAGCACATCGGGGACTTGCCAGTTCTTGGGAAGATCCTTGGTGTCTTGGGCTTCAAAGAAGCAAAATTCGGTCGCTCTTTCCACCGCCGAAGCCGAGTACATTGCCGCAGGACATTGTTGCGCGCAATTGCTTTGGATGAGGCAAACCCTGCGGGACTACGGTTACAAATTAACCAAAGTCCCTTTGCTATGTGATAATGAGAGTGCAATTAAAATGGCCGACAATCCCGTCGAGCATAGCCGCACTAAGCACATAGCCATTCGGTATCATTTTCTTAGGGATCACCAACAAAAGGGGGATATCGAGATTTCTTACATTAATACTAAAGATCAATTAGCCGATATCTTTACCAAGCCACTTGATGAACAATCTTTTACCAGACTTAGGCATGAGCTCAATATTCTTGATTCTAGAAATTTCTTTTGCTAAGCTTGCACACATAGCTCATTTGAATACCTTTGATCATATCTCTTTTATATGCTATGACTAATGTGTTTTCAAGTCTATTTCAAACCAAGTCATAGGTATATTGAAAGGGAATTGGAGTCTTCGGCGAAGAAAAAGGCTTCCACTCCGTAACTCATACTTCGCCACCACTCCGAGCAACTCTCTCTTCTTTGGGGGAGAAATGAGCATCAAGGAAAAGGACTTCATCCTTGGGGGAGAGAGTAAAAGCTCAAACGCAAAAGGACCGGATTTCGTCTTTGGTATAATCTTAACTCATTCATTTATGACCAAAGAGGAGGAACTTACTTCAAGGGCTCTAATGATTCCGTTTTTGGCGATTCATGCCAAAAAGGGGGAGAAATGAGCCCAAAGCAAAAGGACCGCACCACCACCACCAAATTCAAAAACTTAGTGCTTTCCAAAAGTCTTTATCATTTGGTATCCTATTGTGTTCAAAAGGGGGAGAAAGTAGTATTTCAAAAATGGTATATCAAAACCCTCTTGAACACTAAGAGGTGGATCTCTTTTAGGGGGAGTTTTGTTTAGTCAAAGGAAAAGCATTTGAAATAGGGGGAGACAATTTCAAATCTTGAAAATGCTTTGCAAACTCTTATTCATTTACCTTTGACTATTTGCAAAAGATCTTTGAAATGGATTTACAAAAAGAATTTGCAAAAACAAAACATGTGGTGCAAACGTGGTCCAAAATGTTATATAAGAAAGAAACATTCCTTGCATATCTTGTAAGTAGTTATATTGGCTTAATTCCAAGTAACCTTTTCACTTACATTATGCAAACTAGTTCAATTATGCACTTCTCTATTTGCTTTGGTTTGTGTTGGCATCAATCACCAAAAAGGGGGAGATTGAAAGGGAATTAGGCTTACACCTAGTTCCTATATAATTTTGGTGGTTGAATTGCCCAACACAAATCTTTGGACTAACTTGTTTGCCCAAGTGTATAGTATATACAGGTGTAAAAGGTTCACACTTAGCCAATAAAAAGACCAAGTTTTGGATTCAACAAAGGAGCAAAGGGGCAACCGAAGGCACCCCTGGTCTGGCGCACCGGACTGTCCGGTGTGCCACCGGACAGTGAACAGTACCTGTCCGGTGCACCAGGGGACTCAGACTCCAACTCGCCACCTTCGGGAAATTCCAAGGCGACTCGGCTATAATTCACCGGACTGTCCGGTGTACACCGGACAGTGTCCGGTGCGCCAAGGGAAGTCGGCCTCAGGAACTCGCCAGCCTCGGGTTCGCGCGGCAGCCGCTCCGCTAAAATTCACCGGACTGTCCGGTGTGCACCGGACTGTCCGGTGTGCCAGCGGAGCAACGTCTCTCTGCGGCGCCAACGGCTCCCTGCGGTGCATTTATTGCGCGCGCAGCGCGCGCAGACGTCAGGCACGCCCATGCCGGTGCACCGGACATCAAACAGTACATGTCCGGTGTGCACCGGACACTCAGGAGGGCCCACAAGTCAGAAGCTCCAACGGCTAGAATCCAACGGCAGTGATGACGTGGCAGGGGCACCGGACTGTCCGGTGTGCACCGGACTGTCCGGTGCGCCATCGAGCAGACGCCTCCAGTCAACGGTCAAGTTTGGTGGTTGGGGCTATAAATACCCCAACCACCCCACCATTCATTGCATCCAAGTTTTCCACTTCTCAACTACTACAAGAGCTCTAGCATTCAATTCTAGACACACTAAAGAGATCAAATCCTCTACAATTCCACACAAAGCCCTAGTGACTGGTGAGAGTGATTTGTCGTGTTCATTTGAGCTCTTGCGCTTGGATTGCTTCTTTTCTTTCTCACTTGTTCTTGAGATCACACTCCATTGTAATCAAGGCAAGAGGCACCAATTGTGTGGTGGCCCTTGCGGGGAAGTTTTGTTCCCGGCTTTGATTAGAGAAGAGAAGCTCACTCGGTCCGAGGGACCGTTTGAGAGAGGGAAGGGTTGAAAGAGACCCGGCCTTTGTGGCCTCCTCAACGGGGAGTAGGTTTGCAAGAACCGAACCTCGGTAAAACAAATCTCCGTGTCTCTCTTGCTTATTCGCTTGGGATTTGTTTTGCGCCCTCTCTCTCGGACTCATTTATATTTCTAACGCTAACCCGGCTTGTAGTTGTGTTTATATTTGTAAATTTCAGTTTCGCCCTATTCACCCCCCCTCTAGGCGACTATCAGGTTGCCAAGTCCGGAGAAATCCCAACCGATGCTGGGATCGTTATCTTCCTCGGACCCAGAGGGCCCGTAGGTCGAGACGTCCGTCAGTCGGTCCCAAGGCGACCGCATACAGAACCTCAATGGGGTTGCACTCGCCTCAATGAGAGCGCCCGCCAAAACGAGGTCGTTTGGCGGGTTGAGGCCGAGTCGAAATGACGCAAGATGGGAGTTAGTCGTTACCTTTTGGTCGACGAGGAGCGACGTAGTCACATCGGGGACTGGTTGCGCCGTCATCTCTGGTTCGAGGGCGACGTCCTGCAGGCTTTCCGCGAGCGCACCGGCGTCGTCTTCTTGCTCGGGGTCAGCGTGCCGCGGGGGGACGGCGCTTGCCTCCGTCTCGAACGCGAGGTCGACGTCCGGCGTGCCTTCCGTCGGGGCGTCGGGGGCGTCGATTCGCTCGACGGCCGGCGAAGCGTGGCCTCCCGTCTGGCCTTGACGGCCCCGCCTCCTCCTCCGTTGGCGGGGGAGAGAACGGAGCGAGCCCGAATGTTGCTCTTCCACCACGCGGGGTAGACGTCGTCGATTCCGCCGCCGGCGGGCGGGTTGTCGGCCGCCATTGTCGTAGTCGCGCGGCGGTGGAAGAAGTGTCATGTCGTAGCTGCCGTCGAAGGACATGAACTCAAGAGTCCCGAAACGAAGCACCGTCCCGGGCCGGAGAGGTTGCTGGAGACTGCCCATCTGGAGCTTGACGGGGAGCTGTTCGTCAGCACGCAGCAGGCCCCTACCTGGCGCGCCAACTGTCGGCGTTTCGAGACAGGGGGGTCCCTAAGCCGACGAGTGAGTGTGCTGCGTGCCCCAGCCCAGATGGGTCGAGCGCGTGGGCGAGCGCGAAGGGGGGAGAGGCGAGGCGGCCGGAGCCGAGCGTGAGAGAGGTGGAAGTCCCGCGGCCTTCGTGTTCGTCCCGCGCCAGGTCGGGTGCGCTTGCAGTAGGGGGGTTACAAGCGTCCACGCGGGTGAGGGAAGCGAGCGGCCCCAAGAGAGCGCCTGTCTCGTCCTCGTCCCCGCGCGGCCAACCTTCTCTGAGAAGGCCCTGGTCCTTCCTTTTATAGTCGTAAGGAGAGGATCCAGGTGTACAATGGGGATGTAGCAGAGTGCTACGTGTCTAGCGGAGGGAGAGCTAGCGCCCTAGGTACATGCCAATGTGGCAGCCGGAGAGATCTGGGCACCCTGCTGGCGTGATGTCGTGGCTGTCGGAGGTGCGGCGGAGCCTGATGGAGGGACAACTGTTGGAGCGGTCGAGTCCCTGCTGACGTCGTCCTGCTTCCGTAAGAGAGCTGGGGGCCGCCGTCGTCATAGAGCTTGTGGAGCGCCATCATTGCCCCTCTGGCGGAGCTGGCCGGATGAGACGCCGGTCTTGTTCTCCGTGACCCGAGTCGATTCGGGGTGGGATGATGATGGCGTCTCTTGTTGACGTGGCGGTCTGTGCTCTAGGCAGGGCGACGTGGGGTTCCCTCCGAAGCCGAGGTTGAGTCTGCCTTCTGTTGCCGTGGCCGAGCCCGAGCCAAGGGGTCGGGCGAGGCGGAAGTCGTTCAGCCGAGGCCAGGGCGGAGTCCGAGCCCTGGGGTCGGGCGAGGCGGAGTTTCGTCGTCTTCCGGGTCTTAGCCCGAGTCCGAGCCCTGGGGTCGGGCGGAGCGGAGTTCGCCGTCTTCCGGGTCTTAGCCCGAGTCCGAGCCCTAGGGTCGGGCGGAGCGGAGTTCGCCGTCTTCCGGGTCTTAGCCCGAGTCCGAGCCCTGGGGTCGGGCGGAGCGGAGTTCGCCGTCTTCCGGGTCTTAACCCGAGTCCGAGCCCTGGGGTCGGGCGGAGCGGAGTTCGCCGTCTTCCGGGTCTTAGCCCGAGTCCGAGCCCTAGGGTCGGGCGGAGCGGAGTTCGCCGTCTTCCGGGTCTTAGCCCGAGTCCGAGCCCTGGGGTCGGGCGGAGCGGAGTTCGCCGTGGCGCCTTTGGCAAGGCCTGATTGCCTGTCAGACTCACTCTGTCGAGTGGCACTGCAGTCGGAGTGGCGCAGGCGGCGCTGTCCTTCTGTCAGACTGGCCAGTGGAGCGGTGGAGTGACGGCGGTCACCTCGGCTCTGCCGGGGGCGCGTGTCAGGATAGAGGTGTCAGGCCACCTTTGCGTTAAATGCCCCTGCAATTTGGTCAGTCGGTGTGGTGATTTAGTCAAGGTTGCTTCTGAGCGAAGCCAAGGCCTTGGGCGAGCCGGTGATGTGTCCGCCATAAAAAGGGGGCCTCGGGCGAGACGGAAGTCTCTCGAGGTCGGCTGCCTTCGGCCGAGGCTAGGCTCGGGTGAAGCGTGATCGAGTCACTCGTGTGGACTGATCCCTGACTTAATCGTGCCCATCAGGCCTTTGCAGCTTTATGCTGATGGGGGTTACCAGCTGAGAATTAGGCGTCTTGAGGGTACCCCTAATTATGGTCCCCGACACTACCCCTGGCCTCGGCTCATCGAAGAGCGGCCGAGGGGTCTCTTTAACTAAGCTAGAGGAGCCCCAGACAACAAGGCCGATCGAGCCGAGAGATTCCTACGCCTCCGGGATACGGATACCTCACTCGTCACCTTGACACGGGGCGACTCCCGCTTGGTGAAGCGGTTCAGATAATCAACAAGCGAGGCTTGGTGCTCGAAAATGAGGAAAAAACACGGCTCTGTGCCAAGATTACATACATGTTCAGGCCCCGACAGCCACAATGAACAAAAAACACTGGCATTTGAAGTGCCATTACAAACGGAACTCCGGTTCCCCCTCCGCAGGTACGAACGACCCCACTCCATGGGGAAGGCCTGCGGAGCGACAGAAGACTGACGAACGGCTCGCCGCCGCCCGTTCTGACTACGACGACAGTGGGCGGGCGCTGCTGCAATCTTGCCCTCGCCCACGCCGACGCTCGAGGGGCGAGGACAAGTACGCCGGCGCAGTGGCCCGGGGCGCGGATGGTGGCAGCGATCCCGTCAGCGACGAGGACTTCTCGAGCCGCCTCCGCCTCGGCGCCGATGGCAGGGGACGCCAGCCCCCCGGCAGATCCCCACTCAAATCCTCCCAGACGAGTGGGGCACCGGCCTCTGCGCGAGGGCGCCGTCCCAGTGCAAAAGCAGGGCCACCCCAGAACACGAACGCCGCCCTAGCAGCACGCGGCATCGTGGGTGGTCCTCCCGTGCACACGGCGCGGCGGCCGCCCTCCGGCAGGAGGGGCCACCGGGAGCCCGGCCGACGACTCCGACACGCTGCAGGTGACGACGCCCGCCGTCGATCAGCCCCACGTTGTCTAAGTCCGCGCCGCCCGCAGGGCCAGCGAGCGCCTCCACCCCCGAACACCGCGGAAAAGGGTGACCCGCGGACCCGCGCGGGAGGTAGAGCGCCGGCTCAGCGTGGCCCCCACCCTAGCGAGGATGATGAACATCCTTGAAGCTGAGGGTGGGACCAAGATCGCAGCCCGGCTTGCTCTTCCCCACCCAGAAACTGGTGGTCACCATCCTGGGTGATCGCCGGCGTAGGGGTGCGGCCGGGCCGGCTGATGAAAATCCTTGAAGCCGAACGATGGCTGAAAGGTACCAACTCCCACGGAGTTGCGTTCCTCCGACGAGGAGGCGGAAAGACGGCGGGTACCCCCCATCCGGGGGCTTGGAAGATGGAAAGACGCGACGCATAAGGGAGGAAGAAGACATGGTTGCCTTCTGAAAGGAGTCTCCCTCCTTTTAAAGGCAACTCTCCCTACGTGCGCCCCCAGACGCCACGGGCTGAGTCTTCTCCAACACGCTCCAAGCCCCTCCCCTGCGACTCGGGGGCTGGGTCCCGCATGTCATGCAAACTGGCTCAGAGCAGAAGAAGCCAAACCGTCGCGCGTGGTGCGCACAACCGCCCAACGGTTACAAGCAACCCCCCACTTTTGCCCAGACCAACGGGCGGAAGGGGCGGGCAGCCATGCAGGCGGCATGCAACCGCGCCAGGTGGACACGCTTCTCCGACTTCTGACACGCCAGCTTGGAGGCCCGGGCCCACGCGTCGCGCAACCAGCGCGCCAGTTGCTGCATGCAAGCAACCGCACCACCACTTGTGCCACTGTCGCGCCTCTTCGGTTGCAGAGCCTATGCCGCGACTCGAGGCGACCAGCGCACGACCCAGCGGCGCCAGCCTGGCACGACGGTCAACACGGCCGAAAGTGGGCCGGCAGTAATGGCAGTGGCAGGCGGGCGGGCGCAGCAGTCACGTCGTCAGCCAGGCTCACGTCCCGTCCTGGGACAGCAAGAGAGCCTCCTCCCACGGCGTGAAGACGGTGCACCCGTGATCCGTTCCTCGAACGGCTCGCGCACGCGCAACGGCCGCCCCGCCAACCACTCGCCCCGTCGCATTAACTCCGCGGCGGGACAGGCGGCGATTCTGGCAGGAGAAGCGGACGACGCTTCGCCTTCGCCGCAATAACCGCGTCAAAAAAGGTACGCCACGTCGTTCGATTTCGTATCCTTTTCCTTTTTTCCTCTTTCTCTATCTCTTGCAACAGGGACCGGGAAAGGGGGATACCCCGAAAAGGATCCTTCTCCGCGAAGGAACCGGGCTCCGAGCCCCCCCCTTACTGATCAGAGGTTCGAAGACTGGCCCTCCGAAGGGTTCAACAGTCGCCACAGATCGCGTGGGCCCGACACCCACTACTGGTCAGGGGTTCGAAGGCCAACCCCCCGAAGGGTTCCATGGCCGCCTCAGGCTACTCGGGCTCCGCGCCCATTACTGATCAGGGGTTCGAAGGCTGGCCCCCGAAGGGTTCACAGTCGCCTCAGACACCGAGCGAGGGATGACCAGGGGTACGTTCGATACATAACCGAGGCTCGGGCTGCGCTCCCGAGGTACCCTAGGACATTTCCGAGACCAGCGGGAACGATCTTGTAACGGAATCCCATCGGAGGGAGGCATCGAGCCCTCGGACCCCGTCGCCAGGGGACCGGGTCCGGCAAATCACCCGCAGGTACTTTTGGGCGTGCCTCTGGGCCCCTAGCCGACCCCCAACGAACGGGGCACGGACGTCCACTCGGATTACCCGCTTGCAGCTCACCGGAGACACCATGTTCGGTGCCCATCGAGGGTAACATGGCGCACTCCCCCCCTCCTCCTTGCGGAAAGGCGACGTAGGGGCGTATGTAAAAAGTCGAGTCTGTCCCTGATCGTCCTCTCGCCCTGTGCGGAGGCTCGGGGGCTGCTCTCGCAAACCCGGCTCCGGCCAAACCGTTGACAGCGTCAACATACCAGCCCGAGAGCTTGGGCCCCGACCGTGCACCCGGGCTACGGCCAGTTCGCATGAGGGAACGACCAGACCAGCCGAAGCATTACGCAAGGCATTAAGACCTCGAAGGAGTGTAACCACTCCTCCGAGGCCTCGGGGGCTACACCCGGCGGGTGCGCTCGCGCGCACCCACCGGAACGAAATGCAACCGAGAAAGGCTGGTCCCCTTGCAAAAAAGTGCGACGAAAGCCTCCAAGCGAGTGCTAACACTCCCTTCGAGGCTCGGGGGCTACTGTCGGGGACCATAATTAGGGGTACCCTCAAGACGCCTAATTCTCAGCTGGTAACCCCCATCAGCATAAAGCTGCAAAGGCCTGATGGGTACGATTAAGTCAGGGATCAGTCCACACGAGTGACTCGATCACGCTTCACCCGAGCCTAGCCTCGGCCAAGGGCAGCCGACCTCGAGAGACTTCCGTCTCGCCCGAGGCCCCCCTTTTTACGGCGGACACACCTCCGGCTCGCCCGAGGCCTTGGCTTCGCTCAGAAGCAACCCTGACTAAATCGCCACAACGACTGACCAAGTTGCAGGAACATTTAACGCAAAGGTGGCCTGACACCTTTATCCTGACACGCCCCCCCGGCAGAGCCGAAGTGACCGCCGTCACTCCACCGCTCCACTGACCAGTCTGACAGAAGGACAGCGCCGCCTGCGCCACTCCGACTGCAGTGCCACTCGACAGAGTGAGTCTGACAGGCAGTCAGGCCTTGCCAAAGGCGCCATAGCAAACTCCGCTCCGCCCGACCCCAGGGCTCGGACTCGGGCTAAGACCCGGAAGACGGCGAACTCCGCTCCGCCCGACCCTAGGGCTCGGACTCGGGCTAAGAACCGGAAGACGGCGAACTCCGCTCCGCCCGACCCCAGGGCTCGGACTCGGGCTAAGACCCGGAAGACGGCGAACTCCGCTCCGCCCAACCCCAGGGCTCGGACTCGGGCTAAGACCCGAAAGACGGCGAACTCCGCTCCGCCCGACCCCAGGGCTCGGACTCGGGCTAAGACCCGGAAGACGACGAAACTCCGCCTCGCCCGACCCCAGGGCTCGGACTCCGCCCTGGCCTCGGCCAAACGATCTCCGCCTCGCCCGACCCGGGGGCTCGGGCTCGGGCTCGGCAACGGAGGACAGACTCGACCTCGGCTTCGGAGGAGCCCCCACGTCGCCCTGCCTAGGGCACAGGCCCGCCACGTCAACAGGAAGCGCCATCATCGTCCTACCCCGAATCGACTCAGGTCACGGAGGACAAGACCGGCGTCCCATCCGGCCAGCCCCGCCGGATGGGCAATGATGGCGCTCCACGAGCTCTTTGACGACAGCGGCCCTCAGCTCTCTTACGGAAGCAGGGCGACGTCAGCAAGGACTCGACCGCTCCAACAGCTGTCCCTCCGCCAGGCTCCGTCGCTCCTCCGACAGCCACGACATCACGCCAGCAAGGTGCCAAGACCTCTCCGGCTGCCACATTGGCATGTACCTAGGGCGCTAGCTCTCTCTCCGCTAGACACGTAGCACTCTGCTACACCCCCCATTGTACACCTGGATCCTCTCCTTACGACTATAAAAGGGAGGGCCAGGGCCTTCTTAGAGAAGGTTGGCCGCGCGGGACCGAGGACGGGACAGGCGCTCTCTTGGGGCCGTTCGCTTCCCTCACCCGCGTGGACGCTTGTAACCCCCCTACTGCAAGCGCACCCGACCTGGGCGCGGGACGAACACGAAGGCCGCGGGACTTCCACCTCTCTCACGCCCGACTCCGGCCACCTCTCCTCTCCCCCCTTCGCGCTCGCCCACGCGCTCGACCCATCTGGGCTGGGGCACGCAGCACACTCACTCGTCGGCTTAGGGACCCCCCTGTCTCGAAACGCCGACACATGCGCTCCGAGGATCCTGATCCTTGTCCAACTTCTCTTGTCATCCGATCGAGATGAAGACGCCAAGAACCAGCGATGAAGACAACGACAGACGTTTGGCAGTCGCGAAGACGCTCCCCAAAAACCTAATGTTAGGCATTTTTCTGTCAGAGGTTTTGCTGCTGTGCTAAAGCCTGATCCTTTTGATGGTAAAAACTTCTTGATATGGAAAGCTAAGATGGAATTGTGGCTAACTGCAATGTCTTGTTTTCATGTCGCTGAGGGCAAGCCTGCCAACTTACCTCCTGAGGATGAGGCTAAGTTTAAGGCTGAAGACAACCTCTTTCGAGGAGCAGTAATTAGCGCACTGGACACAAAATTCCAGAAAAGCTATATCATCCTTCCCATGGGGAAAGAGCTGTGGGATGCTCTTGTTGGAAAGTTTGGAGTTACCGACGCTGGTAGCGAGCTATATCTCATGGAGCAGCTGTATGACTACAAGATGGTTGAGAACCGATCTGTAGTGGAACAGACTCATGAGTTTCAGGCACTAGCTAAGGAACTCGAACTTTTTCCTTGTCCTTTGCCTGACAAGTTTGTGGCTGGCGGTATAATCACCAAGTTGCCACCTTCTTGGAAGGACTTTGCTACCTCTCTCAAACATAAGAGACAAGAGTTCAATGTGGAAGAGCTCATTGGTACTCTTGATGTTGAGGAAAGGGCTAGAACTAAGGACAATGGAAAAGGTGTGGAGACCTCTACTGCTAATGTGGTGCAGAAGAGAAACTTCCGCAAGTTTAACAAGAAGAAAAACCAGAACAAACCAGAGAACGCGAATAAACCTGTTCAACCAGCACAGTTTAAAAAGAAGAACAACAATAACAAGGGAAAGGGAGGATGCTTTGTCTGTGGCAGTGATCAACACTAGGCAAGAGAGTGCCCTGATTGCAAGTTCACTCAAGACAAGAAATCAGCTAATGTTGTAACCACTGAAACTGAAGGAGGAACATCTGGGTATGGTAATTATTTACCATTTGTTCTTTCATCTGTAATTCACCTGAGTGGTGGATGGACAGTGGTGCAAACATTCATGTGTGTGCTGATGCCTCTATGTTCACTTTCTATCAGGTCGGGAGGTCTGGCGCCTTGTTGATGGAAAATGGGTCGCGTGCTCATGTTCTTGGTGTTGGTACGGTCATTCTGAAGTTTACTTCGGGAAAGACGGTGCCATTGAAGAGCGTGCAGCATGTGCCCTCTATCAAGAAGAATCTCGTTAGTGCTTCTATGCTATGTCGAGATGACTACAAAGTTGTTCTTGAATCTAATAAATGTGTTGTGTCTAAACATGGTATTTTTGTTGGTAAAGGATATGACTGCGGAGGTTTGTTCCGCTTATCACTGCATGATGTGTGTAATAAACTGGTGAATTCTGTTCATTTTTCTGATGAGTCAGATTTATGGCATTCACGTTTTTGTCATGCAAGCTTTGGCTGTCTTATGCGGTTAGCAAATATAAATTTAATTCCTAAATTTAACTTGGTCAAAAAGTCTAAGTGTCATGTGTGTGTTGAATCAAAACAACCCCGCAAGCCTCACAAGGCTGCTGAGGCGAGGAGTTTGGCACCTCTAGAACTTGTTCATTCTGATCTGTGCGAGATGAATGGAATTTTGACCAAAGGTGGTAAAAGATACTTTCTCACTTTTATAGATGACTCCACTAGATTTTGTTATGTGTATCTCTTAAAAACAAAAGATGAAGCGTTCAATTATTTTAAGGCCTATAAAGCTGAAGTTGAGAACCAACTTGAGAGGAAAATAAAACGGTTAAGGTCTGATCGAGGTGGAGAATTTTTCTCTAATGTGTTCGATGAGTTCTGCGTGGAACATGGTATTATTCATGAGAGGACACCGCCATTCTCACCACAATCCAATGGGATTGCTGAAAGGAAAAACCGCACTCTAACAGATTTGGTGAATGCCATGTTGAGTACAGCGGGATTATCCAAGGCATGGTGGGGTGAGGCGATTTTGACAGCATGTCATGTCCTGAATAGAGTTCCAACAAAGAACAAAGAGATCACTCCATTTGAGGAATGGGGAAAGAGAAGATTAAATCTCTCATATTTGCGCACTTGGGGTTGCTTGGCTAAAGTGAATGTGTCAATCAACAAAAAGCGTAAACTTGGGCCTAAAACTGTTGATTGTGTATTCCTTGGGTACTCTTTTCACAGCACTGGGTATAGGTTCTTAATTATAAAATCTGATGTGCCTGATATGTATGTTGATACTATCATGGAATCAAGAGACACAACATTTTTTGAGAATGAGTTTCCTATGAAGAATACACCTAGTGATATAAGACATGAGACTATAATTCCCCATGAGCACGAACTGTCGATTCCTATAGATCATGCTGAGGATTTTCACGTGCACATCTCTGAGGAGGATGACACTATAGTCACTCGAAAGAGCAAGAGACAGAGGGTTGCAAAATCCTTTGGTAATGACTTTATAGTGTACCTTGTGGAAGACACACCAACTACCATTAGTGAGGCATATTCCTCTCCTGATGCTGACTTATGGAAGGAAGCAGTAAGGAGTGAGATGGAAACTATTATGTCTAATGGAACTTGGGAGGTCGTTGACCGTCCTTATGGTTGTCAACCTATAGGTTGCAAATGGATCTTCAAGAAAAAGCTTAGGCCTGATGGTACAATTGAGAGGTACAAGGCAAGGCTTGTGGCCAAAGGATATACCCAAAAGGAGGGTGAAGATTTCTTTGATACCTACTCACCAGTGGCTCGATTGACTACAATTCGCACATTAATAGCCGTGGCAGCCTCTTATGGTCTTATCATTCATCAGATGGATGTTAAGACAGCTTTCCTAAATGGAGAGTTGGATGAGGAGATCTATATGGATCAGCCAGAAGGGTTTATTGCGGATGGTCAAGAGAACAAGGTGTGCAGGTTGATAAAATCATTGTATGGCCTAAAACAAGCACCTAAGCAATGGCATGAAAAGTTTGATAATACTCTTACAGCAGCTGGCTTTGTTGTAAATGAATCTGACACGTGTGTATACTATCGGTATGGTGGGGGTGAGTCTGTTATGCTGTGCCTTTATGTTGATGACATTTTGATCTTTGGATCAAATCTCAATGTGATTGAGGAAGTTAAAAATCTTCTATCGAGCAATTTCGAGATGAAAGATTTGGGAGAGGCTGATGTCATTCTAAACATCAAGCTTGTTAGAGAAGCTGATGGTGGGGTAACTCTGTTACAATCCCATTATGTGGAAAAGGTATTGAGTCGCTTTGGTTTTAGTGACTGTGATCCTGCTCCAACACCTTATGACCCCAGTGTGCTATTAAGAAAGAATCGGAGAATAACAAGGGATCAATTGACATACTCCCAGATCATTGGCTCACTCATGTACCTTGCAAGTGCAACAAGGCCAGACATCTCTTATGCTGTGAGTAAGCTAAGTCGGTTTGTGTCGAAACCAGGAGATGATCACTGGCGTGCTCTTGAGAGAGTGTTGCGGTATTTGAAAGGTACTATGACATACGGTATTCATTATACCGGAAACCCAAAAGTGCTGGAAGGCTATTGTGATGCCAACTGGATTTCTGATGCTGATGAGCTTTATGCCACAAGCGGATATGTGTTTCTGTTTGGAGGTGGCGCTGTTTTCTGGAAGTCTTGCAAGCAGACTATCTTAACGAAGTCTACAATGGAAGCAGAACTCGCAGCATCAGACACTGCTGGGGCTGAGGCCGAGTGGCTTCGTGATTTCCTATTGGACTTACCGGTAGTTGAAAAACCGATACCGGCTATTTCCATGAACTGTGACAACCAAACGGTGATTACAAAGGTTAACAGTTCTAGGAATAACATGAAGTCTACAAGGCATGTTAAGAGGAGATTGAAATCTGTCAGAAAGTTGAAAAACTCCGGAGTTATGACTGTGGATTATGTCCACACATCAAATAATCTGGCAGATCAATTCACTAAGGGTCTATCACGCAATGTGATAGAAAGTGCATCGAGGGAAATGGGTATGAGACCCATGTGAGATCTACTCTAGTGGTAACCTACTCTATGTGATCGGAGATCCCGTGAAGTAGAGTGGAGAAACAAGCTAGGAGTAGATTGTGAGGAAAGATCCCTTCCTTAACTCATTTCTGATGCACATCTTTCCTATCTGTAAGGCAGGATGGTTTTTACCTTAATGTATTCCAAGAGTCTTATAAAGGTGAGATGTTGTCCTACAGAACATCTTCTGAGGAATACACCGATATGAGTCAGACTGCTAGTCACAGTCTATGGGACTTGGGTAATCCCTAAATACTCATGAAAGGCACTGAAGTGTGACTTATATGCTTCTAAACAGCGGGAATACCCTTTTGCAGCCTAGTATTAGCAAAGGATTTGAGTGAATCTTATTTCGCACAAAACTGTCAATTCAAGGCATAGTCCATTGTTCAGTTGTGAATGAGTGAAACTCTTATTCTAGATGGATGTTCAACTTAACAGTCTCCATCGAAACACTGGTATATCAAAGGATTGTGATTCTGATACTTCATCATTACAAACCCTAGAGTTTGGTGGGGATTGTTGGATCCTTTATGGGCTTGGCCCATTTATTGAATAAACTCTATGGTGTGTAATGGTGGAGAATACCAATAGTACCACATTGGAAGTCCAAGGGTCTTTTGCCTTGACTTATATGGTGGGATTTATTCCACTTAACTTGAGAAGTCAAGAAATGGACAAGGGCGTGCCACACGCGCGCGCGCGCGCCGCCGCCGCCGCTGGCCGGGCGTGGGGTGGCGTGGCGAGGCGAGGCGAGGCGAGGCGAGGCAGGCAGGCGAGCGGGCGTGGTGTGGTTGTGTTAATTTTTAGCACTCACTAACCACGTACGTCAGCCGAGTGACCCTGTCTCTTCGTCTGCCGAGTGACCCTGTCTCTTCGTCAGCCAGCCGAGTGACCCTTCTCCTTCAGCTGCCGACTCATGGCATAACTCGGCTAGAGCTGGCCGACTCTTGGCGTGACTCGGCGACCTTTCTCTTTCAGCTTCCCTCTGCGAGAGGTTAAATAGAGGAGCACCCCTGTCACTCGGAACACGCGAGAAACACTTTCAGTCTCACAATCCAGCCGCCGAGTGAGGGTATTTCCATCTCGTGACTCTGCGCGCACAGAGAAGCGAGAGGGCAGGTGCCTCCGAAGCCGGTGCCGTTCGAGACCTTGCACGGGGGATCGGCAATTAGGTTTTTGGGGAGCGTCTTCGCGACTGCCCAACGTCTGTCGTTGTCTTCATCGCTGGTTCTTGGCGTCTTCATCTCGATCGGATGACAAGAGAAGTTGGACAAGGATCAGGATCCTCGGAGCGCATGAGAGGGTATGATCAATTCAGTTCATTACAGTTTTATATTCTGCATATTATATATGTCGTATGTAGCTTTGCTCTATCGTATTATAATATGTTATATCTGTCTGTCTTAATTTTACAGTCATCCTGTTTATATTGTTATCTGTTTATTTCCAGTTGTTCCGCAATAATCCATGAACCATGTTTATATGCTTATTTTATTTATATGATTTACATGCTTCATATGCTTTGTGTTCTCATGATCCATATTGTTATGGATATTTTTGAGATCATGTTATCTATGTTTGATTATCTATTATATGTCATCATCATAATGTTAATTTATGGAATTAAAATGTTACGGAAAATGCCTATATTTCTAACATGTACACCATCAAACAAGATTAATAGTTAAATGCACCATAAGTTATATTTTTAAAACATACATTTTTGTCCTGATGTATATGTATTTTATTTGGTATATTCGGTGGGACATAACATTTATTATTTATTTTGTCTCGTAATTATTGAAGTCTAATGTGTATGTGGCCTCGGAGCAATGCAGCTGTCAACACACGAGTGGCAACCGCAGCGATTGGCACAGGAGAGGAGATGAGAGGAAGAAAATAGAGCATGTGCGCGATTAAAATATGTGTGGGCGATAGGGTTGCTGCGGATTCTTGCCATCAAAAAAAAAAAAAAAAAAACCAACAACAATGACGGGCACGGGCGTGCAGGATTCTTATCTATTCCAGGCCCAAAGATTCGCCGGTCCATTCTCGCCCGGCCCGGCTATCCGAGCCAAGCAAGGCTGTACTGTACATCTCTCTCTGCTTCCCAGAATCGAAAAAAGCCGTATACTCGTTGAGGCCCGATCGATCGCAGAATGCAGAATGCAGAATGCAGAGGGAGACTTTGGTGTGTGCCGGTGACCGTTTCTCATTATCTTCCTGACTTGGGTTTGACGCAGCACAGCAGGCGCTCGTGCTCGTGCTCTTTTGGTGACGGACGGGTGAGCCGTGCCTGTCGTTAGGCGAATAAAGCTCGTCGCCGATCAGCACCACCAGATCACGTAGAAAAAAAATATATAATGCCCGTCCATTGGATTATCCTATTCCTATGCACCTACCTGACACGACCGATGCATCCATCAACTGCAGTGTTGCGCGGACGAGTGGCACGGGAACCATTACAGCAGTCAGCAGAGGCGATGAGGAACTGTTTCGGGACTCTTCACATTTGGGCCTATCTTGGGTTAATTCTCGCCCAGCACGAGGCCCGGCCTAATGTAATGCTATTCAAAAGGCCCAACACGAGGCCCGGCCTGGAGCCACCCGGACGCTGACACCGACGTCGTCCTCCCCGCAGGCCGCAGGTCGGCAGGCGGTCGCCTCCAGGGTCCAGGCTCTCTCCCGCTCACGGCAGCGCCGTCCTTCGACACCCCCCTCCCCGCTCTAGTTCTGGCCTGCTGAGGACTGGAGGTCCATCCATCCGGACTTTGTTGATTTCTTCTGTTGGTAATGAAACCTAATCTGCTCCGACTCTAAGAGGAGTGAGTTCCGAGCAATCACACCGAAATCTTCCTTCATCCCCTCCATTGATCCCCTCACAAGTGCTTTACCTTCCCGAGTGGTGGCGTCTTAATCTGATGCACCCACGTATGGTTCCGTCTGATTTCCTCTTAGTCATTTCCCCCCCTCCTTTCATAACTTATTGATCAGCGCGCGCAAGATCGACCTCGGTCGATGCCGTAGGGATTGAGACACAATGTGTGGGTTAGGAAGCTTGTTTTCCAAGAGATAGGGATTCAACTGAATCTCCACGCCGCGCTGCAGTACGTCTGTGCCTATCGCGTTACAACCGTCGCAATGCTTTAGGTGATCATAGCTTTCTCTGATTCCTTTTTAGGCATTGTGGTGTTCAGCTCAAAATGAAAGGAGTGCTTCCGATTAAGGGGGCATCAGGCCGTGAAAAGAAAGCGCCTAAGGAGCTCGAGAGCGTCTTGAACCGATATTTCGGGTATTCGGGATTTCGAGGAAAACAACTCGAAGCTATAGAAGCTGTTCTATCAGGTCTGCTCGCTTGCTGCGCTCGTGTGTTCTTATATCTGTAATTGGTTGGCACCTGTGTTGCTGAGATGTTTTCAACGTATGGGTTTTGTTTAATATGTTATACAATTTATGTGCAGGGAGAGATTGCTTTTGTTTGATGCCAACTGGTGGTGGAAAGTCCATGTGCTATCAGATTCCAGCTCTGGTGAAAACAGGCATTGTTCTTGTCATTTCACCCTTGATAGGTGAACTCATCCGTGTATTTCCATAATGCAATAACGTTTATTACTTGGAGGTTTATACTTTATACTAACAGTTCCTTGATTTGATCGAAAAATCTGCTAACCAGCACTGATGGTAAGATTTTTAGCTATATGTTTCCTTTTCCTGTTCTTCATATGTCATGGAACATCATGTGCTCTGCATATGAAATTTACAGGAGAACCAGGTTGCCAGCTTGAAAAATAAAGGGGTTCCAGCTGAATTTCTCTCTTCAACACAGGCATCTCACACTAAACAAAGGGTAAGGTCTCCACATGGTACAAAGTAATGCTCTATTGGGATAGTCCAATTGATGTGCCAATTTTTGATCCTCCTGTAATCATTCCAACTGCCATCATAGCCTCAACCTGTACATGGCTGATACTATGAGATCCAGAATTTTTACTTTTGTTTCTGAACTAGCCACTATCTCTAGTATCGAGATATGAACAACTCTTGCATACCTCTTCTTATTTTGGAATTTACAATTTTATCATATGTATGATCTCTCTCTCTCTCTCTCTCTCTCTCTCTCTCAGATACATGAAGACCTTGATACTGGTAATCCTTCTTTAAAGTTGCTATATGTGACTCCTGAACTTGTTGCAACATCAAGCTTTATGGCAAAGCTAAAGAAGCTATACAACAGAGGTCTTCTTGGTCTTGTTGCAATTGATGAGGTCTGAATTAATTAGTGCCTTAACACTTTGTCATTCTTTGATCTGTTACAAATGACATTTGTTGCTTATTTTTTCCATTTATTAGGCTCACTGTATTTCAAGTTGGGGCCACGATTTCAGGTATGCAGTGATTTATGTGTTTTGTGAGTTCTTGCCATCAATCTTAAAAGTAGCAAAGTGTTGTTTGCATGAAATGCAGACCTAGCTACCGAAAACTTTCATCATTGAGGAAGCAGTTCCCAGATATCCCTTTGTTAGCTTTAACTGCAACTGCTGTACCGAAGTAATGCAACCTGCCAACCTCATGTTTACCTCTTTACTTTTTCGTCTCAATATCATGGCCTCATTTATTCATTTTTTCCTGCACCAGGGTCCAGAAAGATGTGGTATCATCATTGTGCTTGCAAAATCCAGTAATTCTTAGAGCTTCATTTAATCGACCCAATATATTCTATGAAGGTAACCTTTTGATTTTATTGATAGTTTATTTGCCTACGGTGCAAGAACTTGTCAACATGAAGAAGCCCTTAGCATCAAGACTTTATCCATTAGTATTTCACATAACAGCAGCAACAATAACAATAACAAAGCCTTTTAGTTCCAAGAAAGTTGGTGTAGGCTAGAGTTAAAACCTAACAAAAGCCATGAGACACGTGGATAGTTGTTTTCCTCTCCTTTTGCTGCCTCTTCCCAGTTCCCATGTCAACTTCAGTTTTCTCCTACCTCTCTTCTCATTACTATCGCTTCTTAGGATACTACACACTAGTGTTTCTAGAAATCTCTATTGGATATGTCCAAATCATCTCAAACGTTGTTAGACAAGCTTTTCTTCAATTGGTGCTACCCTAGCCTATTACGTATATCATCGTTACAGACTCGATCCCTTCTTCCATAAATCCAACACAACATACACATTTCTGCAACACCTATCTGTTCAACATGTCGTCTTTTTGTAGGACAACATTATGCATCATACAACATAGCAGGTCTAATCGTCGTTTTATAAAACTTGTCTTTTAGCTTCTGTGGTACCCTCTTGTCACATAGAACGCCAAATGTTTAATGTTACTTCATCCACCTTGCTTTGGTTCTATGGCTAACATCTTCATCAATCGTCGTGTCTCTTTGTAGCATTGATCATAGATATCAAAAAGGTGTTCTTTCTAGCAACTACTTGGCACTCTAAACTAACATCTTCCTCATTTGTAGTAGTGCCAAAATCAAATCTCATATATTCAGTTTGAGTCTCCCGCCACAACTCAAGTTTTATATTTACTCCTACCTGACTTTCATCAACTAGCACTATATCGTTCGAAAAAATGGGTACACCAAGGGATATCCTCATGTATGCCGCTTGTGACCTTATTCATCACAAAGGCAAAAAGGTAAAGGCTCAAAGTTAACCCTTAATGTAATCCTATTCTAATCTAGAAGTTATATGTGTCTATCACTTGTTCAAACACTAGTCGCAACACTGTTGTACATGTTCTTAATGAGTCCAATATACTATGTTGAAACTTTATGTTTGTCCAATATCCACCACGTAACATTTCTTGGTATTTTATCATAAGTCTTCTCCAGGTCAATGAAAACTATGTGTAGGTCCTTCTGCTCCCTATACTGCTCCATCATTTGCCTTATTAAGAAAATGTCATCCATGTTTGACTTTTTAGGCATGAAGCCAAATTGGTTCATAGATATCCTTGTTATTCCTCTCAGGCGATGCTCGATTACTCTCTCTCATAGCTTCATAGCATTGCTCATCAACTTAATTCCCTATAATTAGTACAATTTTGTACATCTCCCTTATTCTTGTAGATCGATATTAATATACTTCTTTACTTGTCAGGCACCCTGTTTGACAAAAAGATATGGTTAAACATCGTGGTTAGCAATAATATAGTATGTCCCCGAGGCATCTACATGTCTCAATTGGGATACCATCAGGGCTCATTAGCTTGCCCCCTTTCATCCTTTTCAATGCCTCTCTAACCTCAAACTCTTGGATCCTATGCACAAAGCACCTATTGGTGTCAACAAAAGAGTCATCGAACTAAAAGGTTGTCCTCATTCTCCCCATTGAACAATTTGTCAAAATACGCCATCTATGTCTGATCTCATCCTCTTTCATCAAGAGGTGCTCTGTTTCATCCTTAATGCACTTAACTTGGTTGAAGCTCTCATGGATCCTAGCTATCATATATACGTCCTTCTCCCCCTTCCTTCGTACTCAAACATCAGTAAAGAACCTCGTATGTCCTACCTCTGCCACACTTACATTTTGCTTTGCTTCTTAGCTATCTTGTTCATACTCTTGTCGTGGTATAAACATCTATAACATTCTTTCTTCTCCTTAATAGCCTTTTGGACTTTCTCGTTCTACTACCAAGTATCGTTAGCTTTGGCTCCACCCTCTCTTCACACCTTTGAGGTGACATTTCGAATGCAGGTTGTTATCTTCTCACACATGTTGTTTACGTCATCTTCTTCTAAGTGCCCTCTTTGACGGACCTTTCCTTGAATGCTTCTAACGTCTCCTCTTTCATTTTCAACCACTTTGTACTCACAATCTTAGTTTGTTTTGAGTATACAACTGAAATGAAATGCCGCCATCATAAGCTTATGTTGAGAGACAACACACTCCCCAGGGATTACCTTGCAATCCAAGTATGCTCGTTTATCTTTTTTTAGGACAAAGTCAATCCGACTATAGTGTATATCAATACTGTAGATCACTAAATGGGTTTCTCTTTCTAATGAAAATATTGGCTATCAATAGGTCAAAAGCTACCACAACCTTGGAAGAGGCTTTGGAAATCTTGGGCTCCCCCTAAGTGCAAGTTTTTCTTATGGTTGGCCATTCGGAATAAATGTTGGACTTCAGATAGATTGGAGATGAGAGGTCTGGACCACCCAGTGTCTTGCCTATTCTGTGATCAAGAGCAGGAAACCATACAACATATTTTGTGTTCATGTGTATTTGCAAGACAGTTCTGGCATTCCATTCTATTTGGATTGAATGTTGGTAATCTCTCTCCCTCAAGAGATGAGATCTCCTTTGCTGATTGGTGGCGAAAAACAAGTAAGAAGATACATAAAAGCAAGAGAAAGGGCATGAACAGCATCATCATTTTAGGGGCCTGGTGTTTATGGATCCACCGCAACAAGGCTGTCTTTGATGGGGAGACCCCTTCGCTAAGCTCTATCAGATGCGTCTTTCTTGATGAGATTGGGTGTTGGATTACGGCTGGTGCCAAGCATCTTCAGAGCTTTGGATTAGTGCTTGCGCGTAACCTTCACAGGGTCTAGGGAGTGGTGTGTTTTTTTTTTGTTTTGAGTAAGCCTGCTTAGGGCTTTGTACCTTGGTCCATTTTGGACCTTTTTCTTCTCTAATTAAAATGATGCGCAGTTCTCCTGCGCTTTCTAAAAAAAAAAAAGCTACCACAAAGTCCAAGACTTCCTCTCCCTTCTGATTTCTACTTCCATACACAAAACCTCCATGAACCGCCTCAAAACCTACACTTGTTATACCTACATGTCAATTGAGATCTCCTCCTATGAAAAGCTTCTCACTAATAGGTATAGCTCTAACCATGTCATCTAAGTCTTGCTAGGAAATTCTCTTAGCACTCCCATCTTAGCCTACTCGAGGGGCATACATGCTAATTACGATCAATACTAAATCACCCATGACAGGATAAGCTCAACTAAGATAATACTATCACCTTTCCTTCTCAAACCACACAATTCGTGAGGATCTTATCCCAAAACTTCTACTCTATTTCTATTTTTAGTTGTCTCTATGCACCAAAGCCTAAAGTCAGTATTGTCAACCTCCTTCGCCTTTTGGCCCTTCCATTTAGGCTCTTGGTCTTGGACATATAAGATATTTGTATGCCTTCTAGTCGCTGTCTCAACTAATTCACTTAACTTACCTATAAGCGGCTCTACATTTCAACTACCTAAACAGATTCTAAGTCGGTTCATATAGCTTCCTTACCCTTCGCACTCATCGATGATGTTGAAGACCCTTGCACATTTTTCACTACACCTATTGCCAATGTAGCATGCAACTAAGGAAGCAGTGATCCGATCCTTGCTCTTTTGACACCGTGCATAGATCATGACACGACACATCACCAACGGGGCGCCAACTTGGCCTTTTCCCATTTAGCACCATACCCGGATTTTGATATGACGCGTCCCTAAAAGAATTATGTCCCAAAGGATTTCTTTCTACTATCATAATTCTCCTCTTTTACCAGGGTTTGAGACCTGCTATGTTGAGACAATATTAGTAGTCCACGCAAGAAATTCATTATAGAAACTAACAATTGTTCCCATGTAGTTTAGGATGCATTATTTTCTAAATTTCGATGATGTTATACATTTACTTTCTATAGGCCTTCAAATAATCATTGACTCATTGTCGATTAAAATATTAAGCTGCCTCTATGTTCGGTTTCTCCCTTAATGTATGAATCGTGTTGTGAACCAATTGCAGTTCGTTACAAGGATCTTCTTGATGATGTTTACTCTGATATATCAAATTTGCTGAAATCAAGCGGGAATGTTTGCTCAATTATATATTGCCTTGAACGGGCAGCTTGTGATGATCTAAGCATGCATTTGTCACAGCAGGGTGTCTCTTGTGCTGGTATGCTGATTGAAGTCATAATTAGCACTTAATGACTTCAAGTTGTAGCAAGATTGTTGCATTGGAATTCTTCTGATGTTTCTATGTGCATCTCCATAATAGCTTATCATGCTGGCCTAAATAGTAAAGTGCGAAGTTCTGTTCTCGATGACTGGCTTTCATCGAGAACTCAAGTTGTTGTTGCAACTGTAGCATTTGGGTATTACTTCTCTTCAGTTCTTTTTATTCCATTTCAGCCATTTGTATGCTGATTCCTTGTTCACAAGTTTCAATTCTTAGAACTAATGTTTTTTCTCCATATTTCATGTATATTTCTGCTTCGATATGGCCTTTGGCTATTGGTTTGTGGATACTGCTCCACAGGATGGTACATAATACTCCTGTTGCATTTTATCCTGTTTCTGAAGAAGTGCTTGTTCATATTGTCCTTATTATCTTTTCAGGGTATTGATAGACAAGATGTCCGTATTGTTTGCCACTTCAACTTGCCTAAGTCAATGGAATCCTTCTACCAGGAGTCAGGTCGAGCTGGTCGTGATCAACGACCTTCAAGGAGTGTTTTGTATTACGGATTAGATGACCGGAGGAGAATGGTAACTAGTTTTCAAATAATATATTTTACATTTTGAATAGTATAACTGACATGTGTGGTTTAACAGGAATTCATTTTGAGAAACCCCAAAACTAAGAAATCACAGCCGTCTTCCTCTTCAAATGAGCTTTCTGAGAAGGCTCTAGCTGACTTCAGTCAGGTTCTTACTGTCAATCAAACATACTCCATCTGTCCCATATTAGAATTCGTTTTACGGTTATAGTGGGTTCATACAACATTTGATATATTCGTTTTAGATGTGTCTAGGTTCATCATCATCATCCATTTGAATGTAGACATAAAAAGAACTAAAACGGATACTATTTTGGAACGGAGGGAGTATATATTTGTCTACCGGGACATGCAGTTGATTCAAGTGATCAAGTCTATCATGCTTGCCTCCTTTGATGCAGATTATTGACTACTGTGAAATTTCTAGCTGCCGGCGGAAAAAGATCATTGAGAGCTTTGGAGAGAAAGTATGAGAACAATCCTGAAGCGTGTCAATATGTTTTCTGCTTTATGTTACTGAATTATCTTTAAAATGGTTTAGGTACAACCAACTTTATGCCAACGCTCATGCGATGCTTGCAAACACCCAAATTTAGTGTTGTCTCGTCTGGAGGAACTCCGTCGTGTGCCCAACTGTCGCTTTAATAAGATCTCTCCAGTGTTTCAAAGGTACATGACAAGCTTGGCTGTGTTTTTGGAATTTTATCTGTGTGATTGATGATTGTAAGTAGGTTTATGCTTTACACTAGCATTTTCTATATATTGATTTTTTTGTCTGAATGACAGCTCAGTTAAAGAAGCACACTTGGACACAGAATTCTGGAATCGTGAAGATGAGGCGAGCTTATCAGCTGAAGACATATCTGATTCTGATGGTAGAATCTTGTAGAACATTACCTTTTCATTTCATATTTAGAAGATACTTCTCAACCTCTGGCTGTTATTTGGAGGACTGGAGTGCACTAATATACGCAGTTCTTTATGGCAGATGGGAATGAGGTAGTGAGTAATATAGCCATTTCAAAGGTTCCGGCAAAAGCTGGTCTGGATGCAAAATTTAAAGCACTGGAGCGTGCTGAAAATGCTTATTACCAAGGCAAAGGTCAGGCGAAGCAGCAGGTGATTCAAAAACTGCCGCTTTTTTGTTATTGTTTATTTAAAGGTAAGGTACGAAAAGGGATAGAGTTTGAAATGGTGATATACATGATAGACTAGGGATAGCACTAATTGAATAAAACATTTTCCAACACCTGTGAAGATGGTTTGGACATGTTCAACTGACTGTAAGCATCAGCACATAGTAACAACTTAAGGCGTGATAGTAATGAGAAGAGAGGTATGCAAAGGTCTAAGTTGTAATGAGAAGAGATAGTAAAAGGAGATTTAAAAGGATGAAATATATCTAAAGATTTAGCCTTAAATAGGAGTGTAGGAAAAACAGTTATCTATGTTCCTAAACCTTGATTTGTGGTTTCTATTACATTTCAACTCTAGTCTACACTAACTTGCTTGGGACTAAAGGGCTTAGATGTTGTTTGTTTGTTTGAAGATAAGGATGAGTTCCGATCAGTGAATCATATGGGATGAAACTTCAGAACCTAAGTGTCATATGGGGTGATTTCTTCCATTAGTTAAATACTCCCTCCGTCCCAAATTATATTCATTTTATCCCCTAATTTTTATGTCTATATTCAAATGGATGATAATGAATCTAGACATGTATATAAAACCCATACATCAAGTATTGTATGAATCCATTAAAATGATAACACGAATTTTAATTTGGGACAGAGGGAGTACTCTTTTTTTTTAGATACATGGCTGAGGCATGTGCTTTCGGCCATTCCTGTCTATATCCTCATTGCCATGAATGTTCATGGGTGATCAAATCGATCGATAAAATCCGGAGGGGGTTTCTATGGAAAGGAAGAATGTAAACTGCGGAAGCTGTCTTGTTCCATGGGATATAATTACAATGCTTCTAAAATTTGGCGGGCTTGGAGTTTCTAATTTACAATTCAAAAGTTGGACATTACATGCTAAATGGTTATGGTTATGGCTGCAAAAAATGATTCGTCCAGACCTTGGCAGCAGGTCAGACAGTTCTTTGCTTTGTCGGTTTTATCTGTGGTAGTAAATGGGACCAATACTCTCTTTTGGTTAGATAAATGGTTAAATGGGAGTGCTATCCATGATATTGCACCAGCCATTGCCTGTATGGTTGGCCGTAGAGCCATCTCCACCAGAACTGTAGCTCAGGCGCTTGATAACTGGCAGTGGGTTAGTGATATTGAGAGCCCTCTTTCTCTGATTGGTCTGCAACAGTATTTGAAGTTATGGGATGCTTTGAGGGGGGTAACGCTTTCACAGGATGCGGACAGACATATATGGATGCACATTGCTTCTGGACAATTCTCTTCCAAGTCGTATTACATAGCCTTCTTCATGGGGTCCATTTCCTTTGAGCCATGAAAAAGATTGTGGAAGACTTGAGCTCCCCTAAAATGCAAGTTTTTTTTGGTTAGCAATAAGAAACAAGTGTTGGACTGCTGATAGGCTCCAAAGGAGAGGATTGCAATACCTGGTGTGTTGTCCCCTATGTGATCAGGAGCAAGAAACAACCCAACATCTCCTTTGCACTTGCAGTTTTGCCAGGCAGTTTTGGTATCATATTTTGTCGCTCAAGGGCTGGGTGATCTCAATCCTGAGAATGATAAAAGCTCCTTTGTTGTATGGTGGGGAAAGGCTCTTAAAAAGTGCACAGGAGCAGGAGAAAAGACTTCAATAACATCATAATTCTTAGGGCTTGGTGCATATGGCTTATTTGTAACAAGGTTGTTTTTGATGGAGTGAACCCTTCCATTAGCTCTATTAAAAGGCTATTTTTAGATGAGTTGATCAGCTGGGATAAGGTGGGAGCTAAGCATCTTTAGCCAGCCCTCTCCTTTGTTTTGTTTCGCCTTATATATTGTTGGAGAGGAGGCATGGGTGTTAGGATCTTGATCAGGTCCAGTGTTTGTTTTTCTGCCCTCCAGGGCTTTGTATTTCGGTCCATTTTGGACCTTTCCTTTCTTAATATAATGATGCGCAGTTCTTCTGTGCGTTCGAGAAAAAAAAAGATACATGGGTCTAATTATGTATCTAGACATGACAAAAACTGTTGTGTAGTCAAGTTTCCCGTGCAATCAAACTACTAAAAGTCATACAAAAAAAATCAAAATTTATAGATGTGCTTTATTATTTACTCTACCGATTTAAAATTTTCATTCACCTTATGTTAAGAGAGATAAAAAGGAGAAAATTCTATCTAATAGTAGTTTGATTGCACATCGATTGTACAGGAAGTTTGATTGCGCAATGACTTTCGTCGATAGGCATAATGTATATCTAGTTGTATAACAATAGTTATCTATCTAGAAAAGCCAAAACATTTTATAATTTAGAATGGAGGGAGCACTTTTCTATTTTAAAAACTCTCCCTGAGCTTTCATAACTTAATTACTAATTTTAATTTCAAATGCTTTACAGGGTGGCGGCCTTGCTGACAAGAAAAGCATCTCTGAGACGCTAAGAGATGCATGCCGAAAAAGATTGTTGGATGCTCTTGGACAAGCAAAGTTGCGACTCGGGAATATTCCGTGAGTCTGCTTCCAGTTTGGCACTGTTTGGTTTTGACCATTGGCCACTTTGCCCAAACTGCTAATTAAAGCATGAGATACCTTGTGTTCCGAACTTGTTTTGATCATGCACCGTATGACTTGCAGAAAACCTTCGATTTTTACTTGTTCCCTGACTTGGCATGCTGTCAGGTGCGGAGACGAGGCTTCTGCTACACACCTTGAAACAGAGTGCTTCAAAAAATATGTGAAGGCGGGCAAGACGTTCTACAACTCACAGATAGCCGCCACAGTTCGGTGGCTGTCATCTGCAACACTCAGTCAGATGCGTGACCGCCTCGACACTCTTATCGACCGAACCAAAGATGATGGTGCGTCAGGCTGCCCCGACATTGTCCCAGAGTCACCTCCAGCATCTCCTGAAATCGTCGTCGGCGCAAGGTCAGGAGAAACCAGTAACGACAAACCGCAGCATATTTGTGAGTTGAAGAGTTCAGATGAGTCTGCAAAGGGTGCTGCATCATCGACTGGGAACATGGTGCTCCCCGCCATACCGACGTTCAGAGAATTCTTGAGCCAAAAAGGAAGGGATCGGGCGAAGTGCTATTCAAATTCTAATGCGACGAACCAGCCATCTGGTATTCGTAGGAAGTTTAGTGGTCACCTTGATAAGGAAGAAGCCAGCAAGAGGATGAAATCATGAATATCTGTCGGGCAACTTGATTTTTTTTCTGCCTTTTCGTTGTCACTAATCAAACATTGCAAATCTACGTTGTAGTGAAACGTTCCTGAATCAGAATCTCCATGATGATTTTCTTATTATATCTAGTTTGTACAGTGAAAAGGGGTGTTCTACGCTTCTCGTGCAACATGAAGGATCTGCCTCCCAATCCCTATCCACCCTCTATAGGTTAGTCATCTCATGTGGACACAGCCAGAAGGGAAGCGGTAAACTTAAGCAAGTATATACACATGTCGGACCTATAACACCCTATTTGATCAGCTCTTACAACGGTCAACTACACCTGACGCACCCTATTTGATCCGAGGAATCCTTCTCAAGCTCCGCGATCAGCTGCTCAATGTTTCTTCTGTATATAGGCATGTAATGGTCATTGATCATCATTTTCGAAAGCCTCAGCTTGCCGTACAGAGATCTTGGCGTCAAGAAGATCCCTATGCTGCTTTGTGCCTCCCCATCCGTAACATCATCCTCAGGCTCCTCTCCACGATCTGCTTCTTCCCTGCTGGAGAATAATATGTGCATGATTTTTCCAGGAGGGTAGAACCTATGCACTTCCTTTGTCTCGCTGAGCACATCTTCAGCCACGCCACCCACCTCCTCAGCAATTGTACTTTCAGCCATCTCTTCGGCTATGTCATCCTCTTCTCCCTCCCTCTTCCGGTACAACTCACTTTCAAGTTGCTGCCACAGCTCCACATCAGTCATCCTGTCCTCGTCCCCATGGTGATCGACGATGTCATCATCGCTATCTCCCTTGTCATCTACCAAGTCAACAGCATCGACCGCCACAGAAACAGAACTCTGAACCACTTCTGATACAGCTTCTGATGTAACTGTCTCTGTGGTTTCCGCAGTGGTTTCAGTCAACAATGAAGTGGATTCAGATCCACCGCCTGTAGATGCTATTATTTCCTCTGATGTGACAGTTGAGGTAGATATATTATTTCGCCGTCTTGGCCCAATACAAGTCCATGAGGACAGTTGCAGTGCTGGTCTTGTCCATGCTGCCTGTGCTACACTGCGAGCTCTCCTCATTACAACCTGGCCATAAGAATATTATCACTGGAAGCCATGGACAATGCAGCAGGTGTTTAAAACTCAAAGACAACTAAGCTTCCTGAAGATGGTGTAACAAATGAAGCTTTGAAGGTAACCTGCGTCCCAGTAGATACAGGTCTTAAGATGGCGCCAGCACCAGCTACTCTTGCTTTAGCATTTGCCATAGATGGAAGCCGGGATCCCAAGGCTGACGCAGAACGATAAAAAGTGCTTAGGATTCTGGTTTGTTCAATTTGGTGGCGGAGATCATTTAGCCAAGCTGACGCTGTAACCTGTTACGAAGGGATATTGTCATCATCTCATGTTCTTACAAAAGAAGTACAGTCAATGCGTGTGCACTAACAAATTTCTAAAAAACACACTTTATAATATGGGATTAACAAAGTCAGGAATATCAGTAAGAAACCTCTGAACGAAGATCATCTACTGACGCAGCAGAAAATGTTGGAACCAGATCAGCTCCATTGATGACTGTAGTGATAAAATGCACTCCTGACTCTGCCAGTTTCCATGTCATACATGCAGCTGCAGAACAGAACATTTTCTAAGAAAAATATATACTCCTTAATATTTCTACATAGTTAAATGGAATTTAAGCTTATCAAAGATTCTAGTATGATAGAAACATTGAACTTAGGTTGCGAAACTTATAACAGTTCCAATCATAATATCAGCTAAGGACTTAACTACTGTGTACTAACATTTGGATTTTATGAATAGAATTCCAGAACCAATCACAAGTTCACAAGCAGTCTGGACTATCTACTATACCAACCTGCCCCTGTGAGTATAAAAACATAAGACAAGCAAGTATATATATGGTAATGAAAAGAGAGAGAAAATGTCATGTACACATCGTTTTCATGGTTTGATTGAGAAATTAAGGTTCTAAAAGAGAAAAAAAGCATAGCATAGAAACCTGGAGCAAATGCCAGACAAGTAGTAGAGGCAAACTCCTTCTGTTCCCTCAGAACGTATGTCAACAGAGCAGCTGTACCACCTCCCAGTGAATGTCCAACAACCTAAATAGATTTGCCAATTGCCATGAACACCCATCAATTGCAACACTTTGAAAGAAACATGTAAACATAGTTATGATGCATCATAAGTCATAAAAAGGTTATGTTGTAGCAATGCTCATACTCTAGCATCAAAGACAAAGAAAATGGCTATGAAATAACTCAAACCTTTATTTTGAAGTCTGGGTACATCTGCAATGCTTGTGCCAGACAAGGCCCTGAGAGCTTTGCAATCCACCTAGCAGCGGCAACCATCCCAAAATGAGCATATCCTAGTACTAAGTCGCTAACACCACCTTCCTGTACAATGGTATGGTGAAATGGAACCACAGCACCAGTGGCAGCTGTTAATGTATCTCTGATGCTATGAGTTCCCCTAATTAATAGAAGTATAGACTTTTTGTCTCTATCAAGCAAAATGGTGAAAGCTGGCTTCAAAATCTGCAAGTAAACCACAGAAATTCTGGGATCAATGCCAAGTAGACATTGTTCTTATGCTTAGCTATTGGAATACAAAATCAGCAAAAGAATGGCCATAAGAAAACAATAGAAGTTTTCACTCACTCCTGCTTTAGGTTCTTGCATAAGAACATCCTCCGTAGTGTAGCCAGTCGCCTCCAAAAACAACGGGAATGGCTTTTTGGAGAAATGCCAGCAAAGTGTCAGCAAATTGAGAAGATACTTTAAATCAGCAATTACTTCAGCTCCTTTGAGCTCCACACTATCATTTCCAGCGTATATGCTTGCTACAGATAAGTTTCCCTGTAACACATTTCAGAAGCAGAGCTATCAGAAACCTTGTAGGAGTACTGGCAATCACAGTGCAATCTGCATTTTTGGTTCATCAAATACAGGATTAATCATTTGTTTACGATAGACAGCTCTGCCCTGGCCCCTGGTTATGTATTTTTACAGAGGAAGGCTTTAAAGGATGACATGAGCACGGTATGAGCGAAATGTGAAGGACCAAACTATATCCACTGCCTAGCTTAAATGTACAGCACTCCACATTGGCTTTCAACCTCCAAGAATCAGAACTAGTTCAAACGGGACAAGATTACCAACAAAGTGTGAGCCACCAACCTGTCTCTTGAGGAGGAAACTGATCCCGAAGGCAAGGTCGCCGATCGGCCACTTCCCAAGGGTCTCTGAATACGTGAACCGCAGCGTCTCTGACAGCGTCGAGATAGTCTCAAGCCAGGTGGCAGGGGCGCGGACGTCCCTCCGCGATACACGGCTCCTGCTGGGAGAACCCTGTGCGGCCCTGGGTGTCACATCCCTGCTATCGCTGCACTCCCCTTCCTTATTCAGCCTCTCTGTCTGCAGGCGGCGGTTCAGTGTGTAGTAAAGCAGTGCCGCGGCCCCCGCGGCGGTTGCCATTGTCGCTGTCGCCATATTGTCGGGGAGTAGTCTGCAGGGGCTTCGTCAGCTGCAATGAGCCCCGGATGGCCTGTGGGTCGCAGCCTCCTGTGCAGTTGTAACCCAAGGTTATCAATGGCGCAGTCAGCCAGTCAGATAACGTTACTTAGCAGCCCCCGAGGCTTCCACTGGTGATGCGATCTTGATCCTTTGGGGCAGGGCAGTATGAAGTCAAACCTGATACCACAGACAGATAAACCGAGTTTTTTTATTCCAAGAAGGCCATCGATTGGGCGGGCACTGGTCACCGATAGCTCACCCTCCCCCTCTCCTTTTTTTGGCAGTGGTATGAACAGTTGGACCATCCAACCACATCCCATCAAACACTACTAGTACACTAGATAGAGTAATTCACACAAACAACTAACAGGTTGAAGAAGTCCAACGCAACAAGTGAACTAAGAAGAAATCGTCCGACGCGGAAAAAGGAAGTACGGAGAAAGAAAACAAGAAAATCATCCAGGTAGAGATATTCGATTGGAGACGTTACCTCGATGGCTCAACAATTGCGCGCGGCAGCGGTCGATCTGATTGGCCTGGGAGGTCGAAACCCGCTAGGGTTTTGGGAAAGGGAGGGGGGAGCGGGAGACGAGTCCGGGTGAGCCTACCTATCGGTGCGGAATGCGCGGGAGGTGGGGAGTGAGAGAGAAATAGGGAGACGAGAGAGGAGGCAGGATATGGTGCCTTAATTCTCGCCGAATCTCGCGGGGCAGTGGCGGCGGATGGGGAGGGGAAGAAGGGCTTCCGTCCGACCGGACGAGGCGCGTTTCCTTTTTGCCCTTTCCGGGAAGAAGCGGTTGCGCTTGGGGGCTTTCCGGACAGAGCCGGTTGCCGATGGGGTCCGCCTCTGGAGCCGCGGTGGGTGTGCTGCTGTGCTTTGCGGGTGCGGCAGGACAAAGCAGCTAGAGCCCAGAGACAACACGAGCCGCGTGCCCGCGTTGCAGGTTGCTTCGAGGCCAAGGCCAGGCCCACGGGCGTTCCAGGGGAGGTGTCCACTGTCCATAGTCCATAGAAGCGGGCGCGGTCAGTTTGGACCAACTGGGTCTTCGTATGTCAGACGTGCATATAATATTTCCTATGTTCTAAGCTTTAGCTTTTCTACCTGCATATAATGTTTCATGGCTTTCAAAAATCTCAAGAAAGTACGTCTATATTTCTATCTTATCCATACTATCTCTGTAATAATATTTCCTATGTTCTAAGCTTTAGCTTTTCTACCTGCATTGGCCTTGTCGTGCACTCAGATATACACAATGTTAGCATAGTAAAATTAATATATTTTAAAAATAAAAAATATTATAATTTAAAACGATAGAGCTGTCAACTCCGCCAGAGAGGAGTTATCCTTGATGTTGTTAAAATGCTCTCCAAGATCTCGATAACGAGATATCATGCCTATAGTACACTCGGATGAGAGTCGAATTGGCACTCCTAAGGCCCTTTGACTAGGAGACCAAACTGCAAACCAGTCATTCGAAGCTCTACAAGGATTCTCTAATGTTCCCTAAGACACCTCTGGAGCAAAAGAGCTCAGTATGGCCTGTCTCTGGCGCCACGTGTCCCCCAAACCAAGATGACACATAACACTAGACTAATACGATAAAGCTCTCGCCTATTGTATTTATTGTGATGGATGGCATTGTGGTCAAAAGAAGGCATGATGTAGTCATGTTTGAGACCATAAGTGTACTCACAGATACTTTGTTATGTGTGCAGGTGCAACATCTATTGTAGCCATGTATGGGACTGCATATATACCCTTGAACACTGTGTGGGTGTGTGGGTGCATCAACCGCCATGGCCACACGCCTAAGGCTGCAAGCATAACCGTAAACATTGTAAAGTACGTGCAGCTACATGTACTGTCAACTACGTTGTACTCAATGACTTGGATTCTCGTACTAGGCACTATGACATAATGTGATCACCATTACAGCGTGACTGAAACATGCATCACGTGCATGTCAACAACTCTGACAAGACAAGAACAATCAAGTCTGCATGGTGAAGCATGTCATCATGCATGAATATAACTCTCCTCTGTCTTGAGCTATAAAAGGAAAAGGAGAGAAAAATAAACAGGATCTCTCATGGAACTTTGGTGTCTCTCTGACCTTTTCGGGGATCTTTTAGAAGACTTTACAACTTTGACCTTTTAGGACTTTTGGACTTTCAACCTCTCCATGGGACTAGACCTACTAGGGATTAGTCTTTGGCTTTTAAGGGATGGACTTTGAGCACCTAGGCTTCTCACCTTATCCGGCTTCAGCACCTAGGCTTCTCACCTAGACTACTACACACATAATAAGCTTGAAAAATAGTGCTAGTCTCAAAGACACTAACTTGTAGATCAACCTCCCCTAAAAGTATGCATACAAGTGTAAAATACTTGTAGGATACATGCACCTAAACTTTTAGTGTCAAAATACCACTTTGAAGATAATGCCATATAAAAGCGAACATCACTTGTGGATGATATCTAGGGTGAGGTATCAACAAATTTGACTTCAACACATATATTGTAAGTTAATTTGAGAATTAAGCTATGTGCGGAATGTGCCATGTCATAAACAAACTAAACCATGTAGGTTTAATTTAAGGGTTAAGAGTGCAACCAAGCAACCTTACCAAGTGATTTACCTAGTGCATGCACAATAAGAACTTAACATGAACTAGATGCTAATCAAAATTAGAAGAATTTTAACCTTATTACCTATAATATGGGAAGAGGATTTTAGGTCTGTAGCAGTCACTAGCCCACTTGATAGTGACATGATCTAATATGATGCACCTATTATATCCATCTTATTTTTTCCAGGTCTCCAAATTCCTCAAATTTTGTTGGACTGCTCATTCTCTTTGGGATCTAAATCTTCTTGGTGCTCTTCATGACTAAAATATTTTCATCTGGCATCCAATTTTTTTGCACCCTCTTGTGTTGGCTTGCTTGTTCACTTTGATGGCTACCATCTTGTCATTTTTATTTTTCTTCAATAAGTATGTTGTAGTTGTCTTCTTGACAGTCTTGTTGGTGTAGGCATTGACGAGATTGCTTGTTTGTTTTTTCTTTTATCTTAAATTCTTCACATTGCACTCATAGGACTTGTGGCCTTCTTTGTGACATATGTGGCTTGCCCACTTACCATAGGCTAGTTGTTATTGAATTGGTTGGTGGCTGGCCATGGTCGAGCTAGGGTTGGGCATCAGGCAACTCGGACGCCCCGGCAACCCTAGCCACCGCCCGTCGGGAGCCTCTTCCTGCCGCGCTGTTGCCTGAGCGGGCCACCGAAAATCCATGCGGCTCGTGGGGACGGCAGCGACAGGACCTCTTTAGATCCCATTGGCGGATCTGGGCAGGCGCGGCCGCCAAGGTCGCAATGGGATGGCTCGTCGGTGTGGCGACGCTCCACGGCGCGGGAGCTCAGGAACATCTGGATCCAACTTGCCTCCGTCCGATATCGACGCCGGTGCCGCCATTGTCGCCTCCAGGGTGACTCGAGTGGAATCATTACCGGAGCCGCCGCCCACACTCACTGAGGAGGAGGAGCATGAGCTCGGAGGTGGATATCCCGATCCAGGGGCTCTTCACCTCTATAAGTGATGTCGGGTTCCGGTTCCTGTCGTCATCGACGTTCATGTACCACCATCTCCCACCCCTGTTCCTCGCCTCGCCGCCACCAGAGTTGCTGGCCCCATGGCTGCATGGTTACTAGGAAGGTGGCGGCTAGGGCTAGTTCGAACATCAACGCCGCGTGATACGACCGATGCTCTCCCTAGGCGCCTCTACTTTGTCGGTGATCTCCTTGTTGGTAGGGGTGCTAAATCTTATGTCGGGTCGGTGAATATCTGCCTCTACTTGTTTCCCCCTTCGAGGCTCCTCCCCTTGAGCGGCGTTGGATGATAGCAATCGGAGCTCACATTTGTTGTAGCGGTGCTACTGCTAGCTCGATGGGAGATCGCCGTTTTCTGGTGTTACAGTGGCGGTTGTGCATCCCATCTCTTTTAGTCTCTGCCCGCATTTGTGTGGCCCCTCACCTAAAGGGTCGCACGGCAGCGGAGCGGCGTAACTACGAGGAGAGATGTGGTTATGCTACGATTCTATGCCCCGACATGTATTTTGTTCTGTGGTGGTGCTCGTCGCTGATCGACGGTCGTCCTAGTCGTTCTAGCCCGTGTCAAGTTGTGTGATCTCATCTCAAGGTCGTGGCCCGTGGCTCTTGGTTGTGTGGCCATTGACACCTCAGTTTCATCACCTGTCTCTTGTTGGTGGTGATATCAATCTTATGCTAGGTGGACCCATAATCTCGCCCTTCCTCCTTAGAGGCTTTCTCCCCTTTAAGGTCGTAGGATGTTAGTTTATGGTGCTTGGATGAGCTATTGTGGGGTGCTCATCATCAACTGCAAAGGGGATGGTTGTTGTTCGGCAAGTTTTGATTGGTGTGCTCACTCACTCTTAGTCCCCACTCAATTGGGTGGTCCCTCGTTTCTTCAAGGATTCCTGCGCAATGAAGGGAGATAGAACCATCATGTCTTCCTTTATCTGTACTAACTATTAAGACTGGACTGTAGACTGCCCCCGCCCTGCTCGTAACACCCGCCGCTCCGCTGCCCGCCGCATCTCACGCTCTCTCGCCTGCCACCACTTCTCCCGCACGCCCGCTGCGATGCACGCGTGCCGCCTCCGCCCGTCCGCTCGCCCGCCGCAAACCCCGCCGCGACCTCTCTACGAAAGTCGTGACCACCGCAAATCCCGCCGCAATCCGATGCCCGCGGAGCAACAGACGCCCATCTCGCGCAACAGACGCCCCCACGCTGTGCATGCCGCTGCCGCCTCCGACGCCTGCGGAGCAGCTCATGCCCCCACCCATCTCGCGCTGCCTCCACACATCTCGTGCCACCATCAAACCACTCGCCCGCCAGATTTGCCTCTCTGTGATAAGAAGTTTTCCCCTCCTTTGCTACAACTCCATTTTACTGCGTTCTCTGGCTCCAATCCGCAAACCCAGCTGCTTGAGGTACATTTTGTTCGAATTTACATTCCAGGTGCCTGTATTGTAGACAACTAAGATGCTGCTAAAATGGTGGTGTTTCACCTTTGCAGTCTGGAGGTTGATCTCCCAAGTTGTAGTGAAGAACCAACTTGATTCTTTCTTGCCGGCATGTCCTGCAAAAGGATGGGCTATATGCTTTATTCTTTTAAATATCTATACACTTGTGACTTGTAGATTGAAACCACACGAAAAGAATGGGCATTCATGTTTGAACGTCAACCTTGTTTTGCTGCTCCTTATGAAGTTCATGATGTATTTTTAGTTCATGAGCAGTGTGGTTCATGATGTATTTTTAGTTCTATTGCCAATGTATTTTGTGAGACTTGTAGTTCATGATGTATTTTTAGTTCAACTTGGTTTTGGCCATGATTGTTTTGGCCATAATGTATCTTCAACTTGCTACTCATGATGTATCTTCAACTATGTGTGCCCAGTTTAATGAATTCAGCTTATTCCAGCTTGAACATGGATCTAAACATTATTTCAGGTGTCGTGAATATGTTAAGCTAACTGAAATCAGCTTTGATTCTTAGGGAGAAACCAAAAAGGTGCAGTCATGAACTTGGAATAGAGTTTGCCCAAAACATGTTGTATTCCTTTCAACGATCACAACATATTTTGTGTAAGCCATGTTGTATTCCTTTCAACAATCACAACATATTTGTGCCTCACCAATTCACACAGGTGAAGGCAAAAACATATGGCTGTCAGAAGCAGTGAAGAGCATGCCACTGCATGTCTGTCGGATGAACAAGCACCACTTCACACTATTGCGTACTCATTGCACTATTACAGGCACAACAATTTAAAGAAAACAAAGAAAGCTTCAAAGTTCAGTTCTGTCTGAAATTCAGTAGCATTTTCAGTAGCTTCAAAGTTCAGTTCTGTCAAAACAAGTTAGGTTCTGTCTGAAATTCAGTAGCATTTTCAGAGTTCAGTTCTGTCTGCTCGGTTTTCTGTCACTTTGCCTAACTGAAGCTAACTGAAGATAACTGAACTCGGTTTTCAGAAATTAAGTAGCATTTTCAGAGTTCAGTGGCATGCTCTGAAAACTGAACTCGGTTTTCAGAAACTGAAGCTAACTGAAGCATAACTCAGTAGCATTTTCAGAGTTTGATTTTCAAAAATTCAGTTGCATTTTCACTGAAGCTAACTGAAGATAACTGAAGCAAACACGATCTGCCTGGAGGGACAGCGCAGAGAGGGAGAGCGCAGACGAGCGCCGGGAGAGAGAGCGCAGACGACGAGGAGCTCAACAACGAGGCCGTCAAGACGAGCGCCGCCGCTCCTGCATGGCCGCCGGCTCGGACGTCCACACGTCGAGCGTCGTTGCCGCTCCTGCACGGACGTGGAGAGCGCTCGCGCTCTGGAGATTTTGCGCCCGTGGATCCGTTGTAACAAACGGACTGCCGTGACAACGAGGATTACTGGGCTAAATCTGACTCAGATACTACAATTCCGAAGTTCAACGGATTATAATACTAAAATTCCAATTGCGCTGTTCGGGATACCTATTTTCAGAAGCCCAGTGTTAGCGATATCACGGTTCCAAAAAGCTCGTTTGTTTGGGGAGCCGTTGTTAGCTATTTGCTTGTTGGTGAATAATCATTCTTGTGTTGCTGCCTGCTCACTTTGCTAATAGACATTTTAGTTTTCTTTTCCTATTTTTAATATTTTCTATGCTTCCAACTTATATTGTCTCTTCTTGTTTACCTTGTCCAGGTTAAGGTTGATGTTGTTTTTAAAGAGACTATTTTAAACTCTATATTAAATTGTCAGGTTCGGTCATAACCAAAAAAACTCAACGAGATTTTACTTCTGAAAAGTAATAGTTCACCAAGCCAATACTCTAAAGGCCTTCAGCGTGTTCTTGAGCTTTTTCTCACTCCAGACTAGCATGCAAGGTCAGCATCTAAGGATAGAAGTCCATGAGAATAGAAACGTAGGCCATCAGTATTCTTCTAAAAACAACTTTAAAAGTATAGAATGTGAAAAAGTAAAGACCTCCAAGGATTCTTCTTTGATTCCTTTTTTTTGGTCTGGTTTCTCCTTTGAGCTCCCTTTTGCCCCTTGGCACCATTTGGTGACAGTGTGCTACTCATAAGTCATAATTGTCTGTTTATGAAAAACCAAAGAAGCATATGAATGTCGAGCTTCAGAGTAAAACACACACTTTATTAAAAAGGTGTGTGGAATATCTATGTTTGTTGCTGACTCCTGTGCTCGTCAGTGCATGCAACTTGAATAAAAAATAGGACCCTACACAAGTCATAGTCTGACCACATCTACAAAGTTCGACATGACCACTCATCCCTCATTGCCATGAATAATGCATGATTATCGTGGTAAACAAGAAAAAAACCTACCTTTTTGGCCATTCTCAGTATATTACTTTATAAGATACTTATTAATTATTAAGGTTGTAAGGGTAGCCTGCTATTCCGTATTCTGTCACCATTCTTTGTTCTGTCATTCTTATTCCATGTTCTATCTTTCACATTCCCTCATCCCCGCACAGCCTATTCGGCTATTCCCATGTTCATTCACATTTCCTGTTTTGTCTTTCCCATTCTCCTCTCCCCGCAAAGCCCATTCCCATTATCATTCCCACGTGAGTATTATATATTTATGTACTACTACATCTCTCCTCAAGCCCACCTGCTACCCTTGCACAATGCGTAGTAGTACACAAATATCACCAAGATTCTTGAGTTATATTTTTGGATGGAGGGAGCAGTATTTAAAGAAGAGTCTTGCACGCGTGGCATTTATTCTCCGTTATATTTTTTCCATGGATCTGACTTGTGAGTCATTTTCATAAACCATCACCAAGGATGAATCCAAGTTTTTTGCCTGGAAACTCCGAACAAACACCACTAGCAGAAGGGGCTCGCGTTGGCGTCGCTTATCGACGACGAGAAGAAGCTTGATAACTGCCAGTCCGACCTCTAGAAGCAGTTCTACGTGGCCGCATGAGCTGCTGTGTATGACAAGCTCCGATGCAGCCGCCACTTGGACGCGGTCCAGAATGGCTGCACCACGTTGTCCATCGTCAAGCAGGAGGACCTCATGGTCGTTGCCAACGTCGGCAACTCTCGGATTGTTCTGGGCACCGCATCCAACGACGGTGCCATCACGTCGTCCAACTCATCGTCTATCTAAAGCCCAACCTGCTATGTAAGTCGCTACTGACCGGTCATGAATTGTTGTGCGCTGGGACGACGGTCGTTGCTGACATTGTGTGAGTGTCCTCGAACATAATGTATGTAGAGTAGTAGCGCATCCGGTTGTGCAACAGCCAGCTGTAATACCTTTCTGATGAGCCCGAGGTGTACTTCGTCTAGCAGCCCAGACAAGAGTCATCGGTACTCGCCATGTCGCGCGCGTTCGACTTCTACTATATCATGGACTGTGGCGTCATCTCGGCACCGGAGGTGACACAGAGAAGGACCGACAGCAATGATTAGTTCTTTATCCTCGCCACCGTCGGGTAGCTTTTGTGCTAGCTTTCCTTTAATTCTCTTCGCAAACACACACTTGTTTTTTTGTTTGAGCAAGCGCGTATGGTGGTGCGTGATTAATGACTGACGATGTACGAGAGAACTTCTTCCGGCAGGCGTGAGACGTGCTCTCCAATGATGAGACCATGGAAATCGTGGCATATATCGAAGTCTGTATGATACTCATGGTTGCAATGTAGTGGTGAAACAGCTAGATTAAATAACAAAATTTATGTATGGACAGGATCACAAATGGATCATGAAATCTTTTCTCATAACAATATAACACACATTTTGTATATAAATTACCGTGGTATTATATATCCCCGTTGCAACGCACGGGTACTTACCTAGTCACTCAAATAAGTACGATAAGACAGCAAAGTAGGCGTCCACCACCAGCCGTGGCTCCGCTCCCGCACCCGTCCTCGCGATGCCCGCCCTGTCCCCGTAACGCACGCTGTGGTCCCCCGCGCCCTCGGCAAGCGCGTCCGCCCCGAATCCGCGTCCCTGCCATCTTCCACCCCGGATCCGCGTCCGCATCCATGCTCTCCATGGTCTCCATGGAAGGGTCCTCCACCTTCGCCCCCGGATCCGCGTCCCAGCCATCCTCCGCCTCGGATCCGCGTCCACGCTCCCTGCTCGGTCTCCATGGAAAGGTCCTCCACCCGCGGACCTCACCCCCACCGCACCCGTCCTCTATACAGGGGAGAAGTTTCCATCCAAATATCTGGGGCAGACCTCCTCACCCCGCATCTCCCTTGCCATCCATGGATCTGGCCCCGCCCCGGATTCTGCTCGCGTTAAGGGCCAGTACTCGGCGCGGGCGGCCCAGAGCGCAGCGCTGGTCGCGTAACGGTGCCTCAGCGGCAGCCCCAAGAATCGGCTGGACATGTCCGCCGTCGTCCAGGCGCTGGAGCCCCTGATCGACCTCGACGATGACCAGATCTCCTCTCCCCATTACAGCGTGCGTTACGGGGACCTCCTCCTCGGCCTCGGCCACCGCCAGCACCTGGTATGGAAGGTCCCAGATCTCCTCTCCCCATTACAGCGGACCATGGATTTCTCGAGTCACTGGGAGGTCCACCATCCATGGAAGGTCCGCCACCTCCTCCTCTGCCCGCGGCAAAAATGGCGTGGGAGCCAGATCTCCTCTTCCATTACCGCGCCCGCCTGATATGGAAGGTCCAGATCTCCTCTCACCATTACCGCGGTCCATGGATTTCTTGGCCTGGGCTACAGAGGCGGCGACATTATGAGCGCTGAGGTGCCGCACTTCCACCCCGACGTGCTTCTTGACCAGGGCGGCTTCGGGTTCGGCCTCGGCAACACGGCGGTCGGCGGCGGATCTGGGCGCGCACTACGCGGCGAACAACATCGTGCTGGCCTCCTTCGCCAGCCAGCTGGCCAGCTCCTCACTAACGCCCCCGCGCCGCCGCGGGATGATCGTGCCGGCGGGAGGACGCGTGCCGGCGGGAGGACGCCGCCGGACGAGATGGACGACGAGCTATACGGCGTCGCCGGCTGCGACAGCCGCGTCGCGGCGAGCTTGCGGTGCCCCAGCCAATCCGGGGCCATGGCGGTCTGGTCGTCGTCCAAGAAGCCGTACGGTATCTGGACCAGTGCCGGCGGACCAGTACCCGTGCTGGCCCATGAGACATACCACCTCGCCGGGGCCAGGCTCTCCGATGTAGGAGGACTCCACTACCCGCTCGCCGCCTGCAGTGGCGCCAACGCGTCCACGGCGGTGGTGGCGAGCGAGCTGACGCTGTGCCCCAACTCCATCGCTTCCTCGGACAGCACGCTGAACGCGACGGAGTAGTGCTCCTCGGGAGCGAGCCGGTCCGCCCTGACCGAGCTGTCGCGGGCGCGGTCGCGGATGGCGCTGCACTTCGCCGCGGTGGTGGTGCGCTCGCGGTACGCAGCCGTGGTCCAGGATTTGCTCAACGACGCATGCCATGTTGGAGTTGGACGATGGTTTGTGAAGCATGTTGGAGTTGTTCCTGGTGACCACTCGTTCGTTCACACTGTTAGTTATATGAATTCTGGAGCAGATTTGTGAAGCATGTTGGAGTTGGACGATGGTTTGCAGATGGACGAGTAACCAGTGCTTGGACAAGATTCAGAGCACGACGGCCAAGTTCAACACCCTGATGCACTCGCCCCCGGGCGGCGGTGGCATCTGCGCGCCGTTCGCGCACCGCGCCGTGTCGGCGATGTACCGCGGGCTGAGGTGGTGGCTCGCCGGCGAGATCATGGCTACGGCGAGCAGGGCCAGCTGCTGGGGCGAGTCGTCATCGTCGGTGACGGTGGCCGCGGGCGGCGACGTGGAGCGGAGCTGGGAGTCGGCCTTCATACAGAAGCACTGGTCGGCGCAGCAGCTGCGGCGCACCGAGCAGCAGTGCTGGCTGCCCCAGCGTGGCCTGCCAGAGAAGTCCGTTGCCGTGCTCAAGGCGTGGATGTTCGAGAACTTCCTGCACCCGTAAGTCTGTCCCGCGACGTTGCTGCGCAAATCGTCTATCGACATTGTTGGCCATGATCAGAATCGCGCTCTGCTCTGCTCTGCTCAGGTATCCCAAGCACCATGAGAAGGACGTGCTGGCGGCAAGGAGCAGCCTCACCAGGAACCAGGCACAGATCGAAATCCCACCAGACTCGTTTCAAATTCGATTCTTTTTTGGCGAGATGGGGTAATGATGGATTCGAGTGGTTTTGCGTTTGTACCAGGTTTCGAATTGGTTCATAAACGCGAGGGTTCGTCTGTGGAAGCCGTTGACCGAGGAGATGTACCAGGACCTTAAGAGGAGCTCGGGTGCAGGAGGAGGAGGGCACGGTCCGGCGATGGAGCCGCAGCAGCAGCACTTGAGCAAGCGTCGAATTTGCGAGCTGGAAGATGGTGGCCAGTGAACCATCCAGCTCCATAGTTGCCTGCCGTCGATTTACCATTGGCTCTTGTAATTTCCATGTGCTATGTTTATGTACATATCATTGCCAACTCCAGCATTTAACATCTGCGCATCTTTTATCCTGGTTGACTGGCAAGGGCCAAGAGCAGCGGCGGATACTGCTGGATCAGGGTTCTGTATGCTCTATTCATCCGTTCAGCATTCCGATGGTAGTCAATTTCAGCAAAACAAATTTTATCTAGGTTCTTAGAGAAAAAATGTATTAACATATACTAGCTAAAATAAAATAAATGCACTATCAATATATATTTCCTGATAAATTTATTAGCCAGTTCGATGTTATATATGGTAGCGTATTTTATAACTTAGTTAAATTAGAGAAACTTCATTTAGGTAGCAATTAGCAATTAGAGAAACTTAATTTAGGTAGCAATTAGAGAAACTTAATTTTTATGGTAGCGTATATTTATACTACTCTATTAAGGACCTAATGTGGGCACCTGATACTACCAGTCTACCATGACTTTACTCTCTCCACACATAGACCACATGTAACTTACTATTTGGAAATAAAGAATAATTATATTTGCAGCCTAAGCACCGCTCCTCACGCTCTTCCGTCAAATGGCAATTAGTATTTTTGAATTTCAATGCATCTTATCAGAATATGTTCAGTCCGCATCTTATCAGAATATGTTCAGTCCGTAGCAACGTACGGGCATTTACCTAGTCACTCAAATAAGTACGATTCAAGCTGCTACAAAATGAAATAGTCATCGTCATCAGATGGCGAATCAATCACCCAATTCTCTCTTCTGAGCACTCATATCGTCTAGCCACGGTGTATAGTACCTGCATGCATGCGTACGTATCCAGTAGGGAGAGGCTTCTAGCTAGCTACGGCAAAAATTTCTTAGACATGATGAAAGTGTAGCTTCGAATTTGCTGAGCATACTTTTTGCTTGATACACTTGTCTAAGGTTAGCTGTGGTATATAACGATCGAGATTGTTCATATTTTTTTAGTATATGCCAACGAAATGCTAGGAACAGCCATCGAGAGTTCTGTAGCCACTTCGGCGTGGCTGCCTAGGGATCGAACCTTGGATCTATTGAGCAGAATGTCTAGCCTTCCACCCTCTAGCCAACATGACTCATGTTGAATTGTGTACAACTTCAACTAAAACGTCTTTTGTGTTTAACCCACCGTCCACTCTGTATGCTCACTGAGTCTAGAAAAACATTTATAGCTTGGCCCCTGATCTTTCTGGAATTTGGGACGCAGTCCAAGAAATAAAGAAAATAGGGAAAATGAGTTTAGAAATTGATTTTTAGTTTAAAAATAATTGCAGATACCCATTTAATTCATGGAAATTTCATATTAAATCCAAATGAGTTCATTCCAATTTCTATAATTCTATAACATTATTTTTATCACATAATACCTCTGTTTTGTCATGAAAACAACAATAAAATTGATTTCCTAATTAATCCTATATCAAATACATAGAAACTTTGAAAATTCGTAACTTCCCCATTTTAATTCCAAATTGAATCGTTCCTGTTGTGTTGGTCTCGTATGAATATTTACTACGCAGTAACAACATTGATTATACCATGTTTCATACTTTTATAATTAGATATTTATTTATCCTATGTTAATTGGGTTAATCTATGTCTATTGGATTAATTTATTTCTCTACTACTTATTAAGTTAGCAATAGTAGCCTGCCTTTTTGTGTTCTGCCATTCTGCGATCTCAGCCGTCCATTCTACCGTTCTACAATCTCAGCCGTCCAATCCCGCACACCAGTTTTCCGCGCGCAGAAAAAAATCAAACCGTGGCTGCCTAGGGATCGAACCTTGGATCTATTGAGCAAAATGCCTAGCCTTCCACCCTCTAGCCAACATGACTCATGTTGAATTGTGTACAACTTCAACTAAAACGTCTTTTGTGTTTAACCCACCATCCATACACTCTGTATGCTCACTGAGTCTAGAAAAACATTTATAGCTTGGCCCCTGATCTTTCTGGAATTTGGGACGCAGTCCAAGAAATAAAGAAAATAGGGAAAAGGAGTTTAGAAATTGATTTTTAGTTTAAAAATAATTGCAGATACCCATTTAATTCATGGAAATTTCATATTAAATCCAAATGAGTTCATTCCAATTTCTATAATTCTATAACATTATTTTTATCACATAATACCTCTGTTTTGTCATGAAAACAACAATAAAATTGATTTCCTAATTAATCCTATATCAAATACATAGAAACTTTGAAAATTCGTAACTTCCCCATTTTAATTCCAAATTGAACCGTTCCTGTTGTGTTGGTCTCGTATGAATATTTACTACGCAGTAACAACATTGATTATACCATGTTTCATACTTTTATAATTAGATATTTATTTATCCTATGTTAATTGGGTTAATCTATGTCTATTGGATTAATTTATTTAATATATTAATATAGTATTCTAACTTTGTGGTTATACGATATTTGACCATTAGTCTTGCAAACACACACTTACCTTTTTGTTTAAGCAAAAGCGTATGGTGGTACGTGTCCATTGACTAACGATGTACGAGAGAATTTCTTCCGGTATGTGTGAAACGTGCTCTCCAATAATGAGACCATACAAATCGTGATATATATCAAAGTCTGCATGATACTGATGGTTGCAATGTAGTGGTGAAACAGATAGATTATAAATAACAAAATTAATGTATGGCCAGAATCACAAATTGATTATGAAACATTTTCTCATAACGGTATAACACATATTTTGTATATAAGTTATCGTAGTATACTGGTATTATATATTCCCGTTGCAACGCACGGGCATTCAGCTATCATGTATAGAAGTCTGCACGGTACTGTTGGTTGAAATGTAGTGATGAAATAGTTAGATTGAAATAACAAAATTTATGTATGGCTAGGATCACAAATTAATTACGAAACATTTTCACATAACAGTATAACACACATTTGTTCATAAGTTATCATGATATTAAATGTTTCCGTTGCAACGCACGGGCACCCACCTATATGTGTTTATGTCTACATCTATGACAGGAAACACATCTACTACATCTCTCTCCAAGTTCACTTGCTACCATTGCACAATACGTAGTAGTAGATAAGTATAACCAATATTCTTGAATTATATTTTTGGATGGAGGTAATATTATTTAAAGAAGAGCTTTACATGCTATTTCTTTTGTTTGAATAATGCATTATACTTAGGGTGTGTTTGGGATGGCTCCAGGTTCTAACTCTAGTGTAGAGCTGTAGTTTATAATATCAATTTAAATAGTTTTAAAAATATTTTTAATCTAAATAATATACAAAATGACTTATCTAAGTGTCTTCTACAGTCTTACAGCTCTAGCTCCACGATTTTTTGGAGCACCTAATGACCTGCTCCGCCAACTCCACCAAATTTCCTGGAGCTGGAGCGGTCCCAAACAGGGCCTTAAATTCCCTTTTTTGCATGTGTGAAATTTTTTCTTCGTAATATTTTTTCCATGTGTCGGCGTTTCGAGACAGGGGGGTCCCTAAGCCGACGAGTGAGTGTGCTGCGTGCCCCAGCCCAGATGGGTCGAGCGCGTGGGCGAGCGCGGAGGGGGGAGAGGCGAGGCGGCCGGAGCCGAACGTGAGAGAGATGGAAGTCCCGCGGCCTTCGTGTTCGTCCCGCGCCCAGGTCGGGTGCGCTTGCAGTAGGGGGGTTACAAGCGTCCACGCGGGTGAGGGAAGCGAGCGGCCCCAAGAGAGCGCCTGTCCCGTCCTCGGTCCCGCGCGGCCAACCTTCTCTGAGAAGGCCCTGGTCCTTCCTTTTATAGTCGTAAGGAGAGGACTCAGGTGTACAATGGGGATGTAGCAGAGTGCTACGTGTCTAGCGGAGGGAGAGCTAGCGCCCTAGGTACATGCCGATGTGGCAGCCGGAGAGATCTGGGCATCCTGCTGGCGTGATGTCGTGGCTATCGGAGGTGCGGCGGAGCCTGATGGAGGGACAGCTGTTGGAGCGGTCGAGTCCCTGCTGACGTTGTCCTGCTTCCGTAAGAGAGCTGGGGACCGCCGTCGTCATAGAGCTTGTGGAGCGCCATCATTGCCCCTCTGGCGGAGCTGACCGGACGAGACGCCGGTCTTGTTCTCCGTGACCCGAGTCGATTTGGGGTAGGATGATGATGACGTCTCCTGTTGACGTGGCGGTCTGTGCTCTAGGCAGGGCGACGTGGGGTTTCCTCCGAAGCCGAGGTTGAGTCTTGCCTTCAGTTGCCGTGGCCGAGCCCGAGCCAAGGGGTCGGGCGAGGCGGAGGTCGTTCGGCCGAGGCCAGGGCAGAGTCCGAGCCCTGGGGTCGGGCGGAGCGGGGTTCGTCGTCTTCCGGGTCTTAGCCCGAGTCCGAGCCCTGGGGTCGGGCGGAGCGGAGTTCGCCGTCTTCCGGGTCTTAGCCCGAGTCCGAGCCCTGGGGTCGGGCGGAGCGGAGTTCGCCGTCTTCCGGGTCTTAGCCCGAGTCCGAGCCCTGGGGTCGGGCGGAGCGGAGTTCGCCGTCTTCCGGGTCTTAGCCCGAGTCCGAGCCCTGGGGTCGGGCGGAGCGGAGTTCGCCGTCTTCCGGGTCTTAGCCCGAGTCCGAGCCCTGGGGTCGGGCGGAGCGGAGTTCGTCGTGGCGCCCTTGGCAAGGCCTGATTGCCTGTCAGACTCACTCTGTCGAGTGGCACTGCAGTCGGAGTGGCGCAGGTGGCGCTGTCCTTCTGTCAGACTGGCCAGTGGAGCGGTGGAGTGACGGCGGTCACCTCGGCTCTGCCGGGGGCGCGTGTCAGGATAGAGGTGTCAGGCCACCTTTGCGTTAAATGCCCCTGCAATTTGGTCAGTCGGTGTGGTGATTTAGTCAAGGTTGCTTCTGAGCGAAGCCAAGGCCTTGGGCAAGCCGGTGATGTGTCCGCCATAAAAAGGGGGCCTCGGGCGAGACGGAAGTCTCTCGAGGTCGGCTGCCTTCGGCCGAGGCTAGGCTCGGGTGAAGCGTGATCGAGTCACTCGTGTGGACTGATCCCTGACTTAATCGTGCCCATCAGGCCTTTGCAGCTTTATGCTGATGGGGGTTACCAGCTGAGAATTAGGCGTCTTGAGGGTACCCCTAATTATGGTCCCCGACAGTAGCCCCCGAGCCTCGAAGGGAGTGTTAGCACTCGCTTGGAGGCTTTTGTCGCACTTTTTTGCAAGGGGACCAGCCTTTCTCGGTTGCATTTCGTTCCGGTGGGTGCGCGCGAGCGCACCCGCCGGGTGTAGCCCCCGAGGCCTCGGAGGAGTGGTTACACTCCTTCGAGGTCTTAATACTTCGCTTAACGCTTCGGCTGGTCTGGTCGTTCCTGAAAGGGAATTAGGCTTACACCTAGTTCCTAAATAATTTTGGTGGTTGAATTGCCCAACACAAATATTGGACTGACTAGTTTGCTCTAGTGTATAAGTTATACAGGTGCAAAAGGTTCACATCTAGCCAATAAAAAGACCAAGTGTTGGATTCAACAAAGGAGCAATAAGTCAACCGAGGGCACCTCTGGCTGGAGGCACCGGACTGTCCGGTGTGCACCGGACAGTGTCCGGTGCGCCCGTAGACTTCGTTTTCTACCCTTCGCCAGAGGACTTCGACTTCAACCCTTTGCCCTCGGGAATTCGCGGAGGCCGGCGCGCTATAATTCACCGGACTGTCCGGTGTGCACCGGACATGTCCGGTGCGCCAACGAACCGCGGCCTCCGGAACTCGTCATCCTCGGGTTTTCACGACAGCCGCTCCGCTATAATTCACCGGACTGTCCGGTGTGCACCGGACTGTCCGGTGTGCCAGCGGAGCAACGGCTCTCTGCGCAGCATTAAATGCGCGCGCAGCGCGCGCAGACGTCAGGGCTGCCCATACCGGTGCACCGGACATCAAACAGTGCATGTCCGGTGTGCACCGGACACCCAGGCGGGTCCACATGTCAGAGCTCCAACGGTCAGAATCCAACGGCAACGATGACGTGGCAGGGGGCACCGGACTGTCCGGTGTGCACCGGACTGTCCGGTGCGCCATCGAACAGAGAGCTCCCAGCAACGGCCACATTTGGTGGTTGGGGCTATAAATACCCCAACCACCCCACATTCATTGCCATCCAAGTTTTCCACTTCTCAACTACTACAAGAGCTCTAGGCATTCAATTCTAGACACATTCAAAGAGATCAAATCCTCTCCAATTCCACACAAAACCCTAGTGACTAGTGAGAGTGATTTGCCGTGTTCATTTGAGCTCTTGCGCTTGGATTGCTTCTTTTCTTTCTCACTTGTTCTTGAGATCACAACTCCATTGTAATCAAGGCAAGAGGCACCAATTGTGTGGTGGCCCTTGCGGGGAAGTTTTGTTCCCGGCTTTGATTAGAGAAGAGAAGCTCACTCGGTCCGAGGGACCGTTTGAGAGAGGGAAGGGTTGAAAGAGACCCGGCCTTTGTGGCCTCCTCAACGGGGAGTAGGTTTGCAAGAACCGAACCTCGGTAAAACAAATCTCCGTGTCTCATTTGCTTATTCGCTTGGGATTTGTTTTTCGCCTTCTCTTGCGGACTCATTTATTATTACTAACGCTAACCCCGGCTTGTAGTTGTGTTTATATTTGTAAATTTCAGTTTCGCCCTATTCACCCCCCCTCTAGGCGACTATCAATTGGTATCAGAACCCGGTGCTTCATTAGAGCCTAACCGCTCGAAGTGATGTCGGGAGATCACGCCAAGAAGGAGATGGAGACCGGCGAAAAGCCCACTACAAGCTACGGGAGCACTTCATCGGAAGAGTCCCGCACCAAAAGGAGGGAGAAGAAGAAGAGCTCCTCCAACAAAGGGAAGGAGAAGAAATCTTCTTCTCACCACAAAGAGAAGAAGGAAAAATCTTCTTCCCACAAGCCGCATCGGAAAGGCGACAAGCACAAGAGGATGAGGAAGGTGGTCTACTACGAGACCGACACTTCATCAACATCGACCTCCGACTCCGATGCGCCCTCCGTCACTTCTAAGCGCCAAGAGCGCAAGAAGTATAGTAAGATCCCTCTACGCTACCCTCGCATTTCCAAACATACACCTTTACTTTCCGTCCCACTAGGCAAACCACCAACTTTTGATGGTGAAGATTACGCTAGGTGGAGCGATTTAATGCGATTTCATCTAATCTCGCTCCACAAAAGCATATGGGATGTTGTTGAGTTTGGTGCGCAGGTACCATCCGTAGGGGATGAAAACTATGATGAGGATGAGGTGGCCCAAATCGAGCACTTCAACTCTCAAGCCACAACCATACTCCTTGCCTCTCTAAGCAAGGAAGAATACAACAAAGTGCAAGGGTTGAAAAATGCAAAGGAGATTTGGGATGTGCTCAAAACTGCGCACGAGGGAGATGAGCTCACCAAGATCACCAAGCGGGAAACGATCGAGGGGGAGCTCGGTCGGTTCCGGCTTCAAAAAGGGGAGGAGCCACAACACATGTACAACCGGCTCAAGACTTTGGTGAACCAAGTGCGCAACCTCGGGAGCAAGAAGTGGGATGACCACGAAGTGGTAAATGTTATTTTAAGATCTCTCATTTTTCTTAATCCCACTCAAGTTCAATTGATTCGTGGTAATCCTAGATATACTAAAATGACCCCCGAGGAAGTTATCGGGCATTTTGTAAGTTTTGAGTGCATGATAGAAGGGTCGAGGAAAATCAACGAGCTTGGCGACTCATCCGAAGCCCAACCCGTTGCATTCAAGGCAACGGAGGAGAAGAAGGAGAAGTCTACACCAAGTAGACAACCAATAGACGCCTCCAAGCTCGACAATGAGGAAATGGCGCTCGTCATCAAGAGCTTCCGCCAAATCCTCAAGCAAAGGAGGGGGAAGGACTACAAGTCCCGCTCCAAGAAGGTTTGCTACAAGTGTGGTAAGCCCGGTCATTATATTGCTAAATGTCCTATGTCTAGTGACAGTGACCGAGGCGACGACAAGAAGGGGAGAAGAAAGGAGAGGAAAAGGTACTACAAGAAGAAGGGCGGCGATGCCCATGTTTGTCGGGAATGGAACTCCGACGAGAGCTCAAGCGACTCCTCCGACGACGAGGACGCCGCCAACATCGCCGTCACCAAGGGACTCCTCTTCCCCAACGTCGGCCACAAGTGCCTCATGGCAAAGGACGGCAAAAAGAAGGTTAAATCTAAATCCTCCACTAAATATGAATCCTCTAGTGATGACAATGCTAGTGATGAGGAAGATAATTTGCGTTCCCTTTTTGCCAACCTCAACATAGCTCAAAAAGAAAAATTAAATGAATTAGTTAGTGCTATTCATGAAAAGGATGACCTTTTGGACTCCCAAGAGGATTGTCTAATTAAAGAAAACAAGAAACATGTTAAGGTTAAAAAGGCTTATGCTCTAGAAGTAGAAAAATGTGAAAAATTGTCTAGTGAGCTAAGCACATGCTGTGAGATGATTGACAACCTTAGAAATGAAAATGCTATTTTAAATGCTAAGGTTGATTCACATGTTTGTAATGTTTCAATTCCCAATCTTAGAGATGATAATATTGACTTGCTTGCTAAGATTGATGAATTAAATGTATCTCTTGCTAGTCTTAGATTAGAGAATGAAAATTTGATTGCTAAGGCTAGAGATTTTGATGTTTGCAATACTACCATTTCCGACCTTAGAACTAAGAATGAAATGTTGCATGCTAAGGTTGTAGAACTTAAATCTTGCAAACCCTCTACATCTAATGTTGAGCATGTATCTATTTGTACTAGATGTAGAAATGTTGATATTGATGCTATTCATGATCACATGACTTTAATTAAGCAACAAAATGATCATATAGCTAAACTAGATGCTAAAATTGCCGAGCACAACTTAGAAAATGAGAAATTTAAATTTGCTCGTAGCATGCTTTATAATGGGAGACGCCCTGGCATCAAGGATGGCATTGGCTTCCAAAGGGGAGACAATGTCAAACTTAATGCCCCTCCAAAGAACTTATCTAACTTTGTTAAGGGCAAGGCTTCCATGCCTCAGGACAACGAGGGTTACATTTTGTACCCTGCCGGCTATCCTGAGAGCAAAATTAGAAAGATTCATTCTAGGAAGTCTCACTCTGGCCCTAATCATGCTTATATGTATAAGGGTGAGACATCTAGTGTTAGGCAACCAACCCATGCTAAGTTGCCTAAGAAGAAAATTCCTAATGCATCAAATGAGCATGCCATTTCATTTAAAACTTTTGATGCATCTTATGTGCTTACTAGCAAATCCGGCAAGGTAGTTGCCAAATTTGTTGGGGGCAAACACAAGGGCTCCAAGACTTGTGTTTGGGTACCCAAAGTTCTTGTATCTAATGCCAAAGGACCCAAAACAGTTTGGGTACCTAAAGTCAAGAACTAAATTTGTTTTGTAGGTTTATGCATCCGGGGGCTCAAGTTGGATACTCGACAGCGGGTGCACAAACCACATGACCGGGGAGAAAAGGATGTTCTCCTCATATGAGAAAAACAAAGATCCCCAACGAGCTATCACATTCGGGGATGGAAATCAAGGGTTGGTCAAAGGTTTGGGTAAAATTGCTATTTCACCTGACCATTCCATTTCCAATGTTTTTCTTGTTGATTCATTAGATTACAACTTGCTTTCTGTTTCTCAATTATGTCAAATGGGCTACAACTGTCTTTTTACTGATGTAGGTGTCACTGTCTTTAGAAGAAGTGATGATTCAATAGCATTTAAGGGAGTGTTGGAGGGTCAGCTATACCTGGTAGATTTTGATAGAGCTGAACTCGACACTTGCTTAATTGCTAAGACTAACATGGGTTGGCTCTGGCACCGCCGACTAGCCCATGTTGGGATGAAGAATCTTCATAAGCTTCTAAAGGGAGAACACATTTTAGGATTAACAAATGTTCATTTTGAGAAAGACAGGATTTGTAGTGCATGTCAGGCGGGGAAGCAAGTTGGAGTCCATCATCCACACAAGAACATTATGACGACCGACAGGCCGCTTGAGCTACTCCACATGGATCTATTCGGCCCGATTGCTTACATAAGCATCGGCGGGAGTAAGTATTGTCTTGTTATTGTGGATGATTATTCTCGCTTCACTTGGGTATTCTTTTTACAGGAAAAATCTCAAACCCAAGAGACCTTAAAGGGATTCTTGAGACGAGCTCAAAATGAGTTCGGCTTAAGGATCAAGAAAATAAGAAGCGACAACGGGACGGAGTTCAAGAACTCTCAAATTGAAGGCTTCCTTGAGGAGGAGGGCATCAAGCATGAGTTCTCCTCTCCCTACACGCCACAACAAAATGGTGTAGTGGAGAGGAAGAATCGAACTCTATTGGACATGGCAAGAACCATGCTTGATGAGTACAAGACACCGGACCGGTTTTGGGCCGAAGCGGTCAACACCGCCTGCTACGCCATCAACCGGTTATATCTTCACCGAATCCTCAAGAAGACATCATATGAACTCCTAACCGGTAAAAAGCCCAACATTTCATATTTTAGAGTTTTTGGTAGCAAATGCTTCATTCTTATTAAAAGAGGTAGAAAATCTAAATTTGCTCCTAAAACTGTAGAAGGCTTTTTACTTGGTTATGACTCAAACACAAGGGCATATAGGGTCTTTAACAAGTCCACTGGACTAGTTGAAGTCTCATGTGACGTTGTGTTTGATGAAACTAACGGCTCTCAAGTAGAGCAAGTTGATCTTGATGAAGTAGGTGAAGAACAGGCTCCATGCATAGCGCTTAGGAACATGTCCATTGGGGATGTGTGTCCTAGGGAATCCGAAGAGCCTCCAAATGCACAAGAACAACCATCCTCCTCCATGCAAGCATCTCCACCAACTCAAAATGAGGATGAGGCTCAAAATGATGAAGAGCAAAATCAAGAAGACGAGCCACCTCAAGATGATAGCAATTATCAAGGGGGAGATACAAATGATCAAGAAAAGGAGGATGAGGAAGAACCAAGACCGCCACACCCAAGAGTCCACCAAGCAATCCAACGAGATCACCCCGTCGACACCATCCTCGGCGACATTCATAAGGGGGTAACTACTCGATCTCGGGTTGCTCATTTTTGTGAACATTACTCTTTTGTTTCCTCTATTGAGCCACACAGGGTAGAGGAAGCTCTCCAAGATTCGGATTGGGTGGTGGCGATGCAAGAGGAGCTCAACAATTTCACGAGGAATGAGGTCTGGCATTTAGTTCCACGTCCTAACCAAAATGTTGTAGGAACCAAATGGGTCTTCCGCAACAAGCAAGATGAGCATGGTGTGGTGACAAGGAACAAAGCTCGACTCGTAGCCAAAGGGTATTCACAAGTTGAAGGTTTGGATTTCGGTGAAACCTATGCACCCGTAGCTAGGCTTGAGTCAATTCGCATATTATTAGCCTATGCTACTTACCATGGCTTCAAGCTTTATCAAATGGACGTGAAGAGTGCCTTCCTCAATGGACCAATCAAGGAAGAGGTCTATGTTGAGCAACCTCCCGGCTTTGAAGACAGTGAGTATCCTAACCATGTTTATAGGCTCTCTAAGGCGCTTTATGGGCTCAAGCAAGCCCCAAGAGCATGGTATGAATGCCTTAGAGATTTCCTTATTGCAAATGGCTTCAAAGTCGGCAAGGCCGATCCTACACTCTTTACTAAAACTCTTGAAAATGACTTGTTTGTATGCCAAATTTATGTTGATGATATTATATTTGGGTCTACTAACGAGTCTACATGTGAAGAGTTTAGTAGGATCATGACACAGAAATTCGAGATGTCGATGATGGGGGAGTTGAAGTATTTTCTAGGATTCCAAGTCAAGCAACTCCAAGAGGGCACCTTCATTAGCCAAACGAAGTACACTCAAGACATTCTTGCTAAGTTTGGGATGAAGGATGCCAAACCCATCAAGACACCCATGGGAACTAATGGGCATCTCGACCTCGACACGGGAGGTAAGTCCGTGGATCAAAAGGTATACCGGTCGATGATTGGTTCATTGCTTTATTTATGTGCATCTCGACCGGACATTATGCTTTCCGTTTGCATGTGTGCAAGATTCCAATCCGACCCTAAGGAATCCCACCTTACGGCCGTAAAACGAATCTTGAGATATTTGGCTTATACCCCTAAGTTTGGGCTTTGGTACCCTCGGGGATCCACATTTGATTTACTTGGTTATTCGGATGCCGATTGGGCGGGGTGCAAAATCAATAGGAAGAGCACATCGGGGACTTGCCAGTTCTTGGGAAGATCCTTGGTGTCTTGGGCTTCAAAGAAGCAAAATTCGGTCGCTCTTTCCACCGCCGAAGCCGAGTACATTGCCGCAGGACATTGTTGCGCGCAATTGCTTTGGATGAGGCAAACCCTACGGGACTACGGTTACAAATTAACCAAAGTCCCTTTGCTATGTGATAATGAGAGTGCAATTAAAATGGCCGACAATCCCGTCGAGCATAGCCGCACTAAGCACATAGCCATTCGGTATCATTTTCTTAGGGATCACCAACAAAAGGGGGATATCGAGATTTCTTACATTAATACTAAAGATCAATTAGCCGATATTTTTACCAAGCCACTTGATGAACAATCTTTTACCAGACTTAGGCATGAGCTCAATATTCTTGATTCTAGAAATTTCTTTTGCTAGCTTGCACACATAGCTCATTTAAATACCTTTGATCATATCTCTTTTATATGCTATGACTAATGTGTTTTCAAGTCGATTTCAAACCAAGTCATAGGTATATTGAAAGGGAATTGGAGTCTTCGGCGAAGACAAAGGCTTCCACTCCGTAACTCATGCTTCGCCATCACTCCGAGCAACTCTCTCTTCTTTGGGGGAGAAATGAGCATCAAGGAAAAGGACTTCATCCTTGGGGGAGAGAGTAAAAGCTCAAACGCAAAAGGACTTCGTCTTTGGTATAATCTTAACTCATTTATTTATGACCAAAGGGGAAGATTGCACTTAGAGGGCTCTAATGATTCCGTTTTTGGCGATTCATGCCAAAAAGGGGGAGAAATGAGCCCAAAGCAAAAGGACCGCACCACCACCACCAAATTCAAAAACTTAGTGCTTTCTAAAAGTCTTTATCATTTGGTATCCTATTGTGTTCAAAAGGGGGAGAAAGTAGTATTTCAAAAATGGTATATCAAAACCCTCTTGAACACTAAGAGGTGGATCTCTTTTAGGGGGAGTTTTGTTTAGTCAAAGGAAAAGCATTTGAAATAGGGGGAGACAATTTCAAATCTTGAAAATGCTTTGCAAACTCTTATTCATGTACCTTTGACTATTTGCAAAAGATCTTTGAAATGGATTTACAAAAAGAATTTGCAAAAACAAAACATGTGGTGCAAACGTGGTCCAAAATGTTATATAAGAAAGAAACATTCCTTGCATATCTTGTAAGTAGTTATATTGGCTCAATTCCAAGTAACCTTTGCACTTACATTATGTAAGCTAGTTCAATTATGCACTTCTATATTTGCTTTGGTTTGTGTTGGCATCAATCACCAAAAAGGGGGAGATTGAAAGGGAATTAGGCTTACACCTAGTTCCTAAATAATTTTGGTGGTTGAATTGCCCAACACAAATATTGGACTGACTAGTTTGCTCTAGTGTATAAGTTATACAGGTGCAAAAGGTTCACATCTAGCCAATAAAAAGACCAAGTGTTGGATTCAACAAAGGAGCAATAAGTCAACCGAGGGCACCTCTGGCTGGAGGCACCGGACTGTCCGGTGTGCACCGGACAGTGTCCGGTGCGCCCGTAGACTTCGTTTTCTACCCTTCGCCAGAGGACTTCGACTTCAACCCTTTGCCCTCGGGAATTCGCGGAGGCCGGCGCGCTATAATTCACCGGACTGTCCGGTGTGCACCGGACATGTCCGGTGCGCCAACGAACCGCGGCCTCCGGAACTCGTCATCCTCGGGTTTTCACGACAGCCGCTCCGCTATAATTCACCGGACTGTCCGGTGTGCACCGGACTGTCCGGTGTGCCAGCGGAGCAACGGCTCTCTGCGGCGCCAACGGCTCTCTGCGCAGCATTAAATGCGCGCGCAGCGCGCGCAGACGTCAGGGCTGCCCATACCGGTGCACCGGACATCAAACAGTGCATGTCCGGTGTGCACCGGACACCCAGGCGGGTCCACATGTCAGAGCTCCAACGGTCAGAATCCAACGGCAACGATGACGTGGCAGGGGGCACCGGACTGTCCGGTGTGCACCGGACTGTCCGGTGCGCCATCGAACAGAGAGCTCCCAGCAACGGCCACATTTGGTGGTTGGGGCTATAAATACCCCAACCACCCCACATTCATTGCCATCCAAGTTTTCCACTTCTCAACTACTACAAGAGCTCTAGGCATTCAATTCTAGACACATTCAAAGAGATCAAATCCTCTCCAATTCCACACAAAACCCTAGTGACTAGTGAGAGTGATTTGCCGTGTTCATTTGAGCTCTTGCGCTTGGATTGCTTCTTTTCTTTCTCACTTGTTCTTGAGATCACAACTCCATTGTAATCAAGGCAAGAGGCACCAATTGTGTGGTGGCCCTTGCGGGGAAGTTTTGTTCCCGGCTTTGATTAGAGAAGAGAAGCTCACTCGGTCCGAGGGACCGTTTGAGAGAGGGAAGGGTTGAAAGAGACCCGGCCTTTGTGGCCTCCTCAACGGGGAGTAGGTTTGCAAGAACCGAACCTCGGTAAAACAAATCTCCGTGTCTCATTTGCTTATTCGCTTGGGATTTGTTTTTCGCCTTCTCTTGCGGACTCATTTATTATTACTAACGCTAACCCCGGCTTGTAGTTGTGTTTATATTTGTAAATTTCAGTTTCGCCCTATTCACCCCCCCTCTAGGCGACTATCAGTTCCCTCATGCGAACTGGCCGTAGCCCGGGTGCACGGTCGGGGCCCAAGCTCTCGGGCTGGTATGTTGACGCTGTCAACGATTTGGCCGGAGCCGGTTTTTGCGAGAGCAGCCCCCGAGCCTCTGCACAGGGCGAGAGGACGATCAGGGTCAGACTCGGCTTTTTACATACGCCCCTTCGTCGCCTTTCCGCAAGGAGGAGGGGGGAGTGCGCCATGTTACCCTCGATGGGCACCGAACATGGTGTCTCCGGTGAGCTGCAAGCGGGTAATCCGAGTGGACGTCCGTGCCCCGTTCGTTGGGGGTCGGCTAGGGGCCCAGAGGCACGCCCAAAAGTACCTGCGGGTGATTTGCCGGACCCGGTCCCCTGGCGACGGGGTCCGAGGGCTCGATGCCTCCCTCCGATGGGATTCCGTTACAAGATCGTTCCCGCTGGTCTCGGAAATGTCCTAGGGTACCTCGGGAGCGCAGCCCGAGCCTTGGTTATGTATCGAACGTACCCCTGGTCATCCCTCGCTCGGTGTCTGAGGCGACTGTGAACCCTTCGGGGGCCAGCCTTCGAACCCCTGATCAGTAATGGGCGCGGAGCCCGAGTAGCCTGAGGCGGCCATGGAGCCCTTCGGGGGGCTGGCCTTCGAACCCCTGACCAGTAGTGGGTGTCGGGCCCACGCGATCTGAGGCGGCTGTTGAACCCTTGGGGGGCCAGCCTTCGAACCCCTGATCAGTAATGGGGGGCTCGGAGCCCGGTTCCTTCGCGGAGAAGGATCCCTTTCGGGGTATCCCCCTTCCCCGGTCCCTGTTGCAAGAGATAGAGAAAGAGGAAAACGGAAAAGGATACGAAATCGGACGACGTGACGTACCTTTTCTGAAGCGGTTATTACGGCGAAGGTGAAGCGTCGCGCGCTCCTCCTACCAGAGGCGCCGCGTGTTCCGCCGCGGAGTTAATGCGACGGGGCGAGTGGTTGGCAGGGCGGCCGTTGCGCGCGGGTGATCCGTTCGAGGAACGGGTCACGGGTGCACCGTCTTCACGCCGTGAGAGGAGGCTCTCTTGCTGTCTCAGGATGGGACGTGAGCCTGGCTGACGACGTGACCGCTGCGCCCGCCTGCCTGCCACCGCTATTACTGCCGGCCCACTTTCGGTCGCTTTGACCGACGCGCCAGTCTGGCGCTGTTGGGTCGCCTCGAGTCGTGGCATAGGCTTCGCAACAGAAGAGGCGCGATGGTGGCACAAGTGGCGGTGCGGTTGCTTGCATGCAGCAACTGGCGTGCCGGTTGCTCGACGCGTGGGCCTGGGTTCCAAGCTGGCGTGTCAGAAGTCGGAGAAGCGCGTCCATCTGGCGCGGTTGCATGCCGCCTGCATGGCTGCCCGCCCCTTCTGCCCGTTGGTCTGGGCGAAAATGGGGGGTCGCCTGTAACCGCTGGACGGTCGTGCGCACCATGCGCGGCGGTTTGGCTTCTTCTGCCCTGAGCCGGCTTGCATGACATGCGGGACCCAGCCCCCGAGTCGCAGGGGAGGGCCTTGGAGCGTGTTGGAGAAGACTCGGCCCGCGGCGCCTGGGGGCGCACGTAGGGGGAGTTGCCTTTAAAAGGAGGGAGGCTCCTTTCGTAAGGCAACCATGTCTTCTTCCTCCCTTAAGCGCCGGGTCTTCCCGTCTTCCAAGCCCCCGGATGGGGGATATCCGCCGCCTTTCCGCCTCCTCGTTGGAGGAACGCAACTCCATGGGAGTTGGTACCTCTCAGCCATCGTTCGGCTTCAAGGATTTTCATCAGCCGGCCCGGCCGTACCCCCATGCCGACGATCACCCAGGATGGTGACCGCCGGCTTCTAGGTGGGGAAGAGCAAGTCAGGCTGCGATCTTGGTCCCACCCTCAGCTTCAAGGATGTTCATCATCCCCGCTGGGGCGGGAGCCATGCTGAGCCGGCGCTCTACCTTCCGCGCGGGTCCGCGGGTCGCCCCTTCCCACGGCGTTTGGGGGTGGAGGCGCTCGCTGGCCCTGCGGACGGCGCGGACTTCGATAACGAGGGGCTGAACGACGGCGGGCGTCGTCACCTCCAGCGTGTCGGAGTCGTCGGCCGGGCTTCCGGCGGCCCCTCCTGCCGGAGGGTGGCCGCCGCATCGTGTGCATAGGAGGACCACCCAGGATTCCGCGCGCCGTTAGGGCGGCGTCCGTGTTCTGGGGTGGTCCTGCTTTTGCACTGGGACGGGCGGCGGCGAGCCGGCCATCGGTCTTCTGTGGCTCCGCAGGCCTTCCCCATGGAGTGGGGTCGTTCGTACCTGCGGAGGGGGGAACCGGAGTTCCGTTGGTAGTGGCATCTCGTATGCCAGTGTGTTCGTTCATTGTGGCTGTCGAGGCCTGAACGTGTATGTAATTTTGGCACGGAGCCGTGTTTTTTCCTCATTTCCGAGCACTAAGTCTCGCCTGTTTGATTATCTGAACCGCTTTTACCAAGCATGAGTTGCCCCTGTGCCAAGGTGACGGGTGTGGTATCCGTATCCCGGAGGCGTAGGAATCCCTCGGCCCGTTCGGCCTTGTTATGTGAGGCTCCTCTAGCTTAGTTGAAGAGACCCCTCGGCCGCCCTTTGGTGGATCGAGGCCGGGGGTAGCGATATCAGTATGAACAGAGGCGGAGTTGACTCGAGAATGGGGAACCTGGTTGGCCGGAGCCTAGCCGTGTTGCCCGTCAGCGGAGCCGACGCCCAAGCCGGTCAGTCGAGGCCTCGGATCGGGCTAGCGCCCTTGGAAGCCGGTTGCCCGAGGCCTCAGGGGTAACCGGTTGAGCCGCCTGCTCGGGCCAGATTCCTGGAGGAGCCCCTGGACCTCGGCGCCGCCCGAGGCTGGGTCGGGCTTTGCTGTAGACGTCGTCGATGCCGAGGGTGCTACGGCTCCCTTCGGCGAGAAGACCCGAGCCTGCAGGATCAGATCATCTTGTAGCGTGCGCTTTCTGCGGCCGCCGAGGCCAGAAGAACACGCCCTCGCCGCGCTTGCGAAGCTGCGTCTTTTTTCCTCCTGCTTCGAGCATCTGGACTCTGTCGGTAACAGGGACGTTTGTGTGAGCAAGAGTTGCTTTTCGCGGAAGGGACGAGTGAGGTATCCGTATCCCAGAGGCGTGGGAATCCCTCGGCTCGGTCGGCCTTGCCACTTACGCGTACTTTCACCCGTCCATGAGGCCCTGTCCCCGACTTAGTCGGGAAAGCTCGAAGGACTGCTTCGGCAGGAGAGCTTCCGAACGTGATGACTCGTTCGGTCCACGGAGTCGCTTTACCCGAGCGCAAGTTACTTATCGCAGAAAGGGACGAGTGAGGTATCCGTATCCCGGAGGCGTAGGAGTCCCTCGGCTCGGTCAGCCTTGGCTGCTTACGTGTACCTCGTCGTTTCCAGGATCCGCTTTCCGAAGTAGTCAAGAGGCACGGAAGAATCCCTGCTAAAAAGAGATCCTTTTTCGAGGAAAAATTCGACGCAGAGGGGGTCTCCCCCCTTTTAGCCCCCGAGGGAGGGTCGGGCTTTGCCGGGGCTAGGCCGACCCTTCCTTGACAACTAAACTTTGCGTAGGTGCGAGGTATATGGACAACTTGAAAACATCTTAAGGGTAGAAGCGACGTAGCTGTTTGATGTTCCAAGCGTTGCCGTAGATCTCGCCTTGATTGTTGGCCAGCTTGTATGTTCCGGGCTTCAGAACTTTGGCGACGACGAATGGCCCTTCCCAGGGGGGCGTGAGCTTGTGCCTCCCTCGGGCATCTTGTCGCAGTCGAAGCACCAGGTCGCCCACCTGGAGTTCTCGGGACCGGACCCCTCGGGCGTGGTAGCGTCACAAGGACTGTTGATACCGCGCCGAGTGTAGCAAAGCCCTGTCCCGAGCTTCCTCCAGCTGGTCCAGCGATTCCTCTCGGCTAGCTTGGTTACTTTGTTCGGTGTATGCCCTCGCCCTCGGGGAGCCGTATTCCAGGTCAGTGGGCAAGATAGCTTCAGCCCCGTAGACCAGGAAAAACGGCGTGAAGCCCGTGGCACGACTCGGCGTCGTCCTTAGGCTCCAGACCACCGAGGGGAGTTCCTTCATCCATCGCCTGCCGAACTTGTTGAGGTCGTTGTAGATCCGAGGCTTGAGCCCTTGTAGAATCATGCCGTTGGCACGCTCTACTTGCCCATTCGACATGGGATGAGCCACGGCGGCCCAGTCCACCCGGATATGGTGATCCTCGCAAAAATCCAAGAATTTTTTGCCGGTGAACTGGGTGCCATTGTCGGTGATGATGGAGTTTGGGACCCCGAAGCGATGGATGATGTTGGTGAAGAATGCCACCGCCTGCTCGGACCTGATGCTGTTCAGAGGTCGGACCTCGATCCACTTGGAGAATTTGTCGATGGCGACCAGCAGGTGCGTGTAGCTCCCGGGCGCCTTCTGCAAGGGGCCGACGAGGTCCAGACCCCATACAGCGAAGGGCCAGGTGATGGGTATTGTCTGCAGAGCCTGAGCGGGCAGGTGTGTCTGCTTCGCATAGAATTGGCACCCTTCGCAGGTGCGGACAATTCTAGTGGCGTCAGCCACCGCCGTTGGCCAGTAGAAGCCTTGCCGGAAAGCATTTCCAACAAGGGCTCGGGGTGCTGCGTGGTGGCCGCAAGCCCCCGAGTGTACTTCTTGCAGCAGTTCCCGACCTTCGGCGATGGAGATGCATCGCTGGAGGATGCCCGAGGGGCTGCGATGGTAGAGCTCCTCTTTGTCGCCCAGCAAGACGAATGACTTGGCGCGTCGCGCTACCCGCCGAGCCTCGACTTGGTCGAGGGGTAGCTCTCCTCGACGGAGATATTGCAGGTACGGGGCCTGCCAATCTTGGTCTGGCGTGGCCCCGCTCTGCTCTTCCTCGATGTTCAATGCCCCGCCCTCGGGGGCCGAGGGTACCTCGGGCCGGCCCGAGGTTACCTCGGGCTGAGCCGAGGGTACCTCGGGCTGAGCCGAGGGTACCTCGGGCCGAGCCGAGGGTATCTCGGGCTGAGCCGAGGGTACCTCGGGCTCGGGCGCGTCGTCGAGCTTGACGGAGGGTTGATGCAGGTCCCGGGAGAAGACGTCCGGGGGGACTGTCGTTCGCCCCGAGGCTATCTTCGCCAGCTCGTCTGCGGTTTCGTTGTAGCGCCGAGCGATGTGGTTGAGCTCGAGCCCGAAGAACTTGTCTTCCAGGCGCCGAACCTCATCGCAGTAGGCCTCCATCTTCGGGTCGCGGCAGTGGGAGTTCTTCATGACTTGGTCGATGACGAGCTGCGAATCACCGCGGGCGTCGAGGCGTCTGACCCCTAGCTCGATGGCGATCCGCAATCCGTTGACCAGAGCTTCGTACTCGGCCACATTGTTGGACGCCGGGAAGTGGAGGCGCAGCACGTAGCGCAAGTGCTTTCCGAGGGGCGAGATGAAGAGCAGGCCCGCACCGGCCCCCGTCTTCATCAGCGACCCATCGAAAAACATGGTCCAGAGCTCCGGTTGGATCGGAGTCGTTGGTAGTTGGGTATCGACCCATTCGGCCATGAAATCCGCCAACACTTGGGACTTGATGGCCTTCCGAGGGGCGAACGAGATCGTTTCGCCCATGATCTCCACCGCCCACTTTGCGATTCTGCCCGAGGCCTCTCGGCACTGGATGATCTCCCCCAGGGGGAAGGATGACACCACAGTCACCGGATGGGACTCGAAGTAGTGTCGTAGCTTCCGCCTTGTCAGGATCACAGCGTACAGCAGCTTTTGAACTTGTGGGTAGCGGATCTTGGTCTCGGACAGCACTTCGCTGATGAAGTAGACCGGCCTCTGAACGGGCAATGTATGCCCTTCCTCCTGCCTTTCGACCACAATCGCGGCGCTAACCACCTGAGTGGTCGCGGCAACGTAGACCAAGAGGACTTCTCCGTCCGCCGGCGGCACCAAGACCGGCGCCTTTGTAAGGAGTGCCTTCAGGTTGTCGAGGGCTTCCTCGGCCTCTGGGGTCCAAGCGAAACATTCGGCCTTCCTTAAGAGGCGGTACAGAGGCAGACCTCTTTCGCCGAGGCGTGAGATGAAGCGGCTCAGGGCCGCGAGGCATCCCATGACCCTTTGTACCCCTTTTAAGTCCTTGATGGGTCCCATGCTGGTGACGGTCGCGATCTTCTCCGGGTTGGCCTCGATGCCTCGCTCGGAGACGATGAAACCTAGGAGCATGCCTCGGGGCACCCCGAAGACACACTTCTCAGGATTAAGCTTGACTTCTTTCGCCTTGAGACACCGGAATGTCACTTCAAGGTCGGAGAGGAGGTCGGAAGCCTTCCGAGTCTTGACTATGATGTCATCGACGTAGGCCTCGACCGTGCGACCGATGTGTTCGCCGAACACATGGTTCATGCACCGCTGGTACGTCGCACCTGCATTCCTCAAGCCGAACGGCATGGTGACATAGCAGTACATGCCGAACGGCGTGATGAAAGAAGTCGCGAGCTGGTCGGACTCTTTCATTCGGATCTGGTGATACCCTGAGTAGGCATCGAGGAAGGACAGGGTTTCGCACCCAGCAGTGGAATCCACGATTTGGTCGATGCGAGGCAGAGGGTAGGGAACCTTCGGACATGCTTTGTTGAGACCAGTGTAGTCTACACACATCCGCCATTTCCCCCCTTTCTTCCTCACAAGCACAGGGTTGGCAAGCCATTCGGGATGGAATACCTCTTTGATGAACCCTGCCGCCATTAGCTTGTGGATCTCTTCGCCAATCGCTCTGCGCTTCTCCTCGTCGAATCGGCACAGAGGCTGTCTGACGGGTCGGGCTCCGGCCCGAATATCCAGCGAGTGCTCGGCGACATCCCTCGGTATGCCGGGCATGTCCGAGGGACTCCACGCAAAGACGTCGGCGTTCGCGCGGAGAAAGTCGACGAGCACTGCTTCCTATTTGGGGTCGAGCCCGGAGCCGATCCGGATCTGCTTGGTGGTGTCGCCACTGGGGTCGAGGGGGACAGCCTTGACCGTCTCCGCTGGCTCGAAGTTGCCGGCATGGCGCTTCACGTCTGGGACCTCCTTGGAGAGGTTCTCCAGGTCGGCGATGAGGGCCTCGGACTCGGCGAGGGCCTCGGCGTACTCCACGCACTCCACGTCGCATTCGAACGCGTGTTTGTACGTGGGGCCGACAGTGATGACCCCGTTGGGGCCCGGCATCTTGAGCTTCAGGTAGGTGTAGTTGGGGACGGCCATGAACTTCGCGTAGCATGGCCTCCCTAGCACGGCGTGGTAGGTTCCTCGGAACCCGACCACTTCGAACGTTAGGGTCTCCCTTCGGAAGTTGGAGGGTGTCCCGAAGCAGACTGGGAGGTCGAGTCGCCCGAGGGGCTGGACGCGCTTCCCAGGGATGATCCCGTGGAAGGGCGCTGCGCCTGCTCGGACGGAGGACGGATCGACGCGCAGGAGCTTGAGGGTCTCGGCGTAGATGATGTTGAGGCAGCTGCCCCCGTCCATCAGGACCTTGGTGAGCCTGACATCGCCGACAACGGGGTCGACGACGAGTGGGTATTTCCCCGGGCTTGGCACATGGTCGGGGTGGTCGGCCCGGTCGAAAGTGATGGGCTTGTCGGACCAGTCTAGGTAGACTAGCGCCGCCACCTTCACCGAGCAGACCTCCCGGCGCTCTTGCTTGCGGTGCCGAGCCGAGGTACTCGCCGCATGCCCTCCATAGATCATGTAGCAGTCGCGGACCTCGGGGAACCCCCCTGCTGGGTGATCTTCGTTCTTGTCGTCGTCGTGGGTCCTGCCACCCTCGGCGGGTGGCCCGGCCCTGTGGAAATGACGCCGAAGCATAACGCACTCCTCGAGGGTGTGCTTGACGGGCCCCTGATGGTAGGGGCACGGCTCCTTGAGCATCTTGTCGAAGAGGTTTGCACCTCCGGGGGGCTTCCGAGGGTTCTTATACTCGGCGGCGGCGACAAGGTCCGCGTCGGCGGCGTCGTGTTTCGATTGCGACTTCTTCTTGCCTTTCTTCTTGGCGCCGCGCGGAGCAGACGCCTCGGGGGCTTCTTCCGATGGGCGGCCCTGGGGCTGCTTGTCCTTTCGGAAGATAGCCTCGACTGCCTCCTGGCCAGAGGCGAACTTGGTGGCGATGTCCATCAGCTCGCTCGCCCTGGTGGGGGTTTTGCGACCCAGCTTGCTCACCAGGTCGCGGCAAGTGGTGCCGGCGAGGAACGCGCCGATGACATCCGAGTCGGTGATGTTGGGCAGCTCGGTGCGCTGCTTCGAGAATCGCCGGATGTAGTCCCGGAGCGACTCCCCCGGCTGTTGCCGGCAGCTTCGAAGGTCCCAGGAATTCCCGGGGCGCACGTATGTGCCCTGGAAATTGCCAGCGAAGGCTTGGACCAAGTCGTCCCAGTTGGAAATCTGCCCCGGAGGCAGGTGCTCCAACCAGGCACGAGCAGTGTCGGAGAGGAACAGGGGAGGTTGCGGATGATGAGGTTGTCGTCGTCCGTTCCACCCAGTTGGCAGGCAAGGCGGTAGTCCGCGAGCCACAGCTCCGGTCTCGTTTCCCCCGAGTACTTTACGATAGTAGTCGGGGGTCGGAACCGGGTCGGGAATGGCGCCCGTCGGATGGCCCGACTGAAAGCCTGCGGACCGGGTGGTTCGGGCGAAGGACTCCGATCCTCCCCGCTGTCGTAACGTCCCCCACGCCTGGGGTGATAGCCTCGGCGCACCCTTTCGTCGAGGTGAGCCCGACGGTCGCGTCGATGGTGCTCGTTGCCGAGGTGGCCCGGGGCCGCAGGCGCGGTGTTGCGCGTGCGCCCGGTGTAGACCGAGGCTTCCCGCATGAATCGGGAAGTCGCGGCATGAGGTTCCGAGGGATATCCTTGCCTTCGGGATGCAGTGCTCTCGGCCCGCCGGGCCGCGGCGCCTTCCAGGAGATTCTTGAGTTCTCCCTGGATTCGCCGACCCTCGGTGGTTGACGGCTCCGGCATCGCGCGGATGAGCATTGCTGCGGTTGCCAGGTTCTGACCGACCCCGCTGGATGCGGGCGGCGGCCTGATCCTGACGTCGTTGGCGACGCGGTGCTGGAGACCTTGGGGCAGATGACGTATTTCTCCGGCCAGGGGTTGGCCCACCCATGCCTGTCCGACGTCCCGACGGATCGGCTCAAGCGCTCCCGTTCCCTCGTTGAGCCTGGCCTGCGCCTCGCGGACTTGCTCGAGTTGTGGGTCGTAACCCCCCGCCGGAGCAGGGACCACAGCTAGCTCCCGTGGGATGTCGGCGCGAGGCACCGGCCTAGGGAGATCACCATCCTCCGGCATGCCAAGATGGTTGCCTTCGGTGGGATTCCCTAGCTCGACGTGGAAACATTCGCGGCTTGGGCCGCAGCTCTCGTCGCCAAGGCTGCGGCTTCCATCGGAACAGTCGGACAGACAGTAGTCACATGCGGCCATGAAGTCCCGCACGGCACTGGGGTTGCCAAGTCCGGAGAAATCCCAACCGATGCTGGGGTCGTTATCTTCCTCGGACCCAGAGGGCCCGTAGGTCGAGACGTCCGTCAGTCGGTCCCAAGGCGACCGCATACAGAACCTCAGTGGGGTTGCACTCGCCTCAATGAGAGCGCCCGCCAAATCGAGGTCGTTTGGCGGGTGGAGGCCGAGTCGAAATGACGCAAGATGGGAGTTAGTCGTTACCTTTTGGTCGACGAGGAGCGACGTAGTCACATCGGGGACTGGTTGCGCCGTCATCTCTGGTTCGAGGGCGACGTCCTGCAGGCTTTCCGCGAGCGCGCCGGCGTCGTCTTCTTGCTCAGGGTCAGCGTGCCGCGGGGGGACGGCGCTCGCCTCCGTCTCGAACACGAGGTCGACGTCCGGCGTGCCTTCCGTCGGGGCGTCGGGGGCGTCGATTCGCTCGACGGCTGACGAAGCGCGGCCTTCCGTCTGGCCTTGACGGCTCCGCCTTCCCCTCCGTTGGCGGGGGAGAGAACGGAGCAAGCCCGAATATAGCTCTTCCACCACGCGGGGAAGATGTCGTCGATTCCGCCGCCGGCGGGCGGGTTGTCGGCCGCCATTGTCGTGGTCGCACGGCGGTGGAAGAAGTATCATGTCGTAGCTGCCGTCGAAGGACATGAACTCGAGAGCCCCGAAACGAAGCACCGTCCCGGGCCGGAGAGGTTGCTGGAGACTGCCCATCTGGAGCTTGACGGGGAGCTATTCGTCAGCACGCAGCAGGCCCCTACCTGGCGCGCCAACTGTCGGCGTTTCGAGACAGGGGGGTCCCTAAGCCGACGAGTGAGTGTGCTGCGTGCCCCAGCCCAGATGGGTCGAGCGCGTGGGCGAGCGCGGAGGGGGGAGAGGCGAGGCGGCCGGAGCCGAACGTGAGAGAGATGGAAGTCCCACGGCCTTCGTGTTCGTCCCGCGCCCAGGTCGGGTGCGCTTGCAGTAGGGGGGTTACAAGCGTCCACGCGGGTGAGGGAAGCGAGCGGCCCCAAGAGAGCGCCTGTCCCGTCCTCGGTCCCGCGCGGCCAACCTTCTCTGAGAAGGCCCTGGTCCTTCGTTTTATAGTCGTAAGGAGAGGACCCAGGTGTACAATGGGGATGTAGCAGAGTGCTACGTGTCTAGCGGAGGGAGAGCTAGCGCCCTAGGTACATGCCGATGTGGCAGCCGGAGAGATCTAGGCATCCTGCTGGCGTGATGTCGTGGCTATCGGAGGTGCGGCGGAGCCTGATGGAGGGACAGCTGTTGGAGCGGTCGAGTCCCTGCTGACGTTGTCCTGCTTCCGTAAGAGAGCTGGGGACCGCCGTCGTCATAGAGCTTGTGGAGCGCCATCATTGCCCCTCTGGCGGAGCTAACCGGACGAGACGCCGGTCTTGTTCTCCGTGACCCGAGTCGATTCGGGGTAGGATGATGATGACGTCTCCTGTTGACGTGGCGGTCTGTGCTCTAGGCAGGGCGACGTGGGGTTTCCTCCGAAGCCGAGGTTGAGTCTTGCCTTCAGTTGCCGTGGCCGAGCCCAAGCCAAGGGGTCGGGCGAGGCGGAGGTCGTTCGGCCGAGGCCAGGGCGGAGTCCGAGCCCTGGGGTCGGGCGGAGCGGGGTTTGTCGTCTTCCGGGTCTTAGCCCGAGTCCGAGCCCTGGGGTCGGGCGGAGCGGAGTTCACCGTCTTCCGGGTCTTAGCCCGAGTCCGAGCCCTGGGGTCGGGCGGAGCGGAGTTCGCCGTCTTCCGGGTCTTAGCCCGAGTCCGAGCCCTGGGGTCGGGCGGAGCGGAGTTCGCCGTCTTCCGGGTCTTAGCCCGAGTCCGAGCCCTTGGGTCGGGCGGAGCGGAGTTCGCCGTCTTCCGGGTCTTAGCCCGAGTCCGAGCCCTGGGGTCGGGCGGAGCGGAGTTCGCCGTCTTCCGGGTCTTAGCCCGAGTCCGAGCCCTGGGGTCGGGCGGAGCGGAGTTCGTCGTGGCGCCCTTGGCAAGGCCTGATTGCCTGTCAGACTCACTATGTCGAGTGGCACTGCAGTCGGAGTGGCGCAGGTGGCGCTGTCCTTCTGTCAGACTGGCCAGTGGAGCGGTGGAGTGACGGCGGTCACCTCGGCTCTGCCGGGGGCGCGTGTCAGGATAGAGGTGTCAGGCCACCTTTGCGTTAAATGCCCCTGCAATTTGGTCAGTCGGTGTGGTGATTTAGTCAAGGTTGCTTCTGAGCGAAGCCAAGGCCTTGGGCAAGCCGGTGATGTGTCCGCCATAAAAAGGGGGCCTCGGGCGAGACGGAAGTCTCTCGAGGTCGGCTGCCTTCGGCCGAGGCTAGGCTCGGGTGAAGCGTGATCGAGTCACTCGTGTGGACTGATCCCTGACTTAATCGTGCCCATCAGGCCTTTGCAGCTTTATGCTGATGGGGGTTACCAGCTGAGAATTAGGCGTCTTGAGGGTACCCCTAATTATGGTCCCCGACACCATGGATCAGACTTGTGAGTCATTTTCATAAACCAACGCCAAGCATGAATCCATGTTTCCTACTTCAAACCCCGAACAAACTCCATGAGCAGGAGGCATTCGTGTTGTCGTCGCTCATCGATGACGAGAAGAAGCTTGGCGACTGTCAGTTCGACCTCTAAAAGCAGTCTTACGTGGTCGCATGCGCCGCTATGTACGACAAGCTCCCGCGAAGCCGCCGCTTGGACGCGGTCCAGAGCAGCTGCACCGCGCTGTCCATCGTTAAGCAGGGGAGCCTCATGGTTGTCGCCAACGTCGACGACTCTCGGGTTGTTCTGGACACCGTATCCGACGACGACGCCATCACGCCGTCCAGCTCATCGTCCACCTGAAGCCCAACCTGTCACGTAAGTCGCTACTGACCGGACATGAATTCTTGTGCACCGGGACGATGGACGTTGCTGACGTTGTGTGAGTGTCCTCGAACATGATGTATGTAGTGGAATAGCGCATTCGGTGGTGCAATGGCCAGGGGTAATACCTCGCTGATGAGCCCGGGGTGCACTTCGTTTGGCAGCCCAACCAAGAGTCATCGGTACTCGTCATGTCGCGTGCGTTCGACGACTACTATATCGAGGATTGTGTCGTCATCTTGGCGCCGGAGGTGACACAGAGGAGGATCGACAACAGTGACCAGTTTGTCATCCTCGCCACCGTCAGGGTAGCTTTTATGTCGGCCTACCTTTAATTCTCTTCGTAAACACATACACACTTACCTTTTTGTTTAAGCAAGAGCATATGGTGGTGCGTGTCTCATGACTAACGATGTACAAGAGAATTTTTCCGGCATGTGTGGAACGTGCTCGTGCTCTCCAATGATGAGACCATATAAATCGTGGCATATATCGAAGTCTGCATGATACTGATGGTTGCAATGTAGTGGTGAAATAACTAGATTAAAATAACAAAATTTATGTATGGCTAGGATCACAAATTGATTATGAAACATTTTCTCATAACAATATAACACAGGTTTTGTATATAAGTTATCATAGTATACTGGTATTATATATTCCCGTTGCAACGCACGGACATCCAGCTAGTTGAACCTGATTCTAGCAGAAGCAAGGAAATGATGTGGTTTGTTAGACTCCCTGCTTATTGGTAGAGTATGTGTCACGTCACTTGATGTTTTTGGCAGATAAAAATGAGAAGAATCTTCTCCTTCCCTTCTAGCTCGATCCCTCGATCGAGTCCGTTTTGAGTCTTGACGTCGTTCGTTCCTCTTGGTGTATTAGGTGTTGCAGTTGTATTATTAAAACTCTTTCCGATCCGATCCTATCTACCCTACCCCCAAGTTTTAGGAAATAAAAAAAGGCAAATGATATCTTCTCTTTTTCATAAGACTTTGTTTGAGTACTCTATTATTTAAGATATTCTATTATTTACCTCGATTCACATGTATTAAGCTGGATTGACACTTCACACTTCAGCACATGTGGATTGTGAAGTACCCAACCAAGACCTAAGACGGCTGGTTTTATCAACAAATTCTATTCCTAGCTAGTGGTCAGGCCATATACATAGCTGATAGCTCACCAAGACATGACGAGCCACAGGAAGGGTCTTTCTCTTTCAAACGAAAGATGCCAACCCGCCAAATGTCTCTCTTGTCGGTTGTAATCCCCTCTAGTTAAATTCTCTGAATTGAAATAAATTTCCAAGTAAATCGTACCGCTGGTCACCTCTAAAAAAAAGAGTAAAAACCTGCATTTTAATTTCCCGTTCGCCCCTGTTATTTCGCACCCATCATCGCCTCCTCAGTGATCTGTGGACGCTGTGTCTGATTTCAAATTTATTATCAGAAAAAAAAACTATACAACATATGAAAAACTTCATCACGTAAGTAATCAGTCACATGCTAGGACAACAAGAAAAGGAGAGCGTCTGTGTAGTACTGGGCGGCGTACAATGCGCCTGTTTCTGTTTCAAATCTGTGTACGTATTATTCCTGTGTAGGACAAGAAGGGGGAAAAAAAGAACGAGAGCGTTTCTTCGAGTAGTTCGTAGCGTGCGATTGATGACTCCTTTTTTCTTCTTTCTGTTGTTTAGAAGAAAAAAATTATCAACCCATAATAGAAACGTATAGGAAATATGCATTATTATACTTATTAGTACCAAACAAATCTGAATCGAGGAGTTGTATTTCTTTGTTTGTTTGTGTACTCTTTTCTAATTCTTGATTGAGAGATCGATCCAGAAAAAAGATGCCATACGGTAGAGACGATGCAGATGGACAAGAAAACGATAGCAATCGAGATTGTCCTCTATACAAGCAGACCACCATACGGGCTCGTCGTATGGAGTGCATGCAGACGGCGGGCGTGCGAGTGCGAGCTCTCATCAGAGGCCGACGGCGACGACCGGCGCGAACGCGGTGCCGAAGGCGCAGTCGGCGGCACCGGCCGGCCCGCGGAGGGAGCCGATGGCGGCGGCGCCCTCGAGGAGGTCGTTGATCGCCGTGGCGTAGTAGGCGCGCAGCCGCCGCAGCGTGCGCCTGTACAGCACGGCCAGCCACCGCATCCGGAGCCGCCGGATCGCGCCGAAGAGCCTCCTCTTCCCACCGAGCCTCGCCACCGCCACCTTCTTCTTCTTTTTCTTTAGCCCCGCCGGCACCGGCGGCGACGGCGACGCTCCACCCGCCGCTCTGCTGGCCACCAGTCTCCGCGGCACCCGGAAGGACATCATCGGCCGACGCGGGGTGACGCGGGCCGCCGCCGGAGCGAGCTGCTGCTCTCCCCCCATCAGATCGATATGACTGCTCGATCTCCTCTCCCGGCCGCTTGGCTGTGCCTGGGCAAGGCAAGGAGCCAAGGAGGGCTAGCTAGCTATGTGAGAGCTAATAGACAATGGCATGTGAATATGTGATGCTAATAGACAATGGCTATACTGTTAAAGCACTCAAATAAACTTTGCATAGCATTGTTTATAGCTTGCGTGGATGTGGCTACCCTACCCTGCTCTCGGGAAATGCTAAGGTCAGAGATGGGACGGCGCCGTGCTATATACTATTGATTATAGATGTTCAATAATCACGAGGTCCGCGAGCCCGTTGTTTGGGCCCGGTCCGAGTCCGGCACGATCCGGTTCTATACGGGTCCGGGCCGGCACGAATAAGCGGGCCGGGCTTGGAAAAGAAATAGGTACGGTGGGCTAGCCTGGCACGGCTCGTTTACCTCTAAGTCCATTAAACCTGCTTCTTTTACACTAACATGCTTACCGGTCCGCTTAGCCCGCTTTTTTCGTGCTAAACGCCCAGCCCGTTTAGACTCGTTACGGGTCGGGCTCGGACAGGGAATCGAGCCCGCGGGCTTAGAAGGCCCATCCCATTTTTCTAACCGTGACTGTCGGGCCAGGCCCAAAACGAACCGAGCTTCAATTCACCGGGCTCGGCCCGGCGACCCGTTTGGTCATCCCTACTGCTGATACTCTAGTATCAGCCTGCTATTACCAGCTCAATAAGCAAGCAAGAAATTAATAAAACTATACAAGCATCTTGCTTAAACAAGCAGGAGTTAGCTAGTTTAGTTTAGTTTTTTTCTTTTCGAGAAAATGAAGCTAGTAGCGTCCACCGTGGCCGTGTTTCCCATACTTAAATAAATAAAAACTAAAATTATACATAAATAAATGATTCAATTTTGGTTGTCGATTTTAAACATGTATTTACACTTGATCATCCACCGGAGCAGAATACACATATCTTTATAGTTTATACTCTGTTCATATTTACAAATATTTAAAAGATTGTGTTCATTTAATGTTAGGTTGTGGTTTACATGCACCGAGCTGTCATGTCAACTAGCGCTACAAACCGGGGAAAAACATGAACTACACATTCAATCTAATCGAATCAGATACAGATGAATATTACTCGTTGTATATTTATTTTATTTTATTCCGAATTCAGATGGATAAATATTATCAAGTTGTGTCGGATAAGATTTAAACGGGCATCAGTATTTTAGATATCCAACTTTGATTATACGAATATAGATATAGATAGGAAACATATCGAATACTGAATACCTAGACTCTGATATGGAAATGATAGGCTAAAATAACCCTGTCATAGGCCTTCTTGCCAGATCGACCTAATCCTCCGACTTTTGTCCTCCTTCTTGTCTCAGTCCCTTTTCATCTATCCATCCGATTCTATTCTTCCCGACGCCATCCAAATCAGTATGTCCTGATGCCCCGTTCCTACCACCTCCCCTTCTGAACACGTCGCCGCCTAACCTTGTCCCTTTCTGTGAATCATCTAGGCCCCTTTGGTAATGTTTTGGTAATTAATGACAACTGTTTGTGGACTAACGATTCTTGGAGAAATAAGAATGCAGGGTTGGACCACATAGAACAGGAAATGTTGAAGAATCATACGCATTGGTTGTGGATCAGATGAAGGGAAAGGTATAATATAGGTTTCACTTTTGCCGGTCTTGAGGAGTTTAGAGAAGATACCTGACCGGATTAGTAGGCTAGATAGCCGTACTATTAAGAGGGGTCGACGACTCAGATCTGTGTAAAACTTAGTGCCTCATAGAGCATCAAGTAGTTGCATTTGCATGAGGACTAACAGCGCTTCTCATTTCGTGAGTTAAAAGTTCATTCAAAAGCATGTTTGAAAATTGCGAAGTCTTGGTCGCGCGGACTGTCCGGCCCTTGGGGGCGGACCGTCCGCGATCCTCCAGAGGGTCCGAAGTCTGACCATTTGTGTTGACACTGTGTTCTATTGCACTGCGGACCGTCCGGGCCTTAGGGCCGGACCGTCCGCAGTCCTGACCAGAGGAAGGTGGCTTCGGGTCAGTCCCTGAATTATAGGCGGACGGTCCACCTGTGAGGGGCGGACGGTCCGCATGTGTCTAACTCGTTTTTGGACAGGGACTGTGTGTTTTTATAGATTTGTACTACGGACGGTCCGGGGACCAGTCCGGACAGTACTGTCTCAGGTCGCGGACGGTCCGGGATTTATAGCCGGACGGTCCGCGTGTGTTAACTTCTCTTGATCCGAGGCTCGGGTGTTTCAGGCTACCAGGTCGCGGACGGTCCGGCCCTGGAGGGCGGACTGTTCGGACCCACCTTTTGTGTCAGCTCTGACAAGTTTCAAACGGTCAATATAGCCGTTACTTGTACGGCGGACCGTCCGGCCCTAGGGCGCGGACGGTCCGCGTGTGCGCAGAACTGCCCCCTTTTGCACATAACGGTTGGTTTTAGATGGGGGACTATAAATAGAAGGATAGCTCGTGTGAGAGACCTCTCTTGGCCATTCTTTGCACACATTGAGCTCATTTGTGATCCTCCAACTCACTCTCTCACACTCTTTGCTTGAGATTGCATTCTAGTGAGAGATTGAGAGTTCCTAGTGCATTTGCATCATTTGGTGATTCTTGAGGCACTAGGTGGTACACCGAGCAAGCGTCGTTGGCTTGTTACTCTTGGAGGTTGCCGCCTCCTAGACGGCTTGGGTGATTGTCTCCGTCGAGCTCTCCAAGAAGATTGTGGAGAAGCCGCGGTGTGGATTGTGAGGGGTTCGCGCCTACCTCGCCGGAGCGGCAAAGGTGACATTAGTGAAATCGAGGTATTGAGTGATTTCTTGTCCACTTGGCTCAAAGATCAAGTCGTGTCTTGATAGAGGAGCAAGTGAGAGCTTGAAGTCCACCTCAACGTGGATTAGGGGTGATCGGCAAATCACCGATACCACGGGATAAATTTCGGTGTCTCTTCCTTCTAGCATTACTTATTGCCTTGCAATTGATTAGTGATTTGCTTATTGTTCTACAAGTATTCAATCTCCGTAGTTGTTTTTCATACATTGCTTACTTATTGACACTAGATAATTTATTCCTCTTGTTGTATTGATTAAATTTATTTAGTATTGTTGATTTTAGTCAAAACCGTCTATTCACCCCCCCTCTAGCCGGTGTCCTAGATCCTACAAGTGGTATCGGAGCCGAGGACTCCATTGTTTGTGGATCTAATCATCCCGGAGTGGGACAAAATGGCTAGTAACAACAATGTGCACATTGGGAAGCCACCGCACTTTGATGGAAACAATTATGATTATTGGAAAATAAGAATGTCAATGCATCTTAGAGCAATGGGTGGAAAAATTTGGCCAATTGTTAGAGATGGATTTGTTGTATTGAAGGAAGATGAACCATCCGTTAGTGATAATGAGAATATCCTCACAAATGATCAAGCCATGAATGTCTTTTATGATGCTCTTGATATAAATGAGTTCAATCGTATCAAGAATCTCACAACCGCTCATGAGATTTGGGTAAAACTAATGGAAATTCATGAAGGAACTACAATTGTGAAGAGTGCCAAACTATATGTGTGCAAAGGGAAGTTTGAGCAATTTATTATGAAAGAAGATGAGAGTGTATCCGATATGTTCAATCGGTTGAATGAGATAGTAAATGAACTCAAAGGACTTGGTTTTAATGTACCGGATGTGGATTTCACACACAAGTTCCTTAGATCACTTCCGGAGAAATATGAGACTATTGTGACAATGCTAGTAAGGAGTGATCTATCTACAACCTCTCCAACCGAAGTATTGGGAGAAATTCTCACTCAAGATATATTTAAGAAGTCACAAGCCGATGCTTTAAGTTTGGCAAAGAAGGTGAAAAATGAATCTATTGCTCTCAAAGCCAAGGCCTCAAAGGCAATTGAAAAGGAAGATAGCAATGATGAAGAAAATGAAAGTGAGAGTGATGGTGACATGGCTTTATTTGTAAGGAAATTCAATAAATTCATGAAGATGAAAAGAGGTCAACCTAGAAGAGGTCAAACATCTAGAAGAAATGCTTTCAATGATAGAAAATGTTTTGAGTGTGGGGAACCCGGTCACATTGCCATGAATTGTCCAAGCAAGAAGAAGAAGGGCAAAGATGAAAGTGACAAGAAGAAAAAGAAATACTATAACAAGAAGAAAGATGGCAAAGCCTACTTAGTTGAATGGGACTCGGATGATAGCTCGGATGATGATGATGATGACACCTCATCCAAGCTTAATGCCGGAATTGCCATCAAGGAAGCTCCCTCACTCTTCTCATCCCCCATTGCCTCATGGCAAAGGGAGATGCTAAGGTAAAAATCATCACCGATTTAAATGATATAAATGATGATGATGATATCGATGATGTTGATGATGATGGCTATTCATATGATGATCTTGTTAGAATGTTAGGTGAGGCCGATGACTACATGCACAAAGAAAAAGAAAAATTTAAGACCTTGAAGGAATTGTATAAAAACCTCCAAGTGTCTTTTGAGGAGCTCAAGACCTCTCACAATGACCTCAAGGAAAATTGTGAGAAGCTTGCGGATGCTCAAAAATCATCTATTGTGCATGAAGTTGAGGTGATCACTAAGGATGTTGGAGTCACTTGTGACTTACTTGATAGTCTTACAAGTGAACCACTACCTACTAACTCTATTTGTGATAAATGCAAAATTTCTCTCAATGATAATATTGCTCTTGATGAATCAAAAATTATTGTTGAGAATGAAGTGTTAGTAGATAGAATAAATACTCTAACTCATGACCTAGAAAAGGCATATGGTGGTAAGACTAAATTGGATTTCATATTGGGAAGTCAACGATGCTCTCTTAACCGTGAAGGTCTTGGATATGTTCCCAAGAAAGGAAAGAATGCTTTTGTAAAGCAAAAGACATTGTTTGTGAAAGAATGTGACAAAGTGTGTCACAAGTGTCACAAAAAGGGACATGTTAAGAAAAATTGTCCCAAGTTCAAAAATGTATCCTTCACTTGTTTTGAGCATTGTTATGTTCTTTCTCATAATGCAAAAGGTGTTCATGCTAAATTTGTTGGTACTTCAATTGTTGGAAACAAAAAGAAAGCTATTTGGGTACCAAAGACCTTGGTCACTAACATCCAAGGACCCAAGCAAGTTTGGGTACCTAAAAGAGATTGATTTCCTTTTGTAGGTAAACTACAAGGCGGGAGGGAATCATTGGGTGTTGGATAGTGGATGTACTCAACATATGACCGGGGATATGAAGATGTTTACCCAAATGAGTGAGGAAGATTGCTCAAATTATGATAGTATCACATTTGGAGATAATCGTAAAGGAAAGGTTAAAGGTTTGGGTAAAATTGCTATCTCAAATGATCATTCTATATCAAATGTGCTATTGGTTGAGTCTTTGAATTTTAATTTACTTTCCGTAGCTCAATTATGTGATTTAGGATTTTGTTGCAATTTCACGGTTGAAGATGTTATTATCTCTAGTGTTGACGGTAGCAATCTTAAGTTTAAAGGTTTTAGACATGAAAATCTTTATCTTGTTGATTTCTCATCTAATGAGGCAAAGCTCACAACTTGCCTATTTTCAAAAGCTTCACTAGGTTGGTTATGGCATAGAAGACTTGGTCATGTTGGGATGAAGCAACTCAATCGGTTAACCAAACATGACTTAGTTCGAGGCTTAAAAGATGTGAAGTTTGAAAAGAACAAATTGTGTAGCTCTTGTCAAGCCGGTAAGCAAGTGGCAAACACTCATCCAAATAAAAGTCAAATGTCCACTCATCGACCTTTGGAATTACTTCACATGGATTTATTTGGGCCCACATCTTTTGTAAGTATTGGTGGTAATTCTTATTGTCTTGTGATTGTGGATGACTATTCAAGATTTACATGGGTTTATTTTCTACGAGACAAATCCAATGTGTTTGAAACATTCAAGTCATTTGCTATATTGGCTCAAAATCAATTTGATTTCGACATCAAAAAGGTTAGAAGTGATAATGGGTCGGAATTCAAAAATGCAAGAATTGATCAATATTGTGATGACAAGGGTATCAAACATGAATTTTCTTCCAAATATACCCCGGAACAAAACGGTATTGTTGAAAGAAAGAATAGAACTCTTATTGACATGGCTAGGTCTATGTTAGCGGAATATAGTATATCGGATTCTTATTGGGCCGAGGCAATAAATACCGCTTGTCATTCATCAAATAGACTATATTGTCACAAGCTCTTGAAGAAAACTCCATATGAATTGCTCATTGGTAGAAAGCCAAATATCTCATATTTTAGGGTATTCGGTTGCAAATGTTATATTTTGAGAAAGGGGAGCCGGCTTTCTAAATTTGAGAAGAAATGTGATGAGGGTTTTCTTCTTGGATATTCATCAAATAGTAAGGCTTATAGAGTCTTCAACAAAACTCATGGTATTATTGAGGAAGCATATGATGTTGAATTCGATGAAACAAATGGGTCTCAAGATGAGAGTGATAATCTCGATGATGTTGGGGGAACTCAATTGATAAATGCAATGAAAACAATGGCCATTGGTGAAATAAAACCAAAGGAAGATGATGATGAAGATAGTGTGGTTGTCATTCCTTCATCCTCAACTATAAATAAGGAAGATCACCAAAGCCAACAACTCAATGAAACCATGGATACTCATGATCAAGGTACTTCAAGACCTTCGGTTCCTCCTAATGCTTCAACAAGCAATTATCAAACGGTATCAAGAATTCATCATTCCATTGTGAAGGATCACCCGGTTGATCAAATTGTGGGTGATATTAGTAAGGGTGTTCAAACTCGCTCTCGCATAGCTCCGTTTTGTGAACATTTCTCTTTTGTATCTTGTATGGAACCTAACCGTGTAGATGAAGCTCTACTTGATGTTGATTGGGTGAATGCAATGCATGAAGAATTAAATAACTTCGCTCGAAATGAAGTTTGGGAGCTTGTTGAGAGACCAAAGAACCACAATGTTATTGGTACAAAATGGGTGTTTCGCAACAAGCACAATGAAGATGGTGTGGTAGTAAGAAACAAGGCAAGATTAGTTGCACAAGGATATACTCAAATTGAAGGATTGGATTTTGGGGAGACATTCGCTCCCGTAGCAAGATTAGAAGCAATCCGGATTCTACTTGCTTATGCTTGTGCACATAATATCAAGCTCTACCAAATGGATGTAAATAGTGCCTTCCTAAATGGTAAGATTAGTGAACTAGTGTATGTTGAACAACCTCCCGGTTTTGAGGACCCCAAAAGACCTAACCATGTGTTCAAGCTTTCTAAAGCTCTCTATGGGCTTAAGCAAGCTCCACGCGCTTGGTATGAAAGGCTTAGGGATTTCTTGCTTTCCAAAGACTTCAAAATTGGGAAGGTTGACACTACTCTATTCACTAAAAGAATTGGCAAAGACTTATTTGTTTGTCAAATCTACGTTGATGATATTATTTTTGGATCTACTAATGAATTATTTTGTGAGGAGTTCGGAAAAATGATGTCAAAAGAATTTGAAATGTCTATGATAGGAGAATTGAGCTTCTTTCTTGGCCTTCAAATCAAACAATTGAAAGATGGAATTTTTATAAGTCAATCAAAATATTTGAAGGACATGCTCAAGAAGTTTGGTTTAGAAAATGCTAAGCCTATCAAGACTCCAATGGCAACAAATGGTCATCTAGACTTAGATGAAGGAGGTACTATGGTTGATCAAAAACTTTATCGTTCAATAATTGGTAGTTTGCTTTATATTACCGCATCTAGGCCCGATGTTATGTTAAGTGTATGCATGTGTGCTCGATTTCAAGCTTCACCTAGAGAGATTCACTTGAAGGCCGCTAAAAGAATTCTAAGATATTTGAAGTATACTCCCACTATTGGTCTATGGTATCCCAAAGGTGCTCAATTTGAATTAATTGGATATTCGGATTCGGACTATGCGGGGTGCAAAGTTGATAGAAAAAGCACCTCCGGTTGTTGTCAATTTCTTGGTAGATCTCTTGTTTCATGGTCTTCTAAGAAACAAAATTCGGTTGCTCTATCTACCGCCGACGCGGAATATATATCGGCCAGAAATTGTTGTGCTCAACTATTATGGATGAAACAAACCTTATTGGACTATGGAATTATTTTCAAGAATGTGCCTCTCATGTGTGATAATGAGAGTGCGGTAAAATTGGCTACCAATCCGGTCCAACACTCAAGAACCAAGCATATTGATATACGACATCACTTTTTAAGGGATCATGTTGGCAAGGGAGATATCTCTATTTATTCCATTGGCACGGATGATCAATTAGCAGACATTTTTACAAAACCTTTGGATGAAACAAGATTTTGTTCTCTAAGAAGTGAAATGAATGTGATCGATATCTCAAATGTGGCTTGAAGTTGATCACACATGTGTCGTATTGCAACTCGGGTCTCAATATGCTCTTTATGCTATTTCTTTGGTATTTTTGGTACATTTTTCATTCCGAATTGCTCTAGATAGTTTAATTCAAAATTTTGCATTACTCAATTACATCATATGTATATGCATGCATACTAACTCTTGGATTGGTCAAAATGTCCATATATGAGCACCAATTCGGATTCGAAATTCAAAATCAGCAAGTGGACAACAATTGGAAAAATGAGTATTAGGCCGCGGACCGTCCGCCCATGGACCGCGGACCGTCCGCAGCATCAGGAACTGGACAGTCCGATCAGCCTCGCGGACAGTCTGAAATCATTAGGGCGCGGACCGTCCGCCGCCCTAGCGCGGACCGTCCGCGACAGGGCACTTAAATCGGGCAGTGGCCACAGATTTGACACTTGTGCTCATACGCTCTTTCACCTGCTCTCCACTCGCCCAATATTCTCTTGTGTCGAGTGTGCGCGGACGGTGAAGTGAAGTTGCGTGCGGACAGTCCGACAGCTTGTAGCAACATTCCATCAACATGTCTTCATCACGGTATCTTCAAATCTTGTGGATTTCATCAAATCTCTTTTATTTTGAGATTATTTGGTTTTCCTCTCTGATCTGAAATTGAGCAGTAGTCTTCAAAATCTGATTGGATGGATTGTTAGTTCTCCTCAATGTGAATGCTATGCAAAATTTTGAACTCGTTTGGATGAGTATTCTCTGCAAAATCATCAAATTCAACATTTGTGGCGGCTAGGGTTCTTGGAGTCGCCCCTGGTCGGTCGCGGACCGTCCGCCTGGTGGACACGGACCGTCCGAGCCTCTAGCGCGGACCGTCCGGCCCCCTAGCGCGGACAGTCCGGACCCTGGCAGAGCATTACAGTTCCATTCCTTTTTACAGTGGTGATTGGTATCAATTATTTATCTATGAATGTCTGTCACATTGTTGCAGTGGTTTTGGTGGTCTCCGCAAGAAACTTGCAGGTCGCTTTAAATCCAAGCGCCCTCGTGGAAATGATGATGATTATACACCTACCACTGATTCAGAGGCCCAATCCTCAGCTGGGGGCACTGAATCCATGGATGTTGAAGATTTTCCTCATGTTCATCCCGATTACCCTATTGATACCCAAGGATGGACTTTTCCAAAGCGGAGATTTTCTATGGCTGAGTACTGCTCTAGACGGACTGTGAACCAGTATACTCTGCCATCTGATACAAATATCCAGTTTTTCCACACTCAGCTGCAGTTTGATGTCTTTTGGGGCACCCTGGTGGATACAAATTTTCATAAGCATCAGGTGATTGATTGGTCCTTCTTGCTAAGTCAATCAGTCATGGAGGGTCTGATCCCCAAGTTTGAAACATGTGGACTATATCAGTTTATGGGACAACGCACAGATTTCAATGAAATGGCTGTTAAGCAATTCCTGGCTACCTCTGAGATTGATATTGAAGAAGAATCTATCACCTGGATGACTGGCTTCAAGCGCTATTCTGCTTCTTTTGCTGACTTTGCAGCTGCCAACAGTCTGGACTATGACACCATTTCTGCTGGGCTGGATCTTTATACTGAAGATAATTTTGAGGATTTTGTGCAGTTTTATGAGCCAGCCAGGCTCGATATACCCAGGAGGTTTGGAGAGACAGCAGGACTCAGACATCATCCTGCTGTCATCAACAAGATTGCCAGAGTCACCATTCTTCCCAAGAGTGGTGATAAGAGTAAAATTCGAGATAAGTTCTGGAACATAATTCAGCACATCATGAATGGTGAAGTCATTAACATTGTTCTTTTCATGATGAGGCAGCTTAATGATTTGAAAATGGACAAGAATCAAAATTTGGCATATGCTCCATACATTATGGCTCTCATCAAATCCAAGACAAGATTTGAGGGCCCATGCGAGATTGTTCACACCCCATTCAGGCCTTTTAAGAATGAGATAGGGTTTCTCACCAGGCCACTCACTCCCTTCCCAGATGATGTGGAAGACCCTGGCTATGAGGGTGGAGCAGCTCCTAATGTTGAGGGACAGCAGATGCCTCCTCCTCCACCTTCTCCTCAGCCTCAGCACTATTTGGAGCCTGCTCCAGGATACTTTGATCCTTATTTTCACACTATGCAGCAAGGGCTTGAGACTCATATTGATACTCGCTTTGAGGGCCTGATGACACATGTGGATCACCGCCTCGATGACATGCAGTCTCGCTTTGACAGTAACTGGGATGCGTTCAACTCTGAATTTTCTGACTTTCGTGATCAAATTCACACTAATGTCACTGATCCCATCATGTCCAGGCTGAATAATATGCAACAGAGTTTTCAAGATAACATGGGTGCTCTTTCCAGTCAATTTGACAATCTTTCTACAAATGACAACATGCATGATATAAGTCAGAGGCAGCAGCAGCTCCAGCAGGATTTTGGCCAGTTCTCCTCCCTGTTTGACACCTTCAGCACTCATTACTACAACATGCATCCTCCGCCGAGTGATCAGTGAGGCCTCTCCTTTGTGGCAATTGATGCCAAAGGGGGAGAGAAGTGATGAGAAGTTGTCTGGCGTCTCCTTCAGGGGGAGTTGGTGGTTCTATGTGGACATTAAGACCATGCATATGCATTTTACCTTTTCATGCCGCTTGCATTAGTTTATGTCTTACGCATTTGGAACTTGGTTTGATCTATTAACTCTATGTCGTATGTCTGTGGACTATTATCTGTAATATTCTGTGGGATGAACTATGTTTTAGTTCAAATTACTCTGTGGTTGGTTAATCGAGGTGTGATTATAATTGCTGCGCTCACTCTACGGATCATCTCTTGTATGCCTCGATAACCATGATTGTAGGAAAGTCTCCATCAAGCTCCAATATATTATGTGTGTTATATCCTTAACTTCAAATAATCCTGCACACACTTAGGGGGAGCCTTTCTTACATACTGAGTTTTTATTGGGATTTATCTATCTCTTGGACAGAACTTCAAATCAAGATAAGTCCTATGAAACTCATCTCCAAGATCTATCTTATACCTTAGGTATGAGAGAGATTTGGAGAAACTAAACTTCTCTTTAATATACCATGTGGTGTTGTCATCAATTACCAAAAAGGGGGAGATTGTGAATCATCTAGGCCCCTTTGGTAATGTTTTGGTAATTAATGACAACTGTTTGTGGACTAACGATTCTTGGAGAAATAAGAATGCAGGGTTGGACCACATAGAACAGGAAATGTTGAAGAATCATACGCATTGGTTGTGGATCAGATGAAGGGAAAGGTATAATATAGGTTTCACTTTTGCCGGTCTTGAGGAGTTTAGAGAAGATACCTGACCGGATTAGTAGGCTAGATAGCCGTACTATTAAGAGGGGTCGACGACTCAGATCTGTGTAAAACTTAGTGCCTCATAGAGCATCAAGTAGTTGCATTTGCATGAGGACTAACAACGCTTCTCATTTCGTGAGTTAAAAGTTCATTCAAAAGCATGTTTGAAAATTGCGAAGTCTTGGTCGCGCGGACTGTCCGGCCCTTAGGGGCGGACCGTCCGCGATCCTCCAGAGGGTCCGAAGTCTGACCATTTGTGTTGACACTGTGTTCTATTGCACTGCGGACCGTCCGGGCCTTAGGGCCGGACCGTCCGCAGTCCTGACCAGAGGAAGGTGGCTTCGGGTCAGTCCCTGAATTATAGGCGGACGGTCCGCCTGTGAGGGGCGGACGGTCCGCATGTGTCTAACTCGTTTTTGGACAGGGACTGTGTGTTTTTATAGATTTGTACTACGGACGGTCCGGGGGACCAGTCCGGACAGTACTGTCTCAGGTCGCGGACGGTCCGGGATTTATAGCCGGACGGTCCGCGTGTGTTAACTTCTCTTGATCCGAGGCTCGGGTGTTTCAGGCTGCCAGGTCGCGGACGGTCCGGCCCTGGAGGGCGGACTGTCCGGACCCACCTTTTGTGTCAGCTCTAACAAGTTTCAAACGGTCAATATAGCCGTTACTTGTACGGCGGACCGTCCGGCCCTAGGGCGCGGACGGTCCACGTGTGCGCAGAACTGCCCCCTTTTGCACATAACGGTTGGTTTTAGATGGGGGACTATAAATAGAAGGATAGCTCGTGTGAGAGACCTCTCTTGGCCATTCTTTGCACACATTGAGCTCATTTGTGATCCTCCAACTCACTCTCTCACACTCTTTGCTTGAGATTGCATTCTAGTGAGAGATTGAGAGTTCCTAGTGCATTTGCATCATTTGGTGATTCTTGAGGCACTAGGTGGTACACCGAGCAAGCGTCGTTGGCTTGTTACTCTTGGAGGTTGCCGCCTCCTAGACGGCTCGGGTGATTGTCTCCGTCGAGCTCTCCAAGAAGATTGTGGAGAAGCCGCGGTGTGGATTGTGAGGGGTTCGCGCCTACCTCGCCGGAGCGGCAAAGGTGACATTAGTGAAATCGAGGTATTGAGTGATTTCTTGTCCACTTGGCTCAAAGATCAAGTCGTGTCTTGATAGAGGAGCAAGTGAGAGCTTGAAGTCCACCTCAACGTGGATTAGGGGTGATCGGCAAATCACCGATACCACGGGATAAATTTCGGTGTCTCTTCCTTCTAGCATTACTTATTGCCTTGCAATTGATTAGTGATTTGCTTATTGTTCTACAAGTATTCAATCTCCGTAGTTGTTTTTCATACATTGCTTACTTATTGACACTAGATAATTTATTCCTCTTGTTGTATTGATTAAATTTATTTAGTATTGTTGATTTTAGTCAAAACCGTCTATTCACCCCCCCTCTAGCCGGTGTCCTAGATCCTACACTTTCCTGGTGCCTCCACCCCCGCCCTGTAGTCGTCATGACACCGGCTCGTCCGACATGTCAGATCTCACTCATCGCAACGATTCAACCTGTCCTAGACGTTCGACGAGCTTGGCAAACCAGCGAACTCTGGCTCTCAGCCAGAGACGCCGTATGACCCGACTCTTTCCCGATGACCCATCGCCCTTCAAGAAGGTCGACATTCATAAAGTACACATAGGAGTAGTAATGAGAGCGATCAAAATGTTTCTTCATGATTCGTTTGAGCCCTCAATTAATTTTTATATTTCAAGAATTATTAGAAATAAAGCTTAATCCTAATATGAATTCGTAAATTTTATAGTATCAAATTTAGAGCCCATTAAGTACACATGACTTTAATTTGTCCAGCAAAAATCTAGCGGTATTGTTCATATATTTTTCTTATTTGAACTTGTATCGTGTATTGATATAAAATTTAAATTTCCCTAGTTTTTAGGGTTTTGATTTTGTTATGAGATCTTCTTGTCCCCTCATGAATTCTCGTCCTGTGTCCGCTAATATCTTAGACGGATCGAATTCGAATACGAACGGGTAATATCCGTACGATTTACATCCCTGATCCCAACTGCTTTGATGGATAACTTTCTTCTTGTGATGAGTGATGGCACATCATGACATGATGAGTAAGCATGCATGGGAGTTAAAAAAAAATGGTGGGCAGCGTGCGTCAGAGCTTACCTCAGTTGGCATCCGAATGCATGGTACAATACACACCGACTGTAGCATGCACGATGCAATCATAGTACCCGGCCGTTGTTTATGGCATCAATAACCACTTGTGGAATCTCTTATTAGAGGGTCAAAGCTTCATGATGTATATCTATACTGCATAATAAACACATGCTTGACCTCATCGATCACAACGTGCTCCACAAGCACAGCGAGGATATGCTTCTGCTTACTCCTTGTTTGCAAAATATTCAGTGATGTACATGAAAGCTCAGGAATAGTTAAAACGTGCTCATCAGCAGCCTGACCCGAAAATTTGGACCATCCGAGAGCTACATTAGCAATGACGTGCATCTTCTGTCTGAATCGGAGCTTGAAACCAAAAAACTTATCATCGGGGAAAAAATAGTTGAGACGATTTAGGTGAAATCTTATGTAAATTGAACTTTCTATTCGTTTCTAAGATCCGGACGGTCTAGTGAGGGTTCCTCCCTTCTATTAGGATCCGTTTGTTTTCTGCATTTTTCTCCAAATTGGTAAGTAAGTACTCCATCCGTCATAAATTAAAATTCGTTTTACCCTTTAATAGATTCATACAATAATTATGTGTGTATTCTATATTTGTGTCATCAATATAAATATAGACATAAAAATCTAGAGCTAAAACAACTTCTATTTTTAAAGAGTACTCCTCACACCTAAAATATTAGTCGTTTTAACTCTTGGTTTTTATGTCTATAGTAAAATATATAAAAATAAATTTAGACACATATATAAAACACATACATCAAACATTGTATGGACCTATTAATTAACTAAAACAAAATTTAATTTGGAATATAATCGACTAGCTTCTATCCGAATGACACGTGGAATCGCTGAATCCACTCCCCATGCATCTCTAACAAAATGTAAGATTTTTTTTATTTTTGAAAGAACAGCGAAGAATTGCCGGAATATTATTAGAAGGGGAAGAAAACAAAACACAATATACAAATAGAAGCGACCAATGCAACGCCCAGCTCAGAGCAAAACGGCCACCTCCAATCCAATGGGAAACAAGAAGAACAACTCTCTAAACCTGACGGAGACCCACTAAGACAGAAAACTAAACTGTACCAAACTGGCTCAACAACAAAACCTGACCGAGACCGACGACCGAATCTGCTCATGATCCTTCTTGGATGGATGACGACTAGTGTTGCAAGATAACTCAAGAACTGAAGGATCAATTAGACTAGAATGCTTTCGCCGTTCCTTACTACACATTCAAACTGCCAGTCAACCAGGAGCACTTGCCACACAGGCACAAGGGAAGACTGCTTACAGCTTAAAACCCCGCTCCCCTTACAAAGGCATCTTTGCTGCCCTTGGAACACTCTAACCAAATGTGCCACCAGAAATAGATGTAAGATTATCAATTACCTGCAAGACCAGGCCGGTATCCAGTTATCCACAGACCACACAGGTGATTGTATTTCTCGCAAAACAGAACATGAATGCTGCTTGTTTTGAAGATCTATACAGTATGCTACCCTCTTTTAAGTTTGTATTCAGCTGATGCTTCAGCTTAACTATGTCATCAATATTTCCCCTTGTATATTGGACATACTCAAGGGTGCAAAGATAATTCTATATTCTTGGTTGAAGTCGGCCCCTAATTAACCTGGTTACGTCGGGTCGCTGAAGCCGGTTAGGACATCCTTAAAACCTGGCCAAGCAGACTTTTTAGTGCAAAATAGACCAAGCCACCTTCTGGACCAGCTAGGACGGCCTCCTAGTACCATACTGCAAAATCGACTTTTTCTGCTTTTTTTGTTGCCGATTTGTTTCTAAGTTGTTTTTTAGGAATTGAAAAGTTTTCAAACATGTTTTAAATTTATTTCTTAGATAAGACTACCCACCTCTATATATGAGATGATCGCATCTGATTAAGGTATCCAACATCTAATCAATCAAAAATAGATCTACTATTCCTTTTATCATTTCCCCCCTCTCTATCTTGTTGATAAAAAAAGATCTACTATTCCTTTTATCAAAAATAGATTATATTTCTTTGGCCCCGTCTCCCAATATCAAAACCTGCTCCACCTCTCTAGATGGAGCTATCATTCAGACATCGTTTGGGAGGGCTCCGGCAACGAGTTGCAGTCGGAGCCGCTCGAGAGCCTTGAGTTAATAACTAAACATCACTACAAATATCTATTCTAAGAATTTCTGGATCTAACTACATATATATGATAAATATCTAATCTCATAAGAGTCCATACAACTAACAAACTAATTCACTAAATTAATATAATGTATGTGTGAACACTCATAAACTCGTTACATGAGACAATTAAATATTATAAAATTATAATAATTACTGAATCCACATTCTATCGGGTCTAAAGAGATCCTCAACATTCAGTGTTCAGTCAATTGGCGTTCTAGCTCACTCTAAACGTCTCAATGACCAACACATCTGTCCCTTCACCACCTACAAACCCTTAGATTTTGGCGTCTAACGCCAAAGGTGCGGGGAGCAGGTATGATAGATTCAAGGGGAGTTTGTGATATGGACTTGTTCTTTCTGTGTGACACTTTCATACATGCATGTTTACTTTCATGTATTGTATTATATGTGTGCCTACATGTTGGTAAGCACTCTTTTTTGTTATATAAAGACCATGCCACTTGGTGTTCACTATGTTTTCACCATACTATTGTTAAACGAGCTTTAGTTCCTTTACTTATGATTATTTTTTATCCTTTAAGTACATATAATGAACTTGGCTTGTGTAAACATGCTTAACCTTTTGTTCCTAATAATCATGCCATTCTTATATAATGAACTTGGGCTTGTTTTGCTGCACTTGTATCTAGGGGTGGTAATGGGTCGCGATCCAAATGCTTCTTCACACAATGGTAGGATTCTAAATAAATTTTAGTTAAAAATGAATATAAATAGGGCTCGATCATAATCCGATCTGATCCTTAAATCTTATAGTATAAAATTTAGAGTCAATTGTCACCCCTACTTGTATCCGCTATCCGGTGGCAGAGCTTCACTAAATTTGCAGCAGGGGCGGCCTTTAATCGTGATCTAACCTTGCATCTATAAGTTAGCAATATAAAGGTGGGGGTGGGTGGCACATGCTCAGGGATAACCCTAACTAAATGTATGCATATTAGTGAAATAAATTTAAATTAATTATTTTTCATCCCAATTCATGTAATTTCAAAGCCCCTGGACACTTTTTCTTCTACGCTATGCCTAGATTACTATTACTGCTCTTTAGACCCTAAAGAATTACGTATGGCTAACAACAATGGTAAAGGAAGTCCACATCTTGCGTTATTGACGTACTACTGTACAACTGCTCTTGCTTGCGAGTAGTGAGTGAAATAATGCTTTACTGAAGTACATGTACCTTGCATTGAAACGTGTCCACATGCATACCCAAAGACACCCACAAAGAAATTCCACCGACGACAACCAGGTAGTAAAGGTACTGTCTCGGTCTTGAAATAAACGTTGTTCTCGATTACCAGACAGTTAAACGTTTTTAACTTTAGATAAATATATATAAATACTATTTATTTATAATATATAATTAGTAGTATTAGATTAGATAGATCTTTAAATCTATCTTAGTATTTAAAGATATAAATATTACTAATAATTTATATAAATATATTTAAATATAAGAATTTGATAGATATAAATTTCATAACGCCAAATATTTTGTAAGGAAGATGCTTTAAATTTAATTTATCAACACAAATACACACTAAGCAAAGAATTATAAGCATTCAATGTATTTTAGAGGAAAAAAATCCTATTTTAATGAATCGTGCATAGAGATATTGTTTGTGGATAAAAATTAATGATATCTCATGACTAATAGAATGAGCAGTCGCTCGTTGCCAGAAAAAAATACCCCCTCCGCCCAAATTAAAATTTGTTTTACTCTTTTAATAAATTTATACAATAATTAATGTATGTGTTATATATATATATATATATATATATATATATATATATATAAGAGGTAATGGAAGCCCTGGGCTTCCGTTAGTGGGGGAAGCCCCAGCCAGGTCGCGGTCGGTCCACTGGCCGCTAGCTTACGTCAGCCATGCATATGATAGCCACGAATCTCGGATGAGACGCGACATGCGATATACGCACGCATAAATATATGTAGTAATGTGCGTAAATCATGCATAGAAGGAATCTTTTTTGCCACGAATCACGGGAACGGATATTACCATGTGCACACCGTTTACGACTGCATAATGTTGTATAACATGATAGCGTAAAACATGAACCAAAACAGCGTAAATGAGTACGAAATTTAGCGTAAATCGTATATCTGTTTCGTAACCGTAAATGGGTCCCGAAATTACGGCGTAATAATCGCGTGCGTCCGATCGTACGCGGGTTTTGGCTCAAATAGATTTTAGCGTAAAACGTGAGCTAAAACAGCGTAAATGAGTACACAATTTAGCGTAAATCGTATGCCTGTTTCGTATACCAAATTTACGGCGCGAAAATCACGCGCCACCGGTCATGCGCGGGTTCTGGCTCGGACGGATTTAAGCGTAAATCGTGAACCAAAACAACGTAAATGAGTATGAATTTTAGCGTAAATCGTCCATCTGTTTCATAATAACGAATGTAGACCGAATGTATCTCTCAACGCGTGAGGTTGTCATAAAACACATCAAGAAATTTCGTAAATTGGTGTAAGATACAACAAGAAGTGATCTGAGGTAATTGTAGCGTAAAATGCAAGCTAACCATCTACATGAGAACTGTTTCAGATTTTACAATATGATATAAGAGATAATTATTCATGTTCATGTTGCCCTTATATTTTGTGTAGAGTTCCTTCAAGTCCGTTTTCTCAGAATCTGACCCTCTATATTTAGCTTCAAATTCTTCAATGTCAGCCTCCGTGACCTGGGAATAAAGATTAAATTAAGTACCATCATATATAAAAATATACAACCTGTCCCCAAAATAATGTCACTCTGGCTATACATCTGAACAAGCCAAAAGGGTATTCTTTTAGAGACAGAGCAACAGAGGTAGTTTTATGCCACAACAGAGTTATCGCTACTGTATTTCCCTAAAAAATATCATTGTAAATTAATAGACAACATTAGCCTACAATTAATATAGAAACAACCATACTTTATTGTACATTGTTCTGAAGTACTCCTGAAGTTGTTCAATTCTCTATTTTCTTTTCTTCTTTTCTGTTATTAGTTGAAGGCACACTTGCACACCCTTACTTGCATCACTTCATTACATAACTGATGAGCCAGTTTGCTCGATGCCCTTCAGGACAAGTCTGTTAATCCCTGGACAAAAAAATCAAGAATGATGATGGTATTGAGCTGATGATACCTGCACAAAATCCTGATTTGGTTCCAAACATCGTTTATCCATGGATCAAAAGTAAAGAAGTTGACATTAGAGTTAGTATGTTTCACATATTTATCTTTATCCCATCCTTTAAAATAAAATCTAACGTTTTTCCCAATAGATGTCACTGCTCAAAGTCGCCAACTCCAATTCTTAGAAATTGATTGAACATTAAAAAAATATACATCAGTGGCTATCCATCGGCACACCATTGAACAAAACAACATGTAAACTGCAAACGGTACACTAATGCACAATATAAGGAAACATTGGGAGCCGATTATACCTCTTCCAAGCCCAAACAAAGCAGTTGTAGCAATGCCACATTTCACATAAGGATTATGCAACAGATCCAAAAAACGTTCCTGAACCATAGGTAGACTGATCAGAGGGGCCCTTCACGCCAATATTAAACATCACTCTGTTATTCCAGAAAATCAGATCACGCTATGAATGTCTCGTGGTAACTCACCGTGGCCAACATGGATACCGAGCGAGTGCAGGATGTGGGACGCATGCGAGCCGCAGCAAAGCGCGACGATCGTCCACGCGACTCGGCCCCGGCTCCGCAGCAGGAGTTCCTCCTTCCTGGCCGCCATCTCCCTCCACTTGCGCGCGCTCTCCCCAGCCCCCGCGACCGCTCCCCCTCGGCGCGCCGTGGCGGGGAACCCGCACTCCGTGAGCCTGGCCGCGAGCTCCTCCCCCACGCTCGGCGGCGCCGGCGCCCTCAAGCGCACCGCGGCAGACTCAGCGAGGAGGTTGACCGCCGCCATCTCCACCCGCGGGAACAACAGCCGTGCAGTCGCGCTGGAGAGTGGGTCCGCACGGAGCAGGGGCAGTCTGGAGATGTAGCACCGGCGCTGCGAGGAAGATGAAGATGGGGAAGAAGAAACTGGCGGCGGCTACGTGCCTTCGGGAGATAAAGATGGGAGCAGTTAGGGTAAAGAAATGCGTGGGTAAAATGGGCCATCAAATAAAAGTTCTCGTGGGCCCAGAAGCTAAATCGTGCACAAACTATATTTGCATAAATGGCAACACACATCATCGTAACTCATATGTTAATTTGGCGTAAGCAGTCGGGGACAGTAAACCAAAAATGGTCTGGTGCGGTCTGCACACCTGGTTGGTCGGCCCAGTCGGTAGGTGGCCGGGGCTCCCTGCAGTAATGGAAGCCCAGGGCTCCTAATACTATATCTAGGTTCATAATCATCTATATGAATGTGGACATAAAAATCTAGACCTAAAATGACTAGTATTTTAGAACGGAGGGAGTAAGGAGACTAATTAGAGCCCCGAACATGTTTGGATCACATGATCTAAAGTAAAATCGACTCAAATTTAGTCACTTTAGAAGCTAAAGTTACAAACAGTAAAAGACAAAAGCAACAAAAAAAAGTAAAAATGTATTTTTAGTTACTTCTCACTAGCTCTTGGATCAACATGACCTAAAATCGCAATACATAAAAAACATCAAATAGTTTAAGACTGCCTTAGCAGATCGTACATGAGATTATGTAAATATTGTTTTACACTTTAAACTGTAATGTACACAGAATAAAAGTTTAAAATAGAAAATTAGATGAGAAATAATGCTGCTGCAGATACCCTAATGGCAATTCCAAATTCAGCAAAGAGAGCCTGGGAAACCAGACTCTGATCTCCTAGACAGCGTGGCCAATCCAAGGTCCACACATTGCGCGGGTCCACACTTGTTTTATATGATTCTCCAAAACCAACCCCCACGGCCGCATTGACCAATCTGCTCCGGGCACCATGGAGAGGATCAGTGGCCCGCGCCTCGCTGTCCTGCTCGCTCTCGCCGTCTTCACCGCCGTCGCCGCAGCGGCCACGGACGAGGTGCGCGCGCAGTCCACCTACATCATCCACCTCGCCCCAGGCCACCCGGCGCTGTCCGCAGCGCGCGTCAACGGCGGCGACGAGGCGGCCCTCCGCCGCCTCCTCCCGCGCCGCCTGCGCGCGCCGAGGCCGCGCGTGCTCTACTCCTACCAGCACGCTGCCACGGGCATCGCCGCGCGGCTCACGCCCCAGCAGGCGGCGCACGCCGCGGCCGGGGAGGGCGTCCTGGCCGTGTACCCCGACCAGGCGCGGCAGCTGCACACCACCCACACCCCGGCGTTCCTCCGCCTAACGGAGGCCGCCGGGCTCCTCCCGGCTGCGACGGGGGGCGCGTCGTCGTCTGCCGTCGTCGGCGTGCTCGACACCGGGCTCTACCCCATCGGCCGGTCCTCGTTCGCGGCAGCAGATGGGCTCGGCCCGGCGCCCGCGTCCTTCTCTGGTGGATGCGTCTCTGCTGGCTCCTTCAACGCGTCCGCCTACTGCAACAGCAAGCTCATCGGTGCCAAGTTCTTCTACCAGGGGTACGAAGCTGCTCTCGGCCACCCCATCGATGAGACCAAGGAGTCGAAGTCGCCGCTGGACACTGAGGGCCATGGCACGCACACCGCCTCCACGGCGGCTGGCTCGCCGGTGGCCGGAGCCGGGTTCTTCGACTACGCCGAGGGGCAGGCCGTGGGCATGGACCCCGGCGCGCGCATCGCGGCGTACAAGATCTGCTGGACATCCGGATGCTACGACTCCGATATCCTCGCCGCCATGGACGAGGCCGTCGCTGACGGCGTCGACGTCATCTCGCTCTCCGTCGGCGCCAACGGGTACGCCCCCAGCTTCTTCACCGATTCCATCGCCATCGGCGCTTTCCACGCGGTAAGCAAGGGCATCGTGGTCTCCTGCTCCGCCGGCAACTCCGGCCCCGGCGAGTACACCGCCGTCAACATTGCGCCGTGGATCCTGACCGTCGGCGCGTCCACCATCGACCGCGAGTTCCCCGCCGATGTAGTTCTCGGCGACGGCCGCGTCTTTGGTGGCGTCTCTCTGTATGCCGGTGACCCCCTGGACTCGACTCAGTTGCCTCTGGTGTTCGCCGGGGACTGTGGTTCCCCTCTGTGCCTAATGGGCGAGCTCGACTCGAAGAAGGTGGCCGGCAAGATGGTGCTCTGTCTGCGTGGTAACAACGCTCGTGTCGAGAAAGGAGCAGCGGTCAAGCTCGCCGGTGGGGTCGGAATGATCCTCGCCAACACCGAGGAGAGCGGCGAGGAGCTCATCGCCGACTCCCACCTCGTGCCGGCGACTATGGTCGGGCAGAAGTTCGGCGACAAGATCAGGTACTACGTCCAGACGGACCCGTCGCCAACGGCGACCATCGTGTTCCGCGGCACAGTCATCGGCAAGTCGCGGTCCGCGCCTCGAGTGGCGGCGTTCTCGAGCCGAGGCCCCAACTACCGCGCACCGGAGATCCTCAAGCCCGACGTCATCGCCCCGGGCGTCAACATACTCGCGGCGTGGACCGGCGCCGCCTCCCCCACCGACCTGGACATCGACTCGAGGCGCGTGGAATTCAACATCATCTCCGGCACGTCCATGTCCTGCCCGCACGTGAGCGGCCTCGCCGCGCTGCTCCGCCAGGCGCACCCGGAGTGGAGCCCCGCGGCGATCAAGTCGGCGCTCATGACCACGGCGTACAACCTGGACAACTCCGGGGAAACCATCAAGGACCTCGCGACGGGCGTGGAGTCGACGCCGTTCGTCCGTGGCGCCGGTCACGTCGACCCCAACGCCGCCCTCGACCCAGGGCTGGTGTACGACGCCGGCTCCGACGACTATGTCGCCTTCCTCTGCACGCTCGGGTACTCTCCGTCGTTGATCTCCATCTTCACGCAGGACGCATCGGTCGCCGACTGCTCGACGAAATTCGCTCGCCCCGGCGACCTTAACTACCCTGCCTTCGCCGCCGTCTTCTCCTCCTACCAAGACTCGGTCACCTACCGCCGGGTGGTGCGCAACGTCGGCAGCAACTCCAGCGCGGTGTACCAGCCGACGATCGCCAGCCCGTACGGCGTGGATGTCACGGTGACCCCGAGCAAGCTCGCGTTCGACGGGAAGCAGCAGAGCCTGGGATACGAAATCACCATCGCAGTGTCAGGCAACCCGGTGATCGTGGATTCCAGCTACTCGTTCGGATCCATCACCTGGAGCGACGGCGCGCACGACGTCACGAGCCCCATTGCCGTGACCTGGCCGTCCAACGGTGGAGCAGCAGCCATGTAGTAGACTGATGCTGTTGCTACTGTCTACCGCTGTGGGAAGAAGGACAGGGCCATGAGCCCATGAGATCCGAAATCTCCACGCCTCCTGCCTGCCATAGGAATAATTTCCTCGACTGAACCACGCAATAATTCAGCTGCCCCTATCGTGGTTGTGGTGGACCAATGGACCATGCTTGCAGCTCTCTCTTTTCATTTAGGGGTAGGTTGGTTGGAGCAGCGTATGTGATTGGCTGCTTGCAAGGCCGTGAGGGTGCCATCCATTATGGCTCATTGGCGATTGGACGTGTATGAACAAGTTTGTAATGACTAGAAATAATCATTGTACCATGTTTTTTCTATGCTGGCGCGTTTATAGCACCATGCTTTGTGTATGTCACTTGTGTACGCATACTAAAGAGAAAAGCATGGATATGGAACACCTGAGGGCTTGTTCGGTTATTCCCAATACACATGGATTGGATGGGATTGGAAAAAATTGTGAAGAAGTTTGAACTGTTTGGGATTCAAACCCATCCAATCCCGCTCAATCCACATGGATTGAGAGCTAACCGAACAAGCCCTGAGTGTTCCTAAAACATCCACAATTTGATTCTGGTGCCACAATTTAGGAACACCCGAGTGTTCCTAAACTATCCACACCTGAGTGTCCATTTGGGGAAAAATCCAAATTACTACTTTGAAGTATGCCCCAAATTTAGATTACCACCTAATCTATTAACTAGTCTACTTAACTCTCACAATTTGCAAAACCGTCTCCCTTTTCACCTTTTAAAGAAAACTGAAACCAGCGTCATGTCATCAAATTGGTTCCCATTTTCTTTAAAAGGTGAAAAGTGAGACGGTTCAGCAAATTGTGGAGGTTAACTAGACTAATTAGTAAATAGACTAGAGCTGGTTTGGTGCTCAGAGATCACGAGTGGATCCAATAATATGGGGATTTCACCCCATGGATTCACACGTGATCCCTTAATACTATGGAGATTGTACCCATGGATTCACTCGTGGATCCTGAGTACCAAATCAGTCCTTAGAACTTGGGGGCATACTTTCGAGGTAGTAATTTGGATTTTTTTCCCTTTAATTTGCATACCTTATGTTTAAGCATAGCCTAATGTTCTGGTGTTATATTACTGGTCTACGTGTTCTGTACTAGAATCGCTTGTTCTGTATTGGTGGAACAACAAATCACGCCACACAAATTTGGCAATATAGACAAATTCACGCTCTTAAAACACTTGTTTTAAGAGTCTTGCTCAGCTGACAACCAAAGCTGCAATCAGGGCTAAGATAGTGTCAAATGCATTTAAACCTTACAAGCTTGACGTGAGTCAAATTGCATTGACCTTGGCATGTCATTAGTGTCATTGTTTTATTCTTTTGCAGTGCTGGAAATATGGACCGGACTTTTTGTCAGCACGAGAACGGCCTAAAAACATGAGCCTAAAGCATGGCTCAACACGAAATAATATGGGTCAGGCTAGCAAGGTCCGAAGACATGCTTGGTTGGTCTCAAATCCTGATCTGTGGGACCTCAGCACGATCTGCACGCATGGGCCAAGCTTAGGTCGGCATAGTCCAATGAAGCACATATTATTTAATTTCTTTAATTTAGTAAGTTATGAATTTTATGTGGTTGTAATATTTAGATTCTTTTGTCAAACGATGCTCACATTGTTTAATACATTTAATTTAGTAAGCTATATATGAACTTTATGCTGTTTTAATACTTGGACTTTATGTGGTTTAGGCCGGTCTTGGACCGATACGATTTAACGAAGACATGATGTGCTTTAGGGCTAGGCCAGATCACTGTTTCTATTCTTTGGACTGACACGGTAATGATCTAAATCTGTTTGATACGAAGCACGATGAGTCCATCCCGACCCAATTCTCACCACTATTACTTCCCACCGTGTGGCTAATTTAGTTTTAGATGGTAGACTGCATCAGTCGAAGATTTTCTATAACTTATATTGCATTTCTATTCTTTTTAAGAGTCGACAGCTGCCCTGGCCCGATTGAAGCCTAATTAGGATAGCATAAAATTACAAATTTATAGTTCGAAAACTCAAATTTTTAAAAAAACTGTAACTAACTAAAACCGCTACTTATAAAATATTTCTTTAAGGTACATGACGCTCATCATGATTATATTGGTCCCTTTGTTTAGAGAGCAAAGTAGATGAAGCTGTAGGAGCGAAGCGGCTCTAAATCAAGAATGGTGCCATTCCACTTCTCTATCTTTGCGCTGGGCCCAAACAAAAAGTAAAATGGTTCCACTCTACTAATAGAATCTAGAATGTAGCCGCCCCGTCCTAAAAATCTAGAATAGAACCGTTCGACTCTCGTGTCTCTCCAACCAAGTGTCTCTCTAACCAAATGGATTCTAAGATCCTATATAATTCTATATAGAATAGAGTAAATTTTCTCCTTTTGACCCACTAATCTAGCTCATCCAGATTTTGGCGTCAACTAAAACATTAGTTAGAGCATCTCCAAGAGACTCTTCATTTTTATCTCTCTATCTGACTATCTATTTACCTTTTATAAAGATTACACTTTATACATAACATCTCACTGGGCTTCCAGTTGAGGAGGACCATGCGTAGGAAAAAGAAAAAAGGTGGGCGACGCCATGCTTCTCCTTCCGCTGTCCTTCGTCCCCCGGCGGCCCGTTCTGTTGGGGGCGTGGCTTCTGGGCCGTCTCCTCTGCGTCCTGAGCGCGCGGATGCGTGCGGCCCACAGCTACAGGAGATCGGCGAGGCGTGCTCTGGACGGCTTCTTTCAGGTACGCGGTTAGGGTTTTCAGTAGATTTCTTAGGTTCACATTCTTTTCCCCATCTTGCTTCGCGTCTTTCTCGCCTTTGGTCGCTTCCGAGTTTGTCGCGCGAAAGTTTCTGTGGGGGGGGGGGGGGGGTGGATCTCCTCTCCGTTTCGCCCGCCTTCGCTGGGTGAGGAGTGGCCTCTTCCGGGTCGCTCTAGTGTGTCGGCTCCGATGGATTCAAAAAATCGAAACCCTAACTGGGATCGATGGGGTCCGAAGGAGGTGCCGCAAGGTTCTCAGTCGTGGGGAAAGAATCGAAACCTCAGCTGGCGGTTGAAAACTGGATCTAGAAAACCTGATATCAAAGAAGATATTCCTGTCTCCACTCCCGGTGATGCCGGTCAGCCAGGTATCCTCAAAACCCCCCCGCCTCCCATTCTAAAATCCGAGAATGATTTGGTGCGTAGGGTTTTTGCCAGAAATGTGGTTTGGACGGTCATCATGCTAGGGAGTGCTTTAAGTCTTTGTGGTGCGAGATCTGTCGCAAAGAAACCCACAACACTGCTCGGTGTGTTCTTCCCAAACAGAATAAGCCCAGTATGCCGATTGTTGGTATGACGGCGGATGGGCTTGGGTTTTACTCCTCTCATTTTGCCAAACCCTTATCCAACAAACCTAAACGCAGTTTTATTGGCTTGGTTAAAATCGTTGAGGGTTTGATCACCGCCGAGGATCTGGAGAAGGATTTCGGTTTCCACTTTCCTTGGGGCCGCACTTGGAAAGCTACTAAGTGTCATTCTGGCTTTCTCATGCAATTCCCCTCTCAAGAGAGATTGGATGAAATGATTAATTTCCCTGAATTGAAAATGAAATTGTCTGGAGCCAAAATCTCTGTCTCTTCTTGGAGTTCTCAGGCTAAGCCTAAATCTAAACTGCATTCTGTGTGGATTGTGGCTGAGAATGTGCCAGAAGAGTTGCAAAATTATCAGGCCATTTGTGAATTGGGATCCACTATTGGGGCAGTGGAAGAAGTGGATATTAACTCTTTAAACTCTAAAGAAATTGTGAGATTTAAAGTTCATGTGAAGAGTGTTGCTATGATCCCCCCTATCATTGAAGTTGGTGTCAAACCTTTTCTGTATGACATTTTCTTCAAAATTGACAACATTACTGATGAAGGTTGGAATGATGACTCTGTTAATTTGGGCAAGAGGGCTTCGGTTGATAGACAAGGGTTTGGTGACATCTCTCTTGGCAAATATGCTAAAAAGGCCAAAAGTGGTGATAAGGACTCTGGCAAGGATATCAAAGGAAAATCTCCCCTAAAAATATCCTCCAGTCAGGCCAATGTTGCTGGTTCCCTGTCTGAACAATCTGAAAGTATGAAAATGGGGAAAGGTTCTAAAGAACCTAAAGGTTACCTTGATAGTCAGGGAAATGAGGATGAGGAATTCAATGATAGTGAGGATGACCTGTTGGATTCTCAGGAGTTGGATGAATTCATCAAGGATGATGAATTTATTCCTTCCCCTGCCCAAGATAAAAAGAAAATGCATTTGAGTAATGTTGAGGAGGCTAGCAAGATTGCTGGTGGTAAAAAAAGTGGTCCTATGGAAGGTTAAGTTGCAGAAGGAGTTAGAAGGAGCAGCAGGTTGGAATCGTCTGAGGAAATGAAAATTGCTGATAAAGCTGCTGCAAGAGCTATGGCTAAAGATGCTTTCATCAACAAAGGTACGTCTTACAATCCTTTCTCTGTTTTGAATACTGATAATGTTGTTCTCATGGATGTGGCTCACAAAATTGGTGTTGATTTAGGTTCTTCCTTTAATGATGCAGTGGAAAATTTAAACCTGATTAAATCTTTAGAATTGTCTAGGAAAAACTTAGTGGTTCAATCTGTTAGGATTAATGTTGATAATTCAAATGCTGATTGTATTGTTTCTGATGTTGATAATAACATTCATAATGATAGTCTTGATGATAATTTTTCTGATCTTGAAGATGTTATGATCCTTAGAAAAGGTCGTAAAATTCAGCACAGGAAAAAAACTGTGAGGAAAAAAACAATAATAACTTGGCTGGTAAAACTCCTAATAATAGGAAAATCCCTATTAAGAGGAAAGGCCAGTCAGATGGCCAGACTCTTATTTGTTCAGAATGATTGGTGTGATTTGGAATTGTCAGGGGCTCGGTAAAAGTGTGAAAAGTGAATTCCTTCGTGATGTTATCATGAAAGAGAAGGTTAACTTCATTGGTCTTCAAGAAACCAATAAGAAAGATTTTGAAGAATCTTGGCTGAATTTCATTAGTGGTAATAGAAATTTCGTCTGGGTTTGGTCTCCCCCTAATGGTAGGTCAGGTGGATTGCTGGTTGGTTTTGATTCGGACATGTTTGATGTTAGAGAAAAAGAGTTGGGGGAATTTATGATTCGGTTGTTGGTGATTCAAAAAGATTCAGGTTTTATTTGGAATTTTATTAATGTTTATGGTGCTGCTCAAAATGATCAAAAACAGAATTTCTTGAGTGAGTTATCCGCTTTTTGTTCAAATTGTTCTCACCCTTTATTGATTGGCGGTGATTTTAATATTCTCAGAAGAGAATCGGATAAGAACAAACCTGAGGAGACTAACAAGTGGAGTTCTCTTTTTAATTCTATTATTGATGTTCATGATTTGATTGAGTTGGATCTTAGTGGTCGTCATTTTACCTGGTCTAATAATCGTAATCCTCCTACTTTTGAGAAGTTAGACAGGTTTCTTGTTAGTCCTGATTGAGATCTGCATTATAATAATTTGAATGTTACTGGTCTGAGTAGATTCTTTTCTGATCATGTCCCTTTATGTCTAAAAACTGACTTTATTTCTCCGGCTAGAAGAGAATTTCGGTATGAGCTTTGTTGGAGATTAAGACCTAACTTTAAGTCTTTAGTTGTGAATAATTGGTCTTTGCCTGTTAGAAGTAAGATTGGTATTGATATTTGGAAAGAAAAAGTCAAAAGATTGAAAAAATTGTTGAAAGGTTGGAATATCAATGTTGAGGGTAGATATTTGAAATTAAAAAAAGAGTTGATGGAAAAAATTGATATTTTAGATAAAAAATGTGAAATAATGGGTATCTCGGATTCTGAGAGAATCGAAAAACTTGATATGGAATGGAATCTGAAAAAATCATGGAAGAAGAAATTTGTAAAAAAACAAACTGCTAGAGAGAAATTCATCAATGAGGGTGATGAAAATACCAAGTTCTTTCATCTTTTGGCTAAAGGTCGGAAGAGGAGGGTTAAAATTCCTTTCCTAAATCAGGATGATGTCCCTGTGAGTGATGCTGATGGTATTAATAAAATTACTACTTCTTATTATAAAGATCTTTTTGGACATTCGGTGCTATCTAATATCAATATGTCTCATTGTAACATGAATCAATTATCAGACTCTGATAGATCTTGCCTGACGGCTCCTTTCTCAGTGGAGGAGATTAAGAAAGTAATTTTTGAGATGAAACATAATAGTGCCCCTGGGCCTGATGGCTTTCCTGCTGAATTCTTTCAAACTTTTTGGGATACTATTCAGTTGGATATTGTTCAATTATTCAATGACTTTTATAATGATAGTCTCAAAATTGAGAGACTGAATTATGGGGTGGTAACATTACTACCAAAAGTGGACAATGCGGCTGACATGAAAAATTTCAGACCTATCTGCCTTTTAAATGTGTGCTACAAGATTATTTCCAAAGTTCTGAACAACAGACTGGCGAGTTGTATCACAAAAGTGATAAGTGATTCTCAATATGGTTTCATTAAGAATAGATATATTATGGATGGAGTCATATCACTTAATGAAATTCTCCATGAAGTTAAAAGGAAAAATCAAAGTGGAGTAGTTTTAAAAATTGATTTTGAAAAAGCGTATGACAAAGTGAATTGGCATTTCCTTTACAATATGATGGAGAAAAAAGGTTTTGGTAGTACGTGGTGTGATTGGGTCATGAAGATCGTGAGAGGTGGTAAAGTTGCCATCAATACTAATGATATTCTGGGCCCTTATTTCACTACTCACAAAGGGGTGAGGCAAGGGGATCCTTTTTCTCCCCTTTTGTTCAATTTGGTTGCTGATGGTTTAGCTTGTATGATTAAGAAAGCTCAGGAGGAAGGTCTGATACCTCACATCATTCAAAATGGTTGCTGTTGTTTACAGTATGCTAATGATACTATTTTTCTTATTCAAGATTGCTTAGAAGGCGCCAGAAATCTTAAATTCATTTTATGTTTGTTTGAAAGCATGTCAGGTTTGAAAATTAATTTTCACAAAAGTGAAATATTATGCTTTGGTGATGCTAAAGAGATAGACTTTTTGTATGCTGATATTTTTACTTGTCCTATAGGTAATCTTCCTATGAAATATCTTGGTGTGCCAATTGATAAGAAGAAGATTAATAAAAATCTTTGGTGCCCCATGATTGAGAAGTTGGAAAAAAGATTAGCTGGGTGGCAGGGTAGATTCTTGAGTCTTGGTGGTAGACTTACTCTGCTAAATAGTTGCCTTTCTAATGTTCCTTTATATATGCTTTCGATCTATCCTGCCCCTAAGACTGTTATCAAAAAAATTGATTTGTTGAGAAGGAGGCTTTTATGGCAGGGGGGTAAGCAGTCCAAGAAATTTCACCTTGCTGATTGGGTGTCAGTATGCTCTCCCAAAATTCAGGGTGGTTTGGGTGTTTTAAATCTTGAAGTTATGAATGACTCCCTACTTTCTAAATGGCTTTGGTATATTGAGAATTCGAATGGCTTATGGCAAAAGATTATTGCTAGTAAGTATCTTAAGGGAAAACCCCTTATTTTAGTTAAGCAAAAACAAAATGACTCTCATTTCTGGAAAAAGCTTCTGAGTTTACGAGACATATTTTACAAATATTGTAAAACTGAAGTTGGCAATGGTTTGAAAACTAGTTTCTGGAAAAGCACTTGGTTGGGTAACCAACCGTTGTCTAGCCAGTTTCATGTTCTTTTTGACTTGGCCTATGACAAGGATGTTTCTGTTAACGAAGTTTTCACTTCAAAATTTGAATCCCTTACTTTCAGAAGAAGGATTGTGGGTAATCTGAAGTTGCTTTATGATGAATTGATTAATTATTGTAATCAGGTTAGTCTATCTGATCAAGAAGATAAAATTGTTTGGACCCTGGGAAAAAAAAGCTTCTCTATTAATTCTTTATACAGAAAGAAAATGGAAAATCAATCTTTGATTCCGTATAAGTTTTTGTGGAAATCTAAATTGCCTCATAAAATCAAGGTTTTCTTCTGGTTAGTGGTAAGAAATAAGATTCTTACTAAGGATAATCTGAGGAAAAGATGCTGGATTGGTTCTTTAAACTGCTGTTTCTGTGGGGTGGATGAATCTATTGATCACCTGTTCTTTAAATGCCCCATTGCTCAATACATGTGGAGAGTTATTCAAGTTGCCTTGAATTTGAGATCTATCCCGAAAAATATCAAAGATTTGTATGACAATTGGTTTTGTAAACCAAAAGACAAGATGGCTCATCTTGTGTTATTTGGTTGTGGTGCTTTATTCTGGGCTATTTGGCGCACTAGAAATGATTGGTGCTTTGGAAATAATCATTTACTTGACCCATCTAACATCATTTTTCTTTGCTGCTTCTGGTTGGATTCCTAGGCGATTCGTCAGAAAAAGAAGGAGCAAAGAATGGTGGTGCTAGGAAGCAAGTTAATCCGAAAGACGGCAAGTGAAGCTTTCGGGAGGGCTTTGGGGTGGTGTCCTCTTGACAGGCGTATTTCTGGTTGACAAGATGATGGAGCTGGGAAGCCGTGTTGGGATAGTTGTCTGTCTTTTGCTGGCCAAACTGTTCAGGTCTTCTGTGGCTTCTGCATGTCTTGTTGGATGTAAATAAGAAAGTCTTATGTAGTCCTTCGTAGGCCAAAACTTTTCCTGTTATCGTAGACTCTTCACTGATCTAGTGATAGTGGTTAGAGTCTAGATAGCTTTCTGGCCGTGGTTGGTCTTTTGGTGGTTTTACCGCGTGTTGGCGGTTGTTACAAACTTACCTATTTCTTAATGAAATAGGGGGCTTCGCCCATTCGTAAAAAAACATAACATCTCACTCCAATAGGCTATCTATCTAGTTTGGCTAGCCAAATTTGGCTAGTGAAAGAGCCAATTTGGAGAGCCGAATAGCTTGGCGAGTCAGATGGCTAGTCTGTTGGAGAGTTATTTTATTGGTGAGTAGTCAAAATTTGGTTTGACGAGTCATTTAGCTAGTCTCTTGGAGATGCTCTTAGGGCATATATGGTGGAAAGAGACCAAAACGGTTCTCCAAGCACAAGAAACAACTAAGATACTATTATACAATGGAGTGTATATAAATATAGTCTATTAATAAATATAGAAGTTAATGTGTTTGTACAACATCAGAACGATAGAATAGACGACGAATTTGTGCAATAAGAGGTGATGTGTGTGTTGCTACTTGGGTTACGAATCAGAGGCGTCTCTTCACGGAGAGACGACTTCACGATTTTTTTGCAACTAGCCCCTTTAAACACCTCAAAAGCTTATACATTAATCACCCCTGTACATGTCCTTATCCGCTGACGGCCATTAACAATTGCATTTAAGGTTCTATTAATTTCTTGGTATCTTTGGCTTCTAGTTAAGGAACATATACAATGCATATGAGCTTTTGATGCATATATGATGAAAATTTCACAAAAAATCTAAAAAAATTCATACATATTCGATCCATCTTACTTAAATTATATACAAAATTTTAAGTTTAAATTTGTTATACTTTAGCTGTAATAAAAAGATAAAATTCCTAACATGTTTAAATTAGAAAAATGGCTAAATTGTTCTTTTTTATTACAGCTAAAATATAGCAAATTTGAAATTTTATATATAATAGAAGTAGGAGAAAAAATATTTATATTTTTTCCAGAATTTTGTGTCAAGTTTATTAGTTCATCTGCATCTTATGTACATCTAAGATTTATATACATTAGATATGTCCCTCTAGTTAGGAAAACCATATGTCAGAGGGCCGGTTTGTGCACACAAACAGAGCCCGCAAGCCTAACCCTAAACAGAGCCCACATATATCAGTGGACCGGTTTAGGGTGTAGTTGGTGGCATGTTTAGTCTATGTTTGAAAATTTTGTTTTTTCTTTTGTAACTTTTGTATGTTTTCAGATTTTTAAAAACGATTTTTATATAATAATTCTAGACCACCACTAGCACGAGGAAATTATTATTTTTATTATTTTCTTTATGTCATGATATACTATTTTTTTTCCTTGTTCGACTATAAAAAATAGTCGTAATTTGTTGGATGTCTTTGTACCAACACAAATTAAATTTCATCGTTTTATGATTTTGTTTAATAGTTTTTATTTTTTGAACAAAAAATACAGATTATATCTACCAAAATTTAAAGCTATAATTCATTAGAAACTATGTGCACTAACCGTCGTCTCATAGAAACTATCAAGTTCTTTTCTTCTATTTTTGCCTTTTCTTTCCGCGCTCTGCCCTGCCTCAGTCAAAACCAAGCATGATGGTGAATAAACAACGAAAAAGAACGGCCAGAAGCTTATACTAAAATTATAGTATTAAGCTACTATAATTTTATATATAGTACAACAATCTAAATTACACCGGCTTGCATAATAACGATACAAGCTCCCATTCCAACAGGGAAAAGAGTCATAATCAGTTCTCCTATATTTTAGGTGTCTAAATATTTAGATAACTTTAGACAATACTCTTACAACCAACTAGTATAAATAAATTATTACCTTTATGATATATAGTTTGTCTTTGTATCATAATAAATAAATAAAAACTTAGCATTGTCTAACTATAGAAATAATTGTAAAATTTTAATTGTCTTTATATCAATACGGATAAGATTTTATCGTATTTATGATTTTGTCAAGCTTTTTTATTTTAAAACTTAAAATTGTAAATTATGCCTATATAAAATATAATTGTTTGAACTATAAAAGAGCCGGCGGACGGTCCGGCCCTGAGGCCGGACGGTCCACGGTCCGGACAGTCCGCGCCTGTGGGCCGGACGGTCCGCGCGTGCGCAGAACAGATTAGGGTTCCGAGTTTTGTGCTACGGTTGTTAGCTAGATTCGCGGAATTAGCTCGGAATCAGTTGTGTAAAAGGTCCAGCCCCCCTCCTCTATAAATAGAGAGGTCTACGGCCGATTTGTAATCATCAATCGAATCAATACAACTTCTATTCGCATTTATTTCCAGTACAATTAGGAGTAGTTCTAGTCTAGTTCTAGTTTAGCCTCTCAATCCCCAAATTCTTCGCCTCTCTTCGACTCTACGCCGATTAGAGGAGTCTAGGTCGGCCGGCCCGAACCTAGACAACCCCTAGGATCTCTCCTCCCCGACGGGGTCCCTCCCGGGAGCGAGATCCAGGCGCCGCTGGTGATCTTCCGCCGCCCCTGTGCACGCGCGGACCGTCCAGCCCCAGGGCGCGGACCGTCCGGCCGTCAGGCAGGAAACCCTAGCCCCTGTGCCAGGTCGCGGACCGTCCGCACCTGACCAGAGAGCACCGCCGCCGGTTCTTCTTGAGTATTTGGCGCTCCAAAAAAGCGTCAACATACTTTTTGGTGACTCCGCTGGGGAAAACACATCTAAGCTCATCAAATCGGCCCTCAATGGCCGGTTCAAGGGATAGCTCTGATATTTCTCCAAGCAACATCATAGAGCCGACTTGGGAAACCTTGTCGGCTGACGAGCAGCTCCAGTTCGAGGAGCACAAGGAGCGGATGATCCAGGAGGCGAGAGCAAAGTTCTTGGCCAACTTCAAAGTGGACAGGAACAACAAGGTCGTCCGACATCGGGCGACGGATCCGGCTTCGCTCCAACCCACGCCAGATATCTCCAATGTAAGTAATACCAACGATCTGCAATCTCTTAGAAATTATGTAGAAGATCAGCGTGAACAAATGCAGAACATCATAGGGGGTATGCAAAGCGATCTTAAGAGACTAGTACGTGCATTTGATAAATCTAGCATCGCAAATTTTCCTTCGCACGAGGTTGAGTTAGGAGGTAACACGCGTAACACATCGGCTACAGGTTGTCACGATCAGTAACAACCCCTTTATGGGATGCCGATGGACACATACCCTGAGCAACCGCAAATCGGCAGCAAATCAGCCGATCTGCACATGCCCGGACCGTCCGCACGTGAGCGCGGACCGTCCGGACCAACAACAGTCGGGCCGATTTTTAATGAGTTACCTAGATATGCGCCCGAACCACCACACACGACACAGAATCTAAACTACCCAGTCGGACTGTCCGCGTACAACAACGGACGGTCCGACATAATCACGGACGGTCCGGGCCAATGTCCGGACAGTTCGCACATGACCTTTTTGAGGAGGATTGTTACCGGAATCCTCACCCGTCCCAGCAGCACTTCCCATCGCACTATACAATGCATCAACCCATTAATTCAAGATCCAGAGCCCAGGAAAGCTTTCCGGCCCCACCCAGGAGGCCGGAAAGAAACGATCAAACCTACGACCCATATAGGGCAAATGAAAATGTACCACGTAACTCAAACCAATGGGGGGAAAGACAACATGCTAATATCCAGCCAACCCCACCTATGTTTGACCAGAGAGCCGGTGGTCTCGCGCCGGCTGCCATTGATATAGTAAGGGAAGAAATAGCCGGGGCATTCCGAGATAAGCTCGGAGTAAGCATGGTCCCTGGGGGGCAATCATATCGGAAACCTTATGACAACCGATTTGATCACCACCCATACCCACAGGGAACCAGGATACCCGAATTCGCAAAATTTTCGGGTGATCAAGGGAAAAACACACGCGAACATATAGGCCAGTTCTTAACACAATTGGGAGAATTGGCCGACACAGAGACATTTCGCGTACGTTTATTTTCATTATCGCTAACAGGAACCGCGTTTGCATGGTATGCCACTTTACCTCCTAATTCCATTTCATCATGGGGGGGGTCTAGAACAAAAATTTCATGATCATTTTTTCTCCGGTGACTATGAGTTGGATTTGGTAGATTTAGTGTCGTTGCGACAGACAAAAGATGAATCGGTTAATGATTACATCCGGAGATTCCGAGATACAAGAAATCGATGCTTTCAAATTCATTTAGCAGAGAAACAGCTAGTAGGATTAGCCTTTAATGGTCTGCGATATTATTTAAAAGAAAGATTAGAAGGCATCCAATTTTTTACACTAGCACAGTTACACCAGAGGGCTTTGGCTTGCGAAAGCCGGAGCAAAGAAACTGCTAAAACAATGCGTCACAACGTACACATAGTAGAATGCGACCAAAGTAGCTCGGATGACGAATCAGCGGAAGTGTACGCTGCTGAAATGGTTTGGCCAAAACAGGCCAAATCTTCGGCTTTTGCCTCCTTACAGCCGGTTCAAAAGAAACGGCAAGAGGAGGTAAAGTTTACATTTAATGTTGGTAAATGTGATAAAATATTTGATGAGTTACTTAAAAATGGCAATATTAAAATAAATCACACTGTTCCATCCGCCGACGAGCTAAAACGTCGTGCGTACTGCAAGTGGCATAACTCATTTTCTCATGCCACTAATGATTGTAATGTATTTCGGCGACAGATTCAATCGGCCATTAACGAAGGACGATTGAAATTTCAGGAAATGCAGGTGGATACAGAGCCTTTCCCAATGAACATGATTGACTTCGAGGGCAAGAAAGTCCTGGTTCGGCCAAATACAGTCGATAAAGGCAAAGGCAAGGAAACAATCATCGGCAATGCTAAAAAGGCCGATGGGGATGGTAAAGTTTCTTGCAGAAAAGTGGTGGCCGAGAAGACTCCCGATGGAGGGGAGACCCTGAAGGTGACCATCACAGCCTCTAGCACTAGGGGGCAAGCGCAAACAGGGAGACAGTTGCGAGAACCCGTGCTGCGCATCACGGACAGTCCGCTGTCCCGACGCGGACGGTCCGACGCTTCTCCGGACGGTCCGGAGGACTCTGGCGGACGGTCCGGCCATGCTCAGGACTCGCAGCGACCACGTACCTTCAAACCACGACGACCAGAGATAGGTACGTGGAAAACAAATACATTTAAAGCAGCTAGTCGGCTGATCAAGCCTGGCCCGACTTTCGATCAATTGTTGTCTAAATATGTGAAAAAGAAGGCCGGCCCCAGTGACCGGCCACCGAAGCGACCCCGCTCACCCATTCATGAGCAACGCCAGGTCAGGCCGATTGGATCACCTCACCAATCGGAAGAAATGAAAGGTCCTATTGTACAATTGAGACCTAACATGCCGATATGGACCCCTCCACCTCCTTATCCATCTATGACATATCCATACACATACTTACCTCCACCATATGTCCCAAATCAAATGTGGGGCATGCCACCATATCCATTTGGAATGCCACAATACCCCGCCTGGGGGGCACCCCAAACATCCGTTTTTGATAGGTTGGCGCCGCCAGTGCAAGACCGATTGAGCGCTGCTGAATCCGGTCACCAGGCACATGCCCAACAAGATTGCCGGACTACTCGGCCTCCTAGGCCGACCAATCCGGCAGGGGGGCATATGCCTGTAGCAACTTAAAGAACAACAAAAAAGGACATCATCAAAATAGGCACCGCAGATGTTGTCATACGGGGAGACAATAAAGGGCCGATGATTTTCGGCGAATCGGCCAACACAACCGAAAAGGATACGGCTACCATCAAAACAGCCGATCCAAAATACTCCATGCCTCGATGGTGCCCAACGGGATTGACACGATCCCAAAAGAGAAAATTACAGCGCCTAAGAGCAAAGGAGAGTCAGGAGAAGGAGGCGGAAAAGACATTTAATGACACACATCCACTATACCCGCCACCGCAAAAGAAATGGAGACCGAAGGCCGTTGAGAAAAAACAAACGGCCACAGAAATAGAAAGTCAACCTACACCAGGCACGGACCGTCCGGCCCCCGCACACGGACCGTCCGCCGTTCACCAGGAAGCCTCTGGACAACCTGCACCAGGCGCGGACCGTTCGGCCCCCGCGTGCGGACCGTCCGCCGTTCACCAGGAGGCCTCCAACGACACGACAACATCGATGGAAGAGGACGACTTGCTGGGAGAAGACCTGGTCGACTACGAGGCTTCTCCAGAACGCCCAGGTATGGATGTAAATATTATTACATTTTCTGCCGATTGTACTATCATCGGTGACGATGAACCTGTTGTTGCCCAGTTTGATTTTGGTCCTAAAGAAGCCGCCTTCACTAAACCAAAGGAATCGGTAAATCATTTAAAGCCGCTCTTCGTGCGCGGTCACATTGATGGGATACCGATTGCTAAGATGTTGGTAGACGGAGGGGCGGCTGTAAATCTAATGCCTTATTCATTATACAGAAAATTAGGTAAACAAGATGACGAACTTGTAAAGACCAACATGACCCTCAGCGGTGTTGGAACTGATAGTTCGATCAAAGCCAGAGGAGTCACGTCCGTTGAATTAACCATCGGGACTAAGACCCTTGCTGCTGCATTCTTCGTCGCTGATGTAGAAGGAAATTACAGTTTAATTCTAGGCAGAGATTGGATTCACGCCAATCAATGTATACCTTCTACATTACATCAAATGCTAATACAATGGGTAGGCGATGACATAGAACAAGTACATGCTGATGTATCGGCCTGCATCGCTGTGGCCGATGCCCCTGTACTCTGGACTTATGAGACTGCTACATGTCTCACAGGAGTAGATTTTTCTGATTATCAATTCATAAGTATAGATAAGAAAGGTTTCATTCCTGTAATGCTAGAGCCGATGGAGAATCGGCTAAATCCTAAATAAAGTTTAAATGATGAATACACACAAAGTTCATGAGTCGTTGATCACAGACAATTCGGCTCTCAAAGTCGGATGGTCCGGTCTTTCACAAAACAGTTCGGACTTTAAGACCGAACATCTACCACAGCGAAAAAATAGTATTACGGATGATCCGGTCCCCGAGACCGGAAAGTCCGCCATCACACAAAGATCATCTGATTCCTCTGTGGGGGACATGATAGAGGAATTCAGAGATCTTGATAAGCTAGGACAGGGGTTTACATCGGCCGATCCTTTGGAGGAGATTGACATAGGAGATGGTAAAACTCCAAGGCCGACTTTTGTAAACAAGACCCTGGAGACCGATTCTAGAAATGAGATGATCGGTCTATTGAAGGAATATTCAGATTGTTTTGCTTGGAATTACACTGAAATGTCTGGACTAAGCCGAGAGATTATCGAACATTGGCTGCCTATTAAGTCTGGTTTCAGACCTTTCAAGCAAAAAGCTAGAACATTTCGTCCAGATCTTCTCCCACGAATCAAGGACGAAATCCACCGGCTGCTAGAAGCTAATTTTATTAAACCTTGCAGGTACGCAGAGTGGGTCTCCAATATTGTGCCAGTGGAGAAGGAGTCAGGTAAGCTTAGGGTATGCATTGATTTTCGCAATTTAAATAGAGCAACTCCTAAAGATGAATATCCCATGCCCATAGCCGACACATTAATCAATAATGCATCAGGAAATAGAATTATTAGCTTTCTTGATGGTAATGCCGGATATAACTAGATTTTCATGGCCGAAGAGGATACGTCTAAAACGGCCTTAATATGTCCAGGTTTCATTGGTTTATTTGAATGGGTCGTCATGACATTCGGTCTTAAAAATGCTGGTGCTACTTATCAGAGGGCTATGAATCTGATCTTCCATAAGTTGTTAGGAAACAATGTGGAAGTCTACATTGATGATATTGTAGTCAAATCGGCTGAGTTTAGTCCTCATATAGCTGATTTGCGCAAAGCCTTTGATAAAATGCGTCGGTATGGTCTGAAAATGAACCCACGTAAATGTGCTTTTGGAGTGTCGGCTGGTAAGTTTTTAGGATTTGTCATCCATGAACATGGTATAGAAATAGACCCTGACCGAATCAAGTCTATTCGGAATGTGGGACCTCCGACTTGTAAGGTCGAAGTGCAGAAGTTTCTCGGCAAGGTGAATTATTTACGAAGGTTTATTTCTAACCTAGCCGGGAAGATTGATGCCTTCACCCCTATCCTTCGGCTTAAGAATGATGCCGAATTCACTTGGGGGGCAGAGCAGCAGGAAGCATTTGATCTCATTAAAAAAATACTTGTCTTCGGCTCCCATGTTAAAAGCACCACAAGTAGGAGCACCATTCAGATTATACATTGCAGCTGAAGACAAGGTTATTGGAGCTGTTCTAACACAAGAAACTGAAAGGAAGGAGCATGTGGTGACATATCTAAGCCGAAGGTTGGTGGATGCTGAAACAAGGTACACTTTTATTGAGAAGTTATGCTTATGCTTGTTTTATGCATGCACCAAATGTAGATGTTATTTACTGTCTAGTCATTGCACTGTTTCTGGTCAAGCCGATGTGATCAAATACATGTTGCATAACCCAATTATGAGTGGTAGAATTGGTAAGTGGGCCTATGCACTCATAGAATATGACTTGGCCTATGAACCATTGAAATCGATGAAAGGCCAAGTCGTAGCGGATTTCATTGTAGAACATCGGATTAATGATATTCATGAACTAGACATGTCATACCTCACTATTACTCCTTGGACTTTATATTTTGATGGATCGGTTTGCAATGAAGGGCAAGGAATTGGCATTGTACTTGTTTCACCAAGTAATGTCTCCTTCGACTTCTCTAGCCGATTGAAAACTTATTGCACTAATAATCAAGCTGAATATGAGGCCCTCCTATTCGGCTTAGAACTTTTAAATAGTATGGGAGTAAAACATGTGAAGGTATTTGGTGATTCTCAGCTGGTTGTCCAACAAGTGTTAGAAGAATATCAATGTTGTGATGGTACTCTAAATAGCTACCTTGAGAAATGTTGGAGCATAATCCATTCTTTTGACGAATTCAGTATCCGGCATATTTCTAGAATTGAGAACCATAGAGCTAACGATTTGGCACAAGATTCATCAGGTTATCGGATAAAGAGAGGGAAATTTCACAAAACTGAAAATCTGATAACCAGTGCGGAGCCAAATTCCCAGGTCGCGGACCGTCCGCGTGATGACGCCGGACCGTCCGGGGTTACCAGAAATGTTCTCTTAATTGATTCGGCTGACAATGAAGCCGATGCAAGTGATTGGAGGACACCTATACTTAATTATTTACGAAATCCCAATATCAGGACAGATAAGAACATTCGGCGAACAGCTTTCAAGTATGTTTTGATGAGTGATGAACTTTACCGCCGAACAGTCAATGACGTCCTGCTGAAGTGCTTGGGCCCAGATGATGCTATATTAGCCATGGCCGAAGTACATGAAGGAATTTGTGGTACTCATCAATCGGCTCCAAAGATGAAGTGGTTGTTGTGAAGGTCTGGTTTTTATTGGCCTAGTATGATAGCTGATTGTTTCAAGTACTACAAGGGATGCCAAGTGTGTCAAAAATTCGGCGACTTACAGTTGGTCTCTGCAGCCGAATTACATCCTATCATCAAGCCTTGGCCGTTCAGAGGATGGGGATTAGACTTTATTGGAGAAATTCATCCTTCATCATCAAAGGGGCATCAGTTTGTGTTAGTTGCCACTGACTATTTCACCAAATGGACTGAAGTCGTTGCTCTGAAAAACATGACGCACAAGGAGGTAATTGAGTTCATAACTGAGCATATTATTCATAGATTCGGCATTCCCCAGACCTTGACTACAGATCAAGGGACTTCTTTTATGTCAAAGGAGGTACGTGAATTTGCTGAATTATACAGAATTAAGCTGCTTAATTCATCTTGAAAGGGAAATGTGCCCTTGGGCCATTTCTAAGTATTTTGGTGATTGAGTGCCAACTCAAGTGCTTAAATGTGAATTCATGCCATGGATGAATAAAGTGCAAATCAAGAGCAAAGGTATGTTTCTAAGTCTTAGTACATTGGTTTTGTGTACTAATATACTTGTCTAAGTATTGGAAACAGGAAGAAAAAGAAAAGAAAAGAGTTGGGTGTGTACAGCCAGAAGGCTGCTTCGGTCTGGAGCACCGGACTGTCCGGTGGTGCACCGGACAGTGTCCGGTGCGCCAGGCTGCCTCGGCCGAAGAGGCCGCTCTCGGGAATTTGCTGACGGCGTACGGCTAAAATTCACCGGACTGTCCGGTGTGCACCGGACTGTCCGGTGAGCCAACGGTCGGCCGGGCCAACGGTCGGCCGCGGATTCTGCGCGCGACACGTGGCCAAGCCAACGGTCGGAAGGGGGCACCGGACTGTCCGGTGTGCACCGGACATGTCCGGTGCGCCAACCGCTCCCAGATCTGCAACGGTCGGCTTCGCCATTTAAGGAAAGGAATCGGGCACCGGACACTGTCCGGTGTGCACCGGACTGTCCGGTGCGCCCGATGACAGAAGGCAAGGATGGCCTTCCAGATTTGTTCTCAACGGCTCCTAGCTGCCTTGGGGCTATAAAAGGGACCCCTAGGCGCATGAAGGAGAACACCAAGCATTCCTACAACATTCCTAAGCACCAAGACATCGATCTCGCGCATTCGTTTCATTGTGATAGCATATAGAGCTCTTGTGGAGTTGTGAACTCTTTAAGTTGTGTTGCGAGCTCTTGTTGCGACTTGTGTGCGTGTTGTTGCTCTGATCTTTTGAAGTCTTGTGTGCGTTGCTCATTCCCCCTTGCTCTGTGTTTCTTTGTGAACTTCAATTGTAAGGGCGAGAGGCTCCAAGTTGTGGAGATTCCTCGCAAACGGGATTGAGAAAAAGCAAGCAAAACACCGTGGTATTCAAGTGGGTCTTTGGACCGCTTGAGAGGGGTTGATTGCAACCCTCGTCCGTTGGGACGCCACAACGTGGAGTAGGCAAGCGTTGGTCTTGGCCGAACCACGGGATAAACCACTGTGTCATCTCTGTGATTGATCTTTTGTGGTATTGTGTTTTGTTGAGACTCCTTTCTAGCCACTTGGCAATCATTGTGCTAACACTTAACAAGTTTTTGTGGCTATAAGTTTAAGTTTTTACAGGATCACCTATTCACCCCCCCTCTAGGTGCTCTCAATTGGTATCGGAGCCGTTCTCTTCAAGAAAGGGACTAACTGCCCGAAGAGATGGATCCTAAGGGGAAGGGAATCGTGATCAACGACAAGGAAAAGGAGTCCTTCGTCAACGAGCCAAAAGATGACAAATCCAATGACTCTGGCTCGGGCCACAGACGTAAAGATGGGAAGAAGAAGAAGACAAGACGTATCAAGGAGATCGTCTACTACGACAGCGACGAGTCTACTTCTTCCCACAAGGACGACGACTACGACAAACAAAAGACGGTTAACTCAAACTTTTCTTTTGATTATTCGCGCATTCCGCACAGCTCAAATGCTCATTTGCTCCCCATTCCACTTGGTAAGCCTCCTCACTTTGATGGAGAAGACTACGGATTTTGGAGTCACAAAATGCGTACACACCTATTTTCTCTCCATCCAAGCATTTGGGAGATTGTGGAAAGTGGAATGAAATTTGATAGCTCGGATAGTCCTTCGTTTATTAATGAACAGATCCATAAAAATGCACAAGCTACTACTGTGTTGCTAGCCTCTTTGTGCAGGGACGAGTATCACAAGGTGAGCGGCTTGGACAATGCCAAGCAGATTTGGGACACCCTCAAGATCTCTCATGAGGGGAATGATGTCACCTTACTCACCAAGATGGAGTTGGTAGAGGGCGAGCTCGGACGATTCGCGATGATAAGGGGCGAGGAGCCGACGCAAACATACAACCGACTCAAGATCCTTATCAACAAAATAAGGAGCTACGGAAGCACGCGATGGACGGATCACGACGTCGTCCGCCTAATGCTAAGGTCATTTACCGTTCTTGATCCTCATCTCGTGAACAATATTCGTGAGAATCCCAGGTACACGAAGATGACGCCCGAGGAGGTACTCGGAAAATTCGTAAGCGGGCGGATGATGATCAAGGAGGCAAGATACGTGGACGACACCTTGAATGGACCGATCAACGAGCCTCAACCCCTTGCTCTCAAGGCAACAAGAAGCAAGGAGGCGCTACCTAGCAGGGTGGCACAAATTGAGGCGGCCGGACTTAATGATGAAGAGATGGCCCTCATCATCAAAAGATTCAAGACGGCGCTTAAAGGTCGCAAGGGACAGCCAAGCAAGACCAAAGCCAAGGGGAAGCGTTCGTGCTTCAAATGCGGTAAGCTTGGTCATTTTATTGCTAACTGTCCCGACAATGATAGTGATCAGGACCAAGGGAACAAGAGGGAGAAGAAGAAGAATTATAAGAAGGCAAAGGGCGAGGCTCATCTTGGCAAGGAGTGGGATTCGGACTGCTCCTCGTCTGACTCCGACAATGAGGGACTCGCCGCCACTGCCTTCAACAAGTCATCCCTCTTCCCCAACGAGCGTCACACTTGCCTCATGGCAAGAGAGCTCGTAATGATGTCACTTATGATTCTTCTAGTGATGATGAGTCTAGTGATGATGAAATAGATTACTCTAGTTTGTTCAAGGGATTGGATAGAAATAAAATTGATAAAATCAATGAATTGATTGATGCCTTGAATGAAAAGGATAGGCTTTTAGAAAAGCAAGAGGATTTGTTGTATGATGAACATGATAAGTTTGTAGAGGCACAAAAATCCTATGCTTTAGAAGTTAAAAGAAATGAAGTGCTTTCTAGTGAATTATCTTCTTGTCATGAAAACATTGCTACTTTAAAGAGTGTTAATGATGACTTAAATGCTAAACTAGAAGTAGCTAGTAAATCAACATCTTGTGTAGAAATTGTTGAAACTTGCACTAGGTGTAAAGATCTTAATGTTGATGCTTGTAGTAAACATCTAGTTTCAATTTCTAAATTGAATAATGAAGTGGCTAGTCTTAATGCTCAACTTAAGGCTAGCAAAAGCGAGTTTGATAAGCTAAAATTTGCAAGGGATGCCTACACGATTGGTAGACACCCCTCAATTAAGGATGGACTTGGCTTCAAAAGGGAAGCCAAGAACTTAACAAGCCATAAGGCTCCCATTCCCGCTAAGGAGAAAGGGAAGGCCCCTATGGCTACTAGTGCTAAAAAGAACCATGCCTTTTTGTATCATGATAGGAAAAATTCTAGAAATGCTTTTAGAAGTTATGATGCTTTTGATTCACATGCTTATGATTCTTACGCTATGACTGCTTCTAGTTCTCATGTTGTGCATGATAGAAAGGTTGGTAGAAGAAATGTTATTCACAATATGCCTAGGAGAAATGTTGTTAATACTCATAGGAAAGTTCATGGACCTTCTACAATTTATCATGCCCTAAATGCTTCCTTTGCTATTTGTAGAAAGGATAGGAAGATAGTTGCTAGGAAGTTAGGGGCAAAATGCAAGGGAGACAAAACTTGCATTTGGGTCCCTAAGGAAATTTGCACTAACCTTGTAGGACCCAACAAGAGTTGGGTACCTAAGTCCCAAGCCTAAATTTGCCTTGCAGGTTTATGCATCCGGGGGTTCAAGCTGGATTATTGATAGCGGATGCACAAACCATATGACGGGGGAGAAGAAGATGTTCACCTCCTACGTCAAGAATAAAGATTCCCAAGATTCAATTATATTCGGTGATGGGAATCAAGGCAAGGTAAAAGGGTTAGGTAAAATTGCAATTTCTAATGAGCACTCTATCTCTAATGTGTTTTTAGTAGAGTCTCTTGGATATAATTTGCTATCTGTTAGTCAATTATGCAACATGGGGTATAACTGTCTATTTAAAAATGTAGATGTGTCTGTCTTTAGAAGAAGTGATGGTTCACTAGCATTTAAGGGTGTATTAGACGGCAAACTTTATTTAGTTGATTTTGCAAAAGAGGAGGCCGGTCTAGATGCATGCTTAATAGCTAAGACTAGCATGGGCTGGCTGTGGCATCGCCGCTTAGCACATGTGGGGATGAAGAACCTTCACAAGCTTCTAAAGGGAGAACACGTGATAGGTTTGACTAACGTACAATTCGAAAAAGATAGACCTTGTGCAGCTTGTCAAGCAGGTAAACAAGTGGGAGGAGCACATCACAGCAAGAATGTGATGACCACATCAAGACCCCTGGAGCTGCTACACATGGACCTCTTCGGACCCGTCGCCTATCTGAGCATAGGAGGAAGTAAGTATGGTCTAGTTATTGTTGATGACTTTTCCCGCTACACTTGGGTGTTCTTTTTGCAGAATAAGTCTGAAACCCAAGGGACCCTCAAGCGCTTCCTCAGGAGAGCTCAAAATGAGTTTGAGCTCAAGGTGAAGAAGATAAGGAGCGACAACGGGTCGGAGTTCAAGAACTTTCAAGTGGAGGAGTTCCTTGAGGAGGAAGGGATCAAGCACGAGTTCTCCGCTCCCTACACACCACAACAAAATGGTGTGGTAGAGAGGAAGAACAGGACGCTAATCGACATGGCGAGGACTATGCTTGGAGAATTCAAGACCCCCGAGCGTTTTTGGTCGGAAGCCGTGAACACGGCTTGCCACGCCATCAACAGGGTCTACCTTCACCGCCTCCTCAAGAAGACATCATATGAGCTTCTAACCGGTAACAAACCCAATGTATCGTACTTTCGTGTATTTGGGAGCAAGTGCTACATTCTAGTGAAGAAGGGTAGAAATTCTAAATTTGCTCCCAAAGCAGTAGAAGGGTTTTTGTTAGGTTATGACTCAAATACAAAGGCGTATAGAATCTTCAACAAATCATCGGGTTTGGTTGAAGTCTCTAGCGACGTTGTATTTGATGAGACTAATGGCTCTCCAAGAGAGCAAGTTGTTGATCTTGATGATGTAGATGAAGAAGACGTTCCAACGGCCGCTATGCGCACCATGGCGATTGGTGATGTGCGACCACAGGAACAATTGGAGCAAGATCAACCTTCTTCCTCAACTATGGTGCAACCCCCAACTCAAGACGATGAACAGGTTCATCAACAGGAGGCGTGTGATCAAGGGGGAGCACAAGATGATCATGTGATGGAGGAAGATGCGCAACCGGCACCTCCAACCCAAGTCCGAGCGGTGATTCAAAGGGATCATCCTGTCGACCAAATTTTGGGTGACATTAGTAAGGGAGTAACTACTCGATCTAGATTAGTTAATTTTTGTGAGCATTACTCCTTTGTCTCTTCTATTGAGCCTTTCAGGGTAGAGGAGGCCTTGCTAGATCCGGACTGGGTGTTGGCCATGTAGGAGGAGCTCAACAACTTCAAGCGCAATGAAGTTTGGACACTGGTGCCTCGTCCCAAGCAAAATGTTGTGGGACCCAAGTGGGTGTTCCGCAACAAACAGGACGAGCACGGGGTGGTGACGAGGAACAAGGCTCGACTTGTGGCAAAAGGGTATGCCCAAGTCACAGGTTTGGACTTTGAGGAGACGTTTGCTCCTGTGGCTAGGCTAGAATCAATTCGTATCTTGCTAGCATATGCCGCTCACCATTCTTTTAGGTTGTTCCAAATGGATGTGAAGAGCGCTTTCCTCAACGGGCCAATCAAGGAGGAGGTGTACGTGGAGCAACCCCCTGGCTTCGAGGATGAACGGTACCCCGACCATGTGTGTAAGCTCTCTAAGGCGCTCTATGGACTTAAGCAAGCCCCAAGAGCATGGTATGAATGCCTTAGAGACTTTCTAATTATTAATGCTTTCAAGGTTGGGAAAGCCGATCCAACTCTTTTTACAAAGACATGTGATGGTGATTTGTTTGTGTGCCAAATTTATGTCGATGACATAATATTTGGTTCTACTAACCAAAAGTCTTGTGAAGAGTTTAGCAGGGTGATGACGCAGAAATTTGAGATGTCGATGATGGGCGAGTTGAACTACTTCCTTGGGTTCCAAGTGAAGCAACTCAAGGACGGCACCTTCATCTCCCAAACGAAGTACACGCAAGATCTGCTAAAGCGGTTTGGGATGAAGGACGCCAAGCCCGCAAAGACTCCGATGGGAACCGACGGACACACCGACCTCAACAAAGGAGGTAAGTCCGTTGATCAAAAAGCATACCGGTCCATGATAGGTTCTTTGCTTTATTTATGTGCTAGTAGACCGGATATTATGCTTAGCGTATGCATGTGTGCTAGATTTCAATCTGATCCTAAGGAGTGTCACTTAGTGGCGGTGAAGCGAATTCTGAGATATTTAGTCGCTACGCCTTGCTTCGGGCTCTGGTATCCAAAGGGGTCTACCTTTGACTTGGTTGGATACTCAGACTCCGACTATGCTGGATGTAAGGTCGATAGGAAGAGTACATCGGGGACGTGCCAATTCTTAGGAAGGTCCCTGGTGTCATGGAACTCTAAGAAACAAACTTCTGTTGCCCTATCCACCGCTGAGGCCGAGTATGTTGCCGCAGGACAGTGTTGCGCACAACTACTTTGGATGAGGCAAACCCTCAGGGACTTTGGCTACAATCTGAGCAAAGTCCCACTCCTATGTGACAATGAGAGTGCTATCCGCATGGCGGAAAATCCTGTTGAGCACAGCCGCACAAAGCACATAGACATCCGGCATCACTTTTTGAGAGACCACCAGCAAAAGGGAGAGATCGAAGTGTTTCATGTTAGCACCGAGAACCAGCTAGCCGATATCTTTACCAAGCCTCTAGATGAGAAGACCTTTTGCAGGCTGCGTAGTGAGCTAAATGTCTTAGATTCGCGGAACTTGGATTGAATTGTAGCATACATGTGTTTATGCCTTTGATCATGTTCATTCTGCATTTTGTTGCTTATTGTGGTGCTCAAGTTGTACAAACACTCCCTGGACCTCATAAGTCCTTTTTGCAAGTGATGCACACATTTAGGGGAGATGTGCTACAACTTGACCCTTTGAGACTAACCATCTGCTTGAGTTTGCTTGATTTAGTCTTGAAGGTGGATTGAAAGGGAAAGGTGAACTTGGACCATGCAAGACTTCCACTGCACTCCGATGAGAGGGTAACTTATTCCAAGTTCATCTCTATGATCTTATTGCCTTTGGACTCTTAATTGAAGATTTTGGTGAGGCAATGGGGTTAAAAGGCCAAGATTGATCCCGTTTTGGTGCTTGATGCCAAAGGGGGAGAAAATAAAGGGCCAAAGCAATAGATGGATCAGCTACCACTTGAGAAACTTTGATAATAGTAGAATAGAGCTTTTGGTTTGTCAAAACTCTTGTATTGTCTCTTTTGTCAAAAGTTGGCCTCTTGTGGGGAGAAATGTTGATTATGAAAAAAAGGGGAAGTTTTTGAAATCTTTGATCAATCTCTTTTGGAATGACTCTCTTTATGCTTCAACATGTGTGTTTGACTTAGAGATAGAGATTTGAGTTTGATTTGCAAAAACAAACCAAGTGGTGGCAAAGGATGATCCATATATGCCAAAATTGAATCAAAATCAATTTGAGTTTTATTTGAAGTGATTTTGCACTTGTTCTAGTTGCTTTATGTTGTGTTGGCATAAATCACCAAAAAGGGGGAGATTGAAAGGGAAATGTGCCCTTGGGCCATTTCTAAGTATTTTGGTGATTGAGTGCCAACTCAAGTGCTTAAATGTGAATTCATGCCATGGATGAATAAAGTGCAAATCAAGAGCAAAGGTATGTTTCTAAGTCTTAGTACATTGGTTTTGTGTACTAATATACTTGTCTAAGTATTGGAAACAGGAAGAAAAAGAAAAGAAAAGAGTTGGGTGTGTACAGCCAGAAGGCTGCTTCGGTCTGGAGCACCGGACTATCCGGTGGTGCACCGGACAGTGTCCGGTGCGCCAGGCTGCCTCGGCCGAAGAGGCCCCTCTCGGGAATTTGCTGACGGCGTACGGCTAAAATTCACCGGACTGTCCGGTGTGCACCGGACTGTCCGGTGAGCCAACGGTCGGCCGGGCCAACGGTCGGCCGCGGATTCTGCGCGCGACACGTGGCCAAGCCAACGGTCGGAAGGGGGCACCGGACTGTCCGGTGTGCACCGGACATGTCCGGTGCGCCAACCGCTCCCAGATCTGCAACGGTCGGCTTCGCCATTTAAGGAAAGGAATCGGGCACCGGACACTGTCCGGTGTGCACCGGACTGTCCGGTGCGCCCGATGACAGAAGGCAAGGATGGCCTTCCAGATTTGTTCTCAACGGCTCCTAGCTGCCTTGGGGCTATAAAAGGGACCCCTAGGCGCATGAAGGAGAACACCAAGCATTCCTACAACATTCCTAAGCACCAAGACATCGATCTCGCACATTCGTTTCATTGTGATAGCATATAGAGCTCTTGTGGAGTTGTGAACTCTTTAAGTTGTGTTGCGAGCTCTTGTTGCGACTTGTGTGCGTGTTGTTGCTCTGATCTTTTGAAGTCTTGTGTGCGTTGCTCATTCCCCCTTGCTCTGTGTTTCTTTGTGAACTTCAATTGTAAGGGCGAGAGGCTCCAAGTTGTGGAGATTCCTCGCAAACGAGATTGAGAAAAAGCAAGCAAAACACCGTGGTATTCAAGTGGGTCTTTGGACCGCTTGAGAGGGGTTGATTGCAACCCTCGTCCGTTGGGACGCCACAACGTGGAGTAGGCAAGCGTTGGTCTTGGCCGAACCACGGGATAAACCACTGTGTCATCTCTGTGATTGATCTTTTGTGGTATTGTGTTTTGTTGAGACTCCTTTCTAGCCACTTGGCAATCATTGTGCTAACACTTAACAAGTTTTTGTGGCTATAAGTTTAAGTTTTTACAGGATCACCTATTCACCCCCCCCCCCTCTAGGTGCTCTCACATCTCCATATTATGCTCAGGCCAATGGACAGGCCGAGTCTAGTAATAGGACATTGATTAATTTGATAAAAAAGAAGATATCTGATAATCCTAAACATTGGCATAAGATTTTGTCCGAAGCTTTATGGGCTCATAGAATATCTAAACATAGTGCTACTAAAGTATCTCCTTTTGAGCTTGTCTATGGGCAGGAAGCAGTATTGCCTGTGGAAATAAGTTTGAATGTTGTCAGGTTCGCCAGACAAAATGATCTAACTGTCACTGATTATTATAATTCAATGATGGATAATATTGATGAGGTGACCGACAAGAGGGTGATAGCTTTGGGAGCAATAGAAAAGGACAAGATTATGGTAGCCAGGGCCTACAACAAGAAGGTCAAAGCAAAGTCATTTCAAGTAGGAGATCTGGTGTGGAAAACCATCTTGCCTCTAAGGAATAAAGACCGGAAGTTTGGAAATGGTCGCCAAGCTGGGAGGGTCCTTATAAAGTAAAGCAGGTGATGTCTGGTAACACCTATTTGCTACAAACATTACAAGGCAAGGATTTACCAAAGGCTTTGAATGGGCGTTTCCTCAAACAGTACCATCCTAGTATGTGGCAAGATACCTAAGAGAACCGATGTGATCACATCGAGTTAGTTGTTTTTGGTTCGCCCAGCTCCACCAAAAGGCAGGGGGGCATATGTTTGAACCATAAAAGAGCCGGCGGACGGTCCGGCCCTGAGGCCGGACGGTCCGCGGTCCGGACAGTCCACGCCTGTGGGCCGGACGGTCCGCGCGTGCGCAGAACAGATTAGGGTTCCGAGTTTTGTGCTACGGTTGTTAGCTAGATTCGCGGAATTAGCTCGGAATCAGTTGTGTAAAGGGTCCAGTCCCCCTCCTCTATAAATAGAGAGGTCTACGGCCGATTTGTAATCATCAATCGAACCAATACAACTTCTATTCGTATTTATTTCCAGTACAATTAGGAGTAGTTCTAGTCTAGTTCTAGTTTAGCCTCTCAATCCCAAATTCTTCGCCTCTCTTCGACTCTACGCCGATTAGAGGAGTCTAGGTCGGCCGGTCCGAGCCTAGACAACCCCTAGGATCTCTCCTCCCCGACGGGGTCCCTCCCGGGAGCGAGATCCAGGTGCCGCCGGTGATCTTCCGCCGCCCCTGCGCACGCGCGGACCGTCCGGCCCCAGGGCGCGGACCGTCCGGCCGTCAGGCAGGAAACCCTAGCCCCTGTGCCAGGTCGCGGACCGTCCGGCCCCAGGCCGCGGACCGTCCGCACCTGACCAGAGAGTACCGCCGCCGGTTCTTCTTGAGTATTTGGCGCTCCAAAAAAGCGTCAACAATAATAAATTGAATCTATAAATTTGATATGAAATATATGTAGTAATCGTGGTCTGAAACAAAAATAAACTCAGATACTTGAATTTTAGCAAGTCCCGATCAGAATTCATGCAAATCGATAGCTAAAACTACCGATGAAATGACAACGCCTAGCACTGAATTTTAGCAAAGTCCCCATCTGAATTCATGCAAGTCGATAGCTAAAACTACCGATGGAATGACAACGGCTAGGCGGCTAGCACTGAATTTTACAACTTGATCAAGCAACGGAAGGGTGGTGACTGGTGCACCGATGGAATGAGGCAGGCAGACATGCAGTGGCAGGTTATATTGCCTTATTCAGAAGAGAAGCACACGCAGCTGGGCAGCTCACATCACATCGCCGCCACTTGGCTCGCTGTCGCTGGCCAGGTGATGGCGATGGGGCTAGTCACCTTATGCTCGCCGTCGCTCCACACGATGGACCCGAACGTGTACTTGTCGGGCACGCTCCACATGCGTCGCGACGTGAAAGTGATCTCGTACGCCTGCGTCTTCTGCGTCGCGCTGAACCGTAGCTTCCGTGGGTTCACCGTCACGCGCACGCCGGCCGGGCTGGTGACGCTGGCCCAGTACGTGGCCCTGGCGCTGCTCCCGACGTTGCGCACGACGCGGCGCTGCGTGACGGCGTCCCTGGTGGAGTTGAGTACCACAGAGAAGGCAGGGTAGTTGTGGTCGCCGACGGAGGCCTTGCGCTTCGAACAGTCGACCGCGGGGTCGTCTTTCGTCCTGAACACGGCGATCTGCTCGGCGGTGTAACCGATCGCGCACAGGAAGGAGAGGTACTCGTCGGCGCCGGCGTCGTACACGAGGCCCGGGTCGACCGCGCGGTCCGGGTCCACGTGTCCGGCCCCGCGCACGAACGGCGTCGACGCCTTGCCGGTGGACATGTCCTTGATGATGTCCCCGGCGTTGTCGACGTTGTACGCGGTGGTCATCATGGCGGACTTGACCGCGGCGGGGCTCCAGTCCGGCCGCGCCTGCCGGAGCAGCGCGGCGATGCCGCTCACGTGCGGGCACGACATGGACGTGCCGGAGATGATGTTGTACTTCACCCGCCTCGGGTCGCTGCCGAGCTGCGACGGCGAGTTCTCGCCGGTCCACGCGGCTAGGATGTCGACACCAGGGGCAGTCACGTCCGGCTTGAGGATCTCGGGCGCAAGGAGGTTTGGGCCCCTGCTCGAGAACGACGCCATTCTCGGTGACGAAGGCGTCCGGCCGACGACGGTGCCATGGAACTCGATCGTCGCGACAGGGGGTGACGCATTCGATCTTATGTACTTCTTGATGCTCTCGGCGTCGGCAAACTTGACGGCTGTTGCAGGGAGGATGTGAGCGGTAGTCAGGGCCTGCTCGCCGAAGCTTTCGTCGCTCACGAGGATTGCTCCGGCGCCACCTGCTTGTTTGACGGCCTCGCCTTTCGCTGCTCGGCCATTCACGCCGGGGTCGCACACCACAATCTTCCCGGCGACCATGCTAGCATTGAGCTTGCCGGCTTCGCAGACTTGCGAGCCCACGTCCTTGCCGTATACTAGCGGTATCTTGGCTTTGCCAAGCGGCGCGCCGGCGTAGATCGAAGTGCCGGTGGATGTCTCGCCGTTGCCGAGGACGACGCTCGCTGGGAACCTGCGGTTTATGGTTGACGCGCCAACCGTCAAGAACCAGGGCGCGACGTTGACGGTGGTGAACTCTCCTGGGCCGAAGTTTCCCGAAGATACAGAGACGGTGATGCCGTTGCGCACGGCTCTGAACGAACCGACGGCAATGCCATCTTTGTAGAACTTTCTTGGCTTGGGCTTTGAGGCGCCGAGCGAGACGGAGATGACATCGACCCTGTCAGTGATGGCCGCCTCAAACGCCATGAGGATGTCGGAGTCAGAGCACCCGTGTTTCCAGCATGCCTTGTAGGCGGCAATGCGCGCGCCCGGGGCCACGCCGATGGCCTTGCCCTTGGCGTAGTTGAAGAAGGAAGCGTCCACCCCGGCCGAGCCGGCAGCGGTAGAGGCGGTGTGCGAGCCGTGGCCTTGGGTGTCCAGCGGCGACAAGGACTCCCCCGCCTCACTAAAGGCGGCCACGCCCATGCGCTGCTGCATGCCCTGGTAGAAGAACCTGGCGCCGACGAGCTTGTTGTTGCAGTACGCGGAGCCGTTGAAAGACGGCGTGGAGACGCAGGTGCCCCGGAACTTGCTTGGCGGTGGCGGCAGCGACGCGTCTGCGGCGAAGGACGGGCGGTCCATGGGGTAGATGCCGCTGTCGATGACGCCAATGACGACGTCCGCGGCGCCGTTGGACCTCGGGAGGAGCCCCGACGACGGGGAGAGGCCGAGGAAGGACGGCGTCAGCGTGGTGTGCGGCTGCAGCGTCTCGTCGGGGACGACGGCGAGGACGGAGTGCTGGGACGCGAGGTGCGCGGCCTGGCGCTCCGTGAGCCGCGCCGCGAAGCCAGTCGCGGCGTGCGCGTACCCGTAGAACACCAGCGGCGCCGGGCGCAGCAGGTGCGCCGGCAGGCTGTCGTGCAGGAAAGAGGTGTATGAGCGGGAGAGCAAGCGCGGGCGTGTCGACCGTGGCGCGTGCTCCGCCGCGACGTGCACGATGTAGGAGGACAGGGACTCCTCCTCGGCCGCTGCCGCCGCCGCGGCGGTGACAGAGCTGGCAGCGAGGAGGAGGCAGAGGCACACCACGCCGGCTAGCCCAGCCATTGTATGTCTCAAGGTGACAATGAGAATACGAGTGAGCAGTGGCGTCGCGGTGGCGCCGATAAGTAGGCGAGGCGATTGGGTTGGTGGTTACATTGCATGGACACGGCGCCTGGCGCAGTGTGGGATCAGATCACCACGGCAGCCATGCGCGCCGCGCCAACTCTGGGAATAAAGCTGAGACTCGTTCTGATTATTCAACTCTGCTCATGGGAGGCGTTCTGATTATTGTATGAGGAGGCCTGGTGCCCCGCTGCATGTTGCCAAATGATCACGCTCTCGTGCTGGTTTTTCCTCTGTTTTCTGAAGGCGTCGTTGCCTACCTGCTTAATGACAATCTCTGAAAAGACGGAGCAATAATGGCGACCGTTAAATTTACGTTTAATCTCTCCCATCTCACTTTCATTATTCATGCTGAGTTAAACATAAAATTAGCAATCACACAGCCGCGTGGGGCTCATGGGCATCGGGGAGCAGGAAGAAAGGGCATGGAAGAAGACAGGGAAATAGGAAAGGGAAGAGAAGGACATGGGTATTATAGTAATTTATTCTTTTTATCTTATGATATATTTTGTCAAATGGGTCACAAAAATAACTCGGTTTCACCAAGACACCAATAGAGTTGCTCATGAGGTTTAAACAAAAAAAAAACTTTAGTGTTAAAGCTGGGTTGTACCAAATGAAGTCTTACTCTGCTTGTGGCAAACATAGGAATAGTTCTTTCTCTTTCTTTTTCTCTTCTTTTTATTGATTGTAAAAGTACCAGGTTCTAACCTTTTCTTTTCGCTTTCTAATAAAATGCGCAGTAGGGGTTTCCCCCTCCTGATCCTTCAAAAAAGTCTTACTCTGCAATTCGCACTATTTGGAACTGAATTTACGCTTCCTAGATGATGGTGTTTTGGCTATGGAAGGCATTCATCAGAGAAGGAATCCAAAAAAAAAAAAACAACAACAACAACTATACACTTTAGTGCCATGGATAACAAATACTATTGTGCCCGCTATAAGCTAGTAGTAGTAGCTAAGAAATTCATGTGGTGGATGGGTACAAGAATCAGTGCCAGATCTCTGGAAACTAATTTGCTAATTGAAATCAGAGTGTTTACCTCATGTGGTTTGTTCCGATGTATAGAAAACTCTGCCCACGTGTGCCTCGTTCTCGACATTCAACTGCTGGCAGGCATGTTGCATTGTCCGCAAGCCAACACTTCCTATGTCTATACGCAGGGCTGGATCTGAGGGGCGATCCTTCAAGTATATACTTAAGTATAACAGTTATTTAATTAATTAATTTAAATATTGTTTGTTTAGTTGGTTTAACCGTCTAATGTTACTGCGTGCTAAGTATATGTTATCTTACTCATGCAACGTAAAGTGGTTACTTCAGTTCCTAAATCAGGACCCAGAACAGAATACGTCTACAAAACCATCGTCGTTCTTCATAAAAGCTTTTGCCTAGTGTCCCTAAAATCTCAGGCACGCCCTGTCTATACGCCTCCATGTTTTAACATGTGCGTTGGGCAAAATAATTGTTTTGGATGTAAGATAAAAAAAACCTGGTATGTGAACGTGATAATTTCATGATATAATCATTAAATGGAAGTGATCTAAAGCGAGGTATCTTATTCATCATAAGAAAAAAAAACAAATCAGAACATAATTAGGTACACTTAATCCACCACCTAGCACTTAATTGGCATCTGTACTTTTTTTACTCGGTCTTTATTGCCAGTCTAGGATCAATGTAACGTTCTCTTTTTATTTAAATGCTTAAAGGGGGTAGAGCTCTTTATCTTAAAATCATTCTTCAATAATCAAACAAACAAAGATAAAAGGGATTGCAATAGTCAACTAAGTACCGATGAACTCAATCACTATAGTGCACCATTTATATTTGACAATGACATTGCTTCAGTCTTATGTTGGATCCATTTATGGCCCTCTTGTGCATTTTTTTTACCTGATACTTTGTGCATATTAAAAAAATAAACATGTAAATTTTATGAATCACAATTTGGATCTCAATATACTCCATATGATAGGCTACCACAATAAACTTTATGCCATCGACTTAAGGTGAAAATGATGTGACACTTAAAACTTAATAATGCATACAACATCTTAAACTTATATGATTCTATTTTAATTCTAGACTAATCTTTCAGCATTTTTAGAACAAAATAAACTTAACTTATATTTGTTAAGTGTGTCCTCAACAATTGGTTAACAGAACCGGAACGGGTTAACCTTAACCACGCGTCATTGATCGGGGCCACTTAACCATGGTTGCAGGCTTGCAGCCCCCGATCACTATAAACGTCTAGACGATAGGGCCTGTGGGATTAGGGTTTGAACATAGCTAATTGTGTTGGCTAAACCGGTGGCTCCTTAATCCCTTTTATATAGCGCTTATCGTTCTAAGGGATAAGGGATGGAGAGTATCTTTTTTTAAAAGAGACATTCTATTCGACGAGACATACTTTATTTGCTTTCACAAAAAAAAATGTTATTAATGTTTTCAATATACCAGAAATCAAGGCAGTCAGTAATGATAGAAAAAGAATAAAAAATAGAGAAACCTCATTGAAATTATGACGCTATCGTTTAGTCTTATATTTGGAGGGAGGACTAGAACGTCTCGTTAATGAAGAGATAAATAAATACATGTCAATAGAATATAATACAGACAACAAATTTTGCCTAATTCAGAACGACGAGCAAAGCAAAGGTCAATACGAGCAACATGGTTGAATTAGGCAAAGAGAAGCAGAATCCAGCATTTACAAGTCAAATAGTAACCAATGCAATAGCCACTGACTCCTTACACCAATTTGCCTAATTCATCTGTATCTTTCTCAATTCTCGGTACATCGGGTATAAGGAGAATCCCAGCTATATGAACTCGAGTTCATTCGGTGTCGCTAAGCATGCAGACATCAGCCATTGGGTTTCGCTGTCTAAAATGGACACCGGTGTTTGGGCTGACACCAAGGTTCAGGTTACATCAGATCTACCTAGTTCTTCATGCCCTTGTTCCTGATACTATTCAACTTTTGCTAATTCTTTATGCGCTTGTCCCTGGGAGTGACCAGGTCAGTTGAATCTGTCGCATCCTGCAGATCAAGCATTGATTGAGATCTCATGACAGCTGAGAACTGCTGGGGTGGACGAGGTGCAGGCGGAGAAGCAAAAACACCCATGACACTGCTGGGCCTTCTGTGCGGACGACGGGAAGATGGCTTCTGGCAGCGGTTATGTTCATCGTCGCTACCACTGTTGCTTCCTGAGCTGCTTGTGGCAGCAGGCGATATAGCCATCCTTACGCAGTTTGTGGGGCTGCCAATCGCATCATCTTCGGGGAATACCTCTTTATTCTGTGGTTTGCCCCATTTGAGACTGAATGGAAGAAGACCTTTGCGCTTCCTAGGGGATGGTCTTTCTTGCTTCGGAAGCTTTTTCAGCGGAGAAGGTACTACGGCACCTTGAAGCTTTGCAAGAGATCCAGACTTTCCATTATAGAACTTGCATACCCCTTTCCTGCCATGTGTAAGAACAATGATCAACAAAATGGAAGACTAATATAATTTTGAAATATAATTTATAAAGTCATAACCAATATAAATCTAATAATAACAATTTAAGGACTGAGCAGAGAAATGAGCAGTCCTCAGCCTGCTCACAGCGAAAAAACAGACAAAAAATAAGTTGCCAACTCCAAAACAAAGACAAATAACTAGATTTTTTAGTGCTGTAGATAACAAAATAAGATAGATGCTAACAAATTTATGTGGACTAAGAATGTCCTGTCTGTTTGATCCTGTGCTTGGGTTAATACATGTTGTCCCAACCGCACTGTGCTGGAAATCTACATGAACAAATATCTGCTTCCATTACAAGGTACAGCATTCCAGGTAGCCATAAGTGTTAAGAGCCTACACACTATATTAAGCAACTAAGGAATGTTACGATTATAGAAAAAGAAAATGAACTTTTAAGTTTATAACTTTATATGATCAAGAGCATGTGTCCTGATAGACTATAGTTGTACGAATTATCAAATATGTCCAACAATATGCTCAAAGAGATGAATGTGTTCAGGTGATTCCACACACAAACCATGAAACAAGTTTTCACAATATCACATAGTTTAACAAAACAACAAAGAATCCCTTGCCAGAGATTACATATGCATCTGCCAATCCCAGAGCTTGCAGCCTTACACAGGCCCTACCTAACCATCAGGCAGTAAGGTTTTGGAACCAAGAACAACCAAGTTATACCGGATTTACGATAGACATTGATCTGTTTCACTTGCTATGAATATGCAAAATGAATGGAAAACTACTTCCGTCAGAACGTATACAAGCAGCTCTAGTGTCTAACAGAAAAAATTTCATCACTCAAGGGCATATGTTTTGAGCACATAAAAGCTTTGATAATACCAGGAGTCTATGGGAATACAATCTGGCTATGTCGCTTAGTATTTGGACTGAACAACTAATATATTGAAATATCGAATCCAGTTTTCCACTGAACTAGTAGGACAGACCCTCGCAGTTTCACGGGCGTGTGTGGGCTAGAGGTTCGAGTATATGGCGCATGTGGGTCCAGAGTGGTCACATGACATGAAATATGACGACACTGGACACACAGACGTGGTCAAGAGGGGAGGTTCCTGGCTTAGGGTTGACCAACAAGGACGTCGGTCTTCTAAGGGGGGTAGATTGTGATATCCTGACCCCAATGGATGATGATATTCAGACCTAAGGCTTAATAAAATTAATAGAGTACTCATACCAACAAGATGTATCTTCTTTTTTGGAAGTAGACGGCCACAACAGTTTGTCAACTACAACAGCATTTGGTAAAATCACAATAAAATATAATACTAATGAAAATAATGTCACAAGAATTATATAGTGTTTTGTGCCTAGTCCAACATACTGCTCCGATTATACATCCATGTGTCATAATAAGATAACTATAAGGAACTCTACAAAAAAAGTAGACACACAATCTTCCTGTCTTAATTAGAAAGCAAAACTCTATAAGATAGAAAGAAACATAACTTTATAATGCAATTAGGCTTTATCGGAGAAATACTAGAGTAATTGATGCATGTTTTTTATCATTGATACCCACTACTCTCCTTAGAAAGCCTAAATGAAAACTTAGGTTCATATCATTGACATTGCGCAGTCAAGTAGATCACAGAGCATTTGAAGGACTAGATCAAAGTTTGCAGGCCCCACTGAACAACTAGCGCTAAAACATAAACATAGGTATCCAGCGCCTCCACTGAATTATTCGATACCAATTCTCTTTTCTCAAACACGCAGTGATCCCAATTTATTACAAGCAACACGAGAGATTCATCACAGACTTAAGCCCTGTTTGGTTTTACCCTAGTTAAACATTAGCAATGGGGTGTTTGGTTCCCAGCAAAAAGACATGAGTACCCTTTTAATTTGGTGCCAGTATTAAAAATTATGGATATCCAGATCAATCACCCAGTATTAGCTGCCATTGTCTGGGGTTAAAGAGACAAAAAGATAATAGAATCTAGGCTCTAACTAAAGTATATTTAGTCCACTAGTTGGTCTGTTTGGTACAGGATAGCTAAAGTTTATCTAGTCCACTAGTTGATCTGTTTGGTTCAAGATAGCTAAAGTTTATCTAGTCCAATAGCTGATTTGTTTGGTCGAAGATAGCTAAAGTTTAGTGAATAATGATTATCCGGGTTAATCCAAACCGGACCTTATAGGAAAGCTAAATACCTGTTGATGCCAGGCAGTTAAGGGAGCAAACTTGTCAGCGTGCCAAACGGGACACAGGCGAAGGCTGGCACAGGTGCGCTACCGGACGGACAGGACAAGGAATTGGGTCGCCGAGTCCGTAGGCCCAATTCTCTTTTTCCATCGGACAAATGGTCCATGTAAGCCCATGAGTGGCAGTAGCAGTAGTTAAGGAGAGAGGGGGAGAGAAACAAACTATCGAATATTTTGGAGAATCAATACTAACTCTGCTCCTTCCTCTGCAATTCTGTTCTTCCTCTCCTTTCTGTTCGTAGCCAGTAGAGTAGTTGTAAAAATTGGTATCGGATACTTGTGGATCTCCGGGCACGCCGTCCGTGAAGATGTTCAATGCAACGCCTCCCAGCCTGACGGAGGCGCTGGAGGCGCAGGCGAGCACCCTGGAGACGCAATCCTAGCTGCTCCAACAAATTTGTGATCGCCTAGATGCCCAGGATCTACATTGGGACGTGCTTCAACGATCGGTGGCAACCAACGCCAACGCCATCTCGGCTCTCACCACGGCGGTGGCAGCCACCGATCCGGCTTCAGTGCTCGTGGATCTCACCAGGGAGTTGAAGATGGAATTGACGTCCCAAGTGGAATAACAGGTGACCCAGTTCCAGTCCCGGTCGTGGGAGCGCATCGATGCGGTGGACAGTGCCTTGTCCACTCGTGTGGCGGCGTTGGAGCTGGTTACATCGTCGCTCGACGCCTGGAGACCCGGCATCAAACACTCGGCACGCGTGATCCAGTCATCCGTCGACTCGCTCTGTTCCGAGGTGTCCCATCTGGGATATCGCGTGGATCGTCTTCAACCACCATCGCCTACTCTTCGCCTGGTAGTGGTATCCTTGGTCCTTAAGCGTCGACGGTGGAGTGCCCGGCGGCTACCACGGTGTTCGTCGACGGCCCAAATATGCACCGCGATGTTCACCAACGTCGAGAGGACAGCCATGGGTATGTCTATGCCCATGGCCTACTCCTGTCCAATGGTACGCCTTCTGGTTTCGACCCGTTTCATCCAACTGTTCCTCCACCTTGGCATGATCGTTTCGATAGTGCTATGCATGATTCCTTTGCTCCTACACTGGGTCAATTACCTGAAGTGCCTTTTCTCACTTTTGACGGTGATAATCCCAAATTATGGCAGAAAAGATGTGCGGATTATTTTTCCATGTACTCAGTTGATCCTTGGGTTTAGATACATATAGCCACCATGCACTTTTCTGGCGCAGCGCCGCGCTGGCTGACTGGCTCCAGTCAGTAGAATATCAACTGAATCATGTCACCTGGGTCGAATTTGGCCACATGGTCGCTGAACGTTTTGGCAAGGACCAACATTAAGTGCACATTAGACACTTGTTTCATATTCGTTAGTCTAACACAGTCTCTGATTATGTCGAGCGTTTGTCTTAGCTCATCGATCAACTCTGTGCATATAATCATAATGCTCATCCTGTGTTCTATATTATTTGTTTTCTTGATGGTCTCAGAGATGATATTAAATCCGTTGTTATGCTTCAGCGCCCAAAGGATCTGGATACTGCTTTTGTTTTGGCTAAATTGCAGGAGGAGGTCGGTGATTGGCGTCGCGATTCCAGGAAGCCTGAAAGCTCCTTTCCTCACAAGGCCTTCTCCAAGACCCCTTTTCCACTGCCATTACCTCCCAAGGCATCTTCATCCAAGCAAGATGATTCTGCTCCAGTTAGCGTCTCTCAAGCTCGGTCAGCTGATGATAAGCTCGCGCCCTTGATGGCTTATCGTAAGGCCAAGGGGTTATGTTACAAGTGTGGGCTACCGTATACCAGAGGCCATCGTTGTGCAGACTCAGTTCAATTACATGTTGTGGATGAACTCTGGCAACTCTTCCAACTTCCAATCAATGAGGATGAGAGCTCTTCTGAATAACTGAATGCAATCTGTTTATCCCAGGCAGAAGTGGAGGGTGTCGCTGCCCCAAAAACAGTTCAGTTCATCGGTCAAATTCAGGGTATGGAGCTATTAGTCTTACTGGATTCAGGGAGTTCCCACTCCTTTTTAAGTGCTCAAGTGGCAGCTCATGTCCATGGCCTTACTCCTCTGCAACGACCCTTGACGGTGCAAGTAGCAAATGGGGCTCAACTGCAGTGTACTCACGAACTCACCAATGCAGTTTGGTCGCTATCAGGGTGTGACCACTTCTAGTCTGCGGGTCTTACCACTGCAGAAATAAGACTTAATTGTGGGCATGGATTGGCTTGAAAAATTCAGTCCTATGATGGTGAATTGGGCAGACAAGTGGTTGATGATTCCTTACAACGGTTCTACGGTCTAATTGTTTGGTCTCCAGTCTGCCAAGGGCCAAAATGCAGTCATTGAACTATGTAATTTGTCTGCATTGCCAGACAAGGACCAGTCGGTGTTCTCTACCTTACCAGCTGAATTACAAGCACTAGTCAGCCGATTCCATTCTGTATTTGCACTTCCTGCAGGCCTTCCTCCAGTCCGAGATTGTGATCATCTGATGTCTCTCTTGCCCGGTGCTCAACCATTTAATAGGAGGCCTTACAGATATGCACCAGCTCTGAAGACTGAAATTGAACGCCAAGTACAAGAGATGTTGTCGTCAGGCATTATTCAGCGCAGCAACAGTGAGTTTTCTTCTTCAGTCATATTGGTGAAAAAGATGGATGATTCCAAGACCAAAGACCAAAGAATCCACATTACGAGGTGACGTTCGATTATGAAGAGCACGAATGCCTAATCCCCCCAAACCACAGTGAATGCAAGACACCAGAAAGAATTGACTAGAAACGTAAATCGCAACAGTTCCCCATCTGATCACTCCGAACGAGACAAGAATGTGATGTGAACAACACCCTTGATATCCAAACCGAAGAAACAAACGGTGGACCAAAAACCAAACTAATCCGCTCGAATTACTCCAAGACCTCCCCTGCTTCAACAGAGAATCAGGAATCTGCGTATGCAACGCACATTCCCCAACTGACACCGATCAAGAACCAATCTCTTGGAATGCGTTAGCCCAACCAAACCCAAGAAATCACCAAAAATCCCTGGGAGAAACGAGATCAGCGGGATAAAGAAGAACCGCCTGTAGCCACATTACCCCCGAATCCCCCAAAGGAGTCGCGCGAATAAGCTGACAAGGCCGATCAAGATCCGTTCCCTGTGGCGAAATGGGGGCTCACCTGGAGGGCAGGGCCTCCTGGAGCGCGTCCATGGTGTCGAAAGCGGAGCCCTTGTATGAGCTCTGCACCTCGCCGTCGCCGCCCTCGACCTCCTCGCCGTCCCACTCCCACTGCGCCGCCGCCGCGGGGCTGTCGCTGTCCCGTCCCACCGAGGACGAACCGCCGCGCCCGCGCCCCGCCGCCGGCGGCGGCGAGGCCGCGTAGCCGCAGCGGGCGACGTGGCCGAACCTAGGGGCGCCGCCGCCCACCCCGCGCCCGCTCTGCAGTGCGATCGACATGGCTCGCGCTTCTCTCGCGGCCTCGCCTCACATGCAAGTTGCAACGGAAGAAGCAGCAGCAGCCTCTTGTTTCTTCCGCTATCGCTCGCCTTCGCACGCGCACGCCGCGCACGGGTACCAAAAGAATAGGGGAGGCCTAGGACCAGTTTTATATGGAGGCACGGGGCAGGGTTCGTGTGGTATTTATCTATCTTTTTTTGGGGAAAAAGGGAGTATAACTTTTGAAGGTTGTTTTTATTTTTTTCACGTTTTTTTTATTTTAAAATTTCCTTTTCTTCTTGAAATTATAATGCTACGAGTGAAGTGAAGAACAAAATGGATATGTTGTAGATGTAGGTGCATTTGACTATAAGCTTACAAAGTTGTAAATGTTGATTTATTATGAAACTAAATAAATTGTGCAATTTAGACCAAAGTGAGTACTACCTAAACCAAAAAAAAAACTCCCTTACATGCTGTATTGGATCTATCCTAAGTCAAATATCTATATTTGTAACTACCGATTTTTTAAGGAAAAAAACTTATATAGATTCATGGCATATGATTTATGTTTTTAGATTTTCTATGAAAAATACTTTCACAATATATAATTCATAGATTTTCTAAACAAAAAGTTTGTTCCGGTTAAAAAACTGAAGCGCGCGGGCGCGCACGCACACGAGCGAGCATCCGTACGTGTACATGTATCCGCGCTCGTCGGAAAAGGTGGGTGGTCCAGAACCCGGTGCACCGCTCCACGCACGCCCGTCCCCTAACAGCCAACAGAGACCTAACCCGGCCAACAAACTCACGCGAAAGTTGCGACGAGATTATTATGAGTATCATTATAATCTTGGACGTACACGTACGTACGTACAGAAACAATAGCGAGTGAGAGATTTGGATGGATCCCCGCACGCGCCCGCAGACGTCACCTAATATAATGAACAATGCGGGGGCGGCCGGAATCAATGAATCATCAGTAACGGAGTAGAAATCATATCATGTCAGGGAAGAAACGAAACAGCGGGACACACACGCACGCATGGGGATAGATCACTGCGTGGCGACGAGCTGCACGCCTCGGACGGCGAGCGCGGCGAGCGGGCCGATGGCGAGGGAGTTGATGTAGGTGCAGGGCTCGGTGTAGGAGGAGTTGCCGCGCTTGTCCACGAAGCCGTCGTTCTTGTCGGGCCCGCCGACGATGGCGCCGGTGAGCTCGTTTGGGTTGGGCTTGTCGGGCGCCATCCAGTCCCCGAAGCTGAGGCCGCAGTTGACGTCCGTGCCGGGGGGCAGCACGGGGGTGGATGCGCCGCGGTGGTGCGGCTGCGTGGGCGGGTTGGCGCCGAAGCCCACGACGTAGGAGCTGTGCCGCGGGTTGGCGCCCAGCAGGTAGTCCATCTGCTGCCGCGCGAACTCGTGCAACCGGGCCGGGGGCAGCGGCTGGTTCCCGCACAGCACCGTCTGCCCCGTCCGCAGCAGCAGGTCCGCGTACACCACCAGCAGGAACGCCGTGCTGGTCACGTACTGCGAGTTGGCGCCGTCGCGGAGGTGGATCACGCCGCCCGGGGTGATGAACACCTGGTGGAACGCCGTGTCCGGCAGCACCGCGCACACGAAGTTGTCCGCCTGCGACTTGAAGTTCTGCGCGCCGCCCGCCGAGGTCATGTTGAACTCGGCCAGCAGCACCTGCGCGCCCGGGAACTTGAGGTCCCAGCTGAACTCGGCCACGCTCGACGAGATGGCCTCGTGGGCGATGAAGTCCGCGTACACCTGCCGCCTCGTCGCCAGGTACAGCCAGGTCGCGGCCCACAGCAGCTCGTCGTTGTAGCCCGAGTAGGAGCAGTAGAAGGGGCACTCGCCGTCGTAGCTGCCCAGGTGGCTCTTGGCGAACGTGAACAGCAGCTTCGCCTTGTTCAGCAGCTTGCGCGAGTACTTCTTGTCGTCGCGGAACACCATGGACGAGGCGGCGAACGCGGCCGACGTCTCGGCGGCGATCTCCGTCCCGGGCGTCTTCGAGTCGATCTCGTACAGCGTGCGCGGCGCCTTCATGTTCTCCGGACGCACCCAGCACTGGTGGTCCAGGTTGGGATCGCCGACCTGACGATGGTACGTGTCACGATGATCGATCGTAATTAATCCAACGCGCACGGACGCCGGCCGGCCGGCCGCTCACCTGCACCCACAGCTTGTTCTTCCTGGCGGCGCATTTCAGCAGGTAGTCGGTGCCCCACTTGATGGCCTGGTGCACGTGCTTCAGCTCCTTGGTCGACTCCAGCTCGGGCTTGAATGCCAGCGCCGTCCACGCCAGCGTCGTCACCGTGAACGCCAGCGGGAGCCCGTACTTGACGTTGTCGCCGGCGTCGTAGTATCCGCCGGTGAGATCCACCTGCTCGCGTCGGTCGATCCATCCATCCATCGGCCACATAACACATTAAGCTCTTGTCAGTGCCATACCGCTATATATGGCTGCCACTGGCAGGATATATTGTATCTTTTTTTTAATCAGTTGGGAGGACATCCCATTATATGTGTCAGTTTCGCATCAGCATCCATGAGATGAACAAGGGGCGAGGACGACCAATTAATAATGTCCATGGAAATGGAAATGGAGAAAGAAGACGACGACGAACACCACCATATCTATCACCAATTCACCATACATTGGCGAGCTTGCCGTCGTCGAGCCCGGAGTCGCCGCGCCACTTTACGCGGTTGCTGCGCGGCAGCTTCCCGGAGCGCTGCGCCTCCAGGAATATGATGGTCTTGCTGAGGGCATCCTTGTAGTCGAAGCCGCAGCCGCCGGCCAGCGCCGGTTGCAGGGCGTCGCCGGCCAGCACCAGCGCCGCGAAGGCCAGGGCGACGTGGGCGCGCATGCTGCCGTGCCTCGGTGCGCGCATGGCGGAACGGAACGACGCGAGAGGCGGGTACCGGGCCCTGGGGGGATATGGGGGGACGCCACGCCAAAGGAAGGGTCGCGCTTGGATTCAGGAGGACGGGCGAGCACCCAGGCGGTTTGCGAGGTGTTCGGCCCAGAACGAAGCCAGGTGACCGTTGCTCCTGAATCGTGATGGTTAACGCTGTAGAGCCTTTCTTTGCATGCTGCCAAGTCGCCAAAATGGGACGACCTCCTAATCAAAATGCACTAAATTTGCCAGCAAAATCATTTGAGTTTTGCACAGCTCCAGCACAAATAGCAGGTAGGGACCAAAACGATCGATCAACACTATAACTATTTTTGTTTTTATTTTTTTCTCGAAAATAAAATCGAAAACGATAACTCTAAAAAACGGAAACGGCATCGATAGTTTGAGAATATTTAAAACGAAAGTTCAATATGTTATGGTCGAAATCTAAAATACGATCAATAAACATCATAACATGTATGCTTAATTGACCTAAAAATCACATAAGTCATACATCCAATAGAAATTAGTGATAGCATATAAATATTCACAAATTCAGAAGGATAAAAACATATCTCACAAACAATTAAAGCAATATCTCATGTATACAAGTGATGACAAGCATTGCACATACATACATATAGTCAGAAAGTCACAAATCGGCACCTCACAAAATAAAACTATCTAATTTAAAACACATCAATAACCATCGAAAACCCTAAAGCAATATCACACATCAAACTATGATGCATAGAACTAGTCATATGACTTAACCTAAGAAATTTTAATACAAGGTAGAAGGTCGAAAACAAAATAAGATAATGTAATACAATAACTAAACCATCATCATGTATTTAAATAAAGCATTAGCAACTCTAGTAGCATGACTACATAATCAAGATGTGAATGATGATATGACCTTTGTGTTCTTATTGTACTCCCACTACTCGATATAGTCAATATAATTGGTGTCCTCTCCTGATCCTTCTCAAGTTATTAATAAAATTATGAATATGTGTATCAGAGCAACTCCAAACTATATACATTAGATAGATCTTGATTTTTTTTAAAAAAAATAATGAAATTAATTTTATATTTTTCTAAGTTAAGATAACATTATAAAGTTTAATTTAGATTTAATATTTTTACGAAAACATTGAATTTGTTAGCGATGATAAAATGTCCAATAAAGACAGGTTTAAATACACTAGAGTTAATAGTTAGTTGCCAAAATTAGTTGATGGCATCCAAACAGTCTTGCTCCTAGTTTAGCTATTAGCTGCTTTTAGCAAATTAACTAATAGATAGTTGTTAACTTGTTGAGCTTCCCATGAACAGTACGGCAGTACCTAGCTTGCATGCACACGCCATCTATATCTAGCTTTGCTAAAATACAAGATCGGCAGATAAGTAAAACAAAAGGGAGAACCATCAATCATCTGTATGAACAAAGCTGAACCCCGTCATTTTTCACTTGGGGCACAGAAACATGCTCTTGTTGTACAACTTTTTACTGTATCATATATTTGTCGACATGATACAGCACGCCAGCCAGCCAGGAAATGGCAAAGATGCCAAACCATATGAAAGGCATGGAGGCCTTTGCCAAGCATATGCTTTATGTTTATAGCTTACAAAGACAGTCTACCACTATAAATACAATCGATCCTCTCCTGGCTTCCTTTCTGTTTATATGTCCTCTCCTTGTATAGATGAATGAAATAATTCCAGGTTCTTCGATTTAGTTTTCCCGTTTCCCTAGCATCTTCTTATGAGTCCAGCCACATTTTGCGCAATGTCTTGTTTAGTCTCCACTGAAACTGGGGGGTCACCAATATACATATCGAAGAAGGCTCCTGTTCATAAATACATGATTTAATAAGAATTAATGATTAGTAAACTCTAAAATAAATGCATAAAATACTCAGTATCTTTGACACTCTGACTTACTGCAAAGATCTTTGCTCTGGACAGTGCCAATTTGTTTGCCATCAACTGCACACGGATGTTTTTAGTCAAGACATTGTAGTGGAGACAAGAAACTAAAGCATGTGGAAAGAAATAAGCTATATGGTACTAACTTTCAGTTATTAGCTGGCCATCAGATGTTTGCCGGAAGTCAATCTTTGTACCCTGCAGTTGCATTGACTTTTAACTTCTCACACCAAATGCGCAAAGTTATGTAGCCCAGACATAACATTGAAACTTACAGCAGGTATACGAATGTCTTCACTAAAACAAGAACCAAAAGTCTTCAAGCAACCATAATCAGTATTAGGATTCATCTGGTTCAATGATGTATACATAAAAAGCTCACTTAGGCCTATATGGTTAGGAAAGGATGAAATAATTGCTGAATAAACAGCAAATACCTTTTGCAACCGGAAGCCAAGAGACTTCTCAAATGCACTGGAAAGCATGTTGAGACAAATGATTAACTTTGCATAGATACTAACATATTTGAACCAAATAAAGAAAAGAACGCTTACTCTCGAACTGTGCCAATGCTGAGACCATTGTAGCTTACTACTAGCCTAACAGTCATATCAATATTTTCCCTGGAAAAGATTGGAAGTTTGTTAGCATCATAGGCAACTAGGATGCACATAAGGGGAAAATGGCAGGAAACTTTGCAGTGTCAAATCCTATGCAGCATCAGAACCTCACGAAATAAATAGCACTATAAATGATTAAATGGTTCTCAAACAATTGCAGGCCCTGAGAAGTGTTCTATACACAACACTTTTTCCCTTTTTAATGATACCAACATTTCCTAGCATTTCTTTAAAATGTGGGCCTAAGCTGACACGAGTGTTTCCGTGTAAAGGGTTGACTGGCTAGGTAATGGCCAGAATTTTGGGAAGGTCTTTAGAGCAAGTATAATAAGGTGACATAGACCGACTGCAAGAGATGTCATGTCAGATTTATGGTGACGCGAAAAAAAGAGAAATGGAGTGAGAAAGAAAGCGGACTGGTCACTAGTAGCCAGCTAAAAGTAGACTGCTCACAAACTCCAAGACACTTTGTGAGAGGAAGAGATAAAGCAAATATTAAATATATAGCTTATATCATGAGAGGGTTATAATATAAGTAGGCTTTTAGTTGGCTATGATATGTGACATGGCAACATCATAATCCCATTATGGGTTATATTATTGAACTTGCTCTTAATAACAGAATTCGTGAAGACACATAAATGATCAATAGGCATCGCACACCTCAGAAGATCTTCATAGAAATCTGGGTGATCCTTTAACTCAGCATCTGGAATATAAGCGTACTTTGGACCCAGCTTCTTGCAGACAGAATCAGGTTGTATATCTGAGAATATGCCAATATAACATAATAAAAACTCGGCCGGTAGGGGAAAGACTGCCCCCACGGTAAGTAACCAAAAGGCAATAATTAAGCAGTAACTACCTGTTAGCAATTCACAAATCATAAATAACAGTAAACACGACAAATTTTACTTTACTCACATAATCCAAAGGCATAAAGATTCAGATTTTTGACCCTCATTATTCGCATGCTTCTAAAACCCATTCCAACAAGGACCTGCCAATTTTTAACCATCAGATACATGTATCAAGTGGAGGCAGTGTACCTAGAAGCATCAACATTATAGATAATCTGTAGAGCATGTGGTGTTCAAATATGGAGAAAAAATATTGGCCCATAAAACAAAAATTCACAGAAGCATGCTTGAAAAAGGACCTCTGTAGTCAGATTGGAATTGTCTTCGAGTACAGTGGGGAACTTGATGCCAGTTGTTGGTTCCGTTGCATCTTCTGGTAAGAGTACTCTTGGCACAGCAACACACGCACAACCTGGACGGTTTTCCTCTGAATAAGACTGTTCAGTAGGCTCTATGTTTCCACGATCTTTTCTTAGTGCCATTGACGCAGCCAGCATCTTTGGTGATCTTGTCCACGAATAAAAAAAATATTAACAAAGCAAAAAATAAAAAAGTTAAAAAACAAATGGCAAAAGTAAGTTCTGTCAGCTCAGAAAACAGCATGTGACGAACTCATACATGTTTTCAAATGGTGGAATTACAGTAGCAGCAGCCAGCATAAGGATGTTGCAGGCATGCCGCTCCTCCACCTCTGTCCACAGGCGTCCAAAAGTTGCGCTTGCAAGCCTTGCTAAAAGCACTTGTACAGCATGATCTTCTCTTAATTGTGAACCAAACTCCAGTCCAGGTAAATGCTGCAAGCAAGAGGTCACTTGCTTTATGTGTGACCGACAAGCTCTTGAACTTGAGCCTGCAGCTGCTGATAGCCTTTGGAATAACTTAGGATTCGATGCTCTAGAAAACCAGAAATAGAAAGCTCCAGCAAACTTGTTGAAACAGCTGAATGCTTCCTGAACAGCTCCACTCCCCGTAGCACATATATGCCTTGGATGTTGAAATGAACACTCAACTAAGTTTCCGACTTGCGATACCAATCGTAACCCAATATCATGAGATATTGGAGAGTCCATTGGGAACCTGGGAAGGTAACCTCCATTGTGATCAAGTTTGGAGAAAATAGACCAGTCTTTCATAATGAAATCACTTGCTTCCTTAGACGAAGTTGGGGAGTTTAATAAGAGTAAAACGTTGTGGAATCTGCCAATTGGAGCAACAAAAGCGAATCAGGACACAAAGAAGTAATATGTCAATTGCATACATGCTTACACAGATTTTCCCCCCTGGGCATACTATTTTACAGCAGAATCTGTATGTAGACCTTAGCAGCACTATTTAATCGTCTCACAAACATTTAAATGAATAAATATGAAAAGATACTAATCAAAATCGCATCAAAATTGCAATATAAAAGGTTGAGCTTCTCAAACTAGATCCTAAATTGCTCTTCTCAAACTATCTCCTGGAAAAAAAAACCGCGACCTCAAAGGTAAACAAAGCAAAACAGTGATGATCTATCTGCTATGGTGTTCTAACTCGATCAGAATTAGTGCCTCGCAAACGAGCTTGAAAGAGCACCCGAAATCTCACCCGGTTACAGAAAAACTACAAAGCCCCGAACCCCTGATCCCAAACATCCCAAATTAGCATCAGAACGCGACGATCTCGCTATTGGCCCCCAGGATTCACATTCATACAGCACCAACCCCGCAGAGGCCGCCAATCGTAGCGCCGCCCAGCCTCACCGCGCAGCACCAGGCAACCAAATGCCCAAATCTCCAAACAAACCCCACTCCTTCCACACGACCGCAACAGATCCCGCATTCGTTGCTCGGACCGCGATTCCGCAAACCAAAAGCGCCGAACCTGGCCTGGCCGTCCCCCGGGATCGCGCGGTGGCTGATGGTGACCGTCGTGCTCGTGCCGCGCCGCCTCGCGCCGGCTGCGGCGGGGATGGAGACGAGGCCTAGGGCCCCAAGCTTCCCTTCCTTGGGCGCCGCGGCGTGGCGTGGAGTGCCGGTCGCTTCCTCGCCGGATTCGGGAGCAAATCCAATTCCAAGGGAATGGGGGAGGTGAAACTAGGCCGTAAGCAAGCAGCTTGGTGGCGGTTTCGTATTAAAAACTCGGGCCGCGGCCGCGGCGTCTGCCTGCCTTCGTCGCCGCTTCGGCGCTCTCCGCCCGTGACCGTGAGGGAGGAACGGCAACCAAACCAACAACACGTTACACGTGCGTGCCTCTTCTTTATGCCTGCTCGGCATCCGCCAGACCGCCACCTAGGTATAGGGTAACAATATGCTCTAAATTTATCAATATAAGATTTAAGTATCATGTTGTATTAGAATCCGACTCTACTTTTATTTATTTTTAAAATAAAATTTATTTAGAGTATTGATATTCTGTGAAGAAGCACATCGTGATTCAATACCACCCCGCCACCAGTCCACCACTGTTATTTCTCGGGGAGGTTAACAGAATTTGCTATTTCTGACCTTGTTTTGCTGTCATAAATGGTACTATTTGTTCATAAATACTCTCTCCGTTTATAAATATATGACACTCTTGATTTTTTTTAAAAAAATTTGACCACTCGTCTTATTCAAAAAATAAATATATGACACTGTTGATTTTTTTAAAAAAAATTGATCACTCGTCTTATTTAAAAAAATATGAGTTATCATTTATTTTTTGTGATTTGTTTTATCACTTAAGATAGTTTGTGTTGACTTAAAATTTTACATTTTTAATAAATATTTTAAATAATACGAGAGGTCAAAGTTTTTGAAAAAAAAATCAACGGTGACATATATTTATGAACGGAGGTGGTACTACGCATATAATAATCTTTTCCATAACATATATATTTGGTGTTACAAGTGTTGGCACTTCTATTTATGTAAACTTAGATAAACTTAAGATGATTTAGCTGGTGCAGGGGATACGGTTCCTGGGGTCCATCGGCCAATGAGTACAGTGGGGAAATGCCATTAGCAACTAGAGCCCCGCTAGTTGAAAGGGAATTAGGCTTACACCTATTTCCTAATTGGTTTTGGTGGTTGAATTGTCCAACACAAATAATTGGACTAACTAGTTTGCTCTAGTCTAAAAGTTATACAGGTGCCAAAGGTTCACACTTAGTCAATAAAATGACCAAGAAATGGGTTCAACCAAAAGAGCAAGGGACAACCGAAGGCTGCCCTGGTCTGGCGCACCGGACTGTCCGGTGTGCCACCGGACAGTGTCCAGTGCACCAGGGGACTCCAAGCCAAACTTCGCACCTTCGGGAATTTTCAGAGGCGCTTCGCTATAATTCACCGGACTGTCCGGTGCCCCAGAGGAGAGCGACTCTGAACTCGCCAGCTCCGGATTTCTGCTCCGCTATAATTCACCGGGCATGTCCGGTGCACACCGGACTGTCCGGTGAGCCAGCGGAGCAACGGCTACTTCGCGCCAACGGTCGTCTGCAACACATTTAATGCGCGCCAGCGCGCGCAGAGGAGCAGGGCACACGCGGGTGGCACACCGGACAGCCTACATGACTTGTCCGGTGCACCACCGGACAGCCAGGCGGACCCACAAGTCAGAGCTCCAACAGTCGGAACCCAACGGCCTGGTGACGTGGCTGGCGCACCGGACAGTGTCCGGTGGCGCACCGGACTGTCCGGTGCGCCATGCGACAGCAGCGTCCACCAAACGGCTAGTTTGGTGGTTGGGGTTATAAATACCCCCAACCACCCCACATTCAAGTCATCCAAGTTTCTCAACTTCCAACCACTTACAAGAGCTCTAGCATTCAATTCTAGACACACCCAAGTGATCAAATCCTCTCCCAATTCCACAAAAGCTTTAGTGTTAAGTGAGAGAGATTTGTTGTGTTCTTTTGAGCTCTTGTGCTTGGATTGCTTTCTTTCTCATTCTTTCTTGAGATCAAACTCACTTGTAATTGAGGCAAGAGACACCAATCGTGTGGTGATCCTTGTGGGAACTTTGTGTTCCAAGTGATTGAGAAGAAAAGCTCACTCGGTCCGAGAGACCGTTTGAGAGAGGGAAAGGGTTGAAAGAGACCCGGTCTTTGTGACCACCTCAACGGGGAGTAGGTTTGCAAGAACCGAACCTCGGTAAAACAAATCCGCGTGTCACACTCTTTATTCGCCTGCGATTTGTTTTACGCCCTCTCTCTCGAACTCGTTTCTATTTCTAACGCTAACCCGGCTTGTAGTTGTGACTAATTTTGAGAATTTCAGTTTCGCCCTATTCACCCCCCCTTCTAGGCGACCTTCACTAGTCACCCGAAGGAGATAGGTAACATTTACTCTAGCGGCACCCTGCCCCGAACGAACCTCGCGGCACCAAGCCCAGGGTCGACGTGGCAGAACATGACAGGGGGGCGGGCGCGCTAAAGGAAACCGCTCGAGTGGATGCCACGTCGGGCCCGAGACCGACCCGTTATAAGTGATCGGATGCACTAACTACGTCTGGCAACAAGCCACAACGGAGGTGCTGGTCCGCCTCCCACTCATGACCTATGAACCTCTCCGGGCGCAGTGTATTCATAACCTACGAACCCTCCCGGCCTGTGGCGCACTCATGACCTATCGGACTAGTCCTGAGTGCACAGACCGCCGGCAGGGCGCAACACGACAAGACGCACCGAGCCCCAGGCTACGGAGGTCAAGGGTCGGTATAGCCCAAATGATGGGCCTTGGGCCCCACGCTGCTCGCGTCATCCACCATAAAGAATACAAGACGGACATGTGACCTCGGTGCTCACGAGCACGGGTGACTTCACCCCGAGGTAGAACAATTTGTTTTACCTTGCCCGGTTGCTCCTTCCCAAGAAAGCCACTGTCGGCCGACCCCTATCTCGGCCTATAAAGGAAGGGGTTGGCCCTCAGACAAACGGATGCACACACGCACGGATAGACCTCAGACCAGAAGACACTGAGACGAATCGACGAACAAGAGGAGCATGCACCGACGAGGACTCAGAGGCCAGAGCCCCGCCATCAAACCAAGACTTAGATAAAACTCCACTATGTAACTTTTAGTTCCACTTCCACCCCGATAAGAGACTTGAGAGCCTCTCCTCCCTCTCTTGCTTGCGTATAACCCCTACTACGAGCTTTGATCATCAATGGTGTCGGTAGCGCAAGCCGCCGGCGACTAGAAGTAGGAACATTATGCCTGAACCAGTATTGCGCCCACCGCGCGCACCGTCCGGAACCTGGAACACGCACGATAAATTTACTTATCGGAGTGAGGTTCGAAACACCGACACTGGGTTTATGAAAACTATTAAGACTTATTAAACCGGATAAAAATTATTACGTTTGCTATGAAATATGTTTTCATAATATGCATATTTTGTGTTATATGTGTTGGCACTTTTATCTATATGAAGTTAGGTAAACGTAAGATGCTTTGATTTGATATAAATTGGATGGCTTTCCTTCGAAAACACATCATATATTTAGTTTTTTGGGCATATACATCTTGTGATTTTACCATTGTTTTTTTTAACTTTGTGGTTTTATCCCTTTATTTAGAAAATGAAGCTATGTCATACTCCTAAGCTGTTACTTATAGTTGATAATGTTAAATCTGATGTGAAAAGGAAAAAAATGACCATACAATTTATTGTGATTGTACCCCCGCGTTATATTGCAAAAAGTCAAGATAGAAGGAGGATAGTTTAAACCTTCCATCTATCGTTTTTTATATTTTTTTTTATTTTTAATCAATAATTCTGGTTTTCAATACCGACATTGAGAGTGAGGGACAAACAGTAACTTCATTTTTAAAACAGAGTGATAAAATCATAGAGTGGAAAAACGGAGAGCAAAATTACAATTACAGAGCGAAGGTTATAATCATAATTGTCCTTTAGTTTTTTTGAAAAAAAAAAGAAATGTTGGGTGACTCTAATAGAATATACTTTCATTATTAATCACGTGACAAACTCGCCGTATGCGATTTGGGTTGCCACGATCACAGATGATGAATTAGCAATGGCACCGGCCGATCTTATGGGTAAATATGCTAAACAGGGGTAACGGTAATGTGTAGTATAGTGCGTGTCCACTTCATACCAGGGTCCAGATTCCAGAGCACACGCGCGCCTAGTACCAATAGTGGAAAGGTTAGCAAGCATGTCAAACACGTTGGAGGAGACCAGCTGGCCACGACTTTGCGCCTTTGCCTTTGCAAAAGGAGGGACGAACTCCTCTAGCTCTAGTCTCTAGAGACGACGCGCATGGTGGACCAGGCCATGACGACTCGGCGGCAATCCAGAACAGTCTCTCCGCATGTGGCCCAACAGTCGGCACCGATTCTTCTCGGGCCGACCGACAGCGGCCGACCGCGGACTTGAGCGCCGCGCCTGGCGCCGGAGCGCCTGACGGCCTGAGGCCTGAGGGACCCCGACGGTTTTTCATGGCCTGGACGGCGGCGCGCGCCGGCAGCTGCCTCGTGGCGCGGTGTCGTGGCGTGAGAGTGAGAGCGATGGCTCTCCCCGCCCCTAGCCACATGGAGTGCTTGCAGCGCCCACATGCCTACCACAGCAAAGGGCAGCTACGTGCGACCGACGTACTACGCATATGCGATGATATTTGATGTGATCCGCACCGGAGGGCCCGGATATAAAAGCTAAGCAATGCAATGGACCACCCCCCACCAGACTATCAGAGAGTGGACTCTATCAGGAGCCATTTGGATGCTTTTAGAGCATGTCCAACAATGCCTCAAACTAGTGCCTCAAATTGAAATATAGGGCTCTACACAGAAAAAACTACTCCAACACTGCCCTATTTCATAAATTTTTGTCAAAAAACTATAGGGCACCATCTCAAGTGCCTCAAATATACTACACCGTAGTGGGCTGCCCTATAATTTAGATTTGGGGCTTTACTGTTGGAGCGAGGTGTTTTGTTGGTGCCCTAAATTCTATAAAATATACTTATTTTTAAATTATAGGGCATTTTTATAGATCACGTTGTTGGAGATGCTCTTAGTTCGATAAAATTAGAATCCACTCAGTGAACTTGTCTTAAAATTTGATGTTTCATAACTTTTTCAAAGTTCATGTTATATATATATATGCATGCCTCGTATTCCTAGGACAGAAGATAGAAATTGATTCGATATATCAATGTTACATTTTCTACTCTACAATTTGTAGTATGCTCTTTGGTTCGCTCCATACAATAGAGTATTATAATACTCATTCATTATGACGGCACACAAATATTCAATAACATGTTGGTATATAACAATTGCATAAAAACAAATAGTACATATATGTATATCTAAATTATAATCGAACGAGGTCTTGGTGTTTTTAGAATTGGGATTATGGATACAAATGAATGTATTTCAGTTTTGTTCAGTTCTTTTTGGCGTCGCTGAAGAAGGGCCCACGAGCTGTATCGTTTTCCCTTCTTAGATTGGAAGTGGGCAAAATTCATTGAACCTAGCCCAGAGGACTCAAAAGCGGGAAGGAGGGGAATGGGAGCGCCAACAAATGCTGCAAAACAGTCGGTTTCCGTCAGGTGCGCTGTTGTCATTTTGTTTACAACATCTTCGACTTCAAGAAAGGTCTACCGAGATACAGACATACTCTCTAGTCTCTCTATCCCAAAATAAATTCATTTTAATAAATACTAATTCGGAACAGAGGGGGTATATTATATTTTCTACTACTATTTAGATTTGGATTAACTGTGGATAGTATAAGTTACCTAGGGTCCAAACTTTTTTATGGAGTAGAGTTGTTTTTTAAGTGAATCCGGATCTCATGAAGCTGTCAGAAACATGCCACACACAATTAAACAAGCAGCAGCATGTACAACTACAAGAGGCTTGCTAAGCTTAGATACTTACTGTTGGGAGGGTATTATATACATACAAAGTCATCAAAACAAATGTTCAGTGCAATGAACATATTTCAACGTATAAAGAATATGGCAGCAGTTTTATACTTTCCATAATGCCACAAGAAATCTGATGGGATCGCACAAGGTCTCATTGCTCTATAAGGGCTGGTTTGGTGGATAGGAAAATGGAGAGAATCCATGAGGCAGGAATCCTCTTATTAATTTATAAATAACAAGGGGATTCCTGCCTCAGGCCTGATGGATCCCCTGTATTTCCATGTCCAAACTAGCCCTAAAGTAAATTCCACATTGGTACAACACAACATCAAAGGATATACATAAACAACAGTGGTAAAATGTTACTCTAGCAGGACCCCTGAGAATCAGATCTAAATATTGCTGATAACAAATCGAATTGCCTACTGATGCGCTGGTAGCTCATATGAGCCAAAACTTCTGTTCTATATTGAAGGGTTCATAATCACATATATGTTTGTGTGTTGCCTGCAAAATGATTATGAAGATTCTATGAGAATCTCACTTATGGTGGCAAGAACCAGACGAAATCATTTAGGACAGGTGCAATATAGAGGGAGTATACCTATGACACCTTTATCATGTCCCTTTTAGACTGCTCTATTCAGCCTGATAGAGAAGGCAAAGTGATGAGTATATTTGTACTAGTATTTTAGATTTTTAGTCATGCAAAAATAATGGACAAAGGTTTTTAAAGGTGAACATAATTTAATGTTTGCAGACGTACATTCAAAGATGGAAAACAACATATTCAATGCAATGCAGATAGTGCTAAATCAAATATGAGATTAAGAGATCCATCTGGAAATGCTACATTTGCTCAAAAAAGTGAAACCTAATTACCTTTGGAGCATATGGGGCAAAAATGGTTTTGACGTCTTCAAACACCTCAGGAATTGGTTTTGCAGCATCAATCTAATAAAAATGAAAGTTACTATAGGTGCTAAAGTTTGCAAAAAGAAAAGGCCATCAGTTAATTGAAATGTGGACTATAATGACCATTAGCAAAGAAACACACACACACACACACAATAGATCTAAAATATACTTTGAATCTCCCGTATTTATTCTAATGTGCATCTTATTTCTGGCTTTATTTCTACTGTATAATACATCACATATTTGTGTCATCGGAGTGCAGTAGGAGTACCCCTGGCAAGATAAAAATCCATCAATACCTTTTTAACCTTGTCCCTTGAGTTGTAATGCTCAATGACAGGCAAACTTGACTCAACAAAGGTTTTGAACCTTTTTTTGATAGTTTCAATGTTATCATCAACTCTTCCCTGCAAAGAAAGTAAGAAATGTTGGAAACAAGAATTTTGTGACTAAAAACGACGATTGGTCAATGATGAAGGAAACCTGATTGCGCCCCAAGAGACGTTTCTCCATCTCTTTCTCAGAACAGTCAAAGAATAGCACAAATGCAGGAGAAATTTTGGTCTGAAGGAATGAGAAAGAATTAATAGTCTACGAATTCATTTGAGTAACTAAAAGAAAGGAGCAATAATTTCTTAAACTGGCATGAGAATCAACAAATTTTGTGTACAAAAAAGAGGGCCTTACAACATTCTCAAATGCTGCACGATTCTCCTCATTCCTTGGAAATCCGTCGATCAGGAATTTGTCATTTTCATTTTTTATCATTGCCTCCTGCAACAGCTTTATAGTCACCTCTGATGGAACAATCTTTCCCTCCTTTATCATGTTTTCAATCATGGTTCTGTGAAAAATCAAGGAGCACCATAGATAGAGAACGCACAAATGTCAAATGTGCAGCTCAACAAGACCGATCATGTGTTTTCTCTAAGAAAAAAAGATATGTCCAGAAGGAAAAGTAAATGAAAAGGATAGGTTAGCTTTCTTATAAAGGGAAAAACATACCCATTCTCAGAGCCAGATTTAATCTCTGCACGCAAAAGATCTCCAGCACTAAGATGGGTGAATCCAAAGTGTTCCACAATGTTGGCACACTGTGTGCCTTTTCCACTTCCAGGACCACCTGTGTAAATTCTTGATCAGATGCAAAACAAAATCATCTATTTGAGTTCAAAGTTGTTATAAGCTCCTTCTCTTTTATGGTAGGACACAAATAACCCAAAAATCTCTTCTATGTTAGGACACAAATAACTGAAAATTACTGAAGATAGAACATATACCTAGAACAAATACAGCTGTAACTTTCTTACCACCCAACATGTTCTCAGTGACCTGCACATAGAACACATTTCTAAGATGAACCATAGTTTATGAATAGCACAAGTTGATGATGAGGACATATCTTTAATAAAAACATGCAGGGAGCACAGTTTCCTTAAGGACATGGAGAACTATTTGATTTCAAGAAGCATGAACCAGACAGGAAAATAAGGCAACGCATACATGCTAACCAAACCAACTGAAATTTAGCTACAAAAATGCAAGGTTCAACGGCACTAACTATTGATGTAATATAAATTTAGAAACTTAGAAAGACGAAAGAGCCTCTAGCTTAATGGGGTTAAGGCTTCCGAGTAGCACCTCTAGGTCCTAGGTTCGATCCCCCCTCGGGGGCGAATTTCTGGCTTGGTTAAAAAATCCTCTCGTTGGGCCGTTGTAGAGTGGACGGTGACGGCCCGCTAGTGATGGTGGACCAGGGTTCAAGGATTTTCTCGTTCGGGACCATGTTTCGGTCTCTTCTTAATATAATACCGGGAGTGTGGTCTTTCCCTCCTGGGCAGAGTTTTTAGAAACTTCGAAAGGACTAACCATTAAACTAAAGGGTACATCAATATTAATTATATTTTGTTAATGAAAAGGTAAGATGCTGAACATTCTCAATGAACCTAGTGCTTTGCAGCAGAGCCAATTATTGGATACATAGGGGACCAGGAACTCCAAATAAATGAGTAATGCAAAGTACCTCTTCAGCCACAACTGCTGGAGCATCCACAACTGTGCCCATGGCTCAAAGTTACCCTGCAGTTTGATTACAATTGGTATTGCATCTTTGTACAACAAAATTCCAAACTTGCACATATCAAATGCAAAAAAGAGAGGGATTATTTCAGAAAAATGGGGCAAAGCAAGTAAGCAACCACTTTTGTCTACCGAGAAATACAATGTTACATAATTGGGACACCAGGCAAATTATATCAATTAGGATGTAATGTAAGGACAGATCAGCTTCTACCGATCGTCTTACGTTTGCAGCATTAGAAGTCAACCAGCTAAAAGATTGATTTGCCAGTCACCACCAAGCAATTCAAGTGCAACCCATTCCATGAATTCTATTGACGAACCCTAGACTCTTAAGAGTGCATAAGCTGCTGACTTGCCGAACTGAGAAAAAACTATAGATTTTTCAGTGCGTATTCGGTATGCGCCTCAATGAAGAAGGCATCCTAGCCGTTAACAATCAGAAGATCAAACAATCATAAGTCATAAACTGATCGGAAGTCCCCTGAGCTCGTGGCACCAGCTATTTTTGTATTGCTCTGACAAACTCCCGCCAATAGCCCGGTCCCAGCGTCACAAGGCGACAAATATCACACAGCAAGAGCACCTGACGCACCCTTCTAGAACCATAGATCACGGGGCGTCCCCTATACCCTCATTAGCGGAAGGCGAATCCAGCCCACTACCCCTAGATCCGGCTCAAAACGCCCCTTCTCTGGATCCCTACTCACCAGATACGCACCATAAACTGCGAAATCAACTCATTCAAGCCGAGATCCCCCCCCCCTCCCCTCGCCCCCCGAGCAACGCAGATCGCACCCACAAGACTCGAGGGATCATTCAACCAACCAACGATCCATGGACGGAGATGGTCGGGCGTCATAAGCGTTAGCAAAAAGAAATGGTGGCGGGGTCCGCGTCCGTACCTTTGCGGGGCGCGCGCGAGATCTGAGAGCACGGGCGAGGGCAGGAGGTAGGCGTGGAACGAATCTATGCTGGTCGCTAGGCGCGTACACTTCCCTCGGCCTTCGGGGCGGGCGGGGGAACGAGGTGGCCGTTATTAATAAGCGCGCGGGCGGGTTCCCGGGTCCGGGCGGTCTGCTTGAGGATCCAGCAACGCCGACGCGGCAACGGCAATCGGCAAGTGGTCGGTGGGGGACTGGAGTGGCGGCGTGGCGCTGCAGCGCTGCTGGTGAGTGGTGACCGCGGTCCGCGGCGCGGACCGCGGAGGGTGGAGACGGAAATTGGAAAGTGAGGAACGGAGGAGGGAGGCGGGAGTTGGGCGGAAGCGCCGAACGGGGGAAGAAGGCGTAAAACGAAAGCGACATGTTCCCTTCCGTGACGCTTACGGTTGTGGGTAGCCAGGTGCCTAGGTGGGCCCACTTTGATAACTCTTGCTTAAGCAAGTTGGGCAGATTTTTTTCCACCGGGAAAGCGCAGAACAAATTTTTTTTCCAAAAGAAATTTATGCAGGCACTTCAGATTTTCAATTCAAGAAACAGAGATGCATTGGATGTTATTGTGCCACCACCCTCGTGTTTTTTTCCTTCTTTGGTGGGTGGGTGGGTGGGTTGGGGGGGGGGGGGGGGGGGGTGTTGAAGAACGCGTGTCCTTGGTTTTGAGTATCGACAAAATTCAATGCATGGTCTTCTGCCAGATTTTAGGTACCGGTTGACTGTTAGGAATTTAGGTTTTTTCATGCTTACTTTAATATACAAATTTATAGCACAAAGTATGATCAATAGTAATAGAAATGTTCTCCTTACAGTAAAAAAATATATATTGAATTTCCCAAATTCGGAGTATATAATGTACCAAACAGAGATATTCGTGCTTATGACACTGGTGGCTTCATTCACTCGAGTTGATATCGTATGTTTCTCAAAATCGTGGATCGGTGAAGGTGGATGTTTGTAATATCGTTTCATCCACCATAAAAAAAGATGATCAGCGAATGGCCATAAAACACTTTCCAAAAACACTTTCCAAAAATCTGATCGCTCGTACACCCGAGCAGGTGTCTCTCCGGGAAGATGGTTCTGGTGGTTTATTCTCTCAACTCTTTATGTGCATAGAGGTTTGGAACGAGGACACTCTTGCGACAACACAACTGAAAAGAGAGGTATATCCTTGGTTTTGAGTATCATTGTTTTCCTTGAGCCCTATTTACTCTATTGAGTCTTGATGAGCAAAACAAAATGCCCTGACGATACATTTTCCTTGAGCCCTATTGTCGGCGTTTCGACCCCGGGGGGTCCCTGGACCGACGAGTAAATCGTCGCCGCGTGTCCCAGCCCAGATGGGTCGGCGCGAGACGGAGCACGAAGGGGGCAAAAGAGAGGGAGACAGGCAAAAGGGGAAACCCGCGGCCTTCGTGTTGCCCTGCGCCCAGGTCGGGTGCGCTTGCAGTAGGGGGTTACAAGCGTCTGCGTGGGAGAGAGCGAGAGACTTTACGCGTCGTCCCGTTCCCCCACGCGGCCAACCTTCTCGTAAGAGAGCCCTGGACCTTCCTTTTATAGGCGTAAGGAGGGGGTCCAGGTGTACAATGGGGGTGTAGCAGTGTGCTAACGTGTCTAGCAGAGAGGAGCTAGTGCCCTAAGTACATGCCGTCGTGGCAACCGGAGAGGTCTTGGCACCCTGTTCATGTGATGTCGTGGCCGTCGGAGGAGCGCTGGAGCCTTGCGGAAGGACAGCTGTCGGGGCTGTCGAGTCTTTGCTGACGTCTCCTTGCTTCCGTAAGGGGCTGAGAGCCGTCGTCGTCATGGAGCACGCGGGGCGCCATCATTATTTGTTTACCGGGGCGAGCCAGATGGGACGCCGGTCTTGTCCCCCATAGCCTGAGCTAGCTAGGGGTAGGGTAATGATGGCCCCCTGTGACGTGGTCAGTCCGAGCCCTGGGTCGGGCGAGGCGGAGGCTCCTCCGAGGTCGAGGTCGAGTCTGTCTTCCGAGGTCGAGGTCGAGTCCGAGCCCCGGGTCGGGCGAGGCGGAGACCGTCGTCTTCAGGAGCCGAGGCTGAGTCCAAGCCCTGGGGTCGGGCGAGGCGGAATTCGTCGTCCGAGGCCGAGACGGGGGCCGAGCCCTGGGGTCGGGCGAGGCGGAGCTTCCTATGGCGCCTGAGGCCGGACTTGGCTGCTGTCAGCCTCACTCTGTCGAGTGGCACAGCAGTCAGAGCGACGCGGGCGGCGCTGTCTTCTTGTCAGGCCGGTCAGTGGAGCGGCGAAGTGACGGCGGTCACTTCAGCTCTGTCGACTGAAGAGCGCGCGTCAGGATAAGGCGTCAGGATAAGGAGTCAGGCGCCATCATTAAATGCTCCTGCGATACGGTCGGTCGGTGTGGCGATCTGGCCAAGGTTGCTTCTTGGCGAAGGCTGGGCCTCGGGTAGCCGAAGGTGTGTCCGTTGCTTGAGGGGGCCCTCGGGCGAGACGTGGATCCTCCGGGGTCGGCTGTCCTTGCCCGAGGTTGGGCTCGGGCGAGGCGAGATCGTGTCCCTTGAGTGGACCGAGCCTTGACCTTAATCGCACCCATCAGGCCTTCGCAGCTTTGTGCTGATGGGGGTTACCAGTTGAGATTTAGGAGTCTTGGGGGTACCCCTAATTATGGTCACCGACAGTAGCCCCCGAGCCTCGAAGGGAGTGTTAATACTCGCTTGGAGGCTTTTGTCGCACTTTTTGCAAGGGGACCGGCCTTTCTCGGTTGCGTTTTGTTCCGGTGGGTGCGCGCGAGCGCACCCGCCGGGTGTAGCCCCCGAGGCCTCGGAGGAGTGGTTTGACTCCTTCGAGGTCTTAGTGCGTTTCGTGATGCTTCGGCCGGTCTGGTTGTTCCCTCATGCGAACTGGTCGTAGCCCGGGTGCACAATCGAGTCCCAAGTTCTCGGGCTGGTATGTTGACGCTGTCAACGGTTTGGCCGGAGCCGGGTTTGCGAGAGCAGCCCCTGAGCCTCCGCACAGAGCGAGAGGACGGTCAAGGGCAGACTCGACTTTTTTACATACGCCCCTGCGTCGCCTTTCCGCAAGGAGGAGGGGGGAAAGCGCCATGTTGCCCTCGGAGGGCGCCGAACATGGTGTCTCCAGTGAGTTGCTAACGGGTAATCCGAGTGGACGCTCGTGCCCCATTTGTTAGGGGTCGGCTAGTGGCCCGGAGGCGCGCTCCAAAAGTACCTGTGGGTGATTTGCCGGACCCGGTCACCTTTTGACGGGGTCCGAGGGCTCGATGCCTCACTCTGATGGGATTCTGTTACAAGATCATTCCCGTTGGTCTCGGAAATGTCCTAGGGTACCTCGGGAGCGTAGCCCGAGCCTTGGTTATGTATCGAACGTACCCAGGGTCATCCCTCGCTCTGCGTCTGAGGCGACTGTCGAACCCTTCGGGGGCCAGCCTACGAACCCCTGATCAGTAGTGGGTGCGGAGCCCGAGTGGCCTGAGGCGGCCGTTGAACCCTTCCGAGGGGCCGGCCTTCGAACCTCTGACCAGTAGTGGGCGCGGAGCCCGAGTGCTCTGAGGCGGCTGTTGAACCCTTCCGAGGGGCCAGCCTTCGAACCTCTGATCAGTAGGGGGGCTCGGGGCCCGCTTCCTTCGCGGAGAAGGATCCCTTTCGGAGTATCCCCTTTCCCGATCCCTGAGGCAAGAGAGAGAAAGAGGAAGTGGAAAAGGATACGGAATCGAATGATGTGGCACACCTTTTTTTACGCGGTCATTATGGCGGAGGTGAAGCGTCGCCTGCTTCGCCTGCCAAAGGTGTCGCCTGTCCTGCCACAGAGTTAATGCGACGGGACGAGTGGCTCGCGGGGCGGCCGTTGTGCGTGCGCGAGCCGTTCGAGGAACGGGACACGGGCGCGTCGTCTTCACGCCGTGGGAAAGGGTTCTCTCGCCGTCCCAGGAGGGGACGTGAGCTTGCTGACGACTTGACCGCTGCTTCTGCCCGCCTGCCACCGCCATTACTGCCGGCCCATTTCTGGCCGTATCGGCCCTCGCGCCTTCTCCCGCGGCTGACTGACCCGTGACCGATTTGCTCGGTTGGCACTGTTGGGCCGTGCGCAGGGTCGCCTCGAGTCGCGGCACTGGTTCCGCAGTCGAGGAGGCGCGGTACTGGTGCAAGTGGCGGTGCAGTTTCTCGCACGTAGTAACCGGCACGCCGGTTACATGAGGGCCTGGGCCTCCATGCTGGACGCGTCGAAGCCGAAAGGGTGCGCCCCCTTGGTCGGTTGCATGCCGCCTGCATGGCGGCCCGCCCTTTCACCCGCTGGTCTGGGCGAAAGTGGAGGAATGCTCGTAATCGCTGGGCAGTTGCGCGCTGACAGTCGCCTAGAGGGGGGGTGAATAGGGCGAAACTGAAATTCTCAAAAATAATCACAACTACAAGCCGGGTTAGCGTTAGAAATATAATCAAGTCCGCGAGAGATGGAGCAAAACAAATCGTAAGCAAATAAGAGTTGTGACACGTGGATTTGTTTTACCGAGGTTCGATTCTCGCAAACTTACTCCCCGTTGAGGTGGTCACAAAGACTGGGTCTCTTTCAACCCTTACCCTCTCTCAAACGGTCCCTCGGACCGAGTGAGCTTCTCTTCTCAAATCAAAACCGGGAACAAAACTTCCCCGCAAGGGCTACCACACAATTGGTGCCTCTTGCCTTGATTACAATGGAGTTTTGATCACAAGAACAAGTGAGAAAGAAAAGAAGCAATCCAAGCGCAAGAGCTCAAAAGAACACAACAAATCTCTCTCGCTAATCACTAAAGCCTTGAGTGGAGTTGGAGAGGATTTGATCTCTTTGGTGTGTCTAGAATTGAATGCCTAGCTCTTGTAAGTGGTTGAGAAGTGGAAAACTTGGATGCAATGAATGGTGGGTGGTTGGGGGTATTTATAGCCCCAACCACCAAACTAGCCGTTTGGTGGGGCAGACTGTCGAATGGTGCACCGGACAGTCCGGTGCACACCGGACATGTCCGGTGCGCCAGCCACGTCACCAAAGCCGTTGGGTTCCGACCGTTGGAGCTCTGACTTCTGGGCCCGCCTAGATGTCCGGTGGCGCACCGGACATGTACTGTAGAGTGTCTGGTGCGCCAGTATGGGCGTGCCTGATGTCTGCGCGTACTGGCGCGCATTAATTGCTGTTGCAGGCGACCGTTGGCGCGAAGTAGCCGTTGCTTCGATGTCACACCGGACAGTCCGGTGTACACCGGACATGTCCGGTGAATTATAGCGGAGCAGCGGTTGCGAATTCCCGAGGCTGCCAAGTTCCAGAGTCGCGTCCTCTTGGAGCACCGGACAGTTCGGTGAATTATAGCGCGCCGGCTCTGAAAATTCCCGAGGCTGAGGAGTTCAGCGCGAGGTCCCCTGGTGCACCGGACAGTCCGGTGCGCCAGACCAGGGAGCCTTTCGGGATGCCTTTAGCTCTCCTTTTTGAACCCAACATTGGTCCTTTTAATTGGCTTGTTGTGAACCTTTGGCACCTGTAAAACTTATACACTAGAGCAAACTAGTTAGTCCAATTATTTGTGTTGGGTAATTCAACCACCAAAATTATTTAGGAACTAGGTGTAAGCCTAATTCCCTTTCAATCTCCCCCTTTTTGGTGATTGATGCCAACACAAACCAAAGCAGGTATAGAAGTGCATAATTGAACTAGTTTGCATAATGTAAGTGCAAAGGTTGCTTGGAATTGAGCCAATATAAATACTTACAAGATATGCATGGATTGTTTCTTCATTTTTAACATTTTGGACCACGCTTGCACCACAGATTTTGTTTTTGCAAATTCTTTTGTAAATCCTTTTCAAAGTTCTTTTGCAAATAGTCAAAGATAAATGAATAAGATTTTACGAAGCATTTTCAAGATTTGAAATTTTTATCCCCCTGTTTCAAATGCTTTTCCTTTGACTAAACAAAAACTCCCCCTAAATGAGATCCTCCTCTTAGTGCTCAAGAGGGTTTTGATATATCATTTTTAAATACTACTTTCTTCCTCTTTTGAACACAATAAGATACCAATTTGAAATTTACCAATTGAAAATCTCCAATTTTAAAATTAGGGTGGTGGTGCGGTCCTTTTGCTTTGGGCTCATACTCTCTCCCCCTTTGGCATGAATCGCCAAAAACGGAGTCATTAGAGCCCTTTCAAATGACTTTCTCCTCCTTTGGTCATAAATAAATGAGTGAAGATTATACCAAAGTAGGAGTCCTTTTGCTTGGTGCTCATGCTTTCTCCCCCAGAAATGGAGAGTTGCTTGGAGTGATGGCGAAGGATGAGTTACAGAGTGGAAGCCTTTGTCTTCGCCGAAGACTCCAATTCCCTTTCAATATACCTATGACTTGGTTTGAAATAGACTTGAAAAACACATTAGTCATAGCATATGAAAGAGACATGATCAAAGGTATACAAATGAGCTATGTGTGCAATTTAGCAAAAGAAATTGCGCGAATCAAGAATATTGAGCTCATGCTTAAGTTTGTTAAAAGTTTGTTCATCAAGAGGCTTGGTAAAGATATCGGCTAATTGATCTTTAGTGTTAATGTAAGAAATCTCGATATCTCCCTTTTGTTGGTGATCCCTAAGAAAATGATACCGAATGGCTATGTGTTTAGTGCGGCTATGCTCGACGGGATTATCCGCCATCTTGATTGCACTCTCATTATCACATAGCAAAGGGACTTTGGTTAATTTGTAACCGTAGTCCCGCAGAGTTTGCCTCATCCAAAGCAATTGCGCGCAACAATGGCCTGCGGCAATGTACTCGGCTTCGGCGGTAGAAAGAGCTACGGAATTTTGCTTCTTTGAAGCCCAAGACACCAAGGATCTTCCCAAGAACTGGCAAGTCCCCGATGTGCTCTTTCTATTGATTTTACACCCCGCCCAATCGGCATCCGAATAACCAATCAAATCAAAAGTGGATCCCCTAGGATACCAAAGCCCAAACTTAGGATTATAAGCCAAATATCTCAAGGTTCGTTTTACGGCTGTAAGGTGAGATTCCTTAGGGTCGGATTGGAATCTTGCACACATGCAAACGGAAAGCATAATGTCCGGTCGAGATGCACATAAATAGAGTAATGAACCTATCATCGACCGGTATACCTTTTGATCGACGGATTTACCTCCCGTGTCGAGGTCGAGATGCCCATTGGTTCCCATGGGTGTCTTGATGGGCTTAGCATCCTTCATTCCAAACTTGGTTAGAATATCTTGAGTATACTTCGTTTGGCTAATGAAGGTGCCTTCTTGGAGTTGCTTGACTTGGAATCCTAGAAAATACTGCAACTCCCCCACCATCGACATCTCGAACTTTTGTGTCATGATCCTACTAAATTCTTCACATGTAGATTCGTTAGTAGACCCAAATATAATATCATCAACATAAATTTGGCATACAAACAAATCTTTGTCAAGAGTTTTAGTGAATAAAGTAGGATCGGCCTTGCCGACTTTGAAGCCATTAGCTATAAGGAAATCTCTTAGGCATTCATACCATGCTCTTGGGGCTTGCTTGAGTCCATAAAGCGCCTTAGAGAGCCTATAGACATGGTTAGGGTACTCACTATCTTCAAAGCCGGGAGGTTGCTCAACATAGACCTCTTCCTTGATTGGTCCATTGAGGAAGGCACTTTTCACGTCCATTTGATAAAGCTTAAAGCCATGGTAAGTAGCATAGGCTAATAATATACGAATTGACTCAAGCCTAGCTAAGGGTGCATAGGTTTCACCGAAATCCAAACCTTCGACTTGGGAGTATCCCTTGGCCACAAGTCGGGCTTTGTTCCTTGTCACCATACCATGCTCGTCTTGCTTGTTGCGGAAGACCCATTTGGTTCCTACAACATTTTGATTAGGACGTGGAACTAAATGCCATACCTCATTCCTAGTGAAGTTGTTGAGCTCCTCTTGCATCGCCACCACCCAATCCGAATCTTGTAGTGCTTCCTCTACCCTGTGTGGCTCAATAGAGGAAACAAAAGAGTAATGCTCACAAAAATGTGCAACTCGAGATCTAGTGGTTACCCCCTTATGAATGTCGCCGAGGATGGTATCGACGGGGTGATCTCGTTGGATTGCTTGGTGGACTCTTGGGTGTGGCGGTCTTGGTTCTTCATCCTCCTTGTCTTAATCATTTGCATCTCCCCCTTGATCATTGCCGTCATCTTGAGGTGGCTCAATTGATTGATCTTCTTCTTCATCAACTTGAGCCTCATTCTCATTTTGAGTTGGTGGGGATGCTTGCGTGGAGGAGGATGGTTTATCTTGTGCATTTGGAGGCTCTTCGGATTCCTTAGGACACACATCCCCAATGGACATGTTCCTTAGCGCGATGCACGGTGCCTCTTCAATACCTATCTCATCAAGATCAACTTGCTCTACTTGAGAGCCGTTAGTCTCATCAAACACAACGTCACAAGAAACTTCAACTTGTCCAGTGGACTTGTTAAAGACTCTATATGCCCTTGTGTTTGAATCATATCCTAGTAAAAAGCCTTCTACAGTCTTAGGAGCAAATTTAGATTTTCTACCTCTTTTAACAAGAATAAAACATTTGCTACCAAAGACTCTAAAATATGAAATATTGGGCTTTTTACCGGTTAGGAGTTCATGAGATGTTTTCTTGAGGATTCGGTGAAGATATAACCGGTTGATGGCGTAGCAAGCGGTGTTGACCGCCTCGGCCCAAAACCGATCCGAAGTCTTGTACTCATCAAGCATGGTCCTTGCCATATCCAATAGAGTTCGATTCTTCCTCTCTACTACACCATTTTGTTGTGGTGTGTAGGGAGAAGAGAACTCATGCTTGATGCCCTCCTCCTCAAGGAAGCCTTCGATTTGAGAGTTCTTGAACTTCGTCCCGTTGTCGCTTCTAATTTTCTTGATCCTTAAGCCGAACTCATTTTGAGCCCGTCTCAAGAATCCCTTTAAGGTCTCTTGGGTTTGCGATTTTTCCTGTAAAAAGAATACCCAAGTGAAGCGAGAATAATCATCCACTATTACAAGACAATACTTACTCCCGCCGATGCTTATGTAAGCAATCGGGCCGAATAGATCCATGTGGAGTAGCTCAAGCGGCCTGTCGGTCGTCATGATGTTCTTGTGTGGATGATGGGCTCCAACTTGCTTTCCTGACTGGCATGCGCTACAAACCCTGTCTTTCTCAAAATGAACATTGGTTAGTCCTAAAATGTGTTCTCCCTTTAGAAGCTTGTGAAGACTCTTCATCCCAACATGGGCTAGTCGGCGGTGCCAGAGCCAACCCATGTTAGTCTTAGCAATTAAGCAAGTGTCGAGTTCAGCTCTATCAAAATATACTAAGTATAGCTAACCCTCCAACACTCCCTTAAATGCTATTGAATCATCACTTCTTCTAAAGACAGTGACATCTACATCAGTGAAAAGACAGTTGTAACCCATTTTGCATAATTGAGATACAGAAAGCAAATTGTAATCTAATGAATCTACAAGAAAAACATTGGAAATAGAATGGTCAGGAGATATAGCAATTTTACCCAACCCTTTGACCAAACCTTGATTTCCATCCCCGAATGTGATAGCTCGTTGGGGATCTTGGTTTTTCTCGTAGGAGGACAACATTTTCTTCTCCCCAGTCATGTGGTTTGTGCACCCGCTATCGATGATCCAACTTGAGCCCCCGGATGCATAAACCTACAAAACAGGTTTAGTTCTTGACTTTAGGTGCCCAAACGGTTTTGGGTCCTTTGGCATTAGAAACAAGAACTTTGGGAACCCAAACACAAGTTTTCGAGTTCTTGTGTTTGCCCCCAACATACTTGGCAACGACCTTGCCGAATTTGTTAGTCAAAACATATGATGCATCAAAAGTTTTAAATGAAAAGTTATGTTCATTTGATGCACTAGGAGTTTTCTTCTTAGGCAACTTAGCACGGGTTGGTTGCCTAGAGCTAGATGTCTCACCCTTATACATAAATGCATGATTAGGGCCAGAGTGAGACTTCCTAGAATGAATTCTCCTAATTTTGCTCTCGGGATAACCAGCAGGGTACAAAATGTAACCCTCGTTATCCTGAGGCATGGGAGCCTTGCCCTTAACAAAGTTTGACAATTTCTTAGGAGGGGCACTAATTTTGACATCATCTCCCCTTTGGAAGCCGATGTCATCCTTAATGCCAGGGCGTCTCCCACTATAGAGCATACTTCTAGCAAATTTAAATTTTTCATTTTCTAAGTTATGCTCGGCAATTTTAGCATCTAATTTTGCTATATGATCATTTTGTTGTTTAATTAAAGCCATGTGATCATGAATAGCATTAACATCAACATCTCTACATCTAGTACAAATAGAAGTGTGCTCAACGGTAGATGTAGAGGTTTTGCAAGATTTTAATTCTACAACCTTAGCATGCAATATATCATTCTTAGTTCTAAGGTCGGAAATAGTAGCATTGCAACATCAAAATCTTTATCCTTAGCAAGCAATTTCTCATTTTCAATCCTAAGGCTAGCAATAGAAATATTTAACTCATCAATCCTAGCAAGTAAATCAACATTATCATCTCTAGGATTGGAAGTTGAAACATTACAAACATGAGAATCAACCTTAGCAATTAATTTGGCATTTTCATTTATAAGGTTGGTAATAGTGTCATGGCATGTGCTTAGCTCACTAGATAATTTCTCACATTTTTCCATTTCTAGAGCATAAGCATTTTTAACCTTAACATGTTTCTTATTTTCCTTAATTAGGAAGTCCTCTTGGGAATCCAAAAGGTCATCCTTTTCATCAATAGCACTAATTAATTCATTTAATTTTTCCTTTTGTTCAATGTTAAGGTTGGCAAAAAGAGTACGCAAATTATCTTCCTCATCACTAGCATTATCATCACTAGAAGACTCATATTTAGTGGAGGATTTAGATTTAACCTTCTTTTTGCCGTCCTTTGCCATGAGGCACTTGTGGCCGACGTTGGGGAAGAGGAGTCCCTTGGTGACGGCGATGTTGGCGGCGTCCTCGTTGTCAGAGGAATCGGTGGAGCTCTCGTCGGAGTCCCACTCGCGGCACACGTGGGCATCGCCGCCCTCTTCTTGTGGTACCTCTTCTTTTCTCTCCTCTTGCCCTTCTTGTCGTTATCCCTGTCACTGTCACTTGATAATGGACATTTAGCAATAAAGTGACCGGGCTTACCACACTTGTAGCAAACCTTCTTGGAACGGGATTTGTAATCCTTCCCCTTCCGTTGCTTGAGAATTTGGCGAAAGCTTTTGATGATTAAAGCCATCTCCTCGTCGTCGAGCTTTGAAGCGTCGATTGGTTGTCTACTTGGTGTAGACTCCTCCTTCTTCTCCTCTGTCGCCTTGAATGCCACCGGTTGTGCTTCGGATGTGGAGGGATCATCAAGTTCGTTGATCTTCTTCGAGCCCTTGATCATACATTCAAAGCTCACAAAATTCCCGATAACTTCCTCGGGAGTCATTAGTGTGTATCTAGGATTACCACGAATTAATTGAACTTGAGTAGGGTTAAGGAAGATGAGTGATCTAAGAATAACCTTAACCACCTCGTGGTCATCCCATTTCTTGCTCCCGAGGTTGCGCACTTGGTTCACCAAGGTCTTGAGCCGGTTGTACATATCTTGTGGCTCCTCCCCTTGGCGAAGACGGAAGCGACCGAGCTCCCCCTCGATTGTTTCCCGCTTTGTGATCTTGGTGAGTTCATCACCCTCATGCGCGGTCTTGAGTAGATCCCAAATCTCCTTCGCATTCTTCAACCCTTGCACCTTGTTATATTCCTCTTTACTTAGAGAGGCGAGGAGTATGGTTGTGGCTTGGGAGTTGAAGTGCTCGATTTGGGCTACTTCATCCTCATCATAGTTTTCATCCCCTACGGATGGTACCTGTGCACCAAACTCAACAACATCCCATATACTTTTGTGGAGTGAGGTTAGATGAAATCGCATTAAATCACTCCACCTAGCATAATCTTCACCATCAAATGTTGGTGGTTTGCCTAATGGGACGGAAAGTAAAGGTGTATGTTTAGAAATGCGAGGGTAGCGTAGGGGAATCTTACTATACTTCTTACGCTCTTGGCGCTTAGAAGTGACGGACGCCGCGTCGGAGCCGGAGGTGGATGCCGATGAAGAATCGGTCTCGTAGTAGACCACTTTCCTCATCCTCTTTTTCTTGTCCCCACTCCGATGCGGCTTGTGAGAAGAGGATTTCTCCTTCTTCTCTTTGTGGTGTGAAGAAGATCTCTTTTCCTTCCCTTTGGAGGAGTCCTTCTTCTTCTCCTTCTTCTTGGTGCGGGACTTTTCCGATGAAGTGCTCCCGTGGCTTGTAGTGGGCTTTTCGCCGGTCTCCACCTCCTTCTTGGCGTGATCTCCCGACATCACTTCGAGCGGTTAGGCTCTAATGAAGCACCGGGCTCTGATACAAATTGACAGTCGCTTAGAGGGGGGGTGAATAGGGCAAAACTGAAATTCTCAAAAATAATCACAACTACAAGCCGGGTTAGCGTTAGAAATATAATCAAGTCCGCGAGAGAGGGAGCAAAACAAATCGTAAGCAAATAAGAGTTGTGACACGTGGATTTGTTTTACCGAGGTTCGGTTCTCGCAAACCTACTCCCCGTTGAGGTGGTCACAAAGACCGGGTCTCTTTCAACCCTTACCCTCTCTCAAACGGTCCCTCGGACCGAGTGAGCTTCTCTTCTCAAATCAAAACCGGGAACAAAACTTCCCCGCAAGGGCTACCACACAATTGGTGCCTCTTGCCTTGATTACAATGGAGTTTTGATCACAAGAACAAGTGAGAAAGAAAAGAAGCAATCCAAGCGCAAGAGCTCAAAAGAACACAGCAAATCTCTCTCGCTAATCACTAAAGCCTTGAGTGGAGTTGGAGAGGATTTGATCTCTTTGGTGTGTCTAGAATTGAATGCCTAGCTCTTGTAAGTGGTTGAGAAGTGGAAAACTTGGATCTAATGAATGGTGGGTGGTTGGGGGTATTTATAGCCCCAACCACCAAACTAGCCGTTTGGTGGGGCTGACTGTCGAATGGTGCACCGGACAGTCCGGTGCACACCAGACATGTCCGGTGCGCCAGCCACGTCACCAAAGCCGTTGGGTTCCGACCGTTGGAGCTCTGACTTCTGGGCCCGCCTGGATGTCCGGTGGCGCACCGGACATGTATTGTAGAGTGTCCGGTGCGCCAGTATGGGCGTGCCTGACGTCTGTGCGTACTGGCGCGCATTAATTGCTGTTGCAGGCGTCCGTTGGCGCGAAGTAGTCGTTGCTTCGATGTCACACCGGACAGTCCGGTGTACACCGGACATGTCCGGTGAATTATAGCGGAGCAGCGGTTGCGAATTCCCGAGGCTGCCAAGTTCCAGAGCCGCGTCCTCTTGGAGCACTGGACACTGTCCGGTGTACACCGGACAGTCCGGTGAATTATAGCGCGCCGGCTCTGAAAATTCCCGAGGCTGAGGAGTTCAACGCGAGGTCCACTGGTGCACCGGACACTGTCCGGTGGCACACCGGACAGTCCGGTGTGCCAAACCAGGGAGCCTTTCAGGATGCCTTTAGCTCTCCTTTTTGAACCCAACATTGGTCCTTTTAATTGGCTTGTTGTGAACCTTTGGCACCTGTAAAACTTATACACTAGAGCAAACTAGTTAGTCCAATTATTTGTGTTGGGTAATTCAACCACCAAAATTATTTAGGACCTAGGTGTAAGTCTAATTCCCTTTCACGCGCACCGCGCGCGGCGGTTTGGCTTCTTCTGCCCTGGGCCAGCTTGCATGACGCGTGGGACCCAGCCCCCATGTCGTAGGGGGAGGACCTTGGAACGTGTTGGTGAAGACTCAGTCCGCGACGGCTGAGGACGCAAGTGGGGAGAGTTGCCTTTAAAAGGAGGGTGACCCCCTTGAAAGGCAACCATGTTTTCTCGCTCCCCTCATGCATCACGTGTTTCCAGCTTCCGTGCCCCGGATGGGGGGCGCCCGCGGTTCTTCCGCCTTGTCGTCGTTGGAGGAACGCAACTTCGCGAAAGTTGGTACCTTTTAGCCATCGTTCGGCTTCAAGGATTTTCATCAGGCAACCCGGTTGCATCCCCTCGCCGGTGGTCACCCAGGACGGTGACCACCAGTTCGATGGTGGGGAGAAGCGAGCCGGGTTGCGGCCTCTACCCCGCCCTCAGCTTCAAGGATGTTCATCATCAGTGCTGGGGAGGGGAGTGCGCCGAGTTGGGGCCTGTCTCCGCGCAGGCAGCGGCCCACTCCTTTCCTCAGTGATCGGGGGGGAAGGGCATAAGCCGTTCGTGGCGCTGGCAGCTGCCGCGTGTCTGGCTCTCCGGCCCGAGCGGCTTCGGCGCCGCTTCCGGTGCCACCTCCCGCCAAGGCAGCCGAAAGAGGTTTCTCCGCCGACGAGATAGTCGGTGCCGCCCGCGGACTGACCTCCAACTCTATGGCCTTCTGCTTGTCCTCGCCCCTCGAATGGGGACGTGGGCGAGGGCCTTATGGCAGCAGCATCCGCCCTGAGGTCATCGCTGCTGCTGTTCGGCCGCTCGGAGCAGAGGTCGTTGTCGCTGCTGCTCTTCGGGCGTCGGTGAGCCATCCGTCGGCCTTCTGTTGCTCCGCAGGCCCTCCAACGTGGGGGGTTGTTCGTACTTGCGGAGGTGGAACCGGAGTTCCATTTGTAATGGCACCTTGAGTGCCGGTGTCTGTTCATTATGGCTGTCGGGTCCTGAACATGTATGTATTTTTGGCATGAAGCCGTGTTTTTTCCTTATTTCGAGCACCAGGACTCGCCTGTCGGCTAACTGAACCGCTTAACCAAGTGTGAGTTGCCTCGTGTGAAGGTGACGAGTGAGGTATCTGTATCCCGGAGGCGTAGGAGTCCCTCGGCTCGGTCGGCCTTGCCGCCCGAGGCTTCTCTTGCTTAGTTAAAGGAAACCTCGGCCGCTCTTCGATGAGCCGGAGCCAGAGGCAGCGGTGTCAGTATGGACAGAGGCAGAGTTGGCTCGAAAAGAAGACTTCGTCGGCCGGAGCCTGGCCGGGCCGTCCACTGGCGGGACCAGCGCCGGAGTCGAGTTGCCGAGGCCATGAGTCGGGCCGATGTCCTCGGGGGACAGCTGGCTGAGGCTTCGGGGTGGCCGGCCGAGGCGTCTGCTCGGGCCGGATTCCTGAAGAAGACCCTGTCGGCGATGGCCCAGGCGCAGTGCCGATGTCGTCCTTCGGTGCGGAGATCCTCCGACTGTGTTGTCGTCCGAGGCTCGGTCGGACTTCGCCGAAGGTGGAGTTGACGCCGAGGGTGCTGCTCCTCCCCCTCCGTCGACGTCTGAGCCTGCAGGATCGGTACATCTTGTAGTGTGCGTATGTTTTCTGCGGTCGCCGAGGCCCAAACATACTGTCGTCGCGTTGTAAAGCTGCGTTTCTTTTCCTCTTGTTTCGAGTATCTGGACTTATTTGTCGGTAACAGAATTGTTTGTCCGAGCGAGAGTTACTTTTCACGGAAGGTGATGCGTGAGGTATCCGTATCCCGGAGGCGTAGGAGTCCCTCGGCTCGGTCGGCCTTGCCGCTTACGTGTACTCTTACTCGTCTGTAGGATTCTGCTATCGATATAGTCGAGAAGGCACGAAAAATCGTTTCGGCAGAAGAGTTTTCGAGCGTTAAGACTTGTTCGGTCCGCGGAGTCGCTTATCCGAGCGTGAGTTACTTATCGCAGAAGGTGATGGGTGAGGTATCCGTATCCCGGAGGCGTAGGAATCCCTCGGCTCGGTCGGCCTTGGCTACTTACGTGTACTCCATTGTTTTCAGGATCCCGCTTTCGAAGTAGTCGAAAAGCACGAAAGACGTTCTGTCAAAAAGACTTTTTCCGAGGAAAATTTTGACACAGAGGGGGTTCCCCCCTTCTAGCCCCCGAGGGAGGGTCGGGCTTTGCCGAGGCAAGACTGACCCGTCCTTGATGGTTAGACTTGGTATGTGAACGAGGTGTACGAGCAACTTGAAAGCATCTTAAGGGTAGAAGCGACGTAGCTGTCGGATGTTCCAAGCGTTGTTGTAGACCTCGCCTTGACTGTTGGCCAGCTTGTATGTCCCGGGCTTCAGAACCTTAGCGATGACGAACGACCCTTCCCAGGGAGGCATGAGCTTGTGCCGCCCTCGGGCGTCTTGTCGCAGCCGAAGCACCAAGTCACCCCACCTGGAGGTCTCGGGACCGAACCCCTCGGGCGTGGTAGCGTTGCAGGGACTGCTGATACCACGCCGAGTGTAGTAAGGCCATGTCCCGAGCCTCTTCCAGCTGGTCCAGCGAGTCTTCTCGGTTTGTTCGATTACTTTGGTCGTCGTACGCCCTCGTCCTCGAGGAACCGTATTCTAAGTCCGTGGGCAAGATAGCCTCGGCCCCATAGACTAGAAAGAACGGTGTGAAGCCCGTGGCTCGGCTCGGCGTTGTCCTCAGACTCCAGACCACCGAGGGGAGCTCCTTCATCCATCGCTTGCCGAACTTGTTGAGGTCGTTGTAGATCCTCGGCTTGAGTCCTTGCAGAATCATGCCGTTGGCACGCTCTACTTGCCCATTCGTCATGGGGTGAGCCACGGCGGCCCAGTCCACCCGGATGTGGTGATCCTCGCAGAAGTCCAGGAACTTTCTGCCGGTGAACTGGGTGCCGTTGTCGGTGATGATGGAGTTCGGGACCCCGAAGCGATGGATGATGTTGGTGAAGAATGCCACCGTTTGTTCGGACCTGATGCTGTTTAGGGGCCGGACCTCGATCCACTTGGAGAATTTGTCGATGGCGACCAGCAGGTGCGTGTAGCCCCCGGGTGCCTTCTGCAACGGACCGACGAGGTCCAGACCCCACACAGCAAACGACCAGGTGATGGGTATTGTCTGCAGAGCCTGAGCGGGCAGGTGGGTCTGCCTTGCATAGAATTGACACCCTTGGCAGGTGCGGACAATTCTAGTGGCGTCGGCCACCGCGGTCGGCCAGTAGAAACCTTGTCGGAAAGCGTTTCCAACAAGGGATCGAGGCGCTGTGTGATGACCGCAAGCCCCCGAGTGTATTTCTTGTAAGAGCTCCTGGCCTTCGATGGTGGATATGCATCGCTGGAGGATGCCTGAGGGGCTGCGGTGGTAGAGCTCCTTCCCGTCCCCCAGTAAGACGAACGACTTGGCGCGCCGCGCCAGTCGCCGAGCCTCGGCTTGGTCGAGGGACAGCTCTCCTCGGCGGAGATATTGCAGGTATGGGGTCTGCCAATCTTGATTAGGCGGGACCTCATTCTGCTCTCCCTCGACGCGCAGTGCCTCACCTTCGGGGGCCGAGGGTGCCTCGGGCTGAGCCGAGGGTGCCTCGGGCTGGGCCGAGGCCTTCTCGGGCTCGGGCGTGTCGTCGGTCTTGACTGAGGGTTGATGTAGGTCTCGGGAGAAGACGTCGGGAGGGACGGTTGTCCGCCCCGAGGCTATCTTAGCCAGCTCGTCCGCAGTCTCGTTGTACCGTCGGGCGATGTGGTTGAGCTAGAGCCCGTAGAACTTGTTTTCCAGGCGCCGAACCTCATCGCAGTAGGCTTCCATCTTCGGGTCACGGCAGTGGGAGTTCTTCATGACTTGGTCAATGACAAGCTGCGAGTCACCGCGAGCGTCGAGGCGTCGGACCCCTAGCTCGATGGCGATGCGCAGCCCGTTAACCAGAGCCTCGTACTCGGCCACGTTGTTGGACGCCGGGAAATGGAGGCGCAACACGTAGCGGAGGTGTTTCCCGAGGGGTGAGATGAAGAGCAGGCCCGCGCCTGCCCCTGTTTTCATCAGCGACTCGTCGAAAAACATGGTCCAGAGTTCCGGTTGGATCGGAGTTGCCAGAAGCTGGGTGTCGACCCATTCAGCCACAAAGTCCGCCAAGACTTGGGACTTGATGGCCTTCCGAGGGGCGAACGAGATTGTCTCGCCCATGATTTCCACCGCCCACTTTGCAATCCTACCCGAGGCCTCTCGGCACTGGTTGATCTCCCCCAGGGGGAAGGATGACACCACAGTCACCGGATGAGACTCGAAGTAGTGTCGCAACTTCCGCCTTGTCAGAATCACCGCGTACAACAGCTTCTGAATTTGAGGGTAGCGGATCTTAGTCTCGGACAGCACTTCACTGATGAAGTAGACCGGCCTCTGGATGGGCAATGCATGCCCTTCCTCTTGTCTCTCAACCACGATCGCGGCGCCGACCACTTGATTGGTAGCGGCGACGTAGATCAAGAGGGCTTCTCCGGCAGTGGGGGGCACCAAGATGGGCACATTCGTGAGGAGCGCCTTCAGGTTCCCGAGGGCTTCATCGGCCTCGGGGGTCCAAGTGAAGCACTCGGCCTTTCTTAAGAGGCGATACAGAGGTAGGCCTCTTTCGCCGAGGCGCAAGATGAAACGGCTCAGAGCCGCAAGGCATCCCATGACCCTCTGTACGCCTTTCAAGTCTTTGATGGGCCCCATGTTGGTGATGGCCGCGATCTTTTCCGGGTTGGCCTCGATGCCCCGCTCGGAGACGATGAACCCCAAGAGCATGCCTCGGGGGACTCCGAAGACGCAATTCTCGGGATTGAGTTTTACGCCTTTCGCCTTGAGACATCGGAATGTTGTTTCAAGGTCAGAAAGGAGGTCGGAGGCTTTCCTCGTCTTGACTACGATGTCATCGACGTAAGCCTCGACCGTTCGACCAATGTGTTCGCCGAACACGTGGTTCATGCACCTTTGGTACGTCGCACCCGCATTCCTCAAACCAAACGGCATAGTAACGTAGCAGTACATGCCGAAAGGTGTGATGAAAGAAGTCGCGAGCTGGTCGGACTCTTTCATCCTGATTTGGTGATACCCTGAGTAGGCATCGAGGAAAGACAGGGTTTCGCACCCAGCAGTGGAATCCACGATTTGATCGATGCAGGGCAGAGTATAGGGAACTTTCGGACATGCTTTGTTTAGACCAGTGTAGTCTACACACATCCGCCATTTCCCTCCTTTCTTTCTCACAAGCACAGGGTTGGCAAGCCATTCGGGATGGAATACCTCTTTGATGAACCCTGCAGCCATCAGCTTGTGGATTTCCTCGCCTATAGCTCTGCGCTTTTCTTCGTCGAATCGGCGCAGAGGCTGCTTCACGGGTCGGGCTCCAGCTCGGATGTCCAGCGAGTGCTCGGCGACTTCCCTCGGTATGCTGGGCATGTCCGAGGGACTCCACGCGAAGACTTCGATGTTTGCGCGGAGAAAGTCGACGAGCACTGCTTCCTATTTGGGGTCGAGCTCGGAGCCGATCCGGATCTGCTTGGAGGCGTCGTTGCTGGGGTCGAGAGGGACGGACTTAACCGTCTCTGCTGGCTCGAAGTTGCCGGCATGGCGCTTCACGTCTGGCGCCTCCTTGGAGAGGCTCTCCAGGTCGGCGATGAGGGCCTCAGATTCGACGAGGGCCTCGGCGTAATCCACGCACTCCATTTCGCATTCGTACGCGTGTCGGTACGTGGGGCCGACGGTGATGACCCCGTTGGGGCCCGACATCTTGAGCTTAAGGTAGGTGTAGTTGGGGACGGCTATGAACTTGGCGTAGCATGGCCTCCCCAGCACTGCGTGGTAAGTTCCTCGGAACCCGACCACCTCGCACGTGAGGGTTTCCCTTCGGAAGTTGGAGGGAGTCCCGAAGTAGACGGGCAGATTGAGTTGTCCAAGGGGCTGGACGCGCTTCCCGGGAATGATCCCGTGAAAAGGCGTCGCGCCCGCCCGGACCGAGGACAGATCGATCCGCAGGAGCCCGAGGGTCTTGGCGTAGATGATGTTGAGGTTGCTGCCTCCGTCCATGAGGACCTTGGTGAGCATGACGTGGCCGATGACGGGGTCGACAACGAGCGGATACTTCCCCGGGCTTGGCACGCGGTCGGGGTGGTCGCCCTGGTCGAAGGTGATGGGCTTGTCGGACCAGTCTAGGTAGACTGGCGCCGCCACCTTTACCGAGCAGACCTCCCGACGCTCTTGCTTGCGGTGCCGAGTCGAGGCGTTCGCCACTGGCCCACCGTAGATCATGAAGCAGTCGTGGACCTCGGGGAACTCCTCTGCCTTGTGATCCTCCTTCTTGTTGTTGTTGTGGGCCCTGCCACCTTCCGCAGGTGGGCCGGCCTTGTGAAAGTGGCGCTGAAGCATGACACACTCTCAAGGGTGTGCTTGATGGGCCCCTGATGATAGGGGCACGGCTTCTTGAGCATCTTGTCGAAGAGATTGGCACCTCCGGGAGGTTTCCGAGGGTTCTTGTACTCAGCGGCGGCGACAAGGTCCGCGTCGACGGCGTCGCGTTTTGCTTGCGACTTCTTATTGCCTTTCTTCTTGGTGTCACGCTGAGTGGACGCCTCGGGGACATCTTCCGGCTGGCGGCCCTAGGGCTGCTTGTCCTTCCAGAAGATGACCTCAACCGCCTCCTGACCAGAGGCGAACTTGGTGGTGATGTCCATCAGCTCGCTCGCCTTGGTGGGGGTCTTGTGACCCAGCTTGCTCACCAGGTCGCGACAGGTGGTGCCGGCGAGGAACGCGTCGATGACATCCGAATCGGTGACGTTGGGCAGCTCGGTGCGCTGCTTCGAGAATCACCGGATGTAGTCCCGGAGAGACTCTCCTGGCTGCTGGCGGCAGCTTCGGAGATCCCAGGAGTTCCCGGGGCGCACGTACGTGCCCTGGAAGTTGCCGGCGAAGGCTTGGACCAGGTCGTCCCAGTTGGAGATCTGTCCCGGAGGCAGATGCTCCAGCGAGGCTCGAGCGGTGTCGGAGAGGAACAGGGGGAGGTTGCGGATGATGAGGTTGTCATCGTCCGTTCCACCCAGTTGGCAGGCCAGCCGGTAGTCCGCGAGCCACAGTTTCGGCCTCGTCTCCCCCGAGTACTTTGTGATAGTAGTCGGGGTTCGGAACCGGGTCGGGAACGACGCCCGTCGTATGGCTCGGCTGAAAGCCTGCGGACCGGGTGGCTCAGGCGAGGGACTCCGATCCTCCCCGTTGTCGTAGCGTCCCCCACGCCTGGGGTGGTAGCCTCGACGCACCCTCTCGTCGAGGTGGGTTCGATGGTTGCGGTGGTGGTGCTCGTTGCCGAGGCGACCCGGGGATCCAGGCGCTGTGTTGCGCGTGCGCCCGGTGTGGACCGAGGCTTCCCGCATGAATCAGGAAGTCGCGGCGCGATGCTCCGAGGGGTATCCCTGCCTTCGGGAGGCAGAGCTTTCGGCCCGTCGGACCGCGGCATCCTCCAGGAGATTCTTGAGCTCTCCCTGGATACGCCGCCCTTCGGTGGTCGATGGTTCCGACATCGCGCGAAGTAGTATTGCTGCCGCAGCCAGGTTCTGGCCGACCCCACTAGAAGCCGGTGGCGGCCTTGCCCTGACGTCGTCGGCAATGCAGTGCTGGATGCCCTGGGGCAGATGACGCGCTTCTCCGGGCGGAGCTCGGTCTGCCCATTCCTGCCTGGTGTTCCGCCGGAACTGCTCAAGTGTTCCTGCTCCCTCGTCGAGCCTGGCCTGCCCCTCGCGGATTTGCTCGAGCTGTGATTCCTGACCCCCCGTAGGGACTGGGACCACAGCTAGCTCCCGAAGGATGTCAATGCGAGGCGCGGGCCTAGGGGGATCACCGTTTTCTGGTATACCAAGATGGTTGCCTTCGCCGGGACCCCCTAGATCGACGTGGAAACATTCACGACTTGGGCCGCAGTCCTCGTCACCGAAGCTGCGGCTACCGTCGGAACAATCGGAAAGGCAGTAGTCGCATGCGGTCATGAAGTCCCGCATGGCACTGGGGTTACCGAGTTCGGAGAAATCCTAACAAAAGTCAGGCTCGTCTTCTTTCTCGGAACCCGAGGGTCCGTAGGTCGATACGACCGTCAGTCGGTCCCAGGGTGACCGCATACCGTACCCCGGAGGGTTTGGACATGCCTCTATGAAGGCTTCCACCGAAGCGAGGTCGCTTGGTGGGTCGAGGCTGAATCCAAAAGGCACGAGATGGGAATCGGTCGGTACCTCTTGGTCGACGGGCGGGGACGAAGTCGCGTCAGGGGCAGACTGCACCGTCGTCTCGGGTACGAGGGCGACGCCCAGCAAGTCCTTTGCGAGCGTGCTGGCGTCGTCCGTCCGCTTGGAGTTGGCGTGTTGCGGGGAAACGACGCTCGCCTTCGTCTCAGACGCGAGGTCGACGCCCGACGTGTCCCCCGTTGGGGCGCCGGCGCCGTCGACTCGCTCGACAGCCGACGAGGTGCCGCCTCCTGCTTGGCCTTGGTTGCCCCGCCTCCTCCTCCGTCGGCGGGGGAGGCGACGGGACAAACCCGGATGTTGTTCTTCCGCCATGTGGGGAAGACGTCGTTGATTCCGCCGTCGGCGGGCGGGCTGACGGCCGCCATTGTCGCTGTCGCGCAGCGGAGGAAGGAGTGTCATGTCGTAGCTGCCGTCGAGGGACATGAACTCAAGACTTCCGAAACGGAGCACCGTCCCGGGCTGGAAAGGTTGCTGGAGACTACCCATCTGGAGCTTGACGGGAAGCTGTTCGTCAACACGCAGCAGGCCCCTACCTGGCGCGCCAACTGTCGGCGTTTCGACCCCGAGGGGTCCCTGGACCAACGAGTAAATCGTCGCCGCGTGTCCCAGCCCAGATGGGTCGGCGCGAGATGGAGCACGAAGGGCGGCAAAAGAGAGGGAGACAGGCAAAAGGGGAAACCCGCGGCCTTCGTGTTGCCCTGAGCCCAGGTCGGGTGCGCTTGCAGTAGGGGGTTACAAGCGTTCGCGTGGGAGAGAGCGAGAGACTTTACGCGCCGTCCCGTCCTCCCGCGCGGCCAACCTTCTCGTAAGAGAGCTCTGGACCTTCCTTTTATAGGCGTAAGGAGGGGGTCCAGGTGTATAATGGGGGGTGTAGCAGTGTGCTAACGTGTCTAGCAGAGAGGAGCTAGTGCCCTAAGTACATGCCGTCGTGGCAGCCGGAGAGGTCTTGACACTCTGTTCATGTGATGTCGTGGCCGTCGGAGGAGCGCTGGAGCCTTGCGGAAGGACATCTGTCGGGGTTGTCGAGTCTTTGCTGACGTCTCCTTGCTTCCGTAAGGGGCTGAGAGCCGTCGTCGTCATGGAGCACGCGGGGCGCCATCATTGTTTGTTTACCGGGGCGAGCCAGATGGGACACCGGTCTTGTCCCCCGTAGCCTGAGCTAGCTAGGGGTAGGGTAATGATGGCCCCCCCTGTGACGTGGTCGGTCCGAGCCTTGGGTCGGGCGAGGCGGAGGCTCCTCCGAGGTCGAGGTCGAGTCTGTCTTCCGAGGTCGAGGTCGAGTCCGAGCCCCGGGTCGGGCGAGGCGGAGACCGTCGCCTTCAGGAGCCGAGGCTGAGTCCGAGCCCTGGGGTCGGGCGAGGCGGAATTCGTCGTCCGAGGCCGAGACGGGGGCCGAGCCCTGGGGTCGAGCGAGGCGGAGCTTCCTATGGCGCCCGAGGCCGGACTTGGCTGCTGTCAGCCTCACTCTGTCGAGTGGCACAACAGTCGGAGCGACGCGGGCGACGCTGTCTTCTTGTCAGGCCGGTAAGTGGAGCGGCGAAGTGACGGCGGTCACTTCGGCTCTGTCGACTGAAGAGCGCGTGTCAGGATAAGGTGTCAGGCGATGCTCGCATTAAATGCTCCTGCGATACGGTCGGTCGGTGTGGCGATCTGGCCAAGGTTGCTTCTTGGCGAAGGCTGGGCCTCGGACAGCCGAAGTTGTGTCCGTTGCTTGAGGGGGCCCTCGGGCGAGACATGGATCCTCCGGGGTCGGCTGCCCTTGCTCGAGGCTGGGCTCGGGCGAGGCGAGATCGTGTCCCTTGAGTGGACCGAGCCTTGACCTTAATCGCACCCATCAGGCCTTCGCAACTTTGTGCTGATGGGGGTTACCAGCTGAGATTTAGGAGTCTTGGGGGTACCCCTAATTATGGTCCCCGACACTTATTTTTCCTTTTTCTTGTTTTTTCCATTTGAGCACTCGTCCAACGCTTATGGTAACCACCATCTCCATGGTTGTCATTCTTGATCAATCTTCGATGTAGACTTAACCTTTCTCATATATAGCATTAGAGTAAAGATTAGTCTACTAGTTATCTCCAAAACCACACATGGAGCTTTCAATCTTTCCTTTTTGGTAATTGATAACAACCATATAAAGATATGAATTATATTTAAAATTCTAAGCTAGTAATGCACACAATTATGAGTTACTGACTTATTTGGATTTGTGTTGCTTGTCCAAGCACTTTGCATATTTTGAGAAGCTTTGGACAAAGTTTCACAAACTTTATTTGGTAGTATTAGCCCCCCTACATATGTGCTTACTATGTTTGGATTAAGGTTTGGACATATGTAGGATGTGATATTTTGAGAGAGACGATACTAAGGTGTATATGACAAACATTTAAAGCGTGTATACCACTTGAAATACCACATTGAAAGAATTGATTCATTATTTGATATCCATCCTTAGTATCTGGGATATTTAGACTTCAAAGGCACTAGAAACCTTAGTAAGATCGACATTATATGAAGGATTGGGGCGATGGTTCTTGATGCCTGCTCTCCTAACTCTCTCTGTGGGTAGAGGATTGGGACGAGGAAACTCTTGCAACAAGTAAACTAAGAGAGAGGTGTATGTGTGCGCTTTGATATGTGACTGCTTATCCGTTAGAAATAGGAAATGATGACAAGAGTTTTAGAAAAAATGGGAGGATAAAGTAACTACGTAACTAACATGTCTATTAAGCCCATTACACCTCCATCGATCCATAAGTTTCCTTCTGATGGACTTAAAAACCTCCGGACGGACCCTAAAGATGATCCAAGTCACAAATATAATCCATCCGCACATCAGTCACAAACACATTAATGGCTATGACATGCTCGACGACCCTAAAGATCCTGATGAACTTAAAAACCTCTGGATGGTCCCATAGGGCCCGATTATCTCGTAAGGCCCCGATGATTGAGAGGAACAGAGCTTCGGCGGCCGCCGAGATCTCCGACGGCTTCGAAGGGTCTCAAGGCCTTTAATATAGATATAAAATTTATTTGATTTGATTAAATAAAATATAGATCATTCCTATATTAACTCAAATATTAATTGTGGACTTGGTGCTTCTTATACTTCTTTCAATTGCTTTGAGGTAGCATAATAACTCCAGGAGCAAACAGAAGGGCATTTGGTCACCATCACCAGGCTAAAGATGGGACCCCACGTTATGTTGATGTTCTACCACACAAATTGCAACTCCATTGACAAAGAAACGGTGGGAGGATATTTTTGACTGGTTTGGCAGCCCAAAATCCGGCCGGTTTCCTGGCCTTTTCTCCTGGAAGAAAGCCCACCAGAAGATTGTCCTCGGATTATTCATGTGTGTCATTTGGCAGCCCAATCTCGTGCAGAGATTTGTCCCATTTTCCCGTCGGAAACAACCCTGGCCTTAGGAGGCCAGGCGATTCTCCGCCGCCTCGTCTCGTCTTCGCTATGCACCACGTCCACGAGCGCCTCCGCCGCTCCAACGCTCCAACGCTTGAGCGCCTCCAACGCCACTCCAACGCCACGAGCGCCTCCGCCGCTCCACCGAACAACTCCAACGCCACTCCAGCTCTTGCAGCAGTAGAACTCTATTGCAGCCAGGTACGCGTGTTTCTGAGCCGGGGGCGCGGGGGTTAAGCCGGGGGCGCGGGGGTTAGCAAAGATTTCATCGATTGGTTTCTGCCGACCTGCATCTTCGTTTGATTCTGGTTTGCCTCTCTGATCCAGCTACGACACCCTGCGCCTGCCGCACTAGGTACATTTGATTCTGGTTTCTGCCGCACAAGATCCGCTACCTCTTGGACCCGGACATCTACACCGACGGCAGGATCTCCGTGCAGGGCATCGACGCCGTGCTCTTCGCGCCGGACGACGCCAAGGCCACGCAGACCGTCGACCCGAACAGGAAGCCTCCTACCATCGTCACCCACAAGAAGAAGATCAAGCTCCGGCGAGGTCAGTACCTACCTACCTTCAGATCTGGACCTGCTCCTTTGTGTCCTCCGTCGACCTGAACAGGAAGTATCCCACCACCGCATTGTCCTTTTTTCAATAATAGCACCGAAATTTACAGTTCGTAATATCTAGATTGGGGAGGTCATTACATCAAAAAAAGATTGGGGAGGTGTGTAGATTAATTTCACAACTGATCGCTAGCATCAATCAATGCCAGTTCATCTATTGCTCAACCTCAGTATTGGCCAACGTGAAAACATGGAGGTGAAGTGAAGCAAGTGGTAGTTGAGCATATGCTGGTGGTTGGTTGTCTTCATGAACATCTCTTTGATGGCTGATACCATTCCTGGGACTGCAAGCCAACACTGTCCTTTAACCCATGACCCATGAGCAACAATTTCTTCTTAACAACAGAGCATGATGTTAGAGAAATTTGGCTTCAAGCGCAAAATTAGGTATGCCATAACTTGAATCTACTAAGCATGCAATATTGTAGACTACAAGCATATAATATCATTTTTATAAATGTAGGTTGCTTCGTGGGAGTGATGCATGGCCTGAACAAATGATATGAGCAAATTTGGTATGTTCTTTCAAGCATCTTTATTTCAAATTTTACTTTAAATTACAATCTTCTCACCTAGAGCTAGTTGGCAATGGCTATATTTTTCTGCTGAGATCATTTAAGCTCTACACTTTGAGATATTCTAGATACTATAGTTGTTATTTGTTCCCTTGTACTAATCCTAGTTACATGTTATCTTTTTTCAGACAACTGCAGTTCTGTTATGGTGAATGGTGATTGTAGTTCAGTTTCAGCTCTAACCTATGAAAAATTGAATGGCAGTTGCACTAATCTGTTGGTGGAATGATTTTCCCAGTAATTTCCTGGACAAGCAGATCACTGAGAACCATCTACCTTATGAGAAATGATGCCTTGTATGGTTCAGTATAGTTCTTGTATTGCTGGTTTAAATTAATTCTTGTATGGCAGTTGCACTAAACTGAATGGCAGTTGCACTTTGAGATATTCTTCTATTGTTGGTTTAAAACCATGGTGACTTTCTTGTATGCATTCTGTATGCATTCTTGTTTAAAACCTGGTTGCTTATGTATGCATTCTTGTATGCCGTGTATGCATGGTGACTGTTCTTGTATGCGTTTGTGTATGCAATCTGCCCCAAACTGAATGACATACAGAAAAATGTCACCAGTATGCGTTCATGTATGCATTCAGTTTTGTACTAAACTGGATGGCAGTTGCTCCTTCCAAACGACCACCGGTTAAATTATCCTATCCGGGTTTTTTACCCACTGAAAAATGAATGTAGGATAAAACCCACCGCTGAAGTTTTCTCCTGTGCTAAAATAACCGCGGCTGCCAAACTGGCCCTTACCAAAATATTCCCATGGAGATTCCTTCCTTAGCTGCAGTAATGATCTGTCCGTGTCTGGCTTTACGCCTCCACCTGTGGTGTGGGAAAACGAGAGAAGCCAAAGCCATTGGCAAAGCGTCTGTTCTCCCGGCACCGAAACTGTAGCCACAAGCCACAAAACGTCGACTTCGTTTCCATTTCGTGTTCCCTGATTCTGGAATCGAATTTCTGTCCGTACTGATTGATCCATGGGCAAGCATCTCCTGCGTGGACGTGTCCATTCTAGACTGTCGACGCGAATTAATTGCTGCCTCTGGATTCATTGGAAGTAAATAAACGCAATAACGTGACCACTCGTCAGTCTTTAAGGTAAGCACAGGAATATCCTATAACAGGTAACAAGTTACGAAGACCTACGTAGAGGATACCAGATTAGGCCTTGTTCGGTTAATCCCGTTACCCATGGATTGGATGGGATTGGAAAAAATTAAGAAAGAGTTTGACTTAGTTGGGATTTAAACCCATCCAATCCCACTCAATCCATGTGGATTGGGAGCTAACCGAACAAGCCCTTAGCTGAGTCGTTTTCCGGATTCTTGTCTGGAACCAAAAAGTTTATGCCAAACAGCATAAACGTGAAACATTTCTGCTAGAAACGGGTCCAAGTGATTCTAATTCTACAGTCAAATGGTTAAGCAATTCCGATTCGTCATCTGGAACGTTTTTTTAGAGAACATTGATATGAACCAATCTGAATTATTATCAAATGAGCCCTAAACAACAAAGAAAAGAAAGTCACACAGAATAGAATAGAAAATAGAATGAAAAAACAAACAAATCCGAAGAAGAAAACTATAGTGGCAACTGGGTTCAGGCGCGAGTGGCCCATGAGGCTTCAACGGTACGCCCAACTGGGTCTGTGAATGTAGGTGGTACATTTCATCGCACTGCGTCGCTTATCTGTAATGAACTCTATTGATTAGAGTCGGAGGGGCGATCCTGTTCTTCTTGTTTGTGTTAAGATTCTTGCCTAGCTGCCTCTTCAGTTAGTACGCATAATCCTATCTGCCGCACACCTACAAGAACGACCAGTGCTGCAACCTCCTCCTCTTGTCTCCTGCGAACCACACCCCACAAGACACTACCATGTTCACAATACTCAGCAGTCTTCAACCACATGAATACCATACTCCTTTTTTTTCCCGAGGGATACCATACTCTACATGCTCAAACCTACGAACACATGTACATCAAACTACGCATTCTACAAACCACTAGACGCATATTCCATGCGTCATCGAACAATCACGTGCCAATCTCAGTTCGAATGGATCCAGACCGAGATACCCTTCTATATCAAAAATTGTGCCTTTAGTCAGGTGTCTTAGGTAAAATTCTGGAACCAGCTATAACATACCGAAGTCAGGCCTCCTGCTCTTTGTACAAATGACCTCTAAACTTTGCAATATTTTTCCTCAATTCGACGTTTGACACCCGCTCTGCCTCCAATGCACGTTCAAGCTGTTAAACATACTCAAAGATTTGATAACGAGAACAAGGACAAGTGCCATAAATACACAATAGCACTGCACCAAGAGTACCTTTGCGGCTCGAGCACTCCACTCACCGAGAATAGCTCTGAGCCTATCGTTTTCTTCAACATACTGCATCAAAACATGTTTATGATAAAGTAATCAGTGCTTTCCAAACCCAATCTGTCAGCACTCTACGGTAGACCCTTGATTGTTAAACAACATACCTGGTTGTTGCTCAGACGGATACGCTGGAGCTCTGAATCCTTTTCATCGATCAAACCACGGGCATGTTGAAGTTCGGAGTGCACTTGATTCATCTGCACGGTCAGTGCGGAATTACTCATTTTTGGTTTTTTGCATTCTCGCTCATCATCTAGTCATCTAATGAATGTTTGGTTCGACTTTTTCACGCTATAAAGAACTAACACAAACATGTCAACGAGCACATCTATTACATCTGCAAGAAGCAGATCACTCAGTAGCTAAAACTACTGTAAGTAGTTACCGCAAGAAGTACAAAGTAGGCAGAAACAACTCTTCTTAAGGACATCCCTTACTAATTTACATAAGATGGCAGCCTGGCTTATGATAGTAAATTAGTAATATACCATTGCATCCCAAACCACTAAATAAATCTCGGTATCCATGTAAGTTGTACTTTCTGAGGAATGTACAACATGGTAATAAAAATTCAATAAACATAGTTACCTCAGCAGTGAGTGCTCGGAGTTCTTGATCACGAGTTGCTAAAAGATGGGCAAGATCAACCTGAAGATTAAAAGAAAATCCACCATCTAAAAAGTTAGTGAGTTCCTTCTGTCTAAATCGGGAACCATCATACTACTAGTCAATGAGATACAGCAAGCAACATCATTGTGCAATGCACAGAGAGAGAACCTGAGGAGTGGTTCCAGCAGTTCTCTGGTATTTGCTTAAGCATTCTTGCAAGCGGAGAACCTTGCAAGAAAAGAAACGAATTGTTAATCAACAAAAAGGATTCAGCATGATGGGGAAGGCAAAACAATACTTTCAAAATCCCTTCATGAAAATTTTCATTATTGCTGCTTGGAAAATTTGAAACGAAGAAACGATCTAATCATTTAAGAACAAGCAGCCAAGCTACACGTCCTGAAAAACAGTTTATCAATATCTTTTTTTTTTCGAAAGAGCGCAGGAGGACTGCGCACCCATATATTAAAGTAGAGGGAAAATAAAGGGCCATAATGACCCAGGTACAAGCACTCCTTATGGAGGCCAGAAACAAGCGTACACAAAGCTATCCATAAACTGGACAAAAAACACTACAGCCCTAGGAGCTAGGTAGTTTGGCTGGCCAAAAAGGAAAGCCCCTTGGCACCAGCCAGCCGCCACGTCTCCTGTTCATCCTCAGCAGCTTGAAGAAGGAAGGAGATAGAGGGGGTCCTTCCATCGAACACCACCTTGTTCCTATGATTCCAGATCATCCAGGCCCCTAAAGCAACAAGGGAGTCCAGTCCTTTCTTTCTCATGTTGAGGACCTGAGCCGAGGAATTCTCCCACCAACCAAGGAAGGAAGGCTCCACTTGCTGAGGGGATAAGCTGTGTAACCCAAACTTTCTCAAAAGCCTATACCAGAAAACTCTTGAGAACACACAGGAAACCAGCAGGTGATTAATGCTTTCAGGTTCTTGATCACAAAGAGGGCACCTAGCCGGATGGTTCATGCCTCTTTTCTGCAGCCTATCAGCAGTCCAGCATTTATCATGTGCCACCAGCCACAGGAAGAAATGGCACTTGGGTGGCATCCAGGATTTCCAGATTCTTTTGTGGTGAAGAAAGGAGCACGATCCCTGGAAGAGCCCTTCATAAGCAACTTTTGCTGAGTAGTTACCATCTGGCGCTATGGTAAAAATGTGTCTGTCTTCAATATCAGGATGCAGCTGAAAATCCGTTAAAGCTTCCCAGAGATGCAGAAAATCAATCAAGGCCCCTGCTGAGAGAGCGCCCCTAATATCACTAATCCATCTCCTATTGTCCATTGCCTCTTGAACTGTTCTTTTATTGGCAATTCTTTTTGATATGGTGCAGAACAATCTTGGTGCTATATCAGCTACCTTTTTCCCATTAATCCATTTATCCACCCAAAAAAGAGTATTCGCACCATTGCCAACCTCTGACATCAATACTGCAGAGAAGAAGGACCTGGCAATACTTGGGACCTGAATGGGTAGGTCCACCCATGGCCTCGAAGAATCAGTTTTTTGCAGCCACAACCACCTCATTCTGAGAGCCCAACAAAGCTTAGTCAGGTTAGAAATCCCGAGGCCTCCCATATGTAGAGGCCTACAAACCTTTTCCCAGGCTACCATACAGTGACCTCCTTTAGCATCCTTTCTGCCTCTCCATAAGAATCCCCTTCTAATTTTATCAATTGCATCCAAAGCCCACTTAGGAAAATCAATAGCCATTGCAGTATAGATTGTCATACTAGTTAGGACATGCTGCACTAGAATTCTTCTGCCAGCTTTGTTCAACAACTCTGCCTTCCAGCTTGGGAGAAGATCTGCAATTTTCTCAATAAAGGGCATAAGCTGCTGTTTGGTTAGTTTGTGTAGAGAAAGAGGGAGACCCAAGTATTTGCAGGGTAGGGACTCCACCCCACAAGGTAACAAGCTTTGAACCTCCAGGATGGTCTGCTCCGAACATCTGATAGGATAAATACTGGATTTCTGCACATTGTTGTGTAGACCTGAGGCATTCCCAAAGATGTTGAGAATGTCCAGAGTAGTGGAAATGTCATTCTGAGTTGGGAGCAGGAAGAGGGCCACATCGTCAGCATAAATAGAAATTCTATGAAGTTTCTTTCTGTTGGACAATTGTTGCAGCAACCCTGTCTCTTCAGCTTTGGCAAATAGAAGGCAAAGGACATCCATGACTAAAATAAATAACATGGGGGAGAGGGGATCTCCTTGCCTGAGCCCCCTTCTATGTTGGATTTTACTGCCAGGGCACCCATTGAGCAGCACTTGAGTAGTTGAGGAACCAAGTAACCCACAAATTATATTTCTCCAGATTTGGCCAAAACCCAAAGCCTGCAGCACCTCAATCAGAAAAGGCCATGAAACCGAGTCAAAGGCTTTTGTGATGTCGAGCTTAAAAAGAAGACATGCCTTATTTTGCTGGTGTAAAAATCTTGAAGTTTGCTGCACTAACATAAAATTGTCCTGTATAAATCTGCCTTTGATGAAGGCACTCTGATTTGGGGAGACAAGCTCATTCAGATGACCAGCAAGCCTATTGGCCAGGATCTTGGTTACCAATTTTGCAAAGCTGTGCACAAGACTAATCGGTCTGAAATCCTTCACCTGATCAGCCCCATCAAACTTTGGGATCATAGTAATATATGCAGAATTAACTTTATCCAAGTTATTGAAGTTCCTACACCAAATTGCTGAAACTGCATTGAGTACGTCCACTTTGATGATGTTCCAACAAACCTTATAAAACCTCCCAGTAAAACCATCTGGGCCAGGGGCCTTGTCAGCAGGTAGGTTCAAGACAGTTGCTAGAACCTCCTGCTCAGTGAAAGGGGCGTCCAAGATGGAGAGGTTATGAGCTGGGAGGCCGAGAGCAGCTAAATCAATGGTATTCTCCCTGGAGACCGACTGACCAATAAGGTTGGAATAAAACTGATCCACTAAATCTGCTTTGGCAGCATGGCTAGTAATAATATTATCACCGTCTTTCAGCAAGGTCACCAGATTTTTCCTTTTCCGATATCTAGCATGCATATGAAAAAACTTGGTGTTTGCATCCCCCTCCTTAATCCTGGATATTCTTGATCTTAATCTTGCCATGGTACGCTTGAAGGAGGCCAGCAGCAGGGACTGTTTCTTGAGTCTATTTTTAAGCCAGCATTCAGCCGGAGATAGGGCCCTGTGATCTTGAGCGATTTCGAGTTTATGCAGCAATTCCTTTGCCAGACAAAGCTGCGAAACAATATGTCCTACCTGCTTATCACTCCAGCTGCGTAACCTCATGGCTGTCACCTTGAGTTTCCTATCCAGGGTGATGAAGGGACAGTTGACCGGCTGTACAGAATTCCAAGCCTCCAGCACCACGTCCTGAAATCCCTCCATTTTGGTCCAAAAGGACTCAAAATGGAACCTTCTCTTGCCAACAATATTGTCTTTTAGACCAAGAAGCAGCGGGCAATGATCTGAATCTTGAGAGGATGAACTGAGCAGAAGCACATTTGGGAAGTATGATTCCCAGTCAGCCGAGCAGAGTACTCTATCCAACTTCACAAGCACTGGGTTATCCTGTTGATTGGACCAGGTAAACTTTCTGCCATGTAGCTGAATTTCTTTAAGAGCTAGATCGTTGATCAGCGATCTGAACCGGCCCATCATGTCCCTGTTGAGGTTGGAGTTGTTCTTATCACTGTTCTTGTAGATTAGATTAAAATCTCCTGCGACCACCCAAGGGCCAACACAAGCCGCTCGGGTATCTCTCAGCTCCTGTAGAAAAATAATTTTTTCAGAATTCCCCTGAGGCCCATAGACACATGTTAACCACCATGGCTGGCCGTCTTGTCTACAGAACTGCACTGAAACACAATGATTATCAATTCTCTGGAGTCCAGTATGACCAATATTCCTCTTCCAAGCCACTAGTATGCCCCCACTGTTTCCTATCGAAGGCAGGAACACAAATTCTGTGAATTCGACACCAAGCATGGATAGTATATCTCTTCTAGAAATAGATTGCATTTTAGTCTCTTGACAGCATACAACATCAATTTTAGCAGAATCAACCAGCATTCTCACAGCATCTTGCCTGATCGAAGAGTTAAGTCCTCTCACATTCCAGAAAAGTATTTTGGAAGGATCCATTGGAAAACTAACAGAAAACGCCAACTGGACAGACCTAAGACCTTAATTCTTCAGGTGTAGACCACCCAAACAGAGCAGCTAAGGCATCAACATGAGACTGGATAAGCGGGCGTTGAAAAAGTAAAGCATACTCCATGATGGCATCAGAAGTAATCTTATCAGACTCATTGATAATACGTAAAGCCCTCATTGCTTTCTTGGATGCCTTGCTGCGCCAATCCTGCATGGAGAATTCCACGCCAATTCCAGCCACACGCCTACTGCGTCGAGGCATAGTCACAGTTAGGTCCTTTTGCCTCTTCAGTCCAGTCCCTGGTGCAGGGAGGAGGTATGAAGGCTTTCTGCTAATCATGTTGATGAGGGATGATGATGGAATCGTCAGTTGTTCTGAGATGTCAGTGGCCGAGTTAATTATCCCATCCGAAATGCCTTGACTGGGTTCCTCACTGTTCTGAAGATCAGTGGTCATTTCCATCAGCTGAGTTGTTCCACATTTTCTTCTTGAGTATACCTTGAGCAGTGGCTTACAAGAACTCTGCTTCAACTGGAGTTGGGGCGAGACTGGTACTGCGCACTGGGTCTCGACCTGCCCAGTAAGGGTCAAGACCGCATGCACACTAACCGTCTCAGGCGGCCCAGACTCAAAAACAGAGGCATCTCCTTCAAACTCAAGTCCCTGGGGCGAGACTGATCTGAGATTGTGTGTCTCCAGCGGCCCAATTATGTGGGGCGAGACCACAGATGGACTGACCATCTCCAGCGACCCAGGGACGGGCCCAGTCGGGGGGAGAACAGGAGTTGGCGCATGGGGCGATCCCAGCCCAATTAATTCCAGCGGCCCAGTCACCATGGACTGGGGCGAAATATTCCTGGGAGGGTTCAGCGACCCGCGTGCCTCACTCATGCAGACAGTGGGGGCCATGCCTAGGGTACTGTTCGTCTTCCTCCTTGGGTCCAGCCTTGATGCCTCGGGAATACCCAGGCAGTTAAGTTCAGCCGCCGGCGCCAGGATATCTTCATCAGCCGACCTCGGGTCCAGAACTGTTGCCTCGGGAATACACAAGAGATTTCCTCCAGCCGCATCCTTCCCATTGTCCAAGGAAATTAAATGCCCCAGCTTCAAGAAATCAGCCGCATGTTCCCCGTCTTCCAAGATATTTAAATGCTCCGGCGCCAGGAGATCTTCATCAGCCGACCTTGGGTCCAGCACTGTTGCTTCGGGAATACACAAGAGATCTCCTCCAGCCGCATCCTTCCCATTGTCCAAGGAATTTAAATGCCCCAGCTTCAGGAAATCAGCCGCATCCTTGGTGGTGGCAGGCGTGTTCAGCTCTCTGTTGGCACGCGAGACCCCTCCTCTTCCTTGTGGCGGCTGTGGTCCCAGCCTGGAATGGACTGACTGCCGACCAGCAGAAGGGGCACCCAGACGAGGAGGACGAGGGAACATACTGTTGCCAATATCCTGATCTTCAAAATCTTCTGGCTGATGAGCGTCATCTGGGGGCGAGGAGTGCAATCCCCCCAAATCCGTGTCCTCAGGATTGACCATGGTTGCACTGATACTGATCTTGTATGATAAACAGCCCTTGTCATTGCTCTGCAGCCCTCTCTCAATAATGTGTAGCGTCATCTGCCTTTGTAACTTTTTAAAATCAAAACACCATGCTCGCACTGTAAAGGATGAGAGACTCTTTTTCATCAGGGTATCAGAATGGATCTCAACAATATGACATGAGTCGTTAAGAACAGCTTCCGCAGTGGAGCAAGACCATGCATGTTCAGGGATTCCCCTAATCCGCACATCCACTAAGTGAGACATGCGAGACATAGAAGCATGCGAGAAACGAGACCATCTTTTGAACATTAAGCAGAAACGAGGTCCAGTGAATAATCTGCCCCCATTGAAAATCCTGGAGGCAGTGTCCTCATCCGGCAGGAAAAGCAGAAAATCCTCTGGTGAGGAATGTTGGATGGACATGTTATCAATACATACCCCAAAGCTGCGAGCCACCTCATCCAACACCTCCGATCCCTGTACCACAGGTCTAGTACCTGCGATGGTGACGAACAGGGCTTTTCGTAAATTGATCTCTTCCCTTGCCATCTCATCAGTGAACGTAAGAACACGTGAAGCTTCAATGGTTGGGGGAGATGCGGCATGGAATTCCATCCTCGACTGGGAGAAATGAGCTTCAGGAGATGAGGGAGGGGAATCTGAACACACCCCCGAACCCGCAGCTTCAGCAGGACCTTTTCCTTTTTTGCTCTTGGACCTTCTTCTTTTCCTCTTGTTGCGAAAAGAACGTTGATCAACACCCGGGGCACAGTTGTTCAACATTGGAGATGGCTGATTAGTCTTCTGGTCGGATGTTTGGGGTGCGGGAGAGATACGCACCCAAACTGACTTCTTCTTCTTTGGAGGAGCAGCACTCCCAGCTCTGCACTGCGGGGGGGAGACCTTCTGAGAAGATAGCCTCTTGAACACCGAGAGGCGTTTGCTGGGCTCTTCTAAACGATGCCAGACTGACCTCTTGCCCACCGGGTATGACTTGTCAAATTCCAGACGATCACGCAAGCGACCTGGGGTCTTCAGCTGCAGAGGGCCGGCCTGAATGGCAGGGCACCGAGAGGCTTGATGTCCGAGCTTGAAACACCCAAAACAGCGAGGGGGGCACCGACACGAAGCCACGAGATGGTTTGGAGAGAGACAGTTGAAGCATCTCCCGCGGAGGTTCACACTGGTCCCTCTCCGCGCCGAAGCACAACGAGACTGCTTTCTGCTCTTCACCACCTGCCAGCCATCCTCCTTGTCGACCGGCACCAGGTCTTCACGCCGGCACAGCCTCCTTTCCTTGTCACAGAGCTTCGGCCTTGCTATGGTAGAAGTGCGTACGTCCAACTCCAGGGAGGTGGCGCTAGAAGAGGAAAGGAGGGCCTCTTTATAGGAGTGCACCGTACCACTAGAGGAGGAACCCGAAGCGTTGTCATCCCATCGCTGGAACTTGGACCGCCCCACCTGAGAGGTGCAGAAGCCAAGAGAACAGGGCAGAGGTGTGGTCGCCGGCGCCGGAGTAGCAGCCGTCGAGGGGCTGTGGTGGCTGGTGGAGGAAGGGGAGGGGTTGGGGTCGGGGGGAGGGGCTGGGATAGGGGGAGAAGACATACCGGCTGTTATCACTTCCAAGAAACTGTCCCACAGTTTATCAATATCACTCTCCTACAAGCTCATAGAGTACCGCAAGACTTTCCCTGTTAGCTTCGGTACAAACCCTTCATTAATTTCTGTCAATTAACCTCTCCCTGTATAGTTTCTTGTGGCTTAATATACGAAACCGGGCTTAATCCCTTCCTCTAGAAATGAAATATTATGAAACCGACGTTCCTGCTTAGGCCCTGACAGCTACACTCCTATGTAAGCCTTTATCATCACATCATGTTTGTCCTGTCCATAAAATCCTAAGACTAAATTCTGTACTTGACATGCCTTGCCTACTAGTTAAATAATTTGTATGTCTAAATAATGTTTTTGCTATAAAATAGTCTGCTGCAGTCCTTGCTTGCTTTGCTGCAGAAGGAGTTAGACAATAGGTAAACTCTGCTGTTCTTCTATCTACTGTAGCAGTATGGAAATAGTGCCAAGTAGTGGTTGATCTCAGCCCAATAGTAGTTGCAGCAAGTAGTGGTTATAGTAAATGTAGTGGTACTAGTGTACCCTGCTGTTGGTGGTTAGAGCTGTGTATATATCAGTTAGCATGGCACTGGAAAATCAGTTCAGTTGCTGCACAAGCAGAGGTGTGCTCGTGCTGTGTTCTGTGCTCACTCCCTCTTCTAACTCCAGCCAAAGGTGTTGTGTGTGTGTGCTGCTGCTGTTTGAGGTGCTACTGACCTGTGCAGAGCTGCTGACTGCCAACATTTGCAATGTAAGAAATAAAATTTAAATGCAGGCCAGAGGTGTTGTGTGTGTGTGTGTGTGTGTGTGTGTGTGTGTGTGCTGCTGCTGCTGTTTGAGGTGCTACTGACCTGTGCGGGGCTGCTGGCTGTCAACATTTCCAATGTTAGAAATCAAATTTAAATGCATGTAGTACAAATACTTCTGTAAAATTATTCTTACAGAAATAAGTGAAATAGAAATTTGGCGGGGATCCTATCAACTATCCTGCATGAAATTTCCATGTACCTCCTCACTCAGATAATGGATATTCTCTCTTTGGTACTGAAGTAACGCCATCTGCTGATCAGAAAGACGGGCATCATGATATCTAGAGAGACAAAAATACATCAGCTAGCCAATCTCCATGACAGTGGCAGTATGTTAAGAGAAGATAACTAATCAACAATACATGCTAAATTGTGATACTTTGGAGTCATATCTGTTAGACATGAGTTGAAGACAATTTTCAAATACTTCTAATATATATGCTTATGCAGGTTCGATATTAGAATTTTCCAATGTTAGAAAGTAAGCCAAAAAGTGCAGCACAAATAAATTATTCCTTGGGTGTGCTGAGACAAGAGTAAGTTTGGCATTTCTCAAATGTTCATATATAGAAACTTGTCATATAACATGAAAAAATCAGTATATTTTCTGTGCCTAATGCAATTGTACCTTCGATCTTCCAAAGTATTAGATGGTTGGAGTGCAGAATATAATGACCGCAAAATATCAGGCTGCCCATTCAAAGAGTTGTATTTGTGGATGTGCCCTGAAAAAGGAAACAAGCAGACACATGCCACAAATCTTACAAAATCTTGAGGGATTCGAAGCTTGCAATTTAAGGGCAACAGACACAAATCAGATATGTAACAGCACATGCAACTGAAAAATTAAGCTCCTGTATATTCTTGAATATAAAGATAAATATCACGAACTAACTCACATAAATATAAGCCCATAAAACATCCAGCACACGTGACTTCAACTACAATGGCAATCCTGCATTGTAGGAAAACAAGGTTTTAACTGCAATGTTCTATACATACACAGAATCTCATGTGATGCGCGCAAGCTAATGTAAACATATTATCATCAGAAGGTTTTGTTGTCGAGTTCATCCAACAATCCAACCTACGGACTTACGAGTAGGGATAGATTATAAGAGACAAGCAAAATGGGAATCCGTTATCTGCCTAGATAAAGATCCCAAGCCATAAGGACTTCACCTCCAGAATCCCAGTAAGGTTTATGTTGCACACATATCACAGGTCTAAATATAGCTTACGTGAATTGTTACAAGCATATAAGCTTACAAAGAGCATCATTGAAATAAACTGAAACTTCACAATACAAACAATAAAAATAGACGTACTAAAACGTTATCTTAAGAAATAAAAATGCATTCTCTATTTCCTTCCCTGATGAATGTTCACTCCCATTTATAGAGCAATGCATAGACAAAGGGCAAACCCAGTGCTGAAGAATCACGTGAGTGGAGTTTGGGAAAGGGATAAATCGAGGCAAGCCACCCCCGCAAATGCGGCCCACGACCTGGTGACTCAGTGAGACAACTCTCACACTAGACCTGCTCGGCTGCTCTAGAACAATGCATAGACAGATTCAGACAATTTACTAAAGCTACATAAGATAGCAATGTGCACCTGAGAAGCAGTGAAACTGATAGTATTTGTAAAAGAGGTTGCCAGACCATGATTAAGAGCATCAAAGCAGTCCCTGCAAAAAATAGAGACCATTACCACTTACCGGTTGCCATTTTGACTTCAGGTAACAAGTGTGAAAATCGAAAACGAAAATGAATATATTGTTTGTTCTAGTATAAATCTGTTCTCCTAACATGTTCTTAAATGAGCCAAAGCTAGATAAAACTTAGAAACACACCATATGTGAAAGGACCTCTAGCCGAGTTGGTTAGATGATCTGAGTAGTACTACTTAGGTCCTGAGTTCAAATCCCAGTGGGAGCGAATTTCAGGCTGAGTTTAAAAAAGGTCACACGAGATGTACTGACCTATGGGGGTGCATCCTCGTGTAGGGGCTGAGAGGGCACAAAGCACGAGTAAAGATCTAGCCTATAGGGGACCCTCATGTTGCACGATCTAGCCTATAGGGGACCCTCATGTTGCACGGGGACTAGCTTTCGTGACCTTTCTCGATCGGGGCTTCCCCTACCATGGGGGCGGTCTTTTCCCTACCGTGGGGGCGGTCTTTCCCCTACCGGCTGAGTTTTTTTACACATAATTCATATTATAGGCCCATTAGTCTCATCCACAGTTTTGCTAAGTTGGTCACCAAGCTGCTGGCCAACAGGTTGGGCCCTCATCTTCATGAGTTGGTGGCAGCCAACCAAAGCGCTTTTGTGAGAGGGAGATCAATTCATGATAATTTTATGCTGGTTCAGCAGTCTATTAAGTCGCTGCACAAGAGGAAGATTGCGGGTCTATTCTTAAAATTAGATATTTCAAGGGCATTCGATTCCGTGTCATGGGCCTTCATTATTGAAATTCTTGTCCATCTTGGCTTTGGTCCAATCTGGCGGAATCTTATTTCCTCCCTAATGTTCACGTCTTCTACGCAAGTACTTCTTAATGGCTCGCCTGGTGCTCGTATTGCTCATCGGCGAGGCCTTCGTCAGGGTGATCCCCTTTCTCCTATGCTGTTTGTGATGGTCATGGATGTTCTTAATAGTCTGTTCAGGGCAGCTGAAAGCAGGGGGCTGTTACAAGGATTGGAGGCAGCTGGGATTCGGAATAGGCTCTCGATCTACGCTGATGATGTGGTGCTTTTTGTTAAACCTTTGGTGGATGATCTGAATTGTGTTAAATTGATTTTGGATTGCTTCGGTGAAGCAACGGGGCTGGTAACAAATCTGCGTAAAAGTTTTGCTATTCCAATTAGATGTGGAGGGCTGGAGAGTCAGGCTGGCTGCAATATCTTGCAATGCAGTTCGGGATCCTTTCCGTGCAGCTATTTGGGGCTGCCTATCTCTGATAAAAAGCTGAGGAAAAGGGATTTTATGGTGTGGGTTAATAAGATTGCTGACCGGCTTCCCAACTGGAAGGCTCGTTTGCTGAGTCTGGCTGGTAGGACAGCATTAGTGAGGCATGTGCTTTCGGCAATTCCAGTTTATATCCTTATGGCCATGAGTGTTCCTAAATGGGTGATCAAGTCCATTGATATGTTAAGGCCCATAAGGCCCATATATTATTGACTGCCTATATATATGCTACAGTACCCCGAGGGGATGATAATCTCACCTAATCCAGGTTAGTCACATGGTAACAGAGCAGGTTAGGGTTAGGGTTTACATCTAAACCCAACCCTGATCCAATTTTTTTTCGGCGCCGTCGCGCCGTCGCTGTGCTGCCCTCACAGCCAGCTTCTTCCCCTTCTCCGGTTGCTGTCGCGGCCCTCCCTCCCCGCTCGTCGTCGCGGCCGCGGGCCTCCTTTTCCCGGCCGCCGTCGCGGCCTGCTGTCCGCCGTCTGCCGTCCGCCGGATCCAGCCTGCGCATCCACCGTCCGCCGGATCCGCCGTCTCGGTCTGCGCCCCATCTGCTGCTTCATCGTGGATCGAGCTCCCCCTCTTCCTGTGCCCGCCAGGACCGGATCTTGGTCGCCCCGCGCGGATCTGTCACGTCCGCCGCCAGGGGCCGTCCGCCGCCCTCTTCCTGTGCCCGCCAGGAGTCCGTTGCTGCTGTCGCTGTGCCTGCCAGGAGCCCGCCATCTCCTTCCTGGTGGTCCGCCGGCTCGGCGGCTGGCCAGCTGCCTGCCGAGTCGAACTGCAGTCTGCAGGGCGCCTTCACCGGATCTGCGCTGTCAGCAATTCTGCGCTGTCTGTCTGATCCGTCTGATCCGGATCTGCGCCCTCGCCACTTCTGTGCCGAGCAGGACTGCAACTCTACACCGTTGCTGCTGTCGCTGCTTCTGCGCAGGTGGCTGCCAGTGATCTCGATTCTCTGCAGCAGGGCATTAACTGCTGTCCATCTCAGCTTCTGCTGCCCAGGATCTTCGCCAACTTGTCCAAGTCGGACTGCTGTCAGCTGCGGCTCTTCTGGTTTGTTTGGTTTCACTTATCTCCATTGAATTCAATATGGCGACAAATGTTATTGTGGTCAATATCACTCTAGATGGTCAAAACTATCCGGAGTGGGCTTTCTGTGTTGAGACTGCACTCCGGGGACATGGATTACTCTTCCATTTGACTGATGCGGCACCTGTTCTTGCTGATGATCGTCGCAATGCTGCTGATATCAAAACGTGGCAACTTAATGATGGTAAAGTGATGGCTGCTATGGTGAACAGCGTCAAACCGTCTATGATTATGAGTTTGTCTAAATTCAAAACTGCTAAATCCATCTGGTCTCATTTGAAGGAGCGTTTTGTTCAGGATAGTGGTGCTCTATTACACACCCTCATGCAGCAGACACATGTTATTGAGCAAAATGATATGAGCATTGATGAGTATTACTCAGCCTTTGATCGCCTGATGAGTGCTTTGACATCAATGGTGCCTGCTTGTACTGCTGATCCATGTCCGGCTCATAAGTTTATTGAGAAGTTCTTCACTTACAGATTTGTTATGGGTGTTCGGGCCGAGTTTGATTCTCTTCGTGCTCGTTTACTTCAGGGCTCTGACACTCTCACAATGGCTAAGGCATTGTCTGATTTACTTGCTGAAGAGACTCGTCTTCACTCACTTTCCTCTACTGGTGGTAATCCTCACAGTGTGTTGGCTGCTGCCCAGAAACCTAAGAATGTTTTTAAGCCTTGTGATCATTGTGGCAAGACCAATCATCGATCTGAGCTTTGCTTTGTCAAGTTTCCTGAGAAGTTGACTGATTTTCGTGCACGACGTGCTGCTCGTGGTCGTGGTCCAGGACCGTCTACTAGAGGTTCAGTTGCTGTTGCTGCCACTTCGTCCGCTTCTACTTCAGAGTCGGCTTGGGTACTTGATTCAGGAGCCTCCTTTCATGTCACGTCTGATCAGTCAAAGTTGGCTTCTACTACACCTGTCACAGATGGTGCTTCAGTGCAGACAGCTGATGGTACTGTATGCCACATTACTCATAAGGGTTCTCTTTCTGATCCTCACTTTACAGTACCTAATATTTTCTTTGTCCCTGACCTATCTATGGATCTCCTTTCGGTAGGTCAAATTACGGATCATAATTGCTTTGTCGGATTTGATGACTCATCTTGTTTTGTACAGGACCTTCGCACAGGGGAAGTGATTGGGACTGGCCGTCGCCGTAGAGCAGCTCCTCGCCTCTACATCTTGGACTCTTTGCGGCTTCCTTCCTTGGCTACATCTCCAGCGCATGTCCTTTCAGCTACCCTTGCTTCTGTTGCGTCTTTTGCCCAGTGGCATCATCGTCTAGGTCATTTGTGTGGCTCTAGATTGTCTACTCTAATAAAGTCAGGTTGCTTAGGTCATACTTCGGTTGAGTCTAATTTTCATTGTAAGGGTTGTCATCTTGGAAAACAAATACAACTTCCATATTTTACTAGTAATTCTCATTCTGTTGAACCGTTTGATTTGGTTCACTCTGATATTTGGGGTCCTGCACCTTTTGTGTCAAAAGGTGGATATAAATACTATGTCATTTTTATTGATGATCATTCTCGCTACACTTGGATTTATTTCATGAAACGCCGTTCTGAGCTGATTTCTATTTATAAAACCTTTGCTCGCATGATTCACACTCAATTTTCCACTCATATTAAAACCTTTCGTTCTGATTCTGGTGGTGAATATTTATCTGATAATTTTCGCCAGTTTTTGACTTCAGAGGGCACTCTTGCTCAGCTTTCTTGTCCTGGTGCTCATGCACAGAACGGTGTGGCTGAACGCAAACACCGTCACATTATAGAAACTGCTCGCACTTTGTTGATATCTTCTTTTGTTCCTTCACATTTTTGGGGTGAAGCAGTTTCTACTGCGGTTTACCTCATCAATAGACAACCGTCATCCAAACTCTCTGGCAAAACACCTGGTGAAGTCCTTTTTGGAACTCCTCCACGTTATGACCACCTTCGAGTTTTTGGATGTACGTGTTATGTACTATTATCACCTCGTGAACGTACTAAGTTGACTGCTCAATCTGTTGAGTGTGTTTTTCTTGGATACAGCCCTGAACATAAAGGCTATCGGTGTTATGATTCATCTTCTCGTCGCATGCGTATTTCTCGAGATGTGAGCTTTAATGAAAACCGACCCTTCTTTTACAACTCTTCCACTCATTCTTCTTTTCATTCCACAGAGTCTACCGCCTTCATGAGCCTTCCTCCCATTTCTGAAACTTCATCAGCATTACCACCTACTGTTTCTACACCCGATGTTCTTATTCCCATCACACCACCTTCCACTTCCACATCATCTCAGTCTTACTCTTCCAAACCACCTGTTACTCAGACTTACATTCGTCGTCCTCGCTCTAATCCCACGGCCAGTCCTGCTGATGATCCTGTTGCCGATACTTGTACTAACAATGATGACTCTCATGTTGTTTTTAATCAGGGGTATCATCTTCGTGACCGTGGCACTATTGCAGCTCCAGAACGTTATGGGTTTTCCCGTGCCGGTGCAGTCATTGCTGAACCATCATCTTATAAAGAGGCTTCTGTTATACCTGAGTGGCAGCGTGCTATGACTGATGAATTAAATGCCCTTCATCGCACATGTACATGGGATGTTGTTCCGTTACCTGCTGGTGTTGTACCTATCACGTGCAAATGGGTCTTCAAAGTTAAAACCAAATCTGATGGGTCTATTGAGCGATATAAAGCTCGTCTTGTGGCCAGAGGTTTTCAACAGACTCAGGGTATTGACTATGATGAGACTTTTGCACCTGTGGCCCATCTGACTACTGTCCGAGCCTTACTTGCTGTTGCAGCCTCATCTTCTTGGAGTATCTCTCAGATGGATGTCAAAAATGCGTTTCTTCACGGTGACCTACATGAGGAAGTCTATATGCATCCACCTCCTGGGATAGAGGTTCCCTCAGGACATGTCTGTCGTCTTCGTCGAGCCTTGTATGGTCTCAAACAAGCTCCTCGTGCTTGGTTTGAGAGATTTGTTTCTGTCATCAAGGCTTGTGGTTTCTATTCTAGTGATCATGATCCTGCATTGTTCATTCATGTGTCTTCACGAGGCCGCACGTTGCTATTACTATATGTTGATGACATGTTGATTACAGGCGATGATCCAGACCATATTGCTCATGTGAAGACGTACCTGAGTAAGGAATTTCAAATGTCTGACTTGGGGGCACTCAGTTATTTTTTGGGCATTGAGGTTTTGCAGACTCAAAATGGTATTTATCTTTCTCAGGCCAAGTACATACAAGACCTTCTTGATCGTTCTGGTCTTAGTGACACTCGCACTGTTGCCACGCCTATGGATCTTCACTTATCTCTTTGTCCGACTGATGGGACACCTTTGGAGGATCCATCTCGATATAGACATCTTGTTGGCAGCTTAGTTTACCTTACTGTCACCAGGCCAGATATTGCTCATGCAGTTCAGATCTTGAGTCAGTTTGTCTCTGCTCCTACATCAGTTCATTATGGGCACCTACTTCGTGTGCTTAGATATTTACGGGGGACAAAAACACAATGTTTATTTTATGACTCAAATTCCCCACTTCAGCTTCATGCTTACTCTGATGCTACATGGGCCAGTGATCCTACAGATCGTCGCTCCATCACTGGTTACTGTATTCTTCTTGGATCATCCCCTGTTGCTTGGAAATCCAAGAAGCAAGCTGCTGTATCTAGATCTAGTACTGAAGCAGAACTTCGAGCCCTGGCTACTACTACTGCTGAGATTATCTGGATTCGTTGGCTCTTGGCTGATCTAGGTGTTTCTTGTGACTCGCCTACTCTTCTTCGCTGTGACAACACTGGAGCTATACAAATCTGTCATGATCCAGTGAAGCGTGAACTCACAAAACACATTGGTGTTGATGTCTCATTCACTAGATCTCATTGTCATCAGAAGACCATTGATCTTCAATATGTGCCCTCAGAATTACAGCTTGCGGATTTCTTCACAAAAGCACAAACTAGGGCACAACATCAGTTTCATCTACTCAAACTCAATGCTTCAAATCCTCCACTTCCGCCTTGAGTTTGACAGGGGGTGTTAAGGCCCATAAGGCCCATATATTATTGACTGCCTATATATATGCTACAGTACCCCGAGGGGATGATAATCTCACCTAATCCAGGTTAGTCACATGATAAACTCAGGAGAGGTTTTCTATGGAAAGGAAGGAAGAATGTTAATGGTGGAAGCTGTCTTGTTCCTTGGGAGATAGTAACTAGGCCTCTAAAGTATGGCGGTCTTGGAGTTTCTAATTTACAATTCAAAAGTTGGGCTCTACAGGTGAAATGGTTATGGCTGCAAAGAACCGATCCGTCCAGACCATGGCAGGGAATGAGTCTTCCTATTCAGCAGCAAGTGAGACAGTTTTTCAATCTTTCGGTCTTTCATGTGGTCGGAGATGGAACTAGCACTCTCTTTTGGTTTGATAAATGGTTGAATGGGAAGGCTATCTTTGATATTGCTCCAGAGGTTGTCTGTCTGGTGGACAGTAGAGTCAGCTCGACCCGGACGGTTGCTCAAGCTTTGGACAACTGGCGTTGGGTTAGGGATATTGGGAGTCATCTTTCTATGCTTGGGCTGCAGCAGTACTTAAAATTATGGGATGAGATTGGACAGGTGACTCTTTCACAGGAGGCGGACAGGCTTGTTTGGAGACACACGACTTCTGGGCAGTTTTCCTCAAAGTCTTGCTATAATGCCTTCTTCCTGGGGTCCATTTTCTTTGAGCCTTGGAAACGATTGTGGAAGACTTGGGCCCCCCCTAAATGCAAATTTTTTCTTTGGCTGGCTATAAGGAATAAATGTTGGACTGCGGACAGACTTCAGAGGAGAGGGTTACATTACCCGGCGAGTTGCCCCCTATGTGATCAGGAGCAGGAAACAATCCAGCATATTCTTTGCAACTGCAGTTTTTCTAGGGATTTTTGGCATCTCATTTTGTCGTCCATCGGGTTTGGTAACTTCACTCCTATTGCTGCTGAACAGTCCTTTGTTGCATGGTGGGAGAGGGTCTCTAAAAGAGTCCATAGGTGCAAGAGGAGGGGTTTCAATAGTGTCATTATCCTTGGAGCTTGGTGCTTGTGGCTCTCTCGTAATAGGGCTGTTTTTGATGCAGTGAGCCCTTCCATTAATTTGACAAAGAGGTTGTTTCTAGATGAGTTGATTAGTTGGAGTAAGGCGGGAGCGAAGCATTTAGACAGTTTGGGAATTATTGTCGCTTTAAATAGGGTCTCGTAGGGCCCTTCAGGCTTCCCCTTGTGGGGGAGGCTTGAGGGTTTGGTCTTGGTGTTGTAATTCGGTCCATTTTGGACCTTTCCTTTCTTAATATAATGATGCGCAGCTCTCCTGCGCTTTCGAGAAAAAAGGTATAAAGCAATAAAGTGAAAAATGGTTCTTCACAAAGCGACTGATGTTTGTAATAAGTAAAAGAAAATAATGATAAATGCTAGCGCTCCGCTAGAGTGTCACATAGATTTGTTGGTGATTCTCACCACAAGCAATAGTAGCAAATGGAAGTCGAGCAATACGCTTCAGTTTCTGGCTAAAATCGTAATAGCCCTGCATGTAAAAGTAGAACACATTAAGTAATTTGAAAATACATTCTTCACCAAAATGCATATATTAAATCTGATAAAATCAATTATTACAACTAATGCATCGACTCCATTGCATGAGATATGATTGGAAGTTTGAAACAAAACAAAGTCAAAACACCCTTTTAAGTGGTAATACCTGCAATCTCACTTTCCTGACCTGGTGAACCCAATATTGTTGAAAAATGCCTGCATTGAATTTCATGTGAACCATTCTTCACAGCCAGAAACATAATGTGAAACAAACCCAAAGGAAGCAGGTATAGAAAAGAAAACCTGTAAGAACGAGGAGGATAGCATTGGAGCTACATAGCAATGGAGAGATCATATCTGGCGCGAAAAGAAATATCCATGGAGCTGAAATGGCAACAGCAGCAAAACCTACCTACAAGATAAACAAATACAGCTATCAGGCTACCCGCACCGGCGAACTGTAAATGAAACGCTACGACAGATCGAGTGAAATATGCAGTAGAATAATTCTGCAGCGGCGCACGCTATCTGATACTGTAAACTTTACCGAGACCACACAAACGCTATATACAGCGTCCCTTCCGTGCTACTGCAAACCCAGAAATGGGACCAGACGTGGGGCCGGAGGCAGACGGAGCTGGAGGCTGGGAAGAGCGGGGTGAAAATAAATAATAAAATATGTGGTAGTTTGTATAGGGTAGAGATATAGAGTAAACATGACCGCAGATGATTGTGGTATAGGGTAGATAATCTTGCTGAATAGGATAGAATATTCCTTTTAGAGTACGAATTTAGAGTAGTATGAGTGCGGATAGCCTCATATAAAATGAATATAGTAGTGAAGCAATGTCATGACAACATCCAACAACAGCCAGAAGGAGATGACAAATTGCACAATGTTTCGGTTCTTCTTTATAATTCATGATACACAGTTATTTATCTGAGAAGATCTTCTGTTAGGCACGATAAAACATGGGTAAGAAATTTCCACTTACCAATAAGATACAGTACAAGGTCCCACCAACTATGCTTCTAGGCTCCCGGTGACCAGACAGGGGCGCTTCATGTAATAAATCAATAAACCTAGATAACAGAAGAATTTTCAGATGCTTCAAAATTAACTTGCCCATGCTACTTTAACGTAAATTTAGCAAATAAAGGCATTAGTATAGAACTTCGGTCTATAGTCACGGGAGCATGCGGCATGAACACGCCAAAGCCCCAGCGAGATGCCAAACTTCCGATCCCGCCCCGCACAAAGACCAGACATCACGGAAATCCTAACCATCAATGACCTGGACCAAAATTGCGCTGCCATTTGCCGCGGGCTTCAGATCAAAGATCACCAAATGCGCAGTCGCAGCGTCCGCTGGCATGCCTACTAAGACCTTAGGGTTCACAAGTAGACTCACAGCGCGTCTTCCTCGGAGGTTGGAGCCGCTGGGTGGGCGGATGCGGCGGCGCCCCGCTCGTGCGCCATCGTCACCCCGTTGCCGTCTAGCAAGGGAGACCTTGCAAGCCTCGCCTCCTCGCGCGCCTCCAACTTCCGGATCCGAAGGGCAGGAGCGCTTAGGTTAAGGGCCTGTTTGGTAGCGCTCCGAACCTGCTCCTAGCCGCTCTAGCTTCAACACCCAGCCGGCAGCCGCTCTGCCTGCGTAATTTTCTGCTCTCCTCGCGACGTTGAAACTCGCGAATCAAGTCGCGTCGATCCCGTCGCGGAGGCGCTTGGCAGCGCTCCTCGGATTCTCGCTTAGAGCAGAGCCGGTGTGTCTATCGAGTCGGGTGAATTGGTAACTTCCGTTTTCAATTCGCGATTCCGCTCAACGCTGAAGGAAGAAGATGACGCGGCGCGGTGGAAGTGGAATGCGGTGCGGTGCCACCTCCTGCCTCGTAACATCCCGTGGTTAACTAGTCAGGGATGGCCCACCTCGTAAGGTTTGATGGGGACTCTGCAGGTGGGGCCACCTCGTTGGACATTTGATTATGATAACTGGATGTAATAAACAATCAGCAGTAAACTTCCGTCACATGTACATGAAGAAAAAACAGTTGAGCATAAGCAAGTGATTCAAGCTGTTTTTTCAACACAACCATCACGTCTTTGAGATTTGGATGAACATAGTAACATTATTACTCTATTAATACATGGATCGACCACCGGATACGGTTTTCCAAAATTGATTTACAGGTCAGGAGTTTTGTGTAAAAAACTGTTCCAAATAAGCCCCCCAGTAGTATGGGAAAGTAAGCGATGACCCAAGCTCCAAACAACTCTCGTGACCTATGTATGAAGAATCTAAAGTACAGCTTGCTGCATGCAAAACTTGATTCAAGCTGGAGTCCCAGGCTACCGCCACATGGTAGCGTGAAAGCTCTCCAAAAGAATGAATTCCACCAATGATCCTCAAAATTAGATGGTTCGATAGGATACGTTAACATCACTCCTTTCAACTGACAGCTGCGGCCGCAGGTTGTGTCTGCAACTCAATGACACCATAGCACCGAACGCAGAGAGTAGGATGGTCATGGAAAGATCCAACGTCCTGTGTGTAATTCCAACACCTCTCACATTTTGCACCATCCGCACGAGTCACACCAATCCATATGACTCCAGTGCGTGGGTTACTGAACTTTCCTGTGTATGGTACAGATGATGTAATCTCTTCATTTAGGATTGGAAGAATATCGACCTGCAGAAAAAGAAGGAAATGCTAAGCATCGTACGTGCAGAGATAGTGGAAGATGGTTGTTTTGAAAAGTATATCTGACCTGAGATGTGATAAACAGGCGATGCAGAGCGTCTGCATCATTGGATGCAGAAGATAGCTCCTTTAGCTTTAATACCGTATCTGAACTTTCGGTATGGAGATAAACCTTTGCATCTAAGCTAGAACCAATCAACTTTCCAGTGCGAGCATTCTCCAAAATTTTGTTGACCTCTGACCTCAACTGCACATACCAACATAATTTTACAATTTACATAATAAATAACCAATTTTGAAGAAAAAACTAAGTGTGCAACTGAAATATACCAATGAAAAGAGTAATTGTAATGTGCGGACGCACATATGCCAGGCGTAGACGCACCCGTGACGTGCGCCGCGCGGCTAAGCGCGCTGCATGTGTTAGATTAGTAAGTTGTTGGAAATCCCTAGAATCAAGGAGAGTTGTTTTGGAAATCCCTAGAATCAAGGAGAACATTCTCCATGTCGGTTGGACCATTGGCTATATATACTTGTAAGCGCTTGACAATCAATTAAGCAAGAATTATATCTTTAATCTCTCTCTGTTAAGCTTGCGGTTGAGGGGGATAACCTCACCGGAGAGGATGGCCGACGACTACGAGCTGCGTAGCCGCGGTCCGGCTAGTTGGGGGCTCAACACCCTTGACAACCTGGTATCTCGGTCACATCGGTCCTCTCCCACCCGCTCCACCCATTCTTCCACAGCCGCCGCCCACCACCCTAGCCCTCCACCATCGCCGCAGTCCTCCTCCGCTTTCGCGCCGCAACCAGCAGTCATGAGCGATCCCACCATCGTCGATGTGATTGAGATGTTTAAATCCATCACCACGGAGATGAAAACCATGAAGGCCGACATGGAGGCTATGAAGGAGAAGTCGGCCTTGTCGGCGGACAGCGGCGCCGGCGGCCACCCAGAGGGGCCACGCGATCTTGATCGCCCCCCAGGATTCCAAAAATTAGATTTCCTCGCTACGACGGCAAGACCGATCTGATGCTCTTCATCAACAAGCGTGAATCCTATTTTCGCCAACAGCGCACCTTGGCGGAGGAACGCGTGTGGATGGCCTCGTACAATTTGGAGGTCGTTGCGCAACTCTGGTACATCCAACTCCAGGAGGACGAGGGTACGCCGCGTGGGGGCGATTCAAGGAGCTCCTGAGCTTGTGGTTTGGGCCTCCCCTCCGCTTGGCCCCGCTATTCGAGCTCGCCGAGTGCTGGCGTGCAGGGACCGTGGAGTACTCCAATCGCTTCCAGGCCCTCCTGCCTCGCGCGGGTCGTCTTGATGAGGCTCAGTGCGTCCAACTCTTCACTGGTGAACTCCTGCCACCGCTCAGCCACGTCGTCCGCTTCCACAACCCGGAGACGCTCGCAGTCGCCATGAGCCTGGCTCGCCAAGTGGAGTTGATGGAGATCGACTGCCCGATGCAGCCTCCCCCTCGGGCGCCCCCGTGCGGCCTCCTTCCCGTTCCCGCGCCTCGGCCAGCGCTCTCGGCGCCCCAGCAGCCGCTGGCGCTCCCTGGCCCTCCGGTGGCCGGCTAGCAGGGTCTAGGGGTGGTAATGGATCATGGCCCTAATACTTGCTTCACAAACCAAAAGGCCCTTAATTTTGTTAGTTCAAAATTATATTGTTTTATGATCCGACCCTAACTTGATTCGATCCTTAAATTTGCTAGGCTAAATTAAATGGCCCGTTACCACCCCTAGCAGGGTCGCGACGAGGGCAACTAGAGGCGCCTCAACCCGGACGAGATGGCGTCGTCTGGGCCTCTGTTTTAATTGCAATGAAAAATATACCCTTGGCCACAACAGGTTCTGCGGCGCATCTTCTTCCTTGAAGGCGTGGAGATCGAGGACGACGCGGGCAACGCGGAGCACGACGCCGAGGCGCCCTGTTTTTCCCTGCAGGTCATGGTTGGGGTTCCCATGGTGGGCACCATGCAGATCACCGTGGCACTAGGCGTCGCGTCCCTCGTAGCCCTCCTCGACTCCGGCAGCATGCACAACTTCATCTCGGAGGAGGTGGTGCGACGCTCCGGTCTACCCCTCCGCCAACGCCCCCACCGCCTCACAGCCTTGGTCACCAATGGCGAGCGGGTCACCTGCGTCGGCGTCATTCGCGACGCGCCCCTGCTCATCGACGGCGATTCGTTCCCGGCCGACCTCTACGTCATGCCACTGGCCGGGTACGACGTCGTCCTCGGCACCCGGTGGCTCGGCGAGTGGGGGCCCATTGTTTGGGACTTCGGCGCATGTCTTTCCAACGCTAGGGACGCACCATCTATTGGACCGGCGTGGCTAGCCCTTCCGTGTCGGCCCTGGGCGCAACAACAAAGGCTGGTCCCCTCTTGGAGGCGCTGCTGCTTTCGTTTGGGGGGCTCTTCACGCGTCGGTCTGCCCCCCAAGCGTGCGCACGACCACCGCATTATTCTCAAGCCCGACGGCCAGCCCGTCGCCGTCTGCCCTTACCGGTACCCCACGACGCACAAGGACGAGTTGGAGCGGCAGTGTGCCGCCATGATTGATCAAGAGATCGTCCGTCGCAGCTACTCGCCGTTCTCGTCGCCCGTCCTCCTCGTCAAGAAGCCCGATGGTTCGTGGCGCTTCTGCATCGACTATCGGGCGCTGAACGCGCTCAATGTCAAGAATGCTTTCCCGATCCCAGTGGTCGATGAGCTCCATGGCGCCAAGTTCTTCACCAAGCTGGACCTTCGGTCCGGGTACCACCAGGTGCGTATGCGGCTGGAGGACATGCACAAGACGGCGTTCCGCAGCCACGGCGTCCTGTATGAGTTCCTGTTGATGGCATTCGGGCTGTGCAACGCCCCGGCGACATTCCAGACCTTGATGAACGACGTGCTCCGCCCGTTCCTGCGCCGCTTCATCCTGGTATTTTTTTAACAATATTCTGATTTACAGCAAGACATGGGCTGATCACCTTCGCCACCTTCGAGCCGTCCTCGACGAACTACGCTGCCACCAACTCTTCGTCAAGCGCACCAAGTGCTCTTTTGGTGCTTCCTCCGTCGCCTACCTCGGCCATGTCAGATCTGCGGTGGGTGTGGCCATGGACCCAGCCAAGGTGCAGGTGATCCATGATTGGCCGACTCCAGGTTCGCAACGGGTTGTGCGCGGTTTCCTCGGCCTCGTCGGGCACTACCGCAAGTTTGTCCATAACTACGGGGCGATCGCTGCACCACTGACGGCCCTACTCAAGGAGGGCTTCTCCTGGGACGACGCGAGGGCCGCGACATTCACAGCACTCATGGCCGCCGTCACGTCCGCCCCCATCCTTGCCATGCCCGACTTCGCCAAGCTGTTCACCGTCGAGTGCGACGCGTCGTCGTTCGGCTTCGGCGCGGTCTTGGTCCAGGAGGGCCATCTGGTCGCCTTCTTCAGTAGGCCTGTGACGCCGCACCACCGCTCGCTAGCCGCATACGAGCGCGAGCTCATCGGCCTCGTCCGGGCGGTACGGCACTGGCGCCCGTATCTTTGGAGCGGCGCTTCATCGTCAAAACCAACCACTACAGCCTGAAGTACCTCCTCGATCGGCGCCTCGCCACGACCCCTCAGCACCATTAGGAGTCTAGGACGGCAAGCTCCTGGCTTCGATTTCTCGGTGGAGTACCGGTCGGGCGCCACGAACGTCGTCGCTGATGCCCTCTCCCGTCGCGACAATGACGTAGGCGAGGTGATGGCTATTTCGGCGCCCCGCTTTGACTTCATCCAGCGCCTCCACCACGCCCAGGCCACTGATCCGGCCCTGGTCACCATCCACGATGAGGTCCAGGCTAGCACCCGCGCCGCTCCATGGGCGCTGGTGGACGGCATGGTCGCCTTCGACGGCCGCCTGTACATTCCCCCGGCGTTGCCACTACTGTAGGAGATCTTGGTCGCGGTCCACAACGACGGCCATGAGGGCATCCACCGCACCCTCCACAGGCTCCGACGGGATTACCATTTTCCCAACATGTGTCGCTTGGTGCAGGATTTCGTGAAGGCCTGCGTCACCTGTCAGCAGTACAAGTCTGACCACCTCAGGCCAGCCGGTCTGCTGCAGCCACTGTCGGTTCCGTCTACTGTGTGGGCTGACATCGGCATCGACTTCATTGAGGCGCTGCCCAAGGTGCAAGGCAAGACGGTCATCCTCTCTGTTGTGGATCGCTTCAGCAAGTACTGCCATTTCATCCCCCTGGCGCACCCCTACACCGCTGAGTCCGTCGCTCACGCCTTCTTCGCTGACATCGTTCGCCTCCATGGCATTCCGCAGTCCATCGTCTTGGACCGTGATCCAGTGTTCACCTTGGCGTTCTGGCAAGAACTCATGCGGCTCACTGGGACAAAGCTCTAAATGTCGTCCACCTGCCTTTCACACGCAGATGAACGGCCAGACCGAGGCCGCCAACCGGGTCATTGTCATGTATTTGCGCTGCTTCACCGGCGACCGTCCCCGGTAGTGGCTCTGTTGGCTGCTGTGGGCGGGGTACACCTACAACACCGCCTATCAATCATCGCTCCGCGAAACTCCATTTCGTGTGGACTATGGTCGGGACCCCCCGACCATCCGCTCCTATGAGCCCGGCGAGTCCCGTGTCGCAATGGTCGCCCATGAGATGGAGAAGCGCATTGCCTTCCTCGACGACATCCGCTATCACCTTGAACAGGCACAGGTGGTCCAGAAGCGCGTCTACGAGCAGCACCACAGGTCGGTGTCCTTCCAGGTCGGTGAGTGGGCTCTTCTTCGCCTTCGGCAGCAGGCAGCAGCATCCCTCCCACGCTCGGCAACAGGGAAGCTCAAGCCGCAATACGTCGGGTCGTACCAGGTGACGAAGCTCATCAACGAGGTGGCAATGCGGCTACAACTTCCTCTCGACGCTCGCCTTCATGATGTGTTCCATGCCAGGTGTCCTCAAGAAGTTTGTCGGTACCCCACCGGCCGTTCCACCGCTGCTGCCTCCACTCCTGCACGGTGTTGTGGTTCCTGCACCTGCTCGGGTGACTCGAGCTCGGCTAGCCCGAGGAGTGCGCCAGGTGCTCGTTGAATGGCAAGGTGAACCACCGGCTTCGGCTACATGGGAGGATCTAGACGACCTCCATGCTCGGTTACCTTCCTTTCAGCTCGAGGACGAGCTGGACTTCGAGGCGGGGAGAGATGTCATGTGCGGACGCACATATGCCAGGCGCAGACGCGCCTGTGACCTACGTCGCGCGGCTAAGCGCGCTGGGCAGGCGCTGCATGTGTTAGATTAGTAAGTTGTTGGAAATCCCTAGAATCAAGGAGAGTTGTTTTGGAAATCCCTAGAATCAAGGAGAACCTTCTCCATGTCGGTTGGACCATTGGCTATATATACTTGGAAGCACTTGACAATCAATTAAGCAAGAATTATATCTTTAATCTCTCTCTTTGTTAAGCCTGAGGTTGAGGGGGATAACCTCACCGAAGAGGACGGCCAACAGCTACGAGCTGCGTAGCCGCGGTTCGGCTAGTTGGGGGCTTGACGCCCTTGACAGTAATCATGACTTCACGACTGGACTACACACTTATCTAGTGTATGATCAGCAAAAACAGTATAAATGCTGACATTTCACATCACAAGAGGTTTATTATGGTCAAGTCAAATTCTTTTATTTGCCTAGGTTAAATGTTCAAAGTTGAACACAACCTGGTCGGCCTTGGTCTGGGTTAGATATTCAGGTGCATCCTAATGTTGTTGCTATATTTGCAATCTTGGTGGTGACTTCAGTTGGGAATGGGAAACTACTCTTTTCTGGACGGACAAATGGTTACACGCAGTCTCCTTGGCCCAAATGGCTCCATAACTCTCTCTGCTCATCCCAAAGAGAGTTTTTAAAGAAAGGACACTCAAGGATGCCTTGTTGAATAAGCAGTGGGTCAAGGACAATAGGGGAGGGTCTACATGTGCAAGCCTTGATTTTCTCTTGCTCTGGGAAGTTCTACTAGGCATTCAACTCATACACGGGGTGCTAGACCACCATCTCTGGGCACCAGCAACCTTAGGAATTTACTCCAAATCAGCCTAAGAAGGTTTTTTTGAAGGTTCTATTGGGTTTGAACCCTGCCAGAGAATAGGGAAATGTTGAGCACCACCAAGGTGTAAATTCTTTATTTGGCTTCCCACTCTTAATAGGTGTTAGATGGCTGATTGTCTTGCGCGACGAGGGCTTGACCATCCTGAGAGGACGCAATACCTTTTAGTGTCGTGTGTATTTGCTAGACAAATCTGTTGGCATGTTTTTTCCCACAGGGCTGGCAAGTCTTGACTCCTCAACCTCATGATCATGTTTTTCAAGACTGGTGGAGGAATGTAAAGCAACAGGTGGATAAAAGTCAAGGCAAAGGCTTCAATTCAGCTGTAATCTTAATCGCTTGGTGGTTGTGGAAACATCGGAACGCTTGTGTCTTCGAGGGGCAGTCCTCGTGTGCCCATCAGCTGTTGCAGTCCATCCGGGATGACACCATTAAATGGTCTCTAGTTGGAGCTTTTGGGTTGGCAGGTATTTGGCCTAAGTTAGAGTAGTTGTAGGGTAGTTCTTTCTTATGACAGTTTTTATGTATCTTTGTTTCCGTCCTCCATAAGGAGGCTTGTATTTGGTTGGAGTTGGTCTATTTTGAACCCCTCTTCTTAATATGATGATGTGCGGCTCTCCTGCACGTTCAAGAAAAAATGTTCAAACTTGAAAGCAGATTTCTGACATCACTAGTTTTGCATGTTTGCTTAACCTTTAGGAAGAAAAGATTTTTAATGCTATAGAATATGAAACCATATATATATAATGAACCATATTTGTGGAAAGACAATACAGCTGCTTCTTTCTTTCCGTTTCTTAGGGCAATGAACATGTCAAAGTGATGCAAAAAGTTGAGTACCTCCAGGATAACACCCAGGAAATCAACATCATCCTTCGGGGCCGAGAGCCATTCTTCATTCTTTTCTGGCCATTTCAGATCAAAAACAAAGTTTGCAAGGGATCCATCCTGCAAGGTGTATTGAAAGGGTAGGTTCTGCCAGACATCCTCAGCTAGGTGAGGCATAATCGGGGAAATGGCCCTAACAAGGTAGAGCAGATGTGCCATGAGCACAGTCTGACAACTTTTCCTTGTGAAGCTGACTCGGCCTCTGATAAGACAGAAATTACATCATCAAAATTCTGAATCCATATTATCCAACGATAATGGCTAAGATTTTGACCTAATAGAATAAAATCAGGAATACTCCATATGAGAGAAAAGGCAATACCCAACATAAAGGCGATCCTTTGCAACATCCAAATAGAAATTGGACAAACCAACAGTAGCAAATCTTTGAAGGATCTGAGACATGGAGGAAAAGAAGTCAGTAATGTAAAAACATAAAACATATGTAAAGTAGATCATCCTGAGCACGTAACAAAGAAATTAGGAATATATTAAGTCAGTGCCATCAAAAACACAACATAGTACAAATTGTACAATCATGTCATGTGTTTATGTTTATGATTTGAGAACATGCTAGAAAATTAAGAAAGCTACACAAACCTACAGATTCAAAAGGCCAGGGAGTTTACTGAACAACATAATTGCCACTTTCAAGCAAAAACTCTAAATGTTGACGCTTTGACCATCCAAGCTATGATCGATAAACCAATGCCTACCAAGGAGTCAACTATGTGATCACCAAGCATGATTTATGTTTACCAGAAGCCCATCTACAATAAACCCAATGAAATATTATCCAAACACAGACTGCATTCATGAGAACGCACATGTACATATACTCGTTACAATGCAAAGTTCAAAGAAAGGAAAAGGAGAACTAAGAAGTCAAATTTGTGAAATTGGCACAGACAAACAAAATATAGACATACCTGGTATACTTTATAGAATTGATAACTTTCATAACTATCCTTCATGGAAGTCATGACAGTCTCCAAATGGAAAAGTGCATACTTGTCGATTTTTGGCAGATCATTGTACGGCACAGAATTATCCGGCTATAAAAAACATACAGAGACAAAGATGATTTTATAGGAAAATAGATGTTCATTGAAATGGAGGCAAAAGAAACAAAAGAAGAGGCAAAAGTAAGAGTTATGAAAATACTAATCAAAAGGGCACTTTAGAATATCATCAGTCAAGGAAACATCTACTGAAATAATTTCCTGGTCCAAGCAATATATTCCTTAACATATAGACATTTCCTTCAAGCTTTTGGCACATTGTTATCAGAATACAAAATGAAGAGATGTGTTTGACCGCATGAAAAGGCTTTGTTTTTTTACGTATAAATGTTGTAGGGGAAACCCCTAGAGCAAAATTTTATTAAGACTAAGGAAAACAGACTTTACAAAGTCAAAAGAAGCCAAGAGAAGAGGAAGAGGGAGCTAAAGAGAATTCAGCCATAAGGAAATTCGAAATTTAAGATCAGTGTGCAGAAAAGCACAAAAAAGGGGCTTAACAGTGTCATCATCTTAGGGGCGTGGTGTATATGGCTTCATCGTAACAGGGTGGTCTTTGATGGGGATTCCCCTTCTTTGGGAAGGCTTCAAAGGAGCTTCCTTGATGAATCAGTTTGTTGGGTTATGGACTTATGGCTGATGCTAGGGGCCTAGGTTCCATATACCTAGCTAGGGCCTTTGAATGTGGCCGGTTCCTTCGCCATCTAGCTCTTTGGTCTTGTGTTTGTGTTTTTTAGCAGGTTCTCTGCTTTGTAAACCCTTTTGTTTTGTTTCCTTTCCCTAATTTTTATAAAGATGCGCAGTTCTCCTGCACGTTCGAGAGAAAAAAGATCAGGGCCAAATCTAAACATCTGAAGCTTCAATGTGTCATTGAAGCAGCTCCGCCATGAGAAGAAAGAGGAAACCGAGTCCCTGAAGATAGAGGCGTTTCTCTGTTTCCAAATTTCCCAAGCAACTATTGCGATGATTTCCATGAAAAATCGGTAGCCGAAGTAATTCCTTGCAGCTTCAATCATTTTAAAGAAGTCCATGAAAAGGCTTTGTTGTTGTTGTGTTTGACCAGATGGACGTACCTTCCAATCATGGAGATTCGACAAAAGAAATCGCATCGTGCCTCGTAGTTTTCTATACATGTCAGACATCTGGCGCAAGATTTGTGGGCCAATCAACACATCTGTAGTGTAATCAACACTAGAAACCCATAGACGGAGAACATCTGCTCCATAGCCAGGTTCTTCCTGCACAAGACCAATGAACATTTCATTCTGTAAAACTAAAAGCAAAAAAAGCTCTTTCAGGAACATACCCTATGGTTTTTGCCACCAACAATGATTTTCTCTGGGTCCACTACATTACCAATTGATTTACTCATTTTGAAACCCTTTTCATCCAGTACAAATCCATGTGTAATAACACTGGAGTAGGGAGCCTTCCCTGTTTTCTCATGGAAAAAATTGAAGAATATTTAGACAAATGGAACTTTAGATGGAAAAAAGAGTTATAGAAAAATACTGTTATTCTTCCAAACTACAGACACATCATAGAAAAGCAAACAGTATGAGTGGCAGGCTTTCCACACTTCTGCATAGAAAAATGTCAAAAAAAAAAACTAGAACAAAAAATTGAAAAGGCATGGAAATTGATTGTTGGGAAAGATATAACCATAGAGGAATCAGAAAACAATGACAAGAAAATAACTCTGAAAACTAAAAAAACACAAATACCTGTTGTAGCAATGCTAGTCAACAATGAGCTCTGGAACCATCCACGATGTTGATCTGAACCTTCAAGATAAATATCCGCAGGAAAATTAAGACCGTCCCTTTTTGCTAAAACAGCTGCCCATGAAGAGCCTGAATCAAGGAAAGATATAAATATAATATAAATCAATTTCTGATGAGAGAAGAATGTAGAACTCAGAGAAATTGATGCAGTAAAAAGTACAAAACCAGCATCAACCATCAATGCACAAGATAACAACATCGCTTTGAGATTTCCTCAATTTTCAGGATATAGTAAAAAAGATAGATTCAAGTCAAAGGAAAAAAATCCATCCAATCTTTTTCTATTTCATGTTTACAAATTTATGAAACCAAAACTTACATAATTTGACCAACAATATTCAATATGTTTTTACAACCAAAACTGGACATCAAAACTATAAAACTAAATGGCTACTAAAAATACTTCTACAGCATTACAGTATCATCATTATTGACATGTACAGTTAGGGAGGGATGGGGGAGGAGTGTTTGGACAGCACAGGAAAACATTTTCCATGACAAATTAATTTATATCCATTGGAAAACATCAATCACGGAGCTATATATTTCAGTAGAGGAATAATGAAAACAATATACCAGAGTCAAACCAAACATCCATTGTATCAGTTCCCTTGCGATATTCAGATGCTTTGTCCCGATATCTATCTGGAAGAAGTTCCTCAGTTGTCATATACCACCATGCATCGCTACCTTTCTTCAACACAATAGCTGCACAAAATGCAACATATAATTCTTCAAGCACAAGAAAAAGACACAGAATTCTTTCCCCCAAAAAAACCAAAGTATATCAAGCACTTGAACATAAACCTGCTAAACACTGGGTTGTTCTATAACAATGTACTTCTATCTTTTTCTACATACAGAGCGTTTATCATGCATCTAGACATAAAGTGTATCTAGATACATGACAAAAGCTACATACTTAGTGTTAGAATGTGTGTGTGGGCCGACACCATGGGTTGCCGGCCCATTAGGGTTAGGGTTAAGTCTCTATATATATGTAACATTCTCCTATGCAATACATCAAGGGTTTCCCACTCCAATATGGTATCAGAAAGCTAGGTTTTGGCCCTCCCACTCCACAGCCGCCACCCACCACTCCGTACGCGCCGCCGGCCCGAGGAAATTCGCCCTTCCCTCCAGGGCCCCCCTCCCCAACCCCACTGTCAGGCCATTCCCCAGGTCGCCGGCTCTCCTCCCTCTCCGCCGGCCACCTGCAGCCCCTGCAAGTCGTCGGTCCTCTGCCTCTGCTGGCACCTCCTTCCCCCAGTCGCCCCTCCCCCAGCCCGACAGCTCTTCCTAACTGCAGCAGCAGCCACTGGACGCCCTTCCCTCTCACTATGGCCGGCGACTCTCCCTGGCCGCTCTCGCCGCCGGACCGAGTGCGCAAGCCCGTGCCGATGCCCACGGGCCAGTCGTCGTCCTCCTGTGCAGCCAAGCGCGGGAGCAGCCGCCAGCCGCGAGCAGCTCCTTACCCTGCGCCTCCAACCCACCGCTGGTCGTCTCCTCATCGGGTTGCCGACGTGCACACCCCAGCGCTGGCCTCCACAACTGCAGCGACCTCCCCTGCTTCCGCGCGTCCCTTGCGCCCGTCGACGAAGCCCGCACAGTCTCCCCGCTACCGGCCCAGATCCGCCGCCGGGCACGCTCCTCAGCTATGCTGCCACTACAGTGGGCGCGGGCGACCTCACCGCGACAACCGTTGGCGTGGGTGGCCTCGCCGCCGCTGCAGCAGGCGCCCCCGGCAGCGGTTCCCTCTCCTTCTGCACTGTCGACTCCCCGTCCATGGCCGAGCAAGCCCCTGCGCCGCTCACCCCTCCCTCTTGAGGCTCTACAGCATCACCCGAATCCGCGCCGCCACCACGTCCAGGGCTGGCCGCCACCATGTCCAGGGCTGGCCGCCACCACGTCCAGGGCTGGCCGCCACGTCCAGGGCTGGCCACCATGACCCGGAACCCTGCCACTGGTCTAGATCTGCCGCTGCCGGTGCTCATGTCGGTCGCCCGCTCCGCCGCCTCTCTGGTCGTGGGGGCCTCCTTCCCCTTGGCCGCTCTCGCCCCTTTGTGCCGTCCTCACCAGCGTCGGCCACCTCTTCCCTGGCGTGGCTGCCATGCGCACCTCTCCCCTGCGCCGGCATCTCCACCCGTGCATCCCCTCGTCATCACACTGGCCACCTCGTAACTACCCGCACTGACACCCCAGCAGCGCCTCCCACTTCGAGCTTCTCCCGTCGCCGGCGTCAAACCACCCCTTGCCAGGTCCGGAGCAAGCCCCTACCCGGCTGGACCCGCCCCGTCGCCCTCCCCTTCATCGCCTTCGTTGGATCCTTCGCAGTCATGGCTTTTTCGGTCGGATTCACTGTTGCCACGACCTTCCCGGATATATTTGTCGTCCCTTCGGCCGGATCGTCGGTTTCCTGACTGGATCTATCGTTGTCGTGGCCTTCCCGGCAGGATCCGTCGTTACCCCTTCTATTATGCCGTGGGCGCGGCCACCATGATCGGCGCAGACACGTGCGCTGTCGCCGGCCTCCCTGGGGGGGTCCTCGATGTCTAGACAATCGAAGAAGCAAGGAGGTCGGCATGCTGGTGTTGTTTAGTTGTGTCGCCCTGCCGACAATTAACGCTCGAACGTCGACCTCTCCCGAAGAACAGGCTATTGTTGTGTGTCTCCCGACCACGACCACCTCGACTTCGGCTACCTCGGTATCTAGGGGCTATCGTCTTCTCGGAGTCCACACTGGTCTCTACTCCAGCCGCAACATTCGCATCCTCACGACGACGCGACTGCGGGGGGATTTCAACCCATCGGCCCCTACCTTCGGCTTCTACTCCAGTCTCATCGTGTGCGGTGCCCCGTTGCGACTGTCGGAGGATGTTAGACTGTGGGGGCACCACTGTTGGGCTGTCGGCCCATTAGGGTTAGGGTTAAGTCTCTATACATATGTAACCTTCTCCTATGAAATACATCAAGGGTTCCCCACTCCAATACTTAGTGTTAGAGTGGACGCACTAACCAGTTCAATCCAAAAGCTTAAGTTGTTGGGAGAAGTTAGGCAATTCACATATACACTTCAACACCACCACTTACGTGCCGCCAGAGAGGAAGACGTAAATGTGGAAATAAAGGGGCGGAGGCACAAATAAAGTCTCTGTCAGGATTCGAACTCAATACATCTGGCTTTGATACCATATTAGAGTGGATGCACTAACCAGTTCAACCCAAAAAGCTTAAGTTGTCAGGACAAGGTAGACAATCCACTCATACACTTCAACACTTAGAAAAGCCAGAAGACAATTTACAATTTGGAATGGAGTAGAAAACTACAAGTCTCATAACAGTCGTTCCATAATAGATGGAAGGCAGATTAGACATGTCAATTGAACTTTCAAAGGATTAAGCAAAATGGATCTGAGACTGAAATGTACATATCGTTCAGTTAATGTTTTGTTCATAAAAGCTCTTAGAGGATAAGTGCCTAAAACTTGGTACCCTTCCCAGACACCAGCAAACAGTGATGATGTTCCAACCACAACAGAAATGTCGCAAAGAAATGCAAGAAATAGACTGATATACCCTTGATGTGTTCAATCGTTTCTTCAGTTATAAGAGGTTCCTGTGAGTCCACATGGTAAAAAACTGGAATAGGGACACCCCAAGTTCTCTGCCGTGAAATACACCAATCAGAACGGCTAGAGGTCATGGCAACAATCCTGTTTTGTGCCTGGGAACGTCAAAACAAAAGCCATAAAACATGGTCTTCTTATCAAACAACACAAGATAGCAACAATAGAAGTAACAAGCAGTAGCATTTCATCATTGCTGATTGGCAGAGGGTTTAAAAAGGAAATATATAACTCAAAAATATTACATACTCCATCCCAAAATATAGTTCTTTCTAGTCCTCTTTTTTTCCATCCATATTTGAATGAATGACAATGAATGCAAACATACATATGGACTACATTCATAGATTGATTAATGAATGTGTGTTTGGTCTAAAACGAACTATATTACGGAACGGAGGGAGTACTACATAGTGACAGAAATGCATTTACTTGGTCACAGAAAATGGGATCAAGCAATCACTTACGCTCAGAACTCAGAAGGCATAATTCAAGACCAGACTAGTTTAGTTTAGATTACACTAACCGTCTTCTTCCAAAGTAAAGGCAAGAAATATGCACAAAAATGAAAATGAAAACACTTCTGACAAGTAGTATCCTACTAAGCATTGTCTCTTCAAGCACATGAGTACAAATTGAGAAATTACTGATGAAGCGTAAATAAGAAAAATAATTACATGATCTGGCATCAAACATGAACTGCTAACTTAAAAAAACAGAGAGAACACAACTTAAATACCTGAGAAGGAACCCAAGTTACTCGTCTGATTGCATCCATTGCAGCATCACGAAAACCATCCACAGATGCAAACCACTGCTCAGTTGCTCGGAATATAGTTGGTTCTTTAGATCTCCAGTCATAGGGGTACTTGTGTTCTGAAAACCAGGTGAAACTAATCAGCCAAACTTCTATGATAAAAGTGGAAACAAAAGAACATGAAGACTATTGTCAAGTTACTAACTGTATGGTTCCTCTAAAATGAGTGAATACTGTTCATCCAGATACTTCACAACTGCAGCATTGCCAGCCCCCAGGACAGACAAACCACCGAACTGTCCAGCTTCAGCCGTGAAGTTCCCTTCATCGTCCACAGGAGAAATGATAGGAAGCCCATACTTCAAACCTGTTATGTAGTCTTCCTGGCCATGGCCAGGGGCAGTATGAACAAGGCCAGTGCCCGATTCAGTTGTAATGTAATCTCCTCCTAGAATGACGGAACATTCGTTGCTATTCACAGGATGGGCATACCTGAAGGCATCAAGCATGGCATGAAATAAGCACATATAGATGGTTCAAATAAAAGTTGAGCAACCATAATTAAGTGAGAGGGGCAACACGAAAACAGACCTGCAGTGCTCCAAGGCAGATCCGGGAAATGATTTGTGTACTACAAGCTTCACACCCCATTTGGACTCAAGAGTTGTGATAAGATCAGAAGCCACAATAACGAACAGTTTTCCTTTCTCAGAACTCAATATATTTCCAACTTTTCTTTGTTTACCACCGGATGTTGACTCACTTTCAAATACAGACTGTACCTCAGCTACTGCATAAATAAGCTTTGGGTTCACAGCAACAGCTGGTAAAGAAAGGTAGAGACAATTTTAGATAAGTCGTTATATTTCCTAAATATTTAATCAAAGGAATATAACAGATAAAAGTTAGCATAGACAGGCAGATCTAACTGCAACATTGCACAATGAGCATGTTTGTTTCAGTAGCAGGATAAGCAGATCAATCATACTCACAAGTTCCCATGCAATTCATGTCCATGTGATATATCCATATTTTGTGTATTTTACTAGTTTACTACACAAAATTGTAGATAGGGATATTCTTTGTTGAATTGAAATAGAACAAAATTCACATGGGGAAAACTTAAACGGTTAAGAGCTATATCATTTACTCCTTTGATAGTTAAATCTCATTGTTTTTCCATATACAAATACATGCAGGCTGAATACTCTATTTTCATAGCTAGCAACAATTTTAAATTTCAGAGATAATTTCAGGTAGCTCTCATGATATCTTATTTAGAAGGTCTCTCACTGGATGTTTCCCTTAAAATTAAGCAATCAAGGCATCACCTCACCAGCATTAGCCGGAATTGTCCATGGAGTGGTGGTCCATATGACCAAAGATACATTTGGAAAAAAATCGTCTAGCATCCCAGATTTAGATGGATTAGTAATCTTGAATGCGGCATATATGCTTCTGGAAATGTGATTTTCGGAATACTGGAGAAAGATAAAAGGGGCATATGTGAGGAACCAAAAACAATGGAATTACCAACACAGTACATGTCATATGTTCTCTAAGAGTATCAAATATACAACAAGAAAAGAACGCTTAGGTAATTACTTTCCATTTTATCCACAAACAAGAGACATGCAGATTTAGGATGTGACTAGAAGAGAGGATTTGTTCTACAAATATTTAGGATTTGAATCTGAATTCCTATTATCCAAACAAACTTAATTTCAACTTACGGTGACACAATTAATCAAATGCCTTTTTCTACAAAATTAGAACAGAGCTATGCAACTTATTAACCGAAATGTTCTGTTTCCTTGGTTTAAACAAATGTTACAAGAAATATCCGCCCTCAGGATGCATAATTACAATGACAGAATCAAAACAGTTAAGCATTTTTCCTACCTATTTGACACATTACAATAGTGTATTCCATGCATACCTCCAGTTCAGCTTCTGCCAAAGCCGTACGTGATGATGGACTCCAATGGACAGGCTTTCGTCCTCTATAGATATATCCTTTCATAACCATTTGCCCAAACACTTCCAACTGGAATAACAAAATGGATAAGCAAACAAAATGACTTTTGTTCTGTAAGAGGTTCTGATTGCGATGGAACATGCTAATCATCATAACACAAAATTTACAGTTATAGTACACCATATTGTCGATAAATATTTGCTGGCCACACAGATGGATTTCAATAAAGAAAATTAAATGCACTAATCTAATGTCGTCCACAAGAGAGATACGGAAGACAACTCAAGTAATGTCAGACCTCCAAGTTCTCATTTATGTCAAATATACACGTTAATATCATTGCCATATTCTGTAAAAGCAGAAAGCAGACAGAAAACCTGAGCAGCTTCGTATTCCGGTGACAGAGTTAGGTAAGGGTTGTCCCAATCGGCCCATACACCATACCGCTGCAAACAGTAGACTTATTAATTAATTACATGATACGAAAGGCTAAAAAATGAAAGGCTTGGATCAATCAACAGAACAAGAGCCACAACATGAATTTGGCTTCGGTTTAAAAAAAACTGCAAACACACATAAAAACATCACCAAAACAGATAGCAACTGTTGACAGGTTAGATCAACTTGCCATTAAAACAATTTAAGGGATGAAAAGACTACCTTGAAAGATTTCATTTGTGCATCGACTGTTGCTTTAGCAAATTTTGCAGCTTTTTGTCTTAATTTTATGGGTGTAAGAGCACTCAAAGTTTCCTTATCCATTGACTTCAAAACTGCAGAAAATAATTTGCAGTTACTTGGTCAGTCTCATGTATGCACAAAAGTTTGCAGCTATTAATCCACCAAATCTAATAAATTAGCATAACTTGATGAACTTATATAGACCTTTGTACAAATGAACTTGCCTTTTAGTTCTATTGGAAGGCCGTGGCAATCCCAACCAGGAACAAAGGACACTTTATGATTCTGAAGCAGCTGCATACAGAAGAACTCAAGAAAGTATAAGCAGAGCTGTGATTCTGAAACACTAACCTACAGCAATAGTCATATGAATGGCAGTTAATACCTTGTAGCGATTTATAAAATCCTTGAGGATTTTATTGAGCGCATGGCCCATGTGAAGATCACCATTAGCATAGGGAGGGCCATCGTGGAGAACAAAAGCAGTCTAATCAATCATCCAAACAGAACAAGCAACTAAATCAGATTCACAGATCTATTAAATATTTAAAGTTATATACTTGAATATATCGACTCACCCCAGTGTTCCTTTCAGAAACCCTTTTCAGAACCTGATTATCGTCCCATAATTTTTGGAGCTCTGGCTCCCGCTGTACAGAATTCGCTCTCAGCCCAAATGTTGTTTTCGGGAGATCCACAGTGTGCTTGTATTTTCCATCTTCTTGTTTTTCGCCTAGCAAGAGCAAACGAGCCAAACTCAATTCTACTACTTTGTTCCCGACAATAAAAGCAGGACTGATTGCCAGAGCAGAGATCAAACTGTCAAATATCAACAGACTGCTTCACTTTTTTATCTCAAAAAAAAAACAAATCAGATCAAATTTACGGGTATAACCAAGCAATGTCATATGGATAAATTGCACTGAACAGTGATGAAGGTGCTTGCTTAAACTAAATAACAGTAGTCTACTATTTATGTTTACCGAGACAATGCTAGCTATGAAAATAGATGAGTCAAATATGCATAGAATTCGGAATAAACAAAGCCGCAATAGTTGCTAAAGTTGTCACAGTTATACCTACTTTCAACGTAAACTGAGTAAATAGATGTTAAAGTTACAGGCACTGCTCATCTGGATGACATAGATGATAGATCGCATCATCGCAATGTGACCAAATCCCAAGCCAATTGTCTATGTCAACTCCTGATCACCTCAATCAAATAGGCAATCTCACAGAAGCTCACCAATCCCAAGCTTCGCAGACAAAAAACAAAAACAAAAACAAAAACGGAATCCCTTAAGCAAATGACCGCAAGCACAGACCGCTCAAAGCACCTGCGTCAAAATTTTACCCAAATTCGGCTACTCCGTTTCAATGAACTTCAAAAGTATCGCGATACCATACAAACGGGCATGGATTCCTCATCCAAAACCATGGCCAAACAAATCATGACCAGATACAAAGTCCTAAATAGCAATGGCAGAACAAAAACAATGTGATAGGGACGAGGCTGACCCTCCGCGGCCTTCTTCGCGGCCATGACGGGGCCCCTGGACCTCCGCTTGGAGGCCGACGGGGTGACGAGGCCGCCGCTGGACTCGGTGCAGAACGGCTGCGGCCACGGCGGCGCCGACAGCCTGCGGAGCGGGAAGCGGCACCGCTGCGTGGAGAAGACCTGCGAGGGGGGAGAAGCAGCAGGTAGTATAAGTCAAGCCTCTCTCTAGTAGGTTCTCCTAGAACGGAAGGGGTGGCGGCGGCGCTTACGCGGCAGCATGAGGCGGCTTCCATTCGGCGGCAGCCGCGGCCGCGAGGGACGGAGAAGGCGGAGGTGCGAGGCGGGTCACGACCGGTCAGCGGCGAGGCGCTTCTGAACGGAGCGGGCAACGGGGGACAAGCGGATTGCCGAGGGACGGAGAAGCGAGGGTGGCCGGAGAATGGAGGATTGGAGGGGACAGGGGAGGGGAGAGGCGGAGGTTTGCGCGCCGTAACGCTGGCCCACCAGCAGCAGAGAGGCTGCGGAGTGGGGCCGGCTGTCGTGGCTGATACTGGGGTCCGTTGTCCAGTGAGGATGAAATCTTCACCGGCTGGGCTGCGAACACTTGTCGAATCCACCACCCAGACTTCTGGCCCACGGGCTGTCCATGATATTTCGGGCAAACTTGTCGAGCTGGTGGACTGGCAGCAGAAGCTGCTAGGCTGGTGAGAGTTCAGATGGGCTGTTACGACGGACTCTCGAAGGCTGACAGCCATGTTTTTGGGCCCATATATTGTTTCAAATTGCTACCGTTCTGAGCTTGCCTGTTTTTCTTAGACCTCATCATATGTTATTTAATATAGATTATTTATACTGTTCACAGAGTAGAGTTTAAATATATATAGAGAGATAGGTAAACTGTTAGAGATAGCCTTAGGGGCTGTTTGGCAACCCAGTTTTAAACACTATAATATTACAATACCATGGTTTACTAATTACCGTAGTTTTTTATAGAAGTACAATCCAACTTCGTCCCTGTTTAGCAACATTGTTTCTTAAAATCATGGTTTATAATACTATACTTTATAATTGGTATAGCAATAACGTAGTTTTGGTAGCTCCAAAAATACTATGGTTTTGAGAAACACTGTTTAATACATCATTGTAAACCATGTTATTAGGCAAAAACTAGTCATGTCATGGAAATTTTGGGTTGGACTGGAATTTCCAATACTCAAAAAATACATAAGTATCTATAGTACCATGGTTTTGAAAACATAGTTTTCAGGTACAGAATATTATAGTATTACTAAAAACCATAGTATTATTAGAAACGGTAAAAATACTTCACTCTCAAATAGACCTTTCCATTTGGCAGCAAAGTAGTCTTGCATGTATAGTTTTAATCAAGTTTCATTGAAGTCCATGCACAATTGCACAGCATGCTTGCTTACACGTCTATGCAAGAGAACTTTGTTCTTGCAAGCACACAAGCACGGTAGCAGCATTTAGCATAGGTTAAATAAATAAAACACTAGCATTTCACACGGATTTAAAAAACACACACACTCCAATATTTCGTATGCAGCTCGTGAGCATGAGGTCAAATCACGTCCATTTCACCCCACTCCTATGTTTCTAGTACTCCAGTTCTTTAGAGCTGTCAACAAACAAACCAATAACATGAGGGCATCAGTACAGGTTACAATAGGCAAGAAAGTTGCCTCATTGACTGAACTCAGTTTCCCAAAGTTAATTTATTGATAGCATAGGTTTTACTCAGTTTCCCAAGCTATTGAAAAGGTCTTCATTCCAAGTTCAGTCAGTAAACCTAGTTTTCGAAAGTATTTACTAAAACCAGAGAAGTAAAGTACTATTTCGCCCCCTCCCCCCTACATATACATATGTTGGGCCTCTGGACTAAACATGATTAATGATGACTGCGTCAAAGGAGATGTGATAGGGGTGAAAATGATTGGGATATATCTTGTTCTGTTCCGATTTCTACATTGTTGTTTGAATTTGTATTTATGAACATCTCAGATGTTTTTCCTTTTTGACAAATATGAAAACGGAACGAAAATGGCATGGATGTTTTTCCGACTGTTTTTGCTTTCCTGGTTTTTAGTCAGAATATCACGTATTTACCCGCATATAATATCACGTTTTAGATAATACAATGAACAAATCATAGATGACTATGTCACATCGCAACAAACTAATCCGTACATTGATTATTTTCTTTGGTAGCCATATATATCATAATATATTACTCCCATAAGTCCATAGATAATTCAATTGATCTCAATACTACTTTTTATACTATATGTGGTGTTGTTTCCGTTTTTTACGTCCGATTCTTACTCGTTATCGATTTGTTCAGTTTGTTTTGGTTCGTTTTCGTCATCTCACTAGACCAGTTTCGATGGTCCTATTTTTTATCTTGTTTCCAAAATTAAATGTGAAAATGAAAATGGTAGATGGTTATCCCAAGTGATCCAGTTCCTTTGCATCCCTAGACGTAAAAAAATAGTAGGAAGAGAAGAGACAATGAAGAAATAGACCAATGGACCATGTTTGCAACCCTTTCTTTTCATTTAGAAGTAGGTTGGTTGGAGTAGTATATGTGGTTTGCTGCTTGCAACTTACAAGGCAGTGAGGGTGTCATTGTGGCTCATCGGCGATTGAACATGCATGAACACGTTTGTAATGACTGGAAATGATCATTGTCCCATGTTTTCATGTTTTTTGTGTTGACATGTTTATAGCTTGATGTTTCATGTATGTAACTTGTGTACACACGCTAAGAGGCTTGTAACAAAATCTTTTTAAATGGTTGACTTAACGTGCATCCGTTTGCATAAAAACTATCTTTGCAGGCGGTCTTGTTTAAGGCAGTGTGCTTGTAAATGTTGATCTTTACAAATGACTTGAAGTGCTTTGATTGTAAAGGTGGTGATTTTTACAAGCATCTAAATGGTAGCAAAATTGTCCTTCACTTAAATAGATCGTTTTTTAGAGCACCTAGAGGGGGTGAATAGGCGATCCTGTAAAATCAAACTCGAAATAGCCATAAACTTGGTTATTAAAGTGTTAGTGCGACTAAGTAGCTTTGAAGCGAGTTCTTGTGAACACAACAATCACAGAGAAAGCAACACAAGAGACACGCGTTTTTTACCCCGTGGTTCGGCCAAGTAACACTTGCCTAGTGAAAGGGAATTAGGCTTACACCTAGTTCCTAAATAATTTTGGTGGTTGAATTGCCCAACACAAATCTTTGGACTAACTAGTTTGCTCTAGTGTATAAGTTATACAGGTGTCAAAGGTTCACACTTAGCCAATAAAAAGATCAAATTTAGGATTCAACAAAGGAGCAAAGGGGCAACCGAAGGCACCCCTGGTCTGGCGCACCGGACTGTCCGGTGTGCCACCGGACATGTCCGGTGCACCAGGGGGACTCAGACTCAAACTCGCCACCTTCGAGAATTTCCAGAGGCACTCGCGCTATAATTCACCGGACTGTCCGGTGTACACCGGACAGTGTCCGGTGCGCCAAGGGAGGTCGGCCTCAGGAACTCGCCAGCTTCGGGAAACTCCAACGGCTAGTCCGCTATAATTCACCGGACTGTCCGGTGTGCACCGGACTGTCCGGAGCGACTCCGGAACAACGGCTCTCTGCCGCGCATTTAATGCACGCTCTGCGCGCGCAGAAGTCAGGCGCGCCCATGCTGGCACACCGGACAGCAAACAGTACCTGTCCGGTGTGCACCGGACACCCAGGCGGGCCCACAAGTCAGAAGCTCCAACGGTCAGAATCCAACGGCAGTGATGACGTGGCAGGGGGCACCGGACTGTCCGGTGTGCACCGGACTGTCCGGTGCGCCATCGAGCAGACAGCCTCCCAACGGCCACTTTTGGTGGTTGTGGCTATAAATACCCCAACCACCCCACCATTCATTGTATCCAAGTTTTCACCTTCCAACCACCTTACAAGAGCTAGCTTTCATTGCAAGGCACACCAATAGAGATCAAATCCTCTCCCAACTTCATTCAAAGCCCTAGTGACTAGAGAGAGTGATTTGTAGTGTTCAATTGAGCTCTTGCGCTTGGATCGCTTCTTTTCTTTCGCATTCTTTCTTGTGATCAAACACTCACTTGTAATTGAGGCAAGAGACACCAATTGTGTGGTGGTCCTTGCGGGAAGTTTGATTCCCAAGTGATTTGAGAAGAGAAGCTCACTCGGTCCGAGGGACCGTTTGAGAGAGGAAAGGGTTGAAAGAGACCCGGCCTTTGTTGCCTCCTCAACGGGGAGTAGGTTTGAGAGAACCGAACCTCGGTAAAACAAATCCGCGTGTCTCACCTCTTTATTCGCTTGCGATTTGTTTTGCACCCTCTCTCGCGGACTCAATTATATTTCTAACGCTAACCCGGCTTGTAGTTGTGATTATTTTTGAGAATTTCAGTTTCGCCCTATTCACCCCCCCTCTAGGCGACTTTCAATTGGTATCGGAGCCCGGTGCTTCATTAGAGCCTAACCGCTCGAAGTGATGTCGGGAGATCACGCCAAGAAGGAGATGGAGACCGGCGAAAAGCCCACTACAAGCCACGGGAGCACTTCATCGGAAGAGTCCCGCACCAAGAGGAAGGAAAAGAAGAAGGACTCCTCCAAACGGAAGGAGAAAAAGTCTTCCTCTTCTCACCACAAAGAGAAGAAGGAAAAATCTTCTTCCCACAAGCCGCATCGGAAAAGCAACAAGCACAAGAGGATGAGGAAAGTGGTCTACTACGAGACCGACACTTCATCAACATCGACCTCCGACTCCGATGCGCCCTCCGTCACTTCTAAGCGCCAAGAGCGCAAGAAGTATAGTAAGATCCCCCTACACTACCCTCGCATTTCCAAACATACACCTTTACTTTCCGTCCCATTAGGCAAACCACCAACTTTTGATGGTGAAGATTACGCTAGGTGGAGCGATTTAATGCGATTTCATCTAACCTCGCTCCACAAAGGTATATGGGATGTTGTTGAGTTTGGTGCACAGGTACCGTCGGTAGGGGATGAGAACTATGATGAGGATGAGGTGGCCCAAATCGAGCACTTCAACTCTCAAGCAACAACAATACTCCTCGCCTCTCTAAGTAGAGAGGAGTATAACAAAGTACAAGGGTTGAAGAGCGCCAAGGAGATTTGGGATGTGCTCAAAACCGCGCACGAGGGAGACGAGCTCACTAAGATCACCAAGCGGGAAACGATCGAGGGGGAGCTCGGTCGGTTCCGGCTTCGCAAAGGGGAGGAGCCACAACACATGTACAACCGGCTCAAGACCTTAGTGAATCAAGTGCGCAACCTCGGGAGCGTAAAGTGGGATGACCACGAGATGGTTAAGGTTATTCTAAGATCTCTTATTTTCCTTAACCCTACTCAAGTTCAATTGATCCGTGGTAATCCTAGATATACTAAAATGACCCCCGAGGAAGTTATCGGGAATTTTGTAAGTTTTGAGTGCATGATCGAAGGCTCGAGGAAGATCAACGAGCTTGATGATGCCACCACATCCGAAGCTCAACCCGTTGCATTCAAGGCAACGGAGGAAAAGAAGGAGGAGTCTACACCAAGTCGACAACCAATAGACGCCTCCAAGCTCGACAATGAGGAAATGGCGCTCGTCATCAAGAGCTTCCGCCAAATCCTCAAGCAAAGGAGGGGGAAGGATTACAAGTCCCACTCCAAGAAGGTTTGCTACAAGTGTGGTAAGCCCGGTCATTTTATTGCTAAATGTCCTATATCTAGTGACAGTGACCGAGGTGACAACAAGAAGGGGAGGCGAAAGGAGAAGAAGAGGTACTACAAGAAGAAGGGCGGTGATGCCCATGTTTGTCGGGAGTGGGACTCCGACGAAAGCTCAAGCGACTCCTCCGACGACGAGGACGCCGCCAACATCGCCGTTACCAAGGGACTCCTCTTCCCCAACGTCGGCCACAAGTGCCTCATGGCAAAGGACGGCAAAAAGAAGAAGGTTAAATCCAACTCCTCCACTAAATATGAGTCTTCTAGTGATGATAATGCTAGTTGTGAGGAAGATAATCTGCGTACTCTTTTTGCCAACCTTAACATGGAACAAAAGGAGAAATTGAATGAACTAATTAGTGCCATCCATGAGAAGGATGATCTCTTGGACTCCCAAGAGGACTTCCTAATCAAGGAAAATAAAAAACATGTTAAGGTTAAAAATGCTTACGCTCTACAAGTTGAAAAATGTGAAAAATTGTCTAGTGAGCTAAGCACTTGCCGTGAGATGATTGACAACCTTAGAAATGAAAATGCTAGTTTAAATGCTAAGGTTGATTCTCATGTTTGTAATGTTTCAATTCCCAATCCTAGAGATAATAATGATGATTTGCTTGCTAAGATTAAAGAATTAAACATTTCTCTTGCTAGCCTTAGATTAGAGAATGAAAATTTGATTGCTAAGGCTAAAGATTTTGATGTTTGCAAAGTTACAATTGCCGATCTTAGAGATAAAAATGATATACTTCGTGCTAAGATTGTTGAACTTAATTCTTGCAAACCATCTACATCTACCATTGAGCATGTCACTATTTGTACTAGATGTAGAAATGTTGATATTGATGCTATTCATGATCATATGGCTTTAATTAAACAACAAAATGATCATATAGCAAAACTAGATGCTAAAATTGCCGAGCACAACTTAGAAAATGAGAAATTTAAATTTGCTCGTAGCATGCTTTATAATGGGAGACGCCCTGGCATTAAGGATGGCATTGGCTACCAAAGCGGAGACAATGTCAAACTTAGTGCCCCTCCTAAAAGATTGTCAAATTTTGTTAAGGGCAAGGCTCCCATGCCTCAGGATAACGAGGGTTACATTTTGTACCCTGCCGGTTATCCCGAGAGCAAAATTAGGAGAATTCACTCTAGGAAGTCTCACTCTGGCCCTAATCATGCTTTTATGTATAAGGGTGAGACATCTAGCTCTAGGCAACCAACCCGTGCTAAGTTGCCTAAGAAGAAAACTCCTAATGCATCAAATGATCAGGCCATTTCATTTAAAACTTTTGATGCTTCTTATGTGCTTACTAACAAATCCGGCAAAGTAGTTGCCAAGTTTGTTGGGGGCAAACACAAGGGGTCAAAGACTTGTGTTTGGGTACCCAAAGTTCTTGTGTCTAATGCCAAAGGACCCAAAACCGTTTGGGTACCTAAAGTCAAGAACTAAACTTGTTTTGTAGGTTTATGCATCCGGGGGCTCAAGTTGGATACTCGACAGCGGGTGCACAAACCACATGACAGGGGAGAAAAGGATGTTCTCCTCATATGAGAAAAACCAAGATCCCCAAAGAGCGATCACATTCGGGGATGGAAATCAAGGTTTGGTCAAAGGACTGGGTAAAATTGCTATATCACCTGACCATTCCATTTCCAATGTTTTTCTTGTTGATTCATTAGATTACAATTTGCTTTCCGTTTCTCAATTATGCCAAATGGGCTACAACTGTATATTTACTGATGTAGGTGTTACTGTCTTTAGAAGAAGTGATGATTCAATAGCATTCAAAGGAGTGTTAGAGGGTCAGCTATACTTGGTGGATTTTGATAGAGCTGAACTCGACACTTGCTTGATTGCTAAGACTAACATGGGTTGGCTCTGGCACCGCCGACTAGCCCATGTTGGGATGAAGAATCTTCATAAGCTTCTAAAGGTAGAGCACATTTTAGGATTAACAAATGTTCATTTTGAGAAAGACAGGATTTGTAGCGCATGCCAAGCAGGGAAGCAAGTTGGAACCCATCATCCACACAAGAACATCATGACTACCGACAGGCCGCTTGAGCTACTCCACATGGATCTATTCGGCCCGATTGCTTACATAAGCATCGGCGGGAGTAAGTATTGTCTTGTAATAGTGGATGATTATTCTCGCTTCACTTGGGTATTCTTTTTACAGGAAAAATCTCAAACCCAAGAGACCTTAAAAGGATTCTTGAGACGGGCTCAAAATGAGTTTGGCTTAAGAATCAAGAAAATAAGAAGCGACAACGGGACAGAGTTCAAGAACTCTCAAATCGAAGGCTTCCTTGAGGAGGAGGGCATCAAGCATGAGTTCTCCTCTCCCTGAAAGGGAAATGTGCCTTTGGGCCATTTCTAAGTATTTTGGTGATTGAGTGCAAACACAAGGGCCTAAATGTGAAAATATGCTCATGGATGAACAAAGTGTAAATCACAAGTAAAGGTATGTTTCTAAGCCTTAGTACATTAGTTTTGTGTACTAACATCTTGTCTAAGTGTTAGAAACAGGAGAAAGAAGAAAAGAAAAGAAGTGGAGAGTGGCTGTGTACAGCCAAAGGCTGCTTCGGGCTGGGGCACCGGACTGTCCGGTGTGCACCGGACAGTGTCCGGTGCGCCAGATCAGCGCAGCGCAAACCAGCCGCTCTCGGGTTTTTCTCCGGCGACTTCGGCTAAAATTCACCGGACTGTCCGGTGTGCACCGGACTGTCCGGTGAGCCAACGGTCGGCCGGGCCAACGGTCGGCCGCGCGATCGGCGCGCGACACGTGGCCGAGCCAACGGTCGGAAGGAAGCACCGGACTGTCCGGTGTGCACCGGACTGTCCGGTGCGCCAGATCTGCAACGGTCGGCAACGGTCGGTTTCGCCATTTAAGGAAACAAATCGGGCACCGGACAGTGTCCGGTGTGCACCGGACTGTCCGGTGCGCCACGAGACAGAAGGCAAAGATGGCCTTCCAGATTTGTTCCCAACGGCTCCTAGCTGCCTTGGGGCTATAAAAGGGACCCCTTGGCGCATGGAGGAGTACACCAAGCATTCCTTGAGCACTCTTGATCACTCACACATCAATCTCGCGCACTTGTTCGACATTCTAGTGATTTGAGCTCCGTTCTAGTGTGCTAGTCTTTTGAGCTCAAGTCTGGGTCTTGTGTGTGCGTATTCGCTGTGATCTTTGTGTCGTGTGTGAGTTGCTAATCCCTCCTTTGCTCTGTGATTCTCTGTGAACATCTTTTGTAAGGGCGAGAGGCTCCAAGTTGTGGAGATTCCTCGCAAACGGGATTGAGAAAAGAAAAGCAAGAACACCGTGGTATTCAAGTTGATCATTGGATCACTTGAGAGGAGTTGAGTGCAACTCTCGTCCGTTGGGACGCCACAACGTGGAGTAGGCAAGTTTTGTACTTGGCCGAACCACGGGATAACCACTGTGTCATCTCTGTGATTGGATTCTTGTGGTTATTGTGTTTTGACTCCTCTCTAGCCACTTGGCATAAACTGTGCTAACACCTAATCAAGTTTTGTGGCTATAAGTTTAAGTTTTTACAGGATCACCTATTCACCCCCCCCCTCTAGGTGCTCTCAATTGGTATCAGAGCCGTTCTCTTCAAGAAAGGGACTAACCGCCCGAAGAGATGGATCCTAAGGGGAAGGGAATTGTGATCAACGACAAGGAGAAGGAGTCCTTCGTCAACGAGCCAAGGGATGACAAGTCCAATGACTCGGGCTCGGGCCACAAGCGAAGAGATGGGAAGAAGAAGAAGACAAGACGCATCAAGGAGATCGTCTACTACGACAGCGATGAGTCCTCTTCTTCCCAAAAGGACGACGACCACGACAGACAAAGGAAACCGGTTAATTCTAACTTTTCTTTTGACTACTCTCGTATTCCGCAAAGTTCAAATTCACATTTGCTTTCTATTCCACTCGGCAAGCCCCCACACTTTGATGGGGAGGACTACGGATTTTGGAGCCACAAAATGCGTAGTCACCTATTCTCTCTCCATCCTAGCATATGGGAGATTGTAGATAGTGGAATGCACTTTAATAGTTCGGATAGTCCTATATTCATTAATGAGCAAATCCATAAGAATGCACAAGCTACTACTGTTCTTCTAGCCTCATTGTGCAGGGATGAATATAATAAAGTGAGTGGCTTGGATAACGCCAAGCAAATCTGGGATACCCTCAAGATCTCTCATGAGGGAAATGACGCTACCTTGCTCACCAAAATGGAGTTGGTGGAGGGCGAGCTTGGACGGTTCGCGATGATAAGGGGCGAGGAGCCAACTCAAACATACAACCGGCTCAAGACCCTTGTCAACAAAATAAGGAGCTACGGAAGCACGCGATGGATGGACCACGACGTCGTCCGACTAATGCTCAGGTCCTTTACCGTTCTTGATCCTCATTTGGTGAATAATATTCGTGAGAATCCCAGGTACACCAAAATGTCGCCCGAAGAAGTACTAGGAAAATTCGTCAGCGGGCGAATGATGATCAAGGAGGCAAGGTATGTGGACGACGCCTTGAATGGACCGATCAACGAGCCGCAACCTTTTGCTCTCAAAGCCACAGGGAACAAGGAGGCGCTACCCAGCAAGGTGGCGCAAATTGAGGCGGCCGGTCTTAATGAAGAAGAAATGGCCCTCATTATCAAGAGATTCAAGACGGTGCTAAAGGGTCGCAATGGACAGCCGAGCAAGACTAAGACCAAGGGGAAGCGATCATGCTTCAAATGCGGTAAGCTTGGTCATTTTATTGCTAACTGTCCTGATAATGATAGTGACCAGGAAAAGGGGAACAAGAGGGAAAAGAAGAAGCATTACAAGAAGGCAAAGGGCGAGGCGCATCTAGGCAAGGAGTGGGACTCGGATTGCTCCTCGTCCGACTCCGACAATGAAGGACTCGCCGCCACCGCCTTCAACAAATCAACCCTCTTCCCCAACGAGCGTCACACATGCCTTATGGCAAGAGAGAAGAAGGTATGTTCTCGCAACTCTACCTATGCTTCTTCAAGTGAGGACGAATCTAGTGATAAGGATGAAGTAGATTATTCATGTTTGTTCAAGGGCTTAGATAGATCTAAGATAGACAAAATTAATGAATTAATTGATGCCTTGAATGAAAAGAATATACTTTTAGAAAAACAAGAGGATTTGTTGTATGAAGAGCATGATAAATTTGTTGAGGCACAAAAATCCTATGCTTTAGAAGTTAAGAGAAATGAAATGCTTTCTTTTGAACTATCTACTTGTCATGAAACCATTTCTACTTTGAAAGGTGTCAACAATGATTTAAATGCTAAATTAGAAGTAGCAAACAAATCCAATTCTTGTGTAGAACATGTTGAAATTTGTACTAGGTGTAAAGACTTTGACATTAATGCTTGTAGTGAACACCTAGTTTCAATTTCCAAGCTTAATGATGAACTGGCTAGTCTTAATGCTCAACTTAAGACTAGCAAGAATGATTTCGATAAGCTAAAATTTGCAAGGGATGCCTACACAATTGGTAGACACCCCTCAATTAAGGATGGACTTGGCTTCAAGAGAGAAGCTAAGAACTTAACAAGCCATAAGGCTCCCATTCCCGCCAAGGAGAAAGGGAAGGCCCCTATGGCTACTAGTGCTAAAAGGAACCATGCATTTTTGTATCATGATAGAAGACAAACTAGAAATGTAAGTCATGTTGCTTATGATTCATATGTTTATGATTCTCATACCATGTTTGCTCCTAGTTCCTCTTATGTGTATGATAGAAATGTTACTAGGAGAAATGTTGTTCCTAAAAGAAATGCTATTCATCATGTGCCTAGAAGGAATGTTATTCATGCTCCTAGGAAAATAGCAAATGAACCTTCCACAATTTATTATGCTTTAAATGCTTCCTTTGCTATTTGTAGAAAGGATAAGAAAATTGTTGCTAGGAAGTTAGGGGCAAAATGCAAGGGAGACAAAACTTGCATTTGGGTCCCTAAGGATATTTGCACTAACCTTGTAGGACCCAACATGAGTTGGGTACCTAAGACCCAAGCCTAAATTTGCCTTGCAGGTTTATGCATCCGGGGGTTCAAGCTGGATTATTGATAGCGGATGCACAAACCATATGACGGGGGAGAAGAAGATGTTCACCTCCTACGTCAAGAATAAGGATTCCCAAGATTCAATCATATTCGGTGATGGGAATCAAGGCAAGGTAAAAGGGTTAGGTAAAATTGCAATTTCTAATGAGCACTCTATCTCTAATGTGTTTTTAGTAGAGTCACTAGGATATAATTTACTATCTGTTAGTCAATTGTGCAATATGGGATATAACTGTCTGTTTACAAATATAGATGTGTCTGTCTTTAGAAGAAGTGATGGTTCACTAGCTTTTAAGGGTGTATTAGACGGCAAACTTTATTTAGTTGATTTTGCAAAAGAAGAGGTCGGTCTAGATGCATGCTTAATGGCTAAGACTTGCATGGGCTGGCTGTGGCATCGCCGCTTAGCACATGTGGGGATGAAGAACCTTCACAAGCTTCTAAAGGGAGAACACGTGATAGGTCTAACCAATGTTCAATTCGAAAAAGATAGACCTTGTGCAGCTTGTCAAGCAGGGAAACAGGTGGGAGGAGCGCATCACAGCAAGAATGTGATGACCACTTCAAGACCCCTGGAGCTGCTGCATATGGACCTCTTCGGACCCGTCGCCTATCTAAGCATAGGGGGAAGTAAGTATGGTCTAGTTATTGTTGATGACTTTTCCCGCTTCACTTGGGTGTTCTTTTTGCAGGATAAGTCTGAAACCCAAGGGACCCTCAAGCGCTTCCTCAGGAGGGCTCAAAATGAGTTTGAGCTCAAAGTGAAGAAGATAAGGAGCGACAACGGGTCCGAATTCAAGAACCTTCAAGTGGAGGAGTTCCTTGAAGAAGAAGGGATCAAGCACGAGTTCTCCGCTCCCTACACACCACAGCAAAATGGTGTGGTAGAGAGGAAGAACAGGACGCTCATTGACATGGCGAGGACGATGCTAGGAGAATTCAAGACCCCCGAGTGCTTTTGGACGGAAGCCGTGAACACTGCTTGCCATGCCATCAACAGGGTCTACCTTCATCGCCTCCTCAAGAAGACGTCGTATGAGCTTCTAACCGGTAACAAACCCAATGTATCTTACTTTCGTGTATTTGGGAGCAAGTGCTACATTCTAGTGAAGAAAGGTAGAAATTCTAAGTTTGCTCCCAAAGCTGTAGAAGGGTTTTTGTTAGGTTATGACTCAAATACAAAGGCGTATAGAGTCTTCAACAAATCATCGGGTTTGGTTGAAGTCTCTAGCGACGTTGTATTTGATGAGACTAATGGCTCTCCAAGAGAGCAAGTTGTTGATTGTGATGATGTAGATGAAGAAGATGTTCCGACGGCCGCTATACGGACCATGGCGATTGGAGAAGTACGGCCACAGGAACAAGATGAACGAGATCAACCTTCTTCCTCAACTATGGTGCATCCCCCAACCAAAGATGACGAACAGGTACCTCAAGTGGAGGCGCTTGATCAAGGGGGAGCACAAGATAATCAAGTGATGGAGGAAGAAGTGAAACCGGCACCTCCAACCCAAGTTCGAGCGATGATTCAAAGGGATCATCCTGTCGACCAAATTCTGGGTGACATTAGCAAGGGAGTAACTACTCGATCTCGATTAGTTAATTTTTGTGAGCATTACTCCTTTGTCTCTTCTATTGAGCCTTTCAGGGTAGAAGAGGCCTTGCTAGATCCGGACTGGGTGTTGGCCATGCAAGAGGAGTTAAACAACTTCAAGCGCAATGAAGTTTGGACACTGGTGCCTCGTCCGAAGCAAAATGTTGTGGGAACCAAGTGGGTGTTCCGCAACAAACAGGACGAGCACGGGGTGGTGACGAGGAACAAGGCTCGACTTGTGGCAAAAGGTTATGCCCAAGTCGCAGGTTTGGATTTCGAGGAGACTTTTGCTCCTGTGGCTAGGCTAGAATCAATTCGTATCTTGCTAGCATATGCCGCTCACCATTCTTTCAGGTTGTTTCAAATGGATGTGAAGAGCGCCTTCCTCAACGGGCCAATCAAGGAGGAGGTGTACGTGGAGCAACCCCCTGGCTTCGAGGATGAACGGTACCCCGACCATGTGTGTAAGCTCTCTAAGGCGCTATATGGACTTAAGCAAGCCCCAAGAGCATGGTATGAATGCCTTAGAGACTTTTTAATTGCTAATGCTTTCAAGGTTGGGAAAGCCGATCCAACTCTTTTTACAAAGACATGTGATGGTGATTTGTTTGTGTGCCAAATTTATGTCGATGACATAATATTTGGTTCTACTAACCAAAAGTCTTGTGAAGAGTTTAGCAGGGTGATGACGCAGAAATTCGAGATGTCGATGATGGGCGAGTTGAACTACTTCCTTGGGTTCCAAGTGAAGCAACTCAAGGACGGCACCTTCATCTCCCAAACGAAGTACACGCAAGATCTGCTAAAGCGGTTTGGGATGAAGGACGCCAAGCCCGCAAAGACTCCGATGGGGACCGACGGACACACCGACCTCAACAAAGGAGGTAAGTCCGTTGATCAAAAAGCATACCGGTCAATGATAGGTTCTTTGCTTTACTTATGTGCTAGTAGACCGGATATTATGCTTAGCGTATGCATGTGTGCTAGATTTCAATCCGATCCTAAGGAATGTCACTTAGTGGCGGTGAAGCGAATTCTTAGATATTTAGTTGCTACGCCTTGCTTCGGGCTCTGGTATCCAAAGGGGTCTATCTTTGACTTAGTTGGATACTCTGACTCCGACTATGCTGGATGTAAGGTCGATAGGAAGAGTACATCGGGGACGTGCCAATTCTTAGGAAGGTCCCTGGTGTCATGGAATTCTAAGAAACAAACATCCGTTGCCCTATCCACCGCTGAGGCCGAGTACGTTGCCGCAGGTCAGTGTTGCGCGCAACTACTTTGGATGAGGCAAACCCTCCGGGACTTTGGCTACAATCTGAGCAAAGTCCCACTCCTATGTGACAATGAGAGTGCTATCCGCATGGCGGAGAATCCTGTTGAACACAGCCGCACAAAGCACATAGACATCCGGCATCACTTTTTGAGAGACCACCAGCAAAAGGGAGATATCGAAGTGTTTCATGTTAGCACTGAGAACCAGCTAGCCGATATCTTTACCAAGCCTCTAGATGAGAAGACCTTTTGCAGGTTGCGTAGTGAGCTAAATGTCTTAGATTCGCGGAACCTGGATTGAATTGTAGCATACATGTAGTTATGCTTTTGATCATGTTCCTTTTTGCATTATGTTGCTTATTATGGTGCTCAAGTTGTACAAACACTCCCTGGACCTCACAAGTCCGTTGCAAAGTGATGCACATGTGTAGGGGGAGATGTGTTACAACTTGACCCTTTGAGACTAACCATGTGCTTGAGTTTGATAATTTAGTCTCGAAGGAGGATTGAAAGGGAAAAGGTGGACTTGGACCATGAAAGACTTCCACTGCACTCCGATGAGAGGGTAACTAATTCCAAGTTCATCTCATGAAATCTTATTGCCATTTGCTCTTAATTGAAGACTTTGGTGAGGCAATGGGGTTAACAGGCCAAGATTGATCCCGTTTTGGTGCTTGATGCCAAAGGGGGAGAAAATAAAGGCCAAAGTGATAAATGGATCAGCTACCACTTGAGAGATTTTGAAAATAGTAGAATAGAGTTTTTGTTTTGTCAAAAGCTTTTATTGTCTCTTATTGTCTCTATTTTCAAAAGTTGGCTTCTTGTGGGGAGAAGTGTTGATTATGGGAAAAAGGGGGAGTTTTTGAAATCCGTGGTCAAATTCTTTTGAAATGACTCTCTTTATGCTTCAATATGTGTGTTTGACTTATAGATAGAGATTTGAGTTTGATTTGCAAAAACAAACCAAGTGGTGGCAAAGGATGATCCATATATGCCAAAATTGAATCAAAACCAATTTGAGTTTTTATTTGAAGTGATTTTGCACTTGTTCCACTTGCTTTATGTTGTGTTGGCATAAATCACCAAAAAGGGGGAGATTGAAAGGGAAATGTGCCTTTGGGCCATTTCTAAGTATTTTGGTGATTGAGTGCAAACACAAGGGCCTAAATGTGAAAATATGCTCATGGATGAACAAAGTGTAAATCACAAGTAAAGGTATGTTTCTAAGCCTTAGTACATTAGTTTTGTGTACTAACATCTTGTCTAAGTGTTAGAAACAGGAGAAAGAAGAAAAGAAAAGAAGTGGAGAGTGGCTGTGTACAGCCAAAGGCTGCTTCGGGCTGGGGCACCGGACTGTCCGGTGTGCACCGGACAGTGTCCGGTGCGCCAGATCAGCGCAGCGCAAACCAGCCGCTCTCGGGTTTTTCTCCGGCGACTTCGGCTAAAATTCACCGGACTGTCCGGTGTGCACCGGACTGTCCGGTGAGCCAACGGTCGGCCGGGCCAACGGTCGGCCGCGCGATCGGCGCGCGACACGTGGCCGAGCCAACGGTCGGAAGGAAGCACCGGACTGTCCGGTGTGCACCGGACTGTCCGGTGCGCCAGATCTGCAACGGTCGGCAACGGTCGGTTTCGCCATTTAAGGAAACAAATCGGGCACCGGACAGTGTCCGGTGTGCACCGGACTGTCCGGTGCGCCACGAGACAGAAGGCAAAGATGGCCTTCCAGATTTGTTCCCAACGGCTCCTAGCTGCCTTGGGGCTATAAAAGGGACCCCTTGGCGCATGGAGGAGTACACCAAGCATTCCTTGAGCACTCTTGATCACTCACACATCAATCTCGCGCACTTGTTCGACATTCTAGTGATTTGAGCTCCGTTCTAGTGTGCTAGTCTTTTGAGCTCAAGTCTGGGTCTTGTGTGTGCGTATTCGCTGTGATCTTTGTGTCGTGTGTGAGTTGCTAATCCCTCCTTTGCTCTGTGATTCTCTGTGAACATCTTTTGTAAGGGCGAGAGGCTCCAAGTTGTGGAGATTCCTCGCAAACGGGATTGAGAAAAGAAAAGCAAGAACACCGTGGTATTCAAGTTGATCATTGGATCACTTGAGAGGAGTTGAGTGCAACTCTCGTCCGTTGGGACGCCACAACGTGGAGTAGGCAAGTTTTGTACTTGGCCGAACCACGGGATAACCACTGTGTCATCTCTGTGATTGGATTCTTGTGGTTATTGTGTTTTGACTCCTCTCTAGCCACTTGGCATAAACTGTGCTAACACCTAATCAAGTTTTGTGGCTATAAGTTTAAGTTTTTACAGGATCACCTATTCACCCCCCCCTCTAGGTGCTCTCACTCCCTACACGCCACAACAAAATGGTGTAGTGGAGAGGAAGAATCGAACTCTATTGGACATGGCAAGAACCATGCTTGATGAGTACAAGACACCGGACCGGTTTTGGGCCGAAGCGGTCAACACCGCCTGCTACGCCATCAACCGGTTATATCTTCACCGAATCCTCAAGAAGACATCATATGAACTCCTAACCGGTAAAAAGCCCAACATTTCATACTTTAGAGTTTTTGGTAGCAAATGCTTTATTCTTGTTAAAAGAGGTAGAAAATCTAAATTTGCTCCTAAAACTGTAGAAGGCTTTTTGCTTGGTTATGACTCAAACACAAGGGCATATAGGGTCTTTAACAAGTCCACTGGACTAGTTGAAGTCTCATGTGACGTTGTGTTTGATGAAACTAACGGCTCTCAAGTAGAGCAAGTTGATCTTGATGAGATAGGTAATGAAGAGGCTCCATGCATAGCGCTAAGGAACATGTCCATTGGGGATGTGTGTCCTAAGGAATCCGAAGAGCCTCCAAGTGCACAAGATCAACCATCCTCCACCACGCAAGCATCTCCACCAACTCAAAATGAGGATGAGACTCAAGTTGATGAAGGGCAAAATCAAGAAGATGAGCCACCTCAAGATGATGGCAATGATCAAGGGGGAGATGCAAATAATCAAGAAAAGGAGGATGAGGAGGAACAAAGGCCGCCACACCCAAGAGTCCACCAAGCAATCCAACGAGATCACCCCGTCGACACCATCCTCGGCGACATTCATAAGGGGGTAACTACTAGATCTCGGGTTGCTCATTTTTGTGAACATTACTCTTTTGTTTCCTCTATTGAGCCACACAGGGTAGAGGAAGCTCTCCAAGATTCAGATTGGGTGGTGGCGATGCAAGAGGAGCTCAACAACTTCACTAGAAATGAGGTATGGCATTTGGTTCCACGTCCTAACCAAAATGTTGTAGGAACCAAATGGGTCTTCCGCAACAAGCAAGATGAGCATGGTGTGGTGACAAGGAACAAAGCACGACTTGTGGCCAAGGGATACTCCCAAGTCGAAGGTTTGGATTTCGGTGAAACCTATGCACCCGTAGCTAGGCTTGAGTCAATTCGCATATTATTGGCCTATGCTACTTACCATGGCTTTAAGCTTTATCAAATGGACGTGAAAAGTGCCTTCCTCAACGGACCAATCAAGGAAGAGGTCTATGTTGAGCAACCTCCCGGCTTTGAAGACAGTGAGTATCCTAACCATGTCTATAAGCTCTCTAAGGCGCTTTATGGGCTCAAGCAAGCCCCAAGAGCATGGTATGAATGCCTTAGAGATTTCCTTATCGCTAATGGCTTCAAAGTCGGCAAGGCCGATCCTACACTCTTCACTAAAACTCTTGACAATGATTTGTTTGTATGCCAAATTTATGTTGATGATATCATATTTGGGTCTACTAACGAATCTACTTGTGAGGAATTTAGTAGGATCATGACACAGAAATTCGAGATGTCTATGATGGGGGAGTTGAAGTATTTCTTAGGATTCCAAGTAAAGCAACTCCAAGAGGGCACCTTCATCAGCCAAACGAAGTACACTCAAGACATTCTAAACAAGTTTGGGATGAAGGATGCCAAGCCCATCAAGACACCCATGGGAACCAATGGGCATCTCGACCTCGACACGGGAGGTAAGTCCGTGGATCAAAAGGTATACCGGTCGATGATTGGTTCATTGCTTTATTTATGTGCATCTCGACCGGACATTATGCTTTCCGTTTGCATGTGTGCAAGATTCCAATCCGACCCTAAGGAATCCCACCTTACGGCCGTAAAACGAATCTTGAGATATTTGGCTTATACTCCTAAGTTTGGGCTTTGGTACCCTCGGGGATCCACTTTTGATTTAATTGGTTATTCTGATGCTGATTGGGCAGGGTGTAAGATTAATAGGAAGAGCACATCGGGGACTTGCCAGTTCTTGGGAAGATCCTTGGTGTCTTGGGCTTCAAAGAAGCAAAATTCGGTTGCTCTTTCCACCGCCGAAGCCGAGTACATTGCCGCAGGTCATTGTTGCGCGCAATTGCTTTGGATGAGGCAAACCCTGCGGGACTATGGTTACAAATTAACCAAAGTCCCTTTGCTATGTGATAATGAGAGTGCAATCAAAATGGCCGACAATCCCGTCGAGCATAGCCGCACTAAGCACATAGCCATTCGGTATCATTTTCTTAGGGATCACCAACAAAAGGGAGATATCGAGATTTCTTATATTAACACTAAAAATCAATTAGCCGATATCTTTACCAAGCCACTTGATGAACAAACTTTTACCAAACTTAGGCATGAGCTCAATATTCTTGATTCTAGAAATTTCTTTTGCTAGTTTGCACACATAGCACACAAGTATACCTTTGATCATATCTCTTTTGTATATGCTATGACTAATGTGTTTTCAAGAGTATTTCAAACCAAGTCATAGGTATATTGAAAGGGGATTGGAGTCTTCGGCGACGACAAAGGCTTCCACTCCGTAACTCATGCTTCGCCATCACTCCAAGCAACTCTCTATTCTTTGGGGAGAAATGAGCATCAAAGAAAAGGACTTCGTCTTTGGGAGAGAATAAGAGCCCAAAGCTAAAGGACCGGACTTCGTCTTTGGTATAATCTTAACTCATTTACTTATGACCAAAGTGGAAGATAGTACTTAATGGGCTCTAATGATTCCGTTTTTGGCGATTCATGCCAAAAAGGGGGAGAAATGAGCCCAAAGCAAAAGGACCGCACCACCACCACCACCAATTTAAAAAAACTTAGTGCTTTCCAAGAGTATTTATCAATTGGTATCTTATTTGTTCAAAAGGAGAAGAAAATTAGTTTTTCAAAAATGTATATCAAAACCCTCTTGAACACTAAGAGGTGGATCTCCTTTAGGGGGAGTTTTGTTAAGTCAAAGGAAAAAGCATTTGAAACAGGGGGAGAAAATTTCAAATCTCGAAAATGCTTTGCAAATCCTATTCATTTACCTTTGACCATTTGCAAAAGAACATTGAAAAAGATTTACAAAAGAGTTTGCAAAAACAAAACATGTGGTGCAAGCGTGGTCCAAAAATGTTAAATAAGAAAGAAACAATCCATGCATATCTTGTAAGTAGTTACATTGGCTCAATTCCAAGCAACCTTTACACTTACATTATGCAAACTAATCCAATTATGCACTTCTATATTTGCTTTGGTTTGTATTGGCATCAATCACCAAAAAGGGGGAGATTGAAAGGGAATTAGGCTTACACCTAGTTCCTAAATAATTTTGGTGGTTGAATTGCCCAACACAAATCTTTGGACTAACTAGTTTGCTCTAGTGTATAAGTTATACAGGTGTCAAAGGTTCACACTTAGCCAATAAAAAGATCAAATTTAGGATTCAACAAAGGAGCAAAGGGGCAACCGAAGGCACCCCTGGTCTGGCGCACCGGACTGTCCGGTGTGCCACCGGACATGTCCGGTGCACCAGGGGGACTCAGACTCAAACTCGCCACCTTCGGGAATTTCCAGAGGCACTCGCGCTATAATTCACCGGACTGTCCGGTGTACACCGGACAGTGTCCGGTGCGCCAAGGGAGGTCGGCCTCAGGAACTCGCCAGCTTCGGGAAACTCCAACGGCTAGTCCGCTATAATTCACCGGACTGTCCGGTGTGCACCGGACTGTCCGATGCGACTCCGGAACAATGGCTCTCTGCCGCGCATTTAATGCGCGCTCTGCGCGCGCAGAAGTCAGGCGCGCCCATGCTGGCACACCGGACAGCAAACAGTACCTGTCCGGTGTGCACCGGACACCCAGGCGGGCCCACAAGTCAGAAGCTCCAACGGTCAGAATCCAACGGCAGTGATGACGTGGCAGGGGGCACCGGACTGTCCGGTGTGCACCGGACTGTCCGGTGCGCCATCGAGCAGACAGCCTCCCAACGGCCACTTTTGGTGGTTGTGGCTATAAATACCCCAACCACCCCACCATTCATTGTATCCAAGTTTTCACCTTCCAACCACCTTACAAGAGCTAGCTTTCATTGCAAGGCACACCAATAGAGATCAAATCCTCTCCCAACTTCATTCAAAGCCCTAGTGACTAGAGAGAGTGATTTGTAGTGTTCAATTGAGCTCTTGCGCTTGGATCGCTTCTTTTCTTTCGCATTCTTTCTTGTGATCAAACACTCACTTGTAATTGAGGCAAGAGACACCAATTGTGTGGTGGTCCTTGCGGGAAGTTTGATTCCCAAGTGATTTGAGAAGAGAAGCTCACTCGGTCCGAGGGACCGTTTGAGAGAGGGAAGGGCTGAAAGAGACCCGGCCTTTGTGGCCTCCTCAACGGGGAGTAGGTTTGAGAGAACCGAACCTCGGTAAAACAAATCCGCGTGTCTCACCTCTTTATTCGCTTGCGATTTGTTTTGCACCCTCTCTCGCGGACTCAATTATATTTCTAACGCTAACCCGGCTTGTAGTTGTGATTATTTTTGAGAATTTCAGTTTCGCCCTATTCACCCCCCCTCTAGGCGACTTTCACCTAGTTCCACGTTGTGGCGTCCCAATGGACGAGGGTTGCACTCAACCCCTTTCAAGTGATCCGATGATCAGCTTGAATACCAAGGTCTTTTCCTTTAGAGTGTTTTCCCATTTGCGAGGAATCTCCACAATTTGGAGCCTCTCGCCCTTACAAAGTTATGATCACAAAGAAGGCACGAGAGTAAGGATGGGAGAGCAACACACGCAAGACTCAAATCCGCAGCACAACCACGCACACAAGTCAAGACTTGAGCTCAAAACACAACACACGGAGTTCACAACTCAAATGAAGCTCAAATCACTAACACAGCGAATCAAATGCGTAGAGGTGGAGTCTAGAAGTCTTAGGATCTTTCTTGTAAACTTGGTGTCCTGCTCCATGCGCCTAGGGGTCCCTTTTATAACCCCAAGGCAGCTAGGAGCCGTTGGAGATCAGCATGGAAGGCCATCCTTGCCTTCTGTCGAGTGGTGCACCGGACAGTCCGGTGCACCACCGAACAGCTACTGTTCATGTCCAGTGCGCGATCTCCTTCCAAGTCGGGCGCAGCCGACCGTTGCTCCTCGGGGCTGGTTGGCGCACCGGACACTGTCCGGTGCACACCGGACAGTCCGGTGCACCCAGCCGACCGTCGGAGCGAGCCACGTGTCGCACGTTGATCACGCTGACGACCGTTGTCGCTAGCGTCGTTGGCTCACCGGACAGTCCGGTAAATTTTGGCCACGTCGCCTTTTTCTTTTCCCGAGAGCGACGAGTTCGTCACGGATGACTCACCGAACAGTCCGGTGCACCACCGGACAATCCGTTGAATTATAGTCGTACAACTCCGTCATTTCCCGAGAGCAGCTGGTTCACCGTCGACCAGCCTGGGGCACCGGACACTGTCCGGTGCGCCACCGGATAGTCCGGTGCGCCAGGCCTGAGCAAGTGTTGGCTGTACACAGCTAACTCTTTTCCAATTCATTTCTTCTCTTCTCGGTACTGTTTCTAGCACTTAGATAAACATGTTAGTACTAAAAAACAATGTACTGAGTTTAGAGACATACCTTGTATCTTGATTTGCACTTTTCACACATTTAGCACATGAGGACTCAACTAATATGTGTTGGCATCTAATCACCAAAATACTTATAGAATTTGCCCAAGGGCATATTTTCCTTTCAATCTCCCCCTTTTTGGTGATTTATGCCGACACATCAAAAAGCAACAAAAGGAAGTGCAACATCAATGCAAATGAAGACCAAATTATTTTTGCTTATGATTTGGCATATTTGGATCACTCTTTGCCACCACTTGGTTTGTTTTTGCAAATCAAATTCTTTTTCCTATATCTAAGTCAAACACACTTGTTTGGGCAAATAGAGGGATATCCCAAGAGTAAATTTGATCAAGTGCCAAAACTCCCCCTTTTCCCATAATCAATATTCTCCCCCATAATAGACCAAATTTTGCAATAAGAGTGTTTTGGACAAAACACAAATTCTAACTCTAGTGTTTTCGGAATTCACAGGTGGTTGGTTGATCCATTTGCTTTGGCCTTAATTTCTCCCCCTTTGGCATTAAGCACCAAAACGGGATCATTTTTTGCCCTTTAACCCCATTGCCTCACCAAAATGTCAAAATACGAGTAAAAAGGCAATGAGAGCACAAGTATAAACTTGGAATTAAATACACTAATACCGGAGTGCAGTGGAAGTCTTTGCGTCGTTCAAGTTCACCTTCCCTTTCAATGTACCTTTGAGACTACATCAAGTGTACTCAAACAAACAAATTAGTCTCAAAGGGATCAAGTTGTAGCACATCTCCCCCTAAACATGTGCACATCTGTATACGGACTTGTGAGGTCCGGGGATGACTTGTACAACTTGAGCACCATAAATAAACAATAACTGATTTAAACGCATAAAGTAACATGATCAAAGGCATAGAACACATGTATGCTATAGATCAATCCAAGTTACGTGAATCTAAGACATTTAGCTCACTATGCAACCTGCAAAACCTTTTCTCATCTAAAGGCTTAGTAAAGATATCGACTAGCTGGTTCTCGATGCTAATGTGGTACACATCGATATCTCTCTTTTGCTGGTGGTCTCTTAGGAAGTGATGTTGGATGTCTATGTCTTAGTGCGGCTGTGTTCAACAGGATTATCCGCCAAGCGGATTGCACTCTCATTGTCACATAGGAGTGGGACTTTGCTCAAATTGTAGCCAAAGTCCTGGAGGGTTTGCCTCATCCAAAGCAGTTGCGCACAACACTGTCCTGCGGCAACGTACTCGGCCTCAGTGGTGGATAGGGCAACGAATGTTCGTTTCTTGGAACTCTAGGACACCAGGGACCTTCCTAAAATTTAGCACGTCCTTGATGTACTCTTCCTATCAACCTTGCACCCAGCATAATCAGAGTCTGAGTATCTGAAAGGGAATTAGGCTTACACCTCTTTCCTAATTGATTCTGGTGGTTGAATTGCCCAACATAAATAATTGGACTAACTAGTTTGCTCTAGTCTATAAGTTCTACAGGTGCCAAAGGTTCAACTCAAAGCCAATACAAAGATTAAAAAGGGTCCAAGAAGAAAGGAGCAAAGGAAACCAAAGTGCTCCCTGGTCTGGTGCACCGGACTGTCCGGTGTGCCACCGGACTGTCTGGTGCGCCAGCGGAGCAACGGTCATCTGCGCGTAACGGTCGACTCTGCAAAGCAAATAGTGCGAATCAGATGTCAGAGCAGACGGACAGAGGGGCACCGGACTGTCCGGTGTCGCACCGGACTGTCCGGTGTGAGAGCACCTAGAGGGGGGTGAATAGGTGATCCTGTGAAACTTAAACTTATAGCCACAAAAACTTGTTAAGTGTTAGCACAATAATCGCCAAGTGGCTAGAGAGGAGTCTCAACAAAACACAATACCACAAGAGATCAAACACAGAGATGACACAGTGGTTATCCCGTGGTTCGGCCAAGACCAACGCTTGCCTACTCCACGTTGTGGCGTCCCAACGGACGAGGGTTGCAATCAACCCCTCTCAAGCGGTCCAAAGACCAACTTGATTACCACGGTGTTTTGCTTTGCCTTTCAATATCCCGTTTGCGAGGAATCTCCACAACTTGGAGCCTCTCGCCCTTACACTTGAGATTCACAAAGAAATACGGAGTAAGGGAGGGAAGCAACACACACAAATCCACAGCAAAATGCGCGCACACACAACCAAGAATCGAGCTCAAAAGACTATCTCAAAGTTCTCACTAGAACGGAGCTCGAATCACTGAGAATGACAAACGAATGCGCAAAGACTGAGTGTGGATGATCAAGAATGCTCTAAGGTTGCTTGGTGTCCTCCTCCATGCGCCTAGGGGTCCCTTTTATAGCCCCAAGGCAGCTAGGAGCCGTTGAGCACAAATCTGGAAGGCCATTCTTGCCTTCTGTCATCGGGGGCACCGGACAGTCCGGTGCACACCGGACACTGTCCGGTGCCCGATTTCCTTCCTTAATTAGCGAAGCCGACCGTTGGCAGACATGGAGCCGTTGGCGCACCGGACATGTCCGGTGCACACCGGACAGTCCGGTGCCATCTTCTAGCCGTTGGCTCAGCCACGTGTCCCGCGCAGATTGCGCGGCCGACCGTTGGCCCGGCCGACCGTTGGCTCACCGGACAGTCCGGTGCACACCGGACAGTCCGGTGAATTTTAGCCGTACGTCGCCGGTGAATTCCCGAGAGCGGCCACTTCGCCCGAGCCAGCCTGGCGCACCGGACACTGTCCGGTGCACCACCGGACAGTCTGGTGTGCCAGACAGAGCCGAGTCTTGGCTGTACACAGCCAAGCCTTTTTCACCTCTTTTCTTTTCTTCTTCTTTCTGTTTCTAACACTTAGACAAGTATATTAGTACACAAAACCAATGTACTAAGGCTTAGAAACATACCTTTACTCTTGATTTGCACTTTGTTCATCCATGGGCATAGATTCACATTTAAGCACTTGTGTTGGCACTCAATCACCAAAATACTTAGAAATGGCCCAAGGGCACATTTCCCTTTCACGGTGCCACATGAGGACAAAGCCTCCAACGGTCGACCGGCTCCAACCCTGACGAACAGGCTGACGTGGCGGCTCACCGGACACTGTCCGGTGGGGCACCGGACTGTTCGGTGCGCCCATCGCCAGCAAGCTTCTCTAACGGCCATATTGTGTTTGGTGGCTATAAATACCACCCCAACCGGCCACTTCAAGGGGTGGGAGCCCATGCAACATTCCAAGTCATCTAGTTGACATACACAAGCCCTCCCAACCACATATATTCATTGATCCATCCTATACACAAGATCTAGACCACTACAATCAACACAAGTGCCACAAAAGAGAGAGCAAGCAAAAGAGAGCTACTCATTTGAGTTTAGCATCGAGAGATAGTGTGTGCTTCATCTTTGTGTTCATTTGCGCGTGGAGTTTTGACTCCCATTGAACTTCCTCCAAAGTTTTGGAGGCTTGTAAAAGCTAGCAAGAGACACCAAAGAATGTGGTGGTCCTTGCGGGATCGAGAGTGATCCTTGAGAAGAAGAAGAGCTCGCCGATCCTTGTGTGATCAGTGGAGAGAGGAAAAGGGTTGTAAAAGACCCATCCTTAGTGGACCCCTCAACGGGGACTAGGCCTTCGAGGGCTGAACCTCGGTAAAACAAATCACCCGTGTCTCGTGTGCTTATTGCTTGTGATTTGTTTGTTCTTTCACTTTCCAAGTTCTTCTTGCACAATTTGTTTGTGCTTTCTCTTTACGAGTTCTTCTTGCACTACTTTGCTAAATATTATTTGGTGTTGCTTAAGTTGAATTCTCATTTAGTAAAGCAACACCTTGCAAGGAAGAACTTAAGTGACTACTCATTTTATCTAAGCTCTCTCGCTTTACTCTCATTAGATGTATTGTTTTATCAGTTCCGCATTATTTGAAAGCAACACTCTTTTCAAGCAAGGACTTAGCATTTATACTCCGATAATTGTATATCTTGTTCTAACCAATAATCAAGGGATCTAGTTGGGGGATAAAGTTTTAATTTTCAGGTTTCGCCTATCCACCCCCCTCTAGGCGACTTTCAGTATCCAATCAAGTCAAAGGTAGACCCCTTTGGATACCAGATCCCGAGTTCGTCGCGGATGACTCACCGGATAGTCCGATGAATTATAGTCATATAACTCCGTCGTTTCCCGAGAGCAGCTGGTTCACCGTCGACCAGCCTGGGGCACCGGACACTGTCCGGTGCGCCACCGGACAGTCCGGTGCGCTAGGCCCGAGCAGGTGTTGGCTGTACATAGCCACCTCTTTTCCAATTCGTTTCTTCTCTTCTCGGCACTGTTTCTAGCACTTAGATAAACATGTTAGTACTCAAAAATAATGTACTAAGTTTAGAAACATACCTTGTATCTTGATTTGCACTTTTCACACATTTAGCATATGAGGACTCAATTAATATGTGTTGGGCATCTAATCACCAAAATACTTATAGAAATTGCCCAAGGGCACATTTCCCTTTCAATTTGAGGGTCGCCAGTAAAAACATTTTCTCGCTTTATGTCTTTGTGTACGAGTAAATCATGGCCACAACATAGATAATGTGCTCTAGTTTTTTTTGTGTTTTTAATTTATTAGTAATTTGCTCGCACCCTGAGTCTTTGGTTGTCGATCATGTGGAGGAAAAAAGGTGCAACACGTTTCTCTGCAATCTTGATCTCGACATCATTTAATGTTGCAAGCTCTTCTAAATTGCATTCTAGATCAACATGTTTGCACAGTAACACCTAGGCATTCCCGGGACCCATTTTGTCAATACAATAGATAGTCGTTGCCTTCGTTCTTGTCGCCACTTCCACATTCCGAGTTGTGATCAATATCCTTCCTTTGGCGACACCATCTTCCAGCGGGTCTGTGAGTAAATTGTCTCGTATGCTCGTGCTATCCAAGTCATCCATGGCAAGGAGGAGCCTTTTTAAAGTGCATAACCAAGGAGGATGAGGAGTTCTTCCTCGTTTTCTATATATATCCATGACACTGACACTAGTACCTCTGCTGATCATTTTGAGGAAATCTAGCTCCGATGAATCCTTGGACATGTTGACCCACAAAAAATGAGGAAATTTTCAATCATCCTATCATCATTATAGGTCTTCCTAGCAAGTCTAGTATTGTCAATCCCCATCACACCAACAATAGCAAAGGCATTCAGCTTCCTTTTGCCCTCTCTAGGCATCATTGGCACAAGGCCACCCACAACTCTCTAGACCTATGACCCAACTGCTTGGGTCTTCATCGCATTTGAACAGATCTTGCAGACATTATGGCCCAACTAGTCCCTTTTGCATTAGAATGAACTGATTCAGCAGCAAGCCTAGGCATTTCCTTCTCTACCTCCCTAAGACTAAGGTCAATGTCCCTAATGGTGAAGCTGATCTCATGTCAAAACTTTCAGGGCCCTAGCTTGAAACAGGAGAAGCATCAGACCTTGGACGTGGGTGGGTGGTCACCGGCGAGGGTCTTTGTGCCATCAATCATGTAGTCATCTAGCACATCATCGATCTCATACATTGTGTCTTTCATTTGCACCACCCACACATCAGTGCTAAGGACCTTCCTCTGCTCCTCATGGGAGATGACGACGTCGACACAGGATAGCGTGGCCAGGAGATGTCTTCCCCAATGCTGAGGACGACGTAGGCCTTTTGGTCGGTGAAGTCTTCCAGTGACATCGTGTATTGCTTGATGAAGGAGTTGAGCACCGCTACCATGGAGGGTCCGGTCCTCATGCTTGCCCCAAGGTATTAGGCCCATAAAAAGGCTGGAAATTTCATCAGTTCAAGGGTGAGGGGGAAGAGGCATACTTGAACAATTGACACAAAGCCAAATTTGGTAGGAAATTATGTAGAATTAGGAGAGAAAATATGACAGAACAGGAGACAAAAAATAAAACGATTTTTAAGGTGGTGCCCTTAGTTTTGCTGGTGTCCTCATCTTTACCCTTAGTCGTGTTTTTTGCACAGTTTTGTCATTTCGCTGCTATAAAGCAGAAGAGCAAAACTAAGCAAAAAATGTGACTAAAGGTAAAAATGATGAAGTGGCAAAATTAAGGGTATGATAAAAAATTTGGGGAAAGGAGACCGAATATATTAGTGTAAGTGTGGGCGTGGCAACAGAGACGTTGTCGCCGTGGCTGAAACCCACATTAGAAGAGCTCGCGTCCTTCACCAAGGGTCCAAGGTTGACTCATGTCCGTTGATTGTCGATCGTACGGAGGGAAAAACGACGTGGATAGGCCGAGAGCACATAGTTGCTACCGGCTCTATATTTATGAATATCAAACATAGCGATAAGGTTTTGTTTGCTTGGATTGAGAATACAAACTGATCATGTGAAAGGAATTCGTAGCTGAGGGTTGTCTCTCTCCATTGGTGGTGACAGACTAAGGTCCTACCCTTTAGATTATATAATATAGATTAAATAAGTTAGAAAAAAAAACAAACAACACAGATTATTAGGTGGATTATATAATCTAGATATCTAGATTATAATAATTAATAAGTAGCTCATTAGGTGATTATATAATTCATAAGTTAGATTATAAACAAACGGGGCCTAACACCTAAATCAGCGTCACAATTATAATAAACGTGCATGCCACCTTAGCTGACCCGAACCGTTTTAATTATATATATGGCTGCTATCTAGCAGCCAGATATTAAATAATTATTTGATGCACCGAACCATTTTACAAACGCCGCGACCGTAAACAAGACTGTATGACGCTAAAAATCTGGACATGGCCAACAACTAGTGACCTAATGGGCTACTTATAGATTATTATAATCTAGATAACTAGATTATAAATTTACTCTAATAATCTGTGACTCTGTATTATTTGTTTGTATCTTAACTTATTTAACCTAGATTATATAATTTAGAGATTAAATAAACAGGGCCTAATTGAAGGAACCAAACAGGGTCTTTTGGACGTCTCTTACGGCTGCAGGCCAAAGTTTGTGCAGCATAGAAATGGTATATGCTTTGCGATTTGGACAACGACTTCCTATTCAACATGTACGGTTTACGAAAGGCAACAAATTATGGTTACAAGACTGTTTGTCTGTTTGACAGTACGCAAACTGGTCTACGATTGTGGACATGATGATGTTACTTACGGCTGCGCGCGGCAACTATAATACTGGTCTACAATTACGCATGCATGGGCACGTCGCTTTCGCCCCGTTCCCCTTCTTCCTTCCTTCCTCCTAGCTAGTCTTCTTCCAAACACATACCAAGACACTGCGTTCGTGCACGTCATCGATGAGTCGATGCGATCCGCAAGCCTGTTTTACTACAGGTACGTACGGACGGACGATGAAGCCAGCCGCCGGAAATAAGCTATTTTCGGCGGCCAGACCCTGGCCGCCGAAAGTAAAGCCTTATTTTCGGCCAGGTTTTTTTGGCGGCCAGAAGCCGCCGAAAATAAGCCTTTTGCCGCCGAAAATAGCTTATTTTCGGCGGGAACTGGCTTATTTTCGGCGGCTTCTGGCCGCCGAAAATGACTGTAGCTGTTGTAGTGTACGTACACATGCGATTTGTTGCTGCGTTGACGATTTGTCCGTGCATGCATGGAGCGTTGCGTTGACGAAGCTGAGACTTTGACACAGCGGTGAGTCGACGAAGACGAACACTTCCGTTAATTCCTGCGTCATATGTGATGGGGGTGGGGGTTGACCAACAGATAAAGCTATAGCAGAGACGTGTGGAATTACGAACATAGTACGACGTACACGATAGTATATATAGTAGCAGAGCATCGTCAGCAGAGAAGACTTAACGCAGGACGACCTACGTGCAGGACAGCTTTTATACGGTACCGTACACTAGAAACCTCTCTTGGCGGTTCCAGTGTCCTGTGTGGACTGGTCTCATCAAAAAACATACGCGAGTTGGTGGTGGTACCGGTAGCGGTAGCTAGCGTACCGGCGGCCGGTTGCAGCACACGCTGTCGATCGTACGTACGTCTCACTGCATGTATCGTCGATGAAGCTGGGCTCTCAACACATCGTAATCTTCGAGAGCGCGTACGTGTATACGTAAGTAAACAAGCGAGAGCCAATTAAAGTTTCTAGCCAAGACAGATTTGAGTTTGGGATTTCGTTGAACAGGTGTAGTACGTCGTTTGCGTTGCGTGTAACCACACATACACGCATCCAGGCCGGGAAAGGCAAGATCCGCGACGCCGCAAAAGCCTACAATAGGGTACGTACGTCGTCATCAATTCATCATTTGCATGTTGCCGAGCACCATTATTAATTCCCCACTGCGGCAGAATGGTTTGACGTTTGACCATGCAAAATGGCTGATGATGTTTACACAGTAGAAGACCTTCTTTCTGAAGAAGACGATCTGGAGATGGCTTTCTTGATGGAATTGGTCAGGATATATCATCCTTTAATACAAATATTACGAAGCATTATATAAAATACAACACTTTAGATACGCTCTTTATTGCACTCACTCACACCTTTGTCACACACTAAGTCGGGACTAAAGATTAATCCTTTCATTTTACTCTCATTTAGTTCTTAAATTACCAAGCGGTGGAATTAAAATAGAGACTAGATTGTTTTGAGTCTATAGTCCCTTAAAGGATGACTAAAAGGGACAAAATTTATACACCTTTTGCTCCTTCTTTATTTCAGTTACACTAATGGCGTGAGAATGCTAAGGAATATTTTAGTCCTTTTATGATTCATTTAATGTATTTTGAATAGTTTTACTCCCTAGAACCAAATAGAGTAGGGACTAAACTTTAGTCTCCTAACTAAACTTTAGTTCTGAACTAAAGAAACTAAACGAGACCTAATATAAAAGGGTGTTGGTTGCGCAATCCGAGGGGAAGAGGGACGTGCAGTGCGTAGGCTGCTCGACAGTGTTGCCATAGCCACCGTACGCCTTTTTGGGTTGTTTGGGCCAGTTCGACATGCCTCTATTTGTAGCCGGCTATATGACGATCAGTTACTATACTATATCCTATTTTTACTGTCCTTATCTGATCATAATCTTATCTGTAGTAAGGCGAGAAGCGACAAATAGAAACAGACTTAGGTAGTTTGCGTGTGATGTTCGGCGACTTGCGTGTGATGTACGGCGACGATGATGAAAACTAATGCTTGAGATGAACAAACGAACAAATGAAAGACAAAAGAAAAATAAGGAAAAAGAAAGTGAGAAAACAAAAAAAATGCGATAGAGAAAACAAGGGAAAAGAAAGAAAGTGGGAAAACAAAAATGGTGGAAAGGGGATCCACGTCACCCGGACGACCAGCCGAGGTCACCACAACTGGCTTCAAGCGTGTGTCGTCTGCATCAACAGCAGAAAATGTTTGTTCGGAGCTAATCTTCGCCAAACTGGAATTAGGTAACTGCGAATTCTCTATCTTTAATAATTATCTTGTCATACCTATTAGATAAACATGCATATGATATATTATAACAACCTGCAAGATTGCCGGCCTAAGATAGCTCACAATAGTTAGCCAGGATAAGGTTTATTTGTTGTACTTTGTCGTTGAGCTACCTATGGCGGTTCCTATCCTATTGTTACGGAATGTAATCTATTGATGACTATATAACATGCAGGCAATGTGAAAGTCGCCTAGAGGGGGGTGAATAGGGCGAAACTGAAAATCTCAAAAATAATCACAACTACAAGCCGGGTTAGCGTTAGAAATATAATAGAGTCCGCGAGAGAGGGCGCAAAACAAATCGCAAGCGAATAATGAAGTGAGACACGCGGATTTGTTTTACCGAGGTTCGGTTCTCTCAAACCTACTCCCCGTTGAGGAGGCCACAAAGGCCGGGTCTCTTTCAACCCTTCCCTCTCTCAAACGGTCCCTCGGACCGAGTGAGCTTTTCTTTCTCAAATCACTTGGGAATCAAACTTCCCGCAAGGACCACCACACAATTGGTGTCTCTTGCCTCAATTACAAGTGAGTGTTTGATCACAAGAAAGAATGCCAAAGAAAAAGAAGCGATCCAAGCGCAAGAGCTCAAATGAACACTACAAATCACTCTCTCTAGTCACTAGGGCTTTGTGTGGAGTTGGGAGAGGATTTGCTCTCTTTTGGTGTGCTTTGCAATGAATGCTAGCTCTTGTATATTGGTTGGAAGCTGGAAAACTTGGATCCCATGAATGGTGGGGTGGTTGGGGTATTTATAGCCCCAACCACCAAACTTGACCGTTGGTGGAGGCTGTCTGTCGTATGGTGCACCGGACAGTCCGGTGCACACCGGACATGTCCGGTGCGACAACCACGTCACCAAAAGGCCGTTGGGTCAACCGTTGGAGCTCTGTCTCTGGGCCCGCCTTGATGTCCGGTGGCGCACCGGACATGCACTGTAGAGTGTCCGGTGCGCCTGCTCCCGCGTGCCTGACGGCTGCGCGCTTCTGGCGCGCATTAAATGCGCCTGCAGGTGACCGTTGGCGCGAAGTAGTCGTTGCCCCGAGGTTGCACCGGACAGTCCGGTGTACACCGGACATGTCCGGTGAATTATAGCGGAGCAGCCTTTGCGAATTCCCGAGACTGGCGAGTTCCTGAGCCGCGTCTTAAATGAGCACCGGACACTGTCCGGTGTACACCGGACAGTCCGGTGAATTTTAGTGCGCTGGCTCTGGAAATTTCCCGAGGGCGACGAGTTTGAGCTGAAGTCCTCTGGTGCACCGGACACTGTCCGGTGGCACACCGGACAGTCCGGTGCGCCAGACCAGAGGAGCCTTTGGTTGCTCCTTTGCCCTTTTGTTGAACCCAACACATGGTCATTTTATTGGCTAAGTGTGAACCTTTTGCACCTGTATAACTTATACACTAGAGCAAACTAGTTAGTCCAATATTTGTGTTGGGCAATTCAACCACCAAAATTATTTAGGGACTAGGTGTAAGTCTAATTCCCTTTCAATCTCCCCCTTTTTGGTGATTGATGCCAACACAAACCAAAGCAAATATAGAAGTGCATAATTGAACTAGTTTGCATAATGTAAGTGCAAAGGTTGCTTGGAATTGAGCCAATATAAATACTTACATGATGCGCATGGATTGTTTTCTTTGTTTTTGACATATTGGACCAAATTTGCACCACAAGTTTTGTTTTTGCAAACTCTTTTGTACATTCTTTTCAAAGTCCTTTTGCAAGATAGTCAAAGGTAAATGAATAAGATTTTGCAAAGCATTTTCAAGTTTTGAAATTTTCTTCCTTTGTTCCAAATGCTTTTCCTTTGACTAAACAAAACTCCCCCTCAAATAAAGTCTCCTCTTAGTGTTCAAGAGGGTTTTAAGACATCAATTTTGAAAATACTACTTGCTCCCCCTTTAGAGCACAAAGAGATACCAATTTTGAAATTTTTCATCCGATTGACAAACATTAGTTCTAAAATTAGGGTGGTGGTGCGGTCCTTTTGCTTTGGACTCATATTTTCTCCCCCTTTGGCATGAATCGCCAAAAACGGAATTATTAGAGCCCTTAGAAGTACTTTCTCCTCCTTTGGTCATAAAGTAAATGAGTGAAGATTATACCAACGTTGGAGAGTGATGCGGAGCGACGGCGAAGGATGAGTAGTAGAGCGGAGTGGAAGCCTTTGTCTTCGCCGAAGACTCCAATTCCCTTTCAATATACCTATGACTTGGTTTGGAATACACTTGAAAACACATTAGTCATAGCATATAAAAGAGACATGATCAAAGGTATTCTTATGAGCTATGTGTGCAAGTTTAGTAAAAGAAATTCCTAGAATCAAGAATATTAAGCTCATGCCTAAGTCTGGTAAAAGATTGTTCATCAAGTGGCTTGGTAAAGATATCAGCTAATTGATCTTTAGAGTTAATGTATGAAATCTCGATATCCCCCTTTTGTTGGTGATCCCGAAGAAAATGATACCGAATGGCTATGTGTTTAGTGCGGCTATGCTCAACGGGATTATCCGCCATGCGGATTGCACTCTCATTATCACATAGAAGAGGAACTTTGGTTAATTTGTAACCGTAGTCCCGCAGGGTTTGCCTCATCCAAAGCAATTGCGCGCAACAATGGCCTGCGGCAATATACTCGGCTTCGGCGGTAGAAAGAGCGACCGAATTTTGCTTCTTTGAAGCCCATGACACCAAGGATCTTCCCAAGAACTGGCAAGTCCCCGATGTGCTCTTCCTATTAATCTTACACCCCGCCCAATCGGCATCCGAATATTGCTTCATAAAAATATAAGATTGCATACAAGAAACGTTTTACATGGACATAATATATTTTTAAGTGGGAACATACAATTTAGACTGATGCTCAAATTGACTCAAGGTATTTTCTTCGTACCACCTTCTCAGCAATTTAAATTTTTCTATGATTTTTATTATATATAATATAGTTGACAAAACATTAGTCTATAGAAGTAACACCAGCTACATCGTTTTATAAGTTATGGAATTGTTTTACAAGCTATGGAAATGTGGAGAAATGATGCGGATGAAATTTGTCAGGAAGAGTAGAGTAAGTTTGTTCCATGTTTAAACATAAATTCAAGTTACATAATAAAAAAATAATGTTTTGTTCTCTTATGTTTGCATAGGTTGCGGAGATTTTTCGGAGGAAATTTGTGATTGATTTGTTAAGTTATAAAGGCAATTCGTATCGATATGACATCTCTTCAAACATACAACAGAGACTTTTCAATAACGCTAAAAAATATTAAATTAGTGTGGTGTTGTTGATATATTTGCCTATCATTTAAAATTCTATATTGATTCTTTACAATAATTTGTGCGGTATTATAATATTTGTTCGACATCTGTTCATTTTATTTGAGTCAACATATTTATAATAATAACACATATTTAAACGTCGATATAAAATTAGTGTTACCGTGATGTTTTGCTAAACGGATTATGCATGTTATAGTGATGTTTGTTGTTTCATATCTATGGTTTATACTAATTTTTAACTCTCGTGGCAACGCACGGGCACATACCTATACATACTTAACAGTTGTGGAGAGTTGTCGTTTTCTCTCTTGTTGCTGCCCAATTTGTTTTGTCGGCTATTGCTATTGTAGCAACAACAGTCACAACAAGAGGCCAAGAGAGATAAGATTGTTTTGCGATGCTACAACTCCAAGAGAAAGATGTTCACTCCGTAGCAACGCACGTGCATTCAGCTAGTCTCTACTAACTATTAAGTCTCTATTGTAGACTGCCCCCGCCTCCCTCCCTCCCTCCGCCCGCCCGCCCGCCCGTCGCAAACACCGCCGCAGTCTGTTCGCTGCGACCCCGCCGCAATCCCGCACATGCCGCGACCGCCACAAACAACCGCATCTCCCTCCGCCACAAACAACCGCGCTTCCCGCAGACTCCGTTCGTGTGCCTCTTTGTAGGTTTTCTACACTCTAGGAGGAGGTCACAGATGCCTCAGAGTTGGCTTCGTCGCGCGCATGCGATTTGAGGCGGCGGCCGGAGGCTGGCACAGCCGCAGCTGGGGCTACGATGACAACGGCGCTGTGGATGCCTCCACCGCCGCCGGATCAAAGGGAGTATTTGTACCGGGAGGGTCGCAGGCACGACGGCGGCGAAGGCGACCCGCTCCTGCTGCCCGCCCCAATGCCTCCGCGCTGGTGGGACTCGCCGTACCACCCATCGCCACCACCACATCTGCGGGACCATGCGCGGCCCTCGCCGCGCCGAGTGCCGATGTCGGCCTCCTCAGGTAGGCATGCCCCTCGCGAATCCTCAGATCTGAGGCCACCGCCTTGCTGACCCCCCTACGGCGCCCCTAATTTCCTCCAACTGTTCTGCTATTTCAGGAGGCTACTACCGACAGGGCGGCGGCGCGTACGACCGCTCCTACCCTGACGACCCGCAGCCTATCTACAAACCGTCGCGCTCGGACCGGTACTGGCCGAAGGACGACGGCGGGGGATACAAGGGTTTTGTTCGGTATGGCGGCGTGGCCACAGGGACGGCCGTGACATGAGGGGTTCAAACCGGAGGTCCCCATACAGGGGTGGCTATGGAAGCGACTTCTCCCAAAACCATCCAGAGTAGCCCCCTCCGCCACCACCTAGAAGGTCTCCGTTGAGGTGAGTCGCTGTTCCGATCTGCTATGACTCACCGGGCAACCCATTGGACTGGGCAGGAGAGAGAGAGAGAGAGCTGGCAATGGCGGGAGCCGACGACCTGAAGGTGCTGGGAATGTGGACGAGCCCGTTTGTGATCCGAGTCTGCATCGTGCTCAACCTCAAGGGCCTGGCGTACGAGTACGTGGAGGAGGACCTCGGCAACAAGAGCCCCGCTCCTGCTCAGCTCCAACCCGGTGCACAAGACCGTGCCCGTGCTGCTCCACGCGGGTTGCCCCGTAAACAAGTCCCAGATCATCCTGCAGTACATCGACAAGGTCTGGGCAGGGACCGGGCCGGCCGTGCTATCGCGCGACCCCTACGAGCGCGTGGCCGCGCTGTTCTGGCCGGCCGGATAGGGATAACCTCCCACGGGTGACACCATGGCGGAGAAGGGAAAGCAGATCTGAGCCAGCAGACTCTGTTGGCCAAACCACCCGGCTCTCTGCCTCAGGGAAGGAGGCTTCAGCTCAGCCTTTGTCCGTGTCTGTCCTCATGGGACCGAGGACGAGGCACCAAGGAAGAAGGCACGCCTTGGATGGGGGCAAGGTTTGACCAAGTATGAGAAGCAGAAGGTTCAAGGCCCTGTGGATCCTGCTGAAGCTGTTGTTGATGGAAGTCCAGCTGATGGCGAACTGAAGACCGCCTCTCTTGTGCCTATGCCTGCCCCTTATGTTGCACCTGCACCTCCTGCTGCACCAGTGCTTGCGCCTGCTCCTGCGCCAGCACCTTCTGCTGCTCCTGCATTTTTGTCTGCCCCTATGCAATGCTCATCTCCAGTTACCGGGCCACCATATTGTTCCTCAGGTATGCAAGTTACGCCTCTCCTCGATGAATCAGGTCACCCGCTTAATTCTGCTCTGTCGTACTCATATCATCGAATCCCTTAATTACAGTCTAGCAGTTAGCGGCTTTACTGAAAATCTGACTCTGCAATGAACTAATTAGTACTTGTTTCAGTAGTTTATTTTGGGTTAGTTGATAACATTATGAAGTGAAATAGCACTTGTTCCAACAGTTGATTCAGGGCCAGTTGAGGATGGTATGAAATGAATTAGGCACACAGTGTGGTTTCTGTGTGTAACTCTTGCGCTTCTTTTCCTTTTCCTCCTCACGATAGTAGCAATGCTAAAATAGTTGACTTCTGGGGCTATGCTTTCACCTTGAGATTCTTCAGATGAATTTAGTGGTGCAATTATTAGATGCTTCAGGGCCTTGGTTTTGCAGTTACAGACATGCTTGGACCATTTTTGTTCTTGCAAACTAGGAACAGTGTTACCTACGATCCCAACCAGTACAAGCCCTGATGCTAGAAGTGTAGTCAGCTCAAATCACTCTACATAGCCACCTGTTTTCTTAGCTAAATGTGTGTGTGGTGCGAGCAGAAGGTTCTTTGGTAGGTTCTCATTTGTGGTAACGATCAGGAACAATAGCTGGTCTACGTGTTGTTCAGTTGTGGTGTGTGCCTATAGGTAGAGCTAAAATCAACATATAAGACATTTTGACTTTTTTAGATGCATTCTTTTCTATGCCACCCCTCTTCCACAAGGTAGGCATATCCATCCATCCTACATATTGAATTAGTGAAACATTGCTTGGTTGATAAGAAAGAAATATTTTTGGTACCATTCTTGCTGTTAGGGGGGTGGAGTAACATATTCCTGGATTTTTGGTAGCATATAAGAAAGAAATATTTCAACAAAAATGACATGTTGTCTCAAATGCAACCTTTTAATACATAGGTTCATAACATTTAATACAGAGCTAAAAACATAGTCCTAAAGGAAGACATAAGTAATGTAGTGTGAGGAGTATTAGGTGGTCTATTGCATCGACACAGGTCCTCCTAATCAAAGCTTCTAGGTTGGGTTCTCTTGGTCATCTGGGTTTTGGTTTTTGAAGGGTCTCCAAACTTCAATGTCTTTGTTGTTTTTAGCATGGGAGGGGAGCAGGGGTAAAGGCGAAACAAACAGGTCCATTTGATAGTTGAGTTGGGTCCAACATAGCTAAAAGTTGGGAACTAACTAGAATGGTTGTTTGCACATGAAGTTTGTTGCTGGTTGTGTACCTGCTTACTGCCCTTGTTGGGAACTCCAGCCCCTCTGCCAAGGACTTGTCTGCCATTCTAGACTAAGTAATTTCTCACTCTTGTTACTATTCCCTCTTTTCTAAATTATAATTTTTGTTATTTTAAACAGAGAGTAAAGTTAAGTCCCTCATGTTTCATTTTTTAAACATGTTTGAAGAGTTCAGTTGACCCCCATTTTTGTTGCATGTATGTACCTAATTTTCTTGAGTTAGGAAAATGAATGTGTATTTTTCAAATGCTTCTTTCAGATTTTCAGATGTTATGTTGATAGCCAATTTCCTCATCATCGGTCAGCAGCTAATAGTTGTCCTATTAATTGTCCAATTGCAGTAGCATTTGATTTTTCTTGCTCATTTTCTATTTTTAGTTCATTCCTGAACAAATAACTCAAGCCTAACTTTGCCTCGAACCTCAACATCTGATTAACAACACATGAAAAATAGATGGATAACCACAAAGCAGGTTAAAGATAGAATGACAATATGGTGTCGGCTTTACTCGTTAGAGTGCTATTTAAAAAAGAGGTGGTCCACAGATGGGTTGAATTTATTTTAGTTAATCATGCTTTGAATTAGTGTTTAGAGTGTAAAGTTAGGACTGAAAAATAGGTGTATATGTTCAGTTTAGTGGGCAGAAACATGCTTTGAATTAGTGTTCAATTTAGAATGTAAAGTTAGGACTGAAAAATAGGGGTATATGTTCAGTTTAGTGGGCAGAAACATGCTTTGAATTAGTGTTCAGTTTAGAATGTAAATTTATGACTGAAAACAGGAGTATATGTTTAGTTTAGTGGCCAGAAACATGCTTTGAATTAGTGTTCAGTTTAGAATGTAAAGTTAGGACTGAAAACAGGGGTATATGTTCAGTTTAGTGGGCAGAAACATGCTTTGAATTAGTGTTCAGTTTAGAATGTAAAGTTAGGACCGAAAAACAAGCACTTAATCGAGGTCTGCAATTTGCGTAAAGGAACAAACTATTCTGTTTTTATATTGGTTAATCCAAAACATGATGTAGTTTTTAGAAACATATACTCATCAAGTTACATCAGTCAATGGAGCATAACCTTCAACCTCCTATGGTTAGAGATTTTTTTGGTGGAATACAAGGTGAATTATTACTTCACTAGAAGCTTTTGAACAATGATTAAATTTATTGAGCACTTATGATGGTTGTATCTAATCCAGGCAACAAAAGAGAAGTCGAAAGAGATAGATAGGCTTGCCAGGGAGCAGAAAGCAGAGGAGCGTCAAAAGCAGAGGGGAAAAGAGTCTGATGTGGAGGCAGGGATAGAGATACCAGAAGAGAGAGGTCTAGGGAGCATGACTATAATCGTGATCGTCAGTATGAGCAAAAGACAAATCCTATGATTAGAGAGAGAGAGGATCAGAGCACCGAAGCAATCTCTATAGAAATGGGAGCGATTCTGAAAGAGTCGGTCATAGATACAGGAGTGGTGATATGACAAGCGCCCGAGGGAGAATGAGGAGCAGGCCACATTCTCTAACAAGGCATGCCTATGAAAGATCTAGAAGTCCAGATCATTAGCTGAACATTTAAATATTTTTATTCATAGTTGGGACTCATGATGTACACCGTTCCCTTCTGCTATTTATTATCGTACAATGGGTTTTATTGAAGTGTCACACTTGTTTAAGTCTCTTCTCAGCTCTGTTGGAACCCTACAATATTCTTTTTTACACGAGAAAAAATAATCTCAGGTAGGTATCAATTTTCATTCCCACAATTTTTATGTTTCTGATATTTCTATGTATGCTGAAGCTTTGTACCATTCTGGATATTTGGAATCGAATGTTAAATTAGTAAGGCTGGTGCTGGACTTCTGAGAGCACCTAGAGGGGGGGTGAATAGGTGATCCTGTAAAACTTCAAACTTAAGTCACAAAACTTGGTTAAGTGTTAGCACAGATAATGCCAAGTGGCTGGAGAGGAGTTCCAACAAAACACAATAACCACAGAAGATCAATCACAGAGATGGCGCAGTGGTTTATCCCGTGGTTCGGCCAAGACCAACGCTTGCCTACTCCACGTTGTGGCGTCCCAACGGACGAGGGTTGCAATCAACCCCTCTCAAGCGGTCCAAAGACCCACTTGAATACCACAGTGTTTTGCTTTCTTTTCTTTATCCCGTTTGCAAGGATTCTCCACAAATTGGAGTCTCTTGCCCTTACAAGTATATGATCACAAAGAAGCACAGAGTAAGGGAGGGAAGCAACACACACAAATCCACAGCGAAATGCGCACACACACGGCCAAGAATCGAGCTCGAATGACTATCTCAAAGTTCTCACTAGAACGGAGCTCGAATCACTTAGAATCACAAACGAATGCGCAAGGAATGAGTGTGGATGATCAAGAATGCTCTAAGGTTGCTTGTTATTCTCCTCCATGCGCCTAGGGGTCCCTTTTATAGCCCCAAGGCAGCTAGGAGCCGTTGAGAGCAAATCTGGAAGGTCATCCTTGCCTTCTGTCTCGTGGCGCACCGGACAGTCCGGTGCACACCGGACACTGTCCGGTGCCCGAATCCTTTCCTTAAATAGCGAAGCCGACCGTTGGCAGACTTGGAGCCGTTGGCGCACCGGACAGTCCGGTGCCCCCTTCTAGCCGTTGGCTCGGCCACGTGTCGCGAGCGGATCGCGCGGCCGACCGTTGGCCCGGCCGACCGTTGGCTCACCGGACAGTCCGGTGCACACCGGACAGTCCGGTGAATTATAGCCGTACGTCACCGTCAATCTCCTGAGAGCGACCAGTTCACCCGAGCTGGTCTGGCGCACCGGACACTGTCCGGTGCAACACCGGACACTGTCCGGTGCAACACCGGACAGTCCGGTGCTCCAGACCGAGCTGAGTCTTGGCTGCACACAGCCAAGTCTTTTTCTCCTCTTTTCTTTTCTTCTTCTTTCTGTTTCTAACACTTAGACAAGTATATTAGTATACAAAACCAATGTACTAAGTCTGAGAAACATACCTTTATCCTTGATTTGTACTTTGTCCACCATTTTACAATTAGGCACTTGTGTTGGGCACTAAATCACCAAAATACTTAGAAATGGCCCAAGGGCACATTTCCCTTTCAATCTCCCCTTTTTTGGTGATTTATGCCAACACAACATAAAGCAAGTAGAACAAGTACAAAAACACTTCAAATAAGAACTCAAATAATTTTGATTCAATTTTGGCATATATGGATCATCCTTTGCCACCACTTGGTTTGTTTTTGCAAATCAAACTCAAATCTCTATCTCTAAATCAAACACACATGTTGAAGCATAAAGAGAGTCATTCCAAAAGAGATTGATCAAAGATTTCAAAAACTCCCCCTTTTTCCCATAATCACTACTTCTCCCCACAAGAAGCCAAAAGACAAAAAGAGTTTTGACAAACCAAAAGCTCTACTCTACTATTTTCAAATTTCTCAAGTGGTAGCTGATCCATTTATTGCTTTGGCCTTTATTTTCTCCCCCTTTGGCATCAAGCACCAAAACGGGATCAATCTTGGCCCTTTAACCCTATTGCCTCACCAAAATCTTCAATTTAGAGCAAATGGCAATACGAGTTCATGAGATGGACTTGGAAGAAGCTACCCTCTCGTCGGAGTGCAGTGGAAGTCTTTTCATGGTCCAAGTCCACCTTTTCCCTTTCAATTCTCCTTCGAGACTAAATCAAGCAAACTCAAGCTTATGGTTAGTCTCAAAGGGTCAAGTTGTAACACATCTCCCCCTAAACATGTGCATCATTTTGCAACGGACTTGTGAGGTCCAGGGAGTGTTTGTACAGCTTGAGCACCATAATAAGCAACAAAATGCAGAATGAACATGATCAAAAGCATAAACACATGTATGCTACAATTCAATCCAAGTTCCGCGAATCTAAGACATTTAGCTCACTACGCAACCTGCAAAAGGTCTTCTCATCTAGAGGCTTGGTAAAGATATCGGCTAGCTGGTTCTCGGTGCTAACATGAAACACTTCGATATCCCCCTTTTGCTGGTGGTCTCTCAAAAAGTGATGCCGGATGTCTATGTGCTTTGTGCGGCTGTGTTCAACAGGATTTTCCGCCATGCGGATAGCACTCTCATTATCACATAGGAGTGGGACTTTGCTCAGATTGTAGCCAAAGTCCCGGAGGGTTTGCCTCATCCAAAGTAGTTGCGCGCAACACTGTCCTGCGGCAACATACTCGGCCTCAGCGGTGGATAGGGCAACGGAAGTTTGTTTCTTAGAGTTCCATGACACCAGGGACCTTCCTAAGAATTGGCACGTCCCCGATGTACTCTTCCTATCGACCTTACATCCAGCATAGTCGGAGTCTGAGTATCCAACTAAGTCAAAGGTAGACCCCTTTGGATACCAGAGCCCGAAGCAAGGCGTAGCAACTAAATATCTAAGAATTCGCTTCACCGCCACTAAGTGACACTCCTTAGGATTGGATTGAAATCTAGCACACATGCATACGCTAAGCATAATATCCGGTCTACTAGCACATAAATAAAGTAAAGACCCTATCATTGACCGGTATGCTTTTTGATCAACGGACTTACCTCCTTTGTTGAGGTCGGTGTGTCCGTCGGTTCCCATCGGCGTCTTTGCGGGCTTGGCGTCCTTCATCCCAAACCGCTTTAGCAGATCTTGCGTGTACTTCGTTTGGGAGATGAAGGTGCCGTCCTTGAGTTGTTTCACTTGGAACCCAAGGAAGTAGTTCAACTCACCCATCATCGACATCTCGAATTTCTGCGTCATCACCCTGCTAAACTCTTCACAAGACTTTTGGTTAGTAGAACCAAATATTATGTCATCGACATAAATTTGGCATACAAACAGATCACCATCACATGTCTTTGTAAAAAGAGTTGGATCGGCTTTCCCAACCTTGAAAGCATTAACAATTAGAAAGTCTCTAAGGCATTCATACCATGCTCTTGGGGCTTGCTTAAGTCCATAGAGCGCCTTAGAGAGCTTACACACGTGGTCGGGGTTTCGTTCGTCCTCAAAGCCAGGGGGTTGCTCCACATACACCTCCTCCTTGATTGGCCCATTGAGGAAAGCGCTCTTCACATCCATTTGGTACAACCTGAAAGAATGGTGAGCGGCATATGCTAGCAAAATACGAATGGATTCTAGCCTAGCCACAGGAGCAAATGTCTCCTCAAAGTCCAAACCTGCGACTTGGGCATAACCTTTTGCCACAAGCCGAGCCTTGTTCCTTGTCACCACTCCGTGCTCGTCCTGTTTGTTGCGGAACACCCACTTGGTTCCCACAACATTCTGCTTGGGACGAGGCACCAGCGTCCAAACTTCATTGCGCTTGAAGTTGTTGAGCTCCTCCTGCATGGCCAACACCCAGTCCGGATCTAGCAAGGCCTCCTCTACCCTGAAAGGCTCAATAGAAGAGACAAAGGAGTAATGCTCACAAAAATTTACTAATCGAGACCGAGTAGTTACTCCCTTGCTAATGTCACCCAAAATTTGGTCGACGGGATGATCCCTTTGAATCATCGCTCGAACTTGGGTTGGAGGTGCCGGTTGCGCTTCTTCCTCTATCACATGATCATCTTGTGCTCCCCCTTGATCACACGCCTCCTGTTGATGAACCTGTTCATCGTCTTGAGTTGGGGGAAGCGCCATAGTTGAGGAAGAAGGTTGTTCTCGTTCATCATGTTCATGTGGCCGAACTTCTCCAATCGCCATGGTTCGTATAGCGGCCGTCGGAACATCTTCTTCATCTACATCATCACAATCAATAACTTGCTCTCTTGGAGAGCCATTAGTCTCATCAAATACAACGTCGCTAGAGACTTCAACCAAACCCGATGATTTGTTGAAGACTCTATACGCCTTTGTATTTGAGTCATAACCTAACAAAAACCCTTCTACAGCTTTGGGAGCAAACTTAGAATTTCTACCTTTCTTCACCAGAATGTAGCACTTGCTCCCAAATACACGAAAGTAAGATACATTGGGTTTGTTACCGGTTAGAAGCTCATATGACGTCTTCTTGAGGAGGCGATGAAGGTAGACCCTGTTAATGGCGTGGCAAGCCGTGTTCACGGCTTCCGTCCAAAAGCACTCGGGGGTCTTGAACTCTCCTAGCATCGTCCTCGCCATATCGATGAGCATCCTGTTCTTCCTCTCTACTACACCATTTTGCTGTGGTGTGTAGGGAGTGGAGAACTCGTGCTTGATCCCTTCCTCTTCAAGGAACTCCTCCACTTGAAGGTTCTTGAACTCGGACCCGTTGTCGCTCCTTATCTTCTTCACCTTGAGCTCAAACTCATTTTGAGCTCTCCTGAGGAAGCGCTTGAGGGTCCCTTGGGTCTCAGACTTATCCTACAAAAAGAACACCCAAGTGAAGCGGGAAAAGTCATCAACAATAACTAGACCATACTTACTTCCTCCTATGCTCAGATAGGTGACGGGTCCGAAGAGGTCCGTATGCAGCATCTCCAAGGGTCTTGAAGTTGTCATCACATTTTTGGTGTGATGAGAGCCTCCCACCTGTTTCCCTGCTTGACAAGCTGCACAAGGTCTATCTTTTTCGAAATGAACATTGGTTAGACCTAACACGTGTTCTCCCTTTAGAAGCTTGTGGAGGTTCTTCATCCCCACATGTGCTAAGCGGCGATGCCACAGCCAGCCCATGCAAGTCTTAGCCATTAAGCATGCATCTAGACTGGCTTCTTCTTTTGCAAAATCAACTAAGTAAAGTTTGCCGTCTAATACACCCTTAAATGCTAGTGAACCGTCACACCTTCTAAAGACAGACACATCTACATTTGTGAATAGACAGTTATAGCCCATATTGCATAGTTGACTAACAGATAGCAAATTGTAACCAAGAGACTCAACTAAAAACACATTAGATATGGTGTGCTCATTAGAAATTGCAATTTTACCTAACCCTTTTACCTTGCCTTGATTCCCATCACCGAATATAATTGAATCTTGGGAATCCTTACTCTTGACGTAGGAGGTGAACATCTTCTTCTCCCCCGTCATATGGTTTGTGCATCCGCTGTCGATAATCCAGCTTGAACCCCCGGATGCATAAACCTGCAAGGCAAATTTAGGCTTGGGACTTAGGTACCCAACTCTTGTTGGGTCCTACAAGGTTAGTCACAATTTCCTTAGGGACCCAAATGCAAGTTTTATCACCCTTGCATTTTGCCCCTAACTTCCTAGCAATCACCTTTCTATCCTTTCTACAAATAGCAAAGGAAGTATTTAAAGCACAATAAATTGTAGAGGGTTCATTCACTACTTTCCTAGGAACATTCGCAGTATTTCTTCTAGGCATATTATGAACAATATTTCTCCTACCAACATTTCTATCATGCACATAAGAAGAACTAGATGCAAACATGGCATGAGAATCAAAGACATCATATGCATTATAACTCCTATAAGCATTTCTTGTTTGTCTCCTATCATGATACAAAAAGGCATGGTTCTTTTTAGCACTAGTAGCCATAGGGGCCTTCCCTTTCTCCTTAGCGGGAATGGGAGCCTTATGGCTTGTTAAGTTCTTGGCTTCCCTCTTGAAGCCAAGTCCATCCTTAATTGAGGGGTGTCTACCAATCGTGTAGGCATCCCTTGCAAATTTTAGTTTATCGAAATCATTCTTGCTAGTCTTAAGTTGAGCATTAAGACTAGCCAATTCATCATTAAGCTTGGAAATTGAAACTAGGTGTTCACTACAAGCATTAATGTCAAAATCTTTACACCTAGTACAAATTTCAACATGCTCTACACAAGAATTAGATTTACTAGCTACTTCTAGTTTAGCATTTAAATCATCATTAACACTTTTTAAAGAGGCAATGGTTTCATGACAAGAAGATAACTCACTAGAGAGCATTTCATTCCTTTTAATTTCTAGAGCAAGAGATTTTTGTGCACTAACAAATTTATCATGTTCTTCATACAACAAATCCTCTTGCTTTTCTAAAAGCATATTCTTATCATTCAAGGCATCAATCAATTCATTAATTTTGTCTACCTTAGTTCTATCTAGGTCCTTAAACAAACATGAGTAATCTATCTCATCATCGATAGACTCATCATCACTAGAAGAAACGTAAGTGTTGTCTCGGGTACTCACCTTCTTCTCCCTTGCCATAAGGCATGTGTGACGCTCGTTGGGGAAGAGGGAAGACTTGTTGAAGGCAGTGGCGGCGAGTCCTTCATTGTCGGAGTCGGAGGAGGAGCAATCCGAATCCCATTCCTTTCCGATATGTGCCTCGCCCTTGGCCTTCTTGTAATGCTTCTTCTTTTCCCTCTTGCTCCCGTGTTCCTGGTCACTATCATTGTCGGGACAGTTAGCAATAAAATGACCAAGCTTACCGCATTTGAAGCATGATCGCTTTCCCTTGGTCTTGGTCTTGCTTGGCTGTCCCTTGCGACCCTTTAGTGCCGTCTTGAATCTTTTGATAATGAGGGCCATCTCTTCATCATTAAGACCGGCCGCCTCAATTTGCGCCACCTTGCTGGGTAGCGCCTCCTTGCTCCTTGTTGCCTTGAGAGCAATGGGTTGAGGCTCATGGATTGGGCCATTCAACGCGTCGTCCACGTACCTCGCCTCCTTGATCATCATTCGCCCGCTTACAAATTTTCCAAGAATTTCTTCGGGCGACATCTTGATGTACCTAGGATTTTCACGAATATTGTTCACCAAGTGAGGATCAAGAACGGTAAATGACCTTAGCATTAGGCGGACGACGTCGTGATCCGTCCATCGCGTGCTTCCGTAGCTCCTTATTTTGTTGATAAGGATCTTGAGCCGGTTGTATGTTTGTGTCGGCTCCTCGCCCCTTATCATCGCGAATCGTCCGAGCTCGCCCTCCACCAACTCCATCTTGGTGAGTAAGGTGACATCATTCCCCTCATGAGAGATCTTGAGGGTGTCCCAAATCTGCTTGGCATTGTCCAAGCCGCTCACCTTGTGATACTCGTCCCTGCACAAAGAGGCTAGCAACACAGTAGTAGCTTGTGCATTTTTATGGATCTGTTCATTAATAAATGAAGGGCTATCCGAGCTATCAAATTTCATTCCACTTTCCACAATCTCCCAAATGCTTGGATGGAGAGAAAATAGGTGAGTACGCATTTTGTGGCTCCAAAATCCGTAGTCCTCTCCATCAAAGTGAGGGGGCTTGCCAAGTGGAATGGGTAATAAATGAGCATTTGCACTATGAGTAATACGAGAGTAGTCAAAAGAAAAGTTCGAATTGACCGGTTTCCTTCTCTCGTAGTCGTCGTGGTCGTCATCCTTTTGGGAAGAAGTAGATTCATCGCTGTCATCGTAATAGACGATCTCCTTGATGCGCCTCGTCTTCTTCTTCTTCCCTTCTTTCCGTCTATGGCCCGAGCCGGAGTCAGTAGGCTTGTCGTCTTTCGGCTCGTTGACGAAGGACTCCTTCTCCTTGTCGTTGATCACGATTCCCTTCCCCTTAGGATCCATCTCTTCGGGCGATTAGTCCCTTTCTTGAAGAGAACGGCTCTGATACCAATTGAGAGCACCTAGAGGGGGGGGGGGGGGTGAATAGGTGATCCTGTAAAACTTCAAACTTAAGTCACAAAACTTGGTTACGTGTTAGCACAGATAATGCCAAGTGGCTGGAGAGGAGTTCCAACAAAACACAATAACCACAGAAGATCAATCACAGAGATGGCGCAGTGGTTTATCCCGTGGTTCGGCCAAGACCAACGCTTGCCTACTCCACGTTGTGGCGTCCCAACGGACGAGGGTTGCAATCAACCCCTCTCAAGCGGTCCAAAGACCCACTTGAATACCACAGTGTTTTGCTTTCTTTTCTTTATCCCGTTTGCAAGGATTCTCCACAAATTGGAGTCTCTTGCCCTTACAAGTATATGATCACAAAGAAGCACAGAGTAAGGGAGGGAAGCAACACACACAAATCCACAGCGAAATGCGCACACACACGACCAAGAATCGAGCTCGAATGACTATCTCAAAGTTCTCACTAGAACGGAGCTCGAATCACTTAGAATCACAAACGAATGCGCAAGGAATGAGTGTGGATGATCAAGAATGCTCTAAGGTTGCTTGTTATTCTCCTCCATGCGCCTAGGGGTCCCTTTTATAGCCCCAAGGCAGCTAGGAGCCGTTGAGAGCAAATCTGGAAGGTCATCCTTGCCTTCTGTCTCGTGGCGCACCGGACAGTCCGGTGCACACCGGACACTGTCCGGTGCCCGATTCCTTTCCTTAAATAGCGAAGCCGACCGTTGGCAGACTTGGAGCCGTTGGCGCACCGGACATGTCCGGTGCACACCGGACAGTCCGGTGCCCCCTTTTAGCCGTTGGCTCGGCCACGTGTCGCGCGCGGATCGCGCGGCCGACCGTTGGCTCACCGGACAGTCCGGTGCACACCGGACAGTCCGGTGAATTATAGCCGTACGTCGCCGTCAATCTCCCGAGAGCGGCCAGTTCACCAGAGCTGGTCTGGCGCACCGGACACTGTCCGGTGCAACACCGGACAGTCCGGTGCTCCAGACCGAGCTGAGTCTTGGCTGCACAGAGCCAAGTCTTTTTCTCCTCTTTTCTTTTCTTCTTCTTTCTGTTTCTAACACTTAGACAAGTATATTAGTATACAAAACCAATGTACTAAGTCTGAGAAACATACCTTTATCCTTGATTTGTACTTTGTCCACCATTTTACAATTAGGCACTTGTGTTGGGCACTAAATCACCAAAATACTTAGAAATGGCCCAAGGGCACATTTCCCTTTCAACTTCGTATATGGATGATGATGTTTACCGCCAATAGCAGGTAAACCTTAACATCAATGTTTTGTGTTACACACTTTTTATTTCCCTTGACAATTGTGATAGAAATCTTATAGTCTCCTCCTTGGCTTAGATTTACAATACTCAGGCTAGGTATCTTTTTTCTACCAAAAATTATGTGCATAATTATGAGTTATGTAAGCCCATGCCATACGAAAGATTTGTAGAAGCGGTTATCATGGCTTCATAAAAATATAAGATTGCATACAAGAAACGTTTTACATGGACATAATATATTTTTAAGTGGGAACATACAATTTAGACTGATGCTCAAATTGACTCAAGGTATTTTCTTCGTACCACCTTCTCAGCAATTTAAATTTTTCTATGATTTTTATTATATATAATATAGTTGACAAAACATTAGTCTATAGAAGTAACACCAGCTACATCGTTTTATAAGTTATGGAATTGTTTTACAAGCTATGGAAATGTGGAGAAATGATGCGGATGAAATTTGTCAGGAAGAGTAGAGTAAGTTTGTTCCATGTTTAAACATAAATTCAAGTTACATAATAAAAAAATAATGTTTTGTTCTCTTATGTTTGCATAGGTTGCGGAGATTTTTCGGAGGAAATTTGTGATTGATTTGTTAAGTTATAAAGGCAATTCGTATCGATATGACATCTCTTCAAACATACAACAGAGACTTTTCAATAACGCTAAAAAATATTAAATTAGTGTGGTGTTGTTGATATATTTGCCTATCATTTAAAATTCTATATTGATTCTTTACAATAATTTGTGCGGTATTATAATATTTGTTCGACATCTGTTCATTTTATTTGAGTCAACATATTTATAATAATAACACATATTTAAACGTCGATATAAAATTAGTGTTACCGTGATGTTTTGCTAAACGGATTATGCATGTTATAGTGATGTTTGTTGTTTCATATCTATGGTTTATACTAATTTTTAACTCTCGTGGCAACGCACGGGCACATACCTATACATACTTAACAGTTGTGGAGAGTTGTCGTTTTCTCTCTTGTTGCTGCCCAATTTGTTTTGTCGGCTATTGCTATTGTAGCAACAACAGTCACAACAAGAGGCCAAGAGAGATAAGATTGTTTTGCGATGCTACAACTCCAAGAGAAAGATGTTCACTCCGTAGCAACGCACGTGCATTCAGCTAGTCTCTACTAACTATTAAGTCTCTATTGTAGACTGCCCCCGCCTCCCTCCCTCCCTCCGCCCGCCCGCCCGCCCGCCGCAAACACCGCCGCAGTCTGTTCGCTGCGACCCCGCCGCAATCCCGCACATGCCGCGACCGCCACAAACAACCGCGTCTCCCTCCGCCGCAAACAACCGCGCTTCCCGCAGACTCCGTTCGTGTGCCTCTTTGTAGGTTTTCTACACTCTAGGAGGAGGTCACAGACGCCTCAGAGTTGGCTTCGTCGCGCGCATGCGATTTGAGGCGGCGGCCGGAGGCTGGCACAGCCGCAGCTGGGGCTACGATGACAACGGCGCTGTGGATGCCTCCACCGCCGCCGGATCAAAGGGAGTATTTGTACCGGGAGGGTCGCAGGCACGACGGCGGCGAAGGCGACCCGCTCCTGCTGCCCGCCCCAATGCCTCCGCGCTGGTGGGACTCGCCGTACCACCCATCGCCACCACCACATCTGCGGGACCATGCGCGGCCCTCGCCGCGCCGAGTGCCGATGTCGGCCTCCTCAGGTAGGCATGCCCCTCGCGAATCCTCAGATCTGAGGCCACCGCCTTGCTGACCCCCCTCCGGCGCCCCTAATTTCCTCCAACCGTTCTGCTATTTTAGGAGGCTACTACCGACAGGGCGGCTGAAAGGGAATTAGGCTTACACCTAGTTCCTATATAATTTTGGTGGTTGAATTGCTCAACACAAATCTTTGGACTAACTAGTTTGTCCAAGTGTATAGATTATACAGGTGTAAAAGGTTCACACTCAGCCAATAAAAAGACCAAGTGTTGGATTCAATAAAGGAGCAAAGGGGCAACCGAGGGCACCCCTGGTCTGGCGCACCGGACTGTCCGGTGTGCCACCGGACAGTGAACAGTACCTGTCCGGTGCACCAGGGGACTCAGACTCAAACCCTTCACCCTCGGGATTTCTCGGAAGCCGGCGCGCTATAATTCACCGGACTGTCCGGTGTGCACCGGACATGTCCGGTGCTCCAAGGAAGATCGGCCTCCGGAACTCGCCAGCCTCGGGTTCGCGCGGCAGCCGCTCCGCTAAAATTCACCGGACTGTCCGGTGTGCACCGGACTGTCCGGTGTGCCAGCGGAGCAACGGCTCCCTGCGGCGCCAACGGCTCCCTGCGCTGCATTAAATGCGCGCGCAGCGCGCGCAGACATCAGGGCTGCCCATACCGGTGCACCGGACATCAAACAGTGCATGTCCGGTGTGCACCGGACACCCAGGCGGGCCCACAAGTCAGAAGCTCCAACGGTCAGAATCCAACGGCAACGATGACGTGGCAGGGGCACCGGACTGTCCGGTGTGCACCGGACTGTCCGGTGCGCCATCGAACAGAAGCCTCCAGCCAACGGTCAAGTTTGGTGGTTGGGGCTATAAATACCCCAACCACCCCACATTCATAGCCATCCAAGTTTTTGCACTTCTCAACCACTTACAAGAGCTAGGCACTCAATTCTAGACACATACAAAGAGATCAAATCCTCTCCAATTCCACTCAAGCCTTTAGTGACTAGCGAGAGAGATTTGCCGTGTTCATTTGAGCTCTTGCGCTTGGATCGCATTCTTTCTTTCTCTTTTGCTCTTGTGATCAACACTCAATTGTAACCGAGCCAAGAGGCACCGATTGTGTGGTGGCCCTTGCGGGGAAGTTTTGTTCCCGGTTGATTGAGAAGAAGGAAAGCTCACTCGGTCCGAGGGACCGTTTGAGAGAGGGAAGGGTTGAAAGAGACCCGGCCTTTGTGGCCTCCTCAACGGGGAGTAGGTTTGCAAGAACCGAACCTCGGTAAAACAAATCCACGTGTCACTCTCTTTATTTGCTTGCGATTTGTTTTGCTCCCTCTCTTGCGGACTCATTTATTATTACTAACGCTAACCCCGGCTTGTAGTTGTGATTATTTTTGTAAATTTCAGTTTCGCCCTATTCACCCCCCCTCTAGGCGACTATCAATTGGTATCAGAACCCGGTGCTTCATTAGAGCCTAACCGCTCGAAGTGATGTCGGGAGATCACGCCAAGAAGGAGATGGAGACCGGCGACGACAAGCCCACTACAAGCCAAGGGAGCACTTCATCTTCATCGGAAGAGTCCCGCACCAAGAGAAGAGAGAAGAAGAAGAAATCCTCCAAGCGGAAGGAGAAAAGATCTTCCTCTTCTCACCATAAGGAGAAGAAGGAAAAATCTTCTCACAAGCCGCATCGGAGTGGGGACAAGCACAAAAGGATGAGGAAGGTGGTCTTCTACGAGACCGACACTTCATCGACCTCCACCTCCGGCTCCGACGCGGCGTCCGTCACTTCTAAACGCCAAGAGCGTAAGAAGTACAGTAAGATCCCCCTACACTATCCTCGCATTCCTAAACATACACCTTTACTTTCCTTCCCATTAGGAAAACCACCAACTTTTAATGGTGAAGACTATGCTATGTGGAGTAATTTGATGCAATTTCATCTAACCTCTCTCCACAAAAGATTATGGGATGTCGTTGAGTATGGTGTACAGGTACCATCCGTAGGGGATGAGGACTACGACACGGATGAAGTGGCCCAAATCGAGCACTTCAACTCTCAAGCCACAACCATTCTCCTTGCCTCGTTAAGCAAGGAGGAATACAACAAAGTACAAGGGCTGAAGAACGCCAAGGAGATTTGGGACCTACTCAAGACGGCGCATGAGGGTGATGAACTCACCAAGATCACCAAGCGGGAAACGATCGAGGGGGAGCTCGGTCGCTTCCGTCTTCGCCAAGGGGAGGAGCCACAAGACATGTACAACCGGCTCAAGACCTTGGTGAACCAAGTGCGCAACCTCGGGAGCACAAAATGGGATGACCACGAAGTGGTTAAGGTTATTCTGAGAGCCCTTATTTTCCTTAACCCTACTCAAGTACAATTAATTCGTGGCAATCCTAGATATACACAAATGACCCCCGAGGAAGTCATCGGGAATTTTGTTAGTTTTGAATGCATGATTAAGGGCTCTAAGAAGATCAACGAGCTTGATGAGCCTTCCACATCCGAGGCGCAACCCGTGGCCTTCAAGGCAACGGAGGAGAAGAAGGAGGAGTCTACACCAAGTAGACAACCAATTGACGCCTCCAAGCTCGACAACGAGGAGATGGCCCTAATCATCAAAAGCTTCCGGCAAATCCTCAAGCAACGGAAGGGGAAGGACTACAAATCCCGTTCGAAGAAGGTTTGCTACAAGTGTGGTAAGCCCGGTCACTTTATTGCTAAATGTCCATTATCAAGTGATAGTGACAGGGACAACGACAAGAAGGGCAAGAGGAAGGAGAAGAAAAAGTACTACAAGAAGAAGGGCGGCGATGCCCATGTTTGTCGGGAGTGGGACTCCGACGAAAGCTCAAGCGACTCCTCCGACGACGAGGACGCCGCCAACATCGCCGTCACCAAAGGCCTCCTCTTCCCCAACGTCGGCCACAAGTGCCTCATGGCCAAGGACGGCAAAAAGAAGGTAAAATCAAAGTCCTCCACTAAATATGAAACATCTAGTGATGAGGATGATAAAAATGAGGAGGATAACTTGCGTATTCTTTTTGCCAACCTTAACATGGAACAAAAAGAAAAATTAAATGAGCTAATTAGTGCTATCCATGAAAAGGATGATCTCTTGGACTCCCAAGAGGACTTCCTAATCAAGGAAAACAAGAAACATGTTAAGGTTAAAAATGCTTATGCTCTAGAAAGAGAAAAATGTGAAAAATTATCTAGTGAGCTAAGCACTTGCCATGAAATTTTAGACAACCTTAGAAATGAAAATGCTAATTTGTTGGCTAAGGTTGATTCTCATGTTTGCATTGATCCTAGAAATAATGATGTTGATTTGCTTGCTAGGATTGATGAATTGAATGCTTCCATCGCTAGCCTTAGAAATGAGAATGAGAAATTAATTGCTAAGGCTAAGAATTTTGATGTTTGCAATACTACTATTTCTGACCTTAGAACTAAGAATGATTTGTTGCATGCTAAGGTTATTGAATTAAAGTCTTGCAAACCCTCTACATCTACTATTGAGCATGTGTCCATTTGCACTAGATGTAGAGATATTAATGTTGATGCTATCCATGATCACCTTGCCTTAATTAAAAAACAAAATGATCACATAGCACAACTTAATGCTAAAATTAAAGAGCATGACTTAGAAAATGAAAAATTTAAATTTGCTAGAAGCATGCTCTATAATGGGAGACGCCCGGGCATTAAGGACGGCATTGGCTTTCAAAAGGGAGACAATGTCAAAATTAATGCCCCTCCTAAGAACTTGTCTAACTTTGTTAAGGGCAAGGCTCCCATGCCTCAGGATAACGAGGGTTACATTTTGTACCCTGCCGGGTATCCTGAGAATAAGATTAAGAAAATTCATTCTAGGAAGTCTCACTCTGGCCCTAATTATGCTTTTATGTATAAGGGTGAGACATCTAGATCTAGGCAACCAACCCATGCCAAGTTGCCTAGAAAGAAAACTATTAATGCATCAAATGATCATGACATTTCATTTAAAACTTTTGATGCATCTTATGTGTTGACTAGCAAATCTGGCAAGGTAGTTGCCAAAATTGTTGGGGGCAAACACACGGGCTCCAAGACGTGTGTTTGGGTACCCAAAGTTCTTATATCTAATGCCAAAGGACCCAAAACAGTTTGGGTACCTAAAATCAAGAACTAAATTTGTTTTGTAGGTTTATGCATCCGGGGGCTCAAGTTGGATACTCGACAGCGGGTGCACAAACCACATGACCGGGGAGAAAAGGATGTTCTCCTCATATGAGAAAAACAAAGATCCCCAACGAGCTATCACATTTGGGGATGGAAATCAAGGGTTGGTCAAAGGGTTGGGTAAAATTGCTATTTCACCTGACCATTCCATTTCCAATGTTTTTCTTGTTGATTCATTAGATTACAACTTGCTTTCTGTTTCCCAATTATGTCAAATGGGCTACAACTGTCTTTTTACTGATATAGGTGTCACTGTCTTTAGAAGAAGTGATGATTCAATAGCATTTAAGGGTGTGTTAGAGGGTCAGCTATACTTAGTAGATTTTGATAGAGCTGAGCTCGACACATGTTTAATTGCTAAGACTAACATGGGTTGGCTCTGGCACCGCCGACTAGCCCATGTTGGGATGAAGAATCTTCATAAGCTTCTAAAGGGAGAGCACATTTTAGGACTAACCAATGTTCATTTTGAGAAAGACAGGATTTGTAGTGCATGCCAAGCAGGGAAGCAAGTTGGCACTAATCATCCACACAAAAATGTCATGACTACCGACAGGCCGCTGGAGCTACTACACATGGACTTATTCGGCCCGATCGCTTACATAAGCATCGGCGGTAGTAAGTATTGCCTTGTAATTGTGGATGATTATTCTCGCTTCACTTGGGTATTCTTTTTGCACGAAAAATCTCAAACCCAAGAAACTTTAAAAGGATTCTTGAGACGGGCTCAAAATGAGTTCGGCCTAAGGATCAAGAAAATAAGAAGCGACAATGGGACGGAGTTCAAGAACTCTCAAATTGAAAGCTTCCTTGAGGAGGAGGGCATCAAGCATGAGTTCTCTTCTCCCTACACGCCACAACAAAATGGTGTAGTGGAGAGGAAGAATCGAACTCTATTGGACATGGCAAGAACCATGCTTGATGAGTACAAGACACCGGACCGGTTTTGGGCCGAAGCAGTCAACACCGCCTGCTACGCCATCAACCGGTTATATCTTCACCGAATCCTCAAGAAGACATCATATGAACTCCTAACCGGTAAAAAGCCCAATATTTCATATTTTAGAGTTTTTGGTAGCAAATGCTTCATTCTTATTAAAAGAGGTAGAAAATCAAAATTTGCTCCTAAAACTGTAGAAGGCTTTTTACTTGGTTATGACTCAAACACAAGGGCATATAGGGTCTTTAACAAGTCCACTGGACTAGTCGAAGTCTCATGTGACGTTGTGTTTGATGAAACTAACGGCTCTCAAGTAGAGCAAGTTGATCTTGATGAGATAGGTGAAGAACAGGCTCCATACATCGCGCTAAGGAACATGTCCATCGGGGATGTGTGTCCTAAGGAATCCGAAGAGCCTCCAATTATACAAGATCAACCATCCTCCTCCATGCAAGCATCTCCACCAACTCAAAATAAGGATGAGGCTCAAAATGATGAAGAGCAAAATCAAGAAGACGAGCCACCTCAAGATGATAGCAATGATCAAGGGGGAGATACAAATGATGAAGAAAAGGAGGATGAGGAAGAACCGAGACCACCACACCCAAGAGTCCACCAAGCAATACAACGAGATCACCCCGTCGACACCATCCTCGGCGACATTCATAAGGGGGTAACTACTCGATCTCGGGTTGCTCATTTTTGTGAACATTACTCTTTTGTTTCCTCTATTGAGCCACACAGGGTAGAGGAAGCTCTCCAAGATTCGGATTGGGTGGTGGCGATGCAAGAGGAGCTCAACAATTTCACGAGGAACGAGGTATGGCATTTAGTTCCACGTCCTAACCAAAATGTTGTAGGAACCAAATGGGTCTTCCGCAACAAGCAAGATGAGCATGGTGTGGTGACAAGGAACAAAGCTCGACTCGTGGCCAAAGGGTATTCACAAGTCGAAGGTTTGGATTTTGGTGAAACCTATGCACCCGTAGCTAGGCTTGAGTCAATTCGCATATTATTGGCCTATGCTACTTACCATGGCTTTAAGCTCTATCAAATGGACGTGAAAAGTGCCTTCCTCAACGGACCAATCAAGGAAGAGGTCTATGTTGAGCAACCTCCCGGCTTTGAAGACAGTGAGTATCCTAATCATGTCTATAGGCTCTCTAAGGCGCTTTATGGGCTCAAGCAAGCCCCAAGAGCATGGTATGAATGCCTAAGAGATTTTCTTATTGCTAATGGCTTCAAAGTTGGCAAGGCCGATCCTACACTCTTTACTAAAACTCTTGAAAATGACTTGTTTGTATGCCAAATTTATGTTGATGATATTATTTTTGGGTCTACTAACGAGTCTACATGTGAAGAGTTTAGTAGGATCATGACACAGAAATTCGAGATGTCGATGATGGGGGAGTTGAAGTATTTTCTAGGATTCCAAGTCAAGCAACTCCGAGAGGGCACCTTCATTAGCCAAACGAAGTACACTCAAGACATTCTTGCTAAGTTTGGGATGAAGGATGCCAAACCCATCAAGACACCCATGGGAACTAATGGGCATCTCGACCTCGACACGGGAGGTAAGTCCGTAGATCAAAAGGTATACCGGTCGATGATTGGTTCATTGCTTTATTTATGTGCATCTCGACCGGACATTATGCTTTCCGTTTGTATGTGTGCAAGATTTCAATCCGACCCTAAGGAATCCCACCTTACGGCCGTAAAACGAATCTTGAGATATTTGGCTTTTACTCCTAAGTTTGGGCTTTGGTACCCTAGGGGATCCACATTTGATTTAATTGGTTATTCGGATGCCGATTGGGCGGGGTGCAAAATCAATAGGAAGAGCACATCGGGGACTTGCCAGTTCTTGGGAAGATCCTTGGTGTCTTGGGCTTCAAAGAAGCAAAATTCGGTCGCTCTTTCCACCGCCGAAGCCGAGTACATTGCCGCAGGACATTGCTGCGCGCAATTGCTTTGGATGAGGCAAACCCTGCGGGACTACGGTTACAAATTAACCAAAGTCCCTTTGCTATGTGATAATGAGAGTGCAATCAAAATGGCCGACAATCCCGTCGAGCATAGCCGCACTAAGCACATAGCCATTCGGTATCATTTTCTTAGGGATCACCAACAAAAGGGGGATATCGAGATTTCTTACATTAATACTAAAGATCAATTAGCCGATATCTTTACCAAGCCACTTGATGAACAATCTTTTACCAGACTTAGGCATGAGCTCAATATTCTTGATTCTAGAAATTTCTTTTGCTAAGCTTGCACACATAGCTCTTTTGAATACCTTTGATCATATCTCTTTTATATGCTATGACTAATGTGTTTTCAAGTTTATTTCAAACCAAGTCATAGGTATATTGAAAGGGAATTGGAGTCTTCGGCGAAGACAAAGGCTTCCACTCCGTAACTCATGCTTCGCCATCACTCCGAGCAACTCTCTATTCCTTGGGGAGAAATGAGCATCAAAGAAAAGGATTTCATCCTTGGGGGAGAGAGCAAAAGCTCAAAAGCAAAAGGACCGGACTTCATCTTTGGTATAATCTTAACTCACTTATTTATGACCAAAGGGGAAGATGGCACTCCGAGGGCTCTAATGATTCCGTTTTTGGCGATTCATGCCAAAAAGGGGGAGAAATGAGCCCAAAGCAAAAGGACCGCACCACCACCACCAAATTCAAAAACTTAGTACTTTCCAAAAGTCTTTATCATTTGGTATCCTATTGTGTTCAAAAGGGGGGAAAAAGTAGTATTTCAAAAATGGTATATCAAAACCCTCTTGAACACTAAGAGGTGGATCTCTTTTAGGGGGAGTTTTGTTTAGTCAAAGGAAAAGCATTTGAAACAGGGGGAGGAAATCTCAAATCTTGAAAATGCTTTTGCAAACTCTTATTTATTTACCTGTGACTATTTGCAAAAGATCTATGAAAAGGATTTACAAAAGGTTTTGCAAAAACAAAACAAGTGGTGCAAACGTGGTCCAAAATGTTATATAAGAAAGAAACATTCCTTGCATATCTTGTAAGTAGTTTTATTGGCTCAATTCCAAGCAACCTTTACACTTACATTATGCAAACTAGTTCAATTATGCACTTCTATATTTGCTTTGGTTTGTGTTGGCATCAATCACCAAAAAGGGGGAGATTGAAAGGGAATTAGGCTTACACCTAGTTCCTATATAATTTTGGTGGTTGAATTGCTCAACACAAATCTTTGGACTAACTAGTTTGTCCAAGTGTATAGATTATACAGGTGTAAAAGGTTCACACTCAGCCAATAAAAAGACCAAGTGTTGGATTCAATAAAGGAGCAAAGGGGCAACCGAGGGCACCCCTGGTCTGGCGCACCGGACTGTCCGGTGTGCCACCGGACAGTGAACAGTACCTGTCCGGTGCACCAGGGGACTCAGACTCAAACCCTTCACCCTCGGGATTTCTCGGAAGCCGGCGCGCTATAATTCACCGGACTGTCCGGTGTGCACCGGACATGTCCGGTGCTCCAAGGAAGATCGGCCTCCGGAACTCGCCAGCCTCGGGTTCGCGCGGCAGCCGCTCCGCTAAAATTCACCGGACTGTCCGGTGTGCACCGGACTGTCCGGTGTGCCAGCGGAGCAACGGCTCCCTGCGGCGCCAACGGCTCCCTGCGCTGCATTAAATGCGCGCGCAGCGCGCGCAGACGTCAGGGCTGCCCATACCGGTGCACCGGACATCAAACAGTGCATGTCCGGTGTGCACCGGACACCCAGGCGGGCCCACAAGTCAGAAGCTCCAACGGTCAGAATCCAACGGCAACGATGACGTGGCAGGGGCACCGGACTGTCCGGTGTGCACCGGACTGTCCGGTGCGCCATCGAACAGAAGCCTCCAGCCAACGGTCAAGTTTGGTGGTTGGGGCTATAAATACCCCAACCACCCCACATTCATAGCCATCCAAGTTTTTGCACTTCTCAACCACTTACAAGAGCTAGGCACTCAATTCTAGACACATACAAAGAGATCAAATCCTCTCCAATTCCACTCAAGCCTTTAGTGACTAGCGAGAGAGATTTGCCGTGTTCATTTGAGCTCTTGCGCTTGGATCGCATTCTTTCTTTCTCTTTTGCTCTTGTGATCAACACTCAATTGTAACCGAGCCAAGAGGCACCGATTGTGTGGTGGCCCTTGCGGGGAAGTTTTGTTCCCGGTTGATTGAGAAGAAGGAAAGCTCACTCGGTCCGAGGGACCGTTTGAGAGAGGGAAGGGTTGAAAGAGACCCGGCCTTTGTGGCCTCCTCAACGGGGAGTAGGTTTGCAAGAACCGAACCTCGGTAAAACAAATCCACGTGTCACTCTCTTTATTTGCTTGCGATTTGTTTTGCTCCCTCTCTTGCGGACTCATTTATTATTACTAACGCTAACCCCGGCTTGTAGTTGTGATTATTTTTGTAAATTTCAGTTTCGCCCTATTCACCCCCCCTCTAGGCGACTATCAGCGGCGACGCGTACGACCGCTCCTACCCTAACGACCCGCAGCCTATCTACACACCGTCGCGCTCGGACCGGTACTGGCCGAAGGACGACGGCGGGGGATACAAGGGTTTTGTTCGGTATGGCGGCGTGGCCACAGGGACGACCGTGACATGAGGGGTTCAAACCAGAGGTCCCCATACAGGGGTGGCTATGGAAGCGACTTCTCCCAAAACCATCCAGAGTAGCCCCCTCCGCCACCACCTAGAAGGTCTCCGTTGAGGTGAGTCGCTGTTCCGATCTGCTATGACTCACCGGGCAACCCATTGGACTGGGCAGGAGAGAGAGAGAGAGAGAGCTGGCAATGGCGGGAGCCGACGACCTGAAGGTGCTGGGAATGTGGACGAGCCCGTTTGTGATCCGAGTCTGCATCGTGCTCAACCTCAAGGGCCTGGCGTACGAGTACGTGGAGGAGGACCTCGGCAACAAGAGCCCCGCTCCTGCTCAGCTCCAACCCGGTGCACAAGACCGTGCCCGTGCTGCTCCACGCGGGTTGCCCCGTAAACAAGTCCCAGATCATCCTGCAGTACATCGACAAGGTCTGGACAGGGACCGGGCCGGCCGTGCTATCGCGCGACCCCTACGAGCGCGTGGCCGCGCTGTTCTGGCCGGCCGGATAGGGATAACCTCCCACGGGTGACACCATGGCGGAGAAGGGAAAGCAGATCTGAGCCAGCAGACTCTGTTGGCCAAACCACCCGGCTCTCTGCCTCAGGGAAGGAGGCTTCAGCTCAGCCTTTGTCCGTGTCTGTCCTCATGGGATCGAGGACGAGGCACCAAGGAAGAAGGCACGCCTTGGATGGGGGCAAGGTTTGACCAAGTATGAGAAGCAGAAGGTTCAAGGCCCTGTGGATCCTGCTGAAGCTGTTGCTGATGGAAGTCCAGCTGATGGCGAACTGAAGACCGCCTCTCTTGTGCCTATGCCTGCCCCTTATGTTGCACCTGCACCTCCTGCTGCACCAGTGCTTGCGCCTGCTCCTGCGCCAGCACCTTCTGCTGCTCCTGCATTTTTGTCTGCCCCTATGCAATGCTCATCTCCAGTTACCGGGCCACCATATTGTTCCTCAGGTATGCAAGTGACGCCTCTCCTCAATGAATCAGGTCACCCGCTTAATTCTGCTCTGTCGTACTCATATCATCGAATCCCTTAATTACAGTCTAGCAGTTAGCGGCTTTACTGAAAATCTGACTCTGCAATGAACTAATTAGTACTTGTTTCAGTAGTTTATTTTGGGTTAGTTGATAACGTTATGAAGTGAAATAGCACTTGTTCCAACAGTTGATTCAGGGCCAGTTGAGGATGGTATGAAATGAATTAGGCACACAGTGTGGTTTCTGTGTGTAACTCTTGCGCTTCTTTTCCTTTTCCTCCTCACGATAGTAGCAATGCTAAAATAGTTGACTTCTGGGGCTATGCTTTCACCTTGAGATTCTTCAGATGAATTTAGTGGTGCAATTATTAGATACTTCAGGGCCTTGGTTTTGCAGTTACAGACATGCTTGGACCATTTTTGTTCTTGCAAACTAGGAACAGTGTTACCTACGATCCCAACCAGTACAAGCCCTGATGCTAGAAGTGTAGTCAGCTCAAATCACTCTACATAGCCACCTGTTTTCTTAGCTAAATGTGTGTGTGGTGCGAGCAGAAGGTTCTTTGGTAGGTTCTCATTTGTGGTAACGATCAGGAACAATAGCTGGTCTACGTGTTGTTCAGTTGTGGTGTGTGCCTATAGGTAGAGCTAAAATCAACATATAAGACATTTTGACTTTTTTAGATGCATTCTTTTCTATGCCACCCCTCTTCCACAAGGTAGGCATATCCATCCATCCTACATATTGAATTAGTGAAACATTGCTTGGTTGATAAGAAAGAAATATTTTTGGTACCATTCTTGCTGTTAGGGGGGTGGAGTAACATATTCCTGGATTTTTGGTAGCATATAAGAAAGAAATATTTCAACAAAAATGACATGTTGTCTCAAATGCAACCTTTTAATACATAGGTTCATAACATTTAATACAGAGCTAAAAACATAGTCCTAAAGGAAGACATAAGTAATGTAGTGTGAGGAGTATTAGGTGGTCTATTGCATCGACACAGGTCCTCCTAATCAAAGCTTCTAGGTTGGGTTCTCTTGGTCATCTGGGTTTTGGTTTTTGAAGGGTCTCCAAACTTGAATGTCTTTGTTGTTTTTAGCATGGGAGGGGAGCAGGGGTAAAGGCGAAACAAACAGGTCCATTTGATAGTTGAGTTGGGTCCAACATAGCTAAAAGTTGGGAACTAACTGGAATGGTGGTTTGCACATGAAGTTTGTTGCTGGTTGTGTACCTGCTTACTGCCCTTGTTGGGAACTCCAGCCCCTCTGCCAAGAACTTGTCTGCCATTCTAGACTAAGTAATTTCTCACTCTTGTTACTATTCCCTCTTTTCTAAATTATAATTTTTGTTATTTTAAACAGAGAGTAAAGTTAAGTCCCTCATGTTTCATTTTTTAAACATGTTTGAAGAGTTCAGTTGACCCCCATTTTTGTTGCATGTATGTACCTAATTTTCTTGAGTTAGGAAAATGAATGCGTATTTTTCAAATGCTTCTTTCAGATTTTCAGATGTTATGTTGATAGCCAATTTCCTCATCATCGGTCAGCAGCTAATAGTTGTCCTATTAATTGTCCAATTGCAGTAGCATTTGATTTTTCTTGCTCATTTTCTGTTTTTAGTTCATTCCTGAACAAATAACTCAAGCCTAACTTTGCCTCGAACCTCAACATCTGATTAACAACACATGAAAAATAGATGGATAACCACAAAGCAGGTTAAAGATAGAATGACAATATGGTGTCGGCTTTACTCGTTAGAGTGCTATTTAAAAAAGAGGTGGTCCACAGATGGGTTGAATTTATTTTAGTTAATCATGCTTTGAATTAGTGTTTAGAGTGTAAAGTTAGGACTGAAAAATAGGTGTATATGTTCAGTTTAGTGGGCAGAAACATGCTTTGAATTAGTGTTCAATTTAGAATGTAAAGTTAGGACTGAAAAATAGGGGTATATGTTCAGTTTAGTGGGCAGAAACATGCTTTGAATTAGTGTTCAGTTTAGAATGTAAATTTATGACTGAAAACAGGAGTATATGTTCAGTTTAGTGGGCAGAAACATGCTTTGAATTAGTGTTCAGTTTAGAATGTAAAGTTAGGACTGAAAACAGGGGTATATGTTCAGTTTAGTGGGCAGAAACATGCTTTGAATTAGTGTTCAGTTTAGAATGTAAAGTTAGGACCGAAAAACAAGCACTTAATCGAGGTCTGCAATTTGCGTAAAGGAACAAACTATTCTGTTTTTATATTGGTTAATCCAAAACATGATGTAGTTTTTAGAAACATATACTCATCAAGTTACATCAGTCAATGGAGCATAACCTTCAACCTCCTATGGTTAGAGATTTTTTTGGTGGAATACAAGGTGAATTATTACTTCACTAGAAGCTTTTGAACAATGATTAAATTTATTGAGCACTTATGATGGTTGTATCTAATTCAGGCAACAAAAGAGAAGTCGAAAGAGATAGATAGGCTTGCCAGGGAGCAGAAAGCAGAGGAGCGTCAAAAGCAGAGGGGAAAAGAGTCTGATGTGGAGGCAGGGATAGAGATACCAGAAGAGAGAGGTCTAGGGAGCATGACTATAATCGTGATCGTCAGTATGAGCAAAGTTGTAGAAAAGACAAATCCTATGATTAGAGAGAGAGAGGATCAGAGCACCGAAGCAATCTCTATAGAAATGGGAGCGATTCTGAAAGAGTCGGTCATAGATACAGGAGTGGTGATATGACAAGCGCCCGAGGGAGAATGAGGAGCAGGCCACATTCTCTAACAAGGCATGCCTATGAAAGATCTAGAAGTCCAGATCATTAGCTGAACATTTAAATATTTTTATTCATAGTTGGGACTCATGATGTACACCGTTCCCTTCTGCTATTTATTATCGTACAATGGGTTTTATTGAAGTGTCACACTTGTTTAAGTCTCTTCTCAGCTCTGTTGGAACCCTACAATATTCTTTTTTACACGAGAAAAAATAATCTCAGGTAGGTATCAATTTTCATTCCCACAATTTTTATGTTTCTGATATTTCTATGTATGCTGAAGCTTTGTACCATTCTGGATATTTGGAATCGAATGTTAAATTAGTAAGGCTGGTGCTGGACTTCGTATATGGATGATGATGTTTACCGCCAATAGCAGGTAAACCTTAACATCAATGTTTTGTGTTACACACTTTTTATTTCCCTTGACAACTGTGATAGAAATCTTATAGTCTCCTCCTTGGCTTAGATTTACAATACTCAGGCTAGGTATCTTTTTTCTACCAAAAATTATGTGCATAATTATGAGTTATGTAAGCCCATGCCATACGAAAGATTTGTAGAAGCGGTTATCATGGCTTCATAAAAATATAAGATTGCATACAAGAAACGTTTTACATGGACATAATATATTTTTAAGTGGGAACATACAATTTAGACTGATGCTCAAATTGACTCAAGGTATTTTCTTCGTACCACCTTCTCAGCAATTTAAATTTTTCTATGATTTTTATTATATATAATATAGTTGACAAAACATTAGTCTATAGAAGTAACACCAGCTACATCGTTTTATAAGTTATGGAATTGTTTTACAAGCTATGGAAATGTGGAGAAATGATGCGGATGAAATTTGTCAGGAAGAGTAGAGTAAGTTTGTTCCATGTTTAAACATAAATTCAAGTTACATAATAAAAAAATAATGTTTTGTTCTCTTATGTTTGCATAGGTTGCGGAGATTTTTCGGAGGAAATTTGTGATTGATTTGTTAAGTTATAAAGGCAATTCGTATCGATATGACATCTCTTCAAACATACAACAGAGACTTTTCAATAACGCTAAAAAATATTAAATTAGTGTGGTGTTGTTGATATATTTGCCTATCATTTAAAATTCTATATTGATTCTTTACAATAATTTGTGCGGTATTATAATATTTGTTCGACATCTGTTCATTTTATTTGAGTCAACATATTTATAATAATAACACATATTTAAACGTCGATATAAAATTAGTGTTACCGTGATGTTTTGCTAAACGGATTATGCATGTTATAGTGATGTTTGTTGTTTCATATCTATGGTTTATACTAATTTTTAACTCTCGTGGCAACGCACGGGCACATACCTATACATACTTAACAGTTGTGGAGAGTTGTCGTTTTCTCTCTTGTTGCTGCCCAATTTGTTTTGTCGGCTATTGCTATTGTAGCAACAACAGTCACAACAAGAGGCCAAGAGAGATAAGATTGTTTTGCGATGCTACAACTCCAAGAGAAAGATGTTCACTCCGTAGCAACGCACGTGCATTCAGCTAGTATATATATATATATATATATATATATATATATATATATATATATATAGTCTGGGTTGTATCTCACTACCGGACACAGCTCCTTTGTCGAGTGTCTCAAACACTCGGTAAAGGCTTTGCCGAGTGTAACACTCGGCAAAGGACCGAACTAAGTCTTGGCTGTTCATAGCCAAGTCTTTTGCACCTCTCTTCTTTTCTTCTTTCTGTTTCTAACACTTAGACAAGTATATTAGTACACAAAACCAATGTACTAAGGCTTAGAAACATACCTTTGCTTGTGATTTGCACTTTGTTCACCAATGGGCATAGATTCACATTTAAGCACTTGTGTTTGCACTCAATCACCAAAATACTTAGAAATGGCCCAAGGGCACATTTCCCTTTCAATCTCCCCCTTTTTGGTGATTTATGCCAACACAACATAAAGCAAGTAGAACAAGTGCAAAATCACTTCAAATAACACTCAAAATTATTTTGATTCAATTTTGGCATATATGGATCATCCTTTGCCACCACTTGGTTTGTTTTTGCAAATCAAACACAAATCTCTATCTCTCAATCAAACACACATGTTGAAGCATAAAGAGAGTCATTCCAAAAGAGATTGATCAAAGATTTCAAAAACTCCCCCTTTTTCCCATAATCACTACTTCTCCCCACAAGAAGCCAAAAGACAAAAAGAGTTTTGACAAACCAAAAGCTCTACTCTACTATTTTCAAATTTCTCAAGTGGTAGCTGATCCATTTATTGCTTTGGCCTTTATTTTCTCCCCCTTTGGCATCAAGCACCAAAACGGGATCAATCTTGGCCCTTTAACCCCATTGCCTCACCAAAATCTTCAATTTAGAGCAAATGGCAATACGAGTTCATGAGATGGACTTGGAAGAAGTTACCCTCTCGTCGGAGTGCAGTGGAAGTCTTTCATGGTCCAAGTCCACCTTTTCCCTTTCAATTCTCCTTCGAGACTAAATCAAGCAAACTCAAGCATATGGTTAGTCTCAAAGGGTCAAGTTGTAACACATCTCCCCCTAAACATGTGCATCATTTTGCAACGGACTTGTGAGGTCCAGGGAGTGTTTGTACAACTTGAGCACCATAATAAGCAACAAAATGCAGAATGAACATGATCAAAAGCATAAACACATGTATGCTACATTTCAATCCAAGTTCCGCGAATCTAGGACATTTAGCTCACTACGCAACCTGCAAAAGGTCTTCTCATCTAGAGGCTTGGTAAAGATATCGGCTAGCTGGTTCTCGGTGCTAACATGAAACACTTCGATATCTCCCTTTTGCTGGTGGTCTCTCAAAAAGTGATGCCGGATGTCTATGTGCTTTGTGCGGCTGTGCTCAACAGGATTTTCCGCCATGCGGATAGCACTCTCATTGTCACATAGGAGTGGGACTTTGCTCAGATTGTAGCCAAAGTCCCGGAGGGTTTGCCTCATCCAAAGTAGTTGCGCGCAACACTGTCCTGCGGCAACGTACTCGGCCTCAGCGGTGGATAGGGCAACGGAAGTTTGTTTCTTAGAGTTCCATGACACCAGGGACCTTCCTAAGAATTGGCACGTCCCCGATGTACTCTTCCTATCGACCTTACATCCAGCATAGTCGGAGTCTGAGTATCCAACCAAGTCAAAGGTAGACCCCTTTGGATACCAGAGCCCGAAGCAAGGCGTAGCAACCAAATATCTAAGAATTCGCTTCACCGCCACTAAGTGACACTCCTTAGGATCAGATTGAAATCTAGCACACATGCATACGCTAAGCATAATATCCGGTCTACTAGCACATAAATAAAGTAAAGATCCTATCATTGACCGGTATGCTTTTTGATCAACAGACTTACCTCCTTTGTTGAGGTCGGTGTGTCCGTCGGTCCCCATCGGAGTCTTTGCGGGCTTGGCGTCCTTCATCCCAAACCGCTTTAGCAGATCTTGCGTGTACTTCGTTTGGGAGATGAAGGTGCCGTCCTTGAGTTGCTTCACTTGGAACCCAAGGAAGTAGTTCAACTCGCCCATCATCGACATCTCGAATTTCTGCGTCATCACCCTGCTAAACTCTTCACAAGACTTTTGGTTAGTAGAACCAAATATTATGTCATCGACATAAATTTGGCATACAAACAGATCACCATCACATGTCTTTGTAAAAAGAGTTGGATCGGCTTTCCCAACCTTGAAAGCATTAACAATTAGAAAGTCTCTAAGGCATTCATACCATGCTCTTGGGGCTTGCTTAAGTCCATAGAGCGCCTTAGAGAGCTTACACACGTGGTCGGGGTTCCGTTCGTCCTCAAAGCCAGGGGGTTGCTCCACATACACCTCCTCCTTGATTGGCCCATTGAGGATAGCGCTCTTCACATCCATTTGGTACAACCTGAAAGAATGGTGAGCGGCATATGCTAGCAAAATACGAATGGATTCTAGCCTAGCCACAGGAGCAAATGTCTCCTCAAAGTCCAAACCTGCGACTTGGGCATAACCTTTTGCCACAAGTCGAGCCTTGTTCCTCGTCACCACCCCGTGCTCGTCCTGTTTGTTGCGGAACACCCACTTGGTTCCCACAACATTTTGCTTGGGACGAGGCACCAGTGTCCAAACTTCATTGCGTTTGAAGTTGTTGAGTTCCTCCTGCATGGCCAACACCCAGTCCGGATCTAGCAAGGCCTCTTCTACCCTGAAAGGCTCAATAGAAGAGACAAAGGAGTAATGCTCACAAAAATTAACTAATCGAGATCGAGTAGTTACTCCCTTGCTAATGTCACCCAAAATTTGGTCGACGGGATGATCCCTTTGAATCATCGCTCGAACTTGGGTTGGAGGTGCCGGTTGCGCTTCTTCCTCCATTACATGATCATCTTGTGCTCCCCCTTGATCACACGCCTCCTGTTGATGAACCTGTTCATCGTCTTGAGTTGGGGGATGCACCATAGTTGAGGAGGACGGTTGATCTTGCTCCAAATGTTCCTGAGGCCGTACATCTCCAATTGTCATGGTGCGTATTGCGGCCGTTGGAACGTCTTCTTCATCTACATCATCAAGATCAACAACTTGCTCTCTTGGAGAGCCATTAGTCTCATCAAATACAACGTCGCTAGAGACTTCAACCAAACCCGATGATTTGTTGAAGACTCTATACGCCTTTGTATTTGAGTCATAACCTAATAAAAACCCTTCTACTGCTTTGGGAGCAAACTTAGAATTTCTACCTTTCTTCACTAGAATGTAGCACTTGCTCCCAAATACACGAAAGTAAGATACATTGGGTTTGTTACCGGTCAGTAGCTCATACGACGTCTTCTTAAGGAGGCGATGAAGGTAGACCCTGTTGATGGCGTGGCAAGCCGTGTTCACGGCTTCTGTCCAAAAGCACTCGGGGGTCTTGAACTCTCCTAGCATCGTCCTCGCCATATCGATGAGCGTCCTGTTCTTCCTCTCTACCACACCATTTTGCTGTGGTGTGTAGGGAGCGGAGAACTCGTGCTTGATCCCTTCCTCTTCAAGGAACTCCTCCACTTGAAGGTTCTTGAACTCGGACCCGTTGTCGCTCCTTATCTTCTTCACCTTGAGCTCAAACTCATTTTGAGCTCTCCTGAGGAAGCGCTTGAGGGTCCCTTGGGTCTCAGACTTATCCTGCAAAAAGAACACCCAAGTGAAGCGGGAAAAATCATCAACAATTACTAGACCATACTTACTTCCTCCTATGCTTAGATAGGCGACGGGTCCGAAGAGGTCCATATGCAGCATCTCCAAGGGTCTTGATGTCGTCATCACATTTTTGGTGTGATGAGAGCCTCCCACCTGTTTCCCTGCTTGACAAGCTGCACAAGGTCTATCTTTTTCGAAATGAACATTGGTTAGACCTAACATGTGTTCTCCCTTTAGAAGCTTGTGGAGGTTCTTCATCCCCACATGTGCTAAGCGGCGATGCCACAGCCAGCCCATGCAAGTCTTAGCCATTAAGCATGCATCTAGACCGGCCTCTTCTTTGGCAAAATCAACTAAGTAAAGTTTGTCGTCTAGTACACCCTTAAAAGCTAGTGAACCATCACATCTTCTAAAGACAGACACGTCTACATTTGTGAAAAGACAATTATATCCCATATTGCATAGTTGACTAACTGAAAGCAAATTATATCCTAGAGACTCTACTAAAAACACATTAGAGATAGAGTGCTCATTGGAAATTGCAATTTTACCTAACCCTTTTACCTTGCCTTGATTCCCGTCACCGAATATAATTGAATCTTGGGAATCCTTATTTTTGACGTAGGAGGTGAACATCTTCTTCTCCCCCGTCATATGGTTTGTGCATCCGCTGTCGATAATCCAGCTTGAACCCCCGGATGCATAAACCTGCAAGGCAAATTTAGGCTTGGGTCTTAGGTACCCAACTCATGTTGGGTCCTACAAGGTTAGTGCAAATATCCTTAGGGACCCAAATGCAAGTTTTGTCTCCCTTGCATTTTGCCCCTAACTTCCTAGCAACTATTCTCCTATCCTTTCTAAAAATAGCAAAGGAAGCATTTAAAGCACAATAAATTGTCGAAGGTTCATTCATTACTTTCCTAGGAACATGAACAATATTCTTCCTAGGCACATGATGAATATTTTTCCTAGGCATACCTCTACTGGAAGCATACATAGCATAAGAGTCATAGGCATGTGAATCAAAAGTATTACACCTCCTATGAGACTGTCTTCTATCATTGTACATAAAAGCATGGTTCCTTTTAGTACTACTTGCCATAGGGGCCTTCCCTTTCTCCTTGGCGGAGATGGGAGCCTTATGGCTTGTTAAGTTCTTGGCTTCCCTCTTGAAGCCAAGCCCATCCTTAATTGAGGGGTGTCTACCAATTGTGTAGGCATCCCTAGCAAATTTTAGTTTATCAAAATTACTTTTGCTAGCCTTAAGTTGGGCATTAAGACTAGCCACTTCATCATTTAACTTTGCAATAGAAGCTATGTGTTCACTACAAGCATCAATATCAAAGTCTTTACATCTATTGCAAATAACAACATTTTCTACACAAGTTGTTGATTTACTAGCTATTTCTATATTAGCATTCAAATCATCGTTAATGCTCCTTAAGCTAGAAATCGTCTCATGGCAAGAAGATAATTCACAAGAAAGCATTTCATTTCTTTTAACTTCTAAAGCATGAGATTTTTGTGCTTCTACAAATTTGTCATGTTCTTCATACAACAAATCTTCTTGTTTTTCTAAAAGCCTATTCTTATCATTCAAGGCATCAATTAATTCATTAATTTTGTCTACCTTGGTTCTATCTAGGCCCTTAAACAAGCATGAATAATCAATTTCATCCTCATCACTAGATTCATCCTCACTTGAAGAAGCATAAGTAGAGTTTCGAGTACATACCTTCTTCTCCCTTGCCATAAGGCAAGTGTGACGCTCGTTGGGAAAGAGGGATGACTTGTTGAAGGCGGTGGCGGCGAGTCCCTCATTGTCGGAGTCGGAAGAAGAGCAATCCGAATCCCACTCCTTGCCAAGATGTGCCTCGCCCTTTGCCTTCTTATAGTTCTTCTTTTTCTCCCTCTTGTTCCCTTTTTCTTGGTCACTTTCATTATCGGGACAGTTAGCAATGAAATGACCAATCTTACCGCATTTGAAGCATGAACGCTTCCCCTTGGCTTTGGTCTTGCTTGGCTGTCCCTTGCGACCCTTTAGCGCCGTCTTGAAGCGCTTAATGATGAGGGCCATCTCCTCATCATTGAGCCCGGCCGCCTCAACTTGCGCCACCTTACTTGGTAGCGCCTCCTTGCTCCTTGTTGCCTTGAGAGCAATGGGCTGAGGCTCATGAATAGGACCGTTCAACGCGTCGTCCACGTATCTCGCCTCCTTGATCATCATTCGCCCACTGACGAATTTTCCTAGAACTTCTTCGGGCGACATTTTGGTGTACCAGGGATTCTCACGAATATTATTCACCAAATGAGGATCAAGAACGGTAAAAGACCTTAGCATCAGTCTGACGACGTCGTGGTCCGTCCATCGCGTGCTTCCGTAGCTCCTTATTTTGTTGATAAGGGTCTTGAGCCGGTTGTATGTTTGAGTTGGCTCCTCGCCCCTTATCATTGCGAACCGTCCAAGCTCGCCCTCCACCAACTCCATTTTAGTGAGCATGGTGATGTCGTTCCCCTCGTGAGAAATCTTGAGGGTGTCCCATATCTGCTTGGCATTGTCCAAGCCGCTCACCTTATTGTACTCGTCCCTGCACAAAGAGGCTAGCAACACAGTAGTAGCTTGTGCATTTTTATGAATCTGTTCATTAATAAACATAGGGCTATCCGTGCTATCAAAGTGCATTCCACTCTCTACAATCTCCCATATGCTAGGATGGAGAGAGAACAAGTGAGTACGCATTTTGTGGCTCCAAAATCCGTAGTCCTCTCCATCAAAGTGAGGGGGCTTGCCAAGTGGAATGGGAAGCAAATGTGAATTTGAACTTTGCGGAATACGAGAGTAGTCAAAAGAAAAGTTCGAATTAACCGGTTTCCTTTTCTCGTAGTCGTTGTGGTCGTCGTCCTTTTGTGAAGAAGTAGACTCATCGCTGTCGTCGTAGTAGACGATCTCCTTGATGCGCCTTGTCTTCTTCTTCTTCCCATCTTTGCGCTTGTGGCTTGAGCCCAAGTCGGTAGACTTGTCATTCTTTGGCTCGTTGAAGATAGACTCCTTCTCATTGTTGTCGACCACCATCCCCTTTCCCTTAGGATCCATCTCTTCGGGCGATTAGTCCCTTCTTGAAGAGAATGGCTCTGATACCAATTGAGAGCACCTAGAGGGGGGGGTGAATAGGTGATCCTGTAAAACTTGAAAACTTAAGCCACAAAACTTGGTTAAGTGTTAGCACAGTAATCACCAAGTGGCTAGAGAGGAGTCAAAACACAATAACCACAAGAATACAATCACAGAGATGACACGGTGGTTTATCCCGTGGTTCGGCCAAGTACAAAACTTGCCTACTCCACGTTGTGGCGTCCCAACGGACGAGAGTTGCACTCAACTCCTCTCAAGTGATCCAATGATCAACTTGAATACCACGATGTTTTGCTTGCTTTTTCTCAATCCCGTTTGCGAGGAATCTCCACAACTTGGAGCCTCTCGCCCTTACAAATGAAGTTCACAAAGAAACACAGAGCAAGGGGGGAATGAGCAACGCACACAAGACTTCAAAAGATCAGAGCAACAACACGCACACAAGTCGCAACAAGAGCTCGCAACACAACTCAAAGAGTTCACAACTCCACAAGAGCTCTATATGCTATCACAATGAAACGAATGCGCGAGATCGATGTCTTGGTGCTTGGGAATGTTGTAGGAATGCTTGGTGTACTCCTCCATGCGCCTAGGGGTCCCTTTTATAGCCCCAAGGCAGCTAGGAGCCGTTGAGAGCAAATCTGGAAGGCCATCTTTGCCTTCTGTCGTCGGGTGCACCGGACAGTCCGGTGCACACCGGACACTGTCCGGTGCCCGATTCCTTTCCTTAAATGGCGAAGCCGACCGTTGGCAGACTTGGAGCCGTTGGCGCACCGGACATGTCCGGTGCACACCGGACAGTCCGGTGCCCCCTTCTAGCCGTTGGCTCGGCCACGTGTCGCGCGCGGATCGCGCGGCCGACCGTTGGCCCGGCCGACCGTTGGCTCACCGGACAGTCCGGTGCACACCGGACAGTCCGGTGAATTATAGTCGTACGTCGCCGTCAATCTCCCGAGAGCGGCCAGTTCACCCGAGCTGGTCTGGCGCACCGGACACTGTCCGGTGCACCACCGGACAGTCCGGTGCTCCAGACCGAACTAAGTCTTGGCTGTTCATAGCCAAGTCTTTTGCACCTCTCTTCTTTTCTTCTTTCTGTTTCTAACACTTAGACAAGTATATTAGTACACAAAACCAATGTACTAAGGCTTAGAAACATACCTTTGCTTGTGATTTGCACTTTGTTCACCAATGGGCATAGATTCACATTTAAGCACTTGTGTTTGCACTCAATCACCAAAATACTTAGAAATGGCCCAAGGGCACATTTCCCTTTCAGCGCCTCGTAGTGCATGTCCACGACGAGCTTCTTACAGCTCGTCGTAGCCACCACATCCGCCCTGGCCTCGTATCCAGCCTCGCATCTGAAGAAATCCTACATACAAAGACGATGTATCCATACATTATTTCAAAAATATGCAACAAATGCGACTTATTAAACAATATAGTGCGAGGAAGACTTACCCACAGCTCTTGCTTCACCCGCTCCGCCTTGTTGTTGAATTGTCTGCCATCCCGATCTACTGCATTGGGGGCGATGGCGTAGTGGTCGAAGGTGTATGCTGGGCTCGTCACTCCGGCGTACTCGACAAGTCCAGGGAAGTGTTCCCTGCATAGAAGGCCGAGGATGCCATTGGGGTTGCGGCCGTGACCCCCTGCAGTCTCCAAAACCATCCAAGACCTGTACAAGTGATTAAGATAAAGTATTAGTTTCTATTATTAATTTGAACATATAATATGAAAGAGCAGCAACAACATCTAAAGTTACCTACCTCTCTCCATCAGGTCGTATCAGCGGATGTCTGTCATGAAGTATGGGTCGCTGAGGGAGACTTGCGGGACCTTGCAGGTAGATACTCCTCGAACCTGAGGAGCCAGAACCTGAGACGTCCTGCTGAGCGGCGTCGTCGTTGTCGTCCTGCTGCGCCGCATCGTCGTCGTCCTGCTGCGCCGCATCGACAGCGGCTTGCTGCTCCACCTACTGTTGTACGACGTCGTCCTGCTGCGCCTCCTCCTCCGTCCTACGGGTGCTCCTCCTCCCCTCCCCCTCCCCCTCCCCCTCCCCCTCCTCGTCCTCGTCCCACCGCCCACCATCTTTGTCCAACAACCTGCAATTAAGAGTAAGCAATTAAACACAGATAAAAAAATATGTATTTAGAAACATATGCAAAATAAATGAAATATAGCATTACATCGATTAAAAATAATCTTCATATGTGTCAGGGTTAGCCGGATCATAAGTGTCATCATCACTATCAACCATTTCATAGTCAACACCATCTGAAGGCGCAATTTCGTCATTGGCATTGCCTTCAAGCATTTCTAAGTCATTCTCATTTTGCACCTCATCATCCTCCTCATCAACAACCATTTCAATATCTACTTCCATTCCGATCGCTTCGGTTAAGTCTATCTCAAATCGCCCTTCTAGCCCATCTTTTTGGAAGAACTCTCCGTCATATGTGTCCGGGTCTAAGTTATAATCTTCATCGTTTGGAACAGGTAATTTACCGTGCGGTGATACCTTATACACAACATCCCAACCCTTAAGATGTTGTTTCGTTTGGCACGCATATGGAAGATAATACACTTGTGTGGCCTGTTGGGCCACAATATAGACATCGTCTCCTGGTAAGGTAGAATCCTGTCGAATTTCGACTAGCCCAATATTAGAATGTGTCCGTCTCGTAACTTCAGGGTCAAACCAATGACATTTGAATATCACTGGAGTAAGAGGTTTGGAACCATAAAAATTGAGTTCATATATTTCTTCAATTTTTCCATAATACTCGACCTCGTCAAGCCCGGGCGTAAAGACTCCAGAACACGTGGTTTTTCGATTGGGCCGACTTTGTCGTAGCTTGTTGTGCGAAAACGGTATCCATTGACGTCATACCCAGAAAATTTCCTGACCCTATAGGCAAAGCCATTGGCTACTTGTCTCACCTCGGCACTCATAGACAGCTCTCTTTGGCCCTGCAAGTTCAAACACGCTAGATTGTTATATTATTCGCACGACTTGAAATGACAAACTAAGCACATACCTTATGTTTAAACCAGGAAATGAAATCGGGCAATCCATTTCCCGCACCCTTTCTAAGAAGGGTATCATATTCCTGTGGAGTTGGGTCCCTTGATCGACGCAAGAATTCATGAAGAAATTGCTCCATGTATGGCGTCACCTCTTCAAAGTTGGTCAATACATATAGCATGATATGGCGCCACTCTTCATGTCTCAAGGTCTTGGTGGTCGAACCACTCGCGCTTCCGAGTTGCCCTCGAAAAATGCTGAGGTTCGATTCATTGCCGCCATCATTGTAACGAGGGGGTGGATTATGCATACTCGGCAGTTTGTCACCATAGTAAGTTGTTGTGAAGTTTGACACCTCCTCCAGTATGTATGCCTCTGCAATGGAAGCCTCGATTTTGCATTTATTTCTACATTTCTTTCGGATAGTCTTTAGACATCTTTCGATTGGATAACACCAACGTCCCTGCACGGGCCCCCCCCCCATTCGTGCCTCATACGGGAGATGAAGAATCAAATGTTGTATTGGATTGAAGAAGCCGGGTGGAAAGATCTTCTCCAGCTTACACAGTAACACGGGTGCCATCCTTTCCAAGTCTGCAATCATGGTCCGAGCTAACTCTTTTGCACAAAGCTGGCGGAAGAAATAGCTCAACTCTGCAAGCGCTAGCCAGACATGCTCAGGGACATAGCCTCGAACCATCGCCGGAAGAATTCGTTCAATCCATATGTGGAAGTCATGACTCTTCATCCCTAAGACTCGCAGAGTAGATAAGTTCACCCGCCTACTAAGGTTAGCTGCATACCCATCAGGGAACATTAACATCTTGATCCACTGTAGTACTTCCTTCCTCTGGGCCCTGCTTAGGACGAAATCAGCCTTAGGCCTTCTCCATGTCTTTCCACCACTAGGCGGCTTCATCTCTTGGTTTGGTCTATCACATAACTCTGTCAGATCCACTCTTGCCTTTACGTTATCCTTTGACTTATCAGGAATCTCCATAATTGTTGCCCAAAGTGCCTCGGCGACATTCTTTTCAGTGTGCATCACGTCAATGTTGTGTGGAAGGAGCAGGTCATCATAATAGGGGAGCCGAGTCAAGCCCGACTTATGTGTCCACATATGTTGCTCACCATATCCCACAAAACCACCTTCTGGGTTGGCCACGAGACCATCTATCTGTTGGCAAACTTCGGTGCCAGTCATCATTGCAGGTGGGCCGTCTGTCACCACGACACCTTTCGTAAAGTTCTTGATGTCTAGTCGGAATGCATGGTCAGGAGGGAGAAATTGTCGATGTTTATCGAATGACGAATATTTGCCACCCTTCTTCAACCAAATGAACCTAAGAGCTTCCTTGCAAACTGGGCATGGGAACTTACCGTGAACACACCAGACGCAAAATAGCCCATACGCCGGAAAGTCATGCATGGAGTACTGGTACCAAACATGCATTTTGAAGTTTGTCTTCGTAGCTCGGTCGTACGTCCATACCCCTTCCTCCCAAGCACGGACCAATTCATCAATCAAAGGCTCCATGTACACGCCCATTTTATTCCCCGGGTGTCCAGGAATTATCAACAACACGAATATGTTCTGTCTTTGAAAGCATACGTCGGGGGGGAGATTGATGGGGATAACGAACACGAGCCAACATGTGTATGGGGCAGCGGTCATTCCATAGGGATTGAACCCATCTGTGGCCAGTGCAACACGAACATTACGAGCCTCTTTGGCTTTCTCATGGTGAATGGCATCAAAGTGGGTCCATGCTTCACCATCGGATGCGTGAACCATCTTGTCAGGATTGTATCGTTTGCCTTCTTTGTTCCATGTCATCTGTTTCGCGGATTCCTCTGTCATGTATAGACGCTGGATCCTCGATATGAACGGAAGGTGGCGTAGGATTGTCACGGGAATGTCGAGCTGCCTCTTCTGTCCATCACCAGAGTCTACCTCCATGAACCTAGACGATTTACACTTCGGACAGTACTTTGCCTCAGTGTGTTCTTTCCTAAATAGGACGCAGCCCTTCGGTCAAGCATGTATCTGCTCATACGTCATCTTGAGTGCACGAAGGAGTTTATGTGCCTCGTACATGCTCTTTGGCAGAACGTGATCCTCCGGAAGCAGGCTGCCAATAACTGTCAACAAACCATCGAAGGCGTCTCGACTCATGCTATACTGTGACTTGAACGCCATTATACGCCCAATGACATCTAGTTGAGAAACCTTTGTCTTGCCGTGAAGGGGTTTCTGTGCCGCGTCAAACATGTCGTAGAATGCCTTTGCGGTCGCCTCTGGCTCGTCCTCCATACGTCCTTCGGCGAACTGTGCCTCGTGATAGTCGTTCAACATGTCCGCTACCCCGGCATCAGCATCGTAATCCTCGACGCGTTGTCTCACCACCTCCTCTCTTGTGCGATGCGCTTCACCATGGAAGATCCACCGAGTATAGTCCGGCGTAAATCCATTCTTCCAAATATGTTCTACCATGGCCTTCTTTTGTTTTCTTTTCCGGTTGTCACATTTGCTGCACGGACAAGGGACTAGACTAGCTCCTTTAGCAGCTTCGCCATATGCCCGTTCCACGAAAGCATCGGTCTTCCTAATCCATTCTAGGGTGACATCATTACGTCTTATGCGGCCCGTGTACATCCACTCACGATCCTCCATTCTCTAACATATATAACCGAGTATAGTTTAATATAGACATGTAATGCATGTACACTACGTTCCTACCTTCTAATAGGTGAGGATAGGTCCTAATCGCACCCGCGGTTGCATAGATGGAGTTAGTTTCCATGCTCTACTCCGATCCGAGATAGAATTTCGGCAGCACCTCCCCGCTATTCTCCGGATACACGTCCTGGCAGGGAGAGTGTACTGTCCGGAGAACAACAGGGAGGTGACGCCGAAACTCTGTCTCGGACCGGAGTAGAGCATGGAAACTAACACCATCTACGCAACCGCGGGCTGTCCAAAAAACGTGGACAATTCGAAACTGATACATTTGTAGATATGCAAAGATCTGCATATCTACACTGTATCTCTTTCGAACGGGAGACGCCTAACTGGGTTACGTGATCTACGACCATGATGCGGAAATAGAGGTTATACCTAGGGTGGCGGTGGAGTCAGGCTAGCGGGACTGTAGCGGGTTGGTGCAGTGGCGACGCGACGCGGTGCAGGCAGACCCGTAGTGGCTAGGAAGACAAGTATCTTCTCTGTAAAAAATAAACAAGCATGTCAAAAAAAAGGCAGCACTTCCCCTGTACGGGGAGGTTTCCAAAACCTGCAAATAGATCTAACAGCACGATGGCTGACACGCACATATACAAACGACACGATGAATGCAAGTCACATCTAAGTGGCATCCATATCCACCATTACACATATTTCAACGACATCCATAACCACCATCACATTATACCAAATTAACACAAATAGTATAAACTCTCTAAACACACATACTAAACTAATTAAACTCACTAAAGTCACTATATTCACTAAAAACATATAGTATAAACTCACTAAATACACATACTAAACTAATTAAACTCACGAAAATCACTAAATCCACTAAACACATATACTATAAACTCAAAATACATACTAAACTAATTAAACTTATTATACTCACTACGGCGGTGGGCGCGACGACAGCGAGCGAGCGGGTGAGTGAGTGAGAGTGAGACGACGGCGGCAACCAAACTCACTTAATATCAAACCTAATATCAAACCTAACAATTTCATATAACCATAGCGGGAGATTTCATATAACAATTTCAAACCTAACAATTTCATATAATAATTTCATAGATCGTATAACAATTTCATATAAAAATTTCATAGATCGTATACCTTAGTCGGAGCGATGGTGGTTGGCGGAGATGGCCGGAACGGGGAGGATGGCCAGGCCGGAGCGATGGGGAGGATGCGCAGGGGCGGCGACGCGCGGCCCGGCGGCGTGGGGGCGGCGCGCTGGGGCTAGCGGCGTGGCCGGCGGGCGGAGGGCGCATGGGCGACGCACGTGGGGGCGGCGCGTGGGCTGGCGGGGCGCGCGGGCTGGCGGCGCGCGTGGCTGGCGGTGTGGCCGGCGGCGCAGGGGCAGCGCGCGAGGGCCGGCGGCGGGAGCGGCGCGCGGTGGAGATGTGAGATAGAAAGTGTGAGGAAGAGAAGAAGAGAGAAAGACGACCGGTTTATTATTCAACGGCTTTGCCGAGTGCCAGATCGCGGGCACTCGGCAAAGAACTTTTTAAAAATATAAAAATTTATTTTGCCGAGTGCCGCTAGACTGGCACTCAGCAAACCTTGACTTATTTGTTTTTGTCGAGTGCTGCCAGACTGGCACTCGGCAAAGTATGCTTTGCCGAGTGTCTTCTTTGGACACTTGGCAAAGTATGTTTTTTCTTTTTTTTCTTTTCCCAATCAAACTTTTTGTGGTATGTTTCTACACTATGTAGACCTACATGTACCATTTTGGGACAATTATAACAGTTTTTCAATAGCTAGTAGATTTAGTTCGTTTATTTGAATTTCTTCGGAAAAATCAGATTTGAACTGCATTGCACTCGAGACTTGGAAAATCGTGCATGCAAAAATGATATTTATGTTAGGTAACACAAGTTATGACCGATTTCACGAGTAGACCGGAACCTTCAAGCACCATGCTCACTAAACATGACCGTGAACTTGCCATCTACATGTTCAAAAATTGTATAAAACACAAACAAAGTCAGAAAATCATGAAACTTGTCCACGTGTCATGATATCATATGTAGAGTCTGTGATAAAAAATTGAGAATGTTTGGACAAAGTTGTGAGACACTATGTGTAGAAACCTAAGAGAACTACACATGAAATCATAGAGTTTCAATGTGGATCTCTTAGGTTTGTACACATAGTGCGTTACAGCTTTCTCGAAACTTTTTCAAATTTTTATCACAGCCTCTACATATGATATCATGACACGTGGACAGGTTTCATGATTTTCTGACTTTGTTTCTGTTTTATACAATTTTTAAACACCTGGATGGCAAGTTCACGGTCATGTTGAGTGAGCATTGTGCTCGAAGTTTCCGGTCCGCTTCTGAAATCGGTCGTAACTTGTGCTAAGTAGCATGGATATTATTTTTACATGCACGATTTTCCAAGTTTCGAGTGACCTGCAGTTCAAATCTGAATTTTCCGAAGAAATTCAAATAAACAAACTAAATGTACTAGCTATAGAAAACACTGTTATAATTGTCCCAAAATGGTACATGTAGGTCTACATAGTGTAGGAACATACCATAAAAAGTTTGGTGACCAAAATAAAAAAATAAAAAAATGCTTTGCCGAGTGTCTACATAGGACACTCGGCAAAGACTCTCTTTGCCGAGTGCCAGATATTTGACACTCGCCAAAGACTGACGGTCGTCAGCTGTAGACGGCCGCTAACGGCCCTTTGCCGAGAGCCATATTTGTCGAGTGCTTGACGCTCGGCAAAGCAGTCTTTGCTGAGTGCTTGGCTGTGCCGAGTGTCCTGCACTCGGTAAATAAGCTCTTTACCGAGCGTAGGACTTTGCCGAGTGCGGCGCTCGGCAAAGTCGGCTTTGCCGAGTGCCCGATAAAAAGCACTCGGCAAAGCCGCCGGCACTCAGCAAAGAGCCGAATTCCGGTAGTGTCTGCACGTACAAGCTAGCCTTCGTGCATGCAGGAAACCATTCACCAGCTGGAGCATGGTCAACTGGACGCAATGGGCCTGGATGCATTCGTCAGGGCAATCAATCACGCAGTGCATGACTAGTTCGCGAAAGAATATGTGGCATTTGGGAAGGTCCAAGAACCAAGAACATCATCGTACGTCTAGATAGAGCCAAGCATATATATATACTGTTTTTATATATTACACCTGGGTGCATTCAATATAGAGAATGCACCCAGGCCGAACCTACGCGCCAGGTCCGAGCCAACCGTCCCACCCAGGTCGTCTTCGTCCGTCTTCGTCCCTCCCGCACGTCTTCGTCGCTCCCGCCCGCTCCCGACAGAACTTTTTCACTTTCCCGCCCACGCCCCTCTTTCTCTACGAACGACTCAACCTCTTCACATAAGTTGCAATCACACCAGACTTGCAGTTGCAATCACACCAGACCAGTCGTTGCAATTACACCAGACAGCAGTTGCAATCATTGTTTGTTTAACAGATTTTTGGACATAGTTATATAAAAGTTGCAATCACACCAGACCAGAAGTTGCAATTACACCAGACCAGCAGTTGCAATCTTGTTTGTTTAATAGATTTTTGGACATAGTTATATAGAAGTTGCAATCACACCAGACCCACAGTTGCAATTACACCAGACCAGCAGTTGCAATCTTGTTTGTTTAATAGATTTTTGGACATAGTTATATAGAAGTTGCAATCACACCAGACCCACAGTTGCAATTACACCAGACCAGCAGTTGCAATCTTGTTTGTTTAATAGATTTTTGGACATAGTTATATAGAAGTTGCAATCACACCAGACCCACAGTTGCAATTACATCAGACCAGCAGTTGCAATCTTGTTTATTTAATAGATTTTTGGACATAGTTATATAGAAGTTGCAATCACACCAGACCAGCAGTTGCAATTACATCAGACCAGCAGTTGCAATCATATTTTTTAACAAAATTTCTCAGAGTTATTCAAATGCGGGGGACAGAGACACGCTGACAGAGAGGCGCGCGGCGGCGCGGGGACAGGGAGACGCGCGGCGGCGCGAGAAAAGGGAGGCGCTCGACGGCGCGAGGACAGGGAGGCGCTCGGCGGCGGTGAGATTTAGGGGAGGAGCATCGAGGAGGCGGCGGCGGCGCGGGGAAAGGGATGCGCGCGGCGGCGGCGGGAGGCTAGGAGGCGCGCGAAAATGCCTGGGTGCATTCAATATAGAGAATGCACCTAGGTGCATTTTAGCAGCGCCGTATATATATATATAGTGCATGCATGGACAAGAATAAATGAAGATGACGTGTGGTAGGAGAATAATGGAAACCTTCCAGGAACTGATAGATCGTCGTCAATCCGGCGGCCGAGAGAAGTGAGAACAACAAACACGCATGTTGACTGCATGATGCATATATATGGATGGGCATGTATATGTCGCACGTTGGCCGCACAGTGATGAGAACAGTAAAAATACTAGCAGCAGCTAGTGCCACTGCCAGGGTGGGCGCGTGCACGTCCGACCTTTTCTTTCTTTCTGCGTGCTGTGCCTGTGCGTCAGATCTGGCGCCTGATTCGCTACGTACGTACATGTCGCCTTTGGTGAAGCAGGCAGGGGGGTCCTGTCCTGTGTGTAGGTGTAGCTGGACTGGACGACGACGGACGACAGGGTACGCTAGTCACATGGAAGCAGCAAGAACGGGAGAAATCCACCAGGAAGACGGTTGCGCTTGGAGATAGCTCAGTATAGTTTTACTTAAACTAAAAACGGAAGGATAATACAGGGCATATATCATCATAATAAGAACCGAAATCAAAACTGCTCTGAAAAATAAGAACAAAACAAGGTCCTCAGAAAATATCTCGATGGCATTCGATGAGCGTGTGAAATACCTCTTTCTTCACAGGCTCTTCCAAGCTTCTCTGACAGGATCAGCTCGATGTGGCAAGGTGAAGACATGTAAGAGCTGCAGGGTAGCAAGACTAAATACACTAATCGGCAGTCATATGAATAACACATAGCAGAACCTTTTACTCTTTAGGTTCGACAATCCCATTCATTCATGCATGCATGCATGCCTGCCACCACAATTGTGTTACACACTGCTTTGCACGGCCACACGCTAGCTTAATTCACCACACTCGATCAATGCGCAGAGTAACAAATCGGAACCCTCACAGAAACGAATGAACAAACCCATGGTTGAAGAACAGTAACGCACCATGAAGTGGACCCTAATTAAGTTGCACTAGGTCAAAGAATCCAGCGGCACAAAGTACCATTTGTACTCTTCTCTAAAAAATACTATACGGTTCCACTCAAGATAAACATATATGTGGTCACATTACGTACAGTAGTTCTCTACAAAATTGAAACGAACAAAAAGGTTGAAAACATCGTGAATAATCTTGTGATGTGTAAAGTAGCGCTGTGAACCAAACTTCCAACCTGCACTCCCTCATAAAGGCTATCTTGTTTGATTCACAATGAAGTTATCCATCATCTTGTTTGATTCACGACGAAGTTATCCATCTCTACTGACGGAGTTAACTACTGGATTGTTCATAGATATTCGCTACCGCTTGCATTTTGCCTTCGCCATTTTCTTCCTCTTCTTCTTCTCAGCTTTTGGGATCTTGGTCTTGCGGGCCTCCCTCTTCTCTTCCTTCACTTTCTTCTTGTTTTCCTTCCGAGCAGCCTTCCTTTCCTCGGGTCCCACCTTAGGATCATCCTCGTGCCACGAATCATCTTCATCAGAACTCAAGCAAGATTCGCTCTCGTCTTCTTCAACCTCAACTAAGTTTCGTGCCGGTTGTCCTTGCTCCTTTTCAGTGTTTGTGTTTTTAGTCCGCACAAACCCTAACAATGGTTGGTCATAAAGCTTATCTGCGGTTGGCTCATAGCCAGAGGATGAACGTTGCATTATTGACATGTTGACAATATCTGCCTCACATTGCTTCACGTAGTCCAACGTCTATGCAAAGAAATCATTACATTAGTATTACTCATGGTATTTGATACAATAAAAAGAACAAAATAAAATACGCATCGTTGAAACTAGTGTGGGAGAAATCATGCCATATGCACTGCAGCCAAAACATAGTAAGTGAAAGTGAGCTCTATCAGCAGGATGTGCTATTAAGATGTTAATGATTGAATGTTCATGGTATTGACAAGCAAGCAGATGACAATATTAAACTAATCTTACCTGCACCATGACTGTAGGAGTAATTTCATCATCATTTGGAACCGCACCACCATTTTCCAAAATCTTTTGCTGAGCCTGTGATTAAAATACAATATTGTTAATCAACAAGATTTGTGCCTGTCATGCAGCAAGAACAATGGTAGCTTTTACAAAGTGGTCATTACAATGAAATTGTGGTATACTTAGAGCTAGTTTGGGAGCCAGAAAACCGGAGGGGTTTGGAGGGTCTAAATTTCCTTTCTTATTTATTTTAAAATAAGAAAGGGATTTTAGCCCCTTCAATCCTCTCTGGTATTTTTGCTCCCAAATAGCCCTTAAAGACAAAAGTACCTTTTCCAGGTAATCATCAACATCTTCATCAGAAATGCTTTGATCAATAACAAAATTAAACAAATCCGTTACTGTCATGACAGGAACACCACGTTTTTTAAAGAAGTCCTGCAAAATATTGAACATATCGGTCACAGAAATTTATGAGTATATATGCGAAGTAAGCTTCAACTTTCACTTACAGAAACATGCAAGCAATCTTCCTTCAGAAAATCCAAAGCTGAAGGGTGATCAAGATCGACGGATTGTGAAACATCAATAATATACAAGTGACCCTAGGCAATAGGTACATCAGGATAGAGATAAGGAACAGTAAACTTGAAAAGTACAATATGTTTGGAAATGGTATATTTAATATGAGGTTCACTACCTCAAAATATAGAATATTGTATTCACTCAAATCACCATGGACCAGTTTGCACGTTTGGTAAAGAGTCCGCATTGTTGTAATTATCTGAAAAGGTGCCGTAAGTAGTATGAGAAAACTGAAAACAATACATACAATGAAATCCAACAGTAAAATAAATATCAATTGTAAATAGATAATGCTATGCACACACATCGGCAACGGAATACAAGGGATAACTTGTTGTGGAGGATCACCTCTAAAACTTCTAAAAATGGTTATTATATGTGAGCAGTAACATCACATAAACTTTGCATGGCAACCGGTGAAAAATGTAAGTTGCCGTTACAAAATCGGTCTGAGCAAAGTTTTATCTACATAGATCCAACTATTTTTCAAATCCATAAAAACAACAACCACACTTGTTTTAGTGTACTCTTCTGCAATTTTCCCAACGTACACCAATCAATAATAAGGGCCAGGAATAAGTGAGAAAATGGTGAAGCACAAGGTTGTTTGCACCATCATCAATCGAAATTCCGAATCAACAAGAAATATTCAAGACTAATATTATGGTCAGTATGCTAAGGTACTGGTCTAGAGGAAAGTTTTTTGTTTTCAAATTTAAAACATGCAAGTGGATTATCAATAGTTCAATACTATATGTAACAGTTTGAGATCTTTCCTTAGGTTCCCTAATGTTACTCTTCTGATAGAAATTTGCAGCTCTTCTTTTTGTTCTTATGCCTTATATCAAAGAGATATGCGGAAATACAGCAAACTCCCTACAAGTTATATTGGGTCCCTGATCAGACATGCATGGCACAAAAATCAATCCAGCAATTGCAAGGTCCTGTGCTTTCTAACATAACATGTACCTCAAAGTAACTTTCATGCAACTTGTCATCTGACAAAGCAGCGTCCTTGAGACGAGGAGCAGCCCAGCCTCCTTTCCCTATAAAAAATCAACTTATTAGGGTGCATTTAACAATACAATTATCTTGTAAAGCAAGCAAACTTAGCTTGTTGCCAGATTAAACATTAGTAAGAAGACAAGTATCTGGTACTGGTAGGCAAAAACTAATACAAAATTTACCTATGAATTCCATCACCAGTACATGAAGCCTTAGGAGTAATGGTGCAGGGCATCGGATTCCAGCTGCCCTCACTCTGTAACAAGGGTAGCAAAGAAATGAGCATATCCAAATATCAGAGCTAATGCATTTCCTATTTGCATGACTAGCAGGGGATTCAATGAATTGATAAGGTCATTCTTTGATCCTAAGTTAAAAGAATCCCACCGTAGAAGATTTCTCATTTCCTTTTCAGCCCAGGTCTTAACCATTTTCCGAGGATTATGCTTGCAGTAACCATGTCTAAAACGATAATCTCCTTGGACATATCGGTCTCTATCCCTGCAATAATAAAATGACACAGTTTCTTAACAAGCATACGTTTTGAGATCAAATAATTTATACAAGCACCAAAAGGTAAATAGCATGACCACATGATCAGGATTCAACAAGTATCGATAGTTGGAAACAACCATTGAATTGTAATCTTACTTAAAAACAAGGACAGAGGTTTTGTAGACTTTAATTGCAAGCTCCTGGCCATCCGTCTTTGTTGCATGATAGACATTTGCCTGCCCATAGATAGGATTAATTTGACCATGTTCATAATTATACTTAATTAGGAAAATAAAGATCTCTAACTAGCAGGTCAAGGAGCATCTCAAAGACTCAAACTCAGTTTCAATCTTCTATCTACAGAAAGAGCTGCGTATCTATTATGTTTCTTGATACACAATATAAGTCATTCCAATATGCACTATAATATGGTATCTTAAAGCTACCTCTTTCCCTGTAGAAATGCAGCCATTTATGTTATTAAAGACACCACGGTTTAACATCTTGAATAAAACCATGCGTGTTCTTGGGTCAATAGCCTGCATATTCAAACAAAAAACATTCAGTGTTCAGAAAATGGTTCAATTGAAATAACCTTCATTAGATTTCGGTAAGCCAACTCACACCTATTTTTAAGACAAGACTACTACGACATTTAAATAAAGGAAGAAACTTCTGCCACCCAATTGTATGTATACAGCAAGCCATGGATAGTAAAAACAAAGGAAATTAGGTCTGATGAAAATTTGCATCAATGAATAATTATAATATCCAGCTAGAGAAGTTCTGCTCACGTTTGTAATGCATTCGTCCCTTGGGCCATTTGGATCAAATACTAAGGCCTCATTCGGTTGTGCCCAACCAAGCCAGGTTGAGCCTGGAATGGGGGAACTGATCCAGGTTAAAATCCAGGATCCTAATTTTTTGTGTTTGTTTAAGCCCATTGGAATCCTAGCCCATGGGTTTGGAAAAAATTTTTGACTTGAGGAGGTCCTGGATCGGACCCAAGAGTCGAATGGTTTGGAAAAAAACCCGAAACGAACGAGCGACGGACGGCGGCACAAGCGAGACGCTGACAACCTCTACTCCGGCAAGCTTCTCTCTAGTTGGGTAGATCTGCTCTCCACCTCTCTCTCACTGTCTTTGTTACTTCAAAGAGGACGAAGTGGGTAGATTCGTTCGGTACCTTCACCAGGAGGCAGAAGTGGGTAGATCCGGCCATACACGAAGATGTGCTTGCCAATGGGGAGGCCAAGCTCCCCAAGTGACGGCAGCGCGTAGCGGAACAGGCGGATGTCGCCGGACAGCATTGTCTTGGCGACGAGCCTGCACGGGACCTTCCTGCAGGTTGGAGAGCAGCGGCGGAGCGCCAGTATGGCCAGCTATGGCTCTCGCCATACCTTGCCGCAGTCTACTAGTCTTTTTCTCTGACGCCGCTCGTAGCCTCGCCGAGTCACTCGCATGCCGACTCCACTACCGCAGCCTGCTTCTCCGTCGCTGCCCCCCGCCATTCTAGCTCTCCTCTCCAGCTCCGTCCGTAGCCAGCTTCTTCGCTCACAGCTCGTCCGCTCCGGTCTGAGTGTCCGTTTGTCAGATAGAAAAAAAAGACTGTATGTTTGCCTGATAGTAAAACTCAGAAATCAAGTGTTCTCTGGATGCTTGAGATATATTAGATGAGGATTTCTGCGTAGCAGCAGGATGTTACCACTATTTGGTTGAACGTCTGAAGGTGCTTCCGTTGTTAAAAAGCAGAAAGTGAATGAACATAATAAGCCTGAAGCTGTTTAAGCAGCTTCGTGTAGTATAGTTTTGGGTGTGTCTTGGATTTTGTTTTTAGCTCTGGTTTTTTAAGATGGATTCTTATTTTTGGACTTTTTGCCTTTTAAATTAGGAAAAAATAGATCTGTTTGGTAGCTATTTTATACTTAATTCAACCAAATACCTTACAACCTTTACATAATAGATAGCTTACAGTTTTTACGTAATAGATAATTTACAACTTTTATATGAAAGAAGTGCGGAGGTACATGTTATTTAATATAAAAGCTTGTACATGTTATTCTTATTGTGTTTCAACTTCAAATGATTAATTGTCCCTCATATTTTTTGAAATTTAGGTGGTGTTCAGAGAGCAGCATGGAATTCTGAATTGAAGAGCCTTGTTGATTTGTTGTTTGAGCACAATGTACCTCCATATATGGCTCAAAATGGGTGGAGTCCAGATGCTTGGAACAAAATTGTTGCTGAATTCAACAAGCATGAATATGTCACATTCAACAAGATTCAAATTCAGGAAAAGAGAAGGAATTGAAAAGGGATTACAAGATGTTGAAAGAGGCTAGAAAGCAAAGTGGCGTTTCCTGGAATGAGAAACGATGCATGATTGTTGAGGCTAGAAAGCAAAGTGGTGTTTCCAGGAATGAGAAACGATGCATGATTGTTGTTGATCCACCAATATGAGAAAACATCATAAAAGTAAGTTTTTTAACTCCAGCTTTAGTTACTCCTAGTCATCCTTCAACTCTAGAAGTCTCTTTTCGTTATGAACATGAGTAGCATGTAGATTGTTTAGTTCAATACTTCACACTCTTCCTACACAAATATTTTCATGTGGTATATATTATTCTCATGTGCCAATATTTTACACAAATATCTAGCTCTAAAAACTGAACACCGGTGGTGTGCCGTGGATGCCTTATGTCATACAATGGACTGCCTGTAGTTAACTGGGTTGTTAGCAAATGAGTTGGGAGATGATGCCGATAGTAGCTCACTTGCTACTAATTATACAGCAGCTGTGCACAAGTGCTGACAAATGTGGCTTGACCTGGTTGTTGATCTACCAAATAGGAGTAAACTTAACAAAAGGGCTGTTTGGTGACCCTCACCAGTCACTATGCTTCCTTTGAAGGGTTCTAGTTCAGCTGACTTCTATGGATCTGTAAGCTGAGTTGCAGGGGAGGGGTAATTCGGCGAGGTAGAAAATGATATGTAATGTGTATTTAAGCGTTACTAGGTAAAAACAATGACAGGACAGCACAGACAATATAGTAGAGTATATTGTCTTTGTGGTCTTTATACTACTTTGTGTTCTTTGATATATTATGAAGTTTTGATGGTTATATAGAAATGACTACATCACTTTTAGAACCATATTCCTTTTTCTTAAGAAAAGGTCATGTTGGTTTTATTCCTTTTTCTACAATGTTTTATTTAGACATTTTCTAGGACCAAGAAATTTCAAAAGAAGTCTTTCCCTCTCTTTGATGCTCTTGGGGAACTATATGATGGGCACATTGCTCAAGGGACCTAGAACATAACATCTACTCAGTTGCCACAAGATGACAAGAATGAACACAGCTTCAAACGAAGAAGAACAAGTAAACACCACAAGAATGGACGAGGGAGGTCTTATTGAACAAGAACCACAAGAAGATTCAAGATTGGAACGAGATGAAGATCCTATAATTGAAAGGACTGAACAGAGGGTACATATAACAGCAAGAAGGCCTGCTGCATCAACAATCAATCAAGATAAGGAACCAAAGAGGATGAAGAAGGATTCTTTGGAAGGACTTGTTGGGAGATATCTAGGTCTGAAAGCAAAACAAGTTGAGGATGAGGTTACACAGATGGCTAAAGGAATAGAATCTGGTCAATGTAATGACTTCTCCATCAAGAGATGCATTTCTGTCCTTAGATCTATAAACGTGACAACAGATGAGAAGATAAAAGCAGATGAGGTGTTTGACATACCAAACAACATAGAGACCTTTATCAGTTTTAGTGTTGATGAGCCAGAAACTGCCCTCCTATGATTAAGACGGAAGATGGATAAGCTCTAAGGTAAGTATAATCTACGATTTCATACCTTGTACTAGTTTGTTGCTAGTCATGCGTCGATCTGGGTGCTTGCGAAATGTGTGAAGCTAGCTGTGCTTGACGTGTATATAGTGTGTATGTATATGGTTTTTAGTTCCAAGCAGGCATAGCGTGAGTGCACATGCATGGTGATGAATGCAATGGGGGCACTACATTTGTATTGCTTGAGAGAGACACTGAATCCCATGGCTGGGAGTAGCTGTACTTGGTTCCCTGCAGCTGGTCAGTTCTTTGTTGTTGCTGTTAATCAGCCTCCATTTGTGCTCACTCAAGAAAAGTGTAGCAACAGCAACAAGCGCTTGCATATTTTGAGGACCTGCTGTTTATTAATTGATATGGGTTCCCTGCTGTTTTTCTTTCTGCATAAATTTCAATTTTTTATCTGTTCATTTCTGCTTTTGATTCCTTATTTAAACTTTGCAGACAAGAAATATTGGTCATATAGAGACAGCCCTGCACAGCGGTCTGACTCTGCATGTGCCAGTATGAGCTATATATATATGTTGCATTTCTCCATGTTTGGGCTCAGCATGTAATAGAACTGAAGGAAGGTTGTTGCAAGACTTGTATGGCATGCTTAAATTTCTGGACAAAATATAGCTTATACTGAGCCTATGACATGCTTATTTTTTTAATATATATATATATATAGCTTAAATTTTGTTGCTTTTATTGGCTTTTGTTGGTATTTAAGTTTGGGATTTGATCCACATGGAATAAACAAACAAACATAGTTGTTTGGGTTTTGGGATATAATCCATCTGGCATAAACGAACAAACATTGGTTGATTGGGTTTTGGGATTTAATCCCACAAGGGATTGGGTGAAAGGCTTGGAATCACCCAATCCATGTGGGGGGGGGGGGGGGGGGGGGGGGGGGGGGGGGGGGGGGGGGGGGAATCAACCTGGGAAAGAATCCCAAAGTGTCAAACAAGGCCTAAAGTGGTTTCGGGTTTTGGAAATGCTGCCAGCAAAGATAGAACATGACTACATGAGATTAAATGAGCCAAAACAAATTCATCATGTACATCATAAATCCAAGTTATGCAATAAATTTTGATTCCTTTCATTGTTGCATAAGCAAAACAGGAACCAAGCAGCAGACGGGCACTTAACAGGAAAGTTAGCTAGGTTTAAAAGGGTGGAATGGTTCAACAGGATTGTGCAAGTGCATGACAACAACTTCGATTCCAGAAAGCACAGCACAAGTAAAAAAACACCACAACCCAACTGAGAACATTTTACAGCCAACTGAGAACATTTTACATACCTGTTCCACTGTAGCACGATCAGCCTTCTCAGTGTTCCTTATTTTCCCAATAGCTGTGTCCCTTATGCTATCCCTGATTGCAGTTGTGACGGAATTTGACATCGCAACGTTCATCCTACCTTCCCACTCCTGGATCATTCCGGACAAGAAACATTCAACAGAAACCACATGAACTCTCAAATTTGCATTCATTCAATTCGCAAATCTCCCAAGAGTTAAAGCGCTTTAATTGTGTTTACCATAAGTGTCCTATCCTTTTAGACATGTTCCAAACTGATACAGTACATACATAGAATCTAAACTTGGAACTGTTAAAGGGGCAGACCCACAGGGTGGTCCAGGTGGGCCCTGGCACACCCTAAGCCACCCACCTCCAACAGGGACCCACCTCTAGACCCTGACATCCCTTACCCTACGCTGGCTTCTCGTCGACGGAGCAAGCCACCCGAGCCCCCAAGCGCCAACTGCCCGGTCGTCAGCACCCACATCGGCATCCTGCCTGCACAGCGTGCTTGACGCCTTCATGTCTGCTCTCAGCAGTACGGGCACTACACGGTGTGCCCCCAAACGCCTAGATGTCTGCTCGACGCCTTGATCTGACTAGTTGGATATTGTCTCCTTAATCCTTAGAGTTCAGACATGTATCTGGTGGTGGTTGCAATGCCTGATGTATTCACATTACTTGGACCATACTTTTGAATTTGTTTTTTTTATCTCGACTAGACTTTGACTTATTTCGCTGATAAAATGTATCTAGCTTCACTGCTTTGGCCATGTAGTGCTGCATGTTGCAGGGTATATGAAATTATATGCACATTATATAGATTTGTAAGCACACCCTATATAAAAAACCTAGGTTCGCCACTGATTGTTATATAGGTCATCGCGTCCATGTCACGGACACCACAGGATTGCCACCATATTTCAGCAAACCCATCTACTAAGACCTTGTTTGGAACAGCTAGAGCTAATAGTTAGCCAGCTAACAAATTGTTAGCTGGTTTAAGCTAGCTAATGAGCTAATTGCTAGCTGTGAGTTAACTAACAATTAGTTAGAGTATTATCTGGGGTGTTTGAAATCTCTACAGCTAAAATAGGCCCTAAGTCCGGATGTAAAAGTTGAATACCTCCAAGGGAGTAGCACTAATGTGCGAGGCCAGCTTCTGGGTCCGGTTAGACAGCGGCTGGAGCGGGCGAGACAGCACGCCGCCGTGTGCGTTAGGCCTCCGCGCCGCAGCCCCGCCTCCGGAGGCCGAGAAGGCGACGTGGGGGCGAGCTGAGCCGTCAGGGCCCTCCACGGCGTCGAGCCAGTCCAGAGCTTCGGCGACCTCGGAGTCGGAGGCATCATCGAAGTCAGAGTCGGACCACTCCTCCTCAGCGTCGGACTTCACGAGGGCCATCGGAGTATAGCTGCAGGAATAAAGGGGTGGGCTTGTCGTGTCACGTTGCCGGCGGTGAGGGCGGGGCGGCGGGCGAGTTGTGGCGGCGGTAGAGAAGGAGAACGGACGAGAGGCAGCCTGGGGCAGGGAAACCCTTGCTTCGAGGACGAGAGGTGAGGGAGGGAAGAGGGGAGGGTAGGCGGCGCGCGCCCAGAGCAGTGCTGGCGGCGGTGAGAAGAAGAGTGTCCTGACTGCGCCGGGGAGAAGAGTGTCCTGACTGCGCCGGGGAGAAGAGTGTCCTGGCGGATGGGAGCGAATGGGAGTGTGTGTGTGTGGGAGGCGTGGGGAGGGTAACCTAATTTTGATGGGCTGCCTATGCTGTTGGGCTGATTTATGGGCTGCCTACGCTAAATGGATTTCTATTTGCTGGTATAATACATCTATTTAAGACCATAATAGATACATCGGGCTGGGACCAGCACGACCAATAAAACCTATATTGTTTAATTTTTTTAATTTAGTAATCTATCGACTTTATATTGTTGTGATATTTAGAGTTTATGTGGTCAAATGATGTTAGAATTGTTTAATATCTTTAATTTAGTAAGTTATGGATTTTATGTGATTGTAATATTTTGATTTTATATGGTTCAATATATGAGCCAGAAGTTTTTTGTTTCTATCCTAAATCCTGCTCAATTCCCAGCATTAGGTAGGACCTTCTCGTTGTTGTGCTGCAGGGGGAGGGAGTTGGTGTATGCCTGCACACTGCACTGCACTGCATGTGCGCAAGCGCGGCCACTGCACTAAATCCTATGCCCGCCGGCGACGGGCGCGACCACCGATGCCCAGCCCGCCGAAGGACCGCCCCTCTGGCCGCGTCGGCCGCCTCCTCGCCGTGCTCCGCCCCTCCCGCGCCGGGCCCCTCCCCATCCAGATCGGCTTCCCCACCTCCCTCGTCGTCAAGAACCATGGCCGCCTCAAGAAAGCAGCCCTCCCCGTCCTCCAAGCGCGGGAGGCGCGCCGCCGCCGCCGCGGCTTCTCCTTCGCCGTCCCCCTGCAGTCCCACCACCTCGCCGTCACCGTCCCCGTCGTCCGCCTCTCCGCCTCCCCCGGTGGCCGCTGCCGCTGTCTTGCCGTCGGATCGGCCGCGGCCCGACCTTCCGCCGGCCCAGCCCCCTCGCCGCGACAGCGGCCTCGGCCTGGGCTTCCTCGCGGTCAGCGGCAAAACATGTATGAATATGTGCGTCGTACTTGCGAACACATCGAAGAAGCTAATGTCCCTCCTGCAAGAACTCGACGACGCATTGCCTATCCAGGAGTCCAAGACGCGGACAGGGAAAAGAGGAGAGGATAGAAATCAATGGAGGCGAGCGTGCGAAAGACGTGCACCTCGAGAAGGCGGACTTGGGGTCCGTCGTAGATGAGCAGGATGATGCGCGCGCCGGTAACCTCGACGATGTAGGAGGTCGTGGTGGTGTTGTGATCCTGTCGCCCGCGCCATCCGCCAGGTGCGAGACGATGCCAGGGCGTCCACAAGAATCGGATGGCACCTCCACCCAAGTCGCCACCGCGGGGGTTGGAGGAGGAGGAATCACTGTCGTTTAGGGTTTGGGATTTTTAGAAAGGGGTGCGAAAGGAGGAGAATGGAGATAACGGTGGCCGCGTGAGAGAGAGTGCAAAAAACGAGAAGCCGTAAGCAGTTCGCCCATGTCGTTGGGTCCCACCACGTGAGACAGAGAAGAGAATCAGACGCGGCGTGCGGTCGATGACGCGCGAGGCCGGAGCAAGGAATCTGACGCGCGTCGGCTCACGATAGGCAAATGACCCATGAAGCGCGGAGAGGCGTCCAAAAGGGGTCAGGTTTTAAGAACTTAGATTAGATGGGGCGAGCGAGTTGTGGCGGCGGTAGAGAAGGAGAACGGACGAGACCAGAGGAAGGCCAGGGAGGGGCAGGGAAACCCTTGCTTCGAGGACTCTAGTGTCCTTATTTCTTTCGGGCCACAGTTGCGGCCTAGGAACTACGGCTATCGAACCCAACTTGGGAAATGTATTTGGGCTATTTTGGACGCCGTCGTACCTCGAGCTCGGCCGCAGTAGGATTGTAGCAATTTTGGTATTGTAGTGACGCACAAAAACATTTTAAATTCGCACCTTTTTATAATTTATGGATAATTTATGGTTATAGGCTATGTATTTTTAGCAGAGCAGTCACTGGATAAGGTGGCAGCAAGTGATCCTCCTTCCTAACAACCTTCCAACCTTGTGAATATAATATGCTTATTTGCAATAGCAAACTGAATAACAAAATAAATTACGTGTGCAACATCGAGTAGAGGCAATCAAGTAAAAATAAAAACCAAAGAGATTAGACACTAGAAAAAAAAGACAGGCCATTTCTTTATAGTTTGTAATTATGCTACAGCATCGTTGACAACAGCGTACTGCTAAGACCATCATCTGAGGGGTATTAAGTACAGTAATGAATGTTCTATTTGTTTCAAATTATACTTTATTGTATCCTTGTCCTAAACCAAAAATTTCCCTAACTTATACAATTTTTAGACAAATACACTAACATCTACAGGTTCAATAAAATAAATGCACTATCATCGCATGTTTCATGGACAATTTGATGGAATTAATTTGGTATAGTAGATGCCGAGTGCATTACTTCTAGTTAAAAGGCGGTGGGGTTTGGGGCTCTCTCCGCGTTTCACGCTCGGCAGCGCTGGCGTCGCGACACGTGCGAAAGACGGACCCGATTGCGTTTTCTTCAATTCGACGCAGTCGTCCGCGTCCACGTCCGCTCGCCCTCTGCAGCCTCGTACGACCAAAACGCGCACGCCCCCCGGCCCCCTCCCACCACCCTGGCCTGTAAATCAGCACCGCCAGGCAGTCACAGCGGCAAGTCCGCACCGCAACTGCAGTTGGAGAACCAGCCCGCCACTAGATAATCTCGTCTCGCCAGGGACGGCAACGGCAGGTCGTGCCGTCACGAGACTCCTCGCGACCGAGAGAGAGAGAGAGAGAGAGAGAGAGAGAGAGAGAGAGAGAGAGAGCTCCCGCGAGGATGGAGTGCGGCAGTTCCTGGCGGCTCCCGGCGGTGGTCGTCGGCATCCTTTTATGTGCGGCTCTCTTCTCGCCGCCCGCCGCCGCGCTCAACATCGGCATCCAGTCCGCCGGCGACGGGGTGGTACGTACTGGTCTAATTAAAGGTACATACTGTCTTGCTTGCTATGCTTGTGGACGAGGTAAGTTATAGCATTGTTGTGATTCATGAACATTTTCTGTTTATTTCTACTGTACCAGGACACCACCATATCTGTAGTTTGTTGTCAATCCCATATTGATGCATACTTTCCTGCTCATTTATCCTGCCCTTGTTTTTAGGTTGATGGCATGTTGGGAAGGCGGGAGAACCCTGGAGAACATGAAGCCATGCGGAAGATGAAAAATGAGTTTATGGTGAACTGGGATGGTCTAAGAACAAGGGAGAAAGAACGTGTATTAGTACTTGCTGCAACTAACAAGCCATTTGATCTTGATGAGGCTGTTGTTAGGCGGCTTCCAAGGAGGTGATTTATCGTTTGTTTATAGCCTAATACAGCATCTGTCAATGGTTTTTTGACCTCAGTCTTATGGGGCAATAATTTCTTTAGGTTGATGGTTAATTTGCCAGATGCATCAAATAGGAGAAAAATTCTTAGTGTAATACTAGCCAAGGAAGATATGGCAGACGACGTTGATCTAGAAACTATGACAGAAGGGTACTCAGGCAGTGATCTCAAGGTATGATACTACCGATGTTAGAATTTTTTATGGTACTTATTTTTACAATCAAATAATGATTGTTGTTAACCTCTTGAATGTGATTATTTTCAGGATCTGTGTGTTACTGCTGCACACCGTCCTCTACGGCCTCGGGTCGCGCGGTCGGCCTGGGCGCGTCGGCGTCAGTGTGCGCTGGGCGCGTGCGGCAGCGCGGCCTGGGCGGCTCGGCCGCGGGGCAGGGGCTGCTGCGCGGGGTGCGGGGCTCGCCTGCGCGCTAGAGAGAGAGGTGAGAGGGAGGAGAGAGATAGGAGAGAGATGAGAGGAGAGAGAGAGAGAGAGTTAGGGAGGGAGAAGGAAGCACAGGCGGCGGCGGCGGCTGGCTTCAGCTGGGAGAGAGCAGCGCGCGGCTAGGGTTAGTGGTAGTTGGGCCCTGGTGGGCCGGTTTTAGATTAGGGTTTAGTTTTTTTATTTTTTTATTCTGAAATACATTTTTAGATAGCTCAAAAATTCATAAAAATTCACCAAAATTATTTATAAATAAAATACTTGTTTTAGACTAATAGTTATTATACTACTTAATTATTATATTAATTACTAGGATTTCTTTTTTAAAAGAATTACTACAAAACATCCGATACTCAATCATGCGCATACAAAGAAAAATGATTAAAATGCAAATAAATAATTAAACACTTAAAATAAAATTATTATCTTAATTACCATAATAACTAAATTTATTATTTTTAGTTGATGGCTTTTATGGTGTTACACTTTTCAGATTGTTAAAGAGTGCATTCATTGCACCATAGATGTACTCAGTGATTGGACTACTGCTGGATAGAACTTTTACTTTTGACCTGTGACCCTGCATATAATAACAGTGAGGCACCTCAATCATTGAGCATAGTTAACAAATCCTAACATACCTTGGACAGTGTAACAGTGCTGCTGTGCAGAGCAAATTTTTAAGTGAACAAATAGATACTGGCGTATCTTCCTCTAAGATAAATGTCAAGTCTGGTTCTCTATCGATTATGCTTTTGTTTGTGTTGCATTTTTCAGTCATTGAGTCTAAAAAATGTTTGTTTTTAAAGTTTCGAGGAAGAATCCATTATTGTGTTGCATTTTTCAGTCATCAAATCTGAAAAAATTATTTGTTTTCAAAGTTTCGAGGAAGCATCCATTAGAGCGCCCGTAAGGGCGCCCCATGTTCTAGTTTTTCTACAAACTCGATCGGATTTCACTTTAGGACATGTCACCGCATATTTCATGTACAGTTTTATAGAATCGATTTGATATCGATAGGTTGAGTTCTTTTTTTTTCTATTAACTTGCATTGGTCAGATTTAGAGATCTCACTTAGGACAACGCTAGATTGATTATTAAGTACTGATTCGAAATGACAGGAGTTGTTGATTTGTCGAACAAAAGTACTAACATAAACTTATTACTTTTGCAGCTCCCTTTTCTAGCAATGCCGAAAGAATACATGTTCACACAAAAAGAGGAGAAATCACATAACTAGTGAGTCCACGTAGTATTGGATGATGGTAGGACCGTAAAAGGTTGTTCTGGTTGTTGTATTGCAGAGGGAGGGAGTTGTTGGTTGGCTGCATCTGCGCGTGCTTGCATCGCGGGATGCAGGTAGCTGCTGTTTGGTTGCTGTGAGCCAGGCTATGCGCGTGCGAGCTCTGTGTTTGGTTGTCTGCATGTAGATTTGGATCCAGACTCGCACGATCCTTAAAGCACCTTGGGCCAGGCTCACCAGATACGAGCAGATTGGTCGCATCTCCAGAGCCAGGCTCCAGTTCACACAGCCAGGTTGGCGAGAGAAACCAACAAAAACAGACCCCGGTGTATGCCTGCACACTGCATGTGCGCAAGCGCGGCCACTTTTGGTTGCTGGCGAACTGTTGGTGGTCATGTCTGTGGGAGAGCACCGCCGGCCGATAAGGCGAGCGCGCGCGCGCGCAGCCGGCGGCATTATCCCGGTCGATTCCAAACCTCACTCACCACCCTCGGTCAGGTCAGGCATGCATCGATGCACGTACGCACGGGGGTCGTCGTTGCGTTGCGCCTTGCCCCGCCGCTCCCAGACGGGCCGAAACGTGGCCATGCATTCGCTTGGAGGACCACCGAACACGGGTCACATGACATGACGCCGCCGAGCGAGTCGAGACTGCGGTGCACTGCACGGCGCTGGTCCAAGCCGCTGCATAAGAATTTGAGAGAAGCTTTTGTCCCTGTCGGTCGAGCCAGAGAGCCCAGAGAGACCGACCTACCGGACGCCGCGTGGCTCTGTCGGCTACAACCGGCCTGCAGGTCGGTGGTAACAGAATTTCACGGCCGCTGACAAGTGACAACGACGACGACGCCGACGACGTCGCCTGTGCTGCGTGCCGATGGGCTAGCTAGCCCTCTATACCGCGGAACTAGCTATGCGCCGGAGTTCCTGCTCGCCTGGTCGTCCGGCGGCACGTACGTACGCAGGAATATTGTATGTGGTATATATGCATGGCCATGGGCGACCTGGAGGCTGGAGCTTCCAAAAACTCCAATTCGGCCTCATCATTGCCCACACTTTTGCCAACTCATCGACGGTTCCCGTGCCCGCTGAACGGCGGGACCCCGGCGCAACATCCCTTCGTGGCTTCGTCTCCTCGTCTCTCTCAATATGCTAGTTGCGGATGTTACCCAATGGCCGGTGCCTAGCCCTCAGGAAAAGAAAGGATATATATATATAGGTAGATGATGGTCTCGCCCGCATCCAAATCAACGAACGGCAGATGGTCTTTCTTTTGCTGGCCTGGCGCTCTCCGACTTGTGCATTATGACTTCTGAAATTTGTACAAAAATGGATCCATTCTATACGATCTCAACTGTCCATCATACACATATTTAGCAAAAAAGAAAAAGTTTAAAACAAAACCATAATTTGAGAAACTTCTCGGTTGGATTTAATCTACGAGTAAGTGTGCCATTATATTTGAGTGTTTTTATTAATTTGTCTTAAATTTTTAGAGCGCATACTAGACTCAGGGAGTACCCGAGCACTGTGGTTGTTTTTTTGAGTGTTACGTAACCATGTATATTTAGGACGAGTTTGTATGGGATTACAATATATAATCTAACAAATTTTGAACTAAGTGTTAGTTCAAAGTTTGTTAGATTATATAATCTGGACAAATTATAATCCCAAACAAATACCTCTTTATTCTTTAATATAAAACTTCTCGCAAAACAAATGTACTAATATAAAGCTAGGTGTCTCCAAAGGACAAGTATGCAACATCTGAATTTTATTGAAACGTGGTTGTTCAACACTCAAAAAATGTAAGCACGGTTCATGACTTAATGTGTTTACAAACTAACCCAAAATAAGATGTTTGTAATCGAAACTTTTAGGACACCATTGGAATGCAGGGTTTTTTTTTCTGTTTCATGCGTTTTTCTATGAAAATAAACTGATTTTTTAATTCATATATGATTCTTCTGAATTTCATGCGTTCCAAATAAGCACTACCGGAATCGCGTTCTTTGCCGAGTGTCTAAGACACTCGGCAAAGACTATTTTACACTCGGCAAAGGCTTTGCCGAGTGTAACACTCGGCAAAGAACACTCGGCAAAGATTTCATCGGCAAAGGGTTCTTTGCCGAGTGCTTTTTTTCGGACACTCGGTGTCAAAAAGCACTCGGCAAAGAAAAACACTCGGCAAATTAAGAATCGAAAAAATTTAAAAAAAACAGCAAAACATTTTTAAAATTCTAGGAACAACTCTCCAATCCTACCCTATTACCTTACCTGTTGCCCTATCATTTTTCACTATTATTTTGAATCAAACTTATATGTTTTGTAAATGGTGAGATTCGAACTCGCAACCTCTCTCTCGCGCATACCCTCCTATACCACTACACTACTACACCAATTATGTTTATATTACGATTTCCATTCCCCATGTACTATAACAAATCGAGAGTAATTTGATTATTTAAGGCACTAAATGAGTTCATTTGAAAATGTGACCAACTATAAAGTTGCATAACTTTTTGAGATCTAAAAGTTTTATTTTAATAGTTTCTACATCCGAGACCGTTTATAAAATTTGAATTTTAAATTTAAAAACTTCACACGAAATTTTCAATGATAAGATGATTTCAAATCAAAAAATTGTCAACTACAAAGTTTCATTACATTTCAAAACCTACAACTTTTATTTTAGTGGTTTTTCCATCCGAGACAGTTTGAAAAATTCAAATTTCAAAATTCAAACATAGTTTTGCATAACAAGATGATTTCAAACTAAAACATTGTCAACTACAAAGTTTCATAACTCTTCAATACCTACAACTTTCATGTTGGTGGTTTTTCCTTTCGAAGTCGTTTTCAAAATTCAAATTTTAAATTTTTTAAATTCAGACGTAGTTTTCGTTGACAATATGACTTCAAATGAAAAAGTTGTCAACTATAAACTTCTATAACTTCTCAAGATCTACAAAGTTTATTTTGGTTGTTTGGTAATTTGTTTATCTCAGATGATGGTTCTAACAATATGCACAAATTCTATACGTCTCTCTCGTAGTTTCATAAACTACGAGAGAGATATAGGTTTTATGAACAAATTTATTTTTATTTTGTCATATGAAGAAATGTTCAATATATAAATTGTACATCATGATGAGTTATACAAATTTGTAGTTGAAAACTTTTTCATTTGAATTAATTTACTACTTTAAAATGTGATTTTTAAATTGTCTTTGCCTAGTGTTGAAGAAAAAACACTCGGCAAAGAGCTCTTTGCCGAGTGTTGTATTTGTGACACTCGGCAAAGAGCCCTTTGCCGAGTGTCAAAAAAAGACACTCGGCAAAGAAACTCTTTGCCGAGTGTCAAAAATAAAACACTCGGCAAAGAGCTTCTTCGCCGAGTGTTTTATTTTACCGAGGGTTTTTTGCGTGGCACTCGGCAAAGAGCTCTTTGCCGAGTGCCCGAAATAAAACACTCGGCAAAGAATATGACACTCGGCAAAGAGCCAAATTCCGGTAGTGAAGGCACTGTGTGTTATAGAATGCCTCAAATTGAGTCAAATAGAACACAGAAATGCTTCTGTCCTCCACCTCAAAAAGCGTAAATATTGGCACAAACAAGAGGCACACAAATTTTAAGCGCTGAGGCCCTCCAAGGCACTCATGTGAGATTTGTCAATTTCCAAACCGACAAAGAAAAAAAAACAATAAATTGCATGTACAATAATTATTGTAGAGTAGCATTTAGTATTCAAAGCAAGGAAACGAACAACCTGAGCTCCTGACTGAAATGGCGAAGCACACTGCACACGGTTTCGCGAGCGCGAGCCATGACAAAGCGCACCCAGACACGAACCAGCCGAGCAGAGCACCCTCACTGGCCGGCCGGCGCCTCGTCTGGCGTCTCGCCTGGCAGGCACGCGGGATGGCCTACAATAATCGTGCCCGGCGCCCACAGAACACCACAGCTCCCAGCCCCAGCTCAATCAATGATGCGCCTGCACAGCAAATCTGAGTCCCGCCCCCTCTCTCACACTCCGATTCAGGCTAGTCCGTCCGACACAAGCATTGCACGGGAATGGAAATCAAACAATCATCGTAGTCATACACGACCAAATAAGTACACTGCTATTTATATGTGTGTATATTTGCACGGAAATTTCCTCATCTTATTTGGGTGTGACTAGACAACGCCATGCATGGATGGAGGATCCTCATGAGTAGTAGCTGTGAACCGACGGACTTTGACTCACTGAACACTGTACTCTCACCGCACCGGGGTCGGTCTCTGTTCTTTTTTTGTTGTAGATATACAAATCGAAAGGAAATGGAAGAAGAAGAATAAGAAGAAGAAGAGGAGGGATAGGAAATGGAAGAAGAAGAAGAAGAGGAGGAGGGATAGGGGAAAAGAAATGGAAAGAATCCATGGACAAGCGATGTACCGTCTGAGGTCGTCTGATCGATCAACCGTCACGCACCGAATAGGCTTCAGAAGAGCTCCCAGTCGAACCGCGGGATCGAGGAGGCGACGGCCGGCGAGGTGGTGGTCACGGCGGCCGAGGACGTGGACGGCACCGACGACAGCAGGTCGAACGACTCCCAGCTCTGCGCGGGCGGCGCCGGGGAAGGCTGCTGGAAGTTCCGCCTCTGCGACACGGGCGGCGGGCGGTGCGGCGCGCGGGCCTTGGCGTGGCCGTCCACGTCCATGCTGCCGTTGGCCTTGGCAGACGCCGCCGCGTTCTTCGCGCGGATGGCGTCCAGCGTCTCCACGTGCTTCTGCACCCGCTTCTCCTGCACAACACAACCATCGGTTGGGCGTTGCGTTGCATTGAGCTCTCTCTCGCCTCTCGGCCGGCGCGCGCGAATCCGTCCAAGAAATTTAGCCTACGGGCTATGACGTACGCACTGACTGACTTGACCGACCGACTGACCTGCATTCGCCGCTGCACCTTGACCTCGCCCTCGGCGGCGACGGAGTCCAGCTTGACCAGCTCGTTCATGAGCGCTTCGGTGAGGGCGACCACGTCGGCGTCCGCTACCTTGCCGCCCTTGCTGACGATGATAGTCTCCAGCGCCGACACCTGCACCGCGCACGTTGAACAGCCAAATTCAGCACCCGTGAGGGCGGCCGTGACCACCGTGAGCTACAAAGAACTAGATCGATCCCTTCCTTGCCTTGGTGGCGAGCTTGTCGACGTCGAGGCTGATGCGGGAGATGGACTTGGCGGCCCGCTCCGCCTTGTCGGCGCGCCGCTGCTCGAGGAGGCGCCTGGCCTGCGCGGCGGGGTCCTCGAGCAGCACCATCTTGGAGTGGTCCTTGACGCCGGCCATGTCCAGGAACGCCTTGGAGTCCCGCTCCTTGTCCTTGTATACCAGCTTCTGGTCCTCGGGGTGCAGCCCCGTCCGCACCGACAGCATCTTCTTCAGCTCACCTGCAGGATGAGGAGGAGCGCCACCGCCATCTCGGTCAGAAGCAGGAACAGGAGCAGCTCGTGGGATCGCCGGACGGGACCGGTGCATTCTGCTGGTACTGTATTTACCGAAGGATGCCTGCGAGTTGATGTAGATCTCGTGGTAGACGCCGTTGAACTTGACCTTGACGCGGATGGTAGGGACGGGCGCCCCGGCGGGGGCGTCGGCGTCGGGGCTCCGTCTCTGCACCAGCATCCCGCCCGGACGCACCTCCCACTCGTCCTCCTTCACCGCCGCCGCCGATGCAGCAGCAGCAGGAGGAGGAGGAGAGCTCTCCCTCATCGCGTCGGTGAATGTACATTTGGGCCTGGCGCGCATCATTTTCTCATGGTACGTGCAGTGCACACGCACCCCCGCGCGCACCAAGCGAGGGAGAGACAGAGAGAATCAAACCAACCGCTCCTCCCGCACTCACGCCAGCAAAAGCAACCAAGAAACGGGCAAGCCGCAAGCAGAGTCAGCTCTGCTCGGCTGTCCCCGGAGCGATCTCTGCGGGTGGACAAGGACGGCGGCGCCGGATCTGGGGAAGACGGGGGCGCACGGTTTGCAGCTGCAGCTAGCGCAGGTGTCTCCTCTCGGGCCTCGGCGTCAACTGAGGAAATCAGGATCGGGGCCGGGGCAGCACAGCAGGCAGAGAGGTAGGGGGGGTACGAGCTGAGCTAGCCAAGGTGTTGGGGGGGTGACTGGGTGAGGAAGAGGGACAGAGAGCGAGAGTACGAGACGACGAAAAAGGAGGGAGGGAAAAAAACAGCGCGTACAACTCAGGGACAGGGCAGCGGAATATCTTATTATACCGATAAAAAAAACGCGGCATGCGAGGAGGTGATGCCACGCCATGAAACCAGGCTTGCCTAGCTCCAGTCCGGTTCGTTTCTTGCCGTGAGGTTTTTTTGACCGTGGGCAGGAGGTGGTGGAACTGTGGAAGCGGGTGGGGTGGGTACTGCTGGTGCTGGGCAGGCAGGCAGGAGCAGATGCGCTTGCTTGGGAGAACGGCCTTGCTGCCGGTGGCGGCCGGCGGGCGGGCGGCAAACCGAACCTGCCTGCCACACATACCGCACGCCGTTGGGGATCGACGACCGCCACGATCCCTTTCTTCAGTGCCCAGTGCTGTGGCGGTGCTTTCATTCGGCGAGCCAAAAAAAAGAGGCACGTCTGCCACAAAAGGCTAGAGCTGCTAGCTGTTGATGGTACTGGTGCCTTCGACTCCAAGTGCCCGTTGTGTTCTTCGGATCGCATCCGATCGGAGGAGTGATAATTGGAAGGCACACGATCGACAGACAAGCCAGCGACCTCGGCAGCAGCAGCAGCAGCAGGCATCACCGCATCATGCATGTCAGCACGAATCACCGAGAGAGTTTCATGCATGGCAGGCACCATGAGATGTACTGGCTTCAGGTATAGCAGAGTACAGTTTCTTTTCTAGTTGTCGTATCGTATGATAGAAGAGCGGCAGCTTGACTCTAATGACGCTGATATATCTACACTCTAAAAATGAACATAGTTGTACCGTGAATCTAATCCTATTAACAAAACTAGAATACCAAAAAAAATCGATACTGAGACCTCTGTCTCGGCACCCACCCACCCAGTACCACGACTGCATCTGAATCTGAATAGAAGTCCGGCCGAGCCTACGACGAAGCTAGGAGGCAGGAGCGAAAGTAGACATTCAACTTGTTAGAACAAATTTGATATTCTGAAATAGATATGCATGGAATTTGTTGCTATTCTTTTCCTATACTGTCAAGCACATTGCTCCAGTATTTTATTTATGGCATAAAATCATTTTATGCAGTATTTGCTCCCTACAACGAAAAACGTGTAAAAGCTTCTGGATTTGAATCCGTATGCGAATTTTATATGTGCCATTTGAAAAGATATATATGATAAATGCGATGTTTCCTTTTTATGAATCTTTTTTTTAGGTGAAGGTACTGTAGGGAGGACCTACAGTAATTTTATTAACTCAAAAGATAACTAGTGTCAAGAAAAGAAAAGGAAAATTACATGGGAAGGGAAGGATAAAAGGAAGGGGAAGGATTACAGATCAAAAGTTTGCAACCAGATATTAATTTCCTCTCTAAGAGAAGGCTTGACTCGATGACACAGCAGAAAAAAAAATCTTTCTTAAACATTGCCTTGCACTCATTAACTGTGGGAGGAATCTCATTGAAAATCCAATTGTTTCTGCTCCTCCAAATGCACCACGTCAGAATGACGATACATTCTAATCTCCATGGGACTTGTAATCTCCTTCGAATCCTCATTAAGGTATGCAGAAGATCCGTTGTACGCGGCGGGCGGATGTCCAAAAATAACCAACATCTCCGAGCAAAGTTATATCTGAAAAAGAGATGAATAACCGTCTCTTCTAACTGGAGAATACAGTTTTCGCAAGTAAAAGAATCCAAAGACATTGAGATTTTAACACATGAGTAATTTTTTTTTGAATCTTTCTATAATAATCTTTATATAATTTTTTTTTTTGTATAATGCTAAAAACAACGAATATAAATTTGTATAATAATTTGTGTATCTTGATTGTTCGTAACCAAAAAAAAAATGAAAGAGAGGCGAGATCGAGACCAAACTCTCCTCACCTGCCCCACGGCTGTAAAAATCGCCAAGGCGCAAATGGTAGCATAGCATGAGCTGCCGTCACTCCCTCACTTTTGCTAGAAGAGGTCTGGGCAGTAAAAAAAAAAAACAGGAATTTTCTGGCCTTGCACTTGCGGTTTGGCCCTGGACTGCAGCAGCATGGCAGCTGCGAGTAGTGTCGGCTTGGCATGCCATGCCAGTTGGTTGTTGACTCGTCTCGTCGTTTGCAGCCACCGCGTCCGTGGGGCATGCAAGTTGCTGGCGCTAGATGCTTATAAGTACTTACTATAACAGTCCTAGCCGTTGTGCCTACAGCCTACTCCTCAGTCTTCGCGACCTGTACTGTACGTAATTAATAAGCTGAGATCACACACAAATTAAGACGACACTGCTAGGTTTCCTGACATGCCCAAAAAACAAACAAAAGCTATATAAAAAGCGCAAGAACATCCCTCGTACGTACGTACGTGGGCCTTTTTTTTAATTAGGAAAAAAAGCGCGCGAGCAAATAGCATCGTACCTGCACATTTGTTAAAGGACAAAATGCGGCGACAAGAAATAAAAAAGTAATAAGGCCCATTCTTGCAAGCTAGGCCCAATTAAATTAGTACGGTGAAACCAACAAAAGCATGTGCAAAGATGCATGATGGATATCGTACAGGATCAGAAGATGCAATCGCATAGATGTTCCGGTTCAAAGATAGACTAGAATCTAGTCTGGTTCTAAATTCCACACTGTATTTGTCTAGGACTCGCAATTGGCTCCAACGACATACGAACGTGTGAGAGGGACTGTTACTATCGGCGACGATTGTTTTGAAACACCTCTGTGCTTTTACATAACCTTCTGCGGCCGTACGTATCCCTGTCTCTACTCGTTTGCTGGTAAGCAAAGCACATCCATACAATACAAGACTATTAAGCAGGGGCACACAGATCATACCTGTCGACATTGAAAATCAAGCCCTCCCTCCCACCCCATCGCCATTAGCACTGATCTGGACATATACGTGTCGTCGTTCAGTGTGTGAGGGCCAGATCAAGGCTCAGGGCTGAGGCAACGACATAACTTGAGAAGATCTCGAGTTCGGCATCGAGGTCGTTTCGTCGGAGGAACAATCTTTACGGTACGTAGGTCTCATGCCTGATGTGGTACCGAGATGTAAGCAGGAGGCGAGTTCGGATGCACTGGCCAAGTGTGGACTGTGTGGAGCGTATTATATAACATGTTGGGTCGTGTGTGGGCCGTCGTGTGGGCGTGGCATGTGGAGAGGTTAAAAGCTGTAATCACCAGATGATCGGGGCATCGAACATTAGAGAAATAGATGCTGATATTTCTGTTGTGGCCCTACCAATGGATGAGAAATGTACAACTGCATTTTGGACTCATGAAAATCTATGAAGAAGGGAGGATCATTGAGTTTGCTAAGAAACCGAAAGGAGAGCAGTTGAAAGAAATGATAGTTGATACCACCATACTTGGCCTTGATGACGTGAGGGCAAAGACAATGCTTTATATTGCTAGCATGGATATTTATGTTTTTAGCCAAGATGTAATGCTTCAGCTCCTCCGTGAACAATTTCCTCGAGCCAATGACTTTGGAAGTGAGGTTATTCCAGGTGCAACCAGCATTGGAAAGAGGGTTCACGCTTATCTGTATGATGGTTACTTGGAAGATATCGGTACCATTAACACATTTTATGATGCAAACTTGATTATACTGCACAAAAAGTGTTGGACTGCTCAGCTCAGCAACCTTTGGATGGGTAATGGATGTTATGTGTATGGGGAGCTCTGTTTTCTCTAGAAGCCTCCATGGCCAGGTTTCATTTGTGTCCAAGAGCGTGTGCTGTTGCAGTTTGATGCATTGGACATATCGGCTCCTCAAGCGTCGGAAATAAATTCTTCATATGTGATTATTGAAATGGAATTAGGCTTACACCTAATTCATAATTGATTTTGGTGGTTGAATTGCCCAACACAAATAATTGGACTAACTAATTTGCTCTAGTCTATAAGTTTTACAGGTGCCAAAGGTTCACAATAAGTCAATAAAAGGACCAAGAATGGGTTCAAACAAAGAGAGCAAGGGACAACCGAAGGCTGCCCTGGTATGGCGCACCGGACTGTCCGGTGCACCACCGGACAGTGTCCGATGCACCAGGGAACTACAAACTGAACTCTTCACCTTCGGGAATTCTCAGAGGCGCTTCGCTATAATTCACCGGACTGTCCGGTGAACCACTGGACAGTGTCCGGTGCCACACAGGAGAGTGACTCTGAACTCGCCAGCTTCGGGAATCCGCTTCGCTATAATTCACCGAACTGTCCGGTGAGTCACCGGACAGTGTCCGGTGCACACCGGACTATCCGGTGTGACAGCGAAGCAACGGCTACTTCGCGCGCAACGGTCGACTACAACGCATTAAATGCGCGCCTGCGCGCGCAGAGGAGCAGAGCACGCGCGGGTGGCACACCGGACAGCCTACAGGGCCTGTCCGGTGCGCCACCGGACAGCCAGGCGGGCCCACAAGACAGAGCTCCAACGGTCGGAACCCAACGGCCAGGTGACGTGGCTGGCGCACCGGATAGTGTCCGGTGGCGCACCGGACTGTCCGGTGCGCCATGCGACAGACAGCCTCCCAACGGCTACTTTTGGTGGTTGGGGTTATAAATACCCCCAACCACCCCACATTCAAGTAATCCAAGTTTTCCAACTTCCAACTACTTACAAGAGCTCTAGCATTCAATTCCAGACACACCAAAGAGATCAAATCCTCTCCTAATTCCACTCAAAGCTTTAGTGATTAGAGAGAGTGATTGTTGTGTTCATTTGAGCTCTTGCGCTTGGATTGCTTCTTTTTCTCATTCTTTCTTGCGATCATCTCAATTGTAATAAAGGCAAGAGACACCAATTGTGTGGTGGTCCTTGCGGGGAAGTTTGGTTCCCGTTTGATTGAGAAGAGAAGCTCACTCGGTCGGAGGGACCGTTTGAGAGAGGGAAAGGGTTGAAAGAGACCCGGTCTTTGTGACCACCTCAACGGGGAGTAGGTTTGAGAGAACCGAACCTCGGTAAAACAAATCCTTGTGTCTCACTTCTTATTCGCTTGCGATTTGTTTTTACGCCCTCTCTCGGACCCGGATTATATTTCTAACGCTAACCCGGCTTGTAGTTGTGATTAACTTTGTAAATTTCAGTTTCGTCCTATTCACCCCCCTCTAGGCGACTTTCAATTGGTATCAGAGCCCGGTGCTTCATTAGAGCCTAACCGCTCGAAGTGATGTCGGGAGATCACGCAAAGAAGGAGATGGAGACCGGCGACAAGCCCACTACAAGTCATGGGAAGACTTCATCGGAAGAGTCCTGCAACAAGGGGAAGGGGAAGGAAAAGAAATCCTCTTCCCACAAGTCGCATCGGAGTGGTGACAAAAAGAAGAAGATGAGGAAGGTGGTCTACTACGAGACCGACACTTCATCACCATCGACCTCCGGCTCCGATGCGCCGTCCGTTACTTCTAAGCGCCATGAGCGTAAGAAGTATAGTAAGATTCCCCTACGCTACCCCCGTATTTCAAAGCGTACTCCTTTGCTCTCCGTTCCATTAGGCAAACCACCGGTTTTTTACGGTGAAGATTATAATATGTGGAGTGATAAAACAAGGCATCATCTAACCTCACTCCACACAAGCATTTGGAATGTTGTTGAGTTTGGTGTACAGGTACCATCCGTAGGGGATGAAGACTCCGACTCCGACGAGGTGGCCCAAATCCACCACTTTAACTCCCAAGCCACCACTATACTCCTCGCCTCTCTAAGTCGAGAGGAGTATAATAAGGTGCAAGGGTTAAAGAGTGCGAAGGAAATTTAGGACGTACTCAAGACCGCGCACGAAGGAGACGAAGTGACCAAAATCACCAAGTGGGAGACGATCGAGGGGGAGCTCGGTCGGTTCCGACTCAACCAAGGCGAGGACCCTCAAGCCATGTACAACCGCTTGAAGACCTTGGTGAACCAAGTGCGCAACCTCGGGAGCACAAAATGGGATAACCATGAGATGGTCAAGGTTATTCTAAGATCCCTTGTATTTCTTAATCCTACACAAGTTCAATTAATTCGAGGTAATCCTAGATATACTCAAATGACCCCCGAGGAAGTGATAGGTAATTTTGTGAGCTTTGAGTTGATGATCAAAGGCTCAAAGAAGATCATCGAGCTAGATGGCCCCTCCGCGCCCGAAGCACAACCGGTTGCATTCAAGGCGATGGAAGAGAAGAAGAAAGAGTCTACATCAAGTAGACAACCAATCGACGCCTCTAAGCTCGACAATGAGGAGATGGCGCTCATCATCAAGAGCTTCCGCCAAATCCTCAAGCAAAGGAGGGGGAAGGATTACAAGTCCCGCTCCAAGAAGGTTTGCTACAAGTGTGGTAAGCCCGGTCACTTTATTGCCAAATGTCCTATTTCTAGTGACAGTGACAGGGGCGACGACAAGAAGGGGAGAAGAAAGGAGAAGAAGAGATATCACAAGAAGAAGGGCGGCGATGCCCATGTGTGCCGCGAGTGGGACTCTGACGAGAGCTCCACCGACTCCTGCTCCGACGAGGACGCCGCCAACATCGCCTTCAACAAGGGACTTCTCTTCCCCAACGTCGGCCACAAGTGCCTCATGGCAAATTACGGCAAAAAGAAGAAGGTTAAATCCAAATTCTCCACTAAATATGAGTCCTCTAGTGATGATAATGCTAGTGATGAGGAGGATAATTTGCGTACCCTTTTTGCCAACCTAAACATGCAACAAAAAGAAAAATTAAATGAATTAATTAGTGCCATCCATGAAAAGGATGAACTCTTGGACTCCCAAGAGGACTTCCTAATCAAGGAAAATAAAAAGCATGTTAAGGTTAAAGATGCTTATGCTCTGGAAGTTGAAAAATGTGAAAAATTAACTAGTGATCTAAGCACATGCCATGATTTGATTGCCAACCTTAGAAATGAAAATGCTAAATTAATTACTAAGGTTGATTCTAATGTTTGTGATGATTCAATTTCCAATCTTAGAGATGATAATGCTAATTTACTTGCTAAGATTGAAAAATTGAATGATTTTTTTGCTAGCCTTAGAAATGAAAATGAAAATTAATTGCTAAGGTTAAAGATTTTGATGTTTGCAATGTCACTATTTCTAACCTTAGAAGTGAAAATGATATATTACATGCTAAGGTTGTGGAATTAAAATCTTGCAAACCCTCTACATCTACCGTTGAGCATGTTTCTATTTGCACTAGATGTAGAGATGTTGATATTGATGCTATTCATGATCATATGGCCTTAATTAAACAACAAAATGATCATATAGCAAAATTAGATGCTAAAATTGCCGAGCATGAACTTGAAAATGAAAAATTTAAATTTGCTCGTAGTATGCTTTATTGTGGAAGATGCCCTGGCATCAAGGATGACATTGGCTTCCAAAAGAGAGACAATGTCAAACTTAATGCCCCTCCTAAGAAATTATCAAACTTTGTTAAGGGCAAGGCTCCCATGCCTCAGGATAACGAGGGTTACATTTTGTACCCTGCCGGCTATCCCGAGCATAAAATTAGGAGAATTCATTCTAGGAAGTCTCACTCTGGCCCTAATCATGCTTTCATGTATAAGGGTGAGACATCTAGCTCTAGGCAACCAACCCGTGCTAAGTTGCCTAAAAGGAAAACTCCTACTGCATCAAATGATTATAGCATTTCATTTAAAACTTTTGATGCTTCTTATGTTTTAACTAACAAATCCGGCAAGGTAGTTGTCAAGCTTGTTGGGGGCAAACACAAGGGCTCCAAGACTTGTGTTTGGGTACCCAAAGTTCTTGTGTCTAATGCCAAAGGACCCAAAACCGTTTGGGTACCTAAAGTCAAGAACTAAATTTGTTTTGTAGGTTTATGCATCCGGGGGCTCAAGTTGGATCATCGATAGCGGGTGCACAAACCACATGACAGGGGAGAAGAAGATGTTCTCCTCCTATGAGAAAAACCAAGATCCCCAACGAGCTATCACATTCGGGGATGGAAATCAAGCTTTGGTCAAAGGTTTGGGTAAAATTGCTATTTCACCTGACCATTCCATTTCAAATGTTTTTCTTGTAGATTTTTTAGATTACAATTTGCTTTCCGTATCTCAATTATGTCAAATGGGCTACAACTGTCTATTTACTGATGTAGGTGTCATTGTCTTTAGAAGGAGTGATGATTCAATAGCATTTAAGGGAGTGTTAGAGGGTCAGCTATACTTGGTAGATTTTGATAGAGCTGAACTCGACACTTGCTTAATTGCTAAGACTAACATGGGTTGGCTCTGGCACCGCCGACTAGCCCATGTTGGAATGAAGAATCTTCATAAGCTTCTAAAGGGAGAGAACATTTTAGGATTAACAAATGTTCATTTTGAGAAAGACAGGATTTGTAGCGCATGCCAAGTAGGGAAGCAAGTTGGTGTTCATCATCCGCATAAGAACATCATGACGACTGACAGGCCACTGGAGCTCCTACACATGGATCTATTCGGCCCGATGGCTTACATAAGCATTGGCGGGAGTGAAAGGGAATTAGGCTTACACCTATTTCCTAAACTAATTTTGGTGGTTTAATTGCCCAACACAAATAATTGGACTAACTAGTTTGCCCAAGTTTATAAGTTCTACAGGTACCAAAGGTTCACAATAAGCCAATAAAAAGACCAAAAAAAGGGTTTAACAAAAGGAGCAAGGGATAACCGAAGGTAGCCCTGGTCTGGCGCACCGGACTATCCGGTGCACCAGGGGACTCCAACCAAAACTTCGCACCTTCACGAAAACGCAGAGCCGCCGCGCTATAATTCACCGGACTGTCCGGTGTACACTGGACAGTGTCCGGTGCTCCAAGGAGAAGCGACTCTGAACTCGCCAACTTCGGGAATCCACAATGGCTAGTCCGCTATAATTCACCGGACATGTCCGGTGTCTCCGGTGTACACCGGACTGTCCGGTGTAACAGCGGAGCAACGGCTACTTCGGCGCCAACGGTCACCTGCAGCGGCATTAATTGCGCGCCAAAGCGCGCAGAAGTCAGGCACGCGTGACATGGCGCACCGGACACTCTACAGTACATGTCCGCCAAAGCTAGGAACTGAGACTGACGCAGGAGCAGGAGGGGTAAACCTAGCTGATATATTAGCAGAAATTCACAAATACTAATATAAAGCATTCCAGAATAATTGACATACCATCAAACCCAATAATTTGCACAAGGGAATGGTTGCCAACAGATTTAGATTCTCAAATGTATTGTCATATGTTGAATCAAAACATTTGGAATGAAAATATAGAAACCAGAATATAGTATCTTCCCCATATTCCCACTGGTCTAGCTCATTGGTGATTTTTTTTGTCTCGGTTACTACTGACTGCAACCTCTACTCCATGGAGCAAATCTATAACACATATTTCAAGTAATCGTGTTTTCTTTCCGAATTCCACAGACTAACTACTATAGTATGTTATACTTATACATAAAGAATATAGCAAATATTATCAAAGATAAGCACTTTAATTCCATCATGATTGCACTTCTCGTGGAAATCAATCATAATTACGCTAAAAATAAGCAGATGTCACAGATGATTACAGATGCACGCACTGGAATAGGTAGTTAAAATAGCTTTCTTCTCCATGTTAAGTAATATAATAACTCATAAAAACATATGTCATAAAACATGCAGCAGTGAGACCATGGCAGCATCTCCTTTGAAGGCAGTCACATGGAAGGTTAAAAAGCAATGAAGACCTAACAGGGATAGCGATTTCATAGAACCATCTAACATAGTACAGACTAATTTAAACCACTAATGAACCAAAAGACTTGTGTTACGTTTGTTTCCAAGCTCTAAGTCCAAAAGTGGAAAACTGTGAAAACCCACAGTTGTCTCCACCTGAGTAAAACCAGTGGAAGAAGCTCCAAAAGAAGCTGATTGCAAAGTATTTTGTGAACCCATTCACTTGCTGCCTATTTTGAACATACACAAAAACTATTCAATAGATTGAAATTTTATCTGAATCTGCAGGTTGAGTTATGCGAGAGAACGACATACTTTGCCGTTGCATCTCCATGAGTTGTGTGGAATCCATTTATAAGAACAGATGTTGCAGTACCACTTGGGTAAGTTAATTTGTAGTCAATTATCATGATCTGAAATGGTACAACGTCAGTAGCAGATTTCCACCATCCACTTACACCAAACAGCCTAACAAATTCTAGAAGTTCTTGAAATAGAATGCGTAAATTCAAGGCGCTCAGATTTTAAAAATCGATTTTCACTGGCGGTCGGCGTAATAAAACCGCCAGTGAAAATCGATTTTCACTGGCGGTCGACGTAATAAAACCGCCAGTGCAAATCGTTTCCAGGAAACATAAAACATATTTTAAAAATAGTTAAAAAATTTATTTTTATCAGGGGGGCCCCAGCCCACCCCACCTTAGGATCATCCTCGTGCCACGAATCATCTTCATCAGAACTCGAGCAAGATTCGCTCTCGTCTTCTTCAACTTCAACTATGTTGTTTCCAGCCGGTTGTCCTTGCTCCTTTTCAGGGATTGTGTTTTTAGTCCGCACAAATCCTAACAATGGCTGGTCATAAAGCTTATCTGCGGTTGGCTCATAGCCAGAGGATGAACGTTGCATTATTGTCATGTTGACAATATCTGCCTCACACTGCTTCACGTAGTCCAACGTCTATGCAAAGGAACATTACATTAGTATTACTCATGGTATTTGACACAATAAAAAGAACAAAATAAAATACACATCGTTGAAACTAGTGTGAGATAACTGGGACAAATCATGCCCTATGCACTGCAGCCAAAACATAGTAAGTGCAAGTGAGCTCTATCAGCAGGATGCTATTAAGATGTTAATGATTGAATGAACATTCATGGTATTGACAAGCGAGCAGATGACAATATTAAACTAATCTTACCTGCACCATGACTGTTGGAGTAATTTCATCATCATTTGGAACCGCACCACCGTTTTCCAAAATCTTTTGCTGAGCCTGTGATTAAAATACAATATTGTTAATCAACCAGATTTGAGCCTGTAATGCAGCAAGAACAATGGTAGCTTTTACAAAGTGGTCATTACAATGAACTTGTGGCATACTTAGAGCTAGTTTGGGAGCCAGAAAACCGGAGGGGGTTGGAGGGGCTAAAATTCTTCTTATTTATTTTTTAATAAGGGGATTTTAGCCCCTTCAATCCCCTCCGATTTTTTGGCTCCCAAACTAGCCCTTAAAGACAAAAGTACCTTTTCCAGGTAATCATCAACATCTTCATCAGAAATGCTTTGATCAATAACAAAATTAAACAAATTGGTTACTATCATGACAGGAACACCTCGTTTTTTAAAGAAGTCCTGCAAAGTATTGAACATATTGGTCACAGAAATTTATGAGTATATATGCGAAGGTTCAACTTTCACTTACAGAAACATGCAAGCAATCTTCCTTGAGAAAGTCCAAAGCTGAAGGGTGATCAAGATCGACGGATTGTGAAACATCAATAATATACAAGTGACCCTAGGCAATAGGTACATCAGGATAGAGATAAGGAACAGTAAACTTGAAAACTACAATATGTTTGGAAAAGGTATATTTAATAGGAGGTTCAGTACCTCAAAATATAGAATATTGTATTCACTCAAATCACCATGGACCAGTTTGCACGTTTGGTAAAGAGTCCGCATTGTTGTAATTATCTGAAAAGGTGTCGTAAGTAGTATGAGAAAACTGAAAACAATACATACAATGAAATCCAACAGTAAAATAAATACCAATTGTAAATAGATAATGTTATGCACACATATCGGCAAAGGAATACAAGAGATAACTTGTTGCGGAGGATCACCTCTAAAACTTCTAAAAATGGTTCTTATAAGTGAGCAGTAACATCACATAAACTTTGCATGGCAACTGGTGAAAAAATGTAAGTTGCCATTACAAATCGGTCTGAGCTACAACTGCCCCGAACAAAGTTTTATCTACATAAATCCAACTATTTTTCAAATCCATAAAAACAACAACCACACTTGTTTTAGTGTACTCTTCTGCAATTTTCCTAACGTGCACCAATCAATAATCAATAAGGGCCAGGAATAAGTGAGAAAATGGTGAAGCACAAGGTTGTTTGCACCGTCATCAATCAAATTCCGAATCAACAAGCAATATTCAAGACTAATATTATGGTCAGTATGCTAAGGTACAGGTCTAGAGGAAAGTGTTTTGTTTTCAAATTTAAAACATGCAAGTGGATTATCAATAGTTCAATACTATATATAACAGTTTGAGATCTTTCCTTAGGTTCCCTAATGTTACTCTTCTGATAGAAATTCGCAGCTCTTCTTTTTGTTCTTATGCTTTATATCAAAGAGATATGCGGAAATACAGCAAACTCCCTACAAGTTATATTGGGTCCCTGATCAGACATGCATGGCACAAAAATCGATCCAGCAATTGCAAGGTCATGTGCTTTCTAACATAACATGTACCTCAAAGTAACTTTCATGCAACTTGTCATCTGACAAAGCAGCGTCCTTGAGACGAGGAGCAGCCCAGCCTCCTTTCCCTATAAAAAATCAACTTATTAGGGTGCATTTAACAATACAATTATCTTGTAAAGCAAGCAAACTTAGCTTGTTGCCAGATTAAACATTAGTAAGAAGACAAGTATCTGGTACTGGTAGGCAAAAACTAATACAAAATTTACCTATGAATTCCATCACCAGTACATGAAGCCTTAGGAGTAATGGTGCAGGGCATCGGATTCCAGCTGCCCTCACTCTGTAACAAGGGTAGCAAAGAAATAAGCATATCCAAATATCAGAGCTAATGCATTTCCTATTTGCATGACTAGCAGGGGATTCAATGAATTGATAAGGTCATTCTTTGATCTTAAGTTAAAAGAACCCCACCGTAGAAGATTTCTCATTTCCTTTTCAGCCCAGGTCTTAACCATTTTCCGAGGATTATGCTTGCAGTAACCATGTCTAAAACAATAATCTCCTTGGACATATCGGTCTCTATCCCTGCAATAATAAAATCACAGTTTCTTAACAAGCACATGTTTTGAGATCAAATAATTTATACGAGCACCAAAAGGAAATAGCATAACCACATGATCAGGATTCAACAAGTATCGATAGTTAGAAACAACCATTGAATTGTAATCTTACTTAAAAACAAGGACAAAGGTTTTGTAGACTTTAATTGCAAGCTCCTGGCCATCCGTCTTTGTTGCGTGATAGACATTTGCCTGCCAATAGATAAGATTAATTTGACCATGTTCATAATTATACTTAATTAGGAAAATAAAGATCTCTAACTAGCAGGTCAAGAAGCATCTCAAACTCAGTCTCAATCTTCTATCTACAGAAAGAGCTGTGTATCTATTATGTTTCTTGATACACAATATAAGAAGTCATTCCAATATGCACTATAATATTGTATCTTAAAGCTACCTCTTTCCCTGTAGAAATGCAGCCATTTATGTTATTAAAGACACCACGGTTTAACATCTTGAATAAAACCATGCGTGTTCTTGGGTCAATAGCCTGCATATTCAAACAAAAAACATTCAGTGTTCAGAAAATGGTTCAATTGAAATAACCTTCATTAGATTTCGGTAAGGCAACTCACCTATTTTTAAGACAAGGCTACTAAGACATTTAAATAAAGGAAGAAACTTCTGACTCCCAATTGTATGTATACAGCAAGCCATGGATAGTAAAAACAAAGGAAATTAGGTCGGATGAAAATTTGCATCAATGAATAATTATAATATCCAGCTAGAGAAGTTCTGCTCATTTTAGTAATGCATTCGACCCTTGGGCCATTTAGATCAAATACTAAGGCATCATTCGGTTGTGCCCAACCAGACCAGGTTGAGCCTGGAATGGGAACCAATCCAGGTTAAAATCCAGGATCCTAATTTTTTGTGTTTTTTTAAGCCCATTGGAATCCTAGCCCATGGGGTTGGAAAATTTTTTGACTTGAGGAGGTCCTAGATCGGACCCAAGAGTCAAATGGTTTGGAAAAAAAACCAAAACGAGCGAGCGACGGACGGCAGCACAAGCGATACGGGTTTGGAAAAAAACCCGAAACGAACGAGCAATGGACGGCGGCACAAGCGAGACGCTGGCAACCTCTACTCCGGCAAGCTTCTCTCCGGTTGGGTAGATCTGCTCTCCACCACTCTCTCGCTGTCTGTGTTGCTTCAAAGAGGTCGAAGTGGGTAGATTCGTTCGGTATCTTCACCAGGAGGGAGAAGTGGGTAGATTCGTTTGGTATCTTCACCGGGAGGGAGAAGTGGGTAGATCCGGCCATACACGAAGATGTGCTTGCCAACAGGGAGGCCGAGTGACGGCAGCGCGTAGTGGAACAGGTGGATGTCGCCGGAACAAACATAGCGGAACATTTTATGCTTAAATTTTGTTGATTTTATTGGCTTTTGTTGGTATTTAAGTTTGGGATTTAATCCACATGGAATAAACAAACAAACATAGTTGTTTGGGTTTTGGGATATAATCCATATGGCATAAACGAACAAACATTGGTTGATTGGGTTTTGCGATTTAATCCCACAAGGGATTGGGTGAAAGGCTTGGATTCACCCAATCCATGTGTGGGGGGGGGGATCAACCTGGGAAAGAATCCCAAAGTGCCGAACAAGGCCTAAAGTGGTTTGGGGTTTTGGAAATGCTGCCAGCAAAGATAGAACATGACTTCATGAGGTTAAATGAGCCAAAACAAATTCATATCATGTACACCATAAATCCAAGTTATGCAATAAATTTTGATTCCTTTCATTGTTGCATAAGACAAACAGGAACCAAGCAGCAGACAGCCACTTAACAGGAAAGTTAGCTAGGTTTAAAAGGGTGGAATAGTACAACAGGATTGTGCAAGTGCACGACAACAACTTCAATTCCAGAATGCACAGGTAAAAAAACACCACAACCCAACTGAGAACATTTTACACCCAACTGAGAACATTTTACATACCTGTTCCACTGTAGCACGATCAGCCTTCTCAGTGTTCCTTATTTTCCCAATAGCTGTGTCCCTTATGCTATCCCTGATTGCAGTTGTGACGGAATTTGACATCGCCACGTTCATCCTACCTTCCCACTCCTGTGGATCATTCCAGACAAGAAACATTCAACACAAACCACATGAACACTCAAATTTGCATTCATTCAATTCGCAAATCTCCCATGAGTTAAAGCGCTTTACTTTTGTTTACCATAAGTGTCCTATCCTTTTAGACATGCTCCAAACTGATACAGTACATACATAGAATCTAAACTTGGAACTGTTAATCTGTTATATAGGTCATCGCGTCTATGTCACGGACACCACATGATTGCTACCATACTTCAGCAAACCCAGCTACTAAGGCCTTGTTTGGAACCGCTAGAGCTAATAGTTAGCCAGCTATCAAATTGTTAGTTGGGTTAAGCTAGCTAACGACATAATTGTTAGCTGTGAGTTAACTAACAATTAGTTAGAGTATTAGCTGGGGTGTTTGAAATATCTACAACTAAAATAGGCCCTAAGTCCGGATGTAAAAGTTGAATACCTCCAAGGGAGTAGCACTAATGTGTGAGGCCAGCTTCTGGGTCCGGTTAGACAACGGCTGGAGCGGGCGAGACAGCACGCCGCCGTGTGCGTTAGGCCTCCGCGCCGCAGCCCCGCCTCCGGAGGCCGAGAAGAAGGCGCCGTGGGGGCGAGCTGAGCCGTCAGGGCCCTCCACGGCGTCGAGCCAGTCCAGAGCTTCGGCGACCTCGGAGTCGGAGGCATCATCGAAGTCAGAGTCGGACCAGTCCTCCTCAGCGTCGGACTTCACGAGGGCCATCGGAGTATAGCTGCAAGAATAAAGGGGCGGGCTTGTCGTGTCACGTTGCCGGCGGTGAGGCCGGGGCGGCGGGCGAGTTGTGGCGGCGGTAGAGAAGGAGAACGGACGAGAGGCAGCCAGGGGCAGGGAAACCCTTGCTTCGAGGACGAGAGGTGAGGGAGGGAACAGGGAGGGGAGGGGAGGGGAGGCGGCGGCGGGGAGAAGAGTGTACTGGCGGCTGGGAGCGAATGGGAGTGTGTGGGAGGTGTGGAGAGGGTAACCTGATTTTGATGGGCTGCCTAGTCTGTTGGGCTGACTTATGGGCTGCTTAGGCTAACTGGACTCCTATTTGCTAGTATAATATGTCTATTTAAGACTATATTTTTATATATTTCATTTTTATGTCTATTTTTATACAATACTAAGGTATCACTTGCTTTACATCTTATCGTTTTAAAAGTAAAAAAGCGTCGGTCGCCTGACCTCGTCTTGCGGCATTAACAAGTACCAGAAAAGGAAGCGCGCTTGGCGGCGCCCTATTCCATTAGCCGCATGCATTAACAAACATAATTTAGTGCGATTCAAAGTCGAGAATATACACAATCACAAAATAGACTGGTTGGGTATCAATGAGAATTTTCCCCATCTACACAAAAAATATGTTGCCACATTACACTGCAAATCCAACAATCACAAGGATATAGGACATGTTTAGTGTCATCATTACAAAAGGGGCAAAGAGGATGCTTGCCGGTGGGGAGCCAGTCCATTTTGCTCGCGTTGCCAAAAACAAAGGCCCAATGATAAAGAGAAATTAACACTTGTCCTATGGACAACAAAAACATGCTCATTTCTTTGATTACGGAAACTAAGACCTAGACTTTGGAACAACCACCGTATGTTTCGTTCTTGCTGTTGAAGATTTCTTTTTGTCCGCTTGGGCTGTTGCAGCGCCAGCATCTGCACTTTGGAACAATGCAAGGAAAAAAATTTAGTTTGATACACAGAATCAGGAAACAAAAACCAGTCAACCCAACACTAAGTAGATATGAATTAGGAACTAATAAAGGTACTTACGATCTACTTTGGTACATTACTCTATATTTTCACATTACCTGCATCAACGTTGTTTGCACCTTCAATCCTGGTCTTGAAAATGTTGTTGCCTTGAGATGCAGAGCTAGGAACTGAGACTGACGCAGGAGCAGGAGGGGTAAACCTAGCTGATATATTAGCAGAAATTCACAAATACTAATATAAAGCATTCCAGAATAATTGACATACCATCAAACCCAATAATTTGCACAAGGGAATGGTTGCCAACAGATTTAGATTCTCAAATATATTGTCATATGTTGAATCAAAACATTTGGAATGAAAATATAGAAACCAGAATATAGTATCTTCCCCATATTCCCACTGGTCTAGCTCATTGGTGATTTTTTTGTCTCGGTTACTACTGACTGCAACCTCTACTCCATGGAGCAAATCTATAACACATATTTCAAGTAATCGTGTTTTCTTTCCGAATTCCACAGACTAACTACTATAGTATGTTATACTTATACATAAAGAATATAGCAAATATTATCAAAGATAAGCACTTTAATTCCATCATGATTGCACTTCTCGTGGAAATCAATCATAATTACGCTAAAAATAAGCAGATGTCACAGATGATTACAGATGCACGCACTGGAATAGGTAGTTAAAATAGCTTTCTTCTCCATGTTAAGTAATATAATAACTCATAAAAACATATGTCATAAAACATGCAGCAGTGAGACCATGGCAGCATCTCCTTTGAAGGCAGTCACATGGAAGGTTAAAAAGCAATGAAGACCTAACAGGGATAGCGATTTCATAGAACCATCTAACATAGTACAGACTAATTTAAACCACTAATGAACCAAAAGACTTGTGTTACGTTTGTTTCCAAGCTCTAAGTCCAAAAGTGGAAAACTGTGAAAACCCACAGTTGTCTCCACCTGAGTAAAACCACTGGAAGAAGCTCCAAAAGAAGCTGATTGCAAAGTATTTTGTGAACCCATTCACTTGCTGCCTATTTTGAACATACACAAAAACTATTCAATAGATTGAAATTTTATCTGAATCTGCAGGTTGAGTTATGCGAGAGAACGACATACTTTGCCGTTGCATCTCCATGAGTTGTGTGGAATCCATTTATAAGAACAGATGTTGCAGTACCACTTGGGTAAGTTAATTTGTAGTCAATTATCATGATCTGAAATGGTACAACGTCAGTAGCAGATTTCCACCATCCACTTACACCAAACAGCCTAACAAATTCTAGAAGTTCTTGAAATAGAATGCGTAAATTCAAGGCGCTCAGATTTTAAAAATCGATTTTCACTGGCGGTCGGCGTAATAAAACCGCCAGTGAAAATCGATTTTCACTGGCAGTCGACGTAATAAAACCGCCAGTGCAAATCGTTTCCGGGAAACATAAAACATATTTTAAAAATAGTTAAAAAATTTATTTTTATCAGGGGGGCCCCAGCCCACCCCACCTTAGGATCATCCTCGTGCCACGAATCATCTTCATCAGAACTCGAGCAAGATTCGCTCTCGTCTTCTTCAACTTCAACTATGTTGTTTCCAGCCGGTTGTCCTTGCTCCTTTTCAGGGATTGTGTTTTTAGTCCGCACAAATCCTAACAATGGCTGGTCATAAAGCTTATCTGCGGTTGGCTCATAGCCAGAGGATGAACGTTGCATTATTGTCATGTTGACAATATCTGCCTCACACTGCTTCACGTAGTCCAACGTCTATGCAAAGGAACATTACATTAGTATTACTCATGGTATTTGACACAATAAAAAGAACAAAATAAAATACACATCGTTGAAACTAGTGTGAGATAACTGGGACAAATCATGCCCTATGCACTGCAGCCAAAACATAGTAAGTGCAAGTGAGCTCTATCAGCAGGATGCTATTAAGATGTTAATGATTGAATGAACATTCATGGTATTGACAAGCGAGCAGATGACAATATTAAACTAATCTTACCTGCACCATGACTGTTGGAGTAATTTCATCATCATTTGGAACCGCACCACCGTTTTCCAAAATCTTTTGCTGAGCCTGTGATTAAAATACAATATTGTTAATCAACCAGATTTGAGCCTGTAATGCAGCAAGAACAATGGTAGCTTTTACAAAGTGGTCATTACAATGAACTTGTGGCATACTTAGAGCTAGTTTGGGAGCCAAAAAACCGGAGGGGGTTGGAGGGGCTAAAATTCTTCTTATTTATTTTTTAATAAGGGGATTTTAGCCCCTTCAATCCCCTCCGATTTTTTGGCTCCCAAACTAGCCCTTAAAGACAAAAGTACCTTTTCCAGGTAATCATCAACATCTTCATCAGAAATGCTTTGATCAATAACAAAATTAAACAAATCGGTTACTATCATGACAGGAACACCTCGTTTTTTAAAGAAGTCCTGCAAAGTATTGAACATATTGGTCACAGAAATTTATGAGTATATATGCGAAGGTTCAACTTTCACTTACAGAAACATGCAAGCAATCTTCCTTGAGAAAGTCCAAAGCTGAAGGGTGATCAAGATCGACGGATTGTGAAACATCAATTATATACAAGTGACCCTAGGCAATAGGTACATCAGGATAGAGATAAGGAACAGTAAACTTGAAAACTACAATATGTTTGGAAAAGGTATATTTAATAGGAGGTTCAGTACCTCAAAATATAGAATATTGTATTCACTCAAATCACCATGGACCAGTTTGCACGTTTGGTAAAGAGTCTGCATTGTTGTAATTATCTGAAAAGGTGCCGTAAGTAGTATGAGAAAACTGAAAACAATACATACAATGAAATCCAACAGTAAAATAAATACCAATTGTAAATAGATAATGTTATGCACACACATCGGCAAAGGAATACAAGAGATAACTTGTTGCGGAGGATCACCTCTAAAACTTCTAAAAATGGTTCTTATAAGTGAGCAGTAACATCACATAAACTTTGCATGGCAACTGGTGAAAAAATGTAAGTTGCCATTACAAATCGGTCTGAGCTACAACTGCCCCGAACAAAGTTTTATCTACATAAATCCAACTATTTTTCAAATCCATAAAAACAACAACCACACATGTTTTAGTGTACTCTTCTGCAATTTTCCTAACGTGCACCAATCAATAATCAATAAGGGCCAGGAATAAGTGAGAAAATGGTGAAGCACAAGGTTGTTTGCACCGTCATCAATCAAATTCCGAATCAACAAGCAATATTCAAGACTAATATTATGGTCAGTATGCTAAGGTACAGGTCTAGAGGAAAATGTTTTGTTTTCAAATTTAAAACATGCAAGTGGATTATCAATAGTTCAATACTATATATAACAGTTTGAGATCTTTCCTTAGGTTCCCTAATGTTACTCTTCTGATAGAAATTCGCAGCTCTTCTTTTTGTTCTTATGCTTTATATCAAAGAGATATGCGGAAATACAGCAAACTCCCTACAAGTTATATTGGGTCCCTGATCAGACATGCATGGCACAAAAATCGATCCAGCAATTGCAAGGTCATGTGCTTTCTAACATAACATGTACCTCAAAGTAACTTTCATGCAACTTGTCATCTGACAAAGCAGCGTCCTTGAGACGAGGAGCAGCCCAGCCTCCTTTCCCTATAAAAAATCAACTTATTAGGGTGCATTTAACAATACAATTATCTTGTAAAGCAAGCAAACTTAGCTTGTTGCCAGATTAAACATTAGTAAGAAGACAAGTATCTGGTACTGGTAGGCAAAAACTAATACAAAATTTACCTATGAATTCCATCACCAGTACATGAAGCCTTAGGAGTAATGGTGCAGGGCATCGGATTCCAGCTGCCCTCACTCTGTAACAAGGGTAGCAAAGAAATAAGCATATCCAAATATCAGAGCTAATGCATTTCCTATTTGCATGACTAGCAGGGGATTCAATGAATTGATAAGGTCATTCTTTGATCTTAAGTTAAAAGAACCCCACCGTAGAAGATTTCTCATTTCCTTTTCAGCCCAGGTCTTAACCATTTTCCGAGGATTATGCTTGCAGTAACCATGTCTAAAACAATAATCTCCTTGGACATATCGGTCTCTATCCCTGCAATAATAAAATCACAGTTTCTTAACAAGCACATGTTTTGAGATCAAATAATTTATACGAGCACCAAAAGGAAATAGCATAACCACATGATCAGGATTCAACAAGTATCGATAGTTAGAAACAACCATTGAATTGTAATCTTACTTAAAAACAAGGACAAAGGTTTTGTAGACTTTAATTGCAAGCTCCTGGCCATCCGTCTTTGTTGCGTGATAGACATTTGCCTGCCAATAGATAAGATTAATTTGACCATGTTCATAATTATACTTAATTAGGAAAATAAAGATCTCTAACTAGCAGGTCAAGAAGCATCTCAAACTCAGTCTCAATCTTCTATCTACAGAAAGAGCTGTGTATCTATTATGTTTCTTGATACACAATATAAGAAGTCATTCCAATATGCACTATAATATTGTATCTTAAAGCTACCTCTTTCCCTGTAGAAATGCAGCCATTTATGTTATTAAAGACACCACGGTTTAACATCTTGAATAAAACCATGCGTGTTCTTGGGTCAATAGCCTGCATATTCAAACAAAAAACATTCAGTGTTCAGAAAATGGTTCAATTGAAATAACCTTCATTAGATTTCGGTAAGGCAACTCACCTATTTTTAAGACAAGGCTACTAAGACATTTAAATAAAGGAAGAAACTTCTGACTCCCAACTGTATGTATACAACAAGCCATGGATAGTAAAAACAAAGGAAATTAGGTCGGATGAAAATTTGCATCAATGAATAATTATAATATCCAGCTAGAGAAGTTCTGCTCATTTTTGTAATGCATTCGACCCTTGGGCCATTTGGATCAAATACTAAGGCATCATTCGGTTGTGCCCAACTAGACCAGGTTGAGCCTGGAATGGGAACCAATCCAGGTTAAAATCCAGGATCCTAATTTTTTGTGTTTTTTAAGCCCATTGGAATCCTAGCCCATGGGGTTGGAAAATTTTTTGACTTGAGGAGGTCCTAGATCGGACCCAAGAGTCAAATGGTTTGGAAAAAAAAACCGAAACGAGCGAGCGACGGACGGCAGCACAAGCGATACGGGTTTGGAAAAAAACCCGAAACGAACGAGCAATGGACGGCGGCACAAGCGAGACGCTGGCAACCTCTACTCCGGCAAGCTTCTCTCCGGTTGGGTAGATCTGCTCTCCACCACTCTCTCGCTGTCTGTGTTGCTTCAAAGAGGTCGAAGTGGGTAGATTCGTTCGGTATCTTCACCAGGAGGGAGAGATTCGTTTGGTATCTTCATCGGGAGGGAGAAGTGGGTAGATCCGGCCATACACGAAGATGTGCTTGCCAACAGGGAGGCCGAGTGACGGCAGCGCGTAGTGGAACAGGTGGATGTCGCCGGAACAAACATAGCGGAACATTTTATGCTTAAATTTTGTTGATTTTATTGGCTTTTGTTGGTATTTAAGTTTGGGATTTAATCCACATGGAATAAACAAACAAACATAGTTGTTTGGGTTTTGGGATATAATCCATATGGCATAAACGAACAAACATTGGTTGATTGGGTTTTGCGATTTAATCCCACAAGGGATTGGGTGAAAGGCTTGGATTCACCCAATCCATGTGTGGGGGGGGATCAACCTGGGAAAGAATCCCAAAGTGCCGAACAAGGCCTAAAGTGGTTTGGGGTTTTGGAAATGTTGCCAGCAAAGATAGAACATGACTTCATGAGGTTAAATGAGCCAAAACAAATTCATATCATGTACACCATAAATCCAAGTTATGCAATAAATTTTGATTCCTTTCATTGTTGCATAAGACAAACAGGAACCAAGTAGCAGACAGCCACTTAACAGGAAAGTTAGCTAGGTTTAAAAGGGTGGAATAGTACAACAGGATTGTGCAAGTGCACGACAACAACTTCAATTCCAGAATGCACAGGTAAAAAAACACCACAACCCAACTGAGAACATTTTACACCCAACTGAGAACATTTTACATACCTGTTCCACTGTAGCACGATCAGCCTTCTCAGTGTTCCTTATTTTCCCAATAGCTGTGTCCCTTATGCTATCCCTGATTGCAGTTGTGACGGAATTTGACATCGCCACGTTCATCCTACCTTCCCACTCCTGTGGATCATTCCAGACAAGAAACATTCAACACAAACCACATGAACACTCAACTTTGCATTCATTCAATTCGCAAATCTCCCATGAGTTAAAGCGCTTTACTTTTGTTTACCATAAGTGTCCTATCCTTTTAGACATGCTCCAAACTGATACAGTACATACATAGAATCTAAACTTGGAACTGTTAATCTGTTATATAGGTCATCGCGTCTATGTCACGGACACCACATGATTGCTACCATACTTTAGCAAACCCAGCTACTAAGGCCTTGTTTGGAACCGCTAGAGCTAATAGTTAGCCAGCTATCAAATTGTTAGCTGGGTTAAGCTAGCTAACGACATAATTGTTAGCTGTGAGTTAACTAACAATTAGTTAGAGTATTAGCTGGGGTGTTTGAAATATCTACAACTAAAATAGGCCCTAAGTCCGGATGTAAAAGTTGAATACCTCCAAGGGAGTAGCACTAATGTGCGAGGCCAGCTTCTGGGTCCGGTTAGACAACGGCTGGAGCGGGCGAGACAGCACGCCGCCGTGTGCGTTAGGCCTCCGCGCCGCAGCCCCGCCTCCGGAGGCCGAGAAGAAGGCGACGTGGGGGCGAGCTGAGCCGTCAGGGCCCTCCACGGCGTCGAGCCAGTCCAGAGCTTCGGCGACCTCGGAGTCGGAGGCATCATCGAAGTCAGAGTCGGACCAGTCCTCCTCAGCGTCGGACTTCACGAGGGCCATCGGAGTATAGCTGCAAGAATAAAGGGGCGGGCTTGTCGTGTCACGTTGCCGGCGGTGAGGCCGGGGCGGCGGGCGAGTTGTGGCGGCGGTAGAGAAGGAGAACGGACGAGAGGCAGCCAGGGGCAGGGAAACCCTTGCTTCGAGGACGAGAGGTGAGGGAGGGAACAGGGAGGGGAGGGGAGGGGAGGCGGCGGCGGGGAGAAGAGTGTACTGGCGGCTGGGAGCGAATGGGAGTGTGTGGGAGGTGTGGAGAGGGTAACCTGATTTTGATGGGCTGCCTAGTCTGTTGGGCTGACTTATGGGCTGCTTAGGCTAACTGGACTCCTATTTGCTAGTATAATATGTCTATTTAAGACTATATTTTTATATATTTCATTTTTATGTCTATTTTTATACAATACTAAGGTATCACTTGCTTTACATCTTATCGTTTTAAAAGTAAAAAAGCGTCGGTCGCCTGACCTCGTCTTGCGACATTAACAAGTACCAGAAAAGGAAGCGCGCTTGGCGGCGCCCTATTCCATTAGCCGCATGCATTAACAAACATAATTTAGTGCGATTCAAAGTCGAGAATATACACAATCACAAAATAGACTGGTTGGGTATCAATGAGAATTTTCCCCATCTACACAAAAAATATGTTGCCACATTACACTGCAAATCCAACAATCACAAGGATATAGGACATGTTTAGTGTCATCATTACAAAAGGGGCAAAGAGGATGCTTGCCGGTGGGGAGCCAGTCCATTTTGCTCGCGTTGCCAAAAACAAAGGCCCAATGATAAAGAGAAATTAACACTTGTCCTATGGACAACAAAAACATGCTCATTTCTTTGATTAAGGAAACTAAGACCTAGACTTTGGAACAACCACCGTATGTTTCGTTCTTGCTGTTGAAGATTTCTTTTTGTCCGCTTGGGCTGTTGCAGCGCCAGCATCTGCACTTTGGAACAATGCAAGGAAAAAATTTTAGTTTGATACACAGAATCAGGAAACAAAAACCAGTCAACCCAACACTAAGTAGATATGAATTAGGAACTAATAAAGGTACTTACGATCTACTTTGGTACATTACTCTATATTTTCACATTACCTGCATCAACGTTGTTTGCACCTTCAATCCTGGTCTTGAAAATGTTGTTGCCTTGAGATGCAGAGCTAGGAACTGAGACTGACGCAGGAGCAGGAGGGGTAAACCTAGCTGATATATTAGCAGAAATTCACAAATACTAATATAAAGCATTCCAGAATAATTGACATACCATCAAACCCAATAATTTGCACAAGGGAATGGTTGCCAACAGATTTAGATTCTCAAATATATTGTCATATGTTGAATCAAAACATTTGGAATGAAAATATAGAAACCAGAATATAGTATCTTCCCCATATTCCCACTGGTCTAGCTCATTGGTGATTTTTTTGTCTCGGTTACTACTGACTGCAACCTCTACTCCATGGAGCAAATCTATAACACATATTTCAAGTAATCGTGTTTTCTTTCCGAATTCCACAGACTAACTACTATAGTATGTTATACTTATACATAAAGAATATAGCAAATATTATCAAAGATAAGCACTTTAATTCCATCATGATTGCACTTCTCGTGGAAATCAATCATAATTACGCTAAAAATAAGCAGATGTCACAGATGATTACAGATGCACGCACTGGAATAGGTAGTTAAAATAGCTTTCTTCTCCATGTTAAGTAATATAATAACTCATAAAAACATATGTCATAAAACATGCAGCAGTGAGACCATGGCAGCATCTCCTTTGAAGGCAGTCACATGGAAGGTTAAAAAGCAATGAAGACCTAACAGGGATAGCGATTTCATAGAACCATCTAACATAGTACAGACTAATTTAAACCACTAATGAACCAAAAGACTTGTGTTACGTTTGTTTCCAAGCTCTAAGTCCAAAAGTGGAAAACTGTGAAAACCCACAGTTGTCTCCACCTGAGTAAAACCACTGGAAGAAGCTCCAAAAGAAGCTGATTGCAAAGTATTTTGTGAACCCATTCACTTGCTGCCTATTTTGAACATACACAAAAACTATTCAATAGATTGAAATTTTATCTGAATCTGCAGGTTGAGTTATGCGAGAGAACGACATACTTTGTCGTTGCATCTCCATGAGTTGTGTGGAATCCATTTATAAGAACAGATGTTGCAGTACCACTTGGGTAAGTTAATTTGTAGTCAATTATCATGATCTGAAATGGTACAACGTCAGTAGCAGATTTCCACCATCCACTTACACCAAACAGCCTAACAAATTCTAGAAGTTCTTGAAATAGAATGCGTAAATTCAAGGCGCTCAGATTTTAAAAATCGATTTTCACTGGCGGTCGGCGCAATAAAACCGCCAGTGAAAATCGATTTTCACTGGCAGTCGACGTAATAAAACCGCCAGTGCAAATCGTTTCCAGGAAACATAAAACATATTTTAAAAATAGTTAAAAAATTTATTTTTATCAGGGGGGCCCCAGCCCACCCCACCTTAGGATCATCCTCGTGCCACGAATCATCTTCATCAGAACTCGAGCAAGATTCGCTCTCGTCTTCTTCAACTTCAACTATGTTGTTTCCAGCCGGTTGTCCTTGCTCCTTTTCAGGGATTGTGTTTTTAGTCCGCACAAATCCTAACAATGGCTGGTCATAAAGCTTATCTGCGGTTGGCTCATAGCCAGAGGATGAACGTTGCATTATTGTCATGTTGACAATATCTGCCTCACACTGCTTCACGTAGTCCAACGTCTATGCAAAGGAACATTACATTAGTATTACTCATGGTATTTGACACAATAAAAAGAACAAAATAAAATACACATCGTTGAAACTAGTGTGAGATAACTGGGACAAATCATGCCCTATGCACTGCAGCCAAAACATAGTAAGTGCAAGTGAGCTCTATCAGCAGGATGCTATTAAGATGTTAATGATTGAATGAACATTCATGGTATTGACAAGCGAGCAGATGACAATATTAAACTAATCTTACCTGCACCATGACTGTTGGAGTAATTTCATCATCATTTGGAACCGCACCACCGTTTTCCAAAATCTTTTGCTGAGCCTGTGATTAAAATACAATATTGTTAATCAACCAGATTTGAGCCTGTAATGCAGCAAGAACAATGGTAGCTTTTACAAAGTGGTCATTACAATGAACTTGTGGCATACTTAGAGCTAGTTTGGGAGCCAGAAAACCGGAGGGGGTTGGAGGGGCTAAAATTCTTCTTATTTATTTTTTAATAAGGGGATTTTAGCCCCTTCAATCCCCTCCGATTTTTTGGCTCCCAAACTAGCCCTTAAAGACAAAAGTACCTTTTCCAGGTAATCATCAACATCTTCATCAGAAATGCTTTGATCAATAACAAAATTAAACAAATCGGTTACTATCATGACAGGAACACCTCGTTTTTTAAAGAAGTCCTGCAAAGTATTGAACATATTGGTCACAGAAATTTATGAGTATATATGCGAAGGTTCAACTTTCACTTACAGAAACATGCAAGCAATCTTCCTTGAGAAAGTCCAAAGCTGAAGGGTGATCAAGATCGACGGATTGTGAAACATCAATAATATACAAGTGACCCTAGGCAATAGGTACATCAGGATAGAGATAAGGAACAGTAAACTTGAAAACTACAATATGTTTGGAAAAGGTATATTTAATAGGAGGTTCAGTACCTCAAAATATAGAATATTGTATTCACTCAAATCACCATGGACCAGTTTGCACGTTTGGTAAAGAGTCCGCATTGTTGTAATTATCTGAAAAGGTGCCGTAAGTAGTATGAGAAAACTGAAAACAATACATACAATGAAATCCAACAGTAAAATAAATACCAATTGTAAATAGATAATGTTATGCACACACATCGGCAAAGGAATACAAGAGATAACTTGTTGCGGAGGATCACCTCTAAAACTTCTAAAAATGGTTCTTATAAGTGAGCAGTAACATCACATAAACTTTGCATGGCAACTGGTGAAAAAATGTAAGTTGCCATTACAAATCGGTCTGAGCTACAACTGCCCCGAACAAAGTTTTATCTACATAAATCCAACTATTTTTCAAATCCATAAAAACAACAACCACACTTGTTTTAGTGTACTCTTCTGCAATTTTCCTAACGTGCACCAATCAATAATCAATAAGGGCCAGGAATAAGTGAGAAAATGGTGAAGCACAAGGTTGTTTGCACCGTCATCAATCAAATTCCGAATCAACAAGCAATATTCAAGACTAATATTATGGTCAGTATGCTAAGGTACAGGTCTAGAGGAAAGTGTTTTGTTTTCAAATTTAAAACATGCAAGTGGATTATCAATAGTTCAATACTATATATAACAGTTTGAGATCTTTCCTTAGGTTCCCTAATGTTACTCTTCTGATAGAAATTCGCAGCTCTTCTTTTTGTTCTTATGCTTTATATCAAAGAGATATGCGGAAATACAGCAAACTCCCTACAAGTTATATTGGGTCCCTGATCAGACATGCATGGCACAAAAATCGATCCAGCAATTGCAAGGTCATGTGCTTTCTAACATAACATGTACCTCAAAGTAACTTTCATGCAACTTGTCATCTGACAAAGCAGCGTCCTTGAGACGAGGAGCAGCCTAGCCTCCTTTCCCTATAAAAAATCAACTTATTAGGGTGCATTTAACAATACAATTATCTTGTAAAGCAAGCAAACTTAGCTTGTTGCTAGATTAAACATTAGTAAGAAGACAAGTATCTGGTACTGGTAGGCAAAAACTAATACAAAATTTACCTATGAATTCCATCACCAGTACATGAAGCCTTAGGAGTAATGGTGCAGGGCATCGGATTCCAGCTGCCCTCACTCTGTAACAAGGGTAGCAAAGAAATAAGCATATCCAAATATCAGAGCTAATGCATTTCCTATTTGCATGACTAGCAGGGGATTCAATGAATTGATAAGGTCATTCTTTGATCTTAAGTTAAAAGAACCCCACCGTAGAAGATTTCTCATTTCCTTTTCAGCCCAGGTCTTAACCATTTTCCGAGGATTATGCTTGCAGTAACCATGTCTAAAACAATAATCTCCTTGGACATATCGGTCTCTATCCCTGCAATAATAAAATCACAGTTTCTTAACAAGCACATGTTTTGAGATCAAATAATTTATACGAGCACCAAAAGGAAATAGCATAACCACATGATCAGGATTCAACAAGTATCGATAGTTAGAAACAACCATTGAATTGTAATCTTACTTAAAAACAAGGACAGAGGTTTTGTAGACTTTAATTGCAAGCTCCTGGCCATCCGTCTTTGTTGCGTGATAGACATTTGCCTGCCAATAGATAAGATTAATTTGACCATGTTCATAATTATACTTAATTAGGAAAATAAAGATCTCTAACTAGCAGGTCAAGAAGCATCTCAAACTCAGTCTCAATCTTCTATCTACAGAAAGAGCTGTGTATCTATTATGTTTCTTGATACACAATATAAGAAGTCATTCCAATATGCACTATAATATTGTATCTTAAAGCTACCTCTTTCCCTGTAGAAATGCAGCCATTTATGTTATTAAAGACACCACGGTTTAACATCTTGAATAAAACCATGCATGTTCTTGGGTCAATAGCCTGCATATTCAAACAAAAAACATTCAGTGTTCAGAAAATGGTTCAATTGAAATAACCTTCATTAGATTTCGGTAAGGCAACTCACCTATTTTTAAGACAAGGCTACTAAGACATTTAAATAAAGGAAGAAACTTCTGACTCCCAATTGTATGTATACAGCAAGCCATGGATAGTAAAAACAAAGGAAATTAGGTCGGATGAAAATTTGCATCAATGAATAATTATAATATCCAGCTAGAGAAGTTCTGCTCATTTTTGTAATGCATTCGACCCTTGGGCCATTTGGATCAAATACTAAGGCATCATTCGGTTGTGCCCAACCAGACCAGGTTGAGCCTGGAATGGGAACCAATCCAGGTTAAAATCCAGGATCCTAATTTTTTGTGTTTTTTTAAGCCCATTGGAATCCTAGCCCATGGGGTTGGAAAATTTTTTGACTTGAGGAGGTCCTAGATCGGACCCAAGAGTCAAATGGTTTGGAAAAAAACCGAAACGAGCGAGCGACGGACGGCAGCACAAGCGATACGGGTTTGGAAAAAAAACCCGAAACGAACGAGCAATGGACGGCGGCACAAGCGAGACGCTGGCAACCTCTACTCCGGCAAGCTTCTCTCCGGTTGGGTAGATCTGCTCTCCACCACTCTCTCGCTGTCTGTGTTGCTTCAAAGAGGTCGAAGTGGGTAGATTCGTTCGGTATCTTCACCAGGAGGGAGAAGTGGGTAGATTCGTTTGGTATCTTCACCGGGAGGGAGAAGTGGGTAGATCCGGCCATACACGAAGATGTGCTTGCCAACAGGGAGGCCGAGTGACGGCAGCGCGTAGTGGAACAGGTGGATGTCGCCGGAACAAACATAGCGGAACATTTTATGCTTAAATTTTGTTGATTTTATTGGCTTTTGTTGGTATTTAAGTTTGGGATTTAATCCACATGGAATAAACAAACAAACATAGTTGTTTGGGTTTTGGGATATAATCCATATGGCATAAACGAACAAACATTGGTTGATTGGGTTTTGCGATTTAATCCCACAAGGGATTGGGTGAAAGGCTTGGATTCACCCAATCCATGTGTGGGGGGGGGGATCAACCTGGGAAAGAATCCCAAAGTGCCGAACAAGGCCTAAAGTGGTTTGGGGTTTTGGAAATGTTGCCAGCAAAGATAGAACATGACTTCATGAGGTTAAATGAGCCAAAACAAATTCATATCATGTACACCATAAATCCAAGTTATGCAATAAATTTTGATTCCTTTCATTGTTGCATAAGACAAACAGGAACCAAGTAGCAGACAGCCACTTAACAGGAAAGTTAGCTAGGTTTAAAAGGGTGGAATAGTACAATAGGATTGTGCAAGTGCACGACAACAACTTCAATTCCAGAATGCACAGGTAAAAAAACACCACAACCCAACTGAGAACATTTTACACCCAACTGAGAACATTTTACATACCTGTTCCACTGTAGCACGATCAGCCTTCTCAGTGTTCCTTATTTTCCCAATAGCTGTGTCCCTTATGCTATCCCTGATTGCAGTTGTGACGGAATTTGACATCGCCACGTTCATCCTACCTTCCCACTCCTGTGGATCATTCCAGACAAGAAACATTCAACACAAACCACATGAACACTCAACTTTGCATTCATTCAATTCGCAAATCTCCCATGAGTTAAAGCGCTTTACTTTTGTTTACCATAAGTGTCCTATCCTTTTAGACATGCTCCAAACTGATACAGTACATACATAGAATCTAAACTTGGAACTGTTAATCTGTTATATAGGTCATCGCGTCTATGTCACGGACACCACATGATTGCTACCATACTTCAGCAAACCCAGCTACTAAGGCCTTGTTTGGAACCGCTAGAGCTAATAGTTAGCCAGCTATCAAATTGTTAGCTGGGTTAAGCTAGCTAACGACATAATTGTTAGCTGTGAGTTAACTAACAATTAGTTAGAGTATTAGCTGGGGTGTTTGAAATATCTACAACTAAAATAGGCCCTAAGTCCGGATGTAAAAGTTGAATACCTCCAAGGGAGTAGCACTAATGTGCGAGGCCAGCTTCTGGGTCCGGTTAGACAACGGCTGGAGCGGGCGAGACAGCACGCCGCCGTGTGCGTTAGGCCTCCACGCCGCAGCCCCGCCTCCGGAGGCCGAGAAGAAGGCGACGTGGGGGCGAGCTGAGCCGTCAGGGCCCTCCACGGCGTCGAGCCAGTCCAGAGCTTCGGCGACCTCGGAGTCGGAGGCATCATCGAAGTCAGAGTCGGACCAGTCCTCCTCAGCGTCGGACTTCACGAGGGCCATCGGAGTATAGCTGCAAGAATAAAGGGGCGGGCTTGTCGTGTCACGTTGCCGGCGGTGAGGCCGGGGCGGCGGGCGAGTTGTGGCGGCGGTAGAGAAGGAGAACGGACGAGAGGCAGCCAGGGGCAGGGAAACCCTTGCTTCGAGGACGAGAGGTGAGGGAGGGAACAGGGAGGGGAGGGGAGGGGAGGGGAGGCGGCGGCGGGGAGAAGAGTGTACTGGCGGCTGGGAGCGAATGGGAGTGTGTGGGAGGTGTGGAGAGGGTAACCTGATTTTGATGGGCTGCCTAGTCTGTTGGGCTGACTTATGGGCTGCTTAGGCTAACTGGACTCCTATTTGCTAGTATAATATGTCTATTTAAGACTATATTTTTATATATTTCATTTTTATGTCTATTTTTATACAATACTAAGGTATCACTTGCTTTACATCTTATCGTTTTAAAAGTAAAAAAGCGTCGGTCGCCTGACCTCGTCTTGCGGCATTAACAAGTACCAGAAAAGGAAGCGCGCTTGGCGGCGCCCTATTCCATTAGCCGCATGCATTAACAAACATAATTTAGTGCGATTCAAAGTCGAGAATATACACAATCACAAAATAGACTGGTTGGGTATCAATGAGAATTTTCCCCATCTACACAAAAAATATGTTGCCACATTACACTGCAAATCCAACAATCACAAGGATATAGGACATGTTTAGTGTCATCATTACAAAAGGGGCAAAGAGGATGCTTGCCGGTGGGGAGCCAGTCCATTTTGCTCGCGTTGCCAAAAACAAAGGCCCAATGATAAAGAGAAATTAACACTTGTCCTATGGACAACAAAAACATGCTCATTTCTTTGATTAAGGAAACTAAGACCTAGACTTTGGAACAACCACCGTATGTTTCGTTCTTGCTGTTGAAGATTTCTTTTTGTCCGCTTGGGCTGTTGCAGCGCCAGCATCTGCACTTTGGAACAATGCAAGGAAAAAAATTTAGTTTGATACACAGAATCAGGAAACAAAAACCAGTCAACCCAACACTAAGTAGATATGAATTAGGAACTAATAAAGGTACTTACGATCTACTTTGGTACATTACTCTATATTTTCACATTACCTGCATCAACGTTGTTTGCACCTTCAATCCTGGTCTTGAAAATGTTGTTGCCTTGAGATGCAGAGCTAGGAACTGAGACTGACGCAGGAGCAGGAGGGGTAAACCTAGCTGATATATTAGCAGAAATTCACAAATACTAATATAAAGCATTCCAGAATAATTGACATACCATCAAACCCAATAATTTGCACAAGGGAATGGTTGCCAACAGATTTAGATTCTCAAATATATTGTCATATGTTGAATCAAAACATTTGGAATGAAAATATAGAAACCAGAATATAGTATCTTCCCCATATTCCCACTGGTCTAGCTCATTGGTGATTTTTTTTGTCTCGGTTACTACTGACTGCAACCTCTACTCCATGGAGCAAATCTATAACACATATTTCAAGTAATCGTGTTTTCTTTCCGAATTCCACAGACTAACTACTATAGTATGTTATACTTATACATAAAGAATATAGCAAATATTATCAAAGATAAGCACTTTAATTCCATCATGATTGCACTTCTCGTGGAAATCAATCATAATTACGCTAAAAATAAGCAGATGTCACAGATGATTACAGATGCACGCACTGGAATAGGTAGTTAAAATAGCTTTCTTCTCCATGTTAAGTAATATAATAACTCATAAAAACATATGTCATAAAACATGCAGCAGTGAGACCATGGCAGCATCTCCTTTGAAGGCAGTCACATGGAAGGTTAAAAAGCAATGAAGACCTAACAGGGATAGCGATTTCATAGAACCATCTAACATAGTACAGACTAATTTAAACCACTAATGAACCAAAAGACTTGTGTTACGTTTGTTTCCAAGCTCTAAGTCCAAAAGTGGAAAACTGTGAAAACCCACAGTTGTCTCCACCTGAGTAAAACCAGTGGAAGAAGCTCCAAAAGAAGCTGATTGCAAAGTATTTTGTGAACCCATTCACTTGCTGCCTATTTTGAACATACACAAAAACTATTCAATAGATTGAAATTTTATCTGAATCTGCAGGTTGAGTTATGCGAGAGAACGACATACTTTGCCGTTGCATCTCCATGAGTTGTGTGGAATCCATTTATAAGAACAGATGTTGCAGTACCACTTGGGTAAGTTAATTTGTAGTCAATTATCATGATCTGAAATGGTACAACGTCAGTAGCAGATTTCCACCATCCACTTACACCAAACAGCCTAACAAATTCTAGAAGTTCTTGAAATAGAATGCGTAAATTCAAGGCGCTCAGATTTTAAAAATCGATTTTCACTGGCGGTCGGCGTAATAAAACCGCCAGTGAAAATCGATTTTCACTGGCGGTCGACGTAATAAAACCGCCAGTGCAAATCGTTTCCAGGAAACATAAAACATATTTTAAAAATAGTTAAAAATTTTATTTTTATCAGGGGGGCCCCAGCCCACCCCACCCCCACCCGTCTCTCCGTCGAAGTCGCAAGTCGCGGCATTTTTCGCGCGCTACGCGGTTGTTAGTATTCGAACCGTCGACCTCACCCTCGCGCGTAGCCTCCCCTACCACTCCGTCTATGACATGTCTTGTGTCTAGTTTGTAGTTGTTTTCTCCACATATTACAACCATTTGAGTGTAAATTGCTTATTTGAGACACTAAACGAATTCAAATAAAAAAGTTGTCAACTACAAAGATAAATAACTTTTGAAGTTCTACAACTTTTATTTTGACACTTTTTTCATCCGAGGTAGTTTGCAAAATTTGAATTTTAAATTTGACATACTTAGATTCAATTTTTGAGAACCGAAATGAGTTCAAACAAAAAAGTTGTCAACTACAAAGTTTCATAACTTTTAGAGATCTACAACTTTTATTTTGGTGGTTTTGTCATACGAGGCCGTTTGAAAAACTCGAAAAATTAAGGATAAAAATGATTTCTAGTGGCGGTTCCTTAAGAAAACCGCCACTAGAAATCGTATTTCTAGTGGCGGTTCCTTAAGAAAACCGCCACTACAAATTATGGATTTCTACTGGCGGTTTTCTTAAGGAACCGCCAGTAGAAATACGATTTCTAGTGGCGGTTTTCTTAAGTAACCGCCACTAGAAATAACACAGTCGGTGGATAACCGAAACCGCCTGTAAAAATATATCGTCCCCGCAGGCTTTGAGTCTTTTTGTACTAGTGACGACCACACATCCGGGCCGGGAAAGGCAAAATCCGCGACGCCGCAAAAGCCTATAATACGGTACGTCGTCATCAATTCATCATTTGCATGTTGCCGAGCACCATTATTAATTCCCCACTGCGGCGACGTTTGACCATGCAAAATGGCTGATGATGTTTATTTACACATTAGAAGACCTTCTTTCTCAAGAAGAATCTGGAGATGGCTTTCTTGATGGAATTGGTCAGTATACCATCCTTTAATACAAATATTACGAAGCATTATATAAGATACAAGACTTTAGATACACTCCTTATTGTACTCACTCTGGATATCGAAATACACTCCTTTGTCACACACTAATACAAAAGGGTGTTGGTTGCGCAATCCGAGGAGAGGAGGGAGCAGGTGCAGTGCGTAGGCTGCTCGACAGCGTTGCCATAGCCACCGTACGCCTTTTTTGGTTGTTTAGGCCAGTTCGACAGGCCTCTATTTGTAGCCGGCTATAGGACTGTTAGTCGCTATATCCTATTTTTACTGTCCTTATCTGATCATAATCTTATCTGCAGTAAGGTGAGAAGCGGGAAATAGAAACAGACGCAGGTAGTTTGCGTGTGATGTACGATGATGAAAACTAATGTTTGAGATGAAAAAACGAACAAATGAAAGACAAAAGAAAATTAAGGAAAAAGAAAGTGAGAAAACAAAAAAAATGCGATAGAGAAAACAAGGGAAAAGAAATAAAGCGAGAAAAGAAAATTGCTGGAAAGGGGATCCACGTCACCCGGCCGGAAGGCCAGGCGAGGTCACCACAGCAACTGGCTTCAAGCGTACTAGGTGTCCAGGCGAGACATGGGTCTGCCAAATTTGGAACAAGATATACCTGTCACTAATAGTCTCTGCTGTGAATTTTTTATGAAAAGTAACTTGTATATGAAAATTTTGTTCCTGCTCCTACAGTCCTACCAAATATTTGGATTCTACCAAACTGAGACCCTACCTTCGGGTCAGATCATTGCAATCAGTCGCACAGGCTTTAAAGTCATAAACATCATATTATAGGATTTGTGCTTGACCACTTGATTCTTGTTGTAAAATACCTGGTTACTCATGAACCACTTCCATTTTGTTTGCAAAATTATGATACACAACATTTAACCATGTGAAGTGCTGTGAGCCTGTGATTGGGAAATGAGTCCTTCATTTGCCTTTTAGTCCACATTTTTTTTTGAGGGCATGGTTTTGCTAAGCCTTTCATGCCTAAACACCCACTTCTATTTCCTCACAGAAAATTTGCATGCCATCTGCAGATCATATTATCCCAGGAGAAAAATATCCAACAGCTCAACCAGCTTATCGAGAGCCTTCAGCGCCAGCTACTGCACTGCCGTGGTAGCAATAACACTGTTCATGCTGCTGCCGCCGTTGCCACAGAAGCGAGTGAAGTCGAGGGACATGAGGTCATTGAAGATGAGAATAGACGATGATCCTTGGCGTACATGCTTCTACGATGCCGGTACAGCTGCTAAAGAGCAGAACAGTCGTCTGAATGCTTGAATTCACTCTATTGTATATTTGATACTCCGCCGACTAGTGGATTCCCCCGGCACTGTAAGCCTGTAGAGAATTGTAATTTTTTATAATGTGATTTATTTAGGTCGCGGCTACTAATTCACCTGGAAAGTTACCTTGCCATTCTTTCTTCTGATGATGGCGCTCCATCGATGCTTGATTGCGCCCAAAATGGCTGAATTGTATGCAGTCTCTGATTTTTGTATTTGACCTGTGAAGGCGTACAGATGAAAAGTTGGCTGATGAACTGTTCAGTTCAGGTATGCAGCCAGCATTCACTGGCATGCCGCCGCCTCATCGTGCTCCTCAAAACTTGTGGCCCCGAGAATATTTATAGTTATACTAGAACATGAGGCGCCCTTACGGGCGCCCTATCGACGACACATAATTCGTAAACAGGAAAGCAGAACCAGCCATCTAAAAGAACATAAGAACTCTAATTAACCAATATGGCACATAAATAGGAGGTCCTAAAGCAGATTCGTACCTTGAGGAAAGCGTGAAGGGTACAAGCAGTGGTTGTAGTAGCTGGGAGAGAATTGAGAAACATGGCAAGCCATTTCCAGATAAGCCATAAGGATGATGTATACCCTTGATTTTTGTCCATAAATGAAGTTAGTAGGCCAGTCTACTGGCCAGAGAACTATATCATATGAAAAATCATCAATTCAAAAAGAAGGTATAAAACAAGCACGGAACAAGAAAAGAAGTGCACACACTTGAATCAATGTCGTGAAATTTGGAGATCCCAATGCCTTGTGTTGCTAATCGGACATGGCATATATACATATTTCAAATTGCAGATACAACATTGATACAAGCCACAACTTCATCATAATAAAGGGAGAGAAATCACTACCACATTACTCCCCTGAAATTGTTGCCCAAAAAATAAGTGCTGAAACCACATCTCTGCCATCTCAGATTGTCCTATTGCATGGAACAACATGTTACTCCATACCATCGTCTGCCAGGTTCACTATTTTTCCCCTGGGCTAGCTTACTCCATACCAAACTAACTAACAATGATGAGGTCTGCCCAAATTCAGCCTCAATCTCTAAACCTTCCTGAAAACAGTGGCGGTAATTAACAGATGGGCAGAACAGATGGCATATGCAAAAAAGGAGAAAAACCATCAGGCAGAACACATGACAGACGCTAGATGGCCAGGAGCAAGCCAGGGGAGGCAGGCGACGTGTCTGCCGCTGGCCTAGAGTAAAAAGAGACAGATCAAGCCATGAAATGCACCACTATCTGACATGTGAGAATTTAACAATTTGTTACACAACTAATATCTTGCACTGGACAAAAAATTCAATTAGTTATTCCGTCGAGAAATTAGTTCATATGGTCTATTCCTGTTGGTGTTTGCTTCAAGTGGTGGAAGATCGTCGTCTTCATCAGAACCTGGCTCCTCATCAATCTGGACAGTAGTTTGTGCTTGTGTTCCCGCCTCTAAAGCTTCATTCAGAGTTGAGTTGAAAATAGTTGGCCTAATATAAGAAGGGACGGACCAGTTTCTGGATGCCAAGTTAAGCAAAATTCAGCAACACTGAGACAAATGTACACAGACTGATATTTTATAAGATCAGTTAGTAGCTTAGGATCTCTAATCCTAGTATTGTTTTCCCTCTGTCATCACTACAAAGTAGAAAATACAACACAAAATTCAGTTATATAAAAATGATTCTTTCGTGGATAGTTGATCAGGTAAAAGGTATATGTGCCTCAGTGACCCTTTCTTTTTGTTATGAGGCAAGTGAATTGTAAATCCTAGATTCATATAATAAGCTATGTATACTCTGCTCAATTGATGAGGACATGTTGTATTGGTTTTGACGGGCCACTGCACGTTGCAGGGGCGCATTGTGTTTGTTATGTATTACCGGCTTATGTTTTTTTATTGCAATTTTTTTACTCCATTTTCTATGCAAGACCTAATCCATTTTTTATTCATAAGCCCAGTTACTTTAGTACCTACCAAATACTGCAAATTGCCAATTTCAAACATATATTCCTACCTTGCTAATGAAAATAAAAGTAAAAAATAGAGAATGTGAACGCACCTTGTTAAAACCATGTCAAGCCTCTATAACAAAAGTTGAATAAAGAGATAACATCAAGTCTGCAGTCTGTAATTCACGAAGCATGCATAACTACTAAGTGACATTCAATCTCTAGAAATATGAGTATAATGGAGACACCAAAGAAACACACATTACATACCTGCTTGCAAATATTTGGTTAGTGTCATGCAGCCAGCAACATGGTTTCCCCTACCTAGAATGATCCTTGGCAATCAAGGAAGCACCAAGGTGACTCCACTCTCGGCACACTGTTGCTCTACAATTCACTGAATCGTCAATACACAATTAGTCGTTGTCGTTCTTCTTACAAGAACATACCATAGATGGCGATGAGTAGCCAGAGGTGGAGCCTCAAAACAGGCATCGGCTGCGACAGCCACCCGTTGAGGTACCCGGCGGCTCGCCACGACCGCGGCCATCGAGGTGGCCGCCTGGATCGCCTCGATGTCGGTGACGGCCTGCACGACCTCCTGGTGAAAGCTGAGGAAGCTGTCAAAACAGGTGGCCGGCGCTTCCGGCCTCGCCGTCTTGCTCACTTCCGAGAACAACCTGTAACGATTGTTTAGCAGCAATTAGCGATATCGTGAGAACAAAATTTATTTATACACTCGCAATCAGTGCCAAAACGCTACTACAAGAAATCACACACATACTTGTAGATCCTAGCCACGTTGTCCGTGGCTGATGCGTTGTGCAGTGCCTCCAGGGCAACCTTCTGCGCCTGCTCTCTCTGCTCCATTGTGTCCTGAATGCAGGACACAACAAACACGTTAGACAAAGAAGAGTCAAGATTGATGGTTTGCTGCTATTCCTAGATCCGATCGCACCTTCCCGAGTAGACTGAGCTTCCCCGGCACCGGCACGCGAGCAGCTATCGCCGATCGCTTCTTGGTGGATGTGGCCGAGCTTCCGAGCTCATCATCAGAAGGAGGCGAGGGTCGAGGAGGGCTCTTCCTCCTTGGTCACCCTCCTCGTCGCCCTCGAGTCTGTGCAGCTCACCGAACTCTTCTCCTGCGCAAACACAAATTGGAAATCAACATTGATCTGTAAACAAAGGCGCGACTCGACTTGGCTCCCAATGCTTTTCAGTTGAGGCTAGGGGCGTACAGTGGGGAATGGGCTCTTGGGGATCCTGGGATGCTGTTGATCCCTGTCCGCGACAAAGCTCTTGCTCCTGTCAGCCTGGGCAGCACGCTACTGCTCTTCCTCACCGACACAGAGCTCAGCGCTGGCGACGCCGCGGCGGCCCGCTCCCTACCAGGCGTCGCCGCAGCCCCGCGCTCCCTGGCAGGCGTCGCGCCACCAGCGCGGTCCTTGACCGGAGTCGACAAGGCCGGCCGCTCCTTGACCGGCGTCGTCCTCTCGGCATCGAAGTTGAGCGTGGTAGGCTTGATGGCGGCATTCTGCTCGGGGCCCCAGGACCCCTGCGCGGCGCGGCGGGCTTGGCCCTCGCTGCCGGGTCGGGCGTGCCGACGACGAGCGGGTCCGACGGTGGCGCGCCCTGCCTGTGGCGATGGACCGGCGGCACGTCTGCCAGCAGCCTCCTCCGTGCCATTGTAGCCTGCCGCAGCCGATGAAACATAGATGGGAGATAAACCCTTCCGCTTTGGATTCTTGCCTGCTGATGCACGAGGAAGACGGAGTTGGGAAAAGTTTAGATCTAGGGCTCCATATGCGAACAGGGGGCGAGGAGGGGAAAGCAAATAGCCAAGTACTCAAGGGAAGAAGGAAGGTACTAACCTTCCACGGCTTCCCAGAGCTCTGGCTCTCGTGGCGCCACAAGGCCACCTGCGACCGTGGGCTTGGCGCCGGCGAACACGTCAGAGACATGGGCGATGGCGGCGAGGTCGGGAGGAGGTAGGGGCGCGACAGGAGGAACATCGTGGGTATATGGAGTGTCGGATGGGGACGGGCGGACCGCGGACGTGATGTATAGCTCGCGCGCAGCTCCATTGAATTGAAGAAAAATTTCGGGTCCGTGGGCACGTGTCGGCACGCATGAGAGGCTGGAGCCGTGAAATGCGGAGGGAGCGTGAAACCCCAGTGGGTTTTAACAAGAAGTAATGTCGTCTGCATCAACAGCATTGTTCGGAGCTAATCCTCGCCAAACTGGAATTAGGTCGCTGCGAATCCTCTATCTTTAATTATTATCTTGTCATACCAGCAAAAATAAATACTTAGATAACAGAATAATTAACGTCTATAGAAATCATCGTAGAGACTTGTGACTTGTGAGTGCCCTCGATGATCTCCGAGTAGAAGCTCCCAGGCACCTGCCCTCCTACCCACTACACCAGGACGCCTGTGTGGACGAAGCTTCTTTTGGATGCTGGGGCCTGGCGGCCGGGGTGTGGCGCTGCCGTTGCTCTGGTGTGGTGTGGTGATGCCGTGTCTTGGCAAGTCCCACGAAAACATGCCATGACACAAAACATGCCATCCTCAGCGCTTCCGAATCCAAGTCCAAAAATGCTAGCAGCACCGTGAGCCCGTTGTGGAGAGCTTTCTCGTCTGCTACATCGTTTTCCTCTCTCTCTTAGGGTGTGTTTGGTTACAGTGACAGAATGGGATGGGACGGGACGATCCCTCAAATAGGGTTGTTTGGTTTAGGGTCAGGAGTTGAGACAGGACTATCTCAGTGTTGTCCCCCAGTTATCCCTCAAAATTGGAGGGACGAGAGAGGACACCAGGGGACGTCCCTGTCCTGGTTGTCCTGCAACCAAACACACCCTTATATAATTCCCTCCGTCGAAAAATATAATTTATTTTAGACTAAATACATATTTATTTATTAATTTATGGATGTAGTTTTGAACTTAGAGCTACCAATCAAGGTTCGAACCTGCCTAAGGGTGATAATACACGACGACTGCTTTATATATAGTTGATACATATAGCGAAGTCGCATTCACCTTCTTGTCTCGTTGGCAAAGAAAAAGTCACGAGGCGGGTCCCAGGACTCAGCCGCGCACTGCGCGCACGCACGGCACGGGTCTTGAACTCTTGTTTCCCAGGAGGCCAGGAGCCCAGGACTCACCTCGCGCGCCCAATGGCCCAATGCATCCATCTGCTAGCTAGATCCGGTCAAGACGGCGGTTTCAGACGAGACGCCACCCTCTCCACCGGCCGGCCCGCCGGATTACCAAACCAATGCAACCACCCGCACCCGCGGCGAGCCGAGACAACTCGTCGCCACCGTGCCCCGCTCCTTCGCTAATACGGAGTATATAAACCCCCGCAATCCACACGTCTCCTGTCAAACCCGGCCTCCAATAGTGTTGCTGTAATCTTGTAGTGCGTCAGCAGTACTTGCATTAGTTGCACGTAGATGCATTAGTCTGTCGCGTGTGTTACTGCATGGCATATTTGTTTTAGCGTAGATCACGGCGAGCTGGAGACTGCACAGTCTGCGTCGTGACCGCGTCGTTCGGGTATTCGCCGCCACCACCTGTATGCCGTGCATGTCGCACGGGCCACCGAAAATGAGGGGCTTCGTGCAGCTGCGGGGAGTGGCGGGGAAGTCGGATCACTCTGTGTAATAAGACTCTGTTAATGCATCAGAAAACTGCGCGTGAGTTGCAGCCCAAAAATACCTCTGTCTCAGCGTTCGTCCGTCGGCTCCGCTGATCGCGTGTGTCGTCGGTCCGGTTCCAACAATTGGTATCAGAGCCAGGTAGGCACAGTGCATTCTCAGACAAATCTTGGCTCACAATGTGTGAGGGGGAGATTGTTGGGAATAGTCCCACATTGTGTGGTGAGGGTGTGGTAGCATGGTTTATAAGGTTGAGGGTGCAACTCCCTATTAGGCTAGCTTTTTGGGGGAGTGTTGGCCCAAGAGATCTAAAGCCCGCTGCTATACGTGTGGGCGCGTGTGTCGCGGCCCGACAGCCTGGATGGGCGCGCCGTGTGTGCGGGCGGCCCCGACGGACACGCCATGTGTCGGCGGTCCGGTTCCAACACGTAAAGGACGGTGCCGCAACTGCGGGATCTATGGTCACTGGGCTGAGGACTGCAAACGCCCTAAAAGGGGGAAGAAGAAGGAGACGCCGATTCCTGAGGCAAATGTGGCGATCGGTGGAACTGAACACAGTGGCGCACTGATGCTGGCCACCTGTGACTTTGTGCACGATGTGGTTCAGCATGTTCATCTGACAGAGAAGACTATACCAATTTCAGTTCCTGAAGGTATGTGGGTCCTTGACACTGGAGCAAGTAATCACATGACAGGTACACGGTCGTTGCTGACGCAGCTTGACCAAGGTGTTCGGGGAACAGTTCGGTTTGGAGATGGGTCTGTCGTCAGAATACAAGGTATGGGTTCAGTTATTATGCAAGGCAGTGGTAATGGGCACAAGGTGTTAACTGATGTTTACTACATTCCTGAACTAAGAACCAATATAGTCAGTTTGGGTCAATTAGAAGAAAAAGGCTTTAAGTTTGGAGGTGGAAATGGAAAATTATGTGTGTATGATCAAGAACATATGCTGTTAATAGCTGCACCTAGAACTGCAAATAGGCTCTACACCATCAAATTTGGCCTGTCAGCACCTGTGTGTTTGCTGTCAAATACCGGACACAAGTCATGGCAGTGGCATGCTAGATTTGGTCACCTAAATTTCAGAGCCCTACATGATCTTAGTAGCAAAAACATGGTTGATGGCATGCAAACTGTGAAAAAGGCTGAGCAGGTATGTGATGGTTGTGTTCTTGGGAAACAGCATAGGAAACCTTTTCCAACTGTGTCAAGTTTCAGAGCTGAGAAAGGGTTAGAACTGGTTCATGCAGATTTGTGTGGTCAGATTACTCCTAAAAGTATAGGTGGTGCCTCATTTTTTCTTTTAGTAGTAGATGACCATAGTAGATATATGTGGGTCGAGATGCTTAATACTAAGGATCAAGCACTAGACTGTTTCAAAAAAATCAAGCAAAGGGCAGAAGTTGAACTGGGTGGTAGTCTGAAGGCATTGAGAACAGACAGAGGGGGAGAATTCACATCAAACCTGTTTTCAGTGTTCTGCAGTCAGTTTGGAATCAAACACTACACCACAACTCCATATTCCCCTCAGCAAAATGGGGTTGTTGAGAGGAGGAACCAGTCAGTGGTTGAAATGGCTAGGTGCCTGCTGAAATCGATGAGAGTTCCATCAATATTTTGGGGTGAGGCAGTGAGAACTGCAGTGTATATCCTCAACAGATCACCCACAAAAGCTCTGAACAAAAAGACTCCCTATGAAGCTTGGCATGGAAAAAAGCCCAAAGTGAGTCACCTGAGAATCTTTGGTTGTGTAGCACATGTGAAGCGTGTTGGTCCTGGAATAAATAAGCTTGCTGACAGATCCAGCAAAATGGTATTTATTGGCTATGAGTCAGGAACTAAAGGATACAGGTTCTTTGATCCAGCCACAAATAAGCTGGTAGTTAGCAGAGATGTGGTATTTGAAGAAGGGAAACCTTGGGACTGGGACAGTTCAAAGTGCAGCACAGATCAACAAGAGAATGACACTTTTATTGTTCACTATGATCTAACTGACCAAAACATGGCAACAGCTGGGGATGATAGTAACACAACACTGTCAGACCAAAGTACAGGAGGAGAAAATTCAGTTGGCCAAAGCAGTGAAACAGGACAAGCTAATGAACTTGCTTCTCCATACACTCCAATATCAAGTATGATGCAAAGTCAAGGGATGGGAACTCCATCTGTTCAACAATCAGAGAGCTCAGGGTCAGGACCATACAGGTTCAGAACATTGACTGATTTGTTTGATGCAACTGAACAAGTGCATGACTTTGAGTATAGTGGAGTGTGCATGCTGGCAGCTGACGAACCTGCATGTGTGGAACAGGCTCTTTCAGAGGACTGCTGGAAAAGAGCTATGGAGGTTGAACTGAAGTCAATTCAAGAAAATCAGACCTGGGAGATTGCTGATCTGCCAAGGGATCACAAGGCTATAGGACTCAAATGGGTTTTCAAAGTAAAGAGGGATCCAACTGGGAATATTGTTAAGCACAAGGCCAGATTGGTAGCTAAAGGATATGCTCAAATCCAGGGGGTGGATTATGATGAGGTTTTTGCCCCTGTGGCAAGGCTAGAGACAGTGAGAATACTGTTGGCCATAGCAGCTGAAGGGGAGTGGGAAGTGCATCACATGGATGTGAAGTCTGCATTCCTGAATGGAGATCTCAAAGAAGAAGTTTATGTACTTCAACCACCAGGCTTTGTGTGTCCTGCAGCCAAAAGAAAGGTGTTAAAACTGAAGAAGGCCTTGTATGGATTGAAACAGGCTCCTCGAGCCTGGAATGCAAAACTTGATGAGGAGTTGACAAGGCTGGGTTTCAGAAGGAGTGTGGAGGAACATGCTGTTTACAAACGAGGAACAGGTGTAACCTTACTTCTAGTTGGTGTATATGTTGATGATCTCATCATTTGTGGGCCAAACAGCAATGAGATAGCTGTCTTCAAGCAACAGATGATGAAAAGGTTCAATATGTGTGATCTAGGCCTATTGAGTTACTACCTAGGCTTACAAGTAAAGCAGAAACCAGGGGAGATCACTATCTGTCAGAGTGCATATGCTGAAAAGATACTGGAGAATTGTGGTATGCAGGGTTGTAATCCTGTGGATACACCAATGGAGCAGCACCTAAAATTGTTACCTGGGAAGCCTGAGCTGATTCTAGATGCAACAAAATACAGAAGTCTTGTTGGTAGTTTGAGGTACTTGGTTAACACAAGACCTGATCTTGCCTTCTCAGTAGGAATGGTGAGTAGATTTATGGAAACACCAAATGCTGAGCACTGGACAGCCATCAAGCGAATTATCAGGTTTGTTGCAGGAACCATCCAATATGGCTGCAAATATTCAAAGGGAGCAGATGCAGCATTAGTTGGCTACTCAGACAGTGACCATGCAGGTGATCTTGAGAGAAGAAAGAGCACAAGTGGGATTGTATTTTTCTTGGGCAACAATGTCATCACGTGGTGTTCACAGAAGCAAAGAGTGGTGTCACTGTCATCTTGCGAATCTGAATATATAGCAGCAGCTTCAGCAGCCTGTCAGGGGGTGTGGTTGAGCAGGCTATTGGGGGACCTTATGTGCACTGATGTGAAGCGTTTTTGTCTCCTCATTGACAATAAATCGGCTCAAGAACTAAGCAAGAATCCAGTCTATCACGAAAGAAGCAAGCACATAGATACCAGGTATCATTACATCAGAGAATGTGTGGGAAATGGTGTTCTGGATGTGAAGCATGTCAGCTCTGAAAATCAGTTAGCAGATATACTGACGAAGCCAAATGTTGCTGTAATCTTGTAGTGCGTCAGCAGTACTTGCATTAGTTGCACGTAGATGCATTAGTCTGTCGCGTGTGTTACTGCATGGCATATTTGTTTTAGCGTAGATCACGGCGAGCTGGAGACTGCACAGTCTGCGTCGTGACCGCGTCGTTCGGGTATTCGCCGCCACCACCTGTATGCCGTGCATGTCGCACGGGCCACCGAAAATGAGGGGCTTCGTGCAGCTGCGGGGAGTGGCGGGGAAGTCGGATCACTCTGTGTAATAAGACTCTGTTAATGCATCAGAAAACTGCGCGTGAGTTGCAGCCCAAAAATACCTCTGTCTCAGCGTTCGTCCGTCGGCTCCGCTGATCGCGCTCTGTCGTCGCGCTGCCACAGTTCGTGTTCATCGCCGACCGTCGTGTTTCAGTTCCAACAAATAGCACTCCATCGCGGACGCGGGGAAAGAACCGAAAGATACAATATAGGCGACCGAACCGAGAGGCTTACTAGTGCATACAAGTAGCGCAATGAGGATGCTGTTCCGTTGCCTGGTGGGGTGGTCGGAGCCGGCGGCGCCGGCCGAGAGCGGAGACGAGCAGCAGCAGCAGCAGGCGAGGAGGCTGGGGAAGAAGAAGGCGGTGCGGCGGATGCGGAGCGCGACGGCGCGGCTGCGGTCGCTGTCGCTGGGCGAGCTGTCGCGGACGCTGGCCTCGTCGGGCCTGCACGCCTTCACGCAGGCGGAGCTCCGGGCCGCCACGCGGGGCGTCTCCGGCAGCCAGCTCATCGGGGAGGGCGGGTTCGGCCCTGTCTACCGGGGCTTCCTCGACGAGCGGCTCCGGCCCGGGGAGCTGGAGCCGCAGCACGTCGCCGTCAAGTTCCTCGACGCCGACGGGCAGCAGGGCCACCGCGAGTGGCTGGTACGTACGGACGCGCGCGTGCACTGTGCTGTGGCTAGCATGCGTGCGTGCTTAATGCTAACGATGGATGGATGGATGGATGCAGGCCGAGGTGGTGTACCTGGGGATGCTGAAGCACCCGCATCTGGTGAAGCTCATCGGGTACGGCTGCGAGGACGAGCAGAGGATGCTGGTGTACGAGTACATGGACAGAGGCAGCCTCGAGCACCACCTCTTCAAGAGTAAGCTAGTAGCAAATATATATACGGTGTATGTTCTTAGCTAGTACGTACGTGCACTGCGGGGACTGATGGATCCACGCGCCGCGCGTGCATGCAGATCTGCTGTCGACCCTGCCGTGGCGCACGCGGCTGAAGATCGCGGTGGGCGCCGCCAAGGGCCTGGCGTTCCTGCACGAGGCCGACACGCCCGTCATCTACCGCGACTTCAAAGCCTCCAACGTCCTGCTCGACTCCGTGAGTGCCTGCCTCCTCATGCTCATGCTCATGGTCATGCATGCATGGATTCTTCTTCTACCGAATGTGTGGCAACAATGCAAACTACTAGCTAGGGGTGTCCTTCTCCGATTCGTCGTTTACTTCTCCTACCGAATGTGTGGCAACAATAATGTCGCCGTCATTATTTTATTTGAGCAGGTAACCGGACGGAACCAAGCTGGTTGTTGCCTTGTCGTAGGCTTGACGAGCTTCGAACTATAGCAGCCGCCGTTGTATATACTCGATTAACCTAACACTCTTCTCAGTTCTGACTTCATTGAGAACAACCTCAAAAATGGCATCTCGTACAGAGAGCCGTTCGATCCGTGCTAGTAGAATGCGCCTGGTGGTATGGATCGGATAATAAAACTTTGACACGGAATAATCAGCCAATCAGGGTAGCAGCACGCATCGTACCCTTATCTAGCTAGCCTAGGATATATAACGGTCGAAGCAAATATTTAAACGATATGTGTAGACTGAATGACGTGTTCCTTTTCTGTGCATGACACAGGATTACACGGCAAAGCTCTCAGACTTTGGCCTGGCCAAGGAAGGCCCACAGGGCGACGACACCCACGTCACCACCCGTGTCATGGGGACACACGGCTACGCCGCGCCGGAGTACATTCTCACCGGTACGTCACGTCACGTCACAGACACATATATACCTGCGTACATGTAATGCAAGCACGTGCTGGTAATTAACAGTAGCATTAATCACGACCAGAGGCTGACCACGCATGCACTGCAGGGCACCTGACGTCGAAGAGCGACGTGTACAGCTTCGGAGTGGTGCTCCTGGAGCTGCTGTCGGGGAGGCGCAGCGTGGACAGGCGGCGGCGCGGGCGGGAGCAGCACCTGGTGGACTGGGCGCGCCCGCACCTGCGCCACCCGGAGCGGCTGCACCGGGTCATGGACCCCAGCCTCGACGGCCAGTACTCCGCCAGGGCCGCGCGCGAGGCCGCCACGGTCGCCTACCGCTGCCTGCACAGCGTGCCCAAGTCCCGCCCCACCATGCGCGCCGCCGTCGACGCGCTCGAGCCGCTGCTCGCCGTGTGCGGCGACGTCCCCGCGGGGCCCTTCGTGTACACGGTCCCGCCCGAGCCCGATGGCAGCGACGAGGCGGCGGCGACGGCGACGGCGGCCGTTGCCAGGAAGAAGTGCCTCGCGTCGGCCGCGCATGCCAAGGGCGAGCTGCGGACGACCGGCTCACGGCACGTGAGCTCCGTGGCCGGGCAAAGGAGCTCCTCCTCGCCTGAGCAGATCACGGACAGGGGAGCCTAGGCGCATGCGCTTGCATTGTGTCAGTGTGTATTTGTTCCCCCACGAAAAAAGTTTCAGTGTCAGCAACCTGTAAGCCGGCCAAATTGATTTGTTTGTTGATTCATTTCCTCGGTAATCCTGCTCCGCATAGCCGGGATTCCGAGAATAAGTTGCGAGTTGTTTCGCAGATTTTTTTTAGAAACGTTTTTGGCAACTGCAAAGACATGGGTACGATAATTAGCGGTGAAAAAAAAAAGAATCGGCAGTGAAAGTTAACGAAGGACTTGAACACTAGGATTGAACCATAGTGTCTAAAAGCAGAGACCTCGCCTTTAGCCACTAAAACTTATATTGGCTTTGTTATAAAAATAAACTATATACGATATAGGGCAACTAATGCCCATTTACCTATCGAGTTCTTCTCGCGCCGGCCAATGGGACGAGTACTTTATCCTAAATGAAGAAAACCCGCCTATAAAGCAGCACTGGGCTTTAGTGCAGCCCAGTTCAAGCATATATATCTAGGGCAGTTAGAAATGTGGGCCTTCCCATGATTTACAAGTGGGCCTTCATTTCCCTGACCAGAAACAGGAGCCCGCGGAAAATGCAATCAAGGATAGCTTGCCGTGGAGCAGTTTCTCCGTGTCTCAAATTCTCAGTAATTCTGCTTGATCAACCTGGTTCAAATGACAACGACAGGTACAAATTTAGCACGACGGGTTTGATTTGATGTTTCGGATATCGACTTGTTGGGGTGAAGCCGAAGTTCAAGAGAGGAGGAATGTCATGAGCATGGGCCTCAAGGCTGGATTTATGGGCTGGTTTTAAGAGGGCCTTTGGCAGCACCTGCACCTGCACAGGGCGGGCAGGGAATGAAACAGAACTCCGCCTTGTCTTCCTCCTCTGCCTCCGTGTACTGCTGTTCTTGCTATCTCTCTCTCTCTATTCATCCTGCTATCCCCAGCCTGTTTCCCTCTGATTCTTCTCGATTTGTATCTAATACTCTTGTATGTAAATACTGTATTGATTTGGCAGTCAAGGTTGGTGGCATTGAGGTGCTCTTTTGAGTGGTTTTATTTAGAAAACGTTGGGATTCTTTTTTGAGTGAATACTACCAACGAGCGACGTCCGATCCTGCTCACGAGTCACGTCCCACGAATCTGAGACAGCGACTACCAGCGTAGGGCCGGACCACTCCAGTAGGAAGGACGTCGTGGCGTTTGCGCTGAGCCGCCGAGCCCGCGTCCGGTCCCCGTCCCTCCCGGGGTCACGACTCACGAGGAACTCTATCGCCGCTCTCGGCACATCGGCCCTTGGCTCTTGCCCGCCATGGTGCCATGCCCAGGCCCAGCTAGAGATGTCAATGGGGACCCGATACTCGCCAACCCATGGGGAATTCCCCTATTAAGGTACGGGTATGAGACGAAAATTGTACCCATGGGTATAGATATGGGACAAAATCTCCACCCATTGGGTAAACGGGTATGGGTTTGGTAAGCAATAATCCGAACCCGATTACCCATGGGTATTTCCTACGTGTACACCTGTCGTGTTTGTATGAATGAGTTGAGGCCGAGCTGGCCACCAAGCCCAGCACGACAGCGCATCAGGCCCCAGGTCCTGGCCCAACAAGGCAACTAGCAAACTAGTAAAAAACAAAACCCTAAAATAACCAGTCATATGCTACGCCCTGCCTAGACAACGGTGACGACCATGGATTATCAGGCGCCAACGAACTCAGATGGTGACCAAGGAAGGTGAGAAAACTCCATTTCTTCTATCGGTCCCGAAGTACTTATGTCTTTTCTGATGGATGAATGAATGGATCATAGTTCATGGATCAGTGCTTGTCGATGTAGTGATGTCTAAACTCTAGATTGTTTGTGCTACATGTTAGTACGTAGTTATCCCTTAATTGGGGATGAAGATCCATTGGGGACCCGAAACCCGAATGGGGATGGATATGAGATAAGTTTTGTACCCATGATGGGTATGAGGATGTGTATGGGGATGGATCAAACATGATGGGGATGGGTATGAGATGTTATAACCCGGTGGGGAATTCTCCATTGACATCTCTATGCCCAGCCAAGGCGAGTCGGCAGAGGCTTTGGTGGCGCTGGCGCCATGCTAACGCCATCACCGCGCTGGTGCGGTTGTCCCCCATCAATCATTCGAACGGACACAGGGCCCTACCGGAGTAAATTTGTACTCATCCCTGACACTCCATGAGACGGGCCTCCATGCGCTGCATGGGCACGGCCTTGCCATCGGTCCCCATGGATTCAACAGGGAAACCCGAGAAGCAAGAGAGTTTTTTTTTTGTTTTTTTACAGCAGCGGTTGTCGGTACGGTAATACATGCGACAGTGCAGCGCAGCAGTGGCATGATCCAGGAGTAGGAAGCCCAGGAAGGATAACGTAACAGTAACAGTGCCCAGATGATCTCCAGCCAGCCTTGAACAGTGTGCTCCGATCGAGCAGAGCAATAGCATAACCGTCCCAGCTGAATCACAAAACATGTCAGTAAACGCAGCCTGCACATAAATCCATTCCTTTAGTTACAGTTCGAGTTTCCCAGCAAAAAAAAAGAGAGAGACGTGCATAACGGAGAAAAATAGCTACTAGTGCCTAGTGGAGTCCCAACGAGAAGGCAGCAGCATATTTACAGCGAGTCACATCACAGGGCGCCGGCCAGACACCTATTGTAAACTGTAACACAAAATGATCGTCGATCTATTGGACTATTCCGTGCTCCGCGAGATCACCTCGCCAAACTTCATGAAGAGCTCGGCGTCGGACGCGCTCGACGAGTTGGTGCAGGAGAGGGCGCTGCCGCCGCCGCCGCCTCGTAGGCCGACGTACTCGCTGACATAGCTCGGCGCCGTGGTGGACGGCTTCTCCGACGCCTGTGCCTGTGCCTGCGCCTGCGCCTGCTTCGGGGGCGGGCCTGCTGGGCAGACGAGGCTGTCCAGGACGCGCGCGACCTCGTGCATGGTCGGTCGATCCGACGGCTGCCTCTTGCTGCAAAGGAGCGCCAGCTGGAACACCTTCTTGACCTCGCCGAGGTCCTTGCACGTGTCGGTGATGTCCTGGTCTACCGTCTCCATGACCGTGTTCTCTGCGGCTTTGGATAGGATCTGGAGGTAGCCAGATTGCAGATGAGGAGGACAGCGGCTTTGATTAGCTCGGCAGGTTACAAATTAATGCACACATTCACAGGAGCGTTATTTTCCCCCTTTGCTAGTTGCTACTAAGACATGGACATCCAAGAACCGCAGTACCGATTCAACTTTGTAATTTTTACTTTAAAAAAAGATCTGAAAGAACTTAACAACGTTACGTAGGAATATCAAGGATCTGGCAGAAAGTAAAAGTTGGCCACTACAAATATCGTGACAACAGTGTGCAAGCATGTAAATTTTTCTGGCGCATGATTGAAGGAAGGCAGGGGACAGCAATGGCAGGCTTTATGGGACACTGGCAAGTTATAATTGAACTTTCACCAGCCATGAGCCATGCATACAATGAATCACACCACCACACAGTGAGCGCAGATCTATTCACATGATGGGTTTCATGCATGTAGCTGGTCCCCTCGGATGTAGCCAGATCTAACGCACATGATTGGGTGCATATTGAGGCGTAAAATCTAAAGGTCGTATATGTGAAGTGGGACTAGGGAAAGAAAAATCAAGGAAAACTATTGCGAGCAAGTAAAAAGATAGATGGAATAGTTACCAAGTGGTGAAGGTTGCACTCGTCGTCGACAGGCTTTTTGCCGGTAAGCAGCTCCAGCAAGACAATGCCGTAGCTGTACACATCCGATTTCTCGTTGATCCGGGATGTCCGTGCATACTCAGGGTCAATGTAGCCAATGGTGCCCATCACGTACGTTGATGTGTGCGTCTTCGACACACACAAGCTCTTGGCAATACCGAAGTCAGCAAGATGAGCCTCGTAGTCTTTGTCTAGGAGGATATTCTTTGACTTCACATCCCTGTGGATTATTCGTGGACTGCATTCATGGTGAAGATAAGCCAGGCCTTGAGCAGCTCCGAGAGCAATCTTGAGGCGAGCCTCCCAATCGAGTTTCTTTTTCTTCGATGAAGCTGCTAAAATTAACAAACAGCAAAAAAAAACCAATTAGAAACATTTACAGGAAGTTCACGATTGTCTTGTTAATGCATCGAAATACCCTAACCAAAAGAACAGTGACGATATCCAGACATCTTTATAGGAAAGTGACCAGTAGGTGCTTGCTGGCAGATAGATGGACATGCGAAAGCTGACACAAGTGAAAAAAAGAGACTAGTCCTCTAAATACTATGCCCTTTGCCAAAAAGAAAATGGTGTTATGTGCAGCCTTACTCCCAAATGTATTCTGCATTTCTGTGTGAGAAATGTTTTAGCAATCTGCACTCACCATGTAAAATGTCCCAGAGGCTGCCATTTTCCATGTAATCATAGAAGAGGAGATTCCCAGATGGTGACAGGGAGTACCCCTGAAGGCTTACAAGATTCCGGTGTTTGATGCTTCCAACAGTCTCAAGTTCAGTCTCGAATTCCTTCAAGCTCTGAGGGTAGTGAGCATACAGCTTTTTAATCGCAATTGGCTTGCAGTTCTTCAGGTCGCATCTGTAGACTGTACTTGAGGCTCCATAACCAATAATGTATTTTTCGCTCAAGTTTTCAGTCATCCTCATTATATCATCATATACATAGAGGGCCATGTTCATGTGGAGGATCACAAGCTTGGGATGAATGTTGTTTGATGCTGAAGCAAGGTTATCTGTCACAGTGCATTAGTAATATTATTTAATTAACAGCCGTACAAGTCACATAAGTTGTCAGCATATTTGAATTCTGAACTCAGGAGATAAGAATGAAAACTGTTTGGGATATGTCAGACTGCTGTAATTATAGAATGTGTAATTATAGTAGCCAATCCTTGATTAGTGGCATGTAGGCCTGTATGGTGTCTATTTATGTACCACTGTACATTGAGATGGAATACAATCAACATTCTCATACTCTTACATGGTATCAGAGGATTACGATCCGCTTCCGCATCCCTCGCGCGCCGCCGGTCCACGCTCGCCGCTCCGCCGATTCACTCGCCTGAAGCGCCGCCGAGCCGATCGCCGCGCCTGATCCACGCTCGCCGCTCCGCCGATTCACTCGCCTGGAGCGCCGCCGAGCCGGCCTCGATTTCTCCCTCGCGGCCCGCGCAGTCTTCCCGGCTTTCCCCGCCCTGCGACACCGCCGCGCGGCGCTCACGTACGGCCGCTCCCCTCCGTCGCGGCGCGTCCGAGGAGCACGACGCACGCGCGGTCTCCCCGCCCGTGGACCTCGCGGCCCGCGCGGTCTTCCCGGCCTTCCTCGCCCCCGGATCCACGCGCGCCCGGATCCACGCGCGCCGCCGGGCCTCCTCTGCTGCTCGCCCCAACCTCGCCGCGCGCCGCCGGGTCTCTCGTCCCCCTGCTCGCCCCCGCCATGGACGAGGCCGCTGCCGCAGCAGCCAAGGCTGCCGAGGACCGTCGCCTCGCCGAGTACGAAGCCGCCCACGAAGCCGTCTGGGCGCAGGCCACCGTCGTCGTCAATGTGAAGGCGCTCATCCCCATCATCCTCGACAAGGCCACGAACACCTACACCAAGTGGCGCGGGATATTCCTCACTGTCCTCGGCAAGTACGCGCTGACTCGCCACGTGCTCGACGATGAGCTGTTCCCCGAGCGCCCCGCGTGGCTCCAGGCGGACTGCGTCGTCTTGACGTGGATCTACGGCACCGTCTCCGGCGACCTGCAGCAGTCGCTCCTGATCCGTCAACGCCCCGCACGTGAGGCATGGTGCTATCTCGAGGACGAGTTCCTCGGACAAAAGGAGTCTCGCGCCCTGTTGCTCGAGACGCAGTTCCGCAACCTCCGCCAAGACTCCCTGACGATTACCGAGTTCTGCCGTCGTCTGGAAACCATGGCCGCGTCTCTCACCGAGTTCGGCGACCCCATCGGTGATCGCCAGATGGTGCTCACCCTTCTTCGTGGGTTGAGCGGAAAGTTCCGCCACATGGTGTCAATCCTCAAGATGCACCGTCCGTTTCCGACGTTCACTGAGGCCCGAACGCATCTCTTACTGGAGGAGATGGAGATTGACGCTCGCCCGCCCTCACCGCCCACGGCCCTCGTCGTGCATCAGCAGCAGGCCCCGTCTGGTCCCTCCTCCACACCGCGCCAGGGGAACCCGTCAGCTACGCAGCAGCGCTCCCACGGTGTGCCCACTGGTGGCCAGCGCACCAATGGTCGTCGCCGTGGCCGCGGCGGGCGTGGTGGTGGCCAACAGCCCCCTGGAAGGGGTACGCCCTCTGCCGGACAGGGCAGTGCACCGCCGGGCATGCATCCGTCCTTCGCACAGCCTTGGGCGGGCTCGCTGCAGATGTGGCCATATGGTCGCCCTCCGCCTCAGCCGGCCTTCACCGTCTTTCCACAGTACGGCGGGTCTTTCGGCAACGTTCCCGACGGCGGCGTCTACGGCACCGGCTACACTGCGCCCCCACCGTATGTCTACGGGGGAGCTGTGCACTCACCGTCGACATTCCAGGGGCCGCCGGCGCCCTATCAGGCGGCTGCTCAGGCGCCCTGGAACCCCACTCATGGAGGCGCATGGAACCAGGACTCCCTCGTGCAGTCATTCAACACCATGACGCTCACCCCGCCCGCACCATCCGAATGGTATGCTGACTCCGGTGCTGGCTCTCATATGACTGCAGACGCTGGTAAACTCTCCAACATTTTATCACCATCATCTCTTACACCTTCATCTATCATTGTGGGTAATGGTGCACTTCTTCCTGTCACGGCCACTGGATCACACATTTTTTCCTTTCCGCATCGTAATCTTGTTCTTAATGATGTTTTGGTCTCCCCAAATATAATCAAAAATCTTATTTCCATTCGTCGATTTACCACCGACAATAACTGTTCCATTGAATTTGATCCCTTTGGCCTTTCTGTGAAGGATCTACACACCAGGAACGTGATCGCCAGGTGCAATAGCTCTGGCGACCTCTACCCGTTCTATCCACCAGCCACCAGCACCTCCGCACTCCTCGCTGCCCCCACTTCGATTTGGCATCGTCGTCTCGGTCATCCTGGGCGTGAAGCTTTGTCCAAACTTATTAGCTCCAGTGTCATCTCCTGCAATAAAGATGATATTCATCCTTTGTGTCATGCTTGCCAGCTCGGACATCACACTCGACTTCCTTTCGGTTTATCCAGTTCTAGAGCTACAAATAATTTTGATTTGATACACTGTGATCTCTAGACATCTCCTATTGTTAGTGTGTCAGGCTACAAATATTATCTTGTTATTTTAGATGATTGCTCACACTACATTTGGACTTTTCCGCTTCGCCTAAAATCCGACACGTTTTCCACACTTGCCAATTTTTTTGCTTATGCTCGCACACAATTTGGCACCACCATCAAGAGCGTCCAGTGCGACAACGGCCGAGAGTTTGACAATTCCCTGGCCCGCACGTTCTTTCTCTCCCACGGCGTTACCCTTCGTATGTCGTGCCCCTACACATCCCAGCAAAATGGCAAAGCCGAACGTTCCATTCGCACTCTTAACAATATTTTGCGCTCTCTCTTATTTCAGGCGAGTCTCCCTCCGGTCTACTGGGTTGAGGCACTTCACACCGCCACATACCTCGTCAACCGGCTCCCTACCAAAACCCTCGCCTCCTCCACTCCTCACTATCATTTATATTCGACCCAGCCATCCTATGAGCACCTCAAGGTCTTTGGCTGTGCCTGTTACCCCAACATGTCTTCCACAGCACCCCACAAACTTGCACCCCGTTCCTCCCTATGTGTCTTTCTCGGCTACTCCTCAGAACACAAAGGCTATCGGTGCCTCGAGCTAGAGTCGAATCGCATCATCACCTCCAGACATGTCGTTTTTGATGAATCTTTTTTTCCTTTCGCCGACATGTCAACCTCACCAATGGCATCCTCAGCTTTGGACTTCCTTCTTGACGACAGTGACCTCACCGCTCCTATTCTTGGAGCAAGATTTGTGCATGCAGGTGCTCCTCTCGATGGTCGTGGGGCAACTGGGCCACCCACGCCACCTCCTGCGCCATTTAGCGTCGGGCTACGGTCTCCAGCATCACGTGCTGGGCCAGGGGCGCCCAGCTCCCCTTCTGCCACGACGACCACCGGCGCTGCAGCCAGCAGCGCCTCCTCGCCGACCACGTCCCCGGTCGGCGCTGCTGCCCCTGTGTCTCGTACACAGGCAGTTGCCAGTAGCGCCACGGCCACCGGACGCACGATCGTCACCAGGCCGATCTCCATCACCCCCGTCGACAATGCGCACTCCATGCGCACCCGCGGCAAGGCCGGCATAGCACAGCCCGTGGATCGCCTCAACCTCCACGCTGTGCCCATGTCGCCTTTGCCCCGCTCCGTTCGTGATGCCCTGTCAGATCCCAATTGGCGCTCTGCCATGCAAGCTGAGTTTGATGCACTGATCGCCAATGACACTTGGAGCCTGGTGACACGCCCTCCCGGAGTCAATCTTGTTACTGGAAAATGGATTTTTCGGCACAAACTGAATGCAGATGGGTCTCTTGATCGCTACAAGGCACGCTGGGTCCTTCGAGGCTTTACCCAACGCCCTGGTCTAGATTATGATGAGACTTTCAGTCCAGTCGTCAAGCCAGCGACAGTTCGGGTTATTCTCTCTCTGGCTCTCTCTCAGAATTGGCCCATCCATCAGTTAGATGTGAAGAATGCATTCTTACATGGCACTCTCACAGAGACAGTGTACTGCGTGCAGCCCTCTGGTTTTGCAGATTCCTCCCGTCCGGACCTGGTTTGTCGGCTCAACAAGTCTCTGTATGGACTGAAGCAGGCTCCTCGTGTTTGGCATCACCGGTTCGCTTCATATCTCTCTTCCATTGGATTTGTTGAAACTAAGTCGGACAGCTCATTATTTATTTATTGCCGAGGGTCAGACACCGCCTATTTGTTGCTCTATGTGGATGACATCGTTCTCACTGCCTCCTCTGTCGGGTTCCTTCACACAGTTATTGGGGCTCTTCAGCGTGAGTTTGCTATGACGGACTTGGGTCAGCTTCACCATTTTTTGGGTATCTCTGTGACACGCTCTGCAGATGGTCTGTTTCTCTCCCAACGGCAGTACACTCAGGATATTTTGGAGCGCGCCGGGATGAGTGCGTGCAAGCCATGCAGCACGCCTGTGGATCTTCACTCCAAATTATCTGCAGAAGGACCTCCTGTTGGTGACGCTACACAGTACCGCAGCCTGGCAGGCGCTCTACAGTATTTGACTTTCACCCGTCCAGACATTGCCTTCGCTGTTCAGCAGATCTGTCTCTATATGCATGATCCTCGGGAGCCACACCTCGCAGCTCTCAAGCGCATCTTGCGGTACCTACAGGGTACTATGTCACTTGGACTGACTATGCATCGGTCTTCCCCTACGGAGCTCGTTGTCTACACGGATGCCGACTGGGCTGGATGTCCCGATACTCGCCGATCGACCTCTGGCTATGCAGTGTTCCTTGGAGACAACCTGGTGTCATGGTCTTCCAAGCGCCAACACACGGTCTCCCGATCCAGCGCCGAGGCAGAATACCGTGCTGTGGCGAACGGTGTCGCCGAAGCTACCTGGTTACGTCAGTTACTCCTTGAGCTTCACCACCTACCTCGCCGTGCCACCCTGGTATATTGTGACAATGTTAGTGCCGTATATCTCTCTAGCAATCCAGTGCAGCATCAGCGGACGAAGCATGTTGAGATCGATCTCCATTTTGTTCGAGAGAAGGTCGCCCTCGGTCATGTTCGAGTACTTCATGTTCCTACGACATCACAGTATGCCGACATCTTCACCAAGGGTCTCCCCACCTCATTGTACCAGGAGTTCCGGTCCAGCCTGACCGTTAGCGATGCTCCCGATTAGACTGCGGGGGAGTGTCAGACTGCTGTAATTATAGAATGTGTAATTATAGTAGCCAATCCTTGATTAGTGGCATGTAGGCCTGTATGGTGTCTATTTATGTACCACTGTACATTGAGATGGAATACAATCAACATTCTCATACTCTTACAGGATAAAATGATTTGAAACCTCCATTATGACTAACACTAACAGTTACTAAAGAGTATTGAATTTTTTCTTGTTAGAGCAACAGACGGGAAACCAAAAAGATGTATCACCTGGTTTGTTTACAGAGACATCTTTGAGCACTGGAGAGTTATGTGGCCAGCAAATAACTACTAGGATAACGAGCATAATAACAAGCAATACGGCACCAACACCAATAGCTGCAAACATTGAGGCCTTTGCGCTAGAGGCTGCAAATCAAAAGAGGGGATGGTTTATTAGTGATGTATTTATGCTCAGAGCAACTTAATGAAGGTAACAATGAGCATACATCTCTTCATTTGCTCTGCATTGGATAATTGTGTGCATGAAGCAGAGTGAAGCCAATAGCCACAAAGTCCAGGGTTACCCAAGAAGCTGAAAAGTTAAGATATAAATATGGATTGGTAAACAAGGACATTATGAAGGAATCATTTAATCCCAGAGGACAAAGACCACCACCTGTCGGGTGAAAATCGTGAGAAGTTGTTGTCTGTAGGTACAGTACCATAAAGATGGTTGTATGATACATTTCTGCAGAAGCGCTCAAGAATAAAGGCACCATAAGTGAAAGCCAGACACAGACGGTTTAAATAATTTTTTTCAGCTGTTAACTTACAAGATATTGAGACTCAAGCAGTAAATAAGTGAAGAGACATCTCCAGTAATATTATTGCTTTCTAATTTTCTGAAAGGACAAAAAAGATAAAGGTCAGCCTGCAATAATTGGGCATAAAATACACCATTAATATGCAGTCTGTTGCTTGAAGTCTTTTTACTGCACCTTATCAATTTATCAGTTTTGAAATGATATAAGAGGAAACATGTACTTACAACAGTATCAAATTTTGTAGCATCCCAACCTCTTGAGGAATCAGGCCACTGAGGTGGTTGTAAGACAAATCACTGAAATGAAATAAAATGTGTCAACATTACTTGAATAAGAAGGGATCAAAGTAGTAGAGACATTCTTCCATTATAAAAAACATAGTATAGATTTTAGCACTGTCAGGTCAGAAGGTGTTTACATCTCCATGATGCTCCTTAAGTTCCCAAATTCAGCAGGAATGTGTCCAGCCACATTATTTTTGCTTAAGTTGCTGCAGGAATTAGAGTGATATCATATCATGACATAATTCAAACATTTGCATTGAAATGATAGGTTATAAGACTTACAGCCTCAAAAGATGCTCTAGTTTCCCAATAGCCGAGGGAATTGAACCAGTGATCATGTTACAGGATAAGTCCCTACAGATATGTTAATGTAAGATACCATAGCACCCAAAGCAATTACTTGAAAATAATGGCCAATCAGCTGCTGGAACTTACAGAGTGTCCAAATTTCTCATTCTTGCAACCTCAATTGGAAGTGCTCCACTGAGATGATTTGATGACAGATTCCTAAAAGGTATGGATGAGTACAAGTTACTAAGTGATATAATCAGATATGTACTATTATATAGTGCCAGCCTAAAAATACAATTTAAATAATAAAATATTAAGAATCACCAAACCGCTTACAGATAAGTCAGACTCTCAAGCTTGTGAAATGAACGTGGAATGGTTCCATTCAATTTATTGCCATAAGCATTGCTGTTACAAGAGCCAGAAGGTTATGTACCGAACCACCAAACGTACCATAAAACTTCAGGAGAACAGATGGAACTTACAAACTAATGAGATTTGCACATGAACTTAAATTCTCAGGGATAGGTCCTATAAGGTTGTTGTTTGCAAGGTTCCTGTGAATAATAAGTGACAAGCGACATTGACAAACATCTAAATTAGCATTCTAGTAAGCATCATATGTAAAAAATATGAAAATAAATATACTTACAATTCAAACAATTCTGTAAGTTTTCCAAGATCAGGAGGAATGAACCCAGTCAACAGATTGTCGTTCAGTTCCCTGAAACCAGATGTATTTAAACTGGGGAGAACACTAAACTAACAAGAAGCAAAGTAACATAAAATCTACACCCTTACAGGTAATGCAGTGTCGACATATTACCAAGCTCTGGCGGTATCAATCCAGTTAACCTATTGCCTTGCAGGTATCTACCATCACAAAATACTGTGAATGGGCCTTACTTATGATTAAAAAGTTCAATGAAAGCTAGATTCTTTTGTCAGTTCAACGGCACAGGTAAAATCATCACTGATGAATCAGCTATGAAACAAATGAGTAACAAATAAAAAAAGAGCTTACAATTTCTCAGTGTATGTCAAGTTGCCCAGTATAGAGGGTATTGGGCCAGATAGCTCATTGAAACTCAGATCTCTGGATCATTACAAAGTAAGAAAGGGGGGGGGGAAAGAAAATTCATTAGTGCTACTACCTCTTCTTAAAATTCAAGAAACCTTAGAAGCCATAATTTAACTTACAGCACTGCAAGCGCCTGCATAAGGCCAATCACTGATGGTATAGGACCAGAGAACTTGTTCCCTTGCAAAGATCTGATATATATAATTTACATATTTAAAATCACTGCTTGCAATAATTAAATCAAAAGCATTTGTTTCAATAAATAGGATTACTATCACATACAACGTAGCCACTTGCAGGAAACCAATATTGAACGGGATTTCTCCAGTAAGATGATTGTTTGACAAATCTCTAAAACAATGAAAGGTCAGGAATGCTCTACAAGTGAAACATTGATCAGTGTTATTCAAAAGGAATAGAATGTACATACAAGACCTGAAAGCTCGTACAGTTCCCTATGGTTTCTGGTATTGCACCCGTCAAGCTATTGTTCTTCACATCACTGAGATAAATATAAGTAACTTTCTGAATTTAGTAAAGGACATAATTTGGTTCGTGATTATAAATGAAGGGAGGCAATTCACTCACAAGTACCACAGACCAGTTAACTGGCACATATCGGGAGAGAGGCTTCCTTCTAAACTATTGCTTCGCAATCCCCTGCACATGAGAAATTTAGATGCGAACGAGTGTGAAGAACCAAAAGGTGGCATCGCCCTAAATTAATGGTTCAAGCTATAGATGACATAAAATTAGTTTATAAGCATTTGCTAGGCTCTTAAACTAGGCAAGTGAGGTACTAAGCAAAAACAAAATTTCATCGTTCACAAGAATACTTACAAGTATTGAAGAACCTCATTCCAATATATTAGATTCGGAATTTCACCACTTAACTTGTTTTGAGCCAAGTCCCTATGGTGCATGTCGCATTAGATTAATCCCATTTAATACCACATAATAAGTATTAGGACTTACAATATCTTCAAATTTGGAAGTTGAGAGAGTGTCGATGGGATCACTCCCACCAGTTTGTTGTTCTTCAAAATCCTACGAAAACAGGAAACGACACCAAACATGATGAAACAAGCAGTGAGGGTAATTTTATTTAACCAATGTCTGGCATGAAAAATACAACTTACAAGTTCTCAAGGTGCTTCAGCTTGGACATGGAGAATGGTATGTCTCCTTCTAGATTGTTAGATGACAAATCCCTGGATCAAAATAGGAATGCTGTTAGGGAGTATTCATATAGAAATATAGGGACGGTAATCAAGGACACGAGAAATGCTAATTTAACAAGGAAAACCCTTGCGAAAGAAGAAGAAAAAAAAGATGGGGAGCCCGGAGGCTAACAATCCACTACTGAGAAGAGTTTACAGTCAACAAGGCAACGAACATTTGAATCTAAACCATTTTTTGGAAAAGAAAATACATAAGCAAAACTGAAACCTACTTACAAAGTTTCGAGCAAAGAACAATCACCAATCTCATCGGGGATCTGTCCAGAGAGTCCATTCGACTTCAAATCGCTAGACACAAACCAACACGCCGTGAAAAAAAATGTCAAGCACAGTTCAGCATCTGATAGTTCATGAGGAAACAATGCAGCGCCACTACATTGAGACAAGACGTTGCAGACTCCCGATGGCCGCTGAGATTTCACCCTCGAGATTGAGCCCAGAGAGGTTGCTGCATTGCATACAGGAAATGGCGTCAGTACCGCACATCGGCGCTAGCAGTAAGTAGAGGCCAGTAGTTTCGCCACAGGAAACTCCTTACAGCGCCGCGACAGCGAAGGTGACGTTGTCGCATAGCACGCCGCGCCACGAGCAGTAGCCCGGCGACGCGCCGTCGCCGGACCAATCGTACAGCGCGTTGCCGCCGTCGCGGAAGGATTTCTTGATCTCCAGCAGTGTTTCTCCTGGATTAGTAAAAGCAGTGGCAGCACCACAGAAGAAGAAGAATCGATAAGAAAGTTACGGAAAAAATAACGGAGTTCGTTACGCAAGGAAAAAATGAATGTAAGCGGAATAACAAATTAACATACAAAGAAAACAAACACCAGGTTTTACGGCCAGAACAGAAAGAGAAGAGCGTCCAAGCACACGAAATGGCAGTAAAAACGCATTTTTACACAATGCAAAGCGCATGAACACCAGATGAAAAAAAAAAGGAACAATTGGATCTATACCATTAAAAGATCCAAACTTTAGATATATACCATGGACCCCACATGTCATTGACTCATGTGGACCCACATGTAAGTGAGATAGTAATGGTATGGATCCAAAGTGGTGATCTTTTAATGGTATAGATCCAAATTTCCCAAAAAAAAACAGAATCACAACAGGCCGCGCTCTAGGATAGGATAGGGCCATAGGGGTGGTGTGCTCGCTAGCTAGCTCGGGTCGCCGCGGCAGGCTGGCACTGCACTGCAGGAACTGCTCCCCGAGGACAGCAAAGAACAGAAGATGCTACGACGAACAGGAGGCAGGATTAGATTAATCTAGTATTTCACCGGTGGGAAAAGGAGCCGGCTATAAACAACGACCACGCCCCCTAATGCTAAGCGGCCGGCAACGGCATCCCAGCAGCAGCGCTAATAAAATACCAGCACAGCAGTACAGCACGCAGCACAGCACGAGCAAGCGCCTGCTCTCCCTCTCTCTCTCTCGAGCAGCGCGAGACCCACCCGCCGCCCGGCAAACCTCTGCGGGAACCGAACCGAACCGAAGCACAGCAAGTCGGCGGGGAACCAACCGTCGTCGGCGACGGCGACGGAGGCGGCCGCGAGGAGGAGGACGAGGAGGGCAGCGAGGGCCCGGAGGAGGCGGGCCATGGCCGGAGCCGCGTCGGGGTCGTGGCAGCAGTGGCACTCGCTCGCGAGGCGAGGCGGGGTGGCGCGGTTTTAATGGGCTCGGGGTTTTTGGTTGGTTTCTCCTCGTGGGAGGAGGAGCCCTGCCCTGTGCTGTGAAGACAGACGGTGGAAGGGGGCCACGTCCATGTGGTTCACTGCCACATTGGTCGTCACTTCACTTTGGTTTGGCCCGGTTGGATGCCGGGATACCGGATTTTTTACCGTCAGACTGCATCGACGGCCGGGGTGTCAAATCTGAAGCCACAAGTTGTAGAGTGTGGAGGCGTACGTTCATAAAAATGCCCCCATTTCGATCATTACTCTAAAACCTTGTTCCATTATTCATAGTACATATGAATTAGATGGAATTAAAAAAGATTTAAAAGATTTTTAACTTGCTAGGGAAACCCGTCCAATCATGTCGAAGGAAACGAGAAGACCCAAAGCGTTGGTTCCTAAATTTAGTTCATGTAAATATCTGAATATCAATTATAAATATTAAATATAGGCTTGATTAAGTTTAGTGAACTTGTCTTGTATTTTAGTCTCCATATATGTAATTAGTTTTATAATTAGACTAATGTGATATAGACTAAACTTTAGTTGGATGGAACCAAACATTCCCCTAAGTGTACATCCTGTTTTTTAGGAATAACAAAAAATATATACGTGGTTATAATATTACTAGTATAATGTTCATGTGTTGCAATATGAAATCAGTCATATTTGATATTACAGTACAACAGTCATACAACACTCGAGGGTCTAGTGACAAACCAATATAATGGACCCTTCTCACAAAAATAAATTTAAAATTAAAATGAACCATCCCACAAAAAATAGGCATATGTGTCACATATCAGATATTAAACTATAGATATCAAACTTTATCTTAGCCAAAATATTTAGAAAAATATGAGTTGAAAGAAAAGGATCTGTCCTGTGGAGCGATGTGTTATATGTGGCTTTGTGTCATATGAGCCCGAGTGTTTTCTCATGTTCTATTTTAGATAATGTCCTGATGGTAGGCGATTCGTGAGGAAGAAAAAACAAATCTACTTTATGTGTTTGATACACGACGCACGTCGTGCCTTAAACGATAAGAAAAATAAATATTTGTTAGATTAACCATATAGTATAGTTTAACAGTATACTTAAATAAAAAATACTTGTTGATATTATTTTTTACAGTTCTAGTTAAGTTTAAATTGATCCTAATCCAGACATCAAAGGATGCATTCTTTTTGACGGAGAAAGTATAGCATGACACTTAGAATGGTAGCTAACTAGGTCGACCTAGAGGTGGCAAAACTAGTTGGGTTGACCTTCGTATTAGGGCAATGATTGTCCTCAGATTTAACGCTACAAGAAGGGATGCCAACATCTTGAATAAGACTGTCTCGAGCTTTCCAGCCCAGCAACATCTTTTAAATTTCGTTCTCAAAAATAATATTCTCTATTTTTTATAACATAATCTAAAAAAAATTGTCTTCTATAATTTCATTGTCTCCAGTAAAGTTCTCTAAAATTCATGTTGTATACCTCATCCTTTTTTTTATCTCTACTCTCTTGTTTTGTGAGTTATATATCCACTTATTCTTTTTCAACTCATACATTTTTCAGTCTTTTGGCTAATATAAAGTACATTATCTACAATTTAATGTCTGTTATGTGAGTTCTATATCCACTTATTTTAAAATTTATTTTTTTGGAGAGAGAGTATATTTTATGAGGAGTGTCTATCACGTTGGCTTTATAGGGGAGTGTCCACCATACTGACTTGATAATGCCATCCAATATAATTAAGGTAATTTACGGGTAGTACGATTTAATTTTAAACATGGCCGAATCTACGCACACACTACCGGTAGCCGCCTAGCGTGAACACTTGCGAATCGCTCGTAGTAACTAAAATCTGCGTAGACAAACGTTTTGACTTTTGAGTGAAGCATCGAGAGGAATCTATGTCTATGCAAGACGGCGACGGCGAGCACCAGCGGAAGGACACACAGACGCAGTGTCTCTCGCGTGGTGGCGGGCGCTCATGCGTGCAGCCGTGGGCAGTGGGCGCGGCGAGGCCCGGACGCCGGACGGATCGGCGCTGGCGCATGCTGCCTCCCCCATCCTGCGCGCGGTGTCGCTGTGCCTGTGGTCCAGGCAGAGCCATGCCCGCCGGTGTTTGATTTGATGATTCTCCACGCTCCGTGAGATGGTAATGACACCGCCGCCCTGCCCTGCCCTGCCCCGTTAGCGAGACAGTAGTCTGTCTCGTCAGACACACAGGCACAGCTTTGAAATGAAGGAGCCGTGCCCATGACATGCCCATGAAGCAAGATGTTCATGCTGGTCGCCGGAGCACCCGTCCATACCGTGCATGCATTGCAAACTCTTCAAACGGACAGGGAACATAAACATCTGGTGATCAATTCTCAGGCAGATGATGGAGCAGTCGAGAGCTCTTAAATCAACTCACAAAACTGAGCCGGCAGATTTCAGAAAGCGAAGCAGCACTCGGCAGAATCGGCCGTATCTATATATATCAATCTACTATGACTAGTATATATATATATTTACCAAGGCCAGCCAGGCGCACTGCCGTTTGCCATACGCGCATCAAACAGCAGCATGGGTTCTGTTCTGTTCTTCCGGTAGCGGTAGCAGCATATGCGTTCCAGATTTCCAGTAGTAGAGCGGCATAAAGATTACCTCTGTAAAGCAGCCAGCCAGCCAGCCAGCAGCATAAGCACGGGCCAAGATTAACAAGCTGCCTCTATGTGTGTGCCAGGATTTTCATTCTCGCTTCGACGGCAGAGCACTAGCAGCAGCCTTTCTGGATTCAGCATGTGCGTTGCGGGCTGTGGAAAGCTTTTGCTCTGCTCACACAGACACACACCATCTCCAGAGACTCGCCGCCGCCCATATCGGCCTTCTGTTCACTACGGCGCATCGTTGCGCAACGGCCTCTGCCACGTACGTCTAGTCGTCTACTCGTCTCGTCTCAAACATTGCGCAGCAGTATCACCATCTCGAGCTGCCTGCCGCCGTTCCGGCCAGTTGAAGCACGTCAAAACTCCTGCGTGTGATTGGATTGACTGCTGCAGTCTGCAAACCTGACCACATGAACGCGCATGCATTTTATTAGTTGGCTAATCAAGTGTTGCCTAGCTGGATACAGGAGCTAATACAAGAGCCTGGCTTAGATTACAACTGCCTGTTAGTCGTCCGGGTGTTTGGATACGCTAAAGCTGCACATGCAGGTGTCGTGACTGTCTGCGACGCCATTGAAGAATACGTACGTATACAAATACAAGGTAGGAGCAAGCAGTGACGCAAGTTTGCATTGGCTGCATACGTACGTGCGATGTGGTTAACGAAGGCAAACAGCCCACAAGCCGTACCTTGACCATAAAAAGATGCGTATTGACTGGATCCGGTACAAGCGAGGCGAGGGCGAGGCGAGTCTCCGCAGCCCGTACGTATTGACCGACCCATCTGGATCTGATACTCTACGGGCTGAACTGAAGGAGTACCAGCTGCAGCTGGTAGTAATACCACGTGCCGGAGCCCGAGACAGAATTTCCACACCGTATGACCGTCGTAAACCGGACAAAAGGACGCGAAATGAATGTTGGGCTGGTGGTCACTAGAAACTGACAAAGCCCGTCCAGGTCCAGCTTCCTTCTCGGCGCGGCGAGCCCAGCCCATATCCCCGCCGTGCGCTCCTAAATCAAACTTGTTTTTTTTTTATTTCCTTTTCAACTTTGACCAATTTTGAGTACTCCGCCGCCTCGAAATAAAGTAATTTATAGAATCACTCTACGTCAAACTACCTTCCAATTTAACTAACCTTTTAGAGAGAGTGAGACAAAGGGATAATTACATCTAGTGGCGCGGGACCACTCCGGCCACTCCGTTGTATCTCCCAAATCGTGCTATAATAATCGCGGCTCCTCCCTTACCCAATCTTAAGGCTATAAAATACTCCCACGGTTCCAAAACAATATTCGTTTCATTTTTTTGGGGTCAGTTGAAAACATGCCACTCAAAATATAGTTTTGGGTCCTCATACAGTCAATGTTTTGAGTCACTAAGGACATATAGTAGTAGCAGTTAATTACTGAAACACTTAGTAGCAGTCAATGTTTTGGGTCAATTGGAAACATGCCACTCAAATTTTTTAAAAAATTGGAAACCAGTTCTAACCATCTAATTTTGTAAAAAATGAGTAGCATGTATACAATTAATCCTTTTTCAATACTTGTGCTTGAATATGTGTCTCTATACTTTCTTTCGAGAACTAAAATCAACAATATCGAAAACACACAAATCTTGTGGAATATCTATCCATTGTTGTTTATTCTAATAACTGGTTATGATCAATTTAAAAACAAAACTCACTTTGATACTACTTGTAGGATTGAAAGACACAGTGATAGATAACCAGAGAGTGAGGATGATTTTAAATCTATAAAATAATTATAACACCTCCTTCTAAATATAAAATCAAATTAACTCATGTTTTTCAAAATTGTCATAGCTCTACTTTCTTAGTAGAAATGAGATTATCCAGAATCCATAACTACATTCGGTATAAAATTTTATAAATCTAAACCAGATAAAATCACGCAACTAACCCAAGTAAAATCATGGCAATCGGACTTCTGATCGATCCAGAGATATTAACAAAGCAATACAGTTGTGACAGAGTATAATGATACCTGATCAACCTATAATTTTTAGATTAACTTGAAATTATAAATGACTAACTAACCACACTTTGCATATCACTTATTTAAATTCGAAAATGAAAAGGCCCATTTCTAGAGATCAAGAACATTTTAGGGTTACTTAACACTAGCTGGCTTAACACCTGCGTGGCCAATCATCCTATGATCCTATCTGTAGCACTCTACTTCCTAACTCCTAATTATATAACCCAACTACGATATATAATTACTTATATATTGCTTTACCTTATTTTTAAATAAACTTATAGGACGAGACCTATTCTAATCTACCTCTAAAAAACGAAATGTAGCCAAAATTCAGCTCCAAGACCTATTCGGCTCGGTTTGTCCCAACCTGGCCAAACCTTCCAATCCAGCCCATACAAAGCCCTCTTCATCACTCTATTTCTCCTCGCATTTGGGCCAGCTCCGCTTGGACCTCGTCCTCGTGCTTGGGCCGGCTCTGCCGTCTTTCTCCCGTGGCCTCATCTAGTCGTCTTGCTCGATCTCTCGCCTTCCTCTCGCATTATCGCTGGTCAGCCTCGCCGTCGCTGCCGGCCTCTTGCGTACGGGCTCGCTATGTCAGAGGACTCTAGCAAGTATGTATCCATGAGCTTATCTCTATTACTCCCTCCGTTCTTTTTTATCTATCGCGGTCTAGTTCAAAAATTAACTAACGGATGACAAATATTCTTTTATTTATCGCGGTCTAGTTCAAAAATTAACTAACGTGATGACAAATATTCTGAAACGGAGACAGTATTTCACAACAAAAATTAGAGTTAGTCGGGGCAGACTGTTTTCATTGCAGTTATATAAAATTTTGTGCCGGTAAAACAATTTGTGCTGTTATACAGTCAGGAGTCAGGACTCTAAGGTGTGTCTACTCCGTTTCTCTCTATATTATGTACCTAAGCTTCTAAGCATGCATGTGGAACCAGCCAAAGGTTTCTTGGCAGTGCTTAGAGACCACCTTGACACACTATGCTCGAACTTGAGATCTCGTACAGATACCAATGTACAATCTAAACAGTGACAAGGTTCGTTCTCCTATCTCCGCTGAGATTTTGTCCCGGATGATTTGGTTCTTTTTCTATATATATATGTGAATTAGTAGTATGAACTGAGGACACTTCTTTTGGTTTGAACCGTGGATACCGTACCACAAGTCCACAATGCAGATTTTTTCGATGTAAAAGCTGTGACGTTGTACAGTATCACTAGGTATACTTTTTGGCATGCTTATACAATTGTCAGAATGCTGACTGCCGGCTCTATTTTTCTTTGCATAGGTTCCCTTACTTTTAAAACAGAGTTTTTTGTTGGCTGTTTCCCAAGCCGGGCTAGGCCTTTTTATGGAGGTACCAAATTACATCCTTTCCTTTGCCTCTAGAGGAGTGTTTGGTTTGCATAGAATAAGTCATGCTAGTTACACTTACACCCAAGCAAGAAATAGCGATAAATAACTTTGTCAATGCCAGGTGCTCTTTTCTTTTTCTTGATTCAACTATATATCTTCTTTGGGGATTAAATTCTGGCATGCTCAACTCAAATCCTATAGCTCGCTAGCCCATATCCACTCTACAGACTAGTGTGCATTGTGCTTTGTTTTTTTTTTTTTTGTTGACAGCTTTTTGTGAACACGCAGTTGTTCTCAGTACATACAGACCTAGTTCTATCTTTTTATTTATCAGGAGGACTAAGTGTCTGACAGACCTGAATGTCTGTCTGTCTCCTCTTGCCATTTTGCCAAGGTGAGGACACTACATGCCTTGGTACTATTAATCTGTACATACTGTTAGAACTCTGACTTGTGGTGCTGAATATTGTTTGGTAACTCGCTTCCAAATATAACAAAGTTACAAGTAGCCGCTGCTGCAAACTAGCTTACTGTACTTTTCAACTTGGTTTGGTTTATTTGTAGCCTTGATCTGCAGAAACACCGTTTCCTTGTTGTCGTCAGACAGCTCACAGAAAATCCCCGTGATATCCTTCCTTGCCGTCAGCTTTCGCGCATTTTTCCCTGTTTCGTCTTTAGTTAGCATTCTTTCCATGATGCAGTCGAGTTCTGATATAACTATCTGCGCTGCAGCCTTTAGGGCTTGTTCGCTTTCCTCCCAGTCCATATGGATTTGGTGGGATTGGATGAGTTTAAATCCCGAACAAGTTAAAATCCTTCATTTTTTTTTCAATCTCATTCAATCCATATGTGATAGGAATAACCGAACAAGCCCTTAGATGGTGAGCTAAACCGCACATATCGGCTTAGAAACATTGGAGCTGCCTTCGTCACTTTGGCAGCGCCGTGCTTGTGCTAAGAGCTGGGACGAGAAGCAATATATACTGTCAGAAAATAAAATGGTACATTGTCACGGCAAATGCTGGACAGATTCAGACAGAAAGCCCAAACTGGAATGACCCTCCTCCAAAGCCTTCTGCTGCTTCATCAGCGGCAGCCATGCTTTTTAGCCTACGGAATGACACTTTTGACCGGAGATTTTGGAATGTGCAACGCGACGCCGACGCGGGAGGGGAGAGGCGTCGAGGGCTTTGAGGCAGCAGGTACAGCAGGAAGTAGCAGCCAACGAAAGGAATGGCAGCTACAGTGTGCGTTCGTGCGTGCGCACATGGAAAGGACTTTGCCCCGTGGGGCGGTGGCAGGCGCGCAGTGATGAATGTGCCTGGTACCAGCACCTCCGAGCGCTTTCAACAATCTTTCAATTCAACCAGAACCAGTGGTGTGTCTGGTCTGTCTGCCCCCCCCTCCCTCCTCCTGCAGTCTTTCTGACCGCCCCTTCCGGCTCAACCGCTGCATGCCTGCATCCGCATGTGCCGCTGCGCAGGGTCGCCATGCCGCAGACCGCGCTAGAAAGCGAGATGCGGAGGCAGAGACAGGCACCGTGCTCGTCACCCGTGTCCGTGTGTACCGCCGGACGCGGGACAGTGCGGTGGGGATCGACTCGAGAAAGACCGCCGGCGCCTGACTGACGTGCGCGAGCTACATGGATGCCTCTTCTGATGCCTACCGCCATTAGAGATGGCAATGGGTACCCGCGACCCGATACCCGATGGGTATTTACTCCATTAGAGTATGTATGTGGGCTAAATATTCTACCTGTGGGTCTGTTATTAGGCAAAAATATTCACCCAATGGGTAAACGGGTATTAGAACGTTACGCCTTCACCCATACCCGTTAACCCGTGGGTATAAAATACCCAATATAAACTTATCTGAAGCATGAACTTGAACTTCAGTCATCCAACTTTTTTACTATTTAACAATAATTTAATGACCATGTAATGGAACATGTAATGTGCTATGTAGTACTATCATAGTGTTACTACTTTATCCAATTATCTTTGGTGTGTTGAATGGATGGTTAAATGATGCTAGAAAAATTTTTAATGGTATTTATATGGATATACTTGTCATTTGTATAGTATAATATTTTGATAGTTGTTTAATTTTTGTGGGTACGGGTGACCCGATGGGTGACCCATACCCACATGGGTATGGGTATGAGGGTAAATCCATACCCGCCAGTGTATATGGGTGACCCGGTGAGGTTATTTTTGTGTCGTGGGTATGGGTATGGGATAGTAATACCCGGTGGGTATTTACCCATTGCCATCTCTAACCGCCATGACGCCATGCGTTCCCTTCTGAGGTAGGGGCGTAGGGCTGGTCGGTCTGTCAGCTGTGGTGAGCATACCTACCGGGTACTACTACGCACGTCGCGGTCGCCTGTTGCGATTCGGCTCCCCTAAATTCTATCACCTAAAAGAATATTCTCTGTCTTTTACAGTACACTCTAAAAGATTATGTTCTCTATATCTTCTTAGAGCATCTCTAAGAGAGGCTCTAAACATGGTCCTATTTTAAATATAGGGCTCAAAACCATAAAACATTCTTCCAACAGCGGCCCTATTTTATAAAATTTCATCAAATGGTTATAGGGCTCGATCTCTCGGGTCCTAAATATAGTACTCATATACTGAAGCCCTATCCTCATTTCCACTTAATCTCCAACCATTTATTTCCTAATTGAGAACACCTAGAGGGGGGGTGAATAGGTGATCCTGTAAAAACTTAACTTATAGCCACAAAAACTTATTAAGGGTTAGCACAATAATTGCCAAGTGGCTAAAGAGAAGATCTTGCACAATACGACAATCACAAAGAATTCAACACAGAGTAGACACGGTGATTTATCCCGTGGTTCGGCCAAGTACAAAACTTGCCTACTCCACGTTGTGGCGTCCCAACGGACGAGGGTTGCAATCAACCCCTCTCAAGCGGTCCAAAGACCCACTTGAATACCACGGTATTTTGCCTTGCTTATCTTTATCCCACTTGCGAGGAATCTCCACAAATTGGAGTCTCTCGCCCTTACACTTAAGATTCACAAAGAAACACGGAGTAAGGGAGGGAAGCAACACACACAAATCCACAGCGAAATGCGCACACACACGGCCAAGAATCGAGCTCAAAGACTATCTCACAGTTTCTCACAAGAACAGAGCTCGAATCACTTAGAATCACAAACGAATGCGCAAAGACTTAGTGTGGATGATCAAGAATGCTCAAGAGTTGCTTGGTGTCCTCCTCCATGCGCCTAGGGGTCCCTTTTATAGCCCCAAGGCAGCTAGGAGCCGTTGAGAACAAATCTGGAAGGCCATCTTTGCCTTCTGTCGTCGGGCGCACCGGACAGTCCGGTGCACACCGGACACTGTCCGGTGCCCGATTTCTTTCCTTAAACAGCGCAGTCGACCGTTGCAGATGTGGGAGCCGTTGGCGCACCGGACATGTCCGGTGCACACCGGACAGTCCGGTGCCCCCTTCCGACCGTTGGCTCGGCCACGTGTCCCACGCTGATCGCGCGGCCAGGGCCACACACCGGACAGTCCGGTGCCCCCTTCCGACCGTTGGCTCGGCCACGTGTCCCACGCTGATCGCGCGGCCGACCGTTGGCCCTGGCCGACCGTTGGCTCACCGGACAGTCCGGTGCACACCGGACAGTCCGGTGAATTTTAGTCGTACGCCGTCAGCCAATTCTCGAGAGCGGCCTCTTCGGCTGAGGCAGCCTGGCGCACCGGACACTGTCCGGTGCACCACCGGACAGTCCGGTGCCCCAGACCGAAACAGCCCCTTGGCTGTACACAGCCAAGTCTTCTTTTCTCTTCTTCTTTCTGTTTCTAACACTTAGACAAATATATTAGTACACAAAACCAATGTACTAAGGCTTAGAAACATACCTTTGCTCTAGATTTGCACTTTGTTCATCCATGGGCATTGATTCACGTTTAAGCACTTGTATTGACACTCAATCACCAAAATACTTAGAAATGGCCCAAGGGCACATTTCCCTTTCAATCTCCCCCTTTTTGGTGATTTATGCCAACACAACATAAAGCAGATAGAACAAGTGCAAAATCACTTCAAATAAAAACTCAAATTGGTTTTGATTCAATTTTGGCATATATGGATCATCCTTTGCCACCACTTGGTTTGTTTTTGCAAATCAAACTCAAATCTCTACTTCTATGTCAAACACACATGTTGAGGCATAAAGAGAGTCATTCCAAAAGAGATTGATCAAAGATTTCAAAAACTCCCCCTATTTCCCATAATCAACACTTCTCCCCACAAGAAGCCAACTTTTGACAATAGAGACAATAAGAGACAATAAAAGCGTTTGACAAAACAAAAACTCTATTCTACTATTTTCAAAATCTCTCAAGTGGTAGCTGATCCATTTATCACTTTGGCCTTTATTTTCTCCCCCTTTGGCATCAAGCACCAAAACGGGATCAATCTTGGCCTTCTAACCCCATTGCCTCACCAAGATCTTCAACAAGAATACAAAGGCAATAAGATTGCATGAGATGAACTTGGAATACGTTACCCTCTCATCGGAGTGCAGTGGAAGTCTTTCATGGTCCAAGTCCACCTTTTCCCTTTCAATCCTCCTTCGAGACTAAATCATCAAACTCAAGCACATGGTTAGTCTCAAAGGGTCAAGTTGTAACACATCTCCCCCTAAACATGTGCATCACTTTGCAACGGACTTGTAAGGTCCAGGGAGTGTTTGTACAACTTGAGCACCATAATAAGCAATAAAATGCAAAAAGGAACATGATCAAAAGCATAAGTACATGTATGCTACAATTCAATCCAGGTTCCGCGAATCTAAGACATTTAGCTCACTACGCAACCTGCAAAAGGTCTTCTCATCTAGAGGCTTAGTGAAGATATCGGCTAGCTGGTTCTCGGTGCTAACATGAAACACTTCGATATCTCCCTTTTGCTGGTGGTCTCTCAAAAAGTGATGCCGGATGTCTATGTGCTTTGTGCGGCTGTGCTCAACAGGATTCTCCGCCATGCGGATAGCACTCTCATTATCACATAGGAGTGGGACTTTGCTCAGATTGTAGCCAAAGTCCCGGAGGGTTTGCCTCATCCAAAGTAGTTGCGCGCAACACTGACCTGCGGCAACATACTCGGCCTCAGCGGTGGATAGGGCAACGGAGGTTTGTTTCTTAGAGTTCCATGACACCAGGGACCTTCCTAAGAATTGGCACGTCCCCGATGTACTCTTCCTATCGACCTTACATCCGGCATAGTCGGAGTCTGAGTATCCAACTAAGTCAAAGGTAGACCCCTTTGGATACCAGAGCCCGAAGCAAGGCGTAGCAACCAAATATCTAAGAATTCGCTTCACCGCCACTAAGTGACACTCCTTAGGATCGGATTGAAATCTAGCACACATGCATACGCTAAGCATAATATCCGGTCTACTAGCACATAAGTAAAGCAAAGAACCTATCATTGACCGGTATGCTTTTTGATCAACGGACTTACCTCCTTTGTTGAGGTCGGTGTGTCCGTCGGTCCCCATCGGAGTCTTTGCGGGCTTGGCGTCCTTCATCCCAAACCGCTTTAGCAGATCTTGCGTGTACTTCGTTTGGGAGATGAAGGTGCCGTCCTTGAGTTGCTTCACTTGGAACCCAAGGAAGTAGTTCAACTCGCCCATCATCGACATCTCGAATTTCTGCGTCATCACCCTGCTAAACTCTTCACAAGACTTTTGGTTAGTAGAACCAAATATTATGTCATCGACATAAATTTGGCACACAAACAAATCACCATCACATGTCTTTGTAAAAAGAGTTGGATCGGCTTTCCCAACCTTGAAAGCATTAGCAATTAAAAAGTCTCTAAGGCATTCATACCATGCTCTTGGGGCTTGCTTAAGTCCATAGAGCGCCTTAGAGAGCTTACACACATGGTCGGGGTACCGTTCATCCTCGAAGCCAGGGGGTTGCTCCACGTACACCTCCTCCTTGATTGGCCCGTTGAGGAAAGCGCTCTTCACATCCATTTGGTACAACCTGAAAGAATGGTGAGCGGCATATGCTAGCAAGATACGAATGGACTCTAGCCTAGCCACAGGAGCGAAAGTCTCCTCAAAGTCCAAACCTGCGACTTGGGCATAACCTTTTGCCACAAGTCGAGCCTTGTTCCTCGTCACCACCCCGTGCTCGTCCTGTTTGTTGCGGAACACCCACTTGGTTCCCACAACATTTTGCTTCGGACGAGGCACCAGTGTCCAAACTTCATTGCGCTTGAAATTGTTGAGTTCCTCCTGCATGGCCAACACCCAGTCCGGATCTAGCAAGGCCTCCTCTACCCTGAAAGGCTCAATAGAAGAGACAAAGGAGTAATGCTCACAAAAATTAGCTAATCGAGATCGAGTAGTTACTCCTTTGCTAATGTCACCCAGAATTTGGTCGACGGGATGATCCCTTTGAATCATCGCTCGAACTTGGGTTGGAGGTGCCGGTTGCGCTTCTTCCTCCATCACTTGATCATCTTGTGCTCCCCCTTGATCAATCGCCTCCACTTGAGGTACCTGTTCGTCATCTTCGGTTGGGGGATGCACCATAGTTGAGGAAGAAGGTTGATCTCGTTCATCTTGTTCCAGTGGCCGTACTTCTCCAATCGCCATGGTTCGTATAGCGGCCGTCGGAACATCTTCTTCATCTACATCATCACAATCAACAACTTGCTCTCTTGGAGAGCCATTAGTCTCATCAAATACAACGTCGCTCGAGACTTCAACCAAACCCGATGATTTGTTGAAGACTCTATACGCCTTTGTATTTGAGTCATAACCTAACAAAAACCCTTCTACAGCTTTGGGAGCAAACTTAGAATTTCTACCTTTCTTCACTAGAATGTAGCACTTGCTCCCAAATACACGAAAGTAAGATACATTGGGTTTGTTACCGGTTAGTAGCTCATACGAAGTCTTCTTGAGGAGGCGATGATGGTAGACCCTGTTGATGGCGTGGCAAGCCGTGTTCACGGCTTCCGACCAGAAGCACTCGGGGGTCTTGAATTCTCCAAGCATTGTCCTCGCCATATCGATTAGCGTCCTGTTCTTCCTCTCTACCACACCATTTTGCTGTGGTGTGTAGGGAGCGGAGAACTCGTGCTTGATCCCTTCCTCCTCAAGGAACTCCTCCACTTGAAGGTTCTTGAACTCGGACCCATTGTCGCTCCTTATCTTCTTCACCTTGAGCTCAAACTCATTTTGAGCTCTCCTGAGGAAGCGCTTGAGGGTCCCTTGGGTTTCAGACTTATCCTGCAAAAAGAATACCCAAGTGAAGCGGGAAAAGTCATCAACAATAACTAAACCATACTTACTTCCTCCTATGCTCAGATAGGCGACAGGTCCGAAGAGGTCCATATGCAGCAGCTCCAGAGGTCTTGAAGTGGTCATCACGTTCTTGCCGTGATGCGCTCCTCCCACTTGTTTACCTGCTTGACAAGCTGCACAAGGTCTATCTTTTTCGAAATGCACGTTAGTCAAACCTATCACGTGTTCTCCCTTTAGAAGCTTGTGAAGGTTCTTCATCCCCACATGTGCTAAGCGGCGATGCCACAGCCAGCCCATGCAAGTCTTAGCTATTAAGCATGCATCTAGACCGGCCTCTTCTTTTGCAAAATCAACTAAATAAAGTTTGCCGTCTAATACACCCTTAAAAGCTAGTGAACCATCACTTCTTCTAAAGACAGACACATCTACATTTGTAAATAGACAGTTATACCCCATATGACATAATTGACTAACAGATAGCAAATTATATCCAAGACTCTCTACTAAAAATACATTAGATATAGAACGCTCATTAGAAATTGCAATTTTACCTAACCCTTTTACCTTGCCTTGATTCCCATCACCGAATATAATTGAATCCTGGGAATCCTTATTCTTGACGTAGGAAGTGAACATCTTCTTCTCCCCCGTCATATGGTTTGTGCATCCGCTGTCGATAATCCAGCTTGAACCCCCGGATGCATAAACCTGCAAGGCAATTTTAGGCTTGGGACTTAGGTACCCAACTCATGTTGGGTCCTACAAGGTTAGTGCAAATTTCCTTAGGGACCCAAATGCAAGTTTTGTCTCCCTTGCATTTTGCCCCTAACTTCCTAGCAATTACCTTCTTACCCTTTCTACAAATAGCAAAGGGAGCATTGCAAGCATAATAAATGGTAGAAGGTTTGTTCACAACTTTTCTAGGAACATGAGCAAAATTTCTCCTAGGCATATGCACAACATTTCTCCTACACATATCTCTATCATGCTTATAGGAAGAACTGGAAGCAAACATGGCATGAGAATCATAAACATGTGAATCAGAATCATTATAAGCATTTCTAGCATGTCTCTTATCATGATACAAGAAAGCATGGTTCCTTTTAGCACTACTAGCCATAGGGGCCTTCCCTTTCTCCTTGACGAAGATGGGAGCCTTATGGCTTGTTAAGTTCTTGGCCTCTCTCTTGAAGCCAAGACCATCCTTAATTGAGGGGTGTCTACCAACCGTGTAGGCATCCCTTGCAAATTTTATTTTATCAACTTCACTCTTGCTAGTCTTAAGCTGAGCATTAAGACTAGCCACTTCATCATTTAGTTTTGAAATTGAAACTAAGTGTTCACTACAAGCATTAACATCAAAGTCCTTACACCTAGTGCAAATTGTAGTATGTTCAACACAAGAGTTACTTGCTACTTCTAGTTTAGCAGTTAAAACATTAATTTCACCTTTTAAAGAAGAAATGGTTTCATTACAAGTAGAAAGTTCACAAGAAAGTATTCCATTTCTTTTAACTTCTAGAGCAAGTGAATTTTGTGCACTAACAACTTTATCATGTTCTTCATATAAAAGGTCTTCTTGTTTCTCTAAGATTCTATCCTTTTCATTTAAGGCATCAATCAACTCATTAATCTTAGCTATCTTAGTTCTATCCAGTTCCTTGAATAAACTAGAGTAATCAATCTCATCCTCACTAGATTCATCATCACTAGAAGAATCATAAGCATTAGCATTACGAGTGATTACCTTCTTTTCCCTTGCCATGAGGCAAGTGTGATGCTCGTTGGGGAAGAGAGCCGATTTGTTGAAGGCAGTGGCGGCGAGTCCTTCGTCGTCGGAGTCGGACGAAGAGCAATCCGAATCCCACTCCTTTCCAAGGTGTGCTTCGCCTTTGGCCTTCTTGTAAACCTTCTTGTTCTCTCTCTTCCCATTTTTCCCTTGCTCCTGGTCACTTTCATTTTCGGGACAGTTAGCAATAAAATGACCAAGCTTACCGCATTTGAAGCATGATCGCTTTCCCTTGGTCTTGGCCTTGCTTGGCTGTCCCTTTCGACCTTTTAGCGCCGTCTTGAATCTTTTAATGATGAGGGCCATCTCTTCATCATTAAGACCGGCAGCCTCAATTTGTGCCACCTTGCTGGGTAGCGACTCCTTGCTCCTTGTTGCCTTTAGAGCAATGGGTTGAGGCTCGTGGAGTGGACCGTTCAACGCGTCGTCGACGTATCTTGCCTCCTTGATCATCATCCGCCCGCTCACGAATTTTCCAAGTACCTCCTCGGGCGTCATCTTCGTGTACCTGGGATTCTCACGAATATTGTTCACGAGATGAGGATCAAGAACTGTAAATGACCTGAGCAGTAGGCGGACGACGTCGTGATCCGTCCAACGCGTGCTTCCGTAGCTCCTTATTTTGTTGATAAGGGTCTTGAGCCGGTTGTAAGTTTGAGTTGGCTCCTCTCCCCTTATCATGGCGAATCGTCCAAGCTCGCCCTCCACCAACTCCATCTTGGTGAGCATGGTGATGTCGTTCCCCTCGTGAGAGATCTTGAGGGTGTCCCATATCTGCTTGGCATTGTCCAAGCCGCTCACCTTATTGTACTCTTCCCTACACAAAGATGCTAAGAGAACAGTAGTAGCTTGTGCATTTCTATGAATTTGTTCATTTATAAGCATAGGGCTATCCGAGCTATCAAATTTCATTCCAATCTCCACAATCTCCCATATGCTTGGATGGAGAGAGAATAAGTGACTACGCATTTTGTGACTCCAAAATCCGTAGTCCTCCCCATCGAAGTGTGGAGGTTTGCCAAGAGGAATAGAAAGCAAATGCGAATTCGAACTATGTTGAATACGAGAATAATCAAATGAAAAGTTCGAATTGACCGTCTTTTTGTAGTCGTTGTCATCATCCTTTTGGGAAGAAGTAGACTCATCACTATCGTCGTAGTAGATGATCTCCTTGATGCGCCTTGTCTTCTTCTTCTTCCCTTCCTTCCGTCTATGCCCCGAGCCGGAGTCGGTAGACTTGTCGTCCTTCGGCTCGTTGACGAAGGATCCCTTTTCTTTGTCGTTGATCACGATTCCCTTCCCCTTAGGATCCATCTCTTCGGGCGGTAAGTCCCTTTATGAAGAGAACGGCTCTGATGCCAATTGAGAGCACCTAGAGGGGGGGTGAATAGGTGATCCTGTAAAAACTTAACTTATAGCCACAAAAACTTGTTAGGGGTTAGCACAATAATTGCCAAGTGGCTAAAGAGAAGATCTTGCACAATACGACAATCACAGAGAATTCAACACAGAGGAGACACGGTGATTTATTCCGTGGTTCGGCCAAGTACAAAACTTGCCTACTCCACGTTGTGGCGTCCCAACGGACGAGGGTTGCAATCAACCCCTCTCAAGCGGTCCAAAGACCCACTTGAATACCACGGTGTTTTTGCCTTGCTTATCTTTATCCCACTTGCGAGGAATCTCCACAAATTGGAGTCTCTCGCCCTTACACTTAAGATTCACAAAGAAGCACGGAGTAAGGGAGGGAAGCAACACACACAAATCCACAGCGAAACGCGCACACACACGGCCAAGATTCGAGCTCAAAGACTATCTCACAGTTTCTCACAAGAACGGAGCTCGAATCACTTAGAATCACAAACGAATGCGCAAAGACTTAGTGTGGATGATCAAGAATGCTCAAGAGTTGCTTCGTGTACTCCTCCATGCGCCTAGGGGTCCCTTTTATAGCCCCAAGGCAGCTAGGAGCCGTTGAGAACAAATCTGGAAGGCCATCTTTGCCTTCTATCGTCGGGCGCACCGGACAGTCCGGTGCACACCGGACAGTGTCCGGTGCCCGATTCCTTTCCTTAAATGGCGAAGCCGACCGTTGCAGATGCGGGAGCCGTTGGCGCACCGGACATGTCCGGTGCACACCGGACAGTCCGGTGCCCCCTTCCGATCGTTGGCTCGGCCACGTGTCTCGCGCTGATCGCACGGCCGACCGTTGGCCCTGGCCGACCGTTGGCTCACCGGACAGTCCGGTGCACACCGGACAGTCCGGTGAATTTTAGCCGTACGCCGTCAGCAAATTCCCGAGAGCGGGCTCTTCGGCCGAGGGAGCCTGGCGCACCGGACATTGTCCGGTGCACCACCGGACACTGTCCGGTGCACCACCGGACAGTCCGGTGCCCCAGACCGAAACAGCCCCTTGGCTGTACATAGCCAAGTCTTCTCTTCTCTTCTTCTATCTGTTTCTAACACTTAGACAAATATATTAGTACACAAAACCAATGTACTAAGACTTAGAAACATACCTTTGTTGTAGATTTGCACTTGTTCATCCATGGGCATTGATTCACATTGAAGCACTTGTGTTGACACTCAATCACCAAAATACTTAGAAATGGCCCAAGGGCACATTTCCCTTTCACTTGTGTGCGTTGCTAATTCCCCCTTTACTCTGTGTTCTTTGTGAACTTCAATTGTAAGGGCGAGAGGCTCCAAGTTGTGGAGATTCCTCGCGAACGGGATTGAGAAAAAGCAAGCAAAACACCGTGGTATTCAAGTGGGTCTTTGGACCGCTTGAGAGGGGTTGATTGCAACCCTCGTCCGTTGGGACGCCACAACGTGGAGTAGGCAAGCGTTGGTCTTGGCCGAACCACGGGATAAACCACTGTGTCATCTCTGTGATTGATCTCTTGTGGTATTGTGTTTTGTTGAGACTCCTTTCTAGCCACTTGGCATTTATTGTGCTAACACTTAACAAGTTTTTGTGGCTATAAGCTTAAGTTTTACAGGATCACCTATTCCCCCCCCCTCTAGGTGCTCTCAGAGCCCTCCTACTGATCAGGGGTTCGAAGGCTGGCCCCTCGGGAGGGTTTCGACAACCGCCCCAGAGCACTCGGACCTCAAGCCCATTACTGATCAGGGGTCAAAGGCTGGCCCCTCGGAAGGGTTTCGACAGCCGCCCCAGAGCGCTCGGGCTCCGTGCCCACTACTGATCAGGGGTTCGTAGGCTGGCCCCTCGGAAGGGTTCGACAGTCGCCCCAGAGCATGCAGAGTGAGGGATGACTCTGGGTACGTTCGATACATAACCGAGGCTCGGGCTATGCTCCCGAGGTACCCTAGGACATTTCCGAGATCGCTAGGAACGATTTGTAACAGAATCCCACCAGAGGGAGGCATCGAGCCCACGGACCCTGTCGAAGGGGTCTGGGTCCGGCGAATCACCCGCAGGTACTTTTGGAGCGCGCCTCTGGGCCACCAGCCGACCCCTAACGAATGGGGCACGGGCGTCCACTCGGATCACCCGTCAGCAGCTCGCTGGAAACACCATGTTCGGCGCCCTCCGAGGGCAACATGGTGCTTTCCCCCCCTCCTACTTGCGGAAAGGCGACATAGGGGCGTATGATAAAAGTCGGAAAAGTCCTTGATCGTTCTCTCGCTCCGTGTAGAGGCTCGGGGGCTGCTCTCGCACTCGGCTACGGCCAAAACTGTTGACAGCATCAACAAACCAGCTTGATAACTTGGAACCTGACCACGCACCCGGGCCATGGCCCGGTCGCATGAGGGAACAATCAGACCAGCCGAAGCACCAAGAAAAGCATTCAGACCTCAGAGGAGTCAAACCACTCCTCCGAGGCCTCGGGGGCTACACCCGGCAGGTGCGCTCACGCGCACCCCCCAGAATAAGGCAAAAACCGAGAAAGACCGGTCCCCTCACCGAAAACGCGGCAAAAGCCTCCAAGCGAGTACCAACACTCCCTTCGAGGCTCGGGGGCTACTGTCGGGTACCCTAATTAGGGGTACCCCCAACGCTCCTAATCATGGCCGGTAAACACCCTCAGACCAACTGACGGGTGCGGTTCATGTCAAGACTTCGTCTACCCGAGGGACGCGATCTCACCTGAGCCCAGCCTCGGGTTGGAACAGTAGTCCCAGACGAGTTCATGCCTCGCCCGAGGGCCTCCTCAGGCAGCGGGCGCCCCCTCGGCTCTCCCGAGGCCCGGCTCGGGCAGGCTTCGTTGTGAAGCAACCTTGGTTAGACCGCCTCACCAACCGACCGCTTCACAGGCGCATTAAATGCAGGGGATGCCTGACGCCGTATCCTGACACACGCGCCTCAGTCAGGCAGGCCGAAGTGACCGCAGTCACTTCGCCCCTCTTCTTTACTGTCGATGGCCCAAATGATGAAACACAATTAGTTAGCTATTGTCTATGTATACAAAACTGTCGATGGCACCGCATGCTTCCACGCTTCTGTAATGTGCTATACAATAGTATGTGAACAATACAATTTATATACACAATAAAAATATATCTATATGTACTCTGTGGCACACAAAAAATAAGTATAAAATGTGATGGTATAACAGGATTTTTTTTTCATGTTTATATACATAGGCTAAAATCTTGCTCTAGCTCTAGTGGGTTCAAAAACTCTCCCCACTAGACCCGCACCACCAACCGTGGCATCTCCATTTACAACTGGCCACAGGCTCTGGCGCCGCAGTACTGGCCGCGGCAGCAAAAGCGGACGGGGAATGGGAGCGTCTGCGTCTCTGACGCGCTGCATGCCAGCGTCCGTCCAAGCATCCGTGCATGACAAGCGGCATGCCCACTGGCGGACGGCTGACCTGACCAGACCGGCCGGAGCCCGGAAGCGTGCAGAGTGCAGTGCCAGTGCATGCCATGCATACGTATGTATGCATGCATGCGCGCGCGCTCAGGCGGAGGCGGCAGCGGCAGCGGCAGCTAGTGACCGGTCCTGATGTCTGCTCCGTGCCTGTCGCACACGCAGGCAGGGAGGCGAGAGGGGTGGCTGCTCTGCTGGCCTGCTGCAAGCGTCAGCGAGGCGATCGCTGCTGCTGCTGGCCGGCTGGGAGGCTGAAGGCTGGAGGTGAGAGCTGGAGAGGGGAGCACACGTACGAACGGCGACATGGGAGGCGCAGGCGTGCAGTCAGTCATCACTGAACGTATGCCATGCATCTGGTCTGCGAAACAACCAGATGGAAAGGCCTGCGTCGCCCCATCTGGTTCTGATCTGATCTGACTGGCCGCTTCTTTGACTCATCATCATGGAAGGGAGAGAACCAGAGGAAACGCCGTGACCCGCCAGTGAGGCAGGCAAGCAGGCAACAGGCAAAGGGGGCCTCCATCCAGCCAGCCTTCACTCTCCCCTGACACGCGCACAGAGACTCCTTCCCTGCTCGCGTCGCTGCGTGATGGGAGGGGACAAAACATGTGCTCTGTCTGTGACTGTGAGTGAGTGGGTGGAGTTACCAGCGAGTGATGTGTGCTTCTGCGTGGCCTGCCTAGGATTGTGATGCGGCTTTTTTCCCACTTCCTTCCGTTGCTCGTTTCCATTTCGTAGACGCAGACGCAGCAAGCAGCGCCCGGGTGAAGGGAAACCTAGGTCACAGTGAGAGGGAAGTGCAGGGTTCGGACGACAGGTACTCATGGTGGATCTGGTTCATGCCGGCCGGCCGGCTGGCTGGTCTTTTTTTTTTTTGGCATTGACGGCAGGAAGATGGTTTTCTTCGGATGGGCAACTACTAGTAGTGGCCCTTTTTGGCAGCATGCATGATGCACTCGCGCATGCCTGATGAATCATATCACACGGTGGCAGCTGGCAGCAGAACATGCGCTTCCAAGTTTCATCTGGGGGAAAAGAACGTGTGCTTCCAAGAACAAAGGTACTAAGGTAGCCTGTCTCTGTGCTGAGCCCTGGCCAACGGCAACCACACACGCTCACGGTGCTTTCTTCCTTACCAGCTGTACTAGTATTTGAAAACAAAAAAGGGTCAAAGTTCAGTAGTACTGAGCCAGCCTCGATGTAGATTTCGTCGGCATAGACATGGTCAAAGCAGCAGATATATAAAGGACTTGTCATTATTACTGCAAGGTCCGAAAGAGTGCCCTGCAAGTCTCAATGCGTGCGTGCCTTTACCTGCCCGCCCTACCCTTGACCCCTAGGCCTTAAACCTTAGGGCTAGTTTGAGAACTCCAATTTTCTAAGGGACTTTTATTCTTCTAAAAGAAAATGAACTAATTTTCTTTTGGAAAATAAAAATCTCTTAGAAAAATAAGGTTCACAAACTAGCCATAAGAGTTGATTTGATGACAAGAGGATCACGGGAGAATTGGAAGGTATTGAGTGAAAAATAAGTTATTTTTTACTCAATGCTCTCCAATCCTCCCATAATCCCTGGTCACCAAATCAGCCATAAAGGAGCGACCTCGTCAGCCACCTGTCGTCACTTGGATTTGTTAAATAATATTTTTAAGTAATTAATTAGGGGTTTTTATTCGTAAGCACTTGAACTATGCTTAATATATTTGTCTCACGAAAATAGTCTCGGTTTATACAATTAATTTTATGATTAGATAATATTTAGCCCATCTAATTGGTATCAAACATCCAATGCGATCCAACTAAAGTTTAGACCTACAAATCTAGAATTCTAGATGCCTAATTCAGACGCTCCAAACATGGCACTCAAGGCTGAGGTGCATGTCCATTTGACATTGGACAGCCAAATCAAGAGCAGAGAGGGGGAAAAAAACTCTACTGTACAGCTTCAAGGGCCAGCTTCTGATCAGTTCGTAAATGGTAACCAACAAACAAACATCTGACAGCAATACATAATTGTAGTGTCATAAATATTACTACCTCTATTTTTTTTATTTGACACTAGATAGTTAACTTTTACAGTAATCAACGTCAGATATAAAAAAAAGTAATATAATAAATATATTATCGGGTCCAGATTTTTTTTAAGAAAATGGCTTCAGTTTTTCTTTGGCGATGGTTCAAGGCACATCATCATTATGCGATGGCTGACAGTGTTTCCTGTATGTGCTGTACTGCTGTCTGAGTCGTGATGGACTGGTGGCCATTGATCGCTCTCACGGTCTCGCCGGGCACACTGGTTAGCTTATCTAGTTATCTGATCCCCAAAACTGACCCACAGTTGCTGGTAGTCGGTGTCAGCGAGAAGCCGAGCATTGCCCGCTTTCCTAACTTTGACCTGTCAGGTACGGCTTTGCAGGATGTGAAGCCTAACTAAAGGGTTTCTATATTAGTTAGTTGGTTAGTCTAACTAGCACAACTCGTATTTTGAGATTGAATCTCAGTAGAAAGTTAGAAACAAATTTTGAGATTGAATCTCAGTACAAAGTTAGTACCTAAATTGCTAAATATCAAACTGAAATATAATCTTAGGTTTCGTATTTAATAATTTAAGAATTAAAATAAAATTTAATAGATAAAATAAAAATTAGTAACTAGAAAACAAACATCCTCGATATTTCCCGATAGGCTGGCCGCCTGTATGTCTGTATTTCCGTATAGGCTGCCCGCCTGTCGGTCACAGTCACGGTCGCAGACAGCAGCAACAAAAAGGCAGAAGAGGCAGAGCAACCATGCCTGCAGGCGTCAGAGCAGAGAGATCAGGGGATGGGTCCGGGTGCTGCACGCATCTACTCCAAGGCTGCAGCCTGCAGAGAGGCTTCATGGCAATGCCAACGCACCCTGCTTCTAAATTGCTAACGCTACAGTACAAAATTTCTTAAATTTAATTAGCTTAATAGATAACATCAATAATAGTTATATCTCTAAATAAATTTATTACCAAAATATATTTTAATAATACATGTTTTGCTGCCAACTGTTGGCATACAGTAGGCTCTGAATGTTTTTCGCTGCAAACAAACAGGCATTCGACCACGGGTCCACGGCACGACTGGTCCTCGCACGTCGGGCTGCAGCCTGCAGGGGAGGAGAGCCGCAGTAGAGTACTGGCTGGTGAGCAACAGTACAAAATTTCTGGTTTCCATGTACAGGCACACGTTCGCTTCCTCTCCCCAAATAGATACACTCCTAAGATTTTGTTGAAAACATCGATGTCAGTAAGAAATTATGTAAACTATTATAAAAAACATAATTGTAATTGTGGTACGTACTTTATGAGGAGACAAGATAGAAAAAAAAAGATAACCAGAATTTAGGTGAGCTTATCGATGCACGCTCGTCTAGGGACAGATTTTGAAGACTCGAAGTCGAAGGCCACCAGTGGAGACGGAGTTTGAGTAGGTATTCCGGTGGTGGGGTGCGTGTGCGTGGGAGGTTTTTAAAAGAGAGAGAAACGGTGGGTGGCTGCAGCTGCAGGCCATCTGCGCGGAGTGTCAGAGTCTGCTCGTCCGTCTCGGTGTGAGGTGTCTCCCAGCTACTCCGACTTCCCTCGCTTCACTGCCACGGCCGGCCACCTGCAGAGTTGCAGTCAATAAATAAAGTGGTAGGGCCGCCGCACCACCTGCAACTGGTGGTGGCATTGGCATGGCACCCGCAACAGTGGCACGATACGTCCACGGTCCAGCGGCAGCGCACGTCTGACACGCCAAACAGCATTTGCCCCGATAGACTAGTCTTGCCGCTCTCCCTGTTTACTCACTGCACCTGCTGCTTTGACACACGTATTCCCATTTTTGGAATACTTGTAGCGTTACGAGAAACGCAAACATTTCTGTATCTGCTGTTGGGCCGAACGTAACAGTCATATACAAACCTACGACTGTTACAGGCCTACTAGCGGGTCTTATTTAGACCCTGTTTAAGACAGCTTTAGCTCAAAGATATTTAATGGAGTTGATAGAATAGGTCATTAGGTGCTCTAAAAAATAGTGGCGTTAGAGCTATAAGTCTATAGAAGATATTTAAATTATTTTATTTATTATTTAGATTAAAAATATTTCTAAAACTATTTAAATTAATATTATAAACTACAACTTCACATTATATAGCTGAAACCTAGAGTCATCCTAAACGCCCTCTTAAAACCTAGCACTTGGTAGTCCTACATGTATTCTGCACCATTCTTTTGTATCTTATTTTTTATTTCAAACTTAACTCTGATAAACAGTAGAGTTTAAGATACAAACAAAAAAGTGTTTTACACGTAGGTATGGTAATAGTATTTAGATTTTACACTATAAAATTTATGGAACAAATCAAATTTAAATCAGACTTTATTTCTATTATTTTTAAATTAACATTAATTAAAGATTTTTAACTTATTGTAAAAATAATATTTAGATCGTATCCATTACCAGCCTATGTACACGTCCATGCAGGCGCTCCGCTCCGGACGGCCCACCTGCCTCACGCGACGCGGCAGAAGCACGCCGTCTCTCTGGCCGCCGCTTGATCGTTGGGCGCTATATTATTTTACACGTAGGGATGGTAATAGGATTTAGATTGTACGCTATAAAATTTATGAATCAAATTAAATTAAAATCAGATTTTTTTTCTATTATTTTTAAACTAACATTAATTAAATATCTTAACTTATCGTGAAAATAATATAAATAATATTTAGATCGTATCCATTACCACGTCCATGCACATGCTCCGCTCTTGAGGGAAAAAATTTTGGTGCAGCCCAAATACAAATTAGAATGTTTACAGCTCCTCACAAAAGAAAGATAGACCCCACCTACAGCAGTAGCAACAACAACTAAAATATTATCTGGTGGATCTGCAGGTGGACTATATCTTTTTTCTGGTAGGCTTGTAAATATTCTGATTTGCATCTCGGATGCACCAAATTTTTTTCCCTTCCGAGTCCCGACGGCCCACCTGCCTCACGCGACGCGGCAGAAGTACGCCGTCTCCCTAGCTTCTTCGCCTCGCCTTCGCTGGACGGAGGTGGATCGGATCGTAAAGGGCCGTGGTCCCATCATCCCGTGGACGGGCACGGGTGCGGCGCGACTGAGCGGGCCCGTTCGGCTCTCGTCACTCGTCAGCCGCCCCGGACGCCGGACTTTCGCCGTCTGAGCGGGCTGCAGGCGTGCGGCCGCTGCGCACACAGCAGATTCTGCAGCGCGGACTCTGCGTCTTGACTGATGAATGGCCTCTCTCCTCGCAGCAACCGTCCAATACACTGACCGGTCGCGCCTGCCCTGGCCCTGCCCTCTAGGGATGTTCCTAAAACATCCGATTTGTATCACAAATCTAATATTTTAGCATAGATATACATATAATTTAAAGCTAATTTTTGGCAATGTTATGAAGAATATTATGAAGTATTTAAATAAATTTTTGTATACTTTTTTATGTACATTATTTTCTCCCTACAACAAAAAAGGTGAAAAAACATCCGAATCCGTATTCGGATAGACATCCGAATTTTATATCAATTATTTAAAAATATCTAGAACGAATTTAATGTTTATTTTTTGTGAAGATTAATAGCCTCAATGCTAAAAACAAGAATATAAATTTACATAGCAAATTCTATATGTTATTTATTCACAATCGAAGAAAGAAGACCAAAAAATTGACATCCGAATAAATATCCGGATCCATCCCTACTGCCCTCCTTGCTTCGCTCACACACGTACCGCACCCGTCTGCTCCTGCCAGACTCCGATGATGACACCGTGTGGTGGTACGGAACAATATAGTACAGTACGTGACGGGTTAAGCGTAAGCTGCCAGATTCGCGCCACGGAGCGCGCTTTGCTGACGAGGGGGGCGGGGGCTGGTGTTGGTGTTGCTTATCTTATCGTGCTGCCTTGTAGGAACGCAACAAAACAACGTCGGTTGGATCGGATCGGAGCACCGGTGACCGTCGATCGAATGCCCCAAATCTCTTGCGGCTCAACAGAAAAAAAATTTGGTACAGCACTGCTGCAAATTAGAGTGGTTTGCAGCCCCTCACAAAAAGGAAGATAGACCCCACCTGCAGGTCCAGCAAATAACATTTTAGTTGTATTATTGTTGCTGCGAGTGGGGTCTATCCTCCTTTTGTGAGAGGCTGCAAACACTCTGGTTTGCAGCAGTGCTGCACCAAATTTTTTTCCGCTCAACAACACACGCGCGCGCGCCGGTGCCCCACCATGGCCAGCTTGCGCGATCCAAGCCTGCCACTACAAATAAAACTCCCTTCCCCATGAAGCTCACCTAAGTGCTTCACTCACTCCTGTCCTCTCCTCTCGACCAGCTGACCTCGCTGACGGAGCACACAGCCACGCCGCAGCGCCGCGTGGGTGTCTGTCTATAGCCTTGTAGGTCGTTCGCAGGTAGGTAACCGTAACCTAGCTAGCTCGTCGGGATGATGATGATGAGCGGTCGAGCGGCCACCGCGGGGCGGTACCCGTTCACGGCGTCGCAGTGGCAGGAGCTGGAGCACCAGGCGCTCATCTACAAGTGCCTGGCGTCCGGCAAGCCCATCCCGTCCTACCTCATGCCACCGCTCCGCCGCATCCTCGACTCCGCCCTCGCCACGTCGCCGTCGCTCGCCGCCTTCCCGCCGCAACCCTCGCGTACGCGACTACTGTCTCTCTAATCTATGCGGCCGCCATGTGTCTTTATTTCCTGTATATTCTGGTTCACGTCCGCGTTGTTGGTTGCCTTTGCATGCAGTGGGGTGGGGGGGCTGCTTCGGGATGGGCTTCAGCAGGAAGCCCGCCGACGAGGACCCGGAGCCCGGGCGGTGCCGGCGCACGGACGGCAAGAAGTGGCGCTGCTCCAAGGAGGCGTACCCGGACTCCAAGTACTGCGAGAAGCACATGCACCGGGGCAAGAACCGTTCAAGAAAGCCTGTGGAAATGTCCTTGGCCACGCCGGCGCCGGCCTCCTCCGCCACAAGCGCCGCCGCCGCCGCCACCTCCTCGTCCCAGGCGCCGTCCTACCACAGCCCGGCCCCCGCCGTGCCGTACCACGCGCCCTACGGCGCCGCGTACCATCACACGCAGACGCAGGTGACGATGAGCCCCTTCCACCTCCTCCACCTCGAGACCACCCACCCGCACCCGCCGCCGCCGCCGCCGCCGCCCTACTACTACGCGGACCAGAGGGACTACGCCTACGGCAAGGAGGTCGGCGAGCGCGCCTTCTTCTCCGACGGCGCGGGCGAGAGGGACCGGCAGCAGCAGGCCGCGGGGCAGTGGCAGTTCAAGCAGCTCGGGACGATGGAGGCGACGAAGCAGCCGTGCACCACGCCGCTGCTCGTCCCCGCCGCCGGGTACGGCCACGGCGCGGCGTCGCCGTACGGCGTCGGTCAGGCCAAGGAAGACGAGGAGGAGGAGGAAACGCGGCGGCAGCAGCAGCACTGCTTCGTTCTTGGCGCCGACCTGCGGCTGGCGGAGCGGCCGTCGGGGGCACATGACGCCGCCGCGCAGAAGCCGCTCCGGCATTTCATCGACGAGTGGCCGCACGAGAAGGGGAGCAATAAGGCGGGGTCGTGGATGGGGGGGCTCGACGGCGAGACGACGCAGCTCTCCATGTCTATCCCGATGGCGGCCGCTGCCGACCTCCCCGTCACCTCCCGCTACCGTACGTGATGGCGGCGCGCACTGTACGTCTTGTTCGTGAACCCAAAGGCTGTTACCGTAACGAGTACTACGTCTCTTTAGCTTCATGTCTTTGTTCCGACCATGGTTTTTCGTTCTTTGTGCTGTTTGCAGATGAGTGATTGCCAGCAAGAAATGTTTTGTGGTTGCTGCGACCTCGAGGTGGCGAGGCCACATGAAAAAAAAATACTGGAGCTGGAACACGAGTGGTTCTTTCCTGTGCCGTTTTGCTCAGGGCCGGTCGGCACGGTTTGAAGAAGTTGGGAAGAGAAGTAAAATAAACCTCCTTGGGAGTGTTACGTTTCCTGTAATTGCTTGCTTCCTTTGCTGTACCTGTGAGACGACGCTTAGTGCTAGAAGTGAGGGCCTTTCCTGATCTCAGCTCTGGTCTGGATTTGCCTTTTCCCGCTGTCGGATTCCTCTGCCTGTCTGTGATGGTTTGTCTGTGATGGTTTGTGCTCAGAGCCTGCAGCGAATACTAAACCGCAGTAATTAATCACCATGCTTCACCCGACAATACGGCCATTACGGGGTAGCTGCGCTGACCTTACCTGTGCGATTGCGTTGCGTGTGTGCATGTGGCGCCTGCGCGCACCCGGGTTCTCGTGCCACGTAGCTTGTGGGAGTGATGATGAATTGTGTCTCTGATGGTTCACCTGTTTTTGAAGGGGGGACGACACGATAATAAGTCTCAGGCTCTCAGCTAGTAAAAGCTAGGCGACCGAAAGCATGTCTGTCCGGTTGCAGGCAGCACTTACCTCGACCGTGCAGGTTTTACCGTACTTCTTGATGGACAATCACTAGTACTTACGGAGTATATAATATAATACTCGTAGACTGCATGCAGGACACTGACGGTGACACCGGTGCGACGCACGTGGGCAACCTAGGAATCCGATATTCTCGCAGAGGGATGGCAGGCATGCGTATAAACTACTGTCACGCGCACGCCGTGACGGTACTAGACATGTTATTCGCGGCCCAGTGGTCTGCTGACAAGGGCATGCCTCGCCTGACAGGCGCCTCGGGATAACCGGTCCTGCAGCAACGTACCAGCGCTGCTCAACAAACCGGGGCGAAGTCGGTCGTCGGTGTTTTGCGTAGAGAGATTCTTGTCCAAAGGAGACCTAAGTTTATTAAGAACGCCATCGCCATCGCCATCGCCCATCTATGTGGTCGCTGTACGCAGTGGTGTTCTTGTTCTTCTCCTCAAGGGATCCATAGGGTAGCAGCGAAGTGCGTGCTGCAGGGATGCACCGTGACCTGTTTTTTTCGTGCTTTGCGGATGTCAGAGCTAGCTCGCTGACAGCATTTTCCCATGTCAGATACCAACACGGTCGCGCCAGATCTACGAGCTCCGCTGAACGCTGCCAAGGTCAGCTGATCATCACAGTTCTCTCGTAATAACGCTGCTGAAATGCGAATGTCGTTAGGCCTCGTCGGCGGCGATGCACACGACTTATTATCACTTTTTGCTAGTCGTCCGTTCATATTCCATACTAATCAAACATGGAATTCTCTGTTTGCCGCACACATGAAATTCCCTGTTTGCCGCATACAGTCTGCGCGGATTTATGTTGACCCTCAAGACTCACTCCTGTTCTACTATTAGCGTGTTTGGTCTGAGGAACGAGAGTAGTTTATCATCTTTTCATTTCTTATTTTTTGTTTGGTTTATGAAACGGAATAAGTTCATTTATTATCATTACATTCCTCATAAGCTAATAATTAATAATAATATGAGAAATGAGTTAATTTCACCAAATTTATAAAATGGATTCATGATATACAACCTCGTCTAAAATTGCTTGATTCTTCAAACAAAACACCGCCTCTATGTTGGAGTTGCAGCGTGCACATACACTCGCTATACGCTCGCCCTCCTTTCGTGCGCTGACGACTTACCTATATGATGCCCGCTACTAGATCATGGGGTCGTGCACGTGCGGTCCACGGGTGGTGCGTTGATCGTGAAGCAATCCAAATTGAACGCCCATGGAGATGCTGATAGTGGATGTACAATGATGGTTTTTGTTGGTTGCGATGTCAGAGCCCATAGCAACAGTTCTCGTGTAACCACGCTCGCATCATCGTGACAGATCCGATATAATACATAGGCACAAGTTTTTGTTAATATTAAAATTTTCCGTTACCAATCGATCCACATGACCAAGAAATAAAACATAAAATGCTCGATTCGACGCACGCAATCTGACCTAATTTTATCTTCTCCCTCAATACAAACTACCGATCACCGATAGTGTACCGTGGAGTTGCAACGCTATGAAGTTAGATTCTGTCCAGCTGATCGTGTATATGGTCGTGTAAAACATTGTTTTATACTTTTTTTGCAGAGTCTAGTTTATAACAAGAGGTGAGATTGGAAATATGATAGAAGAGCTGCCGAAGATAGCCTTATAACACCTGCACTATGCATGGAAACAATCGGTTCTACATCGTAAACTATTGCACTACCCTTATTTTATCCTTAAATTCTAAAACTTGATATTTTAGAGCAACTCCAACAGGGTTCTGATTTAAATCTCCAAAATCAAAATTGAAGATGGAAAAGGAGCTTTAGCATGATTTCTATTAGAAGCCTTGAATTTAATGCCACATAGACCTTATTCGGATGTGGAGGGGCATTTGCCCACAACTCTCAATTGAAGTGGATTGGAGGAGATCGAGTGCAAAATTAATTAATTGCTCCCTCAATTCTATCTAATCCTCTTCTATCTAAACAAGCCCTCAAAATATGGTTGAGGCCATTCTCTTTCTCTCACACTCGTGGAAGGACGCAGACATGGTTATACAAGAGAGGAGTTGGAGACCATTGGAAAGAGCTCCCAGCAGTGGCATGCAGTGACCCTGGCTTGTCGTGATAGGGACATAAACGAGGGTAGCAAAGAAGAGCTTGCACTAAGGCAAATGTCTCGCGACATATGTGATGGATTTTTGCATTTGGTATGACGATGAGGGTTTTGACTCTTCACAACAAGGTGCGAGTGATGGTGGGGCTTTATATTTGGTCTCTAGATAATTTTGATAAAGCTCAATTGTTGGCAGAGCTACAAGAATGAAGAGTGGGTCCTGATTTTTAGTGCACACTAGAAAAAATTAAGGACACATGTTATAACAAAAAAATAGACCCTAGAAAACTGAAGAAACCCTCAAATAAAAAAGTAGAGGCTCTGATTTGAGGGCTTGTGCTGCTGGAGTTGCATTTATAACCAACGCGAACGTATAACATGAATGCATTCAACATTAGTTATATTGCATTACTGGTGCATCTTATATGTGTGCGACACATAGTTTTAAAATTTTATTTGTATATTGATGATAAGTATTTTGATAATTTTATAAGATTTCCTTTTTGCATTTTCCAGTGGCAAACCTATTATTTTATTATTCAAAGTTTCTGATGACGTTGACATGAGATTTAAATATTTTTATTTGAAAGTACAATATCTCAATGCATCTATTGCCCTCCCCCCTAGAAATCTTAGGTATATTTGTGTTGTTTAAAAACCTGATCATATTTTTACCATTTTATATAAAAAACAGATAAAGTTGTATTCAAAATCACTCCAAACTAATACATGTAGGTAATTTGAACATTTTAAAAGGCTATAGGTTTATTTATCAGGTTTTAAAATTCGAGAAGTACAATCAAACCACTACAGTAGTTCATGAGGTGGAGTGGACTTTCTCTTCGTCTTCGATTCCAATCCCATATGGGCCTAGACGGGCTGAATCTCACGCACCCGCTATTACTCTAGACTCTAGAGCCCCAATCAGCGGAGGCCGTTTATGGCCCAAATCTCCAAACCTAGGAGTCGAGTAACCGTCACAGATTCACATGGTTGAAGGGGGCCCGAACGCCGCGCTTCGGAGTCCGTCTTCCTCTCGGCCTGCGCAGAATCGCAGGAGACGGGTAAAATCCCGCTGATTCGCTCGGTCCTCGCCCGTCGGCTCGCTCGAGGCACCGGCTCCGACACTGCTTGGCGATTTCCCCCGTGCGACCCCCGGCGATCTGAGCGCGTGACTCCGCTGCCCGCCGCCGGGCTCCTTCTCCGCGCCAGCGGTCGTCCCCCCTCCTCCCGCGGCAGCCGTCCCCTCCCCGAGGGTCGACGGCCGTGCCCTCCTCGAGGTGTGCCAAACAGTACGATTTCCTTTGTTTCTTAGGAAAGCTATCTTACCAAGGAAACCAGCTTCGAATTGAAGCTTGAGCAATTTAAGCTGCCGTAAACAGGGTCTAGGTAAACTTTTCGATCTATTGCGATCCCAGAGCTCTGCCGCCGTTGAAACCACGGGCTCGTGGTAACTTGTTGTCGTCGGAGGGATCCCCGATGGCCGCGGAGGCAGATCAGAAAGGTCCTCACTAATTTCCGCAAGTTGTTCTATGCCTTGTAAGCTGTTATCCTTTTTCTCCCCTTGTCCTCTTTCGTGTGCTGACCTCTATGCTGCGTGCTACGATATTGCAGTCGTGGTGCACGTGCGGTCAACGGGCGATGCGCCGATCCTGAAGCAATCCAAATTCAAGGTACGAGCTCCGTGCTCCCGTGACCTGATTATTTGTTCCGCTTGCAGTTTAAGATCCGCTTACTCCTAGTATAGCTCAAAAGATAGGGTTTCGTGAAACGACTTAATAATTGGGGGCTTTTCTTCCAAACGGATGCTTAAATTTGGACTTCGGATATAGTTGCCGATTGCTGAAAATATTTGATGCACTTGACTTGTCGATTCTTGTGCTGATAGTGAATAAATGTCATGTCGTGTAGTACTAAGAGAGTCAGACTTCTATGCAATTGTTTAAATGTTTCTTATTGGCAGTATATTTATTTTTCTCTTTTCTGAAAAAAGTGAGATAGTTATCTTTGTCTGTTTAGTCCTGTAGAATTGTGGATACAATTTTTGCATGTCTCTAAGGCCAGTCTAAGTAAGGGTTTCAATGTTTCATGTCCCTGTTTCCAAGATTTATAGGTGTTGGAAACAGTGAAACAGTGTAAGGGCATGTACAACCCAGATACGGCTGCACGGTACTCCAAGTATAAGACACAGCTAAAACACAACATAATACAGTGGTCGTGTCTAAAACGTGTGTCTTACCATATTCATATTCATTGTACCAATCAGAGCATTCAATAAATTAAAGTGACCAATCAGCTAGCCTCCTGTCTCGAACATAGAGCTAAGACACTGTGTCTTCGTCAAGATACATGTCTTGAGTTTTTTTACATTCACCCCCCTAGACACACTCTAAGACACAACTTAAGACACTCATTGTACATGCCCTAAACAAGTTTCATCCTCACGAAACTTTCTTTTTTCTCTCTCTCCATTTGTATTTTGCTGTTTCAGCTTATTCAGTGCACATAAAATTCTCACGAAACTCTGATTGAAACTGGCCTAATGGAACCTTGGCACGATGATTTAGTTTATCAGCTAGTACTGCAGTCTGTCCCTAAAATTGTCTTAAGTGATGTTCTCATTACTTTCACACCATGAACCTGATAAAGTTGTTACTCATGTATCTTGTACCAGATTTCAGGACGAGATAAGTTTCTGAAGGTCATAGAGTTTCTTCGTCGACAACTGCATCAGGATACACTGGTAGCAACATAATTGTTGGTTCTGAGAATTTAATCTGTGACATTGGAATTTTACTGAGTTGTTGTCTGTGTTGCCAACAGTTTGTCTATATCAACAGTGCATTTTCGCCAAACCCAGATGAACTGGTAATAGACTTGTATAATGTAAGATTCTAACTTATATGTACTTCCAAGCTCTTTACCTGAGGAAAGGATATCCATACATTTTTTTTGAAAGGTTATCTCCGTATCTATCTGTACCACTTTGTTACAACTTGCAGCATCAAAACTTGAGTTTCTTTCAGTAATTTGTTTCCATTTATTTTCTTCACTTCTATACACAAAATCTGGGGATAAAAAAATCGGGGCCTTTGTCTGATGAAGCAAGGTTTCATCCAAAAAAAAATCATAGAGCATCTCCCGCTTGCAATCTGTTCACTCATGATTTAATGATTCTCATAGGTTTTCATCTAGAAAGGTGAGCCCTGACATTGTTTATTCTACCATTCCTGCCTGTTAGATTGATGTCTATTACATCTACTTAGGGGGTGTTTGGGAACAAAGTTTTTCTGCAGTATTGAAGCAATACTGTAGTATTGAGCAATACTGTGGTATTATATACTTTGAGGTGTTTGGCAACTCATCTGAAATCTCTGTATACTAAAATGTAGTATTGTAAATACTGCACTTGTTTTGCAGTTTTGGAAACTTTGGTCTCAGCCAAAGTTTTTTTTCTGTAAAGAGAGCGCCAGCTGGGTCCCGCTCTGGCTGATTGGTCTCAACCAAAGTTTTTTCCAAACATCTTGATGTATTGGATACTGTTGTATTCGAAAACTGAAGCATTATAAACTGTAGTAATGTCATGACTAAAGTATACTTTAGTATTTGAAAAACTGCATTTTGAAAAAACTGTGTTCCCAAACAGGGCCTTAATATGATTTCTTGGTTTCTTATACTCCCTCCCTCCATCCCAAAACAATTGCACATCTTTGCTTCCCAAGAAGGCAATTCTTTTGTTTAAAAAAATCTGACTAGATATATAGAAAATAGTATCAATATTTTCATTGCTGAGCAATTTTATTATGGAAGTATATTCCATGATCAATCTAGTGATACCTAATATACGCTATAAATATTAGTACTTCTTTGTATATATTTAGTCATTTTAAAAAAAGAGACTTAATTCCTTAAAATGAGTTGTAGACTATAGAGCAAGTTTCATATGGAAATAATGGCCACCCTTTTTTTAAAGGGTATGGCCACCTAAAGTGCTGGCCTGGATTACATTTGCTACGTCCGGATTCATTCAGTTTGTATGGCATACAGTCAAAGAAGGCGGCTAACCATCTTCTTACATTACACTGCAGAACTTTGGAATTGATGGGAAGCTAGTGGTAAATTATGCTTTATCGGCAGCATGGGGCTAAGTCTGTCTTGCAGCAAAATGGGAAAAAAGTACTACCATTCCGCATGACGATTGTAAATCACATCTAGTTTTAGTACTAAATCAGACACTGCAAATATCCTATAGAGCTTATGCATAGTTCAACACTCAACCTACTTTGTGGTTAATATTATTTTTTTAGTTTGATGTGATTGGACATTCCTATTTGCTCCAACAGTGCACATGAATCAACCAGTGCTGGAGAAAACGTCGTCTTTTGAGCCAAAGCAATTTATAAAGCACAAGCCGAAACGAGAAAGCTGTTTGCCTCTATTTACAAGGGAATTGCGGATTCCATTCTGTAATGCATCGCAAATACTAGTTTAGTTCATTATTGCTGCAACAACTTTCCTGTAATGCACCGCAAATACTCCGTTTACTCTAACTTTCCTCTTCCTGTCTAGATTTGCATTTGCTTTTTAAATTGTGTACGCCTGACACGTTTGGAAAACATGGCGACAGACGTCTGCCCTTATCTAAGTATAACAATATTTTCTGGACGTCCTGAGTTACACATGTTCCAGCGTGTAGAGAACATTGTGATGGATAACGTGGTTACACCTACTTCAAATAATATTTACTCATATATACCACATCGTCCAGAAGCGTACACGTATATCTGCATTACACGGATCACAAAAAACCCGAGCCTTTTCCCTGTAGAACCTTGCCGTCCTGCCCAGAGAACTTGACTGGGGCTGTGAAGCCACCCCCTTGCGACTGCAGCTCATGTAGCTCCTTCACTCGCAACAAAATGGATGGTGGTATTGGTATGATAGAAGGGTTAGTCTTCCGTGGACAGGCACCCTGCCCAAAAACATCAGGAAGCAGATAAATGCAGGATTAATGATAGGAATAGATAAATAAAAAAACGATGCTCGTGTGCCTTGAAGCGAGGCATGTGCTTACATCTTTTTGCGCCGGAAGCTGTGTCTGGGTTGCTCTGATCAGATTACGCCATTTATCCTGATAAACAGCACGTTTCAACGTTTGACTGGGAAACGAAACCGCAGGAAGATTCAGCTGCAGAAGCAAACGCACCTTGAGATCCACTGAAGTGCGGTAGGAATACGAGGCGAAGGACAGTTTTCTAATCTCAGACCACTTGCCAGCTCCATACCGAGCCACACCATCCACCAGCTTCACGACCTCACTCAATGTCCATGCTCGATGATGCTTCCGCGTTAAACCATGCTTTATTTTAGGCTTGGAAACAGCACTGCAGACCTTTGCTTGTAGGTTCCGAACCCCTTTGCTATCAACTGCTTCTGCATGCTCGTTCTCAGAACTAACCTGGCAGTGGGTCGAGTAAGAAAAACGAGTTAATACATGCATGGAACATGGTCGAGAAAGAAGGGAAAACGAGTTAATACATGGACGGTACATGCAAAACTGCAACAGCCGGTTTGTTGAGATAGAATGTTCCAAAGGGCCTCTAGCGTAATGGTTAAGGCTTTCCGAGTAGCAGCTCCAGGTCCCAGGTTCGATCCCCCTCAGGGGCGAATTTCGGGCTTGTTAAAAAAATCTCCTCCCTGTGGCCCGCCCGCTCTCGGAGATCGATATCCTATGTGCCACCCTTCGACTGGGCCGTTGCAGTGTGGGCAATTGACTCAGCCCTTTAGTGATGGGGGCCAGGGCTCGGGGGTTTTCTCGATCCGGACCATGTTTCAACCTCTTCTTAATATAATATACTGGATGGATGGCTCCGCACCTAAGCCTCCCCTCCCCCTCGCACCTCTTTCCCAACAACCTCACGCCGAAACTTGCTCCAAGTCCGGCGGCCACAACCTTCTGCTTACCCGTGCCAGGGACCACCCCCTCCCCCTCCTCGGTCGCTCCGCCTTCCGGTCGTTCTAAAGCTCAACGCTGGAGTGACGAGGGCGAGCTTAATCCATATCCGCCTTGGCGCTCATATAAACATGCGATGGTCTCCGGCCAGTTCCCTGTTAAAATGATGATGGCGGGTGGATGAAGGTGGTGGGTCGTCGTGCTCGTCATCAACGCTCCCGCCCTTTGGTTCCTTCCCCTAGGTCGTTTCCTTTCGACTTAAGTGGGAAGTGCTTCAATTGCTTGTCCCCATCCCATCGTGTTGCTGTGTGTCGTCTCCCTGTGCGATGTTTCCTTTGCCGATAGCCCGGGCACCATGTTCATGTGTGCCCGTGCCGGCGGACGACTCCGTCCAAGTCACAACAAACTCTGGTGTGGTGGCATGTCATCCGGTCCTCCCTCCCTGGGGCGCCTTCTGTTTGCGCCATGGATGGGTCATCGAAAGGTGAGGGTGTGGCCACTGGCGGCCGCGTGAAGAAGCGTACTCGTCGTGGACAGGATAACCATGCAGTTTCCATCGGCGCTCCCTCTTCGCCTTCTCTGGTGGCTCTGTCCGTTGTACCGGTGGTGCAAGGTAGGCCTGTGAAGATTGGGCGTACCCGAAGGACCATTCAAGTTGAAGACAATCTACGAAATGCCCTGCTCATATTAGTCCTTGGGCAGGAGGGCTTGTGTTGCGCCGCGGAGGTCCGTGATGCACTGGCCTTGAGGTTTGGCCTTCAATCTGATGTGCTTGACCTCCGACGTGCTGCACCAAGCATTTTCATTGCCTGCTTACCCAATGAAGATTTGGATCGAAGAATCTTTAATGGAGGTCAACCATTCTTTGCACCTCCTCTCCGTATGCATATTCGTCGGTGGTCTCATCAAGCCCTCGCTTGTGGTGGTGGCGCTTTGCCTCTGCTCTTGGATATTGAATTACGTGGAATCCCGGGTCATATCTGGGCGACCAAGACAACGGAATTTCTCCTGAGTGATTATTGTTTAATTCAAGGAGTGCATCCTGATTCCAGGGACGGGGTGGATTTGTTCACGTTCAGGTTGAGGGTCTGGTGTTTGGATCCGACGAACATTCCTGCTTGGATCTCCATGCTGAAGAGCCAACAACAGCTGAAGACGATGATTGGTTGTGCCCTCGGACGCTTATCTATCCCATCTCAATTACTATTAGTCGCCATGGGATCTCTTCGGATGATGGTCACCCGTCGCAACCACCCCAATGTGGCTCGGATGGAGACCATGATCAAGACCATCGTAGACAGTGCTTTCGACGGAAGGATCCTCTTCCCTCGTATTCTCGGGCCTCGGTGCACGCGTGCCTGGGGCCACACGTGGACGCTGGCCCTGTCGATGGAGGAGTGGTTGATGCCTCGGCTCTCCCGAATGCTTCATCTCTCTCGAGGCCGGAATCGTCTGCCCCCGCTGGGCCCTCATCTTTTTTTGAATGGGAACATTTCGATTCCCGCCATCCTTGATATTCCCTCACCAGCTAGGCCTACGACCATTGCACTGAATTTAATTGAGGGACCTGTCATGGGACACGTACCTTCAATTCTTGATCCTATGCCCGTGGATGATGAAGTCTCGGTGCCCAGGGGTCTAGACGCTTGAAGAATTATGGGCGCCTTGCTCACCTAGGCCACGAGGCGTCCAGGCAGTGCTCCAGCGCCTCGCCTCGCCTTAATAACACTTTCGGTGCCAGCAATAAATGTTGGGATGGCGACAGTCTCTTCACCCTCCTCTTTGACTGATGGAATTATGATCCCACCTCTTCGGGCTCTGTTCTGTCGGTGTCTACTGATGTTATGGTTCCTGCTCCCCCGGTTCCTGATTTGGCGGCTGCTCCTTATGATGGTGTGTCAGCGGAGGTGGGTGCTGGTGATTTGAATGGACCTCTCGATTGCTCTATGCAGTCTGATGACCCTCCCTTGTTGCTGGTATATCTGACGCTGGGATCTGCCGGACCCCTGCTATTCAGGATGATGCCCCTGCAAGGACGTATGGAACCTTGCGTGGGCGCAATTTATTTGACTAAGTTACTAAACCTGTTGATAGGATTCTCAAACGGCGTTCCAAGGCTCCTTGTTCTGTTCCTCGTCGTAGCAGGATGGTGGTAGGTGCGAGGCCTTGTTCGTCGGGTCCGATTGTCTCTGAGGCGTAGAGGAGGGTTATTCAGAGTTTGGGTTTGGCTAGTGAGAATGAGTCTATAGATCAGACAGCTCAAGATAGCTACAACAAACTATTCCAGGTGGTCTTGTCTGATGATCACTAGGTGGCGTTGGCAGCCATTTTTGGTTGGACAATTGGTGAGGGCAGTGAAGCCCACCCAACAGTTCTTGTTGGGTGATTTTTTGCGGTGCTTCAGTGGTCGTCCTTAATTGTGTCCAATGAATCCTTCGACTCTGCTGGTCTGGAATGCTAGAGGTCTCAATAATAAGGCTCGGCGTAGTTCAGTTAGAGAGGTTATTCTATCCTCTAATGCTGATATTGTATGCCTTCAGGAAACTAAAGTGGAAACTATGAACCAATTCTTTTTTTTCTTCTGTCTTTGGTTCTGAGTTTGATAAATTTATTGTTTTGCCCGCTTCTAGTACCTGGGGGGGGGGGGGTATTTTAGTTGCTTGGAAGAGTTCGGTTGTTCAAGCCATTTCCTCTCGGATAGACTCGTTCTCGGTTTCTGTTCATTTTATGGAAGAAGGTAGAAGTTGGAGGTTTACGGGGGTCCATGGTCCGCAACATGATGAAGACAAGCTGTTGTTCATTCAAGAGCTCAGGGATGTGAGGACCCTGTGCCCTGGTCCTTGGCTCTTGGCTGGAGACTTTAATCTTATATACCAGGCTGAAGACAAGAACAATGATAACCTCAACAGACCTATGATGAGGAGGTTTCGTCTCCTAATCAATGATTGTGAGATCAAGGAATTACCGCTGGTGGGGTGCAAGTTTACTTGGTCCAATGAGAGGGACATCCCAACTCTGGTGCGTCTGGACAGGGTATTCTATTGTTCAGAATGGGAAGACGTTTTTCCTGAGGCTATGCTGAAAAGTGCAGCCTCTGGGATTTCGCACCACTGCCCGCCGATTCTTGGTCTTAGAGTATGCGATCGAGGTAAATGACGTTTTCACTTTGAGAAGTTTTGGCCAAAGCTGCCCGGCTTTATTGATGCAGTGAAACTAAGCTGGGAGGCGCCGCCGCGCCGGTGTTGTCTTCCTGTGAGGTGGACTCTGTTTCTTAAATTGCAGCGGCTCAGCAAGGGATTGCAGAAATGGAGTCACAAGAGGGTTGGGAATGTCAGGACACAGCTTGGGATGGCCGAAGAGATTCTGCACAGACTTGAAATTGCAAGGGATTGGCGTAGCCTGTCGCAAGGGGAAGAATGGCTGAGAAAGAAGTTGAGTCTGCACTGTTTAGGATTGGCCTCTCTTGAGCACACCATTGCTAGAATGCGCTCTAGGGTCCGATATCTTAAAGAAGGAGATGCTAATACAACCTTCCTTCCATCAGCAGGCCCGTTACAAGAAGAATTTTTTTTTATTACTATGCTACAGGGGGAGGAATGTCTAGATTTTATCAAAGACGAGAAACAAAAGTTGGTGTTCGATTTTCTAGCAACCATCTGGGGTCTGCTGAAGAGAGAGATTATACTTTTGATCTCCCTGTTTTTCATCATCAACAACAGCAGCACCTTTCTCCTCTTGATGGGCCATTTTCGGAGGAAGAGGTTTGGGCAACTATTAAGGCAATGCCCTTGGACAAGGCCCCCGGGCCTGATGGCTTTATGAGGCGTTTCTACAAATGATGTTGGGGGATTATTAAAGAGGATGTGCTCCTTGCCATGGCTGCCATTCATAGAGGCCATGTATTCAAGTTTAGATTGTTGAACTCAGCTTTCATCACTATGCTGCCCAAGAAACAGGATGCTACTACCGTTAAAGATTATCGGCCAATCAGCTTGATTCACAGCTTCGCTAAGCTGAGCACTAAGGTATTAGCCAACCGCTTGGCCCCTTTGTTGCCAGGGATGATCTCAGGAAATCAAACTGCTTTTATCAAGGGTCGGAGTATACACGATAACTTCCTGTTGGTGCAGCAGCTGGCAAGAACATTACACAAGAGCAAGGAACCCCATGTTCTCCTCAAGCTTGATATGTCTAGAGCTTTTGACTCTGTGTCGTGGTCTTTCTTATTAGAGGTTAGGCAACATCTTGGTTTTGAGCGAAAATGGATGCTCATTATTAGTTTGCTGCTCTCCACGACATCTACGCAGATTTTGATGAATGGACAACCAGGACCTCCTATATCACACCTACGCAGCCTTAGGCAGGGAGATCCGCTGTCGCCAATGCTATTCATTCTTGTGATGGATTTTTTAATTCCCTTGTATCAGCTGCCAGTCAAGGGAATTATCTTCAACCTATCCATGGTTCACATAATTTGCAGCGGGTCTCTCTGTATGCTGATGATGTGGTACTGTTTGTTAAACCTTCTAGCAGGGATTTGTATATGGCAAGGGATCTTCTAGACTGTTTTGGGCATGCTGCTGGTCTCAGGTGCAATCTATCCAAAAGTGCAGCAACACCAATTCAATGTTCGGATAGTGATGTTGCTCGGTTACTGAGTTACTCTCTTGTGTTGTCTCATATTTTCCAATCACGTATCTTGGTCTCCCTCTCACCATCGGCAAGCCCACAAAGTCTGTTCTGTTGCCTCTGGTGGATAAAGTGACACAGAAACTTCCTGGATGGAAAGCTTCGCTTATGAATCGGGTTGGGCGTCTGGTGGTTGTCAGAACTGTGTTGACTGCTACTGTGGTCCATATTATGACAGCCTTAGACCTACCCAAAGGGGTACTTAAATTGACTGATAAATTAAGGACAGGGTTTCTTTGGAAGGGACAGGAACAAGCTCGAGGTGGGAACTGCCTTGTTTCTTGGGCAAGAGTGCAGCAACCAATTCAGTACAGGGGTCTGGGGGTTCACAATTTGGAGTGCTATGGGTGGGCACTGCGCATTCGTTGGCTTTGGATGCAGAAAACGGATGCTTCTAAACCGTGGGCAGGTCTACCGGTTCATGTGCCAAGAAGGGCCCGTGCCTTATTTGATGCTGCGGTGGTTAGTAATATTGGGGATGGTAATTCTACACGTTTCTGGGTAGATCGCTGGTTGCAGGGCAGAACTGTGGCTGAATGGGCCCCCAATCTGATCAGTGTGGTTCCAAAAAGGATTGCTCAACGACGAACAGTAGCCCAGGCACTGAACAATCGCAAGTGGATAGATGATATCAAAGGGGTGTTGTCAGTTCAAGTCATCCTGGAGACCTGGAGTACTTGCTGATCTGGGATCTGGTGGATGGGTTGGTACTTGGTACTGCAAACTGATGTCCCAGACAGACATATTTGGAAGCTCACTTCATCAGGTACCTATAGCTGCAAGTCGGCATACGACTATGTTCTTTGGGACCATCAAATTCTCTCCCTGGAAGCGGATTTGGAAGAGCTGGGCACCTTCTAATTGCAAGTTCTTTATGTGGTTGGCCACTAATAACTGTTGTTGGACTCCTGATAGGTTGGCTAGGAGCCAGTGTTCGGGGCTTTTCTCGGCCGGGACCATGTTTCGGTCCCTTCTTAATATAATACCAGGAGGGCGGTCTTTCCTTCCCCAGCCGAGTTTTTTTGGAGGTGATTCCGGTACCCAATTCTTTGAGTCGTTTATGTGCTTGGTGGGGCAAAGCTTGTTCCTTGCTTCCTAAGGCTATTTGGAAAGGCTTTAATTCGCTGGTCATCTTGGTCTCTTGGGAGATATGGAAACACAGGAACACATGTGTGTTCGATGCTACCCAGCCACATATGCAGTCAGTTCTGTCCTAGGTATCTAATAACGGATATATGTGGTGTTTGGCTGGGGCCTCGAGGCTTCAGGAGCTCCTTCTTAGGAGTAATCTTATCCCCTAGGTGACCCCTCATCTAGACTTGTATCTGGGTTGTTATGTTGTTGTTACTTGTTAGTTTATTTTTTTATTTTCTGAGTATTGTATGGTGTTTGAGGATACTTTCCTCGAGCTGTACTCGGTTTTTTCCTCTTAATGAAATGACACGCAGTTCTCCTGCGTGATTCGAAAAAAATATATATAATACCGGGAGGGCGGTCTTTCCCTCCCCGGACGAGTTTTTTTTTTCTTGAGATAGAATGTATTCAAGACCTAAATCCATTTACTTGCTTAGCTTCTAAAGCTTGCCTTTACTTGCATCGGTTTGTAAAGCTGAAGAAGGTATATGGTGTACCTTTAGTGGAACCTCAGGTACTTTCCTCAGGTGGTTTCCCTTGTCACCATCCTTCACTAATATCATCTCAACTGATGGCTGAATCCCTTTAGGTTCAACCGAGGGTCCCTTATCCTGTTATAAAAGGTAGTGAGAACACGTTTAGCAAGGAAATACAGGACAACCAAACATGTTCAAAAATATATGTTGCAATTTACTACATCCATTTTAGTGTGGAGCATGGCATAGCAAGCCTTTGATACCAAATATGCAGATGAAATGCCTACACCCCACATCAAAAAATGAATACAGGAAAAAACTAACATGTTGAGCCCCACCCTTTAAAGACAAAAGGTGAATTGATCAATGATTGCTAAACTTTTATAAGGGTTTTAAGGGTCATCAAAATGAGGTAGGTTTTGAATGAAAAGAAAGAATAAAAGACACCCGATTGGAACTAGGGCTGGAATATTGAAAAGAAAGTTAGAGTATGTTTTTATGTCTGATTGATGGGGCATGTTGGAAATTATTGAGACGATTTAAACCAAAAAACTTTTGTGCAAGTGGTTATCACTCTGAGAAATAAAGCTGGCTAATGGTGCAGCATAAGCTGAAGGCACTCAGTAAAAGAGACAAGAAATGGACATAATTTGACACTTGTCTTGTTTCATGATAATAATAAAGGATCAACGAATTGGGCAAAACTGTTAAAACAGAAGATTCGTACGTAGATTGTTACCGCAAATGAAATGAAGTCCTTCCTAGGGCGCCCCCTTCTCATCCTTGAAACGTAAGGAACGTGTACACTAAATCCTCCAAAGGTATCCTTTCTAGTAGGATAGATTGTGCCCAGAGAACCAGTCTCATTGAAAGGTGCTACTCGCGGGTTCATTAACAGTTCATCATGTGCAGGCCTTTTTGCTGGTGAAGAATTTTTTACAGTTGAGTCATGAGTCTCAATGTCTGATAGCTCCTCTATGTATCTTTTTGTTGGCTTTCTAGTTCGCTTGTCAGTGCATTGCTCGCCTAGCAGATTTCCTTGTGGTTCATCATTATGGATCGGCACCCTCTTGGAAGAATCTTCCTGGTCCTCGCTCTGATAGTAAGAGCTAGATGGAGAGTCCCCTTCGTTTCCTGGATATATAACCACAGAAGTAGCTCTAAGCCCAGTCTTAGCTCTTTCATCCATGTCTGACATATCATTTTTGGCATCCTTGCCAACAATTTTGTAGTCTTTAACTACACAACCTGAACTTGGAACATCGTAGGAATTAGTCAAGCCCATTGTAATCCGTCTTTTGAGCCATATCTTGTCTTTGACATTAGTCTGCCGGCCAAACGTGGCTCTAAACGCCTCCTGAAGTTCTCTAATAGTAAGATCATCCAAACAGACTTCTCCTCTTAATATGGAAAAATCAGGCATGGAACTATTAACTCCCGAAACAGATGGATCTGTAGATGTGTCGCATACAGATCTTGAGCAGGCATCAGCCTTATATTTTTCAGCACAGCAAGAGTCATTTAACACTGTCGATTTTGTAGTCTCAGTTGAAGCATTGTCCTGTCGAGTGACGTTTGCCCCTTGTTCTGTAAGCAATTTATCTGAATGCTGACTATGAATTCTAAAGTCTGAGGGAGGACTAAGGGAATCATCCAATGACTGTAATATGTTTTCCTGTGCAATTATGTGGATCTTCTTAAAGTTGAGTTGACTTGAATATGTACAAAAGTAGTTTCAGTTAAATTTAACATAATATATAGAAAAAATTATTCAAGCGGGGCAAATTGAACTCAAAATTCTACAAAAAAACACTATCTAGTAGCAATGTAGCACAAACATATTATGGCAGATAAGATAATTACGCCGAACAAGAGACAAACAACATACCTCTAAGTTGGCACCCAATTTTTGTGTGTGTGCTTCCACAGTCTCCAATTTGGAAGATCCATCTGCACAAGTTTAGTGAACAGTAAACAAAAGGAATCTTGTGAATTTCTAGGCTAGCAGGCAGTATTCCAATGACACAGCATAAAGTCATGTTCTATAAAATATGTAACAAAGTAGTAAGTTAGCATCACCTTCCAAGTCAGGCTTCTTCAGTAACATGCAGTCATTGTTGAAAAACTCTTCCACATGGTCTGCATCTTCAATAGGAGGAAGATCAACCTTCTCGTTGTGAAGGAAATGTTCAAACTGCAAAACATCATCCTCTGTAGCAGGAACAAGTGTTCCATCACCTTCAACCTGAACATATTTAAAGCATTTCTCAAAAGACTCGAGTAAGCATCTAAGTTTTTATATTAACATGTGGCCGACAAATCATAAAATTAACTAAGAACTTACCCGAACTAGCTGATAAACCACAGGATCAGAAGTGCCTTTCTTTTCAAAGTCATTCTCTTCACTTTTATTAACCATGGTGCCATGTGAGTCATCCATTTCCATAGATAAGTCAAACTTCATCCAACATTTGTGACAATCAAAATATACAAGTATTAAACCCTATAATCTGCAAGTGAATTAAAAATTACAAATTCATAGGATTATACGGTGACCAATTTCATCAATCCCAGAACAAACAAAGGTACGCAATGTTCTAACACATGTGATGACTAATTCTGGGACTGGGTAGACAAATGGATTTTTTTTGACATCCTGAATAAAAAAGGAGGCAAACAAAAGGATGCACTTGATTACATACAAATTATTGCAAGATGAAACAAAACACAGCTATGTACTCTATGGAGGTGTTCGGTCATTGTGCATCGATAATGGTCAAACACAGTCAAACTCAAACTTTAATAATTAAAGTACAAATCAGTGATAGCTTGATTAAGCCATCAATTCTACTTCAGTGTAGATGCATTTATGAATCACTGAAATCAAGAGCATAATGTTGAATAGTTTATAAAAGAGAATGCAAAGCGAGATCAACATGTTACTACCCAAGAAACAAGGTTTGTTGCATAATCCTTGTTTCCATGATCTCAATCTTGTGTTAGACTATGAACTTTGTAGTAAAAAGCGATTTCTTGCATCATGCCAAAATCTCTTGCTCTTGATAGGAATATATTGGTTGGGCAGAACTAGTAAATCATGCATCGTGCTGATACAAATGGTACACAAGATATTTTGAGTGAGTTTCTCAGCAACAAGCCACAGAACCAGTTGCTCCTAGAAGCTAAAATGAACTGAGAGCTAGTGCTATGTAAGAAAATTGTCACTAGGCAACACTGAGAATAACAGAACTGCAGAAGGGATCAAGCCCAAAGCAGTCATTTGCGAAACTAAACCTATCCATGTTTCACTGATTACAGCTACGTACCAAAACTAGTAATTCTGACCGTTTAATTCACACTATAAACCATTGAGCCCACTCTAAACGAGTGTAAGAACTAAGAACTCGTATACTGATCCTGGATTCCCCATGTATTTACAACATACCATATATATAAAAAGCAATACTATTACTATATAAAAGTAGATAAAGGGACCGAGTTATGGAAGCAGAAACGAAATCCCCACCGAAAAATACCGAAACCCCATGAAATCGGAACGATCATACTAATTTGGGACCATTAATGACTAGTACTACTAAATTGCTCTGCTAAAGCCGTCAGAATAGTAATTGAAGGCCACGGTTAAGCAGAATCGAACCTTTTCACCTGACACGAAAGCCACCGCGTAGCGCGTACAAATGTTCCAGCATAAAAATAAAATTATTCAGTAATCCACTCACATCAAAGTCCTGGAGCAACTAGCCTCCACAAGGTTCCGCCAACGCCACACCGCACAAACTGGGGGCCGCAACCGCGAAGAACTAACCAAGCAAGCAGAACTAGACAAGTCGGACCGCGCAGAAACCAAATTGAGCCGCGAGCCATGGAATCGCACGGGAGCTAAGCGCGGGAAGCATCCCGAAACGCCATCAATTAGGCGGATCGGTGCGAAGCGACTCACCGTGATCAGCGGCAGCTCGATGCACGCAGCATTGGCCCGACCGGCAGAGCTGAGGGATCGATCAGGCCACGCGGCGGGGACGCGGTCCGCTTCGCTCCGGGCAGCAGGAGTGGGGAGTCCGCCTCGTCGCGATCTAGAGAAGAGGGGAGGAAAAGGTCGGGGTCGAGCCTCGAGGGCGACACCGTGTTTCTCACCGCAAGGAGGAGCCGAGGAACGGAGGAAGGGTGGTTTCGAAAAGGGAAAGGGGATCCAGCCGGGGAGGGGTGGCAGAGCCGGCGGGCGGCTGGGATGGATCCGGGATGCGGATCGTACGGCTGGGTGTCGAGGGGCGGGCGGGGATGACGACGACGATATGTATGTATGGATGGATGGAAAAACACAAAACTTATCGAGCACGTAAAGATTGCCGAGTGAGCCTTGCGGATGCGGACCGATCAAGCTCACTCCCACGAAAATCAGGCGTGGTGCAGTTGTGTCCAAAGATGACAATGGCCGCGATATGATATTTATAGAGGCTAAATATTTTAAGTGTGAGTTTTTATTGGGCAAAAAATTTTAGTCAATAGGTAAACGGTTATTAGAACGTTTCGTCCTCATACATACCTGTTAAACCATGGGTATAAAATACTCCCAAAAACATAAACTTAGACTTCAATCATCTATCATTTTTACTATTTAACAATCTTTTGGACTATAGTGTCATAGAAAGTTTAACGACTATTTGATGACCATATATTGAAACATATAATATGTTATGTAGTACTATCCTAGTGTTGCTACTTTATCCAATTATCTTTGATGTTATTGAATGGATGGTTAGATGATTCTAAAAATTTGGAATGATATTTAGGGCTTGTTCGTTCCACCTTTAATCCATGTGGATTGAGTGATATTGAGTCAGTTTAAATCCATAGCAAGTCAAAATCTAACACAATACACTCCAATCCACATGGAATTGGAATAACCGAACAAGGCCTTAGATGGATATACTTGGCATTTGTATAATATACGATTATGATATATATTTAATCTTTGTAGGTACGGGGTGACCCGAAGGGGACCCATACTCACATGGGTGGGTATGTGGGTTAATTCATACCCACCAATGTATATAGGGTGACTCGATGTGGTTTTTTTTGTGGTGGTATGTATATGAGTAGTAATGTTCGGTGGGTATTTACCATTGTTATCTCTAGTTGTGTCACATGTGCTATGGTGATGTCGAGAACATAAGAAGCACATACAACTTAGACTATGTTCAACAGTTGACTCTATATTTCATCATCTATATTCTACTCATGTGTCACGTCAGTATACTCTCTCCCTCTATATTTCTATCTTCTACAACGGTTCACTCTATATCCCACTACATTATTATTATATAATTTATCTTCGACTAACTCAACTACCGTTCATTTTCTTTTCACTTTTTTATTTTGCGGATGAACAGGTCGGTGGCCAAAAACGAGAAATGATGACCAGTGCATTTATTTAATACGTTTATAGTGTTTACTTAGTGTACATGTAATTTTTTTTCGTTTCGTTTTTTTAAAAAATTTGTAAATGTGATACGTAAGGATTTTGTTTAATGCGAGGTTCTGTCAATTCGACGCAAAGTTTATTACACCAATACATGTATGCACTGGTGCTTGTTGTGCGGATTCCAAGTCTGCAACCTAACACTCAACAGGAAAGTTAGAATCGATTCGATTAGGATCTCAGCGGTGTAGCATTCGTCCGCAACTCCGCATTGATTCGTTTAGCATAGGGCAAATCCTCTAGAATCGGGCCTTCGAAGTTTGTTGGAGGAACCACACGCCTGTGCATCGATTCAACGCTGGATTGGTGCAAATCTCCCTCCCTGGGATGTGATGTCTCCGGATTCACCCTTCCTTGCTGCCACAAGCTGAGAAAGAGGAACGTTGTCTGCGGATGCACTCCAGTAGTCAATTTCTTCACTCGACAATGAATGGGGTTGCAGCGGTTTTGTGCATGGTGAGCGACGCCGAGGGAAACTTCGTGGCCGACGAGCAGGAGGCGACGCCGAGGTAAAACTTCGTGGCCGATGAGCAGGAGGCGGCATGGTAGCAGGACGGTAGTGAGGGCGCGGGCGCTAGAAGCCGCAGCCAAGTCGCGACAGCGACGATTCTGGAGCGGGAGGAAGCGCGGGAACGGAAGCTGTCCCCTGGGGTGGGAGGGAGCGAGGGCGCAACAGAGGGAGATTGCGAGCCAAACTACCTCGGCAAAGATGCCTAGCCAGGGAGAGAAGGTACCGATCCAGATAAAGAAGGGGAGGTAGATAGCTAGGGTCTATTTGGTTCGTACTCCCTCCGTCCCAGGATATAAGGCGTAACCACCTCTGGTTCAAAGACCAAGAAATGCATTTAATTGTCTCTATACCACCGCATCGATATACGTATGTATAGAGAGAGCACGCCTTATATTGTGGGACAAGAATAAAAAGTAGTTACGCCTTATATCCTGGGACGGAGGGAGTAATTAACTGTGTCATACTTTGTCTAAGGTTAGTTATCCGAATTAAAGAACTAAGAGCATCTCCAACAATGCTTCAAACTAATGCCTCAAATTGAAATATAAGGCTTTACACAGAAAAAATCACTCCAACAGTGCCTCAATTCAACAAATTTTGTCAAAAAACTATAGGCCACCCTCTCAAGTGCCTCAAATATACTACACCGTAGTGGGCTGCCCTATAATCTAGATTTGGGGCTTTACTGTTGAAGCAGAGTGTTTTGTTGGTGCCCTAAATTCTATAAAATTTACTTATTTTTAAATTATAAGGCATTTTTATAGGTCACATTGTCGGAGATGCTCTAACCTTAAGCAGAAATGTTAGACAAAATGTGGCAAGTTAGACAGCAAACCAAACATGTTCTTAATCTGTTGGATTCATTTTTAACTGGGGTTTTCTTTTTCTTTTTATCAAATCTAATTAATTTGACTAGCCTATTGGAGTTGCTATTATACCTTATTAATCTATCTCCAGCAGCTTTTATCTTATATCTCATTTCAAACTCTACTCTGTAAACAATACATCACATTACAAAACAGCATTTTGCATGTCTATTTAAACGCTATTGGTGGAGATGGCCTCATTATACTTGTTTTTATTATACTAGTGTCTTGACGCGCGCCCTCCGCGCGTTTGTTTTACAATTGTATCAAAAATGCATATATAAAAATATGAGTATATATACTGTTATAACATAACTAGGTAAACGCCCGTGCGTTGCTACGGAGTGAACATGTTATGATAAGATATGTTGAAATTAAAAAAACTAACTTTTATTTTATCTTTTTGTTATCATCTTTTATGGCACTCCACGTTATATGGCTACTCATGAATGCTGCCAAAACTCAGTAGACGACTCGGATGAACAGATGTAGAAGAACACATCACAGACACAGATCGATGCACTAATGGTAGAAGAACGTACCTGAGAAGAGTCCATTCTGCTGCTCAAGTGCCTCTGATCCCTCGAACTGAAAATTATCAAGAGCTCAGGTGAGTGAAGCCGTGAAGGTTCTGCTCGAACCGCAAGACAAAGCGCCGAGCGCGGGGATCAGAGATGTGGACACGAAACGGGGAGGCAGACAGCCAAGCCACGTACCCTGCACGACAACATCTCGATGGTGTAGTTGGTGATGATCGGGGAAACGTGGAGGTCAGCACCGGGGTGACCTCGAAGACGAGGAGCTCGACGAGGTGCAGCGCGCAGATGGTGGGTGTGGATGAATGACGCCATGTTGCGGGCGCGGCCAATGCTAGACCGCCATCTTGGTACCCGGGACTACTATAAGCAGCATTGTGTGGATATTAGTCTCTTAACTTTTTAAGACTATGTTTCTCTAATTCAGTGGCAAAAGCAGATAAATATTGTGCTGACAGTCTTCTGGAGTTATGAACTTTTGATATCCATGTACTACAAATTTCTGCAATAAAACTCCAAATTTAAGGAGAAAGAACCTTATTACAGAGTACAAAACAATGGCCAAAGGTCGTCATGCGTGCTACAATTACAATACTCCAAACATTAGTCGACATAAGAGCGACATGGTGTATTATGTACATATATACCTACGATTAGTCATCACCAGCCATATCACCAGCCATATACAGGGTGCTACTTAAGGAGGCAAGAGACTAATATCCACACAGTGCTGCTTATAGTAGTCCCGGGTACCAGGAATGGCTTCGGTTGCCAGCCTGAGAACCTCATTGCCAGTTAAGCATCGATGGGCCAACGCTAGACCGCCATCCATGATGTCGGACAAATTATGCTGTGAGGTTTTTTTATTCTTTCTTTTCCTACCTTGTTTAGGCTGAGCAGCCTCATTGTTCAGAACCTTGTCAAGGTCTGAGTACTCCATGAATCTCTCAGTCGCTGCCTCCACGAAAGGTTGTATCTTTGCTCAGGGGTTAGCGGTTAGGGTTCTCTATCCATTGCCTCTTTCACTCTCGCAACAAACTCCTCTGAAGTCTTGTATGTCAAACAGTTCGGAAATGACATGAAAAAACTCATTTGATGGATGTTCTGCGCAAATCACGAATTTCCCCATTGCAAGAGCCTCTGCTGTTGTTGTGCACAGGACATCACTAATGCTCGGATTTTTGAAAACCTCGTACCTGAAAAAAAAATACAAACAACAAATGGAAGTATCAGTAACCAACAAAAAAAGTGGAATACAGAATTAATTATCTTTGACAATTGCCTTGAAGTTTCTTGTTTGATACGTACCCATGGAGTGAATTATCAGCATGATCTCTTCCCTTGAAAATAATTGAGACTCAAATCTAACCTTCTGGCAGTGGATTGAACTTCTTGCGAGTCCTCACCACTTTAGTATACATATAACTTGAATCCTTCTAAGTCGCTTTTATGTTTAGCCATCAAATCTGAGTTCTCTATAACCTTTGGCCCAATAGTTGACATTTCAGCCTGTGCTCGAAGAAAATCAGGAAAAAAAAGTAGGGCTTCTATGAGTCGAGAGAGCTCACCAACTCACTGCTACGTCCCTGATAAACTGTGCTGGTTCAGATCAATGCTCGGACGACACAACCGCTCTACAAGAACCATAGGGAACAAAGGCATTTGATCAGCGAAAGGAACGGAAATGCACCGAATTTGTTACAGAGTGCTCTGTCCTGGTTCAGAATAAAACTTGTATATAACTTTACTAATAGTTTACAAGCTACATTTCTGTATAAAAAACACAAATGATAATTCTTCCATCCCAAGTCCGGCCGGCAAACTCTGCGCATGCATGTATGGACCTATTGAAGCTTGGGACAGGCCGGGGCACACAGCGTCAACATGGAACCTGAAGAAAACAAAGCAAAAGGCCGGTTTAGAATGCGCAGTGCTTCAGTCTGTGCTGCTGAATCTAGGAGCGAGCTACCACCACTCACAGAGGCTCGGGTAGCAAGCTTGCTTCGACGCCGGGTCCTCTTCCAACGGAGGAGGCACCTAGCCGTATATCATCTCGCAACTCATGTCTTCGAAATATGCACTTGGTTGAGATCCACGGATGGCCATGGATCAATCAATCCAATCAATCCATGTTCATCACCCCTGAATAATAGAGCCAAGCAGAGCACTCACTTGGGTCCATGGTGAGGGGGAGCCCGAACTCGTTGGTGAAGAAGTCCTGTGTGGGGACCTTGCACATGTTGACGCACATCCCCACGCAGCCGCTGCTCTCCAGGTACCGGCACTTCTCGATGCGCACCTCGCTGCGCTGCCGGAGGCCGCCGACCTCCACCTCCGAGGGGCCCACGAGCCATCGGAAGAAGGGCACGGTCAGCGCCGTGTTGAACTCGCAGGCCCACCGCGTCGGCGGGAACAGCCGCCGGAACTGTGCCGGCGCGCCGGGGCGCGGCATGGACAACAGCACCTCGCGCACCGCATCCTACTGCTGCGCGCGCGCGCCCCAACATCACCCGCCACGACACGTCCACGAAGCTCTCGTAGTCCCACTCCCACACCGCCCTCTTCTCCTTCGCCTGCGCCGCCGACTTCTTCGCCGCGTACTTCTCCATCTTCGCGCGAACAGCCCCATGAACGCACGCTCCAGCGGGCCGTCCCGGTACTCCGTCTTCTCCCCCATGGGCGTCGTCACCACGCAACGTACGCGCACAGTGCCACCGTCGTGCCTCTTCTTCGGCACGCCTATCGTCGGTGCCATCCTCCGGCACGCGGCCGCCATCGTCCCGGCGCGCGCGGCGAGGCAGAGCTCCATGGTAGGTCACGGCAGCGGCGCGATGCTGTCGAGAGAGAGAGAGAGCCTCTGCAGCGGGTGCCATGATGGCCACAACTATCCTACGTTGCAACACACGTCGATGCGGGCGAAGGCAAGATCTGGAGGAAGCCAAAGGGGAACCAGGAAATCATGTGTTTGGACGGCGAAATAATCGAAGATGTGAGGGTATCCATCCTTATCTGGCTTGGGATGCGTCAGTCTCAACGTGGGTGGTTCTCGGGCGACCACAGTCCGGGTCCCCACCGCCGGGGCACCATCAGCTCCTACGGACTGCGGCGACGCAGTGGACGTGGATCCCGAGGATGCTACGGCAGCGGACTTCATCTTGGCGTGGACCTCGAGGTCGGCGTCGATGCAGAAGAGGATGTCCTCTCCGGGGAGGTGGGTCGACGGTAGCGAGTACGCCGAGTAGCGCGGTGCCGACGACGGTGCGGGGTTCGACACCATCGGGCGGTCATCGGGAGCTCAGCAACGAGCATCGCACGATGCGGGGCAGACTCCGGATGGGGGCGGGGGCACGATATCCTCTGGATTCCGGCCATGTGTGCTTCAGGTCGGGGCTAATGCCGCTCGATTGGTGGTAGCGCCTCCCAACATCCCCGCACGTATAGGCTCGCAGAGGGAGCGCGACTGCCATGGATGGAAGGGGGCGACGCTGTGGATGGAAGAGCGTCGTGGGGGAGGCGCGGTTTACGGGCGCGGCTGCCATGAATGCGTGATCTGGGAAGGACCTTCCCTGACGCGTGATTTGGGAAGCACCTTCCCTGGCGCGGGCGCGACGGCTGCCATGGATGTGTGTTTTGGGAAGGCGCCTTCTCTGGCGCATGATTTGGAAAGCACCTTCCCTGGCGCGTGATTTGGGACCGACGGATGCGTGATTTGTGGACCGACAGATGCGCGGCGGCTGCCATGGATGCAAGTTAAATCTTGTCTGTCTGTCGCTGCCATGACGGATGCGTGATTTGTGGACCGACAGATGCGTGAACCAGAGAAGTACTGCCATGATTTGTGGGCGATTCGCGGCGGATCCATCTCGCGCCAGGGAAGAGGGAGTGGGGCGCGCGGGCAGACGGGCATCGAGAGGCAGAACCGGCGCACGGGTGTGGAGGCCTACAATAAAGGCTTATAGAGTAGTAAAGATATTGGTGGTTATTTTTTACGGGAACAAACACAAGATATGATATTATATATAACCTTGATATCATTTCTAAGTTGTTCGTCATCCAAAATATATAAATATAAGTTGCAATGATCAGGTACTTTTAGTGAGTAGGTAGCAAAATCTAAAGGTTGGATATATATATATATATATATATATATATATATATATATATATATATATATATATATATATATATATATATATATATATATATATATGCATGCATTGTATCTAGTTTACAAACGACAACATATGTAGAATCTTCGTTCCATATCTAAGTGGGTCATCATCTAAAACTATCATAAGTTACAGTGCATCAAATGGTTTTAGCGGTCAGAACATGGCTAGAGGGTTAAGAACATACGAGAGAATTATGTTTAGTTGTAAAATGGCAGGACCAATAAGAAAAGATGTGACACTGCATTCAAGGGCCAAATCTCAATTGGTTTCATGTTTTTTGTATATATCATTTATGGTGATCTTTTTGGCGTGTGGAATCTTTGATGTGCACTGGTTCTTGTTTAAGCCTGTGAAATGAAAGGTAAAATTTCAATAATATTACCAATCATTAGACAATGAAGTACAAATATGATGTCTGTGTAAGTAGTCTCTTTTGTAAGGTTGGTCAACTATGTACTATATAAACAAAAAAGGAAATAGATGTGATTTAGGAAAAATAAACGAATATGTAAAGAAAGAAACATAATTCGTAGAGAGTTACATGTTTGATAAGAATATGTAACTCTTTAAAGCTCCGCTGGTTTTACAAAAAGTTAGTGACAATTAGCTACTACATAAAAAACACTTGACATGTTCATCTGACCAAGCGAGCTTGGTGGGATGGAAATATGTGAAGGAGAGGCCTACATTGCATCATGGAGCCGAGGAGGCAAGCAGTTGCTTCTCTGGAACTACCTATGATGCTAAAGCAAGAGATCAAAAAAGGTCCCTATTTTTTTCCAAGCGGACACACGAAGACAAAGATTCCATCCAAAAAGATAGTTTCAAAATTGGATATTGATATACATAATGCATTAAGTATACTGAAATAAAATCGGAAAACTGAACAATGTCTATCACAGGCATTCCACCTTTCTAGCTAGCGCCAAGCCATCAATTAGCAAGTAAGCGGGTTTTTTTCTTTTGCATATGAAAGGTCAGCAAAGTTGATATTATGGAGTGCTTAGCCTACATTCATGAGATATTTTCCGAAGAAGCAAGTTTTTTTCTTTTTTGTTGGACGCAAATGACATCAACAAGCTAACATATGAGCAGTTAGACTACATTAATGATATGTTTTGTTAGAAACTTGTCGCATGGTTACAACATACATACATGTGTGTTCACCTCGTCTTAAAACAAACCAAAAAAAGGAAAACATTGTCTGCAAAATTCCAGTTCATTTATCCTGCTAGTATTCATATACTACCAAGAGAGGGTAGCATCAATGCTAAATGGAAGTTGATATACATAATGGTTTAAGAATTTTGAAACAGGATCATCAAATTGAGCAATGTATATCACAGGCATCCCCCACTTTTCTAGCTAGCGCCAAGGCACCAATTAGCAAGCAAACATTTTTCAGTTTGGACGCAAAGGACATTAAGCTGACTTTATGGAGTGGTTAGCCAACATCAATGAAATAGCATGGTTAAAGCATACAAGCTTGTTCATTTCACCTAAAAACTAAAATAAGAAAAAAAAACATTGGCCGAAGTGGGTTAGTTTGGTTTTAAGGGCTCCCAAATTTTTCCAAAGCACAATTGTATATAGAAGCATGGAAAACGGATGAAGGTCAAATCTGAGATAATCTTTGTTTTCCCAAAAATAAAGAAGAACATAATCTCCTTGAATTAAGGTAAAACATATTCAGTGCACATTGACCTTTGAACTAATGAGAGAACATATTTAGAGCAAAAAAATGATGTTAAAACTGTTTACAGATTGCAAACAAACTGCAAAATTTTATTTGAATTACTTTGCTAACGGCTATAATATAAGGACAAGATGAATCTGATTACAACAAAGCACTAAGACTACAAAACAGTCCTGGCAACAAAGTGCAAAATTTTAGACATCTTTGTTTTCCCAAAAAAACACAAGAGAACTAAGTCTCTTTGAATTAAGGGAAAAATAATTTTAGTGTATATGGACCTTTGAATTAATGAGGAAACAAATCTGGTGCAAAAACGATATTTAAATCTGTTTACAGGTTAAACAAACTGTAAAAATTTTAGTTTATTTAATTTGCTAAATATTGTAATACAGGGACAAAATGAATCTGTTTACAATAAGTGAACAGGTTTGTTCAATATAATCTATTTACAACATAACACAAATGTTTTGTAATTTTAATATTAAATATGTTATATTGATTGTAAGCAAACTATTTGTACTTATTGTAATTAATATACTCACACCAAACACAGAACATATGAGTAGAGTCTAGAATAGATAGGTTTATCTAAAATAAAGTTAGGTGAGACATACCAAGGGTTAATATGTCTGTTGCAATATCTGGAGTTAGTTTGTTATATTTAAACAAATTGTTTAAAAAACATATATACATATCATTACATAGATAATACAAAATAAATATCCCACAACTCAAAAGACTGGCGGTGATACGAGGGAATCTTTAGTTCTTGGAAGATTTTATTGTTCGTTTCTTCACTGATGCGCAAGGGTCCTTGCTTGAACCTTCAGCCGAATTGTAAAAAATGTTAATGAACTATTATTTGTACCTTCATTTATGGAGTGAGTTGTATTTGTATCATTTTGGGCACATATTTTAAAAAATTAGCAAGTTATTTATATATATTTTCACAAATAATGCCAGATCGTTGCAACAAATAATCAAAAAACAAAGAAACAGGGAAAATGCAGAGATTGATACGTTTAGTATAAGTGTCCATCACATTTAACCTATTTCCTTTATCTGAATTTTTATATGGTATTACGTTTGGGATGCACTTGAATAGAATAGAGAACATTGTATAACATGTTGTACATGAAGATAAAAACATGTCATTGAAATGTAGTACAAAGAAGATCAGGTATATGGTCTCAGTAATTAAGAAGGAAAAATGGAATGATGATATCATGGCAAGCATAAAATAATTCATGTAGGAGATTATGTTGCAGAATGTGATCTTTTGGACGGCAATTCAATTGTGTCTTTGGACCTTTTTCTTTGTCGTCGGATATTGCATCAAGCTGTACATATGGGGAAAAATATGTAATGATCTTTGTTAATTGTAAATAAAACTATAGCAGGACATAGGATTCTATTGTAACAGATGCATCTAGAAATTGTTGTGTAAATAAGTTATAGATATTCGAAGATAGGCAAGAAGAAAGAAAGCAAATGACATTCTATTGAGCTATTAAATTTCAACACAGTGGTCATTATGTACAGAAGGCAGCTCGGAGCAGCAAAAACATGCATATTAAAATTTGTTGTATATATGTTAAGAAATGACGGGAAAAAGGAAAAGTAATGTCGTGTATGTATCACATAAATGTGGAAGAACAAAGTGTTTTTTTTGGATAGTCAAACATGGTCTGGTAGAAGCCGCATGACATGAAAAGAGATTTGTGATGGGTGCAAGCGTTGAGAGAACCTACAATATTTGGAATAAAAAAATCAAGTTTTATTCTGTATGGTATTGTTTGATGGGAAAATAGAAAAGTAACGACGTGTGTGTAGACAAATTAAGTTTGGTTGGGCTTTTGGAGAGGATCAACAAAGCAAAGTAGAAACTGAATCTTCTATTGCATTGCTGCTACTGGAACCAGGAGGAGAGCATCCTTTTGTTATCCTCTACAGAGTAACTTAGGGAGAGTGTTTGTCAGCAGCTGCATTTGCAAGTAAACTGGGCATCGAAGAATCGAAAGAGAGGAATGAGCACAGAGGCGTCGTGGACGGTCTGCGAAGACCGCCATGCATATTTGTGAAGAAGAGTGGAGGTCGGATGAGATGAAGAAGAGCGGATGCGCAGGCGAGATGGTAAGGATGACGGCGGCGCCTCACCGGCCATCGTCGGTCGTGCGGGTGCATGAGCGCGGCGGCGTGGCTTCGGTGTCGTCCGCGCATTTCTTCACAGGTTTGCGGTAGAGGCTTGCGTCGATTGGGAGGGGTAGGAGGTGGAACCGCGTTGTCTCACGCTGCTCGTCTCCGGACACGAATAGCCACAGCCTCGCCGTGCCACCAACCTCCGCAGCGCGTTCGGATGGATGGTTTATTTCCAGATCGACAGGTAGAAACCCTAATAGCTACGAATCTGAGATTTTTGGGGGTGACAGGATGGCCGCACCTGTAGGAGATGGAGGCAGCGATTGCGAACGGAGCACACGAGGAGGGGATACGCGGGGTCATCGTCGTCGCGGTCGCCGACGTTAGAGGCGTCGTGCCGTAGGGACGGTAAGGCTGGCAGAGCTTTTTTGCTCCATAACGGCTGGCACTCGCACGCATATGGAAGCAGCCTAGAAGTCTCCGGCCGCGTGAGGAAAGCAAGCTGAACAGCCGCTGCGGGAGACAGTCTTTTCCCACCTGTGTTTCAGTTGCGTTGCCACGAGGTGCTTCCTCAGCCGTTGATGCAGTATCGGATGAACACCAATTTTTAGCTGACGTGGATAGGCTCTTGTGCACCGTTTCTAACCGGCTTTGTTATATAGAAAAGAAATTTGCTCTCTGTTGCAGCAGAACCTTACAAAGCATAGGCATAGCATTGTTGGGTCGGTTCGCAGTTGGGCTAGCGGCCCAGTCGGGAGTTGGATTTTCGCACCTAACATCTACCACGGGAAGTGCTGAAGTCTCTTCCGCCAGGTGGATTCGGCCTTTGTGGCCCAGCCAAACCGGCGGTGGAGGAAATAGAAGAAGTGCAGGCCGGCGAGGAACGAGCCTGAGACGAGAACGGCAGCCTACCGCCTACCGGGTCATTTGTGTTGAGAACTACGTCACCACGGATCACCAGATCCGCTCCCTTCCCTCCCGTCAGCAGTAGAGGCGCAAGAAGATATAGAGAACCCGTCTCCTTTCCCATAAGCACGACAGAGGAAACACACGAGACACTGAATATAAGGTTGGGCCTCTGGCCTCTTTTTATTCTCTATTCCATATGAGGGGTACAGATTCTATATATAGAGACGCGATAGCCCTTAAGGCTATATTCGATATTTGCCCACATAACCCTTTATTAGAGTTTCTCAACAATTTGATCATTGCTCCGGCCCTGGTGGAGCTGCGGTCCCATGCGCGGTGGCGGCGGTGTGTGTCCATGCACCGGCGGATTGGAGTTGGAGACGTACCTGTTAAGTAACCCTAATTAGGGTTATGTGGGCAAATACCTGCTTTGCCCCTGAGGGGTCTCACATCTCTATATAAGGAACCTGTACACCCCCTCATAATACAGAGATCAGAAAGAGGCCAGAGGCCCAACCCTATATCCAGTGTCTCGTGTGTTTCCTCTGTCGTGTTTATGGGAAGGGAGACGGGTCTTCTACAGCTTCTTGCGCCTCTACTGCTGACGGGAGGGAAGGGAGCGGATCTGGTGATCCGTGGTAACGTAGTTCTCAACACGTTATCAGCACGCTCTACCTCGACGTTGCTGCGGGATCAGATCTGCATCAACTATTCATCAAGCCGGCAGGTCTCCGGCCTTGCCGAACTGTCCTACGCGACAGACTTCGCTTCCGTTCGCTGAATCAAGAAACAAGGTATAAGATTTTCGTTGGTTCTTCGATTTCTCTTGCTGCGAGTCATGCGGTAAGAATAAGCGAAAACTGTGAACCTTCCTGTGTGTGTGCTGCGCCTCGTGTAAATCCGCATCGACGGGAGAGCGAATCCTCCCTATGCGCGCCCGTAACCTGCGCAAAGAGGAAGACGAGAAGCGACGCGCTTGTCTGACTGAACTCAGGCGACAACGTTTAGCCAGCCCGCAGCTCGCCAAGCGCCACTCCCATGCATGACCTGCCGCCGAGTTAAACGGATCTAAGCGCATTGGGGTGAGAGCTTTGACTAGACTCAATAAGCCATGCAGCTAGCGTTAAAATAGCATCCAATAACAAAAAAAGAGACCTTTCCTTTGTCACGCTCACACATGCATGGCTTGCGTTTCCTGGCATGCGGTCGCAGCCTAATCACCAGTGATTTATTTTAATTTTCTCTCTCTCATAAATACTGGTTGAATTAATGAACTTTCAAATAACCTTAATTTATATGCATGCTTCATATTATTTATTCTATTTATTTCCTGTTACAATAACAAATAGAATAAAGCATGTTTTATATTATGGTTAATTATTTCCCGCAGTAAATAATTAGTAGAAAAAATGCATGTTTAAATATGTGAAAATAACTCCATGCACCTGATCTGCTTATGCTTATGCATTAGTTATAGTACTAATTTTCTGTTTTATTTCCCGTAGTAGATAATTAGCAGAAAATTATTAAAATGCATATGAGGATTATGCTGTGTATTTTTGTATCGCTCTAAATATTTATGATACGTTGAGATTTTGGACTCACATCGAGCGATTAAATTGTATAGTGGGTACACAGATGTGTCGATCAGACTAAATTATTAATCGGATGAGTTTTGACATTGGCTAAGCATTGGCTGCGCTCTGGCAACACGACATAGTATTTGTATCGTACGAACTTGGTTGCGTCATGTGATTGCTATGTTGCACTCTCGCTTAATCGGACCACTCCTGTTGAGTTGGACCTCCATCGCCGAGTCACGTATATTTCGCATGCCCTGTAGGCACTGTCCGTATGCCGTGATCATCAAGTCATAATTGCGCCTGTTGCGCACGTTGCGTGGACTTATCGTGTACCCTGATTACCGAGCCATAATTGTGTTTGTTGCGCTTATTACGAATGATTGTTGTGTTGTTGTAGCCCTGATGGCCGCACACGCGTTGAAGCCATATACGCTAGAGCTTATACTCGCGTGGATTGTGGTGGGTTGTTCAAGCCCCTTAAGTCACATTATGCGCAACCTTCGTAAACAATTTTATTTGGCTTTATATTTTATTTGACTGTGTTGTGTGGCATCATATTTATATATCGCCAAGTGGCCATAACAACTATATCAAGCTCTATAGTGCTTGGAAATCTGGGAAATTAAATTGAAATACAATTAAACACAGATAAGTTAATTTTCTGCTCTCTCCTCGTGCATAAAGTTTTACCCGAAGTAACCCGAAGATATATAATATAATGCATGAAAGCCATTTTGGCATAAAAGATATCACACATTGGGATTCTATTAGTAAGCAAAAGACCTTACCAAATGAATAAAGGTTATAAATCTCAGACATACATTGCTCGACCAGATGTTGGCACATTGCTATTTGTCGCTGAACGGCATGAAGCGAACTTTGAGATAAATGGCTAGTACCTTAGCAACACGAAGTTGCGAGTACATCGAAAGGTAATTCTGAGAATTTTTTCACAATGTTTGTGTGAAAAACCATTATGTGTTCCCGTCGAACCACTTTACTCGTCCTATCTAGGACCTCTATGCTTGTGTTGCATACATCTCTCAGAATTGTAAATACTTATAGTCACTGAATTGACTTGGTATAGTTCTTTGATTGGTATGGTATAGCTTTAAGCTAAATGGTAAAGGTCGGTCCTGAATGGACACATACCTGGGGTTTATGTAGCCGAACTACACTGAATTCCACCCTTTGGCATGCTTACCATTATCTACCTCCGATCTATCAGAAGTGAGAAGAGTAGACAAATAACTATGAAATCCCACATCACCACAAAGCTTGAAGCTAAATTAGACATTAATATGTCCTTGGTCCTTGGAGCCAGAAGAGCCATATGTCTTGACCACTAGACTACTAGTGATGATAATTTGTGATAGAAATATGAAGATCTTGTGGAGACCTATTGTATCCTCTCTATTCCTGATGATTTCTTCTTATGAGAGCACTACTATCTAGTGTTGAAGATGGATCCTAGGCGGATACCAGTATTGTTTCGTTCTTGCCAAGCAGTTATCATCATTTGCTTCATCAAAAGCTAGTTATATGGTGATTTTCCCAGATAAAATGAATTCTTGGCCTTGTCTGTTCTATTCCAAAGCTTCTCTTTTTGCCGAACAACGAAGAGATCGAAATAATGCTTTATAGAACAAATTGGTATATAATACGAGGAGAAATGTTTGTCCTGCTGGCAGCATCACAAATTATTAACTATTGTTATAAATTCTCTCTCAAAATTATAATACATAAAAATGTTGCATAAATTGATACCCAATTTCAGATCGGTATGAGTAATTGGGTAAACAATGGGCAATAATAAAACGAGCTGGACTATACATCTCTGCATATAAAAATCTCTGCTTGGCAGCATTGGCCTGATTTCGTGCACTTTACTACCAATATAAACACACATTTTCCTATGTGCCTCAAAGCACAATGCAACCAGTGAATGTCTTTGTGAGCGTTAGACCCTGATGGTCATTTTACTTGTTGGTCTGAAGTCAACTACTAGCTCCAAACGATGAATGGTATGCATGAGCCCCTGAAGGACTCTTCTGGATAACATAGTGTTGCGCATATCAGTCTAAATCTTAATGATTGACTTGTATTTGGTAATAAAAATAATAAGTTTGCAGAATTGTAACCATGAAGCAACTTGTTGTTGCGTGTCTTGCTGGAAGTTGAGACTAATCCTTCACGATAAAGGATAAATATGTAGTACTCATGCCACTACATTAATCTAAGTCCAAAGCTCACTGCACAAAACCCCTATCTGTAATGTGCGTAAGATTTCCCAAATAAATCACCACAATAGCATACATTGGCCACAACTGGATGATTGTGGTTGGGGATTTTATCTGTATGCTTTTAGAACATCTCGGCATTAGGGGGAGGAATGCCCATATAATGTAATGCCTCAATATTCTATTAAACGCACAAAAGCCAAACTGAACATGTCGTTCGGTGTGTACTCCTATGTATATGGAGTTTGCCAGAAATCGTTGAGGAGTAACCATATTGGTTTGAATGCTTCTACCTGATGTAGATGTGGATATACCCGGGATTAATATCATATCCACATTTGACTTATTGGCATTTGATCTATTCTCGGGGACGCCTGCGAATATGATTTATTGGCCTTAGTCAAAGCATATGTTCTGATTGCAGATTCACGTGGTCTGTAATAACTCTCCTCCGATGAACTCGCCCTGCTGATGATTTGCCTCACGAAGAGGTTCATCTTGATGATGAAGTTCCTAGCAATGCGCGCAATATCATTGTGCTGGGAATATGGAACAATGAATCTTTCGTTTTGGGAAATGATGGAGATCATTATTAAATGTGGGAGACAAATGTGTCGACACCTATCTTGCCTCTATAGATTGCAAAGGGATCCAAAACAAAGTCCTAGGCATGAGTGCTTGAAGCTCTCTTATCGGGTCAATGATAAATGCAATCGAGGCTGAACCAATAATCGCAAAATGGAAGTCGCGAGCTTGAAATTCGGACATTTATGGGCACTATTGAAATAATGTGTGGTGAATGCGATGGTTCAAGTGGTCTTGTGAGAGACCCATCCCACATATGTGTTGAATAAACACTGTTCCGCTATATGATATAATCTGGCAACTGGCATGAATTAAACTATGCAGTTAATAAGATTCAGAAGATCCGTCATGAGATCCAAGGAGGACTCATATTCTTGAATTATAAATATGCAACATATAAATCTCATACCGAATAATACATTCCTGATGAATGATCACTCTCCTATGTAGGGAGAATATCTCCTAGTTGAGATTATCGTTCCCAGATGGAACCTATCCAGAAGAAACAAAGTCTGTGTTGTACACCAAAGTTTGATAATCCCTATAAAGGGATAAAGACCCATACAGACCCGAAAAGGAATAAGATGAGGTACCAAAGAACTTGAAGTTCACCGAATAAGCACATGTGCATTCCACGAGTTTTACTCATGGTATTTTCCACTTGATGTGGAATTACGGTATCCTCTAAAGCCCTGATGGCCGAAACCTATAAGGTTTAGGTGTTACTGGCAAAATATCCCCATTGTGCCAGAAAGACAGACTATAACGATGTATCTGATCGATGAAAAATCCCTGATGGATTACGATCTTAGATGAACTTTTGTTACACCATCATAGATGTTGCAATGGATGAACGCCTCGAGCGATGTGTCATATTTAGAATATGTACTATTGCAACTATATTATCCCCTAAGTCCTATATAAGGACATGTTACTTGCTTTGCACAACTATGTATAAATTGTGGTGTAAGATAGAAAATGATAGCACCCCAACCTCATCTATTCTCGTTATTCCAGATGAACAATGAGACATATATCTTGAAGAATATGCTTGAATAATGAGGGATAACGACTTTGACAGATGTCATCGTCAGGGGGAGCGAATGCTTATATTGATCACAACCGTGAGACAAGAAATGTCATATTCTATGCCCTGAAGGCGTGAGCTTGATGATCAATATGTGAACATTTATGGAACTTTCTATCAAATATATAGATCCAGTCGATCGAACACCATCAGTCAAAGTGGCTTATTTATATTGATACGTGCACTTACCTCGTATGTCCTAGAAGTGAGTAGAGGTAAAGTTCCTGAAATAGTCCTTTCAAAGATATGCAATCCGTTTGCTAAATCTTTATGTGCATATACTTCCAGAAGAAAATATTTTTCCTTATTGATACAATTTTGCAAGGATCAGGGGGAGCACATTTCTAAAGTTAGCCCTTGTAGAAGATTCGATAGAATCTAGATCCGAGAGGATCGAAATATGTCCTGATGACAGTTGTTGTACTCTTTTTCCTTGGTGAGTTTTGCTGAAGTTTCTCACATGAGGTTTTTAACGAGGCAACAAAGTGCAAATGCAATTTGTATCACCATGCACTCTTTCTCCATATTTTTCCCACTGGGTTTTTCGGAGTTTTAACGAGGCATGTGTTGGTCGCGGTATTCGCCCAAGGGGGAGTGTTAAGTAACCCTAATTAGGGTTATGTGGGCAAATACCTGCTTTGCCCCTGAGGGGTCTCACATCTCTATATAAGGAACCTGTACACCCCCTCATAATACAGAGATCAGAAAGAGGCCAGAGGCCCAACCCTATATCCAGTGTCTCGTGTGTTTCCTCTGTCGTGTTTATGGGAAGGGAGACGGGTCTTCTACAGCTTCTTGCGCCTCTACTGCTGACGGGAGGGAAGGGAGCGGATCTGGTGATCCGTGGTAACGTAGTTCTCAACAGTACCAACCGTCTCCGTCAGGCGGCAGCGTCTTGTCGCGTCGCGTTTGGGTGGGGCACTTTACGCCGCGCTCGGATCGGACGACGGGTGCACACTGCACACCGTACTACTCTCTCTTCCAATCGTCCGAACACTAGACGTGTTGTTGGTCCTTGCAGTACGAAGATGCTGATGTGTACAGACCAGAGCTCAGGTAACCTCCACCCACTATCCTCTCTTCGTGACCGAGATCGAGCGCCAAAGCCTGTACTGTAGCTATCAAATCCGGGACATTATACTGCTCATGGCGGCGTGATGATCGCGATTAGGACTTCCTAGGTTCACTTGCCTGATTGCCTCACTTGGTTCTTGTAAACTCTGCACTGCACTTTTTTTTCTTCCCTTTTTCTGATCTGTTGTTGCTAGCAATCACGCTCATAATAAAATGGCTCTCTTTCGTCTAGCACTACCGGCGCTCTTTATGCTATTGGGCTGCACAATCATGAACCCCTAGTGTTACAAAAGGCACCGCATCATTCGGATGCCTCGAAAGCAAAGTGATCTGTTCATTGCACTGGTACTCCGAATCCGAAGAGATGGCCCGGCCATTCTCTCTCAGTCCACACTACTGCCTCTGCTCTCAACCTTGTGGTTCTACTGCATAGTAATGTTAGCGCTGTCTGCTGTCATCGGTAAATGGATTGCATTGCACTCGCTGTCATGGGAGCGTTGTCGCCTCGCTACCTGATACCTATAGCACATACCGATCTCTGTCTCGTAGACACACACTATCAGAGGCTACGAGGCCGCCGCAGTACGTCCCCACTCAGCTTTCCCTGCACATGAGCGGCGCAGAAAGCTCCCCGGCCTCGGCCTGGACGTTGGGGGAGAGAGAATCAGAGAAAAGTAATCACCCACCCACCTCCATTTCGCTTCCACCTGTGCCTGTGCCCGTGTGCGTGCGCGCCATTTCCCCAGACCCCTTGCCTTGATCGATCGTTCACCCCCGCACGAACGCGCTACCGAACTGTCCACCCTTCCTCGGGCAGCCGCAGCCGCAGCCGCGCTCTCTCCTCCCGGCAAGTCTACGTCCACACGCCCGACGTCGTCGCCAGTTCCACCATGCCTCCGCACGACGGCGCCCGAGCCCCGCCGCCCCGGCCCAGCCGGGGCCACCAGCCGTCCTTCTCCGCCGCGCTCCTCGACGCCATCTACCACTCCCTCGAGGCCGACGCCGAGGCGCGCACGTCCACAGAGGCGCGCCGGACGCGCACGCCGGCGTCGTCCCCGGCGCAGCTTCCGAGCCGACGTCGCCCGACGCCCGAGCTGTCGCCGTCGCCGTCCCCGTCCCGCTCCTCGGTCCGGTCACCGCGGCTGCAGAGGGCGCCGCGGCCGTGCCGCGTCCGGCCGGACCCGCAGCCCAACTCCAGCGGCTCCCTCCTCCTGCCTCCGCCCCTTCCGCCGCACCCACACGAACACGAGCCGTCGTCGACCGGGCACCGCCGCGTCGCGGACGCGGAGAGGAAGAGGGGCCGCGGGAGGAAGAGCAAGAGGACGGCGCCGTTCGCGTGCCTCCTCAACGCCCTGCTCTGCAACAGGAGGCCGGCGAGGCCGGTCGACCGCACGCCGCGTGCAACGGCAACGCCAACGCCAACGCCCGCCACCGCGGCGCCGGAGCCGGCGTCGGCGAGGTCGATCCTCTCGTCGCGCGCCTCGCGGAGCCGGAGGGAGTCCGCGGCGGCGGGAGGGGTTCTGGCCCCGGCGAGGCGGGCGGTGCGGTTCTCGCCCGTGGCGACGGTAGTGGGCGACGGGCACGGGCACGGCGCTGGATCGGTCGGGACGGCGACGACGGGGCTGCGGGCCAAGGAGTCCGCGGCGGAGGCGGAGAGGAGGGTGGAGGAGCTGCTGCGCGCGCTCGGCGTCGCGGATGAGCGGGAGAGGGCTAAGGAGAGCACCGAGTCCAGCTCCGACCTGTTCGAGCTCGACAGCCTGCCCGCATTCCAAGACAGAGGCACCGACCTGCCGCGTTCCAGAACCGTCGCCGACGGCGACGATGGCGCCGGGCTGCTGGCACGGCCGCGGCCCCGCGTGCAGTGAGATGGTTGTCCTTCTATCCTAGTTGTCTAACGATCATCATGAACAAACTACCTGTGTCGGTAGCTTGTATGATCATCAAAGCGCCAAGCTATCCTTTTTGGCTTTTGCCTTTGTCATGGTTTTAGCTCGCATAGGTCTAAATGGTAAATCTTGATGGCAATGTTGAAAATGGCTGCTGCTGCTGCAGACATTGCAATGTTTGCATGCGTTCTCGGTTCTCGTTTCATCTGTGCGTGCAAGTTGAGCTAGGCGTAATAAAACGTCCTCCACAGCAGTTCTTCTGTCTCATTTCCTACTATCGTATCTTTTATTTTAAATTTCACTCCGTAAACAGCACCGAACAGTATTTGTGTCCTCTATTTTACACTCCGCTGAATACGGTCTAATAAAAAGCACATACCCAACCGTTCTCATTTTGTACCCTTAACACATCTATAGCGTGCTTACATCGACGACAGTTCATTCAAAAAGTTCACCGTCTCATGAAATTTATTTTTATTTGGATTTTTCTGGATCCAGTTTGCGTATCAAAATTTGAAAAGTTTATAGATCGTTTTATCCTAGTTTTAAAACCTTTTAAGTAGTTTTTTATATCATGGCTCTAAGCAAGTTGTTTGCGCTAAATACGTTCCCTACAAGTGGTTTGCGTAGAGAGGCAAAGCTATCAATTGGAACTTGGAAGTACTTGACTAAGGGGCACACAGTCTTTCAATTACGTAGCTCGTTGGTGTACCAGAGAGAACAATGGCAAGGGCTTTGTTCTAGAGCCCAGCTCGGCCCAGTTCAGCTAGGGTTGACACTTAGCCCTCTGCTATATTTAGCGAGAGCGAGCCCAGCCCATACTGGGTAGGTCGCGCTGTGCACTGATTTCGGAAACTAGCAGGCCATGTGTCGCATCATCTTGTACGGTGGCCCAACAGTTCCCACTTCCCAGTAACCCCGATCCGGTTCTACCTACGTGCAACCTGCTTCGCCCGTGTCCCGCGCTGCGAATCTGACACATGGCGTTCCACTCTGAATCTGACACAAAGCTAATCGTTTCCCTGGTACTCCTTGTTACCTGTACCTGTATTCCATTGACGCTCTTCTGTGTAGGCCTGCGTCTGCGTCTTTCAGCAGCAGCAGCAGCATGCTACGCTGACGCTCTTATAGCTTTTCTGAAGACCCATCGTCCATCCATTTGCTTCCCGCCTGTCTGTTCACTGCTGAATATACCGTGGTTAACTTTCTCAGACTTCTCATATTTAGGGTCAAAGGATGAAGATCCCATATTCCCATCAGCACCATCTCCTTTTTTAAAATATTTTTTCGGAAAATTCGGAAGAACGAAAAGAAAAAAAAAGAATATTCACCACCCGATTTACAGACATATTTATACAGACGAGTACTCATCCACTGAGATTGTGCACTGCGCATGCACAGACGACCACTCTTTTTCGCAGAAGTGGCGATGAGCTGAACAACCTGTGTTTTTCGCGCCCGGCCTTTCCCCGGTGAACAATCCACGCTCCTGATGACGAGAAAAACAAACATTGGGCAAAAAAAAAGGTTGTTCAGCCGAAGCTTTGCATTGCATCCAAGGAACAACACCAGCATCCCTGACAGTGATAGGGCAGCTAGTACTGATGGCAGGCAGCACTTGCGTGTCCTTTTCTCGTTTGGAAACCGGAACGCCGGCTTTCATGACATGGCTGCTGCACTGTACCCAGGTGCTGACTATTCTTCCCATGGAGAAGGAGAAAGGCAGCCTCCTGCTGCCCAGATCTCATTGCCACTGGAGTAGAGTGGACTGTATCATGAAAGCTAGCGGCGCTGGCAACCTTTGGCAGAAATAGCAAGTGCTGGGGAGAATCATGCCACTTTGGGAACCTGGCATTGGCAGGCACGCATGGCCATGGGCATGGAATGAAGGCGTCTTTTTACATTTGTTAAATCAGTGGTGGTTAACGGAATAGGAGATTAGGCGAAGGCGGCAGCTTCAGTTTCAGAAAGATTAGCTTGCAAAACGAGGGTAGTTTGCAGATACCCCTATAAATATATACCATATAGTTAATTCAACAATACTTATTTGATATCATAAATTTTAGTATTCTTATAGATTTGATCGAAGAAGAAACGTTCTGATTTGTTTTTTTTGGGTAAAGAGGGAGTACTTCAACAAAGGGCGTATATGACTTGTTAATTCAACGATACTTTGTGTTGACGTCTTTTCGGAGCGCCAAACACTCAACAAGAACCGTGGCGGTGCCCTCTGCACAGGGGCGGACTGTCCGCGGCCTGGTACGCGACTGGGGCTCCTGCCTGACGGCCGGACGGTCCGCGCCCTGGGGCCGGACGGTCCGCGCGTACGCAGGGACGGCGGAAGATCGCCGACGGCGCCTGGATCTCGCTCCCGGGAGGGACCCCGTCGGGGAGTAGAGATCCTAGGTGGTGTCTAGGCTCGGGCTGGCCGACCTAGACTCCTCTAATCGACGTAGAGCCGAAGAGAGACGAAGAATTTGGGGATTGGATAGCTAAACCTAAACTAGACTAGAACTACTCCTAAGATAAAATGCGAAATAGAAGTTGTATTGATTCGATTGATGATGATCACAAATCGGCCGTAGACCTCTCTATTTATAGAGGAGGGGGGCTGGACCCTTTACACAACTGATTCCGAGCTAATCCCGCGAATATAGCTAACAACCGTAGCACAAAACTCGGAACCCTAATCTGTTCTGCGCACGCGCGGACCGTCCGGTCCACAGGCGCGGACCGTCCGGACCGCGGACCGTCCGGCCTCAGGGCCGGACTGTCCGCCGGCTCAAAACCGGTTCGAACATATGCCCCCCTGCCTTTTGGTGGAGCTGGGCGAACCAAAAGCAACTAACTCGATGTGATCACATCGGTTTTCTTAGGCATCTTGCCACATACTAGGATGGTACTGTTTGAGGAAACGCCCATTCAAAGCCTTAGGTAAATCCTTGCCTTGTAATGTTTGTAGTAAATAAGCGTTACCAGACATCACCTGTTTCACTTTATAAGGACCCTCCCAGCTTGGCGACCATTTCCCAAACTTTCGGTCTTTATTCCTTAGAGGTAGAATGGTCTTCCACACCAAGTCTCCTACTTGGAATGATTTTGCTTTGACCTTCTTGTTGTAGGCCCTGGCTACCATGATCTTGTCCTTTTCTATTGCTCCTAAAGCTATCATCCTCTTGTCGGTCACCTCATCAATATTATCCATCATTGAATTATAATAATCAGTAGCAGTTAGATCATTTTGTCTGGCAAACCTGACAGCATTCAAACTTATTTCCACAGGTAACACTGCTTCCTTGTTTCAGCATCCACCAACCTTCGGCTTAGATATGTGTCGGGGACCATAATTAGGGGTACCCTCAAGACGCCTAATTCTCAGCTGGTAACCCCCATCAGCATAAAGCTGCAAAGGCCTGATGGGCATGATTAAGTCAGGGATCAGTCCACACGAGTGACTCGATCACGCTTCACCCGAGCCTAGCCTCGGCCGAAGGCAGCCGACCTCGAGAGACTTCCGTCTCGCCCGAGGCCCCCTTTTTATGGCGGACACATCACCGGCTCGCCCAAGGCCTTGGCTTCGCTCAGAAGCAACCTTGACTAAATCACCACACCGACTGACCAAATTGCAGGGGCATTTAACGCACAGGAGGCCTGACACCTCTATCCTGACACGCGCCTCCGGCAGAGCCGAGGTGACCGCCGTCACTCCACCGCTCCACTGGCCAGTCTGACAGAAGGACAGCGCCGCCTGCGCCACTCCGACTGCAGCGCCACTCGACAGAGTAAGTCTGACAGGCAGTCAGGCCTCGACAAAGGCGCCACGGCGAACTCCGCTCCGCCCGACCCCAGGGCTCGGACTCGGGCTAGGACCCGGAAGACGGCGAACTCCGCCCCGCCCGACCCCAGGGCTCGGACTCGGGCTAAGACCCGGAAGACGGCGAACTCCGCTCCGCCCGACCCCAGGGCTCGGACTCGGGCTAAGACCCGGAAGACGGCGAACTCCGCTCCGCCCGACCCCAGGGCTCGGACTCGGGCTAAGACCCGGAAGACGACGAAACTCCGCCTCGCCCGACCCCAGGGCTCGGACTCCGCCCTGGCCTCGGCCGAACGACTTCCGCCTCGACCGACCCCTTGGCTCGGGCTCGGCCACGGCAACAGAAGGCAGACTCAACCTCGGCTTCGGAGGAAACCCCACGTCGCCCTGCCTAGGGCACAGACCGCCACGTCAACAGGAGGCGCCATCATCATCCTACCCCGAATCGACTCGGGTCACGGAGAACAAGACCGGCGTCTCATCCGGCCGGCTCCGCCAGAGAGGCAATGATGGCGCTCCACAAGCTCTATGACGACGGCGGCCCCTAGCTCTCTTACGGAAGCAGGACAACGTCAGCAGGGACTCGACCGCTCCAACAGCTGTCCCTCCATCAGGCTCCGCCGCACCTCCAACAGCCACGACATCACACCAGCAGGGTGCCCAGATCTCTCCGGCTGCCACATTGGCATGTACCTAGGACGCTAGCTCTCCCTCCGCTAGACACGTAGCACTCTGCTACATCCCATTGTACACCTAGATCCTCTCCTTACGACTATAAAAGGAAGGACCAGGGCCTTCTCAGAGAAGGTTGGCCGCGCGGGACCGAGGATGGGACAGGCGCTCTCTTGGGGCCGCTCGCTTCCCTCACCCGCGTGGACGCTTGTAACCCCCCTACTGCAAGCGCACCTGACCTGGGCGCGGGACGAACACGAAGGCCGTGGGACTTCCACCTCTCTCACGCTCGGCTCCGGCCGCCTCGCCTCTCCCCCCTTCGCGCTCGCCCACGCGCTCGACCCATCTGGGCTGGGGCACGCAGCACACTCACTCGACGGCTTAGGGACCCCCCTGTCTCGAAACGCCGACAGTTGGCGCGCCAGGTAGGGGCACGCTGCGTGCTGACGAACAGCTCCCCGTCAAGCTCCAGATGGGCAGTCTCCAGCAACCTCTCCGGCCCGGGACGGTGCTTCGTTTCGGGACTCTTGAGTTCATGTCCTTCGACGGCAGCTACGACATGACACTTCTTCCACCGCCGCGCGACTACGACAATGGCGGCCGACAACCCGCCCGCCGGCGGCGGAATCGACGACGTCTACCCCGCGTGGTGGAAGAGCAACATTCGGGCTCGCTCCGTTCTCTCCCCCGCCAACGGAGGAGGAGGCGGGGCCGTCAAGGCCAGACGGGAGGCCACGCTTCGCCGGCCGTCGAGCGAATCGACGCCCCCGACGCCCCGACGGAAGGCACGCCGGACGTCGACCTCGCGTTCGAGACGGAGGCAAGCGCCGTCCCCCCGCGGCACGCTGACCCCGAGCAAGAAGACGACGCCGGCGCGCTCGCGGAAAGCCTGCAGGACGTCGCCCTCGAACCAGAGATGACGGCGCAACCAGTCCCCGATGTGACTACGTCGCTCCTCGTCGACCAAAAGGTAACGACTAACTCCCATCTTGCGTCATTTCGACTCGGCCTCAACCCGCCAAACGACCTCGTTTTGGCGGGCGCTCTCATTGAGGCGAGTGCAACCCCACTGAGGTTCTGTATGCGGTCGCCTTGGGACCGACTGACGGACGTCTCGACCTACGGGCCCTCCGGGTCCGAGGAAGATGACGATCCCAGCATCGGTTGGGATTTCTCCGGACATGGCAACCCCAGTGCCATGCAGGACTTCATGACCGCATGTGACTACTGTCTATCCGACCGTTCCGACGGAAGCCGCAGCCTCGGTGACGAGAGCTGCGGCCCAAGCCGCGAATGTTTCCACATCGAGCTAGGGGATCCCACCGAAGGCAACCATCTTGGCATGCCGGAGGATGGTGATCTCCCTAGGCCGGTGCCTCGCGCCGACATCCCACGGGAGCTAGCTGTGGTCCCCGCTCCGGCGGGGGGTTACGACCCACAACTCGAGCAAGTCCGCGAGGCGCAGGCCAGGCTCAACGAGGGAACAGGGGCGCTTGAGCCGATCCGTCGGGACGCTGGACAGGCATGGGTGAGCCAACCCCTGGCCGGAGAAATACGTCATCTGCCCCAAGGTCTCCAGCACCGCGTCGCCAACGACGTCAGGATCAGGCTGCCGCCCGCATCCAGCGGGGTCGGTCAGAACCTGGCGACCGCAGCAATGCTCATCCGCGCGATGCCGGAGCCGTCAACCACCGAGGGACGGCGAATACAGGGAGAACTCAAGAATCTCCTGGAAGGCGCTGCGGCCCGGCGGGCCGAGAGCACTGCATCCCGGAGGCAAGGATATCCCTCGGAACCTCATGCCGCGACTTCCCGATTCATGCGGGAGGCCTCGGTCTACACCGGGCGCACGCGCAACACCGCGCCTGCGGCCCCGGGCCACCTCGGCAACGAGCACCATCGACGCGACCGTCGGGCTCACCTCGACGAAAGGGTGCGCCGAGGCTACCACCCCAGGCGTGGGGGGCGCTACGACAGCGGGGAGGATCGGAGTCCTTCGCCCGAACCACCCGGTCCGCAGGCCTTCAGTCGGGCCATCCGACGGGCGCCATTCCCGACCCGGTTCCGACCCCCGACTACTATCACAAAGTACTCGGGGGAAACGAGACCGGAACTGTGGCTCGCGGACTACCGCCTTGCCTGCCAACTGGGCGGAACGGACGACGACAACCTCGTCATCCGCAACCTCCCCCTGTTCCTCTCCGACACTGCTCGCGCCTGGTTGGAGCACCTGCCTCCGGGGCAGATTTCCAACTGGGACGACTTGGTCCAAGCCTTCGCTGGCAATTTCCAGGGCACATACGTGCGCCCCGGGAACTCCTGGGACCTTCGAAGCTGCCGGCAACAGCCGGGGGAGTCGCTCCGGGACTACATCCGGCGATTCTCGAAGCAGCGCACCGAGCTGCCCAACATCACCGACTCGGATGTCATCGGCGCGTTCCTCGCCGGCACCACTTGCCGCGACCTGGTAAGCAAGCTGGGTCGCAAAACCCCCACCAGGGCGAGCGAGCTGATGGACATCGCCACCAAGTTCGCCTCCGGCCAGGAGGCGGTCGAGGCTATCTTCCGAAAGGACAAGCAGCCCCAGGGCTGCCCGTCGGAAGAGGCTCCCGAGGCGTCTGCTCCGCGCGGCGCCAAGAAGAAAGGCAAGAAGAAGTCGCAATCGAAACGCGACGCCGCAGACGCGGACCTTGTCGCCGCCGCCGAGTATAAGAACCCTCGGAAGCCCCCCGGAGGTGCAAACCTCTTCGACAAGATGCTCAAGGAGCCGTGCCCCTACCATCAGGGGCCCGTCAAGCACACCCTCGAGGAGTGCGTTATGCTTCGGCGTCATTTCCACAGGGCCGGGCCACCCGCCGAGGGTGGCAGGGCCCACGACGACGACAAGAACGAAGAACACCCAGCAGGGGGGTTCCCCGAGGTCCGTGACTGCTTCATGATCTATGGAGGGCATGCGGCGAATACCTCGGCTCGACACCGCAAGCAAGAGCGCCGGGAGGTCTGCTCGGTGAAGGTGGCGGCGCCAGTCTACCTAGACTGGTCCGACAAGCCCATCACTTTCGACCGGGCCGACCACCCCGACCATGTGCCGAGCCCGGGGAAATACCCGCTCGTCGTCGACCCCGTTGTCGGCGATGTCAGGCTCACCAAGGTCCTGATGGACGGGGGCAGCTGCCTCAACATCATCTACGCCGAGACCCTCAAGCTTCTGCGCGTCGATCCGTCCTCCGTCCGAGCAGGTGCTGCGCCCTTCCACGGGATCATCCCTGGGAAGCGCGTCCAGCCCCTCGGGCGACTCGACCTCCCAGTCTGCTTCGGGACACCCTCCAACTTCCGAAGGGAGACCCTGACGTTCGAAGTGGTCGGGTTCCGAGGAACCTACCACGCCGTGTTAGGGAGGCCATGCTACGTGAAGTTCATGGCCGTCCCCAACTACACCTACCTGAAGCTCAAGATGTCGGGCCCCAACGGGGTCATCACCGTCGGCCCCACGTACAAACACGCGTTCGAATGCGACGTGGAGTGCGTGGAGTACGCCGAGGCCCTCGCCGAGTCCGAGGCCCTCATCGCCGACCTGGAGAACCTCTCCAAGGAGGTCCCAGACGTGAAGCGCCATGCCGGCAACTTCGAGCCAGCGGAGACGGTCAAGGCCGTCCCCCTCGACCCCAGCGGCGACACCACCAAGCAGATCCGGATCGGTTCCGGGCTCGACCCCAAATAGGAAGCAGTGCTCGTCGACTTTCTCCGCGCAAACGCCGACGTCTTTGCGTGGAGTCCCTCGGACATGCCCGGCATACCGAGGGATGTCGCCGAGCACTCGCTGGATATTCGGGCCGGAGCCCGACCCGTCAGGCAGCCTCTGCGCCGATTCGACGAGGAGAAGCGCAGAGCGATTGGCGAAGAGATCCACAAGCTAATGGCGGCAGGGTTCATCAAAGAGGTATTCCATCCCGAATGGCTTGCCAACCCTGTGCTTGTGAGGAAGAAAGGGGGGAAATGGCGGATGTGTGTAGACTACACTGGTCTCAACAAAGCATGTCCGAAGGTTCCCTACCCTCTGCCTCGCATCGACCAAATCGTGGATTCCACTGCTGGGTGCGAAACCCTGTCCTTCCTTGATGCCTACTCGGGGTATCACCAGATCCGGATGAAAGAGTCCGACCAGCTCGCGACTTCTTTCATCACGCCGTTCGGCATGTACTGCTACGTCACCATGCCGTTCGGCCTGAGGAATGCAGGCGCGACGTACCAGCGGTGCATGAACCATGTGTTCGGCGAACACATCGGTCGCACAGTCGAGGCCTACGTCGATGACATCGTGGTCAAGACACGGAAGGCCCCCAGCCTCCTCTCCGACCTTGAAGTGACATTTCGGTGTCTCAAGGCGAAAGGAGTCAAGCTTAATCCTGAGAAGTGTGTCTTCGGGGTGCCCCGAGGCATGCTCCTAGGGTTCATCGTCTCTGAGCGAGGCATCGAGGCCAACCCGGAGAAGATTGCGGCCATCACCAGCATGGGGCCCATCAAGGACTTAAAAGGGGTACAGAGGGTCATGGGATGCCTCGCGGCCCTGAGCCGCTTCATCTCACGCCTCGGCGAAAGAGGTCTGCCTCTGTACCGCCTCTTAAGGAAGGCCGAGTGTTTCGTTTGGACCCCTGAGGCCGAGGAAGCCCTCGGCAACCTGAAGGCGCTCCTTACAAAGGCGCCAGTCTTGGTGCCGCCGGCGGACGGAGAAACCCTCTTGGTCTACGTCGCCGCGACCACTCAGGTGGTTAGCGCCGCGATTGTGGTCGAAAGGCAGGAGGAAGGGCATACATTGCCCGTTCAGAGGCCGGTCTACTTCATCAGCGAAGTGCTGTCCGAGACTAAGATCCGCTACCCACAAGTTCAAAAGCTGCTGTATGCTGTGATCCTGACGAGGCGGAAGCTACGACACTACTTCGAGTCCCATCCGGTAACTGTGGTGTCATCCTTCCCCCTGGGGGAGATCATCCAGTGCCGAGAGGCCTCGGGCAGGATCGCAAAGTGGGCAGTGGAGATCATGGGCGAAACGATCTCGTTCGCCCCTCGGAAGGCCATCAAGTCTCAAGTGTTGGCGGATTTCGTGGCTGAATGGGTCGACACCCAACTACCAACGACTCCGATCCAACCGGAGCTCTGGACCATGTTTTTCGACGGGTCGCTGATGAAGACGGGGGCCGGTGCGGGCCTTCTCTTCATCTCGCCCCTCAGAAAGCACTTGCGCTACGTGCTGCGCCTCCACTTCCCGGCGTCCAACAATGTGGCCGAGTACGAAGCTCTGGTCAACGGATTGCGGATCGCCATCGAGCTAGGGGTCAGACGCCTCGACGCCCGCGGTGATTCGCGGCTCATCATCGACCAAGTCATGAAGAACTCCCACTGCCGCGACCCGAAGATGGAGGCCTACTGCGACGAGGTTCGGCGCCTGGAAGACAAGTTCTTCGGGCTCGAGCTCAACCACATCGCTCGGCGCTACAACGAAACCGCAGACGAGCTGGCCAAGATAGCCTCGGGGCGAACGACAGTACCCCCGGACGTCTTCTCCCGGGATCTACATCAACCCTCCGTCAAGCTCGACGACGCGCCCGAGCCTGAGGTACCCTCGGCTCAGCCCGAGGTACCCTCGGCTCAGCCCGAGGTACCCTCGGCCCCCGAGGGCGGGGCGTTGAACGTCGAGGAAGGGCAGAGCGGGGCCACGCCAGACCAAGATTGGCAGGCCCCATACCTGCAATATCTCCGTCGAGGAGAGCTACCCCTCGACCAAGTCGAGGCTCGGCGGGTAGCGCGACGCGCCAAGTCATTCGTCTTGCTGGGTGACGAAGAGGAACTCTACCATCGCAGCCCCTCGGGCATCCTCCAGCGATGCATCCCCATCGCCGAAGGTCGGGAACTGCTGCAAGAAGTACACTCGGGGGCTTGCGGCCACCACGCAGCACCCCGAGCCCTTGTTGGAAATGCCTTCCGGCAAGGCTTCTACTGGCCAACGGCGGTGGCTGACGCCACTAGAATTGTCCGCACCTGCGAAGGGTGCCAATTCTATGCGAAGCGGACACACCTGCCCGCTCAGGCTCTGCAGACAATACCCATCACCTGGCCCTTCGCTGTATGGGGTCTGGACCTCGTCGGTCCCTTGCAGAAGGCGCCCGGGGGCTACACGCACCTGCTGGTCGCCATCGACAAATTCTCCAAGTGGATCGAGGTCCGACCCCTGAACAGCATCAGGTCCGAGCAGGCGGTGGCATTCTTCACCAACATCATCCATCGCTTCGGGGTCCCGAACTCCATCATCACCGACAACGGCACCCAGTTCACCGGCAAAAAATTCTTGGATTTTTGCGAAGATCACCATATCCGGGTGGACTGGGCCGCTGTGGCTCATCCCATGTCGAATGGGCAGGTAGAGCGTGCCAACGACATGATTCTACAAGGGCTCAAGCCTCGGATCTACAACGACCTCAACAAGTTCGGCAGGCGATGGATGAAGGAACTTCCCTCGGTGGTCTGGAGCCTAAGGACGACGCCGAGTCGTGCCACGGGCTTCACGCCGTTTTTCCTGGTCTACGGGGCTGAAGCTATCTTGCCCACTGACCTGGAATACGGCTCCCCAAGGGCGAGGGCCTACACCGAACAAAGCAACCAAGCCAGCCGAGAGGAATCGCTGGACCAGTTGGAGGAAGCTCGGGACAAGGCCTTACTACACTCGGCGCGGTACCAACAGTCCCTGCGACGCTACCACGCCCGAGGGGTCCGGTCCCGAGAACTCCAGGTGGGCGACCTGGTGCTTCGGCTGCGACAAGACGCCCGAGGGAGGCACAAGCTCACGCCCCCCTGGGAAGGGCCATTCGTCATCGCCAAAGTTCTGAAGCCCGGAACATACAAGCTGGCCAGCAATCAAGGCGAGATCTACGGCAACGCTTGGAACATCAAACAGCTACGTCGCTTCTATCCTTAAGATGTTTTCAAGTTGTTCATATACCTCGCACCTACGCAAAGTTTAGTTGTCAAGGAAGGGTCGGCCTAGCCTCGGCAAAACCCGACCCTCCCTCGGGGGCTAAAAGGGGGGAGACCCCCTCTGCGTCGAATTTTTCCTCGAAAAAGGATCTCTTTTTAGCAGGATTTCTTTCGTGCTTCTTGACTACTTCGGAAAGCGGATCCTGGAAACGACGAGGTACACGTAAGCAGCCAAGGCTGACCGAGCCGAGGGACTCCTACGCCTCCGGGATACGGATACCTCACTCGTCCCCTTCTGCGATAAGTAACTTGCGCTCGGATAAAGCGACTCCGTGGACCGAACGAGTCATCACGTTCGGAAGCTCTCCTGCCGAAGCAGTCCTTCAAGCTTTCTCGACTAAGTCGGGGACAGGGCCTCATGGACGGGTGAAAGTACGCGTAAGCGGCAAGGCCGACCGAGCCGAGGGATTCCCACGCCTCTGGGATACGGATACCTCACTCGTCCCTTCCGCGAAAAGCAGCTCTTGCTCACACAAACATCCCTGTTACCGACGAAGTCCAGATGCTCGAAACAGGAGGAAAAAAGGCGCAGCTTCGCAAGTGCAGCGAGGGTGTTTTCTTCTGGCCTCGGCGGCCGCAGGAAGCACACGCTACAAGATGATCGGATCTTGCAGGCTCGGGTCTTCACGCCGAAGGGAACTGTAGCACCCTCGGCATTGACGACGTCTTCAGCAAAGCCCGACCCAGCCTCGGGCGGCGCCGCGGTCCAGGGGCTCCTCCGGGAATCCGGCCCGAGCAGGCGGCTCAACCGGTTACCCCTGGGGCCTCGGTCAACCGGCTCCCAAGGGCGCCAGCCCGATCCGAGGCCTCGACTGATCGACTTTGGCGTCGGCCCCGCTGACGGACAACACGGCTAGGCTCCGGCCAACCAGGTTCCCATTCTCGAGCCAACTCCGCCTCTGTTCATACTGATATCGCTACCCCCGGCCTCGATCCACCGAAGGGCGACCGAGGGGTCTCTTCAACTAAGCTAGAGGAGCCTCACATAACAAGGCCGAACGGGCCGAGGGATTCCTACGCCTCCGGGATACGGATACCTCACCCGTCACCTTGACACGGGGCAACTCATGCTTGGTAAAGCGGTTCAGATAATCAAACAGGCGAGACCTAGTGCTCGAAAATGAGGAAAAAACACGGCTCCGTGCCAAAATTACATACACGTTCAGGCCTCGACAGCCACAATGAACGAACAACCCCCCTCCGAAGGGGAAGGCCTGCGGAGTAGCTGAAGAACGATGGGCGGCTCGTTGCCGCCCGTTCCAACCGCGACGGCCACCTCCCCTGCCCCAGACGGCGAAGCAGCGTAAGCAGCAGCCTTGGGGGAGGTGTCACGGCAGAAGGGCTCCCCCCCGCTGAGGACGAGAACCAGCCATTCAGGCAGGGAGATGGGGACCCAGGGCCCCTAGCGCCCTGCATATCCTGGCATGGCTGGAGGAAGTCTCCGTGGGGCTCAAGGACGCCCTTCACCCCCGGGCGCAGGGGGAAGAAAGGGGCAGCCGACCCACGCGGAGGCGGCCCCCCGACTCGCCTCGTCTTCCATCTTGGCCTGGATGACGAAATCCTTGAGGCCGGGAGAGGGGTAGAAGCCGCGGCCTGGCCCGTTTTCCCCACCGTCGAACTAGAGGTCACCATCTTGGGTGACCGTCGGTGGCGGGGTATGACCAGGCTGCGTGATGAAAATCCTTGAAGCCGAACGATGGCTGAGAGGTACCAACTCCCATGGAGTTGCGTTCCTCCAACAAGGAGGCGGAAAGGCAGCGGATACCCCCCATCCGGGGGCTTGGAAGACGGGAAGACCCGACGCTTAAGGGAGGAAGAAGACATGGTTGCCTTACGAAGGGAGCCTCCCTCCTTTTAAAGGCAACTCCCCCTACGTGCGCCCCCAAGCGCCGCGGGCCGAGTCTTCTCCAACACGCTCCAAGGCCCTCCCCTGCGACTCGGGGGCTGGGTCCCGCATGTCATACAAGCCGGCTCAGGGCAGAAGAAGCCAAACCGCCGCGCATGGTGCGCACGACCGTCCAGCGGTTACAGGCGACCCCCCATTTTCGCCCAGACCAACGGGCGGAAGGGGCGGGCAGCCATGCAGGCGGCATGCAACCGCGCCAGATGGACGCGCTTCTCCGACTTCTGACACGCCAGCCTGGAACCCAGGCCCACGCGTCGAGCAACCGGCACGCCAGTTGCTGCATGCAAGCAACCGCACCGCCACTTGTGCCACCATCGCGCCTCTTCGGTTGCGAAGCCTGTGCCACGACTCGAGGCGACCCAACAGCGCCAGACTGGCGCGTCGGTCAAAGCGACCGAAAGTGGGCCGGCAGCAATAGCGGTGGCAGGCGGGCGGGCGCAGCAGTCACGTCGTCAGCCAGGCTCACGTCCCATCCTGAGACAGCAAGGGAGCCTCCTCTCACGGCGTGAAGACGGTGCACCCGTGACCCATTCCTCGAACGGATCGCACGCGCGCAACGGCCGCCCCACCAACCACTCACCCCGTCGCATTAACTCCGCGGCGAGACACGCGGCGCTTCTGGCAGGAGGAGCGCGCGACGCTTCACCTTCGCCGTAATAACCGCGTCAGAAAAGGTACGCCACGTCGTCCGATTTCGTATCCTTTTCCGTTTTCCTCTTTCTCTATCTCTTGCAACAGGGACCGGGAAAGGGGGATACCCCGAAAGGGATCCTTCTCCGCGAAGGAACCGGGCTCCGAGCCCCCCATTACTGATCAGGGGTTCGAAGGCTGGCCCCCCGAGGGTTCAACAGTCGCCTCAGATCGCGTGGGCCCGACACCCACTACTGGTCAGGGGTTCGAAGGCCAGCCCCCCGAAGGGCTTCATGGCCGCCTCAGGCTACTCGGGCTCCGCGCCCATTACTGATCAGGGGTTCGAAGGCTGGCCCCCGAAGGGTTCACAGTCGCCTCAGACACCGAGCGAGGGATGACCAGGGGTACGTTCGATACATAACCGAGGCTCGGGCTGCGCTCCCGAGGTACCCTAGGACATTTCCGAGACCAGTGGGAACGATCTTGTAACGGAATCCCATCGGAGGGAGGCATCGAGCCCTCGGACCCCGTCGCCAGGGGACCGGGTCCGGCAAATCACCCGCAGGTACTTTTGGGCGTGCCTCTGGGCCCCTAGCCGACCCCCAACGAACGGGGCACGAACGTCCACTCGGATTACCCGCTTGCAGCTCACCGGAGACACCATGTTCGGTGCCCATCGAGGGTAACATGGCGCACTCCCCCCTCCTCCTTGCGGAAAGGCGACGTAGGGGCGTATGTAAAAAGCCGAGTCTGTCCCTGACCGTCCTCTCGCCCTGAGCAGAGGCTCGGGGGCTGCTCTCGCAAAAACCGGCTCCGGCCAAACCGTTGACAGCGTCAACATACCAGCCCGAGAGCTTGGGCCCCGACCGTGCACCCGGGCTACGGCCAGTTCGCATGAGGGAACGACCAGACCAGCCGAAGTATTAAGACCTCGAAGGAGTGTAACCACTCCTCCGAGGCCTCGGGGGCTACACCCGGCGGGTGCGCTCGCGCGCACCCACCGGAACGAAATGCAACCGAGAAAGGCTGGTCCCCTTGCAAAAAAGTGCGACAAAAGCCTCCAAGCGAGTGCTAACACTCCCTTCGAGGCTCGGGGGCTACTGTCGGGGACCATAATTAGGGGTACCCTCAAGACGCCTAATTCTCAGCTGGTAACCCCCATCAGCATAAAGCTGCAAAGGCCTGATGGGCATGATTAAGTCAGGGATCAGTCCACACGAGTGACTCGATCACGCTTCACCCGAGCCTAGCCTCGGCCGAAGGCAGCCGACCTCGAGAGACTTCCGTCTCGCCCGAGGCCCCCTTTTTATGGCGGACACATCACCGGCTCGCCCAAGGCCTTGGCTTCGCTCAGAAGCAACCTTGACTAAATCACCACACCGACTGACCAAATTGCAGGGGCATTTAACGCACAGGAGGCCTGACACCTCTATCCTGACACGCGCCTCCGGCAGAGCCGAGGTGACCGCCGTCACTCCACCGCTCCACTGGCCAGTCTGACAGAAGGACAGCGCCGCCTGCGCCACTCCGACTGCAGCGCCACTCGACAGAGTAAGTCTGACAGGCAGTCAGGCCTCGACAAAGGCGCCACGGCGAACTCCGCTCCGCCCGACCCCAGGGCTCGGACTCGGGCTAAGACCCGGAAGACGGCGAACTCCGCCCCGCCCGACCCCAGGGCTCGGACTCGGGCTAAGACCCGGAAGACGGCGAACTCCGCTCCGCCCGACCCCAGGGCTCGGACTCGGGCTAAGACCCGGAAGACGGCGAACTCCGCTCCGCCCGACCCCAGGGCTCGGACTCGGGCTAAGACCCGGAAGACGGCGAACTCCGCTCCGCCCGACCCCAGGGCTCGGACTCGGGCTAAGACCCGGAAGACGGCGAACTCCGCTCCGCCCGACCCCAGGGCTCGGACTCGGGCTAAGACCCGGAAGACGACGAAACTCCGCCTCGCCCGACCCCAGGGCTCGGACTCCGCCCTGGCCTCGGCCGAACGACTTCCGCCTCGACCGACCCCTTGGCTCGGGCTCGGCCACGGCAACAGAAGGCAGACTCAACCTCGGCTTCGGAGGAAACCCCACGTCGCCCTGCCTAGGGCACAGACCGCCACGTCAACAGGAGGCGCCATCATCATCCTACCCCGAATCGACTCGGGTCACGGAGAACAAGACCGGCGTCTCATCCGGCCGGCTCCGCCAGAGAGGCAATGATGGCGCTCCACAAGCTCTATGACGACGGCGGCCCCTAGCTCTCTTACGGAAGCAGGACAACGTCAGCAGGGACTCGACCGCTCCAACAGCTGTCCCTCCATCAGGCTCCGCCGCACCTCCAACAGCCACGACATCACACCAGCAGGGTGCCCAGATCTCTCCGGCTGCCACATTGGCATGTACCTAGGACGCTAGCTCTCCCTCCGCTAGACACGTAGCACTCTGCTACATCCCATTGTACACCTGGATCCTCTCCTTACGACTATAAAAGGAAGGACCAGGGCCTTCTCAGAGAAGGTTGGCCGCGCGGGACCGAGGACGGGACAGGCGCTCTCTTGGGGCCGCTCGCTTCCCTCACCCGCGTGGACGCTTGTAACCCCCCTACTGCAAGCGCACCTGACCTGGGCGCGGGACGAACACGAAGGCCGCGGGACTTCCACCTCTCTCACGCTCGGCTCCGGCCGCCTCGCCTCTCCCCCCTTCGCGCTCGCCCACGCGCTCGACCCATCTGGGCTGGGGCACGCAGCACACTCACTCGTCGGCTTAGGGACCCCCCTGTCTCGAAACGCCGACAATATGTCACCACATGCTCCTTCCCCTCAGTTTCTTGTGTCAGAACAGCCCCAATAACCTTGTCTTCAGCTGCAATGTATAATCTGAATGGTGCTCCTACTTGTGGTGCTTTTAACACGGGAGCCGAAGACAAGTATTTTTTAATGAGATCAAATGCTTCCTGCTGCTCTGCCCCCCAAGTGAATTCAGCATCATTTTTAAGCCGAAGGATAGGGGTGAAGGTATCAATCTTCCCGGCTAAGTTAGAAATAAACCTTCGTAAATAATTCACCTTGCCGAGAAACCTCTGCACTTCGACCTTACACGTCGGAGGCCCCACATTCCGAATAGACTTGATTCGGTCAGGGTCTATTTCTATACCATGTTCATGGATGACAAATCCTAAAAACTTACCAGCCGACACTCCAAAAGCACATTTACGTGGGTTCATTTTTAAACCATACCGACACATTTTATCAAAGGCTTTGCGCAAATCAGCTATATGAGAACTAAACTCAGCCGATTTGACTACAATATCATCAATGTAGACTTCCACAGTGTTTCCTAACAACTCATGGAGTGTTTCCTAACAACTCATGGAAGATCAGATTCATAGCCCTCTGATAAGTAGCACCAGCATTTTTAAGACCGAATGTCATGACAACCCATTCAAATAAACCAATGAAGCCTGGACATATAAAGGCCGTTTTAGACGCATCTTCTTCGGCCATGAAAATCTGATTATATCCGGCATTACCATCAAGGAAGCTAATAATTCTATTTCCTGATGCATTATTGATTAATGTGTCGGCTATGGGCATGGGATATTCATCTTTAGGAGTTGCTTTATTTAAATTACGAAAATCAATGCATACTCTAAGCTTACCTGACTCCTTCTTCTCCACCGGCACAATATTGGAGACCCACTCTGCGTATCTGCAAGGTCTAATAAAATTAGCTTCTAGCAGCCGGTGGATTTCGTCCTTGATTCGTGGGAGAAGATCTGGACGAAATGTTCTAGCTTTCTGCTTGAAAGGTCTGAAACCAGGCTTAATAGGCAGCCGATGTTCGACAATTTCTCGGCTTAGTCCAGGCATTTCAGTGTAATTCCAAGCAAAACAATCTGAATATTCCTTCAATAGACCGATCATCTCATTTCTAGAATCGGTCTCCAGGGTCTTGTTTACAAAAGTCGGCCTTGGAGTTTTACCATCTCCTATGTCAATCTCCTCCAAAGGATCGGCCGATGTAAACCCCTGTCCTAGTTTATCAAGATCTCTGAATTCCTCTATCATGTCCCCCACAGAGGAATCAGATGATCTTTGTGTGATTGCGGACTTTCCGGTCTCGTGGACCGGATCATCCGTAATACTGTTTTTTCGCTGTGGTAGATGTTCGGTCTTAAAGTCCGAACTCTTTTGTGAAAGACCAGACCATCCGGCCTTGGCGGCCGAACTGTCCGTGACCAAAGACTCATGAACTTTGTGTGTATTCATCATTTAACTTTATTTAGGATTTAGCCGATTCTCCATCGGCTCTAGCATTACAGGAATGAAACCTTTCTTATCTATACTTATGAATTGATAATCAGAAAAGTCTACTCCTGTGAGACATGTAGCAGTCTCATAAGTCCAGAGTACATGGGCATTGGCCACAGCGATGCAGGCCGATACATCAGCATGTACTTGTTCTATGTCATCGCCTACCCATTGTATCAGCATTTGATGTAATGTAGAAGGTATACATTGATTGGCGTGAATCCAATCTCTGCCTAGGATTAAACTGTAATTTCCTTCTACATCAGCGACGAAGAATGCAGCAGCAAGGGTCTTAGTCCCGATGGTTAATTCAACGGACGTGACTCCCCTGGCTTTGATCGAACTATCAGTCCCAACACCGCTGAGGGTCATGTTGGTCTTGACAAGTTCGTCATCTTGTTTACCTGATTTTCTGTATAATGAATAAGGCATTAGATTTACAGCCGCCCCTCCATCTACCAACATCTTAGCAATCGGTATCCCATCAATGTGGCCGCGCACGAAGAGCGGCTTTAAATGATTTACCGATTCTTTTGGTTTAGTAAAGGCGGCTTCTTTAGGACCAAAATCAAACTGGGAAACAACAGGTTCATCGTCGCCGATAATAGTACAATCGGCAGAAAATGTAATAATATTTACATCCATACCTGGGTGTTCTGGAGAAGCCTCGTAGTCGACCAGGTCTTCTCCCAGCAGGTCGTCCTCTTCCATTGATGTTGTCGTGTCGGTTGAGGCTTCCTGGTGAACGGCGGACGGTCCGCGTGCGGTGGCCGGACGGTCCGCGCCTGGTGCAGGTTGTCCAGAGACTTCCTGGTGAATGGCGGACGGTCCGCGCGTAGGGGCCGGACGGTCCGCACTTGGTGCAGATTGACTTTCTATTTCTGTGGCCGTTTGTTTTTTCTCAACGGCCTTCGGTCTCCATTTCTTTTGCGGTGGCGGGTATAATGGATGTGTGTCATTAAATGTCTTTTCCGCCTCCTTCTCCTGGCTCTCCTTTGCTCTTAGGCGCTGTAATTTTCTCTTTTGGGATCGTGTCAATCCCGCTGGGCACCATCGAGGCATGGAGTATTTTGGATCAGCTGTTTTGATGGTAGCCGTATCCTTTTCGGTTGTGTTGGCCGATTCGCCGAAAATCATCGGTCCTTTATTGTCTCCCTGTATGACAACATCTGCGGTGCCTATTTTGATGATGTCCTTTTTTGTTGTTCTTTGAGTTGCTACAGGCATATGCCCCCCTGCCGGATTGGTCGGCCTAGGAGGCCGAGTAGTCCGGTAATCTTGTTGGGCCTGTGCCTGGTGACCTGATTCAGCAGCGCTCAATCGGTCTTGCACTGGCGGCGCCAACCTATCAAAAACGGACGTTTGGGGTGCCCCCCAGGCAGGGTACTGTGGCATCCCAAATGGATATGGTGGCATGCCCCACATTTGATTTGGGACATATGGTGGAGGTAAGTATGTGTATGGATATGGCATAGATGGATAAGGAGGTGGAGGGGTCCATGTCGGCATGTTAGGTCTCAATTGTACAATAGGACCTTTCATTTCTTCCGATTGGTGAGGTGGTCCAATCGGCCTGACCTAACGTTGCTCATGAATGGGTGAGCGGGGTCGCTTCGGTGGCCGGTCACTGGGGCCGGCCTTCTTTTTCACATATTTAGACAACAATTGATCGAAAGTTGGGCCAGGCTTGATCAGCCGACCAGCTGCTTTAAATGTATTTGTTTTCCACGTACCTATCTCTGGTCGTCGTGGTTTGAAAGTACGTGGTCGCTGCGAGTCCTGAGCACGGCCGGACCGTCCGCCGGAGCTCTCCGGACCGTCCGGTGGGGTCCCGGACCGTCCGCGCCTACGTGTCGGACCGTCCGGGATACGCAGCACGGGTTCCTGCATCTGTCTCCCTGTCTGCGCTTGCCCCCCAGTGCTGGAGGCTGTGATGGTCACCTTTAGGGTCTCCCCTCCATCGGGAGTCTTCTCGGCTACCACTTTTCTGCAAGAAACTTTATGATCCTCATCGGCCTTTTTAGAATTGCCGATGATTGCCTCTTTGCCTTTGCTTTTATCGGCCGTGTTTGGCCGAACCAGGACTTTCTTGCCCTCAAAGTCGATCACGTTCATTGGAAAGGGCTCTGTATCCACCTGCATTTCCTGAAATTTCAATCGTCCCTCATTAATGGCCGATTGAATCTGTCGTCGGAATACATTACAATCATTAGTGGCATGAGAAAATGAGTTATGCCACTTGCAGTATGCACGACGTTTTAGCTCGTCGGCGGATGGAACAGTGTGATTTATTTTAATATTGCTATTTTTGAGTAATTCGTCAAATATTTTATCACACTTACCAACATTAAACGTAAACTTAACCTCCTCTTGTCGTTTCTTTTGAACCGGCTGCAAGGAGGAACAAGCCGAAGATTTGGCCTGTTTTGGCCAAACCATTTCAGCAGCATATACTTCGGCTGATTCGTCATCTGAGCTACTTTGGTCGCATTCTACTATATGTACGTTGTGACGCATTGTTTTAGCAGTTTCTTTGCTCCGGCTTTCGCAAGCCAAAGCCCTCTGGTGTAACTGTGCTAGTGTAAAAAATTGGATGCCTTCTAATCTCTCTTTTAAATAATATCGTAGACCATTAAAGGCTAATCCTACTAGCTGTTTTTCTGCTAAATGAATTTGAAAGCATCGGTTTCTTGTATCGCGGAATCTCCGGATGTAATCATTAACCGATTCGTCTTTTGTCTGTCGCAATGACACTAAATCTACCAAATCCAATTCATAATCACCGGAGAAAAAATGATCATGAAATTTTTGTTCTAGATCCCCCCATGATGAAATGGAATTAGGAGGCAAAGTGGCATACCATGCAAACGCGGTTCCTGTTAGTGATAATGAAAATAAACGTACGCGAAATGCCTCTGTGTCGGCCAATTCTCCCAATTGTGCTAAGAACTGGCCTATATGTTCGCGTGTGTTTTTCCCTTGATCACCCGAAAATTTTGCGAATTCGGGTATCCTGGTTCCCTGTGGGTATGGGTGGTGATCAAATCGGCTGTCATAAGGTTTCCGATATGATTGCCCCCCAGGGACCATGCTTACTCCGAGCTTATCTCGGAACGCCCCGGCTATTTCTTCCCTTACCATATCAATGGCAGCCGGTGCAAGACTACCGGCTCTCTGGTCAAACATAGGTGGGGTTGGCTGGATATTAGCATGTTGTCTTTCCCCCCATTGGTTTGAGTTACGTGGTGCATTTTCATTTGCCCTATATGGGTCATAGGTTTGATCGTTTCTTTCCGGCCTTCTAGGTGGGGCCGGAAAGCTTTCCTGGGCTTTGGATCCTGAATTAATGGGCTGGTGCATCGCATAGTGTGATGGGAAGTGTTGCTGGGACGGGCGAGGATTCATGTAATAATCCTCCTCAAAATACTCATGCGCGGACTGTCCGGATACGTACCCGGACCGTCCGTGGTTATATGCGGACCGTCCGTCGTTGTATGCGGACCGTCCGACTGGGTAGTTTGGGTTCTGTGCCGTGTGTGGTGGCTCGGGCGCATATCTAGGTAGCTCATTAAAAATAGGCCCGACTGTTGCTGGCCCGGACGGTCCGCGCTCACGTGCGGACGGTCCGGGCATGTGCAGATCGGCTGGTTTGCTGCCGATTTGCGGTTGCTTAGGGTATGTGTCCATCGGCATCCCATAAAGGGGTTGTGACTGGTCGTGACAACCTGTAGCCGATGTGTTACACGCGTTATCTCCTAACCCAACCTCGTGTGAAGGAAAATTTGCGATGTTAGACTTATCGAATGCACGTACTAGTCTCTTAACATCGCTTTGCATACCCCCTATGATGCTCTGCATTTGTTCACGCTGCTCTTCTACATAATTTCTAAGAGATTGTAGCTCGTTGGTATTACTTACATTGGGGATATCTGGCGTGGGTTGGAGCGAAGCCGGATCCGTCGCCCGATGTCGGACGACCTTGTTGTTCCTGTCCACTTTGAAATTGGCCAGGAACTTTGCTTTCGCCTCCTGGATCATCCGCTCCTTGTGCTCCTCGAACTGGAGCTGCTCGTCAGCCGTCAAGGTTTCCCAAGTCGGCTCTATGATGTTGCTTGGAGAAATATCAGAGCTATCCCTTGAACCGGCCATTGAGGGCCGATTTGATGAGCTTAGATATGTCGTCCCCAGCGGAGTCGCCAAAAGTATGTTGACGCCTTTTCGGAGCGCCAAACACTCAACAAGAACCGTGGCGGTGCCCTCTGCACAGGGGCGGACTGTCCGCGGCCTGGTACGCGACTGGGGCTCCTGCCTGACGGCCGGACGGTCCGCGCCCTGGGGCCGGACGGTCCGCGCGTACGCAGGGACGGCGGAAGATCGCCGACGGCGCCTGGATCTCGCTCCCGGGAGGGACCCCGTCGGGGAGTAGAGATCCTAGGTGGTGTCTAGGCTCGGGCTGGCCGACCTAGACTCCTCTAATCGACGTAGAGCCGAAGAGAGACGAAGAATTTGGGGATTGGATAGCTAAACCTAAACTAGACTAGAACTACTCCTAAGATAAAATGCGAAATAGAAGTTGTATTGATTCGATTGATGATGATCACAAATCGGCCGTAGACCTCTCTATTTATAGAGGAGGGGGGCTGGACCCTTTACACAACTGATTCCGAGCTAACCCGCGAATATAGCTAACAACCGTAGCACAAAACTCGGAACCCTAATCTGTTCTGCGCACGCGCGGACCGTCCGGCCCACAGGCGCGGACCGTCCGGACCGCGGACCGTCCGCCGGCTCAAAACCGGTTCGAACACTTTGTCTCAGTTTGTGCAGCAACGCAAGGAATAGTTTGTGTAAGTTACCTATGGTCCTGTAGACCTCTTTACATTATTTTTTTCTTTTTTTTTTTCTTCTCGTTAGCATAAAAGTGGTCCTACTTCTCAGTTTATTTCACAAATATGTTCCAACTTTAATTATGCGCAGTGCTACTGAATCATCCATGGTGTCGGCAGTTTTTGGTTATTGCCACTTGCCTTCTCCAGTAGGAGTATTATACCAGTCTTGACCGGCTAACCTGTAGGCAATAATGTTAAGAATTTGTATAACATCTACATATACAATATTATATATTCACCAGTTTTGTTCCTTTTCCGAACTAAATCAGATTCAACATCGTTTTAATCTTTTTTTTGCGAAGCATAAACATACTGCATATATCTGCTACTTACATGAGTTAACAAACTACTTTTACACTGTCATTGCCGAGTCTGCGGGTCCAGAAGTCATACTCCATTCCAGCTTCCAGGAGTATTAATTAATAATAAACGTTGCTATAGATAGTAACCCACGAATAAACTACTGGGACCTAGTAGCCACCCGTTCATCGAACCAGCCCCCCCTCTGCCCTGGACCATTGGATGCTCGATGGCCCCAACAAACTATCAGTGACCTCAGGGTATGGGCCACTGCCTGACGTCGCCAATTGGAAACTTTGGTGCTCATGATGTTTAGTGTCATTCTTCCCTTTTTTATTTATCTTGATGTGTCATGCGTAACTCTCAGTCATTGCTATGGGCACAGCAAGTTGTTAAGATGTAGAGTTCTCTCTCATTTTCTCCCGTTTATTTACTCGACCAATGTGTTACTAATACAACATGATTTTTATTTGACTATAAGTCATAACAGTTTTTTCTTAGAAAATACACAAGGAAGAAACGAACCATGATGAGCTTAACAAACTAAGTATGATTATAGCAGTGTTCGTATTCCAAAAGACAAGGCTGTAAAATAGATTACAAACACCACATTCTTTTGAGGAAAAGCATACCCAGCTTTGAAAAGTTGTCGCCGTCGCTATATTATACACACCAAATCGCACCATTACATTGCCATTTTATAATTATCTCTGAGATTTCATATCGCTAAAATCAATATGGCGCATGCATGCAACCGCTGTTTTTTTTACTTAACGCATCTATTGTATCGATATGAATTGGTCCCCTCTACTAGTAAAACAAACATCATCCAAGACAACAAAACAAACCTCGCAGACAAACAACATAATTTGTTATCTTACGAGAGACGTGTGGTCTCTCTATATTTTTACCTTTAGAATAAATGTAGTATTGTTTAAATCTTGTCATGCCTTGATATTTTAAGGTTTTCACGACCTATCTTATATTTTTATTCTATTTTTCAAAGTTAATATAATATAAATTGAATATTTTTTTTTTGCTTTAGGTGGTATAAGAATATTATTGTCATATACTCCCTTTAGTTTTTGACATCTGTTAGTGTATATTTGTACTATCCGACGTCAAATAAAGAAAAAATAGAGGTAGTACATATTAGAAAAAGTCATTGTAACTATAACTTAATTGTATTTACAATTTATTATTATATGGGACTAATCATAGTAACACATAACCTGCCTGTATGATTAGTTCCACATATACTCCATACTGACATGTACTTAATAAATCTACAAATGGATTCCTCTCTTAATAAAATCACCAGACACCTTCTCTTGTCCCTGATATCACCATGTAACAACAAAGCCATCGGGGGAGCAAAACCATTGGCATCTTCTCCTTGCTACTCTGCTCGTTTTTCTCCCTGCCCCCACTTGCCATAGCAAAAAGTGGCGCATTAGATGTGGACATACAAATTTGATATACAATAGAGAGCTGTGGGGTCTCCTTGGTACAAGACGAGGGATAAAAGAACAGCGCAAGTGGAGTGATGCAGCCGAGGGGGCCAGACCAGAGGAAGGGACGGCGGGGAGGTGGCAAGGCGCAGAGAGCAGGTTCGCTTGGCGGACGCACCGAGGGAGGCGTGTGGGAGCCATGCTTCTTCCCTCTTCGTCTTCGTCTTCCGCTTCCGCTTCCAAAGGTTTCCATCTCTCTCTCCCGCCATATGACTAGTGTTCCTGTTGGCTGTTGCTGTGTCGGTCCGCCATGTACGCGTCCCTGGATTGCTCCGGTATGCTGCAGTCATGCTTTCTTGGAGTCCGTTTCTTCTCCGCATGCGTTCTTGGTCTCCGAAATAGTGGATGGGATGTTTCTGTATTTATTAAAAACTTGTGGAATCTGTTAGGATCTTGGCTGTGTTCTTTGCAGTTAAGCATCTCCTTTTGATGTCGGGTTGTGTGTGCTATCTCGGATTGGGTTGCATGTCCCTTGGGAACACAGGTTGACTAGTCTTTGTGGACTTGGGGCGTTGTTATTTGGATTCCTTTAGAACTGCGGTGGAGGATCTCTAAACATGATGGTGCTTAAATTCGATGGCAGAAAATCAGAAATGGCGTTCCCTTGCCAGGGACTGGTAGCTTGGAAACTTGGAATTGTCCTTCACTATTAGTCTTGGTATTCCGTACTCCTGCATCATATGTTTGCATGTTCTTGGGATTTGAGATCATATCATCGTATATACTGTTGCAGTTCTAGTTATTGCTTTGTAGCAATCATTCCTGGATGTGCTTATATAGTGCCAGTTCTTTCTTTCGGTATAGCATGTTCTGTGGATTAGAACTGATGTCATTCGTTAGTCGTTACCAATCTCACGGCTTTCATCTTTAATTAGGTCCCGTTTGCTTTTTTTCCACTTGCGTTTTTTTTTTCTTTTTTTCCATATGTGTACATCTAGCAGGTTTCCTTGTCATGTGTACATGTTCTTGCTTCATAGGATAGTGAAGTTGTGAACTATAGTAGTCTCTTGAAGTTTTGATTTGCTAATTGTTGCCTAAAAGACACATGAGATCAGGCCTGCCAAGGTGGAGCTAGCAAACCTAAACTAGTAATTAGTGTATCGGAATGTATTTCTATTATCCAGCTTGTTAAGTGTGCATTATAGGCAGGCCTAGCTTCCAAGTGCTATGTTTCTTCTGTTTTAGAATTTTTTGGTGATGGATCAAAGAGTTTTTTTTTGTTAAAATGGAGTATCTCAGTCCGATAGTCATAACGGAAGCTAAACTTTCTCATGTTTCTTGAGCAGAAAACACATAACGACCTTGGGTCTGGAGGCATATTGTATAAAACTTTACGGTCTATGCATCATCCTTTTTTCCGAGCATAAATTTATGGTGTAAGTCACATAACGTTAACAATCATGTGACTCCATTTTTTATAGGTGTGAGTTGTTACTAAAAATTAGCACAAGTAGCAAGATGCTTGTTCCTGGCCTTACCCCACGGAACACACACCGATCTCTGCTGTTGCTGAGTAGATAAAAATGTTGTAACATTCCCTCCGTGATAAAAAATGTCTCTAGCTATAACATAATTTGATGTCTTTAACCATCAACTTCTATTGTGACATGTTCTAAAATTTTACCGAAAACGTACCATCATATAGTATTTTTCAAGGCAACTCTAGCACAGTTTCTACTTGGCCAGTCTTAATATTCATAATAAAAAAAACTCGACCCGTGGAGGCAAACAACCCGAGCATTTTTTAAGAAGTCTTTCTCACATAGGTCGAGAAAACTCTCGAACCTCTACACCATCCATACACAATGGCACCGTAGCCTTGTTGTGAAACAGACGAGTGATTTTTTTTAAAAACAATTTGAAATTCACTCCCAGCCCAAAATTCGCTCCTACTAGGAGTTGAAGAGTGAGAAGTGCTATTTAGACCACCTAACCAACTCAACTAGAGAGGGTCAAAACTAAAAAAAAGTTGCATAACACTCTTTACAACTTTTTTCCCACTAGGAGAAACCATTTTCTTCCTCTGCTTTTCAAAAAGGCACAAGTTATGAGTCAACATAGTAACACCACAATAGGTAGAAAAAAATGACAATAACAACAGACCAGTATGGACCTTTACTCTGTCTATAAGAAACACCTCAGGAAGAAGTACTATATATTCGGAGAATGTTGTTATCTTCGATTTAGGATTCTTTGTACATTCAAAATTATTTTAGTAATTAAGATAGTTAAACAATCCTTTCATTTCTTTTATCAGGTAACTCCTTTGGGAAAACCGTTAACGATCATCTGAGGTCAACTTTGAGTTTTGATAACAAGCAACCTCCATTTGCGAGTCAAAACTTTGACTACGGTCAAACAATAGTAAGACTTTTGGTGATCTCAGGCTTTATTTTTTTTGATACTGATAAAATCATCTTCCTAGTTTATTTTTTAAGAGTTCATTTCTTTAAATAGGAATTTGTATCTGATTTTCTGCCTACACAGGCTTGCATTTCATACCCGTACAATCGTTCTAGATCAGGAGATGTTTGGGCAGCCTATGAGTCACGCACCAGCACTGCCACTGTGGTATGCCGTTATATTAAATTGTTGTACTAATCTCTCAAGGCCTTTGAAGTTCAGTGTTGATATCTCATGCATTTGAAATTCTACATAATAACATTGTTAAGGAAATCTCCTAATTTTTAGTTCATTCTGAATGTATTCTGTTATTTTTGTTAGATATACACACTAACCGTTTTTATCTTAGTGGACCATCCTACCATCGCCCCCCCCCCCCCCCCCCCCCCCCCTAAAGAAACAATGACAAGAGCATACAGAAGAATGGACCATTCTACCATGTTTTAACATTGAATCTTAAAGTAGGCTAGTACTCTATCTATTTTCCATTTCAAGCAGACATGTTTTTTGGACGGGTATGATGTGTGGCTTATTTTACATTGCCTTTTTATTCATGGAAACTGTGCCATACTGCTGGGTGTGGCCGTAATAACCACATAAAGGGAAATATGTGGTTACTAGTAATAAGATGGTTGTAGCTGCTTGTATTCTTCCGTAAATAATATTAGAAAGCTAGGATTATGGAAAACATTTTTGTCTACTTGCACAACTTTGACACTGATTTTGCAATTTTTTGTACCCAAATACATTGTTTCACAAATAATTTTACTATGTAGAACTGAGATAAAGGACCACTATCCATTGATTCCCTGGCTGGTTATGATAGAAGGTAAACCAGTGAGTCTTTTTGGGCAGATTTGAGGATTGAAACTAGGGGCGGACCTAGCCCAAAATTCGAGTGGGGGCCCAACTACTGAGTGAGGGCCTAAATAGAGGCTTACTAACTAATAGCCTTTTATACCTACTACAATAATTAAGATAGTAAGTTCACTGGAACCGAAAAATTGAGTGGGGGCCTATGCCCCCACTCGCCATAACGTCGGTCCGCCCTTGATTGATACACCAGTATTCCCTGCTCCAGCATTATTTTCAGAATTATGGTGGGCCCACCAGATTCATTTTAGGCTTTGTTTGAATACTCTAGTATTCACCCTAATCTATGTGTATTGAGGTGTAAATTAGTTTAATTTACACTCCAACCCACCTCAATACATGTGGGTTGGAGTGAATACTAGAGTACCCAAACAAAGCCTTAGGTGATTTACATCAATGCCATGCATAAGGGTTTCAGTGGTTTTTAAACAAAACGATTACATTTGGTGGGAAAGGAGTAACGACTTGTCCAAATTGTTGCTTTTCAGGCCATGCACCTTTCCTTAAAAATGACTCTAGTGGTACCAGCGAGCTGGCAAAGTGGCAACTCCCAGATAGTTGCTGCTATTTGTACTTGTCTAAATTGACTAGTACAATCACCACATAAAAAAATGTTCTCTAGCTTTAGGTTTCAATTACATGCCAGTGTTTTTATCCACATATCTTGAAGCATCCGTATATCCATCATATTTACGGCTTTTCATCAGAATTTTCATTGTAAAAACACTACTTTTGTGGTTTTTGTCTGATCAGTTGCATTTAAAGCAGTTCCGTTCCCAAATTGCTGGTGGGGGTTCATCCACAAGAATTCCCTTGCCTTTGGAATTAGCAGAGAATGAACCCATATATGTGAATCCCAAACAATATCACGGGATACTTCGCAGAAGACAGTTACGTGCCAAGCTAGAGGCTCAGAACAAGCTAGTCAGAGCCCGAAAGGTCCGTGCTATTAGTCCCTTGTTTACTTTGATCTTGCTGTCTCACCTCTCAACATGCAACCTTATACTTGGCCTAATGCTGGACACAATCTCCATGGCAGCCTTACCTTCATGAGTCTAGGCATCTTCATGCAATGAAGAGGGCACGAGGTTCCGGTGGACGATTCCTCAACACTAAGCAGCTCCAGCAGTCTCACACAGCCCTCACCAGGTCCACCACCACAAGTGGCACAAGCTCCTCAGGCTCAACTCATCTGCGGCTTGGTGGTGGCGCAGCCGCAGCTGGAGATCGATCTGTGCTGGCACCCAAAACAATGGCCTCACAAGACAGTAGCAAGAAGGCCGTTTCTTCAGCCCTCGCCTTCACTGCGACTCCAATGCTGCGCAGAGATGACGGCTTCTTGCAGCACCCAAGCCATCTTTTCAGTTTTTCTGGTCATTTTGGGCAGGCAAGCGCGCAAGCTGGCGTCCATAATGGAAGTCAGCATAGGGTTCCAGTTATGAGATGACCGGTTTGCGAACCATAGCTGGTGATCCAGGCGTCTAGGGTCAACTTCGCTGTGGTGTCTTAGTCTCTCAGGCAATTCATCCTTGGCTTAATTTCTGGCTTTTTATTAGAAGGTACCAAAATGTGTTCCATACCGTTGTGGCCACAGAGCCCATAAACCAGGGGGTTTGATGGTTGGCACTCCTACCCAAACTATTGTTGCAGTGGTGTTTGTTAGAATAAACCTTGACTATTATTCTGTACAATTTGCCTTTATCTTGTACTGCCAATTATTGTGTAGTGGTCACCTGTCCAGTTTATGGCCTCAAGACTAGTCTACCCTGTTTGTCACAACATCTGCCCTGAAAAATCATACTGCAGCTGTACTGGAGTGGTCCGTCCCAGCTGTGATCTTCCTAATTTTTAGCCGTACAAACCAGAATGCAGCAACTTCAGACCATGGATATGAATTTCATAATTTGCTTGCCAAGCATAAGAAAATAGGAATACTGCTTGTTTACATAAAGATTGGTCCCATAGGCTCACAGAAGACAAAACAACGTTTTGTCGGCGCTGCCTACGAAACCGGCCTAGCCAGGTTTGGACCTGTAGTCCTGTACTCATTTAGTATTGTGTGCAATGGTCCACCTCGTGCCTTCTGTCGAGGCGCAACCCAGCTGCCTCAAAGTGTTGGTCTGTTACTATAGTGCTACTCGTGTTTCCTTATTAAAATTCAGTAATCCATATCCATCTATTCACAAATATAAAGGAAAATTTGTCCATAAATATAAGGAACTTTACATATTTTGTCATTTGATATTATTAACTTGCCGCCAAATCTTAACCTTCTATTTAATCTTCTTATTAGGTTACTCCCTTTGTAAAAAAAATGTGCCACCATACAACAACTTGATACGTGTGGTTGTAGCTATGGGTGCAACTTGGTGAACAACTTATAGACTTCAGCCCTGTTTTTTTTCGGATTATAATCTCTATAGATTATATAATCCAGCGCAAATAATCTAACAGGTAAACAAACATCTAGATTATGGGTTCAGAGTATATAATCTAAAGTCTAGTTTGTGATAATCTCATAATCTCCTCAAGAGTAGCTTTTTTGAGATTATTTTAGTAAAAGACCCACTACCCATGTTTATGTAAATAGAAATTACAATATATGTCATCCTTCTTTCCTCACCTCAAATAAATACTCAAATAAATAAACAAGGGTACTGTTGTCTTTATGAATAATCTAGACTACCAAACAACTACATATAGATTATAATATGTCTAGATTATATAATTTAGATTATAATCTATATTACATAATCTATAAGCTGAAACAAACATGCCCGAGTTGATGCATCATGCCCCGTTGTAGCCTTTTTAGAGTTAGGCTACATGAGGTGAGAAGGGCCTGGTTAAGCATGGTGGCGGCTATGAACTTGACAACATATTGTTGTCATTTTTAACGGCTTCTCTAGCATTAAACATCGGTGTGTTGCAAAGAATGGCTTCCACGGTAGCAAGGGGATTGGTGATATCATTAGCCCAAAGTTTAGACATTGGTGATCCCGCCAGGATGACCATTGTTAAGAGAGATCTTCAGGTTTGGAGATTAGCTCGCCATGGTCCTGACATGTGGTTATGGGAGTGATGCACACCGAGTAGCTGCTTCTCCTACTCGTAGAGGTATATGGTTTGACACGTAGGGCTTGTTCGGTTCTATCCCAATCCATATGGATTGAGGGGGATTGAGGAGGTTTCAATCCCTAATAAGTCAAAATCCCCTCCGATCCGTATCATTCCCCTCCGATCCATATGGATTGAAAATAACCGAACAAGCCCTAAGGAGGGGCACACTCCTGAAGAGGCACGTGGTGAAGCAAGGCCTATGCAAATAGCACCATATGTCTACACTGGAGCATGTCCTCCCGTCGGAGGTGGCGATGGGTAAGACTACATGAGATTTCAACACTACCTATGTCATGACCCAGACTTAGAGTTGTTGGAGGAGTTGTCAGAGGCAACTCCTCCTATCGGCGAGCATGCTGTTGGCACTGTGGTTACACTGCTCAATAGAATGCACCAAATCCATGAAGAAAACAATGTCAAACCCTACTTGGCGTGCGAAATAGCACCATGGTACGACATGTGGGTACGAAAGGTACCCAAAACATGAAAAGTGTAACAGATAGACCAAATGCATAAACTAGATATGCGTTGAATTTGGGTGCACAACATGAGGACAGTTTAGAGATGTCCAGGTCGTAGTGTGTGTAGTACCTTATGTTCTCTTGTGTGTAATAGATTTATAAACATATAAGTGAAGAAGATTAAAATCTCAAATATCATCTGAGCATCATGATCACCGAGCTCTATCTTCTATATGCCTGCCCTTAGAAGATTGGAAATCCTGAAGTCTATAATCGATTCTCTTCTATGATGACGAACCTCCATTTATGTTGCTATACTCCCCCATTTTATAGACCAAGGGAGGATAAATGATTAAATATCGATTGGACTATGGGTTTCTGTTAGCTGTGGCCCAACAACTCCAATTTTATCCTAGTCGTGGAGCCATTCATAGCGCCCTATCCCTAGGGCCCCTTAGCCTAAGGTTTTACATTATTCTTATGAATGACAGTGGTCGAAAGAACCTAAGTGTGGAAGCATCTCGAAGCCTAGAGTGCCCTGGGGCTCTGGTGGTCTAGTATTTTAGGTTGTTTGTTTGGGATATAATGGTTGAACAATTATTTTTCAGATGGCCTTGAGATCAAGCTCTTCAAAGTGATAGGACCTTGCATTTGTCGGAGTCAAAATATCCTAGGGCATGGGGTCGTGGGAGCGCATGTCCTGCAGTAGCAAGACCCCTCCCCCTCTCCTACGATTTATTTCTTTGGGATCCTCGAAGACGTCATGACAACACCCGATGAGGCCTTGTTCGATTATTCCTATTGTATATGGATTGGATGTGATTGGAAAAAATTAGAAGAACTTTGACTTACTTGGGATTTAAACCCACCTAATCTCACTCAATCCACATGGATTGGGAGCTAACCGAACAAGCCCTGATATGGTATGGTTTTTCCATGGCACCGGTGAAAGTCGCCTAGAGGGGGGGGGTGAATAGGGCGAAACTGAAATTCTCAAAAATAATCACAACTACAAGCCGGGTTAGCGTTAGAAATATAATCGAGTCCGCGAGAGAGGGCGCAAAACAAATCGCAAGCGAATAATGAAGTGAGACACGCGGATTTGTTTTACCGAGGTTCGGTTCTCTCAAACCTACCCCGTTGAGGAGGCCACAAAGGCCGGTTCTCTTTCAACCCTTACCCTCTCTCAAACGGTCCCACGGACCGAGTGAGCTTTCTCTTCTCAATCACTTGGAACACAAAGTTCCCGCAAGGACCACCACACGATTGGTGTCTCTTGCCTCAATTACAAGTGAGTGTTTGATCACAAGAAAGAATCAAGAAAGAAGAAAGCAATCCAAGCGCAAGAGCTCGAAAGAACACAAGCAAATCACTCTCTCTAATCACTAGGGCGTTGTGTGGAATTTGGAGAGGATTTGATCTCTTTGGTGTGTCTAGAATTGAATGCTAGAGCTCTTGTAAGTAGTTGGGAAGTGGAAAACTTGGATGCTATGAATGGTGGATGGTTGGGGGTATTTATAGCCCCAACCACCAAACTAGCCGTTTGGTGAGGCTGTCTGTTCGATGGCGCACCGGACAGTCCGGTGCACACCGGACATGTCCGGTGCGACAGCCACGTCACCAAAGAGCCGTTGGGTCGACCGTTGGAGCACTGTCTTCTGGGCCCGTCTGGATGTCCGGTGCACACCGGACATGTACTGTTCAATGTCCGGTGCACCAGAATGGGCGTGCCTGACTTCTGCGCGCTTCTGGCGCGCATTGAATGCGCTGCAGGTAGCCGTTGGCGCCGATATAGCCGTTGCCCCGCTGTTACACCGGACAGTCCGGTGTACACCGGACAGTCTGGTGAATTTTAGCGAAGCAGCCGAAGTGAAAGCCCGAGGCTGGCGAGTTCCTGAGGCCGCTCTTCCTTGGAGCACCGACACCGGACAGTCCGGTGAATTATAGCGGAGTGACCTTTGGAAATTCCCGAGAGTGAAGAGTTTGAAGTCGGAGTCCCCTGGTGCACCGGACATGTCCGGTGGCACACCGGACAGTCCGGTGCGCCAGACCAGAGGTGCTTTCGGTTGACCTTTGCTCCTTTATTTGAACCCAATACTTGGTCTTTTTATTGGCTAAGTGTGAACCTTTTGCACCTGTATAACTTACACACTAGAGCAAACTAGTTAGTCCAATATTTGTGTTGGGCAATTCAACCACCAAAATTATTTAGGAACTAGGTGTAAGCCTAATTCCCTTTCAATCTCCCCCTTTTTGGTGATTGATGCCAACACAACCAAAGCAAATGTAAAAGTGCATAATTTGAACTAGTTTGCATAATGTAAGTGCAAAGGTTGCTTGGAATTGAGCCAATATAAATACTTACATGATGTGCATGGATTGTTTCTTTATTTTTAACATATTGGACCACATTTGCACCACATGTTTTGTTTTTGCAAATCCTTTTGTAAATTCTTTTCAAAGTCCTTTTGCAAGATAGCCAAAGGTAAATGAATAAGAATTTTGAGAAGCATTTTCAAGATTTGAAATTTTCTCCTTTTGTTTGAAATGCTTTTCCTTTGACTAAACAAAACTCCCCCTAAATGAGATCCTTCTCTTAGTGTTCAAGAGGGTTTTGATATATCATTTTTGAAATACTACTCCCTCCCCCTTTAGAACATAATAAGATACCAATTTGAAATTGACCAATTGAAGATCTCCAAAATTTTTTAAAATTAGGTGGTGGTGCGGTCCTTTTGCTTTGGGCTCATATTTTCTCCCCCTTTGGCATGAATCGCTAAAAACGGAATCATTAGAGCCCAACGAAGTACTTTCTCCTCCTTTGGTCATAAAATAAATGAGTGAAGATTATACCAAAGTTGGAGAGTGATGCGGAGCGACGGCGAAGGATGAGTAGTGGAGTGGAAGCCTTCGTCTTCGCCGAAGACTCCAATTCCCTTTCAATATACCTATGACTTGGTTTGAAATACACTTGAAAACACATTAGTCATAGCATATAAAAGAGACATGATCAAAGGTATACTTGTGTGCTATGTGTGCAAATTAGCAAAAGAAATTCCTAGAATCAAGAATATTAAGCTCATGCCTAAGTTTGGTAAAAGATTGTTCATCAAGTGGCTTGGTAAAAATATCGGCTAATTGATCTTTAGTGTTGATGTATGAAATCTCGATATCCCCCTTTTGTTGGTGATCCCGAAGAAAATGATACCGAATGGCTATGTGCTTAGTGCGGCTATGCTCAACGGGATTATCCGCCATGCAGATTGCACTCTCATTATCACATAGAAGAGGAACTTTGGTTAGTTTGTAACCGTAGTCCCGCAGGGTTTGCCTCATCCAAAGCAATTGCGCGCAACAATGGCCTGCGGCAATATACTCGGCTTCGGCGGTAGAAAGATCGACCGAATTTTGCTTCTTTGAAGCCCAAGACACCAAGGATCTTCCCAAGAACTGGCAAGTCCCCGATGTGCTCTTCCTATTAATCTTACACCCCGCCCAATCGGCATCCGAATAACCAATTAAATCAAATGTGGATCCCCGAGGGTACCAAAGCCCAAACTTAGGTGTGTAAGCCAAATATCTCAAGATTCGTTTTACGGCCGTAAGGTGTGATTCCTTAGGGTCGGCTTGGAATCTTGCACACATGCATACGGAAAGCATAATGTCCGGTCGAGATGCACATAAATAAAGCAATGAACCAATCATCGACCGGTATACCTTTTGATCGACGGACTTACCTCCCGTGTCGAGGTCGAGATGCCCATTTGTTCCTATGGGAGTCTTGATGGGCTTGGCATCCTTCATTCCAAACTTGCTTAGAATGTCTTGAGTATACTTGGTTTGGCTAATGAAGGTGCCCTCTTGGAGTTGCTTGACTTGGAATCCTAGAAAATACTTCAACTCTCCCATCATCGACATCTCGAATTTCTGTGTCATGGTCCTACTAAATTCTTCACATGTAGATTCGTTAGTAGACCCAAATATAATATCATCAACATAAATTTGGCATACAAACAAATCATTGTCAAGAGTTTTAGTGAATAAAGTAGGATCGGCCTTGCCGACTTTGAAGCCATTTGCAATAAGGAAATCTCTAAGGCATTCATACCATGCTCTTGGGGCTTGCTTGAGCCCATAAAGCGCCTTAGAGAACCTATAGACATGGTTAGGGTACTCACTATCTTCAAAGCCGGGAGGTTGCTCAACGTAGACCTCCTCCTTGATTGGTCCATTGAGGAAGGCACTCTTCACGTCCATTTGATAAAGCTTGAAGCCATGGTAAGTAGCATAGGCCAATAATATACGAATTGACTCAAGCCTAGCTACAGGTGCATAGGTTTCACCAAAATCCAAACCTTCGACTTGTGAATACCCCTTGGCCACGAGTCAAGCTTTGTTCCTTGTCACCACACCATGCTCGTCTTGCTTGTTGCGGAAGACCCACTTGATCCTACAACATTTTGATTAGAACGTGGAACTAAATGTCATACCTCGTTCCTCGTGAAATTGTTGAGCTCCTCTTGCATCGCCATCACCCAATCCGAATCTTGTAGTGCTTCCTCTACCCTGTGTGGCTCAATAGAGGAAACAAAAGAGTAATGCTCACAAAAATGCGCAACACGAGATCGAGTGGTTACCCCCTTATGAATGTCGCCTAGGATGGTGTCGACGGGGTGATCTCGTTGTATTGCTTGGTGGACTCTTGGGTGTGGCGGCCTTGGTTGTTCATCCTCCTTGTCTTGATCATTTGCATCTCCCCCTTGATCGTTGCCGTCGTCTTGAGGTGGCTCATCATTGTGTTCTTCAACTTCATCAACTTGAGCCTCGTCCTCATCTTGGGTTGGTGGAGATGCTTGCGTGGAGGAGGATGGTTGATCTTGTGCATGTGGAGGCTCTTCGGATTCCTTAGGACACACATCCCCAATGGACATGTTCCTTAGCGCTATGCACAGAGCCTGTTCTTCACCTATCTCATCAAGATCAACTTGCTCTACTTGAGAGCCGCTAGTCTCATCAAACACAACGTCACAAGAAACTTCAACAAGTCCTGAGGACTTGTTAAAGACTCTATATGCCCTTGTGTTTGAGTCATATCCTAGTAAAAAGCCTTCTACGGTTTTAGGAGCAAATTTAGATTTTCTACCTTTCTTAACAAGAATGAAGCATTTGCTACCAAAAACTCTAAAATATGAAATATTGGGCTTTTTACCAGTGAGGAGTTCATAGGATGTCTTCTTGAGGATTCGGTGAAGATATAACCGGTTGATGGCGTAGCAGGCGGTGTTGACCGCCTCGGCCCAAAACCGATCCGGTGTCTTGTACTCATCAAGCATGGTTCTTGCCATGTCCAATAGAGTTCGATTCTTCCTCTCCACTACACCATTTTGTTGTGGAGTGTAGGGAGAAGAGAACTCATGCTTGATGCCCTCCTCCTCAAGAAAGTCTTCTATTTGTGAGTTTTTGAACTCTGTCCCATTGTCGCTTCGAATTTTCTTGATCCTTAAGTCGAACTCATTTTGAGCCCGTCTCAGGAATCCCTTTAAGGTCTCTTGGGTATGAGATTTTTCCTGCAAAAAGAATACCCAAGTGAAGCGAGAATAATCATCCACAATAACTAGACAGTACTTACTCCCGCCGATGCTTATGTAAGCGATTGGGCCGAATAGGTCCATGTGTAGGAGCTCCAGTGGCCTGTCACTAGTCATGATGTTCTTGTGTGGATGATGAGTGCCAACTTGCTTCCCGGCTTGGCATGCGCTATAAATCCTGTCTTTCTCAAAATGAACATTGGTTAGTCCTAAAATGTGTTCTCCCTTTAGAAGCTTATGAAGATTCTTCATTCCAACATGGGCTAGTCGGCGGTGCCAGAGCCAACCCAAGTTAGTCTTAGCAACCAAGCAAGTGTCGAGTTCAGCTCTATCAAAATCTACCAAGTATAGCTGACCCTCTAACACTCCCTTAAATGCTATTGAATCATCACTTCTTCTAAAGACAGTAACACCTACATCAGTAAATAGACAGTTGTAGCCCATTTGACATAATTGGGATACTGAAAGCAAATTGTAATCTAAAGAATCTACAAGAAAAACATTGGAAATAGTATGGTCAGGTGATATAGCAATTTTACCCAATCCTTTGACCAAACCTTGATTTCCATCCCCGAATGTGATAGCTCGTTGGGGATCTTGGTTTTTCTCATATGAGGAGAACATCTTCTTCTCCCCTGTCATGTGGTTTGTGCACCCGCTGTCGAGTATCCAACTTGAGCCCCCAGATGCATAAACCTACAAAACAATTTTAGTTCTTGACTTTAGGTACCCAAACGGTTTTGGGTCCTTTGGCATTAGAAACAAGAACTTTGGGTACCCAAACACAAGTCTTGGAGCCCTTGTGTTTGCCCCCAACAAACTTGGCAACTACCTTGCCGGATTTGTTAGTAAGCACATAAGATGCATCAAGAGTCTTAAATGAAATGTCATGCTCATTTGATGCATTAGGAGTTTTCCTTTTAGGCAACTTAGCACGGGTTGGTTGCCTAGAACTAGATGTCTCACCCTTATACATAAAAGCATGATTAGGGCCAGAGTGATACTTCCTAGAATGAATTTTCCTAATTTTGCTCTCAGGATAACCGGCAGGGTATAAAATGTAACCCTCGTTATCTTGAGGCATGGGAGCTTTGCCCTTAACAAAGTTAGATAAATTCTTTGGAGGGGCATTAAGTTTGACATTGTTTCCCCTTTGGAAGCCAATGCCATCCTTGATGCCAGGGCGTCTCCCATTGTAGAGCATACTTCTAGCAAATTTAAACTTTTCATTTTCTAAGTTATGCTCGGCAATTTTAGCATCTAATATTTCTATATGATCATTTTGTTGTTTAATTAAAGCCATGTGATCATGAATAGCATTGATATCAACATCTCTACATCTAGTACAAATAGAAGTGTGCTCAACGGTAGATGTAGAGGGTTTGCAAGATTTTAATTCTACAACCATAGCATGCAACATATCATTCTTAGTTCTAAGGTCGGAAATAGTAGCATTGCAAACATCAAAATTTTTAACCTTAGCAATTAACTTTTCATTTTCAATCCTAAGGCTATCAAGAGAAATATTCAATTCATCAATCCTAGCAAGCAAATCAACATTATCATCTCTAGGATTGGAAATTGAATCAATACAAACATGGGAATCAACCTTAGCAATTAATTTAGCATTTTCATTTCTAAGGTTGTCAATGGTCTCATGGCAAGTGCTTAGCTCACTAGACAATTTTTCACATTTTTCAACTTGTAGAGCATAAGCATTTTTAACCTTAACATGTTTCTTGTTTTCCTTGATTAGGAAGTCCTCTTGGGAGTCCAAGAGATCATCCTTTTCATGGATGGCACTAATTAGCTCATTTAATTTTTCTTTTTGTTCCATGTTAAGGTTGGCAAAAAGGATACGCAAATTGTCTTCCTCACCACTAGCATTATCATCACTAGAAGATTCATATTTAGTGGAGGATTTAGATTTAACCTTCTTCCTTTTGCCGTCCTTTGCCATGAGGCACTTGTGGCCGACGTTGGGGAAGAGAAGTCCCTTTGTGACAGCGATGTTGGCGGCGTCCTCGTCGTCGTCGGAGGAGTCGGTGGAGCTCTCGTCGGAGTTCCACTCGCGGCACACGTGGGCATCACCGCCCTTCTTCTTGTGGTACCTCTTCTTTTCTCTCCTCTTTCCCTTCTTGTCGTTATCCCTATCACTGTCACTTGATAATGGACATTTAGCAATAAAGTGACCGGGCTTACACACTTGTAGCAAACCTTCTTGGAACGGGATTTGTAATCCTTCCCCTTTCATTGCTTGAGGATTTGCCGAAAGCTTTTGATGATTAAGGCCATCTCCTCATTGTCGAGCTTGGAGGCGTCAATTGGTTGTCTACTCGGTGTAGACTCCTCCTCCTTCTCCTCCGTCGCCTTAAACGCCACCGGTTGGGCCTCGGACGTGGAGGGCTCATCAAGCTCGTTGATCTTCTTTGAGCCTTTAATCATACATTCAAAGCTCACAAAATTCCCGATTACTTCCTCGGGAGTCATTAGTGTATATCTTGGGTTACCACGAATTAAATGAACTTGAGTAGGGTTAAGGAAAATAAGTGATCTTAGAATAACCTTAACCACCTCGTGGTCATCCCACTTCTTACTCCCGAGGTTGCGCACTTGGTTCACCAAGGTTTTGAGCCGGTTGTACATATCTTGTGGCTCCTCCCCTTGGCGAAGACGAAAACGACCGAGCTCCCCCTCGATCGTTTCCCGCTTTGTGATCTTGGTGAGTTCATCACCCTCGTGCGCGGTCTTGAGTAGGTCCCAAATTTCCTTTGCATTCTTCAACCCTTGCACCTTGTTGTATTCCTCCTTGCTTAGAGAGGCGAGGAGTATGGTTGTAGCTTGAGAGTTGAAGTGCTCGATTTGGGCCACCTCGTCCATATCATAATCCTCATCCCCTATGGATGGTACCTGTGCTCCAAACTCAACAACATTCCATATACTTTTGTGGAGTGAGGTTAGATGAAATTTCATTAAATCACTCCACCTAGCATAATCTTCGCCATCAAAGGTTGGCGGTTTGCCTAATGGAACGGAAAGTAATGGAGTATGTCTAGATGTACGGGGATAGTGTAAGGGGATCTTACTAAACTTCTTGCGCTCTTGTGAGAGCACCTAGAGGAGGGGGTGAATAGGTGATCCTGTAACACTTCAGAATCTTAAGCCACAAAACTTGATTAATTGTTAGCACAGTAATTTGCCAAGTGGCTAGAGAAGGATCACAATAACCAAGAGATATCAATCACAGAGATGGCACGGTGGTTATCCCGTGGTTCGGCCAAGACCAACGCTTGCCTACTCCACGTTGTGGCGTCCCAACGGACGAGGGTTGCAATCAACCCCTCTCAAGCGGTCCAAAGACCAACTTGAATACCACGGTGTTGCTTTGCTTTTCTTAATCCCACTTGCGAGGAATCTCCACAGCTTGGAGCCTCTCGCCCTTACAAAAGATGTTCACAAAGAATCACGGAGCAAAGGAGGAATTAGCAACTCACACACAACACAAAGATCACAGCGAATACGCACACGCAAAACCCAGACTTGAGCTCAAGAGACTAGTACACTAGAACGGAGCTCAAATCACTAGAATGTCAAACAAGTGCGCAAGAATGAAGTGTGAGTGATCAATGATGCTTAAAGGATGCTTGGTGTTCTCCTCCATGCGCCTAGGGGTCCCTTTTATAGCCCCAAGGCAGCTAGGAGCCGTTGAGCACAAATCTGGAAGGCCATTCTTGCCTTCTGTCATCGGGGGCACCGGACAGTCCGGTGCACACCGGACACTGTCCGGTGCCCGATTTCCTTCCTTAATTAGCGAAGCCGACCGTTGGCAGACATGGAGCCGTTGGCGCACCGGACATGTCCGGTGCACACCGGACAGTCCGGTGCCATCTTCTAGCCGTTGGCTCAGCCACGTGTCCCGCGCAGATTGCGCGGCCGACCGTTGGCCCGGCCGACCGTTGGCTCACCGGACAGTCCGGTGCACACCGGACAGTCCGGTGCACACCGGACAGTCCGGTGAATTTTAGCCGTACGTCGCCGGTGAATTCCCGAGAGCGGCCACTTCGCTCGAGCCAGCCTGGCGCACCAGACACTGTCCGGTGCACCACCAGACACTGTCCGGTGCACCACCGGACAGTCCGGTGCTCCCAGATTCAGCAGATTCTTGGCTGCTCGAGCCAAGACATTTCCGATTGGATTTTTCTTGTTTCCAGCACTTAGACACAATACATTAGTCCACAAAACAATGTACTAAGTCTGAGAAACATACCTTTATCCTTAATTTGTACTTTGTCCACCTCTCTTACACTTAGGCACTTGTGTTGATCACTAAATCACCAAAACACTTAGAAATGGCCCAAGGGCACATTTCCCTTTCAATCTCCCCCTTTTTGGTGATTTATGCCAACACAACATAAAGCAAGTAGAACAAATACAAAATCAAATCAAATAAGAACTCAAAATTGTTTTGATTCAATTTAGACATATATGGATCACTCTATGCCACCACTTGGTATGTTTTTGCAAATCCAACTCAAATTTCTATCTCTAAGTCAAACACACATGTTAAGACATAAAGAGAGTCATTCCAAGAGAAATTGATTCAAGATTTCAAAAACTCCCCCTTTTTCCCAAAATCAATACTTCTCCCCACAAGAAACCAACTTTTGACAAGAGAGACAACAAAAGAGTTTTGACAAACCAAAAACTCTAATCTACTATTTTCAAAATTTCTCACGTGGTAGCTGATCCATTTATTGCTTTGGCCTTTATTTTCTCCCCCTTTGGCATCAAGCACCAAAACGGGATCAACTTTGGCCCTTTAACCCCATTGCCTCACAAAAATCTTCAACTAAGAGCAAATAGGCAATAAGAGTATAAAGATGAACTTGGAAAAGTTACTCTTTTCATCGGAGTGCAGTGGAAGTCTTGCATGGTCCAAGTCCACCTTTTTCCCTTTCAATTCTCCTTGGAGACTAAAACAACCAAACTCAAGAACATGGTTAGTCTCAAAGGGTCAAGTTGTAGCACAGCTCCCCCTAAATATGTGCATCACTTGCAAACAGGACTTGTGAGGTCCAGGGAGTGTTTGTACAACTTGAGCACCACAATAAGCAACAAAATGCAGAATGAATATGATCAAAAGCATAAACACATGTATGCTACATTTCAATCCAAATTCCGCGAATCTAAGATATTGAGCTCACTACGCAGCCTGCAAAAGGTCTTCTCATCTAGAGGCTTGGTAAAGATATCGGTTAGCTGGTTCTCGGTGCTAACATGAAACACTTCGATATCTCCCTTTTGCTGGTGGTCTCTCAAAAAGTGATGCCGGATGTCAATGTGCTTTGTGCGGCTGTGCTCAACAGGATTTTGTGCTATTCGGATAGCACTCTCATTATCACATAGGAGTGGGACTTTGCTCAGATTGTAGCCAAAGTCCCTGAGGGTTTGCCTCATCCAAAGTAGTTGCACGCAACACTGTCCTGCGGCAACGTACTCGGCCTCAGCGGTGGATAGGGCAACGGAGGTTTGTTTCTTAGAGTTCCATGACACCAGGGACCTTCCTAAGAATTGGCACGTCCCCGATGTACTCTTCCTATCGACCTTACATCCAGCATAGTCAGAATCTGAGTATCCAATCAAGTCAAAGTTAGACCCCTTTGGATACCAGATCCCGAAGCAAGGCGTAGCGACTAAATATCGAAGAATTCGCTTCACAGCCACTAAGTGACACTCCTTCGGATCGGATTGAAATCTAGCACACATGCATACGCTAAGCATAATATCCGGTCTACTAGCACATAAATAAAGCAAAGAACCTATCATGGACCGGTATGCTTTTTGATCAACGGACTTACCTCCTTTGTTGAGGTCGGTGTGTCCGTCGGTTCCCATCGGCGTCTTTGCGGGCTTGGCATCCTTCATCCCAAACCTCTTTAGCAAATCTTGTGTGTACTTTGTTTGGGAGATGAAGGTGCCGTCCTTGAGTTGCTTCACTTGGAACCCAAGGAAGTAGGTCAACTCGCCCATCATCGACATTTCGAATTTCTGCGTCATCACCCTGCTAAACTCTTCACAAGACTTTTGGTTAGTAGAACCAAATATTATGTCGTCGACATAAATTTGGCACACAAAAAGATCACCATTGCAAGTCTTAGTAAAAAGAGTTGGATCGGCTTTCCCAACCTTGAAAGCATTAGCAATTAAAAAGTCTCTAAGGCATTCATACCATGCTCTTGGGGCTTGCTTAAGTCCATAGAGCGCCTTAGAGAGCTTACACACGTGGTCGGGGTACCGTTCATCCTCGAAGCCAGGGGGTTGCTCCACGTACACCTCCTCTTTGATTGGCCCGTTGAGGAAAGCGCTCTTCACATCCATTTGGTACAACCTGAAAGAATGGTGAGCGGCATATGCTAGCAAGATGCGAATTGACTCTAGCCTAGCCACAGGAGCAAAAGTCTCCTCAAAGTCCAAACCTGCGACTTGGGCATAACCTTTTGCCACAAGTCGAGCCTTGTTCCTCGTCACCACCCCGTGCTCGTCCTGTTTGTTGCGGAACACCCACTTGGTTCCCACAACATTTTGCTTGGGACGAGGCACCAGTGTCCAAACTTCATTGCGCTTGAAGTTGTTAAGTTCCTCCTGCATGGCCAACACCCAGTCCGGATCTAGCAAGGCCTCTTCTACCCTGAAAGGCTCAATAGAAGAGACAAAAGAGTAATGCTCACAAAAATTAACTAATCTCGAGCGAGTAGTTACTCCCTTGCTAATATCACCCAATATCTGGTCGACGGGATGATCCCTTTGAATCGTCGCTCGAACTTGGGTTAGAGGTGCCTGAGGTGCTTCTTCCTCTTCAACTTGAACATCCTGTGCTCCCCCTTGATCATGCGCCTCCACTTGAGGTACCTGTTCGTCGCCTTGGGTTGGGGGATGCACCATAGTTGAGGAAGACGGTTGATCTTGCTCCAAATGTTCTTGAGGTCGTACATCTCCAATCGCCATGGTGCGTATCGCGACCGTTGGAACGTCTTCTTCATCTACATCATCAAGATCAACAACTTGCTCTCTTGGAGAGCTATTAGTTTCATCAAATACAACGTCGCTAGAGACTTCAACCAAACCCGATGATTTGTTGAAGACCCTATACGCCTTTGTATTTGAATCATAACCTAATAAAAACCCTTCTACGACTTTGGGAGCAAATTTGGAATTCCTACCCTTCTTCACTAGAATGTAGCATTTACTCCCAAAAACACGAAAATATGATACATTAGGTTTGTTACCGGTTAGCAGCTCATACGACGTCTTCTTGAGGAGGCGGTGAAGGTAGACCCTGTTGATGGCGTGGCAAGCCGTGTTCACGGCTTCCGACCAAAAGCACTCGGGGGTCTTGAATTCTCCAAGCATAGTCCTTGTCATATCTATGAGCGTCCTGTTCTTCCTCTCTACCACACCATTTTGCTGAGGTGTGTAGGGAGCGGAGAACTCGTTCTTGATCCCCTCCTCCTCAAGAAACTCCTCCACTTGAAGGTTCTTGAATTCGGACCCGTTGTCGCTCCTTATCTTCTTCACCTTGAGCTCAAACTCATTTTGAGCTCTCCTTAGGAAGCGCTTGAGAGTCTCTTGGGTTTCAGACTTATCCTGCAAAAAGAACACCCAAGTGAAGCGGGAAAAGTCATCAACGATAACTAGACCATACTTACATCCTCCTATGCTCAGATAGGCGACGGGTCCGAAGAGGTCCATATGTAGCAGCTCCAGGGGTCTTGATGTTGTCATCACATTCTTGGTGTGATGAGAGCCTCCCACCTGTTTCCCTGCTTGACAAGCTGCACAGGGTCTATCTTTTTCGAAATAAACATTGGTTAGACCTATCACGTGTTCTCCCTTTAGAAGCTTGTGGAGGTTCTTCATCCCCACATGTGCTAAGCGGCGATGCCATAACCAGCCCATGCAAGTCTTAGCCATTAAGCATGCATCCAGACCGGCCTCTTCTTTTGCAAAATCAACTAAGTAAAGCTTGCCGTCTAGTACACCCTTAAAAGCTAGTGAACCATCACATCTTCTAAAGACAGACACATCTACATTTGTAAACAAACAGTTATATCCCATATTGCATAATTGACTAACAGATAGCAAATTATATCCAAGAGACTCTACTAAAAACACATTAGAGATAGAGTGCTCATTTGAGATTGCAATTTTACCTAACCCTTTTACCTTGCCTTGATTCCCATCACCGAATATTATTGAATCTTGGGAATCTTTATTCTTGACGTAGGAGGTGAACATCTTCTTCTCCCCCGTCATATGGTTTGTGCATCCGCTGTCAATAATCCAGCTTGAACCCCCGGATGCATAAACCTACAAGGCAAATTTAGGCTTGGGTCTTAGGTACCCAACTCATGTTGGGTCCTGCAAGGTTAGCACAAATATCCTTAGGGACCCAAATGCAAGTTTTGTCTCCCTTGCATCTTGCCCCTAATTTTCTAGCAACTATCTTCCTATCCTTTCTACAAATAGCAAAAGAAGCATTTAAAGCATGATATATTGTAGAAGGTTCATTAACTTTCCTAGGTACATTAACAACATTTCTCCTAGGCATATTATGAATAACATTTCTCCTACCAACATTTCTATCATGCACATAAGAGGAACTAGAAGCAAACATGGCATGAGAATCAAAGGCATTATATACATTACAACTCCTATAAGCATTTCTAGGTTGTCTTCTATCATAGTACATAAAGGCATGGTTCTTTGCACACTACTAGCCATAGGGGCCTTCCCTTTCTCCTTGGTGGAGATGGGAGCCTTATGGCTTGTCAAGTTCTTGGCTTCCCTCCTGTAGCCAAGACCATCCTTAATTGAGGGGTGTCTACCAATCGTGTAGGCATCCCTTGCAAATTTTAGTTTGTCAAATTCATTTTTGCTAGTCTTAAGTTGGGCATTAAGACTAGCTAATTCTTCATTTAATTTTGAAATTGAAACTAAATGATCACTACAAGCATCAATGTCAAAGTCTTTACACCTATTACAAGTTTCAACAATTTCTACACAAGAATTAGATTTACTAGCTACTTCTAGTTTAGTATTTAAATCATCATTGAAACTTTTTAACTTAGCAATAGTTTCATGACAAGCAGATAATTCACTAGAGAGCATTTCGTTTCTCTTAATTTCTAGAGCAAGAGATTTCTGAGCTTCTACAAATTTATCATGTTCTTCATACAACAAATCCTCTTGCTTTTCTAAAAGTATATTCCTATCATTCAGGGCATCAATCAATTCATTAATTTTGTCTACCTTAGTTCTTTCTAATCCCTTGAATAAGCATGAGTAATCTATCTCATCATCATCACTAGACTCATCCTCACTTGAAGAAGCATAAGTACTAGTATTTGGAATGCTTACTTTCTTCTCCCTTGCCATGAGGCAAGTGTGACGCTCGTTGGGGAAGAAGGATGACTTGTTGAAGGCAGTGGCGGCGAGTCCCTCATTGTCGGAGTCGGACGAGGAGCAGTCCGAATCCCACTCCTTGCCAAGATGAGCCTCGCCCTTTGCCTTCTTATAGTTCTTCTTTTTCTCCCTCTTGTTCCCTTGATCCTGATCACTATCATTTTCGGGACAATTAGCAATAAAATGACCAAGCTTACCGCATTTGAAGCATGAGCGCTTCCCCTTGGCTTTGGTCTTGCTTGGCTGTCCCTTGCGACCTTTAAGCACCGTCTTGAATCTTTTGATGATGAGAGCCATCTCTTCATCATTAAGTCCGACCGCCTCAATTTGTGCCACCTTGCTGGGTAGCGCCTCCTTGCTTCGTGTTGCCTTGAGAGCAAGGGGTTGCGGCTCGTTGATCGGACCATTCAAGGCGTCGTCCACGTACCTTGCCTCCTTGATCATCATTCGCCCGCTAACGAATTTCCCAAGAACTTCTTCGGGCGACATCTTGGTGTACCTGGGATTTTCACGTATATTGTTCACCAAATGAGGATCAAGAACGGTAAATGACCTTAGCATTAGGCGGACGACGTCGTGGTCCGTCCATCGCATGCTCCCGTAGCTCCTTATTTTGTTGATAAGGGTCTTGAGCCGGTTGTATGTTTGTCGGTTCCTCGCCCCTTATCATCGCGAACCGTCCAAGCTCGCCCTCCACCAACTCCATTTTGGTGAGCAAGGTGACGTCGTTTCCCTCATGAGAGATCTTGAGGGTGTCCCAGATCTGCTTGGCATTGTCCAAGCCGCTCACCTTGTGATACTCGTCCCTGCACAAAGAGGCTAGCAACACAGTAGTAGCTTATGCATTTTTATGAATCTGTTCATTAATAAACACAGGGCTATCCGAGCTATCAAATTTCATTCCACTTTCCACAATCTCCCAAATGCTTGGATGGAGAGAAAACATGTGAGTACGCATTTTGTGGCTCCAAAATCCGTAATCCTCTCCATCAAAGTGAGGGGGCTTGCCAAGTGGAATGGGGAGCAATTGAGCATTTGAACTATGCGGGATGCGCGAATAATCGAAAGAAAAGTTTGAGTTAACCGTCTTTCGTCTATCGTCGTCGTCGTCGTCGTCCTTTTGGGAGGAGGAAGATTCGTCGCTGTCGTAGTAGACAATTTCCTTGATGCGCCTTGTCTTCTTCTTCCTCCCGTCTTTTCTTTTATGGCCCGAGCCTGAGTCGGTGGGCCTGTCATCATTGGGCTCGTTGACGAAGGTCTCCTTCTCCTTGTCGTTGATCACCATCCCCTTGCCCTTAGGATCCATCTCTCCGGGCGGTTAGTCCCTTTCTTGAAGAGAACGCCTCTGATACCAATTGAGAGCACCTAGAGGGGGGGGGGGTGAATAGGTGATCCTGTAACACTTCAGAATCTTAAGCCACAAAACTTGATTAATTGTTAGCACAGTAATTTGCCAAGTGGCTAGAGAAGGATCACAATAACCAAGAGATATCAATCACAGAGATGGCACGGTGGTTATCCCGTGGTTCGGCCAAGACCAACGCTTGCCTACTCCACGTTGTGGCGTCCCAACGGACGAGGGTTGCAATCAACCCCTCTAAAGCGGTCCAAAGACCAACTTGAATACCACGATGTTGCTTTGCTTTTCTTAATCCCACTTGCGAGGAATCTCCACAGCTTGGAGCCTCTCGCCCTTACAAAAGATGTTCACAAAGAATCACGGAGCAAAGGAGGGATTAGCAACTCACACACAACACAAAGATCACAGCGAATACGCACACGCAAAACCCAGACTTGAGCTCAAGAGACTAGTACACTAGAACGGAGCTCAAATCACTAGAATGTCAAACAAGTGCGCAAGAATGAAGTGTGAGTGATCAATGATGCTTAAAGGATGCTTGGTGTTCTCCTCCATGCGCCTAGGGGTCCCTTTTATAGCCCCAAGGCAGCTAGGAGCCGTTGAGCACAAATCTGGAAGGCCATTCTTGCCTTCTGTCATCGGGGGCACCGGACAGTCCGGTGCACACCGGACACTGTCCGGTGCCCGATTTCCTTCCTTAATTAGCGAAGCCGACCGTTGGCAGACATGGAGCCGTTGGCGTACCGGACAGTCCGGTGCCATCTTCTAGCCGTTGGCTCAGCCACGTGTCCCGCGCAGATTGCGCGGCCGACCGTTGGCCCGGCCGACCGTTGGCTCACCGGACAGTCCGGTGCACACCGGACAGTCCGGTGAATTTTAGCCGTACGTCGCCGGTGAATTCCCGAGAGCGGCCACTTCTCTCGAGCCAGCCTGGCGCACCGGACACTGTCCGGTGCTCCCAGATTCAGCAGATTCTTGGCTGCTCGAGCCAAGACATTTCCGATTGGATTTTTCCTGTTTCCAGCACTTAGACACAATACATTAGTCCACAAAACAATGTACTAAGTCTGAGAAACATACCTTTATCCTTAATTTGTACTTTGTCCACCTCTCTTACACTTAGGCACTTGTGTTGATCACTAAATCACCAAAACACTTAGAAATGGCCCAAGGGCACATTTCCCTTTCATCTTGGCGCTTAGAAGTTACGGACGGTGCATCAGAGTCGGAGGTGGATGTTGATGAAGTGTCGGTCTCGTAGTAGACCACCTTCCTCATCCTCTTGTGCTTGTTGCCTTTTCGATGCGACTTGTGGGAAGAAGATTTTTCCTTCTTCTCCTTGTGGTGTGAGGAAGAAGATCTTTTCTCCTTCCGTTTGGAGGAGTCCTTCTTCTTCTCCTTCCTCTTGGTGCGGGACTCTTCCGATGAAGTGCTCCCTTGGCTCGTAGTGGGCTTGTCGCCGGTCTCCATCTCCCTCTTGGTGTGATCTCCCGACATCACTTCGAGCGGTTAGGCTCTAATGAAGCACCGGGCTCTGATACCAATTGAAAGTCGCCTAGAGGGGGGTGAATAGGGCGAAACTGAAATTCTCAAAAATAATCACAACTACAAGCCGGGTTAGCGTTAGAAATATAATCGAGTCCGCGAGAGAGGGCGCAAAACAAATCGCAAGCGAATAATGAAGTGAGACACGCAGATTTGTTTTACCGAGGTTCGGTTCTCTCAAACCTACTCCCCGTCGAGGAGGCCACAATGTCCGGGTCTCTTTCAACCCTTACCCTCTCTCAAACGGTCCCACGGACCGAGTGAGCTTTCTCTTCTCAATCACTTGGAACACAAAGTTCCCGCAAGGACCACCACACGATTGGTGTCTCTTGCCTCAATTACAAGTGAGTGTTTGATCACAAGAAAGAATCAAGAAAGAAGAAAGCAATCCAAGCGCAAGAGCTCGAAAGAACACAAGCAAATCACTCTCTCTAATCACTAGGGCGTTGTGTGGAATTTGGAGAGGATTTGATCTCTTTGGTGTGTCTAGAATTGAATGCTAGAGCTCTTGTAAGTAGTTGGGAAGTGGAAAACTTGGATGCTATGAATGGTGGGTGGTTGGGGGTATTTATAGCCCCAACCACCAAACTAGCCGTTTGGTGAGGCTGTCTGTTCGATGGCGCACCGGACAGTCCGGTGCACACCGGACATGTCCGGTGCGACAGCCACGTCACCAAAGAGCCGTTGGGTCGACCGTTGGAGCACTGTCTTCTGGGCCCGCCTGGATGTCCGGTGCACACCGGACATGTACTGTTCAATGTGCGGTGCACCAGAATGGGCGTGCCTGACTTCTGCGCGCTTCTGGCGCGCATTGAATGCGCTGCAGGTAGCCGTTGGCGCCGATATAGCCGTTGCCCCGCTGTTACACCGGACAGTCCGGTGTACACCGGACAGTCCGGTGAATTTTAGCGGAGCAGCCGAAGTGAAAACCCGAGGCTGGCGAGTTCCTGAGGCCGCTCTTCCTTGGAGCACCGGACATGTCCGGTGTACACCGGACAGTCCAGTGAATTATAACGGAGTGACCTTTGGAAATTCCCGAGAGTGAAGAGTTTGAAGTCGGAGTCACCTGGTGCACCGGACATGTCCGGTGGCACACCGGACAGTCCGGTGCGCCAGACCAGAGGTGCTTTCGGTTGACCTTTGCTCCTTTATTTGAACCCAATACTTGGTCTTTTTATTGGCTAAGTGTGAACCTTTTGCACCTGTATAACTTACACACTAGAGCAAACTAGTTAGTCCAATATTTGTGTTGGGCAATTCAACCACCAAAATTATTTAGGAACTAGGTGTAAGCCTAATTCCCTTTCAACCGGCAATACAACGTACACAATTAGCATATAATTGCAGTTAACAAAACAATAAATAAACAACATTTTTAAAATTCCTAAAAGTAGCTAGCAATCAATAGCGATTTCAAAAGCTCACACCATAAACACGTGATACCAAAGAGCAATTTCCCTATATAACCCCTTCCCGTCGGACCCGTCAAATACATACAGATACAGGCTCAAAACCAAGCAACGCCGCGCCGACGCAAGACTACCAGAGATGAAGACCGGCCTCGTGACACTACAGCTACTCACCATCACCATGTTTCTCGTGCTATCGTCGCATGCAGGTCTGGTTGATTATTCTCTGCATCCAGCATTTTCTTGGCACCCATGCATACGGGTCGTCTAAACGAGCCAGGCTGATTCGTTGCAGATAGCACGGTGGCCAGGACTGGGCCAGACTACTTCCAGGACACCTGCTCGGCGAGGATATCTTCGGGGGCACGGTGCCAGCCTAGCAAGTGCGCCGCGGACTGCACCAGGCAATTCAGGGGCGGCGTGGGCAGCTGTGACCGCTCGGGGTGTATGTGCGTCTACACCTGCCCTGCGGTCTCGCCACTGGCAATGAACGAATCAATCGCGTGACCCTGACTATCTCGATGCACAAGTAGTGACGGACGGGCTAGTAGCCGACCTGTGACGGCTTTGCGTCTGATGAATTCATGAAATGGATCTGAGTATAACCTGCTCGTTTTTTTTGGTCTTTGACTCTTTGTCATGCTGTAGCAAGGTGAAAATAAAAAGCAATATATAATAAAGGATTCATCAGGTGTTAGGTCATCTCTCCCTTAAGGGTACGTACAAACTAAAGCCTCTTGCTCGGTTTTCTAAGTAGAAAAAACGGCTAAGAAACTGTAATGAGTTAATTCATATTCACCTCATTCCTCATATTTAGTTAGCACTAATATAAGGAATGAATTAATCCCACCAAATTTAAGGAATGTATTCATGATACATCACCTCATCTTGGATGGAGTGATTCCTCAAACCAAACACTCTAATACAGTTAAAATACAATATGTATAGAAAGTCGTGAAGAGTCTCTTATTTTTTTTAAATTAACGCCCTAGAAACCCCTCAATTAATACATGCTCTAAGTTGCCAGAAAAACAAATATAAATATTTGGCTAAGGCGGTTTCCCTTTTTCTGGAATATACGTTTATGCCGTTCCTGTGTTTATGGGTTGTATTATATCAGTTGCTCCGTAGTTTAGTACGACAGCCCTTCTTTTCTCCGTGAATCATACTGGGTGCATCCACTAAAAGGCGAACATTATGTATAGTTCCACAACCTTTCAACAAACGCTAATATTTTTTTATTTTTTTTACAAATGCCATAGATAGCTGCCTCCCACCTTACCATGCATATGCCAAGCAGGCCAGCACCATGACTCAATGAAACTACATCACAGCACCACAACACCAAAATACCATAAGACCCCGTTTGTTTAGTTGAAATTAAATTTCATTTCAATAATCATAATTTGGACACAAACTAATTAAGTTAATATATTTGTATATATAATATATTTATATATTATCTAAATTATATGAGAGAGATAGTTATAAATTATATTTATGTTATATAGAAGAGAATAGAATATTATGCTATTATTTGTATATTAGAAAAATAGCATATAAATCTATAGAATTAATTTTTATTTCTCACCCATAAATTTGAGATCGTCATATATATAAACTTTGGAAAGTTGTGTAATGTCACATTTTTAAAAAAAGAGACTACTCCATTAGTTAAATTTCATCCTCACAATAAAGGAAAAGGCCTAATAGAATAATGCAATTCCTTTTATAATTGCCCTAACATCTTTGCAAGGATTGCACAGACACGAGGGAGGTATATGTTCGTATGGAGATATATCGCCTGGACCGGGCTATCACAGGGTGCTAAAAGCAAGACAATTGCTTGTGTTCTGTATAAGACTTAATGCAACTAACATAACCAGTTCATTACTGCCATGGATTTAGATATTTGGCCTAGTCCAGCCTACCAACCTCTCTACCAACCATATGGACTATTAATCCAGCCTAAAAAAATAAATCCAAAACTATAGAAACATTCCTAACATGCTAGTCTTTTTTAGCAAGAGTTAAATGCGTGAGCTACTCCTAAACTTGTTAAAGAATATCACTTAGGTCCATAAACTTTAGAAATGTATTTCTAGACCATTGAACTTTTAATTGGCACACACCACACTGGTCGGTATGGTCCATAAATAGACCTCAGATGCACCATTTTACGAGTTCATCACTTAACGAATTCAAGGATATAGAATTTAGAAATGCATATTTAAAGTCTGTGGCGACATTTCTTCAGAGACCACCGACGCATTTAACTCGTCTAGCAATACACGGATGTAAAAATTGGAAAGTCCCTTAGAAATAGATATTAGTAATTGCCTTTTCTTATCTATAAAAGCATTCCTAGTACATTGGCTGAGTTCGAAGGAATACGTGTGAAGCTAGGTATATGAAAATCAGTAAGAAAAAGATATTAGCAGGTTCTTTATATTAACCATAGAAGCATTCCTAACATATATACGTACGTACTATGGTAAGAAATAAGTATCATTGATTGCTTTCTCTTATGATCTTATCTAGTAAGCATGCTGTAGAATTTATCTAAATATAACTCCAGCACATCTTCTATATATAAATAACACTCGTGAGTGATGAGTCTGCGATTCACCAGCATTCCATTCCATCGACAACACAATCCATCAACAACTTCCATTACCTCTGCAACAGACCTGCATCGCAAGATGAGGACTACTAGTCGCCTGATGTTCCTATTTGCCATCGCTGCCCTCCTGCTAGCATCTTCAGGTACCCCCAACCAATACTTGGGCTAGCTGTCGCAACATGTTTCTAGAGGAGCTGGTAACCATGCATGTATCTATCCTCTTGCTACTTAGTTTCTAACGAAAAAATGTACAGATCTGACGACAAAGGTGGCGGCCGGATGCGCGCATCCCGTTTCGGTAATCCTTTACCCAGGCAGGCGATGTGATCGCGGAACCTGCGAGAAGAGCTGCGCCAAGGAATTCAACGGCGGCAAGGGCACCTGCATGAGTCCCAATGGATGCGACTGCGAGTACTGCGCGCGAGTGCCGCGCCTGATTTCCTCTCCGCGAAACCGCGCGTAGCAGTAGATCGATCAAATGCAGTAGAACCTGGTTGGGCCCGATTGGCTGGCGTTTGCGAGTTTTCGTACCAAAGCAACGAGAGAGAGAGATGTAGTAAACCATGCACTGTTGTAGAGAATTGAAACAAGTGACATGCTTTTAACATATTTAAAGATATTAAATGTTCTAATTCCGAATAAAACAAGCATATAACTCAGATAAATATCATATATAAATGTAACAATAATGAATAGTAGCATATCTAGGTCTATTTTAACATTAAGCATGGCTAGTAGATGAAGAAGACACATTATACACATAAATATAATTGTTTATATTTAGATTTTGCTCTTAAAATAGCGGGTTGCTATACTAAACAACCCTCCAACGTTAAATGGTGATCAAAGATTCTTACCTAACGTGACAGTCCTATCTTATCACAACAGAGTTTTAGATCAAATATCAAAAGCCTAGACACAACAATATAACCAATATAATATCATAGGTTAAAGGCAAGTATGAATATTAACAGTGACAACACAGGTTATATGCTCAACCTACGTAGCTAAAGTTCTCAATAGTACACCACAGTTCTAGGAAAATTAATATAACAATGCTGAAAATAACAACACTCTAAAACCCAAGACTGTCACGTTTGTCTCACTTTACCGCTACTATCATCGAGCAATTAAATCCACCACAAAAAGTGCAATCACATCCAAGTATGAAAATACTAGCAGATTAAACAAACAAATATAAATTGTAAATTGAGAAGGGCCACAGATAACTCACAACATGTAGATTTTCTACGTGGGATGTTAAGCTCAGCGAACAGGAAGTTCTGTCTCAGAAAACCAATTCTACCACTCACATCCGAGACTGCACAGCGGGAGCTTGACGGAGATACTAGAGCCGCTGCTAGAGCCGAGGGAGACGTCCACGACGAGAAGTACAGAAACACCACACAGCAGAAAGCCCAAGTACCAGACCACGGTCGACAGCAACAAGATTGTCAACCTGCAACACTACGTAGGCACAAGCATGTACACAACAGCCACCAAGACGCAACAGCAACAACACCACTAGTGCTGGGAATATGGGCTGGGCTTTTCGGGCCAGCACGAGCACGACTCGAAAATAGGAGCCCAAAGCACGGCCCGGCATGAAATAATATGGGCCGGGCTAGCACGACCCGAAGGCAGGCCTGGGTCGGGCCTTAAATTCTGGCCCGTCGGGCCCCCGGCACGGCCCGCATAGATGGGCCGGGCTTGGGCCGGCACGGTCCAATTAAGCCCAATCTGTTTAATTCCTTTAATTTAGTATGATATTAACTTTATATTGTTGTTATATTTGGAGTTTATGTGGTCAAATGATGCTAGAATTGTTTAATATCTTTAATTTAGTAAGCTATGAACTTTATATGGTTGTAATATTTTAATTTTATATGGTCAAATATACGGGCCGGCTTGGACCGACACGGCCCAACGAAGGCACGACGTGGTTTAGGGCTGGGCTGGGCCACTGTTTTTATACTTCGGGCTGACACAGCGCGACCCAAAAGTTTTTTAGGCTTTCCTGGTCCGAACCCGTTTGGCACAAAGCACGATGGACTTGGACCGGGCTGGCCCGGCCCAATTCCCAGCACTCAACACCACACCACCACCACCGGGAAGCACGTACACAACAGCCACCAAGACACAGCAGCAACCATACCACACCACCACCATCGGGAAGCACGTACACAACAGCCACCAAGACAGAGCAGCAACAACACCACACACCACCACCGGTGTAGAACAGAAAGCCGATGACCCGGACGAGACCTGCACAGTCCAAACCCCTCTTGATCCACCGCAACACGGATACCAGTTCGATGAACGGCACCACCACACGATGGATCAGGACATCCGGAATCGAGCGGATCGATGGATTTCTCGCCAGAACTGTGAACTAAATGGAGCAGTGAAGTTTTCAATGTCTTACCTGTTGTTATTTGAGAGAAGTCTTGCAGCCACTCAAATAAAGGTGAGGAGGGTCAGATCCGCAAGAAATGGTCAGCACACCACGCACGAGCACTGGCACCTCCGCGTCGCGTCGGGCAGGCGAGCGGTTGTGTCGGTTATAGGTGTACATTCGGACCGTCCGGCCCGACCCAAGTCCGAAAAAGCCTGTATTGTTTGAATTTCGGGCCGATCCAGCCCGTTTGAATTTCGGGCCATGTTGGGCCGGCCCACGGGCCTAGCCCTCGGCCCACGACCCAGTACGTAATTGCTTAAACGTGTCGGGCTCATTTCGGGCGGCCCGAAAATATAAAAAGCCCGAAATTCACATTAGGGCCCGAAATTCAATTTTTTGGCCCGAAATTCACATGAGAGCCCTAAATTCAAAACAAATTTAATAAAGCAAATAAAAGATAAGACAAATAAATTTGACCAAAAGCAAACTTAATATTTGTATTAAGCTACCAGAGCTATGCAATGACTACCTCGTTTATAAATCATTTGTTTAGAAGAAAAAGAGTATAATCAACTCTATGCAAAGTTCGTAGGTTTAGTTCATTATCTAATGTTCATAACAAAAGTAAAATTATATCATACTCTAATTCAAAGCTACAAAAAACATCTAACTAGCATTATCTCTAACTTTGTGTTTTTATAAAGTACATGAAAGTGTGGAATAAAGTGTGGTTTAAATAAATATATGAGTTTTTTTGTGCCTCTGTATGGACCATTTCATGCCTGCCATAAACGGGCCGTGCTCGTGCCCGTCCATGGGCCGCGGCCTTGGCCCAAACCGGTCTGGCACTAAAATATTTCGGACCGTGTCGTGTCTAGATTGTGCTTTTTTCTGTGCTTCAGGCCAACCCATTAGACCGGCCCAAATGTACACCTATAGCGCCGGTGGCGCCGTCCGAGCTCGTCTCCCCTTGCGAAGCCCCTGAGCCTCCCGGCTCTTGGCAGCTCGTGGGAGAGCCAGCCTAGGCCGGCTGGGCTGTTTGCCCGTTTGGGCCTTGCTGCCAACCACGGTCAGGCCCCTTTTGTTTTTGTAATGTCTATTTCTGCTGGCGTTTTTCAGTTGGAAAATAAAGGAAAAATCCCCAAATAGACAACATGTGCTAGTACTGAAGCACCGGAAAAGCCGATCAGAAGACGGTGAACAGAAGTCAATCATTTTTTTTAAAAAAATAGTTGTTGTCTTAATTAAAAAAAATCAAATATCACACAAATGATGTCCTCGAACTAACTGGTGGTTGGATGTTGTCAGTAATGAGTGGAGAGAACAAAATAAGCGCTCACCATATCGGAAGAAACCTTTTCTAGAAGAAAAAAAATCAGCACACACATAAATATTGACCCCTCGTGTCAACCCAACAATTAGGTGAATGACAAATGAAAAGAATAGTAGTAGGTAATAAATTACAGTACGTCTGAACGATTTGCTCGAATGTACCTAAAGATACTACCAGTACCAGCCGGAGGGCAGTGGCAACCAGCAACAGGTGGCTAGTCTTCATTCTGGTTTCTTACGGGAACGTTGAGAGTTCAGAGGAATGCTTGATACTCCTGGTGTGCTGTTGATAGTGAATGGGTCGTGTATACGTAGCTGTCTAGCATACGATGGTGAGATATATGCAAACCAGTGGGCTCTATGGAAGAATCTGTACTGCATTATGCAGTAAGCGGTCGGTTGCATTCATCAGTAGTAGCTATTTTTGACTGACTTGCGTATCGATGCATTTGAATCCCGCTAAAAATCGAACCAATATGTTGTAGCGCTTAGGCTGTCTCCAGCAACGTCCCTTAAATTTCATCCCCTAAAGGAATATTCTCTATACTTTACAACACACTCTAAAAAATTCTAGCCTCTATATCTTCTCATTCTCCAGCAACGTCCCTTAAATTCGGTCTCTAAAGCTACAGTGTTACTAGATTTCCTTTTTTCATTGATTTAATTTTTTTGTTTTGTTTGCATTTTTATAATGCGCAACATAGTATATTTAATTAATTTGTAATTACTATTTTGTGAAATAATGCGTGAGTAACATAACATTTTTTCTTGTTTGTATATAAATTTTGAGTTATTTATATATTAGAAATTGTTTTTGTATTTATTTATATTACTAAATATGTTTCCCGACTACCTCGTAGACATGAGGACATAGGACTTTTTTCTTGTTCGTGCGGTTCTTCGGTGGGGGTCTTCCATGCAGGCAACTGGAGGCTTCCTTCGTCGATCGACTTCGACGATATCGCCTTCGGTGCAGGCAAGCGACTCCGCGCCGACTTCCATAGCTCCGCCATTGCCGACCTTCTCCACATCTCCACAGCCAAGCAACTCTACGCCGCCGCAACATAGCACTTCCCAGATCGAGGTCCTCCTCGTCGCCGCCACCGACCTGCTCCGCGCTGCCGCAGCCAAGGTCATCCGCGCTGCCGGACCACCGTAGTCTGCATCGGGTTGTGCAGCTTCTCTCACGACAAGGACATATAGCGGATCAACAGTGAACCACCAGCTTTAGCGGTCGAAGGAGTACGCCTGTATTTTACCGGACCTTATAGCGTTCGTTGTTGGAGAGGATAGATAGCGTATGAAACGGTAAATATAGCGGACAGTATGTTTTACCGATCGTTGCTGGAGACAGCAGCAACGTCCCCTAAATTTCATCCGCTAAAGGAATATTCTCTATACTTTACAGCACACTCTAAAAGATTCTAGCCTCTATATTTTTATCATCTTCAGCAACGTCCTCTAAATTCGATCCTCTATATCCACAGTGGTACCAGATTTCACAAAACATATAATTTTTTTACCAGTCGCTTCAAAAAACCACTGTTCCTTTCTCTGTTCTTCTTCTCAGCCATTTCCACGAACAGGTGCACTGGAGTTGTTGTTGCCTCTCTCTCACCTAGCACCGCTTCTCGATCTCGAACTGGGCACAAGATAGGGGATGTAGCACAAACACCACATGCAACACGGCGGCCTCTGGTTCGTCTCACAAATCCATGGAGTTCCTCGCCGCAACACAGGTGTGCTTCTCCCTGACTTTGGTTTCCTCTCCCCTGTCCAGGCGTGAGCTAGTGCAAGCAGCCAGCAGACTCGCAAGATGGCTGCCAGGATGCGAGGTAGCGAGGCGCCGGGCGACGCCGCCCACGCGGGCCGGAACGATGGCGTGGTTGTGGTCCTCCATGCCGCCGCAGTGTTCAAACTTCGCCCCCACGACTGGCTATGGCACTGCTGCGTGCTATAGGGCTATTCCCATAGCCACAGTGACCAGCGATGAGAAGGACGGATAGCGGATGAACAACGATTCTCTAGCTTTAGCGTCTCCTTGGTTGCCGGTAAAATTTAGCGTTCCTTTTACCGGACATTGTTGGACGGCTAGAGGAGGCCAACATCCGTTATATTTACCGGACATGAAGCTTTAGCGGTCCTTGTTGGACACATCCTTAGTAGCTACTACCAAATTTTCAGGGTTCATAGATAATAATTTGTGAGTGTTCACAGGGAGAATTTCCATTATCGATTAAATTGTGTTTGCCATGAAGCTTCAAAGAGCTTACTTACGTACACCATTCGTCTGCGATCGTTTTTTTCCCCTCCCGCGGACAGAGGTAACCTAGCTCTCCATTGCCGAGCTTCAGGGATGCACGATAGGACGTATTTGCCGCAGGATCGGAAGAGCATTTCGTTGCGGAAGACAGCTCCGTTTCCAAAGCTGTCAGTAGCACAGGGATCGGAGATGAACATACTGTATTGCTGCGTGGGTACAGCGTTGACCCTCAACAACTCAGTTTGCAGCAAAGGGGCACCTATATATGGCGTTCCAGAACTCGACTTTCCTTAAAACTGTATGAGTTTTTGTGTGCGGGGCTACCGTTGTCTAGATTACTTGTACACTCTGTATAGATTTTGGACCCAGTTTTTCTTTAAAACCGAGTCAATTCTATTTCTTATTCTTCATCAAAAGTTAGAGTTCTTGCCATTACGTTCAAAATATAAAAGAACTCAGCTTTCAATCTCACGGCTATATATCTTCTGACGCAAAGATTCCACAGTCTTCTCTGCTCGAAACTATAGTGCTGCTAGTACATGATTATTAACTACATCTCCGCCATTGCTCTTGTAAAAAAAAACTCGCGAACGCCGGGTCCAAATCGGGGTAGCTACGTTGTACGTGCAGCTTGGCCGGCTGTTGGCACGCAGAACACGCAATCACATCCAATCGGCCTCACGCAGGTGCCGTTGCCGTTGTTCAATCCCTTGGCGCAACTCTTGGCACACACGTCGGGATCGCAGGGCAGGTCTGGGTACAGGATCGTCGAACGGGGGTGCGGGCATCCGGCCGACGCCATTGTCGTCGTCGTCGTCGTCAAACCTGTGGGATTTCCGACACAAACAAAGTAGCAAGAGTGTGGATGAATCATTACTTCAATGCGTGAAATTAAATCGAAATGGTAGTAGTGCACAGCATACGCGTAGAGACAGCCGGGCGTTTTGCGACGGTTTCTGGCACGCAGAACACGCAATCACATCCAATCGGCCTCACGCAGGTGCCGTTGCCGTTGTTCAATCCCTTGGCGCAACTCTTGGCACACACGTCGGGATCGCATGGCAGGTCTGGGTACAGGATCGTCGAACGGGGGTGCGGGCATCCGGCCGACGCCATTGTCGTCGTCGTCGTCGTCAAACCTGTAGGATTTTCCGACACAAACAAAGTAGCAAGAGTGTGGATGGATCATTACTTCAATGCGTGAAATTAAATCGAAATGGTAGTAGTGCACAGCATACGCGTAGAGACAGCCGGGCGTTTTGCGACGGTTTCTGGCACGCAGAACACGCAATCACATCCAATCGGCCTCATGCAGGTGCCGTTGCCGTTGTTCAATCCCTTGGCGCAACTCTTGGCACACACGTCGGGATCGCATGGCAGGTCTGGGTACAGGATCGTCGAACGGGGGTGCGGGCATCCGGCCGACGCCATTGTCGTCGTCGTCGTCGTCAAACCTGTAGGATTTCCGACACAAACAAAGTAGCAAGAGTGTGGATGGATCATTACTTCGATGCGTGAAATTAAATCGAAATGGTAGTAGTGCACAGCATACGCGTAGAGACAGCAGCCGGGCGTTTTGCGACGGTTGCAGCTGGCACGCAGTACTCGCAATCACATCCAAGCGGCCTCATGCAGGTGCCGTTGCCGTTGTTCAATCCCTTGGCGCAGCTCTTGGCGCACACGTCGGGATCACAGGGCAGGTCTGGGTACAGGATCATCGAACGGGGATGCGGGCATCCGGCGGACGACGCCTTCGTCGGCGTCAAACCTGTAGGATTCCCGACACGTACAAACAAAGTAGCAAGAGGGCGTGGATCATTTTCCAGCTCCAGAAAGTTCATCATACGTGCGTGAAATCGAAATCAAAGTGCACACCCAGCAAGGATATTGGAGTATTACGTACCTGATGATGCTAGCAGTAGCAGGAGGGGGACGATGGCAAATAGGAACACCAGGCGACTAGTCCTCATCCCTGCTGCAGGTTTGTTGCTGGAGATGTTGTTGATGGTGAATCGGTGATGAACTGATGATTGCCGCAGACTCATGGTGCTATATATAGCGAAGCTGTGGCGCTGTGCTGGAGGCATAGAAAAACCAATCAGACTGATATCTATCTCCTTAATGATTTTCATTCACGTCCATTTATTTCTATAAGAATCAACCTCGATATGCCGTTGCGAATGTTTTTTATAGGAGAAATCAATTACAGACATTAATATATGCGTCGTTTGTGTTGGTTTTAAATGTGCTAGCTCAGCCTATTTAATTCAATTAATACTTTGTGACCCATAATAATACCATAGAATCAAGAGATATTTAATTTCATATTGCTAGTGAAAGAAGGCTTTGACTAACTTAAAAAAGTAGATTTTAGGGATAAAATGATAATTATTTGGATAATACTTTTTGTCTTTAAATAGGATATAAAATCTGCAAATTCATATTCTTTTTTTACCTTCAGCTTGTAAACATTCGTAAGAGTTAAACCTCACATTTATCATATATTTTCTCAAATAACAGATATAAAATTAAAATATTTTTCATCTTTTTTTTTTTTTTGTTATTGTAGGGAGCAAAATAATGTATACAAAATTTATGCAAATTTTTTTATATTTGAAATATGTGCTTCATAACATAATAAAAGATCAACATCAAATTTCATAGACATTATTTTTAAAAAATATTAAGTTTGTCTTAACAATTGGGATATCCATTTTTACCCTAGTAAATTTAGTGTACATTTTCTATGAAGTTAGAAAATCAGACGCCCGCAAAAATTAGTGTAGAGCAAGTATTTGAACCCATACTCCTCTGTTCTAGAAATTTGAGGCCAACAGACCATATTACCTTAGTATTTTGAAATAAATAATAATTATATTTGTAGCCTAGACGCCGCTCTCCACACTTCCCTGCCTCGTGGCAACGCACGGACACATACCTAGTGAGCCACGACAATTAGACGGATTTGCGTTTGTGCCATATAAATTTTGGTTGCATGACATGCTTAGTGGTATGAATTTAAATCCAAAATTTGACATGGTCAAAGGTTCTAAGTGTAATTTATGTGTACAATCAAAGCAATTTTATAATCCTCACAAGGCTGTTGCAGTGAGAAACTTGCCAACTTTTTTGTAATTTAGCCATTTTCAGTTTTTTTTCTCACAAATATGCCCATTTAAGTTTCACTTCAAAAAAATGAATCTATATGTCAACACCAATAGCATTGGCGTCTAGCATACACAGGGCGACACCATTGCTATTGACACCTAGCTCTCAGCGGCATGCGCTGGCGTGGTGCTTGCGTGGTGTTTTTGAAGAGTGTCACCGATATGAGTGATCAACTTCTTTCTCTTTTTTCACCAAATCTCTACTACATCGACTAATCAAATATATCACTATGTCGACTGAAATTATGCATTGTAAGGAAAATGGACCCCGGATCATTTATCTAAGTAATTTAGGTGTTTGATGATCAATATAACCTTATGGAGTAATGTGTTTGCTAGTGTTTGTTTTTATAGTTCACAAGATGCGAAGAGGATTGAACTGAGATACTGAGGATACAACATCTCAAAATAAGACATAAAAGATGTGTAGAAGTCCAAGACTCAAGAAGAAAAGAAGTCCAAAAAAAACAGTGAAGGAATATATGAAGTAGGCTGTCAGCCAGCGCTCCGGTGACATACCAGACAGTAAACAATATCTATCCGTTAGAACACCAGATCGCAGAGAGGCCTGCAAACACATGCTCTTTTCAGGTACGTACTCCATATCCTTGCTGTGGCCGGACGTATGCTGTGCACTTCGATTTCGATTTATATGAATTCTCTGGAGCTGGTATTGATCCACTCTCTTGCTATTCTTCAGATTTGACGACGACGAAGGCGTGTCGGCCGGATGCCCTCATCCCCGTTCGATGATCCTGTACCCAGACCTGCCCTGTGACCCCGACGTGTGTGCCAAGAGCTGCGTCAAGGGATTGAACAACGGCAACGGCACCTGCGTGAGGCCGCTTGGATGTGATTGCGTGTTCTGCGTGCCAACAGCCGGCCAAGCTGCACGTAGTACGTAGCTATGTAGTCAAAGGGTTGTAGTTAATAATAATCATGTACTAGCAGCGTTACAGTTTTGAGCAGAGAAAAGTGTGGAATCTTTTCGTCAGAAAATATATATCCGTGCGATGGAAAGCTGAGTTCTTGAACGCCATAGGTGTCCCCTTGCCGCAAACTGAGTTCTTGAATGTCAGCGTTGTACCCACGCAGCAAAACAGTTTGTTCATCGCCCTGTGCTGCTGGCAACTTCGGAAACGGAGCTGCCTTCTCTCCCTGCGGCAGCTACTCCTTCCTATCGTGCATCACTACTGAAGCTCGGTAATGTTCCTATCGTGCATCACTACTGAAGCTCGGTAATGGAGGGCTAGGTTATCACAGACGAATGATATATGTAGGTTCTTATGTTTCAGATATTTGTAATGTGATGGATAATTGATAGTGTTAAACTATGTGAAGCCTTCACTGCAAACACAATGTAATCCATGATATAAATTCTCCATGTGAACAACATTTATAGGCCGCCAAGGCCAAAACCTATTCCTCTTCTTTTTTTGGCCAAACTCCTAATAAGAGCAATAGCACCTTGGGCCGAGGGACAAGATTTGGAATTAATATTGATCAAGTGTTGACTTTATAATGGATGCTCGTGATCAACATTTATGGGTTTATTTGTTCTCATCAGTCATTTCTTCCACGTTTTTTTATTACAAATTACTCCTGTTTTTACTATTATGTGAACATTATCGTGTTTTTATGCATATAAAGACATAAGTTGATATAGAATCACTCCAATATTTGTGCAGATTGTGAGAAAACATGCTCTGGTGCATTTACGTCATTGTAGACAACCAAGACTCTCCAAAACATACAATTCAGCAGCTTGTACATCCAAACAGGAATTGAAATTGGCTGTTTTCCTTTGTTTCCAGCTATCCAAACAATGGTATTTAGGAGTCGACCGACTATATTATCTATGAGCCCTGAAAATTGGCTCCTAGCTACTACGTACTACAACGTATTTGTTCAGTTTTTAGCAGGGATTCAATTGCATGGATACGCAAGTCAGTCCAAAATAGCTGCTACTGATGATTGCCGCCAGTTCCTGCGTATTTAGCCAAAATTAAAGCTATAGCCACGGCAATACAGTACAGTACAGCTTCTTCTATAAAACCCACTGCTGGTCTGCATATATGTCACCATATCATAAGCTAGACAGCTACGTATACACCACCCATTCACTATCAACAGCATTCCTCTCAACGTTCCCTGTAAGAAACCAGCAGGACAGGAGGATGAGGACTAGACACCTGCTGCTGGTTGCCACTCCCCTCCTCCTGCTCCTGGCAGTATCCTCAGGTACTTCCAGCCCAGGCCGATCGTTCAGACGTACGCACAGTCTGTGCATTTCAGACTAATCTGTACTTATGCCGATCTGCCGCAGATTTGACGGCCAAGGTTTCAGCTCGGTGCCCGGACCCGGAGTCGGTAACACTGTATCCAGGCAAGCCCTGCAATCGCCAGCAGTGCAAGACGGACTGCGCCAGCAAGTACCACGGCGGCGTCGGCGTCTGCCTCAACCCCAAAGGATGTTACTGCGAGTACTGCCTGGATCGCCCCTCCGCCCACGCGGCCTCGCCACTCCGTCCGCGTCATGATTGAAACTGATGAAGCCGCGCGAGCTAGCAGCGTCGAACATGTATCAATTCAGCTGTTTCTTAGAATAAACAAAAGCAAACAATAAGGAAGAGGTAGATGTCCGTGACGCAGGGCAGCGTATCTTATGCACATGCCTACGGCTGTGCACATATGCACATCTCCCATCCTGTCCCTCCAACCACGATCCAATGGTCACCGCTACTTTAACACTTAACCCCCCGCACTCTGTCATGTGATGTGGATTGTTTCTTGCAAAAACCCCCCGCTCTCCTTCTTCCCCAAACGGCAAACAGACCAGACTTATTGGCTTCTCGTAGAAGGACCACGAAGCCACCATTGGAGTCGACGCCGACATCGTTCCAGTCTGCAGCTGCCCTCGCCGAACGCCGTTCTCGTCGCCGCTAGAGCCTACACCTGTCGCCGCCACCTGCTCATCGCCGGGCCCGAGGACACTGCAACATGGCGCCGCCGCCACCGGCATGCCCTAACCGTGGTGGCTTGATGGAGCTTCTTAACGCCATGGACGCGCGGCGGGTAGACGACCCTACTAGCAGCGTGGACGCCATGGACCCTGCTCCCTTTCAACTCACCGCTCTTGTTGAAGTCGGTGCATCCGTGGAGCCCAACCGTTCTGTCCATGGTATTGTTCAAGCTTCGTGTCATGCTGACTCTTGTGAGGGATTCAGTACACCTAAAAAAGATCCAATTAGTTCAACATCGGTGAGCAATTTTTGTCCCTCATCCAATTTGTTCAACATTCATGAATGTCAGGAGCTCGCACTTTGACTTGAATACTTGATAAATCATTAATATATCTCATTGCAGTCGTCGTGGTTTGTACCTCATTGCAAGGAAGAGAGACTCAAGCCCGTCGTTGGAATGTCATTTGACACTCTTGATGAAGTGGAAGAATTCTACAAAACATATGCACATGAAAGCGGGTTTTCTGTTCGTATAGGAGCTCAAGCTAAGAAAAGTGATGTGGTTGAGAATAAGACTACCTTATTCACATGCCACAAAGCAAGTATTGGTACCTCGCAAGCATATAGACTTTTACAAGTCAGTGATGGATTTGGTGCTGTTATGCTCTGCTAGTTTGATCGCAAGCATATAGTCAAGTTTTGTTGGATGCAAAATTCCAAAAGAAATACATATACATCCGCCAAATGATGTTCGATCGAAGGGAAGGAGTAAAAGAATCAAGAGGGCTAAAGAACTACCGAAGCCTCACAAAGGAAAGAATGCGAAGAATTTGATGAAAGAACCACTTCAATAGTTTAATTTGGTGCTGTTATGCTCTGCTAGTTTGTACTCTGTTCTGGATGTAAGCTGAATCATAGCTTCTAAATTTTAGTTGTACTCTGCTCTGAATTTTAGGTGAAAAATTTACGGTGGCATTTGGTTCACTGTTTCATTTGGTATATGCTGCCAGACTTGATGTGCTGAAATGGGGATGCATCTTTATTTTTTATTCTTTTAGTTTTCCTCAAGTTGGCTTAACGTATGAGCAACAAAGTATAGTGGAATATATCATCTCACTATTAGGGAATGTACAGATATCTACATTGATTCTTGAATGTCTGACCCTTTTGCTGCATGCTAGGCATTCAACGTTCTGCAAAGACATGGTGTTAATGTCCAGATGATCTGACAAGGGGCGTCCAATGTGTGGACTCTCTCACACAAAACATAAAAACAAGTTTTTTATGCGATTTTCAGAGGGTGCAGTATACTGATTCTGTATTCATGCTGAATATTTCCTTGTAGCCAATGACAGTGAGCCAAAATAGCATGTACAAGCCCTCCATTCAGCGTTCTTTGAGAATGTCTTCTTGTCGGAGGTGATGCGCCTGGCTTCCTCTGGACGATGGTGACGGCTGTGGGGATTCGGCGTTCAGCGAGGGTGGTGGCAGAGGCTGACGAGGACGGAGGCGGCGGCTGGGCCGGCGTCCACGCTGCTAGTAGGGTCGTCTACCCGTCGCGCGTCCATGGCGTTAAGAAGCTCCATCAAGCCACCACGGTTAGGGCATGCCGGTGGCGGCGGCGCCATGTTGCAGTGTCCTCGGGCCCGGCGATGAGCAGGTGGCGGCGACAGGTGTAGGCTCTAGCGGCGACGAGAACAGCGTTCGGCGAGGGCAGCTGCAGACTGGAACGATGTCGGTGTCGACTCCAATTAGGGATGAAAACGGGACGGGTACCCGGAACGGGTATCGGATACGGGTACCAAAACGGGACGTAATTTCGGATACGGATACGGGTATTTTGTTTGTCGGGACGGATACGGGTATTACCCGGATATTGAACCTCGGATACGGGTAGGATACGGAATCACTAATACCCGGTCAGTACCCGAAAATCCCGGGTCGGATACGGGTACCCGGAATTCGGGTACCCGTTTTTTCTTTTTCTGCATAATATAGTTATAAAATCATAACTTTTACATATGAAATCGGATGAAGATAAAGTTTATATGAAAATTGTAGAGCTTGAAGAGATCTATGACTTTGTAATACATCATGTTTTTGTTTAAACAATATTTTAATGATTTAATTGTATTTTGATGATTTTCTATGACAAGAAATTAATAATACATAAATAGCCTCAAAAAATTGTGAAATTTTACGGAGATACAACGTATGTCCATATGTAACCATAAAAAATGTTTGGATCATAAGATCTATAAGATGCCCACATTTCTTTCCTTTCACTTTCACTTATTTGTATGAGTTACATGTGAAAATAGTGTAAGTATCCAAGTTTCAATATAATCAGTACTTCACTTTATCATTTTTATACGAGGACTTGAGTTATCTTCATATAAAATGTTTATTAGTTTTTGTAACTTATTTGCAAATTTTTAGAACTAGAATATTTTATGAATTTTAAATATTGCGGTGTTGGTTCTACAATGTTCTTGTGATAAGCAACTTTGAACTGCATGATGTCAATTTTACCGGTTTCCTTTCTTACATCTGATGTATCATATACATGATTATGTATTGCTTAACTTATGGATGGTTGGACAATTAATATCATCGGATGAACTACCCGACAATTATCCGGTACCTACCCGAGTAGTATCCGTTATCCGTTTCTTACCCGTCCGGATTATTACCCGGTCCCGTCCTGTATCCGTCCCGAATCTTAACTACCCGTATCCGGTCCCGTATCCGAGAGAAATACATTAGGGTAGGATACGGGATGACCCTATATCCGGCTGTATCCGTCCCGTTTTCATCCCTAACTCCAATGGTGGCTTTGTGGTCCTTCTACGAGAAGCCAATGAGTCTGGTCTGTTTGCCGTTTGGGGAAGAAGGAGAGCGGGGGGGGGTTTTGCAAGAAACAATCCACATCACATGACAGGCTGCGGGGGGTTAAGTGTTAAAGTAGCGGTGACCATCGGATCGTGGTTGGAGGGCTAGGATGGGAGATGTGCATAAGATACGCTGCCGTGACGCAGAGAGCTAGAAAAAGGTGGCAGGTGGGCTTGTGTTGGGCCTGCCATTGCTCCCTCTTGTCAGTTGTCGCTCGACTACAGGCTGAAACCAACAGGCCCAGACGCCCGTGGCCACCGCGGCCTCCAAGATGCCCCCTGGCCCTGGCCCCTGTAGGAATGCTTTGCTGGTGCTGCTAGTGCAGGAGGCGGCCAGGCCAGGGATGCAAGAGGGCTGCTAGAACTGATCCTGATTACCGACCAGCGTCGAAACCATGCGTCGTCAAACCCCTCGTGCTTCTGAATTCCAGCGAGGCCTTTTCAATGGCAAGACACATGCGAAAACCATGCATGACATATATCCGATCGATCTGCCATTGTCGGAAACACAGGCTTTGCCCACTGATAAAGCATGCATGCCTGGACTCTGAAACCCCTCCGATGTACGTACGGCTGGCTGCCTGCTAGTTGCCGTGCAGTTCCCCGCAACTTGAGACAGACAGCGATCGATCTGCCGTCACGTTCACCGGCCGTGGCAGCTTCTGGTCCTGCGCGCGATGCCGCAATCTGCCATCACCAGCAAGCTAGCGACGTCGCCGTTGCCCGCGCGGTAACAGTAACCTGCGACCTGACTGATTCTTTGTTTCAACGCCACCAGACCGGGCGGCCGCGCAAGAGCCGTGCCTTTCAAGAGCTGTCCCCGGGTGTTCCGACGTGTGACGCCCAGTCGGCCACGCCTGGAACGACGAAACGCGGCTCCCCGGATGCCGGATCGGTGGTGGACTATCAGCCTCGCTGCAAGTACCTCTCCGACGTTTACGCGACGATGCCGCCCGCGCGCGGTTCGTGATCGTGAGCACCCGCGGCGCGGGCGCCACCACACATGCGCGCCCGGCGTCACGTCGCGCGACGGAGACGGATGCCAAGGAGCCCGCGTGAAAGACAACCCCGCAATATTCATGATCGTCAGCCTGATAAAGACTGGAGCGCAGTTCCTATATATATATATATATATATATACATACTAGGTGAGTGCCCGTGCGTTGCAACGGAAACATATAATATCATAATAATTTATATATAAAATGTGTCTTATATTGTTATAGTAAGATGTCCATCCTAACGATACAACGAACCCAACTACAACTATATAATATCATTTTCCTATATCTATTTCTAATTCATCATCATTTTTTCGCAGCTAACAAACAACCGTATGCATGGAATCCAGTCCTTAACAGTGTCTAGGGGACACGCATGGGATACGCCATATGCAGCGTGAGAGAGAAAGAAGCTGCTACCTAGGGGCTACGGAGGGGGCAGCGCTGCAGTGACAAGAGGAGCATTGTCGCCTCTACAACGGCTACAGTGTTAACGGAGGGAGACTCCAGTGGTATGCGCTGCAAATAGCCTAAGTGCTTCCTCACTGTGACTTCTGCAGATGATGGCCACATGTGCTTGGCTGCTTGCAAATAAGCAAATGACACCGTGCTTTCTGCTGGGCTGAACACACCATATTTCTTCATAAGCATGATTAGTTGAATACTGAGTTACTTTTCATGTTGTAATTTCAGTTTCAAGGTTTAGTACTAACCTTTCCGTTTTCATTGCAGACATCTTGATCATTTCTGAGATTAAACTGATGATGCTGATGCTCGTTTAGTTATCTTGGTTTGGAGATATATCAGATATGGGTGATCGGAATCATGGACGCTTTCTCCCTCTACTGCTCTATCTACATCTTTTGCTGCTAATAATTCAGTTTGCTATGATAGATATAGCCTCCAAGAAGCAAGCACTCCTTGCTTTTGCCTCTACAGTCTACCATGGCAACAAGCTGAATTGGAGCCAAAAATATCCCAATGTGATCATGGCATGGTGTGACATGCTCATTGGATCGATCGTGTATATTGGCCCTTAGGGTGCCAAATAGGGCTGGAAAAAGCTGGCTCGGGCTCGTAGCAGCTCGCCTCAACTTGGACCGGCTCAACGTTCAGAACGTGCCCGAGCCAAACCTGTTTTTGTGGCTCGTGAAAAAAGCGAGCTAGCTCGGCTCGGCTCGCTGCAGCTCGCGAGCTGGCTCGTGGCTCGACCCAACAACAATTTGTTACATAAAATCATAGTTAGTATATAATATTAGTACCGAGTTGACAATTATTTTATGTTATTTGAGATTACTATACAAAATTAATCTATTATCTATATTATATTAGTGATATATCTATTTTACTAATTTAAAATATTTTTAAGATTTTATATTATAATTTAGAGAGCAGATCTACATTTATGAGTAGGCTTGTTGGCTCGGCGAGCCAGCTCACGAGCCAGGAACGAGTCGAGCCTCTCTTGCAAGCTCGCCAGATGGGCGAGCCGAGCCGAGCTCGGCTCGTTTCCACCCCTAGTGCCAGGTGCTGGTTTGATTGGTACCATTTTATTGTTAAAGTTGAATGATGATATAAAACTGTAAATATTTCAGGACATGCTGAAAAATCTCACAATTATACCAGTCACTGTCGATTCATTGGCATAATCATGGCTGATACGGATATTGCTTCTCTGTGTGTTGCCACTTAATATCATACGGCTCCATGCGTCCTCATCCTTGATAGTCAATTTAGGTTGACTCAACTAACATACCACCCTTGATAGCCAATCCCTGGAATGTGAGCAGCGATTACAGAAACTTCTGAAATACTGACAGAATCAATGGAAATATTAATACAAAAAATAAAGCAAAACTTATAAGAATATACAGTACCGCGACAGAACATTTAAACTGAGCACACTACTTATTAGTTATCTGTCAGTATCCGAATATTAACGAACTGAACCTACAACTTAGGTACAGTTTGTACTACCATTAGTGTTTCTAGATGATCCATGATGGCAAATTCTCGGCGCTGCAGTAGGAGGAAAGGTACATTCATTGGGTGGTTGGTGTAGTCATCTTAAGACTCAACCTGCAGGTGTTAATGTTTTCAAAACTTGCAATATCCAGACAAAATACCCAGTCAACCTGTCATTACTGGGATAGGTAAATGTGGTCTTCACTGGAGAGACATCGCGGATTGTCCAGTTTTTCAGGACAGGTGGGGCTGGTGTTACTGAGTATGAATGCAGACAATCATTGATTCAAATATATCACGATTTATTTTCTGGGGTAAATCACTTGAAGTGTTAAGCTACATAGTATAAACATGATTGGAGATATTTGACAGAACAATGAATCAAGCTTTCTCCATTGAGCCTCAGGAAACTACTTCGAACTTTGACGCCATTCAGATATATCTACTTCATTGGATTTTGCAGCCCCCTGAATCTGGCCCTCGCCGGACATTTCCATAGGCAGAAAGTTCAACAAGATCCATGTCCCGTCCTGCCAATATCAGATAGGGTTATTCAGTAAGCTGAGGACCTAAATCGCTGATGCTCCTCTAAAATAAAGACCGTTTTACAACAGATATTATTTACCTGAAACCCTACAGTATGCACTCTTCTGTATGAGCTCAGATTTGGATATCTCAGTCTTGTTGCCTTTAGATCGATCCACCGTAGCCTGCAAGCATAAATCTCTACACCAGTCATCTGCTGTGGTTTTCTGACTTCTAAAAATAAACAGATCCATCACTTGCTCTCACCGACCGGAGATGGGCTGGGCTAGGCCGGCGAGGACGCGGGAGAAGCCGACGCGGAAGTGGGCGACGACGTCGTGGGAGTAGGGGCTGCAGTCGCGGCAGACGACCTCCATGGCCTCCACGAAGAGGCTGAGGCTGCGCACCGGCGGCACGTACAGCGTCAGCGGGGCCGCCGAGAAGGCCGCCGCCATCAGCAGCTGCAGCATCTTGGACGAACGCACGCCTCCTGGTTCTTCCTCCCCCTTCCCCTTCGCCCCCGCGACGAGAGCCAACCCAATCAGATCTAGGCGGCTCGGTCTTGGGCGTATGGCGTGGGAGACGGGAGTGTTATGAGGCGGCGGTGAGATGGAAGGGACAGACACCGTGATTGCGGGGGACGCCGAGATTGTCGCGGGGGAGGGCGAGCTTGCCGCGGTGGACACCGAGATTGCCGCTGGGGAGAGCGAGCGCCGAGATTGCCGCGGGGAGGGCGAGGCGGGCGGGATGCGGGGTGCGCCAGCGGCAAGCGGCAGAACATGCACCTGTGCACGCCTACAATAGGCACTTCAATAGTAGTAGAGATATATATTTTTACTTTGCCCCCTTCTTCCTTGTATAGATATCCAAAACCTGCCGTCCGCAGCGTAAACGTGTCGACCCAGATATGGAGGCCTGTCGATCGAGCCAGATATGCTCTAAACTGTGCAGGACCAGGGATCACCTCTAGCTAGTTGATGCTCTCATATCTCATTTAAATTATATTTAAAATTCTAACCATTATCTTATAATAAAACAATATGTGTTCATTTAAATTATATTTAAAATTCTAACCATGCTTATAAAAAATCAATATGTATGGAACTGTTCAGATTATTAAAAAAATTTGAAGTTTTAAGCACTATCTTGTTCAAATAAATCATCAAGATACACTACCGGAATCCGAGGCTTTGCGAGTGTCGGCCTCTTTGCCGAGTGCCTTTTGTCGGGCACTCGGCAAAGAAGGCTTTGCCGAGGGCCGCACTCGGTAAAGTTAGGCGCTCGGCAAAGAGCCCCTTTACCGAGTGCTGAACACTCGGCACAGGGGGCTCTCGGCAAAGTCAAGTTTGCCGAGTGTCAAACACTCGGCAAATGGGGCTCTCGGCAAAGGGCCGTCAGCGGCCGTCCCAAAGCTGACGGCCGTTAATCTTTGCCGAGAGCCAACAGCTGGCACTCGACAAAGAGTCTTCTTTGCCGAGTGCCACATACTTGGCGCTCGGCAAAGGACGCTTTGCTGAGTGTCTTCTCTAGACACTCGGCAAAGTATATTTTTATTTTTTTTATTTTGTCTCCCAAAATTTTTGTGGTATGTTCCTACAATATGTAGACCTACATGTATCATTTGTGGACAATTTTAACAGAGTTTTCAATCGTTAGTAGATTTAGTTCGTTTATTTGAATTTCTTCGGAAAATTTAGATTTGAACTACAGGTCACTCAAAATTTGGAAAACCGTGCATGCAAAAATGATATTCATGTTACTTAGCATAAGTTACGACCGATTCCAGGAGCGGACCGGAAACTTCGAGCAACATGCTCACTAAACATGGTCGTGAACTTGCCATCCACATGTTTAAAAATTGTATAAAACACAAACAAAGTCAGAAAATCATGAAACTTGGCCATGTGTCATGATATCATATGTACAGGCTGCGATAAAAAATTGAAAAAATTTCGAGAAAACTATGACGTGCTATGTGTACAAACCTAAGAGATCCACATTGAAACTCTATGATTTCATGTGTAGTTCTCTTAGGTTTCTACACATAGTGTCTCATAACTTTGTCCAAACATTCTCAATTTTTTATCACAACCTGTACATATGATATCATGACACGTGGCCAAGTTTCATGATTTTCTGACTTTGTTTGTGTTTTATACAATTTTTAAACATGTGGATGACAAGTTCATGACCATGTTTAGTGAGCATGTTGCTCGAAGTTTCCGGTCCGCTCATGGAATCGGTCGTAACTTGTGCTAAATAGGACATATATCATTTTTGCATGCACGATTTCCCAAGTTTCGAGTGACCTGCAGTTCAAATATGAATTTTCCGAAGAAATTCAAATAAACGAACTAAATCTAATAGTTATAAAAACACTTTTATAATTGTACCAAAATGGTACTTGTAGGTCTACATAGTGTAGGAACACACAACAAAAAGTTTGGTTGCCAAAAATAAAAAAAATAAAATATACTTTACCGAGTGTTGTCCAGTTAGCACTCGACAAAGACGGCGTTGCCGAGTGCCTGTCCTTGAGCACTCGGCAAAGTTTGTACAACACATCTTTGCCGAGTGCTCTACAGCTAGCACTCGGCAAAGGCGTCTTTGCCGAGTGCCCGCGATCCGGCACTCGGCAAAGGCGTCTTTGCCGAGTGCCCGCGATCCGGCACTCGGCAAAGTTTATTTTCAAATTTTTAAAAAATCTTTGCCGAGTGCCGGATCGCGGGCACTCGGCAAAGAATGTAATTTAACCGCCCGACGGCTTTCTTCTCTCTTTCTCTCCTTTCACTTCCTCTCTTCTACCCGCCCGCCACGCCGCCGCTCTCACCGCCGCCCGCGATCGCCGCCAGCTCCAGCCTCCCGGCTCGCCGCCGGCGCCGCACAGCCTCCCCACGCGCACCGCCGCCGCGCCCCGCCGATACGGCGCACCCACCGCCGCGCCCCGCCGTCGCGGCCACCGCGGCCGCGCCCACCGCCGAGCACCGCCGCCGCGCCCACCGCCGGCCGCGTCCACCGCCGTCGCGCCACCGCCGTCGCGCCACCGCCATCGCCGACCCAACACCGTCCCGTCTTCTACCCCGGCCCCTCTCCGACGAATTTAGTGAGTATAATAAGTTTAATTAGTTTAATATGTATTTATTGAGTTTATAGTATATGTGTTTAGTGGATTTAGTGATTTTCGTGAATTTAATTAGTTTTGTATGTGTGTTTAGTGAGTCTATACTATATGTTTGTAGTGAATATAGTGACTTTAGTGAGTTTAATTAGTTTAGTAAGTGTGTTTACAGAGTTTATACTATTCGTGTTAATTTGGCATAATGTGATGGTGGATATGGATGCCGTTTAGTATGTGTGTATACAGAGTTTATACTATTTGTGTTCATCATGTCGTTTGTATATGTGCGTGTCAGCCATCGTGCTGTTAGATCTATTTGCAGGTTTTGGAAACCTCCCCGTACAGGGGAAGTGCTGCCGATTTTTTTTGACATGCTTGTTTATTTTTTACAGAGAAGACACTTGTCTTCCTAGCCACTGCGGGTCTGCCTGCACCGCGTCGCGTCGCCACTGCACCGACCCGCCACAGCCCCACTAGCCTGACTCCACCGCCACCCTAGGTATAACCTCTATTTCCGCATCATGGTCGTAGATCACGTAACCCAGTTAGGCGTCTCCCGTTTGAAAGTGATACGGTGTAGATATGCAGATCTTTGCATATCTACAAATGTATCAGTTTCGAATTGTCCACTTTTTTGGACAGCCCGCGGTTGCGTAGATGGTGTTAGTTTCATGCTCTACTCCGGTCCAAGATAGAGTTTCGGCGTCACCTCCCTGTTGTTCTCTGGACAGTACACTCTCCCTGCCAGGACGTGTATCCGGAGAACAGCGGGGAGGTGCTACCGAAATTCTATCTCGGATCGGAGTAGAGCATGGAAACTAACTCCATCTACGCAACCGCGGGTGGGATTAGGACCTATCATCACCTATTAGAAGGTAGGAACGTAGTGTACATGCATTATGAAGCGTCCCCAATCCTCTGGGACTCAAATGTGATACAATTACTAGTCCCAGGAGGCTAGCAAACACATTTATACATCAGATGATACCAAATCTACTTAAACGAGACAAACCTATAAAGGTGGCGGTCAACTTTAAGAGTTGGTCCACAACTCGAGACATATCATCAGAGTGGGGCTGAAGCAGCCCGATATACGCAGCGAAGGAAGTCAGCGGTCCAACAGCCACAGGCAAGGTTGGGAACAGTCGTAACTCTTACCCGATCTCCTTTTTCTGAAAAACAACAAATAAGCAAGGGTGAGTACAAACGTACTCAGCAGCCCACCTTCACCCGCGGAATGGGGAAATCAGATATAATGCATGGAATATGTAGAGCTCAGGATATTTGCAGAAATAGCAATATTTTATGCAGGGTTGTTTTGAAAAACATTTTGTATTTTGCAAAGTACATCCTCTCTAAAAGGAGCAGGAAGTTTTTCAATATTAGAACAAAATCCCCTGGACTAAACCATCCAGGTATCTCAGCAGTTTCCCACTGGTCTTCCTTTTCAAAAATAACTACTGGACTTCCCGTCCACCATAGCTCACGGCTCAACCGCCGGTCCTTATAAAAACCACTTTTCTCAAACGCACCTTTTTTGAAACAAAACACTAATGGCCATACCACACCAGACTCGTCCATTCCTGTGGACACAGACTATTCGAATAGGTTTTCAAACTCTGCGCAGAGGTGTACACTTTACCCACTAGCCCGGCTCTGCGATCTCATGATCAATGAGATCCGTATCCGAATCTCTTTATTTCCCCGCACGTCCTAACCTTAACGGTTATACCGGAAGGAGTCAGGCCACCGCCATGTCCAAACCGGACAAAACTTTCCCCCTCCTTATCCTCTCGGTGCTCCTCAGCCTTCATAACCCTGGGGTTGGACCGTACGAGTTCAGATTGAGTGACTGCCCACATAGTCTCGAGTGGTTGTACTTGTCATGAGTACAGGTAGTGAAAGATGACAAACCGGTCCTTATACGAGGGGACAATCCTTCTGCTCATGCCTAAACCAGCTGAGCCATCACCTTAGGCCCTCCCCTAAACCAGGGAGTCCCTGATCATCCCTACTCAAAGGTGATAAGGGTGAAAACCCTTCATCATACACATTTTGAAAAGCATTTTCTTTTGAAAACTCACACCTTTCCTCAAATCATTTGTAACAAATATATCAGGGATTGATTGCGGCAAGCGGCTGGGTGGCCATAATAACTTGTCTTAAAATCATATCATGCATAAAATAACAGGCTGAGGGTTGTGGTTGTAAAACATAGGTAATTTATGCATCAAAGGGATCCAGTGAGCTTGCCGTGCTTATCCGGCGAAGGGGGAAGGGGAGTTCGCGGAACTGGCTTCTAGCTCCACTTCCTGGCGTAGACTTGCAGATCTGGCCTCCACGAGACGGCACGAACGCTCCGATAACTATGCAACATGAACAAGCAAACATACAAACAAGCAAGTATACCAACAAATATTTAGTATAGTGGTCAGAATAGCGATATATGGATGGGTAGAGTCTTGAGTAGAATTTGTGTCATGTGGTGTTGAGATACTACTAGTGGTGGAGCGGAGGTGCTTACCAGGAGGGTGGACTGGAGGCGAAGCGACACTACGCGTGTAGCCGGCAGAGCAGAGTAATTGAGTGGGTGGGGTGTTTGCCTTGGCTGAGGGTGTTGAGTGTGTGGAGTGGGAGAGGGTAGTTGGGGGTATTTATAGCTGGGTGTATGTGGTGTAGCATAGTGAAGTTCACTGTTGGTGAGAATAGTGACGAATGAATCGTCTGACTTGGTATGAACAGGAGAGTTATAGGCAGAATATGGGACAAGAGTATTTTGGGAGTTTTCTGGAACATGAACCATGCTTAAGGGATGACATGGTTTGATAGGGAATGGTTCGATAAGAATTTAGAAACAAGAATTATTGGAATCTGAGTTTGGAAGCCTGGTTCAAAGGAATCTCAAAGTTAAGCATGCTCAACTTGGAGAAACCTGGGATGGGTGACCAGATGGGAAGTTCCCACTGGAAGGAAAATCACAGTCACTGGAGTTCGTATGACTGGAACATGGGTCTGGCTGGTCTTAGGTGGACTGGACAACATGACGGATGAGTAGTCGAAATTTGGGATGACTAGATGACCGATGAATAGTAACGATGATTAGTAACGATGAATAGTGGCGATGGAAAAGTAATTATAGATATCATCGATGAATAGTAACAATGATGAATAGTAATGATAAATAGTAACGATGATGAATAGTGTATGTGAATAGTAATGGTGAATAGTAATGGTGAATAGTAATGGTGAATAGTTCGTATGAACGAGCGATGAACGATGAATAGGAACTATGAACGAACGGACGAACGATCGAATGATCGGACGAACGAATGATCGGAATTTCGGCAGCATAACGGCAGGAAGAAGATTACTTGGACGAACGAACGAACGGACGAACGATCGAATGATCGGACGAACGAACGATCGGAATTTTGGCAGCATAACGGCAGGACAAAGATTATCTGGAAGAACGATGAATAGGGACTATGAACGAACGATGAACGATGAATAGGGACTATGAACGATCGAATGATCGAACGAACGAACGATCGGAATTTCAGCAGCATAACGGCAGGACAAAGATTGTCTGGAAGAACGATGAATAGGGACTATGAACGAACGATGAACGATGAATAGGGACTATGAACGAACGATGAACGATCGAATGATCGAACAAACGAACGATCGGAATTTCGGCAGCATAACGGCAGGAAAAAGATTATTTGGACGAACGAACGGACGAACGATCGAACGATCGGACGAACGAATCATGAACGATCGGACGAACGATCGAACGATCGGACGAACGAACGAACCAACTAAGAACAGGGGGATGAACGATCGAACGATCCTTGTGCTAGTGTGTGCTTGTGTGGAACATGGAGTGGGTGTGTGGGGGGGAGAGAGTTGCCATGAAATGGCTTGGGGTGGGATGAGAGGAGGCCCTTGCCCCTCTATTTATAGCCATGGTGGGGGGATTAGGGGGAGGGATGAGAGGATTAGTGGGAGGATGAGAGGATTAGTGGGAGATTAGCATGTATTTGTCTTGTATAAGTGTAATTAGCTTGTAGAGCTCATCGTATGACACTGGAGGCATATGTATACGTATGGGCATGAGGAAAGTTATGAAGAAAATATTTGTAGGGTCTTGAAAAATGATTCTGAAGGTATTTCTCAAGAGGAAAATATCCGAAGATACATCGGTGGAATATTTGGGCAGTATTTCTGGAAAGAAATCAACGGGGGGTTACTGGGGAAATATCTGAGCAGTATTTCTGGAAAGAATTTGAGGGGGATCACTCGGAAAATATTTGTAGGATATTTTGAGGAGGATTTTGGAGATAATATAGACCACTATATTTTATTTGTTGATATCATCTCGCAAACAAACATTTTGAAATGAAACTTGAAATTCATTTTGAATTTAGAGGGAGTTTGAGAAAATTTCAGGATTTGAATTTTTGGGATGCTACAAATCTACCCCACTTAAAAGGAATCTCGTCCTCGAGATTCGGCTTAGAAGGGTTATGGGTATAGCTTTACTTCAGCTACATATCTTCACTTTGCAGACTCTTCGAGGAGATGAAACTTCAACAAAATCCGGCCTTTGAGGGGCATCTAGTTGCCGATTGCAAACGCTGATTCTGGCTACTCAAGATCATCTTCAGGTTTCTAGCTTTCGCTTGGCAGCTAGCTTACTGAAGAAGCAAGATGCCAACACGCAAACCTTCCTCTTACGAACTTCCACAGGGATTTCTTCTTTGATTGGTCTTCTAGTGCTTCATCAACGGAACTTGGGTGACCACTTCTCATCCAGAAACTTATATGCTTTGATGATCTGGTCCTCCACAAGCTTGCTACAGGCCTTCTTCTTTTTCTCCATAGGAACCTTACTGGAACACTACCCCACTTAAAAAGAATGAGGGTAGAATCCTTGAATCTTGGGGATTTGAAGTCCTTGAAATACCTCATAACAAGGGTGTTACGGGTCCTTCTGCTACTGTTGCTGCTTGAGCAGGCTGCGGAGAAATGACTGACACAGGGTTGATTCTGGGACAACCTTCTTCTCATCTTTTCTTCACTATCTTCTTTTCTCTTCTCACTTCTCACTGCCTCTTTCTTTCTCTTTGCTCTTCCCACTCGAGGATTCTATCAAAGAGTATTACTATCATACACTGGAGGAAACCAAAGACTATGAACCATGTGCAACAGTCTTCAACCCAAGAATTACCTAGCATTGTGATCTTAGGGGCGAGGGAGTGGAAAAATGGGGTTGCTTGCGATTTGGCAGAGGGGATTTTATTGGGGCTGTTTTGCTTTGAGCGAGGTGGGGATTGAGGGAACTGGTGGGGGGGTTTATAGGCGAGTGGGGGTGCTCGGGTGAGGAGTGGTGGTGATGGAGCAGGTGACACGAGGCAGCAGGTGCGACAAGGGAAGGGGGGGCCTGGTGTTGCCGGCGATGAGGGTGGCGGTGGGTGCGCTACAAAGGTGGCGTGGGCTGCGGTAGTGCGCTGCAAAGGGGGCGTGGGGTGGTGGTAGTGCGCTGCAAAGGGGGCGTGGGGTGGTGGTAGTGCGCATGGAGGCGGGCACGCATGCGGGGAGCACGGGTGAGTGGTGGGGTCAATGACCCTGATATTTGTGGTCTCTGGTTCCAAGAATCTTTGCCTCTCTGTATGGTAATAACTCCTTCTGTCCTCTTTTCCTATTTACTTTGACTCAGGGGCAGTGCTTTGATTCTCATGGTCGGTCCTTTGACTGAGCGGGTGGATAGGTTTCTTCTGTAGCTTATTCCAGGCTTCAAGGGTAAGCTTCCTGGTATCTTTTTGGGTAAGGTGCTCTTCTCTTGAGATGGGTTAAGATGAGAAGGGAAGCATAAGGTGAGGATTAGCTCTAGTTTGTGATCTATATTTTTAGAGAAAACCTTTAAAAAGAAAGAAAACACACAAGCTCAGCAATGATAAGCACAAACAAATCAAATGTTTTGAATAAGGGAAGAATAGAGTTTTTCCAAAGCACGGACTACTCAGATTCGGGGGCTAAGCATAACTACTATTGCTTGGCTCCTGAACTGAGAACTATGCTAAAGAGGACTTATGAGCACTAACATTAAAGCATCACATATGCACTCAAAAGGGAAGAAAACATCAAGCGAAATTCATTTTGAAATGCCATAGGGGGCCACACAATTAGAGTTTTTCAAAACACGGGACTGCATGATTACCTCTCATACATGCAGGGCTCTAGCCAAAGTGAAGAAAAACTTCACTACCTAATGCATGCAGAGGACTGGGCATACTAACTTCAGACCAGGCAACTTCTCTTCTAGCGAGGCTTGCACACAACTTCAATCTGAGACATCTCCTGGATGGGTCAAGAGGGAGCTGATGTTGATGACTTCTTCTGCGGTGATTGAGATGGCAGCACGGGGTTGAACTCTTCTTCAAGCTGGACTGGCTCTTGTAACTCCTCAGAGGGCGGCGGTGCTGGTGGGGTGCTTGCAGCTTCTTCTTTGATCTCAAGGGAGGGTGCTGGAATCTTCTTCATGGTGAGGGGCTCAAACAACTCTGGCGGGGGATCTTGGGAGGACTCGGGGTGCTCTTGCTTATCCATAGCCTGAGGGAAGACTGGAATTCCTTCCAAGACTATGGCTCCTTCCGGGAGTTCCCAAGTCTTCTTCTCTCCTCTGATAGAGACCGGGTGACCTTCAAGAATTTGGGGATCTTCAGCTTTCATGGGTTGAACTGGGTTGGATGGAGCGGGCTCTTGGATCCGCAGGGCTCTACGTTGGTTATGGGTTACCAAGTAGGCATCCATCAACTTCTGGACGTGCTCATCCTTGGCTTGCTTCAGGGCTTCAACAGCAATGGCTTCACGACTTTCCAAGGCAGCTACACGGGCTTGAGCTGAGGTGAGATCCACATGGAGCTGACGGTTGCGCTTCTCTGCATCTTCTGCTCGGGCAATCATCTGACGGTGGTGCCGAGCCAAGAAATCATACTGTGCATACAGGGTGAGCAGGTATGCAGTGAGGTACACGACTGTGGGGTCATCCTCAAGCAGCTGCTTCCCTTCCAATGCACGCATTCTGGCCATCCAAACTGGACGGTCTCTCTGAAAGGGCGGAAAGAATCTGAGTGGTGTGTCGGCCACTTCTTCATAAATTTGACACAGGACCCTCAATGCCTTGCGAGCGACGACTTGGCAGGTGTCTTGGAATCTGTGCCCAGCAGCAGTGACACTCCATTCCACATGGTGCGGACTGGATCCAATGTATATAGTCACGACACACTTCTCTGTGCCATGCTCGACGAATTCACGACCATCATACTCTGGCTGGCTCCTGATTCCGAGGCGAACTGTGCATGCTCTCAGCAACTTGGGGAAACCATCTTCATTCTTGCAAAAGTTGGTTTGGCAGCAGACCTCCAACTGACTTCTGAGAGAAGGAAAGAGGGAAAGCATTTTTGAAATGAAGGGATGAGAGCAAGAATTTTTTTAAGAAAATAGTTTGGACTCAAAAACTTTTGGATCAGGCTAAGGGTTACGTCCTGCGGCCAACCTAACAGCTCTGATACCACCTGAAGCGTCCCCAATCCTCTGGGACTCAAATGTGATACAATTACTAGTCCCAGGAGGCTAGCAAACACATTTATACATCAGATGATACCAAATCTGCTTAAACGAGACAAACCTATAAAGGTGGCGGTCAACTTTAAGAGTTGGTCCACAACTCGAGACATATCATCAGAGTGGGGCTGAAGCAGCCCGATATACGCAGCGAAGCAAGTCAGCGGTCCAACAGCCACAGGCAAGGTTGGGAACAGTCGTAACTCTTACCCGATCTCCTTTTTCTGAAAAACAACAAATAAGCAAGGGTGAGTACAAACGTACTCAGCAGCCCACCTTCACCCGCGGAATGGGGAAATCAGATATAATGCATGGAATATGTAGAGCTCAGGATATTTGCAGAAACAGCAATATTTTATGCAGGGTTGTTTTGAAAAACATTTTGTATTTTTGCAAAGTACATCCTCTCTAAAAGGAGCAGGAAGTTTTTCAATATTAGAACAAAATCCCCTGGACTAAACCATCCAGGTATCTCAGCAGTTTCCCACTGGTTTTCCTTTTCAAAAACAGCTACTGGACTTCCCGTCCACCATAGCTCACGGCTCAACTGCCGGTCCTTATAAAAACCACTTTTCTCAAACGCACCTTTTTTGAAACAAAACACTAATGGCCATACCACACCAGACTCGTCCATTCCTGTGGACACAGACTATTCGAATAGGTTTTCAAACTCTGCGCAGAGGTGTACACTTTACCCACTAGCCCGGCTCTGCGATCTCATGATCAATGAGATCCGAATCCGAATCTCTTTCTTTCCCCGCACGTCCTAACCTTAACTGTTATACCGGAAGGAGTCAGGCCACCGCCATGTCCAAACCGGACAAAACTTTCCCCCTCCTTATCCTCCCGGTGCTCCCCAGCCTTCATAACCCTAGGGTTGGACCGTACGAGTTCAGATTGAGTGACTGCCCACATAGTCTCGAGTGGTTGTACTTGTCATGAGTACAGGTAGTGAAAGATGACAAACCGGTCCTTATACGAGGGGACAATCCTTCTGCTCACGCCTAAACCAGCTGAGCCATCACCTTAGGCCCTCCCCTAAACCAGGGAGTCCCTGATCATCCCTACTCAAAGGTGATAAGGGTGAAAACCCTTCATCATACACATTTTGAAAAGCATTTTCTTTTGAAAACTCACACCTTTCCTCAAATCATTTGTAACAAATATATCAGGGATTGATTGCGGCAAGCGGCTGGGTGGCCATAATAACTTGTCTTAAAATCATATCATGCATAAAATAACAGGCTGAGGGTTGTGGTTGTAAAACATAGGTAATTTATGCATCAAAGGGATCCAGTGAGCTTGTCGTGCTTATCCGGTGAAGGGGGAAGGGGAGTTCGCGGAACTGGCTTCTAGCTCCACTGCCGGGCGTAGACTTGCAGATCTGGCCTCCACGAGACGGCACGAATGCTCCGATAACTATGCAACATGAACAAGCAAACATACAAACAAGCAAGTATACCAACAAATATTTAGTATAGTGGTCAGAATAGCGATATATGGATGGGTAGATGTAGCATCCCAAAAATTCAAATCCTGAAATTTTCTCAAACTCCCTCTAAATTCAAAATGAATTTCAAATTTCATTTCAAAATGTTTGTTTGCGAGTTGATATCAACAAATAAAATATAGTGGTCTATATTATCTCCAAAATCCTCCTCGAATATCCTACAAGTATTTCCCCAGTGATCCCCCTCAAATTCGTTCCAGAAATACTGCCCAGATATTTCCCCAGTAATCCCCTTCAAGTTCTTTCCAGAAATACTGCTCAACTATTCCACCGATATATCTTCGGATATTTTCCTCTTGAGAAATACCTTCAGAATCAATTTTCAAGACCCTACAAATATTTTCTTCATAACTTTCCTCATGCCCATACGTATACGTATGCCTCCAGTGTCATACGGTGAGCTCTACAAGCTTATCTCACTTATACAAGACAAATACATGCTAATCTCCCACTAATCCTCTCATCCTCCCACTAATCCTCTCATCCCTCCCCCTAATCCCCCCACCATGGCTATAAATAGAGGGGCAAGAGCCTCCTCTCATCCCACCCCAAGCCATTTCATGGCAACTCTCTTCCCCCCCCCACACACACACCCACTCCATGTTCCACACAAGCACACACTAGCACAAGGATCGTTCGATCGTTCTTCGATCGTTCGTCCCCCTGTTCTTAGTTTGTTCGTTCGTTTGTCCGATCGTTCGATCGTTTGTCCGATCGTTCATGGTTCGTTCGTCCGTTCGTCCGATCGTTCGATCGTTCGTCCGTTCGTTCGTCCAAATAATCTTTTTTCTGCCGTTATGCTGCCGAAATTCCGATCGTTCGTTTGTTCGATCATTCGATCGTTCATCGTTCGTTCATAGTCCCTATTCATCGTTCATCGTTCGTTCATATTCCCTATTCATCGTTCTTCCAGATAATCTTTGCCCTGCCGTTATGCTGCCGAAATTCCGATCGTTCGTTCGTTCGATCATTCGATCGTTCATCGTTCGTTCATAGTTCCCTATTCATCGTTCATCGTTCGTTCATAGTCCCTATTCATCGTTCTTCCAGATAATCTTTGTCCTGCCGTTATGCTGCCGAAACTCCGATCGTTCGTTCGTACGATCATTCGATCGTTCGTCCGTTCGTTCGTCCAAATAATCTTTTCCTGCCGTTATGCTGCCGAAATTCCAATCGTTCGTTCGTCCGATCATTCGATCGTTCGTTCATAGTTCCTATTCATCGTTCATCGTTCGTTCATACGAACTATTCACTAACACTATTCACCATTACTATTCACCATTACTATTCATCGTTACTATTCACATACACTATTCATCATCGTTACTATTTATCGTTACTATTCATCATCGTTACTATTCATCGATGATATCTATAATTACTTTTCCATCGCCACTATTCATCGTTACTAATCATCGTTACTATTCATCGGTCATCTAGTCATCCCAAATTTCAACTACTCATCCATCATGCTGTCCAGTCCACCTAAGACCAGCCAGACCCATATTCCAGTCATACGAACTCCGGTGACTGTGATTTTCCTTCCAGTGGGAACTTCCCATCTGGTCACCCATCCCAGGTTTCTCCAAGTTGAGCACGCTTAACTTTGAGATTCCTTCGAACCAGGCTCCCAAACTCAAATTCCAATAATTCTCGTTTCTAAATTCTTATCAAACTATTCCCTATCCAACCATGTCATCCCTTAAGCATGGCCCATATTCCAGAAAACTCACAAAATACTCTTGTCCCATATTCTGCCTATAACTCTCCTGTTCATACTAAGTCAGACGATTCATTCGTCACTATTCTCACCAACAGTGAACTTCACTGTGCTACACCACATACACCCAGCTATAAATACACCCAGCTACCCTCTCCCTCTCCACACACACTCAACACCCTCAGCCAAGGCAAACACCCCACCCACTCAGTTACTCTGCTCTGCCGGCTACACACATAGTGTCGCTTCGCCTCCAGTCCACCCTCCTGGTAAGCACCTCCGCTCCACCACTAGTAGTATCTCAACACCACATGACATAGATTCTACTCAAGACTCTACCCATCCATATATCGCTTTTCTGACCACTATACTAAATATTTGTTGGTATACTTGCTGGTTTGTATGTTTGCTTGTTCATGTTGCATAGTTATCGGAGCGTTCGTGTCGTCTCGTGGAGGCCAGATCTGCAAGTCTACGCTAGGCGGTGGAGCCAGAAGCCAGTTCCGCGAGCTCCCCTTCCCCCTTCGCCGAATAAGCACGACAAGCTCACTGGATCCCTTTGATGCATAAATTACCTATGTTTTTCAACCACAACCCTCAGCCTGTTATTTTATGCATGATATGATTTTGAGACAAGTTATTATGGCCACCCAGCAGCTTGCCGCAATCAATCCCTGATATATATGTTCCAAATGATTTGAGAAAAGGTGTGAGTTTTCAAAAGAAAATGCTTTTCAAAATGTGTATGATGAAGGGTTTTCACCCTTATCACCTTGTGAGTGGGATAATTAGGGACTCCCTGGTTTAGGGGAGGGTCTAAGGTGATGACTCAGCTGGTTTAGGCGTGAGCAGAAGGATTGTCCCATCATATAAGGACCGGTTTGTCATCTTCACTACCTGTACTCTTTAATAGTGCAACCACTCGAGACTGTGTGGGCAGTCACTCAATCTGAACTCGTGCGGTCCGACCCCAGGGTTATGAAGGCTGGGGAGCACCGGGAGGATAAGGAGGGGGAAAGTTTTGTCCGGTTTGGACATGGTGGTGGCCTGACTCCTTCCGGATAACCGTTAAGGTTAGGACGTGCGGGGAAAGAAAGAGATTCGGATTCGGGTCTCACTAGCTATGAGATCGCAGAGCCGGACTAGTGGGTAAAGTGTACACCTCTGCGCAGAGTTCAAACCTATTCGAATAGTCTGTGTCCACAGGAATGGACGAGTCTGGTATGGTATGGCAATTAATGTTTTGTTTTCAAAAAAGGGTGCGTTTGAGAAAAATGGTTTTTAAGGTCCGGCGGTTGAGCCGTGAGCTATGGTGGACGGGAAGTCCAGTAGCTGTTTTTGAAAATGAAAACCAGTGGGAAACTGCTGAGATACTTGGATGGTTTAGTCCAGGGGATTTTGTTATAATACTGAAAAACTTCCTGCTCCTTTTGGAGAGGATGCGCTTTGCAAAAGTATAAAATGTTTTTCAAAACAACCCTGCATAAAATATTGTTGTTTCTGCAAAATATTCTGAGCTCCACATATTCCATGCATTATATCTTATTTCCCCATTCCGCGGGTGAAGGTGGGCTGCTGAGTACGTTTGTACTCACCCTTGCTTATTTGTTGTTTTTCAGAAAAAGGAGACCGGGTAAGAGTTACGATTGTTCCCAACCTTGCCTGTGGCTGTTGGACCGCTGATTTGCCTCGCTGCGTATATCGGGCTGCTTCAGCCCCACTCTGATGATATGTCTCGAGTTGTGGACCAACTCTTAAAGTTGTTCGCCACCTTTATAGGTTTGTCTCGTTTAAGTAGATCTGAAATCATCTGATGTATAAATGTGTTTACTAGCCTCCTGGGACTAGTAATTGTATCACATTTGAGTCCCAGAGGATTGGGGACGCTTCAGGTGGTATCAGAGCTGTTAGGTTGGCCGCAGGACGTAACCCTTAGCCTGATCAAAAGTTTTTGAGTCCAAACTATTTTCTTAAAAAAAATCTTGCTCTCATCCCTTAATTTCAAAAATGCTTTGCCCCTTTCCTTCTCTCAGAAGTCAGATGGAGGTTCGCTGCCAAACCAGCTTTTGCCAGAATGAAGATGGTTTCCCCAAGTTGCTGAAAGCATGCACAGTTCGCCTCAGAATCAGGAGCCAGCCAGAGTATGATGGTCGTGAATTCGTCGAGCATGGCACAGAGAAGTGTGTCGTGACTATATACATTAGATCCAGTCCGCACCATGTGGAATGGAGTGTCACTGCTGGTGGGCACAGATTCAAAGACACCTGCCAAGTCGTCGCCCGCAAGGCATTGAGGGCCCTGTGTCAGATCTATGAAGAAGAAGTGGCCGACACACCGCTCAGATTCTTTCCGCCCTTTCAGAGAGACCGTCCCGTTTGGATGGCCAGGATGCGTGCATTGGAAGAGCAGCAGCTGCTTGAGGACGACCCCACAGTCGTGTACCCCACTGCATACCTGCTCACCCTGGATGCCCAGTATGATTTCTTGGCCCGGCACCACCGTCAGATGATTGCCCGAGCAGAAGATGCAGAGAAGCTCAACCGTAAGCTCCATGTGGATCTCACCACAGCTCAAGTCCGTGTAGCTGCCTTAGAAAGTCGTGAAGTCATTGTTGTTGAAGCCCTGAAGCAAGCCAAGGATGAGCATGTCCAGAAGCTGATGGAGGCCTACTTGGTAACCCATAACCAACGTAGAGCCCTGCGGATCCAAGAGCCCGCTCCATCCAACCCAGTTCAACCCAGAAGAGCTGAAGATCCCCAGATTCTTGAAGGTCACCCGGTCTCTATCAGAGGAGAGAAGAAGGCTTGGGAACTCCCGGAAGGAACCATAGTCTTGGAAGGAATTTCAGTCTCCCCTAAGGCTATGGATAAACAAGAGCACCCTGAATCCTCCCAAGATCCCCCGCTAGAGTTGTTTGAGCCCCTCACCATGAAGAAGATTCCAGCACCGTCCCTTGAGGTCAAGGAAGAAGCTGCAAGCACCCCGCCAGCACCGCCGCCCTCAGAGGAGCTACAAGAGCCAGTCCAGCTTGAAGAAGAGTTCGACCACGTCTTGCCATCTCAGTCGCCGCCAGAAGAAGTCATCAACATCAGCTCCCTGTTAACCCATCCAGGAGATATCTCAGATTGAAGTTGTGCGTCAGCCTTGCCAGAAGAGAAGCTGCCCGGTCCGAAGTTAGTTATGCCCAGTCCTCTGCATGCATTGGGTAGTGAAGTTTTTCTTCACTTTGGATAGAGCCCTGCATGTCTGAGAGGTAACCGTGTAGCCTCGTGTTTTGCAAAACTCTAATTGTGTGGCCCCCTAGGGCATTTCAAAATGAATTTCGCTTGATGTTTTCTCCCCTTTTGAGTGCATATATGATGCTTTAACGTTAGTGATCATAAGTTGCATTTAGCGTAGTTCTCAATTCAGGAGCCAAGCAATAGTAGTTATGCTTAGCCCCCGAATATGAGTAGTCCGTGCTTTGGAAAAACTCTATTCTTCCCTTATTCAAAACATTTGATTTGTTTGTGCTTATCATTGCTGAGCTTGTGTGTTTTCTTTTCGTTTTTCTTAAAAAGGTTTTCTCTAAAAACATAGATCACAAATTAGAGCTAATCCTTACCTTATGCTTCCATTCTCATCTTAACCCATCTAAAGAGAAAAGTGCCTTACCCAAGAAGACACCGGGAAGCTCACCCTTGAAGCCTGTAACAAGCTACAGAAGAAACCAGTCCAGTCGCTCAGTCAAAAGGACCGACCGTGAGAATCAAAGCACTGCCCCTGAGTCAAAGTAAACAGGAAAAGAGGACAGAAGGAGTTATTACCATACAGAGAGGCAAAGATTCTTGGAACCAGAGACCACAAACATCAGGGTCATTGACCCCACCACTCACCCGTGCCCCTCGCACGCGTGCCCGCCTCCATGCGCACTACCACCGCCCCACGCCCCCCCTTTGCAGCGCACTACTGCCGCCCACGCCACCTTTGCAGTGCACCCACTGCCACCATCATCGCCGGCAACACCAGACCCCCCCCTCCCCTTATCGCACCCGCTGCCGCGTAGCACCTACTCCATCACCACCACTCTGCAACCGGACACCCCCGCTCGCCTATAAAACCCCCCACCAGCTCCATCAACTCCCATCTCGCTCAAAGCAAAGCACACTCTAGATAAAATCCCCTCTGCCAAATCGCAAGCAAATCCATTTTCCACTCCATCGCCCCTAAGATCACAATGCTTGGTGATTCTTGGGTTGAAGACTGTTGTATATGGTTCAACATCTTCAGTTTCCTCCTCTGTATGATGGTAATACTCATCGATAGAATCCTCCAGTGGGAAGAGCAAAGAGAAAGAAAGAGGCAGTGAAAAGTGAAAAGTGAGAAGAGAAAAGAAGATAGTGAAGAGAAGATAAGAAGAAGGTTCTCCCAGAATCAACCCTGTGTCAGTCATCTCTCCGCAGCCTGCTCAAGCAGCAACAACAGAAGAAGGCCCCGTAACACCCTTGTTATGAGGTACTTCAAGGAGTTCAAATCCCCAAGATTCAAGAGTTCTACCCTCATTCTTTTTAAGTGGGGTAGTGTTCCAGTAAGGTTCCTGCTATGGAGAAAAAGAAGAAGGCCTGTAGCAAGCTTGTGGAGGACCAGATCATCAAAGCATATAAGTTTCTGGATGAGAAGTGGTCACCCAAGTTTTGTTGATGAAGCACCAGAAGACCAATCAAGGAAGGAATCCATGTGGAAGTTCGTAAGAGAAAGGTTTGCGTGTTGGCATCGATGCTTCTTCAATAAGCTAGCTGCCAAGCGAAACCTAGAAGCCTGAAGATGATCTTTGAGTAGCCAGAATCAGTGTTTGCAATCAGCAACCGGATGCTCCTCAAAGGCCGGATTTTGTTGAAGTTCCATCTCCTCGAAGAGTTGCAAAGTGAAGATATGTAGCTGAAGTAAAGCTATACCATAACCCTTCTAAGCCGAATCTCGAGGACGAGATTCCTTTTAAGTGGGGTAGATTTGTAGCATCCCAAAAATTCAAATCCTGAAATTTTCTCAAACTCCCTCTAAATTCAAAATGAATTTCAAATTTCATTTCAAAATGTTTGTTTGCGAGTTGATATCAACAAATAAAATATAGTGGTCTATATTATCTCCAAAATCCTCCTCGAATATCCTACAAGTATTTCCCCAGTGATCCCCCTCAAATTCGTTCCAGAAATACTGCCCAGATATTTCCCCAGTAATCCCCTTCAAGTTCTTTCCAGAAATACCGCTCAACTATTCCACCGATATATCTTCGGATATTTTCCTCTTGAGAAATACCTTCAGAATCAATTTTCAAGACCCTACAAATATTTTCTTCATAACTTTCCTCATGCCCATACGTATACGTATGCCTCCAGTGTCATACGGTGAGCTCTACAAGCTAATCTCACTTATACAAGACAAATACATGCTAATCTCCCACTAATCCTCTCATCCTCCCACTAATCCTCTCATCCCTCCCCCTAATCCCCCCACCATGGCTATAAATAGAGGGGCAAGGGCCTCCTCTCATCCCACCCCAAGCCATTTCATGGCAACTCTCTTCCCCCCCCCCCACACACACACCCACTCCATGTTCCACACAAGCACACACTAGCACAAGGATCGTTCGATCGTTCTTCGATCGTTCGTCCTCCTGTTCTTAGTTTGTTCGTTCGTTCGTCCGATCGTTCATGGTTCGTTCGTCCGTTCGTCCGATCGTTCGATCGTTCGTCCGTTCGTTCGTCCAAATAATCTTTTTTCTGCCGTTATGCTGCCGAAATTCCGATCGTTCGTTTGTTCGATCATTCGATCGTTCATCGTTCGTTCATAGTCCCTATTCATCGTTCATCGTTCGTTCATATTCCCTATTCATCGTTCTTCCAGATAATCTTTGCCCTGCCGTTATGCTGCCGAAATTCCGATCGTTCGTTCGTTCGATCATTCGATCGTTCATCGTTCGTTCATAGTTCCCTATTCATCGTTCATCGTTCGTTCATAGTCCCTATTCATCGTTCTTCCAGATAATCTTTGTCCTGCCGTTATGCTGCCGAAACTCCGATCGTTCGTTCGTACGATCATTCGATCGTTCGTCCGTTCGTTCGTCCAAATAATCTTTTCCTGCCGTTATGCTGCCGAAATTCCAATCGTTCGTTCGTCCGATCATTCGATCGTTCGTTCATAGTTCCTATTCATCGTTCATCGTTCGTTCATACGAACTATTCACTAACACTATTCACCATTACTATTCACCATTACTATTCATCGTTACTATTCACATACACTATTCATCATCGTTACTATTTATCGTTACTATTCATCATCGTTACTATTCATCGATGATATCTATAATTACTTTTCCATCGCCACTATTCATCGTTACTAATCATCGTTACTATTCATCGGTCATCTAGTCATCCCAAATTTCAACTACTCATCCATCATGCTGTCCAGTCCACCTAAGACCAGCCAGACCCATATTCCAGTCATACGAACTCCGGTGACTGTGATTTTCCTTCCAGTGGGAACTTCCCATCTGGTCACCCATCCCAGGTTTCTCCAAGTTGAGCACGCTTAACTTTGAGATTCCTTCGAACCAGGCTCCCAAACTCATATTCCAATAATTCTCGTTTCTAAATTCTTATCAAACTATTCCCTATCCAACCATGTCATCCCTTAAGCATGGCCCATATTCCAGAAAACTCACAAAATACTCTTGTCCCATATTCTGCCTATAACTCTCCTGTTCATACTAAGTCAGACGATTCATTCGTCACTATTCTCACCAACAGTGAACTTCACTGTGCTACACCACATACACCCAGCTATAAATACACCCAGCTACCCTCTCCCTCTCCACACACACTCAACACCCTCAGCCAAGGCAAACACCCCACCCACTCAGTTACTCTGCTCTGCCGGCTACACACATAGTGTCGCTTCGCCTCCAGTCCACCCTCCTGGTAAGCACCTCCGCTCCACCACTAGTAGTATCTCAACACCACATGACATAGATTCTACTCAAGACTCTACCCATCCATATATCGCTTTTCTGACCACTATACTAAATATTTGTTGGTATACTTGCTGGTTTGTATGTTTGCTTGTTCATGTTGCATAGTTATCGGAGCGTTCGTGTCGTCTCGTGGAGGCCAGATCTGCAAGTCTACGCTAGGCGGTGGAGCCAGAAGCCAGTTCCGCGAGCTCCCCTTCCCCCTTCGCCGAATAAGCACGGCAAGCTCACTGGATCCCTTTGATGCATAAATTACCTATGTTTTTCAACCACAACCCTCAGCCTGTTATTTTATGCATGATATGATTTTGAGACAAGTTATTATGGCCACCCAGCCGCTTGCCGCAATCAATCCCTGATATATATGTTCCAAATGATTTGAGAAAAGGTGTGAGTTTTCAAAAGAAAATGCTTTTCAAAATGTGTATGATGAAGGGTTTTCACCCTTATCACCTTGTGAGTGGGATAATCAGGGACTCCCTGGTTTAGGGGAGGGTCTAAGGTGATGGCTCAGCTGGTTTAGGCGTGAGCAGAAGGATTGTCCCATCATATAAGGACCGGTTTGTCATCTTCACTACCTGTACTCTTTAATAGTGCAACCACTCGAGACTGTGTGGGCAGTCACTCAATCTGAACTCGTGCGGTCCGACCCCAGGGTTATGAAGGCTGGGGAGCACCGGGAGGATAAGGAGGGGGAAAGTTTTGTCCGGTTTGGACATGGTGGTGGCCTGACTCCTTCCGGATAACCGTTAAGGTTAGGACGTGCGGGGAAAGAAAGAGATTCGGATTCGGGTCTCACTAGCTATGAGATCGCAGAGCCGGACTAGTGGGTAAAGTGTACACCTCTGCGCAGAGTTCAAACCTATTCGAATAGTCTGTGTCCACAGGAATGGACGAGTCTGGTATGGTATGGCAATTAATGTTTTGTTTTCAAAAAAGGGTGCGTTTGAGAAAAATGGTTTTTAAGGTCCGGCGGTTGAGCCGTGAGCTATGGTGGACGGGAAGTCCAGTAGCTGTTTTTGAAAATGAAAACCAGTGGGAAACTGCTGAGATACTTGGATGGTTTAGTCCAGGGGATTTTGTTATAATACTGAAAAACTTCCTGCTCCTTTTGGAGAGGATGCGCTTTGCAAAAGTATAAAATGTTTTTCAAAACAACCCTGCATAAAATATTGTTGTTTCTACAAAATATTCTGAGCTCCACATATTCCATGCATTATATCTTATTTCCCCATTCCGCGGGTGAAGGTGGGCTGCTGAGTACGTTTGTACTCACCCTTGCTTATTTGTTGTTTTTCAGAAAAAGGAGACCGGGTAAGAGTTACGACTGTTCCCAACCTTGCCTGTGGCTGTTGGACCGCTGATTTGCCTCGCTGCGTATATCGGGCTGCTTCAGCCCCACTCTGATGATATGTCTCGAGTTGTGGACCAACTCTTAAAGTTGTTCGCCACCTTTATAGGTTTGTCTCGTTTAAGTAGATCTGAAATCATCTGATGTATAAATGTGTTTACTAGCCTCTTGGGACTAGTAATTGTATCACATTTGAGTCCCAGAGGATTGGGGACGCTTCAGTGGAGTCTTGAGTAGAATTTGTGTCATGTGGTGTTGAGATACTACTAGTGGTGGAGCGGAGGTGCTTACCAGGAGGGTGGACTGGAGGCGAAGCGACACTACGCGTGTAGCCGGCAGAGCAGAGTAATTGAGTGGGTAGGGTGTTTGCCTTGGCTGAGGGTGTTGAGCGTGTGGAGTGGGAGAGGGTAGTTGGGGGTATTTATAGCTGGGTGTATGTGGTGTAGCACAGTGAAGTTCACTGTTGGTGAGAATAGTGACGAATGAATCGTCTGACTTGGTATGAACAGGAGAGTTATAGGCAGAATATGGGACAAGAGTATTTTGGGAGTTTTCTGGAACATGAACCATGCTTAAGGGATGACATGGTTGGATAGGGAATGGTTCGATGAGAATTTAGAAACAAGAATTATTGGAATCTGAGTTTGGAAGCCTGGTTCAAAGGAATCTCAAAGTTAAGCATGCTCAACTTGGAGAAACCTGGGATGGGTGACCAGATGGGAAGTTCCCACTGGAAGGAAAATCACAGTCACCGGAGTTCGTATGACTGGAACATGGGTCTGGCTGGTCTTAGGTGGACTGGACAGCATGACGGATGAGTAGTCGAAATTTGGGATGACTAGATGACCGATGAATAGTAACGATGATTAGTAACGATGAATAGTGGTGATGGAAAAGTAATTATAGATATCATCGATGAATAGTAACAATGATGAATAGTAATGATAAATAGTAACGATGATGAATAGTGTATGTGAATAGTAATGGTGAATAGTAATGGTGAATAGTTCGTATGAACGAACGATGAACGATGAATAGGAACTATGAACGAACGGACGAACGATCGAATGATCGGACGAACGAACGATCGGAATTTCGGCAGCATAACGGCAGGAAGAAGATTACTTGGACGAACGAACGGACGAACGATCGAATGATCGGACGAACGAACGGTCGAAATTTTGGCAGCATAACGGCAGGACAAAGATTATTTGGAAGAACGATGAATAGGGACTATGAACGAACGATGAATGATGAATAGGGACTATGAACGAACGATGAACGATCGAATGATCGAACGAACGAACGATCGGAATTTCAGCAGCATAACGGCAGGACAAAGATTATCTGGAAGAACGATGAATAGGGACTATGAACGAACGATGAACGATGAATAGGGACTATGAACGAACGATGAACGATCGAATGATCGAACAAACGAACGATCGGAATTTCGGCAGCATAACGGCAGGAAAAAGATTATTTGGACGAACGAACGAACGAACGATCGAACGATCGAACGAACGAACCATGAACGATCGGACGAACGATCGAACGATCGGACGAACGAACGAACAAACTAAGAACAGGGGGATGAACGATCGAAGAACGATCGAACGATCCTTGTGCTAGTGTGTGCTTGTGTGGAACATGGAGTGGGTGTGTGTGGGGGGGAGAGAGTTGCCATGAAATGGCTTGGGGTGGGATGAGAGGAGGCCCTTGCCCCTCTATTTATAGCCATGGTGGGGGGATTAGGGGGAGGGATGAGAGGATTAGTGGGAGGATGAGAGGATTAGTGGGAGATTAGCATGTATTTGTCTTGTATAAGTGTAATTAGCTTGTAGAGCTCATCGTATGACACTGGAGGCATATGTATACGTATGGGCATGAGGAAAGTTATGAAGAAAATATTTGTAGGGTCTTGAAAAATGATTCTGAAGGTATTTCTCAAGAGGAAAATATCCGGAGATACATCGGTGGAATATTTGGGCAGTATTTCTGGAAAGAAATCAAAGGGGGGTTACTGGGGAAATATCTGAGCAGTATTTCTGGAAAGAATTTGAGGGGGATCACTCGGAAAATATTTGTAGGATATTTTGAGGAGGATTTTGGAGATAATATAGACCACTATATTTTATTTGTTGATATCATCTCGCAAACAAACATTTTGAAATGAAACTTGAAATTCATTTTGAATTTAGAGGGAGTTTGAGAAAATTTCAGGATTTGAATTTTTGGGATGCTACACATTACATGTCTATATTAAACTATACTCGGTTATATATGTTAGAGGATGGAGGACCGTGAGTGGATGTACACGGGCCGCGTTCGACGTAATGATGTCACCCCAGAATGGATTAGGAAGACCGATGCTTTCGTGGAACGGGCATATGGCGAAGCTGCTAAAGGAGCTAGCCTAGTCCCTTGTCCGTGCAGCAAATGTGACAACCGGAAAAGAAAACCAAAGAAGGCCATGGTAGAACATATTTGGAAGAATGGATTTACGCCGGACTATACTCGGTGGATCTTCCATGGTGAAGCGCATCGCACGAGAGAGGAGGTGGTGAGACAACGCGTCGAGGATTACGATGCTGATGCCGGGGTAGCGGACATGTTGAACGACTATCACGAGGCACAGTTCGCCGAAGGACGTACGAAGGACGAGCCGGAGGCGACCGCAAAGGCATTCTACGACATGTTTGACGCGGCACAGAAACCCCTTCACGGCAAGACAAAGGTTTCTCAATTGGATGCCATTGGGCGTATAATGGCGTTCAAGTCGCAGTATAGCATGAGTCGAGACGCCTTCGATGGTTTGTTGACAGTTATTGGCAGCCTGCTTCCGGAGGATCACGTTCTGCCAAAGAGCATGTACGAGGCACAGAAACTCCTTCGTGCACTCAAGATGACGTATGAGCAGATACATGCTTGTCCGAAGGGCTGTGTCCTATTTAGGAAAGAACACACTGAGGAAAAGTACTGTCCGAAGTGTAAATCGTCTAGGTTCATGGAGGTAGACTCTGGTGATGGACAGAAGAGGCAGCTCGACATCCCCGTGACAATCCTACGCCACCTTCCGTTCATACCGAGGATCCAGCGTCTATACATGACAGAGGAATCCGCGAAACAGATGACATGGCACAAAAAAGGCAAACGATACAATCCTGACAAGATGGTTCACGCATCCGATGGTGAAGCATGGACCCACTTTGATGTCATTCACCATGAGAAAGCCAAAGAGGCTCGACATGTTCGTGTTGCGCTGGCCACAGATGGGTTCAATCCCTATGGAATGACCGCTGCCCCATACACATGTTGTCCCGTGTTCGTTATCCCCATCAATCTCCCCCCCGGCGTATGCTTTCAAAGACAGAACATATTCGTGTCGTTGATAATTCCTGGACACCCGGGGAATAAAATGGGCGTGTACATGGAGCCTTTGATTGATGAATTGGTCCGTGCTTGGGAGGAAGGGGTATGGACGTACGACCGAGCTACGAAGACAAACTTCAAAATGCATGTTTGGTACCAGTACTCCATGCATGACTTTCCGGCGTATGGGCTATTTTGCGCCCGGTGTGTTCACGGTAAGTTCTCATGCCCAGTTTGCAAGGAAGCTCTTAGGTTCATTTGGTTGAAGAAGGGTGGCAAATATTCGTCATTCGATAAACATCGACAATTTCTCCCTCCTGACCATGCATTCCGACTAGACATCAAGAACTTTACGAAAGGTGTCGTGGTGACAGACCGCCCACCTGCAATGATGACTGGTGCCGAAGTTCGCGAACAGATAGATGGTCTCGTGGCCAACCCAGAAGGTGGTTTTGTGTGATATGGTGAGCAACATATGTGGACACATAAGTCGGGCTTGACTCGGTTCCCCTATTATGATGACCTGCTCCTTCCACACAACATTGACGTGATGCACACTGAAAAGAATGTCGCCGAGGCACTTTGGGCAACAATTATGGAGATTCCTGATAAGTCAAAGGATAACGTAAAGGCAAGAGTGGATCTGGCAGAGTTATGTGATAGACCAAACCAAGAGATGAAGCCGCCTAGTGGTGGTAAGACATGGAGAAGGCCTAAGGCCGATTTCGTCCTGAGCAGGGCCCAGAGGAAGGAAGTACTACAGTGGATCAAGATGTTAATGTTCCCTGATGGGTATGCAGCTAACCTTAGTAGGGGGGTGAACTTATCTACTCTGCGAGTCTTAGGGATGAAGAGTCATGACTTCCACATATGGATTGAACGAATTCTTCCGGCGATGGTTCGAGGCTATGTCCTTGAGCATGTCTGGCTAGCGCTTGCAGAGTTGAGCTATTTCTTCCGCCAGCTTTGTGCAAAAGAGTTAGCTCGGACCATGATTGCAGACTTGGAAAGGATGGCACCCGTGTTACTATGTAAGCTGGAGAAGATCTTTCCACCCGGCTTCTTCAATCCGATGCAGCATTTGATTATTCATCTCCCGTATGAGGCACGAATGGGGGGGGGCCGTGCAGGGACGTTGGTGCTATCCAATCGAGAGATGTCTAAAGACTATCCGAAAGAAATGTAGAAATAAATGCAAAATTGAGGCTTCTATTGCAGAGGCATACATACTGGAGGAGGTGTCAAACTTCACAACAACTTACTATGGTGACAAACTGCCGAGCGTGCATAATCCACCCCCTCGTTACAATGATGGCGACAATGAATCAAACCTCAGCATTTTTCGAGGGCAACTCGGAAGCGCAAGTGGTTCGACCACCAAGACCCTGAGACATGAAGAGTGGCGCCATATCATGCTATATGTATTGACCAACCTTGAAGAGGTGACGCCATACATGGAGCAATTTCTTCATGAATTCTGGCGTCGATCAAGGGACCCAACTCCACAGGAATATGATACCCTTCTTCGAAAGGGTGCGGGAAATGGATTGCCCGATTTCATTTCCTGGTTTAAACGTAAGGTATGTGCTTAGTTTGTCATTTGAAGTTGCTCTTACGTGCGAATTATATAACAATCTAGCGTGTTTGAACTTGCAGGGCCAAAGAGAGCCATCTATGAGTGCCGAGTTGAGACAAGTAGCCAATGGCTTTGCCTATAGGGTCAGGAAATTTTCTGGATATGACGTCAATGGATACCGTTTTCGCACAACAAGCTACGACCAAAGTCGGCCCAATCGAAAAACCACGTGTTCTGGAGTCTTTACGCCCGGGCTTGACGAGGTCGAGTATTATGGAAGAATTGAAGAAATATATGAACTCAATTTTTATGGTTCCAAACCTCTTACTCCAGTGATATTCAAATGTCATTGGTTTGACCCTGAAGTTACGAGACGGTCACATTCTAATCTTGGTCTAGTCGAAATTCGACGGGATTCCACCTTACCAGGAGACGATGTCTATATTGTGGCCCAATAGGCCACACAAGTGTATTATCTTCCATATGCGTGCCAAACGAAACAACATCTTAAGGGATGGGATGTTGTGTATAAGGTATCACCGCACGCTAAATTGCCTGTTCCAAATGATGAAGATTATAACTTAGACCCGGACACATATGACGGAGAGTTCTTCCAAGAAGATGGGCTCGAAGGGCGATTTGAGATAGACTTAACCGAAGCGATCGGAATGGAAGTAGATATTGAAATGGTTGTTGATGACGAGGATGATGAGGTGCAAAATGAGAATGACTTAGAAATACTTGAAGGCAATGCCAATGACGAAATTGCGCCTTCAGATAATGTTGACTATGAAATGGTTGATAGTGATGATGACACTTATGATCCGGCTAACCCGGACACATATGAAGATTATCTTTAATCGATGTAATGCTATATTTCATTTATTTTGCATATGTTTCTAAATACATATTTTTTTTATCTGTGCTTAATTGTTTACTCTTAATTGCAGGTTGTTGGACAAAGATGGTGGGCGGTGGGACGAGGACGAGGAGGGGGAGGGGGAGGGGGAGGGGGAGGAGGAGCACCCGTAGGACGGAGGAGGAGGCGCAGCAGGACGACGCCGTACAACAGCAGGTGGAGCAGCAAGCCGCTGTCCATGCGGCACAGCAGGACGACGACGATGCGGCGCAGCAGGACGACGACGCTCAGCAGGACGTCTCAGGTTCTGGCTCCTCAGGTTCGAGGAGTATCTACCTGCGAGGTCCCGCGAGCCTCCCTAAGCGACCCATACTTCGTGACAGACGTCCGCTGATACGACCCGATGGAGAGAGGTAGGTAACTTTAGATGTTGTTGCTACTTTTTCATATTATATGTTCAAATTAATAATAGAAACTAATACTTCATCTTAATCACTTGGACAGGTCTTGGATGGTTTTGGAGACTGCAGGGGGTCACGGCCGCAACCCCAACGACATCCTCAGTCTTCTATGCCGGGAACACTTCCCTGGACTTGTCGAGTACGCCGGAGTGACGAGCCCAGCATACACCTTCAACCACTACGCCGTCGCCCCCGATGCAATAGATCGGGACGGCAGACAATTCAACAACAAGGCGGAGCGGGTGAAGCAAGAGCTATGGGTAAGTCTTCCTCGCACTATATTGTTTAATAAGTCGCATTTGTTGCATATTCTTGAAATAATGTATGGATACATCGTATTTGTATGTAGGATTTCTTCAGGTGCGATGCTGGATACGAGGCCAGGGCGGATGTGGTATTGTGGTGTCTACGACGTGGTGTAAGAAGCTCGTCGTGGACATGCACTACGAGGCGCGCATCCAGGCCATCGTCACTTACCACGGCTCCGTCCTTGGGAAGAAGGTGAACAAGAAGGACGCCCGAACCATGTCGTTGACTCCGGACCAGTACTTGCAGGTAAATACAAAACTTTATTATTGGTACTAAATATGCTTATTTTTATCTTCTGATATGTGGTGTACTTATATTTTTTTAGATGATTCCTCATTGGTGCGCCGCGCATCCTGAGTGCTGGGAGCAGATGGTGCAGAGGTGGTGCTCGGCTGAGTGGGACGAGGCGCACAACGCTAGCCAGGAACGGCGTTTGCTGATGCAAGGTCCCTCCCACCATCAAGGCAGCCGCAGCCTGGGCAAATACGCGGAAGCATGGGTACGCGCTCTTTTTTATTTAGGTATATAACTTTCGATTAGACATGATTTCTAACCATCTCGTTGGTTTTCTCGCAGTCGGCGGCACATGGTGGCGCGCCTTGCTCCACGTTCTCGGCATATGCCATGGCCCACAAGGGGAAGGCGACGTCCGACGTCACCTACAACCCGGATGACGGGCCCGAGGCGTACACCAACCCCGCCATCCACAGCCGACTCAGTGAGTACACCGCCATGGCCAAGGAGGTCCATGGGCTAGATTACGATCCGAGGACCGAGGACATCGACGGAGATGTCCTCATGAGGGTCGGAGGAGGCAAGAGGCATGGGCGGTACTGGATTGCCGACGGGGCAATCGACTCGTCCTCCACTCCCACTCTCTCTCAGGTGCGAGCAAGGAGCACGAGCGCGAGCCCAGCCATACGACCTCGGCAGGACACCTCACAGCATCGTATCCAGCAACTCCAGGTTATTCCTTATCTATTCATCGTTCATTGATTTTTATATATCTTCTCTTTGCATTATCGTAACATTAGGGCGAAATATTACAGACTCAGCTAGATGATGAGAGGAGGCAACGTGAGGAGCTGGAGAAGAGGATGGCGGAGATGTTCGCGTAGATGCAGAGCCTTGGCGCCGCACAGGGTCATGCTCCACCACCTCCGTTGTTCCCTGCAGCTGACCCTACAGAGTTCACTACTCCTGTGAGTATCAAAATTTTATTACTGCATGATATATATTCATATGTTCTCACACATACAATCTCTTCTCTGTGCAGGGTCAATCGGCGGCGTCGAACAACCCTCATGCTTCGTCCAGCCCTTCGCCGAACCAGTCCAGATGCCCACCTCGTTGATGATCTGTTTTGTGATGATCCATACTTACCTTTATGAGTGTTGGTGATGTTAGTTAGACTTTATCTTGTGAGATACTTGGTGATGTTAGTGATGATGCAGACTTATATCTGTTTTGTGATGATCCTGACTTATATTTGTGAGACTTTAGTGAGACTTTGTGATATATATGGTGTTGATGATAAATGTGTTCATTCTGTGATGTGATTGATATATAATGTGATGTGAATGATATATATCTTTTGTATGTTTGGATGGAACAACAAAAGCAAATAAAAAAGGGACATCCTGGTCACTTTGCCGAGTGCTATGACCATGGCACTCGGCAAAGAAGAAAACCTGAGAACCGGTAAAGCCATCTTTGCCGAGTGCTGACCATGGCACTCGGCAAAGAAGGAAATCTGGGAACCGGCAAAGACATCTTTGCCGAGTGCTGTTGCCAAGGCACTCGGCAAAGATACTGGCAAAGGGGCCCACTAGAAGGTTCTTTGCCGAGTGCCAGTCCACCAGACACTCGGCAAAGAAGCTTCCTTTGCCGAGTGTCTTCTAGAGCTCTCGGCACAGGGACTGGCGGTGGGGCCCACTGTACCAGTCTTTGCCGAGGGCCTCACACTCGGCAAAATTGGCCTCTTTGCCGAGTGCCACAGAATGCACTCGGCAAAGAATCCGTCACCGTCACTTGGCGCCGTGACGGTTACTTTTCTTTGCCGAGTTCCAAATGGCACTCGGCAAAGTCTTTGCCGAGTGCCCGACAAAAGTACTCGGCAAAGAGGTTGTTGCCGATGTACAGTTCGCCGAGCGTTCTTTGCCGAGTGTTACACTCGGCAAAGCCTTTGCCGAGTGTAAAATAGCCTTTGTCGTGTGTCTCAGACACACGGCAAAGGAGCTGATTCCGGTAGTGATAGAGTATCACCCTCACAGATTCAAATACAGAAACACATAGCGAATTACTATATGGAGTTGTTTGTGCCATGACTCCTTTCTTAAAAAAACTTCCTAGACAGGTAAAAACTCACACATCTTAAGGAAATCATGGTAAGAAAAAAAGTACAAACCCAACTCATAAAGTAACACGTACCTTAGTTTTACACATAAGAGGTACAGTTAATCAAGGAAACTGTTAAAGTGTATAGTTCTCAAGGTGCAAGTGCAGTTCCAGGTTTAGGCCCGGTTCTAGGTTCAACAGCAAGGTACATGTTCTCAAGCATATTTTCAAGCTCTCTGGTCTCTCTCTATCTATCTATCTATCTATCTCTCTCCACAAGTTGTTGTATATGAGCATCAGCAAGCTCTAAGTCCTTGATGCAAGCACTACCGGAATCACGTTCTTTAATATTACCTTACCCATTGCCCTATCATTTTTCACTATTATTTTGAATTAAATTTATATGTTTTGTAAATGATGATATTCGAACTCGCAACCTCTCTCTCGCGCATATCATCCTATACCACTACACTACTACACCAATTATATCTACACTACGTTTTCATTCCCAATGTATTATAATAAACTGAGAGTAATTTAATTATTTAAGGCACTAAATGAGTTTATTTGAAAATGTGACCAACTATAAAGTTGCATAACTTTTTGAGATCTACAAGTTTTATTTTAATAGTTTCTACATCCGAGACATTTACAAAATTTGAATTTTAAATTTAAAAACTTCACACGATTTTTTTAATGATAAGATGATTTCAAATCAAAAAGTTGTCAATTACAAAGTTTCATTACATTTCAAGACCTACAACTTTTATTTTGGTGGTTTTTCCATCCGAGATAGTTTGAAAAATTCAAATTTCAAAACTCAAACATAGTTTTGTATAACAAGATGATTTCAAACCAAAACATTGTCAACTACAAAGTTTCATAACTCTTCAATACCTACAACTTTCATATTGGTGGTTTTTTCTTTCGAGGTCGTTTTCAAAATTCAAATTTTAATTTTTTTAAATTCAGACGTAGTTTTCGTTAACAATATGACTTCAAATGAAAAGTTGTCAACTACAAACTTCTATAACTTCTCAAGATATACAAAGTTTATTTTGGTTGTTTGGTCATTTGTTTATCTCACATGATGGTTCTAACAATATGCACAAATTCTATACGTCTCTCGTAGTTTATGAAACTATGAGAGATATATAGGTTTTATGAACAAATTTATTTTTATTTTGTCATATGAAGAAATGTTCAATATATAAATTGTACATCATGATGAGTTATACAAATTTGTAGTTGAAAACTTTCCATTTGAATTAATTTACTACTTTAAAATGTGATTTTTAAATTGTCTTTGCCTAGTGTTGGAAAAAACACTCGGCAAAGAGCTATTTGCCGAGTGTTGTATTTTTGACACTCGGCAAAGAGCCCTTTGCCGAGTGTCACAAAAAGACACTCGGCAAAGAAACTCTTTGCCGAGTGTCAAAAATAAAACACTCGGCAAAAAGCTTCTTCGCCGAGTGTTTTCTTTTATAGAGGGTTTTTTGCGTGGCACTCGGCAAAGAGCTTTTTTGTCGAGTGTCCGAAAAAATACACTCGGCAAAGAATATGGCACTCGGCAAAGAGCCAAATTCCGGTAGTGAAGGTAAGATCTTTACTATAACACGTGCAACTACTCTACACTCAAACAATAATGTCTGTACGAAGCAACACGTCTGGCGGAACAACTCAAAAAGGATATAACCATTTTAAGCTATTTATTTTGTCTCCGATAGCTTACCCATCCCATCTCCAATCACACCCTCTATTTCGAACTACACTCTATAAACAGTGCAGTCTATATACAATATAATACTTTACACGACCATATGCACGATGTTGAGAATAGTCCCGCATTGTGTGGTGAGGGCGGGAAAGTATGGTTTATATGGTTGAGGGTGCAACCCCTAATAGGCTAGCTTTTGGGGGGAGTGTTGGCCCAAGATACCTAAAGCTCGCTGCTATACGTGTGGGCGCGTGTGTCGCGACCTGACAGCCTGGGTGGGCGCGCCGTGTGTGCGGGCGGCCCTGATGGACACGCCATGTGTCGGCGGTTCGGTTCCAACAATTGGTATCAGAGCCAGGTTGGCCCAGTGCATTCTCAGATAAATCTCGGCTCATAATGTGTGAGAGGGAGATTGTTGGGAATAGTCCCACATTGTGTGGTGAAGGCGAAAAAGTATGGTTTATATGGTTGAGGGTGCAACCCCTAATAGGCTAGCTTTTGGGGGGAGTGTTGGCCCAAGAGACCTAAAGCCCGCTGCTATACGTGTGGGCGCGTGTGTCGCGACCTAACAGCCTGGGTGGGCGCGCCGTGTGTGCGGGCGGCCCTGATGGACACGCCATGTGTCGGCGGTTCGGTTCCAACAATTGGTATCAGAGCCAGGTTGGCCCAGTGCATTCTCAGATAAATCTCGGCTCATAATGTGTGAGAGGGAGATTGTTGGGAATAGTCCCACATTGTGTGGTGAAGGCGAAAAAGTATGGTTTATATGGTTGAGGGTGCAACCCCTAATAGGCTAGCTTTTGGGGGGAGTGTTGGCCCAAGAGACCTAAAGCCCGCTGCTATACGTGCGGGCGCGTGTGTCGCGGTCTGACAGCCTGGGTGGGCGCGCCGTGTGTGCGGGCGGCCCCGACGGACACGCCATGTGTCGGCGGTCCGGTTCGAACACACGATCTGCTGGAAATGATCTCAAGATAGGGTTTTAAAGATCCTAAATCAAATTTAACTATAAGATTAATGATATAGTGTGTGTAACGCTGATGCAAAAACACAGTACCTTAGGGTTAGCCATCTCTCTTCCCTACACAGCACACATCACGTGAAAGTCGTCTCTTCACTACGTAGTGCTCGTGTGAGGGTATCCAACATTTTTTTCGAAAGGACAGCAAAAGGATTACCGAATATATTTAAAGAAGGAGAATCAGTACAACTAACCAAACACATCAGGGGCTACTCGCCAACAAAGGACTAAATATAACCATTGCAAAAAAAATGATAATAAATAAAACACCACTATAGAACTCTGTGATCAAAACATAAAGTATCCAACATTAAAATTTTTTTTACGTAGATAGGGCCATGCTTCTGGTCCTGAAAAGAGATATGCATCAAGGTTTGTATGATCCGAGGCTACCGTCATATCAACGTCTGGTCACAGCAAAATATTATTGGTACAGTTTGGTTACATGCATCCTCAGCGCCTGAGTCGCGCGGGCTTGCATCCGTGGAAACGGATGAATTTTACTTCTCCACGCGTACAGGCCAACAAAGAGAAAAAAGACTATTTTGCATGTGTGCGTACAGGTCCGGATGCTACCGTGTAGTTAACCAAACATATGCACAAGAACGGTCAACGCATACGAAGGATCAGGCCGCGGGCGTCAGGCCAACCAATCACGCAGATTATGCATGTGACAAACCCAAACGTCCAGGGTCAGATCACGCACATGGACCATCCATCGAGACACCGTGGTTGGTTGGGCTACACCCATCTCAAGAGCAGCAGCTTCCATGTTCCGGTTAGCGATAATGATGGATTGGACCATATAAATGTTTGTTCATAAATTGTTAGGGCTCTAGATAAATTTTAGTTCAAAAATAAATAAAAATAAAGTACAATTCTAATATGATCCGATTATTAAATTTTATATTGTAAAATTTAGAGTTGATTCTCACCCCTAGTTCCACGGCATGCTCATGCCATCAATCAATCAAAGCGAGATGGGTTTTAATCATTTGATGCTAAACTCAACTATTAAGCCTGCTGCCAACCTAGCTTATCAAAAGTACTCCTAACTAGTTCTACTAGTTAATTGTATTAGCAAGCTAGAGATCGAGCCTGAGACAACTAATAATGAATGCAAGAGAGAGCTAGGCACAAAACGTACCTGTCTGTCAGTTTGTTGGCTCGTTGCGTGCGCCCGGCCGTGCATTATTGGTCGGCCATGTTCTCAGAAGAGGAAGCTTGTGTTGTGTTGCGTTGCAGCTATGGCGTCGCTCTCATGCAACGAAAATCTCGCCGAGAACTGGACATATCCTGCACAGTGCAGGAGTAGTCCGAACTGACGGCAAAGTCTTATTCAATTGAATTGATGTATGTTAGTACAGTACTGGTAGTCCACTTGGTTAGGAATGTTTTTCTTTTTCGGAAATAAAGGAAAAACGTCTAACAGGATAAGGTGCGTGCGTGGCGACGTACGTACCCTGTACCTGTACGGCAACCTTTAAACCCGGTTCAGATGTCCATTCCGGATTTTTTTTTCTCCCTCACCCTGAAGCGCTCCGGTATCGGCCTATAAATCGGTATTATATTCTGAAGTGTGATCATATAGAGTTAGATGAGGTTGGCATATGAGTCAGCACGTTTATAAAATTATACACTGTATCATATAAGAAATTAATGGTGTGATTTTTTTAGTCGATATACTGGCATAACCGGTGTCGGCCAGTTCATGTACTGTACGCCGGTATCAATACCGGTACAAGAATCATTGCATGGCACGTTGTGGTCACAGATCAAACACGTACGTCCTTAATTAGATTCAGCCATCAATGGTCCTGCAACTGTTAGCTACGCAGCACATGGTACGGTGACTGACCCGATCCAATCAGCGATCGAGCACTGCACGAGGGGCCGGGGAAAAACAAAAATAGAAATTGTAGTTAGGCGTAATTTCAATACTTCCCATTTATAAATGGATTGACTTTATTATATCAAGTTTAATCAACCCGTCTTATTCAATTCTTTTAGAAAAAAAAACTCATAATTAAAATATATTATATATCTTGACACTGATCTGGACGACGATCTTTACGATGATACCGGCAGCGGTACTCTCTGCGAAGACGCGGACGGTCCTCGGCCTGGCAGGAGCAGGTTCTTCTCTGTGCCGAACCGGACGGTCCGTTCGTGCACAGAGGCGGTAGGCTTTCGCCAACAGCATCTCGATCTAGACCTCGTCAGAGAGAAGAGATCCTAAGTTTTGTCTCGAGATCGGCAGGCCACCCTAGGCGCCTCCAAACGATGTAGAGTCAAAGAGAGGTGAAGAGAGCTATGTTACTATCTACTTCTAAGGCAAAAGGTAAAGCAACGGAAGATATATTGATTTGGTAGGTAAAGCAACGGAAGATATATTGATTTGGTTTGATTGTTGGTGTTTCAATCGGTCATATTTCTTCAAATATATAGGGGGTCTGGAGGCGTCTTCTACAACTCCCACGAGTTTAAAGAGATAAAAATGCGTAGAGATAGGAGTTAATCCGCTTGATCTAATCTAATTACGGACTATCGAAGTCTAAGGATGAATCGTCCGCAGGTCAGACCGTTCGGGTTTTATGGCCAACCGTTTTGCCGTGTCCAATGTCACAAACGGTGCTGAACAATATGTTAAATAATATTAGATAAAAAATATAATAGTTACGATTTTTTCGAATAATAAGATTGGAACTATAAATCGGCGGGGGAGTACATGGTATGAAACTATGAATACACGGCACTGCAGCATAAGAATGTACTCCTACATTCCGTACGGGTAGAAACAAAGGGGCCAGCTAGCCAGGAACCGGGAGGGGCCCATGTACTTGGCCGTTCGCTCCATGTTTTGTGTGCTGTGTCATGCATTGCATGCTACGCGCAGATGTGCAGTGCAGATGTCAGATGTGCAGTGCTATGCTTTGCGTACTTGAGGACCATCACGTTTCTTTCTGTGCGTCGTCTGTCAGCATTAAAAAGGAGAGGCAGACATGCTGACACGCAGGGCGGGAGGGGGAGGGCGCGTCATGGACATGGACTCATCATGGCCCCAGTACATACCGGCTGGCGCTGCCTGGACTGGACAGCAGCATGCACGGGCCGCACACAACGGCTTGTGGATCAGTGGACCCCGGCCCGGCCGAGGAATTGAGAATTGCGCTGAAGCCAAGCCAAGGATGTGCATTGTGTCTGTGTGTGTAGTATTCCAGTAGTACCGTGCAGTAGGTAATCCTTGGAACATACATGTCCCTCGTCGTCAGTCGTCACGATCAGCCATCAATGCATGATGCATGCATGCTAGCAAGGTCAGGACTTGGGCACTTGGCTCGCTGGCTAGCTAGCTGAGCCGATCGACGAGCCGAGCGAGGCCTCCGCATGTGCATCTGCCGCAGTACGTGGTAGATCGACGGGATTATTATTTACAGTTACAGCCCGCCCCCATCAGCTCCACATCTCCGATCCGTGGACTGCCGCTGCCTGCTACGCGTACGTACGTGCTACGAGCTCGCGCTGGCCGGCCGGCCGGCCGGCGCCCACCACGGCGCGCGTTCGTACGTACGGCCGGAGTACCACCAGCAGGCTGGAGCCGCGCCAGCGCCCGGCGCGGCAGAGCGCTGTACTCTCGCGGCTGCCGGCGCCGAGACGACGTACGGATGCGGTTGGTTGGTGCAGCGGTGGCGCCAGTTCGCGCGCCGATGATGCCGACATGTCACGTCCGCCACGGGCACGGCAGAGCGTGCCGCCCGTTAGATAGTGCAAAACATATATATGATGAATATGCATGCAAGGATATTAATTTAAGCAAAAGAAGACACGATGAGCAGGGTTGTTTCTAGCTAGATCCGTTTGTCCATCTCAACGACGACGTGACCAGCTAGACACCAGTTCCCGCCGGCCGGTATCCATGTTTCGTCAGTTCTGGACTACATGTCCATTATTTCCATCTAATTCTGGGCAAGCAAGCATCATACCTGAATACGCCCTGATGCCCCCGGAAATAGTTGGGCACGCAATTATACATATTCCCATCCATGCATATATATGGGCAGGCACAAACATAACACTGGACGAAAGCAACCTTGTACCTCCCCACAAACTGGCTCTTCCGGGCCAATCCACACATACCCATAAATATCTCCAACTCTGAAACATGGCGGGGCCTGCTGCGTTCAAGCTGAGCGGCTGAGCTGTTGAGGAGATCGATGGACTACTCGCTTCAAGTCGAACAGGAGTCCCTGCCCCGGCTACACAGGCTGGTGAGCTCGATCAGGATTCAGGACCGATCGAGCCGCTGATCGAGGTGGTCCTAGCTAGCTACTAGTGTAGAGGTAGTAGATTGTAGGATTGGGGAGATCTCCCTCCCGACAGCAAGATCAGGACCATATTTACGCTCTGAGACTGAGAGGACGAACACCGCCAAAAATGCCTTTGGCAAAAGCCTACCCTCCATCTCCATCCCTGTCTGCATTGACACTAGCTACCCCCTTCAGTTGTCAACATGCACCCTCCTCCTGACCTACTCCTTCAGATCCTCTCAGCAAAGTGGCCGTTTTCCCTCCATATATCCACCAACTTTTACAAGCAACTAGTGCTACACTACAGCTCGTGTTGTTGAAGACGTACGCCCTAATAAGGCTCGGCCAGGGCCAGGTAGTTTGCCCGTCAGTATTGGACCTTTCCAATTTCTCCCGAGAAAAAACGCTTTGCCTGGCAGTTGCATTGCTGGCTTGGCCGATGCATGACGATGAGCCGCTAACGTTGACGTTGACGGCTCACACGGCCGCCGTACAATGCAAGAGCAAATTGGGGCACGCAAAACAAAAGAGGAGGACGGGGACAAGTTCCTGAGTGTCCAAGGATCGATTGCGCCTTGGCTTGGCCGGCTCTAGCTGCATGCATATGTTGGTCCCAAGCACGCGCGCGGCAGAGGCAGCATCCAAGGTTCCCATCTGAAAGCTAGCTAGTATAGTAAATTAAAGGGGGACAAGGGGAGCTCCATGCCTCCATCAATAGAGCTGGAATTTCGGATGGCTATTCTCTGGAGCACGTACTGTCTCTCTTGCTCGCTTTTAATTGGGGGGAGGACTTGGGCATGTGAAGTGGTTCCGTGATGTGACGGTGACAAGCAGCCAAGTGCTTAGAAAGCTATATATAGCATGGCGTACGTGTAAATCCAACCAAATGAAACATGTATATACATGCATGACCATGCATATATATTCAGCTAGCTACTAGCAAGCGTTCTCACAAAGCTACTATGCTACAGCGGGTCGTCATGTAATGCAGTAACTAGCAAGAATTGAAGCGGCGTCATCGCGTCGGTCGGTTTTCGCGTTGCTACCGAAAACAACATGCGCGTCAAGTCTTTGTCCCCGGGAATTATGGCCATTACTGAGTCAATGCTGCCACTGCACAAGTAACCCACCCCACACACAACACAAGAACAAAAGAGACGGGTGGTAGGTTTTCGGACCAGTCATCCACGCCGCACGGAATAATTGCAACCCGGACGACATGGTGGATGGATCGGGATGGTCAACATGGAGCAGAGAACTAGCGAGCGATCTACCGGCTCCAGCACCCTACTCTCTGCATCACACGCAGTTCGGTACGGCCGCTAACGATCGTGCGGTCGCGCTGCCCGCGCCTTGCACCCACCAGTGGCCTGCTCTCTGGCGTGTCACCGTTTTAACTTTAACCTCGACGGACGGCGGTGTCTCGCTGCTCTCATCGGCCCCTGCTGGCGCCAAGTGAACTCGGTCGCCGTGGCAATGAGTAGCAAGAGGAAGATATCATATTGATAGATCTTTGGATCTCGCGAGAACCCTAATCACTAGAACAAAACACAAACACATATATATGGAGCGAGCCTCCGTCCCGGTCCAGAATATTTGACGTCGCCTGCAAGATCTCGGGCGTGGGGCCGGCAAAGGGGGAGCTGAGATCGATGCATCGATCCATCATCCATCGAGTGGCAGCGCGGCCGCGACGTCGTCGCCCGCGCGCGCGACAGCGGCACGCACTGCACCCGCCGCCGCCGGCCGCCTGCAAGGGAGGGACGACACGGAGCCGTCCGGCCGGTCGCTCGCCGTCGTCGTCGACGCCCGCGCTGTACATGTACACAGCTGGCTGGAGTTGGAGATTTACGTAGTATAGCCGTACCATCAGCTACAGGAAGGAGCCGCGCGCACGCGAACTCGTGTCAGGGGCAGGGATAGAAGCGCGCGCAGCCGGGTGACAGACGATTGTGGATGAATCGACGACGATCGATGCATGATCCATGGTCCGTCGTCCGCACGTCTGTCTGCCTGTACCAGCAACGTAGTATTAATAAGAGATGCGTGGTAGATTTATTTAACTGTTGCCATAACGATGTACTTGCGCCGAGACACATGCATGCATGTACTGGTCGGTCGATGTTTGGGCATGTACGTAATTAGTTATCCAGACAGCCGCCGGACCCCGTACGCTGCAGGGGCTCAAATGTGCGTAAACGCTGCAGTTGGATCACGGCTTTGCGCGCCATTGGACTTGAAATTGCTCGCGGATCCATCAGATTCATCATTAAATCTTTTTTTCAGTCGTGAGCAGTTTTTTAGGTAAAACTGAGCTATTTTGGGGAAAACATTGTTTGGCAAAACAGGTCTCTATCAAAAGTTTCGTACATGGCTGAAAAAGACAATAAATAAGAGAGTTATTTTTCCTCTGTGTGATTGTGAGAGCATAAAAACATAAAAGAACCTTCGCCGTGGAGCTGTCCTTTTTTAATAAAAAAAAAGTGTTGGATGAACGAAATAAAGCTTATTACAAGAACCCATAAATTGTCAGTGCAATTGTATTGTGTCAGATGGTTGGGCCTAAAGCCCGTAGCAAGTTGAAGAATGAAGACCTCTCTCTCGATCTCTCTCTCTCTCTCTCTCTCCCTCTTATTATTGCAGTAAGATCGAGAATGCATGCTTGCCATCGCCCCATCGTCGTCAATGAGCTGAGCTACTTTCCGCCCGTATTACCACTTGCGCACTGATGTCTGTACACGTACGGGTTACCGGATCGATGACCAGCTAGCTAGGGTGAGCAGGTACAAGACGTCGTGTTTTTTTCTCACCCATGGACGTTATGGCGGCGGCCAGAGCCAACGTCCGGTGATACCCAGTGTAGTGTAGCGCCCTTTACCAGCTCATTATTGGGCGAGAAACCAGCGTGCATGAAATTCGGTAAAAAGAGACGAAAAGGCCTGCGAAAAAGAGAGGAGAGCAAAAAAAAAAAAACTAAAGTAGTAAAAGCTTGGAGCGAGTCTACAGCGTACGGGTACCGGGTACGTACGTACTACGTAGAGCTGCTTTTGCTCTAGCCACCGGACATGTGGATCCCAGTCCAAAGCGTCATCAATGGAGCACGTAGTACGTACGTACTCACTGCAGCTGATATAGGCCTTTTTAGATCTTATGGCTAATTGTTTACTTGTGCCTAATAATTAGCCGGCAAATAATTAGTTAGTAACATTAAGTTAGGCTATGTTTGGAGTCTTGACTAATAATTTTTTTATATTAGCACCTATTAGCTAGGCCAGATAGCACCTATTAGCAGCGGGCGGGACAGTATGTACGCCAACAACACACAAGAGCGGGCGGGCAGGGCAAGCACGTCGCCGTCCCCAGGACCAGGAGGAGGACCACCTGTGGACTCCGCCCGCCTCTGCGTCTCTCGTTGTTCTAGAGAAGCCAAACTCCTATGAAGAAAAAAAAAACTCGAGGAAATCCAGAGGCGGAGATGGCGTCGCACAACACCACTCCCGTCTCCCTTCTCCGCTCCCCCACCAGGCCACCACTTGATGCCCTGACGCCGACTGATGCCGGAGAGCTAGCTAGCGTTGCGTTGCGTTGCATGCGTTGCACCACCAGACAAGACACGACCGAGCTAGCTTGCAGCTATTCCTATATAGCAATATAGCATGGAGGATTTTCTCTAAAAAAACAAAAAAATACAGATTTATTTATATTCTATCTGCGTGCACGAATTTGTACTAGCTAGCTAGCTAATACCCATTCTATCAACAGATATGTGAGTAGAGAAGAGACGAGGCTAGCTAGGAGAGGAGACTATTATAGCTATAGCTAGCTATATTACCACTGCATGCAGATGCAAAAGCAGCCCGGCCAGGGCCCAGGGGCACAACCAGCAGACTGCAACTGCCACTGCATGCAGCTGTACTTGGTGGCGAGAGGGGGGGAGCTTTTAAGCGAGCCTAGTCGTGTCTCCTCTCCTCTCCCCTCCCCTCCTCCGTGCTGCTCCGCCCCTCGATCGGCTGGCTCTACTTTGCATGGTCCCCGGCCGGGCCTCCTCTTGCGTGCTCTCCGACCTCAGTCACGGCGCCCATCACGGCCCCTTAAAACCGCATACTACACAGAAACATATACCACCAAGCTTGCTAGCTTGTCGCCTCACAAGCTACGGCGAGCTACTAGGCGAAGTAGAATTATTCCTGGGGCCGCGCGGCAGCTAGCTCCTAGCTCGCAGCCGGCCATGGCGAAGCCGCAGGAGGTCCGCAGCGTCGACTCCTTCTCGCAGCTACCGTTCATCCGGCCGGCGCCGGCGCCGAGGGACGCCACCATCCGTCTGTTTGGCCGCGAGTTCCCCAGCGACCACAACCAGCAGCAGCAGGACGCCGCGTCCGACTCCCCCGACGCTGCCAACAACGGCAGCACGGTCACGTGCGAGAGCAACGGCGCGGCCAAGAGCGGCGCCGCGGCCGAGAGGAAGTTCGAGTGCCACTACTGCTGCCGCAACTTCCCGACGTCGCAGGCGCTGGGCGGGCACCAGAACGCGCACAAGCGCGAGCGGCAGCACGCCAAGCGCGCCCACCTCCAGGCCTCCCTCGCCATGCACCGCTACGTGCCCGGACACATGTACGGCCTCTTCAACTACTACCCCCACCCCCACCCCATCGGCGGCGGCGCCCGCTTTGACCACCCCGCGCCGCCGCCGCCGCCGCTGCAGCACTACCCGATGTGGACGACTAGCGCCAGCCCCGCGGGGCCCTACGGCGGCGGCCCGGGCTCCATGTCGCAGCCAATCAACGGTAGCCCGGTGCCCGCGGGGCTCTGGAGGGTGCCGCCGCCCCCCGCGGCTACTGCCATGGAGAATTTCGGCGTGTCCGCCCGGCACGGCGCTAGTGGTGGCACGGCCTTCCCGGTCGGGCCGCCTGGTGGGGAGGCAGCAGCGTGCAAGGACGATAAGGCGGCGGTGATGATGAGCTTGCTGTCCCCCTCCCCCTCGCTCTCGTCGTGCTCGTCCACGTCGCCGGAGACGAAGCTAGCAGGTAGGTATGAACTGGCCCGCCAGAAGGAGACTGTTGTTAGCTTGGACCTCCATTTGTAATCCTTTCTTGTTTATTTATTTACATAGTAGGTCTCCGATCTCTCCCGTCGTTGTGGATTAGCAGTCGCAAGCGCGTGTCAATTCTCATAGTTTTCTAAATAATCGTTTCTACGTACCCCCTTTTTTATGCCGTACGTCTGAAATTCAAGTTCTTCATATTTCTCGATATCTTCTTGTGGCCCAATTTCTGCTAAAGTGATAGCTGACGAACTTCAGAAAATAAAACTTCTTCCTCGATCTGCATGATGAACAGAAGAAGAATTACTGTACGCAGTGGAGATATATACTCTTGTTTTATTGTTAGGCGGCATCATGTTTGATTTGAAGAGGAAGTCATCAGATAAAACTTTCCAGCATGTTCATTTATTTACATGACACTGGGAGGAGGAGAAGAATTGGGCCTAGAAACCGGTGGGGAGAGGAATTGAAGAGCTGCAGATTGGAGATGTGTGGATCTAATGGGCTAAACAAAGCAACGATGCATGCCGTACATGCGATGGTCCCTGATCGGGCCGGGGGCGCGGGCGATACACACAATGTACATGACCTTTCTTTTTCGCGCGCCCTGGACCAACCATATACGTCCGTCTGAATTGCCTTGTACATGTCTCTCTTTAGCATGTGCTCTGCCGCGAGCCAGGTGCTCCGTGTACTTTCAGCTTCCTCATATAGATGCGTGACGATGTAGTTAGCTTTGGCACGTGAAGGGCCGGGGAAAGGCAGCACCATGTCGATCGATATATATAGTAACAACTCGCTAGCTAAACACGGGGGGTTTATAAAAAAAGAAATTGGGGGAAGGAACATGGCCTTTCTGCCGTGTACGGAGAGAAAGGTTTGGTGGTGTTTTATCTATCTATTTATTTGTATAGTATGAAAAGAACATCCATATTCTACAATTCACTCGAAGTTTCATCAACAGGACCTACCAAATGCGTTTAGCTCTAGTCACGTGACATCACTGACTAAAAGACTGTCACATCCATATATACACCAGCCATCAGGGCATGCAGGTACAAAACAAAAACAAGTTCTCCCTCTGTTCTAATAAAGACACCGTTAAAATCATGATCGGTTAAACAATTTCAAGTTTAACTAATAAGTTTTATATAAAATAATTGGTGCTTATCATATATATTAAATATGTACCATTAAATTTATCACAGAGCCTGTTTTTGTAAGCTATATCTCCGGTACCTTACTCATCCTCATCCTAGACTCCGACTGTGAACAGTGCAAAACAGCGTTTTGAGTGATATGGGTGCTGCGGTAAGTCAATGCCTACTCGGAGTCTTGAAATGTGGCCGGATACCCCTCTCTCTATCTCTCTTTGTTACACTTGAATGATGCAGCAAGATCCTGCATCAAAATCATGGCCGGACATGCATGATGAATTAATAAGCACTCAAAGGCATGGCAGCTGCGCCTGCGCTCCTGCTTGGATGCCATGCCACAGCCTTAGACTGTACGGACGCAGTACTTTCCCGGAATTCAATTTAGGTGGCTCTTGTACGACTTATTATCACTCTGGTGGTCTGTTGTGTCCCAGTGTCTGATCGGTGATCACTGATGAATGATGATGCATCTCCCAACATGCATGCAATACTTTGCACCCAACCCAACAAATGGCACCGGCCGGGTCCTGCTGACATATTCTCTGTGTGTGACGCATCGCCCACCATGCATGCAGAGCATGCATCTCTTGAATTTATACAAACAGCCATGGATGGAAAAGGAGAAAGACGAGCGAAAGGATGGAGATCATGATGAGCAGCACTGTACCCCCTCTCGCAGGATCCTGGATCCACCCATGTATGCAGCATGTCAGCATGTCTGCACTGCTCCAGAGAAGCTAAAGCATATGCTGAAACTGAAAGACGTTACTGCTGCTAATTGCTAATGCAGCGCGCGCTTCTGCATCTGTAGCATTGCGTGATATGAGGTGGTCCATCACATCGTCGATCATGAGCTTGCTCTGAAAACTTTGAGTGGCCCGAAACACTCGAGAGGTGACCAGGGAGAGAGGATATGAAATGCAAGGTGCCAGGTGACAAGCGGACAAAGAAGCCTCGAGCAAGCAGCGGACAAGACAAACCAAAACGAAACCAAACGATGCGGTCTGCTGCATGCATGGCTAACCCCATCGAGAACTGGCGCATGAATCATGCATGCATGCACAGCAACAGCATAGCCAGCGGCATGCATCTGCTTGCTAGCTACTAGTAGCTAGCTTGCTATGCCATCATGGCGACATGCATACACCCAAGAAAGCTACAGGTCGCTGAGGCTGTGGACGCGCGCGTCGCTGGGTGGGTGCACCAGGCCGGTCGCTGTAGCGCGCGCTGGCGGCTGGCGCATGCATGCAGTCAGTGTACTCCTCCACAGATCTAAAGAGGGAGGGAGGGGTCAGGGCGTCGGGCCGCGCCCAGCTCCAGCAGGCAGCAGCGGCGGGTAGGGGCAGCCGGGCAGGCCAGGCAGTAGCAGGAGCACCCACCACCACCGCTGCATGCAGTGGTTGCCGTGCGCGCGCCTCACACTCCCACCAGGGCTGGACGGCTGGTGGACCAGCTAGCGCGCGCTGTACTTGCTACTTGGACAGTGCAAAGCCATACGCGCGGCGCGCAGGCGGAGATCGATGAGGCGATGAGCATGCATGCAGTGAAGCTTGCGCGCCCACCCGACCACACCCACGCATCATCGTCATGCATGTGCGGTTCAGACTTCAGAGAGGAGAGAGGTGATGCGTGCTGCAGTCCCTGATCATAGCATAGGTGATAGGTGTATCTTTCTTTCCTTTTTTTCCCCTTACCACACTGATCGAGTAGCTATCTAGCTAGTCACCCCCATTCACGCGACTTGCGCTCACCTGCATTGCCCCGCAGTCCGTCCGTCAGCGCGGCCACCTGCCGTGTGAATCTGGCGGTGGCGCCGGGAGCAAGGTGAGACCGATCGGATGCCTGGGTGCATACAGGCATACAGCTACCGCCGCCGACACGGTTCCAGCAGTACCTGATCATAATGCGACGGCTGGGGCCACAGTGCTGCTGTACATGCTGCAGCAGGGCCATGCATCTGACGGCACGCATACGATGCAAAGGCGCGTCCCTGCTTCCAACCAAATGGACGTCCGATCTCTTTTTGCGCATGTATGCATGCATTAGTCAGCGGAGGGGAGGGAGTCAGACGTACGCGATCGGCTGCAAAGGGTGTGAAAGGACGCATAATGCGTGCATGTACACAGGGGTGGTAATAGGATCACGGTCTAAAGTCTTCTACACAAAACAATAAGGGTCTAAATAAATTTAGTTCAAAAATAAATGAAAATAAGGTTCGACGCTAATTTGATATGATCCCTACATGTACATGTTTCTGAACGTGCCGTACTCTGTAACGCACCATGGTGATTTACTGTGCTCGCGCTTCTTTGACGTCAACGGTCAACCTAGGCATGTAGCGCCGAGATCTTTCATTCTTTCCCTTAGTAGCACTGTACTTCTACCGGTGAGGGAACGAGGGGTAGCTAGCATTTCCATTCAAATTTCGCGAACCGTACCGTGTGCAGCCTGAAAATAAAAAAGGTGAGTTTGAAACGCAGTTAGGACGCATCAGAGCGAGGGGCATGCAGGCAGGCCGTAGCTAGGTGGCCAGCTACATGTAGTCGCTTTCGTTTGTTTTATGAGCGGTGATTGTTGACATGTGACAAGAAGCGAATCTACTAACCAGCAGTCTTGGCTGCACTGCACTTGATCATGCATGTCGCCAGGAGAAACACCGATCGCCGTGTAGTAACTGTGTCGGTACGGCCGGCCAGTCTGTCACGGGAAACTATCCTGCACGAGTCAGTCAGAGTGACGCTTTACTGCTGCTACTGCCCTAAAGTGCTGCTGCACAAGTCATTGGATCAATTGTTGAATAATTAGACAAATTCCAAATTAAATTCCGAATATAAATCATGACCAAATCAGAAGAACTGAAACAAAAGCCAAATCAGATGATGCGTACTGATTAGACTTACTGATTGTTGGCGCGCGCCAGGATCAGCTGGGTCGACGATGTCAGAAGATCACGAGCAGTCGCGTGAAGACGCTTCCCAAAAACCTTATTCGCCCTCTCCCGGTGCAGGATCTAGAAGACGAAGGGTTCCGGAGACCTGCTCTCCTGATCGCAGATGCACCTCTGCGGTCGGGACGAAGGGAACTAAAAGGCGGCTCAGCTATGAAGAGAGGCGAAAGCGAACTGGGATCTGGGGATGAATTGGAGGCTGGCTGCCGGGCTCCTTTTATAGGGCCGAGTCCGCGACCCCCGTGCTTATCCACCCACGAAAATCTCGCAATCAGTTGAGATTTTGTAGCGATCGGTTAGGATAAGCGTAACAGCCAAGAAACCAAAAAATCAAACGGCAAAAGGTAGCCGCGCCCCCGCAAGGCGAGGGGCCGGATTTCGGCGGACCATTCACGCGCATGTCGTGCGCCCGCGCCCTTCGCCCCGCCCCGGCCCGGCCCGGCCCGGCCCGGCCCGGCCCGGCCCGGCCAGGCCAGGCGAGGCGAGCGAGCGCGCGCGCGCGTGTGGCTCTCCACACTCTCTCCTCTCATCCATGACTTGGTGAGTGAGTGTGGCTTCCATATTTAAGTTAGCTCTACTCCACAAGAGCTAGCAATATGGTGCTATTGGTTCCACCTATCCCTTTGCCATCCACTTATATGGGCTTTTGAGATTTTCCTGGGATTTATTTGAATAACTTAATTGGGCCAAGCCCATAAATCCTAACAATCCCCCACCAGATCTCAAATGCCCATCTGCAGTTTTCGCCACTGTTCACTACTGTTTAATATACTAGTTTTTCAGCAGAGACTGTTAAGTTGAACTTCCGCCTAGAACTCCAAGTTACACCAACCCACAACTTGGACAATGGACTATGCCTTGAATTGCAAGTTTTGCGTGAATGGGTTTCACTTGAAGTCATGACCAGTACTTGGCTACCAGTAGTCCCCTTCTCGGGTGGAGCATATACGTCGTACTCCAAGGTCTCTTCATGAGTTTACTAGAGATCACCCAAATCTCATAGACTGCGACGTTAGACAGTCTAACTCATATAGGTGTGTTCTTTCAAAGAATGTTCTGCAGGACAACATCTTCGCTAATACAAGCCAACAGAACACATTAAGGCACAAAGCCAACCTGCCTTACAGCATTTGAGAGTATTGCATCTTTACTTAGAGAGGGTCAAAAGTTACTCTCCTCAGTTCACCAATGGCTTGTTCTTCCCAGGACCTAATTCACGGGATCTCCGATCACATAGACTGGGTTTCCACCATGGCAACTTTATTCGGGTCTCATACCCATCTCTCTCGATGCGATTTCTATCACATTACGTGGTAGTCCCTTGGTAAAAGGATCTGCCAGATTTTTATCTGTTGAAATATAAGTCACACTTATAACTCCGGAGTTTCTCAACTTTCTGACAGACTTCAATCGTCTTTTGACATGTCTTGATGACTTTCCATTATCCTTAGAACTCGTCACTTTAGCAATCACTGTCTGATTGTCACAGTTCATAAGGATAGCTGGTATTGGTTTCTCAACCACCGGCAAGTCCATCAAGAGTTCACGCAACCATTCTGCCTCAACGGTTGCTGTGTCAAGTGCAGCTAGCTCGGCTTCCATGGTTGACCTCGTCAAAATGGTCTGCTTGCATGACCTCCATGATACCGCACCTCCACCAATAGTAAAGACATAACCACTGGTGGCATAAAGCTCGTCTGCATCAGATATCCAGTTCGAATCACTATATCCTTCAAGTACTGCATGCTGACCAGAATAGTGAATTCCATAACTCATTGTACCTTGCAGGTAGCGCATAACCCGCTCAAGTGCATGCCAATGATCAGTCCCGGGGTTTGACATGAACCTACTCAATTTGCTCACAGCAAACGAGATATCGGGCCTTGTTGCACCAGCAAGATACATGAGTGAACCGACAATCTGAGAGTATCTCAATTGGTCTAAACCAATTCTCTTGTTCTTTCGCAGTGTCACACTGGGATCATAAGGAGTTGGAGAAGGTTTGCACTCAGAGAAGCCAAATCGCTTCAAAACCTTTTCAACATAGTGAGATTGCGAGAGAGTAATCCCACCATCTGCCTTAATCAGCTTGATGTTTAGAATCACATCAGCTTCTCCCAGATCTTTCATATCAAAACTCTTTGATAGAAAAGACTTGACTTCATTGATCACATCAATGTTTGTGCCAAATATCAATATATCATCAACATATAAGCACAATATAACTCCTTCGCCCCCACCACAGCGATAATATACACACCTGTCTGCCTCATTAATGGCAAAGCCTGCAGACGTTAGAGTAGTGTCAAACTTCTCATGCCACTGCTTTGGTGCTTGCTTCAGACCATACAAAGATTTCAATAACTTGCACACCTTGCTTTCTTGACCCTTTACTACAAATCCATCAGGCTGTTCCATATAGATTTCCTCGTCCAGCTCTCCATTAAGAAAAGCTGTCTTTACATCCATCTGATGAACAAGGAGACCATACGAGGCAGCCAAAGAAAGTAGTACTCGAATAGTGGTCATTCTAGCAACAGGTGAGTAAGTATCAAAGAAGTCTTCTCCTTCTTTCTGAGTATAGCCTTTAGCCACAAGCCTAGCCTTGTACTTTTCAATTGTGCCATCAGGCTTGAGCTTCTTTTTAAACACCCACTTACAACCCACGGGTTTGCATCCATAGGGTCGATCAGTGACTTCCCACGTACCATTTGAAAGAATAGAGTCCATCTCATTATGAACTGCTTCTTTCCAATCATCTGCATCTGGAGATGCAAATGCTTCTGCAATGGTAGTAGGAGTATCGTCCACAAGGTACACAATGAAATCATTACCAAAGGATTTTTCAACCCTTTGTCTCTTGCTCCTTTTAGGAGCATCATTGTCATCCTCCTCTAGGACAATTTCATGTGGCTGTTCAAAACTCTCAATAGGTGTATTATGTTCAGGAATTATCTCAGAAGAGTATCTAGAATTGCTATGAATGTCTTTCATTGGAAATATATGCTCAAAGAAAGTAGCATCACGTGATTCCATAATAGTATCAACATACACATCAGGAACTTCAGATTTGACTACTAAAAATCTATATGCTATGCTACACGAAGCATATCCAAGAAAGACACAATCCACTGTCCTTGGACCAAGCTTGCGCTTTTTATTAATTGGTACATTGACTTTCGCCATGCACCCCCAAGTGCGCAAGTATGAAAGTGATGGTTTTCTCCCAACCCACTTCTCATAAGGGGTTTTCTCTTCTTTGCCCATAGGAATTCTATTCAGAACATGACATGAAGTCAGGACTGCCTCCCCCCACCATGCCTTAGATAAACCACAAGTGTCTAACATGGCATTCACCAGGTCAGTCAACGTACGGTTTTTCCTTTCAGCAATCCCGTTTGACTCGGGTGAATAGGGAGGAGTCCTCTCATGAATAATGCCATGTTCTGCACAGAAATCGTCAAAGACTTTGGGAAAGAACTCGCCACCACGATCTGATCTAAGACGTTTGATCTTTCTCTCTAGTTGGTTTTCAACTTCAGCCTTATAGATTTTAAAGTAGTCTAAAGCCTCATCTTTAGTTTTTAGCAAGTATACATAGCAAAATCTAGACGCATCATCAATCAATGTCATGAAGTATCTCTTACCACCTTTTGTCAACACACCATTCATCTCACAAAGATCAGAATGTATGAGTTCTAGTGGTGCCAGGTGTCTCTCCTCAGCAGCCTTATGAGGCTTTCGAGGTTGCTTCGACTGCACACAACTATGGCACTTAGAACCTTTGACTATGGTGATATTCGGAATTAAACTCATGGTTGCAAGCCGAGACATAGAGCCAAAATTAATATGACACAAACGAGAATGCCAAATACTCGCAAGATCATCAACATTAGCACAAATATGGTTCACAGACTTATTATTGAAATCTAACAAAGAAAAGCGGAACAAGCCTCCGCAATCATAGCCTTTACCAATAAATTGTCCAGACTTGGACACAACTAATTTATTGGACTCTAAAACTACCTTGAACCCATCTCTACATAGAAGGGTTCCGCTAACGAGATTCTTGTGTATAGAAGGGACATGATGCACGTTCTTCAGCTGCACGATCTTTCCCGAAGTAAACTTCAGATCCACCGTGCCAGTGCCATGAACAGAAGCATGTGACCCATTCCCCATTAGCACGGAAGAATCCCGGGCGCCCTGATAAGAAGAGAACAAGTTGATGTCAGAACACACATGAACATTAGCACCAGTATCAAGCCACCAGCTAGGTGATTGAAATACTGAGAAGATGAAAGGTAAATTACCATACCCTTTGTCTTCCTCATTGCTAGCGACCACTGTGTTGACATTGCCCTTTTTGCCACGGCGATCCGCTCGATCGGGACAATCCTTGGCAAAATGACCCGCCTCGCCACATGCGAAACATGTCAATTCAGCCTTGTTCTTCTTCTTCTTGAAGTTGGTAGTTTTGTTGGGCTTGTTAGATTTTGGCTTTCCTTTGCCCTTGTTGTGGTTCTTCTGAACCATGTTGGCGCTGGAGTGGCCCTCGCCTCCTTTAGATCCCGTGTCCTTAGCCCGAGCTTTCTCCTCAACATCCAGAGACGCTATCAGATTTTCAACTGATATCTCCTGTCTCTTATGTTTCAGAGCTGTGGCGAAGTTCCTCCATGTAGAAGGCAACTTTGCAATAATGCATCCGGCCACAAATCGGTCAGGAAGGACTATCTTAAGGTGGTCGAGCTCCTTGGCTATACACTGTATTTCATGAGCTTGCTCTACAATAGAGCGATTATCAACCATCTTATAATCATGAAAGCTCTCCATGATATACAGGTCACTGCCAGCATCTGATGCACCATACTTAGTAGTAAGTGCATCCCACAACTGTTTCCCGTCTGTGTACTGCATATTCGCATCAACCAGACGGTCAACAAGGGCGCTAAGAACGGCTCCCGTGAACATAGTATTGGCATGGTCGTACTCTTTCTCCTGTTCAGGAGTCAGTGGACCCTCAGGTCTGCCTTTACTAACATGGAAGACATTCATAGCAGTAAGCCAGAGCGTGGCCTTGACTTGCCATCTCTTAAAGTGCATACCATTAAACTTTTCTGGCTTCAGCGCGTCGGCAAAAGCAGCCATAGAAAAACTAGGAAATTGTCTACAATAAGGTTTTTGGATTGTTGAATAATTAGACAAATTCCAAATTAAATTCCGAATATAAATCATGACCAAATCAGAAGAACTGAAACAAAAGCCAAATCAGATGATGCGTACTGATTAGACTTACTGATTGTTGGCGCGCGCCAGGATCAGCTGGGTCGACGATGTCAGAAGATCACGAGCAGTCGCGTGAAGACGCTTCCCAAAAACCTTATTCGCCCTCTCCCGGTGCAGGATCTAGAAGACGAAGGGTTCCGGAGACCTGCTCTCCTGATCGCAGATGCACCTCTGCGGTCGGGACGAAGGGAACTAAAAGGCGGCTCAGCTATGAAGAGAGGCGAAAGCGAACTGGGATCTGGGGATGAATTGGAGGCTGGCTGCCGGGCTCCTTTTATAGGGCCGAGTCCGCGACCCCCGTGCTTATCCACCCACGAAAATCTCGCAATCAGTTGAGATTTTGTAGCGATCGGTTAGGATAAGCGTAACAGCCAAGAAACCAAAAAATCAAACGGCAAAAGGTAGCCGCGCCCCCGCAAGGCGAGGGGCCGGATTTCGGCGGACCATTCACGCGCATGTCGTGCGCCCGCGCCCTTCGCCCCGCCCCGGCCCGGCCAGGCCAGGCCAGGCCAGGCGAGGCGAGCGAGCGCGCGCGCGCGTGTGGCTCTCCACACTCTCTCCTCTCATCCATGACTTGGTGAGTGAGTGTGGCTTCCATATTTAAGTTAGCTCTACTCCACAAGAGCTAGCAATATGGTGCTATTGGTTCCACCTATCCCTTTGCCATCCACTTATATGGGCTTTTGAGATTTTCCTGGGATTTATTTGAATAACTTAATTGGGCCAAGCCCATAAATCCTAACATCAATAGTACCCTTTAAATATAATTGATATAAAACTATATTAACTTAATTGATATACATCTAAATTATGATTAGAATAAAATTCAATTGAAACAGGGTACCCGAAAAGTCCGGGACGTCTGCCCCTTGAGCCCAGTCATGACTCAAGTGACAACAACAGTGTGGCGGAAGACATAGGGCGTGTTTGGTATCTGGCCTAAGCCACCGCCGCCAGCCACACTTTTCCCGCCGCAGTCGGCCGCCGTAACTTAGGCGTGGTGTGGCGTGCGGCGCCACACACCAAACACGCCCATAGTCTTAATCCGGTCCAGAAGAGGAAGGGAAGAGCTCCAGCCCAGATCGCATCCATGTTTGGGCCAGGCCGGACCCTTTTTTCAGCCCCCAGGCCGGACGCGCGCTCATAGGCCCCTGGTGCTTCAGCCTGGAAGGCACGGCGAGCAGAGCAGGTCACGGCACCACGCCAGTACGCCACCACTGCGTGCACCTCGGTCCCATCTCCCATGTCCCGTCGTTCCACCGAGAGAGAACCCGCGTGCGATCACGTTTGGTGAGATCACGGCCGCCCAGATGGCGATGCGCGCCAGCCGTCAACTGATGTCTGGTGAGATCGTGACCGGAACCAGATGATCGGGCATTGCGTTGTCACGAATCTGCAAAGAAAGGGCACATCAACAACATTGATCTTCAAATGGACCTCTTCCGGTATACGCCAAAAAAACATTGCATTTTGCTCCGTTAGGTTGACTCAAAAGTCAAGCCAGTATCTTTGGATCATGCAGCACAGGCCTGTGTAGCTTCATGCTGCCCTTCAACGTTGGCCTCTTCTCTAGCTCCGACCAGTCGCCACAAAGACAGCGATCAGTTCTGCTGCTTGCTGATGCATCAAGTAAGCGCTCCACATCTAATACAGGGAGTAGTGTCAAAATGTAGTTTATAATATTAATTTAATTATTTTTAAAAATATTTTTAATCTAAATAAGAAATAAAACGACTTATCTAATTTTTTTCTAAAGACATCCAAGTTCTAACTCTATGATTTTGTGGAGCACCTAATGATATGCTACACCAACTATACTTTTTTTTTTTTGAGCTGGAGGTCTTCCAAACGGGGCCCTAATGTAAGGTCCACTAATTGGTAGAGCTCCGGCGTCCAGTTCTACATGGCAAGCGGCAGATGGTTGCAAGCCAGTAGCAACGTTGAGTCATCTCTAGAAGTTTGTGTAAAGTATTGTTTTGCTGCTTTTGTACTATAAACTACATTGTTTACATAGTAGAGTTTGAAATAAAAAAAATAAGATTATAGCGCCCTAACCCGCAGCGACCGACCAACTCCGATAGCGGTCCGTTCAGCCAAGTGGCTAGCTGCTAGCAGTCTAACACAGCGGCTCTGCGCCCGCGTGTGCTACATGACTCAGTGTCCCCTCTCCTCTTCTGATCTGTCACGGTACTTCTCCCGCCACCTATCATACGTTATTTGTTGGTTGTATATGTATGCTATGAATAATATAGTGGGATTATATAATTATTCGTTTTAATTCAATTCCTCCTAAATTATTTCTGGCTTCGCTCCTGACACCGTCTATTGCCGAACGCAGCCGTTAAAAGCGTGCCACCTTCTGTTTTCGGTTTGCTCCACTATATCCTGGGGAGCCAGTGCATCTTATCCCCGTCTTTCTGACTCCACTAATAGTGACAAATCATTGAGCGCACTTGCTAGCGTAGTGTCTTTTTTTGTAGGTCAAAACAAGCCATAGCATAGATTGAAATGCATGTGCCACGTACGGCTTTCACAATGACTTGATTTATCCCCAGCTAATGACATCAACTTTTTTTTTAGACTGTCACCGGGGGGAGAGGATCCCCACCTGATTTTCATTCAGGTCTTTTTACCCAAAGCGGCTAGAGTTTACAGCAAGCTAGCAGCATTGTAGCTAACATAGTTACAGGGGGGCGAAGCAATGATGAGATTACATAATAGGATTAGAAAACACCAACAACCAAGCACCTAATACTTGTGCCTCTTTCCTGTTGTGCCTGTACGCCCAAGCTTTTGCTTCAGAAGCGCATGAATGCAAAGTGGCCGCAAGAGTGGCATGATCCTGACGGAAGACAACACCATTTCTGCGTTTCCACAATTGCCAGCAGCAGAGGAGGACAAAGGAGTTGAATTCTGCACCCGGAAGGCGATCAGGGCGACTGATGTTTGGCAGGTCCTGGGTGCCCAGATCATCAGCGACAGAGAATCCGATGGAGCTCCAAAATTGGCGTGCAAACGGGCAGTGGAAGATGATGTGCGAAGGAGTTTCACTGTCTTGGTTACATATTTCACAACAGTCATCATCCACAATCCCTTTTTTCTTCAGGTTCCATTTGCACTGAATTTTTCCTTGCATAAGCAGCCAACAGAAGAATTGTGCCCGCGGGGGGGCTTTGTTACCCCAGATGAAAGTGGTGCTAACATCACCATGCCCCAAGGACCCTTTAAGCAGGTTGTAGAGAGTAGAGGTCTGAAAATTACCAGTGTGATCCGCAAGGAAGCAATGTCTGGTATCTGGTCGATCGGCGAGGCTTGTGTTGTTTACTATTGTTAGCACAGCTTCTAGTTCCTCCCGGGCTTGTGGCGTGAGGCGCGGGACTAGGTGCAAACCCTGCAGCACCACCTCTCTCACGCAGACTTTTTGCCTGATGCAGTGTGAGTACAGGGCTGGGAAGGCTGTAGACAGGTCGTCAGGCCCAGACCAAGCGTCATGCCAAAAATCAGTGCTGCAGCCATCCCCAACCTGAGACGAACTGGTCGCTTGATAGATGGGCAGAAACGCTCTCAGAGTATCCCAATGGCACCCCCTGATCTCGCCCTCCATTGTTGCTAGTTTAACATTCGAGCGCACCCAGGCTACTCAAGACGACAAGGCCGAAGAGTGCAATCTGTGAATGAGCTTGACCAACAGACATGTGTTCTGGATGTGTAGGTCCTTGATGCCCAAACCCCCTGCCTGTTTCGGTTTACAAACATTTTCCCAAGCAACCAAGCAGCTCGATCCAGAGCACCGATCTTCGCCAGTCCAGAGAAAGGATCTTCTTCGGTTGTCCACCCTGGAGAGAATCCCAGGTGGCAAAGGCACAGCGCACATGGCATAGACGAGCTGAGAGTCAAGCACCGAGCTCACTAGGACTGCCCTGCCAGCGGGATTTAACAAGGCTGCTTGCCAGCCCGCCAAATATTTGTCAGTCTTGGCGATTTGGGGAGAGAAGGCCGTGAGTCTGAGCTTTGTGCTGGACAGAGGCAACCCGAGGTACGTCTGCGGGAAACCTTCCTGCTTGCATCCCAAAACTTGGAGCATTGGGGCCAGATCCTGAGGGTTAACATGCATGGGCACCGCAGTGCTTTTGGAGTAGTTGATCTGCAGGACTGACGCTACGGAGAAGGAGTCCAAAAGGTGCTTCAGAGCCATGATGTCCCTTATATTAGCACGGGCAAGGATGAGGATGTCGTCAGCGTATTGCAAGATTGGGCAAGCTGAGTCCTCAAGAATGGGGTGTCTAACCATGCCGCTATTTTTATTAGCACCTGCAGAACATCGGCGACAAGCAGAAAGAGATACGGGGAGAGGGGGTCCCCTTGCCTCAACCCGCGCCTGCAGGTAAACCAAGGCCCCGGGCATCCATTCACCAACACGGCGTTCCTTGATGTGCTCTGAATTTTCTTCATCCAAGACAGCCAAACGTCACAAAAATCCCTTGCAGACAGAATGGTGGCTAGGCCGTCCCAACTGACAGTGTCAAAAGCCTTTGCGAAGTCCAACTTCAGCACCAATGTGGGAGTCTTCCTCTTATGACAGCATTTGACAAGCTCCATAGCATACACAAAATTCTCTGTGATGGAGCGGCCTCGAATGAACCCTGTCTGGTCCAAATCAATGAGGGATGCAATCTCCCGCTGCAGCCTGGTGGTGAGTATTTTTGTGATAATCTTGAGACTGCAATTCTGTAGGCTGATCGGTCGGAAGGAGTCCACTGACACACACCCCGGTTTTTTTGGCAACAACACCATATACGCCCTGTTGATACGCTCAAGGTCGACCTCATTTCTGTGGAAAGCGCCCAAGAGATCCATCACTTGCACTTCAACAGTCGACCAAGCCTTGGAAAATGCTCTGCCAAAACCGTCCCTTCAAATACGGGAAAGCCCCCTTTTTTTCCTTTGGTGAAGTCCCTCTTTCATCACGGTATAGGAGTCGGGGCAGGTGCTCGATATTTCCAGACGCGTACAGTAAACAGTCATGGATGAGCCGTCGCCGCTCAGCAAACCAACAACCCCTTCCCGGCGTTGCAAGCGACGAAGCGTCTCCGTCAGCTAGATTTTTGTTTGGTACGCTATCATATCGTGCAATCAGATGTCCGGCTCCGCTCATTGGATGTGGCTAGATACTGTTTTTGTCTTTTTTTTTAAAAAAAAAGCTCTGAAACTTCTCGTATATACGACTTGAGAGAGCTAAAAAAAGTATTTTGGAAGTTTGATAACCTATTAGATAACATATTTGGAGAACTTTAGGCACCACCAATGGATTTTACTTTACTAAAAAGAAACCACAAGAATTGTCCTATTATGTCTCTGAATGCACACGTACTTTTGGGATTCATGTCATGTGTAAGCCATGCATGCTTACTAGTCCGGTTTGGTTGGTAGTTGATGTTCGATGATTGATCGGTCTAGCCCCGCCATTCATCAAGCAAAACAGTCAGGATATTTTTAAAGGAACTTTACCGATTCTGCTTTACATGTTGGCTCTAGCTTTTTATTGCTAACAAAAGTTGGCCTCGGCGACGGCTTGTCTCCTGAGAGCTGATATCAACTTTATCTAATTCATATATACGTTGGCGAAACGCATATCCTAAGTTGCATTCCTTAGGTTGGTCGGTGTGGACTATGGGAAACAAATGAAGCTAAGATCCACATTATTCAATTCATCATTATAAAAACATGGATGATTACAGGGAAGCGCGCCTCAGGTGGTTGAGTCGACTATATATTCTCTCGCAGTAACCCTAAAGAGCCGATATGACTGCCCTTACTCGATCAAGATTTTAAATCAGAGCAGCATGACGTTCAGTTGAAATAAACTCCAACCAAGAGTATAGAAGTGGTGGTACACCATCCACACACGCAGCAGCTTGCCTCTCTCGGGTGTCGCGTCGGTCAGCCCACCACACACCGAAACCAAACCACAGTGCCACTCACTTGCAACGTCCGACGTCCGTCCAAAGTGAGATGTCACTCACTAGTCACTAGTCCCTCGGCCTCTCCTTCTCCCGGGACGTTCTGCGCGCAAGCATGCGGGATGCGGCATGCCCCGCACGCACGCACGCACGCGCGCGCAACGGTCACGAGCGCGCGGACGCGAGTGAGCTGTCGCCGTACAGCATGGACGCATGGTTCGGCGCTTGGCGTGGTACGGGGGCTTGCGGTCCCGGAAGGAAGGAAGGAAGGAGCGGCCCGAGGCGCATCGCTGTTGGAAAACGACCGGACGCGCGGATCCCGCCGGGCCGTGCTATCGCTGCCGCGGACCGGACAGTGCGGATCCGCCCCCGCTTGCCAGAGGCCAGAGGGTCCCGGGCGACGCCGCGCGTCGCGGACGGGGCACGGCGTCACTGCGACGCTGATGGCGACGGGAGATCGGTCGGTAGCGCCTTGCAACGCACAGCTGTCCTATCGGTCGCGCATGCTTCGGGTCGACGTGCTTCGGTAAACTTGGTTTGGTGAACTACTCAGACTTCAATCGTATGGTTTATCTAAATTTATACTACTCTATTAAAAGTGTAGCCTCATCATCCACATATACCCTCGCCTGTACACTGCTGCCTACCCCGCCCACGTCCCACCATTCATGCCTCCGACATCCTCCCCGCCTCTGCTCCACCATTCACGCCCCCGTCCGCGCTCGTGCCCCGCCGTTCACGCCTCCGCGTCCCACCATTCTCATGCCCACGCCCCACCATTCACGCCTCCGCGTGCCGCCCTCGCCAATCCATTTCTATCTCGCCTCGTCTCCACCCGGCTCCTCTCAGTTTGTCTCCTCTTCCCCACCAGACGACCTAACTCCCTCTCCTAAACCCTAGGAATCGAGCCCGCATCCTCAACGAGACGCCATGGGCCATGGCGGCGGCGGTCCCCGCCCCCGCGGAGGAGGGGACGCATGCGACACCCCCCGGTTCTCCAGGCGACGACGACAAATCTAGGACATCATAGCGACAGCGGTGGGCGTCGCCTCCTCAACGAGGCACCCATGGGACATGGCGTTGGTGCCCCCGACCGCCCCCATCCTCGTCACGCAAAAAATCTCGAACCTGCGAGGTCGAGCTCCTCCTACTCCACTGCAACCTTCCTGCATCCTGCACCGCCCTTGATCGCGCCCCCACTAGCTTCCCCTCCCCTGCGCATCTGCTCGACCTCGCTACTGCCTCCTCGCTTGCTGCCGTTGAGGACAACGGCTGCGAGGCTACGACTCGCCCGAGGCAACCTCAGGTGGGAGAGGCAGTAATGACTCGCTCAAGGCCAACATCGGGCAGGAGACGTAGTCACGACTCGCCCGAGGATAACCCCGAGCATGAAATGCAATCACAACTCACCCGAGGCCAACCGCCCGAGGCCACCCACGGGTGGGAGACGCAGTCACGACTCACTCAAGGCCAAGCGCGGGCGGGAGATGCAGTCACAACTCACCCGAGGCCAACTTCGGGCGGGAGACATGGTCAGGACTCGTCCGAGACCATCCCGGGCGGAAGACACAATCATGACTCACCCGAGGCCAAACACGGGTAGACCTGTTCGAACGTTGGGTCGGGTTCGGGTCAGGTCAAGATCATGTCGTGGGCCATTTATCACGGCTCGTGCCTAGTGTCGAGTTGGAATTTTCTGGGCTAGGTCGAGTTTTGGGTAAAAATCACGGTCCATACCCGGTGAAAGGATCACGATGCCCGAGAGGGGGTGAATTGGGCTTTTCTAAAAATCAACAATAATTAAAACCTAAACAAGAGCCCAACTTCACTCCAACAACTAGCAATAAGTGAATAATACTAGAAATACAACAATGATAAGACAATACTTTAAATACTTGTTAAACAAATACACAATGTAAAATACTTGAATTAAGTGTGGAATGTAAAGCAAAGTTTAGAAGACTCTTCCAATTTTTACCGAGGTATCGAAGAGTCGGCACTCTCCACTAGTCCTCGTTGGAGCACCCGCGCATGGGTATCGCTCCCCCTGGTCCTCGTAAGAACCAAGTGCTCACTACGAGATGATCATTTGCCACTCCGGCGCGGTGGATCTCTCACGACTGCTTACAAACTTGAGTCGGGTCACCAACAAGATCTCCACTGTGATCACCGAGCTCCCAATGCCACCAAGCCGTCTAGGTGATGCCGATCACCAAGAGTAACAAGTCGTAGACTTTCGCTTGACCAAGAGAAGCCTAATGCATGCGGTGTGTGCTCTAGGTGGCTCTTGCTAGCGCTAATGAGGTTCAAATGCGGGATAAAGATTCTCAAATCACCCCACCAGGCTTTGTGGTGCTTGCAATGCTATACCAAAGTGTATGAGTAAATGTGGACAGCAAGGCAATCAACATGGTGGGTGGAGGGGGGTATAAATAGCCCTCACCCACCAACTAGCCGTTACCAGGAATCTGCTGCGCATGGGCGTACCGGACAGTCCGGTGCGCCAACGGTCGACTCCAACGACTAGTTCTGACAACTAGCCATTGGGCTGATGGCACACCGGACACTCCGGTGCGCTGTTCGGTGTGCCACTAAAATTCATCTTTCGAACTGCGGGCTCTCGGGTTTCTGCGTGCAGGAACCCTCTTCCCTGGGCAAGGCTGGCCCCACTAGCAGAGGGTGCACCGGACAGTCCGGTACCCCGAGGCTAGAAACCCTACTTTCTGTTTTGTGCCGATTTTCAATTCGGTTTTCGTTCTAACTCATGAGTATGTTCTAGAGTGACACCTAGCACTATATATGAGTGTGAATATACACCAACACTACACTAGAACTCTTTTGGTCAAACTACTCATCGACAAGCCCTCTTTATAGTATGCCTAAAACAAAATAACATACCTAACTATATCACGAGTGTCCGCAACTCTTTGACACTCGGAATACGAAGACCTTCACTTTTTGTTTTGTCGCTTTAGCCGTCGCTTCAAGTTCTTATCTCCAGGATTGTTTTCACCGTTGTAGTACATCTACCTGTAATGCGACCTAACTTACCATTTGCCTCTGCAAAACACACGTTAGTCACATAGAAAATTACGTTGTCATTAATCACTAAAACCAATTAGGGGCCTAGATGCTTTCACCTGGCTCGTGAATTATTGCGGGTAAAAAATTATGGTCTATACCTGCCTGTTGCATTGGTCGGATCAGGTCAGCTAGGGTTTTTTCGGGTGTGTCAGGTCGGGTTTTGGGTAAAAAATCACAGTCCATACCCAGCCCGTGAATTATTGCGAGTCAAAAATTATAATCTATACCTGTTCGTTGCATCGATCGGGTTAAATCGGCTAGTTTTTTTTTTCGGTTGGATCGGATCGAATGACCCATGATCAGGTCTAAGCGCGGGATATCATAGTATGCTCAAATACATAGTATTGCCTTGAATCTACCATATTTCCAAACACGCCCACCCAAAGACGAACGACTTCGCTTAGCAGGCTTCTGCAAGCAAAACTGGCAAGCGTCTATTAACCAGTGTGTTGACCTGTCAACGTCTATTAACCATCGACTTTCCGTAGTCAACGTCTATTAACCAGTGTGTTGACCTGTCAGCATCGGGTCCCGCACGTAAGCGTCGCCGTCCTGTGTGTGCTCGCCACCCCGTCTCGCTCCCTCCGCTACGGCGCTACCCAGTTGGCAAACGGAAAGCAGGCGAGTTGGTTTCAGCTTTCCTTTTCTTCCACAACATCTTGCAGCGGCGGCAACCCCCGCGCAGCGCATCGCTTCCGACGGAAGCAAAAAAGGGGAAGCGACAGCCCCCCTCCCCCGAGCGTGTGACCCAACCGAAAGGGGGGAGAAAAGCCCTAGGACAAACCCGCGTAAAGCGGCCGGATCCAATGGCGGGTGCCTCGTGCTGCTAGATCTCGCTCCGTACGGGCAATGGCGTCGCGGCCAACGTCGCGGCAGCGGAAGGCGGGACACGCATCGGCGGCGGCGGGGCCGAAGGGTCTGCACCACCACCAGCAGCTGCCGCCGCAGTCGGGCTCGCCGACGTCGACCGCGACCACGTCCTCGTCGCGTCTCACGCCGGAGCTCTCGCTCGACGGGCCCGCGTCCCCGCTGTTCGCCGGGTTGGACGAGGACCCGGCGCCCAAGGAGAATGTAACCGTCACTGTCCGCTTCCGCCCGCTCAGGTTCAGTTCGCTTTGCCTTCTGCAGCGGGGCTTAGTTTGGTTGCGGTTGGATTCATGAATGTGGACTGATTTGCGTTTTGGTCTTCGCTTGTGAAGCCCGCGGGAGATTCGGCAGGGGGAGGAGGTCGCGTGGTATGCGGATGGTGACACGGTCGTTCGGAGTGAGCAGAACCCCAGCGTCGCCTATGCTTACGGTATGGGTGCGGTTTGGCCGTCTCATCTGTGGTTGGATTACTCTGCCACTTTTGTACTCCTTAGTCCTTATTTTGGTCAATGTCTGCATAGATTCACTGCGGGCATATGCAACCTGCATAGATTCGTAGGAAAGACTGAAAATAGCTTGCCGTATTCATCGGGGAACTTGGCCTCTGTGACGTTTGCTGCCATGCAATGTTATTACCCCAAAATTTGAGCAACCGTGTAGTTTTCTCGAAGTGTTTGATTTCCTCTTGATATCAATAGAATGCCTGTTGTACAACATGTGATCAATTCGTGAGGAACTCATGTTGTGACACGGTTGTTTTATCATCCAATGCAAATATGCAATGGGGAATGAATTACATGCCTTGGCCTCCTATACTTTATCATATTCCATATGATTGTGATTTGTGGTTGTACCCAGGCTAAGGGGAAAAAGTTCTTCTCATATTTAAATATACCTTAATGTTCACACTTACCTTTTAGCTCTTGAGGCATCTGGGTGCTACATAGTTCTGTCATTATAGTCTCCAAAAACAATTGAAATGGACAATGCCACTTAAGTATAAGGACCTCCAAATTACTATATACATTTTTTTGTGCTGTACTCCCTGTTTGTAGGAATCAGTTTTGCTATTTCCAGTTGTGGGCCCCAAAATTGTTTATTTCAAACTATGAATCAAAACTTTGTAGCACTGGTATCACATTTTCCCTATAATATAAGTCAGTTAACAGAATCATGTTGCGTCGCCACATGCAGCAAGTAGAAATTACTATCTGGGCTTGAACCAGGAAAGTATGCAAATTTGTTAGGCTGCCAATTTGCCACCTCTTTAACTCTAGTTCTGAATACAGGCTAATATTATTTGTTGTCCAGATCGAGTTTTTGCACCAACTACTACGACCCGACATGTATATGATGTTGCAGCTCAACATGTTGTTAGTGGTGCCATGGAGGGAGTAAATGGTAATTATATTTTGTTTTCGTGCTTATATTTACTTCAGTATCTTATAACTTAGATCAGGGCAGCATTTTTTTGTTTTCCATTTTTTTATTTTATGTTGCAGTATAAGCTACTGCATCTTCTATATATCTTTACAACATTTACAATTGGGTTTAATCTGGTCATGTTCATTCATTGAATGCAACAATGGATTCCTTGGTTTGCTTGAGTACATGTATCTTTAATTAGTTCTCTGAAATAAAAGTTGATATGCTTCTTCCAAACTGTTGCAGGTACAATATTTGCATATGGTGTTACAAGCAGTGGGAAGACACACACGATGCATGTGAGAAAACTTATAGTACTTCAAGCTTTCATATTTTTTTTGTCTTGAAAACACTAGTTATCTCATTTTTAATCTATTGCTGCGGGACTGTGTAGTGCACAACATGAATTCAGAAATAAATATTGTGAGTAGCTAAAATGTGATTGCAGCTTGTGGTGGAGTAGGTTTTCTTACCCATACAGTTATCTAAGGTTTATGTATTCCTATACCAAGTGTATCATCCCCATAAAGAGAAGAAATGAAATTGCTCCACTCCCTAAATTCTACTACTGTCATGCATGGGCATATGCAACTTTCCTCTACTTAATGGAATGACAGCATGACACACAGCTCTCCTGTCTCGTCCGAGAATAGAAAACACAACTTACCTTTCTATTATGTTCTTTGAAGCATATGATTTGGAACTGTCCTTTCTATTATGTTGATGGCAGCATTTATTTTACAATTTTTATAATGGACTAGATTAATACTGAACACATTCATCTGTTTCTTCATATTTTGAAATGTTTCTTAGTATCTTGATATCATTTGTTCTTTTGAGCCAGGGAGACCAAAGATCCCCAGGGATTATACCTTTGTCTGTCAAAGATGCATTTAGCATTATACAAGAGGTATTTTTTAAATATGCACCCATCTTGTACAATGATGTGATGAAATATGCGTAGAAATGTTGATGGCAATGCTCTGTGTACTTACCATTGCTTTCTTTGTCTTTATAGACACCAAATCGCGAGTTTCTCCTTCGCGTATCATACTTGGAAATTTATAATGAGGTTTGTCACCGTAATCATTTTTGTTATCATCATAATATTTGTTATTGGAGGTACCTCTGTTTTTTTTGTATAAACATACTCTTAATCAGAGTTTATATCACAAAACGAGTTGTTCTAATCAAGGGCTTATTGGTTTTGTAGGTTGTCAATGATCTACTAAATCCTGCTGGTCAGAATTTGCGAATTAGAGAGGATCCTCAGGTGCTAACATGTGCTCTCTCTTCATTACTCTTACTCTTTCCAGTGTCTAAGTTTTCAAACTAACAAACAAATGATTTCTCTGGTGGATGATTAGTCACCTTTTTTCTGAAAATGTATACCTGCATTGTAGTGCCATCCAAAGGTTCCCAGTTGCTGTTTCACATTCATAGTGTCTTTCAACTTAATACTGATTTGTGGTGTCATAAAATTTGTATACTTGTAGGTTAAATGATACAGTACATTCTTCCCTTGAAGTCTAGAACAGGGATCCTTGAAAACATAATCCTTTTTCTGAAGAGTTCCAACTGGCAGAATAATTAAAATCCACCCCAAAAGTTGCCTAGCATTTATGATGGATGCAACACATTGTTTTACACAGTTTCCTGATAGTTTCTTGGTCTGCATTAACATTCTCAGGGAACATTTGTTGAAGGTATCAAGGAGGAAGTAGTATTATCTCCTGCACATGCCCTGTCTCTCATTGCAGCTGGCGAAGGTGATTTCCAACAATATCTTCATACGATTCTATTTCAGAATTGATCTTCATGATAGGTCTAAACTTTCATGTGAAAAATGGTCTCACAGCACGGCACAGAACTACTGAAAGTATGGCGTTAGGGAAAGTTTCCTTTCAAGTTCCTGAAAAATATAAGCTTCTGGAAAGCTCTGAAACTGACTGAGCATACCTTTGTACAGACTCTAGAAAGGTGAAAAATCGCAGAGTAGTGTGGTGAGCCAAATGGCGCTCTAAAAGAGCCTCTTGTCTGCCATTGTAAAAAACATCTGTTAACAAGATGCTACTATATGGAAATACTTCACGTACAAGTTACAACTAATTCGTACGATTTCAATACAAGTTGTTTGGACCATTTGGCCGATATGAGTCACCGTCCACGCGATTGGCTATTTAATCGGAGTGGTACAAACAGATTGTACATATATCAACACTCCTGATTTTAAGACTTCTAAACAGTGACCCGGTTTCCAGTGGGTTCAGATTTGTCAGTCTTCCACTCTTTCCTTCACTTCTTCCATCCACCTCACTATCCTTCTACTTGCTTATATGCTAAACGTTGTTCTGGTTCTGAACAGAGGCTCCTTAATGTAATGGTCTCCTCCATCCTCTAACCACGTTGTAGAGAATAGGAAAACACCTCACGCCCATTGTGTGTGTGTGTGGGGGGGGGGGGGGGGGTGACCTTTTATTATATAGGCCGTAAGGCTTGGAGTACAAGTCAAGTAAGTACAATGGATAGGTACAAATATAGCAGCCTATACGTATTTCTAACACCCGCCCGCAGTCGTAGTGGTAAGCTCTTGAACGCAAAGATTGGACCTAAAATTAGTACACAACTATGTAGGCAAGCATTTGATCATGATATCCGCATACTAGTGAGAAGATGGAACATGTGGGACCCGAACTTGGCCGAGAGTGGCCTTCTCGCGGATGAAGTGAATGTCTATCTCGATATGCTTAGTGCGCCAGTGATGAACTGGATTAGACGTCATGTAGTCAACACTCACATTGTCACAATAAACGATAGTCGTACGGGCAATCAGGATGTGGAGCTCCTAGAGAAGCTACCGGAGCTAGCAGCATTTGACGACAACATGGGCGATGACACGATACTCAGCTGTGCCACTGGAGCGTGAGACAGTGGTTTGTCGTTTGGACGACCAGGAGACTAAGCTGTCACCATGGTAGACACAATAGCCAAATGTGGAGCGTCTGGAGTCGGGACAACCGCCCCAATCAGCATTTGAATATGTTGCGAAAGAATCAACTGAGTCGGTGTTGATATGGAGCCCGAGGGAGAGGGTGCCCTTCACGTAGCGAAGAATCCGCTTGATCTGTGCTAGATGAGGCTTGTGAGGATCATGCATGAAGAGGCAAACCTGTTGAACCACGTACGCCAAGTCTGGTTGGGTCATTGTTAGGTACTGAAGGACACCGGCAAGACTCCGGTAGAGGGAGGCGTCGGCCACAGGAGCGCCATCCGAAGCAGACAACTTGGCACGAGTGTCCACATGAGTCGTGGTGGAGTGACACTCGGCCATGCCGACACGCTGAAGATCCTGGGTGTACTGTCGCTGAGACAGAAACAAGCCGCTGGACGATCGCAAGACGAAGATGATGAAGTAGTGCAGGGTGCCAAGATCTATCATGGCAAACTTCGAGTGCAGGTGGCCCATGATGGTCTGAAGCAGTGTCGAGGAGGTGGCGGTGATGGCGATGTCGTCGACGTACAATAGTAGATAGTCGATGCAATCCCCTCCTTGTAAACAAAGAGTGAGGTGTTGGAGATGGCGGGCATGAAGCCGAGATGTTGTATGTACGTGGCAAACCGTTGGTACCAAGCCCGAGGTGCCTGCTTCACACCATAGAGAGACTTTTGGAGAAGGCAAACATGGCTCTGATACCATGTAGATAATAAGAAAACACCTCACACCCATTATGAGGGGTAACCTTTCATTATATAGGTCGTATGGCTTGGAGTACAAGTCAAGAAAGTACAATGGATAAGTACAAATATAACAACCTATACATATCTATAACACACGCCACCTCCTTCAACAATTAAGCAAAACAAAAAATCTACTGTTATTAGTTTTTTCCTCGAACCCGCAAGAAAACTGTGCGTTATATTAATAAAAAAGAGAGGAAGTACACAAGGGGATACACCCCTGACCCACCAAAAACCTAGCTCACAAAAGGAACTATCAACTAAAGGTTTTAAACCTGTAACAACTCCTTGAGCCCACTTGCTCCTGCAGCACTCCACATAGAGCACTCTATGGAAATGAGCTGCAGCAGCCAGCAGCAGATCTACTGCAGGCTTTAGCCCATTGAATACACAATTATTTCTATGTTTCCACAGCTCCCAAGAAACTAGAATCATGATAGAATTCACTTCTTTCCTTTTAGCCTTGGGAATCTCCTTGATCGTCATGCTCCACCAGGAAGAGAAACAGCCATTTGTGGGTTGGGGTGCCAAAGATAATAAACCCAGATGTTGAAAATATAAGCCCAGACTTGTCTAGCAAAGACACAAGAACGAAGTAGATGTTGGATGGTTTCTTCTTGACTTCTTGATCACAAAGAGGGGCACGCCTTACGATGATGAAGACCCCTTTTTGCAAGACTATCAGCTGCTTAACATCTATTTTTGATCACCAACCACATAAAGAACCTGCATTGGGGGTGAAGCCTAGCTTTTCCAAATCTTTTTCCATGGGGAAAATCTTATAGATCTCTGGAAAAAGGCATTATACGCTGATTGGCTTGAGTACCAGACCCATCAAGCCTCCAGCTATGCTTATCAGCAATCTCGGGTTGAAGCACAAAATCATCTAGAATATCCTATAAAAGAAGGTACTTTAGAATCACCTCGACAGTGAGTGCCCCCCCCCCCCCCCCCCCCCCCCACCTATTAGACACCCACTTCCTGCCCAAAAGGCCTTGGGCAACTGTTCTCTTCTTACTAATTCTTCCAGGAATGATTTTTGAAAGATTGGGAGCAAATTCCTGCATGGACTCTCCTCACAGCCATCTGTCCCTCCAAAACAAAGTATTCTCTCCATTACCAACATGAGTTTCAACTGCCATATGGAAGAAAGCTGTCTCCTTTTGTGAGACTTGAATTGGCAGTCCTGCCCAAGGCCGAGAAGCACCAAATTTGCCCAGCCATAGCCATCTAATTCGCAGTGACCAGCCCATAATTTGGAGGTTGGGAATGTCGAGACCACCAAACTAAATAGGTTTGTTGGAGTACGGCGGAATTAGAGTGTATGTGGAGTTGGACCATAGTGGTAGCATGGGTGCAGGCGGTGTCACAAGATGGACTAGTCATTACTCATTACTAGTCTAATATCCATGCTAACGCTATGGTCCTGGAGAGGGGGAGGGGGCGGCTAGGTCGCAGGGGGAGGCAGTGGCAGGTGAGGGATGAGGGAGGTATGATGATCCAAATAACACCGACCATTGGATTTGAGTGAGTAAGAGAGAGGAAGGTTATCCAGCGATCTGAACCCTTGGTTTTGAGGTGTGTTATGTGTGGGTGCAATTCATTTGGTGGATTTACGGAAGGTTATGGGTGTGGGGTGATTTGGTTGGGTGGGTTTTGTAAAGTTTAAACTGGTGGATTATATAGTGTCATAGGTTTCTTGCAATGTCATCCCTCTAATAAGTACGATTTGACTTGACTCCTAAGTAACTTATCTCTAAATTCTAAATTAAGGCTTTAAGGGCAATTACCCTTAATGCATAGAATAAATCTGAAAAGAAATAATTATGCTACTACTTATCCTTATGCATTTCCAAGTTTGAATTAATCTCTAAACTTCAAATACTGATGGTAGGTAGCTAATCTTGCAAATGTAGTGCCTGTAGCTCTTAACTTGCTACCATTCTATTATTTTGTTTCACTGAGTTATGTTTTGTCAGCATATATTTACTATTTACTGATTTATTGTTTCCATTCTGATTGCAGAGCATAGGCATGTTGGGTCTACCAACTTCAATCTATTGAGTAGCAGAAGTCATACCATTTTCACATTGGTAATGACACAGCACAATATGTGCATAATAGTTTTTGTCTATCCGCTATTTGAAGAACAACAAAGATCTCATATTTGGTTTTGCATCGGCATTGCAAGTCATTAATGTTGAAGTATAAGTGAACTGCCTATTTTCGCCATCAACTTAGTTTTCTGAGTTGAAATGGTTGCTGCATGAACTTAATATGGTATGAGAGCCAGATGTCTTGAGTTCAAATCTTGGCTATTGCAATAAGATAAAATAATCGGTCAAATCCTGGCTATCGCAATTAAATAAAACAATTGGCCAAATCTTGACTTTCATAATTAAATAAATTAATTCTTACTCACTCATGTTTCCACGTTTGAGGTTTGAGGGCACCTGCATGTGAGGGGGAGTATAAGTGAATTATCCACCTTTCCCCATTGGTTTAATCTTTTGAGTTAAACTGATCGATGTATGCAACTCAATAATCAATTGTCTACATAGCATGCTTCAACTGGAAGAGCTCAACTTGATGCGTATTGATTGATTTTATTATGTGACAGACTATAGAGAGCAGCCCTTGTGGTGAGTCTAATGAAGGGGAAGCTGTCACTTTCTCACAGCTGGTGGGTTTCTCTCCTGCTGTTCGTTACTGTTGATGACCACCTTAGCATGTAGTTACATATGCTAGTGTAAATTTGTGCATTTGCTTTTCTTTTGTATCCAGCATCTCTTGATACTTGCAGCCAGAGCATAAATTGATTCTTTAATTGTGCCACTCATTTGCAGAACCTCATCGATCTGGCAGGTTCAGAGAGCTCAAGGGCGGAAACAACTGGAGTACGGCGGAAAGAAGGATCTTATATCAACAAAAGCTTGCTTACTCTTGGAACGGTAGGACTCATTAATAATACACCTCATTTTAGTTGTGTATCACAATATTTTGTTATCCATTCTACCAATCATGGTCCAACATGTCATAGATTGACTTCATTTTTCATGAGTTCAATTCAGATGGAAAAATCTAAAATGTAAAGGGGGGAGGGGGCGGCATGGTGTTGTTTGGAAGAAAGTCTCACCCTTCTACTGGCTGAGAACTCTGAACCCACAACCCAGACAGTGTAGACAATATGGATCCACACTGTAACTTAGGCCAGCGGCCACATCACCTATTTTTGGTGCTCTCACTACCCAGACGCTCACACGGGTTGCTTGCCATCATTAACATAGGACAGCATACTTCCACTATTTCATGGGTTGCCAGCGAGGGAGATTTTGTAACCAGCCCTAAGATATTGGTGCCCTCCATATGGATGTGTGACATTGTTTATTTACTTTGATGGCAGTGTTGATTCAGTATATTCCATGTTTCTGTGGTAAATATTAACTCCATGGGCAAATGTTTTTTCAATCAACTTTGATGAAAGAAGATTGCCTATTATCCCTTCTACCTTCAAAAATCTGGTTAAGCAATTCTCTTTTTATTTTGCATGTCAGCTCTAGCTCATGTTTTCCCCATTTCAGGTGATATCAAAGCTGACTGATGGAAAGGCTACACATATTCCATATCGAGATTCAAAATTAACACGACTACTTCAGTCATCCCTCAGTGGTCAAGGACGTGTTTCAGTAAGTTACTCATGGCATGGCAGATACTAATCACTATTGCTATCAGGTTATTTTCATAACTGTTATTTTTCTTTCTCAGCTGATTTGCACATTGACACCAGCGTCAAGTAATTCTGAAGAGACCCATAATACACTAAAATTTGCCCACCGTGCGAAGTGCATTGAGATCCAAGCATCTCAAAACAAAGTAGGCCTGACATTTACTTGCTAATTATTATTAGGTTGTATTTTATTCCTGATGCCAGTTATTTCTGATACATATGCCCCTTCATCTGTTTTTTCTGTTTTGCAGATTATAGATGAGAAATCTCTAATAAAGAAGTATCAAACTGAGATTCGGAGATTAAAGGAAGAGCTAGAACAGCTGAAAATGGGTATTATTACTGGCACACCCTTGAAAGATACCGAGGAAGATAATATTATCCTTTGGAAGCAAAAGGTGCTATGTTATTTTATTTCAGTTTAACATATGCTTTTGGCACTATTCTGGGCACACTTATTTCTTTTTGGGGGACATTTTACTATATATTTTATGTTATTAACTGGAGTGTTTTTAGTGAATTTTTGTTCAGATAGCCTTATGCCTTTTTTAACTCTCTAAGTGATGTAGACATAGTATAGATTAAGAATCATATAATGCCACATGTGTGTTTTGTCAGCATGATCTTGTGTTCTTCTAACAATTGTTTTTCCGACATATGAAAAGCTAGAGGATGGTAACGTCAAGCTGCAGTCTCGGCTGGAACAAGAGGAGGAAGCTAAAGCTGCTTTGCTTGCAAGGATCCAGCGTTTAACAAAACTTATACTGGTTTCTACTAAGGCGACCCCGGCTTCTAGATTTTCTCCACATCCTGGACCAAGACGAAGACATTCTTTTGGGGAAGAGGAGGTTTGTCTATATATATACTTACTCACGAAATTATGATGGGGATCATTCAACTAATTGCTGTATTAATTTTCTCTGTCCATGCCTTTTGGGAATAGATGGACGAATCTGAAACCCTTACCAGTGTTTCTGTATAAAACATAGAGTTGCTAAAGTTTGCTTGCTAATTTTGCAGCTGGCATACCTTCCGTATAGAAGACGAGATATAATGATAGACAATGAAAGCAATGAATTACTTCTTCCTGTCGAAGGGTTTGGTGTATCACTTGAAGATTCTTCAAAGGAAGAAAAAAAGAATAGGAAGGGACTTCTTAACTGGTTCAAACTTCGGGTATGCCAGCTTTGCACTACATTGCTGTTTGTGTGCATGCCAATACTCCATAGACACAACTTTTTGGCTGCTCCAGTCTTGGTTTTAAATTAAGAAATAATCAATACATGTGCTACACTGATTTTCAGAAACGTGATGGAGCTTCTATTCTGACAAGTTCAGAAGGTGATAAGTCCAGTTTGACTAAATCAACCGCTCCTTCAACACCTATTGGGGAAAGCGTCAACTTTCCTGCTGAACCAAGAATATCAAATTCATTAGCTGGTGAGAATGTATCATCTGATCTGTTTAGCATTGGTCATGGGGAATTTCCTTCTGGCAGCATTCACGGCGAAGAAACTCTTTCGGTATGTTTCTTTAATCGGATGATACATAGCAGTTCCAAGAATAAGAATTGCTGTATCACTAGTGAGTTTAGAGAAGAAAAAAGATGTTCAGAAGTATAGTTGTCTTGGAAAATCCAACTATTGCGATTTCTCAATTACTGTTCTAAATTTATGCCACATTTGCCAGGATGATTTTTTACTACCATAGTATTTACTGTTCTCTATAGCTATACTAACATTGCGACAGTGTTGCCTTGTTCAGGATCCAATGAGATCAGATATATATATATATATATATATATATATATATATATATATATATATATATATATATATATATATATATATATATATATATGCATTTCTTCTATTTTGGTTTCAATAGATTTCTTTACTGACATGCTGTAATATGTGATGGGGTACCAGGCCAGTGGAAAAACGATGGACCATGTTGATTTGTTGAGAGAACAGTTGAAAATTTTGTCAGGGGAGGTTGCGTTTAATACAAGTGCTCTTAAGCGCCTCACAGAGGAAGCTGGAAGAAGCCCAAAGAACGAGAAGATTCAGGTACTCTCTTACGGTCTTAGCTAGTGCTGCGTGCTTTTACAAGCTTTCTTTGGTATTGTAACCTTTTACCATTTATGGTATTCAAAGATGGAAATGAAGAAGAAGACCGATGAAATTAAGGGGAAGCAGCAACAGATAGCATCTTTGGAGAGAGAGATAGCTCATGCAACATTAGGAACTCAAGGAAAGGTCGATACGTTAGAGCATTCACCGGTAATGTTCTATATTTGTTTTGGTTTCGTGCTATCTCTTTACTGAGCATTTCTGTTTAACAGTTGGATGGTTCTTAACTTCTTATTGATTTTTGCAGTCTTATCATGAACTACTTGAGCAGCTCAATGAGAAATCTTTAGAACTTGAGGTATTGATATAAAGTCTGCCTTGCTCAACTACTCTTTGGACTGAAATCGATGCATTAGGTCACAAGCAGGAAAAATGCATATCAATTTAGATTCAATAGTTAACACCTTTTTGAGACATTGATGACATGATGCAGCAGCAACAACAACTAAGACTTTTATCCCAAGCAAGTTGGGGTATGCTAGAGTTAAAAACCCAATAGAACCCACAAGTGAAGGTTTAGACACATGGATAGTTGTTTTCCATGCACTCCTATTGAAGGCTAAATCTTTGGGTATTTCCTATCATTTCAAGTCTTCTTTTAATGTCTCTTCCCATGTCAATTTCAGACTTTATCTTCCTCTCTTCTCATTGCTGTTGCGCTTTAGGATCCCTCTACGTACTTGCACCTCCAGAGGTCTCCGTTGGATATGTCTAAACTATCTCAATCGATGTTGGATAAGCTTTTCTTCAATTGATGCTATCCCTAGCCTATCAATGCGTATCATTATTTCGGACTCGATACTTTCTTGTATGGTCACAAATCTAATGCAACATACGTTTTTCCGCAACACTTATCTGTTGAACATGCCTTTTTATAGGCCAACATTCTGCACCATACAACATAGCGGGTCTAATTGCCGTCCTATAAAACTTGCCCTTTGACTTATGTTATGTGGTAACCTCTTGTCATATAGAACACTAGATGCTTGACGCCAGTCACGCCACTTCACCCACCCTGCTTTAATATTATGGCTAACATCTTCATTAATATCTCCGTCTCTCTATAACCTTATCCTAAATACCTGTAGGTGTCCTTCCTAGGCACTACATGACCTTCCAAACTAACGTCTACTTTCTCACATGTAGTGCCAAAATCAAATCTCGTATATTTTGTTTTAGTTCTACTGAGTGTTTGAGTCTAAAACCTTTAGATTCTAGAGTGTCCCACCACAACTCTAGTGTCCATCGATCACATCTCATACATTGATGACATGCCATAAGCAATTTAAGATTTGTGAAGAAATTTCGTCACTGTGTTTATGTTTCATGCTTGCATATCTGACATTTCATTGACACAAGACACTCAAATTTTCATCACTATGGTCGCCTTCTCAAATTTGAAAAATAGTATGATTTTCAAGTTGATCTCAACGGAGTCCCCATTACTTACTCTTTTTTCATTTCATTTTATTGTAAAAAACTTTGATTTGCATTAATCCAATTATATTTCTTGGTCGTTGTTATGGTCGCTAGATCGGTGAGGGATTGGAGAGGGAATTCGATGGTTGGGGCTGCTGGTGGAGGTGGTGCGATACTGTTCATACGTGAACAGTACTCGCGGTTACTGTTCACAGGACGCCGTCCAGGGGTCTCTGCCCACGGCCGAGCAAGAGGGGGGTTTCCCTTCTAATTCTTGCCTCCTTTATTTCTCAACCATTGATTACATAAATAGGCCGGTTGGCTGCCCCTATCTAGCTAGAGATCCTTATCTCCTAAAAACTCTCAACAAACTACTAACTGATAACATTCCTAGATAATCTCAACTAATCTCCTAAATAATCTCAACTAATCTTCTAATCTTATCTCTAACTATCCTTATAGGGCCCATGGCTGCTGCTACCGCAGCCCCTCTGTGGGCCTCCTTAGGTCCTGACACTACACCCCTCCTGGACAAGCAGCTCGCCCTCGAGCTGCCGCATAACGGGTGCTCAAAGACCGAGTCTACTTGACCCAAAACCAAACACCTAGAAGACAAGCCTTTTACATCTCGGCTTATCTTATTATTCCGAATCTGATTTTTTTTACCCCATAAGATAAGACGAACACGCACGTGTGCAGCCACCTGGATCCCATGGACGCCATCTGCACGAAAGGGGAGCACATGGATGGGCACCTAGAATAGGTCGCAACAATAACCAGCGGAGGCGCCCTCGTGGCGGCCGGTAGCGGAATGTGGTGGCGCTAAATAGTGTGCCCTTGTTGATGACGAGGTGAGTGTCTTCCCTACCGCCGCTGCCGTAGAGTTGAAGTTCGTCGCCCGTGGGACACGTGTCATGCTCGCACTTCGAGATAGCGGCCTGGTGCCACTGCTGATAGCCGTCCGACAAGGTGAGGTCGCGTCGACGTGTGCCGAGGTCAACCGTCACCAAGGCTGCCTTGAGCATCTGCGGCGCATCTCCCGCACTTTCTGTCGTGCAAGGAAGCCACGAGCAGCAGCTTGTATGCCCACAGCCGCCGACGTCCGGAGCCGTGCGGACAGCGCTAGCTGGTGTTGCTCATGTTGCACTGTTGCCTTGATTTGCAGCAGCCCTTGCATCTTTGTGAGATCAGCCCTTATGTTGGTCCACAAATCTCCCATCGATGGAGCTGGTGATTGCTGAGTCGTGGCTGCCCCTAGTGGCGTCGCCCATGGGGACGGAGACGCCGTCAACGAAGATGATGTGATGAAATTTGGCGTTGTCCCTGGGGATGGGCACGCCGGCGTCCAGGATGTGGTGACAAAATTGGCAGGTGATGCTGCCCATGGAGATAGGGACGCCGGTTGCCAGGATGGCGTGACGAAGGTGGCATGCGGCGCAGCCCATGGAGATGGGGACGTCGGTTGCCAGGACGGCGTGACGAAGGTGACATGCGGCGTTGTCCATGGAGATGGGGACGCCGATTGCCAGGATGACGCCGCGAAATTGGCAGCAGAAGCCATGGGATCAGATCGAAACCCAAGCTCTCTGATACCAGATGTTATGGTCGCTAGATCGGTGAGGGATTGGAGAGGGAATTCGATGGTTGGGGCTGCTGGTGGAGGTGGTGCGGTACTGTTCATATGTGAACAGTACTCGCGGTTACTGTTCACAGGACGCCGGCCGGGGGTCCCTTCCCACGGCCGAGCAAGAGGGGGGGGGGTTCCCTTCTAATTCTTGCCTCCTTTATTTCTCATCCATTGATTACATAAATAGACCGGTTGGCTGCCCCTATCTGGCTAGAGATCCTTATCTCCTAAAAACTCTCAACAAACTACTAACTGATAACCTTCCTAGATAATCTCAACTAATCTCCTAAATAATCTCAACTAATCTTCTAATCTTATCTCTAACTATCCTTATCTAATCCCCCTTAGGGCCCATGGCTGCTGCTACCGCAGCCCCTCTGTGGGCCTCCTTAGGTCCTGACAGTCGTTTTATTCTATAGGTGTTTGGTTATCATTCAACATTTCTTATTGCAGGTGAAGGCTGCAGATAATAGAGTGATACAAGATCAGCTGAATGAGAAGGTTAGACATGGGAGATTGTTTCAGATGAATGTTGATATGACTATGTTCAATTTATGACACTTCTTTGAATTACTTATGCTATCAGATAACTGAATGCATGGAATTGCATGCTGAAGTTACTCATCTCAAAGAACAGCTGTCCCAAGCTCTTGAAGCTAAGGATTTGGTGTCAAATAGCATGATACATAATAATAGAGTTAACCATGAAGTTGAACACCTTGTTGATCAAGATGTTCCAAGAGAGATCTCTTCTGAACCACAGCAAAAACAGCAGGTTTGCTTTCTGTACCCTAGCATCCACTATCTCCACTATCTTAATAACTGGACCCAAGGAATTAAGATCTGTACGCTAAAAACAGATTTTGCAGTTAGCCATCGTATTTGTGGTTGGGTCATATTATGGCTTCATTAATACTCACTATTCAAAGTATACATGTAACTAAAGATTATTATGTTAGAGTGGACATACTAACCAATTCAATCCAAAAGCTTAACATTTTAGGACTTAGGAGAAGGTAGGCAATCCACTTATACACTTCAACATTCCCACTCACGTGCAGACGGAGAGAAAGGCATAAACGTGGAAATAAAGGGGTGGAGGCACAAATAAAGTCTCTGCCAGGATTCGAACTCGAGATCTCTAGCTTTGATACCGTGTTAGAGTGGACACACTTGTTAGAGTGGACGCGCTAACCAGTTCAACCCAAAAGCTTAAGCTGATGAGAGAAGGTAGTCAATCCACTTATACACTTCAACATCCCCACCCACATGCAGCCAGAGAGAAAGGTGCAAACATGGAAATGAATGGGTGGATGTACAAATAAAGCCTCTGCCAGGATTCGAACTCAAGACGTCTGACTTTGATACCATGTTAGAGTGGACGTGCTAACCTGTTCAACCCAAAAGATTAAGCTGATGAGAGAAGGTAGCCAATCCTGTTAGAATATAATATAAGTGAATTGTCAATATTTTCCTATCCGCTTAAGCTTTTGGATTGAATTGGTTGGTGCATGTAACTTAATATGGTATCAAAGCCACATGTCTCGAGTTCGAATCCTGGTTAGCAAAATTAAATAAAAAATTGTTGCTCGCTCCTATATTACATGTCAGAGACCCAAAAAAGGCTCGATATAAGGGGGAGTGTTAGACTATAATATAAGTGAATTGTCCATCTCTTTCCATCAGCTTAAGCTTTTGGATTGAATTGGTTGGTGCATGCAACTTAGTAAATCCACTTATACACTTTAACAACACTAACCAATTCAATTTAAAAGATTAAGCTGTTAGGAGAAGCTAGTCAATCCACTTATACACTTCAACATATTAATCATAAACACTAAAAACTTGTTAGCACTAAATATGCGAACTTCCATGGGCACTGCTGTTAGTTTTAGTGACTGCACGCTTATAAAAACTAGGATTTTATTTAAGGTGTAAAACAGAAGCAAAACACTTTTTCACTGGAAATTTCTGTTGGCTCGTATCGTGAATTTGTTGAGATAGGCAGTATTTCATCCATATTTTTGTGGCCATACACTTCAGTGAAACAATTACCATGTTTGCAAATAGTAGATTTTGAAAACACCTTTGGTGTTACCGTGTTACTAGTATAGTAACTGTGATGTTTAAATAAAAAACTCACCGGAGGAGGAAAAGACCGTTCTCCCGGTATTATATTAAGAAGAAACCGAAACATGGTTCTAGCCGAGAAAATCCTCGAACCCTCTCCCCCCATCACTAGCGGGCCATCACCGCTCACTCTGCAATGGCCAGCCAGAGGGTGGCACGCAGGACGTAACCTGGGAGCACAGCGAGGGGATTTTTTAACCAGGCCAGAAGTTCATTCCCGAGGGGGATCGAACCCAGGACACCTGGAGGTGCTACTCGGAAGTCTTAACCATTACGTTAGAGGCCCCTTCGCATTGTGACGTTTAAATAGGCCTAATATCGTATGAATTTTGCATTCTATGTTGCAGTGTTTATCCCCTAGTTTGTAAGTATAGGACGTGAAGGTCAAGCTAATTAATTAGTTAAATGTGAAATAATTAACTTGTCATAAACGTCAAAATGGAGGGAGTAGCATTTTTATATTTTCGTTTTTTTGTAGCTAACTTTTCCATCTTATTGGCACTATGGTCTTCAGTCCGTTGAAATCAATGAGCTGAAGCAAAAGGTGTCTGAACTCATGGAAATCAAAGCTCAACTTGAGGATCGCAATCAAAAGCTACTGGAGGAAAGTACATATGCAAAAGGATTGGCTTCAGCTGCTGGTGTCGAATTGAAGGCATTGTCAGAAGAAGTGACCAAACTGATGAACCAAAATGAGAAGCTTGCGACCGAGTTGTCATCGCTGAGAAGTCCAACTCCAGCTCCACGCAGATTCAACAATGGACCAAGAGGTACTAGGAGGGAAAGCATGAGTAGGCGAGAACCAGCTAGCAGACGAGACACGAATGCAAGCCATGAAAGGGAAAAGGCTCTAGAGGCATTGCTTATGGAGAAGGAGCAAAAGGAAGCAGAGCTCCAAAGGAAAGTCGAGGAGTCAAAGCAGAAGGAAGCCTTCCTGGAAAGTGAGCTTGCCAACATGTGGGTTCTAGTAGCAAAACTGAAGAAGTCCCAGGGTTATGACCATGAGGATCTGGAGGCCAAACATGATGGCTCGTGACCTCTTCAGTTTAGATATCTATCGGCTTGGCTTGCGTGTGGGTTTTCTGTATGTAAGGTTTTGGTATTCGTTTTTTCTCTTAGCATGAATTAGTGTCTCATTCTGTATATTCTCCGCGTGTTAAATATGCCAGTAGTGCCTTGCCTGACTGTGCCTAGAGCTTTCGATGGATGCTAGAGCGGCATTTTGGGTTCTTCAGGCACATAATCTGGATTTGAAGAAACAGTGAGCAAGTGTTTGGAAATCTGACGGGTTTCTGATGCCCACTCAAATATCTAACATGTATTAGCCTGCCCATCCTGCTCAGGATAACAAATGTGAATATGCCCTGAAGTGTGAGCTACATTGTATTAGAACACTTTCGTTTTCAACATCTTCAATACTGCTTATTGTATGCCTCCCTGCCTGCCCGCCGTTACTTTTATGCATCTTCTTATGTGACCATGCAATGCCATTGATAACAAAAGCGAATGAAGTACCCCCGTTTGTTTCGGTTTTTTGCAGCTTCTGGCACCAAAAGCTGCCACGGACTCTCAAATGCTCAATTTTTAACCAGCTTTTATAAAATTTGTTTGGGTAAAAATCATTCAAAATCAACATAAACACATAATAGGTTGGGTCGTTGCAATAGTAGTAATCTGCCACTTTCTAGATCCTAAGCCTTATGAATAACTTTATCTTCCTCCGCACGTAATCGTAATGATACTCAGATTCTTCCACAGTCAGATTCTCATAAAAGCTGGTCAGAAAAAAGCTGAACCAAACAGGCTATAAAGCAGTGGTTTCTTTCTTTGTTCGTTGGGAACATTCGTGCACATGAGACTTTGGTGCATATATAGTGCATATGAACTAACAAAGTTAACAAAAAATCTTAAAAAATCATACATTTTTCCATCTTACTCCAATTGGATACAAAATTTTAAGTTCAATTTCATTATACTATAGCTCTCATAAAAATGATAAAATTTCTAGCAAGTTTAAATCATAAAATCGGCTAAAATGTTCTCTTTTTATTACAACTAGAGTATAACGGATTTGAACTTTAAATTTTGTATATAATTGGAGCAGGATGTAAAGAATATGTATGGTTTTCTTTCAGATTTTTTTGTGAACTTTGTTAGTTCATATGCACCCTATGTGTACCAAAGTCTCATATGCACCAGATATGTTCGCTCGTTTGTTACTCCTTTTCTTTCGTTCGCCTCTCTTTGCCCCCAATGTTTAAATGGTAAACAAGCTAAAACTATGTACAAATCATGAATTTCGTTGTGTGTCGTCCTCCTATCCCGCGTGCGCGTTGCGTGCCCAACAAATTTGAATTCTCCCACGTGTGTGCATGTGTGCCCAATGGTGGTGAGTAGGAAGCAAACGTTCGGCATCTACCATCCTAACGCATGTGTGTTCGTGTTACATAAAGGATATATATTGTAAATATATAATACACTGAAAATATAAAAACAGTCGCGTTTGAATAACTATCTAATTTAAAAAAGGACTATATATCGTATATAGAAATTGTAGCAATGTATGGGGCAACTAACTAGTAGAGAGTTTGACCATGGTTGTTGGCTCCAAATACATATTCGTACTCACCTAACCAATAGAATACACATATCTCTTTTTTATACTTTATACTCAAGCATAACATATATTACTCTAACCATGTGTGTTACACTTATCTCTTTTTTATACTTTATACTCAAGCATAACATATATTACTCTAACCATGGGTGTTGGTTCCAAATACATATACGTCACCCAACCAACATAACGTATATGTTTTTATGTTTATATACTCAAGCATAATATAGTTTTTTATAAAAATCATGAAAAATAAAAAATGGATCATACCGAGACGAACCCATCGAGCCGCACCCAAGGCTTAAGCATAACACGCTGAGGCCAGACCAGTATGGGCCAGATGGACAACAAACCTAGTCGGCATGGGCTCGGTAGACAATGGGTCGTGCCTAGCCTGCCATGCCACACTTAAGGGCCAGGCATGACACGATGATTGATCTAGGTCGAGACGGGTTCGGTGGACAACAGGTCACGATAAACCACGCTGGGCCATGTGAGGAGGACCTCGCCACCACCATCCTCGCAAGTTGTTGGAGACTTTCGGGTGCTTACTCTGGTGACGACAAAGCGTAGAGAGGAGGAGGAAGGGGCGGTGACAGCTGTGGTTTGGTGCCGCCCATCCACCTCATAGGAGACGACACTGGATTGATTTGTGGTTTCTCACTTGTCATATGAAATGCATTTATAATGATTACATGGTACACACACTAAAACTAGGCACAATGACCAGCTCAAATACAACATAAATCATTGTAAATGTTTGAAACATGTTTGAATGTGATATCCTGGCCCCGGTGGAGGGTTATATCCTAGCCCAAGACTTAACAGAGTACTCATACCAATAAGGTGCATCTTATTTTTTGGAAGCATGTCTCGAAAGAACCTCTTGGTTAAACGTGCTTGGTCCAGAGCAATCTTGGGATGGGTGACCGACCGGGAAGTCTTCTCTGGTACGTATGAGTGAGGACAAAGTGCACACAAAAGACTTGTGTTGGTCTGTGAGGGTTAGTCTATGGTCATAGAGGGCTGACAGGAGCAAGTACCACCAGTCTGGAACTGGATGGGGTGTTACAAATGGTATCAGAGCTAACCCTCGGGTTTCACGGGCGTGTGTGGGCTAGGGGTTCGAGTATATGACACATGATTCATGTGGCCTGGAGTGGTCACATGGCATGTCATATGACGACACTAGACACACAAATGTGGCCAAGGGAGAGGTTCTTGGCTTAGGTTTGATCGACAGGACGTCAGTTTTCGAAGGGTGGTGGATTGTGATATCCTGGCCTCGGTGGATGGTGATATCCTAGCCCAAGGATTAATAAACTTAATAGAGTACTCATACCAACAAGGTGTATCTTCTTTTTCGAAAGTCTGTCTCAAAAGAACCTTTGGGTTAAGAGTGCTCGGCCCAGAGCAATCTTGGGATAGGTGACTGACAGGGAAGTCTTTTCGGATGCGGACGAGTGAGGACAAAGTGCGCACAAAAGACTCGTATTGGTCTATGGGGTTGTGAGAGCACCTAGAGGGGGGGTGAATAGGTGATCCTGTAAAAACTTAAATCTTAACACCACAAACTTGATTAGGAGTTAGAACAATGAGATCAAGTGATTAGAGAGAAGAGCTCTTGTGAAGCACAATAGACACAATAAGAACAAGCACAAGAGACAAGAGGATTTATCCCGTGGTTCGGCCAAGTACAAAACTTGCCTACTCCACGTTGTGGCGTCCCAAAGGACGAGAGTTGCACTCAACTCCTCTCAAGTGATCCAGTGATCAACTTGAATACCACAGTGTTCTTCTTTACTTTACTCTTTCCCGTTTGCGAGGAATCTCCACAACTTGGAGTCTCTCGCCCTTACAATAAGAATCAAAATGAAGCACTAGAGTAAGGGAGGGAAGCAACACACTCAAATTCACAGCAAATACGCACACACAAGGCCAAGACTTGAGCTCAAAAGAATATCACGAGGTTCTCACTAGAACGGAGCTCAAATCACTAAGAATGTCGAACAAGTGCGCAAGAATGGAGTGTGAATGATCAACAATGCTTAAAGGATGCTTGGTGGTCTCCTCCATGCACCTAGGGGTCCCTTTTATAGCCCCAAGGCAGCTAGCTAGGAGCCGTTGAGAGCATTCCAGGAAGGCAATTCTTGCCTTCTGTCGACTGGCGCACCGGACAGTCCGGTGCACCACCGGACACTGTCCGGTGCGGATTTCTTTCCTGTTTTGGCGCAGCCGACCGTTGGAGATTTGGAGCCGTTGGCGCACCGGACACTGTCCGGTGCACACCGGACAATCCGGTGCCCCCATCAGACTGTTGGCCCGGCCACGCGTCACGCGCGGATTGCGCGACCGACCGTTGGCTCACCGGACAGTCCGGTGAATTTTAGCCGTACGCCGCCGACGAATTCCCGAGAGCGGCCTTTTCACCTGAGCCAGCCTGGCGCACCAGACACTGTCCGGTGCACCACCGGACAGTCCGGTGCTCCCAGACTGAACTGTCTTTGGCTGAACAAAGCCATCTCTTTTCCAAATTGATTTCTCCTGTTTCCAGTATTTAGACACAATACATTAGTCCTTAAAACAAAGTACTAAGTCTTAGAAACATACCTTTATGTTGATTTTCACTTTGTCCATCATTTGGCATAGATTAACACATGACCACTTGTGTTGGCACTCAATCACCAAAATACTTAGAGATGGCCCAAGGGCACATTTCCCTTTCAATCTCCCCCTTTTTGGTGATTTATGCCAACACAACAAAAGCAATATAAAGATGTGCAACATCAATGCAAATAAGAACACAGATTTGTGTTGAATCAAATTTGGCATATTTGGATCATTCTTTGCCACCACTTGGTTTTGTTTTTGCAAATCAACATCAATTTCCTATCTCTAAGTCAAACACACTTGTTGAGACATAAAGAGAGTTGTTCCAAGAGAAATTGATCAAAGATTTCAAAAACTCCCCCTTTTTCCCATAATCAACCATTCTCCCCACAAGAGGCCAACTTTTAACAAGAGAGACAATAAGAGAGTTTTGTCAAACCAAAAGCTCTATTCTACTATTTTCAAAATTCTCAAGTGGTAGCCGATCCATTTATTGCTTTGGCCTTAATTTCTCCCCCTTTGGCATCAAGCACCAAAATGAGATCATTTGTGGACCTGGAACCCCATTGCCTCACCAAAATCTTCAATTAAGAGTAAAAAGGCAATAAGAGCATGGAGATGAACTTGGAATAAGTTACCCTCTCATCGGAGTGCAGTGGAAGTCTTGCATGGTCCAAGTCCACCTTTTCCCTTTCAAACCTCCTTTGAGACTAAATTAAGAAAACTCAAGCACATGGTTAGTCTCAAAGGGTCAAGTTGTAGCACATCTCCCCCTAAATATGTGCATCACTCACACATGGACTTTTGAGATCCGGGGAGTGTTTGTACAACTTGAACACCATAAATAAACAACAATATGCATAAAGGAACATGATCAAAGGCATAAAACACATGTATGCTATAAATCAATCCAAGTTCCGTGAATCTAAGACATTCAGCTCACTACGCAGCCTGCAAAAGGTCTTCTCATCTAGAGGCTTGGTAAAGATATCGGCTAGCTGGTTTTCAGTGCTAACATAAAACACTTCGATATCTCCCTTTTGCTGGTGATCTCTCAAAAAGTGATGTCGGATGTCTATGTGCTTTGTGCGGCTGTGTTCAACAGGATTATCCGCCATGTGGATAGCACTCTCATTATCACATAGGAGTGGGACTTTGCTCAGATTGTAGCCAAAGTCCCTGAGGGTTTGCCTCATCCAAAGTAGTTGCGCGCAACACTGTCCTGCGGCAACATACTCGGCCTCAGCGGTGGATAGGGCAACGAAAGTTTGTTTCTTAGAACTCCACGACACCAGGGACCTTCCTAAGAATTGGCACGTCCCCGATGTACTCTTCCTATCGACCTTACATCCAGCATAGTCGGAGTCTGAATATCCAATCAAGTCAAAGGTAGACCCCTTTGGATACCAGATCCCTAAGCAAGGCGTAGCGACTAAATATCTCAGAATTCGCTTAACGGCCACTAAGTGGCACTCCCTTGGATCGGATTGAAATCTAGCACACATGCATACGCTTAGCATTATATCCGGTCTACTAGCACATAAATAAAGTAAAGACCCTATCATAGACCAGTATGCTTTTTGATCAACGGACTTACCTCCTTTGTTGAGGTCGACATGTCCGTCGGTTCCCATTGGAGTCTTTGCGGGCTTGGCGTCCTTCATCCCAAACCGCTTTAGCAAGTCTTGCGTGTACTTTGTTTGGGAGATGAAGATGTCGTCCTTGAGTTGCTTCACTTGGAACCCGAGGAAGTAGTTCAACTCGCCCATCATCGACATCTCAATTTTTTGAGTCATCACCTTGCTAAACTCTTCACAAGACTTTTGGTTAGTAGAGCCAAATATTATGTCATCGACATAAATTTGGCACACGAATAAGTCACCGTCACAAGTCTTAGTGAATAAAGTTGGATCGGCTTTCCCAACCTTGAAAGAATTAGCAATTAGAAAGTCTCTAAGGCATTCATACCATGCTATTGGAGCTTGCTTAAGTCCATAGAGCGCCTTAGAAAGCTTACACACATGGTCGGGGTATCGTTCATCCTCAAAGCCAGGGGGTTGCTCTACGTACACCTCCTCCTTGATTGGCCCGTTGAGGAAAGCGCTCTTCACGTCCATTTGGAACAACCTGAAAGAATGGTGAGCAGCATAGGCTAACATTATGCGAATTGACTCTAGCCTAGCCACAGGAGCAAAAGTCTCCTCAAAGTCCAAACCTACGACTTGGGCATAACCTTTTGCCACAAGTCTAGCCTTGTTCCTTGTCACCACTCCGTGCTCGTCCTGTTTGTTGCGGAACACCCACTTGGTTCCCACAACGTTTTGCTTGGGACGTGGCACCAGTGTCCAAACTTCATTCCTCTTGAAATTGTTGAGCTCCTCCTGCATGGCCAACACCCAGTCCGGATCTAGCAAGGCCTCTTCTACCCTGAAAGGCTCAATATAGGAAACAAAAGAGTAATGCTCACAAAAATTAACTAGTCTAGAGCGAGTAGTTACTCCCTTGCTAATATCACTCAATATCTGATCAACGGGATGATTCCTTTGAATCGTCACTCGAACTTGAGTCGTAGGGGCTTGAGGTGCTTCTTCCTCCATAGCATGATCATCTTGTGCTTCCCCTTGATCACACGCCTCTTCTTGATGAACCTGTTCATCATCTTGAGTTGGGGGTTGCACCATTGTTGAGGAAGAAGGTTGATCTTGCTCTTGGTGTTCCTGTGGTTGCACATCTCCAATCGCCATGGTGCGAATTGCGGCCGTTGGAACGTCTTCTTCATCTACATCATCAAGATCAACAACTTGCTCTCTTGGAGAGCCATTAGTCTCATCAAATACAGCGTCGCTAGAGACTTCAACCAAACCCGATGATTTGTTGAAGACCCTATACGCCTTTGTATTTGAGTCATAACCTAACAAAAACCCTTCTACAGCTTTGGGAGCAAATTTAAAATTCCTACCTTTCTTTACTAGAATGTAGCATTTACTCCCAAATACACGAAAGTATGAAACATTGGGTTTGTTACCGATTAGAAGCTCATACGAAGTCTTCTTGAGGAGGCGATGAAGGTAGACTCGGTTTATGGCGTGGCAAGCCGTGTTCACGGCTTCCGACCAAAATCGCTCGGGGGTCTTGAACTCTCCAAACATCGTCCTCACCATGTCAATGAGAGTCCTGTTCTTCCTCTCTACTACACCATTTTGTTGTGGTGTATAGGGAGCGGAGAACTCATGCTTGATTCCTTCCTCCTCAAGATACTCCTCCACTTGAAGGTTCTTGAACTCGGACCCGTTGTCGCTCCTTATCTTCTTCACTTTGAGCTCAAACTCATTTTGAGCTCTCCTTAGGAAGCGCTTGAGGGTCCCTTTGGTTTTAGATTTATCCTGCAAAAAGAATACCCAAGTGAAGCGGGAAAAATCATCAACAATTACTAAACCATACTTACTTCCCCCGATGCTAAGGTAAGCGACGGATCCGAAGAGGTCCATATGTAGCAGCTCCAGGGGTCTTGATGTGGTCATCACGTTCTTGCTGTGATGAGAATTTCCCACTTGTTTACCTGCTTGACAAGCTGCACAAGGTCTATCTTTTTCGAAAGTCACATTTGTTAGACCTAACACATGTTCACCCTTTAGAAGTTTGTGAAGGTTCTTCATCCCCACATGTGCTAAACGGCGATGCCACAGCCAGCCCATGCTAGTCTTAGCAATTAAGCATGCATCTAGACCGGCCTTCTCTTTTGCAAAATCAACTAAATAAAGTTTGTCGTCTAGTACACCCTTAAAAGCTAGTGAACCATCACTTCTTCTAAAGACCGACACATCTACATTTGTGAATAAGCAATTATATCTCATATTACAAAGTTGACTAACAGACAACAAGTTATATCCGAGCGATTCTACTAAAAACACATTAGAAATGGAATGCTCGGATGAAATTGCTATTTTTCCTAGTCCTTTAACCTTGCCTTGGTTCCCATCACCGAATATGATTGAATCTTGGGAAACTTTGTTCTTGACGTAGGAGGTGAACATCTTCTTCTCCCTCATCATGTGGTTTGTGCATCCGCTGTCGATAATCCAGCTTGATCCCCCGGATGCATAAGTCTGCAAGGCAAATTAGGCTTGGGTCTTAGGTACCCAACTCTTGTTGGGTCCTACAAGGTTAGTAACAATAGCCTTAGGGACCCAAATGCAGGTTTTATCTCCCTTGCATTTTGCCCCTAATTTTCTAGCAACCATTTTCTTGTCCTTTCTACAGATAGCAAAGGAAGCATTGCAAGCATGATAAATTATAGAAGGTTCATTACTTGTTTTCCTAGGTACATGATGAATGACATTTTTCCTAGCCAAACTTCTATCATGCATAATAGAAGAACTTGAAGTAATCATGGCATGTGAAACAACATCATTGTAACTTCTATCATAATGAACATTCCTAGAATATCTCCTATCATGGTATATGAAAGCATGGTTCTTTTGAGCATTATTAGCCATAGGGGCCTTCCCTTTCTCCTTGGCGGAGATGGGAGCCTTATGACTTGTTAAGTTCTTGACTTCCCTCTTGAAGCCAAGCCCATCCTTAATTGAGGGGTGTCTACCAATCGTGTAGGCATCCCTTGCAAATTTTAATTTATCAAATTCATTTTTGCTAGTCTTAAGTTGAGCATTAAGACTAGCCACTTCATCATTTAGTTTAGAAATGCAAACTAGGTGTTCACTACAAGCATCAATATTAAAGTCTTTGCACCTATTGCAAATCATAACATGTTCTACACAAGAGGTTGATTTACTAGCTATTTCTAACTTAGTATTCAAGTCATCATTGATACTCTTTAAGCTAGAAATAGATTCGTGCCATGTAGACAATTCACATGAAAGCATTTCATTTCTTTTAACTTCTAAAGCAAGAGAATTTTGTGCACTTACATATTTATCATGTTCTTCATACAAAAAATCCTCTTTGTTTTCTAATAATCTATTCTTATCATTCAAGGCATCAATCAACACTACACCATGACACAATATTGCCAACGGATTGTCTGATGGTAAAACACCTAAATAGCGTCGCACAGTCTGTCGGTAAAGAGATTTACCGACAGATAATGTGTGTCGGTAAAAGTCCTGTCGGCAATAACCTTTACCGGCAGACATAGATCTACCGACAGACTATGTGTCGGTAATGTTTATGTTATTGCCGACAGACATATCTTTGCCGTCGGACAAATTTTTGCCGACATATTCTTGTGCCAACGGCTTGTGTGTCGCTAAAAATCTATATACCGACAGATTGTCTGATGTTATCCCTATGTGCAGTTTACAAAAAATCATGTATACAAATATATGCTAATGAAACAAATAATAAACTGATTATGATGCACATTGCGGGACAACTTGAATAATATGTAGTTCAGAATATATGAAATTTGATTACTAAAAGAAAGATATCAATCTTTGACTTTGAATTCCAACATATATTGTTTTGGAACACAATTTGTGTGATGAACATATAAACATAATAGCATACATGTTTTCTAAATTCTGAAGTGATCTTTCAGTTCTATTACATGCAAAGTCTAAAGATTCATCTAGCAAACTAAAATCTCTCCATCAGCTGGGTGTTACGCCAACGGCTAGCATGCATGCGAGTAATCATTTTTCACACACTTCAAGCACTCTGATCCTTGCTTCCAGCACCTCTTCCCTACAACATATTTTGATAATTTGTCAATTACTATATCAATAGGTCTATAAACTCCTAACAGAAAAAAAACAAACTGAAAATGGAAGTCATGACAACAGTAAACCAAAGATATACATTAAAGGCAACAATTCAAATCCATTATAAATAATGAAATTGGCACTGTCATGAATGAAATTGGCAACAGTTCAAATCTAGGTGGGCACATACTATACCTTGACAACAACAACATGCGTACTATGTCGGTATCAGCAAAGATGGGCCAAAAGATCATCGAATAAGTTCTGAAGAGGACAAAACAGAGATATGAATTTGGACATTAAAAATTAAGACAAAATAGAGTATTGTGTTGTGCTGTGGGTGGCGACCTGGATGGCCCAGCCAAGTCTGTCTCCCTGACTAGAGTATTGTGCCAGTGCCTGAAAGGCTATGAAGGCCCTCATGGTTTGGTCCTTCATCAACATCAGAGTCACCCACATAAACCGGCTTAGAGTCACCCACAGATCCTTGACTCAACCACGGTATTATTCACTAATGCAGAAATGTAAACAAACTAGCTACGATGCTGCAACTAAGGGCTCGTTTGGGAGGGCTCTGGCTCCTTTAAAAATGGCTCCGGCTCGGACTCCTCTAAAGAATTAGCTTCTTTGCAGGATCCCGTACTTTTTGCAAATCGTTTGGCAAATCGGCTCCTCCAAATAGCACCACACTGAACAGCAGAGAGCTCCAGCTCCTGTGCAAACTGTGCAGACTGCAGAGCCGACATCGCCACCACTGGACAGCGCCTTCCAGTGGACCTTGCTCACCGTGCTCATGCTCGGTTTGCATGCAGTGCCATATAGTGCTCCATTTCACCATTTTACAAAGCATGCATCTTGTTTATTGCAAGTTTGACCGCTTTAGTTGACATGCTTTTTGCTTGTCCAGGTAAGCAGTGCATGCGTTGTATAAATGAGTCTATGCGGCTGTATCCACACCCTCCTGTACATAAAATAATGATAGTAAGACACAAGTGGATGGCTAAAACAATAGAACACACAATAATAATAACACTAAGGTGCGGATATCTTGGTTCAGTAGTTCTTTTTTATCTGAATTTGCTAAATCCTTCGACAGTTGCATTGTCTACGGGCAGATCGAAGGGTTTATGACCTTTGCAGCACTAATGAGAACAATTACTATATCAATTTCAGGGACTAGCTAAAGTTCAAAAAATATTGTACCCTGACCACAGTAAAATCATCACAAAATGCCATGCATTCAGAGCAAATCTCAGTATCAACTATCAAGTAACTCCATATCATTTTTGTAATCATTTCACTAGAAGAATCCATCAACACTGAAGTAACATCTTACTGAAATTCTTCGTACTTGGACATTTGTGGTTCACTGATCTTCAATATTCGATACAGTACCCTAGAAAGTTGAACTGACGGCTAAACCTACGTGCTCTGTCATCCTTCAGTAAATTGCTAATGAAGCATTTTGGGTGTGTTGATTTCAAATCATAGTAATCATGAACCAAAAAAATACCGATATGCTTTTAGGAATTAGGACTAACCGAGAGATAAGAGTCAAGTTACACACTAAATCCACTTAACATTACCAGAAGCCATGTGAGGCCCCGATTGGCTGGATTGGCTGGACCGTGGTTCCATGACGGCGTTCGTGCCCGAGAGTCCCTACGGGTACCCAATCTTCTAGGGCGGCGTGCACGTCTGCTCAGCAGAGAGCTCGCCATCATGGAGATGAAGTCCGTCATCGTCTCCGTCGTGCAAAGCTTCGATATCGAAACGCTCGACCGTAGCTCCCACCGGCCAAAGTTTGCGCCAAGTCTTGCCACCACATTCGTCAGGGGCGTGCTTGTTAGAGTGTGAAGGCAAGCTCGTGCCAACGAATACTACTTCAGGTAATTATGCATAGATCATGGCTTAACGTGTTGGGCTACACCATCAGCAACCACAGACGAGAGAAAGAAGACAGAAGGTGCAAACGGATCTGAGTCCAAGCATGGAAATGGAGGCAGGGGCAAGAAGGGAAACCAACCTTGGTCGTGCTCGACGAAGGGGATCAGCAGCAGGAGGGGACGAAGTGGATTGGCCGTGCTCGACGAAGGGCGTGAGGCAGTGGTGGACCGGCGGCTGCTGATCGACGGAGGGCAACGGAGGCCGGGCGCGACCGCGCGCGGGTGAGGGAGCGCAGGCCGGACGTTGGCGGCGGCGGCGGCGTCTAGGGTAAGGCGCGGCGGCGGCTCCTGCGCAGGCCGGACTACAGCACACGTGATGGTATTTTTTGCTTACGGGTACCCGGCCGGCTAGCGCAGGAGGATGACATGTTGGTCTTTTTTTAATTAAGTCCTAGCAGTTTGTTTCCGACAGATGTTGTGTCACGAATAATTATTTATACCGACAGATAGTCTATCACAATAGCTCGACATTTTTCCGACAGTTTGTTTGACACCAAAATACTAAATACCGACGGATGCTGTGATGGTATTATGTTGCGACAAACTGGCTATCGCCAAAAGCCTATTTTTACCGACAAATGTTTGTCGCTAATTTTATGTCATGGTATAGTGCAACTCATTGATCTTATCAATCTTAGTTCTATCTAAGCCCTTGAACAAACTAGCATAGTCTATTTCATCATCGCTAGATTCATCATCACTAGAAGCATAAGAAGACTTTCGAGTGTTTACCTTCTTCTCCTTTGCCATGAGGCAGGTGTGATGCTCGTTGGGGAAGAGGGACGATTTGTTGAAGGCCGAGGCGGCGAGTCCTTCATTGTCGGAGTCGGACGACGAACAATCCGAGTCCCACTCTTTATCAAGGTGTGCCTCGCCCTTAGCCTTCTTGTAAGCCTTCTTCTTTTCCCTCTTCTTCTCTTGTTCCTGATCACTATCATTATTGGGACAATTAGCGATAAAATGATCAATCTTACCACACTTGAAGGAGGAGCGCTTTCCCTTCGTCTTGCTTTTGTTGGGATGCTCCTTGCGACCTTTGAGTGCCATCTTGAAGCGCTTGATGATGAGGGCCATTTCATCCTCATTTAGCCCAGCCGCCTCAATTTGTGCCACCTTGCTAGGTAGCGCTTCCCTGCTACTTGTTGCCTTGAGAGCAATGGCTTGAGGCTCATGGATTGGTCCATTTAACGCATCATCAACGTATCTTGCCTCCTTGATCATCATTCGCCCGCTTACGAACTTTCCAAGTATCTCCTCGGGTGTCATCTTGGTGTACTTAGGATTCTCACGGATAGAGTTAACAAGATGAGGATCAAGGACGGTGAAGGACCTTAGCATAAGACGGACGACGTCGTGGTCCATCCATCGCGTGCTTCCATAGCTCCTTATTTTGTTGACGAGGGTCTTGAGCCTGTTGTACGTTTGGGTTGGCTCCTCTCCCCTGATCATCACGAACCTTCCTAGTTCTCCTTCCACCAACTCCATCTTGGTGAGCATGGTGACGTCGTTCCCCTCATGTGAGATCTTGAGAGTGTCCCAAATCCGCTTGGCGTTATCCAAGCCGCTCACTTTGTGATATTCATCCCTGCACAATGAGGCTAACAACACAGTAGCAGCTTGTGCATTTTTATGAATTTGTTCATTAATAATCAAGGGACTATCCGTGCTATCAAATTGCATTCCATTTTCTACGATCTCCCATATACTTGGATGGAGAGAGAACAAGTGGCTACGCATTTTGTGACTCCAAAATCTGTAGTCCTCTCCATCAAAGTGAGGAGGTTTACCAAGGGGAATGGAAAGCAAATGAGCATTTGAACTTTACGGAATACGAGAATAATCAAAAGAAAAGTTTGAATTGACCGTTTTCTTTTTCTCGTAGTCGTCGTCCTTTTGGGAAGAGGAAGATTCGTCGCTGTCGTAGTAGACAATCTTCTTGATGCGTCTCTTCTTCTTCCCGTCTTTCTTCTTGTGACTCGAGCCCGAGTCAGTGGGCTTGTCATCTTTTGGCTCATTGAAGAAGGACTCCTTCTCCTTATCATTGACCACCATCCCCTTGCCCTTAGGATACATCTCTTCGGGCGATTATTCCCTTACGTGAAGAGAACGGCTCTGATACCAATTGAGAGCACCTAGAGGGGGGTGAATAGGTGATCTTGTAAAAACTTAAATCTTAACACCACAAACTTGATTAGGAGTTAGAACAATGAGATCAAGTGATTAGAGAGAAGATCTCTTGTGAAGCACAATAGACACAGTAAGAACAAGCACAAGAGACAAGAGGATTTATCCCGTGGTTCGGCCAAGTACAAAACTTGCCTACTCCACGTTGTGGCGTCCCAAAGGACGAGAGTTGCACTCAACTCCTCTCAAGTGATCCAATGATCAACTTGAATACCACGATGTTCTTATTTACTTTACTCTTTCCCGTTTGCGAGGAATCTCCACAACTTGGAGTCTCTCGCCCTTACAATAAGAATCAAAATGAAGCACTAGAGTAAGGGAGGGAAGCAACACACTCAAATTCACAGCAAATACGCACACACAAGGCCAAGACTTGAGCTCAAAAGAATATCACGAGGTTCTCACAAGAACGGAGCTCAAATCACTAAGTGTCGGGGACCATAATTAGGGGTACCCTCAAGACTCCTAATTCTCAGCTGGTAACCCCCATCAGCACAAAGCTGCAAAGGCATGATGGGTGCGACTAAGTCAGGGATCGGTCCATTTGAGGGACTCGATCACGCCTCGCCCGAGCCCAGCCTCGGGCAAGGGCAGCCGACCCCGGAGGATCTCCGTCTCGCCCGAGGCCCCCCTCCAGCACGAACGAACTTCCGGCTCGCCCGAGGCCCAGTCTTCACCAAGAAGCAACCCTGGCCAAATCGCCACGCCAACCGACCAAATCGCAGGGACATTTAATGCAAAGGCGGCCTGACACCTTTATCCTGACGCACGTCCTCTAGTCGACAGAGCCGAAGTGACTGCAGTCACTTCGCCGCTCCACTGACCGGCCTGACAGAAGGACAGCGCTGCCTGCGCCGCTCCGACTGCTGTGCCACTCGACAGAGTGAGGCTGACAGGCAGTCAGGCCTGGCCTCAGGCACCATAGGAAACTCCGCTCCGCCCGACCCAGGGCTCAGACTCGGGCTCAGCCCCGGAAGACGGCGAACTCCGCTCCGCCCGACCCAGGGCTCGGACTTGGGCCCAGCCCCGGAAGACGGCGAACTCTGCTCCGCCCGACCCAGGGCTCAGACTTGGGCTCAGCCCCGGAAGACGACGAACTCCGCTCCGCCCGACCCAGGGCTCGGACTTGGGCTCAGCCCCGAAAGACGGCGAACTCCACTCCGCCCGACCAAGAGGTACCCACCGATTCCCATCTCACGCCTCTTGGATTCAGCCTCGACCCGCCGAGCGGCTTCGCTTTGGCGGACGCTCTCGTGGAGGCGAGTCCGAACCCTCTGGGGTATCGTATGCGGTCACCCTGGGACCGGCTGACGGACGTCTCGACCTACGGGCCCTCGGGGTCCGAGGAAGATGACGAGCCCGACTTCTGTTGGGGCTTCTCCGGACTTGGTAACCCCAGTGTCGTGCGGGACTTCATGACCGCATGCGACTACTGCCTTTCCGACTGTTCCGACGGTAGCCGCAGCCTCGGCGACGAGGACTGCGGCCCAAGTCGCGAATGTTTCCACGTCGATCTAGGGGGGTCCCTCCGAAGGCAACCATCTTGGTATGCCGGAGAACGGTGATCTCCCTAGGCCTGTGCCTCGCGTTGACATCCTACGGGAGTTAGCTGTAGTCCCCGTTCCGGCGGGGGGTCATGACCCACAGCTCGAGCAAATCCGCGGGGTGCCGGCCAGGCTCGATGAGGGAGCGGGAGCACTTGAGCCGATCCACCGGGACGTCGGGCAGGAATGGGCGGGCCAACCTCCTGCCGGAGAGGTGCGCCATCTACCCCAGGGTATCCAGCACCGCATCACCGACGATGTCAGGGTAAGGCCGCCACCCGCTTCCAGTGGGGTCGGCCAGAACCTGGCTGCAGCAGCAATGCTTCTCCGTGCGATGCCAGAGCCATCAACCACCGAGGGGCAGCGAATCCAGGGAGAGCTCAAGAATCTCCTGGAGGGCGCCGCGGTCCGACGAGCCGAAAGCTCCGCCTCCCGAAGGCAGGGGTACCCCTCGGAACATCGTGCCGCGACTTCCCGATTCATGCGGGAAGCCTCGGTCCACACCGGGCGCACGCGCAACACAGCGCCTGCGGCCCCGGGACGCCTCGGCAACGAGCACCATCACCGCGACCGTCGGGCCCACCTCGACGAGAGGGTGCGCCGAGGCTACCACCCCAGGCGTGGGGGACGCTACGACAGCGGGGACAATCAGAGTCCCTCGCCCGAACCACCCGATCCGCAGGCTTTCAGTCGCGCCATACGACGGGCGCCGTTCCCGACCCGGTTCCGAACCCCGACTACTATCACAAAGTACTCGGGGGAGACGAAACCGGAACTGTGGCTTGCGAACTACCGGCTGGCCTACCAACTGGGTGGGACGGACGATGACAACCTCATCATCCGCAACCTCCCCCTGTTCCTCTCTGACACCGCTCGTGACTGGTTGGAGCACCTGCCTCCGGGGCAGATCTCCAACTGGGACGACCTGGTCCAAGCCTTCGCCGGCAATTTCCAGGGCACGTACGTGCGCCCTGAGAACTCCTGGGACCTCCGAAGCTACCGACAGTAGCCGGGAGAGTCTCTATGGGACTACATCCGGCGATTCTCGAAGCAGCGCACCGAGATGCCCAACATCACCGATTCGGATGTCATCGACGCGTTCCTCGCCGGCACCACCTGCCGTGACCTGGTGAGCAAGCTGGGTCGCAAGACCCCCACCAGGGCGAGCGAGCTGATGGACATCGCCACCAAGTTCGCCTCTGGCCAGGAGGCGGTGGAGGCTATCTTCCGGAAGGACAAGCAGCCCCAGGGCCGCCCACCGGAAGATGCCCCCGAGGCATCAACTCAGCGCGGCGCCAGGAAGAAGGGCAAGAAGAAGTCGCAAGCGAAACGCGACGCTGCCGACGCGGACCTTGTCGCCGCCGCCGAGTACAAGAACCGTCGGAAACCCCCCGAAGGTGCCAACCTCTTCGACAAGATGCTCAAGGAGCCGTGCCCCTATCATCAGGGGCCTGTCAAGCACACCCTTAAGGAGTGCGCCATGCTTCGGCGCCACTTCCACAGGGTCGGGCCACCCGCGGAGGGTGGCAAGGCTCGCGACGACGACAAGAGGGAGGATCACCAGGCAGGAGAGTTCCCCGAGGTTCGCGACTGCTTCATGATCTACGGTGGGCAAGCGGAAAACGCCTCAGCTCGGCACCGCAAACAAGAGCGTCGGGAGGTCTGTTCGGTGAAGGTGGCGGCGCTAGTCTAACTAGACTGGTCCGACAAGCCCATCACCTTCGACCAAGCCGACCACCCCGACCACGTGCCGAGCCCGGGGAAATACCCGCTCGTTGTCGACCCCGTCATCGGCGACGTCAGACTCACCAAGGTCCTCATGGACGGAGGCAGCAGCCTCAACATCATCTACGTCGAGACCCTCGGGCTCCTGCGTGTTGATCTGTCCTCGGTCCGGGCAGGCGCTGCGCCTTTCCACGGGATCATCCCCGGGAAGCGCGTCCAGCCCCTCGGACAACTCGACCTTCCCGTCTGCTTCGGAACACCCTCCAACTTCCGAAGGGAGACCCTCACGTTCGAGGTGGTCGGGTTCCGAGGAACCTACCACGCAGTATTGGGGAGGCCATGCTACGCGAAGTTCATGGTCGTCCCCAACTACACCTACCTCAAGCTCAAGATGCCGGGCCCCAATGGGGTCATCACCGTCGGCCCCACGTACAAACACGTGTTCGAATGCGACGTGGAGTGCATGGAGTACGCCGAGGCCCTCGCCGAGTCTGAGGCCCTCATCGCCGACCTGGAGAGCCTCTCTAAGGAGGTGCCAGACGTGAAGCGTCACGCCGACAACTTCGAGCCAGCGGAGACGGTTAAGTCCGTCCCCCTCGACCCCAGCGGCGACGCCTACAAGCAGATCCGGATCGGCTCCGAGCTCGATCCCAAATAGGAAGCAGTGCTCGTCGACTTTCTCCGCGCAAACGCCGACGTTTTCGCGTGGAGTCCCTCGGACATGCCCGGCATACCGAGGGATGTCGCCGAGCACTCGCTGGATATCCGAGCTGGAGCCCGACCCGTGAAGCAGCCTCTACGCCGATTCGACGAAGAAAAGCGCAGAGCCATTGGTGAGGAGATCCACAAGCTAATGGCGGCAGGGTTCATCAAAGAGGTATTCTATCCCGAATGGCCTGCCAACCCTGTGCTTGTGAGAAAGAAAGGAGGGAAATGGCGGATGTGTGTAGACTACACTGGTCTAAACAAAGCATGTCCGAAGGTTCCCTACCCTCTGCCTCGCATCGATCAAATCGTGGATTCCACTGCTGGGTGTGAAACCCTGTCTTTCCTCGACGCCTACTCAGGGTATCACCAAATCAGGATGAAAGAGTCCGACCAGCTCGCGACTTCTTTCATCACACCCTTCGGCATGTACTGTTATGTCACCATGTCGTTCGGCTTGAGGAATGCGGGTGCGACATACCAGCGGTGCATGAACCATGTGTTCGGCGAACACATTGGCCGGACGGTCGAGGCCTACGTCGATGACATCGTAGTCAAGACGAGGAAAGCCTCCGACCTCCTTTCCGACCTTGAAGTGACATTCCGATGTCTCAAGGTGAAAGGCGTGAAGCTTAATCCCGAGAAGTGTGTCTTTGGGGTTCCCCGAGGCATGCCCTTGGGGTTCATCGTCTCCGAGCGGGGCATCGAAGCCAACCCGGAGAAGATTGCGGCCATCACCAGCATAGGGCCCATCAAGGACTTGAAAGGCGTACAGAGAGTCATGAGATGTCTTGCGGCTCTGAGCCGTTTCATCTCACGCCTCGGCGAAAGAGGCCTGCTTCTGTACCGCCTCTTAAGGAAGGCCGAGTGCTTCACTTGGACCCCTGAGGCCGAGGAAGCCCTCGGGAACCTGAAGGCGCTCCTCACCAACGCGCCCGTCTTGGTGCCTCCCGCTGCCAGAGAAGCCCTCTTGATCTACGTCGCCGCGACCACTCAGGTGGTTAGCGCCACGATCGTGGTTGAGAGATGAGAAGAAGGGCATGCATTGCCCGTCCAGAGGCCAGTGTACTTCATCAGCGAGGTACTGTCCGAGACCAAGATCCGCTACCCACAAGTTCAGAAGCTGCTGTACGCGGTGATCCTGACGCGACGGAAGTTGCGACACTACTTCGAGTCTCATCTGGTAACTGTGGTGTCATCCTTCCCCCTGGGGGAGATCATCCAGTGCCGAGAGGCCTCGGGTAGAATCACAAAGTGGGAGGTGGAAATCATGGGCGAAACAATCTCGTTCGCCCCTCAGAAGGCCATCAAGTCCCAGGTCTTGGCGGACTTCGTGGCTGAATGGGTCGACACCCAGCTCCCCACAGTTTCGATCCAGCCGGAACTCTGGACCATGTTCTTTGACGGGTCGCTGATGAAGACAGGAGCCGGCGCAGGCCTACTCTTCATCTCGCCCCTCGGGAAGCACCTACGCTACGTGTTACGCCTCCATTTCCCGGCGTCCAACAATGTGGCTGAGTACGAGGCTCTGGTCAACGAGTTGCGGATCGCCATCGAGATAGGGGTCTGATGCCTCGACGCTCGTGGTGACTCGCAACTCGTCATCGACCAAGTCATGAAGAACTCCCACTGCCGCGACCCGAAGATGGAGCCCTACTGCGATGAGGTTCGGCGCCTGGAAGACAAGTTCTACGGGCTCGAGCTCAACCACATCGCCCGGCGCTACAACGAGACTGCGGACGAGCTGGCTAAAATAGCCTCGGGGCGAACAACGGTTCCCTGAAAGGGAAATGTGCCCTTGGGCCATTTCTAAGTATTTTGGTGATTTAGTGTCCAACACAAGTGCCTAAGTGTAAAATGGTGGGCAAAGTACAAATCAAGGATAAAGGTATGTCTCTCAGACTTAGTACATTGTTTTAGAGACTAATGTATTGTGTCTAAGTGCTGGAAACAGGAAAAATCGAATTGGAATTGTCTTGGCTCGAGCAGCCAAGACTCTGCTCAGTCTGGGAGCACCGGACTGTCCGGTGGTGCACCGGACAGTGTCCGGTGCGCCAGGCTGGATCGAGCGAACTGGCCGCTCTCGGGAATTCACCGGCGACGTACGGCTATAATTCACCGGACTGTCCGGTGAGCCAATGGTCAGCCGGGCCAACGGTCGGCCGCACGATCTGCGCGGGACACGTGGTGTCACACCCGGTTTTAGAAGGCAAACCGAATGCGAACCATGTACGTGCCAGGATCAGTTATTCACGTACACAGCAGTTACATAACATGGACATCATCACACAGTGCTCAAATAGTATCAATAAGGGAAATAATCGATTACATCATACGTCTGAGACGTCCATATAGTTCTTACAATAAATCAAATTGCGGAAAAGAAACGTAGATAACCGCGGCCTTCACAGGCAGCCGACTGGGGGTTGCCGCTAACCCACACCTAGAACTCGTCGTAGTCTTGGAACTCCTGGAAGTCTCCTTCTACAGCTTCATCTTCGCCTGAGCAGTGGTTGCAATGCTGACAACCTGGGGATGGGGGGGGGTTGGTGTGTAGAGCAAGGGTGAGTACACATCAACATACTCAGCAAGTATCATGTTTGGCTGTAGTGGACTAGCTTTATGTGGGGGTAAGTCAAGCAGTTGCTTTTAGTTGGTCAGATTATTATTTACTAATAGAAAGCCAGGTTTTAGCATTAACCCAAGTTATTAGCCCGATGTACCCTTTCCAAACGGAAAGAATACCACTTACCAGCACCATAGTCATAACCAGAACCATCAATCTCATAGCCACCTGTACCAAAGTATCTCTGATCAAGTACCACTAATCACTGGAGCTCCCTTGGCCGCTCATAACCGCGAGCACGGTTGATATATCAGTTTTCAAACACTCTGCAGAGGTTGTGCACTTTACCCACAAGCCGTGATTCCCTTTCTGCCCGGAGAGAGCTACTCCCCATTGACCACTACCTAGGTGGCCCAGCAGGGCATCACTACGTAGCTTTTACAAAGATTCCCTGGGGCTGTAGCCACCCGTTAGGTTTCCTAAATGCACCGCACTCCTCCCCAAGGGGCGAACCCAAACTTGGCAGAGCGAGCCGCATACACCGAGCCCCATTGACGGCACGACTGCTAAGTGAACTACACCCCGGATCCTCTAATTATTCAGCTAAGGGCATCCCATTCCACCCTCATGGTTGCACTGTTTTCCCGGGCGGTCATCCATAGAACAGGTCCTTACGGAGAGGCACTCGAGAAACCGCTCGAGCCCCCTTGAAGACCACAAGTGTAACATCATCATAAGAAAGGGGAAAACAGCGTATCATAGATGATCTCATCATGTTCATTGATTAGAGTTAAGCAATAGCATAAAGCTAAATAGTAATAATCCAACCCAAATAGGTAAACAAGGACATGGATAACAAAAGCTAGTCAATCCTTAGGCATAAATGTGTAAAGCGGGAGGTGAATTAAATAATGAATAGGACAGAGATAGGTCAAGGGACACTTGCCTCCACCAACCGACTGCTTCTCAGGGGCTTCTCCTGCGAGTTCCTTGGGCTCTTCAACCGGATCGTTCTCTATGCGATTGCAGACATACATACATCCACACATTTAATACAAAAGAACAGTACACCATACAATAGAATGCAATAAGTAAACAGACGTTCCACGCGGGCTCGCGAGTACGGTTAAGAGAGAAAGAGGAAAAGACAGTCGAGAAACGATCACGTTACATGATTATAAATTAACCACTCGCTTAATGGAAGGAAATTTAATGTAGACACTATGTTTAGCGTAAAGTAAAGTCGTGTTTCATGTCTAATTATTATAAGCAGGTGGAGATAAATAAAAGGATGGTCGCGCGGCGAGACGCGCGACAAAGCTCTCTAAAACAAATTAAGAAGTTAACGACTCGTCGCGCGACCGAGCACGCAGCGAGACACTTCGCCTTAGTTGCGAGGAGACGTTAAGCGTCGCGCGACGAAGCGCACGACGGCATACGTCGACTAAACTGAGTCCAAAGTGGAACGTCGCGTGAATACACACGCAGCGTTACACCTTAAACAACCTGAAACAAAAATGGATCGTCGCGCGACGAAGCGCACGACGCAACACAAGATAGAATCTGAATTTAGACAAATCCGTCGCGCGACGAAGCGCGCGACGCAACACGCTAATTAACGAGTAATCACCGCGAGCGCGGGCGAGCGAAGATACGGTCGGGCGAGGCCGGGACGGGGGAACGGGCGGCCGAGCCGGAGCCGGGGCGGTTGAACCGGCCAGGGGGGCGGTTGAACCGGCCAGGGGCGGCCGAGCCGGGGACGCGCCGGGGGCCGGAGGCCGCGCCGGGGCGCGCTGCGCGCGAGCAGGGGAGGAGCGGGGGCGGGCGGGCGAGCGCCGCGCGGGGCCGGGACGGGCGGGCAGGGGGCCGAGCGCCGCCGGGGAGGGAGGCCGGGCGGGGGGCCGAGCGCCGCCGCGGGGGGGGGGGAGGCTGAGCGGGCGAGCCGGGGGCGGGCAGGGGCGGGGACGGGCGGGGTCGCCGCGGGCCGGGGGAGGGCGGGCGCCGCCACCGCGCGCGAGGGGGAGGGGCGGGCGAGCGCCGCCGCGGCCGGGGGAGGGCGGGCGCCGCCACGCGGGGTCGGGCAGGGGCGGGGGGCGTCGCGCCGCCGGCGAGCAGGGGCGGGCAGGGGCGCGCGCGAGCAGGGGAGAGGGAGGGCGCGCGGGGGGGGGGGGGAAGAAGAGGAGGGAGAGGGAGAGAGAGAGGAGAAGGGGAGGGGAGGGGGGCTCACCTCGGGGTCCAAAATCCGGTGATCGCCGTCTCCAAATCCTAGGGCACCACAGGGAGAGAGAGGTGGAAGAAAGAGAGGAGAGGTTGTTTGCGCGGGAGATCCAAATGAGAGAGAGAGAGGGGAGGGGGGCGCATGGGGGGGTTTGGGCGCCAGGGGCGCGCAGGCCGGGGCGGGCCGGCTGGGCTGGGCTGGACTAGGTTGGGCTGGGCCGGGCCACTTCGCGGATCGAAAACCCACGACAAGCGCGACCACTAAACGGAATTAAAACGCGAACCGAAATCCGGAACGGAACGAGACGAACACTCAACATCAGACAAGGAAATGTGCTTCGGCATGATGCAACACCCATGACACTTAGGTTTTGGTTTATACATGACACGGACACCTGCCGCTATACTGGTTTGAAATTGGGAAGAAAGAGCAAACGGGGAAAGAGAAAAGAGAGTAACGCCCGAATTTGGTGAGAGAAAAGAAGAAAAAATTCTACCCCCAAATTCAGGGCGTTACACGTGGCCGAGCCAACGGCTAGAAGGGGGCACCGGACTGTCCGGTGTGCACCAGACATATCTGGTGCGCCAACGGCTCTCTGTCTGCCAACGGTCGGATGCGCCAGTTAAGGAAAGAAATCGGGCACCGGACCGTGTCCGGTGTGCACCGGACCGTGTCCGGTGTGCACCGGACTGTCTGGTGCGCCAGACGACAGAAGGCAAGAATTGCCTTCCCAGATTGCTCTCAACGGCTCCTAGCTGCCTTGGGGCTATAAAAGGGACCCCTAGGCGCATGGAGGAGTAAACCAAGCATTCTCAAAGCATTCCTAAGCACTAAGACATCGATTTCGCGCCCTTGATTCTTTGTGATAGCAATTAGAGCTCTAGTTGACTTGTGAACTCATTGAGTTGTGTTGTGAGCTCTTGTTGCGACTTGTGTGCGTAGCGTTGCTGTGATTTCTTGTCTTGAGTGTGTTGCTTATCCCTCCCTTACTCCGTGCTTCTTTGTGAACTTCAAGTGTAAGGGCGAGAGGCTCCAAAGTGTGGAGATTCCTCGCAAACGGGATATAGTAAAGCAAGCAAAACACCGTGGTATTCCAGTGGGTCTTTGGACCGCTTGAGAGGGGTTGATTGCAACCCTCATCCGTTGGGACGCCACAACGTGGAGTAGGCAAGCGTTGGTCTTGGCCGAACCACGGGATAAACCACTGTGTCATCTCTGTGATTGTTCTCTTGTGGTTATTGTGTTTTGCTAAGACTTCTCTCTAGCCACTTGGTGATTATTGTGCTAACACTTAACTAAGTTTTGTGGCTTAAGTTTTAAGTTTTACAGGATCACCTATTCACCCCCCTCTAGGTGCCCTCAATTGGTATCAGAGTCGTTCTCTTCAAGAAGGGACTAATCGCCCGAAGAGATGGATCCTAAGGGAAAGGGGATGGTGGTCAACAACAACGAGAAGGAGTCTATCTTCAACGAGCCGAAGGATGACAAGCCTACCGACTCAGGCTCAGGCCACAAGCGCAAAGACAGGAAGAAGAAGAAGACAAGGCGCATCAAGGAGATCGTCTACTACGACAGCGACGAATCTTCCTCTTCCCAAAAGGATGACGACGACTACGAGAAAAAGAAAACGGTCAATTCGAACTTTTCTTTTGATTACTCTCGTATTCCTCAAAGTACAAATGCTCATTTATTATCTATTCCACTTGGTAAACCTCCTCATTTTGATGGAGAGGACTACGGATTTTGGAGTCACAAAATGCGTAGTCACTTGTTCTCTCTCCATCCTAGTATATGGGAGATTGTAGAGAGTGGAATGCACTTTGATAGTATGGATAGTCCCATGTTCATTAATGAGCAAATTCATAAAAATGCACAAGCTACTACTGTTCTTCTAGCTTCATTGTGCAGGGATGAATACCACAAAGTGAGCGGCTTGGATAACGCCAAGCAAATTTGGGACACCCTCAAGATCTCTCATGAGGGGAATGACGTCACAATGCTCACCAAGATGGAGTTGGTGGAGGGCAAACTCGGGAGATTCGCTATGATAAGGGGAGAAGAGCCAACCCAAACGTACAACCGGCTCAAGACCCTTGTCAACAAGATAAGAAGCTATGGAAGCACACGATGGACGGACCACGACGTCGTCCGCCTAATGCTAAGGTCTTTTACTGTCCTTGATCCTCATCTTGTAAACAATATTCGTGAGAATCCTAGGTACACCAAGATGACGCCCGAGAAGATACTTGGAAAGTTCGTGAGCGGGCGAATGATGATCAAGGAAGCAAGATATGTGGACGACGCATTGAATGGTCCAATCAATGAGCCTCAACCTCTTGCTCTCAAGGCAACAAGAAGCAAGGAGACGCTACCTAGCAAGGTGGCACAAATTGAGGTTGCCGGACTTAATGATGAAGAGATGGCTCTCATCATCAAGAGATTCAAGACGGCGCTAAAAGGTCGCAAGGGGCAGCCAAGCAAGACCAAGACAAAGGGGAAGCGCTCATGCTTCAAATGTGGTAAGCTTGGTCATTTTATTGCTAATTGTCCCGACAATGATAGTGATCAAGATCAAGGGAACAAGAGGGAGAAGAAGAAGAACTATAAGAAGGCAAAGGGCGAGGCGCATCTAGGCAAGGAGTGGGATTCGGATTGCTCCTCTTCCGACTCCGACAATGAAGGACGCCGCCACCGCCTTCAACAAGTCATCCCTCTTCCCCAACGAGCGTCACACATGCCTTATGGCAAGGGAGAAGAAGGTATGTACTCGAAACTCTACTTATGCTTCTTCAAGTGAGGACGAATCTAGCGATGAGGATGAAATAGATTATTCATGTTTATTTAAGGGCCTAGATAGAACCAAGGTAGATAAAATTAATGAATTGATTGATGCCTTGAATGATAAGAATAGGCTTTTAGAAAAGCAAGAGGATTTGTTGTATGAAGAACATGACAAATTTGTAGAAGCACAAAAATCTCATGCTCTAGAAGTTAAAAGAAATGAAATGCTTTCTTGTGAACTATCTTCTTGCCATGAAACAATTTCTAACTTAAGGAGCATTAATGATGATTTGAATGCTAAGTTAGAAATCGCTAGTAAATCAACATCTTGTGTAGAAATTGTTGCAACTTGTAATAGGTGTAAAGATTTTGACATTGATGCTTGTAGTGAACACCTAGTTTCAATTTCTAAACTTAATGATGAATTGGCTAGTCTTAATGCTCAACTTAAGACTAGCAAGAGCGAATTTGATAAGCTAAAATTTGCGAGGGATGCCTACACGATTGGTAGACACCCCTCAATTAAGGATGGACTTGGCTTCAAGAGGGAAGCCAAGAACTTAACAAGCCATAAGGTTCCCATCCCCGCCAAGGAGAAAGGGAAGGCTCCTATGGCAAGTAGTACTAAAAAGAACCATGCTTTTATGTATCATAATAGGAGACATGCTAGAAATGACTATAGAAGTTATGATTCACATGCTTATGATTCACATGCTATGTTTGCTTCCAGTTCTTCTTATATGCATGATAGAGATATGTCTAGGAGATATGTTCATCATGTGCCTAGAAAGAATATTGTTCATGTTTCTAGGAAAGTTATGGATGGTCCTTCTACAATATATCATGCTTTAAATGCTTCCTTTGCTATTTGTAGAAAGGATAGGAAGATAGTTGCTAGGAAATTAGGGGCAAAATGCAAGGGTGATAAAACTTGCATTTGGGTCCCTAAGACAATTGTGACTAACCTTGTAGGACCCAACAAGAGTTGGGTACCTAAGTCCCAAGCCTAAATTTGCCTTGCAGGTTTATGCATCCGGGGGTTCAAGCTGGATCATCGACAGCGGATGCACAAACCATATGACGGGGAAGAAGAAGATGTTCACCTCCTACGTCAAAAACAAGGATTCCCAAGATTCAATCATATTTGGTGATGGGAACCAAGGCAAGGTGAAAGGCTTAGGCAAGATTGCAATTTCAAATGAGCACTCTATCTCTAATGTGTTTTTAGTTGAGTCCCTTGGATATAATTTGCTATCTGTTAGTCAATTATGTAATATGGGATATAACTGTCTATTTACAAATGTAGATGTGTCTGTCTTTAGAAGAAGTGATGGTTCATTAGCTTTTAAGGGTGTATTAGACGGCAAACTTTATTTAGTTGATTTTGCAAAAGAGGAGGCCGGTCTAGATGCATGCTTAATAGCTAAGACTAGCATGGGCTGGCTGTGGCATCGCCGCTTAGCACATGTGGGGATGAAGAACCTTCACAAGCTTTTAAAGGGAGAACATGTGATAGGTTTAACTAACGTGCAATTCGAAAAAGATAGACCTTGTGCAGCATGTCAAGCAGGTAAACAGGTGGGAGGAGCACATCATAGCAAGAATGTGATGACCACATCAAGGCCCCTGGAGCTGCTACATATGGACCTTTTCGGACCCGTCGCCTATCTAAGCATAGGGGGAAGTAAGTATGGTTTAGTTATTGTGGATGATTTTTCCCGCTTCACTTGGGTACTCTTTTTGCAGGATAAGTCTGAAACCCAAGGGACCCTCAAGCGCTTCCTAAGGAGAGCTCAAAATGAGTTTGAGCTCAAAGTGAAGAAGATAAGAAGCGACAACGGGTCCGAATTCAAGAACCTTCAAGTGGAGGAGTTTCTTGAGGAGGAAGGGATCAAGCACGAGTTCTCCGCTCCCTACACACCACAAAAAAATGGTGTGGTAGAGGGGAAGAACAGGACGCTCATCGATATGGCGAGGACGATGCTTGGAGAGTTCAAGACCCCCGAGTGCTTTTGGTCGGAAGCCGTGAACACGGCTTGCCACGCCATCAACAGGGTATACCTTCATCGTCTCCTCAAGAAGACGTCATATGAGCTTCTAACCGGTAACAAACCCAATGTATCTTACTTTCGTGTGTTTGGGAGCAAATGCTACATTCTAGTGAAGAAGGGTAGAAATTCTAAGTTTGCTCCCAAAGCTGTAGAAGGGTTTTTGTTAGGTTATGACTCAAATACAAAGGCGTATAGAGTCTTCAACAAGTCATTGGGTTTGGTTGAAGTCTCTAGCGACGTTGTATTTGATGAGACTAATGGCTCTCCAAGAGAGCAAGTTGTTGATTATGATGATGTAGATGAAGAAGACGTTCCAACGGCCGCAATACGCACCATGGCGATTGGAGAGGTGCGGCCACAGGAACAAAATGAGCGAGATCAACCTTCCTCCTCAACAATGGTGCATCCCCCAACTCAAGATGATGAACAGGAGGCGTGTGATCAAGGGGAGCACAAGATGATCAAGTAATGGAGGAAGAAGCACAACCGGCACCTCCAACCCAAGTTCGAGCGATGATTCAAAGGGATCATCCCGTCGATCAAATTCTGGGTGATATTAGCAAGGGAGTAACTACTCGATCTCGATTAGTTAATTTTTGTGAGCATTACTCTTTTGTCTCTTCTATTGAGCCTTTCAGGGTAGAAGAGGCTTTGCTAGATCCGGACTGGGTGTTGGCCATGCAAGAGGAGCTCAACAACTTCAAGGGGAATGAAGTTTGGACGTTGGTGCCTCGTCCTAAGCAAAATGTTGTGGGAACCAAGTGGGTGTTCCGCAACAAACAAGACGAGCACGGAGTGGTGACAAGGAACAAGGCTCGACTTGTGGCAAAAGGTTATGCCCAAGTCGCAGGTTTGGACTTTGAGGAGACTTTTGCTCCTGTGGCTAGGCTAGAGTCCATTCGTATTTTGTTAGCATATGTCGCTCACCATTCTTTCAGGTTGTTCCAAATGGATGTGAAGAGCGCTTTCCTCAACGGGCCAATCAAGGAGGAGGTGTACGTAGAGCAACCCCTGGCTTCGAGGATGAACGGTACCCTGACCACGTGTGTAAGCTCTCTAAGGCGCTCTATGGACTTAAGCAAGCCCCAAGAGCATGGTATGAATGCCTTAGAGACTTTCTAATTGCTAATGCTTTCAAGGTTGGGAAAGCTGATCCAACTCTGTTCACTAAGACTTGTGACGGTGATCTTTTTGTATGCCAAATTTATGTCGATGACATAATATTTGGTTCTACTAATAAAAAGTCTTGTGAAGAGTTTAGCAGGGTAATGACGCAGAAATTCGAGATGTCGATGATGGGCGAGTTGAACTACTTCCTTGGGTTCCAAGTGAAGCAACTCAAGGATGGCACCTTCATCTCTCAAACGAAGTACACGCAAGACTTGTTGAAGCGGTTTGGGATGAAGGATGCCAAGCCCGCAAAGACTCTGATGGGGACCGACGGACACACCGACCTCAACAAAGGAGGTAAGTCCGTTGATCAAAAAGCATACCGGTCTATGATAGGGTCTTTACTTTATTTATGTGCTAGTAGACCGGATATTATGCTTAGCGTATGCATGTGTGCTAGATTTCAATCCGATCCTAAGGAGTGTCACTTAGTGGCAGTGAAGCGAATCCTTAGATATTTAGTTGCTACGCCTTGCTTCGGGCTCTGGTATCCAAAGGGGTCTACCTTTGACTTGATTGGATATTCAGATTCCGACTATGCTGGATGTAAGGTCGATAGGAAGAGTACATCGGGGACGTGCCAATTCTTAGGAAGGTCCCTAGTGTCATGGAATTCTAAGAAACAAACCTCCGTTGCCCTGTCCACCGCTGAGGCCGAGTATGTTGCTGCAGGACAGTGTTGCGCGCAACTACTTTGGATGAGGCAAACCCTCAGGGACTTTGGCTACAATCTGAGCAAAGTCCCACTCCTATGTGATAATGAGAGTGCTATCCGCATGGCAGAAAATCCTGTTGAGCACAGCCGCACAAAGCACATAGACATCTGACATCACTTTTTGAGAGACCACCAGCAAAAGGGAGATATCGAAGTGTTTTATGTTAGCACCGAGAACCAGCTAGCCGATATCTTTACCAAGCCTTTAGATGAGAAGACCTTTTGCCGGTTGCGTAGTGAGCTAAATGTCTTAGATTCGCGGAACTTGGATTGATTTATAGCATACATGTGTTTATGCCTTTGATCATGTTCCTTATGCATTTTGTTGCTTAATAATGGTGCTCAAGTTGTACAAACACTCCCTGGACCTCACAAGTCCGTTGCTAAGTGATGCACATGTTTACGGGGAGATGTGTTACAACTTGACCCTTTGAGACTAACCATGTGCTTGAGTTTGCTTGATTTAGTCTCAAAGGAGGATTGAAAGGGAAAAGGTGGACTTGGACCATGCAAGACTTCCACTGCACTCCGATGAGAGGGTAACTTATTCCAAGTTCATCTCATGTACTCTTATTGCCTTTGCATTCTCATTGAAGATTTTGGTGAGGCAATGAGGTTCTGGGGCCAAGATTAATCCTGTTTTGGTGCTTGATGCCAAAGGGGGAGAAAATAAAGGCCAAAGCGATAAATGGATCAGCTACCACTTGAGAGATTTTGAAAATAGTAGAATAGAGCTTTTGGTTTGTCAAAACTCTTTTATTGTCTCTCTTGTCAAAAGTTGGCTTCTTGTGGGGAGAAGTGTTGATTATGGGAAAGAGGGGAGTTTTTGAAATCTTGAATCAATTTCTATTGGAATGACTCTCTTTATGTCTTAACATATGTGTTTGGCGTAGAGATAGAAATTTGAGCTTGATTTGCAAAAACAAACCAAGTGGTGGCAAAGAGTGATCCATATATGTCAAATTTGAATCAAAACAATTTGAGTTCTTAATTGAATTGATTTTGTATTTGTTTTACTTGCTTTATATTGTGTTGGCATAAATCACCAAAAAGGGGGAGATTGAAAGGGAAATGTGCCCTTGGGCCATTTCTAAGTATTTTGGTGATTTAGTGTCCAACACAAGTGCCTAAGTGTAAAATGGTGGGCAAAGTACAAATCAAGGATAAAGGTATGTCTCTCAGACTTAGTACATTGTTTTAGAGACTAATGTATTGTGTCTAAGTGCTGGAAACAGGAAAAATCGAATTGGAATTGTCTTGGCTCGAGCAGCCAAGACTCTGCTCAGTCTGGGAGCACCGGACTGTCCGATGGTGCACCGGACAGTGTCCGGTGCGCCAGGATGGATCGAGCGAACTGACCGCTCTCGGGAATTCACCGGCGACGTACGACTATAATTCACCGGACTGTCCGGTGAGCCAACGGTCGGCCGGGCCAACGGTCGGCCGCGCGATCTGCGCGGGACACGTGGCCGAGCCAACGGCTAGAAGGGGGCACCGGACTATCCGGTGTGAACCGGACTGTCCGGTGTGAACCGGACATATCCGGTGCGCCAACGGCTCTCTGTCTGCCAACGATCGGATGCGCCAGTTAAGGAAAGAAATCGGGCACCGGACAGTGTCCGGTGTGCACCGGACTGTCCGGTGCATCAGACGACAGAAGGCAAGAATTGCCTTCCCAGATTGCTCTCAACGGCTCCTAGCTGCCTTGGGGCTATAAAAGGGACCCCTAGGCGCATGGAGGAGTAAACCAAGCATTCTCAAAGCATTCCTAAGCACTAAGATATCGATTCCGCGCCCTTGATTCTTTGTGATAGCAATTAGAGCTCTAGTTGAGTTGTGAACTCATTGAGTTGTGTTGTGAGCTCTTGTTGCGACTTGTGTGCGTAGCGTTGCTGTGATTTCTTGTCTTGAGTGTGTTGCTTATCCCTCCCTTACTCCGTGCTTCTTTGTGAACTTCAAGTGTAAGGGCGAGAGGCTCCAAAGTGTGGAGATTCCTCGCAAACGGGATATAGTAAAGCAAGCAAAACATCGTGGTATTCAAGTGGGTCTTTGGACCGCTTGAGAGGGGTTGATTGCAACCCTCGTCCGTTGGGACGCCACAACGTGGAGTAGGCAAGCGTTGGTCTTGGCCGAACCACGGGATAAACCACTGTGTCATCTCTGTGATTGTTCTCTTGTGGTTATTGTGTTTTGCTAAGACTTCTCTCTAGCCACTTGGTGATTATTGTGCTAACACTTAACTAAGTTTTGTGGCTTAAGTTTTAAGTTTTACAGGATCACCTATTCACCCCCCCTCTAGGTGCCCTCATTCCCCTGGACGTCTTCTCCCGAGACCTGCATCAACCCCCCGTCAAGATCGACGATACGTTCGAGCCCGAGGCACCCTCGGCTCAGCCCGAGGTACCCTCGGCTACGTCCGAGGCACCCTCGGCCCAACCCGAGGCACCCTCAGCTCGGCCCGAGGCACCCTCGGTTCAGCCCAAGGTACCCTCGGCCCCCGAGGGTGAGGCACTGCGCGTCGAGGAGGAGCAAAGCGGGGTCGTGCCTAATTAAAACTGGCAGACCCCGTACCTGCAGTATCTCCACCGAGGAGAGCTACCTCTCGACCGAGCCGAAGCTCGGCGGTTGGCACGGCGCGCCAAGTCGTTCGTCTTGCTAGGAGATGGGAAGGAGCTCTACCACCGCAGCCCCTCAGGCATCCTCCAGCGATGCATTTCCATCGCCCAAGGCCAGGAGCTCCTACGAGAGATACACTCGGGGGCTTGCGGCCATCACGCAGCACCTCGAGCCCTCGTTGGAAACGCCTTCTGACAAGGTTTCTACTGGCCGACGGTGGTGGCCGACGCCGCTAGAATTGTCCGCACCTGCGAAGGGTGTCAGTTCTACGCGAGGCAGACCCACCTGCCCGCTCAGGCTCTGCAGACGATACCCATCACCTGGCCTTTTGTTGTGTGGGGTCTGGACCTCGTCGGCCCCTTGCAGAAGGCACCCAGGGGCTACACGCACCTGTTGGTCGCCATCGACAAATTCTCCAAGTGGATCGAGGTCCGACCCCTAAACAGCATCAGGTCCGAACAGGCGGTGGCGTTCTTCACCAACATCATCCATCGTTTTGGGGTCCCGAACTCCATCATCACCGACAACGGCACCCAGTTCACTGGCAGAAAGTTCCTGGACTTCTGCGAGGACCACCACATCCGGGTGGACTAGGCAGCCGTGGCTCACCCCATGACGAATGGGCAAGTAGAGCGTGCCAACGACATGATTCTACAAGAACTCAAGCCTCGGATCTACAACGACCTCAACAAGTTCGGCAAGCGATGGATGAAGGAACTCCCCTCGGTGGTCTGGAGTCTGAGGACAACGCCGAGCCGAGCCACAGGCTTCACACCGTTCTTTCTAGTCTATGGGGCCGAGGCCATCTTGCCCACAGACTTAGAATACGGTTCCCCGAGGACGAGGGCCTATGCCGACCAAAACAACCAAGCTAGTCGAGAAGACTCGCTGGACCAGCTGGAAGAGGCTCGGGACATGGCTTACTACACTCGGCGCGGTACCAGCAGTCCCTGCGACGCTACCACACCCGAGGGGTCCGGTCCCGAGACCTCCAGGTGGGCGACCTGGTGCTTCGGCTGCGACAGGACGCCCGAGGGCGGCACAAGCTCACGCCTCCCTGGGAAGGGCCGTTCGTCATCGCCAAAGTTCTGAAGCCCGAAACGTACAAGCTGGCCAACAGTCAAGGCGAGGTCTACAGCAACGCTTGGAACATCCAACGACTACGTCGCTTCTACCCTTAAGATGCTTTCAAGTTATTCATATACCTCGCTCCCACGCAAAGTTTAGTCATCAAGGAAGGGTCAGCCTTGCCTCGGCAAAGCCCGACCCTCCCTCGGGGGCTAAAAGGGGGGAACCCCCTCTGCATCGAAATTTTCCTCGAAAAAAGATCTTTTCTGCCAGAATGTCTTTCGTGCTTTTCGACTGCTTCGAAAGTGGATCCTGAAAACGACGGAGTACACATAAGCAGCCAAGGCTGACCGAGCCGAGGGACTCCTACACCTCCGGGATACGGATACCTCACTCATCACCTTCTGAGATAAGTAACTCGCGTTCGGATAAGCGATTTCGTGGACCGAACAAGTCTTCATGCTCGAAAGCTCCTCTACCGAAGCGATTCTTCAGGCCTTCTCGACTGCGTCAGTGGCAGAACCCTATGGACGGGCAAGGGTGCGCGTAAGCGGCAAGGCCGACCGAGTCGAGGGATTCCTACGCCTCTAGGATACGGATACCTCACTCATCACCTTCCGTGAAAAGCAACTCTCGCTCGCACAAGACAATTTTGTTACCGGCGAAAAAGTCCAGATACTCGAAACAAGAGGAAAAGAAGTGCAACTTTACAACACGACGAGGGTGTGTTTGGGCCTCGGCGGCCACAGAAAACACACGCTACAAGATAATCTGATCCTGCAGGCTCGGATCTTGACGGTTGAAGGGACCAGCAGCACCCTCGGCGTCAACTACACCTTCGGCGAGGTCTGGCCCAGCCTCGGACGGCGACGCGGTCCGAGGATCTCCACTCTGAAGGATGACATCATCATCATGCCCGGGCCATCGCCGCCAGGGTCTTCTCCAAGAATCCGGCTCGAGCAGGCGGCTCGGCTGGTCGCCCCGAGGCCTCGGCTAGCTGTCCCCCGAAGACATCAGCCCGGCCCGAGGCCTCGGCAGATCAACTCCGGCGTCGGTCCCGCTAACGGACGACCCGGCCAGGCTCCGGCCGACCAAGTCTTCTTTTCGAGCCAACTCTACCTCTGTCCATGCTGACACCGCTACCCCTGGCTTCGGCTCATCGAAGAGCGACCGAGGGGTTCCTTTAACTAAGCAAGAGAAGCCTCGGACAGTAAGGTCGACCGAGCCGAGGGACCCCTACGCCTCCGGGATACGGATACCTCACTCGTCACCTTTGTACGGGGCGACTCACGCTTGTTGAAGCGGTTCAGACAACCAACGGACGAGTCTTAGTGCTCGAAAATGAGGAAAAAACATGGCTCCGCGCCAAAAATACATACACGTTCAGGCCCCGACAGCCACAATGAACAGAACACCGGCATCCAAGGTGCCATTACAAACGGAACTCCGGTTCCACCTCCGCAGGTACGAACAACCCCACTCGATTGGGGGGCCTGCGGAGCAACAGAAGACCGACGAACGGCTCGCCGTCGCCCGCTCCAGCAGCGACGACGACGACGACTTCTGCTCCGGAGGGCCGAACAGCAGCAGCAATGACCTCAGGGCGGATGCTGCTGCCATGAGGCCCTCGCCCGTGCCCAAACTCGTGAGGCAAGGACGGGTAGAAGGCCGTAGAGTTGGAGGTCGGTCCGTGGGTGGCCCCGACTATCTCGTCGGCGGAAGAACCTCTTCCAGCTGCCGTGGCGGAAGGCGGCGCCGGGAGCGGCTCTGAAGCCACTCGGGTCCGAGAGCCAGGCACGCGGCAGCTGCCAGCGCCACGAACGGCGAACGCCCTTCCCCCCGATCACTGAGGGAAGGAGCGGGCCACCGCCCACGCAGGGGCTGACCCCAACTCGGCACACTCCCCTCCCCAGCACTGATGATGAAAATCCTTGAGGCTGAGGGAGGGGCAGAGGCCGCAGCCCGATTTGCTTTCCCCCGCCATCGAACTGGAGGTCACCGTCCTGGGTGACCGCCAGCAGAGGGGTGCAGCCGGGCTGCATGATGAAAATCCTTGAAGCCGAACGATGGCTGAAAGGTACCAACTCCCACGGAGTTGCGTTCCTCCAACGACAAGGCAGAAGGATTGCGGGTGTCCCCCATCCGGGGGCTCGGAAGGTGGAAAGACACGATGCATAAGGGAGCGTGAAGACATGGTCGCCTTCCAAGGGGGTCACCCTCCTTTTAAAGGCGACTCTCCCTACTTGCGTCTCCAGCCGTCGTGGGCTGAGTCTTCTCCAACACGCTCCAAGGTCCTCCCCCTACGGCGCGGGGGCTGGGTCCCACGCGTCATGCATGCTGGCCCAGAGCAGAAGAAGCCAAACCGCTGCACGCGGTGCATGCAACCGCCCATCGGTTACGAGCATTCCTCCGCTTTCGCCCAGACCAGCGGGCGAAAGGGCGGGCAACCATGCAGGCGGCATGCAACCGTGCCAAGTGGGCGCACCCCTCCGACTTCCAACGCACCCAGCGCGGGGGCCCACGCCCACGCGTCATGCAACCGGCGCGCCAGTCGCTACGTGCAAGCAACTGCACCGCCACTCGCACCACTGCCATGCCTCCACAAATGCGGAACCAGTACCGCGACACGAGGCAACCCTGCGTACGACCCAACAGTGCCAGCCAGGCGCGACGGTCAATACGGCCAAAAATGGGCCGGCAGTAATGGCGGTGGCAGGTGGGCAGGAGCAGCAATCACGTCGTCAGCCAAGCTTACGTCCCATCCTGGGGCAGTGAGAGAACCCTCTCTCACGGCGTGAAGACGGCGCGCCCGTGTTCCGTTCCTCGAACGGCTCGCGCACGCGCAACGGCCACCCCGCGAACTGCCCGCACCGTCGCATTAACTCCGCGGCGGGACAGGCAGCGCCTCTGGCAGGAGAAGCAAGCGACGCTTCGCCTTCGCCATAACGACCGCGTCCAAAAAGGTACGCCGCGTCATTCGATTTCGTATCCTTTTCCTTTTCCTCTTTCTCTCTCTTACAACAGGGACCAGGAAAGGGGGATACCCCGAAAAGGATCCTTCCTCGTGAAGGAAACAGGCTCCGAGCCTCCCTACTGATCAGGGGTTCGAAGGCTGGCCCCTCGGAGGGGTTCAACAGCCGCCTCAGAGCGCGTGGGCTCCACACCCACTACTGGTCAGAGGTTCGAAGGCCGGCCCCTCGGAAGGGTTCAACGGCTGCCTCAGGCCACTCGGGCTCCGCGCCCACTACTGATCAGGGGTTCGAAGGCTGGCCCTCGAAGGGTTCACAGCCGCCTCAGACATAGAGCGAGGGATGACCCTGGGTACGTTCGATACATAACCAAGGCTCGGGCTATGCTCCCGAGGTACCCTAGGACATTTCCGAGACCAGCGGGAACGATCTTGTAACGGAATCCCATCAGAGGGAGGCATCGAGCCCTCGGACCCCGTCGACAGGGGACCGGGTCCGGCAGATCACCCGCAGGTACTTTTGGGCGCGCCTCTAGGCCTCTAGCCGACCCCTAGCAAATGGGGCACGGACGTCCGCTCGGATTACCCGCCAGCAGCTCACCGGAGACACCATATTCGGCGCCCTCCGAGGGCAACATAGCGCTTTCCCCCCTCCTCCTTGCGGAAAGGCGACGCAGGGGCGTATGTAAAAAAGTCGAGTCTGTCCCTGACCGTCCTCTCGCCCTGTGCAGAGGCTCAGGGGCTGCTCTCGCAAACCCGACTCCGGCCAAATCGTTGACAGCGTCAACATACCAGCCCGAGAACTTGGGACCCGACCGTGCACCCGGGCTACGGCCAGCTCGCATGAGGGAACGACCAGACCAGCCGAAGCATTGCGCGAGGCATTAAGACCTCGAAGGAGTCAAACCACTCCTCCGAGGCCTCGGGGGCTACACCCGGCGGATGCGCTCGCGCGCACCCACCGGAACAAAACGCAACCGAGAAAGGCTGGTCCCCTTGCAAAAAAGTGCGACAAAAGCCTCCAAGCGAGTGTTAACACTCCCTTCAAGGCTCGGGGGCTACTGTCGGGGACCATAATTAGGGATACCCTCAAGACTCCTAATTCTCAGCTGGTAACCCCCATCAGCACAAAGCTGCAAAGGCCTGATGGGTGCGACTAAGTCAGGGATCGGTCCATTCGAGGGACTCGATCATGCCTCGCCCGAGCCCAGCCTCGGGCAAGGGCAGCCGACCCCGGAGGATCTCCGTCTCGCCCGAGGCCCCCCTCCAGCGACGAACGAACTTCCGGCTCGCCCGAGGCCCAGTCTTCACCAAGAAGCAACCCTGGCCAAATCGCCACGCCAACCGACCAAATCGCAGGGGCAGTTAATGCAAAGGCAGCCTGACACCTTTATCCTGATGCACGTCCTCCAGTCGACAGAGCCGAAGTGACCGCAGTCACTTCGCCGCTCCACTGACCGGCCTGACAGAAGGATAGCGCTGCCTGCGCCGCTCCGACTGTTGTGCCACTCGACAGAGTGAGGCTGACAGGCAGTTAGGCCCGGCCTCAGGCACCATAGGAAACTCCGCTCCGCCCGACCCAGGGCTCGGACTCGGGCTCAGCCCCAGAAGACGGTGAACTCCGCTCCGCCCGACCCAGGGCTCGGACTTGGGCCCAGCCCCGGAAGACGGCGAACTCCGCTCCGCCCGACCCAGGGCTCGGACTTGGGCTCAGCCCCGGAAGACGGCGAACTCCACTCCGCCCGACCCAGGGCTCGGACTTGGGCTCAGCCCCGGAAGACGGTGAACTCCGCTCCGCCCGACCCAGGGCTCGGACTTGAGCTCAGCCCCGGAAGACGGCGAACTCTGCTCCGCCCAACCCAGGGCTCTGACTTGGGCTCAGCCCCAGAAGACGACGAACTCCGCTTCGCCCGACCCCAGGGCTCGGGCTTAGCCCTGGCTTCAGCCGACGGTCTCTGCCTCGCCCGACCCAGGGGCTCGGACTCGACCTCGGCCACGCAAGACAGACTCGACCTCGACCTCGGAGGAGCCTCCACATCGCCCAACCTAGGGCGCGGACCGACCACGTCAACAGGAGGCGCCATCATTACCCTACCCCAAGCTGACTCAGGCTACGGGGAACAAGACCGGCGTCCCATTTGGCTCGCTCCGCCAGACAAGTAATGATGGCACCCCGCACGCTCTATGACGATGGCGGCTCTCAGCCCCCTTACGGAAGCAAGAGGACGTCAGCAAGGACTCAACAGCCCCGACAGCTGTCCTTCCGCTAGGCTCCAGCGCTCCTCCGACGGCCACGACACCACATGAACCGGGTGCCAAAACCTCTCCGGCTGCCAAGATGGCATGTACTTAGGGCGCTAGCTCTCCTCCGCTAGACACGTAGCACTCTGCTACACCCCCATTGTACACCTGGATCCTCTCCTTACGCCTATAAAAGGAAGGACCAGGGCCCTCTTACAGAAGGTTGGCCGCGCGGGGAGGAGGACGGGACGGGCGCTCGCGTGAGGCCGCTCGCTCCCCCTCCCGCGTGGACGCTTGTAACCCCCTACTGCAAGCGCACCCGACCTGGGTGCGGGACAAACACGAAGGCCGCAGGATTTCCACCTCTCTCTCGCTCTCGCTCTGGCCGCCTGTTCTTCCCCCCTTCGCGCACCGTCTCGCGCCGACCCATCTGGGCTGGGGCACGCGGTGACATTTCACTCGTCGACCCAGGGACCCCTCGGTCTCGAAACGCCGACACTAAGAATGTCGAACAAGTGCGCAAGAATGGAGTGTGAATGATCAACAATGCTTAAAGGATGCTTGGTGGTCTCCTCCATGCGCCTAGGGGTCCCTTTTATAGCCCCAAGGCAGCTAGGAGCCGTTGAGAGCATTCCAGGAAGGCAATTCTTGCCTTCTGTCGACTGGCGCACCGGACAGTCCGGTGCGGATTTCTTTCTTGTTTTGGCGTAGCCGACCGTTGGAGATTTGGAGCCGTTGGCGCACCGGACACTGTCCAGTGCACACCGGACAGTCCGGTGCCCCCTTCAGACCGTTGGCCCGGCCACGCGTCACGCGCGGATTGCACGGCCGACCGTTGGCTCACCGGACAGTCCGGTGAATTTTAGCCGTACGCCATCGACGAATTCCCGAGAGCGGCCTTTTCACGAGAGCCAGCCTGGCGCACCGGACACTGTCCGGTGCACCACCGGACAGTCCGGTGCTCCCAGACTGAACTGTCTTTGGCTAAACAAAGTCATCTCTTTTCCAAATTGATTTCTCCTGTTTCCAGTACTTAGACACAATACATTAGTCCTTAAAACAAAGTACTAAGTCTTAGAAACATACCTTTATGTTGATTTTCACTTTGTCCATCATTTGGCATAGATTAACACATGACCACTTGTGTTGGCACTCAATCACCAAAATACTTAGAGATGGCCCAAGGGCACATTTCCCTTTCAGGTTGGTCTATGGTTTTAGAGGGCTGCCAGGAGTAAGTACCACCGGTATAGGAGTGGACGAGGTGTTACATTGACAACTATCTCATTTAAACATGTTCTGCCTATATGATATATGGATACCACAACATCATATGAGAACCTAACTAGTGGATAATATAAGTGTTTCTTTTTTAAAAAATAAAACAAGCCATTCCTACAAAGCTGAGCAACTAAAAAATACTTGTTGTCCAAGAACAAACAATTTCATATTTTTTAAACCCCCTAAAATCTTAGTCCTAAACAAATTTAAAATAATATGAGCTTGAGAAAGGCCCAAAGCCATGTATAACTAGCCCCATAACCATAGAAAAAACAACAGAAGAATAAGAGGTGCCTAATTCTCTTATTTCTATCATAAAAGCAATACTTCTGATAGTCTTACCAATTTGTCAAGATTGTGCCTTATTAAAATATAATCCAATGATGATTTATATTTTTTTAATTCAATACGATCGAATGGAAGACATCATGCTAGATTCCATAATAACGAGATAAGCTCGGATTCTCGCTGGTCAAGCATTTTTAGTTCCTTTTAATCAATATTTTAAAATGATCCACTCTAAAAAATGTTTTGCACATCTAACTTTTTTTGGTCACTTCGATGCGTCTCGCGTGACAATCTCACTCTATCGTGCCACACATGTTGGCAACAAAAGCCTCCTCAGCGATGTCAAACTTTGACCCAATCGGCATGGTCCACTGGAATCCCTACTAGTGACTCAGGCGCAATGGGCCTATCATGCTAGACAGGTTGACGTGATAAGGGGGTATAGAGGTCGTGTGCTAGCTCCTTCCCTTATCAGTTCTCACTCACACGTTGGCAGCTTTCTTCCTCCTCGTACATGCTACATGTCAGCTCTCACTCTTTATTCTCTCTGTCTCTCTTAGAGGAATCCATTTCCTCTGCATTTTGCTACTACATGTTTTGTGAAAGGGGTAGTGCTCAAGGTTAAACTTCATCATCCAACTTTTTAAACTATTTTCAAGGTTCTAGACAACTATGATTTGGATTGTTTTTAGTACAAACAATTTTGTTTTTTTTTGGATTAGAAGTGTGTATGTGCATCGATGAGTAATTATTCTCATTGATTTGAATAAGAAGAGAGAAGAATTTCAAGGAGTTGCACAAGAGGCACAAGCCTCTTGAGCAAATATTTGAGGAGCATTTTGCTACTTATGAGGCTTTAATTGATACTCATGAGAAGCTAAAGGAAGCTTACTCCTCATTTCTTTCTCAAAAGGAGTCTATTCCAATTAGCAACATAAGAGTAATTTATGATATTCTTGATGAATCTTTCTTTGCTGCTATTGCTGTCATGGCCACTAACCCTCTTGTAGCACAACACCATCTTCTATTAGTGATGGGTTGACTTGTGATTCCACTCTCATTGTTGAGAACGAGACCGTCAAGGAGGTTGATGAGCTCAACTAACACGACTACATCTCCTTATGTGAGCATTTTAATTTGTGTCTTCCAATGAACCAACCACGGTTGAGGAACATTTGAAGGATGATGATTAGATAAATGCTATGAATGAGAAGTTTAACAACTTCACTAGAAATCATGTTTGGGAGTTATTTGAGAGGCAAAAGAATTATAATGTCAATGGTGCAAGTTGGTATTTAGAAACAAACAAAATGGAGATGGTATTATGGAAAAAAACAAAGCAAGATTAGTCACACAAGGTTTAACTCAAGTAGAGTGTCTTGACTTTGGTGAAACATATGCCCGGTTGAAAGATTGGAAGCAATAAGGATGTCATTGGCATATGCATGATCTCATAACATCAAGCTATATCAAAAAAATATGAAGAGTGCATTTCTTAATGGAGGTTGAGGGACTCACAACATTAAGAAATAACGGTCCTAAGGTAGCAAAATGCCTTATCAGGTAAGTTTGGACCCACATAAAAGGCGTAACAGTCTAGGCACTATCTTGAAGAGAGGCTCAATGAAATGGACATGTTTGTGAAGATGCGAACTACTTGTACCTAGACACAAAGACCTCGTGAAACTTTACTATTCTGTGAGATTGGCTTTGGGGTTTTCTTGTGCAACTCAGGTGGAAGGCGAAGAAGCAGGGGCGGGCCCACTTTGATACAAGGGTATTCAGTTGAATACACATTATTTTTGGTAAAAAAATATATATACATGTATATACTATATATATGTAATCTGAAATATTGAAAACTATAAGAATAATGAGTATGTAGACCCAAATTCGTTTTAGGCTTTGTTCTTACTTCCTTCCATAACGTGCTCGGCCCATCTGGCCCATTAGGTCTGCCACTCTGCGTCTCTGCCTGCCTGACCGCTCAATCTCGTCTCCAGCTGCCAGGCGCCATCGCCGCTTCCGCTTGTCGTGCGTCCAGCGTCCACCGTCCAGGCAAGGCTGAAGCCTCTAGCGCCTAGCGATCCAACCACAGCCAGCAAGCTAGGAGCCAGCTTGCCTGCTAGCTTGTTGTGGTAGTGCATGTCTGCACTTGGCCGCTTGCGGCTTGCAGTCTGCCTGTCTGCACTTGGCCGCTTGCAGCCTACTGGCCTGTTGACTTGTTGCGGTAGTGCACTAGTGCCAGGCTTGTTGCGCTTGGCCTGCAGGCTTGCCAGGCTAGAGGCTACGCGGTACGCTTGTTGCTTGCAGCTTGCTTGGTCCTAGTTTAGTGGTTTGACCATTTAATAGTTTCACTAATTTGTGAATTGAACGTATCTTAATTTGTTTTAAAATAGGCATTGAATTGAGTGTATTGTGATTTATTTGCAGATTTAAAAATGAAGAGGAAGAGCAGTGCTACCACTGATTTGAGAGCTTTTTTAGCAAGAGCTGCTGCAAAAAAGAAGGATATTGTTGCTCCATCTTCCAATGAAAGAGAGATGCAATTGGTGATATTTCAAGGACAGATCAAAACTAGTAATGCAACACCCGCAGAACAAGAGAGAGTTGAGCCTGAACCTCCAATAATAGTAGATGCTGAAGACAATGATGATTTTGAATCAGTGCACTTGAATGGGACAACATCGAGTGAGGATAACGATAGTGATGATAATGATATTTATGGCATTGAGCATGATCCTGGAGAACTGTAATGCATGTCATAGCCTTGTATCCTTCAATCAAGAAAGTTCTCTCCAAGATTGGGAAGGAACATAAAGGAGGTGAGTCAATAGGAGCTCAAACTATGCTAGAAGTATTTAAGTCATTTGAATTTGTTTTCATGTTGCATTTGATGAATGAAATATTTGGATACACAAATGGTTTATGCAATGCTTTGCAAAGGAGGGAGCAAAATATTGTAAATGAAATGGATCTTCTTGAATTCACAAAGGTAGAATTGGCTGTTTTCAGAGAAGATTCTTGATGGCAAGAATTCCTTAATAATGTCTCTTCTTTTTCTGAGAAGCACAAAGTTAAAATCGTTGACATGGATGCAAAGTATAAGCCTATTCAGAGAGACAAGAAGTTCTATAGAAATGCTATCAATTACCATCGGTTTCATGCTGATATGTTCTTAGGTGTCATTGATAGGCAACTTGTTGAGCTTAATAATAGGTTTGATGAGGTAAACACAGAGTTACTTAGATGTATGGCATCATTTAATCCATCCAAGAACTTTGATGGATTCAATACTGAGAAATTGGTTAAGCTTGCTGGGTTTTATCCTCAAGATTTTGAGTTTGAAGAGAAGGTACAACTCCCTTTTCAATTAAATCGCTATATCGAAGATGTGAGAAGAGATGAAAACATCAAAAATTTGAGAAGCCTAGCAGAGTTATCTATGATGCTTGTCAAAACAGATAAGATTCTTCGGTATGACATTGTTTACAAGCTTCTCAAATTGGTGCTAGTTCTTCCTGTTGCAACTGCAGGTGTTGAAAGAATCTTTTCTTCATTGAACTTCGTAAAAAATAAGCTAAGAAGCAAGATGGGACAATTTTTTTAAATGGAGTGCCTGGTTACTTTTATTGAAAGGCAATTTTTCTTGCAAGTCAAGGATGAGGACATTATCACTCAATTTCAAAGCTTGAAGGATCGGAAGGTTGTCTTGTAATATGTAAGTTTCCTTATACTATTTAATGTTCTATTATATGCTATGACTATCTATACGTGAATCAATTTTATATATGTATAAAGTCTATTAGGATAGTGTCGGGGACCATAATTAGGGGTACCCTCAAGACGCCTAATTCTCAGCTGGTAACCCCCATCAGCATAAAGCTGCAAAGGCCTGATGGGTACGATTAAGTCAGGGATCAGTCCACACGAGTGACTCGATCACGCTTCACCCGAGCCTAGCCTCGGCCAAGGGCAGCCGACCTCGAGAGACTTCCGTCTCGCCCGAGGCCCCCCTTTTTACGGCGGACACACCACCGGCTCGCCCGAGGCCTTGGCTTCGCTCAGAAGCAACCTTGACTAAATCGCCACACCGACTGACCAAGTTGCAGGAGCATTTAACGCAAAGGTGGCCTGACACCTTTATCCTGACACGCGCCCCCCGGCAGAGCCGAAGCGACCGCCGTCACTCCACCGCTCCACTGACCAGTCTGACAGAAGGACAGCGCCGCCTGCGCCACTCCGACTGCGGTGCCACTCGACAGAGTGAGTCTGACAGGCAGTCAGGCCTTGCCAAAGGCGCCACGGCGAACTCCGCTCCGCTCGACCCCAGGGCTCGGACTCGGGCTAAGACCCGGAAGACGGCGAACTCCGCTCCGCCCGACCCCAGGGCTCGGACTCGGGCTAAGACCCGGAAGACGGCGAACTCCGCTCCGCCCGACCCCAGGGCTCGGACTCGGGCTAAGACCCGGAAGACGGCGAACTCCGCTCCGCCCGACCCCAGGGCTCGGACTCGGGCTAAGACCCGGAAGACGACGAAACTCCGCCTCGCCCGACCCCAGGGCTCGGACTCCGCCCTGGCCTCGGCCGAACGACCTCCGCCTCGCCCGACCCCATGGCTCGGACTCGGCCTCGGCAACAGAAGACAGACTCAACCTCGGCTTCGGAGGAGCCCCCATGTCACCCTGCCTAGGGCACAGGCCCGCCACGTCAACAGGAAGCGCCATCATCGTCCTACCCCGAATCGACTCGGGTCACGGAGAACAAGACCGGCGTCCCATCCGGCCAGCTCCGCCGGATGGGCAATGATGGCGCTCCACAAGCTCTGTGACGACGGCGGCCCCCAGCTCTCTTACGGAAGCAGGGCGACGTCAGCAAGGACTCGACCGCTCCAACAGCTGTCCCTCCGCCAGGCTCCGTCGCACCTCCGACAGCCACGACATCACGCCAGCAAGGTGCCAAGACCTCTCCGGCTGCCACATTGGCATGTACCTAGGGCGCTAGCTCTCTCTCCGCTAGACACGTAGCACTCTACTACACCCCCCATTGTACACCTGGATCCTCTCCTTACGACTATAAAAGGGAGGACCAGGGCCTTCTTAGAGAAGGTTGGCCGCGCGGGACCGAGGACGGGACAGGCGCTCTCTTGGGGCCGCTCGCTTCCCTCACCCGCGTGGACGCTTGTAACCCCCCTACTGCAAGCGCACCCGACCTGGGCGCGGGACGAACACGAAGGCCGCGGGACTTCCACCTCTCTCACGCCCGACTCCGGCCACCTCGCCTCTCCCCCCTTCGCGCTCGCCCACGCGCTCGACCCATCTGGGCTGGGGCACGCAGCACACTCACTCGTCGGCTTAGGGACCCCCCTGTCTCGAAACGCCGACAGTTGGCGCGCCAGGTAGGGGCACGCTGCGTGCTGACGAACAGCTCCCCGTCAAGCTCTAGATGGGCAGTCTCCAGCAACCTCTCCGGCCCGGGGCGGTGCTTCGTTTCGGGACTCTTGAGTTCATGTCCTTCGACGGCAGCTATGACATGATACTTCTTCCACCGCCGCGCGACAACGACAATGGCGGCCGACAACCCGCCCGCCGGCGGCGGAATCGACGACACCTTCCCCGCGTGGTGGAAGAACAACATTCGAGCTCGCTCCGTTCTCTCCCCCGCCAACGGAGGAGGAGGCGGGGCCATCAAGGCCAAGCGGGAGGCCACGCTTTGTTGGCCGTCGAGCGAATCGACGCCCCCGACGCCCCGACGGAAGGCACGCCGGACGTCGACCCCGCGTTCAAGACGAAGGCAAGCGCCGTCCCCCCGCGACACGCTGACCCCGAGCAAGAAGACGACGCCGGCGCGCTCGCGGAAAGCCTGCAGGACGTCGCCCTCGTACCTGAGATGACGGTGCAACCAGTCCCCGATGTGACTACGTCGCTCCTCATCGACCAAAAGGTACCGACTAACTCCCATCTTACGTCATTTCGACTCGGCCTCAACCCGCCAAACGACCTCGCTTTGGCGGGCGCTCTCATTGAGGCGAGTGCAACCCCACTGGGGTTTCGTATGCGGTCGCCTTGGGACCGGCTGACGGACGTCTCGACCTACGGGCCCTCTGGGTCCGAGGAAGATGATGATCCCAGCATCTGTTGGGATTTCTCCGGACTTGGCAACCCCAGTGCCGTGCGGGACTTCATGACCGCATGTGACTACTGCCTCTCCGACTGTTCCGACGGAAGCCGCAGCCTTGGCGACGAGAGCTGCGGCCCAAGCCGCGAATGTTTCCACATCGAGCTAGGGGATCCCTCCGAAGGCAACCATCTCGGCATGCCGGGGGACGGTGATCTTCCTAGGCCGGTGCCTCGCGCCGACATCCCACGGGAGCTAGCTGTGGTCCCCGCTCCGGCGGGGGGTTACGACCCACAACTCGAGCAAGTCCGCGAGGCGCAGGCCAGGCTCAACGAGGGAACAGGAGCGCTTGAGCCGATCCGTCGGGACGTCGGGCAGGTATGGGCGGGCCAACCCCTGGCCGGAGAAATACGTCACCTGCCCCAAGGTCTCCAGCACCGCGTCGCCAACGATGCCAGGGTCAGGCCGCCGCCCGCATCCAGCGGGGTTGGTCAGAACCTGGCAGCCGCGGCGATGCTCCTCCGCGCGATGTCGGAGCCATCAACCACCGAGGGTCGGCGAATCCAGGGAGAGCTCAAGAATCTCCTGGAAGGCGCTGCGGCCCGACGGGCCGAGAGCACTGCCTCTCGAAGGCAAGGATATCCCTCGGAACCTCATGCCGCGACTTCCCGATTCATGCGGGAAGCCTCGGTCTACACCGGGCGCACACGCAACACCGCGCCTGCGGCCCCGGGCCACCTCGGCAACGAGCACCATCGACGCGACCGTCGGGCCCACCTCGACGAAAGGGTGCGCCGAGGCTACCACCCCAGGCGTGGGGGGCGCTACGACAGCGGGGAGGATCGGAGTCCCTCGCCCGAACCACCCGGTCCGCAGGCCTTCAGTCGGGCCATCCGACGGGCGCCATTCCCGACCCGGTTACGACCCCCGACTACTATCACGAAGTACTCGGGGGAAACGAGACCGGAACTGTGGCTCGCGGACTACCGCCTTGCCTGCCAACTGGGTGGGACGGACGACGACAACCTCATCATCCGTAACCTCCCCCTGTTCCTCTCCGACACTGCTCGCGCCTGGTTGGAGCACCTGCCTCCAGGGCAGATCTCCAACTGGGACGACTTGGTCCAAGCCTTCGCTGGCAATTTCCAGGGCACATACGTGCGCCCCGGGAATTCCTGGGACCTTCGAAGCTGCCGGCAACAGCCGGGGGAGTCGCTCCGGGACTACATCCGGCGATTCTCGAAGCAGCGCACCGAGCTGCCCAACATCACCGACTCGGATGTCATCGGCGCGTTCCTCGCCGGCACCACTTGCCGCGACCTGGTGAGCAAGCTGGGTCGCAAGACCCCCACCAGGGCGAGCGAGCTGATGGACATCGCCACCAAGTTCGCCTCTGGCCAGGAGGCGGTCGAGGCTATCTTCCGAAAGGACAAGCAGCCCCAGGGCCGCCCATCAGAAGAGGCTCCCGAGGCGTCTGCTCCGCGCGGCGCCAAGAAGAAAGGCAAGAAGAAGTCGCAATCGAAACGCGACGCCGCTGACGCGGACCTTGTCGCCGCCGCCGAGTACAAGAACCCTCGGAAGCCCCCCGGAGGCGCAAACCTCTTCGACAAGATGCTCAAGGAGCCGTGCCCCTACCATCAGGGGCCCGTCAAGCACACCCTCGAGGAGTCGTTATGCTTCGGCGTCACTTCCACAGGGCCGGGCCACCCGCCGAGGGTGGCAGGGCCCGCGACGACGACAAGAACGAAGATCACCAAGCAGGAGAGTTCCCCGAGGCCCGCGACTGCTTCATGATCTATGGAGGGCATGCGGCGAATGCCTCGGCTCGGCATCGCAAGCAAGAGCGCCGGGAGGTCTGCTCGGTGAAGGTGGCGGCGCCAGTCTACCTAGACTGGTCCGACAAGCCCATCACCTTCGACCAGGCCGACCACCCCGACCATGTGCCGAGCCCGGGGAAATACCCGCTCGTCGTCGACCCCGTTGTCGGCAATGTCAGGCTCACCAAGGTCCTGATGGATGGGGGCAGCTGCCTCAACATCATCTACGCCGAGACCCTCAAGCTCCTGCGCGTCGATCTGTCCTCCGTCCGAGCAGGCGCTGCGCCCTTCCACGGGATCATCCCTGGGAAGCGCGTCCAGCCCCTCGGGCGACTCGACCTCCCCGTCTGCTTCGGGACGCCCTCCAACTTCCGAAGGGAGACCCTGACGTTCGAGGTGGTCGGGTTCCGAGGAACCTACCACGCCGTACTAGGGAGGCCATGCTACGCGAAGTTCATGGCCGTCCCCAACTACACCTACCTGAAGCTCAAGATGCCGGGCCCCAACGGGGTCATCACCGTCGGCCCCACGTACAAACACGCGTTCGAATGCGACGTGGAGTGCGTGGAGTACGCCGAGGCCCTCGCCGAGTCCGAGGCCCTCATCGCCGACCTGGAGAACCTCTCCAAGGAGGTGCCAGACGTGAAGCGCCATGCCGGCAACTTCGAGCCAGCAGAGACGGTTAAGGCCGTCCCTCTTGACCCCAGTGGCGACACCACCAAGCAGATCCGGATCGGTTCCGGGCTCGACCCCAAATAGGAAGCAGTGCTCGTCGACTTTCTCCGCGCAAACGCCGACGTCTTTGCGCGGAGTCCCTCGGACATGCCCGGCATACCGAGGGATGTCGCCAAACACTCGCTGGATATCCGGGCCGGAGCCCGATCCGTCAGGCAGCCTCTGCGCCTCGGTCATCAAGGAAGGGTCGGCCTCGCCTTGGCAGAGCCCGACCCTCCCTCTGGGGCTAAAAGGGGGAACCCCTCTGCGTCAAGATCGGGCATACTTCTCCGTGTCAAAAATTTTCAATCAAAAAAGGGGCCTCTTGCATTCTCCCGGCTACGTTCTCCCGGTTATGTCAGAAGCAGGGTCTCGAGGAGCGAACGCGGGTACATGTAAATGGCAAGGCCGACTGAGCCGAGGAACTCCCGTGCCTCCGGGTTAGGGATACCTCACTCATCACCTGCCACGAAGAATGGCCCAACTCGAGAAGCCACCCCATTATTGACAAGCCAGGACGAACATGCAGACGGAAAGAAAGGAGAGTACGACTCCATGCAAGAAAGACAAAGTGTTCAGGCCTCAGCAGCCGCGGTGAGACGCACATCCAACAAGAAACTGTTCAAACGAGAATTAGGCGCCGCCTTGGGAAGGAGCCGCGCCCTCAGCTCCATCCCCGCCGTCGGTGGGGTCCATCTCGGCCTCCGGTGACGTCGCAGGGGGAAGGATCTCCGCCTCAAAGGTGGTCGCCAGCACCGCGCTCGGACCCGCGGCGACCGCGTCGAGCCGCTGGACCTCCGCTAGGGCAGCATCGTCTTCGTCAGGAAGACAGTACCCCTCACTAACCCGCTCTAGGTCCACAACGTAGTGGGAAGCAAGCACGGCGAAGGCCCGCCTGACGCCGTGGTGTAGCGCTTCGCGGACTCTGTCGCGCGCGTGATCACCCAAGGCTCGAAGGCGGCTCTGAGGGGAGCTTCCTGAAGGGACGTCGCCGGAGCCGAGGACACGATAAAAGTCCGAGACGGCCTCGGACATGGCCGCGAGGTCCGCATCCCTCTGCTCGGCAGCTCCGGCAAGCGCCTCAGCAAGCGCCTTGGCGGACTCGTCAAGGGCAGACTCAAGCTCTGCAAGCAACCAGGAGAAATACCTCAAGCACAAGCAAAGGAAACAGACAAGAAAAAGAACCAGGGAGGACCAAGACGTACCTCCGGCTCGGGCACGATGCTCCGAGGCCGCGACCTGGGCCGCGGCTAAGTCAGCCGCAAGGGTCTCGGCTCGGCTTTCGGCCTCGGCAGCCCGGCCCTGAGATCGGTCCCGTTCCTCGACGACCTAGGCGAGCTCCGATCGCTGCCGTTGCGCCTCCGCACGCGCTGCTGCCGCCTCGGCTCTCAGGTCGGCGCAGAGCAGCTGGAGGTCCGCCACCTTGGCATCCTGCTGAGAAAGGCGCGCGGTAGCCCCGGCGAGCGAGGACCTCAGGGATCGCAGCGAGCCCCAGACATCAACCTCGCGGCGGATGAACGACGACTTGGCGGCGCTCCGGTCCGTCAGATCCTGGGGAAAGGAAACAGGGCGTCACGACGAGTGTCTCGCTCACAGAAAGAAAAAAGGTATGCCCGAAACCGCTACCTGGAGGATTTTGGGGACGTCTCTGCAGAAAACCTCCAGCGACGACCGGAGCGACCCCACCGTTGCCTCTGCACACTCGCGGAGCTCACCCCAGGACTGGTCCTCCTGCTCATCATCGAGAACGAAGACAGGGTCCGAGGCCTCGCGGGTCCGGAATCGGAGCAACGGGCGCCGGGCCTCGGGGCTCCGCCCCACAGCAATGAGGCTGTCACCCGGCTGGATGGATTGCGCGTCCACGCCCACCTCTTCTGAGGTCTTGGGCGCCGACGCATCAGCCATCCCGACGCTGGCGGCAACTGGACGCCCTTCGACAGGGACGGCGGCAACCTCGGCGGTGGCAGGCGCCGGCATGACCGGCACGACAGGCGAACTCAGGGCCGCGTGGGCGTCAGCCGCCTCCTCAACCACGATAGCCGCCTCGGCTGAAGAGCCGGCCTCGGGAGCCCGCTCCTCAGAGATTGGCGACGCCCGAGCCCCCGGTGGTGAAGTACCCCGCGAAAGGGTCGGCGGAATGGCGCTGGCCACACAGTTCGGCGCCGTCTTGAGGGCCTTCCGGGGTGCCAGGTCGGTCTGGCCATGACTTCGCTTGCTGGATATAAAAAAAAGAGAGGAGGAAAGAAAGATCACGACCGAGACATATGAATGGGAAGCCAAGACGAAGACATTCCGAGATACTCACCCACTTCGGGCCATGATCCACCGCGCCTGGGGGGAGCCTTCTTGGATCCCGGCTCCCGAAACAGCCGCCGAGGTCCGCTTCGCCGGCACCTTCGGCACCACCCTTGCTTGGGGCGCCCGGGAAGCGGATTCCCCGGGCACGGCCGCGACGACTTGAGGGTCACCCCCATGCGCCACCGACACGAGCGGCGGCCCCTGGGGAACAGACGCCTTGGCCTGGACCTCCGGAGCTGCCTTAGCTCCTCCGGTTGAGGGGTCAGGTGACCTCTCGGTTTGCCCCCGTGCCTCGGGTCGGGAGCCCGACGCCCCGACTTCGGGGGCCGACGGAGTCGGCCCGCTCGGGGGCTGGCTCGACGGCTCCTGGCCACACCCCAAGCTGGGGTTGAGGCCGAGACGGGCGGCCATGGCATCCTCTTCATCATCATCATCGTCATCATCGTCGTCGGGCGTCTCCGGCGACGGCTCCCTCGGGAGTCCGTCCCTCTCCTGCTGGCGACGGCGCTTCTCCAAGGCGTCCCGAGCCCGCCTCCGCTCGCGGGCCCGGGCCTTCTCCGCGTCCTTCTTTTTCTTCTTCTCCTCCGCGGCGACCCGCCGCGCTGCACGGTCCACCGCGTCCTCCAGGACCCGTGGCTGGGAGGGTTTGTGCCACCCCACATCCTAAAAGGAGGGGAGAAAGGAACCCGATCATAAGGACCCAGAGCGACCCGATATACGAAGAAGGAAGGAGCGAACACTCACCAAAGTCACGCACCCCTGGTCGGGGCGCATCCGAAGTTGGGAGTATGCGTGGGGGTCCGGCTTCCCCATCGCAGCCGACACCCGCCATTGGATGGCGTTGAAGGGGAGAGGATCAGGGGACATTCGCGAGCCCTCCCAGTCAGCTTCCGGGGTCATCTCCCAGAGCGGCAGCCGCCGCTCCGCCAATGGAAGCACCCTCCGACGGTGGATAGCGGCGATCACTCCCGCAGCGGTAAGTCCCCCCTCCCGCAACTCCTTCAGGGCCTGGAGAAGGGGTTCAAGATTCTTCTGCCTCTCGTGCGGGGTCCCGTGGCGCCAGGCGTCGGTGGCAGCAGTAACTACTCGCTGGGAAAACGGTGGGAGCAACTCACCGTCATTCCGGAGGTAGAACCACCGGCGCTGCCACCCCTTGTTCGAAGACGCAAGAATGGCAGGAATGTACTGCAACGCCCGCGACTGCCTCAACAAGAGAATGCAGCCGCCGGCCTGCACCGCTGCACGGATCCTCCTCTCCCCCGTCGACAAGGCGAAAGGCTCGGCGAGGAAGAGATGAGTCCACAAATCCCAATGAGGAGCGATCCCCAAGTACCCTTCGCATACCGCTACGAAGATAGCGGCCTGCGAGATGGAGTTGGGGGAGAGGTTGTGCAACTCCACCCCGTAGTGGAATAGGATGGCCCGCATAAAGCGGCCCGTCGGCACACCAAATCCCCGCTCATGGAAGGAGACGAAGCTCACGACATACCCCGGCGGTGGGGACGGAGCGGCTCCGCCCACGGGAGGAATCCACTCTGGCCGCTGCTTGTCGGTGAGGGGCGGAGCAAACCCTCGCCGACCAGCTCCTCCAGATCACTCGCCGTCACCGTGGAGAAGGGCCACGGATCGCGCGGGGGAATTATGGTCACTCGATCCGCCATCACCAAAATGGAGAAGATGGCGGCGCGGGGGGCAGGGAGAGCGGTTTCTCTCTTCTCCGACTAAAGTTTCCCGGGTTGCGAAAACCTAAAGGGAAAAGAAGGGAGCAGAGCGAAGAACCGTCACCGGACCCCCTCTCAAGTATATGAAGGCCAGGGCGAAACCGTTTCCAGCACACCGCCTGGACCGGACGCGGGATTCAAAAAGCGCGAAGCGGTACAGCCGTTCCTCGAACGGCTCGCGCACGCGTAACGGCCGCCCCGCCAACCACTCGCCCCGTCGCATTAACTCCGCGGCGGGACACGCGGCGCCTCTGGCGGGAGAAGCGCACGACGCTTCGCCTTCCCCGTGATAACCGCGTCAAAAAAAGGTACGCCACGTCATTCGATTTCGTATCCCTTTCCTTTTTCCTCTTTTTCTATCTCTTGCAACAGGGACCGGGAAAGGGGGATACCCCGAAAAGGATCCTTCTCCGCGAAGGAACCGGGCTCCGAGCCCCCCCCTACTGATCAGGGGTTCGAAGACTGGCCCTCCGAAGGGTTCAACAGTCGCCTCAGATCGCGTGGGCCCGACACCCACTACTGGTCAGGGGTTCGAAGGCCAGCCCCCCGAAGGGTTCCATGGCCGCCTCAGGCTACTCGGGCTCCGCGCCCATTACTGATCAGGGGTTCGAAGGCTGGCCCCGAAAGGGTTCACAGTCGCCTCAGACACCGAGCGAGGGATGACCAGGGGTACGTTCGATACATAATCGAGGCTCGGGCTGCGCTCCCGAGGTACCTTAGGACATTTCCGAGACCAGCGGGAACGATCTTGTAACGGAATCCCATCGGAGGGAGGCATCGAGCCCTCGGACCCCGTCGCTAGGGGACCGGGTCCGGCAAATCACCCGTAGGTACTTTTGGGCGTGCCTCTGGGCCCCTAGCCGACCCCCAATGAACGGGGCACGGACGTCCACTCGGATTACCCGCTTGCAGCTCACCGGAGACACCATGTTCGGTGCCCATCGAGGGTAACATGGCGCACTCCCCCCCTCCTCCTTGCGGAAAGGCGACGTAGGGGCGTATGTAAAAAGTCGAGTCTGTCCCTGATCGTCCTCTCGCCCTGTGCGGAGGCTCGGGGGCAGCTCTCGCAAACCCGGCTCCGGCCAAACCGTTGACAGCGTCAACATACCAGCCTGAGAGCTTTGGCCCCGACCGTGCACCCGGGCTACGGCCAGTTCGCATGAGGGAACGACCAGACCAGCCGAAGCATTACGCAAGGTATTAAGACCTCGAAGGAGTGTAACCACTCCTCCGAGGCCTCGGGGGCTACACCCGGCGGGTGCGCTCGCGCGCACCCACCGGAACAAAATGCAACCGAGAAAGGCTGGTCCCCTTGCAAAAAAGTGCGACGAAAGCCTCCAAGCGAGTGCTAACACTCCCTTCGAGGCTTGGGGGCTACTGTCGGGGACCATAATTAGGGGTACCCTCAAGACGCCTAATTCTCAGCTGGTAACCCCCATCAGCATAAAGCTGCAAAGGCCTGATGGGTACGATTAAGTCAGGGATCAGTCCACACGAGTGACTCGATCACGCTTCACCCGAGCCTAGCCTCGGCCAAGGGCAGCCGACCTCGAGAGACTTCCGTCTCGCCCGAGGCCCCCCTTTTTACGGCGGACACACCACCGGCTCGCCCGAGGCCTTGGCTTCGCTCAGAAGCAACCCTGACTAAATCGCCACACCGACTGACCAAGTTGCAGGAGCATTTAACGCAAAGGTGGCCTGACACCTTTATCCTGACACGCGCCCCCCCCCGGCAGAGCCGAAGCGACCGCCGTCACTCCACCGCTCCACTGACCAGTCTGACAGAAGGACAGCGCCGCCTGCGCCACTCCGACTGCGGTGCCACTCGACAGAGTGAGTCTGACATGCAGTCAGGCCTTGCCAAAGGCGCCACGGCGAACTCCGCTCCGCCCGACCCCAGGGCTCGGACTCGGGCTAAGACCCGGAAGACGGCGAACTCCGCTCCGCCCGACCCCAGGGCTCGGACTCGGGCTAAGACCCGGAAGACGGCGAACTCCGCTCCGCCCGACCCCAGGGCTCGGACTCGGGCTAAGACCCGGAAGACGGCGAACTCCGCTCCGCCCGACCCCAGGGCTCGGACTCGGGCTAAGACCCGGAAGACGGCGAACTCCGCTCCGCCCGACCCCAGGGCTCGGACTCGGGCTAAGACCCGGAAGACGACGAAACTCCGCCTCGCCCGACCCCAGGGCTCGGACTCCGCCCTGGCCTCGGCCAAACGACCTCCGCCTCGCCCGACCCCATGGCTCGGACTCGGCCTCGGCAACAGAAGACAGACTCAACCTCGGCTTCGGAGGAGCCCCCATGTCACCCTGCCTAGGGCACAGGCCCGCCACGTCAACAGGAAGCGCCATCATCGTCCTACCCCGAATCGACTCGGGTCACGGAGAACAAGACCGGCGTCCCATCCGGCCAGCTCCGCCGGATGGGCAATGATGGCGCTCCACAAGCTCTGTGACGACGGCGGCCCCCAGCTCTCTTACGGAAGCAGGGCGACGTCAGCAAGGACTCGACCGCTCCAACAGCTGTCCCTCCGCCAGGCTCCGTCGCACCTCCGACAGCCACGACATCACGCCAGCAAGGTGTCAAGACCTCTCCGGCTGCCACATTGGCATGTACCTAGGGCGCTAGCTCTCTCTCCGCTAGACACGTAGCACTCTGCTACACCCCCATTGTACACCTGGATCCTCTCCTTACGACTATAAAAGGGAGGACTAGGGCCTTCTTAGAGAAGGTTGGCCGCGCGGGACCGAGGACAGGACAGGCGCTCTCTTGGGGCCGCTCGCTTCCCTCACCCGCGTGGACGCTTGTAACCCCCCTACTGCAAGCGCACCCGACCTGGGCGCGGGACGAACACGAAGGCTGCGGGACTTCCACCTCTCTCACGCCCGACTCCGGCCACCTCGCCTCTCCCCCCTTCGCGCTCGCCCACGCGCTCGACCCATCTGGGCTGGGGCACGCAGCACACTCACTCGTCGGCTTAGGGACCCCCCTGTCTCGAAACGCCGACAGATAGGCTTTAGGCCATCTATTTTTTTCTCTAGTACAATTTCGAATACCCATTCTCTAAATCCTAGTCTCGCCCCTGCGAAGAAGGCCCCCTTCCGGGAGGTGAGCCATTAGTGACATACCACTCAGGAAAAGCTCGGATTCTAACCTTATGTCACAATGTGCATCCTTAGCTTCTCGCTAGCCTTTAGGATGACGAGGGTGTTGGCCAGGCCAACCACACAAGGTTTTAGACCCTGTGGATGAAGCTGGTGTGGAGAAGTTTCTCAATCTCTATACAAGTTTTTTTGTCTTTATGTGCTTTCGATGCTTTTGTCGTATCAATCAGGTGTCAGGGCGAATGGCCAAGCGATTCTCAATTGTCTCTCTAGGACCCCAAGCATGCCTGATGGTTCCCAAGCAAATACACTAACATGCTCTCAGAGGATGGCGATGAGTGCGAGTTATTATTCAACCCCTAGATTCTCGTCAATGTGTGCCGTCTGGAAGACACTATCTTCGATCTTCACAACTTTGGTGGGAACTACATCAAGCCTTGTCTACCTTGAGGTGCAAGGTCCACCTAAAAGCCTCCTAGGGGGGCTTTGAAAAGGTTATAGGGCTTTGGAACTGATTGAGGGGCCCGAGGTGCAGATCTCCGAGCCACGAGGTTAGGGGGTCCTCGCATGGAAGCCTTGTTGTCGCCTCTTCCATGGTCATGCAAACATTTTCTCCACTACTGTCATTGACTCTACTCAATCCCTATAATCGTGATGACGCCCTTGAGGCCTATGATCTTGAGGGCAAGATACCCATAGTGAATCGATTTTCGCGATGTCATTGGGTAGTTCGACTATGTAAATAAATAAGAAGTTTTTTTTCTTTTTCTTGGCATCTTGGCACTTGACATTGCATTACTCTTGTCCTGACCGAGTTCATAGGATCTCTAGGGCTTTATCCCATACGTAACCCCAAAAACAGAAGTGGATGTCCCGGATGGCTACAACAACCTTGATGCTAGAGATGGAAATGTGGCTCTGATTCCCGACAAGTTAGGCTTTGTCATGTCCGTTTACCTTGAGGCTTAGGGGTGTGGATTGGGGGTTTGATTTAAACGAGAAAATTCTCCCCCAATAGGTAAACGGGGATAGAGCCGATGATGCATTCCTCATCCCCGTTCCCTGCAAGGACCTGCTAAACTTGCACGTGACAATATTTTCGTGTAATAGTTAATGTTAGAAATAATTAATTAGTTCGTCAAGAGATCGAACATTATATAAATATGTTCATATTGATGTATATATAATGGTTTTCTTACTGTATAAGTAACATTGTTTTGCATAAGGACGTACGTCCTACTTATAATTTAAGCCGGGACGAGTATTAGGGCTAGTTTGAGAACCTCGTTTTTCCACGGGATTTTCGTTTTTCCAAGGGAAATTAGTCCACTTTCCCTTGGGAAAATATAAATCTCATGAGAAATTAGTGTTCCCAAACTAGCCCGTAATGTCGAGATTTTTCCCATAAAAATGAGTATGAGAAAAAAATGTTATTCGCAAGTATTCGTGGGATCCAGTGCGAGAAATTTTTTTCGTTATGGAGAGGACGAGAATATAGAGTTATTCGACACGGGTAATTCCCGCACCATTGCCATCGCAACTCGTGCAGAGCAAAGGCCGGTGATCCAGCTGATGGAAATGTGCGTGGGGAGTAGGGAACGGACCAAGTGGTCCACACAATAAATACTTTGCATCGCACGTCGTCCTCCGCGAGCCCGTGATTCTCAAGACCGACCAGGCATGGGAATCAATCGCTCGCGCCGACGTGTGAGCAGCGCTTTCCAAGCCATCAACCACTCACCAGGAACGCCCTGTTCCATCCGTCCGTCCGTCGGCGCCTGCCGCCTCGTGCCGCGCCCGCGCTTTCGAAATTCCAGCCGCCAGCCCGGCTCCATCCGTCGGCGCCTGATCGGCAGCATGGCAATTGGCACGCGTCCCCGCGCGGTTGGCTCCATCTCCATGTCGCGTCGCGTTCACCCCTCGGCGAAGGCATCCCGCGGAGTCCTCCGGCCCCAAGTAAAGGGCCGCTCGGTGCCTGCAGTGCAGAGTGCATACTCCCCTACCCTTTCTCTGCTGCCCATATATACGGCCACTCCCTTGTCAGCCTGCTCATTGGCACACACGCGGACACACCACAGGCGCGCAAGCCCAACCGATCGAGCAGCTCTAGCATGGCGAGCGGCGGCTACTACTACGACCAGAGCGCGGGCTACGGCGGCTACAGCTACTCGGCGGCGCCGAGGACGACGCCGTCCCACCTCCTGGTGTTCCTGGCCACCGTGGCGCTGCTGGGCGCCACGTCGCTCTACTCGCGCTACGAGTCCGCGGTGGAGAGCCTGGTGGACCAGGTGCGGTTCGCCGTGGTGCTGTCCCCGCTGCTGCTCCTGCTCGCGGTCCAGTACTGGGCGGCCACGGCCGGGTCCCGGCGGCCCCGGGGCGGCGCCCTCCCGTCGCTGCTGGCCGGGGACCAGCCCTCCTGGTACGCCGGCGGCGGCGGATGGGGCCAGCGGGACGGCGCGTCGTCGTCGCCGTGGGGCGTGGCGCTCGCGCTCGCCCTGGTGCTGCTCCTCGTCTCCTACCAGTCGTGCTTCCGCGACATGTGGTTCCCGCTGGTCACCCGCCGGTGAGCTCACCTCAGTCCAGGCCAGGCCCTTCTGGCGGCATGTATCACCAGCTTCTTGCAGTGCCGCTGGACGGAGATGGAGGAGAATCATCAAACACCAGATAGGATGCTGCTGTTAGCAAGTGGAGGCGGTGTGGCATCGATAAACACACTCGCTGTTCGTCTACACGGGCTGCGATCAATATAGTAGTATAGTGTAGTTATTGTAATAATAGAATACTGAATACTACTAATTAAAAAAAGGGAAAATGGCAGACAATTCTTGCATTGCATTGGTCAAATTCTATTTACTCCTTAAGCTTTATAATATATGTTGTGGTCGATCCAAACACCAATCACTGTGATGATAACCGACGGCGGTATTCTCTGTGGAGGCGCGGATGGTCTACGACATGACGCAGGGCTGATGTTCCCGCCTGACGAGCCGGACGATCCGCGTCCGTGCGTGCGCATGGGCGACGAAGTTTGCTGGCAGCGCCTGAATCTCGCTCCCGGGAGGACCCCATCGGGGAGGAGAGGTCGTAGGCCTTGTCTTGAGATCGAAAGATCACCCAAGACGCCCCTAACCGACGTAGAGCCGAAGAGAGGTGAAGATTTGAGATAGAGAAAAGCTAAACTATGGCTAAATTAGAACTACTCCTATTGTATAAGGTAAAAACGAGATGTAATTGATTATTAATTCGATTGTTAATGTCTCAATCGGCCGTAGCCCTCCATATATATAGAGGGATAGGTCTGGACCCGTTACAAACGATCTACCGAGCTAATTCTACGGATCTAGCTAACAAATCCTGCAAAAAAACTCGGACTCTAACTGATTCTGTGTGTGCGCGAACCGTCCACGCTACCCGTGTGGATCGTCCGTCCGACCAATTCGTTGTCCAACAATATGTATAGTACTATGTGGTAGTACTACATTGCGGGGCTAACAAACGACTCGATTCGATTCCCCACTTGTAAGAATGTTTTTTTAGAAAAGGCATGTGAACTGTGAAGAACTGGAAATCAATCGGTATAATGATATTCCCTCCGTTCTAAAAATACGAGAGTGACGAGGAAGAAAGGAGCCTGGTTTCTTTTTCATTCAGAACATTCCACCGGCTGCGCCGCAGTAAACCAACTCACAGAAGCCGCAGCCCGCAGCAGCCTGCAGGTAGGCAGGTAGCGACAGCCAAGAAGAAGAAAAAAGGCAACCACTCAGGGCAAAATGAACCGTCTCGTTTAACGGGAGTCGTTGAAAGGGAGCAAAAGTTACTGCCACGAACAGACAAATTTTGAACGTCTTGATACAGCACACAAGGTAAAGAAAGCCCTTGCAACCGTTTACCGAATCTAGACGATGGAAAATTCCAAGACGTAGAGACATGGCTTTCGGCAACAAAGAGTAGGGCCGGCCGCCTCGAACTCCCTTTCTCCGCTTTCGGCTGCTCATAGTTAGACGAAAAAGGAGCTTTTCTGCGCTAATCACCGTGTGGGGGCTTGAGCTACCATACTGCACATATGCCACCCAATGACCCAAAAGACACATGCTACTCCAGATTCTCTCTCTCTCTCACTTGCAGGTCTCCCGTCCATGATTGTTCTACACGCATATCCCCCGGATGATCGTCCACTACGAATGTTCACTACCGTACTTTTCTTTTTTATTTTTTTTTCAAAAAAAGCTCATATCTTCGTATTATTACTCCATTATAAGCTGTCAATCGAGCGTGCGTTACGGGTTTAGGTTATCTCGTAATTGTATACTAGCTGATTTTTCTGCGGCTCAACGTAAAGATCAGTTCCCGATGAATTCTCTATCAATGATTATGATTTTAAAAAAAGAGAACACAAAAATCAAAACCCTAAACCATATATACCTCGGCACTGTTGTGATTAGGGTCAATGATTAATGAACTCACGGATATATTAAGGAACTCACCGACATGGACAAAATACAAACCACAGCATATTAGAGTGACATGTCCAACACTGTTGTTGTGCATGCACTGCACCTAAGTAATTTGTGCCACGAAGCTAGCAGATAAGTAAAATATAATCAACTCTAAATAGATTACAACAAAAAGATCAACTGAAACAAAAAAAAAACAAAAACAAAGTAGGCGTCCAGTGTGATGGGCTCATCTTAACTTTGTGATTGAAGTCTATATCTCGATGTATGTTAGCGCGATAGATGTGCTAAACTGCTGTTGTGAAGTCGTTCATATTCACCTAAACTCGATCGTAAGCCAAGAGGCAGGGACGTAAGGTCACTTGCTGTCGTAGAGCCAGTAAGTTTAATAATAGAGCAAATGATGGGCTCTAAATTCTTGCCATATTATTTAGAGCAAACAATAAAAACAATCGTATAATGATGTTGGCTATAAGGATGGCTCTTATATTACTATCTTGTCCTTTTCTTCTTCATCTTTTTTTCTTGAAGCCCGTGTAGTAGGTGGCTCGACCTCAAAACATATGTGCACAACCTTTGAGATCAAAGAAACACATTTCACTCACTTGCATCCTTTGATCCATCAATTGGGTGAGCTTAAATAGAAGTACATTTGCATCGTTGTTCTTGCATCTCTTGGCACTAGTTGAGAGCATTGGCTGGTGGAGCCCTTGTTACAAAACACTGTTGAAGAGGAATAAAATACATAAAATGATTTCTTTTATAGAGTGTACAGCTGGCAGTCGCCGAGCCGTCCTAACTCAGCGAGAGGGTTTCGAATTGGCGCCAAGCCGCCAACCATTCCCCCCAATCCCGCCTGCCAGCCCTAGGGTTCCTGCTACGCCATGGCGGGAACCGCCGCCGCCGCTCTCATGGACATCGACGCAGCCGCGCCGCCTCCCCCGCCGCCTGGTGCGGCGGCCAAGGGCAAGGCGCCGCTCTCCGCTGGCGGCAGGGCAGCGCCCTGGGTCGAGAAGTACCGGCCCCAGTCCCTCGCTGACGTCGCCGCCCACCGCGATATCGTCGACACAAGTAAGTGGCCGTGGCCGTGGCGTTGTGCTCGCCCGATGCTTTCTGCGAGCCTTAGGGTTTTAGGAGGGATTCGGGTGGGGTTCTTTTAGATTTGCGTTTCAGTGAACGCTATGGGGCTGTGGTTGATATGTTACCGTGATTTTCTTAACGCATTATTATTGGAATCCGAGGCCCTGAATTTATATCTATCTCCGCAACCACATATTTTGTGATTCCTGAGTTATGACTTGGCACAGTATTAGCTAACTAAATTGTTTGCAATTGTGCTGGTTGTGACTGTAGCATGCGAGGTAAGCTGATAACACTTATTTTCTCGTTGCAGTTGACAGGCTTACAAACGAGAATAGACTTCCACACTTGTTGCTATATGGGCCACCTGGCACTGGGAAAACATCGACGATTCTGGCTGTTGCGAGGAAGCTATATGGGTCTCAGTATAGCAACATGATCCTGGAGCTCAATGCGTCAGATGAACGTGGCATTGATGTTGTCAGGCAGCAGATCCAGGATTTTGCTGGGGCACGCAGCCTCTCTTTTGGGTACGCATTACAAGTCTTGCGATTTTTTTATATGAAGTCTCTCAGACTTTATATACAATTAAATAAGTCTGTTTGTCATGATACCACAAATGATACCTTTTGCCTTCTATTTAAATTTCAACAGAGCAAGGCCTTCTGTTAAGCTGGTTCTCTTGGATGAAGCAGACGCAATGACAAAGGATGCACAATTTGCATTGAGAAGAGGTTTTTCTTTTGTTAATACTTTACTTTATTCATTGCCATGATATTGATGTGCAATTTCTTCCTTACATCTATTTAATCTGCCCCTCCTTGCAGTTATCGAGAAGTATACAAGGAGCACAAGGTTTGCACTCATATGCAACCATGTCAACAAAATCATCCCTGCGCTACAATCAAGGTGCACCAGGTTTAGATTTGCTCCACTAGATGGCAGTCATGTTAGAGAGCGTCTTCAACATATAATAAAATCTGAGGGGTAAGTGCTTGTTTTCATTCTAAGATTATACATGAATTCTCAACAATTTTCAAGTTACTTGGGAGTTATACTGTGTTACATATCATGCTTTGCGATTTTTACATAGCTTTATACTGGTATAGGATTCTGGTCTTATCTGCAATGATAATTTTGCATGTACTTGCAGGCTCAGTGTAGATGACGGTGGCTTGACAGCCCTAGTGCGGTTAAGCAATGGTGATATGAGGAAGGCTTTGAATATATTGCAGGTCATCTCTGAATTACTGTGCATTTGACCCAATAGTTTTGACCAAGAGTTTTGATATCTTGTCTTTAAAGATATAGAAGTTCGCATATGTGGGAGTGAGATAAAAACAAAGGCACAAAAATGTTGATATTTTAGATCCGAATGTCGTACTTTCCGATTTGCATAAATGTTGTGTGTGTTTCAAGTATTTCACTAATGCCATTCTTTCAATGTTATCTTTTACTAAGATCAACAGTGGGATGGTCCATAAAGCATACCACTGTCCCAAAATATAGCCACTCCTAGGTTGGAGTCAAACTATTTTAATTTTGACCAAGCTTATAGAAAAATAATTACATCTATAAAGCTGAACAAGTACATTGTAATAACGATACTAATTTAATGTCCTACATGTTGATATTTTCTACTATAATTTGGTCAAACCTAACATAGTTTTGACTAAAAGTTTTGGGGCGGAGGGAATATTTTTTCATTAACCCATTGTTTTGTTTTATACTCTAATCAGCCAATTACAATGGCTTGAGTCTTTGACAACGACTTATCTTTTTTATGTGCAGTCAACGCACATGGCATCCCAACAAATCACAGAAGAAGCTGTCTATCTTTGCACAGGAAACCCCATGCCAAAAGATATCGAGCAGATAGCTTTTTGGCTATTAAATGAACCATTTTCAACCAGCTTCAAATGTATTTTTAGTTACCATCTGTCAATATGATCTGTGTAATGATTCAAGATTCATTGTCTAATTCTATGTTCCTTATATGTTTTAGATATATCTGACATGAAGATGAGAAAAGGGCTGGCCTTGGTTGATATCATACGGGAGGTTACTATGTAAGCACTACCTGCTGCCTACTAGCTCAACGTACTTCATAAATTTTCTTAAGTAGTATTGAATCTGATCCCCCTCTGTATCAATGTTCTAAATATTCCGTCTTCTGTGCAGGTTTGTGTTCAAAATACAAATGCCATCTGATGTTCGTGTAAAGCTAATCAATGACTTGGCTGATATTGAGTATGCCTTCTATACACTTCTACAGTTGAATTGTGTCATTTTGCACATAAATTAACTTACCATAAACCGTGCCACTAGTTAATTATGTTTTGTTGCTAATTGTACTCAGATTGGCACAAATAGTCATTTTAGTTCACAGAAAAAGCATAGGAGGTAGGTAATTGCCTCAAATTCTGAGGATGCTATGGATGTAACTATGGACAATGTTGGCCAAGTTAACTGTTTATTTGATGTGCCTTAGGCCCTGTTTGGAAGCACCCAGTTTTTAAGAAACTGGTTTATAGAAATTGAGGTGGTTCCAAACATACCAGTTTATGCCTCAGTTTATAGAAATTAGATTCTCAGTTTCTTAAAAACCAAGAAGGTGGCCTCTCCTAGCTAAAAGATAAAACTGGGTTGCTTCTAAACAGGGCCTTAGTTAACAAAAGAACAACATTAGGAGTTAGGACTTCATTAATTAAAATTGCCACAAATCATTAAATCAGCACATTGATAATGATGTATAGTTTAGCCTTTGCAACAGTGCTGCAGTGCAACATAATCTTATGCTATGGATGTAGTAGTTCACGTGTAAAACCTCCTCTCAGTGAGTGGAAACTGCAGTTGTTTTCATGAAGCGATTGCTTAAGAGCTCACAGCAATGTTTGAGATAGTGCAATAGCTAGGTAGTGAGTGACATGTGATGTTCTTTGAGTTTACATTTGAGCTTATGATCAGTTGGGATAACACTTTCTGGTATCAATGTTTTGTTGGTTGGCAACATAATTCATGGCTTTTTTGGGGGGTCTTTGATATGCAGGTACAGACTAAGCTTTGCATGCAACGATAAACTGCAGCTGGGCGCACTGATCTCAACTTTCACGGACACTCGCACGGCTATGGTTGCTGCTGCCAGCTAATTCCAGTAATGTGAAGGATCTTTCTGCTGCTCCCTCTGGAATCTGAAGATGAAGCGCAGCTACATTATGGGGTCAACGTCTTGCCTGTAGTTAGCAAGCTGAAAGGTTTGGTGAGGGTTGTCTTAGATCTGTATGTCTGCTGGACGTGATGTGGTAACTGCCTGGAACTTGGGAGTACTCGTATGACTGAACGCTGCCAGGCGTTCTCATGTTATGCGTGTAAGATTCTATCCAGTAGTATAAACCCTAGTGCCGTTCTTTGACGAAGTTACATATTTTTGCAAATGCCACGGAGATTTATGGTGTTAGACTATGGATGCGTGTTTTTTTTTTCACGCACTTACGAAAACACTAGATCATCAACAAATCCCCTTTGGTCACTGAGTCCTCTCATCTGTACATCATAGTACCATTCAGTATCATATATACTGCATGCAAAAACTGAAGGTATATAACAATCAGGCTACCCATCGAGTCAACGATCAAATGCGTGGTTAGGATCAGTAAACTGGAAAAGTTGATCCTGTACCTTTATTTTACAGGTGAAGGGAATCGTTGCTCGTAACCCTCGAAGAAAACGCCGGGCTATTAGCTACTATCTCTTAACAATGTACTACATGCATGAGCATTCGGAAATCTGTCAGGGATCAGTAGACGGCAGTCTGCTCCTGACTTTGTGCTCAGGCTTATGCGTGCTCTCGAAATCGATATGAACAAACGCCCGCTCGACTTGAGGCAACTTCTCGATTCTCTCCTGCAGCGATTCACCGATGGCGTGCGCCTCTCTCAGCCGCATATCTTCCGCTAGTTCGATGTCAACCTGCGTTGTGGCCAAGAGTAGATTATTATGATACACTAGTAGCAGAGCAGAAGGAGATGAGGAGTGGTGGCAGGGACATGAAGTTTGCTAGTGTTCTTCTAACCTAATGCTACAAGTTGCTAACTGACCTCTACAAAGTAGAGAGCTCCAAAGCTGTAAGCTCTAACAGTGTCAACCCGCCTCACTCGTGTGTCGTGCTTCATGGCGAGGTACGTTAGCAACTGCAGCATATCTGGAGGAGCACATTGGCCCACTAGGGTAGCTGAAGCAAAGAATTAGTCACAAGCTGATCAGGCACTTAGAGCAGAACTACATAATTCGAAGTGTTTTGGAGGATGTGAAGTGTTTTGGACGTACCTGCATTTTCTAATACAGTTTTGGACCAGTTGACGATGGTATATACAGCAAGTATGACAGCCCCCGCGGGGTCAATCCACCACAGGAATTTGTCCCCAAGAACAGCAGCCACCAGACCGACGACATTGGTTATCACATCGAAGTAGTGGTCCTGAATGGCACGTGTACAGTACAGGTGAGTTTAAATCACAGTTTTGATGAGTGCCGCGCTTTTGTAGCATGGACAATACCTTCGCATAAGCCCGAACAATACTGTTCCCTGAACTCTTGCAGTAGAGCCAGAGAGCCAGTTTCACGGCGGTTGCCGAAAGCATGATGGAGTACAACCATATCAGCTGCTCCGATGTCATCTTCTCGCCAGGTTTGTTCTCCACCAGCTGTTCGACGGCCTGGACCAAGACCTGGAAACCTAAAACGTAGGCGAAGGAACTCATGTTATTCATTTCTATAGACAATTCCACATTGCATCTCATCTGTACAGACACTTTCCGCTTTGCATCTGTCTGACAGACAGCAAAGGTTACGCGTTTCTTGACAGAGGGCACACCTAGAGTTGCCATGATGGCGGCGAAGACGATGATCCCGACGGGCTGGACGCGCAGCTTCCCAATTGGGTACTTGTAGATGTTGACCCTCTTCATGGAAAGGTGCGTGAACCAGAGGATACCCCCGGCCATGAAATCCAGCAACGAGTCGAGCGTGGACGCCGCAATCGCCATGGACCCCGTCCTGATCGTCGCATACACCTGCGATCGTCGCAGCCGGAACGGATCAGCACAGCGTCTCGCGCCATGTAGCCTGTCCTACTCCTACTCCTACCCATGTGTCGTCCCACTCTACAAGACTCGAGACTGCGACTGCACAACCAGAGCTACGCTTTGAACGCACCTTGAAGACCAGCAGCACAATATTGGCGTAGTTGGAGATCTTCATGGCGAACTCGCTCTGCTTCTGCTCCGCGTCCTCCGAGTCGGAGGCCTCGACATCCGAATCGAATTCGCCGGGCATGCAGCGCGCCTCCACCTGCTCGAAGGTCTTCAGGGTCGCGAGCTGCTTCTCGTAGTACTGTCTCACACCTGCACGCGGCCGGGAGAGGCGAAGGGGTAGGAGAGGGGGTGACCGGACGAGGGATCGGAGATTCAGACCTCGCAAGTCTGTTACCTCTGGACATGCCTTTGGCGCGGGAGAGGTCGACGTCGGCGAGGTGCTCCGGGTCGAGCCCGGCGCGCACCTTGTCGGGCAGCCGCGACAGGAAGCTGCTGCGCAGCGACCGCGCCGAGTCACGGCGCCGCAGAGACGGGGGACGGCCGCCGCCGGCCGCCAGCAGCGGGGCCCTCCGATCGTCTCCCTCCATAGTATCGGGCAATTCGCCGGGCGTCGACTTGAGTCCGGCTGTCTGTTTCGTCGCCCTCTCGGGTGTGTATGTGTATCTCTATCTACGGGGAACAGTTTTGGTTTTCGCTTACGGGACCTGCTTGGGCAATTTTGATCTTTTGGAGGACCTTTATGTGAGGTCGTGGTGTTTGGAATTCTAGTTTATGCTATTTTAGTGGTAACCTACAATGTTCTAGAAACAAGTCACTTTAGTAATAAGTCAAGGATATTTTATAGTTAGGAGGTGTTTGGTTTTAGGGACTAATATTTAGTCCTTTCAATTTTATTTTATTTTAGTCCCTAAATTGCTAAATATGAAAACTAAAATAGAGTTTTAATTTCTGTACTTGATAATTTAGTTACTAAAATGATATTAAATAGAGGGACTAAAAATTAGTCCCTCGAAACCAAACACCCCTTAGAATATAGTACGAGGCAGGCATCAAGAAGCTAGTTGACGGATACCGCAGGGTCAAAGCCCTCAAACATTCAGAGTCTGTTCGTGTGTCTAGGAGAATCCAAGTGGGAGGCTTGAAAGTTGGGCCGATCTCTTTTTATAAGCTAAATAGAGGTCGGTTAGCTATAGCTTTCTAAAAAAAACACCAGATTATGATAAAACTGAACGTTCTATAGGTCAAAATAATGTTTTACACGGCTAGTTGAAGATGCTATCGTCCTTAGTCGTTGACATTTCTATTGCCGTTTCTATGAAAGCAGCCGCAGTATATTGAATTCGGAATTAGCCCAATCCGTGCTGCTGCCGTCTGTCTTTCCCTATCCTCCTCCCAAGAAAGCCTCGCCGCAATAGTTTGGCATCCATGGGATTCTTCCATTGCATCTCCACCGTCAACTCCACGCATCCCTTAACGAGCACTGAAGCCCGGCAAGCCCCGGATCGCCGATGACCACTTCCGGCGCGCCCAAGCGCCCAAGCTTCAAGCGCTCCTCGCCCGGGAAGAAGTCGCGGCTCAGAACCCGTCGCGTCGCCGCCGGTGGCCGAGAGGGCGAGGCCGAGGCCGAGGCGGCGGGGACCTCGGCGCTGGCGAGGGCATTGCTTCCCGCATCGGTGGGGCTAGACGCGGTGCCGCCTGTTGGGCGCGCATTGCCGCGAGACTTCTTCGAGGTGGATGCCCTCGACCTGGCCCCCCGCCTCCTCGGCAAGCTCCTTCGGCGCGATGAGGTTGTCCTCCGCATCACCGAGGTTTGTCTTCTTCACAAGTCTCGCGTCTTTTCTTACGGCCAAGATTCTACTCTGCTGATATAGCTCCAAGGTACCCTTGCTATGTAGTAGCACCTATCTTTATCTGGCAAAATTTTTTGCTCTTATATGTGATGTGCAGGGTGGCAATGAGGTCTAAATTTTACACCGTAAAACTTAAGAATCAGATCGTACTTGGATTAGACTTTATTTATATTCATTTTTGAACTATAATTAATTAATGGCTCAAACTAAGAATCAGATCGTATTTGGATTAGACTTTATTTATATTCATTTTTTGAACTATAATTAATTAATTGCTCAAATGAATCGTGAAGAAAAATTTGGATAGTGATCTATTATCACCGCTAGTTTGTCAACCCTATTTTCTCAAGCATTTCTATTTTCCTAAAATAAATTAGTTTATTTTAATTTGAGAAAATAAAAATCCCTTAGAAAATAGAGTTGTCAAACTATACCTTATATATGCTAAACTAATGGATACACACTGTTACAACGTTCTGAATTTTCATGAAATCTCAGGTGGAGGCTTATAGGCCAAATGACTCCGCATGCCATGGCCGGTTCGGCATCACAGCGAGGACAGCTCCAGTGGTAGGATCCTGCGTTATGCTTTCTGAGCTTGCCAAATTCGAGGCTTTGAGATTTGAGCGTGAGCTAAAACCTGTGGCCCTTTGTGTGTAGTTTGGACCGGGAGGCCATGCATATGTGTATCTGTGCTATGGACTTCACATGATGCTCAATGTGGTTGCCGATATAGAGGGGGTTGGTGCTGCCGTTTTGATCCGGTCATGTTCTCCAGTTAGCGGTATGTATTGCTAAATAGCACTTCATCACCTTCGCACTGATTGGATAAAGAGCGAATATCTTATCTGTGGATTTTCCTAGGATCATAAGATATAGCATAGCTACTGTGTGGCATTCATCAACAGTCTGACAATTGCAGCTGAATGCAACATGTTAGGTTAATGCTGGAGCCGGTCATGGATCTTGGTCTTTTTCGTTTTCTATATATCCAAACTAAACTGCTCTCTTCAACAGCTTCACTTTTGCAACCTGTGACAAAGATTTTGTACTAACTTTACCTTTTTTTTTACCTTTGCGTAGCTAGAAGAGGAAAATGGAAATCTGTAGCACTAGATAATTATGTGATCAGGAGGAATATAGGAGGCGTTGATCATCTTTGCCCACAAATATCCACAACAATGCATTCTCCATGTCGCTTTCAACTCAAGGCAGAAAAGTAAAATAAACCTCGTGGATTGGACAACTAGAGTACAACCTTTGTCCCAAATTCCAACTCTACTAACTGAATCGCATGCTCCTGATGTAAATTGGAGCTTCCTTAGCCTACTGCCAGAAGGTCTTTTGGTGATTTCAGCATGTCTTGCTCTATCACAGCTCTTGTATCTATCATATTTTTAAGTCCAATGCGACAAAACCAATCAATTTCCTGAAATATTTGTATGGCCGGTAGTTCCTTTATCTGGCAGTCAAAACTATGTTTCCGTAGTTCAACTGTCTCTTTGCCTTGTCAATGGTAAGCTAGCATAACGTATTTCAATCCAGACTTTGATCAATTTCTTGAAACTCTTTCAGGTCTTGAAACTATTCAGCGGCGCCGGGGTCAACAAACCGAGAAACCGATCCTACTTACGGGACCAGGAAAGGTAGGTGCCTCTTCGCTTGGCTGCAAGTGTTGTTTTCTCACTGTTCCTGCACAGCTGTGTTAGCTTAAAATTTCTGTGCACTGTATTCAGGTTGGACAAGCTCTGGGCCTATCCACTGACTGGTCGAACCATCCTCTCTACGCGCCTGGTATGCTTGCTTGAGCTTGACTGACCTTCACCACGGCCTGAAACTGCTGCGCTGGTTTATCCATTTCACCCAAACGATGGATTTGTTTTTCCTCCCTCCATCTCAATCTCTCAGGTGGGTTGGAGGTACTGGACGGGCCAGAGCCGGAGAGCATTTTGGTTGGTCCCCGCGTTGGCATCGAGTACGCGTCTCCCGAGCATGTCGCGGCGCCGTGGAGGTTCGCGATTGCCGGCACGCCGTGGATCAGCGCCCCCAAAAACACGCTACGGCCACGCTACTGACCGGTGTCTGAACAGGAACCGTTCGAGTCCCGTTCCAACCCGAATTGCCATGTGTTTGTATTTGCTTGACACTTCGGAATGCTGCCTATAACTGGCTCTTGTAAATGTATCACAGTGTGTTCGACAAAAAGGCCTACGAACTCTACGAGGGCGGGTGCCCGGGCCGAACATTCTCAAATGTTAAAAGCGTGGAGTGTGTTTGAAGGGCTGAGAAAGATGACTAGAGAGAAGTAAATAAGAGTCAATTAACTATTTTTTTCCTGAAATAGCCGTTGTCCTAGAAAACTCAAATCAAAACATCGAACTGTGTCACTCCGTTTTCGGTCCTCCAGCATGTTCTTCGCCTTCATGTTATGGTGCATGATCTTCGAGTGCAGGTAGATCGTCCTGCATATTATGCTGTGTCACGGTTGCGTGCCATCGGCGACCATACCATAGTGGTCGCAAATCTGGAAAAACAAGGGCAAATCGCAATTGGCCTGCTGGACAATCGCAAAACATTTTTTTTCAAAAAAAAGTTTTTTGTAAGTTGACATAAAAAATGAGTAAAAAACAGCAACGACGCCTGAGAGATTCGAACTCTCGCGGGGAAACCCCATGTACTTAGCAGGCACACGCCTTAACCACTCGGCCAAAGCGTCGTTTTATGATAGCAAAAGAAATATTTAAACATATAAGAGTAAATTGCAATTGGCCTGCTGGATACTAGCAAAACACAAATTTTCAAAAAAAGAGGTTTTTTTGCAAGTTAACATAAAAAATGGGTGAAAAATAGAAACGACGCCTGAGAGATTCGAACTCTCGCGGGGAAACCCCATGTACTTAGCAGGCACACGCCTTAACCACTCGGCCAAAGCGTCGTCATGTATAAGGATATGTCACTTGATATTAACAACGTAACATAGCCTCACCCGTCCTCGGTAGTGGAAGCGCTCAAGCGTGCCACCACAAACCAAAAGTGGGTTACCGTCCACTACGGCACTACCGTTTTAGAAACCAATTTCTCGCCCACTGCAGAAAACAAGAAACCGATCCAAAATCACCGAAATCTGATGCTTCTTAACGTTTTGAAACCGTCTTTTTTCACAGGTTCTCGCTAGAAAACCACGGAGAACTCATTTTTACCTTTGGAAAATTAATTTGTTTGGCGTGATTTGTTGTAATTTCTTCAATGCACGATGCACATTAAATATTGATAGATTCACTCAACATTAGACTATCAAGGAACTTAGGGGGTGTTTGGTTACTAGGGACTAATTTTTAGTCCCTCTATTTTATTCCATTTTAGTCTATAAATTGCAAAATATGGAAACTATAACTCTATTTTAGTTTCCATATTTGACAATTTAATGACTAAAGTGGAATAAATTGGAGGGACTAAAAATTAGTCTCTAAAACCAAACATCCCCTTACTTATACTCTTACTCATATTTAAACTTATCTCTCGAAGAATACAATCTACAGTGCAAAACACACTATGTGCTGAAAACAACCTTCGATCACCATAATAACATACAACATTCGTTTGAAATCAGAGCTACAAATATATACTAACAACTGTGAATTAGCAATGACACACGACATAACCATATCTTTGCATATCGATTAGGACTACAAATATGAACTAACAACTATAGACTACCTGTGACACACGAAATAAACTAACAAATAACAAACGAGGTCGATTGCGGCCACAAATCACTCACCAATGTCGTCATTTGACTAAATGCCAATACAATAAGTTGGATTCCGACAAGGTAACGCCGGTTATTGCCGAGAAATCAACGGATCGCTGCTGGCGCCTTGTTTCTCGCCGCCTGCTCCGGATGGAGCGCGCGCCCGTGGGATCTGCTGGTTTCGACTGCTTCCCACCGGAATTGACGTCAGACGGGCGGATCTCGTTGATTTAGGGTGTGTTTGGTTTGAGTTTTATCCCTTAAAAGCCAAAAGTCAACCACAGGGCTGGATCTAGGAAGCAGTTTTTTCTAAAAACCAACTTTCTCGTAGTGCAAATCTGAAAGCACCACTGGACCTGTTTTTAGTGGCTTTTCGGATGTAACTGTGAAAACATATATCGAAGAATTTTTAACGACTTTTAGTGGTTTCCACCAAACGGATTTTAGCTTTTTAACATCTTACAGTCTACAACAGTTTTTTCCACATCAACTTTTTTCACAGTCACTGCCCAACCAAACAGACCATTCCTCCCGAGAAAGGCGTCGCCTGCGTGTGCGTGCCGACTAAGTGCATGTTTGTTTACCCCCCAGATTATATAATCTAGATTAAATAATCTTAAAAGGCAAACAAACAGTCCAGCTTATTTGCCCAGATTATATAATCTAACCCCTTGGATTATGATAATCCATAAGCAAGTGAGGAGATGCTTATTTCAGATTATTTTTTTTCCCACTTCCCCACTAGCCTTTCAAGTTTCCTAGAAATTACCCACTATTGCCATTATAATCCACCGAATCGTTTTTGCGCCTAGTACTAGTCAATTTGGAGATGAAGAAGGTGACATGAATGCCTTCTGTGATAATATTGCTAATGCAATATTTGCCAATGTCAATTGAATTATTTTTTTTCATATATGAGTTTCAACCTAGTACAAATATAGAGTGCATTCTTGTCTTGCTCATACAAAAGAATCCTATTAACAACTCAAATAATCTGGATAAACAAACAGGATTACTCAGATTATATAATCCAGATTATATAATCTAGATTATATAATCCTCCAAAAATAATCCAGATTATATAATCTATGGGGGTAAACAAACAGGCCCTAAGTAGAGAGAGTGAGAGAGTGGAGTGAGTGAATGACAAAGAGAACCAGATTCTTGAACGTGTATATCAATTCAACAATATGTTCGGGTTAACGGGTATACCGGGTAGGTGAGCACACATTTTTAAAAAAAATAAATATGATTTTTTAACAAGAAAAATAATTTTGAGCTTCTGGGACCCTCTACTTTTAAATAGAATATTTTCCGACTTTTAAAATAGAACTTATAGTCAAAATTTACGAAAAAACACGCCAGAAATTGTTCCCGTCTAAAGTTGTATTCATCAACATCCTCTAGATTTCATCTTCTAAAAGAATATTTCCGCCCTATACAATACAGTATAAAAGATTTCATCCCTATATCTTCATCATTTTCGACAAAGTCCTCTATGATATATCCTCTATATCTCATCTTTTTTAATATACCAGTTTAATTAACAGAATATATTATTTTACTAAACAACAACTATTAATTAAATAAAAGGTTTGTCTTCAAGTCGTCAGCATAATGTAACAGATATGAATTAACAATTAGTAAAAAAATGGACAAACAAAATAGGAACCAAAGCAGGTACTGAGCGCTGACCCAACATTTCATCAAACACCTATCATGCATTATCTAGCAGATGTGGGCACTCCAAGAAATCCTCGATGGCTAGTGTCTATACCACAACACTCCTTGCGCAACCGTCGAGACTTCAACAACTCGATCGGCCACGACCAACCATTTCAGCCACTCCCACCGTGAGGGGATCAAGCTCCTCTCGAGCAGTAACCTCAACAGCAGGGCGACAGAGGCAGGGCCTTCTCTCGCGTCGACATGGAGGTCAACGTCATCTTTGGGGGCCACAGATCTGAAGAGAACAAGAGGCACCATAAGCTAACCGTCGGCCAAGTCCTGACGACCACACAAAGCGCCCCGACGCCGTACCGATGGTCGGGGCATCCGATCACCTTCAGTCGGGCTGATCAGTGGCTCAACTTCGACCACCCGGGCAAATATCCTCTACTCCTCGATCCCATCATCCAAGTAAGTTGAGTCAAGAAGGTGCTAGTGCACAATGGCAGCGACATCAATGTCACCTTCACCGAAACACTTCAGGCCCACGACATCCCGACTGTCGACCTCACTGAGTCGGATACCCCATTCTTTGGCATCATCCCGACTGAAGCATAGTACCCACTAGGCCACATGTATATACTGGTGACCTTCGGGTCCCCTAACAACTATCGAACTGAGTTCCTATGCTTTTGATGTGGCTCGGTTCGACTGTGGCTACAACACTATTGTTGAAGCGTCCCGATCCTTTGGGACTCAAATGTGATACAATTACTAGTCCCAGGAGGCTAGTAATCACATTCCTTACTTCAAATAGTACAGAGTTTGAATAAATGTTATTACAATACCAGGGTACAAGCTCGAGAGAGCCAGAAATATAAAGCGCAGTAGAAGATAAACTAGCCCAAGCCACAGGCAGAACTGGATGAAGACACATCCCCCTCAATCAAGCATAGCAGAAATGAAGTCTTCAGCTGCTGAAAAACGTAAATAAATCTGGGTGAATACACTAGGTATTCCACAAGCCCACCCGGCTCCCGTAAAGAGAAAGAGACCTATATCATACATGCTTCATATGGTGGAGTTGAAGTCACTCTTCTTTTTCTTAGAGAAAGGCAGTACTGATTAGGGTTTTCCCGAAGAAATAGAAATAACACGTTGCTTAACCACCACTGAGCTTCCCACTCCCGTGGTGCCATTTTCTTTTCCAGGGTGACACTCACGCACACATATCTCCCTGTTCACGGATGTTGTAAAAACACTAATTGTCATACCACACCAGACTCGTCCATTCCAGTGGACACGGACTATTCGAATAGGTTTGAACTCTGCGCAGAGGGGTACACTTTACCCACTAGTCCGGCTCTGCGATCTCATGGCCAATGAGATCTGAATCTAAATCTCTTTCCTTCCTCGCACGTCCTAACCTTAACGGTTATACCGAAAGGAGTCAGGCCACTGCCATGTCCAAACCGGACAAAACATTCCCCCTCCTTGTCCTCCTGGTGCTACCCAGCCTTCATAACCCTAGGGTTGGACCGTACGAGTTCAGATCGAGTGGCTGCCCACACAGCCTCGAGTGGTTGTACTTTTCATGAGTACAGGTAGTGAAGGATGACAAACCGGTCCTTATATGAGAGGACAATCTTTCTGCTCACGCCTAAACCAGCTGAGCCATCACCTTAGGCCCTCTCCTAAACAAGGGAGTCCCTGATCATCCTACTCACCAGGTGATGAGGGTTAATACCCTTCATCCCACATTTTTTGGAAAACATCGTTGGTTACAACCACTGCCCCTTTTTCCCATCCCATATCTTGTGATCAAAAGATGTTAGTTAATGCTGGCTATCTCTTGCTGTCACACCCGAGTTTTAGGGGTCCAAAGCCCGGGCACGAACATAATCACCAGGTGTGCTGGGACCAAGTCTCACACATATGATGAATCATGGCACAAGATCGAATGTCACATCTTTACTATATAATAGGAGTTCTGTACAAAATAAATAAATAATTACATTATAAGGAGACAACGGTCCAGCAACCCAAAGTTGACTGGGAGACGACGACCTAGACCTCTCACGAACTCGCCACAGCATCCTCCAAGCGCCTCATCCTGCGGTACCTGTTCTTGACCTGTGGGGGGGTGTGAGACAGCAAGAGTGAGCTCACATACGTTCATCGCTCAACAAGTTGTGGGGAATAATGTGCATGAACTCGCCAAAGGTGGGAGCTCACATGAAGTGTAAGGCTTACCAAAGAGGATGGTTAGAGCTGAGCATTGCTTTTAAAGTTGGTCAAAATTTTATTAGCAATTACTAAGTATAAGTAAATACCAACCCAATTAAATAGTAGAACAAAAGTAATAACATCACCTGCGATGCAATGCATATGACAATTTGAATTTAGTTCCATAAATTAATCATGTGAGGGTCCGAGCTGCTCATGACCGTGAGCACGGCTAGTATACCAGTTTTACACTCTGCAGAGGTTGCACATCTTTACCCACAAGTCATGTTACCCATCTGCCAAGGGATCGCGACTTCCCATACACCTCTACCGAGGAGGCGAGACAGGGTAACACTACGAGGCCTTTACAAAGTTCCACTAGCTTCTGAAAACCTGCTATAGTTTATAGAAAGCTCCAATGCAGGGATCCCTTGCCTGACCGCCATCGCAGCAAAATCAACCAAGGACCTCCCTACACTGACCACTCCCCTACTGCCCTTGCCCCTTTCGGGTAAGGTAGTCCTCCACTAGCTTTCCTAATTAATCAGCCAAGGGCGTCCATAAACCCTTGTGGTAGCACTGTTTTCCCGGGTGGTCGCTCCATGTTCCAATTAACATAATGATCTTATCATGAACAGTAAATAACAACGGATAACAAAAGTATAATCATGAATAATGTATCTTCATACCCAAAACCACATAAAGCACTAGCAAGTACTACCCAAAAAGTTCAGTGGTAAACAAGGTATAAAGATAATCAAACTAGGGCAACCTATTGGGTCCCATCAAAATTAACCTATGCAGATCATTATGATTAATTAGAACATGAGTGGGTAAAAAGAAGTGATCAAGGACACAACTTGCCTGGGACTTGAGATTTCAGGTACCAACTTGCTCTTCAGATGACACGTGTCCTCACCGCTAAACGTAGCAATACAGACAAACATGTATAGGCAAAATTAACATCACACCAAACATAACAATAAACTGCGCAATAATAACCTATGCGCCGCTATGAGATCGTGTGAACAAGAATCACTAAATTTGGAGTTATAGTTATTTAGTTATGAATTTCTGAAGTTATTAAGCACCTAGAACATATTAATTCGAATGAACAATTTTAATTCACGTTTCATGGCTAAACAGTGTTACAAGTGGATAGACAATATTAATACCAAATTATTGCAACTTGAATGACTCCATTTGGAGTTAAAATGAATTAACTATGAATTTCACAAGTTTCTAGAATTATTTTTGTATTAGAAATCAATTTCTGTAATTAATTATCCATTTTTATTGTTCTCTGGACCGAACACCAATTACAGAGAAAAACGGGGGCGGAAACAGAAGTTTTTCCCACACTCAGACAACTCACGTGATGGACCGCGGGTTGATTTAAAATAAGACGAGGGGTTCTTTTGAATAATTTAGCACCCGAAAGGGTAACTTCAATCCTGAGCCATCCGATCAAACTCGCACGACCCAGATTAGATCGAGTACCCTTCCGAACCGGTACTCACTGGTGATCATGAGATGGGCGATCGATGGTGGAGATTTTAAACAACGCTGCCAGCCGCACGACCGAACGATCCAGGATCGACGGCCCGCACACGAAGGGTATAACGTTTATAATCACAGCCGCCAACCGCGAGATCTACGGTCTAGATCCCACCCCATCAAAGCGGTACGTTTCTCAAAATCCTGGCCGTTAAGTATCCGATCGACAGCTGGGCGCCCTTCTTCTACCTAACGGTGGGCACGGCGGAGTCCTGGCCTGACCGGCGGCAAACACGCCGGTGAACAGCCAACCCGCCCAACAGGCATTCATCCCTAAATCCGAAAGGTGTTACGCAAAGTGGAAGAAGATATGAGTTCACTAGAGGTGCCCTTACCAGCAATCGAGCAATCGCGTAGCCGAAGCCCTGCTCTATTTTCTCTCTTCTTGCATCTCTCTCCTCCACGGCGGCTTGTTCGACCACACGGTTCCGGCGACCGAGCACCCAAGGTGGCGGCGCGGAAGAACGCAGGGCAGTCGCAGCGTCGAGCCGGAACAGGGGTTCTCCAGCTCTCGGTTTGTGGTGAAGTATCTCGCTTGCTTCCATGGACTCAACGAAGGATACGACACGACCCTGGCTGGTTTATATATCCTGGAGGCGAACTGGCAAAGCATGAACCAGGGAATTGTAACATCCCAAAATCCCAACCCAGGTTTGAAACCCTAACCCCCCTAATTTTTCCCCTTTTGTTTTATTCTTTTCCCTAACCCTACCCCTAGGTCACCCTATCATTTGCATATACTTAAAGTTATTTGAGCACCTCACATAGGCCATAATTATCATCTAGTTCATCTAGAGAACTTTTGTTAAGAAGAAAAGAAACAAAAGGACACAAAAGTAGAAAAGAAAAAGGGAGAGAAATGGAAATCAGAGAAAGAAAAAGGAAAAACCTTCCCCTCCCTCGGCTGGGCCTCCTTTCAGCCCACCTCGCGCGCGCCCGCCTCCCTCCCCTCTCCCTTCCGGCCCAGGCGGCCCAAGCCGCGCGCCACTCCCGCCGCTGACAGCCCGACCCCGCCTCTCTCTCTCGCGCGGACCTCTCACTGGCAGCCGACCCCACTCGTTAGTTCCATCTCTCTCGCCCATGCCTCACCGGCGCGCTCGCCGCCGAGCGCTGCACGCCCCGTCGCCTCGCCATTAAAGCTCGCCCCGACTTCCGCGACCGACCCGCCTCTGTGCCCGAGCCGTCCCCTCATCCTCAGCCTGCCCGAGTCGTCTCGTCGCCGTTTGCTCCATGCCCGCCATCATGGAAGCTCGTCGGAGCTCGCCGTCCCCTCCATCCCTCTCCCCCTCCCGGGCGCCTATAAAAGGGATAGCCGAGCCCGAGCCCTCCACACCAGCCACGACCATCTCCTCCACTCCTCCCCGAGCTCAATCGAGCTAGCAGCGCCGCCGTGCTTCCCTCCACCGCTCCGGTAAGCTCCCCTCTCCCTCCCTGGCGACCTTCAGTTTAATTAAATGGTGCCAAGAGTTCCGCCACACTCCCACGATCACGACCCGCCACCTTCCCCACTCTATTTCGGCCGGAAAACTCACCGGCGGCGAAGCCGCCGCGGGCACCCGCCACCGTGCCGCGGACCGGCCGCCCTAGGCCCCCACAGGCGAAATTAGCCCCACCCCTGTGATCCCCATCTACCACTCCTGCTCCGCCACCGCCTCCCAGTCGCAAAACCGGACCGACGGCGGAGAACCGCCGTGGATCCTCACCGCCGGTCGGCCCCGGTCGAGTCCCTCACCCCCTCCGTTGTCGCTGACACCGTCAGCCCCCTCCCCTCTCCCTGGCTGGTGGGTCCGCGCCTCCACGCCGTCACCCGCCGTCTCCCCGCACAGCTGGGCCAGCTGGGCCGCCTGCCTCGCCCGCGCGAGCGCCCGCGCCCATGTGGGCCAAAATCCCCCCCCGGCCCACAAGGAAAGGAACTCCTTTTTCTTTTTCTTTTCCCATTTCTTTTCCTATTTTCCCATATATACTTATATGCTGATATTTTATGCACCAAAAATAGTTTAAATAAATTATTAGGGCACAAAAATAATAAAGTATAACAATTTGCACACTCCACCAAAAGTCACCATGTTTGATGTATTGTTTTTGGCTATGTTTTAATTAGTGGAAGAGGGATCCGATCCTCCGGAACTCTTAGCTCCGGAAGAAGGGCAGGAACCCGACCCCTCCGAGATTAACCTTTTGTGCCAGGAAAGCTTCGACGAAGGCAAGTCCATCCTTCCCTTGATGCATTATTTACCTATTTCTCTCTACCACTGCCTATGCCTGGATTATGGGATGGGAATCGAATTGCATGGTAAGCATGAGAGAGCCCGCATTAACTATTACTTCGATTAAAAGATATGGGGCAAGTAAAAAGGAGTATAAGTGAAATGTTTTCCAAAAAGAGTGCGATGAAGGGTACTCACCCTCATCACCTAGTGAAGTGGGATGATCAGGGACTCCCTGGTTTAGGGGAGGGCCTAAGGTGATGGCTCAGCTGGTTTAGGCGTGAGCAGAAGGATTGTCCCCTCGTATAAGGACCGGTTTGTCATCTTCACTACCTGTACTCTTTAGAAGTACAACCACTCGAGGCTGTGTGGGCAGCCACTCAATCTGAACTCGTACGGTCCCACCCCAGGGTTATGAAGGCTGGGGTAGCACCGGGAGGATAAGGAAGGGGAATGTTTTGTCCGGTTTGGACATGGTGGTGGCCTGACTCCTTCCGGTATAACCATTAAGGTTCGGACGTACAAGGAAGGAAAGAGTTTCGGATTCGGGTCTCATTGGCCATGAGATCGCAGAGCCGGACTAGTGGGTAAAGTGTACCCCTCTGCGCAGAGTCTAAACCTATTCGAATAGTCCGTGTCCACTGGTATGGATGAGTCTGGTATGGTATGACAATTAGTGTTTCTACTACAACTGGGAATAGGGAAATGTGTGTGTATGTTCTGGAAAGAAAGTAGTACCACGGGAGCGGGAAGCTCAGTGGTAGTTAAGCATGTTGTTACTTCTATCGTTTTTGGGAAAACCCTCACTATTGAGTACTGCCTTTCTCTGAAAAAGTATGAGTGACTTCAACTCCACCATAAAAAGCATGTATAATATAGGTCACTTTCTCTTTACGGGAGCCGGGTGGGCTTGCGGAATACCTAGCGTATTCACCCAGATTTATTTATGTTTTTTAGCAGCTGAAGACTTCTTTTCTGCTATGCTTGATTGATGGGGCTGTGTCTTCACCCAGTTCTGCCTGTGGCCTGGGCTATTTTACCTTCCACTGCGATATATGTTATTTTTCGGCTCCCTTTCGAGCTTGTATCCCCGGTATTGTAATAACATTATTCAGACTCTGTAACTATTTGAAGTAATGAATGTGATTACTAGCCTCCTGGGACTAGTAATTGTATCACATTTGAGTCCCAAAGGATCGGGACGCTTCAGGTGGTATCAGAGCCTATAGAACTGGCCGTAGACCACAACCCTGACCTTAAAAGTTGCCTTAACAAGAAAAACACCTCTTACCTTCAAGAAACACTCTTTCCCCTTTTCCCCGAGATTAATAGACCTTTCTTTTCGTCTACCAGATGGAAAACCCCTGGGTGATTAGGACTTCCTATTGCTCAGAGGAGGAAGGCTTTCCTCACCTGCTTCGAAGCTGCGCACTACGCCTGGGGATCCGCAAGAAGCCCGAATATGTCTGGAAGGAGTACCGTGAAAATGGAATGGAAAAGTGCTCTATGGCAGTCTACCTGGGAGAAAGCCGGAACTACCCAAACCACCCTCCTTTCCAAATTACCTTCATCGGGCACCGCTTCCCAGACACATGCCAGAGCGTTGCTCGAAAAGCCCTCAAACAACTGTGCCAAAACTATAGCCGAGAGACCTTTGAAACTCCCCTCCGATATTTCCCACCCAGCAACAAAAACACCCCCACCTGGAAGAAAAGACTCCAGGCTCTGTCAGGAGGAGATCCCATAGAAGATGATCCCACTATCGTCTACATGGCCGGATACCTCCACACCCTCGACAACCACTACGATGAGCTCTCCTCCCATTGTACCCACCTAAACTCCCGAGTGGAATGCCTAGAGCAGCAAGTCAAAGAGCTTACGCAAGAGAAGGTATCCCTTCAGGAGAGTCTCAGCATAGCGGAAGGCGAGGAAGCCAACACCCGTGAGGCCTACCGAACCTTGAAGTCAGACTTTGACAAGAAGCTGAAGGCACTCGCCCCCAAAAAGAAGATCCAAAAGAAGTCCACTAACCAAGGATGCCAGACAGAGAAGAAGAAGAAGAAGAAGGCCCCTCTAGCCCTACCTCCCCCCAGAATCGATGACTGGTCCGACGAAGAAGATGTATCCCTAGCCAGCCTCGATGATCTTCTCAAGGCATTTGGGGACACCTTAGACAAGGAACTCGCTAGCACCTCGAAGAACGCCCTCATGTAGTCTTCCCCTGTAGTAGTCCTATGCTTGTAATGTGATGGTGTAATGAATAAAATAACTTGGTTGAGAACAATTTGCATGTGCATAATAGTGACTCTCTTCCCTGGCAGATGGCTTCGGATAAAACCACGCCTACCGCCTCAGGGATTGGAGCAGGTTTCCCCCGAAGAGCTGAAGGGGAAGTCGTTAGAGAGGAAAGTGAAACCCACCTCCCCGCACCTCCACCCTTACCCTTAGACCTAGCTCAAGTTCTAGCCAATCAGACCCGACTCATCGAGGTCCTCACTCGAAATCTGGAGAATCAACGACCAAATGGTGGAAGACCGCAAGACAGAATGGGGGACTTCCTAAGACTCAAACCTCCCACGTTCGCCGGATCAAGCAACCCCCTCGATGCAGACGATTGGATGCGCACGATCAAAAGGAAGCTGGAAGCCATTGGTTGCCCAGAAAACCAGCGTGTTCAACTGGCTGCCCATCAACTCTCTGGGATGGCCTTAGCCTGGTGGGACACCTTCAACGTCACCATCAGAGATGCTACCTGGGCGGAATTTGAGGCAGCTTTCCGGGAGCACCATGTGCCCCAAGGATTGGTACAGCTTAAGGAGGACGAGTTCCGAGAATTGACTCAAGACGGAAGATCTGTCAGCGAATATGTGCACAAGTTCACGGAGCTAGCCCGCTACACGCCAGATGATGTCAATACTGAGAGCAAGAAGATGGCCCGTTTCCTTAAGGGACTCAGGCCAGAACTCAAGACAATTCTGGCTAGCCAAGACTTCCTCAACTTCTCTCACCTTTCCAACAAAGCCATGCAAGTTGAAAGAGCTAAGGAGGAAGAAAAAGGGCACCTCAAAAGGAAGTTCCAGGTTCTCTGGGCACAACAGCAGGACCGACACCAGAAGACTCGATCATTTGGGTTTCCACCCAAAGGGCCCAATTTCAGTAGACCAGCTGGACCCACTCCGTCACGATTCAGCCAGCAGAGTCAGAGCTCTTTCCATTCTCCCTCGGTGGCAAGCAACCAACCTCCGACAAATGCATGTTGGCACTGCGGTGATCCAAGCCACTTCAAGAACAACTGTCCGCAGCTGAAACCGCAGGGACCCGCCTACTCCAACTCGGTGAATGGCCCGAAGAATACCTCGGCACCCGCCCCCAAAGCGCCCTCCGCCGTCAGCCAGCAGAACAAGACTCCATACCAAGGAAGGGCACGTGTAAATCACGTCGATGCCCAGGAAGCTCAGCATGCTCCGGGAGTAGTACTCGGTGAGTTCCTTGTTGAATTTACTCCCGCTACCGTACTTTTCGATTCTGGAGCATCCCACTCTTTCATAGCCACTAGCTTTGTGGAAAAATATGGCATTCCCTCTACTCCCCTAGAGATTCCTTTGGTCACCCGAACCCCAGGGTCCGACCTCCTATGCCAGCTAAAATGTTCTCAGGTCAGAATCCTTTTAAGTGGGGTAGTATTCCTGGCAGACTTAACCGTATTGCCATCCAAGGGAATTGATGTAATCCTAGGGATGGATTGGCTAACTAAACACAAAGGCATCATCAATTGCGCAGACAAGACAGTCCTCCTCACCGACCAGCAGGGAGAGTCAGTCTCTTGCCAGGCACAGCCACCCGCCAGTGACCCAATGATGTTCAATATAACAACGGAAAATATATCAGCAGTAGAGGAATTCATGGATGTGTTTCCCGAAGAATTGCCAGGAATGCCACCAGAAAGAGAAGTGGAATTTTACATAGATCTGATTCCTGGAACAGCACCCATCGCAAAGAGACCATACCGCATGGCCCCAACTGAGTTAGCAGAACTGAAGCTTCAAATCTCAGATCTTCAGCAAAAAGGATACATTCGTCCCAGCTCATCACCTTGGGGAGCACCAGTCCTGTTTGTCTCCAAGAAAGATGGAAGCATGAGAATGTGTATTGATTACCGATCGTTAAATGAAGTTACCATCAAGAACAAATACCCACTCCCTCGGATCGACGACCTCTTCGATCAGCTTCAAGGAGCCAAGTACTTCTCCAAGGTAGACCTGAGGTCTGGATACCATCAATTGAGGATCAAGGAAGCGGACATCCAAAAGACTGCATTTGTCACTCGGTACGGGCAATATGAATTCACAGTAATGCCGTTCGGACTGACAAACGCACCCGCCTTTTTCATGAACCTCATGAATAAAGTGTTTATGGAAGAGCTAGATAAGTTTGTCGTAGTCTTCATCGACGACATCCTTATTTACTCCAAGAACCGCGAAGACCATAAGCGTCACCTTCGGATCGTCCTTGGGAAACTCAGAGCACACCAGCTGTATGCCAAACTCAGTAAATGTGAATTCTGGTTGGAAAAGATAGCCTTCCTTGGGCATATCTTAACCGCAGAAGGAATAGAAGTGGACCCTCCAAAGTAGAAGCAGTATCAAAATGGAGGCAACCAACCAACGTCAGTGAAGTTCAAAGCTTCTTAGGAATGGCAGGGTATTACCGCCGCTTCATCAAAGGATTCTCCAGCATAGCAAGACCAATGACAGAACTTCTCAAGAAAGATCACAAATTTGTGTGGACCCCAAAATGTGAAGAAAGTTTCCAAATCATAAAAAAACTCACAACGGCACCCGTTCTATCACTGCCAGATATTCATCAAGATTTTGTCGTCTTCTGTGATGCTTCGAGGCAAGGCTTAGGGTGTGTACTAATGCAGAACGAGAGAGTCATTGCTTACGCATCACGCCTACTCAAGCCGCATGAGCAGAATTACCCCACCCATGATCTGGAATTGGCAGCCATAGTGCATGCCTTAAAGATATGGAGGCATTACCTAATCGGAAACAAATGCCATATTTTCACCGATCACAAGAGTCTGAGGTACATATTCACTCAACCTGATCTCAACCTCCGTCAGCGAAGATGGTTAGAACTGATCAAGGATTATGACCTAGAAATCCACTATCACCCCGGGAAGGCCAATGTGGTAGCCGACGCTCTCAGTCGAAAGCCATTCGGAATAAAAGGGACTAACTTTCTAGAAGACTGGAAGGAAGAATCGACACAACTAAATGCCTGTCTGGGAAACAACGACAGTCTCGAAGTCAAGCCAATGCTAGAAGACATCATCTGCAAAGCTCAACATCTAGACCCAGAGACGGCAAGGCTTGTGGAGAAAGCCCGCAAGGAACAACTCCCGGATCTCAGGACAGATGACCAAGGAGTCCTTTGGTTCAAACACCGTCTGTGTGTACCAAAAGGGGAGGCCCGAGAAGTCCTACTCAAGGAAGCTCACGACTCGGCCTACTCCATCCACCCCGGAACTACCAAGATGTACCTGGACCTCAAGACCAGATACTGGTGGAAGGGGATGAAGAAAGAAATAGCTCAGTATGTGGCCCGATGTGACATCTGCCAACGGACGAAGGCCGAACACCAAAAACCTGCTGGCCTACTGCAACCCCTCCCGATACCTGAATGGAAGTGGGAAGAAATAGGCATGGACTTCGTGACCGGACTACCCCGGACGCAGAAAGGGAATGACTCCATCTGGGTAATAATAGATCGCCTCACCAAGGTAGCCCATTTCATACCAGTGAAAACTACCTTTGGAGGAGCCACCCTTGCCCGGATCTACCTCAAGGAGATAGTCAGACTCCATGGCATCCCAAGGAAGATAGTATCAGACAGAGGAACCCAGTTCACATCCAAATTCTGGACAAGCCTTCAGAAAGCTATGGGCACCAAGCTAGATTTCAGCACCGCGTACCACCCTCAGACAGATGGGCAGACAGAAAGGGTCAACAAAGTCCTTGAAGATCTGTTAAGAGCATGTGTTTTAGCTTTTGATAGAAGTTGGGAGTCCAGTCTACCTTACGCAGAGTTCTCCTACAACAATAGCTATCAGTCCAGCATCAAGATGTCACCATTCGAAGCTCTGTACGGACGAAAATGCCATACCCCTCTCATGTGGTCCAACGTGGGGGAAAAAGCACTAGAAGGACCTGCTTTTGTCAAGGAGGCAGAGGAGAAAGTTGCACTGATCCGCAGAAGGTTGCTTGAAGCTCAGAGTCGACAGAAGAGTTACGCAGATAACAGGCGGAGGGAACTCCGATTTGAGGAAGGAGACTTCGTCTACCTTAAGGTTTCTCCAATGCGTGGGGTCAGAAGGTTCCAAGTCAAAGGGAAGCTAGCCCCACGTTTTGTAGGTCCCTATCCCATCATTGGCAAGGTAGGACCCGCCGCATACCGCCTGGAACTACCAGAATCCATGTCCGACATCCACAATGTGTTCCACGTATCCCAGCTCCGCAAGTGCCTGCAAGCACCAGAAAGTCACCTCGAAGAAGAAACAGTGCAGATTCAGAAAGATCTTCAATATCGTGAGAAACCAGTGAAGATTCTTGATTCAGCAGTTAGAAAGACCCGCACCTCAGAAGTGAAGCTCTGTAAAGTTCAGTGGAGCAGAGAAGGAGAAGAGGAAGCCACCTGGGAGAGTGAGGACTTCTTGAGGAGGGAATACCCTTACCTTTTTCCCAAATCCAGTCTAAATCTCGAGGGCGAGATTCCTTTAAGTGGGGTAGGTTTGTAACATCCCAAAATCCCAACCCAGGTTTGAAACCCTAACCCCCCTAATTTTTCCCCTTTTGTTTTATTCTTTTCCCTAACCCTACCCCTAGGTCACCCTATCATTTGCATATACTTAAAGTTATTTGAGCACCTCACATAGGCCATAATTATCATCTAGTTCATCTAGAGAACTTTTGTTAAGAAGAAAAGAAACAAAAGGACACAAAAGTAGAAAAGAAAAAGGGAGAGAAATGGAAATCAGAGAAAGAAAAAGGAAAAACCTTTCCCTCCCTCGGCTGGGCCTCCTTTCAGCCCACCTCGCGCGCGCCCGCCTCCCTCCCCTCTCCCTTCCGGCCCAGGCGGCCCAAGCCGCGCGCCACTCCCGCCGCTGACAGCCCGACCCCGCCCGTCAGCGCCCCGCCTCTCTCTCTCGCGCGGACCTCTCACTGGCAGCCGACCCCACTCGTCAGTTCCATCTCTCTCGCCCATGCCTCACCGGCGCGCTCGCCGCCGAGCGCTGCACGCCCCGTCGCCTCGCCATTAAAGCTCGCCCCGACTTCCGCGATCGACCCGCCTCTGTGCCCGAGCCATCCCCTCATCCTCAGCCTGCCCGAGTCGTCTCGTCGCCGTTTGCTACATGCCCGCCATCATGGAAGCTCGTCGGAGCTCGCCGTCCCCTCCATCCCTCTCCCCCTCCCGGGCGCCTATAAAAGGGATAGCCGAGCCCGAGCCCTCCACACCAGCCACGGCCATCTCCTCCACTCCTCCCCGAGCTCAATCGAGCTAGCAGCGCCGCCGTGCTTCCCTCCATCGCTCCGGTAAGCTCCCCTCTCCCTCCCTGGCGACCTTCAGTTTAATTAAATGGTGCCAAGAGTTCCGCCACACTCCCACGATCACGACCCGCCACCTTCCCCACTCTATTTCGGCCGGAAAACTCACCGGCGGCGAAGCCGTCGCGGGCATCCGCCACCGTGCCGCGGACCGGCCGCCCTAGGCCCCCGCAGGCGAAATTAGCCCCGCCCCTGTGATCCCCATCTACCACTCCTGCTCCGCCACCGCCTCCCCGTCGCAAAACCGGACCGACGGCGGAGAACCGCCGCGGATCCTCACCGCCGGTCGGCCCCGGTCGAGTCCCTCACCCCCTCCGTTGTCGCTGACACCGTCAGCCCCCTCCCCTCTCCCTGGCTGGTGGGTCCGCGCCTCCACGCCGTCACCCGCCGTCTCCCCGCACAGCTGGGCCAGCTGGGCCGCCTGCCTCGCCCGCGCGAGCGCCCGCGCCCATGTGGGCCAAAATCCCCCCCGGCCCACAAGGAAAGGAAATCCTTTTTCTTTTTCTTTTCCCATTTCTTTTCCTATTTTCCCATATATACTTATATGCTGATATTTTATGCACCAAAAATAGTTTAAATAAATTATTAGGGCACAAAAATAATAAAGTATAACAATTTGCACACTCCACCAAAAGTCACCATGTTTGATGTATTGTTTTTGGCTATGTTTTAATTAGTGGAAGAGGGATCCGATCCTCCGGAACTCTTAGCTCCGGAAGAAGGGCAGGAACCCGACCCCTCCGAGATTAACCTTTTGTGCCAGGAAAGCTTCGACGAAGGCAAGTCCATCCTTCCCTTGATGCATTATTTACCTATTTCTCTCTACCACTGCCTATGCCTGGATTATGGGATGGGAATCGAATTGCATGGTAAGCATGAGAGAGCCCGCATTAACTATTACTTCGATTAAAAGATATGGGGCAAGTAAAAAGGAGTATAAGTGAAATGTTTTCCAAAAAGAGTGCGATGAAGGGTACTCACCCTCATCACCTAGTGAAGTGGGATGATCAGGGACTCCCTGGTTTAGGGGAGGGCCTAAGGTGATGGCTCAGCTGGTTTAGGCGTGAGCAGAAGGATTGTCCCCTCGTATAAGGACCGGTTTGTCATCTTCACTACCTGTACTCTTTAGAAGTACAACCACTCGAGGCTGTGTGGGCAGCCACTCAATCTGAACTCGTACGGTCCCACCCCAGGGTTATGAAGGCTGGGGTAGCACCGGGAGGATAAGGAAGGGGAATGTTTTGTCCGGTTTGGACATGGTGGTGGCCTGACTCCTTCCGGTATAACCATTAAGGTTCGGACGTACAAGGAAGGAAAGAGTTTCGGATTCGGGTCTCATTGGCCATGAGATCGCAGAGCCGGACTAGTGGGTAAAGTGTACCCCTCTGCGCAGAGTCTAAACCTATTCGAATAGTCCGTGTCCACTGGTATGGATGAGTCTGGTATGGTATGACAATTAGTGTTTCTACTACAACTGGGAATAGGGAAATGTGTGTGTATGTTCTGGAAAGAAAGTAGTACCACGGGAGCGGGAAGCTCAGTGGTAGTTAAGCATGTTGTTACTTCTATCGTTTTTGGGAAAACCCTCACTATTGAGTACTGCCTTTCTCTGAAAAAGTATGAGTGACTTCAACTCCACCATAAAAAGCATGTATAATATAGGTCACTTTCTCTTTACGGGAGCCGGGTGGGCTTGCGGAATACCTAGCGTATTCACCCAGATTTATTTATGTTTTTCAGCAGCTGAAGACTTCTTTTCTGCTATGCTTGATTGATGGGGCTGTGTCTTCACCCAGTTCTGCCTGTGGCCTGGGCTATTTTACCTTCCACTGCGATATATGTTATTTTTCGGCTCCCTTTCGAGCTTGTATCCCCGGTATTGTAATAACATTATTCAGACTCTGTAACTATTTGAAGTAATGAATGTGATTACTAGCCTCCTGGGACTAGTGATTGTATCACATTTGAGTCCCAAAGGATCGGGACGCTTCAGGAATCAGCGGGGAAGTTTGTTACAGAGGTAGTTATGGTTCGCGTTTGTTGCAGTAGCGGATTACGGCGAGCTCTATCCAATCTCGGGTAGAAGGACCTGGCAACTCGGTCTATCCTATCCACGCGAATCGTAACCACCCCTAGCTGGCATGGGTCTGGCGGATGCAACGTCCTAGCGTGGCTAAGAAGATAAGCTGTGGCGCCGAGCATCGGGTCTAAACGTGCAAATAAAATTTCTGGGGGTCCAAACGTAAATTTGTGTCAAAAAGGAGCTAAAAAACAAAAAAATCGGTCCCACAGGCTAGCGGCATGCACCGGTGAACACAGTCGTGCGGAAGTGGATGACCGTGATTAAATTTGTGCTAATGATAATATAGCGACATCTTCCATGGATAGAGAAAAAAAAACAAAAGAAAGAACGTGTAGTCTACTTGGGTCAATCAGGTGAATGTGGCCAGAGAGCAGATTCCTTCTTTTTTCTATTTTTTTATTCCTATTTCTCCAATTCAAACTCAAATATTTAAGTCTAGTTTTGAATCTCAACTTCAAATTAGATGTAGTAAATAAAAATCTTAGCATGAGATGAACGTCCAACTTATTTATTGGTGGTTTTATAAAAATGCTTCAAATATGTCATGCACAAAACGAGCATTTGACTTTTTTTTAAGAAGATATTATTTTGGATATATATCTACTACTTATTAAGTTAGCAATAGTAGCCTGCCTTTTTGTGTTCTGCCATTCTGCGATCTCAGCCGTCCATTCTACCGTTCTACAATCTCAGTCGTCCAATCCCGCACACCAGTTTTCCGCGTGCAGAAAAAAAATCAAACCGTGGCTGCCTAGGGATCGAACCTTGGATCTATTAGCAGAATGCCTAGCCTTCCACCCTCTAGCCAACATGACTCATGTTGAATTGTGTACAACTTCAACTAAAACGTCTTTTGTGTTTAACCCACCGTCCACTCTGTATGCTCACTGAGTCTAGAAAAAATTTATAGCTTGGCCCCTGATCTTTCTGGAATTTGGGACGCAGTCCAGGAAATAAAGAAAATAGGGAAAATGAGTTTATAAATTGATTTTTAGTTTAAAAATAATTGCAGAAACCCATTTAATTCATGGAAATTTCATATTAAATCCAAATGAGTTCATTCCAATTTCTATAATTCTATAATATTATTTTTATCACATAATACCTCTGTTTTGTCATGAAAACAACAATAAAATTGATTTCCTAACTAATCCTATATCAAATACATAGAAACTTTGGAAATTCGTAACTTCCCCATTTTAATTCCAAATTGAATCGTTCTAGTTGTGTTAGTTTCGTATGAATATTTACTACGCAGTAACAACATTGATTATACCATGTTTCAAACTTTTATAATTAGATATTTATTTATCCTATGTTAATTGGGTTAATCTATGTCTATTGGATTAATTTATTTAATATATTAATATAGTATTCTAACTTTGTGGTTATACGATGTTTGACCATTAGTCTTGCAAACACACACTTACCTTTTTGTTTAAGCAAAAGCGTATGGTGGTACGTGTCCAATGACTAACGATGTACGAGAGAATTTCTTCCGGTATGTGTGAAACATGCTCTCCAATAATGAGACCATACAAATCGTGATATATATCAAAGTCTGCATGATACTGATGGTTGCAATGTAGTGGTGAAACAGATAGATTATAAATAACAAAATTTATGTATGGCCAGAATCACAAATTGATTATGAAACATTTTCTCATAACGGTATAACACATATTTTGTATATAAGTTATCGTAGTATACTGGTATTATATATTCCCGTTGCAACGCACGGGCATTCAGCTATCATGTATAGAAGTCTGCACGGTACTGTTGGTTGCAATGTAGTGATGAAATAGTTAGATTGAAATAACAAAATTTATGTATGGCTAGGATCACAAATTAATTACGAAACATTTTCACATAACAGTATAACACACATTTGTTCATAAGTTGTCATGATATTAAATGTTTCCGTTGCAACGCACGGGCACCCACCTATATGTGTTTATGTCTACATCTATGACAGGAAACACATCTACTACATCTCTCTCCAAGCTCACTTGCTACCATTGCACAATGCGTAGTAGTAGATAAGTATCACAGATATTCTTGAATTATATTTTTGGATGGAGGTAATATTATTTAAAGAAGAGCTTTGCATGCTATTTCTTTTGTTTGAATAATGCATTATACTTAAATTCCCTTTTTTACTTGTGTGAAATTTTTTCTTCGTAATATTTTTTCCATGGATCAGACTTGTGAGTCATTTTCATAAACCAACGCCAAGCATGAATCCATGTTTCCTACTTCAAACCCCGAACAAACTCCATGAGCAGGAGACATTCGCGTTGTCGTCGCTCATCGATGACGAGAAGAAGCTTGGCGACTGTCAGTTCGATCTCTAAAAGCAGTCTTACGTGGTCGCATGCGCCGCTGTGTACGACAAGCTCTCGCGAAGCCGCCGCTTGGACGCGGTCCAGAGCAGCTGCACCGCGCTGTCCATCGTTAAGCAGGGGGGCCTCATGGTTGTCGCCAACGTCGACGACTCTCGGGTTGTTCTGGACACCGCATCCGACGACGACACCATCACGCCGTCCAGCTCATCGTCCATCTGAAGTCCAACCTGCCACGTAAGTCGCTACTGACCGGACATGAATTCTTGTGCGCTGGGACGATGGACGTTGCTGACGTTGTGTGAGTGTCCTCAAACATGATGTATGTAGTGGAATAGCGCATTCGGTGGTGCAACGGCCAGGGGTACTACCTCGCTGATGAGCCCGGGGTGCACTTCGTTTGGCAGCCCAACCAAGAGTCATCGGTACTCGTCATGTCGCGTGCGTTCGACGACTACTATATCGAGGATTGTGGCGTCATCTTGGCGCCGGAGGTGACACAGAGGAGGATCGACAACAGTGACCAGTTCGTCATCCTCGCCACCGTCAGGATAGCTTTTTGTGTCGGCCTGCCTTTAATTCTCTTCGCAAACACATACACACTTACCTTTTTGTTTAAGCAAGAGCATATGGTGGTGCGTGTCTGATGACTAACGATGTACGAGGGAATTTTTCCGGCATGTGTGGAACGTGCTCGTGCTCTCCAATGATGAGACCATACAAATCGTGGCATATATCGAAGTCTGCATGATACTGATGGTTGCAATGTAGTGGTGAAATAACTAGATTAAAATAACGAAATTTATGTATGGCTAGGATCACAAATTGATTATGAAACATTTTCTAATAACAATATAACACAAATTTTGTATATAAGTTATCGTAGTATACTGGTATTATATATTCCCGTTGCAACGCACGGGCATCCAGCTAGTATATATATATATATATATATATATATATATATATATATATATATATATATATATATATATATATATATATATATAATCTAATTTAAAGGTACATTCAGCGATTCAATATTCATTACTTATTTATTTGATTAGAAAGTAATTTCTAATGTATAATCTCTATTAAAACTTCAACTCTATGTTTTTAGAGAATATGTCCAAATGCCTAACTCCACCAAGGCTAAGTTGATTCATATGTTGGTCCTTTATTAGAAATTACTCCTGCTTATTTTCTTTTGGAAGAAGTTTCCCTATATTACCTAAAGCGTAATTTAGGGCATTACACTTGCTCACCATGCAAAATAGATTCCATCCCTTAGTCCCGGCTTAGGTAGTGGTAGAGAGAATAGGTAAATTATGCATCAAGGGAAGGATGGACTTGCCTTCGTCGAGGCTTTCCTGGCACAAAAGATTTATCTCGGAGGGGTCGGGTTCCTGCCCTTCTTCCGGAGCTACAAATTCCGGAGGATCGGATCCCTCTTCCGCTAACAAGCACAAATAAGAACAATACATCAATCATGGTGACTTAGTGGGGTGTTCCAATCTTTATACCTTATTATTTTTGTGCCCTATAATTTATTTAAACTATTTTTGGTGCATAAAATATCAACATATAATTATATATGTGAGAATGGGAAAAAGAAATGGGAAAAGAAAAAGCGAAAGAGTTTCTAGCTAGCTGGGTCGGGGGGGGGGGGTGTTTTTGGCCCAGCCGAGCGCGAGCGCGCGCGCGGACGCGTGGGCAGGCGGCCCACTCGGCCCACCAGCGGGGAGACGACGTGGGGACGACGCCGTGGCGCAGGCCCACATGCCAGGGAGAGGGGGGCTGACGGCGTTTGAACGGCGACGGGGAGGGAGGAGTCGACCGGGGTTCGACCGCCGGTGAAATCCCGCGACGGTTCTCCGCCGTGGGCCCGGTTCTGTGACGGGGGAGCGGTGGCGAGGCACGGGCGGGGGTAGGGGTCACGGAGGTGGGGTCAATTTGACCGGTGGAGGCTTGGGGTGGCCGGTCCACGACGGGTGGCGGGCGCTCGCGGCGGTGAGGTCGCCGGCGAGGCCACCGAGCGCGATAGGCGACGAGCAGACGTGTGCTAGGATCGTGACAGAGTGGCGGACCTTAAAGACCAGAGCAATTTGACCAAGCGCTACTGGAGAGGGGAGGACGGAGCTCACCGGATGTAGCATCGCAAAAATTCAAATCTTGAAATTTTCTTAAACTCGCTCTAAATTCAAAATGAATTTCAAATTTCATTTCAAAATGTTTGTTTGCGAGTTGATATCAGCAAATAAAATATAGTTGTCTATATTCTCTCCAAAATCCTCCTCAAATATCCTACAACTGTTTCTCCAGTGATCCCCCTCAAATTCTTTCCAGAAATACCGCCCAGATATTTCCCGAGTAACCCCCTTCAAGTTCTTTCCAGAAAAATACTGTCCAAATATTCCACCGATATATCTCCAAGTATTTTCCTCTTGAGAAATACCTTTAGAATCATTTTTCAAGTCCCTACAAATATTTTATTCATAACTTTTCTCATGCTCATACGTATACGTATGCCTCCAGTGTCATACGGTGAGCTCTACAAGCTAATCTCACTTATACAAGACAAATACCTGCTAATCTCCCACTAATCCTCTCATCCTCCCACTAATCCTCTCATCCCCCCTAATCCCCCACCATGGCTATAAATAGAGGGGCAAGGGCCTCCTCTCATCCCACCCCAAGCCATTTCATGGCAACTCTCCCCCCCACACACCCACTCCATGTTCCACACAAGCACACACTAGCACAAGGATCGTTCGGTCGTTCTTCGATCGTTCGTCCCCCTGTTCTTAGTATCGTTCGTCCGATCGTTCATGGTTCGTTCGTCCGTTCGTTCGATCGTTCGTCCGTCCGTTCGTCCAAATAATCTTTTTCCTGCCGTTATGCTGCCGAAATTCCGATCGTTCGTTCGTTCGATCATTCGATCGTTCATCGTTCGTTCATAGTTCCTATTCATCGTTCATCGTTCGTTCATAGTTCCTATTCATCGTTCATCGTTCGTTCATAGTCCCTATTCATCATTCGTCCAGATAATCTTTGTCCTGCCGTTATGCTGCCGAAATTCCGATCGTTCGATCATTTGATCGTTCGTTCGTTCGTTCGTCCGATCATTCGATCGTTCGTCCGTTCGTTCATAGTTCCTATTCATCGTTCATCGTTCGTTCATCGTCACTATTCATTGCTCATCGTTCGTTCATACGGACTATTCACCATCACTATTCATCGTTACTATTCACCGACACTATTTGTCACCGTTACTATTCGTCGTTACTATTCATCGCCGTTGCTATTCATCGATGATATCTATAATTACTTTTCGTTGTCACTATTCATCGTTGCTATTCATCGATCATCCGATCACCCCAAATTTCAACTACTCATCCATCATGCTGTCCAGTCCACCTAAGACCAACCAGACCCATATTCCAGTCATACGAACTCCGGTGACTGTGATTTTCCTTCCAGTAGGGAACTCCCCATCTGGTCACCCATCCCAGGTTTCTCCAAGTTGAGCACGCTTAACTTTGAGATTCCTTCGAACTAGGCTTCCAAACTCAGATTCCAATAATTCTCGTTTCTAAATTCTTATCAAACTATTCCCTATCCAACCATGTCATCCCTTAAGCATGGTCCATATTCTAGAAAACTCCTAAAATACTCTTGTCCCATATTCTTCCTATAACTCTTCTGTTCATACTAAGTCAGACGATTCATTCGTCACTATTCTCACCAACAGTGAACTTCACTGTGCTACACCACATACACCCAGCTATAAATACACCCAGCTACCCTCTCCCTCTCCACACATACTCAACACCCTCAGCCAAGGCAAACACCCCACCCACTCAGTTACTCCGCTCTGCCGGCTACACGCATAGTGTCGCTTCGCCTCCAGTCCACCCTCCTGGTAAGCACCTCCGCTCCACCACCAGTAATATCACAACACCACATGACACAGATTCTACTCAAAACTCTACCCATCCATATATCACTATTCTGACCACTATACTAAATATTTGTTGGTATACTTGCTTGTTTGTATGTTTGCTTATTCATGTTGCATAGTTATCGGAGCGTTCGTGCCGTCTCGTGGAGGCCAGATCTGCAAGTCTACACTAGGCAGTGGAGCTAGAAGCTAGTTCCGCGAGCTCCCCTTCCCCCTTCGCCGAATAAGCACGTCAAGCTCACTAGATCCCTTTGATGCATAAATTACCTATGATTTTTCAACCACAACCCTCAGCCTGTTATTTTATGCATGATATGATATTGAGATAAGTTATTATGGCCACCCAGCCGCTTGCCACAATCAATCCTTGATATATTTGTTCCAAATGATTTGAGAAAAGGTGTGAGTTTTCAAAAGAAAATGCTTTTCAAAAATGTGTATGATGAAGGGTTTTCACCCTTATCACCTTTGAGTAGGGATGATCAGGGACTCCCTGGTTTAGGGGAGGGCCTAAGGCAAAGGCTCAGCTGGTTTAGGCGTGAGCAGAAGGATTGTCCCCTCATATAAGGACCGGTTTGTCATCTTTCACTACCTGTACTCATATAAGTACAACCACTCGAGACTGTGTGGGCAGTCACTCAATCTGAACTCGTACGGTCCAACCCCAGGGTTATGAAGGCTGGCGAGCACCGGGAGGATAAGGAGGGGGAATGTTTTGTCCAGTTTGGACATGGCAGTGGCCTGACTCCTTCCGGTAAAACCGTTAAGGTTAGGACGTGCGAGGGAAGAAAGAGATTCGGATTCGGATCTCATTGGCCATGGGATCGCAGAGCCGAACTAGTGGGTAAAGTGTACACCTCTGCGTAGAGTTTGAAAACCTATTCGAATAGTCTGTGTCCACAGGAATGGACGAGTCTGGTGTGGTATGACAATTAGTGTTTTGTTTTCAAAAAGAAAGAGGTGCTTTTGAAAAGTGGTTTTTAAAAGGTCCGGCGGTTGAGCCGTGAGCTATGGTGGACGTGAAGTCCAGTAGCTATTTTTGAAAATGAAAACCAGTGGGAAACTGCTGAGATACCTGGATGGTTTAGTCCAGGGGATTTTGTTCTAATATTGAAAAACTTCCTGCTCCTTTGGGAGAGGATGCGCTTTGAAAAATACAAAATGTTTTACAAAACAACCCTGCATAAAATATTGCTGTTTCTGCAAAATATCCTGAGCTCCACATATTCCATGCATTATATCCGATTTCCCCATTCCGTGGGTGAAGGTGGGCTGCTGAGTATGTTTGTACTCACCCTTGCTTATTTGTTGTTTTTCAGAAAAAGGAGATCGGGTAAGAGTTACGACTGTTCCCAACCTTGCATGTGGCTGTTGGACCACTGATTTGCTTCGCTGCTTATATCGGGCTGCTTCAGCCCCACTCTGATGATATGTCCCGAGTTGTGTACCAACTCTTAAAGTTGATCGCCACCTTTATAGGTTTGTCTTATTTAAGCAGATCTAGAATCATCTGACGTATAAATGTGTTTACTAGCCTTCTGGGACTAGTAATTGTATCACATTTGAGTCCCAGAGGATTGGGGACGCTTCACCGGAGTGAAGGGGGGACACGGCGGCGCTAGCTCAATCGGGCTCGGGAAGGAGAGGGGGAAGTAGCCGAGGCTGGTGTGGAGAAGGCAGAGCTCGAGCGGTCCCTTTTATAGGCGTCCGGGGAGGGGGGGAAGGGAGGAGGGACGACAACGCCGACGAGCTCGCCATGATGGCGGTGATGGCGCAAACAGCGACGGGATGGCTCGGGCAGGCGGGGGGGGGGGGGGGTGAGGGGACGGCTCGGGCACAGTGAGCGGGGACGTAGCTGAGGCTGGTGCACGCGTTAATGGCAAGGAGACGGGGCGGGCGGTGGTCGGCGGCAAACGCGTCGGTGAAGGCATGGGCGGGACGAGGGATCTGACGAGCGGGCCCGGGCTGCCAGCGAGAGAGCGGCGCGAGAGGGAGAGGGGAGGAGTGGCTGCCGGGTGGGGCCGGGTTGTCAGGCGCGAGCGCGGGCGCTGCTGGGCTGCTTGGGCCGCGGAAGGAGATGGGGAAGCGACGCGCGAGAGGGGGGGGAAGAGTGGCTTGGGCCGAAACGGCCCAGCCGAGGGGGAAGAGTTTTTCCTTTTTCTTTTTTCTGTTTTCTATTTCTCATTTCTCATTTTCTATTTTTATTTCTTTTTATTTCCTTTTCTTTTGAATCAACAATTAGCTAAATGACCTTAGGTGTTAAAAATAATCTATGTGAGGTGCTCTAACAATCAAAGTGTATGCATATGATGAGATGACCTAAAGGGTGGAGTTTAGGGAGAGATAAAATAAGGGGGGGTTAGGAGATTAGGGTTCCAAACCTTGGGTTGAAATTTTGGGATGTTACAATTGTCAGGAGGTTAGGGCTAGCCAAATTCATGGCCATCCCTCACTACCCGTACACGGTGATCAAGAAGCCTAGACCAATGGCGTCCACACCGTCCGGACCGACTTCCAAGGGGCAGAGAGTGCAATTGGGGGGCCATATAGACGACCCTCACCGTTGACCCCTCTACGGTACCCCAACAACTGGTGGCGAACACCAACGCTTCGTCAGGGGACGACCCCTTAACATCGGCGACAGAAGCAACCCCAGCCACTACTATGTGACCAGTTGAAGAGACCAAGAAAGTCAACCTTAGCTTCTTTGATGAACGCAAGACGACGACAGTTAGCTCCAGCCTCATCGTTAAATAGGAAGACGTGCTTGTCCGGTTCCTGCAGGATAACCGGGACGTGTTTGCATGGCAACCTGCAGACATGTCTGGTGTCCCGAGGGAACTAGCCGAGCACAAACTGAAGGTGTATCCTCAAACGAAGCCCATCCGTTTGAAGTTGCGTCGCTTTACACTAGATGAGATGGAGGCTATACGAGCTGAATTAGCTCATGAATTCTGTTCTTGTACAAAAAAGGAATAAAGTGGATTGGCGCATGTGCGTCGACTATACCGATATCAATAAACATTGCCCGAAGGATCCCTTAGGGCTCCCTAGGATAGACCTAGTGATCGACTCTTGAAAGGGAAATGTGCCCATGGGCCATTTCTAAAGTGTTTTGGTGATTAAGTGCCTACCACATATTCTCTAAGTGTTAATTTATGCCAAAGATTGAAGAAGTGCAAATCATGTGACAAGGTACGTTTCTAGACTTAGTACATTGATTTGGGTACTAATGTATTGTGTCTAAGTACTAGAAACAGGAGAAAATAGATTGGAAAAGAGTTGGCTGTGTACAACCAACTGCTGCTCGGTCTGGGTGCACCGGACAGTGTCCGGTGCGCCAGACGAGTCCAAGGTGAACTGGCCGCTCTCGGGACTTGACGGCGGCGTACGACTATAATTCACCGGACTGTCCGGTGAGTCGTCCGCGACGAAGTCGTCGCTCTCGGGAAAACTTCAACGGCGTATGACTAAAATTCACCGGACTGTCCGGTGGTGCACCGGACTATCCGGTGAGCCAACGGTCGACTGAGCAATGGTCGGTAGCAAAATCAGCGGGCGACACGTGGCCCGCACCAACGGTCAGAAGGGGGCACCGGACTGTCCGGTGTGTACCGGACAGTGTCCGGTGTGTACCGGACAGTGTCCGGTGCGCCAACCGACGCCGAGGTGCAACGGTTGTCTGCGCCAGAAAAGGAAGGAGACCACGCACCGTACATGAACAGTGGCTATCCGGTGGTGCACCGAACTGTCCGGTGCGCCACCCGACAGAAGGCAAGGATAGCCTTCCTTGTTGGCCTCCAACAGCTCTAAGCTGCCTTAGGGCTATAAAATGGACCCTTAGGCGCATGGAGGAGTCACCCAAGCTTACAAAAAAGATCCTAAGACTTCAAGACTCCACTCTCACGCATTCGATTCTTTGAGATAGTGACTTGAGCTCCATTTGAGTTGAGAACTCCTTGCGTTGTGTTTTGAGCTCGAGTTGTGACTTGTGTGCGTGATTGTGCTCTCGTTTTGAGTCCTGTGTGTGTTGCTCTCCCCTACCTTATGAAAGGGAAATGTGCCCTTGGGCCATTTCTAAGTGTTTTGGTGATTTAGTGTTCAACACAAGTGCCTAAGTGTAAAATGGTGGACAAAGTACACATCAAGAATAAAGGTATGTTTCTCGGACTTAGTACATTGTTTTAAAGACTAATATATTGTGTCTAAGTGCTGGAAACAGGAAAAGACCAATTGGAAATGTCTTGGCTCGAGCAGCCAAGACTCTGCTCAGTCTGGGAGCACCGGACTGTCCGGTGCGCCAGGCTGGCTCGAGCGAACCGGCCGCTCTCGGGAATTCACCGGCGACGTACGACTATAATTCACCGGACTGTCCGGTGTGCACCGGACTGTCCGGTGAGCCAACGGTCGGCCGGGCCAACGGTCGGCCGCGCGATCTGCGCGGGACACGTGGCTGAGCCAACGGCTAGAAGGGGGCACCGGACTGTCCGGTGTGCACCGGACATGTCCGGTGCGCCAACGGCTCTCTGGCTGCCAACGGTCGGCTTCGCCATAGAAGGAAAGAAATCGGGCACCGGACACTGTCCGGTGTGCACCGGACTGTCCGGTGCGCCAGACGACAGAAGGCAAGAATTGCCTTCCCAGATTGCTCTCAACGGCTCCTAGCTGCCTTGGGGCTATAAAAGGGACCCCTAGGCGCATGGAGGAGATACCCAAGCATTCCTAAGCATTCTTGATCACTCACACTTCATTCTTGCGCACTTGTTCGACATTCTAGTGATTTGAGCTCCGTTCTAGTGTGCTAGTCTCTTGAGCTCAAGTCTGGGTCTTGTGTGTGCGTATTTGCTGTGATCTTTGTGTCTTGTGTGAGTTGCTAATCCCTCCCTTGCTCCGTGCTTCTTTGTGAACTTCAAGTGTAAGGGCGAGAGGCTCCAAGTTGTGGAGATTCCTCGCAAACGGGATTAAGAAAAGCAAGCAAAACATCGTGGTATTCAAGTGGGTCTTTGGACCGCTTGAGAGGGGTTGATTGCAACCCTCGTCCGTTGGGACGCCACAACGTGGAGTAGGCAAGCGTTGGTCTTGGCCGAACCACGGGATAACCACCGTGCCATCTCTGTGATTGATCTCTTGTTGGTTATTGTGTTTTGTTGAAGATTCATCTCTAGCCACTTGGCGGTTATTGCGCTAACACTTAAACAAGTTTTTTCGTGGCCTAAGTTTTAAGTATTACAGGATCACCTATTCACCCCCCCTCTAGGTGCTCTCAATTGGTATCAGAGCCGTTCTCTTCAAGAAAGGGACTAACCACCCGAAGAGATGGATCCTAAGGGCAAGGGGATTGTGATCAATGACAAGGAGGAGTCATTCGTCAACGAGCCCAAGGATGACAAGCCTACCGACTCGGGCTCGGGACACAAGCGCAAAGACGGGAAGAAGAAGAAGACAAGGCGTATCAAGGAGATCGTCTACTACGACAGCGACGAATCTTCCTCTTCCCAAAAGGACGACGACGACTACGAGAAAAGGAAAACGGTCAATTCGAACTTTTCTTTTGATTACTCTCGTATTCCTCAAAGTACAAATGCTCATTTATTATCTATTCCACTTGGTAAACCTCCTCATTTTGATGGAGAGGACTACGGATTTTGGAGTCACAAAATGCGTAGTCACTTGTTCTCTCTCCATCCTAGTATATGGGAGATTGTAGAGAGTGGAATGCACTTTGATAATACGGATAGTCCCATGTTCATTAATGAGCAAATTCATAAGAATGCACAAGCTACTACTGTTCTTCTAGCTTCATTGTGCAGGGATGAATATCACAAAGTGAGCGGCTTGGATAATGCCAAGCAAATTTGGGACACCCTCAAAATCTCTCATGAGGGGAACGACGTCACAATGCTCACCAAGATGGAGTTGGTGGAGGGCGAGGCACATCTTGGAAAGGAGTGGGATTCTGATTGCTCCTCGTCCGACTCCGACAATGAAGGACTCACCGCCACCGCCTTCAACAAGTCATCCCTCTTCCCCAACGAGCGTCACACATGCCTTATGGCAAGGGAGAAGAAGGTTTATGCATCTGGGGGTTCAAGCTGGATTATCGACAACGGATGCACAAACCATATGACGGGGGAGAAGAAGATGTTCACCTCCTACGTCAAGAATAAGGATTCCCAAGATTCAATCATATTTGGTGATGGGAACCAAGGCAAGGTGAAAGGCTTAGGCAAGATTGCAATTTCAAATGAGCACTCTATCTCTAATGTGTTTTTAGTTGAGTGTCTTGGATATAATTTGCTATCTGTTAGTCAATTATGTAATATGGGTTATAATTGTCTATTTACAAATATAGATGTGTCTGTCTTTAGAAGAAGTGATGGTTCACTAGCTTTTAAGGGTGTATTAGACGGCAAACTTTATTTAGTTGATTTTGCAAAAGAAGAGGCCGGCCTAGATGCATGCTTAATTGCTAAGACTAGCATGGGTTGGCTGTGGCATCGCCGCTTAGCACATGTGGGGATGAAGAACTTACACAAGCTTCTAAAGGGAGAACACGTGATAGGTCTAACCAATGTTACTTTTGAAAAAGATAGACCTTGTGCAGCTTGTCAAGCAGGTAAACAAGTGGGAGGAGCGCATCACAGCAAGAATGTGATGACCACATCAAGACCCCTGGAGCTGCTACATATGGACCTATTCGGACCCGTCGCCTATCTAAGCATAGGAGGAAGTAAGTATGGTCTAGTTATTGTTGATGACTTTTCCCGCTTCACTTGGGTGTTCTTTTTGCAGGATAAGTCTGAAACCCAAGGGACCCTCAAGCGCTTCCTAAGGAGAGCTCAAAATGAGTTTGAGCTCAAGGTGAAGAAGATAAGGAGCGACAACGGGTCCGAGTTCAAGAACCTTCAAGTGGAGGAGTTCCTTGAGGAGGAAGGGATCAAGCACGAGTTCTCCGCTCCCTACACACCACAACAAAATGGTGTGGTAGAGAGGAAGAACAGGACGCTCATCGATATGGCAAGGACGATGCTTGGAGAGTTCAAGACCCCCGAGTGCTTTTGGTCGGAAGCCGTGAACACGGCTTGCCACGCCGTCAACAGGATCTACCTTCATCGCCTCCTCAAGAAGATGTCGTATGAGCTGCTAACCGGTAACAAACCCAATGTATCGTATTTCCGAGTTTTTGGGAGTAAATGCTACATTTTAGTGAAGAAAGGTAGAAATTCTAAGTTTGCTCCCAAAGCTGTAGAAGGTTTTTTGTTAGGTTATGACTCAAATACAAAGGCGTATAGAGTCTTCAACAAATCATCGGGTTTGGTTGAAGTCTCTAGCGACGTTGTATTTGATGAGACTAATGGCTCTCCAAGAGAGCAAGTTGTTGATCTTGATGATGTAGATGAAGAAGACGTTCCAACGGCCGCAATACGCACCATGGCGATTGGAGATGTGCGGCCACATGAACAACATGAGCAAGATAAACCTTCCTCCTCAACTATGGCGCATCCCCCAACTCAAGACGATGAACAGGTTCATCAAAAGGAGGCATGTGATCAAGGGGGAGCACAAGATGATCATGTGATAGAGGAAGAAGCGCAACCGGCACCTCCAACCCAAGTTCGAGCGATGATTCAAAGGGATCATCCCGTCGACCAAATTCTGGGAGATATTAGCAAGGGAGTAACTACTCGATCTCGATTAGTTAATTTTTGTGAGCATTACTCCTTTGTCTCTTCTATTAAGCCTTTCAGGGTAGAGGAGGCCTTGCTAGATCCGGACTGGGTGTTGGCCATGCAAGAGGAGCTCAACAACTTCAAGAGGAATGAAGTTTGGACACTGGTGCCTCGTCCTAAGCAAAATGTTGTGGGCACCAAGTGGGTGTTTCGCAACAAACAAGACGAGCATGGAGTGGTGACGAGGAACAAGGCTCGACTTGTGGCAAAATGTTATGCCCAAGTCGCAGGTTTGGACTTTGAGGAGACGTTTGCTCCTGTGGCTAGGCTAGAATCAATTCGTATTTTGCTAGCATATGCCGCTCACCATTCTTTCAGGTTGTACCAAATGGATGTGAAGAGCGCTTTCCTCAACGGGCCAATCAAGGAGGAGGTGTACGTGGAGCAACCCCCTGGCTTCGAGGATGAACGGTACCCCGACCACGTGTGTAAGCTCTCTAAGGCGCTCTATGGACTTAAGCAAGCCCCAAGAGCATGGTATGAACGCCTTAGAGACTTTTTAATTGCTAATGCCTTCGAGGTTGGGAAAGCCGATCCAACTCTTTTTACCAAAACATGTGATGGTGATTTGTTTGTGTGCCAAATTTATGTCGATGACATAATATTTGGTTCTACTAACCAAAAGTCCTGTGAAGAGTTTAGTAGGGTGATGACGCAGAAATTCGAGATGTCAATGATGGGCGAGTTGCACTACTTCCTTGGGTTCCAAGTGAAGCAACTCAAGGATGGGACCTTCATCTCCCAAACGAAGTACACGCAAGACCTGCTAAAGCGGTTTGGGATGAAGGACGCCAAGCCCGCAAAGACTCCGATGGGAACCGACGGACACACCGACCTCAACAAAGGAGGTAAGTCCGTTGATCAGAAAGCATACCGGTCAATGATAGGATCTTTGCTTTATTTATGTGCTAGTAGACCGGATATTATGCTTAGCTTATGCATGTGTGCTAGATTTCAATCCGATCCTAAGGAGTGTCACTTAGTGGCCGTGAAGCGAATTCTTCGATATTTAGTCGCTACGCCTTGCTTCGGGATCTGGTATCCAAAGGGGTCTACCTTTGACTTGATTGGATATTCAGATTTCGACTATTCTGGATGTAAGGTCGATAGGAAGAGTACATCGGGGATGTGCCAATTCTTAGGAAGGTCCCTGGTGTCATGGAATTCTAAGAAACAAACCTCCGTTGCCCTATCCACCGCTGAGGCCGAGTATGTTGCCGCAGGACAGTGTTGCGCGCAACTACTTTGGATGAGGCAAACCCTCCGGGACTTTGGCTACAATCTGAGCAAAGTCCCACTCCTATGTGATAATGAGAGTGCTATCCGCATGGCGGAAAATCCTGTTGAACACAGCCGCACAAAGCACATTGACATCCGGCATCACTTTTTGAGAGACCACCAGCAAAAGGGAGATATCGAAGTGTTTCATGTTAGCACCGAGAACCAGCTAGCCGATATCTTTACCAAGCCTCTAGATGAAAAGACCTTTTGCAGGTTGCGTAGTGAGCTAAATGTCTTAGATTCGCGGAACTTGGATTGATTTACAGCATACATGTGTTTATGCCTTTGATCATGTTCCTTATGCATTTTGTTGCTTAGTTATGGTGCTCAAGTTGTACAAGCACTCCCTGGACCTCACAAGTCCGTTGCAAAGTGATGCACATGTTTAGGGGGAGATGTGTTACAACTTGACCCTTTGAGACTAACCATGTGCTTGAGTTTGCTTGTTTTAGTCTCGAAGGAGGATTGAAAAGGAAAAGGTGGACTTGGACCATGCAAGACTTCCACTGCACTCCGATGAGAGGGTAACTTATTCCAAGTTCATCTTTATAATCTTATTGCCTTTTACTCTTAGTTGAAGATTTTGGTGAGGCAATGGGGTTAAAGGGCCAAGATTGATCCCGTTTTGGTGCTTGATGCCAAAGGGGGAGAAAATAAAGGCCAAAGCAATAAATGGATCAACTACCACTTGAGAATTTTGAAAAAGTAGAGTTAGAGTTTTTGTTTGTCAAAATACTCTTGTTTGTCTCTTGTTATCTCTTTTGTCAAAAGTTGGCCTCTTGTGGGGAGAAGTGTTGATTATGGGAAAAAGGGGGAGTTTTTGAAATCCATGATCAATTTCATTTGGAATACCTCTCTTTATGTCTCTACATGTGGATTTGAATTAGAGATAGGAAATTGAGTTTGATTTGCAAAAACAAACCAAGTGGTGGCAAAGAGTGATCCATATATGCCAAAATTGATTCAAAACAACTTTTGGTATTCATTTGCATTGATATTGCACATGTTCTAGTTGCTTGATGTTGTGTTGGCATAAATCACCAAAAAGGGGGAGATTGAAAGGGAAATGTGCCCTTGGGCCATTTCTAAGTGTTTTGGTGATTTAGTGTTCAACACAAGTGCCTAAGTGTAAAATGGTGGACAAAGTACACATCAAGAATAAAGGTATGTTTCTCGGACTTAGTACATTGTTTTAAAGACTAATATATTGTGTCTAAGTGCTGGAAACAGGAAAAGACCAATTGGAAATGTCTTGGCTCGAGCAGCCAAGACTCTGCTCAGTCTGGGAGCACCGGACTGTCCGGTGGTGCACCGGACAGTGTCCGGTGCGTCAGGCTGGCTCGAGCGAACTGGCCGCTCTCGGGAATTCACCGGCGACGTACGACTATAATTCACCGGACTGTCCGGTGTGCACCGGATTGTCCGGTGAGCCAACGGTCGGCCGGGCCAACGGTCGGCCGCGCGATCTGCGCGGGACACGTGGCTGAGCCAACGGCTAGAAGGGGGCACCGGACTGTCCGGTGTGCACCGGACATGTCCGGTGCGCCAACGGCTCTCTGGCTGCCAACGGTCGGCTTCGCCATAGAAGGAAAGAAATCGGGCACCGGACACTGTCCGGTGTGCACCGGACTGTCCGGTGCGCCAGACGACAGAAGGCAAGAATTGCCTTCCCAGATTGCTCTCAACGGCTCCTAGCTGCCTTGGGGCTATAAAAGGGACCCCTAGGCGCATGGAGGAGATACCCAAGCATTCCTAAGCATTCTTGATCACTCACACTTCATTCTTGCGCACTTGTTCGACATTCTAGTGATTTGAGCTCCGTTCTAGTGTGCTAGTCTCTTGAGCTCAAGTCTGGGTCTTGTGTGTGCGTATTTGCTGTGATCTTTGTGTCTTGTGTGAGTTGCTAATCCCTCCCTTGCTCCGTGCTTCTTTGTGAACTTCAAGTGTAAGGGCGAGAGGCTCCAAGTTGTGGAGATTCCTCGCAAACGGGATTAAGAAAAGCAAGCAAAACATCGTGGTATTCAAGTGGGTCTTTGGACCGCTTGAGAGGGGTTGATTGCAACCCTCGTCCGTTGGGACGCCACAACGTGGAGTAGGCAAGCGTTGGTCTTGGCCGAACCACGGGATAACCACCGTGCCATCTCTGTGATTGATCTCTTGTTGGTTATTGTGTTTTGTTGAAGATTCATCTCTAGCCACTTGGCGGTTATTGCGCTAACACTTAAACAAGTTTTTTTGTGGCCTAAGTTTTAAGTATTACAGGATCACCTATTCACCCCCCCCCCCTCTAGGTGCTCTCACCTTACCTCCATGATTCTTTGTGATCATCAATTGTAAGGGCGAGAGGCTCCAAGTTGTGGAGATTCCTCGCAAACGGGAGAAAGTCTAAGAAAGAAGAACACGTGGTATTCAAGTTGATCATTGGATCACTTGAAAGGGGTTGAGTGCAACCCTCGTCCATTAGGACACCACAACGTGGAAGTAGGCAAGTATTACTTGGCCGAACCACGGGATAAACTCACGTTTCTCTTATGATTGCTTTTATGTGATTACTTGTGTATTCACAAGAGCTCGCTCCATAGCCACTTGGTTCTATTGCACTAACATCTTTATAACCAAGCTTGTGGCTATTAGTTGTTGAATTTTTACAGGAACACCTATTCACCCCCTCTCTAGGTGCTCTCAATTCGTATCGGAGTCGTTCTCTTCACGTAAGGGACTAATTGCCCGAAGAGATGGATCCTAAGGGAAAGGGGATGGTGGTCAACGATAAGGAGAAGGAGTCCATCTTCAACGGACCAAGAGATGACAAGCCCACTGACTCTGGCTCGAGTCAAAAGAAGAAGGACGGGAAGAAGAAGAGGCGCATCAAGAAGATCGTCTACTACGACAGCGACGAATCTTCTTCACCAAGAGACGATGATGACGAGAAAAAGAAACCGGTTAATTCAAATTATTCATTTGATTATTCTCGTATTCCTTTCAATTCCAATGCTCATTTTCTTTCAATTCCTCTTGGTAAACCTCCACACTTTGATGGAGAGGACTACTCTTTTTGGAGTCACAAAATGCATAGTCATCTATTCTCTCTCCATCCTAGTATTTGGGAGATAGTTGAAAATGGAATGCAATTTGATAGTACGGATAACCCTGTGCTTATTAACAAGCAAATTCATAAAAAGGCACAAGCTACCACTGTTTTGCTAGCATCTTTGTGCAGGGACGAGTACAACAAGGTGAGCGGCTTGGACAACGCCAAGCAAATCTAGGACACCCTCAAAATATCACATGAGGGAAACGGCACCACCATGATCACCAAAATGGAGTTGGTGGAAGGCGAGCTGGGAAGGTTCGCTATGATCAGGGGAGAGGATCCAACACAGACGTACAACAGGTTCAAGACCCTAGTCAACAAGATTAGGAGCTATGGGAGCACGAGATGGACGGACCACGACGCCGTCCGACTTATGCTCAGGTCTTTTACTGTTATTGACCCTCATCTTGTGAACCTCATCCGTGAAAATCCCAGGTACATAAAGATGACGCCCGAGGAGATACTCAGAAAATTTGTGAGCGGGCGCATGATGGTCAAGGAGGCAAGGTATGTTGATGATGCATTAAACGAACCCATGCCCATCTACGAGACGTAGCCCGTTGCGCTCAAGGCAACAAGCAGCAAGGAGGCGCTACCAAGCAAGGTAGCACGAGTAGAGGCTGCCGGGCTCAACGAGAGTGAAATGACGCTTATCATCAAGAGTTTCAAGACCGCTCTTAAAGGACGCAAGGAGTACCCCAACAAGAACAAAACAAGGGGAAAGCGCTCCAGCTTCAAATGCGGTAAGACTGGTCACTTTATTGCAAACTGTCCCGATAATGATAGTGACCAGGGACAAGAAAAGAGCGGGAAGAGGGAGAAGAAGAAGGCCTACAAGAAGGCAAAGGGCGAGGCGCATCTTGGCAAAGAATGGGATTCAGACTGCTCTTCCTCCGACTCTGACGACGAAGGACTTACTGCCTCAGCCTTCAACAAGTCCTCTCTCTTCCCCAATGAATGTCATACCTGCCTCATGGCAAAGGAGAAAAAGGTAAGCATTCGAGAAACCCCTAAGTATACTACTTCAAGCGATGATGATTCTAGTGATGATGAAGTAGAGTATACAGAGTTATTTAAGGGTTTAGATAGAGCAAAAGTAGATAAAATTAATGAGTTAATTGATGCTTTAAATGAAAAGGATATACTTTTAGAAAAGCAAAAGGATATTTTGTATGAAGAACATGATAAGTTTGTTAGTGTGCAAAAATCTCTTGCTTTAGAGGTTAAAAGGAATGAAATGCTATCTTCTGAATTATCTGCTTGTCATGAAACTTTGTCTAGCTTAAAGAGTGTTAATGATGATTTAAATGCTAAGTTAGAAGTAGCTAATACATCTAGTTCATGTGTGGAACATGTTGTAATTTGCAATAGATGCAAGGATTTTGACATTAATGCTTGTAATGAACATCTTGCATCCATTACTAAATTAAATGATGAAGTGGCAAGTCTTAATGCTCAACTTAAGACTTGCAAGATAGATTTTGATAAATTAAAGTTTGCTAGGGATGCCTACACAATTGGTAGACACCCCTTGATTAAGGATGGATTTGGCTTTCGAGAGGAAGCCAAGAACTTAACAAGCCAAAGGGCTCCCATTCCCAACAAGGAGAAAGGGAAGGCTCCTATGGCTAGTAGCAATCAAAACAATCATGCTTTCATTTATGATAGGAAATTTTCTAGAAATAATCATTTTAATTGGAGTTATGTTGATGACTCACATGCTATGTTTGCTTCAAGTTCTAATTTTAATGGTAGGCCTAGGATAAATTTTGTGTCTCATGCTCCTAAGAAAATGTGTAATAAACCTACCACTGTCTTTCATACTTGCAACACTACGTTTGTACTTTCATGTAAAAATGAAAAAGTGGTTGCTAGAAAATTGGGATCCAAATGCAAGGGAGATAAGACTTGTATTTGTGTTCCAAAGGCTATTGTGACTAACCTTGTAGGACCCAAAAAGAGTTGGGTACCTAAAACCCAAGTGTAAATTGCCTTGCAGGTTTATGCATCCGGGGGCTCAAGCAGGATTATCGACAATGGATGCACAAACCACATGACGGGGGAGAAGAAGATGTTCACCTCCTACGTCAAGAACAAAGATTCCTAGGACACGATTATTTTTGGAGATGGGAACCAAGGCAAGGTTAAAGGCTTGGGAAAGATAGCCATCACAAGCGAGCATTCCATATCCAATGTATTCTTAGTAGAGTCATTAGTATATAATCTCCTGTCTGTGAGTCAATTGTGACACATGGGCTACAATTGCTTGTTTACCAATGCTGATGTTTTTGTATTTAGAAGGAGTGATGGTTCACTAGCGTTTAAGGGTGTATTAGACGGCAAACTCTACTTAGTTGATTTTTCAAAAGAGCAGGCCGATCTAGATGCATGCTTAATAGCTAAGACTAGCATGGGCTGGCTGTGGCATCGCCGTCTAGCACATGTTGGGATGAAGAACCTTCATAAACTTCTAAAGGGAGAACATGTGTTAGGACTAACCAATGTCTGCTTCGAAAAAGATAGACCTTGTGCAGCTTGTCAAGTAGGGAAACATGTGGGAAGCACTCATCACAACAAGAATGTGATGACCACATCAAGACCACTGGAGCTTCTCCATATGGACCTCTTCAGACCCGTCGCCTACCTTAGCATCGGGGGAAGTAAGTATGGTTTAGTAATTGTTGATGATTTTTCCCGCTTCACTTGGGTATTCTTTTTGCAGGATAAATCAGAAACCCAAGGGACCCTAAAGTGCTTTCTAAGGAGGGCTCAAAACGAGTTTGAGCTCAAGGTGAAAAAGATAAGAAGCGACAACGGGTCCGAGTTCAAGAATCTGCAAGTGGAGGAGTACCTTGAGGAGGAAGGCATCAAGCACGAGTTCTTCGCTCCCTACACACCACAGTAAAATGGTGTGGTAGAGAGGAAGAATAGGACACTTATCGACATGGCAAGGACGATGCTTGGAGAGTTCAAGACGCCTGAGCGGTTTTGGTCGGAAGCTGTGAACACAGCTTGCCACGCCATAAACCGGCTCTACCTTCATCACCTCCTCAAGAAGACCTCGTATGAACTTCTTATCGGTAACAAACCCAACGTCTCATACTTTCGTGTATTTGGGAGCAAATGTTACATTCTAGTGAAGAAAGGTAGAAATTCTAAATTTGCTCCCAAAGCTGTAGAAGGGTTTTTACTAGGGTATGACTCAAATACAAGGGCGTATAGAGTTTTCAACAAATCATCGAGTTTGGTTGAAGTCTCTAGCGACGTTATATTTGATGATACTAATGGCTCTCCAAGAGAGCAAGTTGATCTTGATGATGTAGATGAAGATGATGTTCCAACGGCCGCAATACGTACCATGGCGATTGAAGATGTGCGACCATAGGAACAACAAGAGCAAGATCAACATTCTTCCTCAACAATGGTGCATCCCCCAACTCAAGATGATGAACAGGTTCCTCAAGAAGAGGCGTGTGATCAAGGGGGAGCACAAGAAGAACCAGCTATGGAGGAAGAAGCACCACGAGCCCCTCCAACTCAAGTCCGAGCGACGACTCAAAGGAATCACCTCGTTGACCAGATTCTGGGTGACATAAGCAAGGGAGTAACTACTCGCTCAAGATTAGCTAATTTTTGTGAGCACTACTCGTTTGTCTCTTCTATTGAGCCTTTCAGGGTAGAAGAGGCCTTGCAAGATCCAGACTGGGTGTTGGCCATGCAGGAAGAACTCAACAACTTCAAGCGCATTGAAGTCTAGAGCCTGGTGCCACGTCCAAAGCAAAATGTTGTGGGAACCAAGTGGGTGTTCCGCAACAAGCAAGACGAGCACGGGGTGGTGACAAGAAACAAGGCTCGACTTGTGGCAAAAGGTTATGCCCAAGTCGCAGGTTTGGATTTTGAGGAGACTTTTGCTCCTGTGGCTAGGCTAGAGTCTATTCGCATTTTGTTAGCCTACGCCGCTCACCATTCTTTCAGGTTGTTTCAAATGGACGTGAAGAGCGCTTTCCTCGATGGGCCAATCAAGGAGGAGTGTATGTGGAACAACCCCCTGGCTTTGAGGATGACAGGTATCCCGACCACGTTTTTAAGCTCTCTAAGGCGCTCTATGGACTTAAGCAAGCCCCAAGAGCATGGTATGAATGCCTTAGAGATTTCTTAATTGCTAATGCTTTCAAGGTTGGGAAAGTCGATCTCACTCTTTTCACTAAGACTTGTGACAGTGACCTTTTTGTGTGCCAAATTTATGTCGATGACATAATATTTGGTTCTACTAATCAAAAGTCTTATGAGGAGTTTAGCAGGGTGATGACACAGAAATTTGAGATGTCGATGATGGGCGAGTTGACATACTTTCTTGGGTTCCAAGTGAGACAACTCAAGGACGACACCTTCCTCTGCCAAATGAAGTACACTCAAGATCTTCTCAAGAGGTTTGGGATGAAGGACGCCAAGCCCACGAAGACGCCGATGGGAACCGACGGACATGTCGACCTCAACAAAGGAGGTAAATCCGTTGATCAAAAGACATACCGGTCTATGATAGGGTCATTGCTTTATTTATGTGCTAGTAGACCGAATATTATGCTTAGCATATGCATGTGTGCTAGATTTCAATCCGACCCAAGGGAATGTCACCTTGTGGCCGTTAAGCGGATTCTTAGATATTTAGTTGCTACGCCTTGCTTCGGGATCTGGTATCCAAAGGGGTCTACCTTTGACTTGATTGGATACTCAGACTCCGATTATGCTGGATGCAAGGTTGATAGGAAGAGTACATCAGGGACGTGCCAATTCCTAGGAAGGTCCCTAGTGTCTTGGAGTTCTAAGAAACAAACCTCCGTTGCCCTATCCACCGCTGAATCCGAGTATGTTGCCGCAGGACAGTATTGCGCACAACTACTTTGGATGAGGCAAATCCTCCAGGACTTTGGCTACAATCTGAGCAAAGTCCCACTCCTATGTGACAATGAGAGTGCAATCCGCATGGCGGATAATCCTGTTGAACACAGCCGCACTAAGCACATAGACATCCGGCATCACTTTTTGAGAGACCACCAGCAAAAGGGAGATATCGAAGTGTTCTATATTAGCACCGAGAACCAGCTAGACGATATCTTTACCAAGTCTTTAGAGAGAAAACCTTTTGCAGGTTGCGTAGTGAGCTAAATGTCTTAGATTCGCGTAACTTGGATTGATCTATAGCATACATGTGTTTTATGCCTTTGATCATGTTACTTTATGCATTTATGAGATTTTTTTGTTTATTTATGGTGCTCAAGTTGTGCAAGGGATCCTCGGACCTCACAAGTCCATGTGTGAGTGATGCACATATTTAGGGGGAGAAGTGCTACAACTTGACCCTTTGAAGACTAACCTTTGTGTTTGAGTTTACTTAATGTAGTCTCAAAGGTGAATTGAAAGGGAAAGGTGAACTTGGACCTTGCAAAAACTTCCACTGCACTTCGGTATTAGTGTACTCACCTCCAAGTTCATTCTTATGCTCTAATTGCCTTTTTGCTCTTAATTGACAATTTTGGTGAGGCAATGGGGTTAAAGGGCCAATAATGATCCTGTTTTGGTGCTTAATGCCAAAGGGGGAGAAATTAAGGCCAAAGCAAATGGATCAGCTACCACTTGAGAATTTTGAAAACAGTAGAGTTAGAACTTTTGATTTGTCAAAATACTCTTATTGTCAAAATTTGGCCTCTAATGGGGAGAATTTATGATTATGGGAAAAAGGGGGAGTTTTTGGCTCTTGATCAAATTTTCCATTGGATTATCTCTCTTTATGCCCAAACAAGTGAGTTTGACTTAGAGATAGGAAAATGAATTTGATTTACAAAAACAAACCAAGTGGTGGCAAAGTATGATCCAAATATGCCAAATAAGAGTCAAAATAATTGGTTCTCTTTTGCATTGATATTTGCACTTCTTTTGTTGCTTTTGAATGTGTTGGCATAAATCACCAAAAAGGGGGAGATTGAAAGGGAAATGTGCCCATGTGCCATTTCTAAAGTGTTTTGGTGATTAAGTGCCCAACACATATTCTCTAAGTGTTAATTTATGCCAAAGATTGAAGAAGTGCAAATCATGTGACAAGGTACGTTTCTAGACTTAGTACATTGATTTGGGTACTAATGTATTGTGTCTAAGTACTAGAAACAGGAGAAAATAGATTGGAAAAGAGTTGACTGTGTACAACCAACTGCTGCTCGGTCTAGGTGCACCGGACAGTGTCCAGTGCGTCAGACGAGTCCAAGGTGAACCGGCCGCTCTCGGGACTCGACGGCGGCTTACGACTATAATTCACCGGACTGTCCGGTGGTGCACCGGACTGTCCGGTGAGTTGTCCGCGGCGAAGTCGTCGCTCTCGGGAAAAGTTCAACGGCGTACGACTAAAATTCATCGGACTGTCCGGTGGTGCACCGGACTGTCCGGTGCGCCAACGGTCGACTGAGCAACGGTCGGCAGCGAAATCGGCGGGCGACACATGGCCCGCACCAACGGTCGGAAGGGGGCACCGGACTGTCCGGTGTGCACCGGACAGTGTCCGGTGCGCCAATCGACGCCAAGGTGCAACGGTCGTCTGCGCCATAAAAGGAAGGAGACCACGCATCGGACATGAACAGTGTCTATCCGGTGGTGCACCGGACTGTCTGGTGCGCCACCCGACAGAAGGCAAGGATAGCCTTCCTTGTTGGCCTCCAACGGCTCCTAGCTGCCTTAAGGCTATAAAAGGGACCCCTAGGCGCATGGAGGAGTCACCCAAGCTTACAAAAAAGATACTAAGACTCCAAGACTCCACTCTCAAGCATTCGATTCTTTGAGATAGTGACTTGAGCTCCATTTGAGTTGAGAACTCCTTGCGTTGTGTTTTGAGCTCGAGTTGTGACTTGTGTGCGTGATTGTGCTCTCGTTTTGAGTCCTGTGTGTGTTGCTCTCTGATAGTCGCCTAGAGGGGGGGGTGAATAGGGCGAAACTGAAATTTACAAATGTAAACACGACTACAAGCCGGGTTAGCGTTAGAAATATAAACGAGTCCGCGAGAGAGGGCGCAAAACAAATCCCAAGCGAATAATCAAGTGAGACACGGAGATTTGTTTTACCGAGGTTTGGTTCTTGCAAACCTACTCCCCGTTGAGGAGGCCACAAAGGCCGGGTCTCTTTCAACCCTTCCCTCTCTCAAACGGTCCCTCGGACCGAGTGAGCTTCTTTTCTCAAATCAAAGTCGGGAACAAAACTTCCCCGCAAGGGCCACCACACAATTGGTGCCTCTTGCCTTGATTACAATGGAGTTGTGATCTTAAGAACAAGTGAGAAGGAAAAGAAGCAATCCAAGCGCAAGAGCTCAAATGAACACGGCAAATCACTCTCACTAGTCACTAGGGCTTTGTGTGGAATTGGAGAGGATTTGATCTCTTTAGTGTGTCTAGAATTGAATGCTAGAGCTCTTGTAGTAGTTGAGAAGTGGAAAACTTGGATGCAATGAATGGTGGGGTGGTTGGGGTATTTATAGCCCCAACCACCAAAAGTGGCCGTTGGGAATCCTGTCTGTTCGATGGTGCACCGGACAGTCCGGTGCACACCGGACAGTCCGGTGCCCCCTGCCACGTCATCACTGCCGTTGGATTCTGACCGTTGGAGCTTCTGACTTGTGGGCCCGCCTGGGTGTCCGGTGCACACCGGACAGGTACTGTTTGATGTCCGGTGTGCCAGCATGGGCGATTCTGACTTCTGCGCGCGCAGAGCGCGCATTAAATGCGCGGCAGAGAGCCGTTGGCGCGGAGACGACCGTTGCTTCGGAGTCGCACCGGACAGTCCGGTGTACACCGGACAGTCCGGTGAATTATAGCGGACTAGCCGTTGGCGTTTCCCGAAGCTGGCGAGTTCCTGAGGCTGACCTCCCTTGGCGCACCGGACAGTCCGGTGAATTATAGCCGAGTCGCCCTGGAAATTCCCGAAGGTGGCGAGTTTGAGTCTGAGTCCCCTGGTGCACCGGACAGGTACTGTTCACTGTCCGGTGGCACACCGGACAGTCCGGTGCCCCAGACCAGGGTTGCCTTCGGTTGCCCTTTTGCTCCTTTGTTGAATCCAAAACTTGGTCTTTTTATTGGCTGAGGGTGAACCTTTTACACCTGTATAATCTACATACTTGGGCAAACTAGTTAGTCCAATTATTTGTGTTGGGCAATTCAACCACCAAAATTATTTAGGAACTAGGTGTAAGCCTAATTCCCTTTCAATCTCCCCCTTTTTGGTGATTGATGCCAACACAAACCAAAGCAAATATAGAAGTGCATAATTGAACTAGTTTGCATAATGTAAGTGTAAAGGTTGCTTGGATTTTAGCCAATAAAACTATTTACAAGATATGCATGGAATGTTTCTTTCTAATTTTATCATTTTGGACCACGCTTGCACCACATGTTTTGTTTTTGCAAATTCTTTTGTAAATCCATTTCAAAAATCTTTTGCAAATAGTCAAAGGTAAATGAATAAGAGTTTGCAAAGCATTTTCAAGATTTGAAATTTTCTCCCCCTGTTTCAAATGCTTTTCCTTTGACTATACAAAACTCCCCCTAAAGAAGATCCACCTCTTAGTGTTCAAGAGGGTTTTGATATATCATTTTGAAATACTACTTTCTCCCCCTTCTTGAACATAATAGGATACCATTTGATAAATACTCTTGAAAAGCACTAAGTTTTTGAATTTGGTGGTGGTGCGGTCCTTTTGCTTTGGGCTCATTTCTCCCCCTTTTTGGCATGAATCGCCAAAAACAGAATCATTAGAGCCCTGGAACTATCTTCCCCTTTGGTCATAAGTAAATGAGTTAAGATTATACCAAAGACTAAGTCCTTTTGCTTTGAAGTCTCATTTCTCCCCAAAGAATAGAGAAAAGCTTGGAGTGATGGCGAAGTATGAGTTACGGAGTGGAAGCCTTTGTCTTCGCCGAAGACTCCAATTCCCTTTCAATATACCTATGACTTGATTTGAAATAGACTTGAAAACACATTAGTCATAGCATAGAAAAGAGATATGATCAAGGGTATTCATATGAGCTATGTGTGCAAGCTAGCAAAAGAAATTTCTAGAATCAAGAATATTGAGCTCATGCCTAAGTTTGGTAAAAGATTGTTCATCAAGAGGCTTGGTAAAGATATCGGCTAATTGATCTTTAGTATTAATGTAAGAAATCTCGATATCCCCCTTTTGTTGGTGATCCCTAAGAAAATGATACCGAATGGCTATGTGCTTAGTGCGGCTATGCTCGACGGGATTGTCGGCCATTTTGATTGCACTCTCATTATCACATAGCAAAGGGACTTTGGTTAATTTGTAACCGTAGTCCCGCAGGGTTTGCCTCATCCAAAGCAATTGCGCGCAACAATGACCTGCGGCAATGTACTCGGCTTCGGCGGTGGAAAGAGCGACTAAATTTTGCTTCTTTGAAGCCCAAGACACCAAGGATCTTCCCAAGAACTGGCAAGTCCCCGATGTGCTCTTCCTATTAATTTTACACCCCGCCCAATCGGCATCCGAGTAACCAATCAAATCAAATGTGGATCCCCGAGGGTACCAAAGCCCAAACTTAGGAGTATAAGCCAAATATCTCAAGATTCGTTTTACGGCCGTAAGGTGGGATTCCTTAGGGTCGGATTAGAATCTTGCACACATGCAAACGGAAAGCATAATGTCCGGTCGAGATGCACATAAATAAAGCAATGAACCAATCATCGACCGGTATACCTTTTGATCCACGGACTTACCTCCCGTGTCGAGGTCGAGATGCCCATTGGTTCCCATGGGTGTCTTGATGGGCTTGGCATCCTTCATCCCAAACTTGTTTAGAATGTCTTGAGTGTACTTCGTTTGGCTAATGAAGGTGCCCTCTTGGAGTTGCTTTACTTGGAATCCTAGAAAATACTTCAACTCCCCCATCATCGACATCTCAAATTTCTGTGTCATGATCCTACTAAACTCTTCACATGTAGACTCATTAGTAGACCCAAATATAATATCATCAACATAAATTTGGCATACAAACAAGTCATTTTCAAGAGTTTTAGTAAAGAGTGTAGGATCGGCCTTGCCGACTTTGAAGCCATTAGAAATAAGGAAATCTCTTAGGCATTCATACCATGCTCTTGGGGCTTGCTTGAGCCCATAAAGCGCCTTAGAGAGCCTATAGACATGATTAGGATACTCACTGTCTTCAAAGCCGGGAGGTTGCTCAACATAGACCTCTTCCTTGATTGGTCCGTTGAGGAAGGCACTTTTCACGTCCATTTGATAAAGCTTAAAGCCATGGTAAGTAGCATAGGCTAATAATATGCGAATTGACTCAAGCCTAGCTACGGGTGCATAGGTTTCACCAAAATCCAAACCTTCGACTTGGGAATATCCCTTGGCCACAAGTCGTGCTTTGTTCCTTGTCACCACACCATGCTCATCTTGCTTGTTGCGGAAGACCCATTTGGTTCCTACAACATTTTGGTTAGGACGTGGAACTAGATGCTATACCTCGTTCCTCGTGAAATTGTTGAGCTCCTCTTGCATCGCCACCACCCAATCCGAATCTTGAAGTGCTTCCTCCACCCTGTGTGGCTCAATAGAGGAAACGAAAGAGTAATGCTCACAGAAATGTGCAACCCGAGATCGAGTAGTTACCCCCTTATGAATGTCGCCGAGGATGGTGTCGACGGGGTGATCTCTTTGTATTGCTTGGTGGACTCTTGGGTGTGGCGGCCTTGGTTCTTCCTCATCCTCCTTTTCTTGATCATTTGCATCTCCCCCTTGATCATTGCCATCATCTTGAGGTGGCTCATCTTCTTGATTTTGCCCTTCATCAACTTGAGTCTCATCCTCATTTTGAGTTGGTGGAGATGCTTGCGTGGAGGAGGATGGTTGATCTTGTGCACTTGGAGGCTTTTCGGATTCCTTAGGACACACATCCCCAATGGACATGTTCCTTAGCGCTATGCATGGAGCCTCTTCATTACCTATCTCATCAAGATCAACTTGCTCTACTTGAGAGCCGTTAGTTTCATCAAACACAACGTCACATGAGACTTCAACTAGTCCAGTGGACTTGTTAAAGACCCTATATGCCCTTGTGTTTGAGTCATAACCAAGTAAAAAGCCTTCTACAGTTTTAGGAGCAAATTTAGATTTTCTACCTCTTTTAACAAGAATAAAGCATTTGCTACCAAAAACTCTAAAGTATGAAATGTTGGGCTTTTTACCGGTTAGGAGTTCATATGATGTCTTCTTGAGGATTCGGTGAAGATATAACCGGTTGATGGCGTAGCAGGCGGTGTTGACCGCTTCGGCCCAAAACCGGTCCGGTGTCTTGTACTCATCAAGCATGGTTCTTGCCATGTCTAATAGAGTTCGATTCTTTCTCTCCACTACACCATTTTGTTGTGGCATGTAGGGAGAGGAGAACTCATGCTTGATGCCCTCCTCCTCAAGGAAGCCTTCAATTTGTGAGTTCTTGAACTCCGTCCCGTTGTCGCTTCTTATTTTCTTGATCCTTAAGCCGAACTCATTTTGAGCCCGTCTCAAGAATCCCTTTAAGGTCTCTTGGGTTTGAGATTTTTCCTGTAAAAAGAATACCCAAGTGAAGCGAGAATAATCATCCACTATTACAAGACAATACTTACTCCCGCCGATGCTTATGTAAGCAATCGGGCCGAAAAGATCCATGTGGAGTAGCTCAAGCGGCCTGTCGGTCGTCATGATGTTCTTGTGTGGATGATGGACTCCAACTTGCTTCCCTGCCTGGCATGCGCTACAAATCCTGTCTTTCTCAAAATGAACATTTGTTAATCCTAAAATGTGCTCTCCCTTTAGAAGCTTGTGAAGATTCTTCATCCCAACATGGGCTAGTCGGCGGTGCCAGAGCCAACCCATGTTAGTCTTAGCAATTAAGCAAGTGTCGAGTTCAGCTCTATCAAAATCTACCAGGTATAGCTGACCCTCTAACACTCCCTTAAATGCTATTGAATCATCACTTCTTCTAAAGACAGTGACACCTACATCAGTAAAAAGACAGTTGTAGCCCATTTGACATAATTGAGAAACAGAAAGCAAGTTGTAATCTAAAGAATCTACAAGAAAAACATTGGAAATAGAATGGTCAGGAGATATAGCAATTTTACCCAATCCTTTGACCAAACCTTGATTTCCATCCCCGAATGTGATAGCTCGTTGGGGATCTTGGTTTTTCTCATATGAGGAGAACATCCTTTTCTCCCCTGTCATGTGGTTTGTGCACCCGCTGTCGAGTATCCAACTTGAGCCCCCGGATGCATAAACCTACAAAACAATTTTAGTTCTTGACTTTAGGTACCCAAACTGTTTTGGGTCCTTTGGCATTAGAAACAAGAACTTTGGGTACCCAAACACAAGTCTTGGAACCCTTGTGTTTGCCCCCAACAAACTTGGCAACCACTTTGCCGGATTTGTTAGTAAGCACATAAGAAGCATCAAAAGTTTTAAATGAAATGGCATGATCATTTGATGCATTAGGAGTTTTCTTTCTAGGCAACTTGGCACGGGTTGGTTGCCTAGAGCTAGATGTCTCACCCTTATACATAAAAGCATGATTAGGGCCAGAGTGAGATTTCCTAGAATGAATTCTCCTAATTTTGCTCTCAGGATAGACGGCAGGGTACAAAATGTAGCCCTCGTTATCCTGAGGCATGGGAGCCTTGCCCTTAACAAAGTTAGACAAGTTCTTAGGAGGGGCATTAATTTTGACATTGTCTCCCCTTTGGAAGCCAATGCCATCCTTAATGCCAGGGCGTCTCCCATTATAAAGCATGCTACGAGCAAATTTAAATTTCTCATTTTCTAAATTGTGCTCGGCAACTTTAGCATCTAGTTTTGCTATATGATCATTTTGTTGTTTAATTAAAGCCATGTGATCATGAATAGCATTAATATCAATATCTCTACATCTATCACAAATAGACACATGCTCAATGGTAGATGTAGATGGTTTGCAAGAATTAAGTTCAACAATCTTAGCACGAAGTATATCATTCTTATCTCTAAGATCGGCAATGGTAACTTTGCAAACATCAAAATCTTTAGCCTTAGCAATCAAATTTTCATTCTCTAATCTAAGGCTAGCAAGAGAAATGTTTAATTCTTCAATCCTAGCAAGCAAATCATTATTATTATCTCTAGGATTGGGAATTGAAACATTACAAATATGAGAATCAACCTTAGCATTTAAACTATCATTTTCACTTCTAAGGTTGTCAATTATCTCACGGCAAGTGCTTAGATCACTAGATAATTTTTCACATTTTTCAATTTGTAGAGCGTAAGCCTTTTTAACCTTAACATGTTTTTTGTTTTCTTTAATTAGACAATCCTCTTGGGAATCCAAAAGGTCATCCTTTTCATGAATAGCACTAACCAATTCATTTAATTTTTCCTTTTGAGCTATGTTAAGGTTGGCAAAAAGAGAACGCAAATTATCTTCCTCATCACTAGCATTATCATCACTAGAAGATTCATATTTAGTGGATGAGTTGGATTTAACCTTCTTCCGTTTGCCGTCCTTTGCCATGAGGCACTTGTGGCCGACGTTGGGGAAGAGGAGTCCCTTGGTGACGGCGATGTTGGCGGCGTCCTCGTCGTCGGAGGAGTCGCTTGAGCTTTCGTCGGAGTCCCACTCGCGACAAACATGGGCATCGCCGCCCTTCTTCTTGTAGTACCTCTTCTTCTCCTTTCTTCTCCCCTTCTTGTCGTCGCCTCGGTCACTGTCACTAGATATAGGACATTTAGCAATAAAATGACCGGGCTTACCACACTTGTAGCAAACCTTCTTGGAGCGGGACTTGTAATCCTTCCCCCTCCTTTGCTTGAGGATTTGGCGGAAGCTCTTGATGACGAGCGCCATTTCCTCATTGTCGAGCTTGGAGGCGTCTATTGGTTGTCGACTTGGTGTAGCCTCCTTCTTCTTCTCCTCCGTTGCCTTGAATGCAACGGGTTGAGCTTCGGATGTGGTGGCATCATCAAGCTCGTTGATCTTCCTCGAGCCTTCGATCATGCACTCAAAACTTACAAAATTCCCGATAACTTCCTCGGGGGTCATTTTAGTATATCTAGGATTACCACGGATTAATTGAACTTGAGTAGGGTTAAGGAAAATAAGAGATCTTAGAATAACCTTAACCATCTCGTGGTCATCCCATTTTACGCTCCCGAGGTTGCGCACTTGATTCACCAAGGTCTTGAGCCGGTTGTACATGTGTTGTGGCTCCTCCCCTTTGCGAAGCCGGAACCGACCGAGCTCCCCCTCGATCGTTTCCCGCTTGGTGATCTTGGTGAGCTCGTCTCCTTCGTGTGCGGTTTTGAGCACATCCCAAATCTCCTTGGCGCTCTTCAACCCTTGTACTTTGTTATACTCCTCTCTACTTAGAGAGGCGAGGAGTATTGTTGTTGCTTGAGAGTTGAAGTGCTCGATTTGGGCCACCTCATCCTCATCATAGTTTTCATCCCCTACGGATGGTACCTGCGCGCCAAACTCAACAACATCCCATATGCTTTTGTGGAGCGAGGTTAGATGAAATCGCATTAAATCGCTCCACCTAGCGTAATCTTCACCATCAAAAGTTGGTGGTTTGCCTAATGGGACGGAAAGTAAAGGAGTATGTTTGGAAATGCGAGGGTAGCGTAGGGGGATCTTACTATACTTCTTGCGCTCTTGGCGCTTAGAAGTGACGGAGGGCTCATCGGAGTCGGAGGTCGATGTTGATGAAGTGTCGGTCTCGTAGTAGACCACCTTCCTCATCCTTTTGTGCTTGTCTCCTCTCCGATGCGGCTTGTGAGAAGAAGATTTTTCCTTCTTCTCTTTGTGATGAGAAGAGGAAGACTTTTTCTCCTTCCGTTTGGAGGAGTCCTTCTTCTTCTCCTTCCTCTTGGTGCGGGACTCTTCCGATGAAGTGCTCCCGTGGCTTGTAGTGGGCTTTTCGCCGGTCTCCATCTCCTTCTTGGCGTGATCTCCCGACATCACTTCGAGCGGTTAGGCTCTAATGAAGCACCGGGCTCTGATACCAATTGATAGTCGCCTAGAGGGGGGGTGAATAGGGCGAAACTGAAATTTACAAATGTAAACACGACTACAAGCCGGGTTAGCGTTAGAAATATAAACGAGTCCGCGAGAGAGGGCGCAAAACAAATCCCAAGCGAATAATCAAGTGAGACACGGAGATTTGTTTTACCGAGGTTCGGTTCTTGCAAACCTACTCCCCGTTGAGGAGGCCACAAAGGTCGGGTCTCTTTCAACCCTTCCCTCTCTCAAACGGTCCCTCGGACCGAGTGAGCTTCTTTTCTCAAATCAAAGTCGGGAACAAAACTTCCCCGCAAGGGCCACCACACAATTGGTGCCTCTTGCCTTGATTACAATGGAGTTGTGATCTTAAGAACAAGTGAGAAGGAAAAGAAGCAATCCAAGCGCAAGAGCTCAAATGAACACGGCAAATCACTCTCACTAGTCACTAGGGCTTTGTGTGGAATTGGAGAGGATTTGATCTCTTTAGTGTGTCTAGAATTGAATGCTAGAGCTCTTGTAGTAGTTGAGAAGTGGAAAACTTGGATGCAATGAATGGTGGGGTGGTTGGGGTATTTATAGCCCCAACCACCAAAAGTGGCCGTTGGGAATCCTGTCTGTTCGATGGCGCACCGGACAGTCCGGTGCACACCGGACAGTCCGGTGCCCCCTGCCACGTCATCACTGTCGTTGGATTCTGACCGTTGGAGCTTCTGACTTGTGGGCCCGCCTGGGTGTCCGGTGCACACCGGACAGGTACTGTTTGATGTCCGGTGTGCCAGCATGGGCGATTCTGACTTCTGCGCGCGCAGAGCGCGCATTAAATGCGCGGCAGAGAGCCGTTGGCGCGGAGACGACCGTTGCTTCGGAGTCGCACCGGACAGTCCGGTGTACACCGGACAGTCCGGTGAATTATAGCGGACTAGCCGTTGGCGTTTCCCGAAGCTGGCGAGTTCCTGAGGCTGACCTCCCTTGGCGCACCGGACAGTCCGGTGAATTATAGCCGAGTCGCCCTGGAAATTCCCGAAGGTGGCGAGTTTGAGTCTGAGTCCCCTGGTGCACCGGACAGGTACTGTTCACTGTCCGGTGGCACACCGGACAGTCCGGTGCCCCAGACCAGGGTTGCCTTCGGTTGCCCTTTTGCTCCTTTGTTGAATCCAAAACTTGGTCTTTTTATTGGCTGAGGGTGAACCTTTTACACCTGTATAATCTACATACTTGGGCAAACTAGTTAGTCCAATTATTTGTGTTGGGCAATTCAACCACCAAAATTATTTAGGAACTAGGTGTAAGCCTAATTCCCTTTCACTCTCCCCTCCCTTACCTCCATGCTTCTTTGTGATCATCAATTGTAAGGGCGAGAGGCTCCAAGTTGTGGAGATTCCTCGCAAATGGGAGAAAGTCTAAGAAAGAAGAACACTGTGGTATTCAAGTTGATCATTGGATCACTTGAAAGGGGTTGAGTGCAACCCTCATCCATTGGGACACCACAACGTGGAAGTAGGCAAGTATTACTTGGCCAAACCACATGATAAACTCGCGTGTCTCTTGTGATTGCTTTTCTGTGATTACTTGTGTATTCGCAAGAGCTCGCTCCATAGCCACTTGGTTCTATTGCACTAACATCTTTATAACCAAGCTTGTAGCTATTAGTTGTTGAATTTTTACAGGATCACCTATTCACCCCCCTCTAGGTGCTCTCAACTCTACTGCATGATGCTCCATGCTCTCCTTCCTAGACTGCTACTCGGGATACCACAAGATCAGTCTAGCAAAGGAGGAATAGGAGAAGACATCATTCATCATGCCCTTCGGGGCGTTCTGTTAAACCTCCAGGTCGTTCGGCTTAAAAAATATCGAGCGACCTACTAGTGGACCATCCAGACGTGCTTAGCCGACCACTGGGGCAAGCGCGTGGAAGCCTATGTTGATGATGTTGTAATAAAGACAAAGATTCCTGAAAGCTTCATTGATGATCTTCAGCAAGTCTTCAACAGTCTCAGACGATACCGCTGGAAGCTCAACCTTGACAAATGTGTGTTCGGGGTACCCGCTGCAAAGCTGCTTGATTTTGTAGTTGTGGTTACCAGGACATGATGGACAGTGCAAGGTTTAAGTAATTTGATAAGATCCCATGCTAGCTGGCACATCAATGTCCAATGAACTAAACACATTTGATTTATATCTAGTGCTGGCTCTAGTATTATTTTTTCACGAGATGAACTGAAACATTGCCACTGCACATATATTAATTTGTTGTGATGCACAAAGTTGACTCCTAGTCTCCTGCATAAAGAGTCAACTCCCCTCTCTATTATTTGTTGTGATGCACAAAGTTGACTGTTAATTGTACAAAGTGTCGACGTGGTAAATAAAATTTTATAGTTCAGGATTGCATGAAAAACTTTAGCCATGGTTTTAGTTTGTGTTTAGTTTTGATGTAGCTTATAAATATTCACATGTATCAATCTATAGTGACATCTCTCTTTATCGACCAACATAGTTGTGAATAGAAAGTGGTATACTAGTGTTAGTTTAAAGTTGCAATAACAGGTCTAACAATCACAACCAGAACATGTTTCAATGTTTATGTTGGTTTTAAACTTGGTTGTTGCAAAGATGGAATTAACTTCTTACTGGGCTACGTTTCGAACTTGTTTCGTAGGTGTGGTTAATAGAACATAATGTGCAGTTCAAAGTTTAACTAAATTGATAAAATGACATGTAAGCTGGCACAACAAAGTCCAATTAACTGAATTCATTTGATTTGTATGTGATGCTTGCTCAACATCGCTTTGCCACAATATGAATTGAAACAATGCCACTAATTTGGTATAGATATTACTTTGTTATGATGAACAAATTGGTTACATGTCTCCTATATAAAGAGTTGACTCCCCTTCTTTTTAAGGTAAATGAAATTTTATAGTTTAAGATCGCATAAAAAAATTAGACATAGTTTCAGTTCATGAGTCAACCTATAATGACAACTCTCTTTATCAATCAACAAAAATTGTGAGAACAAAAATGTAATGCCAGACTATCGCACCAATGGCATACAACTGCTTCTGTAAGCAAAGGTATCATAGTCATAAATAATAATAAAGAATACGACCAATTGCCTCTCAAAGCGTTGTCTTCGTAAATAATACGTGTAAAACTCTGACAGCAACGGATTTATTTATATGGATGTTGATCCACACGTGCATGGTATCCACACCAGACCCGACAACTCTGATGCTGTTAGAGGTAGACTCACACTCAGAATTGCTCTTGACCGATAACGACAAGCCATAAGTAAATGTTGGACATTGACGACACTGAAATCACCAAAAAACACTGTTGTCTTACAAACTCTCGTCAACTATTTTCCTATTGCACTCATCCTAATTTTTATTTGATTTCCTCCAATAATTCAACCTCACAAATTGTCATCATTTGTTATCTATTTTTGTTTTCTCCACCCATCCTGAGTTTTACTTGGTACCCCTCCTCCAATACTTCAACCTCACATGCTCTCACTCTTATACACACAAAAAAATCACTTCTTTGGTTAAGTAGGTACTAGTTCGGAGCTGCACAACTTCAAGACTGTTACTGTTAGATGCACTTGGTGAGCCTGCTATTGTATATATATTGCTGCGTGAGATCACACAAAACCTACCTCATATATCATTCAATTCCCATGTTTCCACTTTTGTACGTACATCCTGTATTGAGCTCACTAATAATATAATGGCAAAGTTATGTTACCTGAAGTAAATGGAAAAGAAGTAAAACAAATTATTGCCATCATGATATATATAGTTGAGAGAATGTTGCAGACCTACAAAGATTTAAGTACGCAAACTGAACTTTAATTTTGGAGACAATTTGGATGGTGCGTTTCAAAGATTTGAGACGCTAGAAATTAGACACAAGCTGGTGGATCACTTACGCCTTATTGACCGTTGGCTAGACGCCAACTGAACACCAGATTTTGCTAGTGATCGTTGAAGAAACGATTGTTGTTTCGTAATCTGCTTCCTTCCAATCAATTATTGGTAGAGAAAACCAGATCAAAAAGCATCCCATCACAAAAGGACCTATACAGGAGAGGGCAACAACGAGGCATGATGCCTACACACGCGGGCAGGTGGTCTCATACAACGGGCAAGCACTACAGTAAACTAACAAAAATCCGATGGTCAATTTATCTCCGACGGCTGTCTACGATGCCGTCGGACATAGCGTTATGTCCGACGGCCACCAAGCACTCTCGGAAATATCGCCTTATCTCCGACGGCTATCCTGACAGCCGTCGGACATAAGCTTATGTCCGACGGCCTCGTACGTAGCCGTCGGAGGTAATGTTTTTTAACACGGCAAGCCCGGCGCGCGGTTCATTTTCATGCGCGCTCGCTCTCTCCTCTCTTTCTTTCTGCCCGTAGCCGCCGCCGCCGTGCTGTCACCGCCGGTCGCCGCCGCCGCCCCGCCCACCCGCCGCCCGCCCCGTCACCGCCCAGCGCCGTCACCGCCCGGCGCCGTCTCCGCCCGGCGCCGCCGCCGCCCCGCTCGCCCGCCGTCCACACCCGCCGCCCGCCCCCCGTCGACACCCGCTGCCGGCCGCCACTGCCCTGCCCACTGCTAAGTAAGTTTTTTTATTTTTATTTTGTAGTTTTCACTGTTTTTATTAAATTATTAGTATGTTAAATAATGTTTATCTTATTATATCCGAGGGCCTAAATTTGATTATATGGTGAAATTTGGTTATATAATTAATTAAGTTTGTTTTCGTTTACTTAGTGTTGCTTAGATAATTTAAATTTTTAATTTCCGAGGGTAATTATTATGCCCTCGGAATTAAGGTCAGTTTATATGATTTGTCACCCGTAATAATGTTATGTAGTGGTGTCTATATAATTTAAACTTTTAATTTTCGAGGGTAATTATTAGCCCTCGGAAATAAGGTTGTTTTATTTGATTTAGGGTCCCGTGAAATGATTTTTTGTAGTGCTATTGTATTAGTTTGGTTAACGATGATTCTAGTTATTCATAGTGTATCGTAGTGTCAACAAACGAAACTTAGGCGTCACCCGTTTCGGTCCAACACACCTTACATGCGACGCATGTGAGGTATGTTGGGCCGGAATTGTCCCTTTATTGGACAGCCTCGGGGTGACCGACAGAGTCCGTGTTTATGACAAAAGCATGTGCTCCTGCTTAGTTTCGGCAGCATAACCTCTCTGTTCTCCAATTGCACCATTTTTAGGCGTGCGATTGGAGAACAACGGGGTTATGCTGCCGAAATTTCGCACGACCATATGTCTTGTCATAAACACGGCCTCGTCGGTCACTCCTGGGTGGGTTTAGGACCTATCCTTTCCTACAGATGTAGGGGCGTGATTTCTTCGTAAAAACGGATGGCACGTGCATTACTTATCTAATTAAGTTAACGTCTCGTATCTAGTATGGAGGAGAATCGTCGATGGATGTATGAAGGTTGGAAGAAAAGAGGTGCTCTATCAAGTGAGTGGGTGGCCAAGACTGATGCTTTTCTCGACCATGCTTTTGCTCGGTCAGAGACTGGAACCGATGTTAGGTGCCCTTGTAGCAAGTGTCGGAACATTAATTTCCTTGACAGGAGGACTATGTCGATACATATTTGCAAGAACGGTTATATGCCAGGCTATGAGGTGTGGGTGCACCACGGTGAGGACCCACCTCCTCGTATTGTATCGGAAGTTCAGTCACATGAAGAGGAGGACTACGATAGGATGGAAGAGATGCTTGACGATGTACGCCATGAGTTTCTAACCGTCGATTCGGAGAACCCCGGTCAACCCACCGAGTTTGAGGATCCAGCTACACCTGAGGTTCAGAAGTTCTTCGAGCTCCTTAAAGCTGCCGAAGAGCCGTTGCATGAACACACTAAAGTGACTGTCCTTGTATTTGTGACTCGACTTATGGCTATTAAGTCTAAGTTTGCATTCTCAAACAACTGTTACAAGGAACTTTTGAACTTGATCAGTGATGTACTTCCGGAGAATCACAAGATGCCAAAGGACATGTATCAGTCTAAAAAGCTGTTATCTGGCCTTGGTATGGACTACGAAAAAATCGATGTCTGTGAAAATAATTGTATGCTTTTCTGGAAGGAGACCGCAGGTGAGAAGAAGTGTACTGTATGTGGTGAGCGTAGATTCGTTGAGGTTGAAAACGACGATGGTTTGACCGTGACTACGAAGATTGCACGTAAGCAGCTTCGTTACATGCCTCTCATACCTCGGTTGAAACGTTTGTTCATCTCCAAGAATACAGCCAGACACATGAGGTGGCACAAAGAAGGGGTACGTGAGAATCCAAATGTCATGGTGCACCCAGCTGATACAGATGCATGGAAGGCACTAGATGCTTTTGATTCCAGCTTTGCTGATGAAGTGCGCAATGTCCGCTTCGGTTTGGCAACAGATGGTTTCTCACCATTCAATCTAACTGCAACGTCGTACTCATGTTGGCCCGTCTTTGCTGTTCCATACAACCTTCCACCAGCTCTTTGCATGAAATATGAATTTATTTTCTTGTGTCTTGTAATACCTGGTCCGGATCATCCTGGAACAAAGATCGATGTGATGATGAGACCCCTGATTGAAGAATTGAAAATTTTGTGGGAAGGAGTCGAGGCGTACGATTGTTACAAGAAACAGAAGTTCAACCTGAGAGCCGCGTTTTTATGGTCTATTCATGATTTTATGGCTTATGGTATCTTTGCTGGATGGAGTTGTCATGGGATTTTGACATGTCCTATATGCGTTGAAGACACTTTATGCTTTCGACTAAAGTTTGGTGGAAAGATATGTTACTTCGATTGCCATAGATGTTTTTTGCCAGAGGATCACCCATTCAGGTTCGATAGGAACGCTTTTAAAAAGGACACGATTGTGACGAGGGGACCACCCAAGCGTCTAAGTGGTCCAGAGATTCTCGCGAGACTTAATGATTTGAAACTAAACGAACATGGAAATCGTTTTGAAGGTTATGGAACCGAGCATAATTGGACTCACAAATGTGGTCTATGGGAACTCCCTTATATGAAAGCCTTGATTCTAATGCATAACATTGATGTCATGCACCAGGAACGAAATATGGGTGAAAGCATTATCAGCACTTGCATGAATATCACCGACAAAACAAAAGACAACCCTAAGGCAAGGAAAGACTTGGCCTTAATCTGTAGAAGACCAACTATGGAGATAGGAGAGAATCAGAAGAAGCCACGTGCTCCTTTCAGTATTAAACCTAAAAGGAAGAAACAATTGATGAAATGGTTGAAAAACTTAAAGTTCCCAGATGGTTACGCCGCGGGCTTTAGACGGTCTGTGAATTTGAAGACGGGCAAGTTTTCTGGGTTGAAGAGTCATGACTACCACATAATAATGGAAAGACTCCTTCCTGTTATGTTTCATGGTTTTGTAAAAAATGATGTCTGGAAAGCATTAGCGGAGCTAAGCTACTTTTATAGACATCTTTGTGCCAAAGAAATAAAGAAAGAGATGATGGAGAAGCTTGAGCAAGAAATACCGATTTTGGTATGCAAACTTGAAAAAATATTTCCACCAGGTTTCTTCAATCCGATGCAACATCTACTTGTTCACCTACCATACGAAGCTAAGGTAGGAGGTCCTGTGCAATATAGATGGATGTATCACATCGAAAGGACACTAAAAAAGCTACGTGCAATGGTTGGTAATAAGAGACGAGTTGAAGGGTGCATCGCTGAAGAATTCAAATACAAAGAGATAGCATCGTTCACGGGCCTGTACTTTGCAGAGGAACACAATGTCAATGCCCATACGTTGCGGTATCATGTCGACGAGCCCCCTATTAGTGATATTGAAATTTTTCAATGGAGGGGCAAAACTGTAGGACCCAGCACAACATACTGTTTCACCAACGACGAATGGAAGACTGCTTTACTTTACATGTATAACAACATGGAAGAGATGAGTCAGTTTCTCCTGTAAGTGTAAACTTTATTTTAGTCATTGCCGCTAGAATTTTTGTTGTGATACTAAAAGGTTTGTTTCCTTGTACTAACAGGGAATTTGATTCTCAAAATTGCATCTCTGGCTGTGAACGTGACCAGATTCGTCGAGAGGGAAAAGATGGGGGACTTAATTTCTTGTGTTGGTTTCGAGATTATGTAGATAAAAATGACAATATACACCCGGACCTTCGACAATTATCCCTAGGAGCAGTAACTGGCAGACGTTATGGTCGGTATGATGTCAATGGTTTTAGATTCCGTTCCACAAGGTTCGAAGATGATCATCCTCTAGCAGCCACGACAAACTCCGGAGTTGTAACTAGAGCTGTCGATGATGAAGGGAAGGTGACTAATTATTATGGAGTCATTAATGATATAATCGAGTACAAGTTTTTTGGAGATAAACAACTCAAAGTGGTGTTCTTCGATTGTGATTGGTTTTCTCCAAGTACAACGCGAGAAAATCAATATGGCATGGTGGAAGTCAAACACAACGATAGATTAAAAGGCCACGACACTATAATCCTTGCCCACCAATGCGAGCAGGTGTATTATATGACATATCCATCTAAGAAAAACGGTTTGGTTGATTGGAGGGTAGTGTACAAAGTTAATCCGCGTGAACGACTATATGCTCCTGGTGATGCTGGTTATGTTGAAAGTCAAATCGAGCAGGAAGTGGGGGCTGCTGAGATTTTCCAAGACGAAGAACTTACAAGCACGTTTAATGTACAAGCTGAAATGTTGGAAGAATCTTTATTAGGCGATCAAAATGATGTAGAGGTTCCTCCAAAAAGAAAACGAGTGACGAGAAAGAAGAAAGCTACTTGGCGTCCATTAAATCGACGAAAGCAACTAGATCCTGATTTTGATTACGATTACGATTGACGAGTATGGATCATGATTTTATTGCATATTTTATGATTTTATTGCATATTTTATTATTTTATTGTCGATTTATGTACTAACTTGTTTTTGTTAAAATAGGATGTCAAAGAAAATGAAGTCTTTAGCTCGTAGTTTGCTTGGGTCAAGGAGTAGCTCGAGGAGCAGCTCGAGGGGTGAGGATTCAGTTTTTCAGGGCACAGGTTCTACCATGAGCAGACGGAGAGCGCTGGCAGAACATTTGCCTCCACAAGATGTAAGTTAGTTGTTAAATTACATTATTTGAGTTACTTAATATTATATGATGTAAGCTATTTGTTTCATAGGATGCTGAAATTGAGGAACCAGTGGTAGAGGATCATGCAAGAGATGATGTTGAAGATGATGGTGGAGATAATGTGGGAGATGATGCTGGAGACGACGCTGGTGGGGATTCTGGGGCTGGTGGAGATTCTGCAGCTGGGTCTGGAACTTCTCGAGTTAAGAGAACGAGGAAGCTGCATTTTGTTGGACCACCTCCAGAGCTTCCACCCGAATCTCGGGTTGTGATAAAGCCTAGTGGAAAGTGAGTGACATATCTTTGCTTAAATGTTATTGAAAGTTATGTTTTAATTTCTACATTGATTTCTGTTTGCAGGACTTGGATCGACGACTCGTTCACAGGCACAGGACACTACAGGCAGGTGAACATGGTTCTTGGTAATCTTGTTCGTCTGCACTGGCCTGGTCTTGTGACTTTGCCTACTGGCGAGTCTGTCCCCGCCACCACTTGGGAGCATTATCGCTATGGTGTCTGTAGAACGTTTGGCAACACACAGGCACTAGTTTGGGATGCATTCTGGGTATGACTTGTTTATACTATTTTAGTTATTCCATATATGTTTGCTTTTATGATAACACTATGGTTTTTGCAGAAACGGTACAAGTTGCCGGACGATGGATCATATGATATGAACGCTCGTTACGTGTTTGAGTTTAACGCGAACGATGTCGTTGCAGATGCAATGTACTATGCACGAATTCAGGCTATAAAGGCATGGTACAGAGCAAATGCTGATGATCGACCGATGCCAAATACAAAGGCCGAGTGGTCATCAATTTACTTGACGGAGGAGCAATACCTAGAGGTAAACAGGTTGTTGCATCTCATATCGCACAAAGCCATGTATTTGCTTGCTTTATTTAAAAAATTTCATGTAGGTGTCCGTGCCGTGGATGGCCACCCGATCAGACGGTTATCGGGCATTGTGCAGATGGTGGGCTTCCCCTGACTTTCGTGCCATTTCCGAAAGGAACAGGGGAAACCGTGGGACTGAGTCGTTCCACAACTACGGCGGTGATGGTCATGTGCGCTTGGCTAAGCGAATGGTAAGTCACAGTTTGTCGTAACTTTGAATCACATAGAAATGTGTCATTATAACTTTTATGTACAGGAAGTCAAATCCGGCCGTACGCCCACGGATGTGGAGGTGTATATGCAAGGGCATAGGGGTTCTGATCCTCAGAATCCTGATGTGTTATGCACTCAGACGGCCACCGACCGTCTAGTGAGTTTTTGATACTCTATTATGTGTGTTGATATTGTTTGCAAGGGCATAGGTGTTATGCACTTATATTTGATATTGTTTGCCTCCAGGCTTCGTATGGGCAGGAGATGGTTCAACGCCATGGGGAGGAGTACGATTGGAGGAGCCAGCCAATCGACCCGCAGGCAGCCTATGCTAGCGCAGGAGGACAAGCCCATGGACGGTGAGATTATTTGATTTGGTTTTCAAAATTGTCATCATATGCTTGCGATTCAACTGAGCCATGAGTTACTATACTAAGTGCATGGTTCACTCTTGTAGGTTGGGTATTTTTGATTCTACGATTGATTCCAGAGAGCTGAGACGCCGTGGACGACAATCCACATCGTCGTCTTCACAGTCGTCCCGTTCACGATCAGCAGCCCATGAGATAGAGCTTGCAGTGTTGCGTCAACAGGCAGAGTACCATCAATCAGTCTTGAGGGAACAATTGGAGTACCAGAGGCAACAATCTGAATACCAGAGACAACAAGCCGAGTACCAGAAGAAGAGGGACGAGTATTATGCAAGCCTCCAGGCCCAAAATCAAGCTCTTCTCTCGGTAAGTTGAAGTAACATTTTGTAGCTTATTTTGCAAAACACTTGATGTGTATCTTGTTTGTTCAACAATGACTTGTATATATTTGTAGCAACTAGCCCAACAAGCGGGCGTCCCGATGCCGACATATGGGATGCCGCCTCCGGACTTTGCACTGCCAATGCCAATGTTGGCGCCTCCACCTCCGCCTCCGCCTCCGTCACAATTCCCTATGGTATGTACACATATGCGTGTGTGACATGTTCATCAATGTCTTATGTGTTTAAATGAACAACTGAGTGGTTACTATTTCATGTGCTTGTGTTATAGGGATTTCAGACACCACCCGCTTCAGTTGCCGCACCTGGAGATGGGTCTGGTCAGGACGACACAACAAATTCGTGGGTGAACACCATTTTCAACACGCAGAGTCCAGCCGGAGGAGGTGGCTACTCGAACCATCCAGACGATGGATATGATTGATGTGTCGTGATGTTTTTTTATGAAACACTTTGCAACACTTGTTTGTGAGACACAATTTCAGTTTGTAACAACCGTCGAACCTATATGTTGATGTTAAATTTGTGAATGTTAATATTTATGTGAGAATATTTGTGATTGTGAATACTTATTAGAATGTGTGTATTTGTGATTGTGAATGTGAATTTGTATATGTGCATGAATCTGTTTTTGTTTTGTAAATGTCAGATTTTTTAAAAAACAGAATTTTGTGTAAATTCTGTAATTTGTTATGTCCGACGGCTTAATGGTAGCCGTCGGACATAACCCATTTGTTATTTCCGACGGCGTTAACAACCGTCGGACATAAGCAATGCTTATCTCCGACGGCTTAGTGGGAGCCGTCGGACTTAACACTGTGGGGCCCACATCCCGACCGGTAAAACGGTTGGGATTTGTTATCTCCGACGGGCGTAGGCAGCCGTCGGAGATAACTTATGTCCGACGGCAGCCGTCGGACATAGCACTATTTCCGACGCGTTATCTCCGACGGCTTAAAGCCGTCGGAGATAAGTCTTTACCGTCGGAAATAATCTATTTCCGACGGTTTATTCATTATGTCCGACGGCTTTGGCCGTCGGACATTTCTGAGTTTACTGTAGTGAAGTGGGCAACGGCACAGCCAAAAACAATCACTAATTCTAAGGGCATGAATGGTTGGTTACATGGACCAAAGATTAGTATATTCAATTTAATCTCATTTAATCTCTAATTTTCCAAACAATAGGACTAAAACAAAGACTAAATTGCTTTAGTCTTTGGTCCCTCAAGTGGTGACTAAAAGAGACTAAATCATATTATTTTTTTTCCATCATTTATTTTAGTTGCACTAATGACGTGAGAACGGTAAGAGACATTTCAATTCTTCATATGAGTTATTTAATGTGTTCTAAATACTTTTAATCCCTGAAACCTAATATGTTAGGGAGTAAACTTTAGACCATCGATTAAATTTTAGTCAGTGGACTAAAAGAACCAAACATGCCCTAACACAAGTAGCCAAAGTTGGTGAGTGTAATAGCCCCCCTCTCCCAAACCATTGGGCCTCCATGTAAGGTGGAGGATGAATCATTGGTGGATCAAATAATGACTATCTAGCATGAAAAGTGGTCTTAGGTAAAACATTCCTCCAACTGGCCCACACAATTAAACCTCCTACTCTATTTAGGGCTAGTTTGAAAACTCAAATCCCCTTCAGAATAGGAAGAGATTGAGGCCTAGTTTGGGTGGTTTGGAGATATTGAAGAGTATTTAAATCAACAATAGATCAAAATCCCCTCAATACATCTCAATCCACTTCAATCTTCCTCATTCCTAGACACAAACTAGGCCTAAGGAAGATGAACTAATTTCTCTCTCGAACCTTTCCCATTCTAATGAGGATGTGAGATTCCAAAATAGCCCTTAGTGAGGTCAAATGTTGGTCCATCCCATCTGTTTCTAGGGTGGCTGATGAAACGAATCCCAACCCTAGTTATATATATAGCCCTCCAATTGTTGCATATCTATATGTACAATTGAAAAAAGCACAGAGAATAAGAAAATCTAATAAGCCATAGCAACTATCTAGCTATCACTAATAATATGTAATATATATGTTGCTTGTAACCGTGTATCAAGTGAAATCATCAACTTAGTAACTTGGCCACTTTATTGACAAGAATGACATGGGCCACGGGATGCTGAGCGATCTTCGAGCATTGATGGGAGATTGGATCCCTCTTGTATGTGTCAACTAGGGTTTAACATAAGCATGTGTGTTAGCTTCTGTGTCAATCCTTGCCTTCATTATTTATAGAGCATATGACTGGGGCCAATCACCATAAAAAGTTTGTGTCCTTGATCAGTGCATGAGTTAGTTCTAGACTCGATCCCTTGACCGAGTCCGAGAACATAACATTTTTTATTATTAGAGTGGAGTGCAACACTTGCTTCCTATCGTGGCAAAATCATCCATTTTGTTTTTACCGTACGATGTAGATCCATCGCTCAGGATCGCTTTTGCCCATCGAGCTTTCATCGGCCTCTAGTTGTCGATAAACAGTCAAAACACAGCTTGCAAGCCCACACGTAGAGAGACTTCTAGCGAAGTCTAAGGGTCCGGTTTCCAAGTCAAAGAAGAGGCACACACCGAGAGTCGGTGGAAGCAATTAAAAAAGGATGCGGCGGCGGCGTCCCCGACAGCGACGCCCGTCGCACCGCGTCCTCCTACGCTCGCACATTCTATACATGTCTTCTTCGCACAGGTGCTGCTGCACGCGCACACATCTTTCCACATTTGCTGGTAACTCTTACTCTCCCTTACAGTCGCCCCTCACACATCTTTCCACATTCGCTGGTAACTCCTACTCTCCCTTACAATCGCCCCTCACGACGTCGTTGTTGTCTGTGTGCCACTTGCCGCACCCAGTATCCACGCGATTTCAACGTGCCACCGCCGAGACCAAGTAAACGCTTGTGGATTCTTCCTATGCGTCCAACCGGACTAGAATTGCTTTGCGTTCACAGTGTCAACAAAAATGACTAACTCATTCATAAACTAGGTGTTATCTCTTGATGCCCGAGGGCCGGCTCTGGCATAGGACAACAGGGGGGCTACTCCCTGCAGTTAATTGTATGCCTAATATGATAGCTAAGGTTGAGTTAAATAATATAATCTCTGAGCTGAGAGCTTTGAAGTTGAGCTTACTAGAACCACCCATGTCTTCTATGGAGATTTTTCGAAGTTGAAATTACTGAAGAACCTTTTGAGATCTATAATGTCTCAGGAACAATGGAATGGTTGGCCACCTTATGTATTGAGAAAAAATATTAGATATTAATATCAATGTGGTTATTGATGACTTTGTCTTAAAAATGTTAGGATAAACTTTTGAGGTATTGTAAAATTTATTTTTATAATATTTGGATACAACATTAATTGTTGTCGATATAATATAAGAATATATATATATATATGTATATAAAAATTATTATACTTATAGGAGGTTCAATTTTTATGTTCGCCTTAGGCCTTAGGCACCGAAATCTCAGTTGTGGCCCTATGATGCCCTTTCTGATCTGTCGTTTTCAAGTACTCCAATTTTAGTGTATCTACGAATCCACTTATATTGTGCGATTATATATGCCAACATTAAATGCCAAAAAAAGAAGCAATATTGCCATTGTCATCTATATACCACTTCCTTTGAGATTACATAACATGTTTATTTCTTTGTCATTGTAGGAAAGGAGTTAGTGTTCGAGATTACAATCCGTGTATATCAGTTTGGCCCCTTGGTCCTAACAGGTAAAACCCCCATGCAAAATACTGTTATTCTCAAAAGTTACAGTTTTAGTGCATCTATTAAGAGGTTTAGTTTTTATGCAAAACCTACAAGTGAACAACAACTGGAAGATGTACATGTACCTGCTTCCACACAATTACGCTATGTGCTCCCTGCAATAATGCTATTTTTTCGGCTACTATTATTCCTCGATTATACATGCCAACATTAATTGCAACAACATGCAAAAAAAAACGCCATTGCCACCTCTACAGTACACCGTTTAAACATAATTTGAAGCAAGCGATATTTTCATTGCATAATATTATTCTCTCAACAATATATATGATCATTATGATTCCCTGCTGGAACTCATAAAAAACAAGCTCATTTTCTAAATTTAAAAAGGAAAGGGGCAGCTGACTTCGATATTGAGGTCCGTGCAAAGAATTTTATCTCACTTAAACTCAAAAAAGTAAGTGTTCTCTAAAAGATACTGTAGTTTTCAAATTCTTCACTTTAAATGCATCTACGAAAAATTTTCTACTATTATTCCTCGATTATATATACTAGCATCAATTGCAACAACATGCAAAATTGTCATCGCAATCCGTATAACTTCCTTAATGGTTACATGGCAAGTTTATCTCTGTCATTGCAGGAAAGGAGTTGCCATTTAAGTTTTCAGTACGTGCGAATCGGTTTAACTCCTTGGCCTTAACACGTAAGTTCTCTGTGGAAATTTTTGTTGTTTTCAAACTTTCGAGTTTTACTGCGTCTACGAATCTACTTATACTTTGCTGTTGTTGTTCCTCAATTAGATATGCAGCAATAAATGCAAGCAACATACCATATTAACGTTGCCACATATATAGTTTCTATAATAGTTAGTGCTAGTTTGAGAACTCCATTTTGTTAAGGGATTTCTATTTTTACAAGAGAAAATGAAATGATTTTTCTTGAGAAAATGAAAATTCATTGAAAAATGGGGTCCTAAACTAGCCTTTACAAAGCAAATTTATTCTTTTTTATTTTGAAACCATGGAACACCTAGAATTATTGCTGCAAATATCAACGTGGATTTTGTCCTACCAAATATTATCGATGTAAATATATTTATGCAGTTAGCTTTGGTAACTGTGTACAAAGTTTTTCACTGGATGTGCACCTTATTAACATCTATTTTGTCGTAACAACTTGGTTTGACATAAACACACTTATAAAATTATCTTTTATAATTAGCTTAGTGACTACTGAACAACTTTTTTACTAGACCTTTCCCTATATATTTTTGAGTTGTAAAATACAGCACTGGTATAATGGTATCATCTTGTGTGTTACACATAATAAAATTTAATAATATTTATAAAGTAGCTCAGATGCATAATAAAGCCCACCCTCCGGCGCGTGCCAGCAACTAGTACTTATACAACGTGATTGGTTCCCATCAACCTGTTCTATCGGGAAAGCTCCCTCCTCGCAACCTGTTCTATCGGGGAAGCTCCCTCCTCGCATCTCCGCACGTGCAGGCGGAGGGGTACAAAAATGCCGCGCCTGCACCGGTGCGTGTAGGCTGCGCCCATACGATACATACTACCAATCATCTATATGTACATAGTCAACGCACCAGACGAGCATGGGCACGATCGCCAACCAACCAATCATGTGGATAATAGCCGAAGATATCGTCACACATCTCTCTATAATCTATATCAATTGGACGCATCTCTCTATATCAATGCACGAGTCAGGTTCTTCTGGATAACAAATTCACAAGCCATATGCCTTTCCTATTAATTCTGCTTTCTATTCTTCATACTTGCGTAGTTGCGTAACTGAATATGAATGTGCTCCTTGCTTCCTTGTGCTGGCATAAAAATCCATCTTGTTCCAACATACATATACAAAGAGAACTGAACGTAGGGAGTAGGGAGCAGTATTATTTGGTTGGTTATTTCCAACATGGTTGCTCTATTTGTGTTTGATTTCAGCTTAGTATATGAAGAGATCGTCTGATATCTCTATTTACATTGAACACGGTACAATATCCATTGGCCATTGCATAACATGGGTGCTAAGTCACTTGTTCTTCTGGATCATTTCTCTGACCTCATCCATCACAAGCCAAGCTTTGTGACCACCTATTACTTCTGCTTTCCACTCTCCGTCCTTCCAGAGCTGGATATGAATGTATGGTTTAGGATCAAGGTTTTCCTAGTTCCACTTCCAATCGTATAGGAATATGAATGAATTGACGGGTTCTTCATAAAAAAAGAATGAATTGACGGAAGAAAGAGCAGTGGCACCTGAATAGTGGGCATTTTCTGAAGGTGGACGTTGCAGACCATCGGAATTGCAGTATGCACACAGAAAGGCGAAGGACTCGGATTATTTCAGAGTCATTTTGAACCAACAATTTTTTCATAAATAACCTCTGAATTTTCCACTTACAGTTACATTTCCTCTTTTCACCACCGCCTGTGGAACTTTGTTGACATCGACGAAGTAAAACCTGACTCTGTAACAGAAACGTGAAGCATGATTTTTAAAAAAATCAACACATTTCATAATCCGAAACGTGTACGTCTTTATTTAGAACTCAGGACCAGTTTACTTGCTAAGGCATCGATATGTCAGAACTCAGAAATTGTGCCGAAAAAACATTCTGCTGGGGGGATGAAGTCACACTGACCCAGGATATTCTCCTGCTATCTTCTCCATTCTGGGCACCAGGTATATGCATTTCCGACACCAACTTGCCATCCTGGAAGCAATAGACAACGTCTCGACTTCTGATGAGATATGATAGTATTATCTAAGCATGCAGATAGATATGATAAAAGCGGAAAAAGTCATCTCGATTCTACTATAATGACAATCAACATCCGAATCAATGGCCACAGACACCAGACAAGCCAATGGAAGTTAGAGTGACCTATGCAGGTCGGGCAACATGTGCAAAATCACTCGTACCAGTCGATGATGATGGGCTGGTTGTTCTCGACGGACCACCTGAGCGCGTCGTCGAGCTTCTCCATGCTGTCGATCTCCTCCATCTCCACCGGCTTGGACACGTCCCAGAAGTATGCCTCCGCCCGGAACCTCTCCCGGCGCTCCCTCCTCCTCCTCCCCGTCCCGCCGCCGTTCCACAGCCACAGCGCCCGCCCAGCCACCCCGCCGCCAACGGTCGAGCAGGCGGCGGTCGCCAACGAGTGCGGGTGCGGCGACGCCGCCGCGGCCTCCCGCACGCAGAGCGCGCGCGGGCTCGGCGCGAGGAGCGCCATTGGTTTACGGCTTTCCGTGTACCGGTTCCGGCGGCGATCAGAACTCGGTCTCGGAGATGGTGGGGCTGCGGCGCGGCGTCCTAGTAGTGCGTGGTGATGTACTGATGGGGCGGAGCAGAGGACGGGGTGGAGAATATGCGCGGGATCGGAGAGCGCGAGCCGCGAGGTGGTGACGGGAGGCGGAGAGTTGGTCGAGCTGTGGAATCGGATCGGAAGCGGGTGGCTTATCCGCTGACCAGGATCCATCGCAATAGCTGCTCAGGCGGCGGTGCGCCGTCCGCGGGCGGGTGCGAGCGTGGGGCAAAAGCGTTGGAATACGGCGTCTGGGCCCACCGGGTCGTAAAATATCTTGAGATCTTTTTGCATGTCAGCATGTGGATTTATTAGTCGATAGAGCAACGGTGGAAATGAATAAGGGGGTGTTTGGTTGCTTCTGCTAAAGTTTAGCTCGGGTCACATCAAACGTTTGACTTTTAAATAGAAGTATGAAATATAGACCCAACCAACTGGACTAGATTCGTCTCGTCTTTTAATCTTCGGCTGACAAATTAGTTTTATAATCCGACTACATTTAATACCCGGAACGGAGGTTCAAACATTCGATGGGACAGGGGCTAAATTTTAGCGGGGTGTAACCAAACACCCCCTAAATGATTGCCTCGGGCGGCCGGATGGGCCGGCTAGAGTGCTAGGCCTAGCGCACGCAGACTGACAGCTCGTCCTCCGGCCCATTTGTTAAATTGAGCCTCGTTACTCGTGCTACCCTTGAGGGCTGGGCTTGAGACCCTTCCACTTGCACCGTCGGGGAGGACCCAGGACGGCACAAGGTGCCTTCTCTCTCCTTAGGGCATGTACAGTGGAGAGACACCAAAACGGTTCTCCAAGCACAGGAGACAACTAAGAGATTCTATTGTACAATGGAGTGTCTATAAACCTAGTCTATTAATAAATACAGAATTAAATGTATTTGTATAGCATCAGATCGATAGAACAGACGACAAATTCGTACAGTGGGAAGTGAGGCGTCTGTTGTTACTTGGTTTACGAGCCAGAGGCGTCTCTTCACGGAGAGACGGCTCTAAGATTTTTTTGCAAATAACCCCCTAAAACACCTTAAGAGCCTCCACATTAAACACCACTGTACATGCCCTTAGTGTTGAGAACTACGTCACCACGGATCACCAGATTCACTCCATTTCCCCCGTCAGCAGTAGAGACGCAAGAAGCTGTAGAAGACCCATCTCCCTTCCCATAAGCACGACAGAAGAAACACACGGGACACAAGATATAGGGTTGGGTCTCTGGCCTCTTTCTCTTCTCTATATTATGAGAGGGTGTACAAGTTCCTTATATAGAGATGTGAGACCCCTCAGGGGCAAAGCAGGTATTTACCCACATAACCCTAACTAGGGTTACTTAACACTCCCCCTTGGGCGAATAACGCGACCAACACATGCCTCGTTAAAACTCCGAAAAAACCCAGTGGGAAAAAATATGGAGAAAGAGTGCATGGTGATACAAATTGCATTTGCACTTTGTTGTCTCGTTAAAAACCTCATGTGAGAAACTTCAAGAAAACTCACCAAGGGAAAAAGAGTACAACAATTGTCATCGTGACAGATTTCGATCTTGTGGGATCTAGATTCTATCGAATCTTCTACAAGGGCTAACTTTAGAAATGTGCTCCCCCTGATCCTTGCAAAATCGTATCAATAAGGCAAAACATATTCTTCTGGAAGTATATGCACATAAAGATTTAGCAAACGGATTGCATATCCTTGCAAGGACTATTTCAGGAACTTTACCTCTACTCACTTCTAGGATATACGAGGTAAGTGCACGTATCAATATAAATAAACCACTTTGACTGATGGTGTTCGATCGACTGGATCTATATATTTGATAGAAAGTTTCATAAAGGTTCGCATATTGATTATCAAGCTCACGCCTTCAGGGCATAGAATATGACATTTATTGTCTCACGATTGTGATCAATATAAACATTCACTCCCCCTAACGATGACATCTGTCAAAGTCGTTATCCCTCATAACTCAAGCATATTCTTCAAGATATATGTCTCATTGTTCATCTGGAATAACGAGAATGGATGAGGTTGGGGTGCTATCATTTTCTATCTTACACCACAATTTATACATAGTTGTGCAAAGCAAATAACATGTCCTTCAATAGGACTTAGGGGATAATTTAGTTGCAATAGTACATATTCTAAATATGACACATCGCTCGAGGCGTTCATCCATTGCAACATCTATGATGGTGTAACAAAAGTCCATCTAAGATCGTAATCCATCAGGGATTTTTCATCGATCAGATACATCGTTATAGTCTGTCATTCTGGCACAATGGGGATATTTTGCTAGTAACACCTAAACCTTATAGGTTTCTGCCATCAGGGCTTTAGAGGATACCGTAATTCCACATCTAGTGGAAAATACCATGAGTAAAACTCGTGGGATGCACATGTGCTTATTCGGTGAACTACAAGTCCTTTGGTACTTCATCTTATTCCTTTTCGGGTCTGTATGGGTCTTTATCCCATTATATGGGTTGTCAAACTTTGGTGTTCAACACAGACTTTGTTTCTTCCGGAAAGGTTCCATTTAGAAACTATAATCTCAACTAGGAGATATTCTCTCTACATAGGAGAGTGTTCATTCGTCAGGAATGTATTATTCGGTATGAGATTTATATGTTGCATATTTATAATTCAAAGATATGAGTCCTCCTAGGATCTCATGACGGATCTTCAGAATCCTATTAACTGCATATTTTAATTCATACCATTTGCCAGATATATTACATAACGGAACAATGTTTATTCAACACGTATGTGGGATGGGTCTCTCACAAGACCACTTGAACCATCGCATTCACCACACATTATTTCAGTAGTGCCCATAAATGTCCGAACTTTAAGCTCGTGACTTTTATTTTGCGATTATTGGTTCAGCCTCGATTGCATTTATCAATGACCCGATAAGAGAGCTGCAAGCACTCATGCCTAGGACTTTGTTTTGGATCCCTTTGCAATCTAGAGAGGCAAGATAGGTGTCGACTTATTTGTCTCCCACATTTAATAATGATCTCCGTCATTTCCCAAAACGAAAGATTCATTGTTCCGTATTCCCAGCACAATGATATTGCGCGCATTGCTAGGAATTTCATCATCAAGATGAACCTCTTCGTGAGGCAAATCACCATCAGGGTGAGTTCATCGGAGGAGAGTTATTACAGACCACGTGAATCTGCAATCAGAACATATGCTTTGACTAAGGCCAATGGATCATATTCGCAGGCGTCCCCGAGAATAGATCAAATACCAATAAGTCAAATGTGGATATGATATTAATCCTGGGTATATCCACATCTACATTAGGTAGAAGCATTCAGACCAATATGGTTACTCCTCAACGATTTCTGGCAAACCCCATATACACAGGAGTACACACTGAACGACAGGTTCAGTTTGGCTTTTGTGCGTTTAATAGAATATTGAGGCATTACAATATATGGGCATTCCTCCCCCTAATGCCGAGATGTTCTTAAAAGCATACAGATAAAATCCCCAACCACAATCATCCAGTTGTGGCCAATGTATGCTATTGTGGTGGTTTATTTGGGAAATCTTACGCACATTACAGATAGGGGTTTTATGCAGTGAGCTTTGGACTTATATTAATGTAGTGGCATGAATACTACATATTTGTCCTTCAATATGAAGGGTTAGTCTCAACATCCAGTGAGACACGCAACAACAAGTTGCTTCGTGGTTACAATTCTGCAAACTTATTTTTATTATTGCCAAATGTATAGTCAATCATTAAGATTTAGACTGATATACGCAACACTATTTTATGCATAAGGGTCCCCCAGAGGCTCATGCACACCATTCATTGTTTGGAGCTAGTAGTTGACTTCAGATCAACAACTAAAATGACCATCAGGGTCTAGCGCTCACAAGGACATTCACTGGTTGCATTGTGCTTTTAAGCACATAGGAAAATGTGTGCATAGATAATGTTAGTAAAGTGCACGGCATCAGGCCAATGCTGCCAAGCAAAGATTTTTATATGCAAAGATGTATAGTCCAGCTCGTTTTATTATTGCCCATGGTTTACCCAATTACTCATACCGTTCTGAAATTGGGTATTGATTTATGCAACATTTTTAGGTATTATAATTTTGAGAGAGAACTTATAACAATAGATAATAATTTATGATGTTGCCAGTAGGGCAAACATTTCTCCTCATATGATATACCAATTTGTTCTATAAAGCATTATTTCGATCTCTTCGTTGTTCGGCAAAAAGAGGAGCTTTGGAATAGAACAGACAAGGCCAAGAATTCATTTTATCTGGGAAAATCACCATATAACTAGCTTTTGATGAAGCAAATGATGATAACTGCGTGGCAAGAATGAAACAAGACTGGTATCCGCCTAGGATCCATCTTCAACAACAGATAGTACTGCTCTCATACGAAGAAATCATCAGGAGTAGAGAGGATACAACATGTCTCTACAAGATCTTCATATTTCTATCACAAATTATCATCACTAGTAGTCTAGTGGTCAAGACATATGACTCTTTTGGCTCCGAGGACCAAGAACATGTTAATGTCTAATTTAGCTTCAAGCTCTGTGGTGATATGGGATTTCATAGCTAGTTTATACTCTTCTTACTCCTAGTAGATCAGAGATACATTACAGTAAGCATTTCAAAGGTGGAATCCAATGTAGTTCTGCTACATAAACTCCAGGTATATGTCCATTCAGGACTGACCTTTACCATTTGGCTTAAAGGTATATCATACCAATCAAAGGACTATACCTAGTCAATTCAGCGACTATAGTATTTATAATTCTGAGAGATGTATGCAACACAAGCATAGAGGTCCTAAACAGGACGAGTAAAGTGGTTCGACGGGAACACACTATGGTTTTCACACCAACATAGTGAAAAATTTCTCAGAATAACCTCTCGACATACTCACAACTTCGTGTTGCTAGCCGTTACATGTCCTTTTATCTCATAGTTTGCTTCATGTCATCCAGCGACAAAGAGAGCAATGTGCTAACATCTGGTTGAGCAATGTATGTCTGAGATTTCTGATCTTAAATCGTTTGGTAAGGTCTTTTTGCTTACTAATACAATCCCAATTTGTGATATCTTCTATGCCAAAAAGGCTTTCATGCATTATATTCTATATATTCGGTTACTTCGGGTAAAACTTTATGCATGAGGAGAGAGGAGAGAATTAACTTATCCATGTTTTGTTGTATTTCAATTTAATTTCCGAGATTATTCAAGCACTATAGAGCTTGATATAGTTGTTATGGCCACTTGGCAATATAAATAAATATATGATGCCACACAACACAATCAAATAAAATATAGAGCCAAATAAAATTGCTTATGAAGGTTGCGCTATGATGTGGCTTCAGAGGCTTGAACAACCCACCACAATCCACACGAGTACAAGCTCTAGCGTCTGATGTCAAAGCGTGTGCAGCCATCAGGGCTACGACAACACATCCAGCCTTCGTAATAAGCGCAATAGACACAACTGTGGCTTGGTAGTTGGGGTACACGATAAGTACGCGTAATAGACACAACAGACGCAACAAGCGCAATTGTGACTCAATAGTTGCGACACACATGCAATGCCTTCAGGGCCCTCGAAAAATGTGCGACTCGACAATGGCGGTCCGACTCAACAGAAGCGATCCGATTAAGCGAGAGCGCGACATAGCAATCACATGACGCAGCTAAGTTCGAACGGCACAAATACTGCGTCGTGTTGCCAGGGCGCAGCCAATATTCAGCTAATGCCATAACTCAGCCGATTACCAACGCAACCTGATCAGCGTGTCCGAATGCCCACTATACAATTTAATCGCTCAGCATGAGTCTTAAGCTCAATGCAACATAAATATTTAGAGCAATTTGATTATGCACAATATAGCATTCATATATTTTAATAATTTCTGTCAATTATCTACTACGAGAAATAAAGCAGAACAATAATACTAGAATTAATGCATGGACATACCACATCAGGTGTAAAAAGTATGTTTCCATTTTTAAACATGCATTTTTCTACTATTTATTTTTTATGGAAAGTAATTGATTAATATATAAAATAAAATATAAAACAATCTGTATTCTCTTTTTTATGTCATGAACGAAACTGATCTACGGTGCCTCCTTTTCATTTAATCCACCTCTAGCCGCATGACCTTGCGCACAGGCGGTCAAAGCCCGAAAACGACGCCATTTTTTTTCTCCGCTACAGCAACCAACTCAAGCATGCAGCCGTGCGTTAGATTCGCTGCATGCGGGCATGCGATTTTTTTTATAGTGTTTATCTGGTCTCAACAGGGAATCGTTCATGCCATCCCAGAAAAAACGGATCCCCTTGCATGTCGCGCAACCGAACCCAACTGAATTGGTACACGATTCCAATTCTCATTCTTTTTCATCGGGAAGGAAAGAAAACTGAAAAAGGACTCGCACACACGCACGCAATCCATCTCTTTAATCCTGCATGCTCGTCGGGATGGGCAAGGCTCCAAGCCTCCAGCCATCTCTTTAATCCTGCATGCCCGTCGGGATGGGCAAGGCTTCAGGCCTCCAGCCATGCAGATGCATGTATGTGCCATCACATACACGCACCATCACGAATTAACGCAGCATGCAAGTAAGTCAGTGGGCCCCACCTGTTAAGCAAGCCGCAGATCATGCTGCCATCACGTCCGCAACGGAGGCGCGTTGAGCAGCGGGCCCACGCGACGCGGTAGGATCGGCGGCGCGCGACGTCAGGTCAGTGCAGGGCGCCTAAGCGGATTGAGCAGTGCATCCCTATTTTTCTTTTGCATGGCACGTTTCTCCGGAACCCACCAGAGATTGTGGAGCAGCAGCCAGGACTCCCACCGGAACAAACATGAGAGCAGGGAGTTCGGCTAGGTGAGATCCTATTAACAGTAGATCCAAAAAATACCGTTCGATTGCGTAGAAGGTAATCGAAGCCTGTCGCGTAGGACAGTTCGGCTAGGCCGGTGACCTGCCGGCTTGATAAAGAGTTGATGCAGATCTGATCCCGCAGCAACGTCGAGGTAGAGCGTGCTGATAACGTGTTGAGAACTACGTCACCACGGATCACCAGATCCACTCCATTCCCCCCGTCAGCAGTAGAGGCGCAAGAAGCTGTAGAAGACCCGTCTCCCTTCCCATAAGCACGACAGAAGAAACACACGGGACACAAGATATAGGGTTGGGTCTCTGGCCTCTTTCTCTTCTCTATATTATGAGAGGGTGTACATGTTCCTTATATAGAGATGTGAGACCCCTCAGGGGCAAAGCAGGTATTTACCCACATAACCCTAACTAGGGTTACTTAACAGTTAGCTGCATTGCTTTTGGTGTCTTGAAAGCAGACGTGTAAAATGCAGTTTCGACCGTTTTCTATATTTGATCCGACCGTTTTCGTATTTACAGAAAAATATGGAAACGGGAGATGGTTTATTCCGTCTATTTTTTCGGATCCCGTTTTTATCCGGATTGAACCCGTATTTATTCCGTATTTGATAAATATGGGACGAGCCTAATATGCATTAGCATATAAACTAAAGCGTCGTGAATTTATGTGACAAATTATAGCACAATTGGTCATTGTAATCATCGGCTCTTTTCAATAACAAGTGATCTAAAGTCTTAAACAACATCGAATGTAGCTAAATGTATATAATTAGCAACCAAACAACTATAAAATATTGTCTCTCTATATCTATTTGTTTTATGTTATTGTCCTACCAATCAATCACTAGTCAAACATCAATATCATTTCTATTTGTATTAAATTATGAGTTTCCGTCAGTATTTCCGTTTTTGTTTATTTTCGCAATTCTGTTTATCCCACTCCCATTTCCGTTCCCGACTATTCCAGACCCGATCCCGTTTTCGATGATAAATTGCGGATACGAAAACGGGAGAGGGTTTTTTCGTCCGTTTTCATCTCTATCGTGTCCTCGCCTTCCCTTGTGGTCCCTTCAATTCCCACGGTAGTAGCGAGATAGAATCTCCAAACACGGTGGGAGCTAGGCCGCCGAAAATAGGTCTTTTGCTGCTGAAAATAATTTATTTTTTATGGCTTTAGGTCTTTATTTTTGACGACCAGAGTTCAACCACCGAAAATAGGTTATTTTCGGTGGCTTATGAGCCGACCGCCGAAAATAAAAGTCGATGAAAATGTGTCAGTTATTTTCGGCGGCCAACATATGGCCGCCGAAAAGTAACAATTTCAGAGAAAAAATTGGAAATAAATGAAGAAAACAACAATTTCAGAAACAATATAATCACAATAATATGACAGAAACAATAATTTCAGAATTACACACATTTAACACAAAGTATTACAATTCTTCATAACCACATCACAGTTCACAATGGTTCACAGTTCACCACATCACAATTCACAATTCATAAATACATCACATAGTCCATTACAACATAAAACAAACTCACAATTCGGCATAAGACTCAAACCATCACATATCGGGGTCGTTGGAGTTGTGACCACTAACTCTAAAAACGAACAACTCGTTGACGAAGTCGTTTAAGTGGTTTGTATTCTAAAGAGAAAAGGAGACATTAATATAGGGCTGGACAAAATGCTCGCGGCTCGTCGGCTCGCTCGGTTCGTGACCAACTCGGCTCAGCTCGGATCGGCTCGTTTGAATTTTTTCACGAGCTGAGCTGGCATCCTAGCTCGGTTTCTTAACGAGCCAGCTCGGTTTGTTAACGAGCCAGCTCGCGAGCTAAACGAGCTATCACATTTCAGCAAAACAAAACTATATACATATCATGTACGTAACAATTGATGAATATGTTATATGTATGTGTGGTGTATATAACTTATAAGTTAAACTAATGATTGATGAATTGTGTCTATGTATGAAATTGGTCTATGCGAATATAAGTGTGGGTTAAACTGCTGAACATGTGTGTGAATAGTAAATTGATGAGTGATGAGTGGTGTTAATTTGGTGTTATATTGATTGGGTCTGTGAAACTATGAGTATAATTACTATTTTATGTTGTTAAATTAGCTTAAAATTAACTAGAAATTGATTGTTATACACATATTATTTTTTTCTGCTCTGGCTCGCGAGCTAAACGAGCCAGCTCGAGCTCGTAAACGAGCCGAGCCGAGCTGACTCTGTGGCTCGCTACCTTAACGAGCCGAGCCGAGCCAGCTCGGTAGCTTAACGAGCCAGCTCGAGCTCGAACGAGCCGAGCCGAGCTGGCTCGATATCCAGCCCTACATTAATAACTATAATGTTTACATGACTACTATTTAAATAAATTGTTTGTCAAACTAACCTATCCTGTAGTAGCTCCCTTCATTGCAAAAGCTCCTCCTGGTGCTGGTATCACCGGTCGTGACGTGTTGTGGCTCATAACCCCGAATTCTTAGAAAAATCAAGTTAAGTAAAGATTTGAAATGTTAATACAAACGACAAGTCTAAACTAAATTGAAACACCTGAGGTGAAGGTGGCAGAGCATGTAATCCCTATTGAATCATCGGTAGATGAAATTGAGAAAAAACGAATGGCTATCGAAAATAATCAAGCTCTGACCGACAAAAATAACTGAAACCGCCGAAAATACTATAGAATGCTGTTGTGAAAGCCGCACGCCTTTGTTTAAGCCGTACTCCATGGATTTTTGGAGTACATCTTTCATGTATCGCCCGTCCGGAGCTTTGTGCGGATGCACCTGGTTGGCTGCTTCTCAATTCTCATCATTGCGTTGTGCTCGTAGCGCCGACACCAACGTACTGTCCGTACATCATACGTTCGTATCATGTCAGTCCGATATTAATTTATGAGTACATACGGTGACGCGTACGTAATACCTTTTCAAGAGGATCGATCATGCATTGCATGAGTGGTGCAACGAAATGATTTTGGTTCAAAAGGAAACGATCATAGCAGCCCATATCTCCACATCACGCCTCGTCTGGGGGACCGCTTCCCATGGAGAGAATGTTTCCATCAAGTCCGAACACCCACTTTCCATGAGGGAACTTGATATGCTCATTGCTTTCGATGAGATCTCCAAATAAAAGCATAAGGCAGACACAGTAATGATGATTGATGACCAACCTCACCTATCTGTTAGTGGACCTTTTCTCATGCGGCCTTTGTAGCAAACATGACAATCCAAGGAGCAGACGGCAACAGACTGGTCCTCTACCAAAGTACCAAACCAACAAGTGCAACGTCGTCCAAACGATGGGATCATGTTATGTAAGCAGTTAAGGGAGTGTTTGGTTTGAGGAATCAACTCTATCCAAAATAAGATGGTGCATCATGCATTTATTCTTCACAATTAGTGGGATGACCTTATTTCTTATATTAATACTGTCGGCGTTTCGAGACAGGGGGGTCCCTAAGCCGACGAGTGAGTGTGCTGCGTGCCCCAGCCCAGATGGGTCGAGCGCGTGGGCGAGCGCGAAGGGGGGAGAGGCGAGGCGGCCGGAGCCGAGCGTGAGAGAGGTGGAAGTCCCGCGGCCTTCGTGTTCGTCCCGCGCCCAGGTCAGGTGCGCTTGCAGTAGGGGGGTTACAAGCGTCCACGCGGGTGAGGGAAGCGAGCGGCCCCAAGAGAGCGCCTGTCCCGTCCTCGGTCCCGCGCGGCCAACCTTCTCTGAGAAGGCCCTGGTCCTTCCTTTTATAGTCGTAAGGAGAGGATCCAGGTGTACAATGGGGATGTAGCAGAGTGCTACGTGTCTAGCGGAGGGAGAGCTAGCGCCCTAGGTACATGCCAATGTGGCAGCCGGAGAGATCTGGGCACCCTGCTGGCGTGATGTCGTGGCTGTCGGAGGTGCGGCGGAGCCTGATGGAGGGACAGCTGTTGGAGCGGTCGAGTCCCTGCTGACGTTGTCCTGCTTCCGTAAGAGAGCTGGGGGCCGCCGTCGTCATAGAGCTTGTGGAGCGCCATCATTGCCCCTCTGGCGGAGCTGGCCGGATGAGACGCCGGTCTTGTCCTCCGTGACCCGAGTCGATTCGGGGTGGGATGATGATGGCGCCTCCTGTTGACGTGGCGGTCTGTGCCCTAGGCAGGGCGACGTGGGGTTTCCTCCGAAGCCGAGGTTGAGTCTGCCTTCTGTTGCCGTGGCCGAGCCCGAGCCAAGGGGTCGGGCGAGGCGGAAGTCGTTCGGCCGAGGCCAGGGCGGAGTCCGAGCCCTGGGGTCGGGCGAGGCGGAGTTTCGTCGTCTTCCGGGTCTTAGCCCGAGTCCGAGCCCTGGGGTCGGGCGGAGCGGAGTTCGCCGTCTTCCGGGTCTTAGCCCGAGTCCGAGCCCTGGGGTCGGGCGGAGCGGAGTTCGCCGTCTTCCGGGTCTTAGCCCGAGTCCGAGCCCTGGGGTCGGGCGGAGCGGAGTTCGCCGTCTTCCGGGTCTTAGCCCGAGTCCGAGCCCTGGGGTCGGGCGGAGCGGAGTTCGCCGTCTTCCGGGTCTTAGCCCGAGTCCGAGCCCTGGGGTCGGGCGGAGCGGAGTTCGCCGTGGCGCCTTTGGCAAGGCCTGATTGCCTGTCAGACTCACTCTGTCGAGTGGCACTGCAGTCGGAGTGGCGCAGGCGGCGCTGTCCTTCTGTCAGACTGGCCAGTGGGGCGGTGGAGTGACGGCGGTCACCTCGGCTCTGCCGGGGGCGCGTGTCAGGATAGAGGTGTCAGGCCACCTTTGCGTTAAATGCCCCTGCAATTTGGTCAGTCGGTGTGGTGATTTAGTCAAGGTTGCTTCTGAGCGAAGCCAAGGCCTTGGGCGAGCCGGTGATGTGTCCGCCATAAAAAGGGGGCCTCGGGCGAGACGGAAGTCTCTCGAGGTCGGCTGCCTTTGGCCGAGGCTAGGCTCGGGTGAAGCGTGATCGAGTCACTCGTGTGGACTGATCCCTGACTTAATCGTCCCCATCAGGCCTTTGCAGCTTTATGCTGATGGGGGTTACCAGCTGAGAATTAGGCGCCTTGAGGGTACCCCTAATTATGGTCCCCGACAGTAGCCCCCGAGCCTCGAAGGGAGTGTTAGCACTCGCTTGGAGGCTTTTGTCGCACTTTTTTGCAAGGGGACCAGCCTTTCTCGGTTGCGTTTCGTTCCGGTGGGTGCGCGCGAGCGCACCCGCCGGGTGTAGCCCCCGAGGCCTCGGAGGAGTGGTTACACTCCTTCGAGGTCTTAATACTTCGCTTAACGCTTCGGCTGGTCTGGTCGTTCCCTCATGCGAACTGGCCGTAGCCCGGGTGCACGGTCGGGGCCCAAGCTCTCGGGCTGGTATGTTGACGCTGTCAACGATTTGGCCGGAGCCGGTTTTTGCGAGAGCAGCCCCCGAGCCTCTGCACAGGGCGAGAGGATGATCAGGGACAGACTCGGCTTTTTACATACGCCCCTACGTCGCCTTTCCGCAAGGAGGAGGGGGGGAGTGCGCCATGTTACCCTCGATGGGCACCGAACATGGTGTCTCCGGTGAGCTGCAAGTGGGTAATCCGAGTGGACGTCCGTGCCCCGTTCGTTGGGGGTCGGCTAGGGGCCCAGAGGCACGCCGAAAAGTACCTGCGGGTGATTTGCCGGACCCGGTCCCCTGGCGACGGGGTCCGAGGGCTCGATGCCTCCCTCCGATGGGATTCCGTTACAAGATCGTTCCCGCTGGTCTCGGAAATGTCCTAGGGTACCTCGGGAGCGCAGCCCGAGCCTCGGTTATGTATCGAACGTACCCCTGGTCATCCCTCGCTCGGTGTCTGAGGCGACTGTGAACCCTTCGGGGGCCAGCCTTCGAACCCCTGATCAGTAATGGGCGCGGAGCCCGAGTAGCCTGAGGCGGCCATGGAGCCCTTCGGGGGGCTGGCCTTCGAACCCCTGACCAGTAGTGGGTGTCGGGCCCACGCGATCTGAGGCGACTGTTGAACCCTCGGGGGGCCAGCCTTCGAACCCCTGATCAGTAATGGGGGGCTCGGAGCCCGGTTCCTTCGCGGAGAAGGATCCCTTTCGGGGTATCTCCCTTTCCCGGTCCCTGTTGCAAGAGATAGAGAAAGAGGAAAACGGAAAAGGATACGAAATCAGACGACGTGGCGTACCTTTTCTGACGCGGTTATTACGGCGAAGGCGAAGCGTCGCGCGCTCCTCCTGCCAGAAGCGCCGCGTGTCCCGCCGCGGAGTTAATGCGACGGGGCGAGTGGTTGGCGGGGCGGCCGTTGCGCGCGTGCGATCCGTTCGAGGAACGGGTCACGGGTGCACCGTCTTCACGCCGTGAGAGGAGGCTCTCTTGCTGTCTCAGGATGGGACGTGAGCCTGGCTGACGACGTGACTGCTGCGCCCGCCCGCCTGCCACCGCTATTACTGCCGGCCCACTTTCGGTTGCTTTGACCGATGCGCCAGTCTGGCGCTGTTGGGTCGCCTCGAGTCGTGGCATAGGCTTCGCAACCGAAGAGGCGCGATGGTGGCACAAGTGGCGGTGCGGTTGCCTGCATGCAGCAACTGGCGCGCCGGTTGCTCGACGCGTGGGCCTGGGTTCCAAGCTGGCGTGTCAGAAGTCGGAGAAGCGCGTCCATCCGGCGCGGTTGCACCGTTGCATGCCGCCTGCATGGCTGCCCGCCCCTTCTGCCCGTTGGTCTGGGCGAAAATGGGGGGTCGCCTGTAACCGCTGGACAGTCGTGCGCACCATGCGCGGCGGTTTGGCTTCTTCTGCCCTGAGCCGGCTTGCATGACATGCGGGACCCAGCCCCCGAGTCGCAGGGGAGGGCCTTGGAGCGTGTTGGAGAAGACTCGGCCCGCGGCACCTGGGGGTGCACGTAGGGGGAGTTGCCTTTAAAAGGAGGGAGGCTCCTTTCGCAAGGCAACCATGTCTTCTTCCTCCCTTAAGCGTCGGGTCTTCCCGTCTTCCAAGCCCCCGGATGGGGGGTATCCGCCGCCTTTCCGCCTCCTCGTTGGAGGAACGCAACTCCATGGGAGTTGGTACCTCTCAGCCATCGTTCGGCTTCAAGGATTTTCATCAGGCAGCCCGGCTGCACCCCTCCACCGGCGGTCACCCAAGATGGTGACCTCCAGCTTGATGATGGGGGAAAGCGAGCCGGGCTGCGGCCTCTACCCCTCCCTCAGCCTCAAGGATCTTCATCACCAGGGCTGGGGAGGGGAGTGTGCCGAGTTGGGGTCGGCCCCTGCGTGGGCGACGGCCCGCTCCTTCGCTCAGTGATCGGAGGGAAGGGCGGTCGTCGTTCGTGGCGCCGGCAGCTGCACCGTGCCTGGCTCTCGGATGCGAGTGGCTTTGGAGCCTCTCGCGGCGCCGGCGTCTGCCACGGCGGCTGGAAGAGGTTCTTCCGCCGGCGAGAGAGCCAAGGCCGGCCACGGACCGACCTCCAACTCTACGGCCTTCTGCCCGTCCTTGCCTCACAAGTTTGGGCATGGGCGGGGACCTCCTAGCAGCAGCACCCGCCCTGAGGTCAGTGCTGCCGCTGTTCGACCCCCCGGAGCAGAAGTCGTCGTCGTCGCCACTGCTGGAGCAGGTGACGGCGCGCCGTTCGTCGGCCTTCCGTTGCTCCGCAGGCCTTCCCCCTCGGAGTGGGGTTGTTCGTGCCTGCGGAGGGGGAACCGGAGTTCCGTTTGTAATGGCACTTCGAATGCCAGTGAGTTCGTTCATTGTGGCTGTCGAGGCCTGAACGTGTATGTAATTTCGGCACTGAGCCGTGTTTTTTCCTCATTTTCGAGCACTAAGTCTCGCCTGTTTGATTATCTGAACCGCTTTACCAAGCATGAGTTGCCCCGTGTCAAGGTGACGGGTGAGATATCCGTATCCCGGAGGTGTAGGAATCCCTCGGCCCGTTCGGCCTTGTTGTCTGGGGCTCCTCTAGCTTAGTTGAAGAGACCCCTCGGCCGCCCTTCGGTGGACCGAGGCCAGGGGTAGCGATATCAGTATGAACAGAGGCGGAGTTGGCTCGAGAATGGGGAACCTGGTTGGCCGAAGCCTAGCCGCGTCGTCCGTCAGCGGAGCCGACGCCAAAGTCGGTCAGTCGAGGCCTCGGATCGGGCTGGCGCCCTCGGAAGCCGGTTGACCGAGGCCCCGGGGGTAACCGGATGAGCCGCCTGCTCGGCCCGGATTCCCGGAGGAGCCCCTGGACCGCGGCGTCGCCCGAGGCTGGGTCGGGCTTTGCTGAAGACGTCGTCGATGCCGAGGGTGCTACGGCTCCCTTCGGCATGAAGACCCGAGCCTGCAGGATCAGATCATCTTGTAGCGTGTGCTTTCTGCGGCCGCCGAGGCCAGAAGAACACACCCTCGCCACGCTTGCGAAGCTGCGTCTTTTTTCCTCCTGTTTCGAACATCTGGACTTCGTCGGTAACAGGGATGTTTGTGTGAGCAAGAGCTGCTTTTCGCGGAAGGGACGAGTGAGGTATCCGTATCCCAGAGGCGTGGGAATCCCTCGGCTCGGTCGGCCTTGCCGCTTACGCGTACTTTCACCCGTCCATGAGGCCCTGTCCCCGACTTAGTCGAGAAAGCTTGAAGGACTGCTTCGGCAGGAGAGCTTCCGAACGTGATGACTCGTTCGGTCCACGGAGTCGCTTTATCCGAGCGCAAGTTACTTATCACAGAAAGGGACGAGTGAGGTATCCGTATCCCGGAGGCGTAGGAATCCCTCGGCTCGGTCAGCCTTGGCTGCTTACGTGTACCTCGTCGTTTCCAGGATCCGCTTTCCGAAGTGGCCAAGAAGCACGAAAGAAATCCTGCTAAAAAGAGATCCTTTTTCGAGGAAAAATTCGACGCAGAGGGGGTCTCCCCCCTTTTAGCCCCCGAGGGAGGGTCGGGCTTTGCCGAGGCTAGGCCGACCCTTCCTTGACAACTAAACTTTGCGTAGGTGCGAGGTATATGAACAACTTGAAAACATCTTAAGGGTAGAAGCGACGTAGTTGTTTGATGTTCCAAGCGTTGTCGTAGATCTCGCCTTGATTGCTGGCCAGCTTGTATGTTCCGGGCTTCAGAACTTTGGCGATGACGAACGACCCTTCCCAGGGGGGTGTGAGCTTGTGCCTCCCTCGGGCGTCTTGTCGCAGCCAAAGCACCAGGTCGCCCACCTGGAGTTCTCGGGACCGGACCCCTCGGGCGTGGTAGCGTCGCAGGGACTGTTGGTACCGCGCCGAGTGTAGCAAGGCCTTGTCCCGAGCTTCCTCCAGCTGGTCCAGCGATTCCTCTCGGCTAGCTTGGTTGCTTTGTTCGGTGTAGGCCCTCGCCCTCGGGGAGCCGTATTCCAGGTCAGTGGGCAAGACAGCTTCAGCCCCGTAGACCAGGAAAAACGGCGTGAAGCCCGTGGCACGACTCGGCGTCGTCCTTAGGCTCCAGACCACCGAGGGGAGTTCCTTCATCCATCGCCTGCCGAACTTGTTGAGGTCGTTGTAGATCCGAGGCTTGAGCCCTTGTAGAATCATGCCGTTGGCACGCTCTACCTGCCCATTCGACATGGGATGAGCCACGGCGGCCCAGTCCACCCGGATATGGTGATCTTCGCAAAAATCCAAGAATTTTTTGCCGGTGAACTGGGTGCCGTTGTCGGTGATGATGGAGTTCGGGACCCCGAAGCGATGGATGATGTTGGTGAAGAATGCCACCGCCTGCTCGGACCTGATGCTGTTCAGAGGTCGGACCTCGATCCACTTGGAGAACTTGTCGATGGCGACCAGCAGGTGCGTGTAGCCCCCGGGCGCCTTCTGCAAGGGACCGACGAGGTCCAGACCCCATACAGCGAAGGGCCAGGTGATGGGTATTGTCTGCAGAGCCTGAGCGGGCAGGTGTGTCCGCTTTGCATAGAATTGGCACCCTTCGCAGGTGCGGACAATTCTAGTGGCGTCAGCCACCGCCGTTGGCCAGTAGAAGCCTTGCCGGAAAGCATTTCCAACAAGGGCTCGGGGTGCTGCGTGGTGGCCGCAAGCCCCCGAGTGTACTTCTTGCAGCAGTTCCCGACCTTCGGCGATGGAGATGCATCGCTGGAGGATGCCCGAGGGGCTGCGATGGTAGAGCTCCTCTTCGTCGCCCAGCAAGATGAACGACTTGGCGCGTCGCGCTACCCGCCGAGCCTCGACTTGGTCGAGGGGTAGCTCTCCTTGACGGAGATATTGCAGGTATGGGGCCTGCCAATCTTGGTCCGGCGTGGCCCCGCTCTGCCCTTCCTCGATGTTCAATGCCCCGCCCTCGGGGGCCGAGGGTACCTCGAGCTGGGCCGAGGGTGCCTCGGGCTGAACCGAGGGTACCTCGGGCTGAGCCGAGGGTACCTCGGGCTGAACCGAGGGTACCTCGGGCTCGGGCGCGTCGTCGAGCTTGACGGAGGGTTGATGCAGATCCCGGGAGAAGACGTCTGGGGGGACTGTCGTTCGCCCCGAGGCTATCTTTGCCAGCTCGTCTGCGGTTTCGTTGTAGCGCCGAGCGATGTGGTTGAGCTCGAGCCCGAAGAACTTGTCTTCCAGGCGCCGAACCTCGTCGCAGTAGGCCTCCATCTTCGGGTCGCGGCAGTGGGAGTTCTTCATGACTTGGTCGATGACGAGCTGCGAATCACCGCGGGCGTCGAGGCGTCTGACCCCTAGCTCGATGGCGATCCGCAATCCGTTGACCAGAGCTTCGTACTCGGCCACATTGTTGGACGCCGGGAAGTGGAGGCGCAGCACGTAGCGCAAGTGCTTTCCGAGGGGCGAGATGAAGAGTAGGCCCGCGCCGGCCCCCGTCTTCATCAGCGACCCGTCGAAAAACATGGTCCAGAGCTCCGGTTGGATCGGAGTCGTTGGCAGTTGGGTGTCGACCCATTCGGCCACGAAATCCGCCAACACTTGGGACTTGATGGCCTTCCGAGGGGCGAACGAGATCGTTTCGCCCATGATCTCCACCGCCCACTTTGCGATCCTGCCCGAGGCCTCTCGGCACTAGATGATCTCCCCCAGGGGGAAGGATGACACCACAGTTACCGGATGGGACTCGAAGTAGTGTCGTAGCTTCCGCCTTGTCAGGATCACAGCATACAGCAGCTTTTGAACTTGTGGGTAGCGGATCTTAGTCTCGGACAGCACTTCGCTGATGAAGTAGACCGGCCTCTGAACGGGCAATGTATGCCCTTCCTCCTGCCTTTCGACCACAATCGCGGCGCTAACCACCTGAGTGGTCGCGGCGACGTAGACCAGGAGGGTTTCTCCGTCTGCCGGCGGCACCAAGACTGGCGCCTTTGTAAGGAGCGCCTTCAGGTTGCCGAGGGCTTCCTCGGCCTCAGGGGTCCAAACGAAACATTCGGCCTTCCTTAAGAGGCGGTACAGAGGCAGACCTCTTTCGCCGAGGCGTGAGATGAAACGGCTCAGGGCCGCGAGGCATCCCATGACCCTCTGTACCCCTTTTAAGTCCTTGATGGGTCCCATGCTGGTGATGGCCGCAATCTTCTCCGGGTTGGCTTCGATGCCTCGCTCAGAGACGATGAACCCTAGGAGCATGCCTCGGGGCACCCCGAAGACACACTTCTCAGGATTAAGCTTGACTCCTTTCGCCTTGAGACACCGGAATGTCACTTCAAGGTCGGAGAGGAGGTCGGAAGCCTTCCGTGTCTTGACTACGATGTCGTCGACGTAGGCCTCGACTGTGCGACCGATGTGTTCGCCGAACACATGGTTCATGCACCGCTGGTACGTCGCGCCTGCATTCCTCAAGCCGAACGACATGGTGACATAGCAGTACATGCCGAACGGCGTGATGAAAGAAGTCGCGAGCTGGTCGGACTCTTTCATCCGGATCTGGTGATACCCCGAGTAGGCATCGAGGAAGGACAGGGTTTCGCACCCAGCAGTGGAATCCACGATTTGGTCGATGCGAGGCAGAGGGTAGGGAACCTTCGGACATGCTTTGTTGAGACCAGTGTAGTCCACACACATCCGCCATTTCCCCCCTTTCTTCCTCACAAGCACAGGGTTGGCAAGCCATTCGGGATGGAATACCTCTTTGATGAACCCTGCCGCCATTAGCTTGTGGATCTCTTCGTCAATCGCTCTGCGCTTCTCCTCGTCGAATCGGCGCAGAGGCTGCCTGACGGGTCAGGCTCCGGCCCGAATATCCAGCGAGTGCTCGGCGACATCCCTCGGTATGCCGGGCATGTCCGAGGGACTCCACGCAAAGACGTCGGCGTTTGCGCGGAGAAAGTCGACGAGCACTGCTTCCTATTTGGGGTCGAGCCCGGAACCGATCCGGATCTGCTTGGTGGTGTCGCCGCTGGGGTCGAGGGGGACGGCCTTGACCGTCTCCGCTGGCTCGAAGTTGCCGGCATGACGCTTCACGTCTGGGACCTCCTTGGAGAGGTTCTCCAGGTCGGCGATGAGGGACTCGGACTTGGCGAGGGCCTCGGCGTACTCCACGCACTCCACGTCGCATTCGAACGCGTGTTTGTACGTGGGGCCGACGGTGATGACCCCGTTGGGGCCCGGCATCTTGAGCTTCAGGTAGGTGTAGTTGGGGACGGCCATGAACTTCGCGTAGCATGGCCTCCCTAGCACGGCGTGGTAGGTTCCTCGGAACCCGACCACTTCGAACGTCAGGGTCTCCCTTCGGAAGTTGGAGGGTGTCCCGAAGCAGACTGGGAGGTCGAGTCGCCCGAGGGGCTGGACGCGCTTCCCAGGGATGATCCCGTGGAAGGGCGCAGCGCCTGCTCGGACGGAGGACGGATCGACGCGCAGAAGCTTGAGGGTCTCGGCGTAGATGATGTTGAGGCAGCTGCCCCCGTCCATCAGGACCTTGGTGAGCCTGACATTGCCGACAACGGGGTCGACGACGAGCGGGTATTTCCCCGGGCTCGGCACATGGTCGGGGTGGTCGGCCCGGTCGAAAGTGATGGGCTTGTCGGACCAGTCTAGGTAGACTGGCGCCGCCACCTTCACCGAGCAGACCTCCCGGCGCTCTTGCTTGCGGTGCCGAGCCGAGGTATTCGCCGCATGCCCTCCATAGATCATGAAACAGTCGCGGACCTCGGGGAACCCCCCTGCTGGGTGATCTTCGTTCTTGTCGTCGTCGTGGGCCCTGCCACCCTCGGCGGGTGGCCCGGCCCTGTGGAAATGACGCCGAAGCATAACGCACTCCTCGAGGGTGTGCTTGACGGGCCCCTGATGGTAGGGGCACGGCTCCTTGAGCATCTTGTCGAAGAGGTTTGCACCTCCGGGGGGCTTCCGAGGGTTTTTATACTCGGCGGCGGCGACAAGGTCCGCGTCTGCGGCGTCGCGCTTCGATTGCGACTTCTTCTTGCCTTTCTTCTTGGCGCCGCGCGGAGCAGACGCCTCGGGAGCTTCTTCCGATGGGCGGCCCTGGGGCTGCTTGTCCTTTCGGAAGATAGCCTCGACCGCCTCCTGGCCGGAGGCGAACTTGGTGGCGATGTCCATCAGCTCGCTCGCCCTGGTGGGGGTTTTGCGACCCAGCTTGCTCACCAGGTCGCGGCAAGTGGTGCCGGCGAGGAACGCGCCGATGACATCCGAGTCGGTGATGTTGGGCAGCTTGGTGCGCTGCTTCGAGAATCGCCGGATGTAGTCCCGGAGCGACTCCCCCGGCTGTTGCCGGCAGCTTCGAAGATCCCAGGAATTCCCGGGGCGCACGTATGTGCCTTGGAAATTGCTAGCGAAGGCTTGGACCAAGTCGTCCCAATTGGAAATCTGCCCCGGAGGCAGGTGCTCCAACCAGGCGCGAGCAGTGTCGGAGAGGAACAGGGGGAGGTTGCGGATGATGAGGTTGTCGTCGTCCGTTCCACCCAGTTGGCAGGCAAGGCGGTAGTCTGCGAGCCACAGTTCTGGTCTCGTTTCCCCCGAGTACTTTGTGATAGTAGTCGGGGGTCGGAACCGGGTCGGGAATGGCGCCCGTCGGATGGCCCGACTGAAGGCCTGCGGACCGGGTGGTTCGGGCGAAGGACTCCGATCCTCCCCGCTGTCGTAGCGCCCCCCACGCCTGGGGTGGTAGCCTCGGCGCACCCTTTCGTCGAGGTGAGCCCGACGGTCGCGTCGATGGTGCTCGTTGCCGAGGTGGCCCGGGGCCGCAGGCGCGGTGTTGCGCGTGCGCCCGGTGTAGACCGAGGCTTCCCGCATGAATCGGGAAGTCGCGGCATGAGGTTCCGAGGAATATCCTTGCCTCCGGGATGCAGTGCTCTCGGCCCGCCGGGCCGCAGCGCCTTCCAGGAGATTCTTGAGTTCTCCCTGGATTCGCCGACCCTCGGTGGTTGACGGCTCCGGCATCGCGCGGATGAGCATCGCTGCGGTTGCCAGGTTCTGACCGACCCCGCTGGATGCGGGCGGCGGCCTGATCCTGGCAACGTTGGCGACGCGGTGCTGGAGACCTTGGGGCAGATGACGTGTTTCTCCGGCCAGGGGTTGGCCCACCCATGCCTGTCCGACGTCCCGACGGATCGGCTCAAGCGCTCCTGTTCCCTCGTTGAGCCTGGCCTGCGCCTCGCGGACTTGCTCGAGTTGTGGGTCGTAACCCCCCGCCGGAGCGGGGACCACAGCTAGCTCCCGTGGGATGTCGGCGCGAGGCACCGGCCTAGGGAGATCACCATCCTCCGGCATGCCAAGATGGTTGCCTTCGGTGGGATCCCCTAGCTCGATGTGGAAACATTCGAGGCCTGGGCCGCAGCTCTCGTCGCCAAGGCTGCGGCTTCCATCGGAACAGTCGGACAGACAGTAGTCACATGCGGTCATGAAGTCCCGCACGACACTGGGGTTGCCAAGTCCGGAGAAATCCCAACCGATGCTGGGATCGTCATCTTCCTCGGACCCAGAGGGCCCGTAGGTCGAGACGTCCGTCAGTCGGTCCCAAGGTGACCGCATACAGAACCTCAGTGGGGTTGCATTCACCTCAATGAGAGCGCCCGCCAAAACGAGGTCGTTTGGCGGGTTGAGGCCGAGTCGAAATGACGCAAGATGGGAGTTAGTCGTTACCTTTTGGTCGACGAGGAGCGACGTAGTCACATCGGGGACTGGTTGCGCCGTCATCTCTAGTTCGAGGGCGACGTCCTGCAGGCTTTCCGCGAGCGCGCCGGCGTCGTCTTCTTGCTCGGGGTCAGCGTGCCGCGGGGGGACGGCGCTTGCCTCCGTCTCGAACGTGAGGTCGACGTCCGGCGTGCCTTCCGTCGGGGCGTCGGGGGCGTCGATTCGCTCGACGGCCGGCGAAGCGTGGCCTCCCGTCTGGCCTTGACGACCCCGCCTCCTCCTCCGTTGGCGGGGGAGAGAACGGAGCGAGCCCGAATGTTGCTCTTCCACCACGCGGGGTAGACGTCGTCGATTCCGCCGCCGGCGGGCGGGTTGTCGGCCGCCGTTGTCGTAGTCGCGCGGCGGTGGAAGAAGTGTCATGTCGTAGCTGCCGTTGAAGGACATGAACTCGAGAGTCCCGAAATGAAGCACCGTCCCGGGCCGGAGAGGTTGCTGGAGACTGCCCATCTGGAGCTTGACGGGGAGCTGTTCGTCAGCACGCAGCAGGCCCCTACCTGGCGCGCCAACTGTTGGCGTTTCGAGACAGGGGGGTCCCTAAGCCGACGAGTGAGTGTGCTGCGTGCCCCAGCCCAGATGGGTCGAGCGCGTGGGCGAGCGCGAAGGGGGGAGAGGCGAGGCGGCCGGAGCCGAGCGTGAGAGAGGTGGAAGTCCCGCGGCCTTCGTGTTCGTCCCGCGCCCAGGTCAGGTGCGCTTGCAGTAGGGGGGTTACAAGCGTCCACGCGGGTGAGGGAAGCGAGCGGCCCCAAGAGAGCGCCTGTCCCGTCCTCGGTCCCGCGCGGCCAACCTTCTCTGAGAAGGCCCTGGTCCTTCCTTTTATAGTCGTAAGGAGAGGATCCAGGTGTACAATGGGGATGTAGCAGAGTGCTACGTGTCTAGCAGAGGGAGAGCTAGCGCCCTAGGTACATGCCAATGTGGCAGCCGGAGAGATCTGGGCACCCTGCTGGCGTGATGTCGTGGCTGTCGGAGGTGCGGCGGAGCCTGATGGAGGGACAGCTGTTGGAGCGGTCGAGTCCCTGCTGACGTTGTCCTGCTTCCGTAAGAGAGCTGGGGGCCGCCGTCGTCATAGAGCTTGTGGAGCGCCATCATTGCCCCTCTGGCGGAGCTGGCCGGATGAGACGCCGGTCTTGTCCTCCGTGACCCGAGTCGATTCGGGGTGGGATGATGATGGCGCCTCCTGTTGACGTGGCGGTCTGTGCCCTAGGCAGGGCGACGTGGGGTTTCCTCCGAAGCCGAGGTTGAGTCTGCCTTCTGTTGCCGTGGCCGAGCCCGAGCCAAGGGGTCGGGCGAGGCGGAAGTCGTTCGGCCGAGGCCAGGGCGGAGTCCGAGCCCTGGGGTCGGGCGAGGCGGAGTTTCGTCGTCTTCCGGGTCTTAGCCCGAGTCCGAGCCCTGGGGTCGGGCGGAGCGGAGTTCGCCGTCTTCCGGGTCTTAGCCCGAGTCCGAGCCCTGGGGTCGGGCGGAGCGGAGTTCGCCGTCTTCCGGGTCTTAGCCCGAGTCCGAGCCCTGGGGTCGGGCGGAGCGGAGTTCGCCGTCTTCCGGGTCTTAGCCCGAGTCCGAGCCCTGGGGTCGGGCGGAGCGGAGTTCGCCGTCTTCCGGGTCTTAGCCCGAGTCCGAGCCCTGGGGTCGGGCGGAGCGGAGTTCGCCGTCTTCCGGGTCTTAGCCCGAGTCCGAGCCCTGGGGTCGGGCGGAGCGGAGTTCGCCGTGGCGCCTTTGGCAAGGCCTGATTGCCTGTCAGACTCACTCTGTCGAGTGGCACTGCAGTCGGAGTGGCGCAGGCGGCGCTGTCCTTCTGTCAGACTGGCCAGTGGGGCGGTGGAGTGACGGCGGTCACCTCGGCTCTGCCGGGGGCGCGTGTCAAGATAGAGGTGTCAGGCCACCTTTGCGTTAAATGCCCCTGCAATTTGGTCAGTCGGTGTGGTGATTTAGTCAAGGTTGCTTCTGAGCGAAGCCAAGGCCTTGGGCGAGCCGGTGATGTGTCCGCCATAAAAAGGGGGCCTCGGGCGAGACGGAAGTCTCTCGAGGTCGGCTGCCTTTGGCCGAGGCTAGGCTCGGGTGAAGCGTGATCGAGTCACTCGTGTGGACTGATCCCTGACTTAATCGTCCCCATCAGGCCTTTGCAGCTTTATGCTGATGGGGGTTACCAGCTGAGAATTAGGCGCCTTGAGGGTACCCCTAATTATGGTCCCCGACAAATACTAACTAACTAACTATGAGAAATAAGGTATTGATGGATCAAATCATTCCGTTCCATGGACCAAATAAAAAAGTGAGGAGTGGGGAGTGGGAAGATGATTGACTATCTCATTCCTCAAACCAAACAATGAGCACTAACCTAGTTTCTATGCCGGTTGAAAAAAAGCAATCATCAAGACTTTCTAATGTTTATGATAATCCTGAATCCACGCTAGTCAGAACTAAGGCCCAAAACGGGATTAGTTTCTCTGCAAGTGAAGTGAGCTGAGACCTAACTCACTCTCGTCTCTCGCTACCATCTCTGAAATGTGTTAGGCTCACCTTCACTGTTCGTCAATACATCACGGCGTCACCTGCACTTTAGGCCCGAACCTTTCTCCCGCTTTTTGCGCGTGTCGTTTGGTTATTAGCAGTGGTAGTGTCTAATCTCTGGACGTGCATTATTGGCATGGATCATCTGAATCGGATCATCAGTCAACCCAGCTACTTTACTCTAGTTCTTTTGGTAACACCCACGCCTGGATATTATGCAGTTTTTAAAATGCAGTGGCCAGTGCTACGTGTACTTTGTAGTTAGGCGGTAATGCAGATCTCGTTGCCTCCTCCAATCAGATTTTGCAACCTGTTGCATGAGGCTTCGGCTTGTGCGGATGGTGCAGCTGCATACAAAATGGCTCTTTCAATTCTCCAGGAGAGCCTACGCGGCTACGCCTACTGTCAGCCGGTGCGTGCGTGCAGAAACAAAGTGCGCCATGCATCCTCTGCTGGGAACATAGTCACCATCAATCTTCCTGTCTTCCAAAGGAAACGCTACTCTTGTTGAGTCTTCAGTCTCAGACAATCTAATGTTCACGCACGCACTTCAGATAAATTAGTTAGATACTTGCATACACACCACTACCGTAAACACTCGATAAAGTCTTTGTCGAGTGTGACACTCGACAAAAAAACCTTGATGAACTGTACATCAGCAACGACTTCTTTATCGAATACTTTTTGTCGTGCACTCGACAAAGAGTCGGATTCCAGTAGTTCACACACCCAAAAAAAGATCCGCTAATTTGCGGCGACGAGAACCTTGCCACCCCTGGAAAGTCGTGCCAGTGTCAAGAAACTCCTCGACCGTCGTGGATCCGCCCAGCCAAGCTTCCCCCACTGGCCATCCACGAGCCTCGCCGCCGCCATCCTGCCCCGCGTGCACAGCCTTGCCGGTGACCTGCTTCAGCGGCGGCGTAGCAGGAGAGGGGAGGGAGGGAGGGGGAGAGGGTGCGGCGGTGGCTAGGGTTGACGTTCGAGTCGCCCAGGATGGAGGGCGACGCAGGCAGGGCTGTAAAATAAGCTCGAGGCTCGCGAGCCGGCTCGAGCTCGAAGCGGCTCGGCTCGGCTCACGAGCCTCGAGCGAGCCGAGCCGAGCCAGTATTTTGAGCTCGTTGCGCTAGCGAGCCGAGCCGAGCCGGCTCGCGAGCTTTGCCAAATTATTTAATATATACAATAATAATGGATATTGGGTAATTTTATAGATAGTCAATTTGTTTCTTAACGTTTCATGATAAATATATGGCAATTAATAATTTAGATTACTCATAATGATGAATGATATCTATATATTTATAATTATATACTAATAATTCACTAGATAATACAATTATATATATTAGGGTGTGGCTCGCGAGCCACCTTCGAGCCGAGCCGAGCTCGGTCAGCCACCGAGCTGAGCTCGGCTCGGCTCGTTTCCAGCCCTAGACGCAGGGCCAGTCGGTTCCTGAAAGTCGCCTAGAGGGGGGGTGAATAGGGCGAATCTGAAATTTACAAAGTTTGAGCACAACTACAAGCCGGGGTTAGCGTTAGAATTAAAATCGAGTCCGAGAGAGAGGGCGAAAACAAATCACAAGCAAATAAAGAGTGTGACACGATGATTTGTTTTACCGAGGTTCGGTTCTTGCAAACCTACTCCCCGTTGAGGTGGACACAAAGACCGGGTCTCTTTCAACCCTTTCCCTCTCTCAAACGGTCACTTAGACCGAGTGAGCTTCTCTTCTCAATCAAACGGGACACAAAGTCCCCGCAAGGACCACCACACAATTGGTGTCTCTTGCCTCGGTTACAATTGAGTTGATCACAAAAAAGAATGAGAAAGAAAATAAGCAATCCAAGTGCAAGAGCTCAAATGAACACAAGTCACTCTCTCACTAGTCACTAATTGATTTGGAGTGATCTTTGGACTTGGGAGAGGATTTGATCTCTTTGGTGTGTCTTGTATTGAATGCTATAGCTCTTGTAAGGTGTAGGAAGTCTGAAAACTTGGATGCAATGAATGGTGGGATGGTTGGGGTATTTATAGCCCCAACCACCAAACTAGCCGTTTGGTGGAGGCTGCTGTCGAATGGCGCACCGGACAGTCAGGTGCGCCACCGGACACTGTTCGGTGCGCTAGCCACGTCACCCGACCGTTAGGGTTCGACCGTTGGAGCTTCTGTCTTCTGGGTCACCGGACAGTCCGGTGATGCACCGGACAGTCACTGTACACTGTCCGGTGCGCCTTCTGGCGCTGCTCTGACACTGACGCGCACTGTAGCGCATTGAATGCGTTCTGCAGACGACCGTTGGCGCGAAGTAGTCGTTGCTCCGCTGGCACACCGGACAGTTCGGTGTTACATCGGACAGTCCGGTGAATTATAGCGGAGCGGCCTCCAGAATTCCCGAGACTGGCAAGTTTGGAGTTGGATTCCCTGGTGCACCGGACATTGTCCGGTGGTGCACCAGACACTGTCCGGTGGCACACCGGACATTCCGGTGCGCCAGACCAGGGCTGCCTTCAATTGAACTTTGCTCCTTTTGTTTGAACCATATCTTTTGACTTGTATTGGTTTGTTGTGAACCTTTGGCACCTGTAAAACATATTTTCTAGAGCAAACTAGTTAGTCCAATAATTTGTGTTGGGCAATTCAACCACCAAAATTCTTATTGGAAAAGGTTTGACCCTATTTCCCTTTCAGTTCTAAACTAGAAAAATTACATATTATGATAGTTCAAGTCACGATGAATCAAGTAATTTTAGTTTTATGTTGTAAAATCTTTTAAAACACATGGTATAAATCGGTCAGGTTAAAATTAATAGTGATTGACTTAAGACAAATCTAAAACAACTAAACTCATGTGGATAGAGAAAGTAGATATATTAGGTTATATGGATGAATTTCTTAGATGGAGAACTGGAGATTGTACATGTCATAAAGCCACACGGATGTTTTACAAAGAAATCAAATTATTCTGGCTCCTTGCACTTGCACCATATGTCGGCTCTACGCCTCTACCACCTCCCTATGGAAGCCTATTAAAACCAAACTGAAATTAAAAAGAAAATGGATAGTTTTATTTTAGTTCCAAGTTCCAACTGACCACGCCGACGCCGCCTCCGACGCCTCCTACAAAAACGTCTACGGTGGATCGCTGCCCACAGCACGGCGCTCGCCCTCTCACACCGGCTGCGCCACCGCTGCCCTGCATACTTGCCTACTATAAACCCTAACTAACTCCCGCCGCACCCGCTCGCCTTCCATCGCACGCCACCACCGGTCACCGGATGAAGGGCGCGTGGAGGCAGAGCGGCGTGGCGGCCGTGGCCGAACACCTCGGCCACCTCGGCGGAGCAGGGCTCGTCGGGCGAGCGCTGCCCGTCAGGCTCTGCCTCTACGGCCTCACGCTCACCTTCGCCGGATTCGCGGTCTTCCTCTGCTTCGCGCCCTCCCTCATCGTGCCCCCAGCCTCGTCGCCGGGCGTGGCGTGGTTCGACGACGGCCTGATCGCCTCCGCGTCGCCGTACCGCGCGCAGGTCTCGGGCTTCCTCTCGTCCCTGTTTCCCGCCATCTCCTCCTCCACGGTGCCTCCTGGTGGCGTCGCGGTGAGCTGTTCCCGAGGCAATGGCTCCAGCGCGGTTCGGCGCGGCGAGCAGTTGGGAAGCGGAGGTGGAGCTCCGGTCAGCAGCAAGGAAGCGCCAGTTCCCGGGGATGCTACTGCGACGGTGCTGAGCGGCGCGGCGCCCGTTGATCATGTGCAAGGCGGTGCCAAAGCCAAGCATTCCGCCTGGAGTGCCGCTGCCGAGTCGAAGGGTGGGCCTGGACCTGGACTCGCGAGCGGCGGTTCAGCCCAGAATGTCACGTCGGCGAAAGGAGGCGTGCCTGTTGGGATCAACGGTTCCGACGACACGAACGCGAGTTCCGTGGATGCCGGGGATGGCAACGGGGTGAGACCGAGTGCAAGGTATACTGCCGGCTCCACGCACCAGTTGGGAAGCGGAACTGCAGCTTTAGTCAATGGTGCTACTGCTTCATTCCTTAATCAGACTGCGAGTGAAGTTGCAGCGGCCATGGACGGCAATGGAAGTGCAGCTGCAGTCAACAACCAGACCGTCCCAATTCAGGCTCCTGCAGATAGCAAGAGCCACAGTTCAGCTGCTTCAGATGGCAGCAACAGTACTGCAGCCAATAAGCAGAATGAATCGACCGCTAGTCCTCAGGGGAGCACTAGTCCGGTGAAAGATCGATCTGCACGAGGGGCCACCCCAACAGCCAGTGACAACGGTGATGTGCCGGTGGAAGCAGATGCTAATGCCGGTTGGCGCATGAAGGCTGATTGGATTGAGAACATGGCCCGCTGCGACATGTTCTACGGGAATTGGGTCCGAGATGACTCGTACCCTCTGTATCCTGCGGGATCATGTCCTCACGTCGATGAGTCCTTCAACTGCCACCTCAACGGCCGTCCTGACAAAGCTTACGAGAGGCTCCGGTGGCAACCTAGCGGATGCAGAATCCCAAGGTGAGAAAGGTTTATACTGCAACAACTACGCGGTTTAGTTACTGCACCAAATGCAGTTCTGTGTTGCTTTTTTTTTTTGAAAGTTTAGTTCTGTCATCTGTGTGTTAGATTGAACCCAACTGATATGTTGGAGAGGCTGAGGGGGAAGAGGCTGGTGTTTGTGGGTGATTCGCTCAACAGGAACATGTGGGAATCCCTGATTTGTATCTTGAGGAATTCTGTCAAAGACAAGAGTAAGGTTTTTGAGGTATCCGGCAGGAGCCAATTCAGGGCTGAGGGCTCCTACTCTTTCTTGTTCCAGGTAGATACGTACGCCTTATTCCAGCTTTTGTCATCTCTGGCTCTATGCTAGTTTCCTCAACTAGAACAGACTCTTAAAGCGCGAACATGCTGTTGCTTTATAGGACTACAATTGTAGTGTGGAGTTCTTCCGCTCCCCTTTCCTTGTTCAGGAATGGGAGATGCCAATCAGCAACGGAAAGGGTACCCGGGAAACTCTCAGGCTTGACGTCATCGATCCAGCGTTCCCGAGGTACAAGAACGCAGATATCATTATCTTCAACACTGGTCACTGGTGGACGCATGACAAAACTTCTCTAGGGTGAGCAAAACAATGCATTGCCTGATTCACTGAAGATCTGTGCAGTTCAGACATCCTGCATTTCCATTTGCCATGTACTGTTCTGATTATTTTTTAGAAAAAAAAAATGTGCCGCAGGAAAGATTACTACCAAGAGGGCAACCGCGTGTACAGTGAGCTGGACGTCCACGATGCCTTTCGGCGAGCTCTCAACACCTGGGCCAAGTGGGTTGATTCCAGTGTAAACCCCAAGAAAACCACTGTGTTTTTCAGAGGCTACTCGGCATCCCACTTCAGGTACCCAAGAAAGTTATTTCTGAACCTCAGCAAGTTGAGCAAAAAGATGTGCTCTATGAGTTACCGATGTCGTGTCTGTCATGCAGTGGAGGCCAATGGAATTCGGGCGGCAGTTGTGACAAGGAAACAGATCCAATAACGGATGGCCAGTACCTCACGCCGTACCCAGAGAAGATGAGCATTCTGGAGGAGGTGCTCCGTGAGATGAAAACGCCCGTCGTGTACCTGAACATAACACGGATGACCGACTACAGGAAGGAGGCCCACCCTTCGGCCTACCGCAAGCAGGAGCTGACTGAAGAGGAGAGGCAATCGCCTGAGCTGTACCAGGACTGCAGCCACTGGTGCCTCCCTGGAGTACCGGACTCCTGGAACGAGCTTCTCTACGCACAGATTTTGCTGAAGCAGCAACATGCGATGGCGATGCAACAATAAAAAGCAAGCGTGGACTTGTCCAGTTGTCCTTGTACATGAAGTGTTGTAGTCAGACGACGGGGTGCATAGGATAAAAAATCTACATGGCTCGATCAAAGGAAAGCTTATAGTATAAGTGAGAACAAGGATTTTGGAATCCTTGCATAGATAGTGCATCAGATGACATAGGATTATATGATGTAAACTTCATGACTCGTTAGCAAAAAAATAAGAAGAAGAAAAAACCGAATAGATAGTGCATCAGATGACATAGGAGAATCTTCTTGTTTTGTGAGAGACTTTTGTCTGTCTGTATAGTAATATAGTATTCTGAATTTATATTCGTATACTTTCTGAATAATATGGAGAGTTGTTGCACTTGGTATCCGTATGTCTGAAAAACGATTTAGTATTCGGATATTATAGCCTGAAAGAAGGTTTCAGTGAGGCTATGGTATATACGTCGATTTACTGATGTCCCTTTTATTTTTCATATGCATGATCTGTTCCATTTGCATGGAGCAAGTAGGCACCTGCTGAGTTTTAGCCTTTAAAAAAGCAAACAAACAGACCCGCCTAGTATTAAAGTGGCTGGGAATTGGGATCTCTCTGTGCTACAGTTAAACAGATAATGACTACCAGCTACTCCCTCCGTTTCTTTTTAGTTGTCGTTGGATAGTTCAATTTTGCAATATCCAGCGACAACTAAAACGAAACGGAGGAAGTACTTCACAATGCTTTCACTTTGTAATAATAAACTTGTGATGTGAGTACCACTACAGTTGCTGCCACAGGAGTTGCCGATTCAGGTAGGACACCGTATGTTTTGGGAGTAAACCATCGTTGCTGTTTTTTTCCTTAAAAAAACATTAGCTCTGCGGCCATTGGTCGGGCCAGGTTGGTGGGATGCAATTCGCATGCGTTTGGTTGCTTGCATCTGGGCCCGGGTCAGAAATCAGAATAGCATAGTTTTGGTTACCATGGTTCGACATACTCTGGACATGTATTATTTAATTTGGAGTGATGTAAAAAAATATCATGGTTGTACCATGACATTTTAAAACCATAGTAATTCAAAGCCATGGTTTTTAAAATAGTTGTTTAACAACAGGGTCTCTGCTAATGTAGTCTAGTGTGCGAATCAAAACTGCAGATATGGATGTTTGCTGCCCTGGTGCATCTTCCGGCTGATTGGTTGTTCGGCTGGGTAGAGTCTAGTTTAGATCCAGATGCAGGCTGAGCCTAGCATGTATACATGGACGCAACTAGTTAATTTGTTACGTGTTTGGTTTCTTGTACCGACTCAACCAGGATTTAATGAGCTCGTGTTTGGTTTCCTGTACCGACTCATCCAGGATTTAATGAGCTCGTGTTTGGTTTTCCTGTACTGACTGATTAAATCTACAGAGCTACCCTACGCTGTTTGGTTTTCAGGTGTATATACTTGTATTATGCTCAAAACAGAAAAGAACAGAAAATTAAACGTCTAATAATCACTTGTAAACGTCTGTTTGGTTTTACTTGTATTAAACAATATATACAAGTATATACAAGCATAAAACAAGAAAAAGATCTTTAACCAGAAAAGATCTTTTCTGTTTAACAGACGTCAAAAGAACAGATCTTTAAATAAGTAAATTAAACAGACGCTGTAATAAACAGTAAACAATAGTATGAATTAACCAGATTTACACAAATTAAACAGATACTGTAATAAACAGTAAACAGTAACCAGATTAGCCTCAAAAGAACATATCTTTAACCAGATTTACACAGCATACCAATATGAAATTACACAAGTCTAAAATTACACCAATATGCTTAAGTAAATTGCTAAACTAAGAGACGATTTTTCTTTCTCAAATCATCACACAGCTGGTGACTGAAAACTTCAAACTGTTTACTGAAAACTAAGAGACGATTTTTCTTTCTCAAATCATAGATAAAAGAAAACTGGAAATCATTCTAAACAGCTGGTGACTGAAAACTTCAAACAGCTGGTGACTGATAGTCGCCTAGAGGGGGGTGAATAGGGCGAAGCTGAAATTTACAAATATAAACACAACTACAAGCCGGGTTAGCGTTAGAAATATAAACAAGTCTGCGAGAGAGGGCGCAAAACAAATCGCGAGCAAATAATGAAGTGTGACACACGGATTTGTTTTACCGAGGTTCGGTTCTCTCAAACCTACTCCCCGTTGAGGAGGCCACAAAGGCCGGGTCTCTTTCAACCCTTCCCTCTCTCAAACGGTCCCTCGGACCGAGTGAGCTTCTCTTCTCAAATCAAAGCCGGGAACAAAACTTCCCCGCAAGGGCCACCACACAATTGGTGCCTCTTGCCTTGATTACAATAGAGTTTTGATCACAAGAACAAGTGAGAAAGAAAAGAAGCAATCCAAGCGCAAGAGCTCAAATGAACACGGCAAATCTCTCTCGCTAATCACTAAAGCCTTGTGTGGAATTGGAGAGGATTTGATCTCTTTGAATGTGTCTAGAATTGAATGCCTAGCTCTTGTAAGTGGTTGAGAAGTGGGAAAACTTGGATGCAATGAATGGTGGGGTGGTTGAGGTATTTATAGCCCCAACCACCAAAAGTGGCCGTTGGGAGGCTGTCTGCTCGATGGCGCACCGGACAGTCCGGTGCACACCGGACAGTCCGGTGCCCCCTGCCACGTCATCACTGCCGTTGGATTCTGACCGTTGGAGCTTCTGACTTGTGGGCCCGCCTGGGTGTCCGGTGCACACCGGACAGGTACTGTTCCTTGTCCGGTGTGCCAGTATGGGCACGCCTGCCATCTGCGCGCGTAGAGCGCGCATTTATTGCGCGGCAGAGAGCTGTTGGCGCGGAGATAGCCGTTGCACCGGAGTCGCACCGGACAGTCCGGTGCACACCGGACAGTCCGGTGAATTATAGTGGACTTAGCCGTTGGCGTTTCCCGAATCTGGCGAGTTCCTGAGGCCGACCTCCCTTGGCGCACCGGACACTGTCCGGTGTACACCGGACAGTCCGGTGAATTATAGCCGAGTCGCCTTTGGGAATTCCCGAAGGTGGCGAGTTTGAGTCTGAGTCCCCCTGGCGCACCGGACATGTCCGGTGGCGCACCGGACAGTCCGGTGCGCCAGACCAGGGGTGCCTTCGGTTGCCCCTTTGCTCCTTTGTTGAATCCAAAACTTGGTCTTTTTATTGGCTGAGTGTGAACCTTTTACACCTGTATAATCTATACACTTGGGCAAACTAGTTAGTCCAATTATTTGTGTTGGGCAATTCAACCACCAAAATTATATAGGAACTAGGTGTAAGCCTAATTCCCTTTCAATCTCCCCCTTTTTGGTGATTGATGCCAACACCAACCAAAGCAAATATAGAAGTGCATAATTGAACTAGTTTGCATAATATGAGTGTAAAGGTTGCTTGGAATTGAGCCAATATAAATACTTATAAGATATGCATGGATTGTTTCTTCATTTTTAACATTTTGGACCACGCTTGCACCACATGTTTTGTTTTTGCAAATTCTTTTGTAAATCCTTTTCAAAGTTCTTTTGCAAATGGTCAAAGGTAAATGAATAGGATTTTGCAAAGCATTTTCAAGATTTGAAATTTTCTCTCCCTGTTTCAAATGCTTTTTCTTTGACTAAACAAAACTCCCCCTAAAGGAGATCCTCCTCTTAGTGTTCAAGAGGGTTTTGATATATCATTTTTAAATACTACTTTCTCCCCCTTTTGAACACAATAGGATACCAATTGATAAATACTCTTGGAAAACACTAAGTTTTTGAAATTGGTGGGTGGTGGTGCGGTCCTTTTGCTTTGGGCTCATACTCTCTCCCCCTTTGGCATGAATCGCCAAAAACGGAATCATTAGAGCCCTAGAAGTGCTATCTTCCCCTTTGGTCATAAGTAAATGAATTAAGATTATACCAAAGACGAAGTCCGGTCCTTTTGCTTTTACTCTCTCCCCAAAGACAAGGTCCTTTTCTTGGAGTGATGGCGAAGGATGAGTTGCGGAGTGGAAGCCTTTGTCTTCGCCGAAGACTCCAATTCCCTTTCAATACACCTATGACTTGGTTTGAAATAGACTTGAAAAAACACATTAGTCATAGCATATGAAAGAGACATGATCAAAGGTATGTTTATGAGCTATGTGTGCAAGCTAGCAAAAGAAATTTCTAGAATCAAGAATATTGAGCTCATGCCTAAGTCTGGTAAAAGATTGTTCATCAAGTGGCTTGGTAAAGATATCGGCTAATTGATCTTTAGTATTAATGTAAGAAATCTCGATATCTCCCTTTTGTTGGTGATCCCTAAGAAAATGATACCGAATGGCTATGTGCTTAGTGCGGCTGTGCTCGACGGGATTGTCGGCCATTTTGATTGCACTCTCATTATCACATAGCAGAGGGACTTTGGTTAATTTGTAACCGTAGTCCCGCAGGGTTTGCCTCATCCAAAGCAATTGCGCGCAACAATGTCCTGCGGCAATGTACTCGGCTTCGGCGGTGGAAAGAGCGACCGAATTTTGCTTCTTTGAAGCCCATGACACCAAGGATCTTCCCAAGAACTGGCAAGTCCCCGATGTGCTCTTCCTATTAATCTTACACCTCGCCCAATCGGCATCGGAATAACCAAGTAAATCAAATGTGGATCCCCGAGGGTACCAAAGCCCAAACTTAGGAGTATAAGCCAAATATCTCAAGATTCGTTTTACGGCCGTAAGGTGGGATTCCTTAGGGTCGGATTGAAATCTTGCACACATGCAAACGGAAAGCATAATGTCCGGTCGAGATGCACATAAATAAAGCAATGAACCAATCATCGACCGGTATACCTTTTGATCCACGGACTTACCTCCCGTGTCGAGGTCGAGATGCCCATTGGTTCCTATGGGTGTCTTGATGGGCTTGGCATCCTTCATCCCAAACTTGTTTAGAATGTCTTGAGTGTACTTTGTTTGGCTAATGAAGGTGCCCTCTTGGAGTTGCTTGACTTAAAATCCTAAGAAATATTTCAACTCCCCCATCATAGACATCTCGAATTTCTGTGTCATAATCCTACTAAACTCTTCACATGTAGACTCGTTAGTAGACCCAAATATAATATCATCAACATAAATTTGGCATACAAACAAGTCATTTTCAAGAGTTTTAGTAAAGAGTGTAGGATCGGCTTTTCCGACCTTGAAGCCATTAGCAATAAGGAAATCTCTAAGGCATTCATACCATGCTCTTGGGGCTTGCTTGAGCCCATAAAGCGCCTTAGAGAGCCTATAGACATGGTTAGGGTACTCACTGTCTTCAAAGCCGGGAGGTTGCTCAACATAGACCTCTTCCTTGATTGGTCCATTGAGGAAGGCACTTTTCACGTCCATTTGATAAAGCTTAAAGCCATGGTAAGTAGCATAGGCTAATAATATGCGAATTGACTCAAGCCTAGCTACGGGTGCATAGGTTTCACCGAAATCCAAACCTTCGACTTGGGAATATCCCTTGGCCACAAGTCGTGCTTTGTTCCTTGTCACCACACCATGCTCATCTTGCTTGTTGCGGAAGACCCATTTGGTTCCTACAACATTTTGGTTAGGACGTGGAACTAAATGCCATACCTCATTCCTAGTGAAGTTGTTGAGCTCCTCTTGCATCGCCACCACCCAATCCGAATCTTGGAGAGCTTCCTCTACCCTGTGCGGCTCAATAGAGGAAACAAAAGAGTAATGTTCACAAAAATGAGCAACCCGAGATCTAGTAGTTACCCCCTTATGAATGTCGCCAAGGATGGTGTCAACGGGGTGATCTCGTTGGATTGCTTGGTGGACTCTTGGGTGTGGCGGTCTTTGCTCTTCATCCTCCTTGTCTTGATCATTTGCATCTCCCCCTTGATCATTGTCGTCATCTTGAGGTGGCTCATTTGCTTGATCTTCTACTTCATCAACTTGAGCTTCATTCTCATTTTGAGTTGGTGGAGATGCTAGCGTGGAGGAGGATGGTTGATCTTGTGCATGTGGAGGCTCTTCGGATTCCTTAGGACACACATCCCCAATGGACATGTTCCTTAGCGCTATGCATGGAGCCTGTTCTTCACCTATCTCATCAAGATCAACTTGCTCTACTTGAGAGCCGTTAGTTTCGTCAAACACAACGTCACATGAGACTTCAACTAGTCCAGTGGACTTGTTAAAGACCCTATATGCCCTTGTGTTTGAGTCATAACCAAGTAAAAAGCCTTCTACAGTTTTAGGAGCAAATTTAGATTTTCTACCTCTTTTAACAAGAATAAAGCATTTGCTACCAAAAACTCTAAAGTATGAAATGTTGGGCTTTTTACCGGTTAGGAGTTCGTAGGATGTCTTCTTGAGGATTCGGTGTAGATACAACCGGTTGATGGCGTAGCAAGCGGTGTTGACCGCCTCGGCCCAAAACCGATCCGAAGTCTTGTACTCATCAAGCATGGTTCTTGCCATGTCCAATAGAGTTCGATTCTTCCTCTCTACTACACCATTTTGTTGTGGAGTGTAGGGAGAAGAGAACTCATGCTTGATGCCCTCCTCCTCAAGGAAGCCTTCAATTTGAGAGTTCTTGAACTCCGTCCCGTTGTCGCTTCTTATTTTCTTGATCCTTAATCCGAACTCATTTTGAGCCCGTCTCAAGAATCCCTTTAAGGTCTCTTGGGTTTGAGATTTTTCCTGTAAAAAGAATACCCAAGTGAAGCGAGAATAATCATCCACTATTACAAGACAATACTTACTCCCGTCGATGCTTATGTAAGCAATCGGGCCGAATAGATCCATGTGGAGTAGCTCAAGCGGCCTGTCGGTCGTCATGATGTTCTTGTGTGGATGTTGGGTTCCAACTTGCTTCCCGGCTTGACATGCGCTACAAATCCTGTCTTTCTCAAAATGAACATTTGTTAATCCTAAAATGTGTTCTCCCTTTAGAAGCTTATGAAGATTCTTCATCCCAACATGGGCTAGTCGGCGGTGCCAGAGCCAACCCATGTTAGTCTTAGCAATTAAGCAAGTGTCGAGTTCAGCTCTATTAAAATCTACCAAGTATAGCTGACCCTCTAACACTCCCTTAAATGCTATTGAATCATCACTTCTTCTAAAGACAGTGACACCTACATCAGTGAATAGACAGTTGTAGCCCATTTGACATAATTGAGAAACGGAAAGCAAATTGTAATCTAAAGAATCTACAAGAAAAACATTGGAAATAGAATGGTCAGGAGATATAGCAATTTTACCCAATCCTTTGACCAAACCTTGATTTCCATCCCCGAATGTGATAGCTCGTTGGGGATCTTGGTTTTTCTCATATGAGGAGAACATCCTTTTCTCCCCGGTCATGTGGTTTGTGCACCCGCTGTCGAGTATCCAACTTGAGCCCCCGGATGCATAAACCTACAAAACAATTTTAGTTCTTGACTTTAGGTACCCAAACGGTTTTGGGTCCTTTGGCATTAGATACAAGAACTTTGGGTACCCAAACACAAGTCTTTGACCCCTTGTGTTTGCCCCCAACAAATTTGGCAACTACCTTGCCGGATTTGCTAGTAAGCACATAAGATGCATCAAAAGTTTTAAATGAAATGGCATGATCATTTGATGCATTAGGAATTTTCTTCTTAGGCAACTTAGCATGGGTTGGTTGCCTAGAACTAGATGTCTCACCCTTATACATATAAGCATGATTAGGGCCAGAGTGAGACTTCCTAGAATGAATCTTTCTAATTTTGCTCTCAGGATAGCCGGCAGGGTACAAAATGTAACCCTCGTTATCCTGAGGCATGGGAGCCTTGCCCTTAACAAAGTTAGATAAGTTCTTTGGAGGGGCATTAAGTTTGACATTGTCTCCCCTTTGGAAGCCAATGCCATCCTTAATGCCAGGGCGTCTCCCATTATAAAGCATGCTACGAGCAAATTTAAATTTCTCATTTTCTAAGTTGTGCTCGGCAATTTTAGCATCTAGTTTAGCTATATGATCATTTTGTTGCTTAATTAAAATCATGTGATCATGAATAGCATCAATATCAACATTTCTACATCTAGTACAAATAGTGACATGTTCAATGGTAGATGTAGATGGTTTGCAAGAATTAAGTTCAACAATCTTAGCACGAAGTATATCATTCTTATCTCTAAGATCGGCAATTGTAACTTTGCAAACATCAAAATCTTTGGCCTTAGCAATCAAATTTTCATTCTCTAATCTAAGGCTAGCAAGAGAAATGTTTAATTTTTCAATCCTAGCAAGCAAATCATCATTATTATCTCTAGGATTGGGAATTGAAACATTACAAACATGAGAATCAACCTTAGCATTTAAACTAGCATTTTCATTTCTAAGGTTGTCAATTATCTCACGGCAAGTGCTTAGCTCACTAGACAATTTTTCACATTTTTCAACTTGTAGAGCGTAAGCATTTTTAACCTTAACATGTTTTTTATTTTCCTTGATTAGGAAGTCCTCTTGGGAGTCCAAGAGATCATCCTTCTCATGGATGGCACTAATTAGTTCATTTAATTTCTCCTTTTGTTCCATGTTAAGGTTGGCAAAAAGAGTTCGCAAATTATCTTCCTCACCACTAGCATTATCATCACTAGAAGACTCATATTTAGTGGAGGAGTTGGATTTAACCTTCTTCTTTTTGCCGTCCTTTGCCATGAGGCACTTGTGGCCGACGTTGGGGAAGAGTAGTCCCTTGGTGACGGCGATGTTAGCGGCGTCCTCGTCGTCGGAGGAGTCGCTTGAGCTTTCGTCGGAGTCCCACTCCCGACAAACATGGGCATCGCCGCCCTTCTTCTTGTAGTACCTTTTCTTCTCCTTTCTTCTCCCCTTCTTGTCATCGCCCCTGTCACTATCACTTGATAATGGACATTTAGCAATAAAGTGACCGGGCTTACCACACTTGTAGCAAACCTTCTTGGAGCGGGATTTGTAATCCTTCCCCCTCCTTTACTTGAGGATTTGGCGGAAGCTCTTGATGACGAGCGCCATTTCCTCATTGTCGAGCTTGGAGGCGTCTATTGGTTGTCGACTTGGTGTAGACTCCTCCTTCTTCTCCTCCGTTGCCTTGAATGCAACGGGTTGAGCTTCGGATGTGGTGGCATCATCAAGCTCGTTGATCTTCCTCGAGCCTTCGATCATGCACTCAAAACTTACAAAATTCCCGATAACTTCCTCGGGGGTCATTTTAGTATATCTAGGATTACCACGGATTAATTGAACTTGAGTAGGGTTAAGGAAAATAAGAGATCTTAGAATAACCTTAACCATCTCGTGGTCATCCCACTTTACGCTCCCGAGGTTGCGCACTTGATTCACCAAGGTCTTGAGCCGGTTGTACATGTGTTGTGGCTCCTCCCCTTTGCGAAGCCGGAACCGACCGAGCTCCCCCTCGATCGTTTCCCGCTTGGTGATCTTGGTGAGCTCGTCTCCTTCGTGCGCGGTTTTGAGCACATCCCAAATCTCCTTGGCGCTTTTCAACCCTTGTACTTTGTTATACTCCTCTCTACTTAGAGAGGCGAGGAGTATTGTTGTTGCTTGAGAGTTGAAGTGCTCGATTTGGGCCACCTCATCCTCATCATAGTCCTCATCCCCTACCGATGGTACCTGTGCACCAAACTCAACAACATCCCATATACTTTTGTGGAGCGAGGTTAGATGAAATCGCATTAAATCGCTCCACCTAGCGTAATCTTCACCATCAAAAGTTGGTGGTTTGCCTAATGGGACGGAAAGTAAAGGTGTATGTTTGGAAATGCGAGCGTAGTGTAGGGGGATCTTACTATACTTCTTGCGCTCTTGGCGCTTAGAAGTGACGGAAGGCGCATCGGAGTCGGAGGTCGATGTTGATGAAGTGTCGGTCTCGTAGTAGACCACTTTCCTCATCCTTTTGTGCTTGTCACCTTTCCGATGCGGCTTGTGGGAAGAAGATTTTTCCTTCTTCTCTTTGTGGTGAGAAGAGGAAGACTTTTTCTCCTTCCGTTTGGAGGAGTTCTTCTTCTTCTCCTTCCTCTTGGTGCGGGACTCTTCCGATGAAGTGCTCCCGTGGCTTGTAGTGGGCTTTTCGCCGGTCTCCATCTCCTTCTTGGCGTTATCTCCCGACATCACTTCGAGCGGTTAGGCTCTAATGAAGCACCGGGCTCTGATACCAATTGATAGTCGCCTAGAGGGGGGGTGAATAGGGCGAAGCTGAAATTTACAAATATAAACACAACTACAAGCCGGGTTAGCGTTAGAAATATAAACAAGTCTGCGAGAGAGGGCGCAAAACAAATCGCGAGCAAATAATGAAGTGTGACACACGGATTTGTTTTACCGAGGTTCGGTTCTCTCAAACCTACTCCCCGTTGAGGAGGCCACAAAGGCCGGGTCTCTTTCAACCCTTTCCTCTCTCAAACGGTCCCTCGGACCGAGTGAGCTTCTCTTCTCAAATCAAAGCCGGGAACAAAACTTCCCCGCAAGGGCCACCACACAATTGGTGCCTCTTGCCTTGATTACAATGGAGTTTTGATCACAAGAACAAGTGAGAAAGAAAAGAAGCAATCCAAGCGCAAGAGCTCAAATGAACACGGCAAATCTCTCTCGCTAATCACTAAAGCCTTGTGTGGAATTGGAGAGGATTTGATCTCTTTGAATGTGTCTAGAATTGAATGCCTAGCTCTTGTAAGTGGTTGAGAAGTGGGAAAACTTGGATGCAATGAATGGTGGGGTGGTTGAGGTATTTATAGCCCCAACCACCAAAAGTGGCCGTTGGGAGGCTGTCTGCTCGATGGCGCACCGGACAGTCCGGTGCACACCGGACAGTCCGGTGCCCCCTGCCACGTCATCACTGCCGTTGGATTCTGACCGTTGGAGCTTCTGACTTGTGGGCCCGCCTGGGTGTCCGGTGCACACCGGACAGGTACTGTTCCTTGTCCGGTGTGCCAGTATGGGCACGCCTGCCATCTGCGCGCGCAGAGCGCGCATTTATTGCGCGGCAGAGAGCCGTTGGCGCGGAGATAGCCGTTGCACCGGAGTCGCACCGGACAGTCCGGTGCACACCGGACAGTCCGGTGAATTATAGTGGACTTAGCCGTTGGCGTTTCCCGAAGCTGGCGAGTTCCTGAGGCCGACCTCCCTTGGCGCACCGGACACTGTCCGGTGTACACCGGACAGTCCGGTGAATTATAGCCGAGTCGCCTTTGGGAATTCCCGAAGGTGGCGAGTTTGAGTCTGAGTCCCCCTGGCGCACCGGACATGTCCGGTGGCGCACCGGACAGTCCGGTGCGCCAGACCAGGGGTGCCTTCGGTTGCCCCTTTGCTCCTTTGTTGAATCCAAAACTTGGTCTTTTTATTGGCTGAGTGTGAACCTTTTACACCTGTATAATCTATACACTTGGGCAAACTAGTTAGTCCAATTATTTGTGTTGGGCAATTCAACCACCAAAATTATATAGGAACTAGGTGTAAGCCTAATTCCCTTTCAGTGACCAATAAGATAAAAGAAAACTTCAAACACCTGATTACACAATAAGAAATAAACCAAACAGCTGTGTAAACCAAACAGCTGATCAAACAGCTGATTACTGAAAACTTCAAACAGCTGATTACAGTGTAGATTACACAACAGTTCAAGTGAATCGGAATCAAGTGTAGCATATCTGTTCTTACATATGAATCGGAATCAGAATCAAGATAAGACACTAGGAAAACTTCAAACAGCTGATTACACAATAAGAAATAAACCAAACAACTATGTAAACCAAACAGCTGATCAAACAGCTGGTTACTGAAAACTTCAAAACCAAATCAAGTGTAGCCAGCTGATCAAACATTTGTAAATATGAAATAAATCAAAGAGCTGATCAAACAGCTGATCAAACAGCTGGTTACTGATATTTACACTAGGACTTGTAAATATGAAATAGTTATTAATATTAGCCTCAGCTCAGTAAAATTGATCCTACATGACAGTGTAGCCAGCTACTAAATAGTGATAAAGGATATAGATAGGAGTATCAGTTCTCAAAAACCAAAACCAAATCAAGTGTAGCATATCTGTTCAAACAGCTGATTACTGAAAACTTCAAACAGCTGATTACAGTGTAGATTACACAACAGTTCAAGTGAATCGGAATCAAGTGTAGCATATCTGTTCTTAAACACCAAAAACAACAAAACAACATAAATGACTATTATTAGTGGCTGGCTAACTGAGTAGGCTTAATATTCACTTTTGTTATCATCATTGGCATAAAGGACACACACATCAGATCAAGTGTAGCATATCAGTTCTCAAACAGGGAAATCCATAGGACTCAGGGAAACATCATTGTTCTCAAATACCAAATCTGTTCTTATCAGGATAAAGGAGAGACACATCAGATAAACTGTTCTTAAACAGGGAAACCCATCAAACTCAGGGATACATCATTGTTCTTAAGTAGCATCTAGTATAGATGGAATAGAGCAAGTGGACCAAATCTGTTCTTAAACAGTATAGATGCCCTAAACCCATAGACCCATAGAACTCAGGGATACATCATTGTTCTAGACAGACATTGCTGCACTCAGGGATACATCAGTTATGGTAGTGCTTGGCTAGGAAAGTCTTGAGCCATAGGTCACGATCATCAGGAGTCATGTCCAGGAACACCAGGGAGGTGGCCTTGTGCTCCATCATGTGGTTTAGGGCATACATGAGAGCCTCCCTAGAGAACCCAGGACAGTTGATTACAGCATTGTAGATCCCAGGTGCTGCTTCAGCATGGATGCTTTCACGGACAGCAGCAGCAACATCAGATACAACCTCTTTCATCCCATTGAACACAACAACATCTTCATCAGTCATGTACCACTTCCTCTTCCCTAAGTTGGACATAGGCTTGGTATCAATGGAGTCACCAGGGGTACCCTTATCAATAGTCTTTCCCTTGCCAGTTAGATTGGAAGCATTAACAAACTCTAAGGTCACTTCAATGCCATCATCTAAGATGTCAACAATGTCACTTGGCTTGCCCAAAGGCTCATTTGAACCCATTGCAAACCTACCAGTGGCAACCCCACTTCCAAAAATGATTTGCATAGCCATATAGTTCTCTATGGGCCTATTGAGGTAATCAGCATCTTTTGGGTGATCCTATTGGGTTAGCAACTCAAGTTAGCAATTTGAAGTTAGACCAAATTAGAGAAATGGAAGGTGTTGGTCCTAACCTTGATGTAAGCAGCATAATGACCCTCTTCTAAGCTTATGACAAAGGTATCCTCATCCCAAAGAGCGCCACTAATGTCCTTTAGTTTGCAAACTTTGACCCACCTAGACCTCCACTTACGAAGGTGATTGTACACTTGCTGGCCTGTTACTTCTTGACCACAGAACTCGGAGACATTTTTAGCAACAGAGTTAAGGTGGATTTCCTTAAAACCCTTGTCAGTCCTAACCCCAGTACCTATCAAGTCAACAAAACGGCGTAGAACAAACCCAGACATTGCGGCACTCCACCTAAGAGCAGGCCTAGCCCCCTGGCTAGCAACCCCAGAGACCATGTCAGCCATAGCTGGAACAAGTAAAAGATTAGGGGGAATACAGATAGATATTCTCAGCATAGGAAAGTAATGTCAGCATAGGAAAGTAGAAGTAGAAGTAGCAGTAATGTCAGCATAGGAAAGTAGAAGTAGAAGTAGCAGTAATGTCAACATAGGAAAGTAGAAGTAGAAGTAGCAGTAATGTTAGCATAGGAAAGTAGAAGTAGAAGTAGCAGTAATCATCATTGCTAGTCAACAATGGTATCAGGATGTAAGTAATGTCATCATTAGCAACTGGGCACATCACACAAAGAAAGTGAGTTCAAAACTATAGATAGTTCATCATTGCTAATAGACAATGTTCTCAGCATGGAACCAGTTCTTACAAATTTATGAGCAACTTAGCACATAATGTTCATAACTATATATAGTTCATCATTGCTAATAGACAATGTTCTCAATTTTGCCACATCTGTTGAGCAACTTAGCACAGTACATAATGACCACTATCCCCTATTTTGCCACATCTGTTGAGCCCAATTGTCCCTGGTAGCAGACCAGGCAGCATTGTCCATGACAAGGTCAAGGGGAGCTCCCTCATGAAGTTGATTTGCAGCCCATGTGTCTTCTAGTGGAACATGTTCATCATTCCCATGACGAAGAATCCAGTTGTGGAGGATACAACAAGCTAGGACTAGCTTTACTTGTGTCTTGTATGGATGGAAAGGTTTGTTGTATAATATTTTGAATCTGTTCTTCAAAGCACCGAAGGCCCTCTCTATTGTCACCCTTAGTGATGAATAGGGATGGCAATTCTGCCCGCGGGCACGGATATCCGCGGGTTTCGTACCCGATGGGCATGGATACGGGTAAGAAATCTCGCCCACGGGTAAGGATACGGGCAACACTTCTCACCCGCGGGTAATTGACGGATATAAAATTTTGCCCGCGGGTATTACCCGTTACCCGCTTAATTTACTAGCCCATCAAAATATTGCTCATGTGTTCATTTTATCCTAAAACATTGTGTTATAATAATTAATTATCTTAAGAGTTTGAGACTTATGTTTGTGGATGATCGATCATGTTTGTGGACTTTTAAGTTTGAACTATGTTCCTTGTCATTATTATGTCTGTCAAGTTGTTGTGTTCTTGGTAAAATGAACATGACCACATACTCTATGGTATTTTCTGGCGGGTAACGGGTTGCCCGATATCCGCGGATATCCTGCGGGTACGGGCACGGGTCGAAAATTTTACCCGCAAGCTCTCGCGGGCACAGATAAACATTAGAGGCGTGGATATGTTAGCGGGCGGGTAAATGGCTTACCCGCACTTTACCCGACCCGCTGCCATCCCTAGTGATGAATGTCTAAGGTTGAAGAGCTCTTTTGGGTTCTGTGGATTCCTCCCCCCATATTCACTCAAGTGGTACCGTGTGGCACGGTAAGGGGGTAAAAACCCAGGCCTGACAGCATAACCAGCATCCACAAGGTAAAATTTACCTAACATCATAGATCATATATTAGGGAATACCAAGGGAAGTGTGTATTGTGTAGACCAATACTAATTTTTTACCTTGGGGCACTTTTAGACCATCTTCTCTCTCAAGGGCATCAGCAAGGATAAGGGCATCATGTGCTGATCCCTCCCAGCCAGCAAGAACATATGTAAACCTTAGATCAAAGTCTACAGCAGCTAAGATGTTCTGTGTTGTGGTGTGTTTCCTGCCAAGGAAGGCAGCCCTCTGATTTCTAGGAACTCTTGCTAGCACATGAGTGCCATCAATGGCACCAATACAGTCCTACACATTAGGGCAAACATTTGTTACTACAAACCTACACATGAAAAGGAAGGGATTACATTTGTGGATGGCTGACCTTGAAATAGGGGTACCATCTGTGGCTATCTATAATTTTGGTTGGTGTAGCAGTTGAAGGTGGCAAGATCATTTCATTTCTCAGTTCACCAACCGCATACAATACTTCCCTGAAGTATCTGCTGATGGTCTCAATAGACCTTCGAAAGGTCATGTGTACAACTCTAAACCTTTGATTATGACCTACCACATGTAAAAACATGGCAACCTGCTCCTCTACTGAGCTATGAATACTATCTCTCAATAGCTGCCTAGTGCGAAAAAGGTCACACAACTGCATAAAAGGGGCCCTTCTCATCCTAAGTAAGTCAACACACTCAACATCAGTGGATTCATAAATGAATCTCAGGTTGTTTTGTCTCTCTTGGTCTCTTTGGTGCATTGGGCCATAAGTGATAGACCTCCTAGCATGTAGTCGGTGCCTCAACCATGCATCCAACCAGGCTGACATAACTGCTACAAGGACCACAGCCTTTGCAATTAGCCGCCGACGTGCAATAGTAGGATCCATTGCTAGAGTAATAAAATAGAAAAGGAGATTAGAGGTCTAAGTTTGGCTTAGATGTACTGTGCTAGTTGCTAAAAGTAATTTCATAGAACATTGATCTATAGCTCAGATGCACACTAGCATCATAGAACATTGATCTATAGCTCAGAGGCACATTAGCATCATAGAACATTGATCTATAGCTCAGAAAATATATGATCAAGCATGGTAAATAGTAATGTGCCAGTTGCGAATATATAAAACAGATTCTTACACGAGCCACGGCTGCGACATCCAAGAGATGTGCCACCCAGAGGCATTAAAGCATCATATACCATTGATCGACAACTCAGAGACTAATAAACAAGTATAGATATATTCAAAAGTAACCATATAACTCAGCTCAACACATAGAACATTGATCTATAGCTGAGAAAATATATGATTAAGCATGCTAAATATTAATGTGCCAGTTGCAAATATATATAAAACAGATTCTTACAAAAACCACGGCTGCGACATCCAAGAGATGCGCCACCCAGAGGTACTGCTTGTGCCCAGCAAGAGTAACCATAGAACTCAGCTCAACATAGAACTCAGCTCAACATAGAACTCAACATAGAACTCACCCAGAGGTACTGGTTGGTTGCTCAGAGACTAATAAAAAAGTAACCATAGAACTCAGCTCAACATCATTGATCCTAGGTACTGCTTGTGCCCAGCAAGAGTATGTAGATTTTGTTAATAAATATGTCATCTTGTTAATATACAGGTAACCAAACAACATGAACCATCTGATTTTTGCATCCCATGGATCTTGCATCCTCATATACAGGTAACAAAACGGACGGATAACATCCAAGTAAATTATAGATTTTCTTGAAGAAATGCGTGTTCTAAACCAGATCAGAGCAACCAGATCAGAGCAACCAATACGAAACTGGATCCACAAATCCAGATCTGAGCAACCAATACGAAAATCATATTTGAGCAAGCACAAAATCGTATCTGAGCAACCAGATCCAGGGGGAGGGCAAGAAAAAGTGTCAAACCTCCGTACCTTTGACAACGGAGGGAGAGCTCGACGGAGAGAGGGAGAGCTCGGCACAGACAAGTGATGGCGACGACACCGATGGAGATCTCGAGGGAGAGGGAGAGCTCGAGGGAGAGCTCGGCACAGACGAGTCACGGCGACGACACCGATGGAGATCTCGAGGGAGAGGGAGAGGGAGAGAGGGAGATCTCGAGGGAGAGAGGGAGGGCGAGTGGAGATGGCGTACCCGGCCGAGGCGGCGCCAAACCCTAGCACGCGGGATCCAGCTCGAGGGAGAGAGGGAGCAGAGGCGTAGACAGTGGGTGGTCCGGGTGGGCCACGGCATATCCTAAGCCGGCCCACGGGACCACCAGCCCATCAAGATTCATATAAAAAATACTGATATATATTATATTTGCATTCTAATATATACATTTATAAACTTAAATGTTAAATCCACAGTGTTATATTTTGAACTATATACCAAATTATTATATATTATATTAAATTATTTATAAAAAATTCTAATGGCATACCTCACGGCAAAATTCTAGCTACGCCACTGAGAGGGAGGGCGAGTGGAGATGGCGTACCCGGCCGAGACGACGGCAAACCCTAGCACGCGGGATCCAGCTCGAGGGAGAGCTCGGGAAACCCTAGCACGTGGGGCTGCGCGAGCGAATGCGCCTACGAGCGAGCTGCCGCGCGTGGGGAGCCTGGCTACGGAGCGACGCCCAAAATGGCCGTATGAGCCGGGCCTGGTTGAGAGGTGGGTTTTGCAGCAAGCGAGACAGGCTCCGACCCCCACACAGGTAACCAAACAACATGCACCATCTGATTTTTGCATCCCATGGGTGTTGCATGCTCATATACAGGTAACCAAACAGGTGGCTTATGAAGGCAGCCGAGCTTCTTCTTCTTAACCAAAAAAAATCTGAAGACTGGACTGGGGATGCTGGCATGCAACAAGACTAACAGCAGGCCAGCAGGAGAGGTTTCAGCTGTGCGCCGGGACGAAACCCGAGAGGAATCCGTTTTTTTTTTGTTTTGACAGAGAATCCATGTCCCTTGTTAATCCAAACACGAAACAAAAGCTTATCTTTTGCTAATCCAAACACGAAGGGAATTCAATGGCAGGTAGAGGCAGAGAGCGTAGGGAGGGGAGGCCAGGGCGAGTGGCGGACCGAGACGAAAGAAACTGCTCCAAGATCTCACACACACCACCCCCGCCCTCATTGCATTTACTGATTCCCATAAATAAATGCGTCCACGAGCCATAAAAAGGCCAACCAAAACCAAGGAAGCAACCAAACCAACGCACACAAAAGCCTCCCCACTCCCCGAGACCCCCCCTCCTCCTTCGTTTTGCACCCTCCCCAAATCTGCACTACTCCCCTCTCCCTCGTCCTTCCTCCGCCCCGCCCCGCCCATGAGGATCAGGAGGCGGCCTCCGGGCCAGCCTCTGCCCTACTCCTCCTCGGTAACAAATGATTCGGCCGCGGATCTCGGGGACGGCCGCTCCTCCTCCTCCTCGTCGGCGCTCATCAGGCGCCCGGCATTGTCGCCGCAGGTACGCGTGCTCGCTGCTGCTGCTGCTGCTGCCAGCTTCTTCTTCTCCTCGTTCTCGATCGATTCCAATCCGCGTACGCATCCCTAGACGAGGGAGGGAATTTGTTAGGACATGGGCGTCTCGTCTCGTCTCGTATCTGGGAAGTAGAAGTTGCCTTCCGTTGCACCCACCACGGGCTGTTTGCCTGTGGGCTGGGTGTGCGCAGATCTATAGCTAACCCGCGTTGTTCCTGCATTACTGCTTCTGCAGGACGGTGCGGTGGAGCGCAGCACGGGTCTGGTGGGTGCGCAACAGCAGCAGCAACAGGGGCCTGCAGATGGCCACAGCAGGTATGTGATGAACGCGAACTGAGATCGAACCGTGACAGCCAGGAGCAGAAAGTGGTGATGCTGCCTGTGCCTGCTGTTGTGTGGCATCCGTTTTGCTGTCGTTGGGCAGGCTTGCGATGGCATGGCATGGCTGTGGGGATTTTTTACGAATAGAAATCTTAAAAAAGGAAAGGATCCAAGGCCCCCCTTTTTATTATTGTTGTTATTATCTCAAGGGCTTGGCCGATTGGGTTCACTGTTTCACATTACTCTCTAGTGGGCAATGCCAGTCCAATCGATCTCACTTGCTTGCCAGACAAAGCCCTCAGCCTCATGTTGTAGGTCGTGTGTGGAGCGAGCCGGCCAGCCACTAGATGCCACCGTTATGTGCATGCACGCGACATCTATCGATCTATCTATGCAGTCAGTGCAACCTCTTTCATTCGATCCGGACCTTCCTTGCTTGATCGCCTTGCGTCGTCGTCCATGGCCTTTCTATCTATCCTGTACGAGTGCAACTGGGTCATTCCATCTGTATGAGTGCAAGTGCAACTCGGGTGCTCTGGGAAACATGCATGTGCGTGCCGCATCATATATGGGAAAGGGAAACACTACTACTTCGCTTGCACATTGCACCTTTTTTTTTGTGTGTGTGTGTGTGTTTCTGTCATGAGGCATTAGTGCTTTTGGCGTTGCATGCATCCATGCCCGGCCGGCCCGCTTGGAGTTGCATCGATGCGCTCAGAAGATGATCAAGTGTACGTACGGATCGGAGAGGGGGCCTGCTCTGGCCTCCATCGAGCGTAGCATCCACTCAAAGGCCAACATCTTATTTATAGGTTCCTCTCGCCATTGTCTCCGGCATGCATGTATGATCAAGAGAAAACCCGACTGTGCCAAATTTCACAATGCCGTTCCATCAATCTACTAGCATCAGTTATCCTTGTGCTGTGCTTACTGTATGGTATCACGCGCGCGCGCGCACTTTGCAGCCTAGAGAACGGACTCCATCGCCACGTGCCGGAGCCGGTGACGATGGCCCTGCAGGCCGGAGAGCGTCTCTGCAGCGGCAACGGCGTCGGCGCAGCAGTGGCAATGGCTACGACGACGACAGCAACAGCGGGCGCGAAGGCCACGAAGCAGCGGCATCGGCAGACAGAGACAAATAAGCAGGACACCGGCGGCGGCGTGAAGAGGGCGGCGCGGGGCCCAGGCGTGCTGATGGAGGGGTCGCGGTGCAGCCGGAAGAACGGCCGCGGGTGGCGCTGCAGCCAGCCGACGCTGGTGGGCTACGCACTCTGCCAGTACCACCTCGGCAAGGGCCGCACCAAGAGCGGGAGCGCCGTGGACGGGGGCGGGCGCGGGCGCGGCCCCGGCCAGCTCGGCCGCACCGAGCACGCGAACAAAACCTCCGCCGCCGCGGACGTGCCGCCGGCCCAGAGCGTGCAGCACTGCTAGGGGACGCGAGATTCTTGGACATATCGATCGTAATTCTTTTGTTGCGTTTCTAAACATGTTGTGTTTCACTTTTGACTTGACTCCTCTCGATTCAGCGGCGCATGATCGGGAGGGAGGGAGGGACAGTGCACTGAGCGAGGGAGCATTTGCTGCTGCTCAGATTACTTAGTAGTAGTACCTCAAATCGCCTGAAAAAGCTGGAACAGCGATCCCGGACAATGCAAGGCCTGCCTAGGCCTGACGTGACATAAGGCTGCCACGGACGCCATAGGAAATGTGTCAGCGTCAAGGCAACGTTGCGCTGCTGGCTTAAAAAAGTAGAGTATTCTGCACAGGGCTGTCACAGCAACAAATTAAGCACGCACGCACACGTTTCACCGGTTTTTCCTTTGTGTAGGAGTAACGATGTTTTCAGGGTTCATCAACGTGTACGTATAGTGTAGCAGTAGCATAGGATCCCGGTATAGGGGCGAGTTGGGTGAAATGGAAAAGATGCGTCTGTTACATGTTTTTGGATGCTAGCACGTACTAGCATAGGAGATCTGGCTGAGCTACCAGATCTCGAAGCTGCATGTGGGTGGGGGGAGTAGTCACTGTGTACTGTGCTGGTGCGCATCTTGCCTTCCTTGTAGCTGGAGGCAACAACGATCTCGAGCATGAGGGGGTCACTGCCTCACTGGTTCAGAGAAGCGAGTGTGAGGATGGAATGCAAGGGAAGAGGAAGACCATGTGGCCCGTTGCCCGTCGCTTTGTTTTGTGCCGTTTCTAGTCAAACCCGCCAGTTCAGTGGACGCTGCATCGTCTCCTCTCGTCTCGTGGGCAATAAATAGTATGACTACGTAGCATCTTTTTTTTAAAAAAAAAAACAAATCTAACACAATCTCCGCCATGTGCTAACCAGTGTAGAAGCCAATCACCGTCTTCAAATCAGGACAAAAAGTACCTCATTTTGCAAATGGTAGCATGGTTCTTAGAGCATCTTCAAGTTTCTTTTTTTAAAGTAATTTCTAATGTTTCTCCAACAGCTTACCATGGTCAACCGGGCCCTCAACATTCCGCCTTCCGTTTGCCCTCCTAATCGATCAAGTTGGTGCGTTTTTTTTTACAAAATCCTTCGCAGGCCTAGTCGCAGTCGCAGGCCTAGCTGAGCAATAGCTAGTAGCTACCCTGGACTGTTCATGGCTAGCTAGTGCAGGATAACCAGCCAACTCAGCTTTATTATAACTCGTCTGTTACAGTACTCCCTCCGTTCATGGCTAAAATTTAATCAAATATATAGATAAAAATCTTAATATTAACACTAACTTAGTACTCCCACCATTCTCGAATTTTTATCACCGGCTAATTTATTTTCAACTAAAACACGACAAATAAAAAAACGGAAGGAGTATAATATAAAAATATATCTCATTCTAAATTTAATAATACTGATTTAATATTATAAATATCGATATTCTTTATTTATAGTTAATAAAAATTCAAGATATACTAACCTATAGGTGTACATCAGGTTGTGTCGTCCCGACTCGTGGCCCGAAACAACCAGGCTTGTGTGTGAGATTTAGGCCCAGCACTGCACGTTTAAGACAACGGGTGGTACCGTGCTGGTCCACGTGCTTGATGCTCGGTCCATAGCATGACACATATGACATATATATAGCGTTATACGGGTCGAGCCGATCCGTTTGGCATGATAGGGCTGTTAAAAAGCCCATCTGTAAAAACATCTTCAAACAAGTCATCTAATTTCAAATTATGCATATAAAATTAGCATATGAAATAGAATTATATGACTAAAACATGAAATCTCATCACATGGAAAGAACCTCTATACGAAGACTATACAACTGGAGACAGACAACTCATCTAATATCAAGTCGCGGGGAAGAAGTGTCATGTACGTCTTTTCCTCCTCCTTCGTAACTTCCTTGTCACTGTATTCGAAGGTGGTTCAATCATGTTTAAACTTTGTCTCATCTTACTCCTTCAGCTTGTCTTTTACTGATGGAAAGCCAGTCAAACCTTTTGATTTAGACATATGGTTCAAAGGTATCTTCTTGAAAACACACTAAGACAATAGTTTATATTAAATCCGGACCTTAGGCATAAGCCTTCTCCCGAACACACTAGGTTCTAGGTCTACGTTGGTCCACCTCTTTATATTTTTTTATCCTTCTATCGTCCACTCATTTACTCACCATTGTTTTCTTTGTTCGCTTCTTCACATTATTTTTCTCTAGTGCTCTAGGGACACAGCGCACTACATGGAAGATCATATAAGAGAAGGAGAAGAAGGGGACAATGATCACACGTGAAGCAAATAGCAAAGGGTGTTTGATCTTATAATCCAGGAACATTGAACTTGGCCACATTACTTGTTTCGGGAACATTCGTTTCATTCTGGGAACATGGAAACAATCTTGTTCCCATAATGTTCAAATCTTGTTTTAGTAACATACCACGTACTAAGTTTCAGTTCGTTGACCCCGTCGATTTGAGAATCAGGTTACTAAGTGTATGATCCTCTAGCCCACACATGTGGTAAGGGCAGCATAGAGATGACAAATGCCAACAAAAGTGAGGAAATTATCACCACGCAAGTTATAAATATTTTTGAAAAATGTTTTGATAACATTTTTATATGTTGTAGGAGCTGTTTACCTTATCTTTTGATGAAAGGTACAATGATACAACATGTCAATGTTTGTGCTTTTGAATTAACTATTTTTTATTTATTTGGTAACTATCATCATATGATACAGTAAGTGTAGTTCCATTTTTTAAATTATTCATGTATCTACAAAAATACAATGTTTCATTTGGTGAATTTGGGTGTTTAAAATAGAGAATTTGACATGATACAATACAACAAATTTGAATATAATGTTGCAAAGATGAGCTTAAACTTAGATGGTTCAACAATTGAATGTTACAATTTTTTTGTTTATGTTCCATACATTAGATTGTATTGTGGAGATTATATCATCTTTCATGTTGTAATGGAAAAATATGAGTAGTTTAGTTTTATGATCAAGAGTAATTACTTTTGATGTTTTAGTTTATCTCCCAGTCTCCCTATTTCTCGGTCACATGTTAGTGGCACCATGCGGGTGCAATGGTGCTCCATCGACCATTGATGTAGTGTTTTGCTTTGTGATGCAGGGAAGGGTTGTATATGCCATGTTGGAGTGGTTACGTTGGTGATCTATCGTCTAAATGCACTATCACTCAGAATATATATTGAGGAGCCACCAATGTTGTGCATGTATTGCTTTCTCTAAAGTCTTGATTGAGATGAAGATGGACCCTACATTTGAGCCCACTTGTGTTTGTGCTAACATTTTTTTCCTTTCCCCTTTCTAGATGCTATGTTCCATTTCTATTTCATACTATTTTAATTTTGATATTGCATGATACGATGCCAGGAACCCAAGAACCTTATCAGATGGGTCTTTCTTCTACCACCAAGGAAAAAGTTCTTCACATTTGACTTCATCAAGAAGCATTGTTGATTTTTCCAGATCATCTCATCAATTATAGTATATTAATCTAGTCATACTCTAGTTATTATAAATGGGGTTCTCACTATGGTCACATAATTGTGATAAGGAGACATGCTGTCTGGGAACCAAGAGAACTATGACATTTCTTTTATGTATTCGGCCATGTTGAACTAGTATTAGTTTCATGTTGCAAGTACTTACATCGTATGTTGAATTGCTTAGAATCCAAACAAATATATTGTTTCAATTGTTGCCATCATATATTTCAGTAGTCCAATATAATATGTTGTGAGTACTTCCATCTTATGTCGCAATACTCCCAATAATTTGAGAGCGTAATAGACCATATTACATTATTATTTATGAGTCTTTGCAAGTACTTCCAAATTATGTTGTAGTGCTTTAAAAGAGATTTCATTGCACTGATGAACGCATAAATGGTGGAACTAAGTGTGACTTCAATGATTGGCCAAGCCTCATAAATTCTAATCTTTTGGAGTTTAGGAGAACTTAACTTTACCGTGAAATCTGCTTCACATGTATTGGTCAAAGACATGTTATGCATGTTGAATGCTCCATATATGACACAAGAATTACAAAAAAATTCACCATGCTTCCCTTAAAATTTAGTTACAAGATATCTACCATTTATTTAGCATCACCAACACAAAATGACTCTTATTTCCACAAAAGTCGATAAAGCAAAACTATAAGAGATTTGAAGAAAACCTTCTAAAGTGTAGGAAGGTAGGTTTACTCATAGTTAGTTAGGTCAATCTCAATGAGGAGTTTATGGCATTGTTTTCATGATTTCCATATTATATAGAATAAAATGAAACATGAATGAAACACCCATTTCATATGGATTGTTTCATTCTATGGCTTTATAGAAATGTAATTTTATGACTCATAGAGAGTTTGTAATCGTTGAAAGGGAATTAGGCTTACACCTAGTTCCCAAATAATTTTGGTGGTTGAATTGCCCAACACAAATAATTGGACTAACTAGTTTGCCCAAGTGTGTAGATTATACAGGTGTAAAAGGTTCACCCTCAGCCAATAAAAAGACCAAGTTTTGGATTCAATAAAGAAGCAAAGGGGCAACCGAAGGCACCCCTGGTCTGGCGCACCGGACTGTCCGGTGTGCCACCGGACAGTGAACAGTACCTGTCCGGTGCACCAGGGGACTCAGACTCAAACTCGCCACCTTCGGGAGTTTCCAGGGCGACTCGGCTATAATTCACCGGACTGTCCGGTGTACACCGGACAGTGTCCGGTGCGCCAAGGGAGGTCGGCCTCAGGAACTCGCCAGCTTCGGGAAGCGCCAACGGCTAGTCCGCTATAATTCACCGGACTGTCCGGTGTGCACCGGACTGTCCGGTGCGACTCCGAAGCAACGGTCGTCTCCGCGCCAACGGCTCTCTGCCGCGCATTTAATGCGCGCTCTGCGCGCGCAGAAGTCAGTATCGCCCATGCTGGCACACCGGACATCAAACAGTATCTGTCCGGTGTGCACCGGACACCCAGGCGGGCCCACAAGTCAGAAGCTCCAACGGTCAGAATCCAACGGCAGTGATGACGTGGCAGGGGGCACCGGACTGTCCGGTGTGCACCGGACTGTCCGGTGCGCCATCGAACAGACAGCCTTCCAACGGCCACTTTTGGTGGTTGGGGCTATAAATACCCCAACCACCCCACCATTCATTGCATCCAAGTTTTCCACTTCTCAACTACTACAAGAGCTCTAGCATTCAGTTCTAGACACACCAAAGAGATCAAATCCTCTCCAATTCCACACAAAGCCCTAGTGACTAGTGAGAGTGATTTGCCGTGTTCTTTTGAGCTCTTGCGCTTGGATTGCTTTCTCTCTTTCATTCTTTCTTGTGTTCAATACTCACTTGTAACCAAGGCAAGAGACACCAATTGTGTGGTGGTCCTTGCGGGGAGGTTTTGCTCCCGGTTGATTTGAGAAGAGAAAGCTCACTCGGTCAGAGGGACCGTTTGAGAGAGGGAAAGGGTTGAAAAAGACCCGGCCTTTGTGGCCTCCTCAACGGGGAGTAGGTTTGAGAGAACCGAACCTCGGTAAAACAAATCCTCGTGTCTCACTTCATTATTTGCTTGCGATTTGTTTTCACGCCCTCTCTCGGACTCGATTATATTGCTAACGCTAACCCGGCTTGTAGTTGTGTTTATATTGGTAAATTTCAGTTTCGCCCTATTCACCCCCCCTCTAGGCGACTTTCAATTGGTATCAGAGCCCGGTGCTTCATTAGAGCCTAACCGCTCGAAGTGATGTCGGGAGATCACGCCAAGAAGGAGATGGAGACCGGCGAAAAGCCCACTACAAGCCAAGGGAGCACTTCATCGGAAGAGTCCCGCACCAAGAGGAAGGAGAAGAAGAAGATCTCCTCCAACAAAGGGAAGGAGAAGAAATCTTCTTCTCATCACAAAGAGAAGAAAGAAAAATCTTCTTCCCACAAACCGCATCGGAGCGGTGACAAGCACAAGAGGATGAGGAAGGTGGTCTACTACGAGACCGACACTTCATCACCATCCACCTCCGGCTCCGACGCGGCATCCGTCACTTCTAAGCGCCAAGAGCGCAAGAAGTATAGTAAGATCCCCCTGCGCTACTCTCGCATTTCAAAGCATACACCTTTACTTTCTGTCCCATTAGGCAAACCACCAACTTTTGATGGTGAAGATTATGCTAGGTGGAGCGATTTAATGCGATTTCATCTAACCTCGCTCCACAAAGGTATATGGGATGTTGTTGAGTTTGGTGCACAGGTACCGTCAATAGGGGATCAAGACTATGATGAGGATGAGGTGGCCCAAATCGAGCACTTCAACTCACAAGCCACAACAATTCTCCTCGCCTCACTAAGTAGAGAGGAATATAACAAAGTACAAGGGTTGAAGAACGCCAAGGAGGTTTGGGATGTACTCAAAACCGCGCACGAGGGAGACGAGCTCACCAAGATCACCAAGCGGGAAACGATCGAGGGGGAGCTCGGTCGGTTCCGGCTTCACAAAGGAGAGGAGCCACAACACATGTACAACCGGCTCAAGACTTTGGTAAACCAAGTGCGCAACCTCGGGAGCAAGAAGTGGGACGATCACGAAGTGGTAAATGTTATTTTAAGATCTCTCATTTTTCTTAATCCCACTCAAGTTCAATTGATTCGTGGTAATCCTAGATATACTAAAATGACCCCCGAGGAAGTTATCGGGCATTTTTTAAGTTTTGAGTGCATGATAGAAGGCTCGAGGAAAATCAACGAGCTTGGGGACTCATCCGAAGCCCAACCCGTTGCATTCAAGGCAACGGAGGAGAAGAAGGAGGAGTCTACACCAAGTCGACAACCAATAGACCCCTCCAAGCTTGACAATGAGGAGATGGCGCTCGTCATCAAGAGCTTCCGCCAAATCCTCAAACAAAGGAGGGGGAAAGACTACAAGTCCCGCTCCAAGAAGGTTTGCTACAAATGTGGTAAGCCCGGTCATTTTATTGCTAAATGTCCTATATCTAGTGACAGTGATCGAGGCGACGACAAGAAGGGGAGAAGAAAGGAGAAGAAAAGGTACTACAAGAAGAAGGGCGGCGATGCCCATGTTTGTCGGGAATGGGATTCCGACGAGAGCTCAAGCGACTCCTCCGACGACGAGGACGCCGCCAACATCGCCGTCACCAAGGGACTTCTCTTCCCCAACGTCGGCCACAAGTGTCTCATGGCAAAGGACAGCAAAAGGAAGAAGGTTAAATCCAACTCCTCCACTAAATATGAGTCTTCTAGTGATGATAATGCTAGTGATGAGGAGGATAACTTGCGTACTCTTTTTGCCAATCTTAACATTAACATGGAACAAAAAGAAAAATTAAATGAATTAATTAGTGCTATTCATGAAAAGGATGACCTTTTGGATTCCCAAGAGGATTGTCTAATTAAAGAAAACAAGAAACATGTTAAGGTTAAAAAGGCTTATGCTCTAGAAGTAGAAAAATGTGAAAAATTATCTAGTGAGCTAAGCACTTGCCAAGAGACAATAGACAACCTTAGAAATGAAAATGCTAATTTATTAGCTAAGGTTGATTCTCATGTTTGTATTGTTTCAACTTCCAATCCTAGAGATGATAATGTTGATTTGCTTGCTAGGATTGATAAGTTGAATGCTTTCATTGCTAGCCTTAGAATTGAAAATGAAAAATTGCTTGCTAAGGCTAAAGATTTTGATGTTTGCAATGCTACTATCTCTGACCTTAGAACTAAGAATGACATGTTACATGCTAAGGTTGTAGAATTAAAATCTTGCAAACCCTCTACATCTATCGTTGAGCATGTATCTATTTGCACTAGATGTAGAGATATTGATGTTAATGCTATTCATGATCATATGGCTTTAATTAAACAACAAAATGATCATATAGCAAAACTAGATGCTAAAATTGCCGAGCACAACTTAGAAAATGAGAAATTTAAATTTGCTCGTAGCATGCTTTATAATGGGAGACGCCCTGGCATTAAGGATGGCATTGGCTTCCAAAGGGGAGACAATGTCAAAATTATTGCCCCTCCTAAAAGATTGTCAAATTTTGTTAAAGGCAAGGCTCCCATGCCTCAGGATAACGAGGGTTACATTTTATACCCTGCCGGTTATCCCGAGGACAAAATTAGGAAAATTTATTCTAGGAAGTCTCACTCTGGCCCTAATCATGCTTTTATGTATAAGGGTGAGACATCTAGCTCTAGGCAATCAACCCGTGCCAAGTTGCCTAGAAAGAAAACTCCTAATGCATCAAATGATCATGCCATTTCATTTAAAACTTTTGATGCTTCTTATGTGCTTACTAACAAATCTGGCAAAGTAGTTGCCAAGTTTGTTGGGGGCAAACACAAGGGGTCAAAGACTTGTGTTTGGGTACCCAAAGTTCTCGTTTCTAATGCCAAAGGACCCAAAACAGTTTGGGTACCTAAAGTCAAGAACTAAATTTGTTTTGTAGGTTTATGCATCCGGGGGCTCAAGTTGGATACTCGACAGCGGGTGCACAAACCACATGACCGGGGAGAAAAGGATGTTCTCCTCATATGAGAAAAACCAAGATCCCCAACGAGCTATCACATTCGGGGATGGAAATCAAGGTTTGGTTAAAGGTCTTGGTAAAATTGCTATATCTCCTGACCATTCCATTTCCAATGTTTTTCTTGTAGATTCTTTAGATTACAATTTGCTTTCCGTATCCCAATTATGTCAAATGGGCTACAACTGTCTTTTTACTGATGTAGGTGTCACTGTCTTTAGAAGAAGTGATGATTCAATAGCATTCAAGGGAGTGTTAGAGGGTCAGCTATACTTGGTAGATTTTGATAGAGCTGAACTCGACACTTGCTTAATTGCTAAGACTAACATGGGTTGGCTCTGGCACCGCCGACTAGCCCATGTTGGGATGAAGAATCTTCATAAGCTTCTAAAGGGAGAACACATTTTAGGATTAACAAATGTTTATTTTGAGAAAGACAGGATTTGTAGCGCATGCCAAGCAGGGAAGCAAGTTGGCACTCATCATCCACATAAGAACATAATGACGACCGACAGGCCACTGGAGCTCCTACACATGGATCTATTCGGCCCGATTGCTTACATAAGCATCGGCAGGAGTAAGTACTGTCTAGTTATTGTGGATGATTATTCTCGCTTCACTTGGGTATTCTTTTTACAAGAAAAATCTCAAACCCAAGAGACCTTAAAGGGATTCTTGAGACGGGCTCAAAATGAGTTCGGCTTAAGGATCAAGAAAATAAGAAGCGATAACGGGACGGAGTTCAAGAACTCACAAATTGAAGGCTTCCTTGAGGAGGAGGGCATCAAGCATGAGTTCTCCTCTCCCTACACGCCACAACAAAATGGTATAGTGGAGAGAAAGAATCGAACTCTATTGGACATGGCAAGAACCATGCTTGATGAGTACAAGACACCGGACCGGTTTTGGGCCGAAGCAGTCAACACCGCCTGCTACGCCATCAACCGGTTATATCTTCACCGAATCCTCAAGAAGACATCATATGAACTCCTAACCGGTAAAAAGCCCAACATTTCATACTTTAGAGTTTTTGGTAGCAAATGCTTTATTCTTGTTAAAAGAGGTAGAAAATCTAAATTTGCTCCTAAAACTGTAGAAGGCTTTTTACTTGGTTATGACTCAAACACAAGGGCATATAGGGTCTTTAACAAGTCCACTGGACTAGTTGAAGTCTCATGTGACGTTGTGTTTGATGAAACTAACGGCTCTCAAGTAGAGCAAGTTGATCTTGATGAGATAGGTAATGAAGAGGCTCCATGCTTAGCGCTAAGGAACATGTCCATTGGGGACGTGTGTCCTAAGGAATCCGAAGAGCCTTCAAGAGCACAAGATCAACCATCCTCCACCATGCAAGCATCTCCACCAACTCAACATGATGATGAGGCTCAAGTTGATGAAGGACAAAATCAAGAAGATAAGCCACCTCAAGATGATGGAAATGATCAAGAAAAGGAGGATAAGGAAGAACCAAGGCCTCCACACCCAAGAGTCCACCAAGCAATCCAACGAGATCACCCCGTCGACACCATCCTCGGCGACATTCATAAGGGGGTAACCACTCGATCTCGTGTTGCACATTTTTGTGAACATTACTCTTTTGTTTCCTCTATTGAGCCACACAGGATAGAGGAAGCACTTCAAGATCCGGATTGGGTGGTGGCAATGCAAGAGGAGCTCAACAATTTCACGAGGAACGAGGTATGGCATTTAGTTCCACGTCCTAACCAAAATGTTGTAGGAACTAAATGGGTCTTCCGCAACAAGCAAGATGAGCATGGTATGGTGACAAGGAACAAAGCTCGACTCGTGGCCAAAGGGTATTCACAAGTCGAAGGTTTGGATTTCGGTGAAACCTATGCACCCGTAGCTAGGCTTGAGTCAATTCGCATATTATTGGCCTATGCTACTTACCATGGCTTTAAGCTCTATCAAATGGACGTGAAAAGTGCCTTCCTCAACGGACCAATCAAGGAAGAGGTCTATGTTGAGCAACCTCCCGGCTTTGAAGACAGTGAGTACCCTAACCATGTCTATAGGCTCTCTAAGGCGCTTTATGGGCTCAAGCAAGCCCCAAGAGCATGGTATGAATGCCTAAGAGATTTCCTTATTTCTAATGGCTTCAAAGTCGGCAAGGCCGATCCTACACTCTTTACTAAAACTCTTGAAAATGACTTGTTTGTATGTCAAATTTATGTTGATGATATTATATTTGGGTCTACTAACGAGTCTACATGTGAAGAGTTTAGTAGGATCATGACACAGAAATTCGAGATGTCGATGATGGGGGAGTTGAAGTATTTTCTAGGATTCCAAGTCAAGCAACTCCAAGAGGGCACCTTCATTTGCCAAACGAAGTACACTCAAGACATTCTAACCAAGTTTGGAATGAAGGATGCCAAGCCCATCAAGACACCTATGGGAACCAATGGGCATCTCGACCTCGACACGGGAGGTAAATCCGTCGATCAAAAGGTATACCGGTCGATGATTGGTTCATTGCTTTATTTATGTGCATCTCGACCGGATATTATGCTTTCCGTTTGCATGTGTGCAAGATTTCAATCCGACCCTAAGGAATCCCACCTTACGGCCGTAAAACGAATCTTGAGATATTTGGCTTATACTCCTAAGTTTGGGCTTTGGTACCCTCGGGGATCCACTTTTGATTTGATTGGTTTTTCGGATGCCGATTGGGCAGGGTGTAAGATTAATAGGAAGAGCACATCGGGGACTTGCCAGTTCTTGGGAAGATCCTTGGTGTCTTGGGCTTCAAAGAAGCAAAATTCGGTCGCTCTTTCCACCGCCGAAGCCGAGTACATTGCCGCAGGCCATTGTTGCGCGCAATTGCTTTGGATGAGGCAAACCCTGCGGGACTACGGTTACAAATTAACCAAAGTTCCTTTACTATGTGATAATGAGAGTGCAATCAAAATGGCCGACAACCCCGTCGAGCATAGCCGCACTAAGCACATAGCCATTCGGTATCATTTTCTTAGGGATCACCAACAAAAGGGAGATATCGAGATTTCTTACATTAACACTAAAGATCAATTAGCCGATATCTTTACCAAGCCTCTTGATGAACAATCTTTTACCAGACTTAGGCATGAGCTCAATATTCTTGATTCTAGAAATTTCTTTTGCTAAGCTTGCACACATAGCTCATAAATATACCTTTGATCATGTCTCTTTCATATGCTATGACTAATGCGTTTTTCAAGTCTATTTCAAACCAAGTCATAGGTGTATTGAAAAGGAATTGGAGTCTTCGGCGAAGACAAAGGCTTCCACTCCGTAACTCATCCTTCGCCATCACTCCAAGAAAAGGACCTTGTCTTTGGGGGAGAGAGTAAAAGCCCAAAGCAAAAGGACCGGACTTCGTCCTTGGTATAATCTTAACTCATTTACTTATGACCAAAGGGGAAGATAGTACTTCGATGGGCTCTAATGACTCCGTTTTTGGCGATTCATGCCAAAGGGGGAGAAAATAAGCCCAAAGCAAAAGGACCGCACCACCACCAAATTCAAAAGACTTAGTGTTGAATATTTATCAATTGGTTTTCCTACTATGTTCAAAAAGGGGGAGAAAGTAGTATTTCAAAATTATATATCAAAACCCTCTTGAACACTAAGAGGTGGATCTCCTTCAGGGGGAGTTTTGTTTAGTCAAAGGAAAAGCATTTGAAACAGGGGGAGAAAATTTCAAATCTTGAAAATGCTTTGCCAAATCTTATTCATTTACCTTTGACTATTTGCAAAAGATCTTTGAAATAGATTTATAAAAGAATTTGCAAAAACAAAACATGTGGTGCAAAAGTGGTCCAAAATACTAAATAAGAAAGAAACATTCCATGCATATCTTGTAAGTAGTTATATTGGCTCAATTCCAAGCAACCTTTACACTTACATTATGCAAACTAGTTCAATTATGCACATCTCTGTTTGCTTTGGTTTGTGTTGGCATCAATCACCAAAAAGGGGGAGATTGAAAGGGAATTAGGCTTACACCTAGTTCCCAAATAATTTTGGTGGTTGAATTGCCCAACACAAATAATTGGACTAACTAGTTTGCCCAAGTGTGTAGATTATACAGGTGTAAAAGGTTCACCCTCAGCCAATAAAAAGACCAAGTTTTGGATTCAATAAAGAAGCAAAGGGGCAACCGAAGGCACCCCTGGTCTGGCGCACCGGACTGTCCGGTGTGCCACCGGACAGTGAACAGTACCTGTCCGGTGCACCAGGGGACTCAGACTCAAACTCGCCACCTTCGGGAGTTTCCAGGGCGACTCGGCTATAATTCACCGGACTGTCCGGTGTACACCGGACAGTGTCCGGTGCGCCAAGGGAGGTCGGCCTCAGGAACTCGCCAGCTTCGGGAAGCGCCAACGGCTAGTCCGCTATAATTCACCGGACTGTCCGGTGTGCACCGGACTGTCCGGTGCGACTCCGAAGCAACGGTCGTCTCCGCGCCAACGTCTCTCTGCCGCGCATTTAATGCGCGCTCTGCGCGCGCAGAAGTCAGTATCGCCCATGCTGGCACACCGGACATCAAACAGTATCTGTCCGGTGTGCACCGGACACCCAGGCGGGCCCACAAGTCAGAAGCTCCAACGGTCAGAATCCAACGGCAGTGATGACGTGGCAGGGGGCACCGGACTGTCCGGTGTGCACCGGACTGTCCGGTGCGCCATCGAACAGACAGCCTTCCAACGACCACTTTTGGTGGTTGGGGCTATAAATACCCCAACCACCCCACCATTCATTGCATCCAAGTTTTCCACTTCTCAACTACTACAAGAGCTCTAGCATTCAGTTCTAGACACACCAAAGAGATCAAATCCTCTCCAATTCCACACAAAGCCCTAGTGACTAGTGAGAGTGATTTGCCGTGTTCTTTTGAGCTCTTGCGCTTGGATTGCTTTCTCTCTTTCATTCTTTCTTGTGTTCAATACTCACTTGTAACCAAGGCAAGAGACACCAATTGTGTGGTGGTCCTTGCGGGGAGGTTTTGCTCCCGGTTGATTTGAGAAGAGAAAGCTCACTCGGTCAGAGGGACCGTTTGAGAGAGGGAAAGGGTTGAAAAAGACCCGGCCTTTGTGGCCTCCTCAACGGGGAGTAGGTTTGAGAGAACCGAACCTCGGTAAAACAAATCCTCGTGTCTCACTTCATTATTTGCTTGCGATTTGTTTTCACGCCCTCTCTCGGACTCGATTATATTGCTAACGCTAACCCGGCTTGTAGTTGTGTTTATATTGGTAAATTTCAGTTTCGCCCTATTCACCCCCCCTCTAGGCGACTTTCAATCGTGCTAAAAGAGTTTCATCCAAATGAAACCCATTTATTCTCTCTCTTCTTAAAGATATTGCCATGTTGTAAAAATACTTATTGCAGCTTATTAAATACAATATGAACTCTGATGAAACTACCGCTAATAATAACCTTAATTTTACTTCCAACTAGTATCATGTTGGTGTCGCATGCAAAACCTTTATCGCAACAAACCGATTATTGCCTGATGTGCGTGGAACGAGCAGAACTCACAATGAACCTAGGATGGGGGAAGACCATCCAATCCTATTTTGGAGCATTGCAACATAATATGGAAGTATTTACAATAGTCCTCGAATATAGTATAACATATTCGATTTTACTCTTAAGTTATTTGGAACATTGCAATATATTGTTTATATTGAGCATTGCAACATAGGATGGAAGTACTTGCAACATATTACGCTGGTCCACTAAAACATATGATGGACTTAACTGGAACAATATATTCGTTTAGATTTTGAGCAATGTAACATATGATATAGGTACTTGCAACATAAAACTAATAATACTACCTCAACTTGGTCGAATACATAATAGAAATGACATGTATCGTATACATTATGACTTGCAATATATCCTTGTACCTAATAGCATGATAAAAAAATATCCCTAAGATCCAGTCCTATATACTAGTATTGCAATTCTAGTAAGTAAAAATTAAACTAATAATACTACCTCAACAATATATTCCAAAAAACTCGTGTCCTTAACATACTTCACATTCACATGTATCGTACACATAAGATGATTCTAATGAGAACTCCAACTATAATAACTAGAGTATGACTAGATTAACTACATTATGACTGATGAGATAGTGTGGCAAAATCAATAATGCTCCTCGATGAAGTTAGATGTGAAATTTTTTCCTTGCAATAGAAGGACCCCTATGACAAGGTTTCTAACATCATATCATGAAAAATAGAACATAAAAAGTAAAATAATGTAAATTTGAAAGGAACATAGAAATTGAAAAGGAAGAAAGGAAAATGAATAAATTATAGCACAAACACAAGTAGGTTTAAAAGGATCAAGATGTCCAAGATGGATTCTTTAAATATGACAAGGTTCTCTAAATTCTCTTACAAAATTAAAACTCTAATCAATCCTAACTTCATCCCTTGTACCTAATAGCATGATAAAAAATCTCCCTAAGATCTAGTCCTATATACTAGCATTGCAATTCTAGTAAGTAAATACTTGAATGAAATTGCTCGAACGTAAATGCTCAAAGTATAGAATGGATTAGTAATGCCTTAATATTTTAATAAGGTATCATAGAGTCAGCACTATGCACTAGTCCTTATTGGAGCACCCATACAAAGGTGTCACTCTCCCTTTGATCCATGCTAGAACCAAATGCTCTCTATGAGTTGGTTCTTTGACTCTCTGGCACAGTGAACCACTCATAATTGTGTACATAATTGTCGTGAAAGCATTTATGCCCTTGGTAGTTTTTGTGATTAATGATAACATCATATTTTTATGACTAACATGTGTTTTATATAGGCAACTTAAGTTAAGTCACAATAATGGTGATTGTTTGAGCAACATTATTTCCATGCCCCTAAGTATGGAAGTCGGTTTGGTTTTTAAATGATAGATGGTAAGGTTAAATATGAACTAGTTCTAAGTGTTGGTTGGAGTCGATAGACATTTAGAATAGTTTTAGGACTTTGTTTTTTTTGTCCAAACTATAATTTTACTACTAGTTTGGCCTATATAAGTCTAATGAGTTTATAGTGTGGTGCACTCTAATTGTCTTTAGCACTAGGCATCTCATTTGAGCCCTAAAAGATGTTTGTAACAAACCCTACTCATAAAGTTTTTGAATTTAGAAATGTTCTTGTACATTTTATAGGCGCTAGACCCTTAGAATTAGGGTCGTTAGGCCAATGAGGATGATCGAACGCCTCCACGTGTAATGCTAGAGAGGGCATGATCGATAGACCATGTGAACAAGATCATTAGACCATTATTAACGAGTTTAACAGTTTGTGTAAACATATCAAAAAGCTCTAGCATACATCAAACTAGTCCGACGTCAGACTATACGATACAACACTAGTAACTAGGGTTCTTCTTATAGGAATGTCAGATCTTATGAATAGGGTAACCTGGAACCATTAGGTCTTATTCTAATGTGGTGTTCGAATGTAATAGAACTAATAGTTAGTTGGCTAAAAAATTGCTGGTAGAATTAGGTAGTTAACAAATAGATAGGTAACTATTAACTAATTTACTAAAAATAGCTAATAATTAAACTATTAGTTATAATGTTTCGATGTATTTAACTAATTTTAGCCGCTAACTATTAGATCTCGTGCGTTTAAACACCCTAAATCCCTCGAGAGTGGCTACGCGTCTGGGCGTTGGCATGTCCGTTGCAGAAACCAAATAAAATTGCCGAATGGTTTAGGAGAAAGAACTTGCGTTTGATCAGAGGCTTGGTGACGAGGGCATGTTGCCGAGCCAAGAATATCTCACGTTGCCATCCCAAAAGGAAAAGCCCAGGATAACGCAGCAAGCCCTTCTCTTCTCGTCTTCACATACATCTAGGCACGTCCACCCCCAACCCAGAGGCCGCAGCACGCCGGAGACGAGCCCCACCGACACGCACGCTAAAGGCAGCCAGCAATGGAGCTGCTGCTCGTCCCATGCCGCGCCGCAAGCGCCCGCCCGCTACGCGCAGCCAGCCCCAGAGCCTTTCGCTGCCCCAGCGCCAGGCCGGCGGCCGCCAGCTCCAGCAACGCCGAGGTCATCGACACCACGGCGACGACGTCGTCGCCGGACGCCCCGAAGCAGTGGCGCGCGGGCGGGCTTGGGCTGGAGCTGTCGGAGGAGTTGCGGCGCGGCATGACGTGGCGGATGCTGGCGCCTCCCGCGGCGGCAGTGGCGGCGGACGCCGCGTTCCTGGGGCTGCTCGAGCGCGCACAGCCCGGGGACCTGCCGGCATGGGCCGCCGCCGCGGGCTCCGCCGTGCTCTTCGCGGCGGGGCTGCTCGGGGTCCACTACGGCTTCCTGTCGTCGAGGTGGGACGCGGAGGAGACGGGGTCCGTCCTTGGCTGGGACCTCGCCGTGCGGCACTGGAACGTCCTTTCCACGGCGAAGGAATATTCTTCTTCGGTGGAGGAGGAGGAGGAGGAGGAGGAGGAGGAGGAGGATGAAGAGGAATACTACGAAGAAGACGACGACGAGGATTAAGTAGACAGTGATTAGATTATTAATCTCAGGGGGTAAATGTAATAACAGACCTTGGTTGATCTAAGAAACCATTCAAACTCGGGACAAATGACCTTTGAAATGCTCGCCGTACGGTAAATTCCTGTGGATTTCAAGGGGGGAACTGGCGTTGGGAAGGCCGAAGGGGCACTATGGCTAATCCTAGTGTTCCCTATGATTTAGCCGTGACTGTAATCTGTAAACATTTTAGAGTGTGTTTGGTAGCAAAGTTTTGAATACTATGGTTTTGAATACTATGGTTTACATTTGTTCACGACAAAAAATACTACAGTTTTTAAAACCACAGTTTTGAAAAATGCTGAGGTCTGTTTAGGTGGAGGGAATACAGCATTTTTTACAACGAGCAAGAGAACAGAACTGTAGCTGCAGCAGGGTTAAAGGGAGTGATGGGTGAAGAGGATAAAAACTGAAGTCTTAGTGGATTTCCAAAACTCTAAAAATACTATAATTTTAGATAAACCATGGTATTTAAAACCGTGTTTTATGAGTAACAACCAAACAACTTTTAAGATTGAGTTTAAATACCACAGTATTATCAAATACCATAGTATTATCTTAAAACTGTAGAAAATACTAAGCTACAAAACAGACCGTAAGGATGAATACCGCATCATAGAGATTGAATATTTCACTACTGGGATATCCCAGACTTCTGATCTCTTGAGTCTAGCTGCAAATCTCGTGCATTCCCCGTGGATTGAAATATTGTGTATTCTTTTATAATGAATGTTTATTTACGCCTGATGACATCTCGGTTGGCAGGCAAATAATATAGCTTCTAGTAATCTGAACGCAACGTATATGTGCGTGTAGTAGCTCAAGCAAAGGAACCATGCATGAAAAAAAAAACTTTCCTCTTATTATGTACACGGAACACCAAAGCCAAAAATATTTGCCCCGTTAGGTTCCACCAAGTAGACATGTTCGGAGAAATTTCACAGCTCTAGAAGCTTTAGATGCTGAACTGAAACTGAAAAGTTAGTGCCTAGTCAGGTAGCGATCAATCATCCCCTCCGTCTACGCTGAAAAGAATCATGTGTCAAGATCCAAGTGAGGCATAAGTCTCTTCGCTCAACCTCGACTTCTCAGCTCGCTTCAGCCGCCTTTTACGATACCTCCATGCAACCTGAATACGAGTTGCAGCAATGGTTCGCCAGTAGGGGGATTCATACCTATGGACAGAGGTTAGTTGGAAGGAACTGAATTTAACAAGTCTTAAATCGCAGTGATACATGGTTATCAAAAAAAATATCGTATTTTGCCATGAATTAGCAAAAACAATGATAAGAACAGCCCTAACTATTCTGGCGGGCAGGGATGTGATAATAATATAATAATGTAAACCAATATGTGCCTACCTGATCGCTCCCTGCACTCGTGGATTACGCAGGAATCGAGCAAACTGCGAGGTGACTTCTTCCAGATCACTTGCTCTGAGTACAAAAGCTTCAACATTTGTTAAACATCTTACTGTACGTATAGCAACCAACCGCATACCTTGGAATTTAATTTTCCCACCATCTGAAACAGTTGTAGTTCATGTCATGAGATGGGACAACTACAAAACTAAAAGACAAACAGCGGCCAGGAGGGCAGAAATTGCATACCTCTGTTCGCTGAAGAGTGTTCCAAGTACCACGTGAGGAGCTCCTCTCCACATACATCTCCATCATGTAATGGAGCCTTGCTGCCATCTGCACTGATGCTTTCCAGCTTCCCTCTCACTATGAAGACCATCTTTTCAACAGTGCCACCTTGGTAAAGAATGTCACTTCCACTAATATACAAGTTTTGTCTTAATTTGTCACATATTGCATCCAATATAGGCCAATCCATCAAGGTGAATAATCGGACCTGCAGATAAGAAGATAAAAATTAGTCAACTCTAAATTGAAACTTGTAAGAATTACCTTTACCAGACAACATTTATTGCAGAAACATGCAAATGAGGCAAACCCTACAACATGAAGAAAATACAAATATCTACATTTTTTCTGAAATTTCTTTTCCAGTCTCTATCATCACTATGACAAACTATTCGGTGCTTTGGTCCAATCATCAAAACCCGTTGAAACACATACATAGAAGTTTTCAAAGTTTTGAAATGACTCACATCCATAGTGCATCTATAGATGTATATATTGTCGCAAAAGCTAACGTTCAAAATCTTTTCCTGAAAATTGATATGAAAATAACAAATTTCAGGAGTGTACGTGCTAGAAGACAATCACAGGAACTTTGCCTTCTAGTGCACATGCACCTGAACGTTGTTATTTTCATATGAATTTTTGTACATTGAATTTGCACCTCAGCTTTTACAACAATGTACATCTATACATGTGTTCATTTCCAAAAAAAAGGAATTTTTAGTTATGTGTTTCAAGGGGGTTTTCACAATTGCACCGAATGGGTGGTTTGCACAGAATATTTTGTGCTATTGCTTATTTGGAAGTGCTGAACTGTAAGTTTAGCTCAGTACATTTGGTTGTGGTCTCACATCAATTCAGACCCTTCTCCCCTGGAGATTAAGTTCTTTTCCATTCTCTCTCCCTAAATAACAGTTACATTTACCACTTTATCGCTCGGTGTTTATGGCTTCATCGTAATAAGGCGGTTTTTGATGGTGTCAGACCTTCCATTAATGGAATAAAGACAGTTTTTTTGGATGAAGTTGAGTGTTGGATGCTTGCCGGTGCTAGACATCTTGGGGCTTTGGGTCCTGGTGCTGCAATTTTTAGGTCAAGGGTTCTTTTGGGTGATTAGTGAAGAGCAGTTGTGTGTGGTCTGCTGGCACTTTTTGCTGTTAGTCCCCTTTTGCGTACTGCTGTTTTCAGGCGCATAAGGAGGCTGCAGTTTTGTGCGCAGCAGGAGTTGGTGGTCTTGTGTTTTGTCTATTTTGGTATTGTACTTTGGTCCATTTTGGACTGTTTTCTTCTCTTAATTTAATGATGTGCAGCTCTCCTGCGTTCACGAAAAAACATTTACCACTTTACCAGTTGTGAATGCTAAGAACCAAACAGCAGTAGCAGATTTCAGAATAGTAGAATTTCATAGGCACAAAACTAGATACAAAAATCATAGTTGAAACAAAGGATGGGAGTAGAAACACAAGGTATTGAAATAATATTTGTTGTCACATTAGGCACCTCACAAACCAACCTTATTAAGGAATCTAAAGAAGTGGCGACGTATGTCCCTTTGGATGTCTTCAGGTAAATTACTCAAAAGCTCCTCTTCATTCACTCCTTGAGTAGCTGCCCAGGTGAACCTTTCGGCTCGTCTAACCCTCCTACATATATAAAAAAGGTACAGCTGTAGTTATCTTCGACTAAGAATAAAAATGACTGCCTGTTCGGGTTAGGTTGTTCCATCAGAAGGTTTTGGTATCTATACTTAAATATTGATTGAATTAAATGCTAAGGATTTGTCTCTAAATACCTCCACCAAACAAGCCCCGTGATTACAAATTTACAATACACAAAAGAACATTCCAAATCACATTCAATTTCTTCATTAACACTATACTAGATGGTGTCTCTTGTGGATATGAAACCCTAATTGCTAATGTGAATTCTGAACCACTCAAACAATTGTTACGTATTCAAACTATCTGACAATATAGCATACACCTTTTTCTTGATTACAAAGTAGATTTATGAAGTACTCCCTCCGTTCTAATTTATAGGTTGTTTCGGCATTTCTAGATACATAACTCTAGACATATGGTATATCTAAGTGCATAGCAAAAGTTATGAACCTAGAAAAGTCAAAACAATCTATAATTTGGTACAAAGGGTGGTATAATATCATTGTTGTCACAAGGGCCCTAGTCAATCATGAAACACAACCATATCGGCATTACTGCTTGTCATTATAATAGCAAATGGCTGCATTAGACATTGAAACATGCTAGCTAAGTTTATGTTTTTTGAAGGAAAAAGTGTGATAAAGATTTGCTAAGTAAGTTCTGTAGAGGAACCTTCTCAAATCTTCAGGCAATCGCCTATGGCTCATCCACTTTTCAACATCACGGCGCCTGAGTTGCATTTCCAACCTCCTGTCACAAGAGAAAAGGAGTGAAATGTTCACACATCAAAAACTGTTAATCAACCGCATGTGTTTTCCTGTGTCTACTGCGCTTCAAACTACTGCTAAGTGAATTGAACTCAGTGTTCTTAAGGCGTCGCCTAGGCGTCGCCTAGGTGACGCCTAGGCGTCCAGGCGCTCGGGCAAAACTGGTCGCCTTGCTCGCCATTCCCGCCTAGGCGTCGCCTAGGCGCCGCCTAGGCGCTAAGGCGCCTGTCTGGTCCACTTGCTCGCCTAGGCGCCTTAAGAACACTGATTGAACTACTGGTGTTTGATGACTTTAATGGGCTTGTATACAGGGGCTTAAACAGATTTCCTGAGCCAAGGGTGTGGCATCACACGTTTCACTTTAATGGGCTTGTATACAGGGGCCTTGGGAATGTGGAGAGCTACAAAGACATCAAGCAGCAGCTGAGCGAACAGAAACCAACCAGCGCTTCGTCTTCCTTCCAATTGCTCCTTCAATTCATGTATGGCTGTATCTGTGCTATTCATGCTACCACAAATGAATGCTAATCGCCATCTAAACTCTACCCAATTCCCTCAAAAACTGCATGTAGCTTGTACTCAGTCATTCAGTGCTAGGTAGGGGTGATAATGGATCACGACCCAAATATCTCTTCACAATTTGTTTGAGCCCTTAACTAATTTTAGTTCAAAAGTGAATAGAAATAAAGTCCGACCTTAAATTTTATAGTGTAAAATTTAGAGACCATTACCACCCCTAGAGCTAGGCTGTCAAAGGGGCTCGAAGATCTTCTCTACAAGCTCAATTTGAGCTTTGGCTTGTCTGCTAATCAAACCAAGCTCAACATTGAAGGTAAGCTCACCGAGCTTCATGAGCTCAATTTGAACTGCTCGCTAGCACATACAGCGCAATAAAATTGTCTCACCTTTTGCTACTACTTCCCTCCAGAGAGTTCAACTTTTCTAAGCCCCGCCTCCTTCTTGCCCCCACCCCACCCCCCTCAGCGAAAGAGCCTCTAACTGAGTTGGTTATGTAGTCTGAGTAGCACTCCTCAGGTCCTAAGTTCGACTCCATGGGATACTCCATGAGCACTGAGTACAGTGGCAGGCCAGCTGCACAAATGATTTGATCCCTCAAGAATCCCCATCACTGCATGCTCAGAGGCACTGCTGTCCTCCTGGAACACAGCAAGTGTCCAAAGTTTTGGGAAACACCAACGACTGTCTATGTCAATATGCCATCTTCTTGACTACGATCAAGCCTCTGCTAAAACCAAGCTTGACCCTTATTCGAGCTTTGATCAAACCGAACATCTTAGCACAAGCTCAAACATTACTATAATAAGCTCTAGATTTCAGGCTCTGATAGAGCTTGCCTAGAAATTTAGTCCAACTCAAGCTTGTGGTGCCAAGCTCGCTCGAGACCGGTTCATTGACATCCTTATTCAGTACCCAGGACACAACATGTCGCAGTACATGACTGTACAAGCATATACTTCGAATCAAAATTAGGAAAAAATGACGATCTTCAATACAACACTTCTACCAACATCTACAAAAATAGCTCATTTTAAATGAGAATAGCTTACATTATACTCCCTCTGTCCCAGTATATAAGGTGTAACCACCTCTGGATCAAAGACCAAGAAATACATTTAATTATCTCTATACCACTGTCCACTGCATCGATGTACGTGTGCATAGAGAGAGCACGCCTTATATTCTGAGACGGAGGGAGTAGAAGTACTGTTCAGAATGAATCTAGAACTGTTAATCTTGTTTTGTCGATCTATATAGTAAAATTTTAGGTATTGATACTCAATGGTAAAACAAGGTTTGACCTAGAACAAACCTAGATGAACTTATATTTACATTTGGTGCGAGTAGCATGGTATATAAGGCAGTAGTATAACCACATACCTTCTTCCAAGAGCTTGCAGAAAATTTTGCATGTTTCCAATAAGCAATGCAAAAAGCAACAGTCCCAGACCAATAATAGCCATCGTGAACAGAACTTCCCATATAAAGTAACTCGGGACAAGGTTTCCTGCTAAGGTACTTATTTGCTGAAATCAAACCAAGAACTATGAGTAAAAACACTAGTTAGATTGAATTTAAATAAAATGAAACCTCATCAGTTAGCATGCCTCATTAGATAGTAACGACCTAAAACATCATACATGACAATCTGATTGTCACATATTTGACATGCAACAAAGAGACACCTACAGAAGTGGAAAGGCACAAGCAAATGATGGCAAATACCTGAAACCCCCAAAATAATGAATATATATATCGTTTTACAGCACTGTCTTCTGTAGTGAGCAAAACAGCCTGCTCATAAATTCCATATTGGAAAGTAGCATCATTTCCAGTGTTAAAACAAGCTTCTGCACCCGAGTCATTGAACCACTGCTGTCTGTACAGTCCACTCCCAATGCCACGTCCACAGTCTATAAAAGAATCACAATATGGAATGGTCGATATAGAACAAGCATCTCGTAGACATTGGTTAACCCTCTGTGACAAAACGGTAAACAAAAGAAAATGATAGGTTTGTGATTGAATATATAAATTCAACATGTTACATGTCACAGACAGATTAACATAGTACATAGGTATTTGGATCTGAACATTTTCCAATTTAAGTAGGTAAAGCATATATTACTCATTATTGAAACACGTCAAAAAACTAGATATGTTTGTACGATTATCCACATTGGAACATTTGAACCAATGTGCACTACCAATTTTTGCAAATAATCTTACAAAAAAATCAACTAACCTGTAAGCCAAAGAGATACCAACATGAACCAACCACATGTCCCGCCAAAATAAACATTAGAAGGTTGATCACAAAATTAGCCCATGCTGACTCAAATATGAATCCATTGGTGGACTGACCATCAAGAAGTGGTACGAATCTGATGATACGGGGGACATATTGAAGAAGAACAGTGACACGCAATAAATTCTTAGCATAGTTTGCAGCAGATAACCCAACTTTAGGAACTACTAGCAGTATCATCACCTTGATAAAAAAACAAAGAAAAATATTAGCAAAAGGCATAAAGAGTGCAGTGAAGAAAAATGTGTAAAATTATTTCACTTTTTTGTTCTTAACTACATCAGAAAAGAACATGTCATCAATCATCAGTTCAGAGTTTAGACAAGCAACTTTAGGCATTGACAGATACATGGCATTCATGCAAGTAAAATCAGATGAAGTGCTATACATACAGACAAAGTTCATAAAGCAAAGCTGCAAAAAGGCAAGGCAGAAACAAGTTGTTGACGAACACACAAATCGCCAACATATTCCTTAATTATGGTTAGATGTAAGTATGACTAAATCAACATCAGTTCTTCCCAGATGCTCACATGTCACAAGTTCAGGAACAGGAAAAAGTCATGGCATGCCTTGGTATATACAAGGGTATTGAAACCGTAATTTGTGTGTTATTTTATTTCTTGTTGACCCTAAATCTAATGGAAACTACTCAGACATTACAGAAATAAAAACACAGCATAATTAAACAAAAAGGGGTCTCTAACAGATAGAGTTTCAATATCTATTTCAGTGAAGTAAGATGTGTGAATTCATTAAGTAAAAAAGAAGCAGCTTATAATATCTAAAGCAAGAGAAATTAGCGAACGGAAGCTTTATGTTACCTGAGGGAGTGGAAGCACAACAAAGAAATCAAGTAAAAAGTAACCACGAAGATAATGGATAGCAACTTTTTTTGGCTCATCAACCAAGTCTCCAGCTCCCACCACTCGTGACTCTGGTGCAACATAAGCCAATCTGAACTGAAAGACAAATATCTAATTATATTCATGAAATAAGTCACATAAGCAGGTTGGTCAATTTTCATTTGACAAGACAAATAGTTGATCATTAAAAAATAGAAACCTATCTATAGCTGAGGGACAGGTTGCATGCTAAACCAACTGACAAGACAAAGCTTAAAACATTATACTAATGCTTGGTGAAATTAATCAACACTTTTAAGGTAAGGAGCACATATGTTATTGTAAACAAATATTCCCTCCCTGCTGCAATGCGTGTCCATCACCTCAGGAGAAAATGTTTCACAATACTTGTTATTTGAGGATATTTTTTTTGAACGTAATGGCAGGAGCTCTGCCTCTCAATTAAGAAGGAAAGAATTGACCCAGTTTTAAGGGAAACCGGGCCCAAAACCAATACAGGGCGCACAAACAACCCACACACACAGTGCCCATCCTGAGTCATCGTTGCCGAGCTCAACATAAGTGACGAGCTCCGACTCCCAAGACGGGCAGCACAAGGCCAAAGGAAACACGACGACGATTACAAACACCAGCACAGGAGAAGGAAGACTGCGGCGCGCCGTCGTTGCCAAGCCACGAGACATCCCACTCGAGACAGCTCCGATTCTTCACCAGCGAGACTTCCAAAACCTTAATCCTCCGCCAAATGCCTCATCTTCGAAGCAGACCAACCCACGAAGAAGGGGGGGTCGCCCCACGTCATCGTTGTCGAGCCACATCCCCTGACATAGCAGCTTCGACTTCATGATGCAAGCCCCCACCTCCACACGCAAACTGGCACCCGAAAGACGAAAGCAACCACCACAGGCTACGGCGTGGCCGATACAAACTTCAGTAGCGACGCCTTCAGGAAGGGAGTGACATCGGGGACGCCACCGTCGCCGGTCCGAGATGGACCGGGCTTTCGCCCACGTAAGACAGTGCTGGGGAGCCGACGCCCTCAACAGGGGAAGCGACGCCCAGGGGTGTCGTCGTCGCCAACACTTTCGCCCAAGAAAATCCCAGCAAAACGACCAGCCAAGAACCCGTGACAAAGCAACCACCTCCGCCGCCACCGCCGCCCAGACAACCCACACAAACCCATCCAGAGGGACATCGACGCGTCGGCTGCCACAACAGCCGCAAAGCTGCGTCGACCACCACCACCTCTGGCTGGACCCATGGACCTGGTCGAGCGGCAGCAGCACCTCACGCCGCATCTCCCGTCGGCCATCCCTGGCAGCAGCCGGTGCGACGCGCCAGATCCGATGGCACGCGCACCACCGCAGACGCCAGTAGGGCACGGCAGGTTGCTGCCCACCTGCCGTCGCCACACACCACCACTGAGGAGCCAGATCCGGCGGCCGCAGTCCCAGACAAGGCCACGACGCCCGCACGAGCAGGCCACAGGTCGCTGCTCCAACCTCTGCTCCTCACCGACCCTCACTTCTGCAACCACCGGAAGCACTCAACACAGTAGCCACACGCCCACAGCCGGGAAGCCCGCCACCGCCGCGGGACCAGAATGTAGCCCCAGCAGGCAGCAACAGCGCTGCGACCGCACCGCCAGAGCTCCACCGCAGTCACCACCCAGTGGACATCCTCGCCGCAGCCAGCGCACCGGCCCAGCCGAGTCGCCCAAGCCGCGGTGCGCCGACCCCCGCACAGATCTGCCCGCCGACGCACGTGTCGACGGCCTCCGCCTCGAAGAACCACAGCTCAGCGTCACCCTAGCCCCACCGACAGTGCACGGCGACGACGACCAGAGCAGATCCTCGAGCGAGGCACGGAGGCAGGCCACGACGCCCTGACAGCGGCACCCCGCCACGCATGGCCGCCTGGGCCTCAGCCGCCGCCCGACGAGCACTGCGGCGCGCGCCACGGCGTGCCCCAGCACGGCTACGGCCACCCATAGGTATCGTGCCGCCGCGTGCTCCACTGCCGATGTGCCGCGCCATCTCCCACCAGATCCGCACAAAACACCTCGCCACCGCCATCCTAGGGGCCGAGCAGTTATTGCAGTACTTCGACTCTCTAAACCCAATTAAATGCTGGGGTAGAAGAGATATGGTACTATATAATTACATTAAATAGGTGTAAAAAAACTCAGTCGGTAGAGGAAAGACCGCCCCCACGTTACTTATATTAAGAAGAAGCTAAATCGGAGCCACAACCGAGAAAGTTCACAAAAGCTCCCCCCCCCCTCCAACATGAGGATCCACCACCCCCTATAGGCCAGATCTTTACTCGTGCTTTGGGCCCTCCCAGCCCCCACACGAGGAACCACCCCCATAGGTCAGTCTATCTCATGTGCACACAACCAGGGGAACCAGCAAGTGACCTTTTTAAAAATTGGCTCTCAGAACCTGAGGAGTGCTACTCAGACCACCTAACCAACTCAACTAGAGGCCCTTTCGCATTAAATAGGGTGTATGGCAAATGGTTGGTCATTTCACATTATTTTCTTGAAGTTAGTACTTCCTTGTTCTCTGCACATGGCAGGTTGTGGACAATTATTGCAAAACAGAGGGAGTAAGATCAGGATGGCAAGGATATGCAATGTCAACAATAAAAAATTGTTCTGAACAGTGCAACTTCAGTATTTCTAGAAATCAGTATATGATCAAAGGTTTGTTTTGAAGAAGGTTCAGAACTCATTTGCAAGTGACATCAAGCATCTAGCATTCTATATGACAAGAGGGTACCACAGAAGCTAAAAAGCAAGTTTTATAGAACGATGATTAGACCTCCAGAATGTTGGCCTACAAAAAGACGACATGTTCAGCAGATAAGTGTTGCAGAAATGTGTATTTTGTGTTGCATTAGTGGCCATATAAGAAGGGATCAAGACTAAAACGATGGTATACGTGATAGGCTAGGAATAGCACCAATTGAAGAAAAACTTGTTTAACACTAGTTGGGATGGTTTGGACATGTCCATCAGAGACCACGATAAAATGAGAAAAGAGGCAGGGAAAGGCCAAAGTTGACATGGAAAGACAATAAGGCACAGTAAAAGGAGAATTGTAGGTAAGGAATATAACCAAAGATTTAGCCTTGAATGGGAGTGCATGAAAAATAGCTATCCATGTGCTTGAACCTTGACTTGTGGTTTCTGTTGGGGTTTAAATCTAGCATACCCAACTTACTTGGGACTAAAAGGCTTTGTTGGTGTTAGACTGTCTTCAACAGTTCACCTATATGGTCACCCAAAACATTGTTTTGCACTGTTTGCAGAGTAGAGTTTGAATATGAGGATGGGGATGGGTAAGTTGCTGGAGATAGCCTTGTTGTTGTTATCAAAAGTCATTCACAAAGAGATGTCCTGAATAACTAATAACGAATGAAGATAATAATAATCTTAGACCTGGATACCAAATCACCCATATGACCATAGAGCACAAGAATTCCATCTTGTACCAACTTGTGTATGAGGGATAAACATTGTACATAATGTAAAAGCTGATCTGGAAGAGTAAAAGGATAATGAACTTACCTGAAGCAACATGTGGAGGAAATAAATAGCATCAGTCACACTTCTCACAACAGCAAGCGCTGTAGCAATTTCCCAATTTAACACTATGCAGTTGCCATCCTGCATTTGACAAAATCAAATAAAGAAAATGTGGTTAGCTCTGATTAAAATTACTACAAGAGTGACTAACAAAATGCAGTAGCCAAATGCATATAAGCACAAAGATAGATCTAACACATACTGAAAATTTGTATAATGTTACCTGTCGTACTGATAGTAAGAAGAAGAACAGGGGATCAATGAAAATGGCAATCAGGCATGATATGACAAAGAATTGATTCCACCGCTGAACAGGCTTTGCATGTGGGTTCATAATCGGAATGCATGCCATGATTTGCTCAATCTTCTTCTTCCATCCACGACTGTGACCATAAAGAATATTATGGATCTTCATCAGGAACAAAGGAAAACATGTTAGTACCATAGTCAACAGATTAACAGATTATTGTTTGCAACTTTAGATCAAATGACATATTTCAAGGACATACCTTATTGTCTAAAGCATTTGAACCTCTCTGAAAATGTCTTCTGTTTTTACAAGCAGGAGGGCAATTCACACAGTCGGGATTATCACATTGCCCCAAAGGCCCAGACATCATCAAGTGTTCATTCTTTGGAACCTGCCCACTGTAAGACCACTTATTTCCTCTTATTTCTTCTGGCATGATTGCATGTGGCTTGCTGACTTGTTTTCCCTGTGAAGGTTTAGGAAGCCTATCAGGTGTGTCTCTACCTGTAAATGAAATTCCCGGTGCCGTCTGAGTTGATGGCTGGACGAATAGAGGACCAGTATGGGGCACAAAGGTGTCTTCTTCATAATCATCATCCCTGACTGGTATACACATTGAAGTACTTCTTAGAGGAAATCTTGGTAGCTCAACATTTCTTAGCAACATGGGAACATCATCTCGCTCCTGATCAGTCATTTTGAAACACTGCAGCACAGATCCATTACATTAGCACATAGCTTTTGATCCATTACATTAGCACATAGCTTTCAATTATATCGCAGAAGAAAAGATTTTCTGCAAGCATACGTTGCATGCATCTTTTACACACGAATGAGATTACCCTTCTTTAGGGCTAGTTTGGAAACCTCAATTTCCCAAGGGATTTCTATTTTCCCAAGGGAAATTAGTTCATTTTCCCATGGGAAAATAGAAATCCCTCGGAAAATTGAGGTTCCCAAACTAGCCCTTAGAGAGTAAAAACTCCATGGATATTCAGGCTAGCAAATATTTATTGGTCAATTACAGCGGGATGTAACAGTAAAAAATGTAAGAACAACAGAAAAATAATGGTGTGGCGTCCGAGGTTAAAAATGACCCATCGAAATAAATAAGCCTTCAAAATTGCTACCATTAGCTTGCAAAGACACATAAATGGTAACCGCTGACATAAAACAAACAAGAAAACAGAATACAAGCAATATCAACAAAACAAAGAGAAATTATATTAACACTTAAACTACTGAGACCTACCTCTATTATCTGAGAGGAGAAATCAAGTCTTCATCTAAAACTCTGGCTGGCCCTGCAAATGCAACAGCATGAAAATACGGTTTGGAGAGTTATAGAAAACAATGAATCTCATAATGTGCACATCACAGTAAACGAGCCAGTTAAAAGGTGTGTGAGTTGTCTGTGCACAGCCACGTCGCTTAGCAGGGCCAAAATGAGCGACCGCACAGGGCCCCCATTTTTTTGGGGCCTCCATTTCACGTACATGTATTGAATTTTTACTGGCAATAATCATATGGTACGAAATATTATCTGCTGTTAATTTGGTCAGTAAGCAACTACAATCAAAGGATATGGTTATTGATATTGCAATTGAAAGAGTGCAGGAGCTGATTTCTTTTTTCACTAAGTACAGAGAAATTGGCTTCTCACAAGCATTGGAAGCTGCAAGAGAAGTTGCAGCTGAGATGGATATTGATCCAAAATTCCGCACTAAACGTAAAGTCAAAAGAAAAAGACACTTCGATGAGACCCCTGAAGATACTTCTATTGCTTCACAATCTGCACAAGAATGATTTAGGGTAACTTATTTTCTTGCTATTGTTGATCAAGCGATCGCGTCACTGACTAGAAGATTTGAACAATACCAGGGGTATGAAAAGACTTTTGGTTTCTTGTTTACTTCAGATAAGTTGCGCTCTTTGGATGATAAGAGATTATTTTCTTGTTCTATGAATCTTAAGGCTGCACTCAAAAGTGGAGAACATTCAGATATTAATGGAAAATAATTGTTTGTGGAGTTAAAACTCATCCGAGATTTAATTAAGAAATCTATGGGCCCTCTTGACATTTTGAAGCATGTGAAACATTTAGGGTGTTTTCCCAATATTGTATACCGAATTTTGTTAACAGTTCCTGTAACTGTTGCATCTGCGGAAAGGAGTTTTTCTAAACTCAAGTTGGTCAAAACCTATTTGCGTTCTACAATGACACAAGAAACTAAGAAAGACTCAATGGATTGGCGACCATAGCAATTGAAAGTGATCTGTTGGAGCAGATTAAATACGAAGATCTAATCGAAGATTTTACCTCAAGAAATACTAGAAAGATTTTGCTTTTTAGCAGAACATAAAGGTATTGAACTGTATTTGATTATGTAAACTGAATTGTATTTTGATTATGTATTTTTTTTTTAAATTTAGGGGCCTCATTTATGGTTTCGCCCAGGGCCTAAAAAATTTGAAGACGGCGCTGGTGTGCAGCACTGCCTCCAAGGTTCCAACCAAAAAAAAAGGATGCAATTCTAGCTTTCTATCGAGTCAATCTATCTCAACTTTGACCAAATAAATGCAAAAAACGTACCAAATAAAATATATTTAGTCAAACCTAACTTATTTTGACTCGATTTAAAACCCCAATTGCGTCTGTTTTGGGAGGGAGACAGTGCATGCACATGAGACCGTTAATCAAGAGAACCCAACTAACGCGATTTAGCGTCTAACTAAGATTCTGGTTTGCCCATTACATCTGATTGAGAGAGGTGGGGGGAGAGCCGGAGAGGGACGGTTTGGAGCGAAGCAATACGTTCGACTTAGAGGCGCCTTCGCGGTTCGCGCAGACAGAGAGCGCATCGACGAAATCCGATGGAACAATGGTCGCCTGCTTAAAGGGATTGCCTGAGCATCCCCGTAAACCCCAGAAGATAAAAAGAGCGCGAGGAAAATTACAGCTGTGAGATGCACCAAACAAACGAAGTCCCGAATTCCGATAAAGCAACAGCAGAATCATCGCTCTGTACTTCCACATCTCAACCTCCCCCCGTCCTCTAGTGATGAGATTTGGAAAATGCGCGACGAAAAAAGGACAAGAAATCCATCCAGAAACGCGTCGACCGCGGCGCCGCCTCTCGTTACGAAATGCTGGAACCGGAAGCAATCCCAGAAATCACTCCAGACCCGCGTTGCGCGAACCTTGCAGCGCGTCGGAAAACCCCCAGATTTTGCACAAGATAAGCGAACAAAAATCAACTCCCGACGTAAGTACAACTGCACCTACTCTAGCCACATCTAAAAGAAGAGACACACGAGAACAGGTACGGGGAAAGGCGGAATGGCTAACCTGAACTTATCCTCACGAAGCCAGGAAGTGTTCGGGATCAGCGGCCGAAACGCACGCAGCAGTAAATCGCTTTCGAGATGTTCGATTCGCACAGCGGGTTTTCCTAATTTACTCCCGTTTCTCTGGCTTCGCCGCTAAGCAGAGACGGATAGTGAGATGGCAGAACGGAGAAGAGACGAGGAGTCAAAAAGACGTCTCGTTTAGCAGGAGCGGAGGCGGAGCGTGGCGTGTTAGGTTTGTGAACTCTTTGTGTCACTGACACCAGGGCACGAGGGATGTGTGTATGTGTGGGGACGGTCTAGTCAGTGTCTGGTGAAGGTTTGAAGTTTTTTTAACACGGTGTGGTGGAAAGTGTCGCTAGCTGCACAGCAGCACGACCACATTCCACACGCCAGTTCAGGAATCAGGATGCCAGGATGAGGATGGAGACCTGGAGTCTTCGTCTCGTCGTCGTCGTGTTTTTCAGTTCTTCTTGTCGACGCATCAACATCATAATGTAATGTTGACCTTGTTTGTGCGCAATGGTGCATTTGATTTGTTATCAAAGTTGACTCATGCCTTTCTCTTAGTATTGAAAAAATAAAGAGTCAGCGGCAGGGGCGGATCTACGACCGGGGCTGCCTGGGCTGCAGCCCCGGTCGCGGCCCAGTACAAGCAGTAAAGCAGATGGCTCTCGCCTCCACTCCTCTAGCCGTCAGCCGTGTGGTGTACAGCCGCCAGCCGCCACTCGCCCACTCCGCTTGCGTCTCCGGTTCTCGCGTCGTCTCCGTCCGCAAATCCGCCCTGGGTGTAGAGCCGCCAGCCGCCACTCGCCCGCTTCGCTCGGCGCTCGCCGTCTCCGGTTCTCGCGCCGTCTCCGTCTCAAGGAACGCTAAGTCGCTAACCCTTTTTTCATTTCCGCTTCCGCCGCTCGCCCGCAGCCGCTCCGTTCGACCGTCCGTGCGACCGTGTCTCCCTCCCCTTCGTGGACCGCGTTCCCCTGCAGGCTGCAGCCCTGCTCCGCCATCCGCCGGTCCGTCCCCTGCTCGGCTGCTCCGCTGCGGCGCTGCTTGCTCCCTGCTCGGACCGTCGGCTGCTCCTGCTCGGATAGTCGGATTCCTCCAGCGGCCGTCGGCACCTGCTGCAGCGGTGCAGCCTGCAGATTTGGTCGGCAACTCGGCATCGACTGCTTCCTGTTCCCGGTAACTGGTTTATGCTTCTGTTGATTCAGTGATTCCAGTGTAGCACACATCTGCAGTACGTGAAGTTGATTTATTCACTGACCATATATTTTTAAGTGGACTGTTCGTGGGGATTTTTTCCCATCGGATCCCCATATACCCGACGAGATAGAGACCGGGAAAATTTATAGACTTAGCTTAGTAGCCCCCTCTTGTATCAATCCTGGATCCGCCACTGGTCAGCGGGTGTTGACGCTTTTTCGGAGCGCCAAATACTCAAGAAGAACCGGCGGCGGTGCTCTCTGGTCAGGCGCGGACGGTCCGCGACCTGGCGCAGGGGCTAGGGTTTCCTGCCTGACGGCCGGACGGTCCGCGCGTGTGCAGGGGCGGCGGAAGATCGCCGGCGGCGCCTGGATCTCGCTCTCGGGAGGGACCCCGTCGGGGAGGAGAGATCCTAGGGGTTGTCTAGGCTCGGGCCGGCCGACCTAGACTCCTCTAATCGGCGTAGAGTCGAAGAGAGGCGAAGAATTTGGGGATTGAGAGGCTAAACTAGAACTAGACTAGAACTACTCCTAATTGTACTGTAAATAAATGTGAATAGAAGTTGTATTGATTCGATTGTTGATGATTACAAATCGGCTGTAGACCTCTCTATTTATAGAGGAGGGGGGCTGGACCCTTTATACAACTGATTCCGAGCTAATCCCGCGAATATAGCTAACAACCGTAGCACAAAACTCGGAACCCTAATCTGTTCTGCGCACGCGCGGACCGTCCGGCCCACAGGCGCGGACCGTCCGGACCGCGGACCGTCCGGCCTCAGGGCCGGACCGTCCGTTTGCTCGTTTTTGGTTCGAACATATGCCCCCCTGCCTTTTGGTGGAGCTGGGCGAACCGAAAGCATCTAACTCGATGTGATCACATCGGTTCTCTTAGGCATCTTGCCACATACTAGGATGGTACTGTTTGAGGAAACGCTCATTCAAAGCCTTTGGTAAATCCTTGCCTTGTAATGTTTGTAGCAAATAGGCGTTACCAGACATTACCTGTTTTACTTTATAAGGACCCTCCCAGCTTGGCGACCATTTTCCAAACTTCCGGTCTTTATTCCTTAGAGGCAAGATGGTCTTCCACACCAGATCCCCTACTTGAAATGACTTTGCTTTGACCTTCTTATTGTAGGCCCTGGCTACCATGATCTTGTCCTTTTCTATTGCTCCCAAAGCTATCATCCTCTTGTCGGTCACCTCATCAATATTATCCATCATTGAATTATAATAATCAGTAGCAGTTAGATCATTTTGTCTGGCAAACCTGACAGCATTCAAACTTATTTCCACAGGTAACACTGCTTCCTGCCCATAGACAAGCTCAAAAGGAGATACTTTAGTAGCACTATGTTTAGATATTCTATGAGCCCATAAAGCTTCAGACAAAATCTTATGCCAATGTTTAGGATTATCAGATACCTTCTTCTTTATCAAATTAATCAACGTCCTATTACTAGACTCGGCCTGTCCATTGGCCTGAGCATAATATGGAGACGAATTAAGCAGCTTAATTCTATATAATTCAGCAAATTCACGTACCTCCTTTGACATAAAAGAAGTACCTTGATCTGTAGTCAAGGTCTGGGGAATGTGAAAGGGAAATGTGCCCTTGGGCCATTTCTAAGTATTTTGGTGATTGAGTGCCAACATAAGTGCTTAAATGTGAATTTATGCTCATGGATGAACAAAGTGCAAATCAAGAGTTAAGGTATGTTTCTAAGCCTTAGTACATTGGTTTGTGTACTAATATACTTGTCTAAGTGATAGAAACAGAATGAAGAAGAAAAGAAAAGAGGTGAAAAAGACTTGGTTGTGTACAGCCAAGACTCAGCTCGGTCTGGAGCACCGGACTGTCCGGTGGTGCACCGGACAGTGTCCGGTGCGCCAGACTGACTCGGCGCGAACTAGCCGCTCTCGGGAATTCGTCGACGGTGTACGGCTAAAATTCACCGGACTGTCCGGTGTGCACCGGACTGTCCGGTGAGCCAACGGTCGGCTGGGCCAACGGTCGGCCGCGGGATCTGCACGCGACACGTGGCCGGGCCAACGGTCGGAAGGGGGCACCGGACTGTCCGGTGTGCACCGGACTGTCCGGTGCGCCAACGGCTCCCAGATCTGCAACGGTCGGCTGCGCTGTTTAAGGAAGGAAATCGGGCACCGGACAGTGTCCGGTGTGCACCGGACTGTCCGGTGCACCCGACGACAGAAGGCAAGATTGGCCTTCCAGAATTGCTCTCGACGGCTCCTAGCTGCCTTGGGGCTATAAAAGGGACCCCTAGGCGCATGGAGGAGCACACCAAGCAATCTCAGAGCATTCTTGATCATCCACACTCAGTTCTTGCGCATTCGTTTGTCATTCTAAGTGATTCGAGCTCCGTTCTAGTGAGAACTTCGAGATAGTCTTTTGAGCTCGATTCTTGGCCGTGTGTGTGCGCATTTTGCTGTGGATTTGTGTGTGTTGCTTCCCTCCCTTACTCCGTGCTTCTTTGTGAAACTCAATTGTAAGGGCGAGAGACTCCAAGTTGTGGAGATTCCTCGCAAACGGGAAAAGATCAAAGTAAAGAAGAACACCGTGGTATTCAAGTTGATCATTGGATCACTTGAGAGGAGTTGAGTGCAACTCTCGTCCGTTGGGACGCCACAACGTGGAGTAGGCAAGTTTTGTACTTGGCCGAACCACGGAATAACCACCTTGTCATCTCTGTGATTGATTTCTTGTGGTTATTGTGTTTTGACTCCTCTCTAGCCACTTGGCAATTATTGTGCTAACGATTAACCAAGTTTTTGTGGCTATAAGTTTAAGTTTTACAGGATCACCTATTCACCCCCCTATAGGTGCTCTCAATTGGTATCAGAGGTGTTCTCTTCAAGAAGGGACTAATCGCCCGAAGAGATGGATCCTAAGGGAAAGGGAATGGTGGTCGACAACAACGAGAAGGAGTCTATCTTCAACGAGCCGAAGAATGACAAGTCTACCGACTTGGGCTCAAGTCACAAGCGCAAAGATGGGAAGAAGAAGAAGACAAGGCGCATCAAGGAGATCGTCTACTACGACAGCGACGAATCCTCTTCTTCCCAAAAAGACGACGACAACGACTACAGGAAGACGGTCAATTCGAACTTTTCATTTGATTATTCTCGCATTCCACACAGTTCGAATTCGCATTTGCTTTCCATTCCTCTTGGCAAACCTCCACACTTTGATGGGGAGGACTACGGATTTTGGAGTCACAAAATGCGTAGTCATTTATTCTCTCTCCATCCAAGCATATGGGAGATTGTAGAGAATGGAATGAAATTTGATAGCTCGGATAGTCCTATATTTGTTAATGAACAGATTCATAAAAATGCACAAGCTACTACTGTATTGCTAGCATCTTTGTGCAGGGAAGAGTACAATAAGGTGAGCGGCTTGGACAATGCCAAGCAAATATGGGACACCCTCAAGATCTCTCACGAGGGCAACGACGTCACCATGCTCACCAAGATGGAATTGGTGGAGGGCGAACTTGGGAGATTCGCTATGATAAGGGGGGAGGAGCCAACTCAAACATACAACCGGCTCAAGACCCTTGTCAACAAGATAAGGAGCTATGGAAGCACGCGATGGACGGACCACGACGTCGTCCGCCTAATGCTAAGGTCCTTTACCGTCCTTGATCCTCATTTGGTGAATAATGTTCGTGAGAATCCCAGGTACACCAAAATGTCGCCCGAAGAAGTCCTAGGAAAATTCGTCAGCGGGCGAATGATGATCAAGGAAGCGAGGTACGTGGACGACGCCTTGAATGGATCGATCAACGAGCCGCAACCTCTTGCTCTCAAAGCAACAAGAAGCAAGGAGGCGCTACCTAGTAAGGTGGCACAAATTGAGGCGGCCGGACTTAATGATGAAGAGATGGCTCTCATCATCAAACGCTTCAAGACGGTGCTAAAAGGTCACAAGGGGCAGCCAAGCAAGACCAAGACAAAGGGGAAGCGCTCATGCTTCAAGTGCGGTAAGATTGGTCATTTTATCGCTAACTGCCCCGATAATGATAGTGACCAGGAACAGGGAAACAAGAGGGAAAAGAAGAAGAATTACAAGAAGGCAAAGGGCGAGGCGCATCTAGGCAAGGAGTGGGATTCGGATTGCTCCTCTTCCGACTCCGACAATGAAGGACTCGCCGCCACCGCCTTCAACAAATCAACCCTCTTCCCCAACGAGCGTCACACATGCCTTATGGCAAGGGAGAAGAAGGTATGTACTAGAAACTCTACCTATGCCTCTTCAAGTGAGGACGAATCTAGTGATGAGGATGAAGTAGATTACTCATGTTTGTTTAAAGGCCTAGATAGAACCAAGGTAGACAAAATTAATGAATTGATTGATGCATTGAATGATAAGAATATACTTTTAGAAAAGCAAGAGGATTTGTTGTATGAAGAACATGATAAGTTTGTAGAGGCTCAAAAATCCCTTGCATTAGAAATTAAGAGAAATGAAATGCTTGCTTGTGAGTTGTCTACATGCCATGATTCTATCTCTAACTTAAAGAGCATCAACAATGATTTAAATGCTAAACTAGTAGAGGCAAATAAATCCAACTCTTGTGTTGAACATGTTACAATCTGTAAAAGATGTAAAGATTTCGATGTTGATGCTTGTAGTGATCATTTAGTTTCAATTTCCAAATTAAATGAGGAATTAGCTAGTCTTAATGCCCAACTTAAGACTAGCAAGAATGAGTTTGATAAACTGAAATTTGCAAGGGATGCCTACTCGATTGGTAGACACCCCTCAATTAAGGATGGACTTGGCTTCAAGAGGGAAGCCAAGGACTTGACAAGTCATAAGGTTCCTATCTCCGCCAAGGAGAAAGGGAAGGCTCCTATGGCTAGTAATACTAAAAGGAACCATGCTTTTTTGTATCATGATAGGAGACAAACTAGAAATGCTTATAGGAGTTATAATGCTTATGATGATTTTGATTCTCATGCCATGTCTGCTTCTAGTTCCTCTTATGTGCATGATAGAAATGTTAGTAGGAGAAATGTTGTTCATAATATGCCTAGAAAACATGTTGTTAATGTTCCTAGGAAAGTAATAAATGAACCCTCCACAATTTATCATGCTTTAAATGTTTCCTTTGCTATTTGTAGAAAGGATAGGAAAATAGTTGCTAGGAAGTTAGGGGCAAAATGCAAGGGAGACAAAACTTGCATTTGGGTCCCTAAGGATATTTGCACTAACCTTGTAGGACCCAACAAGAGTTGGGTACCTAAGTCCCAAGCCTAAATTTGCCTTGCAGGTTTATGCATCCGGAGGTTCAAGCTGGATTATCGACAGCGGATGCACAAACCATATGACGGGGGAGAAGAAGATGTTCACCTCCTACGTCAAAAATAAAGATTCCCAAGATTCAATTATATTCGGTGATGGGAATCAAGGCAAGGTAAAAGGGTTAGGTAAAATTGCAATTTCAAATGAGCACTCTATTTCTAATGTGTTTTTAGTTGAGTCTCTGGGATATAATTTACTATCTGTTAGTCAATTATGCAATATGGGATATAATTGTTTATTCACAAACATAGATGTGTCTGTCTTTAGAAGAAGTGATGGTTCACTAGCTTTTAAGGGTGTATTAGACGGCAAGCTTTACTTAGTTGATTTTGCAAAAGAAGAGGCCGGTCTAGATGCATGCTTAATTGCTAAGACTAGCATGGGCTGGCTGTGGGATCGCCGCTTAGCACATGTAGGGATGAAGAACCTTCACAAGATTCTAAAGGGAGAACACGTGATAGGATTAACTAATGTGCAATTCGAAAAAGATAGACCTTGTGCAGCTTGTCAGGCAGGTAAACAAGTGGGAGGAGCGCATCACAGCAAGAATGTGATGACCACATCAAGACCTCTGGAGCTGCTGCATATGGACCTCTTCGGACCCGTCGCCTATCTGAGTATAGGAGGAAGTAAGTATGGTCTAGTTATTGTTGATGACTTTTCCCGCTTCACTTGGGTGTTCTTTTTGCAGGATAAGTCTGAAACCCAAGGGACCCTCAAGCGCTTCCTCAGGAGAGCTCAAAATGAGTTTGAGCTCAAGGTGAAGAAGATAAGGAGCGACAACGGGTCCGAGTTCAAGAATCTCCAAGTGGAGGAGTTCCTTGAGGAGGAAGGGATCAAGCACGAGTTCTCCGCTCCCTACACACCACAGCAAAACGGTGTGGTAGAGAGGAAGAACAGGACGCTAATCGATATGGCGAGGACGATGCTTGGAGAGTTCAAGACCCCCGAGTGTTTTTGGTCGGAAGCCGTGAACACGGCTTGCCACGCCATCAACAGGGTCTACCTTCATCGCCTCCTCAAGAAGACTTCGTATGAGCTTCTAACCGGTAACAAACCCAGTGTATCTTACTTTCGTGTATTTGGGAGCAAGTGCTACATTCTAGTGAAGAAGGGTAGAAATTCCAAATTTGCTCCCAAAGCTGTAGAAGGGTTTTTGTTAGGTTATGACTCAAATACAAAGGCGTATAGAGTCTTCAACAAATCATCGGGTTTGGTTGAAGTCTCTAGCGACGTTGTATTTGATGAGACTAATGGCTCTCCAAGAGAGCAAGTTGTTGATCTTGATGATGTAGATGAAGAAGATGTTCCGACGGCCGCTATACGAACCATGGCGATTGGTGATGTGCGACCACAGGAACAAGATGAGCAAGATCAACCTTCTTCCTCAACTATGGTGCATCCCCCAACTCAAAACGATGAACAGGTTCATCAACAGGAGGCGTGTGATCAAGGGGGAGCACAAGATGATCATGTGATGGAGGAAGAAGCGCAACCGGCACCTCCAACCCAAGTTCGAGCGATGATTCAAAGGGATCATCTCGTCGATCAAATTCTGGGTGATATTAGCAAGGGAGTAACTACTCGATCTCGATTAGTTAATTTTTGTGAGCATTACTCCTTTGTCTCTTCTATTGAGCCTTTCAGGGTAGAAGAGGCCTTGCTAGATCCGGACTGGGTGTTGGCCATGCAGGAGGAGCTCAACAACTTCAAAAGAAATGAAGTTTGGACGCTGGTGCCTCGTCCCAAGCAAAACGTTGTGGGAACCAAGTGGGTGTTCCGCAACAAACAGGACGAGCACAGGGTGGTGACAAGGAACAAGGCTCGACTTGTGGCAAAAGGTTATGCCCAAGTCGCAGGTTTGGACTTTGAGGAGACGTTTGCTCCTGTGGCTAGGCTAGAATCAATTCGTATCTTGCTAGCATATGCCGCTCACCATTCTTTCAGGTTATTCCAAATGGATGTGAAGAGCGCTTTCCTCAATGGGCCAATCAAGGAGGAGGTGTACGTGGAGCAACCCCCTGGCTTTGAGGATGAACGGTACCCCGACCATGTGTGTAAGCTCTCTAAGGCGCTCTATGGACTTAAGCAAGCCCCAAGAGCATGGTATGAATGCCTTAGAGATTTCTTAATTGCTAATGCTTTCAAGGTTGGGAAAGCCGATCCAACTCTTTTCACTAAGACATGTGATGGTGATTTGTTTGTGTGCCAAATTTATGTCGATGACATAATATTTGGTTCTACTAATAAAAAGTCTTGTGAAGAGTTTAGCAGGGTGATGACGCAGAAATTCGAGATGTCGATGATGGGCGAGTTGAACTACTTCCTTGGGTTCCAAGTGAAGCAACTCAAGGACGGCACCTTCATCTCCCAAACGAAGTACACGCAAGACTTGCTAAAGCGGTTTGGGATGAAGGACGCCAAGCCCGCAAAGACTCCGATGGGAACCGACGGGCACACCGACCTCAACAAAGGTGGTAAGTCCGTTGATCAAAAAGCATACCGGTCAATGATAGGGTCATTACTTTACTTATGTGCTAGTAGACCGGATATTATGCTTAGCGTATGCATGTGTGCTAGATTTCAATCCGATCCTAAGGAATGTCACTTAGTGGCGGTGAAGCGAATCCTTAGATATTTAGTTGCTACGCCTTGCCTCGGGCTCTAGTATCCAAAGGGGTCTACCTTTGACTTGATTGGATATTCAGACTCCGATTATGCTGGATGTAAGGTCGATAGGAAGAGTACATCGGGGACGTGCCAATTCTTAGGAAGGTCCTTGGTGTCATGGAAATCTAAGAAACAAACTTCTGTTGCCCTATCCACCGCTGAGGCCGAGTATGTTGCCGCAGGACAGTGTTGTGCGCAACTACTTTGGATGAGGCAAACCCTCAGGGACTTTGGCTACAATCTGAGCAAAGTCCCACTCCTATGTGATAATGAGAGTGCTATCCGCATGGCGGAAAATCCTGTTGAGCACAGCCGCACAAAGCACATAGACATCCGGCATCACTTTTTGAGAGACCACCAGCAAAAGGGAGATATCGAAGTGTTTCATGTTAGCACCGAGAACCAGCTAGCCGATATCTTTACCAAGCCTCTAGATGAGAAGACCTTTTGCAGGTTGCGTAGTGAGCTAAATGTCTTAGATTCGCGGAACTTGGATTGAATTGTAGCATACATGTGTTTATGCCTTTGATCATGTTCATTCTGCATTTTGTTGCTTATTGTGGTGCTCAAGTTGTACAAACATTCCCTGGACCTCACAAGTCTGTGTGTAAGTGATGCACATAATTAGGGGAGTTGTGTTACAACTTGACCCTTTGAGACTAACCATATGCTTGAGTTTGCTTGATTTAGTCTCGAAGGAGCATTGAAAGGGAAAATGTGGACTTGGACCATGAAAGACTTCCACTGCACTCCGATGAGAGGGTAACCTATTCCAAGTTCATCTCATGAACTCTTATTGCCATTTGCTCTTAATTGAAGATTTTGGTGAGGCAATGGGGTTAAAGGGCCAAGATTGATCCCGTTTTGGTGCTTGATGCCAAAGGGGGAGAAGATAAAGGGCCAAAGTGATAAATGGATCAGCTACCACTTGAGAGATTTTGAAAATAGTAAAGTAGAGCTTTTGGTTGTTCAAAACTCTTTCATTGTCTCTTTTGTCAAAAGTTGGCTTCTTGTGGGGAGAAGTAGTGATTATAGGAAAAAGGGGGAGTTTTTGAAATCTGTGATCAATCTCTTTTGGAATGACTCTCTTTATGCTTCAACATGTGTGTTTGACTTAGAGATAGAGATTTGAGTTTGATTTGCAAAAACAAACCAAGTGGTGGCAAAGGATGATCCATATATGCCAAAAATGAATCAAAATAAATTTGAGTTTTTATTTGAAGTGATATTGCACTTGTTCTAGTTGCTTTATGTTGTGTTGGCATAAATCACCAAAAAGGGGGAGATTGAAAGGGAAATGTGCCCTTGGGCCATTTCTAAGTATTTTGGTGATTGAGTGCCAACATAAGTGCTTAAATGTGAATTTATGCTCATGGATGAACAAAGTGCAAATCAAGAGTTAAGGTATGTTTCTAAGCCTTAGTACATTGGTTTGTGTACTAATATACTTGTCTAAGTGATAGAAACAGAATGAAGAAGAAAAGAAAAGAGGTGAAAAAGACTTGGCTGTGTACAGCCAAGACTCAGCTCGGTCTGGAGCACCGGACTGTCCGGTGGTGCACCGGACAGTGTCCGGTGCGCCAGGCTGACTCGGCGCGAACTAGCCGCTCTCGGGAATTCGCCGACGGTGTATGGCTAAAATTCACCGGACTGTCCGGTGTGCACCGGACTGTCCGGTGAGCCAACGGTCGGCTGGGCCAACGGTCGGCTGCGGGATCTGCGCGCGACACGTGGCCGGGCCAACGGTCGGAAGGGGCACCGGACTGTCCGGTGTGCACCGGACTGTCCGGTGCGCCAACGGCTCCCATATCTGCAACGGTCGGTTGCGCTGTTTAAGGAAGGAAATCGGGCACCGGACAGTGTCCGGTGTGCACCGGACTGTCCGGTGCACCCGACGACAGAAGGCAAGATTGGCCTTCCAGAATTGCTCTCAACGGCTCCTAGCTGCCTTGGGGCTATAAAAGGGACCCCTAGGCGCATGGAGGAGCACACCAAGCAACCTCAGAGCATTCTTGATCATCCACACTCAGTTCTTGCGCATTCGTTTGTCATTCTAAGTGATTCGAGCTCCGTTCTAGTGAGAACTTCGAGATAGTCTTTTGAGCTCGATTCTTGGCCGTGTGTGTGCGCATTTTGCTGTGGATTTGTGTGTGTTGCTTCCCTCCCTTACTCCGTGCTTCTTTGTGAAACTCAATTGTAAGGGCGAGAGACTCCAAGTTGTGGAGATTCCTCGCAAACGGGAAAAGATCAAAGTAAAGAAGAACACCGTGGTATTCAAGTTGATCATTGGATCACTTGAGAGGAGTTGAGTGCAACTCTCGTCCGTTGGGACGCCACAACGTGGAGTAGGCAAGTTTTGTACTTGGCCGAACCACGGAATAACCACCTTGTCATCTCTGTGATTGATTTCTTGTGGTTATTGTGTTTTGACTCCTCTCTAGCCACCTGGCAATTATTGTGCTAACGATTAACCAAGTTTTTGTGGCTATAAGTTTAAGTTTTACAGGATCACCTATTCACCCCCCCTCTAGGTGCTCTCAGAATGCCGAATCTATGAATAATATGCTCAGTTATGAACTCAATTACCTCCTTGTGCGTCATGTTCTTTAGAGCAGCGGCTTCAGTCCATTTGGTGAAATAGTCAGTGGCAACTAACACAAACCGATGCCCTTTTGATGATGAAGGATGAATTTCTCCAATAAAGTCTAATCCTCATCCTCTGAATGGCCAAGGCTTGATGATAGGATGTAATTCGGCTGCAGGGACCAACTGTAGGTCGCCGAATTTTTGACACACTTGGCACCCCTTGTAGTACTTGAAACAATCAGCTGTCATACTAGGCCAATAAAAACCAGACCTTCGCAACAACCACTTCATCTTTGGAGCTGATTGATGGGTACCACAAATTCCTTCATGTACTTCGGCCATGGCTAATATAGCATCATTTGGGCCCAAGCACTTAAGCAGGACATCATTAACCGTTCGGCGGTAAAGTTCATCACTCATCAAAACATACTTGAAAGCTGTTCACCGAATGTTCTTATCTGTCCTGATATTGGGATTCTGCAAATAATTAAGTATAGGTGTCCTCCAATCACTTGCATCGGCTTCATTGTCAGCCGAATCGTATAGGAGAACCTTTCTGGTAACCTCGGACGGTTCGGCGTCAACACGCGGACGGTCCGCGACCTGGGAATTTGGCTCTGCACTGGTTATCAGATTTTCAGTTTTGTGAAATTTCCCTCTCTTTATCCGATAACCTGATGCATCTTGTGCCAAGTCGTTAGCTCTATGATTCTCAACTCTAGAGATATGCCGAATACTGAATTCGTCAAAAGAATGGATTATGCTCCAACATTTCTCAAGATAACTATTTAGGGTACCATCAAGACATTGATATTCTTCTAACACTTGTTGGACAACCAGCTGAGAATCACCAAATACCTTCACATGTTTTACCCCCATACCATTTAAAAGTTCTAAACCGAATAGGAGGGCCTCATATTCAGCTTGATTATTAGTGCAATACGTTTTCAATCGGCTAGAGAAGTCAAAGGAGACATTACTTGGTGAAACAAGCACAATGCCAATTCCTTGCCCTTCATTGCAAACTGATCCATCAAAATATAAAGTCCAAGGAGTAATAGTGAGGTATGATATGTCTAGTTCATGAGTATCATTAACCCGATGTTCTACAATAAAATCCGCTACGACTTGGCCTTTCATAGATTTCAATGGTTCATAAGCCAAGTCATATTCTATGAGTGCATAAGCCCACTTACCAATTCTACCACTCATAATTGGGCTATGCAACATGTACTTGATTACATCGGCTTGACCAGAAACAGTGCAATGACTAGACAGTAAATAACATCTACATTTGGTGCATGCATAAAACAAGCATAAGCATAACTTTTCAATAAAAGTGTACCTTGTTTCAGCATCCACCAACCTTCGGCTTAGATATGTCACCACATGCTCCTTCCCCTCAGTTTCTTGTGTCAGAACAGCCCCAATAACCTTGTCTTCAGCTGCAATGTATAATCTGAATGGTGCTCCTACTTGTGGTGCTTTTAACACGGGAGCCGAAGACAAGTATTTTTTTAATGAGATCAAATGCTTCCTGCTGCTTTGCCCCCCAAGTGAATTTAGCATCATTCTTAAGCCGAAGGATAGGGGTGAAGGCATCAATCTTCCCGGCTAAGTTAGAAATAAACCTTCGTAAATAATTCACCTTGCCGAGAAACCTCTGCACTTCGACCTTACACGTCGGAGGCCCCACATTCCGAATAGACTTGATTCGGTCAAGGTCTATTTCTATACCATGTTCATGGATGACAAATCCTAAAAACTTACCAGCCGACACTCCAAAAGCACATTTACGTGGGTTCATTTTTAAACCATACCGACGCATTTTATCAAAGGCTTTGCGCAAATCAGCTATATGAGAACTAAACTCAGCCGATTTGACTACAATATCATCAATGTAGACTTACACAGTGTTTCCTAACAACTCATGGAAGATCAGGTTCATAGCCCTCTTATAAGTAGCACCAGCATTTTTAAGACCGAATGTCATGACAACCCATTCGAATAAACCAATGAAGCCTGGACATATAAAGGCCGTTTTAGACGCATCTTCTTCGGCCATGAAAATCTGATTATATCCGGCATTACCATCAAGGAAGCTAATAATTCTATTTCCTGATGCATTATTGATTAATGTGTCGGCTATGGGCATGGGATATTCATCTTTAGGAGTTGCTTTATTTAAATTACGAAAATCAATGCATACTCTAAGCTTACCTGACTCCTTCTTCTCCACCGGCACAATATTAGAGACCCACTCTGTGTATCTGCAAGGTCTAATAAAATTAGCTTCTAGCAGCCGGTGGATTTCGTCCTTGATTCGTGGGAGAAGATCTGGACGAAATGTTCTAGCTCTTTGCTTAAAAGGTCTGAAACCGGATTTAATAGGCAGCCGATGCTCTACGATCTCTCAGCTTAATCCAGGCATCTCAGTATAATTCCAAGCAAAACAATCTGAATATTCCTTCAATAGACCGATCATCTCATCTCTAGAATCGGTCTCCAGGGTCTTGTTTACAAAAGTCGGCCTTGGAGTTTTACCATCTCCTATGTCAATCTCCTCCAAAGGATCGGCCGATGTAAACCCCTGTCCTAGTTTATCAAGATCTCTGAATTCCTCTATCGTGTCCCCCACAGAGGAATCAGATGATCTTTGTATGATGGCGGACTTTCCGGTCTCGGGGACCGGATCATCCGTAATACTGTCTTTTCGTTGTGGTAGATGTTCGGTCTTAAAGTCCGAACTCTTTTGTGAAAGACCAGACCATCCGGCCTTGGCGGCCGAACTGTCCGTGACCAAAGACTCATGAACTTTGTGTGTATTCATCATTTAACTTTATTTAGGATTTAGCCGAGTCTCCATCGGCTCTAGCATTACAGGAATGAAACCTTTCTTATCTATACTTATGAATTGATAATCAGAAAAATCTACTCCTGTGAGACATGTAGCAGTCTCATAAGTCCAGAGTACAGGGGCATCGGCCACAGCGATGCAGGCCGATACATCAGCATGTACTTGTTCTATGTCATCGCCTACCCATTGTATTAGCATTTGATGTAACGTAGAAGGTATACATTGATTGGCGTGAATCCAATCTCTGCCTAGGATTAAACTGTAATTTCCTTCTACATCAGCGACAAAGAATGCAGCAGCAAGGGTCTTAGTCCCGATGGTTAATTCAACGGACGTGACTCCCCTGGCTTTGATCGAACTATCAGTTCCAACACCGCTGAGGGTCATGTTGGTCTTGACAAGTTCGTCATCTTGTTTACCTAATTTTCTGTACAATGAATAAGGCATTAGATTTACAGCCGCCCCTCCATCTACCAACATCTTAGCAATCGGTATCCCATCAATGTGGCCGCGCACGAAGAGCGGCTTTAAATGATTTACCGATTCTTTTGGTTTAGTAAAGGCGACTTCTTTAGGACCAAAATCAAACTGGGCAACCACAGGTTCATCGTCGCCGATAATAGTACGATCGGCGGAAAATGTAATAATATTTACATCCATACCTGGGCGTTCTGGAGAAGCCTCGTAGTCGATCAAGTCTTCTCCCAGCAAGTCGTCCTCTTCCATTGATGTTGTCGTGTCGTTAGAGGCGTCCTGGTGAACGGCGGACGGTCCGCACGCGGGGGCCGGACGGTCCGCGCCTGGTGCAGGTTGTCCAGAGGCTTCCTGGTGAACGGCGGACGGTCCGTGCGCGGGGGCCGGACGGTCCACGCCTGGTGCAGGTTGACTTTCTATTTCTGTGGCCGTTTGTTTTTTCTCAACGGCCTTCGGTCTCCATTTCTTTTGCGGTGGCGGGTATAGTGGATGTGTGTCATTAAATGTCTTTTCCGCCTCCTTCTCCTGGCTCTCTTTTGCTCTTAGGCGCTGTAATTTTCTCTTTTGGGAACGTGTCAATCCCGCTGGGCACCATCGAGGCATGGAGTATTTTGGATCGGCTGTTTAGATGGTAGCCGTATCCTTTTCGGTTGCGTTGGCCGATTCGCCGAAAATCATCGGCCCTTTATTGTCTCCCTGTATGACAACATCTGCGGTGCCTATTTTGATGATGTCCCCTTTTGTTGTTTTTTGAGTTGCTGCAGGCATATGCCCCCCTGCCGGATTGGTCGGCCTTGAAGGCCGAGTAGTCCGGCAATCCTGTTGGGTTTGTGCCTGGTGATCGGATTGAGCAGTGCTCAATCGGTCTTGTACTGGTGGCGTCAACCTGTTGAAAACAGATGTTTGGGGTGCCCCCCAGGCGGGGTACTGCGGCATCCCAAATGGATATGGTGGCATGCCCCACATTTGATTTGGGACATATGGCGGAGGTAAATATGTGTACGGATATGGCATAGGTGGATATGGAGGTGGAGGTGTCCATGCAGGTATGTTAGGTCTCACTTGTATAGTATGACCTTTCATTTCTTCCGATTGGTGGGGTGGTCCAATCGGCCTGACCTGGCGCTGCTCATGAATGGGTGAGCGGGGTCGCTTTGCTGGCCGGTCACTGGGGCCGGCCTTCTTTTTTACGTATTTAGACAATAATTGATCAAAAGTTGGGCCGGCTTTAACCAACCGACCAGCTGCTTTGAATGTATTTGTTTTCCACGTACCTATCTCTGGTCGTCGTGGTTTGAAAGTACGTGGACCTTGTGAATCCTGAGTACGGCCGGACTGTCCGCCGGAGCTCTCCGGACCGTCCGGTGGGGTCCCGGACCGTCCGCGCCTACGTGCCGGACCGTCCGGGATACGCAGCACGGGCTCCTACATCTGTCTCCCTGTCTGCGCTTGCCCCCCAGTACTGGAGGCTGTGATGGTCACCTTTAGGGTCTCCCCTCCCTCGGGAGTCTTCTCGGCCACCACTTTCCTGCAAGAAACTTTACGATCCCCATCGGTCTCTTTAGCATTGCCGATGATTGTCTCTTTGCCTTTGTCTTTATCGGCTGTGTTTGGCCGAACTAGGACTTTCTTGCCCTCGAAGTCAATCATGTTCATCGGAAAGGGCTCTGTATCCACCTGCATTTCCTGAAATTTCAATCGTCCTTCGTTAATGGCCGATTGAATCTGTCGACGGAATACATTACAATCATTAGTGGCATGAGAAAATGAGTTATGCCACTTGCAATATGCACGACGTTTTAGCTCGTCGGCGGATGGAACAGTGTGATTTATTTTAATGTTGCCATTTTTAAGTAATTCATCAAATATTCTATCACACTTACCAACATTAAATGTAAACTTAACCTCCTCTTGCCGTTTCTTTTGAACCGGCTGTAAGGAGGCACAAGCCGAAGATTTGGCCTGCTTTGGCCAAACCATTTCAGCAGCATACACCTCTGCTGATTCGTCTTCTGAGCTACTCTGGTCGCATTCTACTACATGTACGTTGTGACGAATTCTTTTAGCAGTTTCTTTGCTTCGGCTTTCACAAGCCAAAGCTCTCTGGTGTAATTGTGCTAGTGTAAAGAATTGGATGCCTTCTAATCTTTCTTTTAAATAATATCGCAGACCATTAAAGGCTAATCCTACTAGCTGTTTCTCTGCTAAATGAATGTGAAAGCATCGGTTTCTTGTATCTCGGAATCTCCGGATGTAATCATTAACCGATTCATCTTTTGTCTGTCGCAACGACACTAAATCTACCAAATCCAACTCATAGTCACCGGAGAAAAAATGATCATGAAATTTTTGTTCTAGATCCCCCCATGATGAAATGGAATTAGGAGGTAAAGTGGCATACCATGCAAACGCGGTTCCTGTTAGCGATAATGAAAATAAACGTACGCGAAATGCCTCTGTGTCGGCCAATTCTCCCAATTGTGCTAAGAACTGGCCTATATGTTCACGTGTGTTTTTCCCTTGATCACCCGAAAATTTGGCGAATTCGGGTATCCTGGTTCCCTGTGGGTATGGGTGGTGATCAAATCGGCTGTCATAAGGTTTCCGATATGATTGCCCCCCAGGGACCATGCTTACTCCGAGCTTATCTCGGAACGCCCCGGCTATTTCTTCCCTTACTATATCAATGGCAGCCGGTGCGAGACCACCGGCTCTCTGGTCAAACATAGGTGGGGTTGGCTGGACATTAGCATGTTGTCTTTCCCCCCATTGGTTTGAGTTACGTGGTGCGTTTTCATTCGCCCTATATGGGTCATAGGTTTGATCGTTTCTTTCCGGTCTTCTAGGTGGGGCCGGAAAGCTTTCCTGGGCTTTGGATCCTGAATTAATGGGCTGGTGCATCGCATAGTGTGATGGGAAGTGTTGCTGGGACGGGCGAGGATTCATGTAATAATCCTCCCCAAAAGACTCATGCGCGGACTGTCCGGATACGTACCCGGACCGTCCGTGGTTATATGCGGACCGTCCGTCGTTGTATGCGGACCGTCCGACTGGGTAGTTTGGGTTCTGTGCCATGTGTGGTGGCTCGGGCGCATATCTAGGTAACTCATTAAAAATAGGCCCGACTGTTGCTGGCCCGGACGGTCCGCGCTCACGTGCGGACGGTCCGGGCATGTGCAGATCGGCTGGTTTGCTACCGATTTGCGGTTGCTAAGGGTATGTGTCCATCGACATCCCATAAAGGGGTTGTGACTGGTCGTGACAACCTGTAGCCGATGTGTTACACGCGTTATCTCCTAACTCAACCTCGTGCGAAGGAAAATTTGCAGTACTAGATTTATCAAATGCACGTACTAGTCTCTTAAGATCGCTTTGCATACCCCCTATGATGTTCTGCATTTGTTCACGCCGATCTTCTACATAATTTCTAAGAGATTGCAGATCGTTGGTATTACTTACATTAGGGATATATGGCGTGGGTTGGAGCGAAGCCGGATCCGTCGCCCGATGTCGGACGACCTTGTTGTTCCTGTCCACTTTGAAGTTGGCCAAGAACTTTGCTTTCGCCTCCTGGATCATCCGCTCCTTGTGCTCCTCAAACTGGAGCTGCTCGTCAGCCGGCAAGGTTTCCCAAGTCGGCTCTATGATGTTGCTTGGAGAAATATCAGAGCTATCCCTTGAACCGGCCATTGAGGGCCGATTTGATAAGCTTAGATATGTCTTCCCCAGCGGAGTCGCCAAAAAGTATGTTGACGCTTTTTCGGAGCGCCAAATACTCAAGAAGAACCGGCGGCGGTGCTCTCTGGTCAGGCGCGGACGGTCCGCGGCCTGGGGCCGGACGGTCCGCGACCTGGCGCAGGGGCTAGGGTTTCCTGCCTGACGGCCGGACGGTCCGCGCCCTGGGTCCGGACGGTCCGCGCGTGTGCAGGGGTGGCGGAAGATCGCCGGCGGCGCCTGGATCTCGCTCCCGGGAGGGACCCCGTCGGGGAGGAGATATCCTAGGGGTTGTCTAGGCTCGGGCCGGACGACCTAGACTCCTCTAATCGGCGTAGAGTCGAAGAGAGGCGAAGAATTTGGGGATTGAGAGGCTAAACTAGAACTAGACTAGAACTACTCCTAATTGTACTGGAAATAAATGCGAATAGAAGTTGTATTGATTCGATTGTTGATGATTACAAATCGGCCGTAGACCTCTCTATTTATAGAGGAGGGGGGCTGGACCCTTTACACAACTGATTCCGAGCTAATCCCGCGAATATAGCTAACAACCGTAGCACAAAACTCGGAACCCTAATCTGTTCTGCGCACGCGCGGACCGTCCGGCCCACAGGCGCGGACCGTCCGGCCTCAGGGCCGGACCGTCCGTTTGCTCATTTTTTGTTCGAACAGCGGGTTAATTATGTACGTAAACTATTAGGATGTATTGACAAATTTAAAGTGCAACTAATAGTTAGTGGTTTCTTAGCTAAAAATGGCCTCTTTAAAACGGCTCACCTGCTCATCACGTCCTCGCCGAACAATTCTGCGAGGCGGAGCGACCGATCAGATCCCTACCGAGTAACCCTACGAGACAAGCGACCGATCTGGTCCAAGCCAAGCAACCCTGCGAGGCGGAGCGACCGACCAACTCCTGACCGAGCAACTCGACGCGACATCCCTTGGCCACGTCCAGACGTATGTGTGGCATACCAAAAACACGCCAGGATGTCGTTGTGGACACGATTGTACGCCCCCGCAAACAGTCCCAGGTGTATCCCCACTACCTCGTGGGGCCAGTCGGAGGCTTTAACACTAGAGTCTCTATAGTGCCCCGCATAGCGAAAAGGGACGTGTGGTCAGCCTTGCGGCATGCACTCCTCATGAGGGGGACCAAGGTGGAGGTCGCTCAGACCTCTGGCAACGTTGGGTAGGTCACTCGTCCAAGGGGCTGGAGCTTCTAGGGCCATGGTCATCTCCCCTTCCTTCTCGGCAACAAAATCCAGACTCCTAAAACGGATGGTCGTTCTAGGGGTCTAGACTGCGCCATTGATGTTGCTAGCCATCAGAGCTTGGAGAACTTCATCGTGGAACACGCGAGTCTCCTACCTGGCTCGCCAACTGGCGGTGTTTCGAACCTTACTCTGACAAGTAAATTTATTGTGCGCATTCTGGACTCTATACGGTGTGTGTGGTGGGCGCAGGATTTATACTAGTTCAGAAAGAATGTCCCCTACTTTCGGTCGTCGGTGACTTGCGCTATCGGTACCATTGATAATCAGAGCTCGTAGTGAGCGTTATAAGCGGGCGAGAGAGGAAGGAGAGACTCACAAGTCCCTTATAGGGGTGGAGGTGGAGCTAAAGGTTACAGAGTGGAGTCCTAGCCTTTGGATTCTCGTCGTTGTGTCCTCCTCCCGTGCGTTGGTTTGTTTGGGTGTTTTCTCGTCCAATGTCCATCCATGTGTGTCTGCCCCTCCCGTTTGAGGGCCAACCCCTTCCTTTTATACGCCAACAAAGGGGTCGGCTAGCGGTGGATTCCTCAGGAAGGAGCCATCAGACAAAGGTAAAACCAAACGTTCCACCTGGGGTGAAGCCACACGTGCTCGTGGCCCGAGGGTCGCCTGGCTATCTCGTATTCTTTATGGTGGATGGAGCGAGAAACGTGGGGACCCAGCGCCATCATTTGGGCTATGCCGACCCCTGGCCTTCGTAGCCTAGGGCTCGGTGCGGCTTGTCATGTTGCGCCCTGCCAGTCTATGCACTTAGGCCAGGTCTGATAGGTCATGAGTGTGCCGCAGACGGGGGTGCACGGGCCATAAATGCACTGTAGTGTGAAGGGTTCGTAGGTCATGAGTGGGAGGCGGACCGTCGCTTCTGTCGTGGCTCATTGTTAAGCATAGTTAATCTTGCTAGTCACTTATGATGGGTCGGTCTCAGGCCAGGCACAGGATCCACTCGAGTGGTTTCCCTTCGGTGTGCCTGACCCCTGTCAGGTTCTGCCACGCCCGACCCCGACCTCGGTGTTATGGGGTTTATCTAGGGGTGGGTGCCACTAGGGTAGACATTACATATCGCCTCCGACTGACCATCGGGCCCTAGATGCCAGAGGCCTTTTTATCAGTGTGCTTGCTAACCGATGGGTCCCCAGGGATCGGGGATATTATCTCCGATAAGTTTCCACCTAGAAGCTTCCTTCGTAGGAACGAATACCTTCTTCTCCAGACCAAGGAGGCTGCTCTCCCGAATTGATTAGGCTAGGAACAAAGCCATGGGCGCAAGGAGCAAGCTGGATAGACACAAAGCACCAGGAAGGCGCAATGGAAGGTGAGAGCACCTAGAGGGGGGTGAATAGATGATCCTGTAAAACTTAAACTTATAGCCACAAAAACTTGGTTACTTGTTAGCACAATAATTGTCAAGTGGCTAGAGAGGAGCCAAAACACAATAACCACAAGAATTCAATCACAGAGATGACACGGTGGTTATCCCGTGGTTCGGCCAAGTACAAAACTTGCCTACTCCACGTTGTGGCGTCCCAACGGACGAGAGTTGCACTCAACTCCTCTCAAGTGATCCAATGATCAACTTGAATACCACGGTGTTCTTCTTTCTTTGATCTTTTCCCGTTTGCGAGGAATCTCCACAACTTGGAGTCTCTCGCCCTTACAATTGAGTTTCACAAAGAAGCACGGAGTAAGGGAGGGAAGCAACACACACAAATCCACAGCAAAATGCGCACACACACGGCCAAGAATCGAGCTCAAAAGACTATCTCAAAGTTCTCACTAGAACGGAGCTCGAATCACTTAGAATGACAAACGAATGCGCAAAGACTGAGTGTGGATGATCAAGATTGCTCTAAGGTTGCTTGGTTTTCTCCTCCATGCGCCTAGGGGTCCCTTTTATAGCCCCAAGGCAGCTAGGAGCCGTTGAGAGCAAATACAGAAGGCCAATCTTGCCTTCTGTCGTCGGGTGCACCGGACAGTCCGGTGCACACCGGACACTGTCCGGTGCCCGATTTCCTTCCTTAAACAGCGCAGCCGACCGTTGCAGATCTGGGAGCCGATGGCGCACCGGACAGTCCGGTGCCCCCTTCCGACCGTTGGCCCGGCCACGTGTCACGCACAGAATCCGCGGCCGACCGTTGGCCCAGCCGACCGTTGGCTCACCGGACAGTCCGGTGCACACCGGACAGTCCGGTGCACACCAGACAGTCCGGTGAATTTTAGCCGTACGCCGTCGGCAATTTCCCGAGAGCGGCCAGTTCGCGCCGAGTCAGCCTGGCGCACCGGACACTGTCCGGTGCACACCGGACAGTCCGGTGCTCCAGACCGAGCTGAGTCTTGGCTGTACACAGCCAAGCTTTCTGCACCACTTCTCTTTTCTTCTATTTTCTGTTTCCAACACTTAGACAAGTATATTAGTACACAAAACCAATGTACTAAGACTTAGAAACATACCTTATCTATTGATTTGCACTTTGTCCATCCATGGGTATAGATTCACATTTAAGCACTTGTGTTGGCACCTAATCACCAAAATACTTAGAAATGGCCCAAGGGCACATTTCCTTTTCAATCTCCCCCTTTTTGGTGATTTATGCCAACACAACATAAAGCAACAAGAACAAATGCAATATCACTTCAAATAAAACTCAAATTTATTTTGATTCATTTTTGGCATATATGGATCATCCTTTGCCACCACTTGGTTTGTTTTTGTAAATCAAACTCAAATCTCTATCTCTAAGTCAAACACACATGTTGAAGCATAAAGAGAGTCATTCCAAAAGAGATTGATCAAAGATTTCAAAAACTCCCCCTTTTTCTTATAATCACTACTTTTCCCCGCAAGAAGCCAACTTTTGACAAGAGATGCAATAAAAGAGTTTTGACAAACCAAAAGCTCTATTCTACTATTTTCAAAATCTCTCAAGTGGTAGTTGATCCATTTATCACTTTGGCCTTTATTTTCTGCCCCTTTGGCATCAAGCACCAAAACGGGATCAATCTTGGCCCTTTAACCCCATTGCCTTACCAAAATCTTCAATTAAGATCAAATGGCAATAAGAGTTCATGAGATGAACTTGGAATTAGTTACCCTCTCATCGGAGTGCAGTGGAAGTCTTTCATGGTCCAAGTCCACCTTTTCCCTTTCAATCCTTCTTTGAGACTAATTCAAGCAAACTCAAGCATATGGTTAGTCTCAAAGGGTCAAGTTGTAACACATCTCCCCCTAAAACTGTGCATCACTTTGCAACAGACTTGTGAGGTCCAGGGAGTGTTTGTACAACTTGAGCACCATAATAAGCAACAAAATGCAGAATGAACATGATCAAGGGCATAAACACATGTATGCTACAATTCAATCCAAGTTCCGCGAATCTAAGACATTTAGCTCACTACGCAACCTGCAAAAGGTCTTCTCATCTAGAGGCTTGGTAAAGATATCGGCTAGCTGGTTCTCGGTGCTAACATGAAACACTTCGATATCTCCCTTTTGCTGGTGGTCTCTCAAAAAGTGATGTCGGATGTCTATGTGCTTTGTGCGGCTGTGCTCAACAGGATTTTCTGCCATGCGGATAGCACTCTCATTATCACATAGGAGTGGGACTTTGCTCAGATTGTAGCCAAAGTCCCTGAGGGTTTGCCTCATCCAAAGTAGTTGCGCGCAACACTGTCCTGCGGCAACATACTCGGCCTCAGCGGTGGATAGGGCAACAGAAGTTTGTTTCTTAGATTTCCATGACACCAAGGACCTTCCTAAGAATTGGCATGTCCCCGGTGTACTCTTCCTATCAACCTTACATCCAGCATAATCGGAGTCTGAATATCCAATCAAGTCAAAGGTAGACCCCTTTGGATACCAGAGCCCGAGGCAAGGCGTAGCAACTAAATATCTAAGGATTCGCTTCACCGCCACTAAGTGACACTCCTTAGGATCGGATTGAAATCTAGCACACATGCATACGCTAAGCATAATATCCGGTCTACTAGCACATAAGTAAAGTAATGACCCTATCATTGACCGGTATGCTTTTTGATCAACGGACTTACCACCTTTGTTGAGGTCGGTGTGTCCGTCGGTTCCCATCGGAGTCTTTGCGGGCTTGGCGTCCTTCATCCCAAACCGCTTCAGCAAATCTTGCGTGTACTTCGTTTGAGAAATGAAGGTGCCATCCTTGAGTTGCTTCACTTGGAACCCAAGGAAGTAGTTCAACTCGCCCATCATCGACATCTCGAATTTCTGCGTCATCACCCTGCTAAACTCTTCACAAGACTTTTTATTAGTAGAACCAAATATTATGTCATCGACATAAATTTGGCACACAAACAAATCACCATCACATGTCTTAGTGAAAAGAGTTGGATCGGCTTTCCCAACCTTGAAAGCATTAGCAATTAAGAAATCTCTAAGGCATTCATACCATGCTCTTGGGGCTTGCTTAAGTCCATAGAGCGCCTTAGAGAGCTTACACACGTGGTCGGGGTACCGTTCATCCTCGAAGCCAGGGGGTTGCTCTACGTACACCTCCTCCTTTATTGGCCCGTTGAGGAAAGCGCTCTTCACATCCATTTGGAACAACCTGAAAGAATGGTGAGCGGCATATGCTAGCAAGATACGAATGGACTCTAGCCTAGCCACAGGAGCAAATGTCTCCTCAAAGTCCAAACCTGCGACTTGGGCATAACCTTTTGCCACAAGTCGTGCCTTGTTCCGCGTCACCACCCCGTGCTCGTCCTGTTTGTTGCGGAACACCGACTTGGTTCCCACAACATTTTGCTTGGGACGAGGCACCAGTGTCCAAACTTCATTGCGCTTGAAGTTGTTGAGTTCCTCCTGCATGGCCAACACCCAGTCCGGATCTAGCAAGGCCTCTTCTACCCTGAAAGGCTCAATAGAAGATACAAAGGAGTAATGCTCACAAAAATTAACTAATCGAGATCGAGTAGTTACTCCCTTGCTAATATCACCCAGAATTTGGTCGACGGGATGATCCCTTTGAATCATCGCTCGAACTTGGGTTGGAGGTGTCGGTTGCGCTTCTTCCTCCATCACATGATCATCTTGTGCTCCCCCTTGATCACACGCCTCCTGTTGATGAACCTGTTCATTGTCTTGAGTTGGGGGATGCACCATTGTTGAGGAAGAAGGTTGATCTCGTTCATCTTGTTCCTGTGGCCGAACCTCTCCAATCGCCATGGTTCGAATAGCGGCCGTCGGAACATCTTCTTCATCTACATCATCAAGATCAACAACTTGCTCGGTTAGTAGCTCATATGAGGTCTTCTTGAGGAGGCGATGAAGGTAGACCCTGTTGATGGCGTGGCAAGCCGTATTCACGGCTTCCGACCAAAAGCACTCGGGGGTCTTGAATTCTCCTAGCATCGTCCTCGCCATGTCAATGAGCGTCCTGTTCTTCCTCTCTACCACACCATTTTGTTGTGGTGTGTAGGGAGCGGAGAACTCATGCTTGATCCCTTCCTCCTCAAGGAACTCCTCCACTTGAAGGTTCTTGAACTCGGACCCGTTGTCGCTCCTTATCTTCTTCACCTTGAGCTCAAACTCATTTTGAGCTCTCCTGAGGAAGCGCTTGAGGGTCCCTTGGGTTTCAGACTTATCCTGTAAAAAGAACACCCAAGTGAAGCGGGAAAAGTCATCAACAATAACTAGACCATACTTACTTCCTCCTATGCTCAGATAGGCGACGGGTCCGAAGAGGTCCATATGCAGCAGCTCCAGGGGTCTTGAAGTGGTCATCACATTCTTGCTGTGATGTGCTCCTCCCACTTGTTTACCTGCCTGACAAGCTGCACAAGGTCTATCTTTTTCGAATTGCACATTAGTTAATCCTATCACGTGTTCTCCCTTTAGAAGCTTGTGAAGGTTCTTCATCCCTACATGTGCTAAGAGGCGATGCCACAACCAGCCCATGTCAGTCTTAGCTATTAAGCATGCATCTAGACCGGCCTCTTCTTTTGCAAAATCAACTAAATAAAGTTTGTCGTCTAATACACCCTTAAAAGCTAGTGAACCATCACTTCTTCTAAGGACAGACACATCTATGTTCGTGAATAAACAGTTATACCCCATATTGCATAATTGACTAACAGATAGTAAATTATAACCAAGAGACTCTACTAAAAACACATTTGAGATAGAGTGCTCATTGGAAATTGCAATTTTACCTAACCCTTTTACCTTGCCTTGATTCCCATCACCGAATATAATTGAATCTTGGGAATCCTTATTCTTGACGTAGGAGGTGAACATTTTCTTCTCCCCCGTCATATGGTTTGTGCATCCGCTGTCGATAATCCAGCTTGAACCCCCGGATGCATAAACCTGCAAGGCAAATTTAGGCTTGGGTCTTAGGTACCCAACTCATGTTGGGTCCTACAAGGTTAGTGCAAATATCCTTAGGGACCCAAATGCAAGTTTTGTCTCCCTTGCATTTTGCCCCTAACTCCCTAGCAACTATTTTCCTATCCTTTCTACAAATAGCAAATGAAGCATTCAAAGCATAATAAATTGTAGAAGGTTCATTCACTACTTTCCTAGGAGCATGAATAACATTCTTTCTAGGCACATGATGAATAGCATTTCTCCTAGACATATTTCTACCATGCATATAGGAGGAACTAGAAGCAAACATGGCATGAGAGTCAAAATCATCATAAGCATTATAACCCCTATAAGCATTTCTAGTTTGTCTCCTATCATGATACAAAAAGGCATGGTTCTTTTTAGCACTAGTAGCCATAGGGGCCTTCCCTTTCTCCTTAGCGGGAATGGGAGCCTTATGGCTTGTTAAGTTCTTGGCTTCCCTCTTGAAGCCAAGTCCATCCTTAATTGAGGGGTGTCTACCGATCGTGTAGGCATCCCTTGCAAATTTTAGTTTATCAAATTCATTCTTGCTAGTCTTAAGTTGGGCATTAAGACTAGCCAATTCCTCAGTTAATTTGGAAATTGAAACTAAATGATCACTACAAGCATCAGCATCAAAATCTTTACACCTAGTACAAATCTCAACATGTTCTACACAAGAATTAGATTTACTAGCTACTTCTAGTTTAGCATTTAAGTCATTATTAACACTCTTTAAAGTAGCAATGGTTTCATGACAAGAAGATAGTTCACTAGAAAGCACTTCATTTCTTTTAACTTCTAAAGCATAAGATTTTTGTGCCTCTACAAATTTGTCATGCTCTTCATACAAAAGGTCCTCTTGTTTTTCTAAGAGTCTATCTTTTTCATTCAAGGCATCAATCAATTCATTAATTTTATCTACTTTAGTTCTATCCAATCCCTTGAACAAACTAGAGTAATCTATTTCATCATCACTAGACTCATCATCACTGGAAGAATCATAAGTGACATTGTTTTGATTACATACCTTCTTCTCCCTTGCCATAAGGCATGTGTGACGCTCGTTGGGGAAGAAGGATGACTTGTTGAAGGCAGTGGCGGCGAGTCCTTCATTGTCGGAGTCGGAGGAGGAGCAATCCGAATCCCACTCCTTTCCGATATGTGCCTCGCCCTTGGCCTTCTTGTAATGCTTCTTCTTTTCCCTCTTGCTCCCGTGTTCCTGGTCACTATCATTGTCGGGACAGTTAGCAATAAAATGACCAAGCTTACCGCATTTGAAGCATGATCGCTTTCCCTTGGTCTTAGTCTTGCTTGGCTGTCCCTTGCGACCCTTTAGTGCCGTCTTGAATCTTTTGATGATGAGGGCCATCTCTTCATCATTAAGACCGGCCGCCTCAATTTGCGCCACCTTGCTGGGTAGCGCCTCCTTGCTCCTTGTTGCCTTGAGAGCAATGGGTTGAGGCTCATGGATTGGGCCATTCAACGCGTCGTCCACGTACCTTGCCTCCGTAATCATCATTCGTCCGCTTACAAATTTTCCAAGAATTTCTTCGGGCGACATCTTGATGTACCTAGGATTTTCACGAATATTGTTTACCAAGTGAGGATCAAGAACAGTAAATGACCTTAGCATTAGGCGGACGACGTCGTGATCCGTCCATCGCGTGCTTCCGTAGCTCCTTATTTTGTTGATAAGGATCTTGAGCCAGTTATATGTTTGTGTCGGCTCCTCGCCCCTTATCATCGCGAATCGTCCGAGCTCGCCCTCCACCAACTCCATCTCGGTGAGTAAGGTGACATCATTTCCCTCATGAGAGATCTTGAGGGTGTCCCAAATCTGCTTGGCATTGTCCAAGCCGCTCACCTTGTGATACTCATCCCTGCACAAAGAGGCTAGCAACACAGTAGTAGCTTGTGTATTTTTATGGATCTGTTCATTTATAAACGAAGGGTTATCCGAGCTATCAAATTTCATTCCACTTTCCACAATCTCCCAAATGCTTGGATGGAGAGAAAATAGGTGAGTACGCATTTTGTGACTCCAAAATCCGTAGTCCTCTCCATCAAAGTGAGGAGGCTTGCCAAGTGGAATGGGGAGCAAATGAGCATTTGAGCTATGCGGAATGCGCGAATAATCAAAAGAAAAGTTTGAGTTAACCGTCTTTTGTTTGTCATAGTCGTTGTCGTTGTTGTCCTTTTGGGAAGAGGAAGATTCGTCGCTGTCGTCGTAGTAGACGATCTCCTTGATGCGCCTTGTCTTCTTCTTCTTCCCTTCCTTCCGTCTATGGCCCGAGCCGGAGTCGGTAGGCTTGTCATCTTTGGGCTCGTTGACGAAGGACTCCTTCTCCTTGTCGTTGATCACGATTCCCTTCCCCTTAGGATCCATCTCTTCGGGCGGCTAGTCCCTTTCTTGAAGAGAACGGCTCTGATACCAATTGAGAGCACCTAGAGGGGGGGTGAATAGGTGATCCTGTAAAACTTAAACTTATAGCCACAAAAACTTGGTTACTTGTTAGCACAATAATTGCCAAGTGGCTAGAGAGGAGCCAAAACACAATAACCACAAGAATTCAATCACAGAGATGACACGGTGGTTATCCCGTGGTTCGGCCAAGTACAAAACTTGCCTACTCCACGTTGTGGCGTCCCAACGGACGAGAGTTGCACTCAACTCCTCTCAAGTGATCCAATGATCAACTTGAATACCACGGTGTTCTTCTTTCTTTGATCTTTTCCCGTTTGCGAGGAATCTCCACAACTTGGAGTCTCTCGCCCTTACAATTGAGTTTCACAAAGAAGCACGTAGTAAGGGAGGGAAGCAACACACACAAATCCACAGCAAAATGCGCACACACACGGCCAAGAATCGAGCTCAAAAGACTATCTCAAAGTTCTCACTAGAACGGAGCTCGAATCACTTAGAATGACAAACGAATGCGCAAAGACTGAGTGTGGATGATCAAGATTGCTCTAAGGTTGCTTGGTTTTCTCCTCCATGCGCCTAGGGGTCCCTTTTATAGCCCCAAGGCAGCTAGGAGCCGTTGAGAGCAAATACAGAAGGCCAATCTTGCCTTCTGTCGTCGGGTGCACCGGACAGTCCGGTGCACACCGGACACTGTCCGGTGCCCGATTTCCTTCCTTAAACAGCGCAGCCGACCGTTGCAGATCTGGGAGCCGATGGCGCACCGGACAGTCCGGTGCACACCGGACAGTCCGGTGCCCCCTTCCGACCGTTGGCCCGGCCACGTGTCACGCGCAGAATCCGCGGCCGACCGTTGGCCCAGCCGACCGTTGGCTCACCGGACAGTCCGGTGCACACCGGACAGTCCGGTGAATTTTAGCCGTACGCCGTCGGCAATTTCCCGAGAGCGGCCAGTTCGCGCCGAGTCAGCCTGGCGCACCGGACACTGTCCGGTGCACACCGGACAGTCCGGTGCTCCAGACCGAGCTGAGTCTTGGCTGTACACAGCCAAGCTTTCTGCACCACTTCTCTTTTCTTCTACTTTCTGTTTCCAACACTTAGACAAGTATATTAGTACACAAAACCAATGTACTAAGACTTAGAAACATACCTTATCTATTGATTTGCACTTTGTCCATCCATGGGTATAGATTCACATTTAAGCACTTGTGTTGGCACCTAATCACCAAAATACTTAGAAATGGCCCAAGGGCACATTTCCTTTTCAGAAGGGAGGCTTATAAGGGAAGAAGGAGGTGAGTGTTTGAACGCAGTAATGCAGTAAGCATAGTCAACTCTAAGCACTTTCCCTCTCTATTCATGCATAGGTACAGGGAACCAGAACGTCCCCTAGAGGGTGGGCCCTCCGCGAGCGGCATGGGAAACTGTACGCCTTGTAGGGTTCACACCGCCCGGGGCAGAGCACCAGGGGCACACCACAGGGGATACACCAATAACGGCCAAGGTGGTTAACCACCCCATCACGCCACCTACGCACGATATAGCGAACATGACATTTCGTGTCCCATTAAGCTATCCAAGTCGAGCAGTGTCATGATGGCCACCTCCTCTACCGCACTGCCGCAATAACAACCTCATACCGACCAGGTAAAAAATTGAAACTCGCCCCAACTTCTCACATAGAATGAGGGGTGGACCGAGCAAGCTCCCAGTGAGCCATAAGCTAGGTGACCGGGTCATACGTCATTTGCTCGTATTCACGTCCAAGGTCATACCTCACATTTTCCTACGGAAACCCATTTGACGGGGTGGCCTCAGGGCCCCTCTACGGAAATCCATGTGTATTACTCGGGAGCTCGAGGGCTACATCTAGCAGATGCGCTTGCGCGTACCCGAGATTTTGGCTATCAATAAGAGCAAAGCATACTGAGACTCATGCTCAGCGCGTCATGACCATCACAGGAAGGCTCCACCCCTAAACTACACGAACACCGAATAAACCCCAAGCAATCCACATGGATTACTCAGGGGCTACATCTAGAAGATGCGCTTGCACGCACCTGAGATTTTGGTCATCAATAAGAGCCAAGTAAACTGAGACTCACGCCCACCGCGTGACGACCATCACAGGAAGGGTCCACGCCTAAGCTACACAGATGTCGAATAAACCTCCAAGCAATCCACATGGATTACTCAAGGGCTCAAGGGGCTACATCTAGCAGACGCGCGTGCGCGTGGCCAATAATTTGGTCCATAACAAAAGCCTTCGTACAAGTCCAAGGAGTTACACAAAGGCTCACGGGCAGTTGTTGGGTACTCGGAAACCGAGCACTCGAAAATAGCCCATGACCTCTTTAAAAACGGGCCACCCGTCAACCAAGTTTTTGTCGAGCAACCCTACGAGACGAAGCGACCAACCAGGTCCCTGCCGAGCAACCCTATGAGGCGGAGCAGCCGACCAACTCCTGATCGAGCAACTTGGCTAGGTGGACGTCCCAATCTAGTACTATTGACCCATGTTAGCTACGAAAAGACGCGACATCCCCAAACTACGTTCGGACGTTGTGCGGCATACAAAAAACATGTCAAGAGGTTGCCGTCGACACGACTGTATGCCCCGCGAACGGTCCTAAGTGTATATGCACTGCCTTGTGGGACTAGTCAACCCCGGTCATGGGGGGCCTTGGCACTGTTGTCTCTACAGTGGCCCGCATACGGAAAGGACACGACAATACACCATACCGAGTGCATGCCTACACACGCTGGGAGGTGACGCGGGGCTCATGATGACAGACGAAGCCACGCCACGCAGGATCGCACCATGGGGCTAGCCCGCGGGACCCGCCACACACTACTACGAAGACATTAGCACTAGATTCGCTACAAGGACCCGTATGATGAACATGCGGGTCGATACACCATGGCGGGAGTACGACTACGCATGACGCAACGAACCAAAATCAAGAGCACTACATCGACTCAAGGCAGTTGATCACCCCCTCATCAGTAGAGAACAAGTCTCATCTATAAGGTCATACCCTTGAGCTATAAAATGGTAGGTCCCCTCTTTGTTCACACACTAGTTATAATACACTCCAAGACAATACTACGATCAACACTACACTGGACCAGGGCTCGAGCCTGAACCAGTGTTACTTCCCTCTATCTCAATCACCCCATTCGAGTCCCAGCGATTCACCATTCAGAGTGAGTCTACGCTAGCATCCCCCACCGAACACAATTATTACTGCCCCCAGTTTTTGAAACCACGACATAATTAAACTAGCATATAACACGTGCTAAAGTTACGATCTCGCGGAGGGGAGGGAAAGGGTTGGCGGCAGCGTGAGGTGAGAGGTTGACGGCGGTGGGGGCGGTAGCATGAGGTGAGAGGTTGACGGCGGTGGTGGCGGCGCGTGTGAGGGGGAGGCTGGGGGCGGCGAGGTCGTGGGAGAGGGGAAGGACGATGCAAATAATATTGTCCGTTGGATTAGAGTGATAGTAGGAAAAAAGTGGGTTATCCAATGATTTGAATTGTTGGTTTTGATGATAGATTAAGTCTAAGTAAGATTTGTTTGGTGGATTTAGTGGATGTTATGTCTGTGAGGGTGATTTGGATGAGTGGGTTTTATAAAGTTTTAAACCGGTAGATTATATAGTGGTATAGGTATGGATATAAAGGAATTAATTTTAATCAAATCTATCGCATTCCTCCGGCATGAAACTATTAAAAAATGCCCTTTCGAAGGGCAACAATTCCGTGATACATATATGCCAGCCTTAGTGATAGTTTATTCGAGTTTTATTCACATCCAATAGGTTGGTACATATGTATTCGTAGTGACGTGCAACATTTTCGATAAGAAAGAACAATTGTACATGAAACTCTCTTGGTTTGATTTTAATTTGTAGATGAATTACAAAATTAAATGTATAGGAAACTACAAAATAAAATCAAATGTTATTTGACGTTTTTTGCTTTCCCTTAAAGTAATATTTTATTTCATCACAAGATCAGCACATATGTGTGTATTTGACGGGGAATTTTGAAAACAATTTTATAAAATTATATACTAAGAACAACCTTAAGAATTTACCCTCAAATGGAATAAATTCACGTGCTGTTGCAAAATTCTCGTGCCGCAATATGTTCCATACATGACATGGTTAGAGTATCGGGATGCAAATGTTGGACTCGATTGATGTGTAACTAATAGCTCACTCGCGCTTTGCGCGAGTTTTTCCCCTATAATAAAAAGTTATTTTTTATAGATATATGGAAGCATATTACATAGTTGTGATACTATTATATAAGCATATATAGAGTATTATTTTACTTGCGGGGGCTATGGGCCTGATCACAAAAAGGTAGATTGATGTCTGTACTATGTAGGTGTGTGAGACATGTTTGCTCAAAAGAAAAGGTAACCAGATGTGTTAAAACTGAAAGAAAAGGAAACCTGACTATTAAAATATAGTCAACACGTGTTTGAGTTACAAATAGCTTCTTGCGGCTTTGAGCGTTCTTGTTCTAAATCAGAGCACACCAAATCAGCAATCTACTTTTGGATTTTCTAAACAACTATGATTGCTTCCCATTTGTATGTGATCTCAACCTTGCTTAGTTTCAGGAAGACGTTCACTAAAATAGCAGGTAAACTGAAGTGGCACCACTGGTTGTTGATGTACACAACAGTTTTCAGACTTATTGCTTTTGTAAAGAAGGGTTCCACAAACACGATTAGCTCACGAAAGGAAGCTGCAGACTCTTAGTTATCTTGGAGAACTCCTCTGATATAGCAAAATTATAGTCTTGCGCCAATACTATGCGAAGTGTATGCGTTCTCTATGATCCAACAAAACTATAGTCTTATAGTTTTTGTTGTTAGTAAGATAGGGAGAAGTAATGTTGTGCTAGTCCTAATATAACAGTTCACTTAATTAGTAGATAGGTGAGTGCCCGTGCGTTGCAACGGGAATGTATAAATTAGTCAGGAATAAATCTTCAAAATATTTTAGTGACTTTGCAAACTCTCCACTGAACCAAGTAAAACAATATTATTGTGACCAAATATTATTTGTTTATAATAAAAAACAGGATTTACTTCGAAACACAAGGAAACCATAGCAATGGGTAGCACGCATCCACCAGAAAACCATAGCAATGGGTAGCAGAGACACATTTTAACAAAAATCTAGCTAGAGAAAATTACTTCAACAGACAAATCTAGCTAGAGAGAATTACTTCAGCAGACAAAGACAACCCTCCTAGACTCCAATTCCGCAAGAATACAAAAGGAACCGTGTCAAGCTACTGCATATGATCCATAACTGAAACAACATTTGGCGAGAGCTACAGCATAATTCATTCGGTACATTGATAAACACTAAATCCTTCGATTTTGAAGATTGAACAGCAACTAACACAATGGAACCACACTTATTAGCTATGTTGATCGCATTCTAGCAATTCATGAAGAAAAAGGATCACCGGAGCATCGGTTAAATGGAGGGAACGTGAACACGAACAAAGTACATCCATTAACTGTATTGGCTACAGCAGGCTCGAAACGACAAAGCGAAATGTTCATCAATATTACAACCGAACAATAGATACCAACAAATAACATAATCATCATGGCTTGAGCCTCTTCAGTAAGACATCTGTAAGTCAGAGATAAAAATATATTAACACCTGAAACGAGCATTCGAATATACAACCTAATAGGTGATGACTTTGTAAACATATCTAAAATTAAACTGAATGAACTTCTGAAACATGCTGCGACTGCATAACGCATCTGAAAATTAAACCAAATATTAAAGCAGCTATCTGTCAATTTATCATAGAACTTGCATAATATATACAACCTAAATTTAGATTCTTCCTTAAAGCAGATATCTATCAATTTATCATAGAACTTGCATAATATATTAAAGCATATATTTGTTATTAAATAACTTTCTCATTCTTCTAGCTGATGTATCATGATCCAAATGATAAGCAATGAATTAAACCACCCTATTCACCTCTATTTCCTAGTCAAGGATCATTGCACAACAGAATTATTACCACAATACCACTATAATATAACTGCATAAATACATGCAAAAGACGAACAATTGGCAAAAGTGAATCAATAACTCACTTGTATTTTCCCTACTTTTTTATTCCAATTACGTGATAATAGTAAAAAAACATACACACCAGTTGCGACCTAAAGAATGGTCGGTTGGACGGAGATGGGGAGGATTGTACCTTGCTGTTGCGCTGGAACGAGTAGCGTAGCTCAGGCTCAATCAACTCCTCGTCGAAGTCATCGATGGCGAGCTTGAGGTCCTGGTGGCGGCCGTGGGGCACACTCATGGTGGCAGTCTCGCCAAGGTTGTGGCCTTGCAGGTGACGCTCACCAAGTTATTACTATTGGAGACTGGTGAAGGGGAAATAAATTCAATCAGAACTTTGCGACAACAGCAAAACAACACAAGCATTGAAAATGACATATTTTGGTCCAGCACACAGTTCATAGCATCCAGGATATAATCTGCCAAGCATGATGGAAATTAATAGCAAAGACAACCAAGCATATTCATACATATTTAGTATTCGTACAGCAATGTGTGATGTCATGAATGGCACTTGGAATTATTTCCATGGCTAAGCTATTTTGTCATGAACAAGTGATGTTTTGTGTGTTAAACTGAAAAGGATAGCATATAGAATAATCTTCATGGCTAATTCTGCATTAGCTACTGCCTAGCCAGCATCAGTTATTAGAATAAACGTGTGCAATTTGGACCCACCTTGCTAGGCTTAGGCCCAAGTAAAATATGTTAGTAGAAGCACAACTCCATCTGTGCAGCTTGTTTTGTTAGTAGAAAATAGCACCCAATGAGCAGTTACTACTCTAGTGCTCAATAACTGGTTAAGTTGCAGAAAAAAGAAAGAGCAAAATTTTAATGAATTAACGAGATACTCGATCGATAACTCAGCATTAATGGTGACAGATACTCATTTGCTCCACTGTACTTTACCACTGGATGAAGATGAGCCACTTCCTGATCCGCTTGAGCTGCTAGCAGCCAGAGAATCCCCCTCAATCTCCACTGACTGGTAATTCACTATTGGCATCTCGTCCTCTCAGCCTCCATTTCTTTATCCGGAACGCTAGCCTGGCAAAAAAACAAAACAAAACAATATCAACATTAGAACACAATTCAAACATTCAATTGTTCAAAATCCATATAAAATAGTTAGAATGCTTCCGAATGCCATTACCGTGGGTCTAGTTTGTTAGGACTTCCTTGTACACGATGTTCTTGGTGCATGTCCCATAATATATTGCAGGGTTCTTTCTTACACCCTTCCTCGACTTTTTGTTCCCATCGATGGCTGGGATGGCAAGAATCTTTATGTTCGATCGGGCTATCGCTCTAGATAGAGCAACATATAGTTGGCCATGAGAGAACACTGGTTCGGGCAAGTATACACCAACATTGGGGATAGTCTGACCCTGTGCTTTGTTAACCGTCATTGCAAAGCTAAGCCGTACAGGAAACTGCTTTCTTTTGAACTGGAAAGGGAACATCTCTTCATCGGATGGACACAGAGGTATACGCGGCAGAAAAATCCGTTTTCCAACGTGCTGACCTAGTACAATTTCTGCGTCAATGCTATTTCTTTGGAAACCACGAATGACCAGCCTGGTACCATTGCAAAGTCCATTGGCAGGGTCTATATTCCGAAGCAATATAATAGGGCATCCAATCTTGAGCTTCAAAATATGTGGTGGCAGCCCATTAGGTGTCAGTGTGTTTAGGAACTCAGGTGGGTAGTAGTTATGGGGATCATCCATGGCGCTATCGAAACTATGGTACACCATATGCTCCCCTTGAAAACGATCAATCATCTTAACATTTATCATATCCACCCAGTTGTTCCGTGTTGACAGTATTGCCCTTGAAGTGATGTAGGTCGAATCAGACATATTTTCGTTGAGATTTGGGAAAATGAAGTCTATTAGGTTGTCAAGATCGCCGTCACTCCCACTATAAGACACACATACCTCGTCAGGAAGACGGATGTCACCGTCACTATTTGTGTTCTCAGTTCCACCACCTACGCGCAGCAAATACTCCGCAAACCAAGGGTCATTTTTTGCCCTCATATTGCTAACAAGCTTTAAGTGGGACATGGACTCCCATAGGTAAGACATCCGTAGCGAAGAAGCGACCACTTGAGCCCTTGACCCTTTACGAACAACAGGCAAGACCTGTCTGAAATCCCCACCGAAGACAATGGTTTTACCACCGAATGGTAGTCCGGGCCGACCCATTATATCGCGCACACTATTGTCCAGTGCCTCCACGGCTTGTCTCTTAGTCATAGAAGCCTCGTCCCAGATAATAAGAGATGCTTTCCGTAGCAACTCTGCGGTTCCACTTTGCTTCGTGAAGCTACATACAGCTCCATCGTCGATAGTCAGAGGTATCTTGAAGCGTGAATGGGCGGTTCTTCCTCCAGGCAATATGGAAGCCGCAACGCCAGATGTAGCTGTTGCCACTGCAATCTTGCCCTGGCTACGTAGCGTCGCGAGCAACACTTTGTATAGATAAGTCTCCCCGGTGCCACCAGGTCCATCTACAAAGAACAATCCGCCCTGGTCAGTGTCAACGGCAGACATAATCTTAACATAGGCGACCCTCTGTTCCTCGTTAAGAGAGTCTTTAAGAGCCACATCTCCCTCTGCCGGTTCGATACTTTCCTCCTCGTAAACCTCCCTAGCAGTACCAATAGCATCGTCATATGCGTCGATGATAGGTGGAAGAGGGAACGTCTTTATGTCCTTTCCCATTGACTGCAGCATGTTCCTAATGTCAATCAATACCATCTGCTCAACACGAGTTATGCTCTGACTCCTGCGTTGATAGTCCTCAGACATAGCATCTAGGTGTTTCTGCCAGAGTACAGCCACATCGCTTGGCTCACAGTACACCAGTAATGTGGCAAAAAGTCGTCGCAGCGCCGATGGCATCTGGAAAAGAGCACGTTCAGTTAGACACTCATCCAGTGTGTTGTCCGACTCAAGCAGTCCCCTTCTCTCTGCTGCCTCGTGAAAAGTCGGTAGCGTGAGACCATCTACTGTCCTAAGATCCACATAGGAGGTGGCGCCGGTCACGTGGTTTAGGAGAACACGAAGATAGTAGCGCTCCCCCTCGGCCGGATGAGCAGAGACTATTCTACCAACTTGTCCACCTGTATCTCGTTTCCTCCGTTGCCATACTTTGCCCTTACCACTCTGCCAAGTGTACCACTCAGGGAAGTCACGATATAGGATGCCACGAGCCTCCTCGTGTAGCCTATTCGCCTCAAAATATGCCGTGAGCATTGACCTATCAGCACCTGGACGGTTGACGACTCGCTCGACCATTTGTCGCTCGTGAAACGCCACCATGTGCATGTTTGGAAGATGGAGTTGCAGCTGTATCACAGGTGGAGAGTTCTGACTAAGCTCAAAGCCATATATCCTCCATAACGCTTCTGGAGGAGTCACCCACCTTGCATCTCTGTACTGCTTGATCTCATCTACATCATCATCAGCCTTGCTTGCATCTCTCATAACAACAGACGCACGATCGTGGCCTTTGTATATGTACTTGAACAGGTATTTAACAGCCTTGATGCTCCCGCACGCCTCAACATTGATGTGACAGTTGAAGAGACGAAGGAGGTAAGGGTTGTAAGGTACAACCCATCTATTGTCCAATTCGCATCCTCGAACCTTTTCCTTACGCCCATCATCACGACGTCTGTAAATCGGGTATGAGTCCTTCCCTTGCAAGGTTGTGTCACTGAAAGGCCGGGAGTAATGATTCTTGCACGATGCATGACCCTTAGTGCATGGGCAGTTAGGGTTTAGCGACCCACACGGGCCATGCATCATATGCTTGATCACCATCTTTCGTAGTTCAGGGTACTTGTTGTGTGAGATCTCGGCTGAGATCAAAAGGTCATACTGCGCAGGGCACGTGAGCTTGTACTTCCTCTGCATGATGAGTAGAAAATGGGCATGTGGCAAACCCCGCTTTTGAAACTCCACGACGTAGACGTAGGCCCGGACCTTACCGAGAATATCCTGTTTAGTCAGCCTATGCTTTAACTCCTGTAGCTTCGCATGAAAGACACGCACTACAAGATCAGGACGATCTTGCGGTGTCTGCCCAGGGAGAAGCTCCCTCCTTATCTCATCCCAGTTGGGGTTACATGTCATGGTAAGAAAGATGTCTGGTTTACCAAACTTACGCACCAGAGCCATAGCATCCATATACCGACGTTTCATGTCACGAGGACCACCAATAAACGACGTCGACAACACAGTTCGCTTCCCAACCTTTTCTGCTCTAATATCTCCGTCTAACATGCTATCCACCAAGCCCTGGTATAGGTCTGCCCTTAACCGATCCTGATTCTTACGTATGAAATCTAAACGAGAGCTCTCAATCTTAATGTATGTATCAACAGCAAACTGTTGGAAAAGCCGCTTTCCATGAAGTATTGGATTGAATGCCCCGGGACGAATCTGGAATTTGTAGCAGTAGTAGTCACGTACGGACACACATAAATGGCTAGGAGATTCTGCATACGCAAGGATTGAAAAGTGAGTGATGCCTAAAGCATAGTTAATAATGTGCAAAAATCTCAAATTACAAAGAAGCAACTAACCCGCATCTTCATCATTTGCATTACTTGCCCTATGCGTCGCACGATATGCATCCACTTCATCCATGGATACACCAACCTTTGGGATATTTGCATGCCATCCAAGTTCACCTCTAGGGAAGAACAATGGATATGATAGTGCATCGTAGCATCCGTGGTATGAGTGGATGCCGTGGCTTGACCTATCCTTCCCATGTAGCATAACACTCTTGCTAAACTGGCCTCGCCGTTCGCTCCCCTCGATCCAGACAGCGGCCACCTCCGAAGTGAGAGGCGTGTTATATGTCTTCTGGTTCAACGTTTGGTCAAGGTTCAATGCGATATGATAGTCATCAAGGTTCTCAACATGGCCCATGCTCCTAAGGTGCTCGGAGTACGGGTTTCCATGGAGTATGCCAACTATCTGTTTAATAACATCTTTGTCTTTCTGAAGCTGCTCTTCACGACACTTACGGTACCGATGCTCGAGACTGGGATCATCATCGTAAAAGTAAAGCTCTAGATGTTTATGCTCTGGCCCACCTTCCTTACCAAATGACTTGATATTGTGGTACATCATGCCTTGTGCCTGAAACGTGTATATACCAGAATCTCTCACATTAGTTGTCATACTATCGAGGCAACAGTACAGGGAAGTGAAAGAGAAATGGCCATTAAAAAACCTAATGTTATCACGAAAGTGCTTAGCATCAGAGTCTGCACTATCCCACAACCTCATGAGCTGGGGAGGGGTCTCCAGTGGTGCTAGCTCAACCTTCCCACCACGACAACAAAACCCAGGTGGCTCATACTCAAACTTCTTCGCAGTGCAATAACCGCAGTCAGGAACATGCTTTAGCATATGTGTTTCTTCAGGGAGGTTACTGTACACCTTGTCGTACGGGTCAGGCACATCAGTGGCAATAGATTCATCTTGAGTACCATTGATCTCATTGTCCTCGTCAATCTCCTCATCTGAGATTTTATGGAAAACAACGACTAAGACATGTTTATTTATATAAGTCTTGGTATCATAATAAAAATTGACATAAGTACATTGGCCATCGAATATGTATCCCTCATCGTCATCATCATCTTCTCCAAATATGACAGCCTCGTCATCATCATCACCTGGATGGTGAAAAGCGAAGCCACGTAAAAGACAAAGGCAATCAGTTGGCAAGGTAGCCTCCTCATCTAATCTAAATAAAGTTTTTTAACAATTACCATTGGAAATGACCCTTGGCTTCGCTCTTAAATGCTCCACCCCACTTTCTTGTTCGGTTATGCCTGCACTCCCATTAGTGGGGAAGGTAGCGCCTTGGCATGGAACCCTACATTGTGCTGATGGAAACACACGTTTAGTCTGACTACATGCTATCGTCGTCGTGCAAGATCCATTTAAGATTGGATAGTAATTACCATTGTTGTTGATACCAGCATGACTGATAGTATCCCCAATCAAAGTAGCCACGTTCTTTGCAATGGATGCTTCAAATTGCTGGTTTCGACGGGCTAAGATAGCTTGTCTTTCCCCACGCGTCACATGATGTTTACGTCTTACTGCTTCAGTAGACATATCGAATGTACCGACATCCTCAGTCTGTGTTGAAGCTAGTACGAAAGGTGTCATGATGCATTCAGGGATAACCCAGTCATCAGCAGTAACTGAGGATCCATTAGGTTTCGTTGCATCTGTTGTAGGGTGTACAACCTCAGGGGTATATGTTGGGTCCTCCATGGCGATGGATGTGTGATTCAAAGTGTCAGCCTGCAATGCTCTACGTTTTCTCATATACTCTATCTTCGCCTCTTTCCGCCTTGGTGTCTGATTATACAACCTAAGGCGTTTAAGCCTAGACTCCCTCGTGATTCCTATACCCGGTTCCCCAATGACACCAACAAATTCATGAACATTGCCGGGAGTAAGGCATGTCTAGGTTTAAAGTAATTAAAATGTACCATTTTGCATATACTTTGCAAGTGAACAGTCATGTACCTTGTGTCAGAAGATCTGTCGTTGCTACAATGTCGTTTGCCTGAAAACCCTCATTCCTATGCATCCAATCGCTATCATCATCTGGATCCACGTTTTCTTTTTTGTCTCCATCTACAAAATATGAATACAATTAATTTCCAATTGTATGTTTATGCACACACATATATCACTATAAATTTTATGGGTTTCATCACCTCCTGACACATTGGGCATCACATTTTGTCCCTTATTTCGTTGACGCGTTTCACGACGCTTCTTGTTGAACTTATTCCTTTGTTCAACCGACATTGTTGCAATCCTTTCTCTATCCATTTGCCTCTTTCGTTCGATAGAATTACCAGTCGATGAAGTGTTTTTAACAGGACCTGCCATAATCATCCTAGGCATTAGCCAAATCAACAGTGGTACAAAAGGCAGGAGCCTTTTCAATGAAAAAATACAATGGCTAAAAAGTATGATTGTTATACCTATAATGTCATGTGTTGCAAAATTTGTGAAATCAATCATGCTACAGTTACCTGGAAAGGTATCTGTGAATCACGATGAAAACCAAAATATAGGATTAATGCATACTAATCAGCAACATGTTGTATTGAATTATTTGATAAAATGTTCGTGTACCTGAACCAAGATGCAAATCTCCACTTATTTCAACGTTAATCGCCTCACGTGTCTGCTTGGTATTAATGTCTTCTTCATTTAATTACCCATTGCCCATATAGAAAAGGATATATGTCAACTTTGTATTGTAGGGGCATGTAGGTATAACATTTACAAAATTTAAATTTTCATCACCTCTAGATGACTCGGGCTTTATTGGTAGTTCTTTATTTCGTTGACGTGCTTCACGACGTTTCCTATTGTTCTCATTCTTTTGTTCAATGGACATCGATGCATATCTTTTCTTATCCCTTTGCCTCTTGCGTTCATTAGCATCGACCATTGGTCCAAGCGAGTTTGATCCATTTTGATCACCTACAATGTAACTTTGTGTTTCAGTGTTCCTCTACTTATTATGTTTCAATCATTATTCGACATGTGTGTAGTAGCTTTTTACCTTTAGTGCTGGTGTTTGAGATGTCTGTGAATTGTGTGCGAACAGCATGCCCCATCAGATATGTTTCTGTTGGTTCTCCGTTTTCACTAAAGAATATCTGCTAGGGACAATGTACTGGTTTAGTTACTTTCACACACAATCTGATGCCTATTGTCACCAGGTATCAGTTTGCACACATTTTAAAAGAACCATAAAATTATGAGAAGGATTAAATAGCATATTACAAATAACACAAAGATAGAATAAGATGCATAATAATCTACAAGGACTTAGTAAAGGTGGATTCACTTAAAAAAGTAGATTTGACAAAGGATTAAAAAAGTAAAGCTGGTAAACTAACAAAGGATCATGTACCTGAATGTGTAGATTTGATTTATTGGCATGGAGTTCAATCAACTTTTATCCACGACCCAATATCTAAAAATACAAGAGGCAAAGTTGATGAGAACAATAACAAAAACATCCGTATTTTTTGCTGTTGAAGATATTGCTGTTCAATATATTGTTCTTTTGGCCAGAACCTACAGGGTGATTTCAGTTTTGCAAACAAGCAAAAGGAAGAACTTCAATGAGACATTGATGTAGAACCAAGTGTTCGATTTCAATATAGGCACATATGAACACAAACAGCATGAACTAATACATGACTGCATTTGACATAATGGATAAAAAAGTAACATGGACATCATTGTTATACAATTTTGCAATCAAAAGTGATGAAATCCCAAACAATTATGCAAATGTAAGCAAGATATATACCGATAAAGCAAACAAGAACACGAGTGCATTTTACATAATAGATAAAAAAATTCAAGCCAAATGAAGGACCATCTCGGACTACAACGAGTTTCAGTACCAAATTGTTTGTGTAGGATTTCTATTATGTTGAAACAGGAAAATGAAGGGCCATCTGGGACTAACCTGCAGGAGCGTTGGCGTAGGCTGGACTCTCATGTGTCCGCAATGTGGAAACCTGCATTGTAAATGTGGGGGATGGATATCCCCTGGGTCCACTAAAGAAGTAAAAGGCCTCACGAAAGGCCCAAGGGTCCAATAATTCGTAAGGTCTTTCTTTCGTGGGCCTAGGGAAAGACAGCCGACAAAGAAGAGAAGACAAGAGACCGGATTGGTGCAAATTCGGACAGCCCACAACGTCGAATGAATAAATCACAACAGAAGACCCGACTTTCCCGCGCTGAAGCCCCCATGCAACAGAGCCATGCGAGGATAAGTCGGCGAAGGTTACGTGGGGATAAACTCAGGAGGTTAACTATCTTTTAGCCACTTGTTGTTATCATATCCACATGTACCGCCCCACGGTCGAGTATATAAGGCCTAGGGGGCACCCCTTCAGAACGATCGACCCTGTTCTACTTAGCCACCCACATAAACTCTCTGCGCCCTCTATCCAGAGAATCCTCTTGTAACCACGCTCGTATACTCACCAGGACGTAGGGTGTTACGCACTTCTGAGCGGCCCGAACCTGCAAATCTTGTCCATTGTCCCTCGTGCGATCGGCACGAACCATTTTGCCACAGTCGTCGACACCGTCCTACTCCTAAAAACACCTTGAGGGGCAACCCCGGGTGTGCGGTCGGACCCAAAACACCGACAGCTGGCGCGCCAGGTAGGGGTTGTGTCGACGATCCAAGCTAGCTCAATGGCCGTCACCTTCCACAGCAAGATCACCGTGCGTCCCGGATCCATATTCTGCTTCGGGACAATCTCATCCGTGGCGGACGAAAAGGGAATTCTACACCGCCTCGCGGATTTGCCGGAACAAAAGTCTCCTCCCACAAACTCCGAAAATGCTGGAAAGGCGTTACCTCCGGTTCTTCGGAAAAAGATCGTCTCCGGGGAGGCTGGAGCTGGAAGCTCGCTGACCCGGAAGACTCCGCTGTCTACTTCCCCGATGAAAGAATGGACACGGATCGCAAGAAAGAAGGAGACCACGGAGAAGCAAGCTGTTCTTCCCATTCCTCCGGCCTCAAAGGAGAATGGAAAGAAAGTCGCTGCGACAGCCGCACCATTCTACCCCGACATCCTCTTCATCGGGAGAGTGGAGTCGCCCCCCGTCTCCGACGACGAGCCGACTGCACCCGGAGAAGAACCGCCTCAACGAGAATCCCGCCGGCGGAGGAATCGGCGCAGGAACATTCGACGACATCACGTGGCCGGAGAACGGGATCCGGAGCAGCCTGTCTCGCGAGACGAGGTCTCGGAGATAGGAGAAACTCCGGAAGAACGCGTCTTCAGGGAGCGAAGGAACTCCCGACGACGTGATCGCCGTCGGACTCAGGAGCAAGCCGAGCAAGATGCGAGGCAACGACGTGAAAATCCACTCTTCGGGCGCAACTTGAACCCCGACTTCGCCCGAGCTATGAACACGCCGAGCGAAGTCGGAGGCGTTCTAGCTCGGATAGCTGACGGACTCCCTCGGACTCCCGACGCCGAGGGATACCGACGCCTGTTCACTCAGGCAGCCAACCATCTTCTACCGCTCGCTCACCCGCCGAACGATTTGCGACACGCCATCAACAGTCGCCGAGACGCGCGAAGCTCTATCAATGCTTCGCGCGAACGGCGGCATGAAAACGAAATTCGCCGTCGGGAGGAGTATGACCGAGATCATGGATTCCCGACTCAAAGCCAGGCTACCCGAACTGAGTCGGCAACAGCTTCAACTGGCGGAACCACCCAGGGACGGTCGAGGAACCACCACCGCCACTCCCCTCCCCGGGACAGACGACATCCTCGACGACAGGAGGACACGTGCGGAGTATCCGCCCTTACTCCGCGCCTTAGGGCCATCCAATGGCCTCCCAACTTCAAGGTATCCAATGTCGACAAATATGAACCTAAGCAGGATCCAGGGGGTTGGTTAGCCGTCTACACCACCGCCGCTCGGGCTGCCGGAGCATCCGAAGACGTCATGACTGCGTATCTGCCCATCGTCCTCGGGCAAGACGCGCTGCAGTGGCTACGACATCTACCCCGACACTGCATCGACGACTGGGGAGACTTCAGTCGACGCTTCACCGCCAACTTCCAATCCCTCTCCGACAAGCCAGCGCAACCGTGGGACCTCAAATCCATCAAGCGCCGGGGGGATGAGACTCTCCGGTCATACCTTAAAAGGTTCCAGACCATGAGAAACCGCATCCCCGAGGTCACGGAGGCGGCCGTGATCGAGGACTTCTACAGAGGATCTAACGACTCGGCCTTCGTCCGAGCCATACTGCAAAAGGCGCCGACTACCTCCGAGGAGCTGTTCCGGGAAGCCGACCTCTACATCACCGCTGACGAGCGGGCCCAGGACCTCATCGGAGGAACAAAGCCCGCACCAGCAGCACCACGACGCGACGCGAACCAGCCGCCCGACAAGCGCTGGGAGAAGAGGCCTCGCGAAGAGGTAAACGCCGCCGGACCACCCGCCTCTCGCGCTCGAGGAGGACCTCGGGGAGGCGAACGCACGCTGGACGACATCCTCGACGCCCAGTGCCCGTACCACAAGGACATGCGCCACACTCTCCGCAACTGCCGGGATTTCAAACACTCCGTCGGGCATGGCCGACCCTTCCAACCTCTACCGCCTCCTCCGCCGAGGGGAGGACCAGATGAACCACGACAGCCCCCTCAGCCAGAGGAGGGGGGAGGAGGAGCTTTCCCGCGCGTTGACAGGGAGGTCAACGTCATCTTCGGCGGACATGGGTCGCAGGAGAACAAGAGACAACAAAAGCTCAACGACCGCCAGATACTGGTGGCGACCACCGGCCCTCCCGCCCCGTACCGGTGGTCGGAGCACCCAATCACGTTCACTCGGGAGGATCAATGGCTCAACTTCGACCACCCGGGCAAATACCCGCTCCTCGTCGATCCGGTGATCCGAGAGAGCCGGGTGAAGAAGGTGCTAGTGGACGGGGGGAGCAGCATCAACGTCACCTTCCCCCGTACGCTCCAAGGCTTGGGAGTTCACCTCAAAGAGCTCCACGAGTCGGACACTCCTTTTTTCGGCATCGTGCCGACGGAAGGGGAATACCCGCTGGGCCACATCTACATGTCGGTCACCTTCGGGACTCCGGATAACTACAGAACCGAGTTCCTGAGGTTCGAGGTGGCGAACTTCGACTGCGGGTACAACGCCATCATCGGGAGGCCGGGGCTGGCCAAATTCATGGCCATCCCACACTATACGTACATGATACTGAAGATGCCAGGGCCGCAAGGGATCATAACTGTACGCGCCGACTTCCAAGGCGCCGCAGAATGTTTCCGAGTGGCCATCCAAGCAGCCCTCACCACCAAGCCGTCAACGGTTCCTTCTACACCGGCGAACTCTAAGCCTGAAGAAGACCTCGCCGTGCCGACAAACGAAGCTCAGGCTGCGACCTCTATGCGGCCGACTGAAGACACCAAGCGGATCAACTTGGGGTTTGCTGATGAGCGCAAGGCGGCCATCATCAGCTCCAGCTTAAATGACAAATAGGAAAGCACGCTCGTCCAATTCCTGCAAGATAACCGAGATGTATTCGCATGGCAACCTGCGGATATGCCGGGAGTCCCGAGGGAGTTGGCCGAGCACAAATTAAAAGTCTACCCTCAGGCGAGGCCGATCCGGCAAAAACTGCGTCGTTTCACGCCCAACAAGAGAGAGGCCATTCGTGCCGAGTTAGCCCGCTTGGTCGTGGCCGGATTTATTAGAGAAGTATTACACCCCGAGTGGTTAGCCAACCCTGTTCTTGTACTCAAAAAGAATAAAGTGGATTGGCGCATGTGCGTCGACTATACTGATCTCAACAAACACTGTCCGAAGGATCCCTTCGGGCTCCCGAGGATAGATCAGGTGGTGGATTCCACCGCTGGATGTTCTGTGCTGTCTTTCTTAGATTGCTATTCCGGGTATCATCAGATTAGTTTGGCAAAAGAAGACGAGGAAAAAACGGCGTTCATCACCCTGTTCGGTGCTTTCTGTTATACCTCCATGCCGTTCGGCCTCAAAAACGCTGGAGCGACTTATCAGAGAGCTATTCAAACATGCTTAGCCGATCACTGGGGCAAGCGTGTGGAGGCTTACGTAGACGACGTGGTGATTAAAACGGAGAATCCCGAAAACTTCATCGAAGACTTACAGCTGGTTTTCAACAGCCTGAGAAGATATAGATGGAAGCTCAATCCTGAGAAATGCGTCTTCGGGGTACCAGCAGGAAAGTTACTCGGATTTATTGTCAGCCACCGGGGAATTGAAGCTAATCCAGATAAGATTGAAGCTATCATGAAGATGGAAGCTCCTCGATCGCAAAAGAAGGTTCAGCGACTCACTGGATGTATGGCAGCCCTGAGCAGATTCATATCCAGGCTGGGAGAAAAAGGTCTGCCATTCTATAAATTGCTGAAGAAGGTGGATAAGTTTCAATGGACTTCAGAGGCACAAGAAGCTCTAGACGCACTGAAGAAATTCCTGACAACACCGCCAGTATTGAAACCGCCCCGGCGAGCTACGCCGATTCAGCCGGCTAAAGATTTGCTGCTATATATCTCTTGCACGACTCACGTGGTAAGCACCGCGTTGGTAGTCGAGCGAGTGGAAGAGGGGCATGCCTACCCGGTACAACATCCTGTCTACTTCATCAGTGAGGTTCTAGGCCCATCGAAGAAAAAATATCCTCAAGTTCAGAAGCTATTATATGCAGTACTTCTAACTGCCCGCAAGCTGCGTCACTACTTTGACGACCACAAAGTCATAGTAGTTACTGGTTTTCCAATAGGGGACATTCTTCACAACAAGGAAGCCATTGGCCGAATAGCCAAGTGGGCTTGCGAGTTGGGATCCCATGATATCGAGTTCCGACCTCGCACTGCCATCAAAACTCAAGCACTGGTTGATTTCGTATCAGAGTGGACAGAACAGCAAGTACCTGACAATCCAGAAACTGCAGAGGTGTGGCGAATGTATTTTGATGGCTCGCTGAAGCTGCAGGGAGCAGGAGCAGGAATTCTCTTCACTGCACCTGGAGGCGAGCACCTCAAGTATGCTCTCCAGCTGCTATTCCCGGCCTCTAACAACGCAGCCGAGTATGAAGCTTTGATACACGGATTAAACATCGCCATATCGCTGGGGATCAAGAGACTGATGGTATATGGGGACTCTCTGGTAGTCATCAGTCAAATAAACAAGGAATGGGATTGTTCAAGTGATTCAATGGGAAAATACTGCACCGTCGTCCGGAAGCTAGAAGATAAATTCGAGGGTCTGGAGTTTCATCATATAGAAAGAGATCGGAACACGGCAGCCGATGTATTGTCCAAGCTCGGATCTGGTCGGACTCAGGTCCCGCCTGGAATCTTTGTGCAAGAAATTCTCCAGCCGAGCATCTCGACGGATCAAGTAGAAGAATGCAACATCATAGATCAACCCGAGTCAGACTCTGATGACTGGAGGCAACCGATTATTAAGTATATAAAGAATGAAGAAGAACCAGATGACAAAAACTCGGCAGAGCGCATTGCCAGACAATCAGCTCACTATACACTCATTGGGGAGGTATTATACAGGAGGGGCGCGTCAGGCGTCCTCATGAAGTGCGTTCTCCTGTCCACCGGGAAGCAACTTTTGGAGGAAGTCCATGCAGGGCAGTGTGGGGTACACGCTGCATCCAGGACATTAGTCGGGAAGGTTTTCAGGTCAGGATTCTATTGGCCGACGGCGAAGAATGACGCAGCCGAGCTAGTTCAGAGATGCGAAGCTTGCCAATACCTGTCAAAGCAACAGCACATGCCAGCACAGCAGCTACAAACCATACCAGTAACTTGGCCTTTCGCATGCTGGGGATTGGATATGATTGGACCTTTCAAGAAAGCTGAAGGAGGATACACCCATGTATTGGTGGCAATTGACAAATTCACTAAATGGATAGAGTTCCAGCCCATTGCCTCTTTAACCTCTGCTAAAGCCGTGGAATTCATACAAAGCATAATATTCAGATTTGGGATACCAAACAGTATCATCACTGACTTGGGATCCAACTTCACCAGTTCAGAATTCTTTGACTTCTGCGAACAAAAAAGCATTCAGATCAAGTATGCATCTGTAGCTCATCCGAGAGCCAACGGGCAGGTTGAGCGAGCCAACGGAATGATATTGGAGGCACTTAGAAAAAAGGTCTTTGATAAAAATGAAAAATTCGCAGGAAAATGGATAAGAGAATTACCTTATGTTGTTTGGAGCTTGAGAACCCAACCTAGCCGGGCCCTGCATGGAAACACTCCTTTCTTCATGGTCTATGGGTCGGAAGCAGTGCTACCTGCTGATCTCAAGTTCGGGGCGCCAAGATTGGTCTTTGAAAGCATAGCAGAAGCCGAAGCCACTAGGCTGGAGGATATTGACGTACTTGAGGAAGAACGACTGAATGCAGTGATTCAATCAGCACGATACCAGCAGACTCTAAGGCGCTACCACGACAAAGCTGTGCGGCAACGTTTCTTTTCGATGGGGGACCTCGTACTCCGCCGAATTCTAACGGGGGAGGGACGGCACAAGTTATCACCCTTATGGGAAGGACCTTTCATAGTAGCAGAAGTCACTCGTCCCGGATCATATCGCCTCACCCAGATGGATGGCACAGAGGTTGGGAACTCCTGGAACATAGAGCACCTCCGAAAGTTTTACCCCTAGCTGTACCTCAAAACAGCCAGGGCGACCATGTATTCTGTATAATGGAAATACGTCATCAATAAAGAGAGATTTCAAAGATACTTGGCTCATTTATGATTGATTTGCACGCTTACTTAACTCGGGGTGACCACTATGCCCTACAAACGGAGCAATCGACTTAAGTCGGCAACGACTTAAGGCGGTGCAACATGCTCACGCTTACTTAACTCGGGGTGACCACTATGCCCTACAAACGGAGCAATCGACTTAAGTCGGCAACGACTTAAGGCGGTGCAACATGCTCACGCTTACTTAACTCGGGGTGACCACTATGCCCTACAAACGGAGCAATCGACTTAAGTCGGCAACGACTTAAGGCGGTGCAACATGCTCACGCTTACTTAACTCGGGGTGACCACTATGCCCTACAAACGGAGCAATCGACTTAAGTCGGCAACGACTTAAGGCGGTGCAACATGCTCACGCTTACTTAACTCGGGGTGACCACTATGCCCTACAAACGGAGCAATCGACTTAAGTCGGCAACGACTTAAGGCGGTGCAACATGCTCACGCTTACTTAACTCGGGGTGACCACTATGCCCTACAAACGGAGCAATCGACTTAGGTCAGCAACGACTTAAGGCGGTGCAACATGCTCACGCTTACTTTACCTAGGGTAACCACTATACCCTACCAACGGAGTTACTGGCTAAAAGTCATGGACGGCTTAAACCGGTATAGCATACTCGCGCTCATACAGTTCAAGGGATGATCTTCATATCTTGCAAACAAACTTCATAATCACCATGTAGAGTTACCACAAATTCAAAATTCGGATGCAATAAGAAAGTGACGACGTCATTCGAATGATGCGCCGATAACCTCTAACGAGTACTTGATCATGCTAACTGCGTGCCCAGAGCACGCGAACTGTTTCTCTATTTTCCAATGTCTTTCTCAGGGACGACTGACGAAGAAGGGCGATTCGAGGAATCAGGGACAGCATTCACATCGGCTCTTATATCTTCAGGGACAGCCACGCCAGGTCTTCTCATCAAGATTCGTCCCGCCCGAATGGCCTTGTCCAGGGCCTTGTCGCGTTGAGTTTTGAAAGTGACAGCAGCTTCTTCAGCAACTTTAACAGCCTGCTGAGCAGTTTCCAACTCCTGGGCAATGGATTTCTTAGAAGCTCGGAGTCCCTTGATGGTGGCGTCCTTTGCCGATAGCAACTGTGTAAGGCGGGCCACTTCGTCCGAGGATTCTTGCAGCTGACGGCGCTGATTGTCAAGCTCTTCCATCGTAAAACGGTGGCTCCTCTCCAGGATGGTCAGCGAGTTGCTGGAATCCCGGTACAGTCTGTCCAGGTTGTCGCGAGAAGCAGCAAGGATGCGTTTTTCTTCCTACAAACAAAAATCAACTCATTCAGAATCCAAGAGTATTATAAGGCGAAGCACGGGCTCGTAAGCTACCTTCTCAGAGTCAAGCTGAGCATGAAGAGAAGAACTCAGAGCGTTGGCGTCATCCAAAGCCGCAGAGACCTGACTCAACTCGATCTGACTCTGAGAATACTTCTCCTCGAAGTCAGCACACCGACGAGCCGTTTCAGCTTGATCTTGGGAATGTTTTTCTTCAAGAACTGTGATCTGCCGAGTCATCCCTATCAAGAGGTATTCAAACAAAATGAGGTCAGAAGGTAAAACAACCCACAGACAAGAACAAAGAAGAAGAAGAAAGGACACTAACCAGCATTAGTGGCCTCCAACTCAGATACACGACCTCGAAGCAATACTGGATTCCAACGCTCAAGAGATGAAGCCACCTCCGGGATGGAAGCACCCTGCGACTTCAGCTGGCCGACCATTCCATCCACCAAAGCCTGATAAGAGGAGCAGATGAACATAATGGCAACAATTCATGCAACATAAAGATCAAACTAAAGCACAGCACAACACCTGGAGGTTTGAAAAAAGCGAAGGGATCCCCAAGTCAGGGGAGATCAGCTGATGACCAGGTGCCAGACCACCACTCGAAGTAGCTTGCAGCAGACCAGCAGGAACGAGCTCAGTACATTCAGCAGAGCTTAACGCTGGACCAGTGGGAATGCTGCCCTCTAAAGCGACCCCCTGATCCGGAGTTTGAGCCACCATCATGCCGCCAGAGTGTGGAGGTGAACCCACATGAACATCCATGGAAGTGCAGGAAGGAGACTTCGCTCGGATACCCTCGGGGGCTGGGTCAAAGTTGGCACTGCCCACTTGAGCCGGATCATCCCCGGCAACACCCTCGGGGGCTGGGCAGTGGCCTACACTCCTCGCCCGAGCTGAGTCCTCCCCGGCGACATCCTCGGGGGCTGGGCACATGTCAGTACCATTCAAGGGATCCAGGCTCTCTGCCGTGACCACCTCTAAGGTTGACGGGCCTTCAGCTACTTCCATAGGATCAGGACGATCCAGGTCAGCATCCCCACCCTCAAGATCATGCTCTAAGGTCGACGAGGCACGGGATGACCTCAACCCAGCTTCTGGCACGGCTGCACAAATTTCTGTTGCATTAGCATCTGCAGGCTCCAACAACAAGTTCTCAGGGACCATATCCTCTAGGGCTTGATCAAAATTGGCCATGGACAGTTCTTGCAGACCAATAAGAGCAGACAAGGCAGGAGAAGGAACCCCACTACTACCACCGCTAGCGACGAACTGCCGACTGTTTTTCCGAGTTAATGGAGTTTCACCTTCTCCCTCCTCATCTTCCACAGCAACAGCACAAACAGCATCCTCATTGGGGTCAGCAACAGGCGGAGCACACCCATTGGGATCAATGTCAGCAAGACCCGTTGCAGTCATTTCTTCGGAAGCAGGAGCCAAGGTACTGGCACCCTCGTCAAAGCTGGACACTCGCCGGAGGCGTCTTCTTTTCTTCTTCTGCTCATCAGGAGAAGGCTCGGGCTGGCTGGTTCGGCTAGGGCGCCTCGGGCGAGTACTGACAGGTTTCGAGACATCCAAGGTCGCATCAACCTCTGGAAGGGGCACCACTGCCAATGCACCATCAGGAGCAACATCAGATGAATCCTCAGCTAGCAGATCGAGCATGTCATTTATATCTGCGTCACTAGGGTTCAGGGGCACTTCAAAATAAATCTGCCGTTCATCATCAGGTATCTCCCCGAGCGAAGCAACTAAGGAACGGACCTCTTCAGCAGAGGGTCGCACTCTAAGACCCGAATTGCTATCTGTCATGGGCGGATTGGACACAAAAAGGATGAAAGCTTTGGGAGAAGGTAGGTTCCAAGCCGAGTATGCCACTGGAGCACCAACGTTTGATACTTTACCCCTGAGGATCATTTCGAGCCGGCTTACCAAATCAACAGAAGGAATTCTCCTATTGGTAACTCGGGTTGAGTCGGCCAGCCCTCGGTAAAGATATGCCGGGTAGGCCCTGTCTTTCAGCGGCTGAATGTTTTTGAAAACAAAATCTGTGACCACAGCTTCGGCAGTCAGACCTCTCTCTTTCAATAATCCAACTTCAGTAAGCAGCACGCCTGCCTCGGCCACTTCTTGGTCTGTGGGAGACTCAGTCCAACTCGGGGTACGAACGTCCGGCTGTCTTCCTGAGCGGGAAGGGAGAGAATTTCCATAATTATCCATTATAAACCACTCCAGACGCCAACCTTTAATGCTGTCTTTGAGGGGTATCTCGAGATACTCGGTCTTCCGCCCACGGCGCATCTCTAAACTGGCACCTCCGACCAACTGATGTTGCCCCCCGGCCATCCCAGGGCGGCAGTGATATAGATACTTCCATAAGCCAAAATGAGGCAGCACGCCAAGATAAGCTTCGCAAAGGTGAACGAAAATAGAGATTTGGAGAATGGAATTAGGGTTCAAGTGAGTCAGGTTGATGTGATAAAAATCAAGGATGCCATGGAAAAAAGGAGATATGGGAAGGCCGAGGCCGCGAAGAAGGAAAGGAGTGTAAACCACTGACTCGTGGGTATCTTCGGTTGGGACAGTAGTCCCGTGGCAAGCCCGCCAAGAACAGAGTTCCCGTGGAGGGAGAACCCCGATGGAGACAAGGCGGAGAAGCTCAGCTTCAGAAATTACAGACATATGGTTACCTGCGAAGGGTAACTGACTGTTGGGGTCGATGGCGGGGATCACTGCGGTAGACGAGTTCGTAGTCTTCCTCTTGGGCGCCATCTTGCTCCTCGCTGGCGAAACAGAGTGGGAGGCGAGTGGCAGAGAAGATTCAGATGCGGAAATGCAAGAACTAGGGCATGGAAAGCAAAGGCGGCTAAAAGCGCGACTCTTAAGGGATATTCTCGAGCCAGATACCTTTTCAAAAAGTGCCCAGTCATCACCCGGCGACCATCTCCGAAATCCCAGCATGCCACGTGGATGTCCAACGAGTTATTTCCAAGAAAGCCGATGTGCCACCTCATCACTCGGTCTTTTTCCTCAAAGCAACTTGAGAAGCTGGCTATCACTCGGCGTTGCCTCTAAAACGCCGACCACATGGTCAATCGCTCGGCGTTACCTCTAAAACGCCGAAGCCGACTTTCAATCACTCGGCGCTGCCTCTAAAACGTCGACCACGTGTTCAATTGCTCGGCATTACTTCTAAAATGCCGACGCCAACCTTCAATCGCTCGGCGTTGCCTCTAAAACGCCGACCACATGGTCAATCGCTCGGCGTTACTTCTAAAAATGCCGATGCCAACCTTCAATCACTCGGTGTTGCCTCTAAAACGCCGACCACGTGTTCAATTGCTCGGCATTACTTCTAAAAATGCCGATGCCAACCTTCAATCACTCGGTGTTGCCTCTAAAACGCCGACCACGTGTTCAATCGCTCGGCATTACTTCTAAAATGCCGACACCGACTTTCAATCACTCGGTGTTGCCTCTAAAACGCCGACCACGTGTTCAATCGCTCGGCATTACTTCTAAAATGCCGACACCGACTTTCAATCACTCGGCGTGTCCTTTAACACGCCGATCACATGTTCAAACGCTCAGCATTACTTCTAAAATGCAGACGCCGACATTCAATCACTCGGCGTTATTTCTAAAATGCCGGCCCTGTATTTTGTCGCTTGGCATTACTTCTAAAATGCCGGTGCCGACCTTCTATCATTCGGCATTGCCTCTACAACGCTGGCCTTGTGTTCGATTGCTCAGTGTTACTTCTAAAACGCTGATGTCAATCTTCACATTGCTCGGCGTTGTTTCTACTATACCAAAAGAATCAGTTCAACATTCAGCAAAAGCAATGACGAGTCATCAAAAAGAGGAGATAAAACGACAGTCTTCATTAAAGGGAAGTTAACGAGTTTACAAACAAACTCTTCACGAGTTGGTACTTCCCTAATTCTACTCTACATTACTACTACTATTAAACTACAATATACTACTCTACATTACTACTACTACTAAATTACACTAATTACTACTACATTATTCTATCTATACTAAACTATACTAAGAAGACCAGTGGCGTCTAGCCACTGGCCCTGCCCCTGCTGCCGCCGTCGCCGCCCTTGGTGCTGCCCCTGCTGCTGCCCTTGGTGCTGTCCCTGCTGCCGTCGCCGCCGCCCCTGCCACTGCCGCTGCCGTCACCGCCGCCGTCGTCGTCGTCGTCGTCGTCGTCATCGTCGTCGTCGTCTTCGCCCTCGTCGCCGCCGTCCGAGTCCTCCTCATCCGAGGAGTACTCCGACTCATCCGAGCCTTCGAGCCCGGCGCGCTCGACGGCCCGGATGTACGTCCAGACCTCTGCGGCTATCCCCTGGGAGTCGTCCGAGTCATCGGACGACGCCGGGGGAGAGACGGGAGCCGGAGACCCCTCGGACTCGGAGGAGAACTCCTCCTCCGAGTATTCCGAGTCACCGAAATCCTCTGATGGCGGAGTCGGCTCGCGCTTGCGCTTGTTGTTCTTTCCCATGGCGGAAGTAGACAGAGGGGGGGAAAAGAAGGCAGTAAGGAGCAGCGAAGAGATGCGAAGAAACCAGAGAAGCAAAGGGGTTATTTATAGAAGGGAAAGACAACCGCTCACTTCCAACCGCGGTCACTGAACAGTCGCAAAGCATTCAATAAGCACTCCCACCCATCTGAAGACACGTCAGACGGCGGACGCCGCTTCACGCAACACTACACCCATTGGGACTCCAGTCAACAGCGCAAAGGATATGATTACACTAGCCGTCCCATCGCATTACTACTCAAAGACAACCGGCTAAAACACTCAGCGTACCAAGCCGTTCCTTGCCCACACCCATTGGGGGGGACGCCCAGGAATTATCAGTATATTTTTCAAAACGGTCACGTCCGTGCAGGGCATGTAGTAAATACCTCAAGACAAAAATGAGATATCAGTAAGGATCAGAGGAAAGCCACTTATAGCCAGCAAAGTACAAGAAATGACCGACAGAAGCGATGTGAGGACTAGACACAGAACGTCCATCAAACGTCCAATCAAGATTGCAGAAGCAAATAAATTGCATTACCTAGCAAGATATGGATGGATTGCAAACTCGGCTGCTAGAGACAAAAATATATGCTGACCTCGGCAACAAAATCTGAATGACATAATGCTGACCTCCAAAGCATAATGCGAATAGTTTCATGCCAACTTTTACAAGCAAAAAGGAAGACCTTCGAGTAGATTATCTTCTAAAATCTACTCAAAGGTCGGGGGCTACACCCATTGGGTGCACCTCCGGTGCACCCCATGGACTATCATTCTAAACCGATATTATGCCGACTTCTAAGGCGTGGGACAAAATTGAAAAGACCAATCCTCAACCAAGATGCAGGAGCGTGAATGGAGATACTCTTTGGGAAAGACCTTCGAGTAGATTATCTTCTAAAATCTACTCAAAGGTCGGGGGCTACACCCATTGGGTGCACCTCCGGTGCACCCAATGAAATCCAGAATCTTACAATTCAAAATGCTAACCTCTAAGGCACAAGCACAAAATTAAACGTTGGTCGAACAAATGATCAGAGCAAGAGAAGACAGCAGGAAGTCATTTTTTGGACCTTGGATCTTTGAGTTGATTACCTCTAAATCAACCCAAATATCGGGGGCTTGTGGGGGATGGATATCCCCTGGGTCCACTAAAGAAGTAAAAGGCCTCACGAAAGGCCCAAGGGTCCAATAATTCGTAAGGTCTTTCTTTCGTGGGCCTAGGGAAAGACAGCCGACAAAGAAGAGAAGACAAGAGACCGGATTGGTGCAAATTCGGACGGCCCACAACGTCGAATGAATAAATCACAACAGAAGACCCGACTTTCCCGCGCTGAAGCCCCCATGCAACAGAGCCATGCGAGGATAAGTCGGCGAAGGTTACGTGGGGATAAACTCAGGAGGTTAACTATCTTTTAGCCACTTGTTGTTATCATATCCACATGTACCGCCCCACGGTCGAGTATATAAGGCCTAGGGGGCACCCCTTCAGAACGATCGACCCTGTTCTACTTAGCCACCCACATAAACTCTCTGCGCCCTCTATCCAGAGAATCCTCTTGTAACCACGCTCGTATACTCACCAGGACGTAGGGTGTTACGCACTTCTGAGCGGCCCGAACCTGCAAATCTTGTCCATTGTCCCTCGTGCGATCGGCACGAACCATTTTGCCACAGTCGTCGACACCGTCCTACTCCTAAAAACACCTTGAGGGGCAACCCCGGGTGTGCGGTCGGACCCAAAACACCGACAGTAAATGGTTAGGTAAATGCTTCACTTAAAAATGGCAGTAAATGCTTCACTAAAAAATGCTTCCATGTGCTCATGATCAAGTAGGTTTTATGTTCAATCTGCAGTTCTACACAAGTGCGATTCATTTTGATACTCATTTCTATTTACTTTTAGAGCTCGTAACTGCCATGAAGTGCAATGCATCTATGACTGCCAATTGATATTATGCTCCTGCCATAAAGTGCAATGCATCGTGCTAACTGTACACTAATCTGTGAAGATCTAAGACCAGTATTTGTTTACGTTTTCTCCTTTAGTATCCTATAAAAAACAGCACGCCTAGACAACCCAAAAAATATGTGTCGCAATAGGAACATCAGATTCTAACGCTGGCAGCAATCTCGAATGATAATATTTTTTTTCAAACAAGCGAGGTCACTAAACAGAAGCGGCAACAGATAAAAACTAAAGAGTACAGATGATTGGCGTCACATTGGGAATGAGACATCATTGTAAAACCAAGTTTCCGATTTAAATAAAGATGATGCTTGCGGTCAACACATTCACAAATGTAAATGTGTGAAATCGTTCAAACATAAGGCTAATGTGGTCATATACAGGTAGTATGTACAGACCTAAAAACAAGGTATATGACAACAATACCAGCCACTAAACACACATGGTTAATCACTAAAACAATTCTCTAATTAATTAGAAAAACTATAGCAGCCACCATAACTATACAGGTTTCTATCAGTAATTGCTTCACTAAAAAATGCCCCCATGAGCAAATTATCTGATTAATCACTAAAACCTAAAAACAATAGCAGCCACCAAAATAATAGCAACCAGTAAACAATGTATCCAGTTCACAGATTAATCACTAAAACAAATTCAGTAAACTGAATTTCTGTTACATGAAGTCAGAGCATCAACGTAATACATGAGTGCATTTGACATAATGGATTACGAATTTGACATGGACAGCAACGATCTCCCAGTTTTGCAATCAAAAGCGTTGAAATCCCAACCAATTATTCAATGCACAAAAGTGTAAGCAAGATATACCGATAAAGCAAACAAAAACATGAGTGCATTTGACATAATAGATAAAAAATTCAAGCCAAATGAAGGACCATCTCGGACTACAACCAATTTAGTGACACATTGTTTCTATAGGATTTCTATTACGTTGAAACAGGAAAATGAAAAAAATGCTTCACTAATAAATGCCCCCATGTGCTCATGATCGGGTAGTATGTACCGTCCTAAAAATCAAGGGTATAGATTTAATTGCTCGGCATAAATAACACCAGCCCCTAAACATGTATGGTTCATCAGTATATCAAACATCATGAAATAAACCATAACTGAACACAAAGCTGTTGAAATAATACATGACTGCATTTGATATAATGGATAAAAAATTTGAAATGGACAGCCTCGATCTCCAGTTTTGCAATAAAAATGGTTCAATAAAAAATGCCCCCATGTGCTCATGATCAGGTAGTATGTACAGTCCTAAAAAACAAGGGTATAGATTTAATTTTTCTGCTAAAACAACACCAGCCCCTAAACATGTATGGTTCATCGGTAAATCAATTATCTAATTAATCAGTAAACTGAATTTATGTTACATGAAGCAGAACCATGTATAGACTAAACCATAACTGAACACAAAGCTGTTGAAATAATACATGACTGCATTTGACATAATGGATAAAAAATTTGAAATGGACAGCCTCGACTCCAGTTTTGCAATAAAAAATGATTCACTAAAAAATGCCCACGTGTGCTCATGATTAGGTAGTATATACAGTCCTAAAAAACAAGGGTATAGATTTAATTGTTCTGCTAAAACAACACCAGCCCCTAATCATGTATGGTTCATCGGTAAATCAATTATCTGATTAATGAATAAACTGAATTTCTGTTACATGAAGCAGAACCATGTATAGACTAAACCATAACTGAACACAAACAGTATCAATGTAATACATGAATGCATTTGACATAATGGATAAAAAATTGGCATGGACATCAACGATCTCCCAGTTTTGCAATCAAAAGCGACGCAATCCCATGGAGCAAATTATCTGATTCATCACTAAAACCTAAAACAATAGCAGCCACCAAAATAATAGCCCCCATTAAACAATGTATCCAGTTCATCAGATTAATCAGTAAACAATAGCAGCCACCAGTTCAGTAATTGATTCACTAAAAAATGCCCTCAGCAGTAATTGGTTCACTAAAAAATACCCTCAATTTGCTCATGCGTAAGGAATATGTATAGAACTAAAAACAAGGGTATATGACAACAAATAGCAACCACTAAACATTGTATCCAGTCCATCAGATTATTCACTAAAATAGAGCAGCCACCAGAACCAAACCGCCCACAACATCCCCAATTGTAGTCACTAAAAAATCACAGCAGTAATTGGTTCACTAAAGAATGACCACAATTCACTCGCAACTACACAAATCAGCATTGCAAGAACTGTTTAGGTTGAAATAGCAGAAAGTAAGTCTAGTAATAACCAAATATATTTTTACTAAGGTTGTGGGATTCATTTTGGGGAAAAATTGGACCCAACCGAAATGAACAAATTTCAGGAACTTTCAGTTGAATTTCAGACCCAACCTGCAGCGACGACGAGCCGAAGTTGTAGTTGGCGGTGGCGGTGGCGGTGGCGGCGAGGGTCTGGCCGGCAAGAGGATGGGTGAGGAAAAGCCCTAATACTTTGGAGGTCTATGCTAACTGAAGTATTAGACGCGGGGATTGTGGGATGCTGGTGCCTGGGCCATTTCCCAGCATCAGCCAAAACACGTCGAGCGCGTTGCAGTTGGGGAAGCGGAGGGGGAGGGAATCGGAGGGGGAGCCGATTGCACAGGTGGGGGAGGGCATTGTGGAGGGTGGGGCAGCTGGGGGAGCGGTTTGCGGGAGACGGTGGAGCGGATTGCGGGAGGAGGGATCTGCCATGCGCGAGAATTGCGGGAGCTCGGTGCGCGGCGTTGGTAGCTGGGGAAGTGGAGGGGGAGGGAATCGGAGGGGGCACTGAGTGCGCAGGGTGGGGGAGGGGATTGCGGAGGGTGGGGGAGCGGTTTGCGGGAGCTCTGCATGGCGCGTAGGCACGGTATCGCATAGGCGCCCACGCTGCGTGCTTAAGGAGTAGTAAGGATAAGCTGAAGTGGACCACTGGTTTTTTATGTACTTTCGGATCTGTTGTGAAGAGACGTTCCCCTGTTAGAACAAATCTGTAATTTTGTGTCCTTATATGTAATAAAGTGTATATACATTCTATATTCTTCGTGTACTGAATTGCCGATGATTCAAATCCGATAGAAAATCGTGACAATCTTGCTGCTGAAAGGCTACGATGGTTGGTCGATTGGATTCGCACCAACATGCAAGATCAAAGCCGGGGAGGGGTGGATGGATCATGGATGGATGCAAACAGCTGGCAGTGCCATGCACCAACTCTCCTGCCTCTCGTAGGCCGCACAGTGGCGCATGCCTCCCCTCCCGTAGCCAGTCGTCGGCCGCCGAGGCACCGAACACGCTCACGGCACAGTACTGACCGCCGAACACCTTGGCCACGTCGCACACAACCCACTCATCAGTGCCGGTGGTTGCCCGACGTCGAGGGCTTCGAAGGTGGCGCCCTCGAATCCCCGTACGGCGTCGTAACGCAAGAGTTGAGGGCACCACGCTGATTGTCTGCACGCCGCGCATAGCCCGCTTGTCGATGTCGGCGCTGAGGGCTTCACACAACGCCCTGGAATCCCCGGATGGCGCCAACGCGAGGGGTCACGGTTGAGCGTCCATGACGAGAGCATGCGGCCGTTGGGTCCAGCATGGCCCGCAGCGCCAGCATCGCGCGCACCTCGCTGCCGTCCGTCGTGCAGGCCTCGCCCGGACCCAGTGGCTAGTGCGAAGAGGAGAGCGAAGGCAGCAAGAAGGTGGTCTCTTCCTTTGGAGGCGTATGAAAAGCTCCCGTCTCGTGGAGCGGTGGATATATGCGAAAGACACCATGACTTTGTGGCCGTTCGTAGACGATCGAGCGGCTAGAAAAAAAATTTGACGTGGACACGCTGGCGTCGCTTCTTTGCGTCCGCGTTTAATAGATAGAATAAAATGGGGATTCTTTTGATTTGTCAGTTGTTACTAAAACCGACTTATATCTTTCTTTACTGGAAAAGAGTTTGTCGCGTTTTATTAGAATTCACGACAATGCGATTTCTGTTATAGTAGACGTGCTTAATGAAACTAATTCGTCCCTTTGATCAAATATTCAAATTAGTTTGCTAAAGTTTGGCCATGTTCTGACTTTGATCACGAACAGATTTTGGGTTGGTTTCACGCTAGATTGCAAACCAATCATGCACTGAACCTTTAGGCTTATAGTTGGGCCTGATCCGGCCGGTTTTGGCCCATATAACTCGCGACGAGCCAATGACCGTCACTTCGACTCTCCCACTCCTCTGTCGCTTCCGCCGACACCTGAGTCTTGTCGCTGCCGCCGGGATGGCCGGAGTCACCGCCACCGGGATGGCCGGAGTTCCCGCCACCTTCTCCTCAGCCACCGCTCAGATCGGGGGCTTCCTCTCGAAGAAGCCTTACGCGCCGCCGTTGTGGGCCACGCACCTCTCCCCCATGCCTTGCCATACCTTCTCGCTCGGCCATGTAAGGTTCCGTTCCCCATCTATTCCTACCCTACTGCTTGATCGATACTTGCTCTATCCATTATTTCAGATTAGTTATAAACTTCTACATGACTTGGACGCTGTGTTTGAGTTGATCACTTTCGTGTGACTCGTGAATCATGCTTTCAAATCGAAACAGTTCCCAACACCGATTCACAAGTGGAATCTGCCCAATTTGCCGGAAGGAACGGAAGTGTGGATCAAGGTGCAACAATAGAGCAACCAGTCTCCCTGGTTCCCATTAAAATTTAATCAAAAACTTGCAATTCATGTTTTGAAATTTTGATTCTGACACTGGACTTTTCGGGGGATTTGTAGCGAGACGATTTATCAGGCATGCAGTTGAGTGGAAACAAGGTCCGGAAGCTGGAGTTCTTGATGGCAGATGCCGTAGCACAAGGCGCAGACTGCGTTATTACTGTTGGGGGTATACAGAGTAACCACTGCCGTGCCACAGCCGTGGCTGCTAAGTATCTCAATCTTGATTGCTACCTGATACTACGTACCTCCAAGGTCTCAATTCTGTGTTTTTTGGTGATGTGAAATCTGTAGAATGCTTTGGCGTAATTTGGTTTCAGTTGACCATGTTCAGCTTCTTGTGGATAAGGACCCTGGTTTGGTTGGCAATCTTCTTGTCGAGAGACTAGTTGGGGCACACGTTGATCTTGTGTCAAAAGAAGAATATGGAAAAATTGGTAGTGTGGTATGCTCTTCCTCATGTTTTTATTATGTTATCGATGTGAACATTTTTTGTGTTTCTGCATGGCCATCATTAACCAATGCCTTTGTTCCACTGTGGTGTTACTTGTCATTCATGCATGATTAGGCACTTCTCTAGAGAACCAATCAAGTAGCTTCTACTTAAGTAAATAAAAACGGTGCTTTGTGCCACTGTGCGCTGATACTTGCCCTAGTTTTTTTTGGACTAGGGAATTTTGAACCATATTATATGGACTTATTTGGTGTAGGCTTTAGCTGACCTGCTGAAAAAAAGGCTTCTGGAAGAAGGGAGGAAGCCGTATGTGATTCCTGTTGGTGGATCAAACTCATTGGGAACTTGGTATTATTCTATACTCAGTGCTAACTGCCAAGGGCAACTAATGGTTTCATATTTCATTTTGGTGTTTATAAATAATCTGAAGTTACCTCAGGGGTTAGTATCCGTGAATGGTGTCTGTTGTCATTTCGCTGTAAATATTTGTTGGCCTTTAAGCTACAACTGGATATGTACAACGGCGAAGCTAGAGCACAATTGACGAGGGTGCATTTGGCCTTGTGGGCGCATAATATTTTTTCTAGGGATGCATATATGGTGAAAATTTAAGTAAATCTATAGAATTGTTTTTTTTGGGGGGGGGGGGGGTATTTGCACCCCCTAAAAATATCCTAGCCCTGCCCCTGGATATGTATAGATTAGATGTTGAATCATGTGATAACGTATAAGACATTTCAATATTGGTGTGGTGCAGTATACTGGCTAGCTAGTGGAATGTAAGAATTTCCCATGTGTGTAAATATTACATAATTTATTATGGGCCTTGAGTCAGAGTTAATAAAATAATAAGAATTCAAGATTACGTGCTGTAAAGCGTTGGACTTCAAATAGTCTGGCACATGCTGTGTCAGTTTTTTTAAACAAATTAATTCAGTTTAGAAAGTGCAGCCTGATCTTTATAAATCTTACTGTTCAGGGGATATATTGAGGCAATAAGGGAGATTGAGCAGCAAATTCAGCAATCTTCTGATGTTCAGTTTGATGATATTGTTGTTGCATGTGGCAGGTATACTTCTTATGGGTAATTTTGTGTGTACAGTTCTTGTTGTGTCATGCCTAGATTCTGAAAGTTGCAAGACATTGCTTTATAGTCGGACAATATTTAACTTCATGCAGTGGTGGAACCATTGCTGGCCTTGCTTTAGGATCCAGATTGAGCAGCTTAAATACAAAAGTATGATCTACCCTTGTCTGTTATATTATCTGACACTGAACTTTCCGAGTAATATCCTCTTGCTGGATAGGTTCATGCATTCTCTGTTTGTGATGACCCTGAATACTTCTATGACTATGTCCAAGGCCTGATTGATGGACTTAATTCTGGTTTCGATTCACATGATATAGTTAGCATGGAAAATGTAAGTGCAGTTCAGAATTTTCATTATTTATAGTAAATCATTTTGGTGTGCTAACTCCAAAAGGTTCATCTGCAGTGGCTTGTCTCAACTTGTTTTTACATATATTAACTACATTTCATAATAAATTTTTTTGATCAGTACATTAGCATTTGGCATTCTCTTCAACTTCTCCTTGACAGGCTAAGGGGTTAGGCTATGCCATGAACACAGCTGAGGAGCTTAAGTTTGTCAAAGACATAGCTGCATCAACAGGCATTGTCCTTGATCCAGTCTACAGGTGCAACCTATGTCTGAATCAATGAAATAGATTTGGCACGCGGATCTATGTTTTGGTCTTTGCTAGTCATAAACTGAATAAAAATGCATGCTTCATTTTAATGCAGTGGGAAGGCGGTTTATGGTTTGCTAAAAGACATGGCTGGCAATCCAGCCAAATGGAAAGGTCGAAAAGTTCTGTTTATCCACACAGGTGGTCTTCTTGGGTTGTATGATAAGGCTGACCAGTTGTCATCTTTGGCTGGGAGCTGGCGCAGAATGGATCTTGAAGATTCTGTTCCACGCAAAGATGGCACTGGTAAGATGTTCTGATCAGTACGGTCCATGTGATTCCATGATGGCTCATTCTTGCAAACATTGTATCCATTACAGAGTTATTACTCTTAAATTTGTGCAAGAAAATGCAGAATAGATGGTTCACATTGTATAGAACACTGATGCAATTTAAGAATAAAGCACATCTTTCTGCCATTTGGAAATAAATATTTTTTATGTGGAGGTTTGTGTGTCATTTCTGCCAAATAGCTTTATTCTATAAAAACCTGCATGTCAGTAGGTCTTTAGGGCCCTCAACAAAGCAGCTACCAAGTGCCAACCTGTAGGGTCCACTTATTTCCTGACTTCCAGTTAAGAACCAAAATAACTTGTACAAAAAAAGCCTCTACATTTGTTGTCATTCATTCTTCAGAAACCTATGAATTAATCATTGATCTTTAGTAGGGGAAGCCTTGTCATGCGCATAGATAAAAACAGACTCACCAGTGACACAGTCATATATATAGTATGTAGAAATTTTCTTACATAATTTCACAAAGAAAAGCATAAATATATGTAGATAAGATTTAATAGATGAAATTCACAGATATCACAACTGGACAACAGATGTCAAGTAATAACACCGAAGCTAATTACCAGAGCTAAGTGCTAACACACCATCCTCACAAACGACATCAACCCAGTTGTACTAAATGATCCTTGCACTACAAAAGCCCCACATTAAACAGAAAAGATCAGGCACTCAACCCAGTTGGTCCGCGCACCACTGTAACCGGGCATGTTGCATTGTTGACTACATAGTTGCTGACACTCCCAAGGAGAGCCCTGTATTGAGATCCATTGAAATGTAAAATATTAGGGAGCTATGTTAGCCAAAGACTAAGCACTCGTAGTTTGACCGACGAGAGGTTAGAAATGTTCACCTTTTCAGTGGCCCTAAGCCCCTGCAACCAAGCACAAAGGAGTCCACCTTGAGATCATCTACCGCCTCACAGAGTTTCTCCCTTGCATCGCCCCAGTAAACCTTTGCTAGTACTTCCACCTGATCAAGCCGACATAGAAGCAACATTTTTACTAAATAGTATATTTGATACAATATTATTTTATTTTTTGCCTTCAAAATTAAATAATTCTGTAGATAGTTGGATCCATGAAAGGCAGGTTGCAGGTAACCTTCAAAAGTGCCTTCTACATTGTTGCTGTTGCCTTAGCCAGCCTTACCCAAATATAAAAATCAGGAGAACTATTGGGTGTATGTTTTCATATGTCCGCTGGTCAGTTACCCTTACTAATTCTTCAGGTTGTTTAATACAGTAGTTGGGAAGTGTTCGGTCCATTTTTTTGTTCCTGGCTGGCCAGCTACCCTAAACTTGATCAAATTTGAGGTTATGGTTTCATGATGTTTGACCTGACTTCCGACAACACAGATTATATGAGGATTTGAGTGGATTTTTTCCCTTCTTGTTGGACACCTTGCTATCGTGCCGCCTTTTTTCAATACAAAAAATACTTTGCATTGTATCAGTTGCAAACTATGTGTTCTGTTGTTATGCAACAATACAGTTTTCATCCTCTAGCTTAACCATCTAGCAGAGCAGAACCCTTGAAGTATTACCTGCTTGGACTTGGATACAGCTCGCAGGATCTCCAGTGTCTCCTTATCAGGGTTGAGCCCGTACCTCGCCTGCAGGTTCATCTCCATGAACTCCGAGAGAGGAATCAAAGCTGCAGATTACAGGAGAAAAAAAAGGAGGAACAGAATCAACGGCGCTGTCATCCGACAATCTTTGCGATGGAGACGAGAGAAGAAGTGGAAAGACGACGACAGATGGTTGTACTTACGTGAGCCGGTGGTCTTCCAGAGCTCCTTGTGGCTGGAGTCCACGCCCTTGGGGAGGACGTGGACGAGGACGAGACGGTCCCCGGCCTTGATCAGGTTGTCGACCGCCCACCTCGCGGCGGCCTTGCTGGAGGGCGAGTAGTCCATGCCCATGCCAATGGTGCGCTTCTCGGCAGCCATGCCTGGCGGACCTGCTGCAGGTTTCTTGCGGGGTTCTCCGGTGTACGAAGGCTGTGAAAAGGAAGGTGGTGCAGGAAGGCCGAGGCGCAGAGGCAGCTATATATATAGGGGTGTTCCTGGGAAGAGTTCGGGTTCTGTTCTGAGGTTGTTGAAAAGATCGTCGGAGTCGGAGTCGGAGTCAGAGTCGAGCCAAATATCCCGCCCAATTGGCATCCAACTCGTAGGAGCCTAGGTTGGCTTTATTCGCCTGATGAGGCGAAAGGTAATCGAGTCGGTTTGGTTTCTGACGATTGGGAGCGCATTGCCAGCTGCACATGCTAATCATGGCGCTGGTAAACATCCCCGAGCCTCTCTCTCGACCTGTCTAGAAAGCCCAAGAAGCGGTGGCTGGGTCCAAGACTCCCAAATTTGTAAAGCGTCTCGGCTGTTTTCTGTCTCCAAGTCTACTTGTTGAAGGCAGCAGTCGTTCGTGAGGTATCTATCAGTGCCCAGCCAGGTCTCTTTCCTGTGGGCAATCACATTGAATTCAACTGGAAGAGAGGTATCCAAAAAACCAAACTAGAGACTCTCGCTTTCTTAACAGAATATGGCTTGCCTCATTGTTCATCAGTTCGTCATGTTGATCTCGACGTGGCTTCGTGATCAGTAGTAGCTGCTGAGGTTAGCCAAGGCTAAAACCACGGGCCGGCCGGTGGGATGGGTTTGCAAGCTGGTGCTGGGATGGAACCGTATACCCTGACCTTTTCCCCACCTCTCGATCCTTGGCTAGCACCTGCAGGCAAAGGCTTGCGTGTTCAGTGATCATCTCGAAGATGTCGTGCATTGCATATCTATGCTTTGGTCAACTTTGTCTCGGCAAGTATGTGAGCATAAATAAATACTACCGCAAAACATGCCTGGAAAAGGCGCGTTCAGTGCGTACGTATGGATGACAGCGTATACCCGTTGATCCGAGGATACGTTAGTCTGTCTCTTACAGCTACCGTATCGTATCATATCCTATGCCTTATCCTTTATTTTAAACTTCACTCTACATATAAATCTGCTATTTTACACGATCTGTTGTAACTGCAAATAAGGACCGGTTGTCCCCAACAGCCTAATACTAGTCGATAGCGCCAGCAGAGAGAAAACAAAAATAGAAGAAACACAAATAAAAAATCTCCTGTAGTTCTTGTCTAGTCACACACCAATGGTACTGACCGGTTCATATGCAACAGACCAACAGTACCACATTTTCTTGGCAGGCGCTGTCTCGTACTAGACGCGGCAACAAATGAAGAAAGACCGCCTATCAAGGCCACATGGCCCTGGGACTGGGATACAGATGGGCTAGTCCACGAACCACTTGCATCTCTACCTGGACCAAACCATCGAATGGGCCTCCACATTAAGGCAGGCAGTTTCAGATAACTGGACTGTGTAGGATGAAATCTCGTTGGCTCTCGTTCGGTCCAATGGCCGTGGGAATCAGACGACACAGACATGTCAGTCAACCCCTGAGACCCAATTCGGTTTTCAAAATACAGAGATAACTAAAAAAACTGTATAATACAACCCTAAAACTTTAGATAATAAGTACAGCTATTAGACAACATGTATAAAGAGTCGTGAAAAAATAGACTCTTCGTGAAGAGATAGACTCTTTACGAAGAGTCCGTCTCTTATATTTTTTCACTTAGATTCTTAGAAACCCAACAAGAGACATCACATTAAATAGGATTATATATACCCCATAGTGTTCGGTGAAGACGGATGCTGGCTGCCTGCCTCCAAGCCGTCGCCGCCTCGCCGGTGCAGGCCCAAACATCTCCATGGGGATTGTCGACAATTGGACCATCAACTCCTGCCAGCTTTTCGTCGCCACGTAAGCAGCAGACCCATGTGGTACGCCGCGTACGTTTCATTTAACGCGTATCGTATGCACGCATGCACATAAGTTTCCGACACGTTAATTCTGCCCAAAAGTCCAATGTATATTTTGTACGTACTACCTTCGATTTTACACGACGGGATGACTAATAATGAATTGGCCGCACCAGTCCAATAATCCGTTCTCTCGTGCACCGACAAGAATTCTAGGAAAAAAAAATATATAAGTATCACTTAATGTTTAATAATCTTATTATTCTGAATTATAAGACATATTAACTTTTCATCATATATTGTTTTTGTTATAGATAATGCATCTAACTATAAATTATTCACGGGTCCTAACTTTTTATGAAAGGACATTTAGATCATTGATCTATTATCACTTCTATGCACGCGGGAGCGACGCGGGGGCCAAACGGGTCGTCAGTTTAAGGTTACATTTTTCATCAAGCATGTATACTGATTATTCAACTTCCTTGCGCTCCAATCCAAGGTTCCGCGATTGCCGCCCCGCCGGGACCACACGTTTCAAGATACATACACTCCTGCTAGAAGCTGGACTACCACTTCACTGAATGTTCGTGTTGATCCTCGCGAACTTTTCCTATAGTAAATTCTCGTTGAATTACTAAACCAAGTATCAGGTATTCAGGTCAGGGGATGCTACTAATAAGCGCAGTCGCTACATCCTTAACACTATAAAAAGGAGCTAAGCATGCTAGCACTTGCACCAATGCAAAGGAAGAAGGCAAACCTGCCTTGCTCAGTTCGATCAGTTTCTCAGGTATTTTCTTATCCTAGAAATCGAGTTGCATACTTGCATGCATGCCCTGTCCGATTGGCAGGTTTACTTGCAGTATTCGAATCGAAGACAGCTATGACCTATGAGTAGTTTTTACGTACAGTATATTTTTATTAGTTGGGCTGGGCAGCAGCTTTGCACTGGCGAACTAGCTTTCATGTCGGGCCGGGCGTTCTGTTTCCTGTTTCCAGGAACATCTTATCGGAGCATCTCAGCTTGTGTGCTGTCCGCCCGGCACCGTACCGGCAGCCACTGGAAGAAGGATGGGAGGCCGTAACAAGGTGAAGAAGAGCATCTGGCAGCTGCTCTGCGGCTGCTCGTCACCCCAGACGAAGGACTGATCGATTCAGAGCTCTCAACGCATGACCGTTCCACGTTCTGAGAGCGTCGTCGTCGGAAGTTGTTTCATGGCAGACGATGCAATAAGCCACTGTGCTGATTCGTTTAATTTGTTTGTGTCCGGTCTTTTATATGTATTATTTCTTATGTGCATCACGAAAGATGTAACGGATCGATCGATCGTTCCAGTGTTGTTGTTGTTTGATTCTTCAATTCAATTTGTTTATGGTCCCTGTCAGCTGATCTACTTGTGTGTTTTGTGTTACAATCTTTGAAACAGAATCTTTTTTACGTGTTCATTATTACCTATCATGAGCGAGTGGTACCTGGCTTGTTCCATTATTAAAAAAAAAAAACCGTTGTGAGAGCTACTATTTGGTGCATGCATGCATGCGGTGTATATGTAAAAGAGGATTGGAGTTAACGAAACACTAGCTAGTGCAACAAAAAATGGGTTAAAAAATCATGGTGACTAAAATGCAGCTCAATTCGAAGTCACGGTTTTTTTCTAACTTTAACTAAGCTTATGGTAAATTGCGCCAAAATATGCAATGTCAAATCGTGATGATTAAAAGTAAAAAGGGAAAAGGAAAAGAGAAGAAAAGGAAAGGAGCAGCTGAAGTGCAAGTGCTGAACCGTTCCAAACACGGCAAAAAGGTAAAAAATAAAAAAAGACAGTCCTAAATTAAACAGACCAGGTTGACGATTCATTATTATCAGGCATCAGACCGCCGAAAAAGTTCCCGTGTTAGCGCCTAGCGCGTAAATTTATGTCGTCAATGCTCCATGGACCATGCATGCCGGCCGACCAGATCAGCGGAACGCATCAGAGCAGCTGACCCAGGTCAAGTCGACCAGTCGCACACTACTCATCACTCTGCACTCGCTGTCACTGTCAGCGAGTCATGCTAGCTAACTACAAGCCGTCCAGAAATGTGCGCTCAACGACCACACTTTTGAGTATCCTCTAAAAACACAATTCAATTAAAGTGAGAAGCGTAGGTACAGCGGACGTGTAAGTACCATGTCCTGGTCTACGTCTAACCTTGCGTGTTCTTTTCACCGCGTACGGAGTGCATGGCTACATATACGACGTGCGGCCCAAGTTCCGTTGGTTCTCTCGATCAGACTTTGCTTGGCTTTATTTTATACTGATCCCTACTGTTTATACAGTGTATTTATGTTCATAGCTAGATTGCAGCAGTTCAAACAAACAATCGGTCTTAATCCGAAGCAAACAGCCCTCATTCTCTCCGACTGACTGCTAAACGCTCTGTGATGTGGACAGCTGCAGAATTAAGGACCCAATCACCCAGAGAGATTCCTGCGTTTTTCCTCGTCTCCTTTCCCTCGCTCGTCGCTCGCTGGCCAAAAGTCTCCCACGTCCTATGCCCAATGCAAGACGACGACCGTACCCTACAGCTAGCTGCAGAGCTAAGCTTGTTGTGACCTATTGCCATGCAGTCGGCACGCGCTATATAAAGGGCTTCAGGAGTGCTGCTGGTTTGCACACTCAGCTTTGGCTTGCAGCTTGCTCACCAGTCACCACGCTCACCAGCTCAAGGCTCCAAGAGATAGCTAGCACAGCTTTCGTGTCTTCCATTGCTTGTTTCCGGCTGTTCGTCGAGACTCGAGAGGGAGGGAAGCAAGCTAGGAAGGATGCAGGCCGACCACAACGGCGTGAAGAAGAGCATGCATGCTGGCTATGCTCTGCAGCTGCTTTTCTTCACCCAAGACGGATGATGATTGAGATGGACGACGATCCACGCTAGTCGCACGTCGCTGATGCATGCTTCTCTCTTCCACAGTGAAGTTATGGTATATACTCTATTTTCATATGTAACCGTGTTAGTGTGATAGCTAGTAATATATCCATGGTGTATTTGTTCAACATATATATCATATATAGAGGTAGGATATTAGGATATGTGCAATAAGGCTGGCATATATAGTTGGCGGCGGCTAGCATAGGATAGCAAAAGCTTGGTAATACTGATCTAGTGTACTACTGTGTGCTCCATTTGATTTTGTAAGCTTTCCGTTGTGCAAATTCAGTTAATTTTCTGTTAACGTGCGCATTGGTTCAGGGCTTCAAATTCAACGCGACCCTTGCACATCGAAGTTGTAAGTTGACAAGTTGTAACGAAAAGGCTTCCCACTCCCGCGCCGTGCAGTCGAACTCTAAACCGCTAGTTTGGATACTTAAATCTCCTTCAAGATTAGAGATAATTGATGAGGAAATTGATTCATTTTCTCATCAACTCATCTAATTCGGGAGATTTTAGTTTTAAACTAACTTTTAGGGGGTGTTTGAATGCACTAGAACTAATAGTTGGTCGGCTAAAAATTGGTAGTACAATTAGCTAGCTAAGAAATAGCTAATTAACCATTAGCTAATTTACCAAAAACAGCTAATAGTTGAATTATTAGCTAGGGTGTTTATTTGGATGTCTCAACTAATTTTAGTCACTAACTATTAGCTTTAGTACATTCAAATACCCCTAGTAAGGATATATTTGTTTGAAATTATAGTACTAAATTATATAATCTAACTTATTTTAAATTAGAATGTTACTTTAAAATAAGTTAGATTATATAATATGAATATATTATAATCTCAAATAAACAGATCCGGGTTGGTGCCCACCTGTATGGTATTTGCTCCAAACCAACTGAGTCCAAGGATTATTCAAAATAGCATAGAATCTGTTAGGGCTAGTTTGGGAACCACATTTTCCTAAGGGTTTTTTCGTTTTTCCAAGGAAAATTAGTTCATTTTCCCTTCGGAAATTGAAAATCCCATGGGAAAATGCGGTTGCCAAACTAGCACTTAGATATTTAGGAAATCGTGGGGAAAACCTTGCGAAATCCACGGTTTTTGGGCCATGCTACCCTGGCACCGGCAATTCCGCCTTTTTCCGTCCTGCTTCGATGGCCTGTTCAATTCCCCAAGACGCCGGCCGCCGCCGTGGTGCCCGACGAGGTGCTTGGTCACATGACGCATGTGCCAGTAGTACTGAGCTGAACCTTCCAATCCACCGACGGCGCTTTCCGTTTCCGTCACAACAGAAGCAAACACTCGCCCGCCATACGTTATAGTGGTGGGAATTGGGCCGACCAGCCCGGCCCAAGCTAACCTTGTTTCGTGAACAGGTTCGGACCAGCAACGTCTAAAAAAACTTTTGAACCGTGTCATATCAGCCAGAACTGTAAAAATAGTGGCCCAGCTTGGTCCTTAACCATGTCGTGTCTTCGTTGGGTCGTGACGGCCCAAGCACAACCCATATAATTGATTAAATAAAATCAAAATATTACAACCACATAAAGTCCATAGCTTAATAAAATAAAGATATTAAACAATCCTAGCATCATTTCACCGCATAAACTCTAAATATCACAGCAATATAAATTTGGTAGCTTACTAAATTAAAGTAATTAAACAACTTGGGCTTCATTGGGCCGGCACGGCCCAAGCTCAGCCCATCTGTGTGGGCCATGCCGGGGCCCGACGAGCCGGAATTTGAGATCTAGCACAGGCCTGTCTTCAGACCATGCTAGCCCGACCTATATTATTTCGTGTTGAGTTGTGCTTTAGACTTTTTTTCGTGTCGTGCTCGTGCTGGCAAAAAAATCCGGCCCATATTCCACCACTAATACGTTACGCGACTTCTTCTTTTTTTTGACGCGTATGCATGCACGTAGCAAATCAGGGCTGTTCTTGACATTTAAGGGGCCCAGGACAAGATTATAAGCAAAGGCCCCAACACCATAAAATTATTTTTTACTATTATATATATATATATATATATATATATATATATATATATATATATATATATATATATATATATATCAACTAATTATACTTAATGTATCACAGAAAAACTTGAGCAGTAAAAAATAGAAGTAAGATTATTACCTCAAATATATTGAAGAGATCAACTTAAAAATGTCTTCTAACATTTCTAGATGAAAAATCATCAATGATGGCTTCAATATTGACATCATCTAATAATTTCTTCTCAATACATAAAGTTGCTAGCCCGTTTAACCTTTCTTGAGACATTGTAGACCTTAAATAATTCTTCAATAACTTAAGCTTTGAGAAGCTCCTTTCAGCTGATGCCACAATTATTGGTATAGTAAATAATATCCGATAAGCAACAAATATATTAGGATAGCAATCCATTCTCCTAACAAACTCAAAAATTTCCATAGCAGACATTGATCTATCTGGCAGTGTCATTTGCAATATTCTTAACTCTGATGTCAGATTATTTTCCTCAAAATCAAATGAATCATCGACAGAGAAAGTTTTTGCCAACATGGTACAATAATCCTTGAGTTTAATGTGATCCAATGATTTCAACGATGCTGAGTTAAGAAGAGGCCCAAATATACCATTGAATACTTAGAGGTCTTCAAATCTATTTTTTAATGAGCTGCTTGCCATATCAAGCATAACTAAAAAGTAATTTACTTCAAAATCTTTCTCACCTTGTAGATTTGCCTCATTGCTGCAATTATTTTCATCATAATGCTTTTTCCTTATAGCACAACGCTTTACTGGAAATGATGCCTCTACACCCATTACAGAAGCAATATCCTTGGCAACCACCATACTAGAAGCAAACCCTTCATTTCTATACTTGTCAAAGTAACTCATTATACCATCTATTTGCTCTAAGGTAGAGTGAAGACACATTGATGATGATTGCAACTTCTTGCTCACAACATTTACAGCATATAAAATATCATGCCATATAACCATACCAAGAATGAATTCAAAGGTACCAATCAAGTCATACAAACTCTTTGCATCACTCTTTGCCATGGGCTCGGTATCAGAAGCATGATGTAACTCAAACAAAGCCGCCCTTATATGAGGAGCTTGATATCTAATTGCTGCCACACTTTTGATACGACTTTCCCAACGAGTGTTGCACAATGATTTCACAGTTAAACTTGGCACATGATCAAGTAAAACTTTCCATCTTTTTGTAGAACCTGAAAATAATGTATATATTCTTTGCACAATTCCAAAGAATGAAACATCTTTACTACAAGATTTTGCCATATCACAAAGAGTAAGATTAAGACTGTGACAAGCACATGGCATATAAAAAGCTCTTGGATTCTTATCAAGCAACCGTTTCTGTACTCCTTGATGCTTTCCTTTCATATTAGAACCATTGTCATAACCTTGACCCCTTATGTCATCAATATCAAGACCAAAGGACTCCAACGAATCAATCAAAATATTGAAAAGCCCCAAACCAGATGTGTCATCCACCTTTAAAAAACCCAGAAAGTACTCCTCAACCTCAATTTTGTTGCAAGATATGTTGACACATCGAACTATCAAAGACATTTGTTCTTCATGACTAACATCCGGAGTACAATCGAGAATGATAGAGAAGTATTTTGCCTCTTTAATAATCTTTATGATAGTGTTAGTAATATCAGAAGCCAAAAGAGATATCAACTCATTCTGAATTTTATTACTAAGATAATGGTAATGAATATCCTTTCTTTCAATTCGTCTAAGGTGATCTTGCATTACCAAATCAAATTCTGCAACCATTTCAACACAAGCCAAGAAATTTCCATTTTGTTCATTGTAAAGATGATTATTGGACCCTCGAAACGCTAAATTGCGTTTACCCAGAAATTTCACGATGGCAACTATTCTGAATAAAACTTGTCTCATGCGTTCTTTCTCCTTTGTAATTTATCGTTGCAAATCTTTATCGAATGTTTCTTGTTTCCTTAGTCTATCCCTCAATTCATTCCAACTGTTCATACCAGTAATATGCTCAGCACTATTTTCATGTTCTTTCAGTCTCTCACTAATATGTTTCCAATCTCTATATCCATCATGTGCTAATGAACTTGTGCAGCTATCAGAATTGAAAAGCTTACAACAGAAGCAAAACACTCTATCAACATGCTTTGAGTAAACTAACCATTTTCTGTCATGTTCCTCACCATTGCTTAATTTTCTAAAATAATGGGAATAGGAAAAATGCCTAGAGTTGCCATCCATTGGAAAGATAAGATTCTTTTCTCTTATCGGTCCCTTCTCGACTAATGTATCTCTTGCTTTGTTATCAAGATTATTCCAATTTCTTGGATCATATATGTCTATAGTCACTACTGGCGGTTCATCAACACTAGCAGATTCTGTAGCAGTTGGATGAGATATATTATCATGGTCACTTACATTATGGTCTGTAGGTCCTTGGTATTCTGAATTCCCACCAGTTTGTTCATCCACCGGCTCCACAAGCACTATTGCCAATTCATTTGTGTTTCTCGGATCTCCCATATCCCTCTTAAGAAATTTATCCATGGCTCCTTTCTGTGACAAGACAAAATCCTCCGTGTGCTTCCTTCTTTTTCTTTTTTGGCTACCTGATGCATATTTTCTAGGAGGCATGATGTCAACAACAATCTGCAAGAAATCAATAAAAAAATTAATAAAACAATCTGCATGCAATCAATAAAATAATCTATAAAATGAAAAGCACCAGAACCTGTCAATCATGTAGAAGGCAGTGTCTGCGTCGCGTCTTCGGCTGAGCTCCCAGCGCTAGCAGCACGCGGCGTGGGCAGCAGCCAGCAGGCGGCGGTAGGAAAAGCAGGCAGCACGCGGGCGCGTGCGGCGTGCGGCAGGAAAACTGGAAAAGCAGGCGACAGGAAAAGCAGGCAGCAGGAAGGCAAGCGGCGACAAGAAAGCATAAAGAATTAAAACCCGCAGTACTGCCTACCCTAATTCCTATAAGACTATTATCCTAATATCCTATTGGAATTTATATAGGGTGGGCCCCCTGGGAGATGGGGGCCCAGGTCGGCTGCCCCTGGCGCCCTGCCTCAGGCACGGCTGAAAGGGAATTAGGCTTACACCTAGTTCCTATATAATTTTGGTGGTTGAATTGCCCAACACAAATCTTTAGACTAACTAGTTTATTCTAGAGTATAAGTTATACAGGTGCAAAAGGTTCACACTTAGCCAATAAAAAGACTAAGTATTGAGTTCAACAAAAGAGCAAAGGAGCAACCGAAGATTCCTCTGGTCTGGCGCACCGGACTGTCCGGTGTGCCAGAGGACTCCAACTCCAACTCGTCACCTTCGGGAAAATCCAGAACCGGCACGCTATAATTCACCGGACTGTCCGGTGTACACCGGACAGTGTCCGGTGCTCCAACAAAGACGCTGCTCCGGAACTCGCCAGCCTCGGGATTTCACGAAGGCTGCTCCGCTATAATTCACCGGACTGTCCGGAAATCGAGGCGGGCCCAGAAGTCAGAACTCCAACGGTCAGATTCCAACGGCACTGGTGACGTGGCTGGGGCACCGGACATGTCCGGTGTGCACCGGACTGTCCGGTGCGCCATCGAACAGACAGCCTCCACCAACGGTCAAGTTTGGTGGTTGGGGCTATAAATACCCCAACCACCCCACCATTCATTACATCCAAGTTTTCCACTTCCCAACTACTTACAAGAGCTCTAGCATTCAATTCTAGACACACCAAAGAGATCAAATCCTCTCCAAATTCCACATAACGCCCTAGTGATTAGAGAGAGAGATTTGCTTGTGTTCTTTCGAGCTCTTGCGCTTGGATTGCTTTCTTCTTTCTTGATTCTTACTTGCGATCAAACTCACTTGTAATTGAGGCAAGAGACACCAATCTTGTGGTGGTCCTTGTAGGAACTTTGTGTTCCAAGTGATTGAGAAGAGAAAGCTCACTCGGTCCGAGGGACCGTTTGAGAGAGGGTAAGGGTTGAAAGAGACCCGGCCTTTGTGGCCTCCTCAACGGGGAGTAGGTTTGCAAGAACCGAACCTCGGTAAAACAAATCCGCGTGTCACACTTCTTATTCGCTTGCGATTTGTTTTGCGCCCTCTCTCGTGGACTCGTTTATATTTCTAACGCTAACCCGGCTTGTAGTTGTGTTTATATTTGTAAATTTCAGTTTCGCCCTATTCATCCCCCTCTAGGCGACTATCAATTGGTATCAAAGCCCGGTGCTTCATTGGAGCCTAACCGCTCGAAGTGATGTCGGGAGATCACGCCAAGAAGGAGATGGAGACCGGCGAAAAGCCCACTACAAGCCACGGGAGCACTTCATCGGAAGAGTCCCGCACCAAGAGGAAGGAGAAGAAGAAGAGCTCCTCCAACAAAGAGAAGGAGAAGAAATCTTCTTCTCACCACAAAGAGAAGAAGGAGAGATCTTCCTCTCACAAGCCACATCGGAGTGGGGACAAGCACAAGAGGATGAGGAAAGTGGTCTACTACGAGACCGACACTTCATCAACATCGACCTCCGGCTCCGATGCGCCCTCCGTAACTTCTAAACGCCAAGAGCGTAAGAAGTTTAGTAAGATCCCCTTACACTATCCTCGTACATCTAGACATGCTCCATTACTTTCCGTTCCATTAGGCAAACTGCCAACCTTTGACGGTGAAGATTATGCTAGGTGGAGTGATTTAATGAAATTTCATCTAACCTCACTCCACAAAAGTATATGGAATGTTGTTGAGTTTGGAGCACAGGTACCATCCGTAGGGGATGAGAATTATGATGAGGACGAGGTGGCCCAAATCGAGCACTTCAACTCCCAAGCCACAACCATACTCTTGGCCTCTCTAAATAGAGAGGAATACAACAAGGTGCAAGGGTTGAAGAATGCAAAGGAAATTTGGGACCTCCTCAAGACCGCGCACGAGGGTGATGAACTAACAAAGATCACCAAGCGGGAAACGATCGAGGGGGAGCTCGGTCGCTTTCGACTTCGCCAAGGGGAAGAGCCACAAGACATGTACAACCGGCTCAAGACTTTGGTGAACCAAGTGCGCAACCTCGGGAGCAAGAAGTGGGATGACCACGAGGTGGTTAAGGTTATTCTTAGATCACTCATTTTCCTTAACCCCACTCAAGTTCAATTAATTCGTGGTAATCCTAGATATACTCAAATGACCCCCGAGGAAGTTATCGGGAATTTTGTGAGCTTTGAATGTATGATCAAGGGCTCCAAGAAGATCAACGAGCTTGATGAACCCTCCACGTCCGAAGCACAACCGGTGGCATTTAAGGCGACGGAGGAGAAGAAGGAGGAGTCTACACCGAGTAGACAACCAATTGACGCCTCCAAGCTCGACAATGAGGAGATGGCTTTAATCATCAAAAGCTTTCGCCAAATCCTCAAGCAACGGAAGGGGAAGGATTACAAATCCCGTTCCAAGAAGGTTTGCTACAAGTGTGGTAAGCCCGGTCATTTCATTGCTAAATGTCCTATATCTAGTGACAGTGACAGGGGCGACGACAAGAAGGGAAAGAGGAGAGAAAAGAAGAAGTACTACAAGAAGAAGGGTGGCAATGCCCATGTTTGCCGGGAGTGGGACTCCGACGAGAGCTCCACCGAGTCCTCCTCCGACGAGGACGCCGCCAACATCGCCGTCACCAAGGGACTCCTCTTCCCCAACGTCGGCCACAAGTGCCTCATGGCAAAGGACGGCAAAAAGAAGAAGGTTAAATCTAAATCCTCCACTAAATATGAATCCTGTAGTGATGATAATGCCAGTGATGAAGAGAATAATTTGCGTACCCTTTTTGCCGATCTTAACATGCAACAAAAGGAAAAATTAAATGAATTAATTAGTGCCATCCATGAGAAGGATGATCTCTTGGACTCCCAAGAGGACTTCCTAATCAAGGAAAATAAAAAGCATGTTAAGGTTAAAAATGCTTATGCTCAACAAGTTGAAAAATATGAAAAATTGTCTAGTGAGCTAAGCACTTGCCATGAGACTATAGACAACCTTAGAAATGAAAATGCTAGATTAATTGCTAAGGTTGATTCTCATGTTTGTGTTGCTTCAATTCCCAATCTTAGAAATGATAATGATGATTTGCTTGCTAAGATTAAGGAATTGAATGATTCTCTTGCTAGCCTTAGAGTAGAAAATGAAAATTTGATTGCTAAGGCTAAAGATTTTGATGTTTGCAATACTACTATTTCCGACCTTAGAACTAAGAATGATATGTTGCATGCTAAGGTTGTAGAATTAAAATCTTGCAAACCCTCTACATCTACCGTTGAGCACACTTCTATTTGTACTAGATGTAGAGATGTTGATATCAATGCGATTCATGATCACATGGCTTTAATTAAACAACAAAATGATCATATAGCAATATTAGATGCAAAAATTGCCGAGCATAACTTAGAAAATGAAAAGTTTAAATTTGCTAGAAGTATGCTCTATAATGGGAGACGCCCTGGCATCAAGGATGGCATTGGCTTCCAAAGGGGAGACAATGTCAAACTTTATGCCCCTCCTAAGAATTTGTCTAACTTTGTTAAGGGCAAGGCTCCCATGCCTCAGGATAACGAGGGTTACATTTTGTACCCTGCCGGCTATCTTGAGAGCAAAATTAGGAGAACTCATTCTAGGAAGTCTTACTCTGGCCCTAACTATGCTTTTATGTATAAGGGTGAGACATCTAGCTCTAGGCAACCAACCCGTGCCAAATTGCCTAGAAAGAAAACTCCTATTGCATCAAATGATCACAACATTTCATTTAAAACTTTTGATGCATCTTATGTTTTGACTAACAAATCCGGCAAGGTAGTTGCCAAGTTTGTTGGGGGCAAACACAAGGGTTCCAAGACTTGTGTTTGGGTACCCAAAGTTCTTGTTTCTAATGCCAAAGGACCCAAAACCGTTTGGGTACCTAAAGTCAAGAACTAAAATTGTTTTGTAGGTTTATGCATCCAGGGGCTCAAGTTGGATACTCGACAGCGGGTGCACAAACCACATGACAGGGGAGAAAAAGATGTTCTCCTCATATGAGAAAAACCAAGGTCCCCAACGAGCTATCACATTTAGGGATGGAAATCAAGGTTTGGTCAAAGGATTGGGTAAAATTGCTATATCACCTGACCATACTATTTCTAATGTTTTTCTTGTAGATTCTTTAGATTACAATTTGCTTTCCGTATCTCAATTATGTCAAATGGGCTACAACTGTCTATTTACTGATGTAGGTGTCACTGTCTTTAGAAGGAGTGATGATTCAATAGCATTTAAGGGAGTGTTAGAGGGTCAGCTATACTTGGTAGATTTTGATAGAGCTGAACTCGACACTTGCTTAATTGCTAAGACTAACATGGGTTGGCTCTGGCATCGCCGACTAGCCCACGTTGGGATGAAGAATCTTCATAAGCTTCTAAAGGGAGAGCACATTTTAGGACTAACAAATGTTCATTTTGAGAAAGACAGGATTTGTAGCGCATGCCAAGCAGGAAAGCAAGTTGGGTCCAATCATCCACACAAGAATATCATGACAAGTGAGAGGCCACTGGAGCTCCTACACATGGATTTATTCGGCCCGATCGCTTACATAAGCATCGGCGGGAGTAAGTACTGTCTAGTTATTGTGGATGATTATTCTCGCTTCACTTGGGTGTTCTTTTTGCAGGAAAAATCCCATACCCAAGAGACCTTAAAGGGATTCTTGAGACGGGCTCAAAATGAGTTCAGCTTAAGGATCAAGAAAATTAGAAGCGACAACGGGACGGAGTTCAAGAACTCACAAATAGAAGGCTTTCTTGAGGAGGAGGGCATCAAGCATGAGTTCTCTTCTCCCTACACTCCACAACAAAATGGTGTAGTGGAGAGGAAGAATCGAACTCTATTGGACATGGCAAGAACCATGCTTGATGAGTACAAGACACCGGATCGGTTTTGGGCCGAGGCGGTCAACACCGCTTGCTATGCCATCAACCGGTTATATCTACACCGAATCCTCAAGAAGACATCCTATGAACTCCTTACTGGTAAAAAGCCCAATATTTCATATTTTAGAGTTTTTGGTAGCAAATGCTTTATTCTTGTTAAGAGAGGTAGAAAATCTAAATTTGGTCCTAAAACTGTAGAAGGCTTTTTACTGGGATATGACTCAAACACAAGGGCATATAGAATCTTTAACAAGTCCTCAGGACTAGTTGAAGTTTCTTGTGACGTTGTGTTTGATGAAACTAACGGCTCTCAGGTAGAGCAAGTTGATCTTGATGAGATAGGTGAAGAACAGGCTCCATGCATCGCGCTAAGGAACATGTCCATTGGGGATGTGTGTCCTAAGGAATCCGAAGAGCCTCCACATGCACAAGATCAACCATCCTCCTCCACGCAAGCATCTCCACCAACTCAAAATGAGAACGAGGCTCAAGTTGATGAAGGAGAAGATCAAAGAGATGAGTCACCTCAAGATGACGGCAACAATCAAGGGGGAGATGCAAATGATCAAGACAAGGAGGATGAAGAGCCAAGGCCGCCACACCCAAGAGTCCACCAAGCAATCCAACGAGATCACCCCGTCGACACCATCCTCGGCGACATTCATAAGGGGGTAACCACTCGATCTCGTGTTGCACATTTTTGTGAGCATTACTCCTTTGTTTCCTCTATTGAGCCACACAAGGTAGAGGAAGCATTACAAGATTCGGATTGGGTGATGGCGATGCAAGAGGAGCTCAACAACTTCACGAGGAATGAGGTATGGCATTTAGTTCCACGTCCTAATCAAAATGTTATAGGAACCAAATGGGTTTTCTGCAACAAGCAAGATGAGCATGGTGTGGTGACAAGGAACAAAGCACGACTTGTGGCCAAGGGATACTCCCAAGTCGAAGGTTTGGATTTCGGTGAAACCTATGCACCCGTAGCTAGGCTTGAGTCAATTCGCATATTATTGGCCTATGCTACTTACCATGGCTTTAAGCTTTATCAAATGGACGTGAAAAGTGCCTTCCTCAATGGACCAATCAAGGAAGAGGTCTATGTTGAGCAACCTCCCGGCTTTGAAGATAGTGAGTACCCTAACCATGTCTATAAGCTCTCTAAGGCGCTTTATGGGCTCAAGCAAGCCCCAAGAGCATGGTATGAATGCCTTAGAGATTTCCTTATTGCTAATGGCTTCAAAGTCGGAAAGGCCGATCCTACGCTATTTACCAAAACACTTGAGAATGATTTGTTTGTATGCCAAATTTATGTTGATGATATTATATTTGGGTCTACTAACGAATCTACATGTGAAGAGTTTAGTAGGATCATGACACAAAAGTTCGAGATGTCTATGATGGGGGAGTTGAAGTACTTCTTAGGATTTCAAGTGAAGCAACTCCAAGAGGGCTCCTTCATTAGCCAAACAAAGTATACTCAAGACATTCTAAACAAGTTTGGAATGAAGGATGCCAAGCCCATCAAGACACCCATGGGAACTAATGGGCATCTTGACCTCGACACGGGAGGTAAGTCCGTGGATCAAAAGGTATACCGGTCGATGATAGGTTCTTTACTCTATTTATGTGCATCTCGACCGGATATTATGCTTTCCGTTTGCATGTGTGCAAGGTTCCAATCCGACCCTAAGGAATCCCACCTTACGGCCGTAAAACGAATCTTGAGATATTTGGCTTATACTCCTAAGTTTGAGCTTTGGTACCCTCGGGGATCCACATTTGATTTGATTGGTTATTCGGATGCCGATTGGGCGGGGTGTAAGATTAATAGAAAGAGCACATCGGGGACTTGCCAGTTCTTGGGAAGATCCTTGGTGTCTTGGGCTTCAAAGAAGCAAAATTCGGTCGCTCTTTCAACCGCCGAAGCCGAGTACATTGCCGCAGGTCATTGTTGCGCGCAATTGCTTTGGATGAGGCAAACCCTGCAGGACTACGGTTACAAATTAACCAAAGTCCCTTTGCTATGTGATAATGAGAGTGCAATCAAAATGGCCGACAATCCCGTCGAGCATAGCCGCACTAAGCACATAGCCATTCGGTATCATTTTCTTAGGGATCACCAACAAAAGGGGGATATCGAGATTGCATACATTAATACTAAAGATCAATTAGCCGATATCTTTACCAAGCCACTTGATGAACAAACTTTTACCAAACTTAGGCATGAGCTCAATATTCTTGATTCCAGGAACTTCTTTTGCTAATTTGCACACATAGCTTATAAATATACCTTTGATCATGTCTCTTTTATATATGCTATGACTAATGTGTTTTCAAGTATATTTCAAACCAAGTCATAGGTATATTGAAAGGGAATTGGAGTCCTCGGCGAAGACAAAGGCTTCCACTCCACTCTACTACGCCATCACTCCAAGCATCTCTCCAACTTTGGTATAATCTTCACTCATTTATTTTATAACCAAAGGAGGAGAAAGTATTTTGTAGGGCTCTAATGACTCCGTTTTTGGCGATTCATGCCAAAGGGGGAGAAAGTATTAGCCCAAAGCAAAAGGACCGCACCATCACGCAAAAGGACACCATCACGCAAAAGGACCGCACCATCACCTAATTTTAAAATATAATTTTCAATTGTCAATTTGGTATCTTAATATGTTCAAAAAGGGGAGAAAGTAGTATTTCAAAATTGATTCATAAAAACTCTCTTGAACACTAAGAGGAGGATTTCATTTAGGGGGAGTTTTGTTTGGTCAAAGGAAAAGCATTTGAAACAGGGGGAGAAAATTTCAAAACTTGAAAATGCTTTGCAAACTCTTATTCATTTACCTTTGACTATTTGCAAAAGAACTTTAAAAATTTTACAAAAGATTTTGCAAAAACAAAACATGTGGTGCAAGCGTGGTCCAAAATGTTAAAAATGAAGAAACAATCCATGCATATCTTGTAAGTATTTATATTGGCTCAATTCCAAGCAACCTTTGCACTTATATTATGCAAACTAGTTCAATTATGCACTTCTATATTTGCTTTGGTTTGTGTTGGCATCAATCACCAAAAAGGGGGAGATTGAAAGGGAATTAGGCTTACACCTAGTTCCTATATAATTTTGGTGGTTGAATTGCCCAACACAAATCTTTGGACTAACTAGTTTATTCTAGTGTATAAGTTATACAGGTGCAAAAGGTTCACACTTAGCCAATAAAAAGACCAAGTATTGAGTTCAACAAAAGAGCAAACGAGCAACCGAAGGCTCCTCTGGTCTGGCGCACCGGACAGTGTCCGGTGCACCACCGGACAGTGTCCGGTGCACCAGAGGACTCCAACTCCAACTCGTCATCTTCGGGAAAATCCAGAACCGGCGCGCTATAATTCACCGGACTGTCCGGTGTACACCGGACAGTGTCCGGTGTACACCGGACAGTGTCCGGTGCTCCAACAAAGACGCTGCTCCGGAACTCGCCAGCCTCGGGATTTCACGAAGGCTGCTCCGCTATAATTCACCGGACATGTCCGGTGTGCACCGGACTGTCCGGTGCATCCTCGGAGCAACGGCTACTTCGCGCCAACGGCTACCTGCAACGCATTTAATGCGCGCGCAGCGCGCGCAGAAGGCAGGCGCGCCCATACCGGCGCACCGGACACAGAACAGTTCATGTCCGGTGCGCCACCGGACATCGAGGCGGGCCCAGAAGTCAGAACTCCAACGGTCAGATTCCAACGACACTGGTGACGTGGCTGGGGCACCGGACATGTCCGGTGTGCACCGGACTATCCGGTGCGCCATCGAACAGACAGCCTCCACCAACGGTCAAGTTTGGTGGTTGGGGCTATAAATACCCCAACCACCTCACCATTCATTACATCCAAGTTTTCCACTTCCCAGCTACTTACAAGAGCTCTAGCATTCAATTCTAGACACACCAAAGAGATCAAATCCTCTCCAAATTCCACATAACGCCCTAGTGATTAGAGAGAGAGATTTGCTTGTGTTCTTTCGAGCTCTTGCGCTTGGATTGCTTTCTTCTTTCTTGATTCTTACTTGCGATCAAACTCACTTGTAATTGAGGCAAGAGACACCAATCTTGTGGTGGTCCTTGTAGGAACTTTGTGTTCCAAGTGATTGAGAAGAGAAAGCTCACTCGGTCCGAGGGACCGTTTGAGAGAGGGTAAGGGTTGAAAGAGACCCGGCCTTTGTGGCCTCCTCAACGGGGAGTAGGTTTGCAAGAACCGAACCTCGGTAAAACAAATCCGCGTGTCACACTTCTTATTCGCTTGCGATTTGTTTTGCGCCCTCTCTCGTGGACTCGTTTATATTTCTAACGCTAACCCGGCTTGTAGTTGTGTTTATATTTGTAAATTTCAGTTTCGCCCTATTCACCCCCCCTCTAGGCGACTATCAACGGCCATGCAGCAAATGATCTCGTAACGAAGCGTTGTACAATTTTTAAATATACACTGAAACTATACGCAGTCCCATTCAGTTTAAAACGTCATTCAGGGTTTCAAACGTGCAACGCTAAACATACTAAATGATTCTCTAAAAGAAGTGAATCTATCCGACGAAAATCGTTTGATAAATAGTCTTTAAAGTGATTCTTGAAGGTTTGAAGAGTGGGGAGCAGGTTGATAGCAGCGAGAAGTGAGTTTTTTTTTTGGCTCCCACCCTCTAATATAAAATGAAGACTATATTCAATCCGCTCCACTGTAGAGCAATTTATTTTTTTTTACTTTTTGACTACGCGGAAGTGATTCTCGTTAAAAACGGAGCTCCGAGAACTCCACCAAACGTCCTCTAATACTACTCCGACGTCTAAGCTAGACTCGCTGTACACGAACGTACGCATTGAGATTCAGGGCGCAGGTAGAGGTAGATTTTAGTTAAGCTGATGGCGAGTAACTGCCTCTGGACTTCCGCACATTTCCCTGTTCAAGTCCAGGAAGCTGGACTCGTTCTTCACTGGGAATTCGTGCGTCTATCTATCGTCGCGAGCTTTTCCGTGTAAATCCTCGTGCAATTTACTAATAAGAGACAAGCTAAGGTAAAGGGGGCCGGCCGGGATACTCTTCAGCGAGCTTACTACGTGTGGTATACGCCTATAAAAGGAGCAGCAGGAAGCTTGCAGCAAAGACACCACCACGTACGGTACGGACGTACCCTTGCATTGCCCATTCCTCGTCGGTTTCTCAGAGGACGAGCTTCTGTTTCAGGTATGTGCAGTCTTTATCGATCTGAAGAGGCGCATGCAGCTGCAGCAGGCACATGTATGCTTCTATATATTTTAATTAATTGTGTAGGTCTCTCACTCTTGTATCTCATCGCCTACTATAGATATATATATAATGACATATATATATATATATAGGTCATTTGTTATTTGCACAGTGAGCAAAGTCATTAAGCTGTCTGAGGGTACGTCGTAGCTAATAATATGATTTTGTTATTTTCAGGAACATCTTTTGAGCTGTAGTGCGATCGAGCTCTTGGGTGAAGGGCGATGGCAAAGCGTAACCGCGTGAAGAAGAGCATTTGGAGCTACCTCTGCGGTTGCTCGTCCCCCAAGACAAAGTGACTATTTATATTCATGCAGAGAATTGCGGAGTTAAAATTATTCTTTCGTATATATACGCCATTAGAAGCTGCATGCCGCATGGTTCATGGAATTCGCAGTACGTAGTGAGTCCTTGTACTTCGTTGCTTTTAATTATTGGAGTTGTGTGCATGGTCTTGTTAAGTGCTATGTAGCTAGCTGTATATGGGACTAAATAAAGGTCGTGTTGGTATTCTCTGCGTACGTAAAGGGAGTGTAATTAAGTGTCGTCATGTGTAAAGAAGATACTGTAATCAATAAAACCTTTCATGTGTTTGGTCTATGTCTATCGTTAGTTTGCGTGTTCTAAGAAAAAAAAAGGTCCTCAATCCATGTGAGTCAGGAGAATATCAGATCTACCTAAATCTGATAATTAATATACCAACTGCAGGAGGTTCAGAACATGTGTGCTAATACGTTCTTTCTTGTGCGTAAAAAATGCAATCATATGTTATTACGGCTTCTAAAATGAACACCCGGGGCCTGATCGGTAGCATTATATTATTCTCCTCGATTTCTCTGAACTCTGAAGGTTTGCTTTTCTCCCCGCCGGCCCCCACGCAAATTCTCTGAAGATGCATGTCAAGATAACCCCGGAGCGGGTTAGTTCTCTGAAGATTTCAGGAGTATTCAAGTTCATGCATGAGTACCAAGTACACTCTTCACCCATGCCATGATTTTTCTAGGCATTTGGAGCATAACCATAGATCTGAAAGAATGTTCCATTCCAATATAATTCATCAACGAAAAAGTCAACAACGGACCATATCACTAGAACTCGCTTGTCCATACGACATTATTGGTTATGCATGCATGAGACACATGAATGCCAGCGAAGAGCTAAAGGACACTCCTACGGTAGAATATTGAGTACACGAGCTCTGTAACAGGCTTGGTGTTTTTTATTTTTTTATTTTTTTTACCTATCAAATACACTTCAATTTTAACGGGGTCTATGCCATCATACTCAGGAAAAATGTAGTTTTTTTAATAATACTGTTTTTCTTATTGTAATATATTTTTTCCCAAACTTTAAAATTCCCGACGGAATATACCTTTTTTTCTCTGAAATTTATTTCCCTCCATACAGTCCAACGACGCGTACAAGCAGGAACAAAGAGGAGCGCGTAGGAGTAGGACGTTCCCGGTGGACGTCAACAGATTGCTTATTATTATAATCTCTTTGGGCGAACAATACAAGTAGTATCTGCAGCACTCGAAATTCCAGCTTGGCATGCAAAAGGTGAGCATTTACATCTGGGCAGAATCCTGTACTAGTAACTGTGGTAATTCAAGTAGGTGGTGTCAACAACACAGCAGGCCGGGACCAAGAACGCCCTTTCCCGAGCCGCGCTATGGCCATCTTTGTTGAGTTTGTGATCCAAATTCTGAAGAAGGCGGCCAAGTTGGTGAGCGAAGCGGAGGCCCGTCGCCGGGAGGCACGGATCGTTTTAGGGTTTCACCTCTATAAATATCTTTGCAAGCCGCAGGATATATCCATCTCAATTGTAAATCTCCTGCGATCTGTAACCACCCGAAAATAGTGAGAAGTTGCCGGCCAGCGCCCGTGGTTTTTTACCCTTCACTTTGGAGGGGTTTTTCCACGTTAAATCCGTGTTTTCTCTGTGATTGATCCTATTTGTGTCGCATTTATTTATAACAATCTTCATTTGAAACCAATGATGTTCTGGTACCGGAGACCACCCTGTGATCCGAGCAATCTCTGCAACTGCCACTGCCGCTGTCACTGCTGTGCACATACTGTTAGTCCTTTGGCCATCAATTACTGGTGATTCATGTAGTAACAAGTACATGGGATGATGGGGGCTAAAGCTACCGCGCGCCTACTGGTGTTGCATGCTGCTGTTGTCCCCGTGTGCTGCAACACATGGATATATACGAACAAAACATCAACAGGGCTAGTACGTAGAGGTAGCAGTGCAAGCCACTGGACTGGAGTTATTTCGTAGTAGCAACAACTCTCCTTTTACATTTCATCTACCCGGCCCCGGCCACGGCCAATTTGACACAGCTTTTGGTGCTCCGCCAAAAGAAAAAGGGCCGAGCCTCTCTCCCTGTTTTAAGAGGGCTAGAGGACACGACGCCTCTCCCAGTAGATGTAGATGACAAACAAGCCATCTCACCTGGCCCCGGCGGCAACAACAACACGCCATGGCCCTAGATACCTGCTCTTACGACGACTGTTGGGTGTTGCCTCCGCTGGATTGCTGGGACTGGGCCTCGGAGCTGCTGTTCCACACTCTCGAAGGCGCTGGAGCTGCCGCCGTCTTCCCGGAGACGCGTAAGTGCTCAGCTGAGGGACTGGCATGCTCTCGCCGCTAGACCTGCTACTACTGCTACTAGCTAGCTAGGGCATCATGGAGATTAGTAGCGGAGTGAGCTCAAGTATGTAAGCCGGCTTCGCGTGCTTGCTGCAGCAGGTGTGCAGTGCTCGCCGTCGGAGGCGTCCAGTGGCTACCTGCACGACGCCATCGCTCCAGTGAGCGCCCGTCGCAACAAGCGGCAGCGGATGGCGGCGGCGACGACGACGCCTCCCTCTCGGCGTCCGGCGACCGTCTGCGGGGACCTTCAGTGCCTTCTTGCGGTAAGTGTTTGTTAGTGTGTTACTGTGTTACATACATCCTATACAAATGGCAATGGTATGCATACCGGCCGCCGGCTACTAGCTCCTCATGTTGAAATTGAATCATATACGTAGAATATATGCAGATACGATACGACACGTACTGCAACATATGTGTGTGTAGTCGCCATGCTGTTCTTCATTTTGCAAGCCCATCTCACTGTCCATACGGACCATACCGCCATATCGATTCACCAAACAAAGCGAGAACGAGAGGCAGTAGCCTCACCGTCTCGCTAAACGATAAGCATGCAGAGAAGGCCGGCCCGGCAGTGGCCTTGTCCCTCCTCTTCTTTTCTAACCTGTAGCGTCGTCGCCGCCTCTTGTCCGCGTTGTTGTTCCCGGCTTGCAGGGCTTGCGGGATTCTAGCGCCGACGCCGAGGGAGGAGCAGATTTCCGCCATGATTTGAACACCACGACGGCCGCGGAGACGGAGACACGCTGCAGCTTTGTCTCAGGTGATTCGATCGACACGTCCTTTTCAAATACGCCGCGCTGTCTGTGCTTTTATTTGCTCACGGTCACGGTTCGCTTAACCAGCAGTGTTTGGCTACGTAGCTCCGACTGACTCCGTGTTTAATTAAACTAGCCATTGTTTCCTACTACGCCGATACATACTGTCGGCCGAGCAGAGGAAGCAGACAATGGGAGCGCCGGTAGGCAACAACAGCTGCAGACAAAATAGCGGGTACTTGTTCTTGCCAGCAGCAGCTCTGATGCTGATCGGCTGACAGCACATTAGTGCACTGGATTTCAGTAGGCTGCCGCCGCTGCAGAGCACTCGGCAGGCTAGGTTAAATGCTGCAATAGTCGCACTACTCATGCCTCCACACGAACAGTTGAACATGAAACTTACTCCAGTTTAAAGCTCGGACGTGCAGGCGGGGGCGACGGGGCAGGTGCATCGAGCAGGGAGGAGCAGCAGCGGGGCCCCAGCGCGCAGGTGCTGCTACCAACGCCAGCGGCAGCGGCGAAGGGCGGAGATGAGGAGGCAAAGGCGTCCGCTGTAGTCCCCCCTCGTCGCTTCCCCGCCACCGTGCGAGCCGCTGCTCCCCTGCAGCTGCAAAAGGCTGCCGCGGGGACGGCACACGCGGCAGCGCGTCGCGACGATCGCCCGCGACCCGTCGTCGACCGCGAACACTCCTTCCGTGCGGGTGCGGGTGCGGGTGCGGCCGCCACGACGGCGCCCGCCTCTGCCTGCCACTCGTTACTGTCAGGTGGGTTGGGTTATATGACCGGTGAGGAACCATTTACTCGCCCTCGCCCGTGCATGTCTGCACTGCTGGGCTGGGACGATGACAGGCACTGGTGCCGAGTACAGACTACAGAGCAGCTGCTGCAGTCGCTGGCTCGCTGCAACATGGGCAATATTTTGAACGTGTTGGCTTTGGTACCCAGCCAGCCACATTCGCTGCAGTCGCTGCTCATGTCTCATTTCTGCGCAGGCTTCGGTTTATTTGTCACTCTAACGTTTGGCTTTCAATACATACAGCTTACATTACAATTCCTGCTGCACACAAATAAGCCTAGAGTTTATGAAATTCGGTGACTAGTCATTTTTTACGTTCGCTATTAAAAAGCATGCATTCGAACATGTTTCAGGGGAGCATGCGTTCGAACATGTTTCAGGGGAGGACGAGAAGAGAGGTGTCGGAGTGCTGTACCCCTTTGCAGTCGTCAAGCCGCTGGGGTTAGACGACGGCCGCATGACGACGCTGGACGACGTCAACCAGAGAATCCTCAAGAGACCGGCAAGACCAGTTCGGCACCCCGTTGGCCCGTTCGCGTTCGGCCCCGCCGTGTCGGCTCACGGCCTGAGTCTGTCCGGCAAGGCAGTCGTTAGCCTGACCAAGATCAGGACGAGAGGAAACGGCACCATAACCATCATTAGAACAAGATGATTGCTGTCATACCATCAACCATTACCATTTCCTTTCTCTATTTTTCCTTTTTTTAGGTTGCGATGCCTGCTGTTAGGTATAACCATGGTAGATTAGTAGCTACGGATGTAAATACACCCTCGCGTTGGCTTCTGCCTTCTCTTATCTAGTTTAATAAGACGCTAAAACTCCACTGGATTTAAATTGGACGTACATAAGCTGCAGCCTCGGAACTTTGTCCAACATACCAGCTACCACAGCAGCGTGGTTTCATAATTTCATGAGGATGCCTGCATCCCTGAGCTTGGTGTCTCATGCTGTCATGCACTCAACAAACCATCGTGCCAGGAACTGTGTTTCTACAAAACTCAACTACTTAAATCAAATTACACTACCATTTCGTGCCTGTCACATTATCAAGGCGCAACCCAGGATGAGATACATTAACAACCCTGTAATGCAGGTTGACCTATGGCGTACATAGCCATGTGGCCATATCCCTGTAGGTACATCAAGCAGCGCTTTATCCAGCTAGCACACATAAACAGATGGCTTGATTCCTCCAGAAATGAACACTCAATACAGTATGCACAAGCACACTGCACACATGAACAACAGATGGCTCGAATCCTCGAGAAATGAACAGTCAATACAGTATGCACAAACAAAACACAGCTAGCAATAATACCCATCCTCAGCGAATGAAAACTAACATTATTACTTACTGAGGCCGTCATGTCAGTGCTGCTACTTCTCTTATCTGTGCTCCCAGCCAGTATATACCAGCATCTTAAAGTCCATAACTTTGGGGACCTTTAAAAAACAAACCACAGTAAATGTTTAGTACAGCAAGCTAGTGTAGGGTGCAGGAACGTGTCCCCTTCTACCTTCAACAAAACGCCAGGTGAAGCTATACATTCGAAGCCTTTTTGTTTGGACACTCAAGCACACTGCAGGATCCCCTAACCTGTTTCACCAGAAGATCCATGAGAACAAAAATGTACAATAAATAAACTAGAAAAACACGCTTGCTTCAGATAGCATTTAGCATGAATGCTTGCCTGGCTGCAGTTGCTTTACTGATAGTCAAACAAAAATATATGCTGCTTTTGATGTTTCGGTTTTGTTCGTGGCATGATTTCCGTACAGGAATTTGTAATAGGCCTTCCTAACATTGATCTTATCGTGCAGTTGAAGGGCCCACTGAAGCCACTTCTATCTATATACCGATAATGAATCATGTGAGATATTCAGAACGGCAGCCAACAAGGTCCATCTTGAAAGAACAAAAATAGTAAAACATGGTCATATTTGGCAAGATTGTCAATCCAAGGCATGCCCATTGTACTTCCCATCCATCTTATTTGATGATAGATAGCAGGTTCTTGATTGAGACTTCAGAGTTCGATGCTTATAGGCCACAAAACAGCAATGCAGAACCAATATTTCATGAACCTTTGGAAACTTATAACTGCAGAGCATGTCATGCGGGGCAGTTTCGGGATCTTCACACAAACCAGAATCATGTATTTGTTTCTTCTTCTAGGAGTATCTCATAGATGTCAGTGCGGATGTTTAATTCCTTGTCACGCATCACTTCCTGGAGATCTGACAACTCCTTCAATGTCAGAACAGAGCCCAACTTTTGGAAACCATCAAGCCATAATCTTTTAGACCTGAAAATTTGAAGTGCTACAATTGATCAGGAATAGGTAGTAGAAACTAAAATGAGCAACGACAGAAGGACCCAACTATCATTCAAATCTTACCATAACAAAAAATACTGATAAAGGATTAGTTAATATAAGATAATGACAAATGTCAAAAGAATTTGTAAACGTGATGAAACTAAAATGCACTTGATGTCCTCAAAACACTTTTTACAATCACATGGGAAGGAATAAAAAATCTGCAAGATGTCCCTAGCAAACAGTTCATAAGCTGTTCAGGTGTTATGAGTACATACATAAATTAATAGTGACTGCATTTTTTTCTTATACAGGAACCATATTGAAAGAGAAGGTTGCCCTTAAGTAGATATCAACAGCTGAAAAGGAAATATCATCCTCTAACAAGATTAACTTTTCATGGTCCGGTATCAGGAGAAATTGTAGATCAATTTTCATAACAAATAACTTGTTTTTTATTCAATTGACTACAGAACAACGTTTAGGAGAAGGCTGCAAGGGAGACAAAACCACACCAACATCAAACATGTCAGCATTATACCATGGACAGGCATGTATAGCTCTGAAGAACACACGCCGTGCTGCAGAAGAGTTGCAGACTATTTCTGCCTCATAGGCTAGATAACAGCGCCACAATAGGACAGACTTCTGCAACTTATCATCAGCTAGAGCTCTCTCAAACAGGCTGTGTATTCTATTGTCAGATCCAGCTTTACCCCATTCAAAGGACAAAGCAAAGAGCAAGGTGATTACAGAAGGGTCCCTGTTGCATTCAAATTAAAAAAAGCAGAGTCAATAGGTAGTTATACAACAATGTGTAGCTTCAAGATATTTAGTGGAAGAAAATGCATATACCACCCATGAAAACTGCATACAGAAAACAAGGTTATGCATTGACAAAAGCTGCATAGAGAAAAGAAGTTTGAACTTAGAAATAAAGAACTTTTGTGAAAAGGAGGATCATATTCACCTTTATTTGCAATATTATCATTTCCGAAACAAAAACACTTCTTGAAAGTGGTAACATGAGGCAAGTTAATGGTGACAGTAGGTTTCTTCAAAAGAAAGAGAACAATATGCAGCTGGAAATGGACTTGGAAGAGAATTATAATGGAAAAAAGGTGGAAGTTTCACCTTTGACTACATTTGTCGAGTGTGAGACGGAGATTGTTGGATACACTGTAAAGATAACTCAGGGTTAACGTCGCTGAATATGATTTTGGATTGTAGGGATATTTGTGCACTCCGCGTGATATGCTTGGCCAGACCCTTGATAGATTCAATTGGTTAAGATTTTTTTGAAGCATTTTGATGTAGTACACCCACAAATCCTCACACTCCAAATTATTGCTCTCTGAACAGAATAGATATACAATTAATATAAGATCATTTACCAATTGAAAATTTCGGGGAAAGAGAACAAATTGCAGTTCACAGACATTGTGAAGCAACCGAAAAAGTAAAGGATGTAAAGGTGAAAATAACAAGAGCAGACATTATCAATGACATATAGTACTCTAAATGAATAGTGCAACAGCAACACTGAATTTACAAATATGAGTGCTAGAGTGCAATGCAACAAGATAATCCCGAGTCCTGACTCTGACTAAGTCAAACCAGTACAAGAGGGATTAGATTTAGTTCATGCATATAAACAAATCATGTTGTCATATACAATAGCCAAATAGAAGCTTAAAATAATGCCACTGAAATCTATCAAAATAAGATGCTAGACCTGAAAATGTCATTGGAAAAGTCTCCTCTATCACTTCAAGACCCGAGTAACAGCCTGTTGTCATGCTTTCGAACAAAGAAGCTGAGCAGATCAGAGCAACTGATTCTTTGTTTATAGCACCACAGGAAAATGCAGATCGTGAGCTTCTAATCTGCTCTTTAAACCCTTGGCGAGCCCTCAAGACCTGAAGCCTTGAAATAGGGCCAACAAAAGGAGAATATTTTAGATTGCTCCCTAAGCAGGATAGGATGTAAACTGCACGATGCATTGAGTCAGAGTTGTTTCTTGAAGCGGACACTGTAATCTCCATCTCGGCGTACCAAAGATAAAGGATGGGAACCTTCTTCCTAAGATCCTGCCCAGCAAAGGCAATGACCATGAATCATAAATGAGATTAAGGCACAATTAGTTTATTCTACTTAAAATAAAAGGATATGACCATGCTTATTAAAACGACGTTAAAACGTCGTTTAAACGACGTTTAAACTATAAAACGCTGCCAGAACACCGAAACGCTAAAACGTTTAACACTTGCGCGTAAAACGTCGTTTTACGACGTTTAAACGTCACGTTTTGACGTTTAAACGCAAAATAGCGTTAAACGCCGCGTTTCGGGCGTTTTACTTCCGCCAGCAAATTTTGGCCCAGCGGCCAGCCCAATTAGGGAATAGGGATTCCGCCTGCCCAGTCCGTCCAGTCCGCTGTAGCCGCCGCGGTGCCTCCAGTCCGCGCCGTCCCTGTCCCTGTCCGCCCACGCCCATCTGGTGCAGCCGCCGCGGCGCCTCCAGGAGTCCAGGCCGCCATCGCCTGTGCCAGGCAGCGCCATCCCTGTCCGCGTCCGCCCATCCGCCGCCCCCACAAGGCCACAACAGGGACGTCCGCCACCCGCCAAGCAGGGCCAGTCCGCCTGCTCGCTTGCTCCAGCACTATCTGGTATGCTCAAGCACTATCCCCATCAGACGACGTTTAATATATCTGGTATGCTCATTGCTCAAGCGAACAGCATTGCATTCAGTTGATGTTGCTCGCTTGCTGTTGCTTCAGCACTTCAGCAGTTGCTCAAGCGAACAGCTTGCCTGTTGCTCGCTTGCTGAAGGATTGAAGTGCTGTGTTCTGAACATGCATTCCATTATTGCAGAATAGATTGGAGGAGAAATGGCTGATTTTAGCACGGATGATGTTGGTTTAGATGATTTGGATGATGGTTATTGAGTGCTTGAGTAACACATGTGTGCTTGTGGTTGTGGACATTGCATTCCACTTTATTTTGCACAATATTATTATGTGAACTTATGTTGGTTGTTTGGTATTTGACTTTATGTTATTGTCTGAAATTATTATATATTGAAATTTCTCTATGTTGTTTAAAACTACGTTTAAACTTTGTTTAAACCGTTTAAAAGTTAAAACTCCACCCATGAGCGTTTCAACGTTTCGTCGTTTTAATAACCTTGGATATGACCATGAAGCTAGTGACATCTGTAACCAAAATAATAGTGTTGCTGATAAAGCTGACAATTTGACAACAGCATTACCTCCTTAAAGAGAATTATTCACTCTGCTCCAAACTATAGTCGACTTCAGCTTTGTCCCAAGACAAAACTTATTTAACTTTGACCAAGTTCATAGAAAAATACATCTACAATAACAGCATTGCATCGTCCATGAAATATGTTTTGATAGTGCATTTATTTGAATTTGTAGGTGGTAATATATTTTTCAAATAACTTGGTCAAAGTTGATAAGTTAGACTTAGGACAAAACTCAAGTGATCTATACGTTTGAACAGAGGGACTATTCAAGAGAGCATACAATAAGCTATCGTCAAAATACTTAAACTACTTTGTCTTCCTCCAGTCAAAATTACAAGTTAGCTCCATAAAAGAAAACAACGAATGAGCCAGTGTTTTATTTTATTTTTAGATAGCTTGCCAATGTTGAGTGTATACCATCTCCCAAATACAACTAGCAATAAACTCTACAATACTACCGCTAATGAACGTCTTTTGGTGTTAAAAGAAGTTACCGTTAAATCTAGAATGGCATCAATTCACAAAACAAAAGAAAATTCCTAAAGCAACATCTATTTTGGACTGAAAGGAGCCATAATGTTCTCATCTGAGCACAGAGTTGTTACCCTGACAAAATGAGAAAACCCTTAGCAACAGCAACCCATGCTTGTAAACATGCATCCAAGAAACAAACTATTCAAAACCAGCAGCGTTGCAAATTAAGACTGCAAATTCAGTGGAGAGTAAATGCAAGTAACCATGTGAGTTTTATTAAAAACAGATATAATAATTCATAGTTTTACCTCAGAAGTTGCTTCAGTTGATAACAGTGCCATGTCAAATATCTTCCTTGCTTGTTCAATGTTCCCATTCATTGCCTCAGTTCGTCCATATATCCCACAAAGCAAAAAATCCTGCCAAACAAACAATTATGGTAAAAACGTTTACATCAATCATCCATTATTGGGTTCATGTGAAATTATCCTGATCAAAGCATGTTGGTTCAGTTTTTACTGGGTAAGTGCAAGTTCTCTTTTCAGAACTAAAAACATGTGTAGAATTGGAAAGGTGCACCTAGAGAATTATTTACAGTTAAATTTTAAAGATGAAAGATGGAATTCTATCACAAATCTCTAAATGCATTGCTTATTTTGAGTTCCACAGGTGCATGATGTGTTCAGTCCATCAAGTGATGCAGATTACAATTAACAATACCAAATGACAAACTAATCAAATCAATAAGCTGGTTGAAGATGACAAGACGGCGCTCTATTGTCTTCTGTAGCTAACTAACTGCGCAATTAGGCACTACCACCTGATTTTCAGTATGTCGCTCCTCAACAAAGCAATGCAAAAAAGAAAGAAAAAAGAACAAATAATACCTGTCGGTCTTTCTTCAACATACTTTTGGCCAAAGCCCGTGATGCATTAGTTTGAATGGAGGAAGAGTTCTCTTGAGGAGTAAACATTTGGGTAGTAACAAGAACAGCTTCCTCCAGGATATGATTACGAGGGAAAACACCAAGCAGAAGCAGTATCGCATTTTTGAGAAATTTCATCAGGCCCGGCCTTTGTGAAAGGTCACACATGCTTCCCAGTAATGATTCCAATTTATATTTACAACTATATGAACTTTGGTTCTTGTTTACAACGTCAGATACAGCACCTAGATCTTCCAGGATGTCATCTGTAATATTCTCTAAGCTCAATATTCGATCGAGCCAACTTGGACTGTTTGTTGATGTCCTGGAATTTAAGAATTGTTGGCGAATTCACTTACCAATAATAATATCAAAGTTCATAAGTGAGGAAATATTACATAGACAGTTGTTGGCTCTGTATGTCACTACTTTAGATGCCATAAGTTTGCAAAGAGTTAAAACAAACAGCAGTAACAAAGTGTGGCATTTTCCAAATTTACATAACAAATAATCCAGCACATGACATGACCAAAATAATTAGTAGGGACCAACAAATAGATCCCGGTATTAGATAATATACTGTCATGTCGTAGCAACTAGGGATACCATCACATTCTATGAATTTTTAGGACCATGAACTAAAAATGGGAGTATGTAAAAAGAACTGGGCCAATTTAAGAATACAAGCATCCAATTTCAATTCAAAGAGGACCCATGCCAGGGTAGTATATAGAGGCATAAGCCTCACCAAATTGCCAGATGGCAAGTTCAATTCCTTTTGCACATATAGGCTGCCCATAAAAAATGGCTGAAAGCATATCACCATGGTTTTTAAGGAATTAGTTTCGACAACAAAAACTAAGCTACATGCACAAGATAAACTCGGTCGGGGAGAGAAAGACCGCCCTCCCGGTATTGTATTAAGAAGAGACCAAAAACATGGTCCCGGCCGAGAAAAATCCCGAACCCTAGCCCTCCATCACTAGCGGGCCGTCACCGCCCACTCTGCAACAGCCCAGCCGGAGGATGACGCGCAGGACGTAACCCGGGAGCAGGCGGGATACAGCGAGGAGATTTTTTTTAACCAAGCCCGAAATTCGCCCCCGAGGGGGATCGAACCCGGGACCTGGAGGTGCTACTCGGAAGCCTTAACCATTACGCTTGAGGCCATTTCGCTACATGCACAAGATATGCACCATGTTATGCGAAAAAAGAGCCATACGATATATTCTTGACTAATTTCTTCTTGTGTGAAGCGGATGATCATAGCTTATAAGAAAGTAAGAAGAATACCATCTTGAGATTTTGCCACCATAAAAATCAATAAATTGGCACATCAGAGAAAAGCGGGCCTCCTCTGAAGATAGAGAAAACAAGAACTCAGTTACATCCTCAAACAAAATTACTCTGGAAAGCTGGTCATTGTCTTCCCCAGATGGAGCATCACCACAATGAATTGATCCTACTTTTACCAAGAAAAAAAAATCCAGTGTTAGCATTAAGTTAACTTCAAACAAACAAAAACCTAGTAATAATTGGGACAAACTCCAATTACCATAATTTTCATGAAGAGGCATCCATTGCTGATTGTCCCGTGACAGCTCCATTGAGGCCCATCTATTCCAGGTTTCTGCGTCTTTAACTTCACTATTGGACTCTGCATCTACATCGATACCAAGCTTTTTCAGCAAGGATTCAACATCATCTTGTGCTGGTGAGTCCTCAGCATCAAGGTCTTCAGCATCATTTCCATCGGTCAATGATGGTTCCAGTGATTTGTTTGATAAATCATTTGTCTCAGTATTACCCAGAGAAGGATCAAACCAACCACTCCAGCCTCCTGTTTCAGTCTCTTGTGAATTTTCTTGCATAGACAACTTTTGTCTACTCTCCTCGTCTTTTGCTAACCATTCAGACCATCCAAGAGCTCCATCTTCCCCAATTCTGGCACCACCACTGTTCCAGAAGTGTTCAAAGAGCCTTTGCTTACTGCTTGTTGTCAGATACAAAGGAGGGGCAAATAAGCTAAACTCCATCTGCGCCTGAAATAGCCCAGTTGCTAGTTCCCGATGTCCTGTCTGCCACTCAAATCGGCACAGATTAACAAATATATCCACCAACCCCACTTCTAGTTGAACTAAGGATGAAGATTTGGAATCCATGCTTTTATTATCCTGTATGGAAAAGAAAAAGAAAAGGCGTTAGCAATGTTTCGTAGTTCATAGGGGTATGGGAAACAGACAAAGTAATTTACAGAGAAGCATTGAAGTATAACCTGCCTACATAACTTGGTGCAAGCTGCAGATAGAGCCTGTACAGCATACACGTAGGACTTCCGAATTTCAGAAACTTTGAATCTGGAGAATTCCCCTTGGCACAGAAGCAGATACTGTTTCCACAACGTAGAGCTATCTGGGTGCTTCGTAAGTATTTGCTCCCATTTAGTCAATAGAGTCTCAGTGTTGTCCCTCTTGCCATATGACTTCAGAAGGCAAAGCAATAATTCCTCACTATCTGGATTGAGCTCCACAGCTTTCTCCAATATGCTAATTTTCCTTTCGGTAGTTTGTAAACGAGCAGCCTTTTGTGGCTGAGTGCTAGCAACTTTGTCCTGTAGTTCAGTGGCAGAGATAATACAGAACAGAAATGTGAAATGATGACTGAAACAAAACTCTAGTGGTGTGTCAAAATTGTAAAAATCATTTGTAAGAGCAAACTATTTGTCCCAGAACGAAATGAGCAAAATAACTGACAATGGAGCACTAGGGCAGAATAAGCATAGCTTCTTCAAAGAAACATCACAAATAAAACCATAGAAATTCATGGTACCTGAAATTGAGCGAAAGCCAGCCAAACTTTTTCATCGTGAGGGCGTTCACGAGACATCTTATTGAATTCCCTAGTCCGGCGAAGTATTTCATCTTCCCAAGACTCCTCTAGCTCTTGTTCCACAGTTGTGCTTTTCAAAGGAAGTGATTGTGTACCAAATGGGACAAAATCTTCAGCGAGCATTACAGAGGTGTTTCCCTTAAATATTTTCAGATGTTTGAAACCTTTATTTCTTTCAGAAACTGCATTTTTTGCAGAATAGTAACGGCCTCCAGCTCTTACTTTGTTATCCATTCCATCCAAGTCTGAATCCAAATCAATATGTGATGAACCAAACCTCAGATGATTTAAACCAAATGCCTCCATCATATTCTGGGATCTGTAGCGTGCAACATCCATTCTGCATATGTCCTTGAGGTGTTAGATTTCACTTTTCAGGGAACAGCATGTTAAGATGTGCTGACAAAACAAGTCCAAGTAAACAAGACTGAAACAGAATTACAGAAGATTTAAGATCCAGTAATAGTTATTAGTCATAGGTAAGTAATGATATTCTAACCAAGCCATGAAATGAATACACAAACTTTTGTAGCTTGGTGATAGTCAAAATATTGCATGCTTTATTGGAATTCATGCTATACATTTGCCCTCATTGGTGCTAACAATTCCAACTATGGCAATGCATATTTCTCAACCAAATGGGGTTCAATGATATAGTGATTTTTTGAAGATTGTAACGCCTACTTTGTGTTAAAATAGACTAGAAATGAGAATTCAGTGCATTAGTTGGAGATAGAAAGTAGCAGGTCTATATAAAAAACTGAAATGTCACTATGTCAGTAGCTAAATTTATGCTATTTTCTGACATCTATAGAAAACAATAGCTAATTATACATTAGTGTTAAGGTTGGTCAAATCAATTGTTGCAGTACTCCCTATAGTTTGCCCATACTCGATGTTTTGAGAAGGTTTGAATCAAAGTTTCAAAACGTTGACTACAAATAACTTTTAAGTATCTAGTTCAAACTTTTGAAGATCAAATTTTTTTTACAAGTCCATTTATACTTTAATAGAAAATAGTGGTGAAAGCTATGTATGGAGTCTGTGCCATTGCCCAAAACCTCAAGTATTTGCTTGGAGGGAGTAATTTAAACATAGTTTACAGTATTCGTATAATATTGTGCTGTGGTACAATTTGAAGCTCAGTTACTTCATATAAACATGTTGTAGTGTTACCGACGATCAAGACACGGTGCATCATACTATTATGTTGATTCACTAGCCTTTGGAATAGTCTGATATTAGAACATTCTAGATGTATCAAATACAAGTACAGAATGGGCAAAGGTTGCATAGAATGAACCATGGTTAACACATAAATATATTCAAAATGCTAATCCAACCCTGCATTTAGCAACATATATTCTGGGTTTAGTGGAGAATATTTTAGAATCTTGTGTACAAATAACTAGGCCTAGGATTTCAGACAACTTGGTTAGCCTGGAGCAGGTCTCTGCTTAGTGTGACATTTTGAAATAATACTGATGCTGAGACCTTTGATTCACACTAAAATTTCTGCACAAGTCATCACGCTACGAATAAACAACTTCAACAAACTAATAGCACAGCAAAATTATTAAACATGAATGCAGCAACATAGATTTACTACGAGCAATTGGATTGGCATGCTACATCAAATACTTCATGATCAGACCTGTAGAGGGATCCAAAAGCCAGGTTATCATGGTCGCCCTTCGCGTCGACATAGTAATCCTTGGCTGGCTTCGTCTCCAATCCAGCCCAGGCACGAATCCCAGCCTTCCGCGATGTCGCTGCCCCATCATAGCGCTCCTTCTCGCGCTTCCGTTTCCTCCTCCCACTTCTCTTCCTCCGCGACCCCCTCTCCTCGTCGGAGGACGGCGAAGAAGGCACCAGCTCGTATTTCGCAGGAGCGGCCTGCAGCGGCGTGTCCTCATCGGACGAGTGGCTCTGCGGCGACGGGAGCGACGATGAGGTGGTAGCCGGGATGTTCAGGGAGGAGGCATCGAAGGAGAAGCTAGGGTTTGAAAGCCATTGGGATTCGGCGGGGGGAGCAGAGGAGGTGGAGGCGGCGAAGGGGAAAAGTGGGAATAGAGAGGATGACACCATGGGAGGGTACGTCTCATGTTCTTCTACGGCAGCAGGGAAGGTGGCCGTGGTGGCCGGCGACGAGGGTTCCATGGGTGCGAGCTGACAAGCAAGGAGAAGGGAGGGTGTTTTTTTTCTTTTTCTTTTTTGGGCGGGGGTGGCGGGGGAATAAGCAATGAGACTGTGCGCAGCGTTTCCTGTAAATTTTTATCCCTAAATGCTATTAGAGCATTTCCAAGTAACGACTCAAAAGCTCCCAAAACTTTTGTTTAAAGGTGAAACTCAGTTTTTATTACTCCAACAGAACTCCAATAACTGTCCATAATTTTCCGCGTCCCAGAAACGAAGCTAAGCATCCCGCAAATATGAGTGAATAGATTTCTCCCCCAATCCTGCGCAACGGGCGAGTCTGTGCGACATGCAACACAAATAAAAGTGCCAGCGACATGCATGAAATGAAATGGACCAGCAATTTAGGCGAAATGGCCCAGCAATTTTTAAAATTTGGCCTAGTTTGGTTTTTAGTTTTTTATTTTGAGGGAATTGTTGGAGGATCACCTTGTTTCACACCTGTAAATGTTTGTGTATGTCCCTCATAATCAGTTTTTAAGGAATTTTTTTCCATTTTCTTTTGGAGTTGCTCTTATGCAGTCACATTAATAAGATTCTCTCCTATATTCACTCTTTGTGCAATGGTTCTTCCTATAAGGCTATCTGCAGCGGTTTTCCTAAATTTTTCTCCCTATATCATTTTTTTGGTTACATCATCAACATTACATCCCCTGCTTTTCATCTCCCGCAGCGATTCTCCCTAAATCTTTCTCTATACCCCACTACAACCATAAAATATCATTTTCTATACCTACTTTTCATTCACTATCAATTTTTCATCTACTGACAATCAATCGCGGGCCCACAGCTACAATATCAAACAGTGTTAGTGCGCGTGAACAGTGACACGCCAAGAATGGAGGGAGAGAGAAGCGCTCCGCTCACTAGGGGGCTCTACAGGGACAAGCGATGCGCGTGTGGGGGTCTCTTGCAGCTGGCATACAAGGGGAGAGGGAGCCAGAGCGGCAACTCGTGTGGACAGTCTAAATTTCCCTATATATCCCTTTACACATAAAATATATGTATCAATCCAACTACCATAACCAACTTATTTTTCCATTCTTTTTTCTACACGTGACATGTTCATTTTAAAAAAAAATCCTAAGTACAAATTAAATGTCCATTAAAAATTGTGCAGACCATAATGCCTCAAATTAAGTTTAATGTAATTTCGAAATTGAATAACTACTTAATTATTTTGGGTCGTCCAGATTTTTCTTAAACATTGTGTACATTTATATGTTTACGAATTTGTTGTGCACCGAATATTTCTGCACGATTGAACTATGACATGAATATCCGACCAAGCTTTCCTTGCAAGCACCCGGTCGACAACCGTATACAGCAAGACACATCAGGCTTCCAGTGCAAGACACGAGCTAGCGACACAAGCTACCTCCATCTCGCATATATATACGTACATGCTCTTCCCATTTATGTGCACATCCTGCTCCTCAACTCAAGCTAACAAGCCTTTGTGCGTTATGTCGCCTTTGCGTAGGGACGATGATTCTGATTCGAGTGATAGTGACGACAACACACTTATACTTGCCACCCTTCTTACCGTCTCCATTGAGGCTGCACGTCATAGGCGTAGACGTTCCAGTATCCCTCGACGTGTGATTCATAAGGATCATTATGTCGGAGATAACCTCATCTGTCATCATTACTTCGTCTGAAGATCATTATATCCTAAAGGAGATAATGCTTCGAAAGACGAAGGGCATTAACCTTTAACATTCTGTGTTGACTTGTTCTTAACTCATAGCATTTGAGAACAATTCCCCAACACAAACCGAATGCGAACCATGTACGTGTCATGATCAGAACTCACATATACAGTGATTACATAAATGACTCATCATAGCACAATGCTTCGAATAATCACAAAGAGTAAGTAAAATTATTACAGACTTAAGTCTCATTAACATAATATATATCAAAGTGCACATGATATAAATGTAGCCAACGTAAATAAACCCACCACAGGCAACTAACTGGGGAGGTCGCTAGCCTAATCCTCAAACTCGTCAAAATACTATAACTCCTAGAGATCCGCCTCGACGCCTTCTTCTTCTTCTTTACCTGAGCATAGGTTGCACCAAAGGCACCTGGTGTTTGTGAAAGCAAGGGTGAGTGCACATCAACAAGCTCAACAATGTCCCGTTTGACTAAGGTGGACTAGCTTTATGTGGGGTTAGGCTCAAAGCAATTGCTTTTAGTTCGTCAGGTATTTATTAGTAGTAGAAGCTAAGTTTTAGCAATAACCAACTCGTGAATCATTCCTCATCGGGGAAAACATTATCATCATCGTAACCAATCCATAAATAGAATCATTGTATCTCGAGCAATCTGTATCTCTAACCAATGGAGCTCCCAAGGCCACTCTTAATCGTGAGCACGACTGATATATCAGTTTCATAACACTTTGTAGAGGCTGCACACTTTACCCATGAGTTGTGATCCCTTTTGCCTTGGGTTGTACGAACCCACAAACACTTTCAAGGTGAGTCGGCAAGGTATCACTATGAGGCTTTTCGTTAGAGTCCTCACTATGCAAATTTTGGAAACGACCACTACATATAGACCATATGACTTACCCAAGCCTATATCCTCCAACCTTAGGAAAAAGTAACGGGAACGACGCCTATACCTAGACCCCTGAGCGAGAATATAAGAGCATAACAGATGCCTCCATCCCCCATGACAAAAACCAACACCAAACATAAGACTTTCCTAATTACTTGGTCAAGGGCGTTCCATACCATCCTCATGGCTGCACTATTTTCCAGGATGGTCATTCAATGAACAGGTCTTTACGGAGAAGTACTCAGGAAATAGCCCAAGCCTCCTTTAATATCACAAGCTCATAATCATAATCAAAATGTAAAGCACCGTATCATAATTGTATCTCGTCATGTTCATTTATTAAAGTATAGCGCTAGCGCATAAAGCTAACCATAATAACACAAACGGTAATCAAGACCAAGATAAATAGAAAGCTAGTCAATCCTAGGTTTCAATTATGTAATGCGAGGAAATGATTTATCATGTGAATAGGACATAAATTGGTCAAAGGACACTTGCCTTCATCAATAGTTCAACAATTCCAAGTTTCATCCTTTATTGGTTGGTTTTGGGTTGATTCTGACTTAGAAGTTGATTTGTTGAACTTATTAACCTATGGATCAAGGACTATATAAATTAATTAGTCTGAATGGTTGTGATTGTCACCGAGCACCAAAATCGATTAGAGAAATTAGTTTAAGATCAATTAAAATATAAGACATGCATAATGCATTTATCATGAGGTGAAAGTAGCTCACAAGGGTCGCAGAGCTAGTTGGCTAATCTGACTTGTCGGCCGACTAACCGGTAATCGACGTTGGCCTCTAATGCCAATACACCGATATTGGATTTTGAATTTGAAAAAATTGTAAAATTTTAAAACTTTTGATCCCATTTTTTTATAAATACCACGGATTATTTGAAGACTTCTGAAACCAAATTTCATAATACTCAACGGATTTCAACCTAAAAATCATGGAGGTTTTGGGGAAAATAAATAAAGAAAAAACTGATATGTTAGCTAGGATTGTTGATTAGCCTCTCCCTAAAGCTGATTAATCGATGTGTAGGACTGATTAGACGGTGATCGAGTAGGAGCTAGGGTTGGGGGAATTTTTTTGCTCCTTTTCATTAGAAACCTTTCCAAATTACCACTGTTATATGCAATATAGGCTAACAATACTTGTAATAATAGATCATGTTATTGCTATTTTCAGGAATGTTGGTTTTTGGTTTGAGAACAGGGGACAGTCCGTATCTCGGATTCAGGTGCAAATATTGCAAGAGAAGTGTATGATAAATGTAGAAAATCATGGACGTGGTGACATAAATTAGCCTAGAGCACGTGGTTCAGATTGTCACTGATAATGTAGCGAACTAAAAAAAGACATGGCATATGGTAGTCACGAAGTCGTGTGTGTCTTATACCATAAATTTGATGTTGAAGGATATTAGAAATTTTCCTGAGCATGATACTGTGATTCTTACCAAAGCAATTATGTTGAAACAAATGTCCACTACCAGAAGTAGATCGGGTAGTAAGCGTTTGCTTACGGTGCTTGCAACGAGCAACATTCTTGACTTTCTTACCATTCATAATCTTAGTCAATTCATCAAAGTCATTCCAATACTTAGACCTTTTCTTCGAGTTCAAGTTGCTATCACCAGCATCAAGATCAGGGACTGACTCTACCGGGCTCGTGGAGCATGTGCCAGTCCCTATTCCAGAGCCAGCGACAGTATCAATCTCAATAGGATCTCCATGGGTCTCATCAAAACAAATAAAGAACCTAGCATCCTCCGCCTCATTGTGGTTCTCGAGCCGACGCTCCTCCTCCTCTACAACCACGTCAAGGTCCATGACCTTGACTGCAACCACGAGCCCGACGGCTACAACGGACAGTCGCCTCCAACTACCTCAACGACTACAAGGTTCAAGGCAACAAAAATGGAATTAAACGTACATCTAACTGCTCCAGACGATTACATGAATTAAAGGGCGAGAGATTAAACACACCTTTTCAAACTGGAGCACCAGAGACGACAGAACAGAGTCGAGGAGCAGCCGAGCAGATAGTGGGAGCACCAGACCAGAGACAGTCGGACATCCGGACAAATTAGAAGGAGGGCGAGAATGGGAGGAGGATGAAAATAGAACAAAAATATAGATGTCCAAGCAGGGCACCAGACTAGGCGACCAGCAACCGGATCCCGGATAGGCAGAGACCAGAGACAGCGAAGAAGCCAAGCACGTGTACAAGCTATCAAGCTACAACTCGATCCGGCGATCCGAGGAGCACCAGCGATGAACAAGCACCACCAGTCATTAGATCCGGGTGGGATTAGGGTTATACACAAGGAGACAGAGGGAAGGACGAGAGGGAGGAAACCTAAACTCTGCAAGCAGGTCGAGAACACCAGAGACGTCGGTGATGGCGAGCCGTCGGCCGAGATCGATCTCGAGTCGTCGTCCACAGCGGGGGGAGGCGGCGGGGAGAGTCGCACAGAGCCAGCAGCCATGGGTCGACCAGGGGATTAGGGACGCAAATGTGGTGTGTGGGGGCGGGCGTGGGGGCTCGCAGTCGGCTATGGTTATTAGTCAGTGGGGTGTCATCGGGTCGACCCACCATTCGTGCCGGGCCATGCCATAGCACGTGGGCCGCATACGTCACCCAAGCCCGACACATTGATCGGGTCGTGCCGGCCTGAGCACGAAAGCCATCGGGTCGTGCCGTGCGTGGCTGGGCCAAACACGTGCCGGACCACGGGTAAAACGGGTGGCCCACACTGTTTAGATATCTATAGCGATAGTTGGATATCATGGTTTCTTTAAAATCATAATAAGTTACATTATGATGAAGGACACAATCGGTGGGGAGTTGGTTCAGTGGAATGCCACCAAATTTGAAACAAATTATGCATTCTTAGAGAGATTTCTTCACGGGAAGGAAAACTTCATGGAATGGATGGGTTCTCAGGGATCCTTACAATGCAAGTTCAGTAGCATACCAGATGGAAAGTACATATATGAAACCCTCACGAGCTTGTCATGGTCGTACCAAATGAAGTATGTGGTTGATGCAATAGAGCCATTATTTGGTTTTCTTCGTTTCGTTGACCAAGGCAGGAAGGGAGCACTTAGTACGATTTTCAATGTTCATGTCATGAATCACTACTAACTATATCTTCTACGGCTGCGGCTTTGAACCCTCAGACCCACTATGCGTACGGTTTCAATGTATTTGAACTGTTAAATATTGTTATTGGACTTGTGATAACATTTGAGTCATCTTCTGTTCAATTTTTAGGACCTCAATGTGCTTTGTTTGCAAAAAAAACAAGTGGTTCGTTTTCTACACTTGTGCTGCTGGTTTATCGGTTCAGTAACCGATTAATCAGTCTTCCGTTTCAATTCAAAAACTAATTTGGATCTGAATTTAGCCCGTTTCTACCATTTCATCGCGATTAATTAAATATCGACCCTGCCCGGTTTTTGCTAAACAACCGCCTTGATGAACGTTCATATGTATGGTGTGGAGCTGCATCTTTCCTGAACTCCTATTTATCGGTGAGTTGCAAAGACGCTCCATTTTTAGCGCGTAATTTTATAGCCATCAAAAATCAAATTATGCTTCGCAGCCTTGCCTGTTGGATACTACCTGGACGTGCAGTAGTTGACGAAAAGATCACGAGGACAATCAGATTTGTCTGAAGATCAATGCTTTCTTTTACGCATATAATAACATGGTTCGTCTGAAGATCGATGCGTTATGGAAGGGAAACAGTTTACCATCCAGATTCAGAACAGAAGGGACAAGATCTCCGGCAAACCCGCGCTACATATATCGATCGGGCGTCCGCCGGCATCTGGTGGTCCTGTCGCTGACTTGCGTCGCCGATCGTCTGAAAACTGAAGGTGGAAAGGAAATGGCTCGACCTCCTCAGCCCCGAGCAAACCTGTGGAATCCTAGACCCGGCACGTACGGGCACCTTCTACCTTTTATTTTTCTGATCTTGTCGACCTGCAAGGCTGCAAGGGAGATCCACCGGTCATCATCGAATCACTTTGCAGTCCGCGGAGCCTGCGACCGCCGCAGGTGTGCCGCAGCGCCATAAACGCAGTCGCAGTACGTCCAGCAAGCTTTAAACCTTATCATGGCGTAATTAACCGTGGAGGAGGACTGGTCACTGGAGGATGGACCAGGCTGCATGCCCTCTGTGCAACATGTTGGCGACGTTCATTGACAGGACTACACGAGGCTGTCGTGCCCTGTGGACTGACCGTCCGAAGACTGGAGTAGCTCGCTGCTCGCTGATTAATATTAGCACGCCGGCAGACAGGCAGGCAGGAGGGCAGCAGCTCATCGGCCGATCAAGCCAGCTAGTTGCTCTGCCCTGCCCTGCCCTGGGTGCCCATGTCGATCTAGCTGGAAGAGTTAAGGGGCTTGCATGGCTATTGGCTGATGGATCAGAGCTAGATGCTTAATTGACGCCGAAATGTAGTAGTACGTGTGCGTAATGCTGCTGTGTATACGTGCATGATGCATCCAGCCATGTTGAGTCCAACGTCTGGGACCAGCATGCATGTCCATTTCTTGTCTTGTTGCATGATCATTACTTGCAGATTGCGTTGGGTCTGTCCAAGCCAGCTTGCTAGCTTCCTGTCAAGGGTACCTGAAAGGCTGTCTAGTTTTTTCTTTTCCTTTTCTGCCTTCCAAAGAAGCAGGCTTAATCACTGTTCGGACATGCCATTACACTCCATGCAATGGCACTGTTATGATTATGGTAGTGGCTGTGTTATGATATTATGACCCTGCAAATTATTCATAGCTGCAACCGCAAACAAGCAAGCTAGATGTTTTAAAGGCCACGTATTTCAAAAGCTTTGGACACGTCCATTTTATTGAAAAAGTAGAGAATTTCTAAATTGAAACTACAACATAAAAAATGACAACCTCAAGTGCCAATATGTCATATGTGCATTAGTCACACACTAGTTAGATTATACAACATTGAACACAAATACTAGTAATATAAGCATTGCTCATGTACTCTTGAATCTTGATACACAAAGGGTCTGTTTGTTTCGGCTTCTGGCAGCTTCTGGCCACCAAAAGCTATTGCAGACTGCCAAACGCTCAGCTTTTCAGTCAGCTTCTATAAAATTCGTTGGAACAAAAACCATTCAAAATCAACATAAACACATAATCGGTTGAGTCGTTTTAATAGTAGTGAGAGCACCTAGAGGGGGTGAATAGGTGATCCTGTAAAATTCAACAACTAATAGCCACAAAACTTGGTTAAGTGTTAGTCCGATAAAACCAAGTGGCTAAAGAGTGAGCTCTTGCGAATCACAATAATCACACAGAAAGACAATCACAAGAGACACAGAGTTTTATCACGTGGTTCGGCCAAGTACAAAACTTGCCTACTTCCACGTTGTGGCGTTCCAATGGACGAGGGTTGCACTCAACCCCTTTCAAGTGATCCAATAATCAACTTGAATACCACGGTGTTATTCTTTGCTTATCTCTTTTCCCGTTTGCGAGGAATCTCCACAAGTTGGAGTCTCTCGCCCTTACAACAAATATCAAAGTGAAAGCACAAGAGTAAGGGTGGGAAGCAACACACACAAATCTGCAGCAATACGCACACACACAAGCCAAAACTTGAGCTCAAATGAAGCGCAACAAGTTCACCACTAGAACGGAGCTCAAATCACTAACAAAGTCAATCAAGCGCGCGGAGACAGAGTGTGGAAGACTTAGAATGCTCAAAGTATGCTTGGGCGACTCCTCCATTCGCCTAGGGGTCCCTTTTATAGCCCCAAGGCAGCTAGGAGCCGTTGGAGGCATTCTTGGAAGGCTAATATTGCCTTCTGTCGGGTGGCGCACCGGACAGTCCGGTGCACCACCGGACACCCACTGTAGACGGTCCAGTGCGGATTTGTTTCCTTTCCTAGCGCAGATGGTCGTTGCAGTGTCGTGGCAGTTGGCGCACCGGACAGTCCGGTGCCCCCTGCCGACCCTTGGCGTGCCCACGCGTCGCGCGCGGATTGTGCGGCCGACCGTTGGCGCAGTCGACCGTTGGCTCATCGGACAGTCCGGTGCCTCACCGGACGGTCCGGTGAATTTTAGCCGTACGCCGTTGAACATTTCCCGAAAGCGACGACTTCGCCGCGGATGACTCACCGGACAGTCCGGTGCACCACCTGACAGTCCGATGAGTTGTAGTCGTACGCCGCCGTCGAGTCCCAAGAGCGGCCTGTTCACCGGAGGCTGGCCTAGCGTACCGGACATTGTCCGGTGCACCATCGGACAGTCCGGTGCACCCAGACCGAGTGGGAGTTGGCTGTACACAGCTAACTCTTCTCCAATCCATTTTCTCCTGTTTCTAGCACTTAGACACAATACATTAGTACTTAAATCAATGTACTAAGTCTAGAAACGTACCTTGTTGTATGATTTGCATTTTTCCAATCTTTGGCACAAATTAACACTTAGAGAGTATGTGTTAGGCACTTAATCACCAAAACACTTTAGAAATGGCCCAAGGGCACATTTCCTTTCAATCTCTCCCTTTTTGGTGATTTATGCCAACACAACCAAAAGCAATCAAACGAAGTGCAATATCAATGCAAATGAGAACAAATATTGTTTTTATTCAAATTTGGCATATTTGGATCATATTTTGCCACCACTTGGTTTATTTTTTGAAATCAAACTCATTTTCCTATCTCTAAGTCAAACACACTTGTTTAGGCACAAAGAGAGATATTCCAATGGAAAAATTGATTAAGAGCCAAAACTCCCCCTTTTTCCCATAATCAAACATTCTCCCCACAAGAAACCAACTTTTGACAGTAAGAGACACTAAGAGTATTTTGACAAATCAAAAGGTTCTAACTCTACTCTTTTCGAAATTTCAAAAGTGGTAGCTGATCCATTTGCTTTGGCCTTAATTTCTCCCCCTTTGGCATTAAGCACCAAAACGGGATCATTCTTGGTCCTTTAACCCTATTGCCTCACCAAAATTGTCAATTACGAGTAAAAAGGCAATAAGAGCATAGATATGAACTTGGAGTTAATACCGGAGTGCAGTGGAAGTCTTTGCATGGTCCAAGTTCACCTTTCCCTTTCAATTCACCTTTGAGACTAAAACAAGTAAACTCAAACACAAGATTAGTCTCAAAGGGTCAAGTTGTAGCATGCCTCCCCCTAAAATAAGTGCATCACTTGCAAATGGACTTGTGAGGTCCGGGGATCATGTTTACAACTTGAGCACCACAAATGAACAAAATAGACTGAAATGCATAAATTTACATGATCAAAGGCATAAAACACATGTATGCTATAGATCAATCCAAGTTATGCAAATCTAAGACATTTAGCTCACTACGCAACCTGCAAAACATTTTCTCATCTAAAGGCTTGGTGAAGATATCGGCTAGGTGGTTTTCGGTGTTAATATGGTACACCTCGATATCCCCCTTTTGTTGGTGGTCTCTCAGGAAGTGATGCCGGATGTCTATGTGCTTAGTGCGGCTGTGTTCAACAGGATTATCCGCCATGCGGATTGCACTCTCATTGTCACATAGGAGTGGTACTTTGCTCAGATTGTAGCCAAAGTCCCGGAGGGTTTGCCTCATCCAAAGTAGTTGCGCGCAACACTGTCCTGTGGCAACATACTCGGCCTCAGCGGTGGATAGGGCAACAGAAGTTTGTTTCTTTGAACTCCAAGACACCAGGGACCTTCCTAGGAATTGGCACGTCCCTGATGTACTCTTCCTATCAACCTTGCACCCGGCATAATCGGAGTCTGAATATCCAATCAAGTCAAAGGTAGACCCCTCTGGATACCAGATCCCGAAGCAAGGCGTAGCAACTAAATATCTAAGAATCCGCTTAACGGCCACAAGGTGACATTCCCTTGGGTCGGATTGATATCTAGCACACATGCAAACGCTAAGCATAATATCCGGTCTACTAGCACATAAATAAAGCAAGGAACCTATCATAGACCGGTATGCCTTTTGATCAACGGACTTACCTCCTTTGTTGAGGTCGACATGTCCGTCAGTTCCCATTGGTGTCTTTGCGGGCTTGGCGTCCTTCATCCCGAACCGCTTGAGCAGGTCTTGCGTGTACTTCATTTGGGAGATGAAGGTGCCATCCTTGAGTTGCTTCACTTGGAACCCAAGGAAGTAGTTCAACTCGCCCATCATCGACATCTCAAATTTCTGTGTCATCACCCTGCTAAACTCCTCACAAGACTTTTGGTTAGTAGAACCAAATATTATGTCATCGACATAAATTTGGCACACAAATAGGTCACCATCACAAGTCTTAGTGAAAAGAGTTGGATCGACTTTCCCAACCTTGAAAGCATTAGCAATTAGGAAATCTCTAAGGCATTCATACCATGCTCTTGGGGCTTGCTTAAGTCCATAGAGCGCCTTAGAGAGCTTACACACATGGTCGGGGTACCGTTCATCCTCAAAGCCAGGGGGTTGCTCCACGTATACCTCCTCCTTGATTGGCCCGTTGAGGAAAGCGCTCTTCACATCCATTTGGAACAACCTGAAAGAGTGGTGAGCGACATAGGCTAATGTTGGGGCAAAGGCAAAGACGCCACCCTTCGCTCGAGGCCTTCGCTGCAGTCGCTGGTCCGACGGAGGCAAAGCAGGCCTTCGCTGTCAGTCGCTGGTCCGACGGAGACAAAGCAGGCCTTCGCTGATATGGCGCCAGACGAAGGCCTGCGACATCGTCATCCCACCAAGCGGCCTCGTCCAGCTCAGAGGCCCATGTGTGATCCGGCCCATTGTAACGGGCCCCGCATGGCCGCTGCGTGTTACGGGCCTAATTTGCAAAGGCATTCCTGTAATTACAGTCTGTAACCCTGCTTTATGGGAATATTCTGGGGATAATCTAGGTATCCGAGGGCACATGCGTCCTTAACACAAGGCGCTGGGCGCTCAGACACCTATAAATACCCCCGCACAGTGCCCGTGAGGGCGCAGATTAACAGAGCTATTGCCATCTTGCGCGAGAACCCTGTTGACGTCATTGTTCCCCCTTGTTGGATCCCCTTGCAACTGAGAGCAAGTTCCAACATTTGGCGCCCACCGTTCGTGCTACGAGCAAACCACCCGCGATGGCACCCAAGAGAGCTAACCCGAAGGCTGACGAGGCTGCGAAGGCAGCACTGCTCGCCGCAAGAAAGGGCAAGGCCCTCGCCCTCACCCAATCCACCCACCTAGAGGCCACTGAAGACGACGTTCCCCGCACCTGCGAAGACGACACTCTCCGCACCTGCGGCCCTGAAGGACAACCGCAGCCACCCTCAGGCTTCGCACCACTGGAGGGCGCGGACCTCACCGAGGACGGTGAAGTCCTCGGCGTCTCAGCAGAAGAACAGCTACAGCTGCGCGCCCTGCGCCTCAAGAACCACAATCTCCAGAGGCAGAAAGAGATACTGGAGGCCAAGCGCCAGCGCGTGTCCGCACTAGCCAAAGTGCGGCAAATGATACACGACGAAGAGCAGAAGGCCCAGGAACTCGAGCGGGAGATCGCGCTGATGCAGCGCGAAGGCCACCTTGGCCTGCAGCACGAGCCACCCCTCCGGCAGCGCGCACAACTCGAAGACACGCGCGAAGGCCACCTCGGCCTGCAGCATGGGCCACCCCTGCAACACCGCGCGCAACCGGAAGACCCGCGTTTCCCCCAGTGTGACCACACCTTCCCGCACGCCGCGCCATTCCAGGGGGTCAACTATCTCGACGAGCGAAGTCCCCTGGCGCCACACCTGCAAGTGACGCATTGGCCAGCTAATTTCCGGGCAGGGACCTATCCCAAGTACAACAGCAGCACCGACCCGGCACAATACATAATGAGTTATCAGGTCGCCGTTGCATCTTCCGGAGGGGACGACGCCACAATGGCGAAGTCTTTCATCATCGCCCTAGAGGGCCCAGCTCTCACCTGGTTCACCAGGTTGCCTCCGCTGTCCATTGATTCCTGGAGAAGTCTCCGGGACAAGTTGAGAGCACCTAGAGGGGGGTGAATAGGTGATCCTGTAACACTTCAAAATCTTAAGCCACAAAACTTGATTAATTGTTAGCACAGTAATTTGCCAAGTGGCTAGAGAAGGATCTCAACACAATAACCAAGAGATATCAATCACAGAGATGGCACGATGGTTATCCCGTGGTTCGGCCAAGATCAACGCTTGCCTACTCCACGTTGTGGCGTCCCAACGGACGAGGGTTGCAATCAACCCCTCTCAAGCGGTCCAAAGACCAACTTGAATACCACGGTGTTGCTTTGCTTTTCTTAATCCCACTTGCGAGGAATCTCCACAGCTTGGAGCCTCTCGCCCTTACAAAAGATGTTCACAAAGAATCACGGAGCAAGGGAGGGATGAGCAACTCACACACGACACAAAGATCACAGCGAATACGCACACGCAAAGCACACTAGAACGGAGCTCAAATCACTAGAATGTCGAACAAGTGCGCAAGAATGAAGTGTGAGTGATCAATGATGCTCAAAGGATGCTTGGTGTTCTCCTCCATGCGCCTAGGGGTCCCTTTTATAGCCCCAAGGCAGCTAGGAGCCGTTGAGCACAAATCTGGAAGGCCATTCTTGCCTTCTGTCGTCGGGGGCACCGGACAGTCCGGTGCACACCGGACACTGTCCGGTGCCCGATTTCCTCCCTTAAATATCGAAGCCGACCGTTGGCAGCTTGAGAGCCGTTGGCGCACCGGACATGTCCGGTGCACACCGGACAGTCCGGTGCCGTCTTCTAGCCGTTGGCTCGGCCACGTGTCCCGCGCAGATTGCGCGGCCGACCGTTGGCCCGGCCGACCGTTGGCTCACCGGACAGTCCGGTGCACACCAGACAGTCCGGTGAATTTTAGCCGTACGTCGCCGGTGAATTCCCGAGAGCGGCCAGTTCGCTCGAGCCAGCCTGGCGCACCGGACAGTCCGGTGCTCCCAGACTCAGCAGATTCTTGGCTGCTCGAGCCAAGACATTTCCAATTGGATTTTTCCTGTTTCCAGCACTTAGACACAATACATTAGTCCATAAAACAATGTACTAAGTCTGAGAAACATACCTTAACTCTTGATTTGTACTTTGTCCACCTTTTTACACTTAGGCACTTGTGTTGATCACTAAATCACCAAAACACTTAGAAATGGCCCAAGGGCACATTTCCCTTTCAATCTCCCCTTTTTGGTGATTTATGCCAACACAACATAAAGCAAGTAGAACAAGTACAAAATCAAATCAAATAAGAACTCAATATTGTTTTGATTCAATTTTGACATATATGGATCACTCTATGCCACCACTTGGTTTGTTTTTGCAAATCCAACTCAAATTTCTATCTCTAAGTCAAACACACATGTTAAGACATAAAGAGAGTCATTCCAAGAGAAATTGATTCAAGATTTTCAAAAACTCCCCCTTTTTCCCATAATCAATACTTCTCCCCACAAGAAGCCAATTTTTGACAAGAGAGACAACAAAAGAGTTTTGACAAACCAAAAACTCTATTCTACTATTTTCAAAATCTCTATTTTCAAAATCTCTCAAGTGATAGCTGATCCATTTATCGCTTTGGCCTTTATTTTCTCCCCCTTTTGGCATCAAGCACCAAAACAGGATCAATCTTGGCCCTTTTAACCCCATTGCCTCACCAAATTCTTCAACTAAGAGCAAATAGGCAATAAGAGTATAAAGATGAACTTGGAAAAGTTACTCTTTTCATCGGAGTGCAGTGGAAGTCTTGCATGGTCCAAGTCCACCATTTTCCCTTTCAATTCTCCTTGGAGACTAAAACAACCAAACTCAAGTACATGGTTAGTCTCAAAGGGTCAAGTTGTAGCACATCTCCCCCTAAATATGTGCATCACTTGCAAACAGGACTTGTGAGATCCAGGGAGTGTTTGTACAACTTGAGCACCACAATAAGCAACAAAATGCAGAATGAAAAAGCATAAACACATGTATGCTACATTTCAATCCAAGTTCCGCGAATCTAAGATATTGAGCTCACTACGCAGCCTGCAAAAGGTCTTCTCATCTAGAGGCTTGGTAAAGATATCGGCTAGCTGGTTCTTGGTGCTAACATGAAACACTTCGATATCCCCCTTTTGCTGGTGGTCTCTCAAAAAGTGATGCCGGATGTCAATGTGCTTTGTGCGGCTGTGCTCAACAGGATTTTCCGCTATTCGGATAGCACTCTCATTATCACATAGGAGTGGGACTTTGCTCAGATTGTAGCCAAAGTCCCTGAGGGTTTGCCTTATCCAAAGTAGTTGCGCGCAACACTGTCCTGCGGCAACGTACTCGGCCTCAGCGGTGGATAGGGCAACAGAGGTTTGTTTCTTAGAGTTCCATGACACCAGGGACCTTCCTAAGAATTGGCATGTCTCTGATGTACTCTTCCTATCGACCTTACATCCAGCATAGTCGGAATCTGAGTATCCAATCAAGTCAAAGTTAGACCCCTTTGGATACCAGATCTCGAAGCAAGGCGTAGCGACTAAATATCGAAGAATTCGCTTCACCGCCACTAAGTGGCACTCCTTCGGATCGGATTGAAATCTAGCACACATGCATACGCTAAGCATAATATCCGGTCTACTAGCACATAAATAAAGCAAAGAACCTATCATGGACCGGTATGCTTTTTGATCAACGGACTTACCTCCTTTGTTGAGGTCGGTGTGTCCGTCGGTTCCCATCGGCGTCTTTGCGGGCTTGGCGTCCTTCATCCCAAACCTCTTTAGCAAATCTTGTGTGTACTTCGTTTGGGAGATGAAGGTGCCGTCCTTGAGTTGCTTCACTTGGAACCCAAGGAAGTACGTCAACTCGCCCATCATCGACATCTCGAATTTCTGCGTCATCACCCTGCTAAACTCTTCACAAGACTTTTGGTTAGTAGAACCAAATATTATGTCGTCAACATAAATTTGGCACACAAAAAGATCACCATCGCAAGTCTTAGTAAAAAGAGTTGGATCGGCTTTCCCAACCTTGAAAGCATTAGCAATTAAAAAGTCTCTAAGGCATTCATACCATGCTCTTGGGGCTTGCTTAAGTCCATAGAGCGCCTTAGAGAGCTTACACACATGGTCGGAGTACCGTTCATCCTCGAAGCCAGGGGGTTGCTCCACGTACACCTCCTCCTTGATCGGCCCGTTGAGGAAAGCGCTCTTCACATCCATTTGGTACAACCTGAAAGAATGGTGAGCGGCATATGCTAGCAAGATGTGAATTGACTCTAGCCTAGCCACAGGAGCAAAAGTCTCCTCAAAGTCCAAACCTGCGACTTGGGCATAACCTTTTGCCACAAGTCGAGCCTTGTTCCTCGTCACCACCCCGTGCTCGTCCTGTTTGTTGCAGAACACCCACTTGGTTCCCACAACATTTTGCTTGGGACGAGGCACCAGTGTCCAAACTTCATTGCGCTTGAAGTTGTTGAGTTCCTCCTGCATGGCCAACACCCAGTCCGGATCTAGCAAGGCCTCTTCTACCCTGAAAGGCTCAATAGAAGAGACAAAAGAGTAATGCTCACAAAAATTAACTAATCTCGAGCGAGTAGTTACTCCCTTGCTAATATCACCCAATATCTGGTCGACGGGATGATCCCTTTGAATCGTTGCTCGAACTTGGGTTAGAGGTGCCTGAGGTGCTTCTTCCTCTTCAACTTGAACATCCTGTGTTCCCCCTTGATCATGCGCCTCCACTTGAGGTACCTGTTCGTCACTTTGGGTTGGGGAATGCACCATAGTTGAGGAAGACGGTTGATCTTGCTCCAAATGTTCTTGAGGCCGTATATCTCCAATCGCCATGGTGCGTATCGCGGCCGTTGGAACGTCTTCTACATCATCAAGATCAACAACTTGCTCTCTTGGAGAGCCATTAGTCTCATCAAATACAACGTCGCTAGAGACTTCAACCAAACCCGATGATTTGTTGAAGACCCTATACGCCTTTGTATTTGAATCATAACCTAATAAAAACCCTTCTACGGCTTTGGGAGCAAATTTGGAATTCCTACCCTTCTTCACTAGAATGTAGCATTTACTCCCAAAAACACGAAAATACGATACATTAGGTTTGTTACCGGTTAGTAGCTCATACGACGTCTTCTTGAGGAGGCGGTGAAGGTAGACCCTGTTGATGGCGTGGCAAGCCGTGTTCACGGCTTCCGACCAAAAGCACTCGGGGGTCTTGAATTCTCCAAGCATAGTCCTCGCCATATCTATGAGCGTCCTGTTCTTCCTCTCTACCACACCATTTTGCTGAGGTGTGTAGGGAGCGGAGAACTCGTGCTTGATCCCCTCCTCCTCAAGAAACTCCTCCACTTGAAGGTTCTTGAATTCGGACCCATTGTCGCTCCTTATCTTCTTCACCCTGAGCTCAAACTCATTTTGAGCTCTCCTTAGGAAGCGCTTGAGGGTCCCTTGGGTTTCAGACTTATCCTGCAAAAAGAACACCCAAGTGAAGCGGGAAAAGTCATCAACGATAACTAGACCATACTTACTTCCTCCTATGCTCAGATAGGCGACGGATCCGAAGAGGTCCATATGTAGCAGCTCCAGGGGTCTTGATGTTGTCATCACATTTTTGGTGTGATGAGAGCCTCCCACCTGTTTCCCTGCTTGACAAGCTGCACAAGGTCTATCTTTTTCGAAATGAACATTGGTTAGACCTATCACGTGTTCTCCCTTTAGAAGCTTGTGGAGGTTCTTCATCCCCACATGTGCTAAGCGGCGATGCCACAGCCAGCCCATGCAAGTCTTAGCCATTAAGCATGCATCTAGACCGGCCTCTTCTTTTGCAAAATCAACTAAGTAAAGCTTGCCGTCTAGTACACCCTTAAAAGCTAGTGAACCATCACATCTTCTAAAGACAGACACATCTACATTTGTAAACAAACAGTTATATCCCATATTGCATAATTGACTAACAGATAGCAAATTATATCCAAGACTCTCCACTAGAAACACATTAGAGATAGAATGCTCATTGGAGATTGCAATTTTACCTAGCCCTTTTACCTTGCCTTGATTCCCATCACCGAATATTATTGAATCTTGGGAATCTTTGTTTTTGACGTAGGAGGTGAACATCTTCTTCTCCCCCGTCATATGGTTAGTGCATCCGCTGTCAATAATCCAGCTTGAACCCCCGGATGCATAAACCTGCAAGGCAAATTTAGGCTTGGGTCTTAGGTACCCAACTCATGTTGGGTCCTGCAAGGTTAGCACAAATATCCTTAGGGACCCAAATGCAGGTTTTGTCTCCCTTGCATCTTGCCCCTAATTTTCTAGCAACTATCTTCCTATCCTTTCTACAAATAGCAAAAGAAGCATTTAAAGCATGATATATTGTAGAAGGTTCATTTACTTTCCTAGGAACATTAACAACATTTCTCCTAGGCATATTATGAACAGCATTTCTCCTACCAACATTTCTATCATGCACATAAGAAGAACTAGAAGCAACCATGGCATGAGAATCAAAGGCATTATATGCATTACAACTCCTATAAGCATTTCTAGATTGTCTCCTATCATGGTACATAAAAGCATGGTTCTTTTGCACACTACTAGCCATAGGGGCCTTTCCTTTCTCCTTGGCGGAGATGGGAGCCTTATGGCTTGTCAAGTTCTTGGCTTCCCTCTTGTGGCCAAGTCCATCCTTAATTGAGGGGTGTCTACCAATCGTGTAGGCATCCCTTGCAAATTTTAGCTTGTCAAATTCATTCTTGCTAGTCTTAAGTTGGGCATTAAGACTAGCTAATTCCTCATTTAATTTAGAAATTGAAACTAAATGATCATTACAAGCATCAATGTCAAAATCTTTACACCTATTACAAGTTTCAACAATTTCTACACAAGAATTAGATTTACTAGCTACTTCTAGTTTAGTATTTAAATCATCATTAAAACTTTTTAACTTAGCAATAGTTTAATGACAGGAAGATAATTCACTAGAGAGCATTTCATTCCTCTTAATTTCTAGAGCAAGAGATTTCTGAGCTTCTACAAATTTATCATGTTCTTCATACAACAAATCCTCTTGCTTTTCTAAAAGTATATTCCTATCATTCAAGGCATCAATCAATTCATTAATTTTGTCTACCTTAGTTCTATCTAATCCCTTGAATAAGCATGAGTAATCTATCTCATCATCATCACTAGACTCATCCTCACTTGAAGAAGCATAAGTACTAGTATTAGGACTGCTTACTTTCTTCTCCCTTGCCATGAGGCAAGTGTGACGCTCGTTTGGGAAGAGGGATGACTTGTTGAAGGCAGTGGCGGCGAGTCCCTCATTGTCGGAGTCGGACGAGGAGCAGTCCGAATCCCACTCCTTGCCAAGATGAGCCTCGCCCTTTGCCTTCTTATAGTTCTTCTTTTTCTCCCTCTTGTTCCCTTGATCCTGATCACTATCATTGTCGGGACAGTTAGCAATAAAATGACCAAGCTTACCGCATTTGAAGCATGAGCGCTTCCCCTTGGCTTTGGTCTTGCTTGGCTGTCCCTTGCGACCTTTAAGCACCGTCTTGAATCTTTTGATGACGAGAGCCATCTCTTCATCATTAAGTCCGGCCGCCTCAATCTGTGCCACCTTGCTAGGTAGCGCCTCCTTGCTTCGTGTTGCCTTGAGAGCAAGGGGTTGCGGCTCGTTGATCGGACCATTCAAGGCGTCGTCCACGTACCTCGCCTCCTTGATCATCATTCGCCCGCTAACGAATTTCCCAAGAACTTCTTCGGGCGACATCTTGGTGTACCTGGGATTTTCACGAATATTGTTCACCAAATGAGGATCAAGAACGGTAAATGACCTTAGCATTAGGCGGACGACGTCGTGGTCCGTCCATCGCGTGCTCCCGTAGCTCCTTATTTTGTTGATAAGGGTCTTGAGCCGGTTGTATGTTTGTGTCGGCTCCTCGCCCCTTATCATCGCGAACCGTCCAAGCTCGCCTTCCACCAACTCCATTTTGGTGAGCAAGGTGACGTCGTTTCCCTCATGAGAGATCTTGAGGGTGTCCCAGATCTGCTTGGCATTGTCCAAGCCGCTCACCTTGTGATACTCGTCCCTGCACAAAGAGGCTAGCAACACAGTAGTAGCTTGTGCATTTTTATGAATCTGTTCATTAATAAACACAGGGCTATCCGAGCTATCAAATTTCATTCCACTTTCCACAATCTCCCAAATGCTTGGATGGAGAGAAAACAGGTGAGTACGCATTTTGTGGCTCCAAAATCCGTAGTCCTCTCCATCAAAGTGAGGGGGCTTGCCAAGTGGAATAGGGAGCAATTGAGCATTTGAACTATGCGGGATGCGCGAATAATCGAAAGAAAAGTTTGAGTTAACCGTCTTTCGTCTATCGTGGTCGTCGTCGTCCTTTTGGGAGGAGGAAGATTTGTCGCTGTCGTAGTAGACAATTTCCTTGATGCGCCTTGTCTTCTTCTTTCTCCCGTCTTTTCTTTTGTGGCCCGAGCCTGAGTCGGTGGGCCTGTCATCATTGGGCTCGTTGACGAAGGACTCCTTCTCCTTGTCGTTGATCACCATCCCCTTGCCTTTAGGATCCATATCTTCGGGCGGTTAGTCCCTTTCTTGAAGAGAATGGCTCTGATACCAATTGAGAGCACCTAGAGGGGGGTGAATAGGTGATCCTGTAACACTTCAAAATCTTAAGCCACAAAACTTGATTAATTGTTAGCACAGTAATTTGCCAAGTGGCTAGAGAAGGATCTCAACACAACACAATAACCAAGAGATATCAATCACAGAGATGGCACTGTGGTTATCCCGTGGTTCGGCCAAGATCAACGCTTGCCTACTCCACGTTGTGGCGTCCCAACGGACGAGGGTTGCAATCAACCCCTCTCAAGCGGTCCAAAGACCAACTTGAATACCACGGTGTTGCTTTGCTTTTCTTAATCCCACTTGCGAGGAATCTCCACAGCTTGGAGCCTCTCGCCCTTACAAAAGATGTTCACAAAGAATCACGGAGCAAGGGAGGGATGAGCAACTCACACACGACACAAAGATCACAGCGAATACGCACACGCAAAACCCAGACTTGAGCTCAAGAGACTAGCACACTAGAACGGAGCTCAAATCACTAGAATGTCGAACAAGTGCGCAAGAATGAAGTGTGAGTGATCAATGATGCTCAAAGGATGCTTGGTGTTCTCCTCCATGCGCCTAGGGGTCCCTTTTATAGCCCCAAGGCAGCTAGGAGCCGTTGAGCACAAATCTGGAAGGCCATTCTTGCCTTCTGTCGTCGGGGGCACCGGACAGTCCGGTGCACACCGGACACTGTCCGGTGCCCGATTTCCTCCCTTAAATATCGAAGCCGACCGTTGGCAGCTTGAGAGCCGTTGGCGCACCGGACATGTCCGGTGCACACCGGACAGTCCGGTGCCGTCTTCTAGCCGTTGGCTCGGCCACGTGTCCCGCGCAGATTGCGCGGCCGACCGTTGGCTCACCGGACAGTCCGGTGCACACCGGACAGTCCGGTGAATTTTAGCCGTACGTCGCCGGTGAATTCCCGAGAGCGGCCAGTTCGCTCGAGCCAGCCTGGCGCACCGGACAGTCCGGTGCTCCCAGACTCAGCAGATTCTTGGCTGCTCGAGCCAAGACATTTCCAATTGGATTTTTCCTGTTTCCAGCACTTAGACACAATACATTAGTCCATAAAACAATGTACTAAGTCTGAGAAACATACCTTAACTCTTGATTTGTACTTTGTCCACCTTTTTACACTTAGGCACTTGTGTTGATCACTAAATCACCAAAACACTTAGAAATGGCCCAAGGGCACATTTCCCTTTCACAAGTTCCTACTCAACTTCCAAGGGTACCGCCCAGACACCGACGCCTTGGCCGAACTATCGCTCTGCAAGCAGCTGGAAAAGGAGACTCTGAGGGAGTATTACCGCAAATTTTTAACACTCAAGTCACAGCTGCCCTCAGTCGATGACCAGATCGGCATCCACTACGCTATCAGTGGCCTTCGCGCCGGCGTCCTTTACAGCCACTGCATCAGAGATCCGCCAAAGAACCTCCAGGAGTTATATCAGCTGTTTGAAAAGTACGCCAAATCCGAAGAGCTCCACCAGCGCAAGGTTGAGTCCCAAAGGAAGCCAAAAGATGCTCCACAGTCCAGCCGCACGTGGACAAGGACTCCGCAGCCGGACTGAGAGCACCTAGAGGGGGGGTGAATAGGTGATCCTGTGAAACTTAAACTTATAGCCACAAAAACTTGTTAAGTGTTAGCCCAATAATCGCCAAGTGGCTAGAGAGGAGTCTCAACAAAACACAATACCACAAGAGATCAAACACAGAGATGACACAATGGTTTATCCCGTGGTTCGGCCAAGACCAACGCTTGCCTACTCCACGTTGTGGCGTCCCAACGGACGAGGGTTGCAATCAACCCCTCTCAAGCAGTCCAAAGACCAACTTGAATACCACAGTGTTTTGCTTTTCCTTTCAATATCCCGTTTGCGAGGAATCTCCACAACTTGGAGTCTCTCGCCCTTACACTTGAGATTCACAAAGAAATACGGAGTAAGGGAGGGAAGCAACACACACAAATCCACAGCAAATATGCGCACACACACGACCAAGAATCGAGCTCAAAAGACTATCTCAAAGTTCTCACTAGAACGGAGCTCGAATCACTGAGAATGACAAACAAATGCGCAAAGACTGAGTGTGGATGACCAAGAATGCTCTAAGGTTGCTTGGTGTTCTCCTCCATGCGCCTAGGGGTCCCTTTTATAGCCCCAAGGCAGCTAGGAGCCGTTGAGAGCAGATCTGGAAGGCCAATCTTGCCTTCTGTCGTCGGGTGCACCGGACAGTCCGGTGCACACCGGACACTGTCCGGTGCCCGATTTCCTTCCTTAAATAGCGAAGCCGACCGTTGGCAGACTTGGAGCCGTTGGCGCACCGAACATGTCCGGTGCACACCGGACAGTCCGATGCCCCCTTCTAGCCGTTGGCTCGGCCACGTGTCCCGCGCAGATCGCGCGGCCGACCGTTGGCCCGGCCGACCGTTGGCTCACTGGACAGTCCGGTGCACACCGGACAGTCCGGTGAATTATAGCCGTACGCCGTCGGCGAATTCCCGAGAGCGGCCACTTCGCTCGAGGCAGCCTGGCGCACCGGACACTGTCCGGTGCACCACCGGACAGTCCGGTGCCCCAGACCGAAACAGCCTTTTGGCTGTACACAGCCAACTCTTCTCTTTTCTTCTTCTTTCTGTTTCTAATACTTAGACAAGTATATTAGTACACAAAACCAATGTACTAAGACTTAGAAACATACCTTTGTTCTTGATTTGCACTTTGTCCATCCATGAGCATAAATTCACATTTAAGCACTTGTGTTGGCACTCAATCACCAAAATACTTAGAAATGGCCCAAGGGCACATTTCCCTTTCAATCTCCCCCTTTTTGGTGATTTATGCCAACACAACATAAAGCAACTAAAATAAGGGTAAAATCACTTCAAATAAAACTCAAATTTATTTTGATTCATTTTTGGCATATATGGATCATCCTTTGCCACCACTTGGTTTGTTTTTGCAAATCAAACTCAAATCTCTATCTCTAAGTCAAACACACATGTTGAAGCATAAAGAGAGTCATTCCAAAAGAGATTGATCAAGGATTTCAAAAACTCCCCCTATTTCCCATAATCAACACTTCTCCCCACAAGAGGCCAACTTTTGACAAAAGAGACAATGCAAGAGTTTTGACAAACCAAAAGATCTATTCTACTATTTTCAAAATTTCTCAAGTGGTAGCTGATCCATCTATTGCTTTGGCCTTTATTTTCTCCCCCTTTGGCATCAAGCACCAAAACGGGATCAATCTTGGCCCGATAACCCCATTGCCTCACCAAAATCTTCAATTAAGAGCAAATGGCAATAAGAGTTCATGAGATGAACTTGGAATAAGTTACCCTCTCATCGGAGTGCAGTGGAAGTCTTTCATGGTCCAAGTCCACCTTTTCCCTTTCAATTCTCCTTTGAGACTAAATCAAGTAAACTCAAGCATATGGTTAGTCTCAAAGGGTCAAGTTGTAACACAACTCCCCCTAAATATGTGCATCACTTACACAAGGACTTGTGAGGTCCAGGGAATGTTTGTACAACTTGAGCACCACAATAAGCAACAAAATGCAGAATGAACATGATCAAAGGCATAAACATATGTATGCTACAATTCAATCCAAGTTCCGCGAATCTAAGACATTTAGCTCACTACGCAGCCTGCAAAAGGTCTTCTCATCTAGAGGCTTGGTAAAGATATCGGCTAGCTGGTTCTCGGTGCTAACATGAAACACTTCGATATCTCCCTTTTGCTGGTGGTCTCTCAAAAAGTGATGCCGGATGTCTATGTGCTTTGTGCGGCTGTGTTCAACAGGATTTTCCGCCATGCGGATAGCACTCTCATTATCACATAGGAGTGGGACTTTGCTTAGATTGTAGCCAAAGTCCCGGAGGGTTTGCCTCATCCAAAGTAGTTGCGCGCAACACTGTCATGCGGCAACATACTCGGCCTCAACGGTGGATAGGGCAACAGAGGTTTGTTTCTTAGAGTTCCACGACACCAGGGACCTTCCTAAGAATTGGCACGTCCCTGATGTACTCTTCCTATCGACCTTACATCCAGCATAGTCGGAATCTGAGTATCCAACCAAGTCAAAGGTAGACCCTTTTGGATACCAGAGCCCGAAGCAAGGCGTAGCAACCAAATATCTTAGAATTCGCTTCACCGCCACTAAGTGACACTCCTTAGGATCGGATTGAAATCTAGCACACATGCATACGCTAAGCATAATATCCGGTCTACTAGCACATAAATAAAGTAAAGACCCTATCATTGACCGGTATGCTTTTTGATCAACGGACTTACCTCCTTTGTCGAGGTCGGTGTGTCCGTCAGTTCCCATCGGCGTCTTTGCGGGCTTGGCGTCCTTCATCCCAAACCGCTTTAGCAGATCTTGCGTGTACTTCGTTTGGGAGATGAAGGTGCCGTCCTTGAGTTGCTTCACTTGGAACCCAAGGAAGTAGTTCAACTCGCCCATCATCGACATCTCGAATTTCTGCGTCATTACCCTGCTAAACTCTTCACAAGACTTTTGGTTAGTAGAACCAAATATTATGTCATCGACATAAATTTGGCACACAAACAGATCACCATCACATGTCTTAGTAAAGAGAGTTGGATCGGCTTTCCCAACCTTGAAAGTGTTAGCAATTAAAAAGTCTCTAAGGCATTCATACCATGCTCTTGGGGCTTGCTTAAGTCCATAGAGCGCCTTAGAGAGCTTACACACGTGGTCGGGGTACCGTTCATCCTCGAAGCCAGGGGGTTGCTCTACGTACACCTCCTCCTTGATCGGCCCGTTGAGGAACGCGCTCTTCACATCCATTTGGTACAACCTGAAAGAATGGTGAGCGACATATGCTAGCAAGATACGAATTGATTCTAGCCTAGCCACAGGAGCAAAAGTATCCTCAAAGTCCAAACCTGCGACTTGGGCATAACCTTTTGCCACAAGTCGAGCCTTGTTCCTCGTCACCACCCCGTGCTCGTCCTGTTTGTTGTGGAACACCCACTTGGTTCCCACAACATTTTGCTTAGGACGAGGTACCAGCGTCCAAACTTCATTTCTCTTGAAGTTGTTGAGCTCCTCTTGCATGGCCAACACCCAGTCCAGATCTAGCAAGGCCTCTTCTACCCTGAGAGGCTCAGTAGAAGAGACAAAGGAGTAATGCTCACAAAAATTAACTAATCGAGATCGAGTTGTTACTCCCTTGCTAATATCACCCAGAATTTGATCGACGGGATGATTCCTTTGAATCATCGCTCGAACTTGGGTTGGAGGTGCCGGTTGCGCTTCTTCCTCCATCACATGATCATCTTGTGCTCCCCCTTGATCACACGCCTCCTGTTGATGAACCTGTTCATCGTCTTGAGTTGGGGGATGCACCATTGTTGAGGAAGAAGGTTGATCTCGTTCATCTTGTTCCTGTGGCCGCACTTCTCCAATCGCCATGGTTCGTATAGCAGCCGTCGGAACATCTTCTTCATCTACATCATCACAATCAACAACTTGCTCTCTTGGAGAGCCATTAGTCTCATCAAATACAACGTCGCTAGAGACTTCAACCAAACCCGATGATTTGTTGAAGACTCTATACGCCTTTGTATTTGAGTCATAACCTAACAAAAACCCTTCTACAGCTTTGGGAGCAAACTTAGAATTTCTACCCTTCTTCACTAGAATGTAGCATTTGCTCCCAAATACACGAAAGTAAGATACATTGGGTTTGTTACCGGTTAGAAGCTCATACGACGTCTTCTTGAGGAGGCGGTGAAGGTAGACCCTGTTGATGGCGTGACAAGCCGTGTTCACGGCTTCCGACCAAAAGCACTCGGGGGTCTTGAACTCTCCAAGCATCGTCCTCGCCATATCAATGAGTGTCCTGTTCTTCCTCTCTACCACACCATTTTGCTGTGGTGTGTAGGGAGCGGAGAACTCGTGCTTGATCCCTTCCTCCTCAAGGAACTCCTCCACTTGAAGGTTCTTGAACTCGGACCCGTTGTCGCTCCTTATCTTCTTCACCTTGACCTCAAACTCATTTTGAGCTCTCCTTAGGAAGCGCTTGAGGGTCCCTTGGGTTTCAGATTTATCCTGCAAAAAGAATACCCAAGTGAAGCGGGAAAAGTCATCAACAATAACTAGACCATACTTACTTCCTCCTATGCTTAGATAGGCGACGGGTCCGAAGAGGTCCATATGTAGTAACTCCAGGGGTCTTGAAGTGGTCATCACATTCTTGCTGTGATGCGCTCCTCCCACTTGTTTACCTGCTTGACAAGCTGCACAAGGTCTATCTTTTTCGAAATGCACATTAGTCAAACCTATCACGTGTTCTCCCTTTAGAAGCTTTTGAAGGTTCTTCATCCCCACATGTGCCAAGCGGCGATGCCACAGCCAGCCCATGCCAGTCTTAGCAATTAAGCATGCATCTAGACCGGCCTCCTCTTTTGCAAGATCAACTAAATAAAGCTTGCCGTCTAGTACACCCTTAAAAGCTAGTGAACCATCACATCTTCTAAAGATAGACACATCTACATTTGTAAATAAGCAGTTATATCCCATATTACATAACTGACTAACAGATAGCAAGTTATATCCAAGAGACTCTACTAAAAACACATTGGAGATAGAGTGCTCATTGGAGATTGCAATTTTACCTAGCCCTTTTACCTTGCCTTGATTCCCATCACCGAATATTATTGAATCTTGGGAATCCTTATTCTTGACGTAGGAGGTGAACATCTTCTTCTCCCCCGTCATATGGTTTGTGCATCCGCTGTCAATAATCCAGCTTGAACCCCCGGATGCATAAACCTGCAAGGCAAATTTAGGCTTGGGTCTTAGGTACCCAACTCATGTTGGGTCCTACAAGGTTAGCACAAATATCCTTAGGGACCCAAATGCAAGTTTTGTCTCCCTTGCATCTTGCCCCTAATTTTCTAGCAACTATTTTCCTATCCTTTCTACAAATAGCAAAGGAAGCATTTAAGGCACGATAAATTGTAGAGGGACCATTCATAACTTTTCTAGGAACATTGACAACATTTTTCCTAGACATATTATGAACAACATTTCTCCTACCAATATTTCTATCATGCACATAGGAAGAACTAGAAGCAAACATAGCATGAGAATCAAAATCATCAAAAGCATTATAACTCCTATAAGCATTTCTAGTTTGTCTCCTATCATGGTACATAAAAGCATGGTTCTTTTTAGCACTACTAACCATAGGAGCCTTCCCTTTCTCCTTGGCGGAGATAGGAGCCTTATGGCTTGTCAAGTTCTTGGCTTCCCTCTTGTAGCCAAGTCCATCCTTAATTGAGGGGTGTCTACCAATTGTGTAGGCATCCCTTGCAAATTTTAATTTATCAAATTCGCTTTTGCTAGTCTTAAGTTGGGCATTAAGACTAGCCAATTCATCATTAAGTTTGGAAATTGAAACTAGGTGTTCACTACAAGCATCAATGTCAAAATCTTTACACCTATTGCAAGTTTCAACAATCTCTACACAAGAATTAGATTTACAGGCTACTTCTAGTTTAGCATTTAAATCATCATTAAAACCTTTTAACTTAGCAATAGTTTCATGACAAGAAGATAATTCACTAGAGAGCATTTCATTCCTCTTAATTTCTAGAGCAAGAGATTTCTGAGCTTCTACAAATTTATCATGCTCTTCATACAACAAATCCTCTTGCTTTTCTAAGAGTATATTCCTATCATTCAAGGCATCAATTAATTCATTAATTTTGTCTACCTTGGTTCTATCTAATCCCTTGAATAAGCATGAGCAATCTATCTCATCATCATCACTAGACTCATCCTCACTTGAAGAAGCATAAGTACTAGTGTTATGAGTGCTTACTTTCTTCTCCCTTGCCATGAGGCAAGTGTGACGCTCGTTGGGGAAGAGGGATGACTTGTTGAAGCGGTGGCGGCGAGTCCTTCATTGTCGGAGTCGGACGAAGAGCAGTCCGAATCCCACTCCTTGCCAAGATGAGCCTCGCCCTTTGCCTTCTTATAGTTCTTATTTTTCTCCCTCTTGTTCCCTTGATCCTGATCACTATCATTGTCGGGACAGTTAGCAATAAAATGACCAAGCTTACCGCATTTGAAGCATGAGCGCTTCCCCTTGGCTTTGGTCTTGCTTGGTTGTCCCTTGCGACCTTTAAGCACCGTCTTGAATTTTTTGATGATGAGAGCCATCTCTTCATCATTAAGTCTGGCCGCCTCAAACTGTGCCACCTTGCTAGGTAGCGCCTCCTTGCTTCGTGTTGCCTTGAGAGCAAGGGGTTGCGGCTCGTTGATCGGACTATTCAAGGCGTCGTCCACGTACCTCGCCTCCTTGATCATCATTCGCCCGCTAACGAATTTCCCAAGAACTTCTTCGGGCGACATCTTGGTGTACCTGGGATTTTCACGAATATTGTTCACCAAATGAGGATCAAGAACGGTAAATGTCCTTGGCATTAGGCGAACGACGTCGTGGTCCGTCCATCGCGTGCTCCCGTAGCTCCTTATTTTGTTGATAAGGGTCTTGAGCCGGTTGTATGTTTGAGTTGGCTCCTCGCCCCTTATCATTGCGAACCGTCCAAGCTCACCCTCCACCAACTCCATCTTGGTGAGTAAGGTGACGTCATTCCCTTCATGAGAGATCTTGAGGGTGTCCCATATTTGTTTGGCGTTATCCAAGCCGCTCACTTTGTTGTATTCATCCCTGCACAAAGAAGCTAGAAGAACAGTAGTAGCTTGTGCATTCTTATGTATTTGCTCATTAATGAACATGGGACTATCGGAACTATCAAAGTGCATTCCACTTTCTACAATCTCCCATATACTAGGATGGAGAGAGAATAGGTGACTACGCATTTTGTGGCTCCAAAATCCGTAGTCCTCTCCATCAAAGTGTGGGGGCTTGCCGAGTGGAATGGAGAGCAAATGTGAACTTGAACTATGCGGAATACGAGAGTAGTCAAAAGAAAAGTTCGAATTGACCGGTTTCTTTTTCTCGTAGTCGTTGTGGTCGTCGTCCTTTTGGGAGGAAGTAGACTCATCGCTGTCGTAGTAGACGATCTCCTTGATGCGTCTTGTCTTCTTCTTCTTCCCATCTTTGCGTCTGTGACCCGAGCCCGAGTCGTTGGACTTGTCATCCCTTGGCTCGTTGACGAAGGACTCCTTCTCCTTGTCGTTGATCACGATTCCCTTCCCTTAAGGATCCATCTCTTCGGGCGGTTAGTCCCTTTGTGAAGAGAACGGCTCTGATACCAATTGAGAGCACCTAGAGGGGGAGGGTGAATAGGTGATCCTGTGAAACTTAAACTTATAGCCACAAAAACTTGTTAAGTGTTAGCCCAATAATCGCCAAGTGGCTAGAGAGGAGTCTCAACAAAACACAATACCACAAGAGATCAAACACAGAGATGACACAGTGGTTTATCCCGTGGTTCGGCCAAGACCAACGCTTGCCTACTCCACGTTGTGGCGTCCCAACGGACGAGGGTTGCAATCAACCCCTCTCAAGCAGTCCAAAGACCAACTTGAATACCACAGTGTTTTGCTTTTCCTTTCAATATCCCGTTTGCGAGGAATCTCCACAACTTGGAGTCTCTCGCCCTTACACTTGAGATTCACAAAGAAATACGGAGTAAGGGAGGGAAGCAACACACACAAATCCACAGCAAATATGCGCACACACACGGCCAAGAATCGAGCTCAAAAGACTATCTCAAAGTTCTCACTAGAACGGAGCTCGAATCACTGAGAATGACAAACAAATGCGCAAAGACTGAGTGTGGATGATCAAGAATGCTCTAAGGTTGCTTGGTGTTCTCCTCCATGCGCCTAGGGGTCTCTTTTATAGCCCCAAGGCAGCTAGGAGCCGTTGAGAGCAGATCTGGAAGGCCAATCTTGCCTTCTGTCGTCGGGTGCACCGGACAGTCCGGTGCACACCGGACACTGTCCGGTGCCCGATTTCCTTCCTTAAATAGCGAAGCCGACCGTTGGCAGACTTGGAGCCGTTGGCGCACCGGACATGTCCGGTGCACACCGGACAGTCCGGCGCCCCCTTCTAGCCGTTGGCTCGGCCACGTGTCCCGCGCAGATCGCGCGGCCGACCGTTGGCCCAGCCGACCGTTGGCTCACCGGACAGTCCGGTGCACACCGGACAGTCCGGTGAATTATAGCCGTACGCCGTTGGCGAATTCCCGAGAGCGGCCACTTCGCTCGAGGCAGCCTGGCGCACCAGACACTGTCCGGTGCACCACCGGACAGTCTGGTGCCCCCAGACCGAAACAGCCTTTTGGCTGTACACAGCCAACTCTTCTCTTTTCTTCTTCTTTCTGTTTCTAATACTTAGACAAGTATATTAGTACACAAAACCAATGTACTAAGACTTAGAAACATACCTTTGTTCTTGATTTGCACTTTGTCCATCCATGAGCATAAATTCACATTTAAGCACTTGTGTTGGCACTCAATCACCAAAATACTTAGAAATGGCCCAAGGGCACATTTCCCTTTCACGGACTCCGGTCGAGACGGTCGCAGTCAACAGCAAGTGCACAACATCACCAACTAGCACCCCGCTGCTGACGCCCCCCGTCGCCAGGAGTACCCCCCCAGGGCCGCGGAAATGGTACTCGTGGTAGGGGTCGGGGGCGCGCGCAGCCGCCGCGCCAATTCTACTGCCTCTTCCACGGTGAAGACTGCGCCCACCAAACCAAAGACTGCCCAGAGACGAAGGCCACCAGAGACAGGATGGCACGGGCGCAACCAGCCGACAACCCCCGGGTTGTCGCGCACACTTACCAGCAACCCCCTCCACCATATATCCACGCCCCCGCTCCGCATCCACCGCACCACGCTTACCAACACCATCAGGAAGTACAAATCGTACGTCCCCCACCCCCACCACCACATCAGCAACATCAAAACATCCCCCATGCACCAAAGCAGGAAGACTTCGCCGATCAACCATATTGCGGAGTCATTCACATGATAACTAGGGGGTCCAGCACCGACTTCGACACAAAGCGGCAGAAGCGGGACCACTACCGCAGCATCAACCACGTCGCCGTCACCGGCCCAGTCGTGCAGACAAAGTGGTCCCACATACCGCTTACCTTCGACGCACGAGACGTCGACCTGCGTAGCGCCCCCCACTGCGACGCCATGGTTATCAATTGCAGCGTGGCAGGCTGGGACCTACACAAAGTCCTAGTTGACAACGGCAGTCAGGCGGACATCATCTTCCTCCACGCCTTCGATCGCATGGGCATAAGCCACAGCCTGCTTAAGCCTTCGGACAACCCGTTGTATGGCTTCGGCGGCAAGGGCACCTTCCCTGTCGGCAAAATAGAGCTGCCTCTCTCCTTCGGTGTAGCACCCAATGCCCGAAGTGAGCAAGTAACCTTTGATATCGTGGATATGGTATATCCATACAATGCCATCATGGGCCGGGGCTCCATCAATAAGTTCGAAGCAGCCATTCACGGACTGTACCTATGTATGAAGATACCAGGTCCGTTAGGCGTCATCACGGTCTTCAGCAATCAACAGACTGCGCGCAACATAGAGCGGGACTTTGTACCCGGTCAAAGAAACGTGCACTGCCTCACGGCCCAGCGCGAGGTCCCCGCGCCCGCCAGCCCAACCAATAAACAGCACGACAAGGTACAGCTACAGAGCAACGACGGGACCAAGACTGTCCCCCTCGACCAGGCCACGCCCAAGCAGACAGTCATTATCAGCGAAGACCTTACTTCGCATGAAGAGGAGAAGCTCCTCTGCTGCCTGTCCAAGAATAAAGATGTCTTCGCCTGGTCAGCCCTCGATCTGGTCGGGGTTAGCCGTTCCATAATTGAGCACAGTTTGGGAATCGACCCTTCGGTAAGGCCGAAAAAACAGCGGCTTCGCAAGATGTGCGACGAGAAAACGGAGGCCGCCAAGGCAGAAGTGCATTGCCTCCTGGAAGCCAAATTCATCGAGCCGGTGGCTTACCCCACATGGCTCTCCAATGTCGTGATGGTGCAGAAAAAGAGCGGGAAGTGGCGAATGTGCATCGACTTCACCAGTCTCAATAAAGCCTGCCCGAAGGACAATTTCCCGCTGCCGCGGATCGACAAAATCGTCGATAGCGCGGCCGGATGTGAAGTCATGTCCCTCCTCGACTGCTTCTCCGGTTACCACCAGATATACATGAAGGAAGAAGACAAAGCTAGCACCAGCTTTATAACACCCTTCGGCACATATTGCTTCATCAGAATGCCGGAGGGACTCAAGAACGCCGGGTCCACCTTCTCCAGGCTTACCAAAACAGTGCTCGAAGGGCAAGTTGGCAGAAACATATTCACATATGTGGACGACATCGTCGTCGCCAGCAAGAGCAAGGAGGACCATCTCGTCGACCTCGCCGAAACATTTGTGAACATGCGAGACGCAAAACTCCGCCTAAACCCGGAAAAGTGCGTCTTTGGCGTTCGCCAAGGCAAAATATTGGGCTACCTGGTATCACACCGCGGCATCGAGGCCAACCCAACCAAGATTCAGGCCATCATAGACATGACGCCTCCGCAGTCCGTCAGGGACGTCCAGCGCCTGACAGGCAGATTGGCCGCTCTCAACAGATTCATCTCCAGGTCCGCCGAGCGAAGTCTCCCCTTCCTCAAAACACTCCGTGGTGCAAAAGATTTCGCCTGGGGACCAGAGCAGGCGGCGACCTTCGCCTCATTAAAACAGTACCTGACAGAGTTGGCCGTCCTTACAAGCCCCGACTCCTCGCTCCCCCTGTTGCTCTACGTCGCGGCTTCGCCGCATGCGGTCAGCGCGGCACTAGTGCAGGAGCAGACAGTTGAGGGCGTGGTCAGGCAGTGCCCCGTTTACTATGTCTCCGAAGTGCTGACACCGTCCAAATGCAACATGACAGAGCTGGAGAAGATTGCCTACGCAATCGTCATGTCTTCACGCAAACTGCGCCATTACTTCGAAGCATTCAAGGTCCGAGTCACCTCCGACAGGGGACTCGGCGAATTGTTCAGAAACCCGGAGGCATCGGCGAGGATTTCCAAGTGGGGGGCCGAACTCTCCGGCTATCACATCAGCTTCGAGCCCAGGACAGCCATCAAGTCACAAGTCCTGGCAGACTTCGTCGTTGACTGGACTGGGCCAACAACACAGCCAGATCCCTCCACAGAAAAGGTTTGGACGATCCATTGCGACGGCGCATGGTGCCATGCGGGGGCAGGCGCCGCTGCAGTCATCACCTCACCAGTCGGGGTCAAGCACAGATATGCAGCACGCCTCAGCTTCGCTCTGGAATCCGACAGATGCACAAATAATATAGCAGAATACGAAGCAGTCATCCTCGGCCTCCGCAAGTTAAGAGCCCTCGGAGTCACCACCTGCATCATCAAAACAGACTCCAAGGTAGTTGCCGGCCAAGTCGAGAAAGACTATGCAGCAAAGGACCCCACGCTCATGCAGTACCTCGCGGCCATCCGAAGTCTCGAGAGACAATTCAAGGGATTCACCCTGCAGCATGTGGATCGGGCCAAAAATGAAGAGGCCGACGCATTGGCCAAGGCTGCCGCCAGGGGCGCATCTTTGCCCTCCGACGTGTTCTTTCACGTCATCGGCACGCCAGCCGTCCGGAGCCCCGAAGGGCTCCAAATAACCAACGACAGCGAGGGCCACCGCATAGTCAACCTTATTATGACCGAAGACTGGCGGGCACCAATAACCCTGTTCCTACAGGGGTACTATCATCCAGCCGACATCAGTGAGGCCAAGCGCCTCAGACATCGAAGCCGAGACTTCGCACTGATTGAAGGCCAACTCTACAAAAAAGGGGTCAGTCAGCCAATGCTTAAGTGCGTCACCGAAGCCGAAGGCATCCAGATACTACGCGAAGTCCACAGTGGCACGTGCGGCTCACACGCAGGGCCAAGGGCCCTAGCTGCTAAGGTGATCCGCCAAGGCTTTTACTGGCCCACAATGATCTGCGCCGCAAATCGGGTAACAAGGTCCTGCGAAGCCTGCCAGAAGTTTTCCCCTCGGTCAGGCAGCCCCTCGAAGTATACAAAGCTGATCGCCCACACATGGCCTCTCCAACGCTGGGGCCTGGACATTGTCGGGCCCTTGCCCACCGCTTAGGGGAACCTTAAGTTCGCCTTCATCGCTGTCGAGTACTTCACCAAATGGATCGAGGCAAGGGCTGTTTCCACAATAACGTCAAAAACTGCACAAAAGTTCTTTTGGCAAAACATTGTTTGCCGCTTCGGAGTACCGTCCGAACTAACAGTTGACAACGGCAAGCAGTTTGACAACCAAGACTTCAAGGATTTTTGCTTCTCCATTGGCACCAAGCTCGCCTTCGCCTCAGTCTATCATCCGCAGTCCAACGGAGTTGTGGAACGCGCCAATGGAAAAATCTTCACATCTGTCAAAAAGACGCTCCTCAATGAAAAAAGGGCAGATGGACCGATTTGTTACCCGAGGCAGTTTGGGCACTAAACACGACTGAGTGCAGGGCGACCGGTTTACTCCTTTCCGCCTTCTATACGGATCGGAGGCCATGACCCCACAAGAAATAAAACATGGGTCCCCGCGAACAGTTCCGTCAGCCGTCCCCGACGTGGACGAGCCAACTTCAAAGGATCTCATTGACGGAGACCGGGTCTTCGCTCTACAAGCCCTAAACAAATACCAAGCCCAGACAAAAGCATGGCGCGACCACGCAGTCATCCCGAGGGAATTTAGCAAAGGGGACCTCGTACTCGTCCGAACAGCTCGGACCGAGTCCAAGGGCAAGCTGGAGCCCAAGTGGGAGGGCCCCTTTATAGTCAAGACGAAGGCTTCCCCCAGCGCTTACAGGCTCACAACGCCAAACGACGAAGACCTGGAGCACTCCTGGAACATCGACAACCTCCGCAAATTTTTTGTTTGACTCATCAGGGCTGATTCGCCCTTGTAATTCGCAAAAACAATCTAATTCTGGTCCGCACTCTTTTCCTCCCGGGGGTGAGGTTTTTAACGAGGCGGAGCCATGTAATATATGTCTGAAAAATCCCCCGCAAAAACATGCGTCGAAAAAAGACCGCAACGACGGCCTTCGACATTCGACCAATACGAGGTCACCGCGAGGCTCAGCGCTAGCCACCCTCGCGTGCGACAAATCCGTGCAGAAGTCGCCCAAGGGTGCAGCCGGACTAGCACAACAAGTGCGAAAAAACCGAAGTCTACCGCGAAGACTATACGTGCAGAAGTCGCCTAAGGGTGCAGCCGGACTAGCACAACAAGTGCGAAAAAACCGAAGTCTACCGCGAAGACTATCCGTGCAGAAGTCGCCCAAGGGTGCAGCCGGACTAGCACAACAAGTGCGAAAAACCGAAGTCTACCGCGAAGACTATCCGTGCAGAAGTCGCCCAAGGGTGCAGCCGGACTACCACAAGTGCGAAAAAACCTAAATCTACCGCGAAGACTATCCGTGCATAAGTCGCCCAAGGGTGCAGCCGGACCAGCACAGCATAACAAAACACACCAGACCAAGTACATAACGCCTTCGCAAGCATAGCCAAGTGTGCGGGGGCACACAACCTCATCACACAAGCCTTTACACATGTACAAGCGAGGGCACTACACTCTACATCGGCTCAACCTTAGGAATAATTCCCATCTCCCTATAATTAAATAACATTATCCTAAGCTCCTCACCCGCAAAGAGACTTCGCAATTCCCCCTCACCCATACTCACGGTGGCTGGCAAAGACAACAGTTCCTGCCGGCCAGCCCTACTCACACGAAGCTGATCTCCATCCGCCCCACTCACTCTACGTTTCGCAACCGCCCTTCGCCGCCGGCGCCCGGTGCTCGGACCAGGCACATCACCTGTGTCGGTAGTGCGCGGCGAAGCCTCTGCCGCTGCCACATCCAAGGCCGCAAAATAGTCCAAGTCCTCCTCCGTCGACTCCTCAGTCCACTCAACTGAGCTCCCAGAGTCAGCAAAATCAGAAAACTCAGTTGCAGACCCATCACATTTATTACCACCATCCACGGTCGAAGCCGCCCAAAAATTAGTAGTGGCGGTTGCGTGCGCAGGCCCAAAATCTTGAACCTGCGCAGCAACCAAAATTCAGCAACATATACAAAATTCCCTAACTATCTACACCCACTACGCCACCTGCGAAGACCCAGCCGTTGCGGGAGCCTCCGCCGTTGCCTCCGCTGTCGCCTCCACCGCCATCGTTGCAGGATCTTCAGCCCTCGGCGCAGCGGCTGCGGGGGCATCAGGCGCGCCTTCGGCGGTCTTTGGGAGCAGGTCCCCGCCGGCCGCAGCAGATGCGGGGGCATCCGGAGCGCCTTCCGCAGGCTCCGGGGGCGCCTCCAGGGCGGCCACGGACACAGCTTCCACCGGGATCGACTCCGGGTCGGGCAGCGTGCTGTTCAACGCCCCGAAGTCATCCACTCTCTCGCCACGCGCCGCCTAAGACACAACACACAAATTCAGCGAACCCACACATAGCCCACATCCAGCAAACGCCAAACAAACGCCAAACGTTACCTGAGCCCTCGCCGGCTCGGCCCGCTCCCTGACCACCTCGCAACCGTGCGGACCCCACATCCGGTCATAGATGGCACTGGCGGATTCCTTCACTACGGGGTCTTCAACCTTGTAGATATCTCGCTCAAAGTCTTCATTGGCCTGGTCGAAGACCTCGAAGTGCCGGCACCCTTCGCGGGAGAGCGCGTTCATCGCCCCCTCGCAGGTGACCAGGGAGGCATACGACATGAACCCCTCCACGATAGTGGGGAGCGCCTGTAACTCCTCCTGTACCCACTCCAGGCAGCGAAGTCCGGACTCTCGGTCCGGCACTTCGAAGTCACCAGTCCGCGCGCCCAGCTTATGGTACGAGTCCATAAGCTGCTTGCGCGTCCGTTCGGCCTCCGCGCGCGTCGCGACCTCGGCCCTCTCCACGCGGCTCTCTAGGGCGATGAGCCGCTCCTGCAGCTGCTCGGCGCGCTCCCTGGCAAGATTGCCCTCTGCCCGAGCCAGATTGGCCTCCACCTGCGCAGCCTGCGCCTTGGCGAGGGCCTCGTTGGTCTCCCTCCTCTCTCTCGCCAATTGGCGCCGGAGGTCAGCCTTCTCCCCCTCCAGCGCGGCCACCTTGTCCGCCAGCTTGTGGCACTTGCTGTCGGTGGCCGATTTTTCACGGACAGCGTCCGCATGTTGCGTCCGAAGTCTCTCGACTTCGGCAGACACAACTGCCGTGAGGGCCCCCGACGCCGTGCGGTTGGCGAAGTCAGCCACCTGCAGAACACACGTAAGACCGAGAAAAAAAAGAAAAAAAGAAAAAAAAGAAACGGAGTCTAACTCAGCGGACCTGACTTAGCGCCTCCGTCACCTCCTTCAGCCGGCGGGACGCAGCGCCCGCCTCATCCCTGACGGCCGCCAGTGCCGACATCTCGCCTCCGGCACTAAGAGCACCGCCCTTCGCCTTCGGCACTACGGCAGCCGCCACGGTCGCTGTGGCAGGCGCAACAATAGCAAGCTGGCCCTCGTCCGACCCTGCAACGTTTCAACGAATTAAAAAAAACGAGCCAAGGGCTTACCACCAAGATAGTCCTCCACATTGATATCAGTGGCGAAGTCGGCGACGCGCTTGCCCGACGACGGCAACTCTCGGGCCGCCTTCACGACCTCCGACACCCTGCTGGACGGCGGCACAGCCTTCGGCGCTTTGGAACCACCGGCGCCTGCCGCCGCCTCCGGCGCCTTGCTAGATACAGGGCCGCCCGGCTTCCCCGTCAGCGGCGGCTTGCCTCCGCTAGGGGCAGCAGCCTTCACAGCCCCCCGCTGCCTCTTCGACCGGGCTTCATGAAGCCTGACAACCGCCTGACGCTTTTGTGCAGCTCCCTGGCGATCCTTGTCCATCACTGCCGACACAATAGCAGCAATATTCCGCCCGTAAGGAAACACTTTCCATTCACGAACCATGCGAGATGTAAAAAAGTCTTCGCCGGTCGCGCGGGGGACAGGAACATTCCTAGGCCACCAACCCCCGGTAACCCTCAGCATCCGCGCCGAAGACTCCCAGAGCTCGGGCGAAGACATCCTTCCCCCCGGGGCCGCGCAAGTCCTCATCAGCTCTCTAGCAAAACCATCGGAAACCCCAAGTCCTCCCATAGCAGTACCTAATTTCCTCTTTTTAGAGGATGGGGCGGCCGCCAGCGCAGGATCGTCTCCGACCTCCACCACCGGCTTCTTCCCACGGCGGTCCACATCGTCTTGGCCGGGGTAGCCGCCATACGGCAGTTGATTCAATTCAAAAACCCTGTTCAAACGGTCGTTTGACCCGCGGATATCCCAGCTACATTGGCCCTCTGTCCTCGGCACGTACCGACCAACGAGCCGCACCGCCCCGTCCTCCGCCTCACGCACAAAGGCGGCCGGATCGCGGTTTTGCAGATTCAGTGCGAAGGCAGGACTTCGCACCATCTTCCCACCATGGGAAGGCATCTGGCGAGGGCACACTTCGCCCAACGCCCAGCCATGCGCCAAGGGCCAAATCCAGTACGCCACAAATTCTTCAACCAAATCGCGCCCACTGCTCAGGCCGGCGGCGCACCGAAGGGCCCCTTCGTCCGCATCCCCCTCCGCCACCTCAAAGGACGGGTATGCTGAGTAAAAATGTGAACACATCTCGAACACGGGGAGCCCCTCATGGTCTTCGACGGTACCCTCAGCGACGTAAAACCAAAACTCATTCCAGTTGCCCCATTTGTTGCGGGCGCAAGGAACCAACTCGACTACCTGCATCGTGGTCTTGCCGGTCTTCGGCGTAAACGTACAGGACCCAAACTGGGCAACTTCATCTCCAATCATCCTCTTCTGCCAGTGCAGGCAATAGTACTTCACAAAGACTTCGACTGATGGCTGTCCGCCGTACGAAGTCGTCGCCCAGACATACTTCGACAGAGCCACCACGACATTCGGAGTCAACTGATGTATTTGAACGTTAAACCTCCGCAGTACTTCGCCAACAAACCGGTGTGCAGGCAGGCGGAGACCGGCGGCGAAGAACGCCTCGAACACAACCAACTCGCCCTCCGGCTCGGGGACTTCCTCCGTCCCCGGGACACGAGCGACTCCACCGCCAAAGTAACCCAGCCGCTGCATATCTTGCACGCGGACCGACGACATCCGCGACACGCCAAAATTCACAGAATCGCCGGCGCGCAACTCCTCCGCCACCAAACTACTCTGTGTCTCCTCAGACGAGGCGTATACCGGCGGCGAGGCGTCGGCTGGCGGTGTACCAACAGCAGAAGAAGAGGAGGTCGGCATCGCTACGTACCGTCGACGGCGGCGGGCGGTCTGCTTCACTCGAGCCAGATCTCCGGCGAACAAAAGCAAGGCGGGCAGACGAGCAGTAAGACGGTGGAAAAAGGCGGCTAGGGTTTGCACCGAGCGCGGAAAGTGAAGTTCAAAAAGCACCGACCCCGCCCCCTTTTATAGACAGGGCGCGGCTCTTCGGGAAACCCGCAATCCGACAGGGCGCAGCGCTTCGGGAAACCCGCAATCCAACAGTACGGTGTCAATCAACAGTCATGTCAAAAACCCCCGCGGAACCACTTCAAGCGAGGGCAGCGTCTCCGCCATCTAGCGACGTCTTCGGCACCAGGTGACTTTGTCGAACTGGTCTCTCGGAGGGCAAATGTTGGGGCGAAGGCAAAGACGCCACCCTTCGCTCGAGGCCTTCGCTGCAGTCGCTGGTCCGACGGAGGCAAAGCAGGCCTTCGCTGTCAGTCGCTGGTCCGACGGAGACAAAGCAGGCCTTCGCTGATACGGCGCCAGACGAAGGCCTGCGACATCGTCATCCCACCAAGCGGCCTCGTCCAGCTCAGAGGCCCACGTGTGATCCGGCCCATTGTAACAGGCCCCGCGTGGCCGCTGCGTGTTACAGGCCTAATTTGCAAAGGCATTCCTGTAATTACAGTCTGTAACCCTGCTTTATGGGAATATTCTGGGGATAATCTAGGTATCCGAGGGCACATGCATCCTTAACACAAGGCGCTGGGCGCTCAGACACCTATAAATACCCCCACACAGTGCCCGTGAGGGCGCAGATTAACAGAGCTATTGCCATCTTGCACGAGAACCCTGTTGACGTTATTGTTCCCCCTTGTTGGATCCCCTTGCAACTGAGAGCAAGTTCCAACAGCTAACAAAATGCGAATAGACTCTAGCCTAGCCACAGGAGCAAAAGTCTCCTCGAAATCCAAACCTGTGACTTGGGCATAACCTTTTGCCACAAGTCGAGCCTTGTTCCTTGTCACCACCCCGTGCTCGTCCTGTTTGTTGCGGAACACCCACTTTGTTCCCACAACGTTTTGCTTGGGACGTGGCACCAAGGTCCAAACTTCATTTCGCTTGAAGTTGTTGAGCTCTTCCAGTTAGAAGTTCATACGAGGTCTTTTTGAGGAGGCGATGAAGGTAGACCCGATTTATGGCGTGGCAAGCTGTGTTCACAGCTTCCGACCAAAACCGCTCGGGCATCTTGAATTCTCCAAGCATTGTCCTCGCCATGTTGATAAGCGTCATGTTCTTCCTCTCTACCACATCGTTTTGCTATGGTGTGTAGGGAGTGGAGAACTCATGCTTGATTCCTTCCTCCTCAAGGTACTCCTCCACTTGTAAGTTCTTGAACTCGGACCCGTTGTCGCTTCTTATCTTTTTCACCTTGAGCTCAAATCGTTTTGAGCTCTCCTTAGAAAGCGCTTTAGGGTCCCCTGGGTTTCTGATTTATCCTGCAAAAAGAATACCCAAGTGAAGCGGGAAAAATCATCAACAATAACAAGACCATACTTACTTCCCCCGATGCTAAGGTAGGCGACGGGTCTGAAGAGATCCATATGAAGTAGCTCCAGAGGTCTTGATGTGGTCATCACATTCTTGCTGTGATGAGTACTTCCCACCCGTTTACCTACTTGACAAACTGCACAAGGTCTATCTTTTTCGAAAAATACATTGGTTAGACCTAACACATGTTCTCCCTTTAGAAGTTTATGAAGGTTCTTCATCCCAACATGTGCTAGACGGCGATGCCACAGCCAGCCCATGCTAGTCTTAGCAATTAAGCATGCATCTAGATCGGCCTCCTCTTTCGAAAAATCAACTAAGTAGAGTTTGTCGTCTAGTACACCCTTAAAAGCTAATGAACCATCACTCCTTCTAAAGACAGACACATCTACATTGGTAAATAAACAATTATAACCCATATTACATAGTTGACTGATGGATAATAAATTGTACCCGAGCGATTCAACTAAGAACACATTAGATATGGAATGCTCAGATGAAATAGCTATCTTTCCTAGTCCTTTAACCTTGCCTTGGTTCTCATCTCCACAGATGATCGAATCTTGGGAATATTTGTTCTTGACGTAGGAGGTGAACATCTTCTTCTCCCACGTCATGTGGTTTGTGCATCCGCTGTCGATAATCCAGCTTGAGCCCCCAAATGCATAAACCTGCAAGGCAAATTAGGCTTGGGTTTTAGGTACCCAACTCTTGTTGGGTCCTACAAGGTTAGTTACAATAGCCTTTGGGACCCAAATGCAAGTCTTGTCTCCCTTGCATTTGGACCCCATCTTTCTAGCAACCACTTTTTCATTTTTACATGTAAGTACATACTTAGTGTTGCAAGCATGAAAGACAGTAGTAGGTTTATTATACACTTTCCTAGGAGCATGAGACACAAAATTTCTCCTAGGCCTATCATTGAAATTAGAACATGAAGCAATCATAGCATGTGAGTCAAAAGCATTATAACTCCTATTATAATGAGAATTTCTAGAAAATTTTCTATCATGGTACATGAAAGCATGATTCTTTTGACTACTACTAGACATAGGGGCATTCCCTTTCTCCTTGTTGGAAATGGGAGCCCTTCGACTTGTTAAGTTCTTGGCTTCCTTTCGAAAGCCAAGTCCATCCTTAATTGAGGGATGTCTACCAACGGTGTAGGCATCCCTAGCAAATTTTAATTTATCAAAGTCATTTTTGCAAGTCTTAAGTTGGGCATTAAGACTTGCCACTTCACCATTTAATTTTGTAATAGAAGTAAGGTGCTCAACACATGCATCAACATCAAAATCCTTACACCTATTACAAATCACAACATGCTCTACACATGAACTAGATTTATTAACTACTTCTAGCTTAGCATTTAAATCATCATTAATACTCTTCAAGATGGACACAGTTTCATGACAAGCGGATAATTCAGAAGAAAGCATTTCATTCCTTTTAATCTCTAAAGCAAGAGATTTTTGCACACTAATAAACTTGTCATGCTCTTCATATAAAATATCTTCTTGCTTCTCTAATAATATATTCTTTTCATTTAAAGCATCAATCAATTCATTGATCTTATCAACTTTAGTTCTATCTAAACCTTTGAATAAACTTGTATAATCTACTTCATCATCACTTGAAGTAGTATACTTAGGGGTATCTCGAGCGCTTACCTTTTTCTCCTTTGCCATGAGGCAGGTGTGGCGCTCGTTGGGGAAGAGAGATGACTTGTTGAAGGCCGAGGCAGCGAGTCCTTCGTCGTCGGAGTCGGACAAAGAGCAATCTGAATCCCACTCTTTGCCAAGGTGCGCCTCGCCCTTCGCCTTCTTGTAGGTCTTCTTCTTCTCCCTCTTCCCGCTCTTTTCTTGTTCCTGGTCATTAGCATTATCGGGACAATTTGCTATGAAATGACCAGTCTTACCATAATTAAAACAGGAGCGCTTTCCCTTTGCTTTGCTCTTGTTGGGATGCTCCTTGCATCCTTTTAGCGCCGTCTTGAAGCGCTTGATGATGAAGGTCATCTCGTCTTCGTTTAGCCCGGCAGCCTCAACTTGTGCCACCTTGCTAGGTAGCGCCTCCCTGTTGCTGCTTGTTGCCTTGAGTGCAACGGGCTGGGGCTCATAGATGGGCATTGGGTCGTTCAATGCATCATCAACGTATCTTGCTTCCTTGACCATCATACGCCCGCTAACAAACTTTCCGAGTATTTCCTCGGGCGTCATCTTTGTGTACCTGGGATTTTCACGTATGAGGTTCATAAGATGAGGGTCAATAACAGTGAAAGACCTGATAAGTCGGATGACGTTGTGGTCCGTCCATCTCGTGCTTCCATAGCTCCTCCTCCTGATCTTGTTGACCAGGGTCTTGAGCCTGTTGTACGTTTGCGTTGGCTCCTCTCCCCTGATCATGGCAAACCTTCCTAGCTCGCCTTCCACCAACTCCATTTTGGTGATCATGGTGGCATCGTTCCCCTCATGCGAAATCTTGAGGGTGTCCCATATTTGCTTGGCGTTGTCCAAGCCACTCACCTTGTTATATTCATCCCTGCACAACGATGCTAACAAAACAGTGGTAGCTTGTGCATTTTTATGAATTTGTTCGTTAATGAATACAGGGTTATCCATACTATCAAATTGCATTCCATTCTCAACTATCTCCTAAATACTAGGATGAAGAGAGAAAAGGTGACTACGCATTTTGTGACTCCAAAAAGCGTAGTCCTCTCCATCAAAGTGTGGAGGTTTACCATGAGGAATAGAAAGCAAATGGGCATTGGAATTATACGGAATACGAGAATAATCAAATGAAAAACTTGAGTTAACCGGTTTCTTTTTCTCGTCGTAGTCATCGTCTCTTAGGGAAGAAGAAGACTCGTCGCTGTCGTAGTAGACGATCTTCTTGATGCGCCTCTTCTTCTTCCTGTCCTTCTTCTTATGACTCGAGCCAGAGTCAGTGGGCTTGTTGTCCCTCGGCTCATTGAAGATGGACTCCTTCTCCTTATCATTGACCACCATCCCCTTTCCCTTAGGATCCATCTCTTCGGCCGATTAGTCCCTTTCGTGAAGAGAACGACTCTGATACCAATTGAGAGCACCTAGAGGGGGGGTGAATAGGTGATCCTGTAAAATTCAACAACTAATAGCCACAAAACTTGGTTAAGTGTTAATCCGATAAAACCAATTGGCTAAAGAGTGAGCTCTTGTGAATCACAATAATCACACAGAAAGACAATCACAAGAGACACAGAGTTTTATTCCGTGGTTCGGCCAAGTACAAAACTTGCCTACTTCCATGTTGTGGCGTCCCAATGGACGAGGGTTGCACTCAACCCCTTTCAAGTGATCCAATGGTCAACTTGAATACCACGATATTCTTCTTTGCTTATCTCTTTTCCCATTTGCGAGGAATCTCCACAAGTTGGAGTCTCTCGCCCTTACAACAAATATCAAAGTGAAAGCACAAGAGTAAGGGTGGGAAGCAACACACACAAATCCATAGCAATACGCACACACACAAGCCAAGACTTGAGCTCAAATGAAGCGCAACAAGTTCACCACTAGAACGGAGCTCCAATCACTAACAAAGTCAATCAAGTGCGCGGAGACGGAGTGTGGAAGACTTAAAATGATCAAAGTATGCTTAGGCGACTCTTCCATGCGCCTAGGGGTCCCTTTTATAGCCCTAAGACAGCTAGGAGCCGTTGGAGGCATTCTTGGAAGGCTAATCTTGACTTCTGTCGGGTGGCGCACCGGACAGTCCGGTGCACCACCGGACACCCACTGTAGACGGTCCCAGTGCGGATTTGTTTCCTTTCCTGGCGCAGATGACCGTTGCAGTGCCATGGCAGTTGGCGCACCGGACATTGTCCGGTGCACACCAGACATTGTCCGGTGCACACCAGACAGTCCGGTGCCCCCTGCCGACCGTTGGCGCGCCCACGCGTCGCGCGCGGATTGCGCGGCCGACCGTTGGCGCAGTCGACGTTGGCTCACCGGACGGTCCGGTGAATTTTAGCCGTACGTCGTTGAACATTTTCCGAGAGCGACGACTTCACCGCGGACGACTCACCGGACAGTCTGGTGCACCACCGGACAGTCCGGTGAGTTATAGCCGTATGCCGTCGTCGAGTCCCGAGAGTGGCCTGTTCACCGGAGGCTGGCCTGGCGCACTGGACACTGTCTGGTGCACCACCGGATAGTCCGGTGCACCCAGACCGAGTGGGAGTACAACCAACTCTTCTCCAATCCATTTTCTCCTGTTTCTAGCACTTAAACATAATACATTAGTACTCAAATCAATGTACTAAGTCTAGAAACATACCTTGTTGTATGATTTGCATTTTTTTCCAATCTTTGGCATAAATTAACACTTAGAGAGTATGTGTTGGGCACTTAATCACCAAAACACTTTAGAAATGGCCCAAGGGCACATTTCCCTTTCAAGTAGGAATCTGTCACTTTCTAGATCCTGAGCCCTATGAGCAACTTTATCTTCCTCCACACGTAATTGTAATGATACTCAGATTCTCCCCACAACAAATTCTCCCCACAGCCCGATTTTCAGAAAAGCTGATCAGAAAAAAGCTAAACCAAACAGGCCCAAAGTGTTCCGCTAAAGTCAGTCTAGCCGCCACCCACAGTCGGACAAGCTAGGTGTCTAAAGTTGGGGTAGGCCAGGGGGAAGTTGGTCAGACCAGGTTACCTATTAACGACTTGTCAACAATGCTAGGGCATGTGAAAGCCAGTTTGTCCGAGTATATGCTTGACCTGATTTGTCTAGATTTTGAACTGACCCATTTCTAAAATGGTGTTTTATGTGAGAAATACACAAAACATATTTATTTTCTATTGGGATAAGATCGCCTCACCTCTCCCTATATACAAGAGGATCACGGTCGAAATTGATGTTTCCAACATTCAATCGAATAAAATCAATCTATTATCTCTCTTTTTACCATCGCTTGATCTGACGACCAATGATGGCACTTTGGCCTTGTTGGCCAACCTAGGGTAATCCAACGACATCCTTGCCCCAACAAGCCAGTGCGATCGGTTATCCTTTGGTGATTTGCTCGTAAACCTTTCCATTGTTCCCCATGTAAATGAGATAGAATTGATGCTTTATTTTGTTTGATCAAATCAGGCGGCCAGAGGAGTGAATAGGAGCCAATAACAATTCTTTGCGCTTAGGCAATATTGGATTTCTTCCCATTGTTACACCTTAATCTCCAAAAACTCCAAATGACACACAAGGTATGTGGAAGCACCCACTAGCAATTGAATGTTCTTGGTGATGACCGAAGAACATAGCAAAAAGCTCAAATCGGCTAGCAATAGGTAGAAGGACAATCTTTCACAACCGAAAACTAATCACTTAACCTCAATGGAAATAGAAGAGAATGCTCAAACCAAAAATATAGCAACCAACTTATGAGTGCGTGTTTTGGAAATAATGCTAGGACATACACAAGTCTGACGAAATAAACGAATCACAAAACAGACATCAAAAAGTCCAAAATAACCCAAAACCATGGCTTTTACTCAGGAACAGACTCGGATTGACCTAAAATTTTGCATACACCTTCACAAGGGAGTTTCAAAAAGGTGTCCACAACATGTGAGCTCAAAAAGATTTAAACTTAAAAGTCATATATAACAATATGAATTCGAAACAAGGGTTTCTCAAAATGGTTCAAAGAGTTGGAGAATTGTGCTCTTGTGAATGAGCCCATGCCACTTTGTGGCAATGATCCTAAGAGGTCCTAGCACCTTTCCATCCAGCCCAAATGACTCCAATAACTTAGGTTCTCAAAATCCCTCAAAACATCAAAACGAAGAGCTTGGAAGGAGAAACCAAAGAGAGAACTTTAAGCCATCAAAGATACAAAGAGAGATACTTCATAAATATAAACCACAAGAGGTCATGGTATGGTTACGACCACATTCCTTCAAAATCTAGAATACAAAGATGTTGACCATCAAGGCTTCAAGACATTTAGAGATCTCCTAACAAAAGGAAACGAGGAAATCGAAAGTAAACAAGCTAAATATATGGTTGAATGGTTCAAGCTTTTCCTCCAATCTATAGATGGTTATTACTCTTTCATAAACCATACCCCTAGATATGTAGAGTCTTATCTACTCAACTCTGGTAAAATGGATCAACTCTTTATATGTTGATTTGATGGTCATGCATAGTAGGGCTGCTATCAAGTTGTTATCTTGCCGAATTGCACAAAAGCGAAAGAAACATCGCACGCCTGGCTAGAGCGTCGTTACGAAAAAAAAATTATTTACGAGAACTCATCCGATGTTGAGATCGATGATTTTTATTCGGAATTAAAGGTGTTGCAAGTGAGTTCGCCAAATTATTCGATGTTAATGCCGGAGATTCTGAAGTTTGTTATAGATACAAAATACTATCCAAATGTTTCAGATGCCCATCGAACTCTCTTAACTGTACCTATGACTGTGCTTCGGTTGAAAGAAGTTTCTCAAAAACGAAGTTGTTGAAGAACTATCTGAGATCAAATATGTCGTAAAATTAGTGTGTGTGTATATATATATATGTTATAAATTTTTTATATAGCCGAGAGGACCCATCACGATAAGTTCGTCTCGGGCCTTCAAAATCATAGAACTAGAGATGACTATTACTTGGATGGAACTCAACACACCCTTAGACCTGCAATGGACTGAGCCCGGTAGCATAGGGCTGTCATCGAGCTTGGCCCATACCAACTTTAGGCCCATGTCATGTTTCTAGTTGTTAAACGGCGTGCGAGCGAATCTACCGAACGTCTTTATCTCCATGGTTGGTTGGTTGCTGCTGCTGGAGTAGAAAAAAGAAGCATCGTGTTCTCGGGCGTGGAGCAGTACGAGTTGCCAACTTGCCATTCACCGTGGTGGCGGTGCCATGGTTGTCAACAGCAAGCAGCGCGAGGCAGGCAGGCAACACTTCCGTTGGGACGCACCATTTGGCATCAACTGAGGCCAGCACCTAAGCACGAACGGAGCAGGACCGGGGGATTACGGCGACAGACGAGCGAGCGAGACGACGGACCGAGCGCAAATGAACGAGCCGCCGCGATGCCTGGGACGGAGGAACACCTTATACAGGTCAGGCCAGGCCGGCATTGATGAAGACGAGCTAGCCAACAACGGTTCCAGCTCCCGAACGCCGAAAATATGGGATCGATCGATAATGACGAATTAGGGCGCCCGGCGCCCTGCCCGATCGACGGCGCTGTCGCAACAGCATGGCAAATTGATTGCGCCATTCAATGCCGGAGCATCGCCGTGCTTACACATGCTGGCAAAATAAACCGAAGACGCGTGCACGGCCCGGCCGCCTGAATGAAGCCGATCGAGAGCGACGCACTCCACGTACACACGCACTGATGCGCGGCGCCGGACCCCAGCATCAATTCTAACTTCTATGGCATGCAAGTAGAGAGAGCCGCCACCCGTGGTCTGAATCTGATAGGCCCTTTTTGTTCGTTTACTAGACGCAAACGATGTCCAATCACCTTTAATGTAGGGTCTTTTAAATGGTCTCTAGAGTGTTATTTAAAAAATAAAGTTGGCCTCTATACGACTTTCTATATATATATATATATATATATATATATATATATATATATATATATATATATATATATATATATATATATATATATATAGTATTAGGAGCCCTGGGCTCTCTCTAAGTAGAGAAAGCCCAAACCATCCTATCTGATCGGTCGATCAGATAAACTAGACTCCCACCAAAGAGATTTTACGATTAGTTATGCACACATTTACGCTTATTTTGTATCCGTTTTACACAACAAAAAAACGGTTGAGTTGTGACGCGGCCGGCCTGTCCCACCCACACCCCTCTCGGATCCACCCCATAGTACCCACCCAGCCGCTCACAACCCTAATCTGAACCACCGTCATTGTCTCCCAGATCGCCATCCGCCCTCATCCTCTCGTGCCCAAACCCAACCCTAGCAGATCGCCGTCGTCCCCTACAGAATTGCCATCCGCCTGTATTCCTCCTCGATCGCAAGACCTTCCTCGACTTCCTCCGCTTCGGCCACAACTCCCTCCCATCTGCCGATCCACTCGTCCCCTCCGCCTTCCAGCCATAAGAGCCCCACCTCCACCCAGCTCGCCGCCGGCGGATGACTACATCTGGGAGATGCGAAGTGGAGCACGCTGCGCCACTCAACATCGAGATCCGCTTCTTGGGGCGGCCTTCGATAGCAGTGTGTACCGTGGAGGTATATACGTGAACCTGTAAGCAGTGTGTTTTCAATTTTTAGATGTCTCTGTAGTCTCACATATCTATCGAGTGAATGGATTTATGCCTCTGTAGTTTTAAATTTAGCAAACCTAAAGCAGAGCACGAGCGACGCCCTACCTCTGGGGATGATATTGTGTTGTTGGAATTAATCAACGTGAACAGCTGCGCCGACCAGTACCCCACCAGCTGGTCCCCGTACCTGAGCCACCAGTTGCCCAGCTTCGAGTCCTTCCACACTAGCAGCCTCATGTCGTACTGCGCACCGCCGGCCGACGACACCGGCGAGATGGACGCGCCGATGGCGATGCGGGAGCTCGTCTGCACGAACCCCGGGCACAGCGCGTTGTAGCAACCAGTAGCCTCGCACGTGTCGCTCTGCAGCCATATGTGCATCATGTAGATTGTATGCGATGCAAAAAAACAAGCAGCAGCAGGAGGTACTCACTGTCCAGTACGTGAAGAGCCTCGGCCTGCTGTCCCCGTACAGCTCAGGGCTGACCTGACTAGAAAAATCGTGCACAGCTTCAGATTGAGATACATAACATTAGTGAAGAAGAACGAGGTGAGGGAGGAGTAGGAGGTGAGATTGGGCGCCAATTATTTTTACCATTGTCTTACTAATCAAATTTGGTTCGGTAGCATTCTACTCCAAACAGCCTAGTTATTATGTTCAGTAGTGTTATTATAGGAAACAAAAGAGTGCAATGGTCTTTTAGATCCTTGAGTGTTATGGCTTATTGGTTCAGGATAGATTTGTTTAGCCATCTAGGATATCTGGCTATTAGCTGGTAGTCAACTTACAGTTTACTAACATTGGCTGGCTGTAAAAGTTTGGGCTGGATTGTTTTCTAGTTTAGAATTTTGTGGATCCAGTTGAGAAGTGGGGAACACGTTCATGTCTTGTGGATATCAAGTTCAGTCATTTAGTCATCTGTGTTGTGTCATCTGCTTCATCTAATTTTCTGCATCTCTGTTTGTCAGTTAGATGTGTGCTAACAGTACATCATTAAATTTTTTATTTTTTCTTGTGAATTTATGCAGGGTGAGCAGTAGTGCAGGTAGTATATGTAGTTGCAGGATGCTAATGAATTTCTTTCTTATGCATGTGTACTAACTAAGAACAATATGCGGATGCCAATGAATTTTGGAAATACAATACTATAGTAGTTGCATGTAATATATATTTTATTTTACCTTTGAAAAGGTATTCTTCTGTTACTATTATTGCTTAAATGGTCATCTGGCCATCTGCTACTTTTCACTTTTATTAGGAAAGCATATCAGGACCTCTCAATTATTTTGTAGAAATCCAGTAGGCAGCTTATGTTCTTTTTTATACATATTTTAGATAACTCTTGAATAATTCTGAGAGCGTTTACATCCCTTAGTTATTTGTTGATATATGATATAGTATTTTTCTGCTCTTTTTTAATGCCATATTTATCTTCCAGGCTTGAACCTCCAAGTAACAGCATGGGATTCGCCTTGAAGACTTCCCACGGTCCCACCGATACGGCCTGTTTCAAGAATATGTTCTGGTGAGTCTATGGTATATACGAGTAGTCACTTATGCCTCTACGATATAAGATAACGTTCTATCAGTTTCTACATAATACTTTGCATGCCAGCCATCTCATTGTATCTGTAGTAGTATGGTGTATAAATGCTGCCAGCCATAAACGGTATGATTGGTTGCCTGAGCGACAGGCACATGGCTCGACGAAGCCTGGCCTACCACAAACGAGTATTGGTTGGAAATGGGTAGGCGTGGCACCTTTGTGCCAAAAAAGTGCATTACCATCACTAGTAGCCAATGGATAGTAAGTGAATTTCAGCATCACGAAAAAATTGGAAAAGGGGAAATATTGCTGCTAGAAATGTATAGGGACTTTTTTGCGCTCACAAGCAGTTGATTGGAAGCACATTAAGTCCTTAGCTAGTTTATGGAATATGGAATGCTTCATTTTTTATACGTGTCTTTTGGGAATAAAACATTATTACATTAATTTTCCTAACAGTCTGTTTTTCTTTTTAGGTTTGTGCATCAAGAATACTTTTTATCAGAATTCACTCGAGGAATGCAAGAATTAGGATAGGCCAATTAGATCTTTTTTTTGGTGTATCCTGAGTTTCCTTTGATAAGGATCTTGTGTCACCACTTGGGTCAATTTTATTAAACATTTTTTTGCCACCAGCCTTAAATACATACTACATATGTTGGTTTACGCTAAAATTCGTATCCATTTACGCTGTTTCGGATCACGTTTTACGCTTAAATCCACCTGACCTAGAACCCGAGCACGATCGGAGCGCGATTTTTACGTCGTAATTTAGGTCACATTCGTCGTTACGAAATATATTGATGATGTACGATAAAATTTGTACCCATTTACGTTGTTTGGTTCACGTTTTACGCTGAAATTTGACCAAGCCAAAATTCGTGCACGATCGAACAGTTCGATCAATTTTCACGCCGTAATTTTTGGACCCCATTCGCTGTTACAAAATAGATATATGATTTACGCTAAATTTCGTACTCATTTACGCTGTTTTAGCTCACGTTTTACGCTGTAATCCGCCCGAGCAGAACCCGCGAACTGCGGCTGTAAATTAAAATTTATTTCCTTCTACTAATGCTCTCAAACCGTAACTGTCCCTTTATTTACGCGATTATGCAGCACGTCTTTTCTTATATCAAACCAGTCAAGATTTATATAATGCATGGTTTATGCTATCATGTTACACATCGTTATGCAGTCGTAAACGGTTTATTTACGCATCGTTATGCAGTCGTTAACCGCCGCCAATATCACAGATACGAACGTGGACGAGCGGCTGTAAATGAGAATTTGTTTCCTCCCGTAACTGTGCCTTTATTTACGCGAATGTGGGGCACGTCTTTCCTTATCTCAAACCGGTGGATATTTAAATGTTGCATGGTTTACGCTATCATGTTACACAACGTTATGCAGTCGTAAACGGTGCACACATGACAATATTCGTTCCCGTGATTCGTGGTCCAAAAGATTTCTTCTATGCATGATTTATGCACATTTCTACATATATTTATGCATGCGTATATCGCCTGTCACGTCTCATCCAGGATTCGTGGCTATCATATGCATGGCTGACGCATGCTCGCGTACAGTGGGCCGACCGCGACCTGGTTGACGTCATGGCTGGGACTTCCCCCACTAACGGAAGCCCAGGGCTTCCATTACCTCTTCCCTATATATGTATATATATATATATTGTCTCTTAGCTCCGTATTTATAATTTAAAGATTCCGGGTTATACTATCCTCTCATCCGTCTCTTGTATTTCGAAAACCGATTCAAGGTCTATAGATTGTAGATGCTCTTTCTCTACTACTTTAAAACATCATTTTCATGTGCCATGCATGATGCATCACGTGCAAAGTGTGGGGATATGTTCCTCTTTCCCGTTTCTCGTCTAACAATAGAACGTTACACCACAGAAGAACCTTGAGGAGCCATCTAAGCTCAAATATGACAGGAAGTTACAAACATCAAAGCGCTTCCGTATAGTACCACGTTGCTAGTAGAAGGAGAACAAGCGGCCAAGCAAGCAATAAAAAAAGACCTGGACTCCCTTTTAAATCGTACCTTTCTCAGTTTTTTGACTAAGATAAGCTAATTGTTCTTACCAGTTTAATATCTGATATATGAATCATATTTTCATTATAATATTAAATTTATTTTTAATGGAATCAAATATGATTGTACCGTTATAACGTATGGGTATTGTAATAATAGGCAAAAAAGGTCAGTCGGAATTACCTGCAAGGGGCATCAAGCTAGGGGTGAGCATTTTAAACCGAAAACCGAACCCGAACCTAAATCGAACCCGAATAGACCGAATTGTTGGTCTATTCGGGTTTTCGGGTTCGGTTCCTAAATGTGCTATATTTCGGGGTATGGATTCGAGTTCGGTTCCTAACCTTTTAAAACTCGAATATACCGAATAACCGAAATATAAAAAGCTCTTAATATGTGATGGTATTATTATATGATTTATGAACTTATTAACAAAAAATAATGATATCATCTTAACGATAGTATATATATGTATGCTATTTTTTATAGTCACTTGTTATAATAATAGTACTTCCAATTAATTAATCAGTGTATATATTTTAACAAAAGATATTAGCCTCTCTACTATTCAAGTTTATTCGGTGGACCGAATAGATCGAACCAAAATTGTGAGTCTATTCGGTTCAGTTCATAAAATTATTTTAAAAATTCTGATTCCCATTTTTCTGAACCCAAAATTTCATAAACCTGAGTAGACTAAACCAAATTACTCTAATAGACCGAACGACCATCCCTACATCAAGCAACGCAACCCGTGCATCTATGGCTGTAGCGTCGCTTAAATCTCCCAGGGGAGTGACAACCACCCGGTATTATTAATAGAGAGCATAGATCATTTGCAACGAGTACTCGGGCTGGCTCATATTGTCGCCCTCCGCTGTAGGCTGTAGCGTTGCTTAATTCTGCGAGGCTAATGACAACCACAGGTGATGTTTGGTTCACATAATTATAACATAAGTAATCCATAATGTCAAATCATTTTTATTTAAATTTAACCATAATCAGATCTCAGACTAAAAACTGAGATCGACTTATTCAAACTTATTACGCTGTTACTAAAATGTCAATATATCATTATCATTGCTATTTACGTTCTAGTTTATGAACCAAACAACACCTATCCTAATAGAAAGCAATTGCAAGGGCCGGGAGGAGAGCATATGCATGCATCGCAACGTCGGAATTCAATTCAAGGGCGGACCCTGCGCCCTTGCCCCTGCAGGCAGCCTCTTAATTCTCGACCCTCAACACCACGTACACCGTACACGGTACACCCTCATCTTGCGTTGCGTTGCGTCGCGGACAGATAATAGACACTCCTACATTAGCAGTGGACTGAGCGCTGGCGCAGGAACAATCAAAGCAGTGAGCGAGAGGGATGGAAGAATGAAAAGATACAATCAAAGCAGTGACAGTGGTATTTGTCTTAATTATCTCTACTAAAAAACAAGTAGAACTAATGATCATTGAAGGCTTAACACCATTAGACAGAAGTCAATACCCGAACCATTCATCATCCTCTGCTGCAGACTACAGAATGTGAGACTGCAAAAACTAGGGAGAGGGGGGAGGCACAAATTAAAAGAGCAATGGAATTAATTAACAACCGAGCGTGACGGCAGCAAGAGGAATGAGACGAGCATGGTGCGTTCTTGACTCCTCCGTTTCATGCAAAGCCTCGCGAGCAAGCTTCAAATCCTGTAACAGGAACGGGAAACCTAGATGCTAGAGCAAGAGGAAAAGCTATCATGCATGCATGAGTGGCGGGAAGAGAGAGAGAGAGAGAGAGCTGAATGATCATGGGTGATCGGACGGCGCAGCAACAGCGGCAGGTGAACCCCAAGCGGGCGACACCATGGCAGCAGCCCCGCCTCCATGAATGGCCAGCATTGAAGGCCCCCAACCAACCAAGAACCCCGTCGCGAACCAGCGCCTTGAAGGGAATTCACTCCTCGCAGCAGCCAGCAGGCGAGCGGCAGGCGGCCGGCCGAGGGGAGGAGAAGAGACCTACGCGTGCATGCATGCACGCACGCATCAATTCCATATGGATCCATCGGCCGGGCAGGGCTCCATCAATGGCTGGCGCAATTCAAGGCCGCCTTAATTTGCTCCACAGTGGTGCTGATGAGGCTGTTGACCGTCGCCACCGACTCGGCGTTCAGCTTCGCCGACGGCAGGCTGCTCACCAGGATCTGGAACGCCACCGTCACCAGCGACCCCGCCGACGGCGCCTGGCCGGCCCTCGACGACGACGCGCCGGGCCGCCCGTCGGGCAGGATGGAGAAGCCGGACGGCAGGAGCGGGATCGCGGACGGGTCCTCGCCGCTCATCACCACGTTGGCCGCCGGGATGTCGATCGGCGCGTACACCACCAGCGAGCCTGACGCGTCGGTGCAGCTCTCCTGCAGGATCAGCATGCTGTTCTGGCTCGCGTTCAGGCCCTACACACACATATGCATTGCAACGTTGCATCTCATCAGACACGTTAGCTAATGGTCAATGGAGTAACACCACATCCACATGTATGAAACACGTGCACCAGTGCACGGTACTAGTATACCGTAACCGAATTCGATGAATGCGATGATGCTTACTCTCAGCAAGGAGATGCAGTTTCCAGGGTGAGAGCCGTTGGGGATGCGCGACACCTCCTGCACCGGGTTGCCGTGCGACAGCACGTCCCACTGCAAAAGCAAAGCAAAGCAAAGGAGCAGGAGACGTGAGCGTGCCCTGCGGACGGACAGAAGTCACAGAACGGAACAATGAGAAGAATCCTCGACGACGTGGCGTCGCGGGCGGACCTGGGAGCGCGTATGCTCGTCGCGGACAAAGGCAAACGCCCGGTCGCACGGGACCGGCAGCCAGATGGACGTGGCCGCGCTGAGCACCACGCCGCTGGGCTGCCCCGGGTCCGTGCTGCGGTGCACCATGACGCGGACGCCCACGTCGTTGGGCCCCGACAGCGTCGTCCACCGGTGGAGCTGCGACGCGCTAAGGCTCGCGCAGAAGCTGTTCACCATCCGCTGCGACAGCTTCATCATGCTCCGCTTCCCTTCCGGCGTCACTGCAAGCAGCTCTCGATGAGATATATCTATATATAGGAGTTGTATATATATGCCGACAGATTCATCAGAAACACACCTCCTGCCGCTGCAATGTCCCGGTGCGGCATAATGCCGGCCGTGGCGAGGCACGCGCACCGCTCGCACGCCCTCTGCAGCGCGGCGAGCCAACGGTGCGCGCCGAACGCCGCCCCGCTGAGGACGAGGTCGCGGTAGAGCAGGTGGATGGGAACCCGATCCTCGATCTCCATGTGCTCGACCCAGGTCACCTGATGAATGAATACGCTGACGGAAAATGTCACGCCAGCCACACGATTCCATACCATATATACATACGCGCACGTGCAGCGGAATGCACTTTAGCTACAGTACCTTGGACGAGCCGTCGGCCATGTCGGCGATGAGGCATCCCGACGGGAGGCGGCACGAGCGCGACGGGGGCGCGCCGAACCTCGCGTCGCGCTGCTGCTGGTCCACCGAGATGTCCGCGATCGCCCATAGCCCGTGCTCGATCTGCCTGCAGTAGCGGAGGAAGCAGAACTCGCGCGTCGGGACGACCGGCGACATCACGTGCAGCTCCTCGTACATCTGCACGCGCCGCGCCACAACACGAACATGCACGAAGAACCAGCGGTGAGATCAAGGCAGACGACGGCCCGTGCGAGCGCGACACGAGGGATGGATCAGCTGTTCTACCAGAAGCAAAGACTCGCTCCGCCCGCCCATGCCGTTCACGAGGACGTCGACCGTGCGCGCTTTGGACACGATGGCAGGGAAGAGCTCCGTCCACTTGCTCTGCAAGAACAATGACGACCGTGCACGTCACGATTTACGACGACGTGGTGGTAGGTGCGAACCGTATGTAAATAGTGCTATATATATTTTACTCCTATTAATTGCAGCCCTGAACTTTACCGAGTCCATGAACATGTCGACGAGGCCGATGGCGCTCATGAAGACGAGCCCCGTCTCGCGGGAGCCCTCGACGTGCACGTCCGGGCCGCGGAACGAGCCGTCGGGCTTGGCGAAGATGCTGTCGTACGTGTCGACATTGAGCACCTCGCGGCCGCCCGTCTTGACCCACAGGTGCTCGCCGGCCTGCGCCATCCTGATGAGCTCGTCCATGGCGCGCGTCGCCATCTCGGCCATCATGGGCCGCTCCATCTCCGACACCGCCATCGGGAGGAGGTGGAACGGGGGATACCCCGAGGAGCCGCCGCTGAGGAGGTCGAGGTCCAGCGACGGGCCGCCGAGCCCGCCGACGGACAGGTCCAGCGACGACATGGACAGCGCCTGCGCCGACGGCAGCTGCGTGATGGGCCGCCCCAGGTACTTGGACGTCAGGCTGGACACCCGGTCAAGCTGCACATCACATCACACATGAAACGCGTGCCACGTCGCCGCTTGTGAATGTGAAACTAGAGCGCGGTAAAATGGCGGGCCCGTCGAGAGAGGCCGGACCGGGCGCAAGCGCAATGGTGAACGCGAAACGGCTTGCCTCTTCTTTGAGTCGCGCGTTCTCCATGCGCAGCTTCTGCTCGTCAAAATGGTCGTCGGCGACGGGCGGGCCGCCGCAGGTGGGGCAGATGACGTTCCGGAGCGCCTCCTGCATGGCGATGTTCTCGCACCGGATCTTGTCGTTCTCCGCGCGCAGGAAACAGTTGTCCTGGCGCTCGTGCTGCGCCTGCAGTAGTACGCCCCCCATCCAGCGGCCAAACAAACAATCGACACCAAAGTTAATGGCGGTCATTCAAACAGGAGCACGAATAATCCAATGAAGGACAACACCAACGGAGATAATGAAGAAACGTGAGAAGGATGCCAGCCACGGGACGACGGGTTTACTGTACCTTCATCTGCGTCCGGCGGTTCTGGAACCAGAACTTGATCTGCCGGGGCTCCAGCCCCAGCTCCCTGCTCAGCTGCATCCGCTGGTTCTCGTCCGGGTGCGGGCACTCCTTGAACATCCTGCGGGCGCGCACAGGCACAGACAAGACAGACGCCGCCGCCATTTGAGCAGAGCAGCCAAAACGAGCAAACACGTACAGCTAGCTAACCAAACCAGCCAGTAGATAAGGACGGAAGGGAGGGGGAAATCGGCGCAGGCCTGCCGGCCAGCAGGGTGCACGTACGCCTCGAGCTGCTGAATCTGGCGCGGAGTGTGGCGGTGGTATCTCTTCTTGCGGCGCTGCGCGTCGGAGCCGCCGTCCATGACGTCGTCGCCGAAGTCCATCGCGGCGCGCGCACGCCTCGCCTCGGGCGGCCGCTTGCTTCGAGCGCAATCCGGGCCGGGAGGGCTGGCTGCTTGGACCTGGCAAGCTACTCCAGTGGCCTAGCGGTATATAGCGGGCGGCTCTACTAGTACTAGTACCACGAGGTGTCTAGCTACAGCTAGCTCCTCCTCCGAGGCGCTACATAACCTCGCTGCTACGCAGGTGGTGGTGGTGGTGGTAGCGGAGGGAGGTACAATACGCGGCAGTAATCTCGCTGGTCCAAACGGAGCAGCACACTACAGCTCAGGAGGGAGGCGCCCGCTCGCTGTCTCGCTCTCTCTCGCCAGAAAGAAATGGAGAGAAGCGTGGTGCAGTGGAATCGATCAAAGGCATCCGCTTGTTCCTCCTGGCTGGGCTGGATGGCGCCATTAATTCCTTTCCACCCTTAACTCCCGCCCTCTCGCTCGCTCTCTGATGAGAGTGGACCGAGACAGGCGGCAGCAGGGTATGAGGCTATCCGCAGCGGTTCCCTCTAAATTTTTCCCCCCTATATCACTTTTCTGGGTCACATCATCAATAGTGTATCTCCAACTTTTTCATCTCCCGCAGTGGTTTCCCCTAAATACTCCCCCTATATCCCACTACAATATAAAATATCATTTTCTATACCTACTTTTCATCTACTATCAATTTTCTTCTACTATTAATTGAAGGCGGGCCCACAGGAATAGTGGTAGGGGGGAGCGCGCGCGCGCTGCAGCTGAGGGGAGAGAGAAGAGTCCCGCGCGGTGGAGTGCGCGATAGCGTGCTGCGCTGCGGGCGATAGCGCGTGCGCTGTAGCCGGCATGCAAGCGAGCGCGCGCCGTAGCGTGCGGCGCTGCGGCCAGTCTGACCGGAGACCTCGCTCTCGCTCCCTGGGTCTGCGTTGCTGCGCTGCGCTTTTTGCCTTTGCGCGTCGGAAGTGGGGGACGACGGGGCGGAGGAGCGGTAGGCGGGGTGGAGTAATTAAAAACTGATGCGAATTAAGAACGGGAGGAGTATTGAAATGGGTCCCACCCGTTTGGTTTGAGGCCTGGCCTACTCTGCGTTTCGAGGAAAAATTGTTTTACATTGTATAGTTTGAAATATATATATAGAGCGAGACAAGGGTGGAATAGAGAGGTCGCTGGAGATATATCTTTAGGTTAGGTGTTCCATTTGATTCAGTTCCTTGGATTTTTAGAGAATTCAGTCTACAGAAAACTAGAACTAAAATATATATATCTAGGATGGGTGGAACCAAAAATCACGGTTTTGGTTCTTTCGGTTCTCACCGAACAGACAAAGTTCACCAAAAAAATAGCAAAACAACATAATTTTAGGGCTAGTTTGCAAGTAAAGAGAGCTAAACCCAGTGGAAAAAAGGTCTTCTATAAATAACTAAGGTATCGTTTGGTTCCGAAGTATGGTGGAATGGAGCCGCTTTACTCCATTTTTGTTGTTGTTTGGATTGATTCCATATAAAAAGGAGTGGTTCTGAAAATGGAAAGTTATGCTAAAATGGTGAACCATTTGGCTCCCAAAAATCCTCGTACAGAGCCGTTCTATTCCAACGGGCTCTGGAACCAAACGCTACCTAAATGTCTTATTTAAATGACACCCCATGAGATCGCTCAATCCAGGAAAAGACAGTGATTCCAAAGGGATTTGAGTTTTAACTAACCATTAGAGCTTTAGCAAAAGTGCGTAGATGACCAAACGAAGAATTGGAGTTGGGATGGATTGTTTTGGAGGAATTGTGTGCTTGTATACTTAGTATTTGGAAAGACTATATTGGAACAAGGCTAAAATTCTATTGGTCTAATTATGGTTCTATTATATTTCGTTTTCTCAGTTAATTTGGTTCTCTCAGGTATAGAACCGAAATTAATTTAGTTATTTCGGTTTTTTTAAAACATGGAACCCAAATTACTAATGATCAATTCCATTTCGGTTCCGATTTGATTTCGGTTTATTTTGTGCAGGCCTAGCTGCCTTTCTTGGGTTTGGGTGGGAATACTGGGAACAGCTGGAGTCATATATAGAGGCCCGGTTGAGTTTTCCTGCCACCCGCAAGCAGGCAAGTTCAATTCTAGTTCTAGCACGCTTCTACTGTTTGCGTATGGCGCTTCACAGCACTAGTATTTTTGTGCTGGCTACGGCTGTTAGGCTGTCAGCTCTGTGTTGCGTTCATATACCAGACTACGGGAGTATATATGATGATGGTGCTAACGTGCGGAACCAGATTCTTTGCCAGAAATTTAGGACCTCAACCAAGTACAATAACAGAATGGATCGTTCTAATCGGTCTTTACATCGCCTTTCATCAACCCTTAGAGTTGCTTGCTATGTGTGTGACAGGTTAATTGTAACCTAGGCCGTGTTGTTAGCCCTTGATGATACATGGCTGGATCAATCTCTATCAAGTGTCAACAAGATTTTTATAATGGCATGTAAAATCAAACACAATAAAGAAAAAAAAAACGTCACGCAACGCCGCCGGTTCCGTTTCCTGCGCCTTGCCTTGTTACAAACGGGCCGGATTTCTGCCCGCCCAGATCCGGCGCAGCACTGCAACGCAACCCTGGAATGGAAAGAGACGAACCGGCATTAAATCCTTGGTGAATGTGGGGCACATGCGATAATGGTATATATCGGGATCGATAACCAAAAGACCAAACTGAAGAATTCATTCTACGGGGTTGGGCTAAGCTGGTGGGCTTGGATCCATATGCAAACCGGCATGTTGGCACTTCCATGGCCTCATGACACCCCGATTTGGCGCACAATACTCTCCTACCACTGCACGCGTGCATGGCAGAGCAGTTCGTCATTGGGTGCACCACCAACCCACGGCATGAAGGGTTCAGGTGCTTCCAAAAGATTCTGAAATCTCGAGCCTATAGAGACTGTATTTTTTTTTTTAAAACGAGTTCGGTTGACCATCTTCCTTGGGAGTCTGTTTCCTAAGCCAGAGGCAATTGCTTCTCGCTTTGCTCCCCATGGGGAGGCGTGCCGGATTGACTACTACTCATGGGGATGTGGTACTCCAGAGTAGAAGTAGGAGGATCAGCCTCTCTTTTATGACCAACTACTACTAGAAGTGGCACTGAAACATGGGAGACCGATGCGACGTGCATTGACTTTGGACGGCTATGCATAAATGTACATACGTCATGACAAGCTCCACGAATTTGATTCAAAAAAAAAGGAGTAATCTTATGCATTGATACGTCATTTCCCGGAGGTTCGTGAACTGATAGGTGGAGCCGTGGAGGCCGGAATGGATCAAGTTCTCCCTTTTTATTGTTCTGTTGGCTGGCCTCAGCCCTCAGGTGGAAAGAGAAAAAAAAAGGACGTCCTGTGTAAAAGCGTAGTGCTATGAATGCTTTTTTTTATTACGAATTTATAGATAAATTCTCAAATTTATTAACCGTGCCCCGTTATCAAGTGTCACACATGAATCGAACAGATGTAGCTAGTACTACCGGTGGTACTAGTAGAGATTGACTGTGAAACAACAAAACTAGCGCTGGCTATTCCTTTTTTCTTTATGCTGGCAGCAGCTCATCAGAAGCCTACAGTCTTCATGATCTTATCTCTACATACATGATGCCACGCTGCATCTAGTAGGAGCATTGAAAACTTGTGAGGAGAGGGCAGCAGAGGGAGAGCGAGGCCAGGCGGACGGATGGAAGAGAGAGAGAGAAACGGAGTCGTTGCTGGTGAAGAAGATACCACTCCACATTGAATAGCTACTAGTAACTTAAGCGCGCGTCCCGTGCCCGTAGAAAACATTTAGTAATCCTGTACAGTAATCTTGTGTGGCAAACATTTAGAAAGCTTGCGTATAGAACATTTAGGAAAAAATAGCAATTATGTCTATTTTAAAGAAATAAGCGGTTGAAGTAAGCCTGGTTGAAAAACAAAAAAAAAAACTTAGCAGCATGTAGACCTGTAAGGACAAAATAAAAGTAAGTTAGGTTTAGTGTTACCTTAAAAAAACTTATGCAGCTGGGATTTCATCTCCAAATCAGCTTTTCTATAATCCACTGAGCTATAAAAAAAATAGCACTGACAACTGATTTAAGCACCAAGTTGAGCCCCCTTAATTGCGTAAAGATCTTGGAAAAAATTTATGATGGGTGCGCGTCAAAGGAACGAAGGACACGTTCAGTCAGTCGATGGGGCGGCGGGCGGCGGACCCATCGACAAATTTTGGAGATTTAAGCACCCATCTCTGCCACTAAATACCCATCTCACGGACCCAACGGACGTACCTTCCGCCATGTAGCAGATGCAGTGCGCGTCGGTGTGGCTGGGCACCACGAACGAGCGCGGGTTCGCCTCCAGGACCACCACGCGATAGTCCTGGATGCCGCGGAGGAGCCTGGACACCTCGTCGAACGGCTGGAGCACCCTCAGGGACCCCTGCTCGCTCCGGACCACGCGACGGAAGCTGCACCGGTCGAACACGTACGACTGCCGGTCCTTCTGCTTCTCCTCCTTCTCCTGCTCGCGCTCGCGCTCATCCTCCGACGAGCCCTCGCCGCTGCGGTCGTCGGCCTCGTGCCTGCTCCGCTCTTGCCGCTTCTCCCGCTCCTCCTCCCTGCACTGCTCCAAGCACCGGGGGCGCTGGTGCCAGGGCCGGCCCTCGCACCGCCGCACGTCGTGTGAGGGGGAGCAGGGGAAGGGGATGAGGTGCAGGGAGGAGCGGAGCGCGCGGCGGCGGCTCCCCACGGCGTCGCTGCCCAGAAGGGGGAGAGGAGGCGTCGTATCAGGGGGAAAGGGGATGAGGCGCAGGTTCTGGAAGCGTCGCGGAGGCCAGTTCCGTCCGTAGAGCTTTGAGCGGACAGCTTTGTGAGCGAGAGGAGACATCAACCGGTGATTGACGATCGGACGGTTCAAAAAAATTTTGACGACGTGGATGGCCTCATCATTGTCGTTTCTGTTCGGCTTTAATATTGAATAGCTATTTCTGGTTTCCATTTACTCCAATTAATTAATTCATAGCCCCGGCCTTCTCTTAAATGTTCTTGCTCGCTCTCACATGCACATCCAGTGTGCATATCTCACTCTGATGTGTTGGGTGTGGATCACGGTTTACAAAACCGTTCTGGATGCAAAAACCGCCCCCCACCGGTAACGGTTTACCAACGGTAAACTGGTAAAAACCGACCGGTTTGACAAATTCAAATCAATTTGAATTTGAACCGGTTTACCGGCAAAAACCGGTGAAAAACCGCTCTAAACCGCCGGTTAATCGCGAAGCAAATCGGTTTTGCTGTTTTTTACAGAAAAATGGAAAATTTTGACAAGATTTATTTGTAGTTTGCTCAATTCACATTGCACAGTAAATATTAATTGATCCACACGACATGTGTTTAACAAAATAACATATAACATACATATGCAACCACAAACTCCAGTTCTCATGCAACAAACAATCAGTGAACTTCGCAATACTCAAATACAAGTTCTTTTACAACTCTCCAACGAGGCAACGACACGCAGGTTGACTTATTTCACAATACTCACATGTTTATCTCGAGTCATAGTGATAGTACTCAGGCATGTTGGAAGGATCGTGATATTGTTCTAATCCGTTAGCGATAGTGATAGGTCTATACAAAATATATGAGATACATTAGCGAGAAAACAAGATCGGTAAATAAATATTTATCCACAAAGCAAAAAAACATATCGGTATGTGTGTTCGGTGTTTGTGTATTGCATGTGCACCTAACCAAGTGTTAGACTTTTCTCCTGATCAGCAAATCTTATGAACACATATAGAAGAACTGGAACTAAGGGTTCTATATTGAGTCTTGTCTAGATGGATAGTTATTAGAAGAACTAAAACTACTTGATTTACGGATTCCATCTTGATCAGGAAATGAAATCGAAATTGACCACTAAATGTCTAAACTGGACTTGAGCTATTGGTTTATCTTCAATTCTTCACATATAACATATAACATCTTTACATATAACATATAACAGTAAACAACACTAATATACCTAAATTGACCACTAAATACTCAGTTTTGGTATTAAATCCGATTTTTCGGCAAAAATTGGCGGTTTACCGGTCTCAAATAACGGTTTACCGGTCCCAGAAAACGGTTTACCAGCGGTTTTCGGTTTTTATGATTTTTTTTCAAATTTTTGAATTTAGAATGAATTTTGAAAGAAAAACCGGTGGTTTACCGCCGATTTTTACCGGTTTTGTAAACCTTGGTGTGGATGGATGTATTTATCACGAACCACTACCGAACACAGCTCCTTTGCCGAGTGTCGGGGACCATAATTAGGGGTACCCTCAAGGCTCCTAATTCTCAGCTGGTAACCCCCATCAGCATAAAGCTGCAAAGGCCTGATGGGTGCGATCAAGTCAGGGATCAGTCCATTCGAGGGACTCGATCACGCCTCGCCCGAGCCTAGCCTCGGACAAGGGCAGCCGACCCCGGAGGATCTCCGCCTCGCCCGAGGCCCCCCTCCAGCGGCGAACACGTTCCCGGCTCGCCCGAGGCCCTGTCTTCGCCAAGAAGCAACCCCGACCAAATCGCAGGGGCATTTAATGCAAAGGTGGCCTGACACCTTTATCCTGACGCGCGCCCCTCAGCTGACAGAGCCGAAGTGACCGCCGTCACTTCGCCGCTCCACTGACCGGTCTGACAGAAAGACAGCGCCGCCTGCGCCGCTCCGACTGCGGTGCCACTTGACAGAGTGAGGCTGACAGGCAGTCAGGCCCGGCCGCACGCACCATAGGAAACTCCGCTTCGCCCGACCCAGGGCTCGGACTCGGGCTAAGCCCCGGAAGACGGCGAACTCCGCTCCGCCCGACCCAGGGCTCGGACTCGGGCTAAGCCCCGGAAGACGACGAACTCCGCTCCGCCCGACCCAGGGCTCGGACTCGGGCTAAGCCCCGGAAGACGACGAACTCCGCTCCGCCCGACCCAGGGCTCGGACTTGGGCTCAGCCCCAGAAGATGGCGAACTCCGCTCCGCCCGACCCAGGGCTCGGACTTGGGCTCAGCCCCAGAAGACGACGAACTCCGCTTCGCCCGACCCCAGGACTCAAATTCCGCCCTGGCCTCAACCAACGGCCTCCGCCTCGCCCGACCTAGGGGCTCGGACTCGGCCTCGACCACGGAAGACGGACTCGACCTCGGAGGAGCCTCCACATCGCCCAACCTAGGGCGCGGACCGGCCACGTCAACAGGAGGCGCCACCATTACCCTACTCCAAGTTGACTCAGGCTATGGGGAACAAGACCGGCGTCCCATCTGGCTCGCTCCGCCAGATAGGCGATGATGGCGCCCCGCACGCTCCCTGACAATGGCGGCTCTCGGCCCCCTTACGGAAGCAAGAGGACGTCAGCAAGGACTCGACGGCCCCGACAGCTGTCCCTCCGCCAGGCTCCAGCGCTCCTCCGACGGCCACGACATCACACAAACCGGGCGCCAAAATCTCTCCGGCCGCCACGATGGCGTGTACTTAGGGCGCTAGCTCTCCTCCGCTAGACACGTAGCACTCTGCACCTGGACCCTCTCCTTATGCCTATAAAAGGAAGGACCAGGGCCCTCTTAGAGAGGGTTGGCCGCACGGGGACGAGGACGAGACGGGCGCTCGCGTGAGGCCGCTCGCTCCTTCCCCCGTGTGGACGCTTGTAACCCCCTACTGCAAGCGCACCCGACCTGGGCGCGGGACGAACACGAAGGCCGCGGCATTTCCACCTCTCTCACGCCCATCTCCGGGCACCTCACTTCCCCCCTTCGCGCTCGGCCTCGTGTCGACCCATCTGGGCTGGGGCACGTGGCGACACTTCACTCGTCGGCTCAGGGACCCCCCGGTCTCGAAACGCCGAAAGTTGGCGCGCCAGGTAGGGGCCTGCTGCGTGTTGACGAACAGCTTCCCGTCAAGCTCCAGATGGGTAGTCTCCAGCAACCTCTCCGGCCCGGGACGGTGCTCCGTTTCGGGAGCCTTGAGTTCATGTCCCTCGACGGCAGCTACGACATGATACTCTTTCCACCGCCGGGCGACAGCGACAATGGCGGCCGACAGTCCGCCCGCCGGCGGCGGGATCGACGACGTCTTCCCCGCGTGGTGGAAGAACAACCTTCAAGCTCGCCCCGTCCTCTTCCCCGTCGACGGAGGAGGAGGAGGCGGGGCAACCAAGGCCAAGCAGGAGGCGGCGCCTCGTCGGCCGTCGAGCGAGTCGACAACGCCAGCACTCCAACGGGGGGCGCGCCGGGCATCGGCCTCGCGCTTGAGACGAAGACGAGCGCTGTCTCCCTGCGACACGTCAATCCCGAGCAAACGGACGACGCCAGCACGCTCGCAAAAGGCTTGCTGGGTGTCACCCTCGTACCTGAGACGACGGTGCAGTCAGTCCCCGATGTGACCTCATCACCGCCCGTCGACCAAGAGGTACCGACCGATTCCCATCCCACGCCTCTCAGATTTAGCCTCGACCCGCCTAGCGGCTCCGCTTTGGCGGACGCTTTCGTAGAGGCGAATCCAAACCCTCTGGGGTCTCGTATGCGGTCACCTTGGGACCGGCTGACGGACGTCTCGGCCTACGGGCCCTTTGGGTCTGAGGAAGACGACGAGCCCAGCTTCTGTTGGGATTTCTCTGGACTTGGCAACCCCAGTGCCATGCGGGACCTCATGACCGCATGCGACTACTGCCTTTCCGACTATTTCGACGGTAGCCGTAGCCTTGACGACGAGGACTGCGGCCCGAGCTGCGAATGTTTCCACGTCGATCTAGGGGGTCCCTCTGAAGGCAACCATCTCGGCATGCCGGAGGACGGTGATCTCCCTAGGCCGGTGCCTCGCGTTGGCATCCCGCGGGAGATAGCTGTGGTCCCCGTTCCGGCGGGGGGTCACGACCCACAACTCGAGCAAATCCGTGGGGTGCAGGCCAGGCTCGACGAGGGAGCAGGAGCGCTTGAGCCAATCCGCCGGGACGTCGGGCAGACATGGGCGGGCCAACCTCCGGCCGGAGAAATGCGTCATCTACCCCAGGGCTTCCAGCACCGCATCGCCGACGATGTCAGGGTCAGGCCGCCACCCGCATCCAGTGGGGTCGGCCAGAACCTGGCTGCAACAGCAATGCTCCTCCGCGCGATGCCAGAGCCATCAACCACCGAGGGGCGGCGAATCCAGGGAGAGCTCAAGGATCTCCTGGAAGGCGCCGCGGTCCGGCGGGCCGTGAGCTCCGCCTCCCGAAGGCAGGGGTACCCCTCGGAACATCATGCCGCGACTTCCCGATTCATGCGGGAAGCCTTGGTCTACACTGGGCGCACGCGCAACACAGCGCCTGTGGCCCCGGGTCGCCTCGGCAACGAGCACCATCACCGCGATCGTCGGGCCCACCTCGACGAGAGGGTGCGCCGAGGCTACCACCCCAGGCGTGGGGGACGCTACGACAGCGGGGAGGATCAGAGTCCCTCGCCCGAACCACCCGGTCCGCAGGCCTTCAGCCGGGCCATACGACGGGCGCCGTTCCCGACCCGGTTCCGACCCCCGACTACTATCACAAAGTACTCGGGGGAGACGAGACCGGAACTGTGGCTCGCGGACTACCGTCTGGCCTGCCAACTGGGTGGAACGGACGATGACAACCTCATCATCCGCAACCTCCCCCTGTTCCTCTCCGACACCGCTCGCGCCTGGTTGGAGCACCTGCCTCCGGGGCAGATCTCCAACTGGGACGACCTAGTCCAAGCTTTCGCCGGCAATTTCCAGGGCACGTACGTGCGCCCCGGGAATTCCTGGGACCTCCGAAGCTGCCGACAGCAGCCGGGAGAGTCTCTCCGGGACTACATCCGGCGATTCTCGAAGCAGCGCACCGAGCTGCCCAACATCACCGACTCGGATGTCATCGGCGTGTTCCTCGCCGACACCACCTGCAGCGACCTGGTGAGCAAGCTGGGTCGCAAGACCCCCACCAGGGCGAGCGAGCTGATGGACATCGCCACCAAGTTCGCCTCCGGCCAGGAGGCGGTCGAGGCTATCTTCCGGAAGGACAAGCAGCCCCAGGGCCGCCCATCGGAAGATGCCCCCGAGGCGTCAGCTCAGCGCGGCGCCGAGAGGAAGGGCAAGAAGAAGTCGCAAGCGAAACGCGACGCCGCCGACGCGGACCTTGTCGCCGCCGCCGAGAACAAGAACCCTCGGAAACCCCCCGGAGGTACCAACCTCTTCGACAAGATGCTCAAGGAGACGTGCCCCTATCACCAGGGGCCCGTCAAGCACACCCTTGAGGAGTGCGTCATGCTTCGGCGCCACTTCCACAGGGCCGGGCCACCCGCGGAGGGTGGCAGGGCCCGCGACGACGACAAAAAGGAAGATCACCAGGCAGGAGAGTTCCTCGAGGTCCGCGACTGCTTCATGATCTACGACGGGCAAGCGGCGAACGCCTCGGCTCGGTACCGCAAGCAAGAGCGCCGGGAGGTCTGTTCGGTGAAGGTGGCGGCGCCAGTCTATCTAGACTGGTCTGACAAGCCCATCACCTTCGACCAAGCCGACCACCCTGACCATGTGCCGAGCCCGGGGAAATACCCGCTCGTCGTCGACCCCATCATCGGCAACGTCAGGCTCACCAAGGTCCTCATGGACGGAAGCAGCAGCCTCAACGTCATCTACGCCGATACCCTCGGGCTTCTGCGTATCGATCTGTCCTCAGTCCGGGCGGGCGCTGCGCCTTTCCATGGGATCATCCCCGGGAAGCGCGTCCAGCCCCTCGGATAACTCGATCTTCCCGTCTACTTCGGAACACCCTCCAACTTCCGAAGGGAGACCCTGACGTTCGAGGTGGTCGGGTTCCGAGGAACCTAGCACGCGGTATTGGGGAGGCCCTGCTACACGAAGTTCATGGCCGTCCCCAACTACACCTACCTCAAGCTCAAGATGCCGGGCCCCAACGGGGTCATCACCGTCGGCCCCATGTACAAACACGCGTTCGAATGCGACGTGGAGTACGCCGAGGCCCTCGCCGAGTCCGAGGCCCTCATCGCTGACCTGGAGAGCCTCTCTAAGGAGGTGCCAGACGTGAAGCGTCATGCCGGCAACTTCGAGCTAGCGGAGACGGTTAAGTCCGTCCCCCTCGACCCCAGCAGCGACGCCTCCAAGCAAGTCTGGATCGGCTCCGGGCTCGATCCCAAATAGGAAGCAGTGCTCGTCGACTTTCTCCGCGTGAACACCGACGTCTTCGCGTGGAGTCCCTCGGACATGCCCAGCATACCGAGGGATGTCGTCGAGCACTCGCTGGACATCCGAGCCGGAGCCCGACCCGTCAAGCAGCCTCTGCGCCGATTCGACGAGGAGAAGCGCAGAGCCATAGGCGAGGAGATCCACAAGCTAATGGCGGTAGGGTTCATCAAAGAGGTATTCCATCCCGAATGGCTTGCCAACCCTGTGCTTGTGAGAAAGAAAGGGGGAAATGGCGGATGTGTGTAGACTACACTGGTCTGAACAAAGCATGTCCGAAGGTTCCCTACCCTCTGCCTCGCATCGATCAGATCGTGGATTCCACTGCTGGGTGCGAAACCCTGTCTTTCCTCGATGCCTACTCAGGGTATCACCAAATCAGGATGAAAGAGTCCGACCAGCTCGCGACTTCTTTCATCACACCCTTCGGCATGTACTGTTATGTCACCATGCCGTTCGGCTTGAGGAATGCGGGCGCGACGTACCAGCGGTGCATGAACCATGTGTTCGGCGAGCACATTGGCCGCACGGTCGAGGCCTACGTCGATGACATCGTAGTCAAGACGAGGAAAGCCTCCGACCTCCTTTCCAACCTTGAAGTGACATTTCGATGTCTCAAGGCGAAAGGTGTCAAGCTCAATCCCGAAAAGTGTGTCTTCGGGGTGCCCCGAAGCATGCTCTTGGGGTTCATCGTCTCCGAGCGGGGCATCGAAGCCAACCCGGAGAAGATCGCAGCCATCACCAGCATGGGGCCCATCGAGGACTTGAAAGGCGTACAGAGGGTCATGGGATGTCTCACGGCTCTGAGCCGCTTCATCTCACACCTCGGCGAAAGAGGTCTACCTCTGTACCGCCTCTTAAGGAAGGCCGAGCGCTTCACTTGGACCCCTGAGGCCGAGGAAGCCCTCGGGAACCTGAAGGCGCTCCTCACGAAGGCGCCTATCTTGGTGCCCCCAGCTGCCGGAGAAGCCCTCTTGGTCTACGTCGCCGCGACCACTCAGGTGGTTAGCGCCGCGATTGTGGTCGAGAGGCAAGAAGAGGGGCATGCATTGCCCGTTCAGAGGCCAGTCTACTTCGTCAGCGAGGTACTGTCCGAAACCAAAATCAGCTACCCACAAGTTCAGAAGCTGCTGTACGCGGTGATCCTGACACGACGGAAGTTGCGACACTACTTCGAGTCTCATCCGGTAACTGTGGTGTCATCCTTCCCCCTAGGGGAGATCATCCATTGCCGAGAGGCCTCGGGTAGGATTGCAAAGTGGGCGGTGGAAATCATGGGCGAAACAATCTCGTTCGCCCCTCGGAAGGCCATCAAATCCCAGGTCTTGGCGGACTTCATGGCTGAATGGGTCGACACCCAGCTACCAACAGCTCCGATCCAACCGGAGCTCTGGACCATGTTCTTCGATGGGTCGCTGATGAAGACAGGAGCCGACGCAGGCCTACTCTTCATCTCGCCCCTCGGGAAGCACCTACGCTACGTGCTACGCCTCCACTTCCCGGCGTGCAACAATGTAGCTGAGTACGAGGCTATGGTCAACGGGTTGCGGATTGCCGTCGAGCTAGGGGTCCGACGCCTCGACGCTCGCGGTGACTCGCAGCTCGTCATCGACCAAGTCATGAAGAACTCCTACTGCCGCGACCCGAAGATGGAGGCCTACTGCGATGAGGTTCGGCGCCTGGAAGACAAGTTCTACGGGCTCGAGCTCAACCACATCGCTCGGCGCTACAACGAGACTGCGGATGAGCTGGCTAAAATAGCCTCGGGGCGAACAACGATTCCCCCGGACGTCTTCTCCCGAGATATGCATCAACCCTCCGTCAAGATCGACGACGCGCCCGAGCCTGAGGCACCCTCGGCCCAGCCCGAGGTACCCTCGGCACGGTCCGAGGCACCCTCGGTTCGGCCCGAGGTACCCTCGGCCCCCGAGGGCGAGACGCTGCGCGTCGAGGGGGAGCAAAGCGGGGTCACGCCTGATCAAAACTGGCAGACCCCGTACCTGCAATATCTCCACCGAGGAGAGCTACCCCTTGACCGAGCCGAAGCTCGGCGGTTGGCGCGACGCGCCAAGTCGTTCGTCTTGCTGGGAGAAGGGAAGGAGCTCTACCACCACAGCCCTTCAGGCATCCTCCAGCGATGCATCTCCACCACCGAAGGTCAGGAACTCCTCCGAGAAATACACTCGGGGGCTTGCGACCACCACGCAGCACCTCGAGCCCTTGTCGGAAATGCTTTCCGACAAGGTTTCTACTGGCCAACGGCGGTGGCCGACGCCACTAGAATTGTCCGCGCCTGCGAAGGGTGTCAGTTCTACGCAAGGCAGACCCACCTGCCCGCTCAGGCTCTACAGACAATACCCATCACATGGCCTTTTGCTGTGTGGGGTCTGGACCTTGTCGGCCCCTTGCAAAAGGCACCCGGGGGCTACACGCACCTGTTGGTCACCATCGACAAATTTTCCAAGTGGATCGAGGTCCGACCCCTGAACAGCATCAGGTCCGAGCAGGCGGTGGCGTTCTTCACCAACATCATCCATCGTTTCGGGGTCCCGAACTCCATCATCACCGACAACGGCACCCAGTTCACCGGCAGAAAGTTCCTGGACTTCTGCGAGGATCACCACATCCGCGTGGACTGGGCCGCCGTGGCTCATCCCATGACGAATGGGCAAGTAGAGCGTGCCAACAGCATGATTCTACAAGGACTCAAGCCTCGGATTTACAACGACCTCAACAAGTTCGGCAAGCGATGGATGAAGGAACTCCCCTCGGTGGTCTAGAGCCTGAGGACGACACCGAGCCGAGCCACGGGCTTCACGCCGTTCTTTCTAGTCTATGGGGCCGAGGCCATCTTGCCCACAGACCTGGAATACGGTTCCCCGAGGACGAGGGCCTATGCCGACCAAAGCAACCAAGCTAGTCGAGAAGACTCGCTGGACCAGCTGGAAGAGGCTCGGGACAAGGCCTTACTACACTCGACGCGGTACCAGCAGTCCATGCGACGCTACCACGCCCGAGGGGTCCGGTCCCGAGACCTCCAGGTGGGCGACCTGGTGCTTCGGCTACGATAAGACGCCCGAGGTTGACACAAGCTCACGCCCCCCTGGGAGGGGCCGTTCGTCATCGCCAAAGTTCTAAAACCCGGAACGTACAAGCTGGCCAACAGGCAAGGCGAGGTCTACAGCAACGCTTGGAACATCCAACAGCTACGTCGCTTCTACCCTTAAGATGTTTTCAAGTTGTTCATATACCTTGCTCTCACGCAAAGTTTAGTCGTCAAGGAAGGGTCAGCCTTGCCTCGGCAAAGCCCGACCCTCCCTCGGGGGCTAAAAGGGGGGAACCCCCTCTGCGTCGAAATTTTCCTCGAAAAAAGATCTTTTCTGCCAGAATGTCTTTCGTGCTTTTCGACTACTTTGAAAGTGGATCCTGAAAACGACGGAGTACACGTAAGCAGCCAAGGCTGACCGAGCCGAGGGACTCCTACGCCTCCGAGATACGGATACCTCGCTCATCACCTTCTGCCACAAGTAACTCACGTTCGGATAAGTGATTCCGCGGACCGAACAAGTCTTCACGTTCGGAAGCTCTTCTGTCGGAGCGATTCTTCGAGCCTTCTCAACTGCGTCGGTGACGGAACCCCATGGACGGGTAAGAGTGCACGTAAGCGGCAAGGCCGACCGAGCCGAGGGACTCCTACGCCTCCGGGATACGGATACCTCACTCATCACCTTCCGTGAGAAGCAACTCTCGCTCGCACAAACAGTTCTGTTACCGACAAAAAAAAGTCCAGATACTCGAAACAAGAGGAAAGGAGACGCGGCTTTACAATACGGCGAGGGTGTGTTTCGGCCTCGGCGGCCGCAGAAAACACACGCTACAAGATAATCCGATCCTGCAGGCTCGGATCTTGACGGCTAAAGGGAGCAGCAGCACCCTCGGCGTCGACAACACCTTCGGCGAGGTCTGACCTAGCCTCGGACGGCGACGCGGTCCAAGGGTCTCCGCTCTGAAGGACAACGTCATCACCAAGCCCGGGCCATCGCCGCCAGGGTCTTCTCCAAGAATCCGGCCCGAGCAGGCGGCTCGGCCGGTCACCTCGGGGCCTCGGCTAGCTGTCCCCCAAGGACATCAGCCCGACCCGAGGCCTCGGCAGGTCAATTCCGACGTCGGTCCCGCTAACGGATGACCCAGCCAGGCTCCGGCCGACCTGGTCTTCTTTTCGAACCAACTCTGCCTCTGTTCGCGCTGGCACCGCTACCCCTGGCCTCGGCTCATCGAAGAGCGGCCGAGGGTTTCCTCTAACTAAGCAAGGGACTAAGCAAGGGAAGCCTCGGACAACAAGGCTGACCGAGCCGAGGGACTCCTACGCCTCCGGGATACGGATACCTCACTCGTCACCTTTACACGGGGCGACTCACGCTTGGTGAAGCGGTTCAGACAACCAACAGGCGAGTCTTAGTGCTCGAAAATGGGGAAAAAACACGGCTCCGTGCCGAATTTACATACATGTTCAGGCCTCGACAGCCACAATGAACAAAAACACTGGCATTCGAAGTGCCATTACAAACGGAACTCCGGTTCCACCTCCGCAGGTACGAACAACCCCACACGACTGGGGGGGGGGCCTGCGGAGCAACAGAAGACCGACGAACGGCTCGCCGTCGCCCGCCCCAGCAGCAGCGACGATGAAGACTTCTGCTCCGGGGGGCCGAACAGCAGCAGCGATGACGTCAGGGCGGATGCTGCTGCCAGGAGGCCCCCGCCCGTGCCCAAACTCGTGAGGCAAGGACGGGCAGAAGGCCGTAGAGTTGGAGGTCGGTCCGCGGGTGGCGCCGGCAAGCTCGTCGGCGGCGGAACCTCTTCCAGCTGCCATGGCGGAAGGCGGCACCGGGAGCGGCTCCGAAGCCGCTCGGCTCAGAGAGCCGGGCACGCTGCAGCTGCCAGCGCCACGGACGACTCCCGCCCTTCCCCCCGATCACTGAGGGAAGGAGCGGGCCACCGCACACGCAGGGGCCGACCCCAACTCGGCACACTCCCCTCCCCAGCCCTGGTGATGAAAATCCTTGAGGCTGAGGGAGGGGCAGAGGCCGCGGCCCGGTTCGCTCTCCCCCGCCATCGAACTGGAGGTCACCGTCTTGGGTGACCGCCGACGGAGGGGTGCAGCCGGGCTGCATGATGAAAATCCTTGAAGCCGAACGACGACTGAAAGGTACCAACTCCCGCAGAGTTGCGTTCCTCCAACGACGAAGCGGAAAGACGACGGATATCCCCCATCCGGGGGCTTGGAAGATGGAAAGACACGATGCATAAGGGAGCGCGAAGACACGGTCACCTTCCAAGAGGGTCACCCTCCTTTTAAAGGCGACTCTCCCTACTTGCGTCCCCAGCCGTCGTGGGCTGAGTCTTCTCCAACACGCTCCAAGGTCCTCCCCGTACGGCGCGGGGGCTGGGTCCCACACGTCATGCAAGCCGGCCTAGAGCAGAAGAAGCCAAACCGCCGTGCGCGGTGCGTGCAACCGCCCAGCGGTTACAAGCGGCTCTCCACTTTTGCCCAGACTAGCGGGCGAAAGGGCGGGCAGCCGTGCAGGCGGCATGCAACCGCGCCAAGTGGGCGCGCTTCTCCGACTCCCAACACGCCCGGCATGGAGGCCCAGACCCACGCGTCATGCAACCGGCGCGCCGAATGCTTCGTGCAGGCAACTGCACCGCCACCTGCGCCACCACCACGCCTCCTCGACTGCGGAATCAATACCGTGACTCGAGGCGACCCAGCGCACGACCCAGCGGCTCCAGCCTGGCGCGACGGTCAATGCGGCCGAAAACGGGTTGGCAGTAATGGCGGTGGCAGGCGGGCAGGAGCAGCGGTCACGTCGTCAGCCAAGCTTACGTCCCATCCGGGGGCAGTGAGAGAACCCTCTCTCACGGCGTGAAGACAACGCGCCCGTGTTCCGTTCCTCGAACGGCTCGCGCACGCGCAACGGCTGCCCTGCGAACCACTCGCCCCGTCACATTAACTCCGCGGCAGGACAGGCGGTGCCTCTGGCAGGAGAAGCGAGCGACGCTTCACCTTCGCCATAATGACCGCGTCAAAAAAGGTACGCCGCGTCGTTCGATTTTGTATCCTTTTCCTTTTTTCCTCTTTCTCTCTCTTGCAACAGGGACCGGGAAAGGGGGATACCCCGAAAAGGACCCTTCCCCGTGAAGGAACCAGGCTCCGAGCCTCCCTACTGATCAGAGGTTCGAAGGCTGGCCCCTCGGAAGGGTTCAATAGCCGCCTCAGAGCACGTGGGCTCCACACCCACTACTGGTCAGAGGTTCGAAGGCCAGCCCCTCGGAAGGGTTCAACGGCCGCCTCAGGCTACTCGGGCTCCGCGCCCACTACTGATCAGGGGTTCGAAGGCTAGCCCCCGAAGGGTTCACAGCCGCCTCAGACACAGAGCGAGGGATGACCATGGGTACGTTCGATACATAACCAAGGCTCGGGCTGCGCTCCCGAGGTACCCTAGGACATTTCCGAGACCAGCGGGAACGATCTTGTAATGGAATCCCATCAGAGGGAGGCATCGAGCCCTCGGACCCCGTCGCCAGGGGACCGGGTCCGGCAGATCACCCGCAGGTACTTTTGGGCGCGCCTCTGGGCCTCTAGCCGACCCCTAACGAATGGGGCACGGACGTCCGCTTGGATCACCCGCCTGCAGCTCACCGGAGACACCATGTTCGGCGCCCACCGAGGGCAACATGGCGCTCTCCCCCCTCCTCCTTGCGGAAAGGCGACGCAGGGGCGTATGTAAAAAAGTCGAGTATGTCCGTGATCGCCCTCTCGCCCTACGCAGAGGCTCGGGGGCTGCTCTCGAGTATGTCCGTGATCGCCCTCTCGCCCTACCCAAACCGTTGACAGCGTCAACATACCAGCCCGAGAACTTGGGACCCGACCGTACACCCGGGCTACGGCCAGCTCGCATGAGGGAACGACCAGACCAACCGAAGCATTGCACGAGGCGTTAAGACCTCGGAGGAGTCAAACCACTCCTCCGAGGCCTCGGGGGCTACACGCGGCGGGTGCGCTCGCGCGCACCCACCGGAACAAAACGCAACCGAGAAAGGCTGGTCCCCTTGCAAAAAAGTGCGACGAAAGCCTCCAAGCGAGTGCTAACACTCCCTTCGAGGCTCGGGGGCTACTGTCGGGGACCATAATTAGGGGTACCCTCAAGGCTCCTAATTCTCAGCTGGTATCCCCCATCAGCATAAAGCTGCAAAGGCCTGATGGGTGCGATCAAGTCAGGGATCAGTCCATTCGAGGGACTCGATCACGCCTCGCCCGAGCCTAGCCTCGGACAAGGGCAGCCGACCCCGGAGGATCTCCGCCTCGCCCGAGGCCCCCCTCCAGCGGCGAACACGTTCCCGGCTCGCCCGAGGCCCTGTCTTCGCCAAGAAGCAACCCCGACCAAATCGCAGGGGCATTTAATGCAAAGGTGGCCTGACACCTTTATCCTGACGCGCGCCCCTCAGCTGACAGAGTCGAAGTGACCGCCGTCACTTCGCCGCTCCACCGACCGGTCTGACAGAAAGACAGCGCCGCCTACGCCGCTCCGATTGCGGTGCCACTTGATAGAGTGAGGCTGACAGGCAGTCAGGCCCGGCCGCACGCACCATAGGAAACTCCGCTCCGCCCGACCCAGGGCTCGGACTCGGGCTAAGCCCCGGAAGACGGCGAACTCCGCTCCGCCTGACCCAGGGCTCGGACTCGGGCTAAGCCCCGGAAGACGGCGAACTCCGCTCCGCCCGACCCAGGGCTCGGACTCGGGCTAAGCCCCGGAAGACGGCGAACTCCGCTCCGCCCGACCCAGGGCTCGGACTCGGGCTAAGCCCCGGAAGACGGCGAACTCCGCTCCGCCCGACCCAGGGCTTGGACTTGGGCTCAGCCCCGGAAGATGGCGAACTCCGCTCCGCCCGACCCAGGGCTCGGACTTGGGCTCAACCCCAAAAGACGACGAACTCCGCTCCGCCCGACCCCAGGACTCAAATTCTGCCCTGGCCTCAGCCAACGGCCTCCGCCTCGCCCGACCTAGGGGCTCGGCCTCGGCCTCGGCCACGGAAGACGGACTCGACCTCGACCTCGGAGGAGCCTCCACATCGCCCAACCTAGGGCGCGGACAGGCCACGTCAACAGGAGGCGCCATCATTACCCTACTCCAAGCTGACTCAGGCTATGGGGAACAAGACCGGTGTCCCATCTGGCTCGCTCCGCCAGATAGGCGATGATGGCGCCCCGCATGCTCCCTGACGATGGCGGCTCTCGGCCCCCTTACGGAAGCAAGAGGACGTCAGGAAGGACTCGATGGCCCCGACAGCTGTCCCTCCGCCAGGCTCCAGCGCTCCTCCGACGGCCACGACATCACACAAACTGGGCGCCAAAATCTCTCCGGCCGCCACGATGGCGTGTACTTAGGGCGCTAGCTCTCCTCTGCTAGACACGTAGCACTCTGCTTCACCCCCCATTGTACACCTGGACCCTCTCCTTACGCCTATAAAAGGAAGGACCAGGGCCCTCTTAGAGAGGGTTGGCCGCACGGGGACGAGGACGAGACGGGCGCTCGCGTGAGGCCGCTCGCTCCTTCCCCCATGTGGATGCTTGTAACCCCCTACTGCAAGCGCACCCGACCTGGGCGCGGGACGAACACGAAGGCCGCGGGATTTCCACCTCTCTCACGCCCATCTCCGGCCACCTCACTTCCCCCCTTCGCGCTCGGCCTCGCGTCGACCCATCTGGGCTGGGGCACGCGGCGACACTTCACTCGTCGGCTCAGGGACCCCCCGATCTCGAAACGCCGACAGTGTCTCAGACACTCGACAAAGACTATTTTACACTCGGTAAAGGCTTTGCCGAGTGTAACACTCGGCAAAGAACGCTCGGCGAACTGTACATCAGCAACGGCCTCTTTGCCGATTACTTTTTGTCGGGCACTCGACAAAGAATTTGCCGAGTGCCATTTGGTACTCGGCAAAGAAAAGTCACCGTCATGGCACCAAGTGACGGTGACAGATCCTTTGCCGAGTGTCTTCTTTGGCACTCAGCAAAGAAAAGTCACCGTCACGGCGCCAAGTGACGGTGACAGATCCTTTGCCGAGTGTCTTCTTTGGCACTCAGCAAAGAGGCCAATTTTACCGAGTGTCTGCTATCATGGCCCTCGGCAAAGACGGCTCCAGTGGGCCCCACCGCCAGTCCCTGTGCCGAGAGCTCTCGTAGGCACTCAGCAAAGGATGCTTCTTTGCCGAGTGTCTACTGGACTGGCTCTCGGCAAAGAGTCCTCCAGTGGGCCCCTTTGCCAGTTCCTTTGCCGAGTGTCTATTGGACTGGCTCTCGGCAAAGAGTCCTCCAGTGGGCCCCTTTGCCAGTCCCTTTGCCGAGTGCGCTGGGCGGCACTCGGCAAAGGTAGCTTCTTTGTCGAGTGTCTTGACCACAACACTCGGCAAAGAAGGCTTTACCTGTTCACAAGTGTCCTCGTTTGCCGAGTGCCATGGTCATAGCACTCGGCAAAGATACCCTTTGCCGAGTGTTACACTCGGCAAAGTGACCAGGAAGTCCCTTTTTTATTTGTTTTTGCTGTTCCATCCAAACAAACAAAAGATATATATCATTCACAACACATTATATATCATTCGCATCACAGAATCAACACATTTATCATCAACACCATATATATCACAAATATCACCACATAAATCAGGTTTCACAGCACATAAGTCTCACTAAGTATCTCACAAGACCAAGTATAACTAACATCACCAACACTCACAAATATAAGTCTGGATCATCACAAAACAGGTCATCAACGAGGTGGGCATCTGGACTGGTTCGGCGAAGGGCTGGACGAAGCGTGAGGGTTGTTCGACGCCGCTGATTGACCCTGCACAGAGAAGAGATTGCATGTGTGAGAACATATGAATATATATCATGCAGTACTAAAATTTTGATACTCACAGGAGCAGTGAACTCAGCAGGGTCAGCTGCAGGGAACAACGGAGGTGGTGGAGCATGACCCTGTGCGGCGCCAAGGCTCTGCATGTACGCGAACATCTCCGCCATCCTCTTCTCCAGCTCCTCACGTTGCCTCCTCTCATCATCTAGCTGAGTCTGTAATATTTCGCCCTAATGTTACAATAATGCAAAGAGAAGATATATAATAATCAATGAACGATGAATAGATAAGGAATAACCTGGAGTTGCTGGATACGATGCTGTGAGCTGTCCTGCCGAGGTCGTATGGCTGGGCTCGCGCTCGTGCTCCTTGCTCGCACCTGAGAGAGAGTGGGAGTGGAGGACGAGTCGATTGCCCCGTCGGCAATCCAGTACCGCCCATGCCTCTTGCCTTCTCCGACCCTCATGAGGACATCTCTGTCGATGTCCTCGGTCCTCGGATCGTAATCTGGCCCATGGACCTCCTTGGCCATGGCGGTGTACTCACTAAGGCGGCTGTGGACGGCGAGGTTGGTGTACGCCTTGGGCCCGTCATCCGGGTTGTAGGTGATGTCGGATGTCGCCTTCCCCTTGTGGGCCATAGCATATGCCGAGAATGTGGAGCAAGGCGCGCCACCATGTGCCGCCGACTGCGAGAAAACCAACGAGATGGTTAGAAATTTTGTCTAATCGAAAGTTATATACCTAAATAAAAAAGAGCGCGTACCCATGCTTCCACGTATTTGCCCAGGCTGCGGCTGCCTTGATGGTGGGAGGGACCTTGCATCATCAAACGCCGTTCCTGGCTAGCGTTGTGCGCCTCGTCCCACTCAGCCGAGCACCACCTGTGCACCATCTGCTCCCAGCACTCAGGATGCGCGGCGCACCAATAAGGAATCATCTAAAAAAATACAAGTACACGGTATATCAGAAGATAAAATTAAGCATATTTATTACCAATAATAAAGATTTGTATTTACCTACAAGTACTGGTCCAGAGTCAACGACATGGTTCGGGCGTCCTTCTTGCTCACCTTCTCCCCAAGGACGGAGCCGTGGTAAGTGACGATGGCCTGGATGCGTGCCTCGTAGTGCATGTCCACGACGAGCTTCTTACAGCTCGTGGTAGCCACCACATCCGCCTTGGCCTCGTATCCAGCCTCGCATCTGAAGAAATCCTACATACAAAGACGATGTATCCATACATTATTTCAAGAATATGCAACAAATGCGACTTATTAAACAATATAGTGCGAGGAAGACTTACCCACAGCTCTTGCTTCACCCGCTCCGCCTTGTTGTTGAATTGTCTGTCGTCCCGATCTACTGCATCGGGGGGCGACGACGTAGTGGTCGAAGGTGTATGCTGGTCTCGTCACTCCGGCGTACTTGACAAGTCCAGGGAAGTGTTCCCTGCATAGAAGGCCGAGGATGCCATTGGGGTTGCGGCCGTGACCCCCTGTAGTCTCCAAAACCATCCAAGACCTGTCCAAGTGATTAAGATAAAGTATTAGTTTCTATTATTAATTTGAACATATAATATGAAAAAGCAGCAACAACATCTAAAGTTACCTACCTCTCTCCATCGGGTCGTATCAGCGGACGTCTGTCACGAAGTATGGGTCGCTGAGGGAGACTCGCGGGACCTCGCAGGTAGATGCTCCTCGAACCTGAGGAGCCAGAACCTGAGACGTCCTGCTAAGCGGCGGCGTCGTCGTCGTCCTGCTGCGCCACATCGTCGTTGTCCTGCTGCGCCGCATCGACAGCGGCTTGCTGCTCCACCTGCTGCTGTACGGCGTCGTCCTGCTGCGCCTCCTCCTCCGTCCTACGGGTGCTCCTCCTCCCCCTCCCCCTCCTCGTCCTCGTCCCACCGCCCACCATCTTTGTCCAACAACCTGCAATTAAGAGTAAGCAATTAAGCACAGATAAAAAAATATGTATTTAGAACCATATGCAAAATAAATGAAATATAACATTACATCGATTAAAAATATTCTTCATATGTGTCCGGGTTAGCCGGATCATAAGTGTCATCATCACTATCAACCACTTCGTAGTCAACACCATCTGAAGGCGCAATTTCGTCATTGGCATTGCCTTCAAGCATTTCTAAGTCATTCTCATTTTGCACCTCATCATCCTCCTCATCAACAACCATTTCAATATCTACTTCCATTCCGATCGCTTCGGTTAAGTCTATCTCAAATCGCCCTTCTAGCTCATCTTCTTGGAAGAACTCTCCGTCATATGTGTCCGGGTCTAAGTTATAATCTTCATCGTTTGGAACAGGTAATTTACCGTGCGGTGATACCTTATACACAACATCCCAACCCTTAAGATGTTGTTTTGTTTGGCACGCATATGGAAGATAATACACTTGTGTGGCCTGTTGAGCCACAATATAGACATCGTCTCCTGGTAAGGTGGAATCCTGTCGAATTTCGACTAGCCCAAGATTAGAATGTGTCCGTCTTGTAACTTCAGGGTCAAACCAATAACATTTGAATATCACTGGAGTAAGAGGTTTGGAACCATGAAAATTGAGTTCATATATTTCTTCAATTCTTCCATAATACTCGACCTCGTCAAGGCCGGGCGTAAAGACTCCAGAACACGTGGTTTTTCGATTGGGCGGACTTTGGTCGTAGCTTGTTGTGCGAAAACAGTATCCTTTGACGTCATACCCAGAAAATTTCCTGACCCTGTAGGCAAAGCCATTGGCTACTTGTCTCAACTCGGCACTCATAGACGACTCTCTTTGGCCCTGCAAGTTCAAACACGCTAGATTGTTATATTATTCGCACGTAAGAGCAACTTCAAATGACAAACTAAGCACGTACCTTACGTTTAAACCAGGAAATGAAATCGGGCAATCCATTTCCCGCACCCTTTCTAAGAAGGGTATCATATTCCTGTGGAGTTGGGTCCCTTGATCGACGCCCGAATTCATGAAGAAATTGCTCCATGTATGGCATCACCTCTTCAAGGTTGGTCAATACATATAGCATGATATGGCGCCACTCTCCATTTATGTTTACTGTTTATTTGTAGTGGAAACTAGAAGAAACCCGTCCAACCAAATCATCCCTACACCTATGATCTTCCCTACATCCACCAAATAAATTACACCCATCCATACCATATCATCAAAACTAACGGCTCAGATCGCTAAATAGCTCGTCGCCCCACCTCAACGACCACGTCACCCCTCCCCCTACCAACCCAGCCGCTCCCTCCCCTTCCCCTCAGTCGCGCCGCCATTGGCGGGCCCTCTCTCATGCCGCCATGCCCCCTCCATTATGGACCCCTCGAGAGGAGTCCGTAGAAAATACCATTTTTTATTCTCATGTGATGGTGGTCTTAAACTTTTCTATTTCTTGCTTCTTTCTTTGCATACTAGACTATTACAGCCTCTAGGTTGGGTCTTGGGTATCTTATGCCCGATATTCTTGCCCTCTCGACCTTTCAATATACTTGTGTGAAGCGTTCATATAGGTGAGGTCATGTGTAGAAATTTTCTATCACTGTTTTTTTCTTCGAGCGTTTAGTGGCCAAAAATCACTTTAACAAAGTCTACTTTCAACTTCGCACCAGGCTCAAGTAAACTCTATACATGGCCACAGATCTTTTGGGAAAGTGGGAGCACTAATGCACATCATTAGTCTAGGTCGCACTTCGTCACCTTGTTACGTACCGGAGGCGAGGACGGCGGAGGCGCGGCCGGAGGCGCGGACGGCGGGCGGACGGCGGCGAGCGGGTGGACGGCGGCACGTGGGCGGGTGGACGGTGGGGCGTGGGCGGCGGTGAGGCGGGCGGACGGTGGCGCGTGGGCGGGCGGCGGTGGGGCGCGGGCGGCCGGGCGCGGCCGGCGGTGAGGCGTGGCCGCGGGCGCGGGCGGCGGTGGGGAGGCGCCGGCGGCTTGCCGGAGCGCAGGGCGGGCTGCGGGCGTGGCGGCGGTGAGGCAGAGGGAGAAGCGAAAGGAGAAGGAAAGGAGAAGGAAGAAGAAAGCCGACCACGCGGCCAGTTAAGTCACTTTCTTTGCCGAGTGCCCGCGATCCGGCACTCGGCAAAGATTTTTTTAAAATTTTAAAATAAACTTTGCCGAGTGCCGGATCACGGGCACTCGACAAAGGCTGCTTTGCCGAGTGCTAGCTGTACACCACTCGTCAAAGTTCTGTTCTTTATACTTTGCCGAGTGTCAAAGGGCAGGCACTCAGCAAAGCCGCCTTTGCCGAGTGCTAACTGTGCAACACTCGGCAAAGTATACTTTATTTTTTTATATTTGACAACCAAACTTTTTATGGTGTGTTCCTACACTATTTAGACCTACTAGTACCATTTTGGTACAATTATAAAAGTGTTTTTTTATGACTATTAGATTTAATTCGTTTATTTGAATTTCTTCGGAAAATTCATATTTGAACTGCAGGTCACTCGAAACTTGGGAAACCGTGCATGCAAAAATGATATTCATGTTACTTAGCATAAGTTACGACCGATTCCAGGAGCGGACCGGAAACTTCGAGCAACATGCTCACTAAACATGGCCGTGAACTTGTCATCCACATGTTTAAAAATTGTATAAAACACAAACAAAGTCAGAAAATTATGAAACTTGTCCACATGTCATGATATCATATGTACAGGCTGTGATAAAAAATTGAGAATGTTTGGAGAAAGTTGTGAGACACTATGTGTAGAAACCTAAGAGAACTACACATGAAATCATAGAGTTTCAATTTGGATCTCTTAGGTTTGTACACATAGCGCGTCATAGTTTTATCGAAATTTTTTCAATTTTTTATCACAACCTGTACATATGATATCATGACACGTGGACAAGTTTCATGATTTTCTGACTTTGTTTGTGTTTTATACAATTTTTAAACATGTGGATGGCAAGTTCACGGCCATGTTTAGTGAGCATGTTGCTCGAAGTTTCCGGTCCGCTCCTGGAATCGGTGGTAACTTATGCTAAGTAACATGAATATCATTTTTGTATGCACGGTTTTCCAAGTTTCGAGTGACCTACAGTTCAAATCTGAATTTTCCGAAGAAATTCAAATAAACGAACTAAATCTACTAACGATTGAAAACTCTGTTATAATTGTCCACAAATGATACATATAGGAGTACATAGTGTAGGAACATACCACAAAAAGTTTGAGAGACAAAATAAAAAAAATAAAAATATACTTTGTCGAGTGTCTAGAGAAGACACTCGGCAAAGCGTCCTTTGCCAAGTGCCTAATATTTGGCACTCGACAAAGACTGACGGCCGTCAGCTGTAGACGGCCGCTAACGGCCCTTTGCCGAGAGCCATCTCTGCCGAGTGTTTGACTCTCGGCAAAGCCGTCTTTGCCGAGTGCTTGGCTGTGCCGAGTGTCCTGCACTCGGTAAATAAGATCTTTACCGAGCGTAGGACTTTGCCGAGTGCGGCGCTCGGCAAAGTCGGCTTTGCCGAGTGCCCGATAAAAAGCACTCGGCAAAGCCTCGGATTCCGGTAGTGAACCATATCTCACTCGATCTGATGCAGTTCTAGCTTCTTGGCTTCTTGTACATGCATGACGAAATGATCGAAACCGATCATCGTCAAGCTATTTTCAGTTGATTTTACGACAATTCGTTCACGCTTGTCTCTCTCTCTCGTTCGTCAACAATCGAGCGCGGTCATGCAATATATATGGGCGCGTCAAGGATTTGCAACACGCGAACTTTGACCTACCACGGTCACACGGCCAATGCAAAGACCCAAGGACGTCGACACGTCGTCGTAGCATGATGATTTGGTTCGTTGTTCCAATTCATTTCCAGAGAGACAGTACAATACCAACACACGGTGTGACGGGCGGCGGGGCAGGGCAATTGCCTTCAGCTCGCGTGTACGAGTACGATACGACGCTGTGTCCAGGTTAGATGTCTGAGGCTATCCACAACCGTTATCTCTAAATTTTTCCCCCTATATCACTTTTCCCTCCTATTTTTTCATCTTCCGCAGCGGTTCCCCCTAAATACTCTCATATACCCCACTACAACTATAAAATGTCATTTTCTATATCAACTATAAATTTTTTATCTACTAACAATTACTCGTGGACCCACAGCACAGTGTTTAGGGTGATGAACAGTGACACGCTAGATGTGTGGGGAGAGAGAAGGAGGCCGACACATAGGAGGCGCTGTAGGGGCACCGCTGCAGCCGTGAGGTGCCCCCTACAGCCGGCATGTAAGGGGAGGTGGATGGCTAGCGTTTACCCGCTGCGCACAGCCTCACGGACGCGCGGTGGTTGGTCTGGACAGCGGAGTGTCCACCCGTCACGGGATGGACCTACGTGACGCACGATATGTCATGGCCCATTGGCAGCCGGCATGGGGGAAGCGCTCGCGCCGCTGTTGGTGGGGCGGGCTTGGGTTGTATCTGCGAACAGGGCTGAAGCCTTGTACTACCCTCGCGGGTGGAGGAATTTTAGCGCAGCTATATAGCTTGGGCTTCTTTCTTTTACGTTGGGTTTAGTTCCCTTGACTAGCAAGAGAGAGAAACGGCGGATGACGGTTCCATTTCCCATTGCTTGTAGTGCACTGTGCGAATATTGAAGTCTATAGTGTAGATGGATAAACTTTGCATAATCTGCTGGAGTCGACCTAAGACCGTGCCTAACAATTTGTCCATATGGTCACCCAAAATACTGTTGTACACTGTAGATTGCACTGTTTGCATAGTGGAGTTTGAATATAGGTATGAAGATGGGTAAGCTGCCAGAGATATCCTAAGACCAGCAGCTTACCCCATCCTTATACCCATATTCAAACCCAACCCTGTGAACAGTGTAGTCTACAGTGCAAAACAGAGTTTTGGGTGACCATATGAGTGAACTGTTGGATACAGTCTAACCTCCCCTTCACGTTTGCTTTGCTGCACTACTCTCAGGCCCGTTTGATTTCTTTAGTCACTAAAGTACCCTCAGTGACTAAACCTGACTTAAGAGCATTAATTACTATGTATAAAGACCACTTTACCTCCTATTTAATAAAGCGTGTGGAAGAAGAGGGAGGGCACACAGTAAAAATGTCACTTTACTCACTTTTAGTCATCCCCTTGGTGACTAATGGACTAAACTTTAGTTAGGGTGTTTTAGTCACCATGTTTGATTCTTTAGTGACTAAAAGTAACTAAACATTGTCATTGAACTTTAGTCACCTTAAAGTAAACATGGCCTCAGAGTGGGAACCTATCAAATTTGGACCCTTCGTCCAACGAAGCACTCAATGGAGTTGTGCATTAACCAAGATAAGGTAGGCCAACACTGTCATTATCATTTGTTTACGTCCAAAGGTGTAATTTATGTTGCTCTAGGCTGTTGCAGGTTTTGCAGTAGCGCGTCCGCTGGGAAAAGATGAATCAGACAAGACTCAGGTACTCACCACAGCGATGAGGCCTTTCCCACAAGTACTCGCGTAGACCGAGTGAATTTGAATATGAGAATGGAGATGAGAGATAGCCCAAAGGCGTGTTTATGAGGAAGGGAATTGGAGAGGATTCAGGGCTCCTTTAGGCCTTGTTCGTTTCACATGGATACATTCCAAAGAGGGATACATTTCATGAAGGGATTAAGTTATTCCTCTCCTGTCACTTGTACCCATTGGAGTATATTCCCCTTCAAGGTTGTAATCCCTGGAGACAATAGAAATAGTGGAAGCCCATATAACCAAACAAAAAAGATTCAGTTTTAGCTTGCTGCAAATATTGAGCAAATTCAGCATGTATTTTCAGCAGAACATCTCATCAGTTTTGTCGGGGACCATAATTAGGGGTACCCTCAAGGCTCCTAATTCTCAGCTGGTAACCCCCATCAGCATAAAGCTGCAAAGGCCTGATGGGTGCGATCAAGTCAGGGATCAGTCCATTCAAGGGACTCGATCACGCCTCGCCCGAGCCTAGCCTCGGACAAGGGCAGCCGACCCCGGAGGATCTCCGCCTCACCCGAGGCCCCCCTCCAGCGGCGAACACGTTCCCGGCTCGCCCGAGGCCCTGTCTTCGCCAAGAAGCAACCCCGACCAAATCGCAGGAGCATTTAATGCAAAGGTGGCCTAACACCTTTATCCTGACGCGCACCCCTCAGCTGACAGAGCCGAAGTGACCGCCGTCACTTCGCCGCTCCACTGACCGGTCTAACAGAAAGACAGCGCCGCCTGCGCCGCTCCGATTGTGGTGCCACTTGACAGAGTGAGGCTGACAGGCAGTCAGGCCCGGCCGCACGCACCATAGGAAACTCCGCTCCGCCCGACCCAGGGCTCGGACTCAGGCTAAGGCCCGGAAGACGGTGAACTCCGCTCTGCCCGACCCAGGGCTCAGACTCGGGCTAAACCCCGGAAGACGGCGAACTCCGCTCCGCCCGACCCAGGGCTCGAACTTGGGCTCAGCCCCGGAAGACGGCGAACTCCGCTCCGCCCGACCTAGGGCTCGGACTTGGGCTCAGCCCCAGAAGACGACGAACTCCGCTTCGCCCGACCCCAGGACTCAAATTCCGCCCTGGCCTCAGCCAACGGCCTCCGCCTCGCCCGACCTAGGGGCTCGGACTCGGCCTCGACCACGGAAGATGGACTCGACCTCGACCTCGGAGGAGCCTCCACATCGCCCAACCTAGGGCGCGGACCGGCCACGTCAACAGGAGGCGCCATCATTACCCTACTCCAAGCTGACTCAGGCTATGGGGAACAAGACCGGCGTCCCATCTGGCTCGCTCCGCCAGATAGGCGATGATGGCGCCCCGCACGCTCCCTGACGATGGCGGCTCTCGGCCCCCTTACGGAAGCAAGAGGACGTCAGCAAGGACTCGACGGCCCCGACAGATGTCCCTCCGCCAGGCTCCAGCGCTCCTCCGACGGCCACGACATCACACAAACCGGGCGCCAAAATCTCTTCGGCCGCCACGATGGCGTGTACTTAGGGCGCTAGCTCTCCTCCGCTAGACACGTAGCACTCTGCTACGCCCCCCATTGTACACCTGGACCCTCTCCTTACGCCTATAAAAGGAAGGACCAGGGCCCTCTTAGAGAGGGTTGGCCACACGGGGACGAGGACGAGACGGGCGCTCGCGTGAGGCCGCTCGCTCCTTCCCCCGTGTGGACGCTTGTAACCCCCCTACTGCAAGCGCACCCGACCTGGGCGCGGGACGAACACGAAGGCCGCGGGATTTCCACCTCTCTCACGCCCATCTCCGGCCACCTCACTTCCCCCCTTCGTGCTCGGCCTCGCGTCGACCCATCTGGGCTGGGGCACGCGGCGACACTTCACTCGTCGGCTCAGGGACCCCCCGGTCTCGAAACGCCGACAGTTGGCGCGCCAGGTAGGGGCCTTCTGCGTGTTGACGAACAGCTTACGTCAAGCTCCAGATGGGTAGTCTCCAGCAACCTCTCCGGCCCGGGATGGTGCTCCGTTTCAGGAGCCTTGAGTTCATGTCCCTCGACGGCAGCTACGACATGATACTCTTTCCACCGCTGGGCGACAGCGACAATGGCGGCCGACAGTCCGCCCGCCGGCGGCGGGATCGACGACGTCTTCCCCGCGTGGTGGAAGAACAACCTTCGAGCTCGCCCCGTCCTCTTCACCGTCGATGGAGGAGGAGGAGGCGGGGCAACCAAGGCCAAGCAGGAGGCGGCACCTCGTCGGCCGTCGAGCGAGTCGACAACGCCAGCACTCCAACGGGGGGCGCGCCGGGCATCGGCCTCGCGCTTGAGACGAAGACGAGCGCTGTCTCCCCGTGACACGTCAATCCCGAGCAAACGGACGACGCCAGCACGCTCGCGAAAGGCTTGCTGGGTGTCACCCTCGTACCTGAGACGACGGTGCAGTCAGTCCCCGACGTGACCTCATCACCGCCTGTCGACCAAGAGGTACCGACCGATTCCCATCCCACGCCTCTCGGATTTAGCCTCGACCCACCTAACGGCTCCGCTTTGGCGGACGCTCTCGTAGAGGCGAATCCGAACCCTCTGGGGTTTCGTATGCGGTCACCTTGGGACCGGCTGACGGACGTCTCGACCTACGGGCCCTCTGGGTCCGAGGAAGACGACGAGCCCAACTTTTGTTGGAATTTCTCCGGACTTGGCAACCCCAGTGCCATGCGGGACCTCATGACCGCATGCGACTACTGCCTTTCCGACTGTTCCGACGGTAGCCGTAGCCTCGGCGACGAGGACTGCGGCCCGAGCCGCGAATGTTTCCACGTCGATCTAGGGGGTCCCTCCGAAGGCAACCATCTCGGCATGCCGGAGGACGGTGATCTCCCTAGGCCGGTGCCTCGCGTTGACATCCTGCGGGAGCTAGCTGTGGTCCCCATTCCGGCGGGGGGTCACAACCCACAACTCGAGCAAATCCGCGGGGTGCAGGCTAGGCTCGATGAGGGAGCAGGAGCGCTTGAGCCAATCCGCCGGGACGTCGGGCAGGCATGGGCGGGCCAACCTCCGGCCGGAGAAATGCGTCATCTACCCCAGGGCTTCCAGCACCGCATCGCCGACGATGTCAGGGTCAGGCCGCCACCCGCATCCAGTGGGGTCGGCCAGAACCTGGCTGCAGCAGCAATGCTCCTCCGCGCGATGCCGGAGCCATCAACCACCGAGGGGCGGCGAATCCAGGGAGAGCTCAAGGATCTCCTGGAAGGCGCCGCGGTCCGGCGGGCCGAGAGCTCCGCCTCCCGAAGGCAGGGGTACCCCTCGGAACATCATGCCGCGCCTTCCCGATTCATGCGGGAAGCCTCGGTCTACACCGGGCGCACGCGCAACACAGCGCCTGCGGCCCCGGGTCGCCTCGGCAACGAGCACCATCACCGCGATCGTCGGGCCCACCTCGACGAGAGGGTGCGCCGAGGCTACCACCCTAGGCGTGGGGGACGCTACGACAGTGGGGAGGATCGGAGTCCCTCGCCCGAACCACCCGGTCCGCAGGCCTTCAGCCGGGCCATACGACGGGCGCCGTTCCCGACCCGATTCCGACCCCCGACTACTATCACAAAGTACTCGGGGGAGACGAGACCGGAACTGTGGCTCGCGGACTACCGTCTGGCCTGCCAACTGGGTGGAACGGACGATGACAACCTCATCATCCGCAACCTCCCCCTATTCCTCTCCGACACCGCTCGCGCCTGGTTGGAGCACCTGCCTCCGGGGCAGATCTCCAACTGGGACGACCTAGTCCAAGCTTTCGCCGGCAATTTCCAGGGCACGTACGTGCGCCCCGGGAATTCCTGGGACCTCCAAAGCTGTCGACAGCAGCTGGGAGAGTCTCTCCGGGACTACATTCGGTGATTCTCGAAGCAGCGCACCGAGCTGCCCAACATCACCGACTCGGATGTCATCGATGCGTTCCTCGCCAGCACCACCTGCCGCGACCTGGTGAGCAAGCTGGGTCACAAGACCCCCACCAGGGCGAGCGAGCTGATGGACATCGCCACCAAGTTCGCCTCCGGCCAGGAGGCGGTCGAGGCTATCTTCCGGAAGGACAAGCAGCCCCAGGGCCGCCCATCGGAAGATGCCCCCGAGGCGTCAGCTCAGCGTGGCGCCAGGAAGAAGGGCAAGAAGAAGTCGCAAGCGAAACGCGTTGCCGTCGATGCGGACCTTGTCGCCGCCGCCGAGTACAAGAACCCTCGGAAACCCCCCGGAGGTCCCAACCTCTTCGACAAGATGCTCAAGGAGCCGTGCCCCTATCACCAGGGGCCCGTCAAGCACACCCTTGAGGAGTGCGTCATGTTTCGGCGCCACTTCCACAGGGTCGGGCCACCCGCGGAGGGTGGCAGGGCCCGCGACAACGGCAAGAAGGAAGATCACCAGGTAGGAGAGTTCCCCGAGGTCCGCGACTGCTTCATGATCTACGGCGGGCAAGCGGCGAACGCCTCGGCTCGGCACCGCAAGCAAGAGCGTCGGGAGGTCTGTTCGGTGAAGGTGGCGGCGCCAGTCTACCTAGACTGGTCCGACATGCCCATCACCTTCGACCAAGCCGACCACCCTGACTATGTGCCGAGCCCGGGGAAATACCCGCTCATCGTCGACCCCGTCATCGGCGACGTCAGGCTCACCAAGGTCCTCATGGACGGAGGCAGCAGCCTCAACATCATCTACGCCGAGACCCTCGGGCTTCTGCGTATCGATCTATCCTCGGTCCGGGTGGGCGCTGCGCCTTTCCATGGGATCATCCCCGGGAAGCGCGTCCAGCCCCTCGGACAACTCGATCTTCCCGTCTGCTTCGGAACACCCTCCAACTTCCGAAGGGAGACCCTGACGTTCGAGGTGGTCGGGTTCCGAGGAACCTACCACGCGGTATTGGGGAGGCCCTGCTACGCGAAGTTCATGGCCGTCCCCAACTACACCTACCTCAAGCTCAAGATGCCGGGCCCCAACGGGGTCATCACCGTCGGCCCCACGTACAAACACGCGTTCGAATGCGACGTGGAGTGCGTGGAGTACGCCGAGGCCCTCGCTGAGTCCGAGGCCCTCATCGCCGACCTGGAGAGCCTCTCTAAGGAGGTGCCAGACGTGAAGCGTCATGCCGGCAACTTCGAGCCAGCGGAGACGGTTAAGTCCGTCCCCATCGACCCCAGCAGCGACGCCTCCAAGCAAGTCCGGATCGGCTCCAGGCTCGATCCCAAATAGGAAGCAGTGCTCATCGACTTTCTCCGCGCGAACGCCGACGTCTTCGCGTGGAGTCCCTCGGACATGCCCGACATACCGAGGGATGTCGCCGAGCACTCGCTGGACAACCGAGCCGGAGCCTGACCCGTCAAGCAGCCTCTGCGCCGATTCGACGAGGAGAAGCGCAGAGCCATAGGCGAGGAGATCCACAAGCTAATGGCGGCAGGGTTCATCAAAGAGGTATTCCATCCCGAATGGCTTGCCAACCCTGTGCTTGTGAGAAATAAAGGGGGGAAATGGCGGATGTGTGTAGACTACACTGGTCTGAACAAAGCATGTCCGAAGGTTCCCTACCCTCTGCCTCGCATCGATCAGATCGTGGATTCCACTGCTGGGTGCGAAACCCTGTCTTTCCTCGATGCCTACTCAGGGTATCACCAAATCAGGATGAAAGAGTCCGACCAGCTCGCGACTTCTTTCATCACACCCTTCGGCATGTACTGCTATGTCACCATGCCGTTCGGCTTGAGGAATGCGGGCGCGACGTACCAGCGGTGCATGAACCATGTGTTCGGCGAGCACATTGGCCGCACGGTCGAGGCCTACGTCGATGACATCGTAGTCAAGACGAGGAAAGCCTCCGACCTCCTTTCCGACCTTGAAGTGACATTTCGATGTCTCAAGGCGAAAGGTGTCAAGCTCAATCCCGAAAAGTGTGTCTTCGGGGTGCCCCGAGGCATGCTCTTGGGGTTCATCGTCTCCGAGCGGGGCATCGAAGCCAACTCGGAGAAGATCGCAGCCATCACCAGCATGGGGCCCATCGAGAACTTGAAAGGCATACAGAGGTCATGGGATGTCTCGCGGCTCTGAGCCGCTTCATCTCACGCCTCGGCGAAAGAGGTCTACCTCTGTACCGCCTCTTAAGGAAGGCCGAGCACTTCACTTGGACCCCTGAGGCCGAGGAAGCCCTCGGGAACCTGAAGGCGCTCCTCACGAAGGCGCCTATCTTGGTGCCCCCAGCTGCCGAAGAAGCCCTCTTGGTCTACGTCGCCGCGACCACTCAGGTGGTTAGCGCCGCGATTGTGGTCGAGAGGCAAGAAGAAGGGCATGCATTGCCCGTTCAGAGGCCAGTCTACTTCGTCAGCGAGGTACTGTCCAAAACCAAAATCCGCTACCCACAAGTTCAGAAGCTGTTGTACGCGGTGATCCTGACACGGCGGAAGTTGCGACACTACTTCGAGTCTCATCCGGTAACTGTGGTGTGATCCTTCCCCCTGAGGAGATCATCCATTGCCGAGAGGCCTCGGGTAGGATTGCAAAGTGGGCGGTGGAAATCATGGGCGAAACAATCTCGTTCGCCCCTTGGAAGGCCATCAAATCCCAGGTCTTGGCGAACTTCGTGGCTGAATGGGTCGACACCCAGCTACCAACAGCTCCGATCCAACCAGAGCTCTGGACCATGTTCTTCGATGGGTCGCTGATGAAGACAGGAGCCGGCGCAGGCCTACTCTTCATCTCGCCCCTCGGGAAGCACCTACGCTACGTGCTACGCCTCCACTTCCCGGCGTCCAACAATGTAGCTGAGTACGAGGCTCTGGTCAACGGGTTGCGGATTGCCGTCGAGCTAGGGGTCCGACGCCTCGACGCTCGCGGTGACTCGCAGCTCGTCATCGACCAAGTCATGAAGAACTCCCACTGCCGCGACCCGAAGATGGAGGCCTACTGCGATGAGGTTCGGCGCCTGGAAGACAAGTTCTACGGGCTCGAGCTCAACCACATCACTCGGCGCTACAACGAGACTGCGGATGAGCTGGCTAAAATAGCCTCGGGGCGAACAACGGTTCCCCCGAACGTCTTCTCCCGAGATCTGCATCAACCCTCCGTCAAGATCGACGACGCGCCCGAGCCTGAGGCACCCTCGGCCTAGCCTGAGGTACCCTCGGCACGGTCCGAGGCACCCTCGGTTCGGCCCGAGGTACCCTCGGCCCCCGAGGGCGAGACGCTGTGCATCGAGGGGGAGCAAAGTGGGGTCACACCTACCCCTTGACCGAGCCGAAGCTCGGCGGTTGGCGCGGCACGCCAAGTCGTTTGTCTTGCTGGGAGAAGGGAAGGAGCTCTACCACCGCAGCCCTTCAGGCACCCTCCAGCGATGCATCTCCACCACCGAAGGTCAGGAACTCCTCCGAGAAATACACTCGGGGGCTTGCGGCCACCACGCAGCACCTCAAGCCCTTGTCGGAAATGCTTTCCAACAAGGTTTCTACTAGCCAACGGTGGTGGCCGACGCCACTAGAATTGTCCACGCCTGCGAAGGGTGTGAGTTCTACGCAAGGCAGACCCACCTGCCCGCTTAGGCTCTGCAGACAATACCCATCACATGGCCTTTTGCTGTGTGGGGTCTGGACCTCGTCAGCCCCTTGCAGAAGGCACCCGGGGGCTACACGCACCTGTTGGTCGCCATCGACAAATTTTCCAAGTGGATCGAGGTCCGACCCCTGAACAACATCAGGTCCGAGCAGGCGGTGGCGTTCTTCACCAACATCATCCATCGTTTCGGGGTCCCGAACTCCATCATCACCGACAACGGCACCCAGTTCATCGGCAGAAAGTTCCTGGACTTCTGCGAGGATCACCACATCCGGGTGGACTGGGCCGCCGTGGCTCATCCCATGACGAATGGGCAAGTAGAGCGTGCCAACGGCATGATTCTACAAGGACTCATGCCTCGGATTTACAACGACCTCAACAAGTTCGGCAAGCGATGGATGAAGGAACTCCCCTCGGTGGTCTGGAGCCTGAGGACGACACCGAGCCGAGCCACGGGCTTCACCCCGTTCTTTCTAGTCTATGGGGCCGAGGCCATCTTGCCCACAGACCTGGAATACGGTTCCCCGAGGACGAGGGCCTATGCCGACCAAAGCAACCAAGCTAGTCGAGAAGACTCGCTGGACCAGCTGGAAGAGGCTCGGGACAAGGCCTTACTACACTCGGTGCGGTACCAGCAGTCCATGCGACGCTACCACGCCCGAGGGGTCCGGTCCCGAGACCTCCAGGTGGGCGACCTGGTGCTTCGGCTGCGATAAGACGCCCGAGGTCGACACAAGCTCACGCCCCCCTGGGAGGGGCCGTTCGTCATCGCCAAAGTTCTAAAACCCGGAACGTACAAGCTGGCCAACAGTCAAGGCGAGGTCTACAGCAACGCTTGGAACATCCAACAGCTACGTCGCTTCTACCCTTAAGATGTTTTCAAGTTGTTCATATACCTCGCTCTCACGCAAAGTTTAGTCGTCAAGGAAGGGTCAGCCTTGCCTCGGCAAAGCCCGACCCTCCCTCGGGGGCTAAAAGGGGGGAACCCCCTCTGCGTCAAAATTTTCCTCGAAAAAAGATCTTTTCTGCCAGAATGTCTTTCGTGCTTTTCGACTACTTCGAAAGTGGATCCTGAAAACGACGGAGTACACGTAAGCAGCCAAGGCTGACCGAGCCGAGGGACTCCTACGCCTACGGGATACGGATACCTCGCTCATCACCTTCTGCCACAAGTAACTCACGTTCGGATAAGTGATTCCGCGGACCGAACAAGTCTTCACGTTTGGAAGCTCTTCTGCCGGAGCGATTCTTCGAGCCTTCTCGACTGCGTCGGTGACAGAACCCCACGGACGGGTAAGAGTGCGCGTAAGCGGCAAGGCCGACCGAGCCGAGGGACTCCTACGCCTCCGGGATACGGATACCTCACTCATCACCTTCCGTGAGAAGCAACTCTCGCTCCCACAAACAGTTCTGTTACCGACAAAAAAAGTCCAGATACTCGAAACAAGAGGAAAGGAGAAGCGGCTTTACAATACGACGAGGGTGTGTTTCGGCCTCGGCGGCCGCAGAAAACACACGCTACAAGATAATCCGATCACGCAGGCTCGGATCTTGACGACTAAAGGGAGCAGCAGCACCCTCGGCGTCGACAACACCTTCGGCGAGGTCCGACCTAGCCTCGGACGGCGACGCGGTCCAAGGGTCTCCGCTCTGAAGGACAACGTCATCACCAAGCCCGGGCCATCGCCGCCAGGGTCTTCTCCAAGAATCCGGCCCGAGCAGGCAGCTCGGCCGGTCACCCCGGGGCCTCGGCTAGCTGTCCCCCAAGGACATCAGCCCGGCCCGAGGCCTCGGCAGGTCAATTCCGGCGTCGATCCTGCTAACGGACGACCCGGCCAGGCTCCGGCCGACTTGGTCTTCTTTTCGAGCCAACTCTGCCTCTGTTCGCGCTGGCACCGCTACCCCTGGCCTCGGCTCATCGAAGAGCGGCCGAGGGTTTCCTCTAACTAAGCAAGGGACTAAGCAAGGGAAGCCTCGGACAACAAGGCTGACCGAGCCGAGGGACTCCTACGCCTCCAGGATACGGATACCTCACTCGTCACCTTTACACGGGGCGACTCACGCTTGGTGAAGCGGTTCAGACAACCAACAGGCGAGTCTTCGTGCTCGAAAATGGGGAAAAAACACGGCTCCGTGCCGAATATACGTACATGTTCAGGCCTCGACAGCCACAATGAACAAAAACACTGGCATTCGAAGTGCCATTACAAACGGAACTCCGGTTCCACCTCCGCAGGTACGAACAACCCCACGTGACTGGGGGGGGCCTACGGAGCAATAGAAGACCGACGAACGGCTCGCCGTCGCCCGCCCCAGCAGCGGCGATGATGAAGACTTCTGCTCCGGGGGGTCGAACAGCAGCAGCAATGACCTCAGGGCGGATGCTGCTGCCAGGAGGCCCCCGCCCATGCCCAAACTCGTGAGGCAAGGACGGGCAGAAGGCCATAGAGATGGAGGTCGGTCCGCGGGTGGCGCCGGCAAGCTCGTCGGCGGCGAAACCTCTTCCAGCTGCCATGGCGGAAGGCGGCACTGGGAGCGGCTCCGAAGCCGCTCGGCTCAGAGAGCCGGGCACGCTGCAGCTGCCAGCGCCACGGACGACTCCCGCCCTTCCCCCCGAGCACTGAGGGAAGGAGCGGGCCACCGCACACGCAGGGGCCGACCCCAACTCGGCACACTCCCCTCCCCAGCCCTGGTGATGAAAATCCTTGAGGCTGAGGGAGGGGCAGAGGCCGCGGCCCGGTTCGCTCTCCCCCGCCATCGAACTGGAGGTCACCGTCTTGGGTGACCGCCGCGGAGGGGTGCAGCCGGGCTGCATGATGAAAATCTTTGAAGCCGAACGACGGCTGAAAGGTACCAACTCCCGCAGAGTTGCGTTCCTCCAACGACGAAGCGGAAAGACGACGGATATCCCCCATCCGGGGGCTTGGAAGATGGAAAGACACGATGCATAAGGGAGCGCGAAGACACGGTCGCCTTCCAAGAGGGTCACCCTCCTTTTAAAGGCGACTCTCCCTACTTGCGTCCCCAGCCATCATGGGCTGAGTCTTCAACACGCTCCAAGGTCCTCCCCCTACGGTGCGGGGGTGGGTCCCACACGTCATGCAAGCTGGCCCAGAGCAGAAGAAGCCAAACCGCCGTGCGCGGTGCGTGCAATCGCCCAGCGGTTACAAGCGGCTCTCCACTTTTGCCCAGACCAGCGGGCGAAAGGGCGGGCAGCCGTGCAGGCGGCATGCAACCGCGCCAAATGGGCGCGCTTCTCTGACTCCCAACACGCCCGGCATGGAGGCCCAGACCCACGCGTCATGCAACCGGCACGTCGAATGCTTCGTGCAGGCAACTGCACCGCCACCTGCGCCACCACCGCGCCTCCTCGACTGCGGAACCAATACCGCGACTCGAGGCGACCCAGCGCACGACCCAGCGGCTCCAGCCTGGCGCGACAGTCAATGCGGCCGAAAACGGGCCGGCAGTAATGGCGGTGGCAGGCGGGCAGGAGCAGCGGTCACGTCGTCAGCCAAGCTTACGTCCCATCCGGGGGCAGCGAGAGAACCCTCTCTCACGGCGTGAAGACAACGCGCCCGTGTTCCGTTCCTCGAACGGCTCGCGCACGCGCAACGGCTGCCCTGCGAACCACTCGCCCCGTCGCATTAACTCCGCGGCGGGACAGGCGGCGCCTCTGGCAGGAGAAGCGAGCGACGCTTCGCCTTCGCCATAATGACCGCGTCAAAAAGGTACGCCGCGTCGTTCGATTTCATATCCTATTCCTTTTTTCCTCTTTCTCTCTCTTGCAACAGGGACCGGGAAAGGGGGATACCCCGAAAAGGACCCTTCCCCGTGAAGGAACCAGGCTCCGAGCCTCCCTACTGATCAGAGGTTCGAAGGCTTGCCCCTCGGAAGGGTTCAACAGCCGCCTCAGAGCACGTGGGCTCCACACCCACTACTGGTCAGAGGTTCGAAGGCCGGCCCCTCGGAAGGGTTCAACGGCCGCCTCAGGCTACTCGGGCTCCGCACCCACTACTGATCAGGGGTTCAAAGGCTGGCCCCCGAAGGGTTCACAGCCGCCTCAGACACAGAGTGAGGGATGACCATGGGTATGTTCGATACATAACCAAGGCTCGGGCTGCGCTCCCGAGGTACCCTAGGATATTTCTGAGACCAGTGGGAACGATCTTGTAACGGAATCCCATCAGAGGGAGGCATCGAGCCCTCGGACCCCGTCGCCAGGGGACTGGGTCCGGCAGATCACCCGCAGGTACTTTTGGGCGTGCCTCTGGGCCTCTAGCCGACCCCTAACGAATGGGGCACAGACGTTCGCTCGGATCACCCGCCTGCAGCTCACTGGAGACACCATGTTCGACGCCCACCGAGGGCAACATGGCGCTCTCCCCCCCTCCTCCTTGCGGAAAGGCGACGCAGGGGCGTATGTAAAAAAGTCGAGTCTGTCCCTGATCGCCCTCTCGCCCTGTGCAGAGGCTCGGGGGCCGCTCTCGCAAACCCAGCTCCGGCCAAACCGTTGACAGCGTCAACATACCAGCCCGAGAACTTGGGACCCGACCGTACACCCGGGCTACGGCCAGCTCGCATGAGGGAACGACCAGACCAGCCGAAGCATTGCGCGAGGCGTTAAGACCTCGGAGGAGTCAAACCACTCCTCCGAGGCCTCGGGGGCTACACCCGGCGGGTGCGCTCGCGCGCACCCACCGGAACAAAACACAACCGAGAAAGGCTGGTCCCCTTGCAAAAAAGTGCGACGAAAGCCTCCAAGCGAGTGCTAACACTCCCTTCGAGGCTCGGGGGCTACTGTCGGGGACCATAATTAGGGGTACCCTCAAGGCTCCTAATTCTCAGCTGGTAACCCCCATCAGCATAAAGCTGCAAAGGCCTGATGGGTGCGATCAAGTCAGGGATCAGTCCATTCGAGGGACTCGATCACTCCTCGCCCGAGCCTAGCCTCAGACAAGGGCAGCCGACCAGGAAGGATCTCCGCCTCGCCCGAGGCCCCCCTCCAGCGGCGAACACGTTCCCGGCTCGCCCGAGGCCCTGTCTTCGCCAAGAAGCAACCCCGACCAAATCGCAGGAGCATTTAATGCAAAGGTGGCCTGACACCTTTATCCTGACGCACGCCCCTCAGCTGACAGAGCCGAAGTGACCGCCGTCACTTCGCCGCTCCACTGACCGGTCTGACAGAAAGGCAGCGCCGCCTGCGCCGCTCCGACTGTGGTGCCACTTGACAGAGTGAGGCTGACAGGCAGTCAGGCCCAGACGCACGCACCATAGGAAACTCCGCTCCGCCCGATCCAGGGCTCGGACTCGGGCTAAGCCCCGGAAGACGGCGAACTCCGCTCCGCCCGACCCAGGGCTCGGACTCGGGCTAAGCCCCGGAAGACGGCGAACTCCGCTCCGCCCGACCCAGGGCTCGGACTTGGGCTCAGCCCCGGAAGACGGCGAACTCCGCTCCGCCCGACCCAGGACTCGGACTTTGGCTCAGCCCCAGAAGACGACGAACTCCGCTTCGCCCGACCCCAGGACTCAAATTCCGCCCTGGCCTCAGCCAACGACCTCCGCCTCGCCTGACCTAGGGGCTCGGACTTGGCCTCGGCCACGGAAGACGGACTCGACCTCGACCTCGGAGGAGCCTCCACATCGCCCAACCTAGGGCGCGGACCGGCCACGTCAATAGGAGGCGCCATCATTACCCTACTCTAAGCTGACTCAGGCTATGGGGAACAAGACCGGCGTCCCATCTGGCTCGCTCCGCCAGATAGGCGATGATGGCGCCCCGCACGCTCCCTGACGATGGCGGCTCTCGGCCCCTTACGGAAGCAAGAGGACGTCAGCAAGGACTCGACGGCCCCGACAGCTGTCCCTCCGCCAGGCTCCAGCGCTCCTCCGATGGCCACGACATCACACAAACCGGGCGCCAAAATCTCTCCGGCCGCCACGATGGCGTGTACTTAGGGTGCTAGCTCTCCTCCGCTAGACACGTAGCACTCTGCTACACCCCCAATTGTACACCTGGACCCTCTCCTTATGCCTATAAAAGGAAGGACCAGGGCCCTCTTAGAGAGGGTTGGTCGCACGGGGACGAGGACGAGACGGGCGCTCGCGTGAGGCCGCTCGCTCCTTCCCCTGTGTGGACGCTTGTAACCCCCTACTGCAAGCGCACCCGACCTGGGCGCGTGACGAACACGAAGGTCGCGGGATTTCCACCTCTCTCACGCCCATCTCCGGCCACCTCACTTCCCCCCTTCGCGCTCGGCCTCGCGTCGACCCATCTGGGCTGGGGCACGCGGCGACACTTCACTCGTCGGCTCAGGGACCCCCCGGTCTCGAAACGCCGACAAGTTTTCAGCAGGACATCTCATCCTACCCCTGGATCTAAAACTGAATCTAAAATTGAACGCACCACAGTAATCCGGGGCATGTATTTACAAACAACAAGCATAACAATCTCCTCTGTTTAATCTCCAATGAACTGAACATGACAGCTTATGTCACACCCGGTTTTAGAATGCAAACCGAATGCGAACCATGTACGTGCCAGGATCAACAATTCACGTACACAGCAGTTACATAACATGGACATCATCACACAGTGCTCAAATAGTATTTAAAAAGGGAAATAGTAGTCGATTACATCATATGTCTGAGACATCCACATAGTCTTTACAATAAATCAAAGTGCGGAAAAGAAACGTAGATAAACGCGGCCTTCACATGCAGCCAGCTGGGGGTTTGCCGCTAACCCACGCCTAGAACTCGTCGTAGTCTTGGAACTCCTGGAAGTCTCCTTCTACGGCTTCATCTTCTCCTGAGCAGTGGTTGCAATGCTGATAACCTGGGGATGGGGGGGTTTGGTGTGTAGAGCAAGGGTGAGTACACATCAACATACTCAGCAAGTGTCCTATTTGGCTGTAGTGGACTAGCTTTATGTGGGGATAAGTCAAGCAGTTGCTTTTAGTTGGTCAGATTATTATTACTAGTAGAGAAAGCCAAGTTTTAGAATTAACCCACGTTATTAACCCAACCATACTCCTTTCCAAACGGAAAGAGTACCACTTACCATTACCAGGGTCAAAACCAAGAACCATCAGTCTCATTGTCACCTGCAATCCCAACATCTCTAATCAAGTACCACTAATCACTGGAGCTCCCTTGGCCGCTCATAACCGCGAGCACGGCTGATATATAAGTTTCATAACACTCTGCAGAGGTTGCGCACTTTACCCATGAGCCGTGATATATCCCTTTTTGCCCAAGGTGAGTAGGCAGGGTCTCACTACGTAGCCTTTACAAAGATTCCCCGGGGCTGTAGCCGCCCGTTAGGTTTCCTAAATGTACCGCACTCCTCCCCAAGGGACAAATCAACCTTGGCAGAGCGAGCCGCATACACCGAGCCCCATTGACGGCACGACGGCGAAGCGAACTACACCCCGAATCCTCTAATTATTCAGCTAAGGGCACCCCATTCCACCCTCATGGTTGCACTGTTTTCCCGGGCGGTCATCCAACGAACAGGTCCTTACGGAGAGGCACTCGAGAAACCGCTCGAGCCCCCTTGAAGACCACAAGTACAACATCATAATAAAAGAAGGGAAAACAGCGTATCATTGATCATTCTCATCATGTTCATTGATTAGAGTTGAGCAATAGCATAAGACTAAGCAATAATAATCCAACCCAAATAGGTAAACAAGGACATGGATAACAAAAGCTAGTAAATCCTTAGGTATAATTGTGAAAATGCGGGAGGTGAATTAAAGAATGAATGGGACAGAGATAGGTCAAGGGACACTTGCCTCCACCAACCGACTGCTGCTCAGGGGCTTCTCCTGCGAGTTCTTCGGGCTCTTCGACCGGATCGTTCTCTATGCGAGTGCAAACATACATACATCCATTCATTCAAATTAGGAAACAAACAGTACACCATACAAGAGAACAAGTAGATTAAACATGCATAGAATATGACATACGATATTGCATTGGCCATGGCTAGAAAGAGACGAGGGAAGGTCTCGCAGGGGTTAAAGCTTATGCTCGAGGCGCTTTATGGGTAGACGAATAACTAGACGTTACGTGCTCTAGTTCCACTTAGCTCTAACAAAAAGGATTAGTCACATGCACTAATAGAAACATAACCACTTTCAGTTGATCAACATTAAATGAGATAGACGATTAACTATATGAATTAACTAACGTAACCAATTTCTAAATTGAGTTTCCTATTTTATTAACATGAACAACGTGATTAGCGCGCATAAAATATACGCGGGGGGGGGGGGGGGGGGTAGACGGGCACGTCTAGGGGTAGACGAGGGCACGGCGAGCCGTGCCAAGGCACCGTGCACTACGCGAGCAGCGCGCGCGCAAGGCTGCACTCACGCGCCGCGAACTAGCCGTGCACACGTCGGGGCCGCGCACCATAGGCACGCTGAGCCGAGCTCGAGGCCGCGCCGGGGCCGACACGACACGAGCGGGACACGCCGAGGCGGGCGGGCGAGCACGCCGGGGCGGGCGCGCCATAGCCAACGAGGCCGGGCGGGGGTACGAGCGCGCGCGCAGGGCGCCAGAGTCGGGGCAGGGGGCTCGTCGGGCGGGGCGGGGACGCCGCGCACCACGGCGGGCCGCCATGGCCGCGCCATGGCCGGGACGGGGCTGAGGCCGGGCGGGGCGGGGCACGCCGCGCGGGGGAGCATGCGCGGGCGGGGCGGGACGCCGGGCGCCATGGCCGGCGAGGCCGGGCCGAGCGCCGCCGGGATGCCGCGGGCGGACCACGCCGGGACACCGCGGGCGGGGCGAGCCGCACTGGCGCGGCACAGGGAGGGGGCAGGGTCGGCTGGGAGCGGGCGCGCCGCTCCGCGCCACCGGGGCGGGCGGGGCCGGAGGGCGCCGAAGGCGGCGCGGGCGGGCGCCGGCGAGCCGAGGCCAGGGCAGATGGGGCCGGCGAGCTCGGGGCGGGCGCGACCACGGCGCGGGGAAGGAGGAGGGAGGGGAGAGGGAGGAAGAGAGGGAAGGGAGGCCGGGCTCACCGCGGGCGAGGGCGCAGGTGGGCGGCGGCGGCGGTTCCGGGCGTCGGGGCGAGGTGGAGCAGGGGAGGAGAGAGTTTTTTGGGGCGGGGAGAGAGGGTGATAGGTGGGGCCCGCGGGGAAGAGGCGGCGGCGGGCGTAACCGCCGCGCCGCGCGCGGGGGATGCGGGTGGGGGCGCGACTGGGCCGGCTCCTGGGCCCAAAGCGGAGCGGGCGCAGGGGGGGAAGGTGGGCCGCGGCACCGCCGGCCCACGGCGCGAAGGGGGGGGGAAGGGGAGAGGGTGCGAGGCCGGTTGGGCCGGCCGGCTAGCTGGGCCGCGCGCCAGGGGGGGGGGCGACTGGGCCAAAAGGGGAGGAGAGGGAGGGGAGAGAAAAAGAAAAAGATTTTCTTTTTCTAATATTTATTTTTTTTTCTAGATGAATGCTTTCACACTTTCAATCAATCAAAAAGATGCGTGGTTCGGCATGGTGCAGCAAATCAAAGAAAATAACTCTAGGGTTTACTATTATCACATGACTTAAAGTTTTGAAGACGGGTGAGGTTTTAGCGAAAAGAAATGGGAAAGAGGGGTAACGCTCGAATTTAGCGAGCGATGGAGAAAAGAAAAAATTCAACTCGAAATTCGGGGCGTTATAGTTAACTAGCACAACAATCTCTTTGGCATACAAGTACATAACAACAGCTGAGAAAAGATATTCTTCCTCTAAAGATTAGAGCTACTTCATGTGTGATTCTATCCCTTTACCTTCAAAGATGTAACTGTCATAAAGAGAAAAATATCATTGTAAATATTGGTCAGCTTGAATGATAGAACTATTGCTAGAAACTAGTAGCAACTCCAGATTGAATGGACCAATTGTGTTAAAAAAGAGCATACATGCAAATACCATAGTGAAATAAACATTGTAGGAAACCAACTCAAACTGTAGTCATTACAAAAGACTCAACAAACTCTAAACAACGCAAAAAAGAACACAACTAGCATATTTAGATACTCTACCAGTCAGCTTACTTTAAAGACTAATCCGAGAACTAGAACATGGTGTAGGCAACTGGTGCTGCAACAGGAAATTGGGAACCAACCAAATCTAATCCACCGAACTTTAAAAAGTCAGCTTACTTTAAAGAAACTCTTATCAAATTAGGCGACAGGTAGTCAATGTCGAAATAGTTTAGTAATAAAAGGAAAAAATAGCTTAGCAAGTTTTGATGCAATAGCTAAAAAAACTACATGGCCTGTCTTTGGCCTATTGTGTAAACAGTAAAACCAAACCCACAATAACCTTCATAGAGATGAAGTATGTGGTTCTACAACACATACAGATCAGCGGTCTGACTTTATTTTCTCTTTGATGCACGAACAACGAACCGTGCAAGGGCCATGAGAACGATGACGTTTCTCTAGGGATGGCAACGGCCAACGAAAGGGTTCAGAACGGGTAACTGAACCTAAAACTCGTCCTTCTCGAACCCAAAACCCAGTAGTGACTTGAAACCGGCGAGAATATATGAATTAAGCCATCAATGACAGGAAATACTTTAATACAATTAAACAGATAATAAGTTCACGTACAAATTAACAAGTAACAACTACCTAATATTCACATAGCTTTACTCACCAATATAAATCAGTTTACTGAGCGCCGAATTTTGATAAAGGTCACAATCATATTTGGGTCAACCAGATGAGCACCGAATGGTCCAGTACTTACAATTTTTACAGACTTTCACAAGTTCGTTGAATTGAATTAGTTTCTAAACGAAGTTTTGTTGACACATTTTCAAATGACTTTTAGTCGACGTAGTGAGTGGGTTTAGAGCACTTTAAGTTAGTTTTAAGCTTAGGGTCATAGGATTGCAAATACGAGCAACCTAAGCTAAAACGAGATAGCTCAAGCTACTAACCTCAACATCCCTTGATAACGGTTGTCTGGAAACTTCACAAATGAATCTCCAAGTGTCCTTTCACCCTTGTGACACTTAGAGCATATTATCCTTAACCTTCATGTTTTGGCTGTCCATCTTCATGTGAATTCATGTTTTGCGAATTAGCGAGTCTCTAGTGAATATCAGTTAGCACAAACCTATTTGACTTTCCTAGGAAGCACAAAGCTTTTTTGAAGAGTCAGGAGGGGGAGACCCCTACTAAGAATTTTATTAAAAAGGGAAAGAAAAGGTTAGAACTTAGTCCTTTTACAAACAATTAAAAGAAAAGAATAAGAGAGCACTATTCCTATGCCTGCCACAGACTCAGCCAATTCGGGATAGAGGTGTCAAATTTCCCCCGCGCTCTGTGAATGATCAGTCGCAGTTCTTTGCTGAATTCCTGCGTACAACGGTGCACCGAGGGATCTTTGTTTGAAAACAACCACTTGTTTCGGCTTTTCCAGATGCTCCAAGTCATGAGAATAATAATCTCCATAGAGAAGGGAACGTTAAGCTGGTGGTTAAGGTTCACTGATGCCTCCTCAGGATTAGAAATTCTGGGCGGGGTTATGCCAATTGAGTTCCAGCAGGCTTTCGCGAAGTTGCATCTGAGGAATAGATGATAGAGGGTCTCCTCTCTTTGCCAAAGGCAGTTCTCACAAGAATAAGAGTCCAGCTCCATGTTTCTCCTTCTCAGCATATTTCTGGTATTTAGCCTATTTTTGAGCCACAACCAGTAGAAGACTCTATGCTTAGACTGACATTTGCTTTTCCAAACTAGTCTATAGATAGGGTGAATGTGCATCTGGCCCATGAAAAATTTGTAAGCTTTTTGGGAGGAGAATTTGTCCGACCCCCAAATGTACCTCCAACGGTCGTGAGCATCACTCAGGACAATTTGCTCCCAAAATCCCTTCAACACCAGAAATTGATCATACGCTTGTTCAGAGATAGGCAAATGAAAAAACCATCAAACTGCTCCTGCTCTTTGGCCTCTTTAATAGTCAATTTTGTGTTTTTGACAAAGGAGAATAGCTCTGGAAAATTATGCCTTGGGATGCTCTGACTCCATTGATCATCCCAGAACGAAATTGATCTGCCATTACCAATAGCAGGGATAGCCAGTCCTTTGAAGTTTGGAAGAAGCTTGACTATGCTCTTCCACCAGAAAGAGCCGACACTTCTGTGACCAGGGAGACCACGGGGTAAATAGTATTTATTCCAGATAAGATGCACCCAAGGTAAGTCACTGTGATTGAAAAATTTATGCAAGAATTTGATTAGAAGAGCCTCGTTCTGCGATTCTAAGCGAAGGACCCCCAGCCCACCATTCACTTTCCTCTGAGTAACCGAATTCCACGCAATCAGAGGTGGCTTCTTGGAGTTGATGTCATTTCCTCTCCACAGACAGTGCTTTCTGAAAATGTCAATCTCCTTAATGATGGTTTTAGGAATCTTGAACGTGCACATAAAGAACATTGGTAGGGCTGAGAAGACTGAATTTACCAATTCCAAGCGCCCAGCCTAAGACAAAAAGTTTGAGGAGCAGGACAGCCTCTTCTGAATCCTTTGAATAAGAGGGAGATAGTGTTCCTTTCTGGGTCTCGCAAGGCCCAGAGGCAAGCCAAGATAGGTGAATGGCATCTCGCCAATCTGGCAATTGAAGGTACGAGACAGGATCACCATTTTTTCAGGGGACACATTTATAAGGAACATATTTGATTTATTATAGTTAACCTTCAGGCCAGTAGCAGAAGCAAAAGAATTGAGGATTGCCTAGAGGAAGAAAAGTTGCTTAGGGCATGCTTCTAAAATCAAAAGAGTGTCGTCTGCATACTGAACAATCGGGAAATCCTAGTCACCAATATCCGGTAAAGGGAGCTTAAGAAGATTCCACAGCCTAGCTTTATTGATGATGCTCTGAAGAAGGTCAGCTGCCAGGACAAACAACAGAGGCGAAAGAGGATCACCCTGCCTAACACCTCTCCTGCAATGAAAGGGCTTACAAGGAACTCCATTAAGTAACACCGAAGACGTGCCAGAGTGAAGGATGCTCCGAATCCAGTTGATCCACCTAGGACCGAAACCTTTGTGGATCAGAACCTGGATAATCAGCTCATGCTCAACAGTGTCAAAGACTTTTTCGAAGTCCAGCTTGAGCACAATGATCTCTTTCTTTGAGGAGTGGCATAAGTGAATGTATTCAAAGGCCCAGGCCAAGCAGTCTTGAATAGACCTCCCCTTGATGAAACCATACTGATTCTTGTGAATTAACCGGGGCATGAACGGTTGCAGACGGTTTGCCAACAGCTTCGTTAAGATTTTCATACTATTGTTTAGAAGAGAAATTGGCCTGTAATCCCCCACCTTCTGAGGGTTCTCCACCTTCGGTATCAAAACAATGAAGGACCCGTTGATACTTCTAAGGCAGACCTGACCATGATAGAATTTATCACACAGATCATAGAAATCTGGGGCAATGACATGCCAGCACTTCTTGATAAAATTTGTATTAAAACCATCTGGGCCCAGGGATTTATCTAAAGGTAAGAGTTTTATAATGCTATCGATTTCCAGTTTAGAAAACGGTGAATCTAACCCCTGAAGTTGCTCATTACTGGTTAAAAGTTCTGAGAGATCAAAACCAATGCCTGAAAAGTCAGACGAACCCAATCTGCATTTGAAAGCCTCCCAGAGAAGATCAGACTTATGTTCATGCTCAAGGAACGTGATCCCATTGTCATCAGTCAAAGTAGGAATTGAATTTTTCCTCTGTTTAATGGTGGCATGGGCGTGAAAGAAGCGAGAGCAAATGTCTCCATCAGTATCACCTAATAGTCGCACGCTGCTTCCAATAGATTTTCTGAATATTAAGCAAATCTGCCACCTTTTGTTGCAGAATTTCTCTGAAATTCCATTCCTCAATAGATAGATCCCGATGCTCTTCCATGTTGTCAATAAGCTCAATTAGCAACTTGATGTTCTTCACCGTTATATCAATTTTTGGCAGCGATCTCTGCCAGTCTTTCAGAACTTTTCTTACACACTTGAACTTGGCAGTCAGGTTTTTAGCCTTGTCGGGAATGCTAGGGATCCCATTCCATGTAGTTTGAAAAAGGTTCATGAAACCATCCAATTCAAGCCAGAAGTTCTCAAACCAAAATAACTTAGGTTTAGGAATTCTAGACTTAAAGGAAACCAAACAAGGAACATGATCGGAGATGTCTCGCGACATTGTCTTAGCATGGGAGTCCGGGTAGACATTCGACCATTCTTGAGAGATGAAAAACCAATCCAGCCTCTGAAGAAGAGGTAGGAATCACAAAGCTTATTAGTAACATAATTTTATGTTGTCATTATCACCAAAATCATACCTTAAGGTATGTTTCTCACAAGCACTCTTACCCTGGTGGCTTGAGTGGAAGAAAAACCCTTTGGCCTTGTTTGGCAACTACTTTGTCCACGTGAATTAGTTGTTTTATATTTGTCCTAAGTCAAATATTATCAACTTTTATGGGATATATTAGATGTTTCATAAGACTTTACAACATAAAAGTAAAATTACTAAATTCATCATGGCTTGAACTATCATAATATATAATTCTTATAGTTTAAAATAATTTAACCTTATATATATTGTTGGTCAAAGTTAATGATTGACTTAGGACAAACCCAAAATGACTAAATCATGTAGACGGAGGGAGTAGTGATTTGAGGTGGATTGATATAAATTTGAGGTATTTTTCACTTAATCCATCTAATCCACCCAAAACACTAGTTGTTGAACTAACCCTTAGTGGGTGCTTCAATGTGGACTAGGAGAGCCTTCTAAACTTTCAATATCATGCAGGAAAATCATAAAAACCTAGATTATAAAAAAAGTGGTTAGAAAGTGTTGGGACCATGCTTCGTCGCCGAAGGTCCTGCAGGAAGAAACAGTTTCGGTTGAAGCTGTCTGTACGTAATGCCGAAGGGTGCCGTTCATGAAGCTTCAGAATTACAAACCGACTTAAAGATAGAATGACCTTTTAGTCCATAAGAGTTTGAGTCGATGTTGTAAACTTTTTGAGGGGTATGATTGTAATTGTTCACAGGCTGTGTCCTGTGCCTATAAATAGTGAACAATATTCCTTTACTGTTCACGCATTCCTGTAATTGCAATCGCATCATCCGGAAATTATCATTTGTCAAGGCAGAGGTATAAATGTATTTAAATATTATGTTTAAACATTTAAGATTTATATAGCATAATAAATGATGTCATTTATTTCCAATTTAACTATCTTTAATGCTTTATATCCTGCGTTATTCCGCATTACCTTCGAGAATTAAATTACGAAGGTGATACTTTCGTAATTTTGTTATTATAACCTTCGTCCGAAGTTCATCGAATCCTTGGGGAAATAATGCTTCAGCGGACGAAGGACATCGATATTTAACATTTTATGTTGCCTTGTTCTTAATTCATAGTATTTGAGAGCAAGTCCCCAACATTGGCGCCCACCTCCGGTCAACTCACTTCCACTTTTTTGAGCTGATGGCTTCGTTCAACGATCAAGCTGGAGCTGCTTCGGCCCCGAAGCTGGTACTCTCGATAACAGGTGGTTCATGCTCAGAGCTAGCCAACAAGAAGCAGAAGAAGGAAGCACAGAGAAGGGTACAACACTTTGGGGTGCAAGGACCCTTCATCAAGTCAAGATGGTCTCACATTCCAATTACCTTCTCCCAAGAGGATCTTCAACTCAAGGATTACCCACACAATGATGCTATGGTTATCTCTTGTGTGATCAAAGGATTTCTGGTCCATAATGTTTTGGTTGACACAGGCAGCGCAACTGATATCATATTTGCTAAAGCTTTCAGACAAATGCAAGAGCCCGAAGACAAGATCCATGATGCTACGCACCCTCTTTGTGGCTTCGGAGGACGGCAAATTGTAGCACTTGGGAAGATTACCATGCCAGTAACCTTCGGATTTGTTAACAACACAAGGACTGAGTAAATTGTGTTTGATATTGTTGACCTGGAGTATCCTTACAATGCTATCATTGGTCGCGGTACTCTCAATGCCTTCGAAGCAATTCTTCACCCAGCTTACCTCTGCATGAAGATACCTTCGGACCAAGGACCTATTGCTATTCATGGAAGTCAGGAAGCTGCTAGAAGGGCTGAAGGAAATTGGACAGATTCAAAAGCAATCCATAACATAGATGGAGCTGAGGCCTGTGAGCAATACAAGTTCAAAAGGGAAAAAGCTGCTTCAGCTGACCAGCCGAAGCCCATGCTCTTATGTGAGGATATAGCAGATCAGAAGGTGCTATTGAGATCTCAATTGTCTGAAGAGCAGGAAAAAAACCTTGATAAGGTTTCTATTCAACAATAAAGATGTTTTTGCTTGGTCAGCTAATGATCTTTGTGGGGTTAACAGGGATGTTATTGAGCATTCGCTCAATGTCGATCCATCCTTCAGACCCAGAAAGCAGAGGCTTCGGAAGATGTCTGATGACAAGGCCGAAGGTGCTCGGAATGAAGTGAAAAGACTTCTCAGTGCTGGAGTTATTAGAGAGGTAAAATACCCAGAATGGTTGGCTAACACTGTTATGGTGAAGAAGGCTAATGGTAAATGGAGAATGTGTATTGATTTTACTGACCTCAATAAGGCTTGTCCGAAGGACGAGTTTCCATTGCCAAGGATAGATTCCTTAGTTGATGCAGCAGCTTCATCAGAGCTTATGAGTTTGCTGGATTGCTATTCAGGCTATCATCAAATCTGGATGAAGAAGGAGGATGAACCGAAAACCAGCTTCATAACCCCTAGTGGGACATATTGCTACCTTCGGATGCCTGAGGGGCTTAAAAATGCTGGAGGAAGCTTCAGCAGAATGACAGCGAAGGTTCTCCATTCTTAGATAGGCAGGAATGTACTAACTTATGTTGATGACATCATTGTAAAAAGCACGAAGCAAGATAACCACATTGCTGATTTACAGGAGACCTTCGCTAATTTTAGATAGGCTGGTTTAAAGCTGAATCCAGAAAAATGTGTCTTTGGAGTAAAGAAGGGGAAATTTCTTGGTTGCCTAGTTTCAACAAAGGGAATTGAGGCTAATCCAAGCAAAATCGAAGCTATACTTCGAATGGAACCACCAAGTACAAAAAAGGGGGCTCAAAGATTGACGGGAAGGCTGGCATCTCTCAACAGATTCATATCCAGATCAGCAGAGAGAAACTTACCATTCTTCGAAGTGCTGAAGTCAGCCGAAGTCTTTCAATGGGGACCAATCCAGCAGAAAGCCTTCGAAGAGTTGAAGCAATATTTGATAGATCTAACAACATTAACTCCACCAACGTCAGGGGCTCCTTTGTTATTATATGTGGCAGCTTCACACTCAGCGGTAAGTGCAGCACTTGTCCAGGAGAAGCTTGAAGGCCAAGTTAAGAGGCAGGCCCCAATATATTTCGTATCCGAGGTTCTTAGTTTATCGAAGAAAAATTATACAGAATTGGAGAAGGTACTGTATGCTGTTTTGATGGCCTCCAGGAAGCTTCGGCATTATTTTCAAGCTTACAACATAATTGTTCCTTCTTCGCAACCTCTAAAGGATATTATGAGAAACCGAGAAGCTACTGGAAGGATTGGAAAATGGGCTGCAGAGCTCAATGAATTTTGTATTGATTATGTTCATAGATCCTCGATTCAGTCCCAGGCGTTAGCAGACTTCATTGCTGACTGGACGCCAGGGGCTCAGGAGGAAGAAACAAATAAAGATGTCGAAGCATGGACAGTGTTTTGCGATGGGTCTTGGGGAACCTTCGGAGCAGGAGCGGCTGCTGTGTTGGTTTCACCTTCCAAAGTTAAAACTTGTTATGCAGCAAGACTTGATTTTAGTTGCACAAATAATATCGCTGAATATGAAGCTCTGCTCTTGGGTCTTCGGAAGTTAAAGGCAATGGGAATCAGAAGGGCCATTCTTAAAACTGATTCTCAAGTTATTTCTGGTCATGTTGACAAGAGCTATAAAGCAAGAGACCCGAAGCTTGAAAAGTATCTAGATACAGTTCGAAGGATTGAGGCTTCCTTCGAAGGTTTCTCTGTCAAAAATATTCCTCGTGGAGAAAATGAATACGCTGATCTATTGGCCAAGTCAGCAGCCCAGGGGCTGCCTATACCTTCGGAAGTATTTTTCGAAACAATAAAAGCACCTTCGGTCGAGCTTCTTGAAAGAGCAATCCTTAATATATCCCCTGTTTATAGCGAGGATTGGAGAACTGAGATCGTCTCTTTCCTTCAGGGTAACTTTCTTTCAGACGACGAAGCTTATAACAGGAGAATAGAAGCAAGAGCTCGACCATATGTCATAATAGAAGGGGAGTTATACAAGCATGGGGTCTGTTCCCCATTGCTCAAGTGTTTATCCAGATTCGAAGGTATAGAATTAATGAAGGAAATACATGCAGGCCTGTGTGGATCTCACATTGGATCTAGGCCCTTGCTCGGGAAAGTTTTTCGCCAAGGATTTTATTGGACAAAGGCAGCTTCGGATGCAGCGGATATAGTCCAAAAGTGCGAAGGTTGTCAGAAATGTGCAAGAGATCAAAAACAACCTTCGTCTTTAACTCAATTAATACAACCCACTTGGCCGTTGCAAAGGTGAGGCCTTGATTTGCTAGGCCCATTACCACCAGCACAGGGGAACTTAAGATATGTGGTAGTGGCAGTGGAGTATTTTTCCAAATGGATTGAGGCAAAGCCCTTAGCCACAATAACTTCATTTACTATTCAAAAGTTTTTTCTCACAGAACATTGTTTGTCGCTTCGGAGTACCGAAAGCCATTACCGTGGACAATGGGACACAGTTTGATTCTGAAGTCTTCAGAGAATTTTGTGATCAAATTGGCACGAAGATCCATTTTGCATCAGTTCGACACCCAGAGTCAAATGGACTTGTCGAAAGAGCTAATGGGATCATAATGACAGGAATAATGAAGTCAATCTTCAATCAACCCAGGGGAAAATGGCATGACGAGCTAATCAAAGTGGTATGGAGCCATAATACAACCATGTCAAGGTCAACAGGTTTTACGCCCTTTAAACTATTGTTCGGTGACGAAGCAATAACCCCAGAAGAGGCCAAAGCAGGATCAATAAGGATAGTAGCTTCGGCAGAAGGCAAAGATGAAGCTGATTGCTCTGTAGAAAAAGATGCTATTGAAGGGATCAGACTTCAAGCTGTGGAAAACATCAATAAATATCAAGCTGAAACAATAAAATGGCGTGACAGAAAAGTCAAGCTGAAGAACATTGAACCAGGACACTTGGTACTTCGAAGAGTAGCCAACCCTGAGACAGCAGGCAAATTACAGCTGAAGTGGGAAGGCCCCTTTTTGGTAGTATCTTCGTCAAGACCCGGTTCCTACAGATTGAAGGATATGGACGGCAACGCCATTCCTAGATCATGGAATGCGGATGAGCTTCGACGATATTATGTTTAGCTTGATGTAATTTTTTATATTCTTTTTCGTGGCACCCTTTTCCTTTCCAAAGGGGGAGAAAGGTTTTTAATGGGGCCACAACATGTAATTTTCCTTATTTCAATTTTATGAGAGTGATATCCCCCAAAAAATGTAAATGTAAATGCAAAAGGAAAAAGAAAAGGAAAAAGGGAGAAGCTCAAAAGTCGTTCCTAAGGGAATGCAGGGCTTACAGCGAAAATAAGCGCTGAAAGTAAAAGGCGAAGAAGCTCCTAAGGGAGGCTTACAGCGAAAAATAAGCGCTGATTCCGCTGAAAGTAAAAGGCGAAGAAGCTCCTAAGGGAGGCTTACAGTGAAAAATAAGCGCTGATTCCGCTGAAAGTAAAAGGCGAAGAAGCTCCTAAGGGAGGCTTACAGCGAAAAGTCAACGCTGAAGGACTATGATTATGTATTTTGATGTTCATTTGCACAATGCATCTCATCATGTCATTTGCATTCATAAACATGCATTTAGACATATATAGAATCATCATTATACCGCACAAAAACACAGATGCTTCGGCGATGAGGAAAAACTCGAAGGAAAATTTTTATGCTTCGTTGTGTACGAAAAGAAGGGAAGGTGTTTTTCGCCTTCGGCTCAAAAGAGAAGTTTCGTCCATAGCAAAGCAGATTGTACGCAGATAGCAGAAACAAAATATATTACAAGGTATGTACAAATTTACATAAGTTGTTCCATAACTATATTACAAAAGTTTCTCCAGAATTTTTGCAGGAAAGTATATTGTAAACAACTATCAAGATTTAGGCTAGGCTTCGTCAAACTTCAATTTCGTCATTCTCCAGCTTCGTTATCCTGCGTATATCAAACAGCAGAATAAGAAAGGTGCAAATTTCAAGGAGAATGTAAAAGTAACAAATATAAGTTTCTTACCGGCTTAAGATGACTTCGAGCTTCGTCACCCGCCATTTTTCGCCCGCCACCTACCCAGATCTGGGTCATGAATCTATTTCCAATGCTTCGGGCTAGGCTTGGGATATCTATCAGATCTGATGCTGACAAGCTGAAGTTTGGTCTGTTCACAATATTTCCATGCGTGCAGCCAGCCTTCAGAAAAGCGGTGGCTGTGCCCCGAGAAGCTACCAGGGCGCAGAAGTCGGCATGCCCACCAATAACTTCGTCAAGGGCATCAACCTCGCCTTCAATATATTCTAACGTGCTGGGCAGATTATCAGCTGAAGGTGTAAATTTTGCAGAGCTGGCTCCGATAGAATGAAACACATCCTTCAGCCGTTGCACGCATCGGCTGCCGAAGCTTAGGCATTTCTCTTGAAGTTCTTTAAAGGATTTCTGCAAATTTGAATTTTTATCCACCTCAGTTTTCAGGCTTGCTTCGAGATATTTCTTTTCTTGCTCAAATTTTTCTGACTGTTGGAGCAATTCATTCTTTAAGCTGTTATTCTCAGTTTGGACTTCAGCCAAAGAACCCTCCATAGTCTGAATAACAAAATCTTTCTTTTCTAATGCACCTTCGTGCTCTTTGACCATCATTTCAAGATCTTGAATGGTGAAATCCTTCTTTTTCAAATCAGCTTCGTAATTTTCAACTTTTTCAGCCAAATTTTGGATGACGACTTTGTTCTTCTCTTCTTCGAGATCTTGTTGCATTTTTAGAACCTTACTTAACAGTATGCTCTGTCGAAACGATCTTCGTTAGAAAACGACCTAAAAGATAATAATAATAATAAAATAACAAAAATATTTGTTACCTTGAAGTTAGCATAAAACAAACTTCCGGCGATATGGTGCCGTTGGTAACGGCAGAGGTCCGCTTCCAGCTTCGGCAAGCCAATGTTTTTGCAGAGAGTTCTAACAATTTTAGCTTCACTGCGGTTTCGAAGGCACCTCAGTTTTCCTTCGTTAACCCCACCAAACAGTGTAGCCCCTGGCTTATATCCGCAGGCTATGGCACATCTTTTAAGCTCTGCTTTTTCAGCGTCTGTCAGCTCTTGCCCAAGTAAATCTTGAAATTCAAAATCTTCGCCCTCCAAAATGTCTTCAGCTTGTTTTTTCCCCTTTTCAGTGCCTGTGCTCGCCGCGGCCACAGCAGGTTCTTCCTCAGTCATTTTTAAGAGTATGTTATCAATAACTTCAAGTGTCTCGTCCGGGTTCAGATCTTCTGTGGCCCCAGTTTCAACCCCAGCAGCTTCGGTTGCGCCAGTTTCAGCTTCGAAGGTTTCCGCTCTCGTGGTTTCGGCTGCGGCGCCTTTAGCTTCGGCAGTTTCGGCAGTCTGGTCAATAGCAATTCTTGATGCCGGTGTCGGTAACGGTGTCCCATGAATTACATCTACTATTTGAATAATCCTTCGTTTTTTCGGCAGTGCAGGACCTTCTTCTGCCGAAGCTGCCTTGTCCTTCTGAAAAAACTTCGTCAGTTCCAACGCCAGCGGACTTAGCTTGACAGGCAAGGGTTCAGTCATTACCTTCATAATCTCTTCTACTTCAACAGCAGAAGGCGTTGCAGGAGTATCTTCTTCTTGAACCAACGTTCTTGGTTCTGGAGATGCAGTTTTCCTCTTTCCTGCAGTGGCCACCTTCGGCTCAGGATTCAACTCTTCAGGGCTAAGTTTTTCAGAATCTCCCCTTTTCTTTTTGATTACCTTGGCGACCTCTTCGTCAGCAGCGCTGGAAATTCTTTTTCGCTTTGGGCCTCCAGCATCTCCGCCCAGGCGATCATAATCAGCATATTCAAAACCTATGGCATCAAGCACCCTGTTCAGCCTTCGCTTCGGCCGAGTGCCGAAGGCTGCTGTCATCAGCTGGTCCTCTTTTTTGGAGTAATTTCCAAGGATTTCATTACTCATTACTTCAATTGTATCGAGCCATTCTTGACAGGGTGCTTTAAAATATTTCTTAAACTTATAATAATAGGGTAGTCGGACAAGCTCCCCTTCTTTCTTTTCTCCTTTAAGCTTCGACATAGTCCACTCCTTCACAGTCGGAAATACTCTGAAGGCCAGAAATTCCTGCACTAAATCTCTAGTGCCAACGTGTTCTGCAATAATTTTGAATTCAGCCAGTGCGGCCCAAGTTGGACCTTCAGTTGTCATTCTGCAACGGGGTCTTGTTTCTCCGAAGATCAGTTCAAGAGGGCTCTGTACTAGCTTCTCTCTGTCTTCGTTAACTTTGACATAAAACCATTCTGACTTCCAGCCTGCCGACCATTTGCTTCGGTAGCTAATCACAGGAAATTTTGTGGTCTTCCGATAGGCAAAATTGTAACAACCAAAATTTTTGTGCAACCCATCCTTTCTGGCCTTAGTCTGGTAATGCAGCTCATGTACTCGACAGAAGCTGTCGGCAAACGGCTCCACCGCCTGGCTTCGGAGAGCCCAGATATAAACGCTAAGCCTGACAATGGCGTTAGGAGTCAGTTGGTGAAAATAGATCCCAAACTTTTGCAGCACATCAGAAATCATTCTATTCAAAGGAAATCTCAACCCAGCCTTTAAAAAACTCTTGAAAATAACTATTTCATCCTTTTCTGGCTTCAGGGTAGTCTGCTCTCCCCCAAAGCGAAGTAGCTTCTTCTCATTTTCTCTGAAATAGCCCGACTTCACCATTTTGGAGAAATCAACCTTGGAGATAGTCGACTTCCCGAAGTCCAAATGGCTAGGCTTGCTCGGTACTGCGATATGGTAATCATCGTCAGAATCAGCTTCCTCAATATCTCCTCGTTCTGCTTCGGCAGCAGCTTGTTCTGTTTCGGCAGCAGTCTGTTCTGTTTCGGCAGTAGGGATTCTTTCCGAGGTCACCAATCCGGATCGCTGCATTGCTTCGGAGATAGGAACAGTCTCTGCACCTTCGACTTCGTCTCCCTCACGCTCAACTCTAGCAGTAGAGCACAATCTGGCCATTCAATTTTGAATTTCTTGAAAGATTTCTCGGGAACTAAATAACCTCTTCTCCCGAAGCTTTTCTTCTCACGAAGTAGACACCAAATTGGAGCTTCGTCTGAATCCGAGAGTCGAGCTTCGGCTATGGTTAAAATTTTTGGCAGCAAAATAGTGCAATAGCAATGAATGTTGTGGTAACTTCACACCTACCTGTCTGTTTATATAGTGCTGCAGGTAAGAAGGTGAATCGTCAGGATTTTAACACCAGGCAAACAGCTGCTCGCACCCGCTGCGCGGTGGGCCGCAAAGACCAAAATAGTGAACCTACATGGTGGGACCGCTACGCGCTCGGAAACTGTATCGTTTCTCGACAACGAGCTCCGGGAAGGTGTTTTTCGGACCTTCGGCTTCCTGAAGCCTAGGAGACTTTTTTCACGGATAAAGCTCGTTACGAAAAACGATCTAACACCGTGAAGGGGCTACTGTTGGGACCATGCTTCGTCGCCGAAGGTCCTGCAGGAAGAAACAGTTTCGATTGAAGCTATCTGTACGTAATGCCGAAGGGTGCCGTTCATGAAGCTTCGGAATTACAAACCGACTTAAAGATAGAATGACCTTTTAGTCCATAAGAGTTTGAGTCGATGTTGTAAACTTTTATGAGGGGTATGATTGTAATTGTTCACAGGCTGTGTCCTGTGCCTATAAATAGTGAACAGTATTCCTTTACTGTTCACGCATTCCTGTAATTGCAATCGCATCACCCGGAAATTATCATTTGTCAAGTCAGAGGTATAAATGTATTTAAATATTATGTTTAAACATTTAAGATTTATATAGCATAATAAATGATGTCATTTATTTTCAATTTAACTATCTTTAATGCTTTATGTCCTGCGTTATTCCGCATTACCTTCGAGAATTAAATTACGAAGGTGATACTTTCGTAATTTTGTTATTATAACCTTCGTCCGAAGTTCATCGAATCCTTGGGGAAATAATGCTTCAGCGGACGAAGGACATCGATATTTAACATCTTATGTTGTCTTGTTCTTAATTCATAGTATTTGAGAGCAAGTCCCCAACAGAAAGTTTATCAGTGTTTAGAGAGTTTGTCGTATATATAAATCTTAAATTATGGTGGAGGGAGATAGCCGGATTATAGGAATCTAGGCGGATTTGAGCAATTAGAATTTTTAGATTATTTGGTTAATAAATAATTAATGTTCTCTTTTCAAAATCCTGACTCATTGTAGAAATTTTACTACATTGTATCTATAAATCTTAAAAATATGGTGGAGGGAGATAGTCGGATTATAAAAATAACTAGGCAGATTTGGGCAACTAGTGTTTTTTTAATATTATTTGGTTAAGGATTAACGTTCTAGTAGAGATTTAACTGTCTAGTCTAGCAATGCATTATCAGGTGAGCGCATCACATGGCTACGCTCTAAGAGCAATTCCAAAAGTTGTCTAAATAATAGCTCCTCAAATAAGTATTTACCAAACTGCTAAATTTGCTTTAGGAGTAAAAAAAGGATCAACCTCCAACGGTTCCTGATATATAGGAAGCTAAAACTGTTTTGAATCTTGGATGGGCCTATTTGTTTCTGTGCTGCCAGCAAGTTCGTGCCAAGGTGAGCACCAGTCGCGCCGGCGGACGAAGCCTGCGCATGCCTTCGATTGAATCACGACGTCCGGATATATGTATAGTTATAGGCATTGATCATTTGCTTTTGTTCATGCGTACAAATGATTAGAAGTGTAGAGGTACAAGTGCTACTTTCACTAGACACATCTAAACATAAAATAATTCAAAACACACGGAATAGACAATGAGTGAAACCACCATTTGGATTAAAGCATCTTTGTTTAAAATGCACAATGCAGATGCATTTAATGTTCAATTGGAAGACCCTTGGTCTTTATCGAACCATACAACACTAGTGTTCAGCCTCACTATGGATACGGTATGAAAATAATAGGAGATGAAAATAACTTTCTAACCAATGGAAGTACTATCAATTTGAGCTAACAAGTCAGGCACAATAAAGTTTCTACAAAACCTCAGTGCTTTCTGGGGTGCCACGCTCTAGATCAAGGCGCCAAAAGTAAAAAATGGCGTGATTGAACTTTTCGGGAGTGGGAAATTAGTTGCTACATGTAGAGACCAAATTGGCTAGGATAGCAACTTAGTAAATTTACCAAGTTGATTTCAGGAGCTATTGGAGAGGGGATTTTATAAAAACTCTCTAAATTTCTTGTTTAGGGAATTCTTTAGGTAATTACTGGAGTTGCTCTAAGCCTCTAACCATGTAGCAGATACCAAATAGATAGAAACAGCAGGGGACCATTCACCGAAATTTAGAGATCTTTGTTATTTCCACCTGTAAAGTTCCCACAGAAAGCTACGTTTTCTGCACCTTATCGCACCCTGCTAGCTTACGGATCTATTTCCGATATACAGACGTTGTTGGAGATGCAACTCCATTGCCAAGTTGATGCTGTTTTGCCCCTTGTTCTAAAGGACACATTCATGACAAAATACTGAGTAAAGCCCGGAACTGGATGCTCAGGTGCTGCAGCAACTCCAGCTCCAGCCTTGAAAGTCCATTTATATGGCGAGCCATCCATTTTTAAAACAACGTGCAACTCCTCTTGCTTCTTCACAGCCACAAAATGCTTGAACATTGACCCACTTCCACAAAATTTGCCATCATATAGTGAAATCTCCTCATCAAACCCACTGGTTAAGGCACTGATTCTCACATCGGTTGGTTGTTTGGCTTCCGCCTCTACCTCTATAAGAGTCTCAATGCTGTGACCCAGGAAAGCAAACTCCATGTTCAAGCCAAGATAATCGCCCTGAAACCTTCCTCTCAGCATTCTTTCAAATCCAGCCCAAGAAGTGTCGATTTCAACATAACCACTAAACAACAGTTTGTCAGCAGATGCTTCTCCTTCCTCTTTTATCCAAAGCTCAATGTCTACTAAGAAAAATTGCAACACATATATTCCACGACATGGGCTGCAGAGTGGCAGGAAAGAGCAACCCTGTAGATATACAACGCTGGGACTTAATATAATATTAAAAAAATAGACCAGTATTATGCTGTATAATGAAGAAGCACATACGAGGAACTTTCCATTTGGAAAGAAACAAGATCACAATTAATGGTTTATTATTACTCATGTTGAATAATAACACGACATGAATTATAACCAAAGTTTACATGTGAATCAGTCAACAATAATTAAAATTTTTGTTTTCCAATGAATAAGCCAATGGCGCATTTGGATAGCTGTAACTTAAATGGCTATTTAGCCTATTTAAGCATCGTCAAAACACAACAAGATGGGCAGCCACGTCCATATGATTAGCTGTTTATCCAGTTTAAACAGGTGTTTAACCAGTTTAGATGGACATTTGTAGCCCAAATAAATGGCTAAAACAATATGTGACTGACTGTTTGGCGCTTAGTGCTCAGGTGAAAGCTGATTTTAATATAATCATCAATCTGAATAGCCTTAGTGCTTAAATGAAAACTGATTTTAATGTAACCATCAATCCGAATAGCCTTAGCATTTAGATGAACACTGATTTTAATGTAACCATCAATCTGAATAGCCTTAGCATTTAGATGAACACTGATTTTAATGTAACCATCAATCTGAATAGCGTTTATTTATCATGATAAATAAAAAAAGGAGTTCATATCATGGTTTTCAAAAGATCACATTCCAAAAGAGAGAGAACAGTGTGCTACCAAAATTCTAAATGTTTTCATAGGTCACATCAATCAAAGTATAGTATGGGGCAAAGAAAAAAACCTAATAGTGTTAAGAGATGAAAGAAAATTACAGAAAGCTCCATGTTAGAATAGGAACCCATACCCTAATCAGGGGTTGGGAGTGATATTAAATAGAGAGAGTAACTGGGCCAAGGCCCATTACACAGGGGTATAACGGTCATTACACAGGGAATAACACAAACCCTAGACGGGTAGTCTAACACCCCCCCGCAGTCACAACTCTATCCTGTACAGATGTTGAGACTGGATCGGAAGTCGAAAAAGACACTCGACGGTAACCCCTTGGTGAAGATGTCGGCGAACTGAAGCGTGGTGGGGACGCTGAGAACGCGGACGTCACCGGCAGCGACACGCTCGCGGACGAAGTGCAGGTCGATCTCCACATGCTTCGTGCGCTGATGCTGCACGGGGTTGGTAGAGAGGTAGACCGCGCTGACGTTGTCGCAGTAGACGAGGGTGGCGCGCTGGAGGGGACTGTGAAGCTCGTGGAGGAGCTGGCGCAGCCAGGAGGCCTCGGCCACGCCGTTGGCCACGGCACGGTACTCGGCCTCAGCGCTGGAGCGAGAGATGACGGGCTGTCTCTTGGCGGCCCAAGAGACGAGGTTGGCGCCCAGGAAGGCGGCGTAGCCGGAGGTGGACCGGCGCGTGTCGGGACAGCCAGCTCAGTCAGCGTCGGTGTAGACCACGAGCTCCGACGTCGGGGATGGGCGGAGTAGGAGGCCGTAGTCGAGGGAGCCGCGGAGGTAGCGTAGAATCCGCTTGAGCGCAGTGAGATGGGGCTCCCGCGGAGTGTGCATGTGCAGGCACACCTGCTGGACGGCGTAAGCGATGTCGGGCCTGGAGAACGTGAGGTACTGGAGCGCGCCGGTGAGGCTCCGGTAGGACGTCGCGTCGGCGACCGGAGGCCCGTCGTCCTCAGAGAGCTTCGCCTGAGTGTCGACAGGCGTGGAGCAGGGCTTGCAGTCAGACATGCCAGCCCGCTCCAGGATGTCGATGGCGTACTGGCGCTGGTGGAGGAAGAGACCCTGAGGCCGACGTTCGGCGGTGACGCCGAGGAAGTGGTGGAGGGGCCCCAGGTCCTTCATCGCGAACTCCCGCTGAAGGGCGACGATCGTGCGGTGAAGGAGGTCGGCGGTGGATGCCGTGAGCACAATGTCGTCGACGTAGAGCAGGAGGTAGACGGTGTCGTCGCCGCGCCGGTAGATGAACAGGGACGTGTCCGACTTGGCCTCGACGAAGCCGACGGAGGCCAGGTAGGAGGCGAAGCGGCTGTACCAAGGCCGTGGCGCCTGCTTGAGGCCGTACAGGGATCGGTTCAGCCAGCAAACCAGGTCCGGACGGTCAGCGTCGACGAAGCCGGTGGGCTGGCTGCAGTAGACAGTCTCCGTCAGAGTGCCATGGAGGAAGGCATTCTTGACATCGAGCTGATGGATCGCCCAGTCGCGGGAGAGGGCGAGGGAGAGGACGGCGCGAACAGTGGCGAACTTGACGACAGGGCTGAAGGTCTCGTCGTAGTCCACTCCGGGGCGCTGGGTGAAGCCCCGAAGGACCCAACGGGCCTTGTAGCGGTCGAGGGAGCCGTCCGAGGTCAGCTTGTGGCGAAAAAGCCACTTGCCGGTGACCACGTTGGTGCCTGGTGGACGCGGCACCAGGTCCCAAGTGTGGTTGGCCAAGAGGGCCGCGTACTCCTCCTCCATAGCGCGACGCCAGTGTGGGTCGGCGAGGGCAGTGCGAACGGAGGAGGGTACCGGGGAAGCGTCGGGTGGAGTGCTGGTCGTAGCGGCTGCCAGGATGAGCCGGTCGACGGGGCGGAGAACGCCAGCAGCGCGTCGAGTCACCATCGGGTGGACGTGCCCGGGGTCGCGATGGATGGCGACCGGTGGTATACGGATGACTCGGAGTGAGCCACCGGAACGTCGGGAGCGGCTGGAGGGGCCGGCTCACGGCGGTGATAGACGACGGCGGGGTCGGCGAATCGGGCCGCGCTCGTCGATGGGCCCGCGTCGGGGGGCGCCGAGGTAGTGGCGTGGCCGCGGCGATGGTAGACGAGGGCGGGGTTGGCGAATCGAGCCGGAGTCGACGGGGCCGCGCGCGGCGCAGGCGGGGTCGACGGGGCCGCGCGTGGCGCAGGCAGGATCGGCGGGGCCGCGCGTGGCGCAGGCGGGGTCGACGGGGCCGTGCGTGGCGCAGGCAGGACCGACGGGGCCGCGCGTGGCGCAGGCGGGGTCGACGGGGCCGCGCGTGGCGCAGGCGGGGTCGACGGGGCCGCGCGTGGCGCGGAAGAGGTCGTGGGGGCCGCACGAGGAGCAGGTAACGGCGCAAGACGGGGAGCCGAAGGTGGGGGAGGAATCGGATCGGACTCGAGGAGGGAGTCAAGATCGGTGGGTGGGGTGGAGCCAGCAAGGGGAAACACATCTTCGTCAAAGACGACATGACGAGAGATGATGATGCGGTGGGAGGTGAGGTCCAGACACCGGTACCCCTTGTGGTCAGGGGAGTAGCCAAGGAATAGACAGCGGGTGGAGCGAGGAGAAAGCTTATGTGGAGCGGTAGCGGAAGTGTTAGGGTAGCAGGCACAGCCGAACACGCGAAGGTGGTCATAGGAAGGGGTTGTGCCGTAAAGGGCGAAGTGGGGGGTAGGGTGGCGTACCGCCTTCGAGGGAAGACGGTTGAGGAGGTGGGTGGCAGTATGCAGGGCCTCTGCCCAGTAGCTGGCAGGGAGAGACGCCTGGAAGAGGAGACAGCGGAGCATATTAGTGGTGGTGCGGATCATGCGTTCGGCTCGGCCGTTCTGGGCAGAAGTGTAGGGGCACGAGAGACGCAACTGGACGCCATGAGTGAGGAAGAAGGAGCGAGAGGCGTTGTTATCGAACTCGCGGCCATTGTCACACTGCAGAGCACGGACCGGGCGACGAAACTGAGTGGATACCCAGGTGAAGAAGTGTGTGAGGGTGGTGAATGTGTCCGACTTCAACCGAAGCGGGAAGGTCCAGAGAAAATGGAAAAAATCATCCAAAATCACCAGATAATATTTATAACCAGAAAGACTGAGTACAGGGGAGGTCCAAAGGTCACAATGAACCAGATCAAAAGCCTGCTCAGCCCGAGAAGAAGTAGTAAATGGGAGACGAGTATGTCGGCCTAACTGACAAGCATGACAGAGACCCTTAAAATGTCCCCTACTACATGAAAGATCGAGACTACTGGTAATCTTGGTCATGACGTCGGGTCCAGGATGGCCGAGACGTCGATGCCATGTGGTGGAGGAGGTGGTGGAGACCAGGGCAGGAGGTGGAGACACGCCGACGGTGGAGGGCTGGAGCGTGTAGAGAGGCCCCGAGCTGTCACAGCGGGCGAGAAGGGTCCTGGTGGCCAGATCCTTCACAGAAAAACCAGAGGGGTCAAACTCAATGGAACAGGAGTTGTCAGTGGTGAATCGACGAACAGAAAGAAGATTGTGGGTGATGTGGGGAGCTACGAGAACATCGTTGAGGTAAAACGGCCCAGGGAGAACCGAGGCACCTACTGAGGTGACTGGCAGAGTGGAACCGTTTCCAACGACGATCGAGGATGGGTGAGAGGGGAGGGGGGATGAGAGCGAGAGAGCGTGCCTGCCGTGGGAGTGGTGTGGTACGAGGCACCGGAGTCGATCACCCAGTCGGAGGAGGGTGGGGTCATCGCCATGGTGCTGAATGCCGCAGCGAGGGAGGCGCTGTCCCAACCACCGGCCGGCGGGGACCAAGGCGTCGAGGTGTGGGTCCCCGGGGGCAGGAGCACGGGCGGAGCCTGGGGCACGACGGGAACACCATAAGGAGGTGTGCCGTAGTGAGGTGTAGCCAGGAGGGCTGGCGTCGGAGGACGGGGGGTACTCGGTGCCTGGCCCGGCCACATGGCGATGGTCCCGGTCCAGGGGTTGTAGAATGACGGCCACGCGGGGCCGCCACCCCGGCCGGAGGGACCACCACGAGAGGAGCCGCCGCTCCCACGGCCGCCCTTGCGGGAGCGACGACCCCCGTCAGTCGTGGAAGTCGGACGAGGGGCCGCCGGGACGGCAGGTGGTGGGCGGGTGGGAGCCCCGGTCGACGGAGGGCGGGTGGCCTGGCCCCCTGAAGGCGGCGGACCGCTGGTAGGAGCGCTGTAGAGGGCCGAGGCAGGAGTGGGTGCCTCATTCGCCATGGTAAGCTCCTCGAGGAGAAGCTCGTTCCGCACGGCGTGGAAGGTGGGGAAGGGCACACTCCTCTTGATGAGAGCCTTCAGGTGGCCGTAGCGGGGGCTGAGGCCACGCAGGAGGTTCAGCACCAGGGTGCGATCAGCAACGGGCTCGCCGAGATCGCGGAGAGAGTCAGCCAGGCCCTTCATCTGGCGGCAGTATTCGCCCACGGAGAGGTCCCCTGAGAGAACAGGTGGAACTGGGCGTCGAGGTAGAGTGCCCGAGCATCTCGATTCCCGAGGAACTGGTCCTCGAGAGCGAGCCACGCCTGGCGCGCAGTGTCCGCCTGGTCGCGGATGATGTCCTGCAGCTCGACGGTGATGGTGCCGTGGAGCCACGAGAGGACAACACTGTCCATGAGGCACCAGGAGCGAGGCGACGGAGTGTCGTGGTCGATGAGGACGTGGTCGTCGAGGACGAACCGCCGCAGTGTGAGAAGGACCTGTCCTCGCCAACGGGAGTAGTGGGGAGACGCCGGATCCAACACCACGGACACGAGGGCCCGGATGTTGTGCAGGCCGGCTGCTTGGGCGTGGAGAGCAGCGATGAGGTCGGCGTCGAGGTCAGAGGCGTGGGGGTCCTCTGGGGGCTCCGCATCGGCGAGAGTCGGGTGGCCGAGGAGACGCTGCGTGGTGGCCATCTGGGTGGTCAGAGCAGCGCCCAGGGCACGCTCACGCTCCAGGGCGAGGGAGGCAGCGCGCTCGCGCTCCCGCGAGGCTGTCACAGCGGCCTGGATCGAGGCGAGGGTGCTGACGAGCGGGGGGTCGGTGGTGGGGATGGTGGAGGGTGCAACACGATGACTCCAGGTGGGTGAAGCGAAGGCGGGGAAGCCCGGCGGGGAGGTGCGATGCAGGGGCAGCGGGGAGGAGGCGTGGAGCGGTCCGAGGCCGGTGATGTAAGGGGCCCCTCCATGGGCGGGCTCGCTGCCGGTCGCAGCGGGGGCGGTGGTGCCGGTGGCGGCAGTGGTGCTGGCGTCCATGTCGGCGGAGACGCAGGGGTAGGGGCGCAGCCTGGCCAGGCGCCTGGTCGAGGAGGCGCAGGGACGTCGGGCGCCGCTCCCTGCGGGCCTGGTGCCTGGTCGAGGTGGGACGACGGGCGCCAGTCCCAGGGGGAAGGCCGGCGGCGGCGGACGCGCGGGGGCAGAGGCCCTGGGCGCGACGAGCGCGCAGGGGAGGAAGACCGGCGGCGGCGTCCGGGGTCGGGTCCGGCGGCGGCGGACGCGCAGGGGCAGGGGCCCTGGGCGCGACGAGCACGCAGGGGAGGGGCGACGGGAGGCGCGTCGGGGAAGAGGGAGGCCGGCGACGGGCGCGCAGGGGCAGAGGGGCGCACGGCGCCAAGGCAGGGGACCGGCGGTGGAGCCGGCGGGATAGGGAGGCCGGCGGCTGGGAAGCCGGCGGCTGGGAGGGAGAGGGAGGCCGGCGGCTGGGAAGCAGGCGGCTGGGAGGGAGAGGGAGGCCGGCGGCTGGCCGGCGGCGGCTGCAGGGAGGGGAAACCCCCCTGGCGGCGGCTGTAGGGTGGAAGGCCCCCTGGCGGCTGGGAGGAAAAACAGAGACCTAACCTAGACTGAAGATACCATGTTAGAATAGGAACCCATACCCTAATCAGGGGTTGGGAGTGATATTAAATAGAGAGAGTAACTGGGCCAAGGCCCATTACACAGGGGTATAACGGTCATTACACAGGGAATAACACAAACCCTAGACGGGTAGTCTAACACTCCATATCAAATATACAACCTATCTAGATATCCCACATGTAACCTCAACGTTTCACTGGGTTATTCAGTGTATAGCAACTCCCCCAACACCTCCAACCATTCCCCCTCCAGTTCCGTCTCTTCGGGGAGAGAGAAGAAAATCCCTGAGGGCTCTAATCTCTCCCCTTTCGCTAATCAGTATTTTTAACAGCGAAATTAATTATTTTAAAATTTAATTAAATGATAACAATGTGTATTATGGTACTACAAATATTGTATGATTTTTTAAACTCCAAAAACTGATGTATAAAAGTCAAATAGCTCAGTTAAAGTGTATAGGGGAGCTAAATAGGAGGGATGGTTAGAGATAAGTTGAAATAGGGGGGTGGGGAGAGATATTTAAATATGAATAGAAAATAAGAATAGGGGGACTTGGCAGGCAGTTGGAATCAGCCTTAGGAACAACGCCAAAGAGGTGTGAGTAAGATGGGCCCGTCAGTCACCTACGACAGGCCCGTCGGTCAGTATCGTGCACACTCTTATTCCGGCAACAGGTGCATGTAATACTTGAGTTGTAACATTATCTATTTACACTGTTGTATAACATATCAATAGTTATAAATGACAGTACAAAGATTCTCTATTCAGAACAAGAACAAGCATCACTTGCCTGAGAAATCATGGCTGGATCAGCTCTTGAGCGCTTAAATAGATAATTGCGGAGTGGTTCCCAGTTATCACGAACAGAAAAATACCCATAAATATTAACAGGATGAGTGAGAGGGCTTGATAATCCCAAGGAGAACACTTGCATCATCTCACAGGGTTTGAAATATGGATGATCTGGATCAGCTGCAAGTATATAGAAAGAAAATGAGCCACAAGAGAGAAGATAGAGTAGTGTGTCGTTAATAATTAGTTCACCTACTTTCAGAAGTAATTTCAGTCCAATATCGCAGGTGGTAGCACTCATATCCAGAAACACAGAATGTGGTTATGGCTGGAAGAATATGTAGAGGCGTTGCAGGCAAAGGAGTCACTTTGTTGTTAACCATTTCACACCATGCTGAGAGCAGGTCATCGTTCCTTTCATTGACAGAGTCAACTATTTCTTCTGCTTCCTCCATCGTAAAACTTGCTCCTGAAGAAAAAACAGTTGTATTCAGCTGGTTATACGGTCTGTATAAACTCTTTTTTTAGTAACTGCCTGAATATTGCTGATTTGCAAAACCCAAATATTTTGATATCACACGATTTTGAAACTGTCATTCATAACTATCGTAGATCTTAAATGTTACACAATTCTTAGCGGCGTTCTCTTTGGTCTAAGGATGTTGCTTGTGGAGTTTCCAAACATAACGAATTTTGATAGAGAAAACAATTTGGGTAGCGACGAGGTTATCATTGCCTGCCGTGCAAACTAGTACTGGTGGCGGATCCCAGGAGACGACGAATGGCAGACACAGGTCGCCATTCTCGTCGAAACCCTTAAACTCATCGTCGCTGTCCTCCTCATCCACGGTGTCGCCTCGGGAACCCTCCTCCTCCTCCTCCTCCTCCTCCTCCTCCTCATCCACGGTGTCGCCTCGGGAACCCTCCTCCTCCTCCTCCGGGAGCTGTAATGTCTTCAACTTCCGATCAGGCTCCTCCCGTGCTTCCTCCAGAGCACACCTGATTTCCTCCATGAATTGCCTAGAGAGAATCGATGGATCGAGGATTTCCTCCATGAATTGGAATTGCTTTGAGAATCGATGACCGAGAGGCCGCAGATCAAATTAGGGTTTAGGTAGGAGGATTTCAGTAGCGTGTTGTGCGGCCTCCACCAGCTAGGGCCTAGGGGAAAGCAAGGTGGGCGACGTACGCTTTTAATTGACGGCACTAAGGCCAGGCCCTCTATTTATACTACATGAAAGCAAAGCCGCAGCAGAGTCGCTTGTGGCCCAGGACGGCCCACTACCGTGAGAGACGTAGCACTCAGACCAAGTAATAATTTAACGAAAGACTAGTATAAGATTGTTCGGACTGGTGCACCAGTAATTTATATAGACAAAATACTATAAAATTATTAGAAAATGATACAGATTAAAGTCAAGCAAACATATTATATATCTCTATCTTTAATACTATTATAAAGCATAACTTTCAACGGTCAATGGTCATACGCCATCGTACGTCACACATACACGTCTTCCACTCTACGACCACAGACGTCTTCATCTGGGTCATCTTGAGAGCACATATAGGAGATCAATAGTTGATCCTGCAAAAATAACTTAAAACAACAAAAATATGATCTAAAAAAGTTACTATAAAATAAAACCAAGTTTAGGTAGAGAAGAAAATAAAAAAGTTCACTTTAGCTCTTCTAAGATATGAATTATATTAAGAGCAATACCACAAGTGAGAAAAGAGAAATTGGGAAGAAAGAAAACAGTAAGAAAGTAAAACAGACAAGTGAGACAACAATTTTTACTATGTGGTTCGGCAAAGTCTACATCCACGTTGTGGTGCCCTCCTTTGGATAAGTGTTGCAATCAACCCCTCTCAAATGATCACGTAGATCAAACATGAATGCTATAGTTCTTCCTTATATCACAAGTATTCCCGTTTGTAAGGAATTTCTACAACTTGAAGTCTCTTGCAGCCTTACAAAAGATCACACTTACAACTTAGAGTAAGATTGAGAGATATACACACAAGAGCAAATTACAGCAACACACGCATGAAAAGGCAAAGACAGGAGCGGAAGAACACTATCACAAGAACGACCAAATATCATAATTATAGCCATCATCATTAAACCATCAACATAAATGAATCACACAGTATCTCTAATCAAAGAGGATTCAAGGATGCTCTTAACCGTGAGCACGATTGATATACCAGATTTTGACACTCTACAGAGGTTGCATACTTTACCCACGAGTCGTGATACCGAGGTGAATGGCCAAGGATTCACTATGTAACCTTTACAAAGATTTTTATGGTCTTGAAGCGCCCCAGATCCTCTGGGACTCAAATGTGATACAATTACTAGTCCCAGGAGGCTAGTAAACACATTTATACATAAGATGATTACATATCTGCTTAAACGAGACAAACCTATAAAGGTGGCGATCAACTTTAAGAGTTGGTCCACAACTCGGGACATATCATCAGAGTGGGGCTGAAGCAGCCCGATATACGCAGCGAAGCAAATCAGCGGTCCAACATCCATAGGCAAGGTTAGGAACAGTCGTAACTCTTACCCGATCTCCTTTTCTAAAAAACAACAAATAAGCAAGGGTGAATACAAACGTACTCAGCAGCCCACCTTCACCCGCGGAATGGGGAAATCAGATATAATGCATGGAATATGTGGAGCTCAGGATATTTTGCAGAAACAACAATATTTTATGCAGGGTTGTTTTGTAAAACATTTTGTATTTTTCAAAGTGCATCCTCTCCCGAAAGAGCAGAAAGTTTTTCAATATAGAACAAAATCCCCTGGACTAAACCATCCAGGTATCTCAGCAGTTTCCCACTGGTTTTCATTTTTCAAAAACAGCTACTGGACTTCCCGTCCACCATAGCTCACGGCTCAACCGCCGGACCTTTTAAAAACCACTTTTCAAAAGCATCTTTTTTTGGAAAACAAAACACTAATTGTCATACCACACCAGACTCGTCCATTCCTGTGGACACAGACTATTCGAATAGGTTTGAACTCTGCGCAGAGGTGTACACTTTACCCACTAGTCCGGCTCTGCGATCTCATAGCTAGTGAGACCCGAAATCGAATCTCTTTCTTTCCTCGCACGTCCTTACCTTAGCGGTTATACCGGAAGGAGTCAGGCCACCGCCATGTCCAAACCGGACAAAACATTCCCCCTCCTTATCCTCCCGGTGCTCCCCAGCCTTCATAACCCTAGGTTTTGAACCGTACGAGTTCAGATTGAGTGACTGCCCATACAGTCTCGAGTGGCTGTACTTGTCATGAGTACAGGTAGTGAAGGATGACAAACTGGTACTTATATGAGGGGACAATCCTTCTGCTCATGCCTAAACCAGCTGAGCCGTCACCTTAGGCCCTCTGCTAAACCAGGGAGTCCCTGATCATCCCACTCACAAGGTGATAAGGGTGAAAACCCTTCATCATACACATTTTGAAAAGCATTTTCTTTTGAAAACTCACACCTTTTCTCAAATCATTTGTAACAAATATATCAGGGATTGATTGCGGCAAGCGGCTGTGTGGCCATAATAACTTGTCTCAAAATCATATCATGCATAAAATAACAGGCTGAGGGTTGTGGTTGAAAAATCATAGGTAATTTATGCATCAAAGGGATCCAGTGAGCTTGCTGTGCTTATCCGGCGAAGGGGGAAGGGGAGCTCACGGAACTGGCTTTTGGCTCCACCGCCTGGCGTAGACTTGCAGATCTAGCCTCCACGAGACGACACGAACGCTCTGATAACTATGCAACATGAACAAGCAAACATACAAACCAGCAAGTATACCAACAAATATTTAGTATAGTGGTCAGAATAGCGATATATGGATGGGTAGAGTCTTGAGCAGAATCTGTGTCATGTGGTGTTGAGATACTACTAGTGGTGGAGCGGAGGTGCTTACCAGGAGGGTGGACTGGAGGCGAAACGACACTATGCGTGTAGGCAGCAGAGCGGAGTAACTAAGTGGGTGGGGTGTTTGCCTTGGTTGAGGGTGTTGAGTGTGTGTGGAGAGGGAGAGGGTAGCTGGGTGTATGTGGTGTAGCACAGTGAAGTTCACTGTTGGTGAGAATAGTGACGAATGAATCGTCTGACTTAGTATGAACAGGGGAGTTATAAGCAGAATATGGGATAAGAGTATTGTAGGAGTTTTCTAGAATATGAACCATGCTTAAGGGATGACATGGTTGGATAGGGAATAGTTTGATAAGAATTTAGAAATGAGAATTATTGAATCTGAGTTTAGAAGCCTGGTTCGAAGGAATCTCAAAGTTAAGCGTGCTCAACTTGGAGAAACCTGGGATGAGTGACCAGATGGGAAGTTCCCTACTGGAAGGAAAATCACAGTCACCGGAGTTTGTATGACTGGATATGGGTCTGGCTGGTCTTAGGTGGGCTGGACAACATGATGGATGAGTAGTTGAAATTTAGGGTGATCGGATGATCGATGAATAGTAACGATGAATAGTAACGATAAATAGTAATGACGAAAAAAGTTACCATAGATATCATTGATGAATAGTAACGATGAACAATGAATAGTGACGATGAACGAACGATGAACGATGAATAGGAACTATGAACGAACGGACGAACGATCGAATGATCGGACGAACGAACGATCGGAATTTCGGCAGCATAACGGCAGGACAAAGATTATCTGGAGGAACGATGAATAGGGACTATGAACGAACGATGAACGATGAATAGGAACTATGAACGAATGATGAACGATCGAATGATCGAACGAACGAACGATCGGAATTTCGGCAGCATAACGGCAGGACAAAGATTATCTGGAAGAACGATGAATAGGGACTATGAACGAACGATGAACGATGAATAGGAACTATGAACGAACGGACGGACGATTGGAATTTCGGCAGCATAACGGCAGGAAAAAGATTATTTGGACGAACGAACGGACGAACGATCAAACGATCGGACGAACGAATGAACGAACCATGAACGATCGGACGAACGATCGAACGAACGAACAAACAAACTAAGAACAGGGGACGAACGATCGAAGAATGACTGAACGATCCTTGTGTTAGTGTGTGCTTGTGTGGGAGGTGGAGTGGGCGTGTGGGGGGGAGTGGAGAGAGTTGCCATAAAATGGCTTGGGGTGGGAGGAGAGGAGGCCCTTGCCCCTCTATTTATAGCCATGGTGGGGGGATTAGGGGGAGGGATGAGAGGATTAGTGGGAGGATGAGAGGATTAGTGGGAGATTAGCATGAATTTGTCTTATATGAGCTCAACGTATGACACCGGAGGCATACGTATATGTATGAGCATGAGGAAAGTTATGAAGAAAATATTTGTAGGGACTTGAAAAATGATTCTGAAGGTATTTCTCAGGAGGAAAAATGCTTGGAGATATATCGGTGGAATATCTGGGCAATATTTCTGGAAAGAACTTGAAGGGGATCACTAGGGAAATATCTGGGCGGTATTTCTAGAAACAATTTGAGGGGGGTCACTGGGGAAATATTTGTAGGATATTTGAGGAGGATTTTGGAGAGAATATATACCACTATATTTTATTTTTTGATATCAACTCGCAAACAAACATTTTGAAATGAAATTTGAAATTCATTTTGAAATGAAATTTGAAATTTATTTTGAATTTAGAGCAAGTTTGAGAAAATTTCAATATTTGAATTTTTGGGATGCTACAAATCTACCCCACTTAAAATGAATCTCGTCCTCGAGATCCGGCTTAGAAGGGTTATGGGTATAGCTTTACTTCAGCTACATATCTTCTCTTTGCAGACTCTTCGAGGAGATGGAACTTCAACAAGGTCTGGCCTTGAGGAGCATCTGGTTGCCGATTGCAAACGCTGATTCTGGCTACTCAAAGATCATCTTCAGGCTTCTAGCTTTCGCTTGGCAGCTAGCTTATTGAGGAAGCATTGATGCCAACACACAAACCTTTCTCTTGCGAACTCCCACATGGATTCCTTCCTTGATTGGTCTTCTGGTGCTTCATCAACAAAACTTGGGTGACCACTTCTCATCCAGAAACTTATACGCTTTGATGATCTGGTCCTCGACAAGCTTGCTACATGCCTTCTTCTTTTTCTCCATAGCAGGAACCTTGCTGGAATACTACCCCACTTAAAAGGAATGAGGGTAGAACTCTTGAATCTTGGGGATTTGAACTCCTTGAAGTACCTCATAACAAGGGTGTTACGGGGCCTTCTTCTGTTGTTGCTGCTTGAGCAGGCTGCGGAGAAATGACTAACATAGGGTTGATTCTGGGATAACCTTTTTCTTATCTTCTCTTCACTATCTTCCTTTTCACTTCTCACTGCCTCTTTCTTTCTCTTTGCTCTTCCCACTGGAGGATTCCATCAAAGAGTATTACCATCATACAGAGGAGGAAACCAAAGACTATGAACCACGTACAACAGTCTTCAACCCAAGAATCACCGAGCATTGTGATCTTAGGGGCGAGGGAGTGGAAAATGGAGTTGCTTGCGATTTGGTAGAGGGGATTTTATCGGGACTATTTTGCTTTGAGCGAGATGGGGATTGAGGGAGCTGGTGGGGGAATTTATAGGCGAGTGGGGGTGCTCGGGTGTGGAGTGGTGGTGATGAGGTAGCAGGTGCTATGCGGCAGCGGGTGCAAGAAGGGGTGGGGAACGGTGTTGTTGGCGATAATGGCGGTGGGTGTGCTGCAAAGGGGGCGTGGGCGGCGGTAGTGCGTTGCAAAGGGGGTGTGGGGCGGTGGTAGTGCGCATGGAGGCGGGGCATGCGTGCGGGGGGGGGGGGCACGGGTGAGTGGTGGGGTCAATGACCCTGATGTTTGTGGTCTCTGGTTCCAAGAATCTTTGCCTCTCTGTATGGTAATAACTCCTTCTGTCCTCTTTTCCTGTTTACTTTGACTCAGGGGCAGTGCTTTGATTCTCACGGTCGGTCCTTTTGACTAAGCGGCTGGACTGGTTTCTTCTGTAGCTTGTTCCAGGCTACAAGGGTAAGCTTCCCGATATTTTCTTGGGTAAGGTGCTTTTCTCTTGAGATGGGTTAAGATGAGAATGGAAGCATAAGGTGAGGATTAGCTCTAATTTGTGATATATGTTTTTAGGGAAAACCCTTCTTAAAAAGAATGAAAACACACAAGCTCAGCAATGATAAGCACAAACAAATCAAATGTTTTGAATAAGGGAAGAATAAAGTTTTTCCAAAGCACGGACTACTCAGATTCGGGGGCTAAGCATAACTATTATTGCTCGGCTCCTGAACTGAGAACTATGCTAAATATAACTTATGAGCACTAACGTTAAAGCATCACATATGCACTCAAAAGGGGAGAAAACATCAAGCGAAATTCATTTTGAAATGCCCTAGGGGGCCACACAATTAGAGTTTTGCAAAACACGAGTCTACATGATTACCTCTCATACATGCAAGGCTCTATCCAAAGTGAAGAAAAACTTCACTATCCAATGCATGCAGAGGACTGGGCATAACTAACTCAGATCTGGCAGCTTCTCTTCTGGCAAGGCTTGCACACAGCTTCAATCTGAGACATCTCCTGGATGGGTTAAGAGCGAGCTGATGTTGATGACTTCTTATGGCGGTGATTGAGATGGCAAGACGGGGTCGAACTCTTCTTCAAGCGTGACTGGCTCTTGTAGCTCCTCAGAGGGCGGCAGTGCTAGTGGGGTGCTTGCAGCTTCTTCTTTGATCTCACGGGACGGTGCTGGAATCTTCTTCATGGTGAGGGGATCAAATAACTCTGGTGGGGGATCTTGGGAGGACTCGGGGTGCTCTTGCTTATCCATAGCCTGAGGGGAGACTGGAATTCCTTCCAAGACTATGGCTCCTTCCGGTAGTTCCTAAGCCTTCTTATCTCCTCTGATGGAGACCGGGTGACCTTCACAAATCTGGGGATCTTCAGCTCTTATGGGTTGAACTGGGTTGGATGAAGCGGGCTCTTGGATCCGTAGGGCTCTACGTTGGTTACGGGTTACCAAGTAGGCCTCCATCAACTTCTGGACGTGCTCATCCTTGGCTTGCTTCAGGGCTTCAACAACAATGACTTCACGACTTTCCAAGGCAGCTACACGGGCTTGAGCTGTGGTGAGATCCACATGGAGCTGGCAGTTGAGCTTCTCTGCATCTTCTGCTCGGGCAATCATCTGACGGTGGTGCCGAGCCAAGAAATCATACTGCGCATCCAGGGTGAGCAGGTATGCAGTGAGGTACACGACTGTGGGGTCGTCCTCAAGAAGCTGCTGCCCTTCCAATGCACGCATCCTAGCCATCCAAATTGGACGGTCTCTCTGAAAGGGCGGAAAGAATCTGAGCGGGGTGTTGGCCACTTCTTCTTCATAAATTTGACACAGGGCCCTCAATGCCTTGCGAGCGACGACTTGACAGGTGTCTTTGAATCTGTGCCCAGTAGCAGTGACACTCCATTCCACATGGTGCAGACTGGATCCAATGTATACAGTCACGACACACTTCTCTGTGCCATGCTCGACGAATTCACGACCATCATACTCTGGCTGGCTCCTAATTCCGAGACGAACTGTGCATGCTCTCAGCAACTTGGGGAAACCATCTTCATTCTGGCAAAAGCTGGTTTGGCAGCGAACCTCCATCTGACTTCTGAGAGAAGGAAAGGGGGAAACCATTTTTGAAATGAAGTGATGAGAACAAGAATTTTTTTAAGAAAATATTTTTGACTCAAAAACTTTTGGATCAGGCTAAGGGTTACGTCCTGCGGCCAACCTAACAGCTCTGATACCACCTGAAGCGCCCCAGATCCTCTGGGACTCAAATATGATACAATTACTAGTCCCGGGAGGCTAGTAAACACATTTATACATCAGATGATTACATATCTGCTTAAACGAGACAAACCTATAAAGGTGGCGATCAACTTTAAGAGTTGGTCCACAACTCGGGACATATCATCAGAGTGGGGCTGAAGCAGCCCGATATACGCAGCGAAGCAAATCAGCGGTCCAACAGCCACAGGCAAGGTTGAGAACAGTTGTAACTCTTACCCGATCTCCTTTTCTAAAAAACAACAAATAAGCAAGGGTGAGTACAAACGTACTCATCAGCCCACCTTCACCCGTGGAATGGGGAAATCAGATATAATGCATGGAATATGTGGAGCTCAGGATATTTTGCAGAAACAATAATATTTTATGCAGGGTTGTTTTGTAAAACATTTTGTATTTTTCAAAGTGCATCCTCTCCCGAAAGAGCAGGAAGTTTTTCAATATAGAACAAAATCTCCTGGACTAAACCATCCGGGTATCTCAGCAGTTTCCCACTGGTTTTCATTTTCAAAAACTGCTAATGGACTTCCCGTCCACCATAGCTCACGGCTCAACCCCCAGACCTTTTAAAAACCACTTTTCAAAAGCATCTCTTTTTTTGGAAAACAAAACACTAATTGTCATACCACACCAGACTCGTCCATTCATGTGGACACAGACTATTCGAATAGGTTTGAACTCTGCGTAGAGGTGTACACTTTACCCACTAGTCCGGCTCTGCGATCTCATAGCTAGTGAGACCCGAAACCGAATCACTTTCTTTCCTCGCACGTCCTTACCTTAGCGGTTATACCGGAAGGAGTCAGACCACCGCCATGTCCAAACCGGAGAAAACATTCCCCCTCCTTATCCTCATGGTGCTCCCCAACCTTCATAACCCTGGGGTTTGAACCGTACGAGTTCAGATTGAGTGACTGCCCATACAGTCTCGAGTGGTTGTACTTGTCATGAGTACAGGTAGTGAAGGATGACAAACCGGTCCTTATATGAGGGGACAATCCTTCTGCTCACGCCTAAACCAGTTGAGCCATCACCTTAGGCCCTCCCCTAAACCAGGGAGTCCTTGATCATCCCACTCACAAGGTGATAAGGGTGAAAACCCTTCATCATACACATTTTGAAAAGCATTTTCTTTTGAAAACTCACACCTTTTCTTAAATCATTTGTAACAAATATATCAAGGATTGATTGCGGCAAGCGGCTGGGTGGCCATAATAACTTGTCTCAAAATCATATCATGCATAAAATAACAGGCTGAGGGTTGTGGTTGAAAAATCATAGGTAATTTATGCATCAAAGGGATCCAGTGAGCTTGCCGTGCTTATCCGACGAAGGGGGAAGGGGAGCTCGCGGAACTGGCTTTTGGCTCCATCGCCTGATGTAGACTTGCAGATCTGGCCTCCACGAGACGACACGAATGCTCTGATAACTATGCAACATGAACAAGCAAACATACAAACCAGCAATTATACCAACAAATATTTAGTATAGTGGTCAGAATAGCGATATATGGATGGGCAGAGTCTTTAGCAGAATCTGTGTCATGTGGTGTTGAGATACTACTAGTGGTGGAGCGGAGGTGCTTACCAGGAGGGTGGACTGGAGGCGAAGCGACACTATGCGTGTAGCCGGCAGAGCGGAGTAACTAAGTGGGTGGGTGTTTTCCTTGGCTGAGGGTGTTGAGTGTGTGTGGAGAGGGAGAGGGTAGCTGGGCGTATTTATAGCTGGGTGTATGTGGTGTAGCACAGTGAAGTTCACTGTTGGTGAGAATAGTGACGAATGAATCGTCTGACTTAGTATGAACAGGGGAGTTATAAGCATAATATGGGATAAAAGTATTTTAGGAGTTTTCTGGAATATGAACCATGCTTAAGGGATGACATGGTTGGATAGGGAATAGTTTGATAAGAATTTAGAAACGAGAATTATTGGAATCTGAGTTTGGAAGCCTGGTTCGAAGGAATCTCAAAGTTAAGCGTGCTCAACTTGGAGAAACCTGGGATGAGTGACCAGATGGGAAGTACCCTACTGGAAGGAAAATCACAGTCACCGAAGTTCGTATGACTGGAATATGGGTCTGACTGATCTTAGGTGGACTGGACAACATGATGGATGAGTAGTTGAAATTTGAGGTGGAGTGGGCGTGTGGGGGGAGTGGAGAGAGTTGCCATGAAATGGCTTGCGGTGGGATGAGAGGAGGCATTTGCCCCTCTATTTATAGCCATGGTGGGGGGATTAGGGGGAGGGATGAGAGGATTAGTCAGAGGATGAGAGGATTAGTGGGAGATTAGCATGGATTTGTCTTATATGAGTGTAATTAGCTTGTAGAGCTCAACGTATGACACCGGAGGCATACGTATACGTATGAGCATGAGGAAAGTTATGAAGAAAATATTTGTAGGGACTTGAAAAATGATTCTTAAGGTATTTCTCAGGAGGAAAATACTTGGAGATATATCGATGGAATATCTGGGCAATATTTCTGGAAAGAACTTGAAGGGGATCACTAGGGAAATATCTGGGCGGTATTTCTCGAAACAATTTGAGGGGGATAACTGGGGAAATATCTGTAGGATATTTGAGGAGGATTTTGGAGAGAATATAGACTACTATATTTTATTTGCTGATATCAACTCGCAAACAAACATTTTGAAATGAAATTTGAAATTCATTTTGAAATAAAATTTGGAATTCATTTTGAATTTAGAGGAAGATTGAGAAAATTTCAAGATTTGAATTTTTGGGATGCTACAGGTCTGCAGCCACCCGTTAGGTTCCGCCAAACATACAAACACAGTACTTCTCCCTAAGGTGGGTGACTAACAAAACCAAATCGAATGAACCCTAGCACTCACCCTTAGCAGAGCAAGCATTATGCCCCAGCCCACATTGACGGCACAACGACAAAGAAAACTACACCCCTAGGTTCCTCTAATTAATCAGCTAAGAGTGTTCCATTCCACCCTTATTGTTGTACTGTTATCCTGTGTGGTCTCTCAACGAACATGTCCTTACAGAGAGGCACTAGGGAAACCGTCCGAGCACCCTAAAATGCACGAGTTCATAATAATAATCATAATCATAATGAATCATAGTATCATAAAGTAATTCTCATCATGTTCATTGATTAGGGTAAAGCACTAGTAAGTAGCTGGTTATAATAACTCAACCCAAAAAGGTAATCAAGGACAAGATAAATAGAAAGCTAGTCAATCATCAGGTTAATCATAATATGCAGGACAATGAATTATAAAGTAGATAGAACATAATATGTCACAGGATACTTGCCTTCAGCAAACTTTTGCTGCTGTGGGGCTACTTCTGCAACTTCCTCGGCCTCCGCGAACGAAACGTTATCTAAGCGAGTATACTTTCAACATTCTCGAAACAGAAAGGAATAACACATCATACAAGGGAAAATATATGCAATATAAAATATCGCTCGCTTCCACGGTCACACGAGAAAAAGAAACACCAAGACCGAAGCTACAATTGAGAAGTTATCGCGTCAACTTTATACAAGTATGAGATAGAACATTTAATTCGGCATACTCGCGTTATTCAACATTTATTAAATGCAACTAGAGCTATCGCCTAGTTTTAGTTAATCTACTACACTAAAATCTTTCAGTTGGATAAGTAATTTAAATAACGTTAGTGACTATAAACGTGACGAATTAGCGGTGCGAGACGAAAAACGTAATGTGCGAAACAGCACGCGCACAACACGCGTACGGCGCGCAGGCCGATACGACACACGAGAACTAATTAATAGATAGCATGATTAAACTAATCCATTATTTAATAAATAATAATTCAGTTAAGGTTAACCATACTAATGTTAATTTATAAATGCGCAAATCAAAATCATAAACTGGATTTAAATTGAAACGTCGTTCTAGTAACCATATGTCAAATAAATGTTTAAATAAATTAAATTAAAAGTGCAATAGCAGAGAATAATACTTCTAACATGTAGACAATTTTAATACGAATCTAGCGCAACTCGAACGGAGAGAATCGAGTTTAAAACACAAAAGTTATTGCGATTTTAAAATGAAACAAATTTCTACGTACAGTATTAAAATTCCCAGGGGCCTAATCGCAAAACAACCTTCTTCATCCTCCTCATTCTCCTTTCTATCAACCATGGAAGAGAGAGAGGGGGGAGGGGTAAGGGAACGGGTCGGCACCGCCGCACGGGGATGAAGCTGCGCGTGCGTGGTGGCGTGGGCCGAGCCGACCGCCGACTGCCGCGGAGAGAGAGGGAGAGGGGGAGAGAGTGGGGCTGCGAGAGGAAGACGAGAACGAAGAACACCATGCGACAATGGTGAGGGTGCTTACAGGAGAGGACGACCTTCCCGGAGGCGATAGAAAAAACATCGATTGAGGATGAACCGTCGGTCGGATTGATAAATCGAAGGTACCAGGACGAAGCTCTCAACGAGACAAACGCAGTGGTACCCTCGAATTCCGTCGATGATGCACGGATCGAAAGTAATTGCTCGCCGGAGTTGCCACCGGAGTTGGAAACGTCCCGAACTTCGGTGAGCAATTCCGGGAGTATTAGATCTAGACTAGGGATGGAGTTTCGAATTTCGAAAAGGACTCGATGAGAGGATTCCAGCTATATATATATATATTGCTAGGGTTTGAAGATATTTTATTTTTTGTAATTATCCTATTTTTAAAATTATAAGTAATTTCAAAAAAAGACTAAAATCATTTTTAATATCCGAAAAATATCCCAAAGGCTCCAAAAATTCTAGGAAAATTCCTGGAAATGATTTGGCACCCATTAAACTCAAAAAACATATTTGAAACTTTTGAAAATGTTTTTAAGTACGTCAAATAAATAGATTTTGAATTTCATAAAATAGAAAAATATATAGAAAATTATGAAAATTTACGGGAAACTTCTACAAGACATATTGACATGTTTCAAACACTTCTTGCACTTAGAAACACTGTGCAACAACCAATGCATTTATAGGGATCACACCAACATAGAACAAAATAACTCTCTATTGTTTTAATAAAGTGAAAGGAAAAGTGAAAAAAAAGGAAAGGGTAACACCTAAAAATTTTGAGTTCAGAGCAAAGAAATTTTATACCTCAAAATTCAGGGTGTTACACGCCATCGTTCTGTCGACGAGTACTACGAGCAACCAACTGCCAATAGATTTTTGAGACATAAGACAACGATATGTCACTGTATGGTGTACCGAATGTTTTGTCACAGATACAATCAAAATACAAGTAGGAAATTATCGGGTACGATAAGTAGGTGTACCCAGATTATGCCCCTAAAACGCGCTTAAAATCCTAAGGACCCTGTCAAGGTACGTCCTCCGAGGACAAGGAACCAAAATTCTGCCTCGCTCGAGGTTCCCCCTCTAGGGTCTTACCAAGACATCGCCTCGCACGAGGTCCACCTCAGGGGTCTTCTCAAAACTCCACATCCCGCCTCGCCCGAGGTCTGTCTTGGTCAGGACAGATGCTCGAGAGAATCTTCGTCTCGCCCGAGGCTCCCTCATCTCAGGGCGGTCATGTCCACCTCATCTGAGCTTGCCCAGGGCAGGTAAAGACAAAGCTTGCTCGAAGGCCGTTGGGAGACAACCGCATTTAATGCGCGCACCTACCCTACACCGGGCTGCAGGTGAATCTTTCAACAGGACCGCAGCCTTGTCAAAGATTCATCTACATCATTACGTGTGCGCACGCCGCCTGACAGCTCCTGACAGGCCACGTAATATGACGGGATGCGGACCAAGACCTCGGGCGCGAGTTCTGCCTCGCTCGACGCTCAACTCAACCTCGAGCGCAAGCTCCACCTCGCCCGAACCAGGCCTCGGTACTGGCTCTCCCTCGAATCTCGTGGAGGGTCACTTAGTCGACTGTGGCACGCGTCATCAAGTCTCAAGACAAGGCTCGGTCGCAACCTTGGACGGACCTCCGCCTCGCCCGAGTTCGGCTCTTCCCTCGATATCTTTGACAGAGGACTTCCCAATGTCATCAAAAATAGTGGAGTGACGCATCCCGTAAGAGTTTTTTTTCCCATGGCAGGCACTGTGTCAACCACTACGGTATGGGCAACCCCACGCTAGGAGGGGCTCGGATACGTGATCGATCCCTCGGCCTCGGCCTCGGCTCTCAGCGGAAAACAAGCAAGCACAAGTCAACAACAAAGTATCAGGACATACTGTCTACAGGACATGAAGACACCCCTACACAGCATGTAGTCGGCCCCCGTCTACAAGACAGCTCTCCCTGGGCCTATAAATAGGACAGTCCATGGCTCCACAAGGGGGGAGACAACAGACAAATACTTCACAAGTCTTCCCCTCCACTCAATATTGACACTTGACTCAATCACTGCCAGAGACTTGGGGTCCTCCCCTCTCCCGCTGTGCTTGTAACTCCTACTGCGAGCACTTTGGTGCTAGTAATATAAGCCTCACCCTCTCTGCTGGAAGTAGGATCCTTCGTAGGCCGAACCAGGATAAATCGCTTGTGTCATCTCGTATCACCATCTAGGTCTAGGACACATGGCGTTCTTTCAATAGTTGGTTGAAGACCCACGGGTCCAAAACACCGACAGAAATAGGCTCATCTATTTTTTTTATGTGTGGATAGATTCAAAATCAAACTACAATCTATATTTAGAGAGTTATCGGAGAACTCACAATTTTTAACTCCTAAAGTTATTTAGCAACTTACTAAATTTATGATTTAGAGAGCTAAAATTTACATAAATATTGGAGGGGGTATTTTGATCCTACATGAATCCAACATGCTTTCGTCGTTCCCTACTTCATTCAGACAGACAGAGACAGTCAGCAGCGGTGTGATTGTGTGAACATAGAAGAATCAACAGATCCTTTCCTTGGAGACGATCGGAGGCAACTCGCCATCTTTGACCGACCATGCGCAGTCTCCAATCGTGTAAGTACGTCTTCCATTACTTGGGGGCGGGGGCGGGGGCGGCTATAAATATACACGGCCAGCTAGCAGCATCCAAGTCAGTTGAGGAGTTGAGTTCCGCTCCGCCACACCAAAAAGAAACAAAAGCCTACGGCGATCGATCGAGAAGCTGGTCATCGTCAGGATGTCATCGCCGCAGTCAGCAGCGCCGCCCGTGAAGCTGATCACGGCGTTCGGCAGCCCGTTCGCCCACCGCGTGGAGGTGGCGCTCGCTCTCAAGGGGGTGCCGTACGAGCTGGTCGTGGAGGACCTAGCCAACAAGAGCGAGCTGCTGCTCACGCACAACCCAGTCCACCAGTCGGTCCCTGTCCTCCTCCACGGTGACCGCGCTGTCTGCGAGTCCCTCGTCATCGTCGAGTACGTCGACGAGACCTTCCACCATGGCGCGGCGCCGGGGATCCTCCCGGCCGACCCCTACGACCGCGCCACCGCCCGCTTCTGGGCTGACTTCATCGACAACAAGGTACGTGCAATGTCGTGTGTATATGCGTCATGTGAATAATTTCTCCGTGTCCTCACGCACATTCATATACGACACCATGCATGCACAGTGCTTGAAGCCGATGTGGCTGTCGATGTGGACGGACGGCGAGGCGCAGGCGCGGTTCGTCAGGGAGACGAAGGAGAGCCTGGGGGTGCTGGACGCGCAACTCCAGGGGAAGAGGTTCTTCGCCGGCGACGCGCTCGGCTTCGTCGACCTCGCCGCCTGCACGCTGGCTCACTGGCTAGGCGTGCTGGAGGAAGTGGCCGGAGTGCACCTGATAGCGGCGGACGGCGAGTACCCCGCTCTGCGCCGCTGGGCCAAGGAGTACGTCTCCGATGAGGTCGTGAGCCGGTCGCTGCCGGACAGGGACGAGCTCGTCGCCTTCTTCACCGCCAGCAAGGAGAGGTACAAGTCGTGGGTCAGGGCAGAGGTGGAGCGACATTGATCGCTAAAAATGACGCTGGTTGTTGAACTCTGTACGTTCTCTTGTAGTCGAATAATGTGTGGATCGTTATGTACGTATTTCATCGTGTTATATACATCTAATAAGACATGCAAGCTCAGCTGCTCATGTTGATCCCATCTCCATGCGAGCCGGCCTCTGGTGATTTGCTGGACTCGCGTCCCAGTCCCAGCCGCTGCTCGAATGGTTCCTAACTCGCTTACGATCTTCAGACAGCCTCCATCGAGTTTCTCTCCGCCTGATTGGTTTGCTGGCCACACACCCATGCTGCCGACCTGGCGTGAGGCTGACTGGTCGGATAAGGACATTTCTATCGCACCTGCAAATACAGGTAAATAACGTTAAAATAATTTATTTTGTATGCACTCGTGTAACCAAACAGACGGTCTGACTCACCAGGAAGAAGCACTGACGCAAGTCATCACTCTAGGTGGCAAGGCAAACCTATCCCATGCATAGTTGGCCTTTTACGCAAACATTTGCGGCTCATTTTTTTATAGCCAGCCACCACCGAAAATAGATATTTTGCTACCAAAATTAAGTTACTGCCGACAAAGTGTCAATTTTTTAGGTTAGCTCTGCCACAAATCGTAGAATACAAATAGATATTAATTTTCTGCAGCCATTAACAAGCTATCAAAAATATCTAATTTTTGGCGACCATTGTGCAACCGTAAAAAATAGCCAATTTAATTCCGGCGACACACCGTCAAGCCACGATAATTATGGTTAAATTTCGGAGGCCAAGGGGCGCCGATTTTAATTTGGTCTGTTTTCGACAACCACGCCCTTCAAAAATAATCAACTACAGGGTGAAACTTTCACAACACAAATATCACAATATTTATCACAATCATCACAATAGCACAATGCATAGATTCAACCACAATAGTTGTCACATTGACCAAATTCACAACACAAATATCACAATCTTCTCAATTCATCATTGGTGATTTTCTTAAGACAACAAACAGTGCAAATGTGTTTCTATTAGCAGTTCACATAAGAAAACCATCAATGCAAATGTATTTTCACTGGCGCTTCTTTAAACCAACCGCAAGTGATGGTTCTTGTATAAATACTGAAAGGGAATTAGGCTTACACCTAGTTCCTAATAATTTTGGTGGTTGAATTGTCCAACACAAATAATTGGACTAACTAGTTTGCTCTAGTGTACAAGTTATACAGGTGCCAAAGGTTCACACTTAGCCAATAAAAGGACCAAGTATTGGGTTCAAACAAAGGAGCAAGGGCCAACCGAAGGCACCCTGGACTGGTGCACCGGACTGTCCGGTGCACCACCGGACATGTCCGGTGCACCAGGGAAGACCGACTTCAAACTCTTTACCTTCGGGAAATTCCAGAGGCAACTCCGCTATAATTCACCGGACTGTCCGGTGTACACCGGACATGTCCGGTGCTCCAAGGAAGAGCGGCCTCCTGAACTCGCCAGCCTCGGGAATTCATTTGGGCTGCTCCGCTATAATTCACCGGACTGTCCGGTGTACACCGGACTGTCCGGTGTAACAGCGGGGTAACGGCTATTTCGGCGCCAACGGCTACCTGCGACGCATTAAATGCGCGCGCAGCGAGCGCAGAGGTCAGGCACGCCCATGCTGGCGCACCAGACAGTCTACAGTACGTGTCCGGTGCGTCACTGGACATCCAGGCGGGCCCAGAAGTCAGAGCTCCAACGGTCGGAACCCAACGACTTTGGTGACGTGGCTGTCGCACCGGACTGTCCGGTGCACACCGGACTGTCTGGTGCACCATCGAACAGACAGCCTCCACCAAACGGCTAGTTTGGTGGTTGGGGCTATAAATACCCCCAACCACCCCACATTCAAGTGATCCAAGTTTTCCACTTCTCAACCACTTACAAGAGCTAGACATTCAATTCTAGACACACTCAAGTGATCAAATCCTCTCCAATTCCACACAAGGCTTTAGTGATTAGCGAGAGAGATTTGCCGTGTTCTTTTGAGCTCTTGCGCTTGGATTGCTTCTTTCTTTCTCATTTGTTCTTGTGATCATAAACTCATTTGTAACCAAGGCAAGAGACACCAATTGTGTGGTGGTCCTTGCGGGGAAGTTTTATTCCCGGGTTGATTTGAGAAGAGAAGCTCACTCGGTCCGAGGGACCGTTTGAGAGAGGGAAAGGGTTGAAAAAGACCCGGCCTTTTGTGGCCTCCTCAACGGGGAGTAGGTTTGAGAAAACCGAACCTCGGTAAAACAAATCCACGTGTCTCACTTCATTATTCGCTTGCGATTTGTTTTGCACCCTCTCTCGCGGACTCTATTATATTTCTAACGCTAACCCGGCTTGTAGTTGTGATTATTTTTGAGAATTTCAGTTTCGCCCTATTCACCCCCCCTCTAGGCGACTTTCAATTGGTATCAGAGCCCGGTACTTCATTAGAGCCTAACCGCTCAAAGTGATGTCGGGAGATCACACCAAGAGGGAGATGGAGACCGGCGACAAGCCCACTACGAGCCAAGGGAGCACTTCATCGGAAGAGTCCCGCACCAAGAGGAAGGAGAAGAAGAAGGACTCCTCCAAACGGAAGGAGAAAAGATCTTCTTCCTCACACCACAAAGAGAAGAAGGAAAAATCTTCTTCTCACAAGTCGCATCGGAAAGGCGACAAGCATAAGAGGATGAGGAAGGTGGTCTACTACGAGACCGACACTTCATCAACATCAACCTCCGACTCTGATGCGCCGTCCGTAACTTCTAAGTGCCAAGAGCGCAAGAAGTTTAGTAAGATCCCCTTACACTATTCTCGTACATCTAGACATACTCCATTACTTTCCGTTCCATTAGGCAAACCGCCAACTTTTGATGGCGAAGATTATGCTAGGTGGAGTGATTTAATGAAATTTCATCTAACCTCACTCCACAAAAGTATATGGAATGTTGTTGAGTTTGGAGCACAGGTACCATCCGTAGGGGATGAAGACTACGATACGGACGAAGTGGCCCAAATCGAGCACTTCAACTCTCAAGCAACAACAATACTCCTCGCCTCTCTAAGTAGAGAGGAGTATAACAAAGTACAAGGGTTGAAGAGCGCCAAGGAGGTTTGGGATGTGCTCAAAACCGCACACGAAGGAGATGAGCTCACAAAGATCACCAAACGGGAAACAATCGAGGGGGAGCTCGGTCGGTTCCGGCTTCGCAAAGGGGAAGAGCCACAAAACATGTACAACCGGCTCAAGACCTTGGTGAATCAAGTGCGCAACCTCGGGAGCAAGAAATGGGATGACCACGAAATGGTTAAGGTTATTCTAAGATCTCTTATTTTTCTTAACCCCACTCAAGTACAATTAATTCGTGGCAACCCAAGATATACACTAATGACCCCCGAGGAAGTAATCGGGAATTTTGTGAGTTTTGAGTGCATGATCGAAGGCTCGAGGAAGATCAACGAGCTTGATGATCCCTCCACATCCGAAGCTCAACCCGTCGCATTCAAGGCGACGGAGGAAAAGAAGGAGGAGTCTACACCAAGTCAACAACCAATTGACGCCTCCAAGCTCGACAATGAGGAGATGGCGCTCATCATCAAGAGCTTCCGCCAAATCCTCAAACAAAGGAGGGGGAAAGACTACAAGTCCCGCTCCAAGAAGGTTTGCTACAAGTGTGGTAAGCCCGGTCACTTTATAGCTAAATGTCCATTATCAAGTGATAGTGACAGGGGCGACGACAAGAAAGGGAGAAGAAAGGAGAAGAAGAGGTACTACAAGAAGAAGGGCGGCGATGCCCATGTTTGTCGGGAGTGGGACTCCGACGAAAGCTCTAGCGACTCCTCCGACGACGAGGACGCCGCCAACATCGCTGTCACCAAGGGACTTCTCTTCCCCAACGTCGGCCACAAGTGCCTCATGGCAAAGGACGGCAAAAAGAAGAAGGTTAAATCTAAATCCTCCACTAGATATGAATCCTCTAGTGATGAAAATGTTAGTGATGAGGAAGATAACTTGCGATCTCTTTTTGCCAACCTCAACATGCAACAAAAAGAGAAACTTAATGAATTGATTAGTGCCATTCATGAAAAGGATGATCTCTTGGACACCCAAGAGGACTTCCTTATTAAAGAAAATAAGAAGCATGTTAAGGTTAAAATGCTTATGCTCTAGAAGTAGAAAAATGCGAAAAATTGTCTAGTGAGCTAAGCACTTGCCATGAGACTATAGACAACCTTAGAAATGAAAATACTAGATTAATTGCTAAGGTTGATTCTCATGTTTGTGATGCTTCAATTCCCAATCTTAGAAATGATAATGATGATTTGCTTGCTAAGATTAAGGAATTGAATGATTCTCTTGCTAGCCTTAGAGTAGAAAATGAAAATTTGATTGCTAAGGCTAAAGATTTTGATGTTTGCAATACTATTATTTCCGACCTTAGAACTAAGAATGATATGTTGCATGCTAAGGTTGTAGAATTAAAATCTTGCAAATCCTCTACATCTACCGTTGAGCACACTTCTATTTGTACTAGATGTAGAGATGTTGATATCAATGCTATTCATGATCACATGACTTTAATTAAACAACAAAATGATCATATAGCATTATTAGATGCTAAAATTGCCGAGCATAACTTAGAAAATGAAAAGTTTAAATTTGCTAGAAGTATGCTCTATAATGGGAGACGCCCTGGCATCAAGGATGGCATTGGCTTCCAAAGGGGAGACAATGTCAAACTTAATGCCCCTCCTAAAAACTTGTCTAACTTTGTTAAGGGCAAGGCTCCCATGCCTCAGGATAACGAGGGTTACATTTTGTACCCTGCCGGTTATCCCGAGAGCAAAATTAGGAGAACTCATTCTAGGAAGTCTCACTCTGGCTCTAATCATGCTTTTATGTATAAGGGTGAGACATCTAGCTCTAGGCAACCAACCCATGCTAAGTTGCCTAGAAAGAAAACTCCTAGTGCATCAAATGATCATGCTATTTCATTCAAAACTTTTGATGCATCATATGTGCTTACTAACAAATCCAGCAAGGTATTTGCCAAGTTTGTTGGGGGCAAACACAAGGGCTCCAAGACTTGTGTTTGGGTACCCAAAGTTCTTGTTTCTAATGCCAAAGGACCCAAAACCGTTTGGGTACCTAAAGTCAAGAACTAAAATTGTTTTGTAGGTTTATGCATCCGGGGGCTCAAGTTGGATACTCGACAGCGGGTGCACAAACCACATGACAGGGGAGAAGAAGATGTTCTCCTCATATGAGAAAAACCAAGATCCCCAACGAGCTATCACATTCGGGGATGGAAATCAAGGTTTGGTCAAAGGATTGGGTAAAATTGCTACATCACCTGACCATACTATTTCAAATGTTTTTCTTGTAGATTCTTTAGATTACAATTTGCTTTCCGTATCCCAATTATGTCAAATGGGCTACAATTGTCTATTTACTGATGTAGGTGTCACTGTCTTTAGGAGAAGTGATGATTCAATAGCATTTAAGGGAGTGTTAGAGGGTCAGCTATACTTGGTAGATTTTGATAAAGCTGAACTCGACACTTGCTTAATTGCTAAGACTAACTTGGGTTGGCTCTGGCACCGCCGACTAGCCCATGTTGGAATGAAGAATCTTCATAAGCTTCTAAAGGGAGAACACATTTTAGTACTAACAAATGTTCATTTTGAGAAAGACAGGATTTGTAGCGCATGCCAAGCTGGGAAGCAAGTTGGCACTCATCATCCACACAAGAACATCATGACTAGTGACAGGCCACTGGAGCTCCTACACATGGACCTATTCGGCCCGATCGCTTACATAAGCATCGGCGGGATTAAGTACTGTCTAGTTATTGTGGATGATTATTCTCGCTTCACTTGGGTGTTCTTTTTGCAGGAAAAATCTCATACCCAAGAAACCTTAAAGGGATTCTTGAGACGGGCTCAAAATGAGTTCGGCTTAAGGATCAAGAAAATTAGAAGCGACAACGGGACGGAGTTCAAGAACTCACAAATAGAAGGCTTCCTTGAGGAGGAGGGCATCAAGCATGAGTTCTCTTCTCCCTACTGAGAGCACCTAGAGGGGGGGTGAATAGGTGATCCTGTAAAACTTAAAACTTAAGCCACAAAACTTGGTTAAGTGTTAGCACAATAATCACCAAGTGGCTAGAGAGAAGATCTTGCACAATACGATAACCACAAAGAGTTCAACACAGAGATGACGTAGTGGTTTATCCCGTGGTTCGGCCAAGTACAAAACTTGCCTACTCCACGTTGTGGCGTCCCAACGGACGAGAGTTGCACTCAACTCCTCTCAAGTGATCCAATGATCAACTTGAATACCACGGTGTTTTGCCTTTCTTTTCTTATCCCGTTCGCGAGGAATCTCCACAACTTGGAGCCTCTCGCCCTTACACTTTTGATGTTCACAAAGAATCACGGAGTAAGGGAGGGATGAGCAACTCACACAAGACACAAAGATCACAGCAAATACGCACACACAAGACCCAGACTTGAGCTCAAAAAGACTAGCACACTAGAACGGAGCTCAAATCACTAGAATGTCGAACAAGTGCGCAAGAATGATGTGTGAGTGATCAAATGTGCTCTAAGGATGCTTGGTGTGCTCCTCCATGCGCCTAGGGGTCCCTTTTATAGCCACAAGGCAGCTAGGAGCCGTTGAGAGCAAACTGGGAAGGCAATTCTTGCCTTCGGTCGAGTGGCGCACCAGACAGTCCGGTGCACACCGGACACTGTCCGGTGCCCGATTTCTTTCCTTAACTGGCGCAGCCGACCGTTGGCCGCCAGAGAGCCGTTGGCGCACCGGACATGTCCGGTGCACACCGGACAGTCCGGTGCCCCCTTCTAGCCGTTGGCTCGGCCACGTGTCCCGCGCAGATCGCGCGGCCGACCGTTGGCCCGGCCGACCGTTGGCTCACCGGACAGTCCGGTGCACACCGGACAGTCCGGTGAATTATAGCCGTACGTCGCCGGTGAATTCCCGAGAGCGGCCACTTCGCTCGTACTAGCCTGGCGCACCGGACACTGTCCGGTGCACCACCGGACAGTCCGGTGCTCCCAGACTGAGCAGAGTCTTGGCTGCTCGAGCCAAGACAATTCCAATTGGATTTTTCCTGTTTCCAGCACTTAGACACAATAGATTAGTCCATAAAACAATGTACTAAGTCTGAGAAACATACCTTTATCCTTGATTTGTACTTTGTCCACCATTTTACACTTAGGCACTTGTGTTGGACACTAAATCACCAAAATACTTAGAAATGGCCCAAGGGCACATTTCCCTTTCAATCTCCCCCTTTTTGGTGATTTATGCCAACACAACATAATGCAAGTAGAACAAGTACAAAATCACTTCAAATAAGAACTCAAATTATTTTGATTCAAATTTGACATATATGGATCACTCTATGCCACCACTTGGTTTGTTTTTGCAAATCAAACTCAAATTCCTATCTCTAAGTCAAAACCACTTGTAGAGACATAAAGAGAGGTTTTCCAAAGAAATTTGATCAAGGATTCCAAAAACTCCCCCTTTTTTCCATAATCAACACTTCTCCCCACAAGAGGCCAACTTTTGACATAAGAGACAATAAAAGAGTTTTGACAAACCAAAAAGCTCTAATCTACTATTTTCAAAATTTCTCAAGTGGTAGCTGATCCATCTATTGCTTTGGCCTTTATTTTCTCCCCCTTTGGCATCAAGCACCAAAACGGGATCAATCTCGGCCCTAGAACCCTATTGTCTCACCAAAATCTTCAATAAGAATACAAAGGCAATAAGAGTACATGAGATGAACTTGGAATTAGTTACCCTCTCATTGGAGTGCAGTGGAAGTCTTTCATGGTCCAAGTCCACCTTTTCCCTTTCAAACCTCCTTTGAGACTAAAATAAGCAAACTCAAGCACATGGTTAGTCTCAAAGGGTCAAGTTGTAACACAGCTCCCCCTAAAAATGTGCATCACTTTGCAACGGACTTGTGAGGTCCAGGGAGTGTTTGTACAACTTGAGCACCATAACTAAGCAACAAAATGCATAAGGAACATGATCAAAGGCATAAACACGTGTATGCTATAAATCAATCCAAGTTCCGCGAATCTAAGACATTTAGCTCACTACGCAACCTGCAAAAGGTCTTCTCATCTAGAGGCTTGGTAAAGATATCGGCTAGCTGGTTCTCGGTGCTAACATGAAGCACTTCGATATCTCCCTTTTGCTGGTGGTCTCTCAAAAAGTGATGCCGGATGTCTATGTGCTTTGTGCGGCTGTGCTCAACAGGATTTTCCGCCATGCGGATAGCACTCTCATTATCACATAGGAGTGGGACTTTGCTCAGACTGTAGCCAAAGTCCCTGAGGGTTTGCCTCATCCAAAGTAGTTGCGCGCAACACTGTCCTGCGGCAACATACTCGGCCTCAGCGGTGGATAGGGCAACGGAAGTTTGTTTCTTAGAGTTCCATGACACCAGGGACCTTCCTAAGAATTGGCACGTCCCCGATGTACTCTTCCTATCGACCTTACATCCAGCATAGTCAGAATCTGAGTACCCAATTAAGTCAAAGTTAGACCCCTTTGGATACCAGATCCCGAAGCAAGGCGTAGTGACTAAATATCTAAGAATCCGCTTCACAGCCACTAAGTGACACTCCTTAGGATCGGATTGAAATCTAGCACACATGCATACGCTAAGCATAATATCCGGTCTACTAGCACATAAATAAAGCAAAGAACCTATCATGGACCGGTATGCTTTTTGATCAACGGACTTACCTCCTTTGTTGAGGTCGGTGTGTCCGTCAGTTCCCATCGGCGTCTTAGCGGGCTTGGCGTCCTTCATTCCAAACCGCTTTAGCAAATCTTGCGTATACTTCATTTGGGAGATGAAGGTGCCGTCCTTGAGTTGCTTCACTTGGAACCCAAGGAAGTAGTTCAATTCGCCCATCATCGACATCTCGAATTTCTGCGTCATCACCCTGCTAAACTCCTCACACATACATCTCGAATTTTTGGTTAGTAGAACCAAATATTATGTCATCGACATAAATTTGGCACACAAAAAGATCACCATCGCAAGTCTTAGTGAAAAGAGTTGGATCGGCTTTCCCAACCTTGAAAGCATTAGCAATTAAGAAATCTCTAAGGCATTCATACCATGCTCTTGGGGCTTGCTTAAGTCCATAGAGCGCCTTAGAGAGCTTACACACATGGTCGGGGTACCGTTCATCCTCGAAGCCAGGGGGTTGCTCTACGTACACCTCCTCCTTGATTGGCCCGTTGAGGAAAGCGCTCTTCACATCCATTTGGAACAACCTGAAAGAATGGTGAGCGGCATATGCTAGCAAAATACGAATGGACTCTAGCCTAGCCACAGGAGCAAAAGTCTCCTCAAAGTCCAAACCTGCGACTTGGGCATAACCTTTTGCCACAAGTCGAGCCTTGTTTCTCGTCACCACCCCGTGCTCGTCCTGTTTGTTGCGGAACACCCACTTGGTTCCCACAACATTTTGCTTAGGACGAGGCACCAGCGTCCAAACTTCATTCCTCTTGAAGTTGTTGAGCTCCTCTTGCATGGCCAACACCCAGTCCGGATCTAGCAAGGCCTCTTCTACCCTGAAAGGCTCAATAGAAGAGACAAAGGAGTAATGCTCACAAAAATTAACTAATCGAGATCGAGTAGTTACTCCCTTGCTAATATCACCCAGAATTTGATCGACAGGATGATCCCTTTGAATCATCGCTCGAACTTGGGTTGGAGGTGCCGGTTGCGCTTCTTCCTCCATCACATGATCATCTTGTGCTCCCCCTTGATCACACGCCTCCTGTTGATGAACTTGTTCATCGTCTTGAGTTGGGGGATGCACCATAGTTGAGGAAGAAGGTTGATCTTGCTCCTTTTGTTCCTGTGGCCGCACATCTCCAATTGCCATGGTGCGTATAGCGGCCGTCGGAACATCTTCTTCATCTACATCATCAAGATCAACAACTTGCTCTCTTGGAGAGCCATTAGTCTCATCAAATACAACGTCGCTAGAGACTTCAACTAAACCCGATGATTTGTTGAAGACCCTATACGCCTTTGTATTTGAATCATAACCTAACAAAAACCCTTCTATAGCTTTGAGAGCAAACTTAGAATTTCTACCCTTCTTCACTAGAATGTAGCATTTGCTCCCAAAATACACGAAAGTAAGATACATTTGGTTTGTTACCGGTTAGTAGCTCATACGACGTCTTCTTGAGGAGGCGATGAAGGTAGACCCTGTTGATGGCGTGGCAAGCCGTGTTCACGGCTTCCGACCAAAAGCACTCGGGGGTCTTGAACTCTCCTAGCATCGTCCTTGCCATATCGATGAGCGTCCTGTTCTTCCTTTCTACCACACCATTTTGTTGTGGTGTGTAGGGAGCGGAGAACTCGTGCTTGATCCCTTCTTCCTCAAGGAACTCCTCCACTTGAAGGTTCTTGAATTCGGACCCGATGTCGCTCCTTATCTTCTTCACCTTGAGCTCAAACTCATTTTGAGCTCTCCTTAGGAAGCGCTTGAGGGTCCCTTGGGTTTCAGACTTATCCTGCAAAAAGAACACCCAAGTGAAGCGGGAAAAGTCATCAACAATAACTAGACCATACTTACTTCCTCCTATGCTTAGATAGGCGACTGGTCCGAAGAGGTCCATATGTAGCAGCTCCAGGGGTCTTGATGTGGTCATCACATTCTTGCTGTGATGCGCTCCTCCCACTTGTTTACCTGCTTGACAAGCTGCACAAGGTCTATCTTTTTCGAAAGTAACATTGGTTAGACCTATCACGTGTTCTCCCTTTAGAAGCTTGTGGAGGTTCTTCATCCCCACATGTGCTAAGCGGCGATGCCACAACCAGCCCATGCAAGTCTTAGCCATTAAGCATGCATCTAGACCGGCCTCTTCTTTTGCAAAATCAACTAAGTAAAGTTTGTCGTCTAGTACACCCTTAAAAGCTAGTGAACCATCACATCTTCTAAAGACAGACACATCTACATTTGTAAATAAACAATTATATCCCATATTACATAATTGACTAACAGATAGTAAATTATATCCAAGAGACTCTACTAAAAACACATTAGAGATAGAGTGCTCATTTGAGATTGCAATTTTACCTAGCCCTTTTACCTTGCCTTGATTCCCATCACCGAATATTATTGAATCTTGGGAATCTTTGTTTTTGACGTAGGAGGTGAACATCTTCTTCTCCCCCGTCATATGGTTTGTGCATCCGCTGTCAATAATCCAGCTTGAACCCCCGGATGCATAAACCTGCAAGGCAAATTTAGGCTTGGGTCTTAGGTACCCAACTCATGTTGGGTCCTACAAGGTTAGCACAAATATCCTTAGGGACCCAAATGCAAGTTTTGTCTCCCTTGCATCTTGCCCCTAATTTTCTAGCAACTATCTTCCTATCCTTTCTACAAATAGCAAAAGAAGCATTTAAAGCATGATATATTGTAGAAGGTTCATTTACTTTCCTAGGAACATTAACAACATTTCTCCTAGGCATATTATGAACAACATTTCTCCTACCAACATTTCTATCATGCACATAAGAAGAACTAGAAGCAAACATGGCATGAGAATCAAAGGCATTATATGCATTACAACTCCTATAAGTATTTCTAGATCGTCTCCTATCATGGTACATAAAGGCATGGTTCTTTTGCATACTACTAGCCATAGGGGGCCTTCCCTTTCTCCTTGGCGGAGATGGGAGCCTTATGGCTTGTTAAGTTCTTGACTTCCCTCTTGAAGCCAAGACCATCCTTAATTGAGGGGTGTCTACCAATTGTGTAGGCATCCCTTGCAAATTTTAGCTTATCGAAATCACTTTTGCTAGTCTTAAGTTGGGCATTAAGACTAGCTACTTCATCATTTAATCTTGAAATTGAAACTAGGTGTCCATTACAGGCATCAACATCAAAATCCTTACACCTAGTGCAAATCATAACATGTTCTACACAAGAATTAGATTTATTTGCTACTTCTAATTTAGCATTTAAATCATTGTTAACACTTTGTAAAGTAGAAATGGTTTCATGACACGTAGATAGTTCACAAGAAAGCATTTCATTTCTTTTAACTTCTAAAGCATAGGATTTTTGTGCCTCTACAAATTTGTCATGTTCATCATACAACAAATCCTCTTGCTTTTCTAAAAGCCTATCCTTTTCATTCAAGGCATCAATCAATTCATTGATTTTATCAATTTTATTTCTATCCAATCCTTTGAACAAGCTAGAGTAATCTATTTCCTCATCACTAGATTCGTCTTCACTTGAAGAAGCATAAGTAGAGTCTCGAGTACATACCTTCTTCTCTCTTGCCATAAGGCATGTGTGACGCTCGTTTGGAAAGAGGGCCGATTTGTTGAAGGCGGTGGCGGCGAGTCCCTCATTGTCAGAGTCGGAAGAGGAGCAATCCGAATCCCACTCCTTGCCTAGATGCGCCTCGCCCTTTGCCTTCTTATAGTTCTTCTTCTTTTCCCTCTTGTTCTCTTGATCCTGATCACTTTCATTGTCGGGACAGTTAGCAATAAAATGACCAAGCTTACCACATTTGAAGCATGAGCGCTTCCCCTTTGTCTTGGTCTTGCTTGGCTGCCCCTTGCGACCTTTTAGCGCCGTCTTGAATCTCTTGATGATGAGAGCCATCTCTTCATCATTAAGTCCGGCCGCTTCAATTTGTGCCACCTTGCTAGGTAGCGTCTCATTGCTTCGTGTTGCCTTGAGAGCAAGAGGTTGAGGCTCATTGATTGGACCATTCAATGCGTCGTCCACGTATCTTGCTTCCTTGATCATCATTCGCCCGCTCACGAACTTTCCAAGTATCTCCTCGGGCGTCATCTTGGTATACCTAGGATTCTCACGAATATTGTTTACAAGATGAGGATCAAGGACAGTAAAAGACCTTAGCATTAGGCGGACGACGTCGTGGTCCGTCCATCGCGTGCTTCCATAGCTTCTTATCTTGTTGACAAGGGTCTTTAGCCGGTTGTACGTTTGAGTTGGCTCTTCTCCCCTTATCATAGCGAATCTCCCGAGTTCGCCTTCCACCAACTCCATCTTGGTGAGCATTGTGACATCATTCCCCTCATGAGAGATCTTGAGGGTGTCCCAAATTTGCTTGGCGTTATCCAAGCCGCTCACTTTGTGGTATTCATCCCTGCACAAAGAAGCTAGAAGAACAGTAGTAGCTTGTGCATTTTTATGAATTTGCTCATTGATAAACATGGGACTATCACTACTATCAAAATGCATTCCATTCTCAACTATCTCCCATATGCTTGGATGGAGAGAGAACAAATGACTACACATTTTGTGACTCCAAAATCCGTAGTCCTCTCCATCAAAGTGAGGAGGTTTACCAAGTGGAATTGATAATAAATGAGCATTTGTACTTTGCGGAATACGAGAGTAGTCAAAAGAAAAGTTTGAATTAACCGGTTTCCTTCTCTCGCAGTCATTGTCGTCGTTGTCCTTTTGGGAAGAAGTGGACTCATCACTGTCGTCGTAGTAGACGATCTCCTTGATGTGTCTTGTCTTCTTCTTCTTTCCATCTTTGCGTCTGTGGCCCGAGCCCGAGTCGGTAGGCTTGTCCTCCTTCGGCTCGTTGATGAAAGACTCCTTCTCCTTGTCGTTGATCACAATTCCCTTCCCCTTAGGATCCATCTCTTTGAGCGGTTAGTCCCTTTCTTGAAGAGAACGGTTTTGATACCAATTGAGAGCACCTAGAGGGGGGGTGAATAGGTGATCCTGTAAAACTTAAAACTTAAGCCACAAAACTTGGTTAAGTGTTAGCACAATAATCACCAAGTGGCTAGAGAGAAGATCTTGCACAATACGATAACCACAAAGAGTTCAACACAGAGATGACGCAGTGGTTTATCCCGTGGTTCGGCCAAGTACAAAACTTGCCTACTCCACGTTGTGGCGTCCCAACGGACGAGAGTTGCACTCAACTCCTCTCAAGTGATCCAATGATCAACTTGAATACCACGGTGTTTTGCCTTTCTTTTCTTATCCCGTTCGCGAGGAATCTCCACAACTTGGAGCCTCTCGCCCTTACACTTTTGATGTTCACAAAGAATCACGGAGTAAGGGAGGGATGAGCAACTCACACAAGACACAAAGATCACAGCAAATACGCACACACAAGACCCAGACTTGAGCTCAAAAAGACTAGCACACTAGAACGGAGCTCAAATCACTAGAATGTCGAACAAGTGCGCAAGAATGATGTGTGAGTGATCAAATGTGCTCTAAGGATGCTTGGTGTGCTCCTCCATGCGCCTAGGGGTCCCTTTTATAGCCACAAGGCAGCTAGGAGCCGTTGAGAGCAAACTGGGAAGGCAATTCTTGCCTTCGGTCGAGTGGCGCACCAGACAGTCCGGTGCACACCGGACACTGGCCCGGCCGACCGTTGGCTCACCGGACAGTCCGGTGCACACCGGACAGTCCGGTGAATTGTAGTCGTACGTCGCCGGTGAATTCCCGAGAGCGGCCACTTCGCTCGTACTAGCCTGGCGCACCGGACACTGTCCGATGCACCACCGGACAGTCCGGTGCTCCTAGACTGAGCAGAGTCTTGGCTGCTCGAGCCAAGACAATTCCAATTGGATTTTTCCTGTTTCCAGCACTTAGACACAATAGATTAGTCCATAAAACAATGTACTAAGTCTGAGAAACATACCTTTATCCTTGATTTGTACTTTGTCCACCATTTTACACTTAGGCACTTGTGTTGGACACTAAATCACCAAAATACTTAGAAATGGCCCAAGGGCACATTTCCCTTTCACCTACACTCCACAACAAAATGGTGTAGTGGAAAGGAAGAATCGAACTTTATTGGACATGGCAAGAACCATGCTTGATGAGTACAAGACACCGGATCGGTTTTGGGCCGAGGCAGTCAACACCGCCTGCTACGCCATCAATCGGTTATATCTACACCGAATCCTCAAGAAGACATCCTATGAACTCCTAACCGGTAAAAAGCCCAATATTTCATATTTTAGAGTTTTTGGTAGCAAATGTTTTATTCTTGTCAAAAGAGGAAGAAAATCTAAATTTGCTCCTAAAACTTTAGAAGGCTTTTTACTAGGATATGACTCAAACACAAGGGCATATAGGGTCTTTAACAAGTCCTCAGGACTTGTTGAAGTTTCTTGTGACGTTGTGTTTGATGAGACTAACGGCTCTCAAGTAGAGCAAGTTGATCTTGATGAGATAGGTATTGAAGAGGCTCCGTGCATCGCGCTAAGGAACATGTCCATTAGGGATGTGTGTCCTAAGGAATCCGAAGAGCCTTCAAATGCACAAGATCAACCATCCTCCTCCACGCAAGCATCTCCACCAACCCAAAATGAGGACGAGGCTCAAGTTGATGAAGAAGAAGATCAAAGAGATGAGCTTTCTCAAGATGTCGGCAACGATCAAGGGGGAGATGCAAATGATGAATACAAGGAGGATGAAGAACCAAAGCCGCCACACCCAAGAGTCCACCAAGCAATCCAACGAGATCATCCCGTCGACACCATCCTCGACGACATTCATAAGGGGGTAACCACTCGATCTCGTGTTGCACATTTTTGTGAGCATTACTCTTTTGTTTCCTCTATTGAGCCACATAGGGTAGAGAAGCACTCCAAGATGCGGATTGGGTGATGGCGATGCAAGAGGAGCTCAACAACTTCACGAGGAACGAGGTATGGCATTTAGTTCCACGTCCTAATCAAAATGTTGTAGGAACCAAGTGGGTCTTCCGCAACAAGCAAGACGAGCATGGTGTGGTGACTAGGAACAAAGCTCGACTTGTGGCCAAGGGATACTCCCAAGTCGAAGGTTTGGATTTCGGTGAAACCTATGCACCCGTAGCTAGGCTTGAGTCAATTCGCATATTATTAGCCTATGCTACTTACCATGGCTTCAAGCTTTACCAAATGGACGTGAAGAGTGCCTTCCTCAACGGACCAATCAAAGAAGAGGTCTATGTTGAGCAACCTCCCGACTTTGAAGATAGTGAGTACCCTAACCATGTTTATAGGCTCTCTAAGGCGCTTTATGGGCTCAAGCAAGCCCCAAGAGTGTGGTATGAATGCCTTAGAGATTTCCTTATTGCAAATAGCTTCAAAGTCGGCAAGGCCGATCCTACTTTATTCACTAAAACTCTTGATAATGATTTGTTTGTATGCCAAATTTATGTTGATGATATCATATTTGGGTCTACTAACGAATCTACATGTGAAGAATTTAGTAGGATCATGACAAAGAAATTCGAGATGTCGATGATGGGGGAGTTGAAGTATTTTCTAGGATTTCAAGTCAAGCAACTCCAAGAGGGCACCTTCATTAGCCAAACAAAGTATACTCAAGACATTCTAAGCAAGTTTGGAATGAAGGATGCCAAGCCCATGAAGACACCCATGGGAACAAATGGGCATCTCGACCTCGACACGGGAGGTAAGTCCGTGGATCAAAAGGTATACCGGTCGATGATTGGTTCATTGCTTTATTTATGTGCATCTCGACCGGACATTATGCTTTCCGTATGCATGTGTGCAAGATTCCAATCCGACCCTAAGGAATCCCACCTTACGGCCGTAAAACGAATCTTGAGATATTTGGCTTACACACCTAAGTTTGGGCTTTGGTACCCTCGGGGATCCATGTTTGATTTGATTGGTTATTCGGATGCCGATTGGGCGGGGTGTAAGATCAATAGGAAGAGCACATCGGGGACTTGCCAGTTCTTGGGAAGATCCTTGGTGTCTTGGGCTTCAAAGAAGCAAAATTCGGTCGCTCTTTCTACCGCCGAAGCCGAGTATATTGCCGCAGGCCATTGTTGCGCGCAATTACTTTGGATGAGGCAAACCCTGCGGGACTACGGTTACAAACTAACCAAAGTTCCTCTTCTATGTGATAATGAGAGTGCAATCCGCATGGCGGATAATCCCGTTGAGCATAGCCGCACTAAACACATAGCCATTCGGTATCATTTTCTTAGGGATCACCAACAAAAAGGGGATATCAAGTTTTCATATATTAATACTAAAGATCAATTAGCCGATATCTTTACCAAGCCACTTGACGAACAATCTTTTACCAAACTTAGGCATGAGCTCAATATTCTTGATTCTAAGAATTTCTTTTGCTAGTTTGCACACATAGCACACAAGTATACCTTTGATCATGTCTCTTTTATATATGCTATGACTAATGTGTTTTCAAGTATATTTCAAACCAAGTCATAGGTATATTGAAAGGGAATTGGAGTCTTCGGTGAAGACAAAGGCTTCCACTCCACTCTACTACTCATCCTTCGCCGTCGCTCCACATCACTCTCCGTATTTGGTATAATCTTCACTCATTTATTTTATGACCAAAGGAGGAGAAAGTACTTCGATGGGCTCTAATGATTCCGTTTTTGGCGATTCATGCCAAAGGGGGAGAAAGTATGAGCCCAAAGCAAAAGGACCGCACCACCATCAATTTCAAAAACTTAGTTTTTCAATCGGTAAATTTCAAATTGGTATATCTTTATGTTCTAAGGGGGGAGCAAGTAGTATTTTCAAAATTGTTATCTTAAAACCCTCTTGAACACTAAGAGGAGAATTTATTTGAGGGGGAGTTTTGTTTAGTCAAAGGAAAAGCATTTGAAACAAAGAAAATTTCAAATCTTGAAAATGCTTTTCAAAAATTCTTATTCATTTACCTTTGACTATCTTGCGAAATAACTTTGAAAAGAATTTACAAAAGAACTTGCAAAAACAAAACTTGTGGTGCATGTGTGGTCCAATATGTTAATAATGAAGAAACAATCCATGCATATCTAGTAAGTAACATTTATTGGCTCAATTCCAAGCAACCTTTGCACTTAAATTATGCAAACTAGTTCAATTATACACTTTTATATTTGCTTTGGTTTGTGTTGGCATCAATCACCAAAAAGGGGGAGATTGAAAGGGAATTAGGCTTACACCTAGTTCCTAATAATTTTGGTGGTTGAATTGCCCAACACAAATAATTGGACTAACTAGTTTGCTCTAGTGTACAAGTTATACAGGTGCCAAAGGTTCACACTTAGCCAATAAAAGGACCAAGTATTGGGTTCAAACAAAGGAGCAAGGGCCAACCGAAGGCACCCTGGACTGGTGCACCGGACTGTCCGGTGCACCATCGGACATGTCCGGTGCACCAGGGAAGACCGACTTCAAACTCTTTACCTTCGGGAAATTCCAGAGGCAACTCCGCTATAATTCACCGGACTGTCCGGTGTACACCGGACATGTCCGGTGCTCCAAGGAAGAGCGGCCTCCTGAACTCGCCAGCCTCGGGAATTCATTTGGGCTGCTCCGCTATAATTCACCGGACTGTCCGGTGTACACCGGACTGTCCGGTGTAACAGCGGGGTAACGGCTATTTCGGCGCCAACGGCTACCTGCGACGCATTAAATGCGTGCGCAGCGAGCGCAGAGGTCAGGCACGCCCATGCTGGCGCACCGGACAGTCTACAGTACGTGTCCGGTGCGTCACCGGACATCCAGGCGGGCCCAGAAGTCAGAGCTCCAACGGTCGGAACCCAACGGCTTTGGTGACGTGGCTGTCGCACCGGACTGTCCGGTGCACACCGGACTGTCCGGTGCACCATCGAACAGACAGCCTCCACCAAACGGCTAGTTTGGTGGTTGGGGCTATAAATACCCCCAACCACCCCACATTCAAGTGATCCAAGTTTTCCACTTCTCAACCACTTACAAGAGCTAGGCATTCAATTCTAGACACACTCAAGTGATCAAATCCTCTCCAATTACACACAAGGCTTTAGTGATTAGCGAGAGAGATTTGTCGTGTTCTTTTGAGCTCTTGTGCTTGGATTGCTTCTTTCTTTCTCATTTGTTCTTGTTGTCGGCGTTTCGAGATAGGGGGGGTCCCAAAGCCGACGAGTGAGTGTGTTGCGTGCCCCAGCCCAGATGGGTCGAGCGCGTGGGCGAGCGCGAAGGGGGGAGAGGCGAGGTGGCCGGAGCCGAGCGTGAGAGAGGTGGAAGTCCCGCGGCCTTCGTGTTCGTCCCGCGCCCAGGTCGGGTGCGCTTGCAGTAGGGGGGTTACAAGCGTCCACGCGGGTGAGGGAAGCGAGCGGCCCCAAGAGAGCGCCTGTCCCGTCCTCGGTCCCGCGCGACCAACCTCCTCTAAGAAGGCCCTGGTCCTCCCTTTTATAGTCGTAAGGAGAGGATCCAGGTGTACAATGGGGGGTGTAGCAGAGTGCTACGTGTCTAGCGGAGAGAGAGCTAGCGCCCTAGGTACATGCCAATGTGGCAGCCGGAGAGGTCTTGGCACCTTGCTGGCGTGATGTCGTGGCTGTCGGAGGTGCGACGGAGCCTGGCGGAGTGACAGCTGTTGGAGCGGTCGAGTCCTTGCTGACGTCGCCCTGCTTCCGTAAGAAAGCTGGGGGCCGCCGTCGTCACAGAGCTTGTGGAGCGCCATCATTGCCCATCCGGCGGAGCTGGCCGGATGGGACGCCGGTCTTGTTCTCCGTGACCCGAGTCGATTCGGGGTAGGACGATGATGGCGCTTCCTGTTGACGTGGCGGGTCTGTGCCCTAGGCAGGGTGACGTGGGGGCTCCTCCGAAGCCGAGGTTGAGTCTGTCTTCTGTTGCCGAGGCCGAGTCCGAGCCATGGGGTCGGGCGAGGCGGAGGTCGTTCGGCCGAGGCCAGGGCGGAGTCCGAGCCCTGGGGTCGGGCGAGGCGGAGTTTCGTCGTCTTCCGGGTCTTAGCCCGAGTCCGAGCCCTGGGGTCGGGCGAGGCGGAGGTCGTTCGGCCGAGGCCAGGGCGGAGTCCGAGCCCTGGGGTCGGGCGAGGCGGAGTTTCGTCGTCTTCCGGGTCTTAGCCCGAGTCCGAGCCCTGGGGTCGGGCGGAGCGGAGTTCGCCGTCTTCCGGGTCTTAGCCCGAGTCCGAGCCCTGGGGTCGGGCGGAGCGGAGTTCGCCGTCTTCCAGGTCTTAGCCCGAGTCCGAGCCCTGGGGTCGGGCGGAGCGGAGTTCGCCGTCTTCCGGGTCTTAGCCCGAGTCCGAGCCCTGGGGTCGGGCGGAGCGGAGTTCGCCATCTTTCGGGTCTTAGCCCGAGTCCGAGCCCTGGGGTCGGGCGGAGCGGAGCTCGCCGTCTTCCGGGTCTTAGCCCGAGTCCGAGCCCTGGGGTCGGGCGGAGCGGAGTTCGCCGTCTTCCGGGTCTTAGCCCGAGTCCGAGCCCTGGGGTCGGGCGGAGCGGAGTTCGCCGTGGCGCCTTTGGCAAGGCCTGACTGTCTGTCAGACTCACTCTGTCGAGTGGCACCGCAGTCGGAGTGGCGCAGGCGGCGCTGTCCTTCTGTCAGACTGGTCAGTGGAGCGGTGGAGTGACGGCGGTCACGTCGGCTCTGCCGGGGGGGCGCGTGTCAGGATAAAGGTGTCAGGCCACCTTTGCGTTAAATGCTCCTGCAACTCGGTCAGTCGGTGTGGCGATTTAGTCAGGGTTGCTTCTGAGCGAAGCCAAGGCCTCGGGCGAGCCGGTGATGTGTCCACCGTAAAAAGGGGGGCCTCGGGCGAGACGGAAGTCTCTCGAGGTCGGCTGCCCTTGGCCGAGGCTAGGCTCGGGTGAAGCGTGATCGAGTCACTCGTGTGGACTGATCCCTGACTTAATCGTACCCATCAGGCCTTTGCAGCTTTATGCTGATGGGGGTTACCAGCTGAGAATTAGGCGTCTTGAGGGTACCCCTAATTATGGTCCCCGACAGTAGCCCCCGAGCCTCGAAGGGAGTGTTAGCACTCGCTTGGAGGCTTTCGTCGCACTTTTTTGCAAGGGGACCAGCCTTTCTCGGTTGCATTTTGTTCCGGTGGGTGCGCGCGAGCGCACCCGCCGGGTGTAGCCCCCGAGGCCTCGGAGGAGTGGTTACACTCCTTCGAGGTCTTAATACCTTGCGTAATGCTTCGGCTGGTCTGGTCGTTCCCTCATGCGAACTGGCCGTAGCCCGGGTGCACGGTCGGGGCCCAAGCTCTCGGGCTGGTATGTTGACGCTGTCAACGGTTTAGCCGGAGCCGGTTTTTGCGAGAGCAGCCCCCGAGCCTCTGCACAGGGCGAGAGGACGATCAGGGACAGACTCGACTTTTTACATACGCCCCTACGTCGCCTTTCCGCAAGGAGGAGGGGGGAGTGCGCCATGTTACCCTCGATGGGCACCGAACATGGTGTCTCCGGTGAGCTGCAAGCGGGTAATCCGAGTGGACGTCCATGCCCCGTTCGTTGGGGGTCGGCTAGGGGCCCAGAGGCACGCCCAAAAGTACCTGCGGGTGATTTGCCGGACCCGGTCCCCTGGCGACGGGGTCCGAGGGCTCGATGCCTCCCTCCGATGGGATTCCGTTACAAGATCGTTCCCGCTGGTCTCGGAAATGTCCTAGGGTACCTCGGGAGCGCAGCCCGAGCCTCGGTTATGTATCGAACGTACCCCTGGTCATCCCTCGCTCGGTGTCTGAGGCGACTGTGAACCCTTCGGGGGCCAGCCTTCGAACCCCTGATCAGTAATGGGCGCGGAGCCCGAGTAGCCTGAGGCGGCCATGGAACCCTTCGGGGGGCTGGCCTTCGAACCCCTGACTAGTAGTGGGTGTCGGGCCCACGCGATCTGAGGCGACTGTTGAACCCTTCGGAGGGCCAGTCTTCGAACCCCTGATCAGTAGGGGGGGGCTCGGAGCCCGGTTCCTTCGCGGAGAAGGATCCTTTTCGGGGTATCCCCCTTTCCCGGTCCCTGTTGCAAGAGATAGAGAAAGAGGAAAAAGGAAAAGGAAACGAAATCGAACGACGTGGCGTACCTCTTTTTGACGCGGTTATTACGGCGAAGGCGAAGCGTCGCGCGCTTCTCCCGCCAGAGGCGCCGCGTGTCCCGCCGCGGAGTTAATGCGACGGGGCGAGTGGTTGGCGGGGCGGTCGTTGCGCGTGCGCGATCTGTTTGAGGAACGGGTCACGGGTGCACCGTCTTCACGCCGTGGGAGGAGGCTCTCTTGCTGTCCCAGGATGAGACGTGAGCCTGGCTGACGACGTGTCTGCTGCGCCCGCCCGCCTGCCACTGCCATTACTGCCGACCCACTTTCGGTCGCTTTGACCAACGCGCCAGGCTGACGCTGCTGGGTCGCGCGCCGGGTCGCCTCGAGTCGCGGCATAGGCTCCGCAACCGAAGAGGCGCGACGGTGGCACAAGTGGCGGTGCGGTCGCTTGCATGCAGCAACTGGCGTGCCGGTTGCTTGACGCGTGGGCCTGGGCTTCCAAGCTGGCGTGTCAGAAGTCGGAGAAGCGCGTCCACCTGGCGCGGTTGCATGCCGCCTGCATGGCTGCCCGCCCCTTCCGCCCGTTGGTCTGGGCAAAAGTGGGGGGTCACTCATAACCGCTGGGCGGTCGTGCGTACCACGCGCGGCGGTTTGGCTTCTTCTGCCCTGAGCTGGTTTGCATGACATGCGGGACCCAGCCCCCGAGTCGCAGGGGAGGGCCTTGGAGCGTGTTGGAGAAGACTCAGCCCGCGGCGTCTGGGGGCGCACGTAGGGAGAGTTGCCTTTAAAAGGAGGGAGACTCCTTTCGGAAGGCAACCATGCCTTCTTCCTCCCTTATGCGTCGTGTCTTTCCATCTTCCAAGCCCCCGGATGGGGGGTATCCGCCGCCTTTCCGCCTCCTCGTTGGAGGAACGCAACCCCATGGGAGTTGGTACCTCTCAGCCATCGTTCGGCTTCAAGGATTTTCATCAGCCGGCCCGGCCGCACCCCTACGCCGGCGATCACCCAGGATGGTGACCACCAGTTTCTGGGTGGGGAAGAGCAAGCCGGGCTGCGATCTTGGTCCCACCCTCAGCTTCAAGGATGTTCATCATCCTCGCTGGGGTGGGGGCCACGCTGAGCCGGCGCTCTGCCTTCCGCGCGGGTCCGCGGGTCACCCTTTTCCGCGGCGTTTGGGGGTGGAGGCGCTCGCTGGCCCTGCGGACGGCGCGGACTTAGACAACGTGGGGCTGATCGACGGCGGGCGTCGTCACCTCCAGCGTGTTGAAGTCGTCGGCCGGGCTTCCGGCGGCCCCTCCTGCCGGAGGGCGACCGCCGCGCCGTGTGCACGGGAGGACCGCCCACGATGTCGCGCGCTGTTAGGGCGGCGTTCGTGTTCTGGGGTGGTCCTGCTTTTGCACTGGGACGGCGCCCTCGCGCAGAGGCCGGTGCCCCACTCGCCTAGGAGGATTCGAGCGGGGATCTGCCGGGGGGCTGGTGTCCCCTGCCATCGGCGCCGAGGCGGAGGCGGCTCGAGAAGTCCTCGTCGCCGACGGGATCACTGCCACCACCCGCGCCCCGGGCCACCACGTCGGCGTGCTTGTCCTCGCCCCTCGAGCGTCGGCGGGGGCGAGGGCAAGATCGCAGCAGCGCCGGCCCACTGTCGCCGTAGTCAGAACGGGCGGCGGCGAGCCGCTCGTCAGTCTTCTGCTGCTCCGCAGGCCTTCCCCATGGAGTGGGGTCGTTCGTACCCGCGGAGGGGGAACCGGAGTTCCGTACGTAATGGCACTTCGAATGCCAGTGTGTTTGTTCATTGCGGCTGTCGGGGCCTGAACATGTATGTAATTTCGGCACGGAGCCGTGTTTTTTCCTCATTTTCGAGCACTAAGTCTCGCCTGTTGATTATCTGAACCGCTTTACCAAGCATGAGTCGCCCCGTGTCAAGGTGACGAGTGAGGTATCCGTATCCCAGAGGCGTAGGAATCCCTCGGCCCGTTCGGCCTTGTTGTCTGGGGCTCCTCTAGCTTAGTTAAAGAGACCCCTCGGCCGCCCTTCGATGAGCCGAGGCCAGGGGTAGCGATATCAGTATGAACAGAGGCGGAGTTGGCTCGAGAATGGGAACCTGGTTGGCCGGAGCCTAGCCGTGTTGTCCGTCAGCGGAGCCGACGCCAAAGTCGATCCGCCGAGGCCTCGGGTCGGGCTGGCGCCCTTGGAAGCCGGTTGGCCGAGGCCCCAGGGGTAACCGGCCGAGCCGCCTGCTCGGGCCGGATTCCCGGAGGGGTCCCTGGACCGCGTCGCCGTCCGAGGCTGGGTCGGACTTTGCTGAAGACGTCGTCGATGCCGAGGGTGCTACGGCTCCCTTCAGCGTGAAGACCCGAGCCTGCAGGATCAGATCGTCTTGTAGCGTGTGCCTTCTGCGGCCGCCGAGGCCAGAAAACACACCCTCGCCGTGCTTGCGAAGCTGCGTCTTTTTTCCTCTTGTTTCGAGCATCTGGACTCTGTCGGTAACAGGGATGTTTGTGTGAGCGAGAGTTGCTTCTCGCGGAAGGGACGAGTGAGGTATCCGTATCCCAGAGGCGTGGGAATCCCTCGGCTCGGTCGGCCTTGCCGCTTACGCGTACTTTCACCCGTCCATGAGGCCCTGTCCCCGACTTAGTCGAGAAAGCTTGAAGGACTGCTTCGGCAGGAGAGCTTCCGAACGTGAAGACTTGTTCGGTCCACGGAGTCGCTTTATCCGAGCGCGAGTTACTTATCGCAGAAGGTGATGAGTGAGGTATCCGTATCCCGGAGGCGTAGGAGTCCCTCGGCTCGGTCAGCCTTGGCTGCTTACGTGTACTCCGTCGTTTCCAGGATCCGCTTTCCGAAGTAGTCAAGAAGCACGAAAGTAATCCTGCTAAAAAGAGATCCTTTTTCGAGGAAAAATTCGACGCAGAGGGGGTCTCCCCCCTTTTAGCCCCCGAGGGAGGGTCGGGCTTTGCCGAGGCTAGGCCGACCCTTCCTTGACGACTAAACTTTGCGTAGGTGCGAGGTATATGAACAACTTGGAAACATCTTAAGGGTAGAAGCGACGTAGCTGTTTGATGTTCCAAGCGTTGCCGTAGATCTCGCCTTGATTGTCGGCCAGCTTGTATGTTCCGGGCTTCAGAACTTTGGCGATGACGAATGGCCCTTCCCAGGGGGGCGTGAGCTTGTGCCTCCCTCGGGCGTCTTGCCGCAGCCGAAGCACCAGATCACCCACCTGGAGGTCTCGGGACCGGACCCCTCGGGCGTGGTATCGTCGCAGGGACTGCTGGTACCGCGCCGAGTGTAGTAAGGCCCTGTCCCGAGCCTCCTCCAGCTGGTCCAGCGATTCTTCTCGGCTAGCTTGGTTGCTTTGATCGGTGTAGGCCCTCGTCCTCGGGGAGCCGTATTCCAGGTCAGTGGGCAAGATAGCTTCAGCCCCGTAGACCAGGAAAAACGGCGTGAAACCCGTGGCACGACTCGGCGTCGTCCTTAGGCTCCAGACCACCGAGGGGAGTTCCTTCATCCACCGCTTGCCGAACTTGTTGAGGTCGTTGTAGATCCGAGGCTTGAGCCCTTGTAGAATCATGTCGTTGGCACGCTCTACTTGCCCATTCGACATGGGATGAGCCACGGCGGCCCAGTCCACCCGGATATGGTGATCCTCGCAAAAATCCAAGAATTTTTTGCCGGTGAACTGGGTGTCGTTGTCGGTGATGATGGAGTTTGGGACCCCGAAGCGATGGATGATGTTGGTGAAGAACGCCACCGCCTGCTCGGACCTGATGCTGTTCAGAGGTCGGACCTCGATCCACTTGGAGAATTTGTCGATGGTGACCAGCAGGTGCGTGTAGCCCCCGGGCGCCTTCTGCAAGGGACCGACGAGGTCCAGACCCCATACAGCGAAGGGCCAGGTGATGGGTATTGTCTGCAGAGCCTGAGCGGGCAGGTGGGTCTGCTTCGCATAGAATTGGCACCCTTCGCAGGTGCGGACAATTCTAGTGGCGTCATCCACCGCCGTTGGCCAGTAGAAGCCTTGCCGGAAAGCATTCCCGACAAGGGCTCGGGGCGCTGCGTGGTGGCCGCAAGCCCCCGAGTGTATTTCTTGCAGCAGTTCCCGACCTTCGGCGATGGAGATGCATCGCTGGAGGATGCCCGAGGGGCTGCGATGGTAGATCTCCTCTTCATCGCCCAGCAAGACGAACGACTTGGCGCGTCGCGCTACTCGCCGAGCCTCGACTTGGTCGGGGGGTAGCTCTCCTCGACGGAGATATTGCAGGTACGGGGCCTGCCAATCTCGATCAGGCGTGGCCCCGCTCTGCTCTTCCTCGACGTCCAGTGCCTCGCCCTCGGGGGCCGAGGGTACCTCGGGCTGAGCCGAGGGTGCCTCGGGCCGAGCCGAGGGCGCCTCGGCTTGAGCCGAGGGTGCCTCGGGCTCAGGCGCGTCGTCGATCTTGACAGAGGGTTGATGCAGATCCCGGGAGAAGACGTCCGGGGGGACCGTCGTTCGCTCCGAGGCTATTTTAGCCAGCTCGTCTGCGGTTTCGTTGTAGCGCCGAGCGATGTGGTTGAGCTCGAGCCCGAAGAACTTGTCTTCCAGGCGCCGAACCTCGTCGCAGTAGGCCTCTATCTTCGGGTCGCGGCAGTGGGAGTTCTTCATGACTTGGTCGATGACGAGCTGCGAATCGCCGCGGGCGTCGAGGCGTCTGACCCCTAGCTCGATGGCGATCCGCAACCCGTTGACCAGAGCTTCGTACTCGGCCACATTGTTGGACGCCGGGAAATGGAGGCGCAGCACGTAGCGCAGGTGCTTTCCAAGGGGCGAGATGAAGAGCAGGCCCGCGCCGGCTCCTGTCTTCATCAGCGACCCGTCGAAAAACATGGTCCAGAGCTCCGGTTGGATCGGAGCCGTCGGCAACTGGGTGTCAACCCATTCGGCCACGAAGTCCGCCAACACCTGGGACTTGATGGCCTTCCGAGGGGCGAACGAGATCGTTTCGCCCATGATTTCCACCGCCCACTTTGCGATCCTGCCCGAGGCCTCTCGGCACTGGATGATCTCCCCCAGGGGGAAGGATGACACCACAGTTACCGGATGAGACTCGAAGTAGTGTCGCAGCTTCCGCCTTGTCAGGATCACAGCATACAGCAGCTTTTGAACTTGTGGGTAGCGGATCTTGGTCTCGGACAGCACTTCACTGACGAAGTAGACCGGCCTCTGAACGAGCAATGCATGCCCTTCCTCTTGCCTCTCGACCACAATCGCGGCGCTAACCACCTGAGTGGTCGCGGCGACGTAGACCAAGAGGGCTTCTCCATCCGCCGGGGGCACCAAGACAGGCGCCTTCGTAAGGAGCGCCTTCAGGTTGCCGAGGGCTTCCTCGGCCTCAGGGGTCCAAGCGAAACACTCGGCCTTCCTTAAGAGGCGGTACAGAGGCAGACCTCTTTCGCCAAGGCGTGAGATGAAACGGCTCAGGGCCGCGAGGCATCCCATGACCCTCTATACACCTTTTAAGTCCTTGATGGGTCCCATGCTGGTGATGGCCGCGATCTTCTCCGGGTTGGCTTCAATGCCTCGCTCGGAGACGATGAACCCTAGGAGCATGCCTCGGGGCACCCCGAAGACACACTTCTCAGGATTGAGCTTGACTCCTTTCGCCTTGAGACATCGGAATGTCACTTCAAGGTCGGAGAGGAGGTCGGAAGCCTTCCTTGTCTTGACTACGATGTCATCGACGTAGGCCTCGACTGTGCGACCGATGTGTTCGCCGAACACATGGTTCATGCACCGCTGGTACGTCGCGCCCGCATTCCTCAAACCGAACGGCATGGTGACATAGCAGTACATGCCGAACGGCGTGATGAAAGAAGTCGCGAGCTGGTCGGACTCTTTCATCCGGATCTGGTGATACCCTGAGTAGGCATCGAGGAAGGACAGGGTTTCGCACCCAGCGGTGGAATCCACGATTTGATCGATGCGAGGCAGAGGGTAGGGAACCTTCGGACATGCTTTGTTGAGACCAGTGTAGTCTACACACATCCGCCATTTCCCCCCTTTCTTCCTCACAAGCACAGGGTTGGCAAGCCATTCGGGATGGAATACCTCTTTGATGAACCCTGCTGCCATTAGCTTGTGGATCTCTTCGCCAATCACTCTGCGCTTCTCCTCGTCGAATCGGCGCAGAGGCTGCCTGACGGGTCGGGCTTCGGCCCGAATATCCAGCGAGTGCTCGGCGACATCCCTCGGTATGCCGGGCATGTCCGAGGGACTCCACGCAAAAACGTCGGCGTTTGCGCGGAGAAAGTCGACGAGCACTGCTTCCTATTTGGGGTCGAGCCCGGAACCGATCCGGACCTGCTTGGTGGTGTCGCCACTGGGGTCAAGAGGGACGGCCTTAACCGTCTCTGCTGGCTCGAAGTTGCCGGCATGGCGCTTCACGTCTGGCACCTCCTTGGAGAGGTTCTCCAGGTCGGCGATGAGGGCCTCGGACTCGGCGAGGGCCTCGGCGTACTCCACGCACTCCACGTCGCATTCGAACGCGTGTTTGTACGTGGGGCCGACGGTGATGACCCCGTTGGGGCCCGGCATCTTGAGCTTCAGGTAGGTGTAGTTGGGGACGGCCATGAACTTCGCGTAGCATGGCCTCCCTAGTACGGCGTGGTAGGTTCCTCGGAACCTGACCACCTCGAACGTCAGGGTCTCCCTTCGGAAGTTGGAGGGCGTCCCGAAGCAGACGGGGAGGTCGAGTCGCCCGAGGGGCTGGACGCGCTTCCCAGGGATGATCCCGTGGAAGGGCGCAGCGCCTGCTCGGACGGAGGACAGATCGATGCGCAGGAGCTTGAGGGTCTCGGCGTAGATGATGTTGAGGCAGCTGCCCCCATCCATCAGGACCTTGGTGAGCCTGACATTGCCGACAACGGGGTCGACGACGAGCGGGTATTTCCCCGGGCTCGGCACATGGTCGGGGTGGTCGGCCTGGTCGAAGGTGATGGGCTTGTCGGACCAGTCTAGGTAGACTGGCGCCGCCACCTTCACCGAGCAGACCTCCCGGCGCTCTTGCTTGCGATGCCGAGCCGAGGCATTCGCCGCATGCCCTCCATAGATCATGAAGCAGTCGCGGACCTCGGGGAACTCTCCTGCTTGGTGATCTTCGTTCTTGTCGTCGTCGCGGGCCCTGCCACCCTCGACGGGTGGCCCGGCCCTGTGGAAGTGACGCCGAAGCATAACGCACTCCTCGAGGGTGTGCTTGACGGGCCCCTGATGGTAGGGGCACGACTCCTTGAGCATCTTGTCGAAGAGGTTTGCACCTCCGGGGGGCTTCTGAGGGTTCTTGTGCTCGGCGGCGGCGACAAGGTCCGCGTCAGCGGCGTCGCGTTTCGATTGCGACTTCCTCTTGCCTTTCTTTTTGGCGCCGCGCGGAGCAGACGCCTCGGGAGCCTCTTCCGATGGGCGGCCCTGGGGCTGCTTGTCCTTTCGGAAGATAGCCTCGACCGCCTCCTGGCCAGAGGCGAACTTGGTGGCGATGTCCATCAGCTCGCTCGCCCTGGTGGGGGTCTTGCGACCCAGCTTGCTCACCAGGTCGCGGCAAGTGGTGCCGGCGAGGAACGCGCCGATGACATCCGAGTCGGTGATGTTGGGCAGCTCGGTGCGCTGCTTCGAGAATCGCCGGATGTAGTCCCGGAGCGACTCCCCCGGCTGTTGCCGGCAGCTTCGAAGGTCCCAGGAATTCCCGGGGCGAACGTATGTGCCCTGGAAATTGCCAGCGAAGGCTTGGACCAAGTCGTCCCAGTTGGAGATCTGCCCCGGAGGCAGGTGCTCCAACCAGGCGCGAGCAGTGTCGGAGAGGAACAGGGGGAGGTTACGGATGATGAGGTTGTCGTCGTCCGTCCCACTCAGTTGGCAGGCAAGGCGGTAGTCCGCGAGCCACAGTTCCGGTCTCGTTTCCCCCGAGTACTTTGTGATAGTAGTCGGGGGTCGGAACCGGGTCGGGAATGGCACCCGTCGGATGGCCCGACTGAAGGCCTGCGGACCGGGTGGTTCGGGCGAGGGACTCCGATCCTCCCCGCTGTCGTAGCTCCCCCACGCCTGGGGTGGTAGCCTCGGCGCACCCTTTCGTCGAGGTGGGCCCGACGGTCGCGTCGATGGTGCTCGTTGCCGAGGTGGCCCGGGGCCGCAGGCGCGGTGTTGCGCGTGCGCCCGGTGTAGACCGAGGCTTCCCGCATGAATCGGGAAGTCGCGGCATGAGGTTCCGAGGGATATCCTTGCCTTCGGGAGGCAGTGCTCTCGGCCCGTCGAGCCGCAGCGCCTTCCAGGAGATTCTTGAGCTCTCACTGGATTCGCCGACCCTCGGTGGTTGATGGCTCCGGCATCGCGCGGAGGAGCATCGCTGCGGCTGCCAGGTTCTGACCAACCCCGCTGGATGCGGGCGGCGGCCTGACCCCGACATCGTTGGCGACGCGGTGCTGGAGACCTTGGGGCAGGTGACGTATTTCTCCGGCCAAGGGTTGGCCCGCCCATACCTGCCCGACGTCTCGACGGATCGGCTCAAGCGCTCCTGTTCCCTCGTTGAGCCTGGCCTGCGCCTCACGGACTTGCTCGAGTTGTGGGTCGTAACCCCCCGCCGGAGCGGGGACCACAGCTAGCTCCCGTGGGATGTCGGCGCGAGGCACCGGCCTAGGAAGATCACCATCCTCCGGCATGCCGAGATGGTTGCCTTCGGAGGGATCCCCTAGCTCGATGTGGAAACATTCGCGGCTTGGGCCGCAGCTCTCGTTGCCAAGGCTGCGGCTTCCGTCGGAACAGTCGGAGAGGCAGTAGTCGCATGCGGTCATGAAGTCCCGCACGGCACTGGGGTTGCCAAGTCCGGAGAAATCCCAACAGATGCTGGGATCGTCATCTTCCTCGGACCCAGAGGGCCTGTAGGTCGAGACGTCCGTCAGTCGGTCCCAAGGCGACCGCATACGAAACCCCAGTGGGGTTGCACTCGCCTCAATGAGAGCGCCCGCCAACACGAGGTCGTTTGGCGGGTTGAGGCCGAGTCGAAATGACGTAAGATGGGAGTTAGTCGGTACCTTTTGGTCGACGAGGAGCGACGTACTCACATCGGGGACTGGTTGCACCGTCATCTCAGGTACGAGGGCGACGTCCTGCAGGCTTTCCGCGAGCGCACCGGCGTCGTCTTCTTGCTCGGGGTCAGCGTGTCGCGGGGGGACGGCGCTTGCCTTCGTCTTGAACGCGAGGTCGACGTCCGGCGTGCCTTCCGTCGGGGCGTCAGGGGCGTCGATTCGCTCGACGGCCAACGAAGCGCGGCCTCCCGCTTGACCTTGATGGCCCCGCCTCCTCCTCCGTTGGCGGGGGAGAGAACGGAGCGAGCTCGAATGTTGCTCTTCCACCACGCGGGGAAGATGTCGTCGATTCCGCCGCCGGCGGGCGGGTTGTCAGCCGCCATTGTCGTTGTCGCGCGGCGGTGGAAGAAGTATCATGTCGTAGCTGCCGTCGAAGGACATGAACTCAAGAGTCCTGAAACGAAGCACCGTCCCGGGCCGGAGAGGTTGCTGGAGACTGCCCATCTGGAGCTTGACGGGGAGCTGTTCGTCAGCACGCAGCAGGCCCCTACCTGGCGCGCCAAATGTCGGCGTTTCGAGACAGGGGGGGTCCCAAAGCCGACGAGTGAGTGTGCTGTGTGCCCCAGCCCAGATGGGTCGAGCGCGTGGGCGAGCGCGAAGGGGGGAGAGGCGAGGTGGCCGGAGCCGAGCGTGAGAGAGGTGGAAGTCCCGCGGCCTTCGTGTTCGTCCCGCGCCCAGGTCGGGTGCGCTTGCAGTAGGGGGGTTACAAGCGTCCACGCGGGTGAGGGAAGCGAGCGGCCCCAAGAGAGCGCCTGTCCCGTCCTCGGTCCCGCGCGGCCAACCTCCTCTAAGAAGGCCCTGGTCCTCCCTTTTATAGTCGTAAGGAGAGGATCCAGGTGTACAATGGGGGGTGTAGCAGAGTGCTACGTGTCTAGCGGAGAGAGAGCTAGCGCCCTAGGTACATGCCAATGTGGCAGCCGGAGAGATCTTGGCACCTTGCTGGCGTGATGTCGTGGCTGTCGGAGGTGCGACGGAGCCTGGCGGAGGGACAGCTGTTGGAGCGGTCGAGTCCTTGCTGACGTCGCCCTGCTTCCGTAAGAGAGCTGGGGGCCGCCGTCGTCACAGAGCTTGTGGAGCGCCATCATTGCCCATCCGGCGGAGCTGGCCGGATGGGACGCCGGTCTTGTTCTCCGTGACCCGAGTCGATTCGGGGTAGGACGATGATGGCGCTTCCTGTTGACGTGGCGGGTCTGTGCCCTAGGCAGGGTGACATGGGGGCTCCTCCGAAGCCGAGGTTGAGTCTGTCTTCTGTTGCCGAGGCCGAGTCCGAGCCAAGGGGTCGGGCGAGGCGGAGGTCGTTCGGCCGAGGCCAGGGCGGAGTCCGAGCCCTGGGGTCGGGCGAGGCGGAGTTTCGTCGTCTTCCGGGTCTTAGCCCGAGTCCGAGCCCTGGGGTCGGGCGAGGCGGAGGTCGTTCGGCCGAGGCCAGGGCGGAGTCCGAGCCCTGGGGTCGGGCGAGGCGGAGTTTCGTCGTCTTCCGGGTCTTAGCCCGAGTCTGAGCCCTGGGGTCGGGCGGAGCGGAGTTCGCCGTCTTCCGGGTCTTAGCCCGAGTCCGAGCCCTGGGGTCGGGCGGAGCGGAGTTCGCCGTCTTCCGGGTCTTAGCCCGAGTCCGAGCCCTGGGGTCGGGCGGAGCGGAGTTCGCCGTCTTCCGGGTCTTAGCCCGAGTCCGAGCCCTGGGGTCGGGCGGAGCGGAGTTCGCCGTCTTCCGGGTCTTAGCCCGAGTCCGAGCCCTGGGGTCGGGCGGAGCGGAGTTCGCCGTGGCGCCTTTGGCAAGGCCTGACTGTCTGTCAGACTCACTCTGTCGAGTGGCACCGCAGTCGGAGTGGCGCAGGCGGCGCTGTCCTTCTGTCAGACTGGTCAGTGGAGCGGTGGAGTGACGGCGGTCACGTCGGCTCTGCCGGGGGGGCGCGTGTCAGGATAAAGGTGTCAGGCCACCTTTGCGTTAAATGCTCCTGCAACTCGGTCAGTCGGTGTGGCGATTTAGTCAGGGTTGCTTCTGAGCGAAGCCAAGGCCTCGGGCGAGCCGGTGATGTGTCCACCGTAAAAAGGGGGGCCTCGGGCGAGACGGAAGTCTCTCGAGGTCGGCTGCCCTTGGCCGAGGCTAGGCTCGGGTGAAGCGTGATCGAGTCACTCGTGTGGACTGATCCCTGACTTAATCGTACCCATCAGGCCTTTGCAGCTTTATGCTGATGGGGGTTACCAGCTGAGAATTAGGCGTCTTGAGGGTACCCCTAATTATGGTCCCCGACACTTGTGATCATAAACTCATTTGTAACCAAGGCAAGAGACAACAATTGTGTGGTGGTCCTTGCGGGGAAGTTTTATTCCCGGGTTGATTTGAGAAGAGAAGCTCACTCGGTCCGAGGGACCGTTTGAGAGAGGGAAAGGGTTGAAAAAGACCCGGCCTTTTGTGGCCTCCTCAACGGGGAGTAGGTTTGAGAAAACCAAACCTCGGTAAAACAAATCCGCGTGTCTCACTTCATTATTCACTTGCGATTTGTTTTGCACCCTCTCTCGCGGACTCTATTATATTTCTAACGCTAACCCGGCTTGTAGTTGTGATTATTTTTGAGAATTTCAGTTTCGCCCTATTCACCCCCCCTCTAGGCGACTTTCAAATACCATTTCTTCCTTTCCTAGCAGAACTATTTCTTGCAGCCAGCTTTAATTAGAGGCTATTTTGGAGGTTAGATTTCAAAAAATATAAAGGTAAAGGTTTTGATCTTCATTTTCGGAAGGAGATTGCTAAGAAAGGTTCATTTATGTTTTTCTTGCCTATTTTTGTTCATTCTTGCTCAATTTTAGCCACTTTTTGGATTTAGGTTTCACCATGTGTTAGAGAAAAGAGTAGATAGGTTATTGTCTCTATTCCCTCAAATGAGGTTGCTTAAGATGGTTAGATAATATCACTCCTCTCTCTCCCTTTTCATGTTGACTTCTCGGGTACAACGCATTAAATATGTGATGGGTGATATTATCAGACTGACTTAGTGTGGTGGCATGCGAGTTGGACTACAAGGTATTTAAGACCACTACATGGTACGTGTGTTGATCCTGCAACAACACGAGCACATGCATAGTGTCGTGGTTTCGAAAATCGGGAGGAAGAATAGATTTGTGTTCGGTGGGGATGCAAGCGCTAATTCACTGTGCATAGTGTATCACGGGGATACGGGGATTCGAGCGAGGAACTGAGACACTGGGTTATACTGCCAGAAGATTGATATTCATCTAGATAACTACATGCTTTTCTAGAAGGAGCATAAGAAAGAAAATAAGTATTTGAAATATGGAAAAACAAAGTACGTTGAGATCGTAAATGATGACTATAAAATAGTGACAATGAAGGTGCTCATAAGCAACTTCCTTACATGCCCATTGCACCTCGACTAGAACAATCCAAAAATAACATGCCTTTATTTTCGGCGATCAAACCCCGCCACCAAAAAGTAACACTTCCATTTTCAATGATCAGGTCCCACTGTAAAAAATAAAGAACATGAGAATTATTTTTAAGACAACCGTAAAAAATAAACCTTATTTCAGCTAAAAACTTCCGATGAGTCACTATCGCCAAAACAATCATAATGCCGCCGAAAAAGCTAATTTCGATAAAGAAAAGCTTATTTTTGGCGGCCTCTCACCATTGCTAGTTTTTCTCAAGTGCCTATTAATTCTTTCTCTGTTACTGTTGGTATTCTCGTGTCTTTGCTATGACACTCTCCAATACTCTATACGAGTTGTTTATCTTGATTTTAAGATCGTGTCCAGCAGTTTACCTATATGGTCACCTAAAATATTGTTTTACACTGTAGACGACTATTTGCATAGTGGAATTTGAATATAGGATGTGGATGGATAAGTTGTTGAAGATTGTCTAAGGTTTAGAGAGTTTATTATAATCCATGATCAGCTACAAAATATAGGACATTATACGCATCACCGTCCAAACTTCTATAAAAACACTTGTGTATTACGCTCTTGGTATCATGACCCCGTAGATACACTCTACAGTGTGGGGATTCCCTCCTTACTCCTAGCAATTCTTTCTTTAATATTCTTGTAGTCTGATGTCTTTGTACGATACCCTCCAATACTAATATATGTGTTATTTATCTTGATTGTGGAGGTTTAGAGAGTTTATTATTTGGTTTTAATAGTTTATTACTTCCTCCGTCCCGGTTTATAAGGCGTAATTACTATTCATTCTTGTCTCATAACATAGTCTTGTCTCATAACATAAGGTGTGTTCTCTCTAATCATATGTACATCGATATAGTAGTATAAAAAGAATTAAATATATTTCTTAGTTTTTAAACCAGAAGTGGTTATGTCTTATATATTGGGAGAGAGGGAGTAAGTTATTTGTCGGATCCTCGATAGTTCAAAGAGTTGTATATACTTTTCAAAAACATATAGGTCCTGTCATGGCATATCATGTCATCAAAAATCGCCCGACAATAAGGGCTACTTTGGGAACCTCAAATCCCTTTCAAGATTGAAGAGGATTGAGATAGAAATGAACTAATTTCCTCTCCAATCCCCTTCAATTCAGAAGAAGATTTGAGTTTCCAAACTAGCCCTAAGGGATACTGGAGTAGGGTATTCAATATCCAGTTTATAATTAATAGGGTTCTCTGTCGAACTTCGATAGTCCAAACTTCAACCACGTTTTCATATCGATTTAGGATCTGCCACCACTCTTGACCTTCGTATCGATTCAGGATCTACCAGCACTCTAGACCTAAATGCCACCGTACTGAGAGCATCTCCAACAATAAACTCTAAAATAGAGTTCTAAAATTGAAATATGGCCATGTTTAAAGTGGTTAGGACCTTAAAAAGAATTTTTACTCCAACAGTTAGACGTTAAATAATGTTATTTTAAAAATAAATTATGTTATAAAAAAATAGTTGGAGATGAGGATAGAGCTCCAGTATATAAGATATCGAAGAGACCAAGCTCTAAGTATTTAATGAATTCTTATAAAATAGAACTGTTGTGGGAAGAGTGTTTTATGATTCTGAGTTTTATATTTAAAATAGGTTCACGTTTGAAGCCCTCTTGGAAGGAGATGCTCTGCCATGCCATATAACAAATCTTGCTAAAAAAAGAAAGTAAAAGCGCCGAAACTAGATAAGCAACTACCGAACTACATGGAACATGAACAGGCTGTCAGAGTTGGTTCCTTGAACTACCGTTTTTCTAGCAAGGTGCAGAACAAGGTTACAAACATATGATTACAACATGAAGGAAAAAATGTCTAATTCCCCTCTCCCCAACTATAGCAAAAATCTGGATGACCTAAATTGTAGTGCCATTCACGGAACCTCTAATTCACAAATATCACTTCCCAGTGTTGCCTTTGTTGGCACCACGTCAGCGGTCAGCCCATACCCATCCACCAAGGCATCAAGACAAAAACCGTAGTACCTTACAACGTGGTGGTGACCTCTAATTTACCAACGGGGAAGTGGTTCCAGCGGCTCTGGCCGTGCTTGTCAGCGTCGAGAGGCTGCAATTGCATGCATGGCCTGGCACTGGCTGGTTTTGGAGTATGGGAATTGCAGATGTGGTGTGGGAAGTCCGTTTGAGGTGGACGGCAGATTGAACAGAGACCATGTCAAAGGTAGCAGTAGTCGTGGTGGTTGCGGTCTTGATCTGTCTGGTTGCTGGTGGGAACTTCATGCAGGGACAGTGCCCGCCTCGCATCAAGGGGAGGGGGCACAGGCATGAATGCATGATGGCACCAACAGCAACACTGAAGCCACCTCCAGCACCAGGGCCTCATCCTTGATGCACGCGCACTCTTTTGTTAACGAGGCTGCAGACACCGTCAGTGATCTGGACACACTTTTTGTCATTGTGCGACCCCTTGTTGAGCCCAGCTGCTGTCTCACTCGTCACCTCCGGCTCTCATCACCAGAGACCCTGCTCCAGTTCCTCCACCACTATCTTGCCACAGATTGAGCTCAAGATGGTATGATGTGTTTCATTTTTGAGAAATCAATTTTGTCCTTGGTCACAACTGACAAGTGTGTTCATGACAGCACCCCAATCATGAATGGTCACCTCTTGTAAGGCTTCATGTGGTAGAGTTTGAACTCATCGCCAAATTTTGCTGCTTCTTCATCAACCCTTCTCTTAAGCCTTCTCCAGGTCCGCAGCATATCTGCTTGTATTAGACCACGATACAGTGTCTCAAAGGTGATCTTTTGGGGAAGAAAACCTTTCTCGATCATCTCCATGAAGAACTGACATGCTTCCCTCCACTTCTGACTATCACAAAAGCAATGGATCAACAAAGTGTATGAATCAAGATCAGGACCCACAGTGCTTTCACACATATCACTCCAAATGTCCATAACAGTTCCATGTCGATTCAGCTTGCTGAACATTCCCAGCAGTATGTTGTAAGTGTGAATATCTGGTGCGGTCAGTGAACCAGGTGCCTTCATCTTATTATACAGTTCTAAGGCAGCAGTCACATCTTTTCTTCCCCGATACTCCTTGAGGAAGCAATTGTAGGTAGCCGGGGAGGGACATACTCCCTCAGCAACCATCTCATCAAGCAAAATTTCACCATCTTCCAATCTCCCACAAGAGGAAAGACACTTTATCACAGAAGTGTATGTTGCCACTGTGGGGCAAATGCCTCTTTCTTTCATCGAGCGGAACATGCAGAGACACAACTCAGGTTTATGTGCACGACTGTAAACATGCAGAATGATTGAATAACTGGTTACATCTGGTTCAATTCCCCTGCCACGCATCTCCTTCAAGAGATCCTCTGCTGCATGAACTGTTCTATCAAATCGGTAATCAGGGTGCAAGCTTGCATGCCTGCAGATACCATTTAGAAGGATGTTGTATGTAACAATGTTTGGTTCTATGCCATGAACAAGCATATCTTTTAGGAACTTCTTAGCCATGTCACTCCGATTCACCTTGCACCATCCATAAATTAAAATAGAGTACATCTTTTCATTTGGCCCGTACTTGTATTTCCTTTTATTAAATACCTCTGTAGCAACCTGCAATGGTGATAAAAATGCAGGATGAAAAATTAGTACCTGAACATTATCAGTTCCTTAAAAGGACAAAATAACACGCTAACCAAGATTAGAGAAATAGCAGAGCAACGCAGTTCAAATACCAGGTAACCAGATAGTGTTTTATTATCTTTCTGGTTTATTAACCAGGATTCGGACTTAAGACCTCTGTCTTTGATACCTTCATAGAGTAGCCACACTAATCAGTTCAACCCAAAAGCTTAATCTATTAGGAGAAGGTAGACAATCCACTTATACACTTCAACAGTTTCCACACAAACCAAAAGCGTCAGTGTGATATTGAAGATTTCATCCACTAACTACGATAGCTACAAAAGTAAAATGTTAATTTTATCATAAGGTAGTAAGATTAAAAAATCGTTTAACTTTATCTTCTTTCAGGTAAGTCCCTAAGATTATATTTCCAAAACAGAATTCAGAATACCATATCCAAAACTGTGTTAGCTTGCATAATCATTCACAATAAAGTTATAAAGATGACATTATAAGCTAAAATGTAACTCCAGCACTAGCCACATACAAGTAAGAACAAAAATGAGAAGGAAATCTTATAGAAAGTTAGCCATTTTCAGATTGCTAGCAACATAAAACAAAGCGGGAAAAGTAATTTGATAAAAGCCTCTTGAATAAACCAGCACAACTTAAGCACTCATCACTCATCCTTCAGTAATCATAATCAGTAAGTAATGAATCTCAGGAAGTGGGAAATTATTTCTCCTCAAGCCTTTATCCAATTCTAGTTTGAAAAAGATCATAATCAGTATGTTTCAAGGTCACGAACCTTGGGGTACTTGTACTTGCATAGCGTGTCGAGCAGCGTGGCAAACTCAGCGGCATCAGGCTCCCTGCTGACAAACGCCTCCATGTCGTCGAACGCGCGAATCGCTTGTCTGGTCATACCCGCGGCGACGTATCTCCTCGCCAGCACCGCGAACGTGCGTGGAGAAGCGGCGCCGTCCGCCGACGCGTCCACGACGACGCGCCACGCGGCGTCGAACTGGCGCGCGCGGCCGAGGGCGTCGACCACGGCGTCGTAGGCGTCGGAACGGGGCTGCGTGTTGACGAAGGACGGGTGGAGGCGCGCGGCGTGGAGGAGCGAGAGCGCGAGCTTGGACGCACCACGGAGGCGGAGGAGGATCTGGACCAGGAGGTCCCCGGAGAGGGATACGCCGCCGCCGGAGAGGAGCTGGAGCGGGGACTCGGCCGGGTGGAAGGGGTTGTGGTGCGCGAGGAGGAGGCGCGCGAGCTCGTCGGCGGCGGGGGATGGGGCGATGGGCGGCAACGCGAGAGTGTGAGGTAGGGAGGCGGCTTCGACAGGCACAGTATTTGTGGAAAGCATGCGAATGGCGATGGCGCGCGCGGCGGATCCGCCGGCGGCGGGGAGAGGCGGCGGCATGGTGGGGTGGAGAACTAGCGACGGCAGTCAGACGGAACGAGCTTACTGTATCACCGACACTGTACTTAAAATAGGTATCCCGAATACCGGTATTGGAATTTTAGTACTATAATCCTTTCAACTTCGGAATTTTGCTATCGGAGTCCGATTTAGCCGATGTCTAGCTACTAGCTAACGTTGTTACGGCAGTCCGTTTTTAGAACGGATCGAGCTACTTCTCCCGAGCTCTCTTCTCCCGGCGGTCCTTCTCTCTCCCGGCGCTCTTGTCTCCGAGTTCCGGCGGCGCTCCCATCCGGCGGTTCCTTCTCTTCCCTCAGGTACGTGTTCCCTTATTCTCCATTACAGGCGGCGCTCCCATCCTTCTTCTCCATTCCCATCCTCGCATCTGTCTAAAGTCCAGTATATAGTTTGAAGAAAACAGAGAAGAAAACAGTAGTGTCGCCATCCTCCCACGCGTAATCTGTAGCTGGACATCCTCCCACGCGTAACAGACATCCTCCCATACTATCTATAGCTGAGCTGTGATCACTCTCAGCAGGTACTGCAATGGACACTCCCGACTGCAATGGAGATGTTGAGCACAATGCGACAGATGCAAATTGGTTCCTCACCATTGAAGATGTTGAGCACTTGTTGATTGAGGCACCAGCCACGCCTGAGGACAGTGCACCCCCTCCCATTAATGTTGTAGAGCAAGGTCATTCGGTAGCGGATTCGTCAACTCAAGGAAATGATTTTGAGGGAATTTTACCGGATTTGCGATGGCAAGAAGAAGGACCTCAACATGTACCCAATGAGAGTGTTATGTACCATAAACTTGGATTAGCTGCCGAGGATGAACGAAAAAATAAAGAGAGAGGATGCTTGCAATCGTAGAGGTGATGCAAATAATCTAGATCAACTTGGTGGCGATGGTTCCGCAGCTTTGCCTTGTGTTGATTTTTTGCAGCACGAGAGCAGAGTTGTCTATGACTCTAATCATCTAGTGATGGAGGTTGGCAGCTTGTATGCATCTATGACTGAATTTAGGCTGGCAATGAGACAATATGTCATAGACAAAGAGTTCGAGTTAGGTATTGAGGCTAGTACAACGAAGTAATATAGAGGCTATTGTCGTGGAGGCGACTGTCCTTGGAGCATAAATGCAAGAATTGGTTGGATAAGTTTCATAGTTTATTGTGGTACCGCAGTGCTTTTAACCCTAGCGTCAAATGTGACTATGTGACGAATAACATTGCGGAGGTCTTCAACAACTGGATTAAGGACTACAAGGACCTTCCAGTATGCGACCTTGCTGACAAAATAAGGTTGATGATCATGCAACTTTTTCATAAGAGAAGGTGAATTGGACGGAGGTTAGAAGGAAAGGTACTACCCTCCATCATAGCCCAACTAAATGCACGTACTCGAGGGCTCGGACACCTGGAAGTCATAAAAGGTGATGACTATGTTGTCGAGGTGAGACAACAGTGACTGTGGTTCTAGATATGTGGTCAAGGCATATCTAAGAGAATGTTCATGCCTAGAGTGGCAACATACCGGGAAGCCTTGCCACCATGCATTATGCCTAATAACTGCACAACAATTCAGAGATGCGATGATGGAGGAGTTTGTTGATGATTACTACTCTGTAGAGATGTATAGGAAAGCATACTCAAGATTGGTGGAGCCAATTGAGAACAAGTTGTTTTGGCCTAAGGTGGACTTTGCAAAAGAGGTTGGTGCACCCCTTGGTAAAAGAGGTGTCAGACGTTAAAGGAAAAATAGGATCAAGACTTGTCTCGAGGGTGGTAGCAGCAAGAAGAAGCCTTCAAATGACAATGAGAAAACAAAGAAACTAATTAGAGGAAAATTCAAGTGTCCAAATTGTGGGGAGTTAGGGCATAGGAAGAGCAGCTACAAGTGTCCCCTTAATGGTACAAAGAAAAGGTACTACGTAAACATCAACATTAACGTAACATTATTATTGTTTATCTAACTTATATCATCACAGGAAACGGAGGCCGAGGAAAAACGCAACAAAGAAATGGTTTCCAACACCGCCAGAGGCTGATACTGATCATCAGCTTGTTGCCATGGAAACAACATCACAAGAACCTGTTAACAACATCTCTTCTTCCTCGCAGCCAATAATAGAAGAAGCTTGTAATGTTCAGCTGTCAACAAGCGAATGGTCACCACCTAGGAGACTTCGGACTGCTGTAAAAAAGAAGCTTACTCCGAAGAAGAAGTTCTGTTTCTGAGTACCAGCTTAAGTTCTGTGAACAATTTATATGTATCTTGTCGGTGTTTTGGGTCCGACCGCACACCCGGGGTTGCCCCTCAAGGTGTTTTTAGGAGTAGGACGGTGTCGACAACTGTAGCAAAATGGTTCGTGCCGATCGCACGAGGGACAATGGACAAGATTTTCAGGTTCGGGCCGCTTAGAAGTGCGTAACACCCTACGTCCTGGTGAGTATATGAGCGTGGTTACAAGAGGATTCTCTGGATAGAGGGCGCAGAGAGTTTTTGTGGGTGGCTAAGTAGAACAGAGTCGATCGTTCTGAAGGGGTGCCCCCTAGGCCTTATATACTCGATCGTGGGGCAGTACACGTGGGTAAGATAACAACAAGTAGCTAAAAGATAGTGAACCTCTTGAGATTATCCCTACGTAACCCTCGCCGACTTATCCTCGCATGGCTTCGTTGCATGGAGACTCCAGTGCGGGAAAGTCGGATCTCTGTTGCAGCCATTCGCTCGACGCTGTGGGCCGTCCGGGTTTGCACCAATTCGGCTTCATGTCGTTCTGTTTTGCCGGTTGTTTCTCCCCAGGCCCACGAAAGAATGACCTTACGATTTATTGGGCCCTTGGGCCTTTCGTGAGGTCCTTTACTCTTTTAGTGGACCCGGGGGATATCTATCTCCCACAAGCCCCCGATCTTTGGGTTGATTTGGAGGTAATCAACTCAAAGATCCAAGGTCCAAAAATGATTCCCTGCTGTTTTCTCTTGCTCTGACCACTTGTTCGACCAAAGTTTAGCTTTGTGCTTGTGCCTTAGAGGTCGACATTTCGGATTGTCAGACTCTAGACTTCATTGGGTGCACCGGAGGTGCACCCAATGGGTGTAGCCCCCGACCTTTGAGTAGATTTTAGAAGATAATCTACTCAAAGGTCTTCTCCAAAGATTATCTCCATTCTCGTTCCTGTATCTCAGTTGAGGATTGATCTTTCCAATCTTGTTCCACGCCTTAGAGGTCGGCACTATATTGATTTAGAATGATAATCCATGGGGTGCACCGAAGGTGCACCCAATGGGTGTAGCCCCCGACCTTCAAGTGGATTTTTGAGGATAATCCACTCGAAGGTCTTCCTTCTGTGTCCTTTTTGCTGAAAATTATCCTTTCTGCTTGTAAAAAATTGGCATGATGTCATCCGCGCTATGTCATCAGTATTATGCTTCAGAGGTCAGCATGTATTTTGTCTTTTGCAGCCGAGTTCGCAATCCATCCATATCTCGCTAGGTAGTGTAATTTATTTGCTCTGTGACTGATTGGACAGTTGATGGACGTTCTCTGTCTAGCCTTCAAGTCATTTCTGTCGACCATATTTTGCACTCTACTGGCTATATTTGGCTTCCCTCTAACTCTTGTTGATATCTCATTTTTGTCTCGAGGTATTCACTGCATGCCCTGCACGGATGTGACCGTTTGAAAAATATACTGATAATTCCTGGGCGTCCCCCCCAATGGGTGTGGGCAAGGGACGGCTTGGTACGCTGAGTGTTTTAGCCGGTTGCCTCTGAGTAGTAATGCGATGGGACGGCTAGTGTAATCATATCCTTTGCGCTGTTGACTGGAGTCCCAATGGGTGTAGTGTTGCATGAAACGGCGTCCACCGTCTGACGTGTCTTCGGGTGGGTGGAAGTGCTTATTGAATGCCTTGCGACTGTTCAGTGACCGCGGTTAGAAGTGAGCGGTTGCCTTTCCCTTCTATAAATAACCCCTTTGCTTCTCTGGTTTCTTCATATCTCTTCGCTGCTCCTTACTGCCTCTTCCCTTTCTTCTCTCCCAAAGCTTCAACCATGGGCAAGAACAACAAGCGCAAGCGTGAACCGACTCCTCCATCGGAGGAGTTTGGTGACTCGGAATACTCGGAGGAGGAGTTCTCCTCCGAGCCCGAGGGGTCTCCGGCTCCCGTCTCTCCCCCGGCGTCGTCTGATGACTCGGACGACTCCCAGGGGATAGCCGCGGAGGTCTGGACGTACATCCGAGCCGTCGAGCGCGCCGGGCTCGATGGCTCGGATGAGTCGGAGTACTCCTCGGATGAGGAGGACTCGGACGGCGGCGACGAGGGTGAAGACGACGACGACGACGATGATGATGACGACGACGACGACGACAGTGGCAGGGGCGGCGGCGACGGCAGCAGGGACAGCACCAAGGGCGGCAGCAGCAGGGGCAGCACCAAGGGCAGCAGCAGGGGCAGCACCAAGGGCGGCGGCGGCAGGGGCAGGGCCAGTGGCTAGACGCCACTGGTCTTCTTAGGTATTAGTATAGTTTAGTATAGCTAGAATAATGTAGTAGTAATTAGTGTAATTTAGTAGTAGTGGTAATGTAGAGTAGTATATTGTAGTTTAGTAGTAGTAGTAATGTAGAGTAGAATTAGGGAAGTACCAACTCATAAAGAGTTGGTTTGTAATCTCGTCAACTTCCCTTTAATGAAGTACATCGTTTATCCCCTCTTTTTGATGACTTACCACTGCTTTTGCTGAATGTTGAACTGATTCTTTTGATATAGTAGAAACAGCGCCGAGCGATGTGAAGATTGACATCAGCGTTTTTAGAAGTAGCACTGAGCAATCGAACACAAGACTAGCATTTTAGAGGCAATGGCGAATGATAGAAGGTCGGCATCGGCATTTTTAGAAGTAATGCCAAGCGACAAAATACGGGGCCGGCATTTTAGAAATAACGCCGAGTGATAGAATATCGGCGTCAGCATTTTAGAAGTAATGCTGAGCGTTTGAACACGTGGTCGGCGTGCTAAAGGACACGCCGAGTGATTGAAGGTCGGCGTCGGCATTTTAGAAGTAATGCCGAGCGATTGAACACGTGGTCGGCATTTTAGAGGCAGCGCCGAGTGATTGAAGGTCGGCGTCGGCATTTTAGAAGTAATGCCGAGCGATTGAACACATGGTCGGCGTTTTAGAGGTCAGCGCCGAGTGATTGAAGGTCGGCGTCGGCATTTTAGAAGTAATGCCGAGCGATTGAACACGTGGTCGGTGTTTTAGAGGCAGCGCCAAGTGATTGAAGGTCGGCGTCGGCATTTTAGAAGTAATGCCGAGCGATTGAACACGTGGTCGGCGTTTTAGAGGTCAGCGCCGAGTGATTGAAGGTCGGCGTCGGCATTTTAGAAGTAATGCCGAGCGATTGAACACGTGGTCGGCGTTTTAGAGGCAGCGCCAAGTGATTGAAGGTCGGCGTCGGCATTTTAGAAGTAATGCCGAGCGATTGAACACGTGGTCGGCGTTTTAGAGGCAGCGCCGAGTGATAGCCAGCTTCTCAAGTTACTTTGAGGAAAATGGCCGAGTGATGAGGTGGTATATCGGCTTTCTTGGAAATAACTGTTAGATATCCATGTGGCATGCTGGGATTTCGGAGATGACCGCCGGGTGATGACTGGGCACTTTTGAAAAGGTATCTGGCTCAAGAATATCCCTTAAGAGTCGCGCTTTCAGCCGCCTTTGCTTTCCGTGCCCTAGTTCTTGCATTTCCGCATCTGAGTCTTCTCTGCCACTCGCCTCCTGCTCTGTTTCGCCGGCGAGAAGCAAGATGGCGCCCAAGAGGAAGACCGCGAACTCGTCTGCTGCAGTGATCCCCGCCATCGATCCCAACAGTCAGTTACCCTTCGCAGGTAACCATATGTCTGTGATTTCTGAAGTTGAGCTTCTCCGCCTTGTCTCCATCGGGGTTCTCCCTCCACGGGAACTCTGTTCTTGGCGTTCTTGCCATGGGACTACTGTCCCAACCGAAGATACCCACGAGTCAGTGGTTTACACTCCTTTCCTTCTTCGCGGCCTCGGCCTTCCCATATCTCCTTTTTTCCGTGGCATCCTTGATTTTTATCACATCAACCTGACTCACTTGAACCCTAACTCCATTCTCCAAATCTCTATTTTCGTTCACCTTTGCGAAGCTTATCTTGGCGTGCTGCCGCATTTTGGCTTATGGAAGTATCTGTATCACTGCCGTCCTGGGATGGCCGGGGGGCAACATCAATTGGTCGGAGGTGCCAGTTTAGAGATGCGTCGGGGGCGGAAGACCGAGTATCTCGAGATACCCCTTAAAGACAGCATTAAAGGTTGGCGTCTGGAGTGGTATATAATGGATAATTATGGAAATTCTCTCCCTTCCCGCTCGGGAAGACAGGCAGACGTTCGTACTCCGAGTTGGACTGAATCTCCCACGGACCAAGAAGTAGCCGAAGCGGGTGTGTTGCTTACTGAAGTTGGATTACTGAAAGAGAGAGGTCTGACTGCCGAAGCCGTGGTCACAGATTTTGTGTTCAAAAACATTCAGCCGCTGAAAGACAGGGCCTATCCGGCATATCTTTACCGAGGGCTGACCGACTCAACCCGAGTTACTAATAGGAGAATTCCTTCTGTTGATTTGGTGAGCCGACTCGAAATGATCCTCAGGGGTAAAGTTTCAAATGTTGGAGCTCCAGTGGCATACTCGGCTTGGGACCTACCTTCTCCCAAAGCTTTCACTCTTTTTGTATCCAATCCACCCATGACAGATAGCAATTTGGGTCTTAGAGTGCGACCCTCTGCTGAAGAGGTCCGTTCCTTAGTTGCTTCGCTCGGGGAGATACCTGATGATGAACGGCAGATTTATTTTGAAGTGCCCCTGAACCCTAGTGATGCAGACATAAATGACATGCTCGATCTGCTAGCCGAGGATTCATCTGATACTGCTCCTGATGGTACATTGGCAGTGGTGCCCCTTCCAGAGGTTAATGCGACCTTGGACGTCTCGAAACCTGTCAGTACTCGCCCGAGGCGCCCTAGCCGAACCAGTCAGCCCGAGCCTTCTGCAGATGAGCAGAAGAAGAAAAGAAGACGCCTCCGGCGAGTGTCCAGCTTTGACGAGGATGCCAGCACCTTAGCTCCTGCTGCCGAGGAAATGACTGCAACTGGCCTTGCTGACGTTGAACCCAATGGGTGTGCCCAAACTGTCGTTGATCCCAATGGGTGTGCTGCTTGTGTTGCCACTGTAGAGGATGAAGGGGAAGAAGATGAAATTCCTTTAACTCGGAAAAACAGTCAGCAATTCATTGCTAGCGGTGGAAGTAGTGGGGTTCCTTCTCCTGCTTTGTCTGCCCTTATTGGCTTGCAAGAGCTGTCCATGGCCGACTTTGATAAAACTCTAGAGGATATGGTCCCGGAAGACTTGCTATCGGAGCCTGCAGATGCTGATGCGACAGAAACTTGTGCAGCCGTGCCAGATGCTGGGTTGAGGTCATCCCGTGCCTCGTCGACCTTAGAGCATGGTCTCGAGGGTCGGGATGCTGACCTAGATCGTTCTGATCCCCTGGAAGTAGCTGAAGGTCCGTCAACCTTAGAGGTGGTCACGGCAGAGAGCCTGGGTCCCAAGAGTAGCGCTGATATGTGCCCAGCCCCCGAGGGTGTCGCCGGGGAGGACTCAGCTCAGGTGAGGAGCGTAGGCCACTACCCAGCCCCCGAGGGTGCTGCCGGGGGTAACCCGGCTCAAGTGGGCAGTGCCAACCTTGACCCAGCCCCCGAGGGTGTCCGAGCGAGGTCTCCCTCCTGCACTTCCATGGATGTTCATGTGGGTTCACCTCCACACTCTGGCGGCATGGTGGTGGCTCGAATTCCAGATCAGGGGGTCGCTTTAGAGGGCAGCATCCCCACTGGTCTGGCGTTAGGCTCTGCTGAATGTACTGAGCTCGTTCCTGCTGGTCTACTGCAAGCTGCTTCGGGTGGTGGTCCGACACCTGATTATCAGCTGATTTCTCCTGACTTGGGGATCCCTTCGTTCTTTTCCAACCTCCAGGTGCTGTGTTGTGCTTTAGTTAGATCTTTATGTTGCATGAATTGCTGTCATTATGCTCATCTGTTCTTCTCGTCAGGCTTTGGTGAATGGATTGGCCAGTCAACTGAAATCACAGGGTGCTTCTACCCCAGAAGTGGCGTCATCTCTCGAGCGTTGGAATCCAGTGTTGCTTCATCGTCGTGTATCTGAGTTGGAGGCCACCAATGCTGGTCATTGTCCTTTCTTCTTCTTCTTTGTTCTTGCCCGTAGGTTGTTTTACCTTCTGACCTCATTTTGTTTGAATACCTCTTGATAGGGATGACTCGGCAGATCACAGTTCTTGAAGAAAAACACTCTCAAGATCAAGCTGAAATGGCTCGACGATGTGCTGACTTCGAGGAGAAGTATTCTCAAAGTCAGATCGAGTTGAGTCAGGTCTCTGCGGCTTTGGATGATGCCAACGCTCTGAGTTCTTCTCTTCATGCTCAGCTTGACTCTGAGAAGGTAGCTTATGTACCTGTGCTTCGCCTTATCATGCTCTTGGATTCTGAATGAGTTTGATTTTTGCTTGTAGGAAGAAAAACGTATCCTTGCTGCTTCTCGCGACAACTTGGACAGATTGTACCGAGATTCCAGTAACTCGCTGACCATCTTGGAGAGGAGCCACCGTTTTACAATGGAGGAGCTTGACAATCAGCGCCGTCAACTGCAAGAATCTTCAGACGAAATGGCCCGCCTTACACAGTTGCTATCAGCAAAGGATGCCACCATCAAGGAACTCCGAGCTTCCAAGAAAACCACTGCTCGGGAGTTAGAAACTGCTCAGCTGGCCGCTAAAACCGCTGAAGAGACTGCTGCTACTTTCAAAGCCCAGCGCGATAAAGCCATGGACAAGGCTATTCGAGCGGGGCGAATCTTGATGAGAAGACCCGGAGTGGTAGTTCCTGAAGGTATAAAAGCTGATGTGCATGCCACCCCCGATTCTTCGATTCGCCCTTCTTCATCGGTCGTTCCTGAGAAAGATATTGGAAAATAGAGAAACACTTTGCGTGCCATGAGCACGCGGTTAGTATGAGCAAGCATTCATTTAGAGGACATCAGCTTATCATTCGAATGTTATGATTTCTTTCTTATCGTATCAGAATTTATTAGTTTGCAAGTTTGTGGTAACGCTGCATGATGATTATGAAGTTTGTTTGTGGGATATGGAGATCATTCCTTGAACTGCATAAGCGCGAGTATGCTATACTGGTTTAAGCCGCCAATGACTTTTAGCCGGTAACTTCCGTTAGTAGGGTTTAGTGATCGCCCTAGGTAAAGTAAGCATAAGCATGTTGCACCGCCCTAAGTCGTTGTCGACTTAAGTCGATTGCTCCGTTTGTAGGGCATAGTGGTCACCCCGAGTTAAGTAAGCGTGAGCATGTTGCACCGCCTTAAGTCGTTGCCAACTTAAGTCGATTGCTCCGTTTGTAGGGCATAGTGGTCACCCCGAGTTAAGTAAGCGTGAGCATGTTGCACCGCCTTAAGTCGTTGCCGACTTAAGTCGATTGCTCCGTTTGTAGGGCATAGTGGTCACCCCGAGTTAAGTAAGCGTGAGCATGTTGCACCGCCTTAAGTCGTTGCCGACTTAAGTCGATTGCTCCGTTTGTAGGGCATAGTGGTCACCCCGAGTTAAGTAAGAATGCAAGTCAATCATAAACGAACCGAGTATCTTTGAAATCTATCTTTATTGATGACATATTTCCACTTTTACAGAGTACATGGTCGCCCCAGCAGTTTTGAGATACAGCTAGGGATAAAACTTTCTGAGGTGTTCTATATTCCAGGAGTTCCCAACTTCTGTGCCATCCATCTGAGTGAGACGATACGATCCGGGCCGAGTGATCTCTGATACTATGAAAGGCCCTTCCCATAAGGGTGACAACTTGTGCCGTCCCTCCCCCGTTAGAATTCGGCGGAGGACGAGGTCCCCTATCGAAAAGGAACGTTGCCGCACAGCCTTGTCGTGATAGCGCCTTAGAGTCTGCTGGTACCGTGCTGATTGGATTACTGCATTCAGTCGTTCTTCCTCAAGTATATCAATATCCTCCAGCCTGGTGGCCTCAGCTTCCGCTATGCTTTCAAAGATCAATCTTGGTGCCCCAAACTTGAGGTCAGCAGGTATCACTGCCTCCGACCCATAGACCATGAAGAAAGGAGTGTTTCCATGCAGGGCTCGGCTAGGTTGGGTTCTCAGGCTCCAAACGACATAAGGTAGTTCTCTTATCCATTTTCCTGCGAATTTTTCATTTTTATCGAAGACCCTTTTCCTGAGTGCCTCCAATATCATTCCGTTGGCTCGCTCAACCTGCCCGTTGGCTCTTGGATGCGCCACAGATGCATATTTGATCTGAATGCTCTTTTGCTCGCAGAAGTCAAAGAATTCTGAGCTGGTGAAGTTGGATCCTAAGTCAGTGATGATGCTGTTTGGTATCCCGAATCTGAATATTATATCCTGTATGAATTCCACGGCCTTAGCAGAGGTTAAAGAAGCAATGGGCTTGAACTCTATCCATTTAGTGAATTTGTCAATTGCCACCAATACGTGGGTATAACCTCCTTGAGCTTTCTTGAAAGGTCCAATCATATCCAATCCCCAGCATGCGAAAGGCCAAGTTACTGGTATGGTCTGTAGCTGCTGTGCTGGCATGTGCTGTTGCTTCGACAGGTATTGACAAGCTTCGCATCTCTGAACTAACTCGGCTGCGTCGCTCTTTGCTGTCGGCCAATAGAACCCTGACCTGAAGACCTTCCCGACTAGTGTTCTGGAGGCTGCATGTATTCCACATTGCCCTGCATGGACTTCCTCCAGAAGTTGCTTCCCAGTGGATGGGAGAATACACTTCATGAGAACCCCTGATGCACCCCTTCTGTATAATATCTCCCCAATGAGTGTGTAGTGAGCCGACTGTCTGGCAATGCGCTCTGCTGAGTTCTTGTCGTCTGGCTCTTCTTCGTTCTTTATGTACTTAATGATCGGCCTCCTCCAGTCATCAGAGTCTGACTCGGGTTGATCTACGATGTTGCACTCTTCTGTTTGGTCTATTGAGATACTCGGCTGTGTAATTTCCTGTACGAAAACTCCGGGTGGGACCTGAGTTCGACCGGATCCGAGCTTGGATAGTGTATCAGCTGCTGTGTTTCGATCCCTTTCCACATGATGAAATTTCAGACCCTCGAACTTATCTTCCAGCTTTCGAACGGCAGCGCAATATTTTCCCATTGAATCACTTGAACAATCCCATTCTTTGTTTATCTGGCTAATGACTACCAGAGAGTCTCCATATACCATCAATCTCTTGACGCCCAGTGATATGGCGATGTTTAATCCGTGTATCAAGGCTTCATACTCAGCTGCGTTGTTAGAGGCCGGGAATAGCAGCTGGAGAGCATACTTGAGGTGCTCGCCTCCAGGTGCAGTGAAGAGAATTCCTGCTCCTGCTCCTTGCAGTTTCAGCGAGCCATCAAAATACATTCGCCATACTTCTGCGGTTTCTGGATTATCCGGTACTTGCTGTTCTGTCCACTCTAATACGAAATCGACCAGTGCTTGAGTTTTGATGGCAGTGCGAGGTCGGAACTCGATATCATGGGATCCCAACTCGCAAGCCCACTTGGCTATTCGGCCAATGGCTTCCTTGTTGTGAAGAATGTCCCCTATTGGAAAACCAGTGACTACTATGACTTTGTGGTCGTCAAAGTAGTGACGCAGCTTGCGGGCAGTTAGAAGTACTGCATATAATAGCTTCTGAACTTGAGGATATTTTTTCTTCGATGGGCCTAGAACTTCACTGATGAAGTAGACAGGATGTTGTACCGGGTGGGCATGCCCTTCTTCTACTCGCTCGACTACCAACGACTTGCTTACCACGTGAGTCGTGCAAGAGATATATAGCAGCAAATCTTCAGCCGGCTGAGTCGGCGTGGCTCGCCGGGGCGGTTTCAATACTGGCGGTGTTGTCAGGAATTTCTTCAGTGCGTCTAGAGCTTCTTGTGCCTCTGAAGTCCATTGAAACTTATCCACCTTTTTCAACAGTTTATAAAATGGCAGACCTTTTTCTCCCAGTCTGGATATGAATCTGCTCAGGGCTGCCATACATCCGGTGAGTCGCTGAACCTTCTTTTGCGATCGAGGAGCTTCCATCTTCATGATAGCTTCAATCTTATCTGGATTAGCTTCAATTCCCCGGTGGCTGACAATAAATCCGAGTAACTTTCCTGCTGGTACCCCGAAGACGCATTTCTCAGGATTGAGCTTCCATCTATATCTTCTCAGGCTGTTGAAAACCAGCTGTAAGTCTTCGATGAAGTTTTCCGGATTCTCTGTCTTAATCACCACGTCGTCTACGTAAGCCTCCACACGCTTGCCCCAGTGATCGGCTAAGCATGTTTGAATAGCTCTCTGATAAGTCGCTCCAGCGTTTTTGAGGCCGAACGGCATGGAGGTGTAACAGAAAGCACCAAACGGGGTGATGAACGCCGTTTTTTCCTCGTCTTCTTTTGCCAAACTAATCTGATGATACCCGGAATAGCAATCTAAGAAAGACAGCATCGAACATCCAGCGGTGGAATCCACCACCTGATCTATCCTTGGGAGCCCGAAGGGATCCTTCGGACAGTGTTTGTTGAGATCGGTATAGTCGACGCACATGCGCCAATCCACTTTATTCTTTTTGAGTACAAGAACAGGGTTGGCTAACCACTCGGGGTGTAATACTTCTCTAATAAATCCGGCCGTGACCAAGCGAGCTAACTCGGCACGAATGGCCTCTCTCTTGTCGGGCGTGAAACGACGCAGCTTCTGCCGGATCGGCCTCGCCTGAGGATAGACTTTCAATTTGTGCTCGGCCAGTTCCCTCGGGACTCCCGGCATATCCGCAGGTTGCCATGCGAATACGTCTCGGTTATCTTGTAGGAACTGGACGAGCGCGCTTTCCTATTTGTCACTCAAACTGGAGCTGATGATGGCCGTCTTGCGCTCATCAGCGAACCCCAGGTTGATCCGCTTGGTGTCCTCAGTCGGCCGCATAGAGGTCGCGGCCTGAGCTTCGTTTGCCGGCACGGCGAGGTCTTCTTCAGGCTTAGAGTTCGCCGGTGTAGAAGGAACCGTTGACGACTTGGTGGTGAGGGCTGCTTGGATGGCCACTCGGAAACATTCTGCGACGCCTTGGAAGTCGGCGCGCACAGTTATGATTCCTCGTGGTCCTGGCATCTTCAGTATCATGTACGTATAGTGTGGGATGGCCATGAACTTGGCCAGCCCTGGCCTCCCGATGATGGCGTTGTACCCGCAGTCGAAGTTCGCCACCTCGAACCTCAGGAACTCGGTTCTGTAATTATCCGGAGTCCCGAAGGTGACCGGCATGTAGATGTGGCCCAGCGGGTATTCCCCTTCCGTCGGCACGATGCCGAAGAAAGGAGTGTCTGACTCGTGGAGCTCTTTGAGGTGAACTCCCAAGCCTTGGAGCGTACGGGGGAAGGTGACGTTGATGCTGCTCCCCCCGTCCACTAGTACCTTCTTCACCCGGCTCTCTCGGATCACCGGATCGACGAGGAGCGGATATTTGCCCGGGTGGTCGAAGTTGAGCCATTGATCCTCCCGAGTGAACGTGATTGGGTGCTCCGACCACCGGTACGGGGCGGGAGGGCCGGTGGTCGCCACCAGTATCTGGCGATCGTTGAGCTTTTGTTGTCTCTTGTTCTCCTGCGACCCATGTCCGCCGAAGATGACGTTGACCTCCCTGTCAACGCGCGGGAATGCTCCTCCTCCCCCCTCCTCCGGCTGATGGGGCTGTCGTGGTTCATCTGGTCCTCCCCTCGGCGGAGGAGGTGGTAGAGGTTGGAAGGGTCGGCCATGCCCGACGGAGTGCTTGAAATCCCGGCAGTTGCGGAGAGTGTGGCGCATGTCCTTGTGGTACGGGCATTGGGCGTCGAGGATGTCGTCCAGCGTGCGTTCGCCTCCACGAGGTCCTCCTCGGGCGCGAGAGGCGGGTGGTCCGGCGGCGTGTACTTCTTCGCGAGGCCTCTTCTCCCAGCGCTTGTCGGGCGGCTGGTTCGCGTCGCGTCGTGGTGCTGCTGGCGCGGGCTTTGCTCCTCCGATGAGGTCCTGGGCTCGCTCGTCAGCGGTGATGTAGAGGTCGGCTTCCCGGAACGGCTCCTCGGAGGTAGTCGGCGCCTTTTGCAGTATGGCTCGGACGAAAGCCGAGTCGTTAGATCCTCTGTAGAAGTCCTCGATTACGGCCGCCTCCGTGACCTCGGGGATGCGGTTTCTCATGGTCTGGAACCTTTTAAGGTATGACCTGAGAGTCTCATCCCCCCGGCGCTTGATGGATTTGAGGTCCCATGGTTGCGATGGCTTGTCGGAGAGAGACTGGAAGTTGGCGGTGAAACGTCGACTGAAGTCTCCCCAGTCGTCGATGCAGTGTCGAGGTAGATGTCGTAGCCACTGCAGCGCGTCTTGCCCGAGGACGATGGGCAGATACGCAGTCATGACGTCCTCGGATGCCCCGGCAGCCCGAGCAGCGGTGGTGTAGACGGCCAACCAGCCCCCTGGATCCTGCTTAGGTTCATATTTGTCGACATTGGATACCTTGAAGTTGGGAGGCCATTGGATGGCCCTAAGGCGCGGAGTAAGGGCGGATACTCCGCACGTGTCCTCCTGTCGTCGAGGATGTCGTCTGTCCCGGGGAGGGGAGTGGTGGTGGTGGTTCCTCGACCGTCCCCAGGTGGTTCCTCCAGTTGAAGCTGTTGCCGACTCAGTTCGGGTGGCCTGGCTTTGAGTCGGGAAGCCATGATCTCGATCATACTCCTCCCGACGGCGAATTTCGTTCTCGTGCCGCCGTTCGCGCGAAGCGTTGATAGAGCTCCGCGCGTCTCGGCGACTGTTGATGGCGTGTCGCAGATCGTTCGGCGGGTGAGCGAGCGGTAGAAGATGGTTGGCTGCCTGAGTGAACAGGCGCCGGTATCCCTCGGCGTCGGGGGTCCGAGGAAGTCCGTCAGCTATCCGGGCCAGAACGCCTCCGACTTCGCTCGGCGTATTCATAGCTCGGGCGAAGTCGGGGTTCAGGTTGCGCCCGAAGAGCGGATTCTCGCGTCGTTGCCTTGCATCTTGCTCGGCTTGCTCCTGAGTCCGACGGCGATCTCGTCGTCGGGAGTTCCTTCGTTCCCTGAAGACGCGTTCTTCCGGAGTTTCTCCTATCTCTGAGACCTCGTCTCGCGAGACAGGTTGCTCCGGATCCCGTTCTCCGGCTGCGTGATGTCGTCGAATGTTTCTGCGTCGGTTCCTTCGTCGGCGGGATTCTCGCTGAGGTGGTTCTTCTCCGGGCGCGGTCGGTTCATCGTCGGAGACGGCGAGCGACTCTGCCCTCCCGATGAAGAGGACGTCGGGGTAGAACGGTATTGCTGCCGCGGCGGCTTTCTTTCTGTTCTCCTTTGAGGTCGGAGGAACGGAAAGAACGACCGGCCTCTCCCTGATCTCCTTCCTTCTCATGACCTGTGTCCATTCTTTCGTCGGGGAAGTAGACAGCGGAGTCTTCCGGGTCAGCGAGCTTCTAGCTCCAGCCTCCCCGGAGACGATCTTGTTCCGAAGAGCCGGAGGTAGCTTCTTTCCAGCATTTTCGGAGTTTGTTGGAGGAGACTTCTTTTCCGGCAGATCCGCGAGGCGGTGTAGAATTCCTTCTTTGTCCGCCACGGATGAGATTGTTCCGAAGCAGAATGTGGATCCGGGACGCATGGTGATCTTGCTGTGGAAGGTGACGGCCATTGAGCTAGCTTGGATCGTCGACACACCCCCTACCTGGCGCGCCAGCTGTCGGTGTTTTGGGTCCGACCGCACACCCGGGGTTGCCCCTCAAGGTGTTTTTAGGAGTAGGACGGTGTCGACAACTGTAGCAAAATGGTTCGTGCCGATCGCACGAGGGACAATGGACAAGATTTTCAGGTTCGGGCCGCTTAGAAGTGCGTAACACCCTACGTCCTGGTGAGTATATGAGCATGGTTACAAGAGGATTCTCTGGATAGAGGGCGCAGAGAGTTTTTGTGGGTGGCTAAGTAGAACAGAGTCGATCGTTCTGAAGGGGTGCCCCCTAGGCCTTATATACTCGACCGTGGGGCAGTACACGTGGGTAAGATAACAACAAGTAGCTAAAAGATAGTGAACCTCTTGAGATTATCCCTACGTAACCCTCGCCGACTTATCCTCGCATGGCTTCGTTGCATGGAGACTCCAGTGCGGGAAAGTCGGATCTCTGTTGCAGCCATTCGCTCGACGCTGTGGGTCGTCCGGGTTTGCACCAATTCGGCTTCATGTCGTTCTGTTTTGCCGGTTGTTTCTCCCCAGGCCCACGAAAGAATGACCTTACGATTTATTGGGCCCTTGGGCCTTTCGTGAGGTCCTTTACTCTTTTAGTGGACCCGGGGGATATCTATCTCCCACATATCTGGCAGTAGAAGTTTTTGTGAACAAAGTCTAAGAATTTATGTTTGTGTGAACAATTTCTGTTTGTGTGAACAATTTTAGTTTGTGTGAACAATTTCTGGCAGTGAATGATCATGTGTTTCTGGTAGTGAATGATCATGTGTCGCTTGGTGAATTCAGTAGCTTCTTTTCGGACTGTTAACAAGTCGCTTGTTTCTGGCAGTGAATTTCTATTAGCGCAGAGATGCTATTGTCAAAGGGTAGTCTGAACAGATCAGTCTGAACAGACACCCAGGAGAAGCCCTTGGACAGGGAGACAAGAACCATTCTGGAATAAGTTCTCCATTATTTTGATTCTGTATAGGTGATATTTTTAGATGTTATTGTTTGTTTGTAAAATGAGTGCTGACCAAAATAGTTGCAGTGTCCATGTGTCCAATACTGTTAACTTGCACCTTTTTTAGATGCTATTGTATTTTGATGTAGCTTGTTTGGAGCAATTGTGACTAGTACATGTCTGAAGAAAAGTACATGCAAATAAATTGCGCTTTCAGGTGCTTGTTCTTGAATTTGTATACTACCTTCCACTCCTTAAACAGTTCAACATGGCCAAGCATGCAGGAAGCTGCTTACTTTTCCATTAAAGAATAAAACATCAAAGTTCAGAGAAAATCACACCAACAAATGAGATTACATACGGGTTGTTTAAACATAAAAGTGACAACCACAAAACAGCTGTCTGTAGTTATTTTCTGTAATCTGCATCTGCATAACACCACAAGGCTCCTTTCTCTAAAATAAGTTGAATTCATTAAACTGGGCACACATAGTTGAAGATACATCATGAACTACAAGTTGAAGATACATCATGGCCGAAACCAAGTTGAACTAAAAATACATCATGAACTACAAGTCTCACAAAATACATTGGCAATAGAATACTACATCAAATTAATACATGGCTATTGTCGAGGAGGCAACTCTATCACAGACAAATAGCTCAGATAGGCTCACTTCATACGGAGCCCTTCATACGGCGATCAGGGATCTCATCCGAGTCAAAAGAAGAGTTGTCCTCATCCGAACCACACTGCTCAGTACAATCACAATGAACATCAGTTTTGAAATCATCGTACATTCCAAGGGCTTTGTAATCCTCAAGTAGAGGTTGCGGACCAATAAGAACTTCCTCCAAATCCTTGCTCATAGTGTCTAGACCTTTTGCAATTTCAGTAACATCACTCATGGCATTAACCAAGCAATTCTTGTGCAACATATCCAAATACTCAGGCACATGATTGCGGCGGCTCAACTTCCTCAACTCATCGGCAGATAATTGCATCTGTCTAATGGTGTCTAAAAGACCATCCCAAACTCGATTATATCTCTGCGCCTACAACCAAATGAATAATGACATTCAATATCACATTATAGTATTGACTGTTACTATAATAACACATTATGTTATTTACATTAAAACATACCGGATCATGTGTCCTACATAATCGATGGCGCGGACGTAATCTACTAGTGCCATAATCAATTTTGCTCGTGTCGACAATGCCTGTGCGCCTACTCCCATCTGCAACTTCTGCGACATCTTTGCGTGTGTTGGCCCTAGCAGGTCCAGATCCGATAGGAATGGATCTTGGAGATTTCTCCATGGCCGCGGGGAAGGAACCTACGATGACCTACTCAAGATTGACGACTACAGGTAAGAGCACCAGGGAGAGGGGGCGCCAGGAAAGAGAAAGGGGCACTCGAGAGGATACCTTGGAAGGGAAGGAGACAGGGCCGAGCAGGGAGAGGAGCTTCTTCAGAAAACAGGGAGAGGAGCACCATGCCAGAGAGCTCCAGCGTCGTGCTAGAGAGCTCCAGCGTCGTCGAGGAGAGGAGCGCCGTCGAGGAGAGGAGGAGCGCTCGGGGAGACGAGAGGAGCGCTCGGGGAGGAGCTCCTCGGGGAGAGGAGGAGCGCTCGGACAAGACGAACTCCAGCTCGAGCGACGATCCGTTCTAAGAAACGGGACAGTGAGATGGACTGCCGTAACAGCGACTGCGGATCGGCTAAATCACACCCCGATAGCAAAATTTCGAAGTTGAAAGGATTATAATACTAAACTTCCAATACCGGTGTTCGGGATACCTATTTTCAGAAGCCCAGTGTTGGTGATATCTTGGTTCCAATAAGCTCCACGGGAATGGGTCTCTTTGTTTCGGCTTATTTGCCAAACCAGTTTTGGAGATCTAAAATTAATGTGAATAAAAATCAGCCGTCGTGAAAATAGTAATCTATCATTTTTTATATTCTAAAACCATCTATCACTTTTTATATTCTAAAACCTATGAACATATTCCTCTCCCTCTACACGTAATTCTCACAATACTAAAATTCTCTCCACAGAGATATTCTTCTCAACAACCAGATTATCAGAAAAGTTTGTCAAAAAAAACCCAAAACAAACAGGCACGTTCCACCCCATCGGGGGCTTGGTCGGTTGCTGAGAAATTTGGAATCTTGCACTATCAAGAGCAGGTTTCGCTAAATTACTATTAAATAAATGGATTTTGTCTGAAATCATTATAAACATGCACGTGTAGAATGTTATTTAGCTATTAAAAATAAAACATATTTGATTTAATTATAGAAGGCACCCTATACACTACAGGAAACGAATAAATTTTCGTGGGCCGGGCTATTTTCGTCGGCCGGCCCACGAAAATACTGATGTTATTTTCGTCGGCCTCATGACCGACAAAAATGTGGCGTATTTTCGTGGGCCGAGGAATATTTTCGTTGGCAGGCCCACGAGAATACGGAAGATATTTTCGTCGGCCTCGAGGCCGACGAAAATGAGGGATATTTTCGTCGGCCTCAGCCCGGCCGACGAAAACAATTCATTAACCGGCCACTATTTTCGTCGGCCTCAGTGAGACCGACGAAAATAGGGCCCTAAATCGACCATCCCGGCCTCAACCCGCACCTTCTCGCACGCGTCCCAATCCCGCCGCGCCGCCGCTCCCTCGCTCGTCCCAATCCCGTCGCGCCGCCGCCGCACTCGTGCCCCGCCTGCCCTCGTCGTCCGTCGCGCGCGCCCCGCCTGCCCCTGCCCTCGTCGTCCGTCGCGCGCGCCCGTCCGTCCACGCCGAGCTCCGTCGCGCGCGCCCGCCGTCCGTCCACGCCGCCATCGTGACGATCACCGAGCTCCGTCGCGCGCGCCCGTCGTCCGTCCACGCCGCCCTCGTTCCCCGCGGTGAGCCTCCCCGTCTCCCTTTTCCCCCCTCTGTCTTGTGCAGTGAATTCGTCTTCGGCGCCGCGCGTGCCCGTTCAACGCTCGCTGCCTTGGTATTCGTCTGTCGTGCCAAGTGGCTGGGGGAGGGACGTGGCTGCGGCCTGCGACTTGGCGCTAGCTAGCTAGCGGGCCGCGACGGGGAGGAGAGGGCTGCCCCCAGTCAGCCGAGGACCGGCGTCGCGGACCCGTCAGCGCACACGCGGGACTGACGACGGGTCCGGCCGGCCGGTCGGGGTCGGACCGCTTCGGCACACGCGAATTTGGACCGAGCGTTAGCCTTCCTTTTTACTCCAGGTGAACAAGGCTTTCGTTTGGCACCTTGGCATTGCCATGGAGACTGATTAGATGATACCCAAATGACGACGCACGCGCTGCACGCAAACACCTACTATCCCGCTTGTGAGTTGAGTTGTGACTCACCAGCAAACTACTAGTAGTAGCTGAGTTGTTGTTGCCTGGGAGCGGATCGAAGGGAGGAACAAGCCCGAAAGAAACACCATCACCTCTAGTAGTGAAGTAGATCTAGTCTAGACGAATGATGGATAAGAGCACCTCCCATGTGTGATGTGATGTGATGACCCCCCGCGACCGGCCGTACGGTAGCGAATAGCTTAACCACCCAGCCAGAGAGCAAGTAGGTAGCTGATGATGACACCGCTACTAGCTTTAGCTTCTTGATTACTATTAAAGCTAGTGGTAATACGACCCCGGTCCGGCTATGGTTTAATCCGATGCTACCACAACAGACCAGTGGATCGGCGAGACACACTTGTCAGTGAGAGCAAGAGGTCAGGCAGGCAGTGCACCGGACCATAACCCTTGTAAGCCACAAACCCAAGGGTCACAAACCAAACAACTAGCCTCCTAGGGTTAAGTTACTTAACACTAATAAAATACAATCACGTTCCCCGCCGTGCCGCCGCCGCACGCGCCCAGCTCGCGCCCCGGCCGCCCCACGCCTGCCGAGGAGCCCCGCCCGCCCTTGCCCCTCGCCGCGCCGCCCGCCCCACGCCGGCGAGTATAATCGCCGAGGCCCCAAGGTCATTAATTTATATTAGTCATCTTGTCGTGTTGTGATTAGTTTAACTATTGATTACTTTAATTCAAATTCATATTTATCTCCGAGTTATTTTTTAATGTTTAGAGTTTAGTTTTAATCGTTAACCGTAGCGAACCGTATGCGTCACCCGTTCGGGGACGGCGAACGTCACGTTGGCTTGTGAGGTTCGTCGTTCCAGAATTGTCCACGTATTTTGGACAGCTTGAGAGTGTAGGCCGATGCTTGTGATTTGTGACATGTGCCTTACGATTGACGGGGAATTTCGGTTGTGTAACCCAGTTGTTCTCCAACACACCACGTTCAGGCGTGTGCTTGGAGAGCAGCGGGGTTATGCTGCCGAAATTTCACGACAATTGTAGGCTACACGTCACAAATCACAAGCATCGGCCTACACTCTTGGGTGGGTTTAGGGCCTTTACCTAATAGGGAGTTCACCTAAGCCACGGATGATCGTTGATGTTCTTTGTCTTTTGTTTAGCCTTTGAAATGGACAGTGATCGGAGGGTGATGTATGACGGGTGGAGAAAGGATGGGGCACATTCGAATGAATGGATGGGTGTAACAAAGGCTTTTCTTGAGCACGCTTTCAAAGATGCAACTGGTCGTCTAGTGAAGTGTCCTTGCAATCGCTGCGAGAACAAGTGGCCTCAGAAGAAGGAAGAAATGGAGAAACACCTTTGCAAAAGTGGGTTTATGTCGAACTACCTTGTATGGTACCGGCATGGAGAGTCTATTAGACACGTTGACGCGGAGGTGGAACTTGATGACGATCATGATAGGATGGACGACATGTTGCATGATCTTGGTAGGGATGTTGAAATGAACGCTGAGGAGCCGGGGCAGCTTCCACGCGATGCTCAGGAATTCTTCCGGCTACTCGCCGCGGGAGAAGAGAGACTGCACGAGCACACTCAGATGTCAGTTCTTAGGACTCTCACAAGACTAATGGTGATAAAGTCGAAGCACAACATTTCAAACAGTGCTTACAACGACATCATCCAACTGATGGGCGAGGTTCTCCTGGAGAATCATAAGTTGTCAAAGAATATGTACTTTGCAAAGAAGATGTTGGCTGGTCTTGGGATGATATATAAGAATATCGACGTGTGTCCCAACAGTTGCATGCTATTCTTTGAGGAGGATGACAAGCTAGACCGTTGTAAGCATTGCGAAGCTTCTAGATATGTCGAGGTGACAAATGATGAGGGTGAATTGGTAGTTACGAAGGTCGCAGCTAAGCAACTTTGTCGGTTGCCCATCATTCCTCGGCTTTCAAGGTTGTTCCTCAACAAGGAAATAGCTCTGCATATGACGTGGCCAAAGAATGGTGTACATCTCGTCACTGATCCAGACATAATGGTCCATCTGTCGGACGGTGATGCGTCGAAGGCATTTGACGAGTTTGATCCCGAATTTGCAAACGACCCTAGGAGTGTACGGCTTGGTCTATCGACGAACGGATTCACACCTTTCAATAGCAGTGCAAGCCCTTACTCGTGTTGGTCTGTCTTCATTGTGCCATATAATCTTCCTCCTGAGTTGGTCAATAAAGAAGAGTTCATGTTCCTTGCACTAGTCATCCCAGGCCCCGAGCATCTAGGGCCAAAGCTGAATATGTTTGTTTGCCCTTTAATTGAAGAGCTGAAACAATTGTGGAGAGGTGTGAAGGCTTATGACAGCCATACTGAAAAGGTGTTTACCATGCGCGCTGCTTATTTGTGGTCAGTGCATGATCTGCCGGCAAGTCCATTGGCAGCCACCACTAATAGTGGTGTGTTGGCAAGTTCATATGTTGACGATGACAAAGTAGTGGACTATTACGGTGTTCTTCAAAACATTGTAGAGTTGATTTTTGATGGTCCCAAGGAACTTAAAGTCGTGTTTTTCGAGTGCGACTGGTTTGATGCTCATAGTGGGACTCGTGTCGACAAGTATGGTAATGTCGAGGTGAAGCATAGCTCTAGGATTCTGAGCAGTATGAGCGATGTTGTCCTTGCAAATCAGGCAAAACAGGTGTACTACCTGCCATATCCTCACCCAAGCCTTAGGGCTTGGTGGGTTGCAATCAAAGTCAACCCACAAGTCGTCGCTCCAGAGAGTGCTGACTACGTGAGTACGAGTAGGGACAACGATGATGTTGTTTTTCAACCAGAAGCGGCGTCGAATCAAGACATAGCTCACCGATTCCATGTGACCAATGGAGAAGGCCTTGAAAATCTATGTAGCAATTCAAGCGACTTAATTGAAGAACCTAGGTCAAAGCGCAAACGACATGTCGTCGTTAGAAGATCAGTAAGGATCCAACGAAATCAAGAGCGTATGAATAAACAACGAGCCGAAGAAGCATCATCGGATGCAGATGACTTTTGATTAGTATGTTTTTTAGTTAATCAATTAAGCTATGTATTCCAATTTTCACATTATTAATTTTCATATTATTTGTTTCATATATTGTGGTTTGACATTAATTTATCTACAATTGAACATGTTCAAGCATAGGAGATCGAGGAGGAGTGGGGGCAGTGTGGCCAGCGAGGACAGCTCGGCCAATGGGCTTTTTCAGGGCACCTCACAGAGCCGACAGAGGCAGCAGCAACTTCTCGATTGTCTAGACGAAGTGCAGGGTGAGGAGGGTGAGCAGGAGGCTCCTCAGCAGGATGCTCATGTGCAGGGTGAGGAGGGTGAGCAGGATGAGGAGGGTGAGCAGGATGAGGAGGTTGACCCTATGGGGGCAGGCAGCGCGGGCGACGCGTCAGATGGTTCTACGTCCTTCAGGTATTATTATGCATATTAGTTTAATTGATATTAGTTTTTAATCATATTAGTTTTAAATCATATTAGTTTTTAATCATTTCATCATATTGAATTTACTTGTATACTTAGGTATAAGAAGAGCAATGCGCTTGGTCCGAGACCTGCCGAGAGGAGGCTCATCCGGCCGCATGGAGAATGGTGGGGCTTATTTCTGTTGTGTTAATTTTTTTAATGTGAACGTGATTGCACTGGTTTACTTGTTTTATTAATGTTTGTAGGTCATGGGAAGACTTGACTTGGGACGGTACAGGCATACGTCCCAAGGTGAACGTGGTGTTGGGTAGCCTCTGTCGCTTCTACTACCCTGGCATGGTGGAGCTCAATGGCGAGAGGTTTGTGGCTATGCAGTGGGCCGACTGGGGTCTGAAGGACTATGTCTAGCTAGGGGAGCCAGGGGAAAGCAGTAGCGGAGGGGGAAGTTCGGAACAAAAACGAAGGACTTGTCAGGTGGCTGTGTGGGACGAGTTCTGGGTGAGTTTACTTTCGTATATAAGCAATTCACTGAATTATTGCTTCTCCTAATCTTACTTTAACTTAACTTCTCCGTTGATATGTAGGGGAGGTTCCAATTGCCGAATGAGATCGAGGAGGATCAGGCTCAGTGGGCACGTGTGAAGAGGCACTTTCGGAAGTGCGCTGATAAGGTCATCAAGGATGCCATGTACAATGCTCGCATCGCGGCCGTCAACTACTACTAAAAGAAGATAAAGGGACAGAAAATGAGCAAATCATTAGGGGCCAATGAGATCTACCTCACAGAGGAGCAGTACCTGGAGAGTGTTGTGGATTGGCTGGCGAAGGACATGGAAGCCTGGAGGTGGTTGGCTAAGAGATGGGTGTCGCCTGAGTGGATTGCAGAGTCCCAGAAGCACCGTGACAACCGTGGCACTGAAGGACCAGGGCATAGGTACGGCGCCGATGGACACCTTGGTACCGCACGCCGCATGGTAAGTATATAAATCAAACTTGTATGTTACATCTATGAAAATTCTATGGTTTAACTCTTCTTTTTCATGTAGGAAGCTGAAAGTGGAGTTGCTCCAAGTTTTATGGAGGTTTACGTCCGTGGTCACCGTGGCCCTGATCCGGCAAACCCTGATGAGCTATGCAGCGAGGCGGCAAGGGAGAAAATGGTAAACAAGTTTGTATTTACGAATTAAATTGTATGTTTTGTGTCTAACTCCAACTCTAACTTTCTTTGCAGAATGCATATGGGGAGGAAATGACTCAACGCCATGGGTCTGATTTCGACTGGATGCATTCATACTTAGATGCCGCGGCGTTGTACCACAATGGTGGGGGTAGAAAGCATGGCAGGTGAGGTGTTTGTGTTTGATTCGACAATTTCATTAACAAGAATGTGTCCACTTAATGGCTCAACTATGTGTATCATGCAGGTTTGCCTTTGGCACCGGCGTTGTGGAGTATAACAGGACAATAGGTCAAGGGAAGGCATCGTCTTCGGCAGGGAGTTCTCGCTCCTCCAAGTCTGCTCGAGAGGCTCAGCTGGAGGAGGAGACTCGGGCAGCACAGGAGCAGGCTCGAGCAGCGCAGGAGCAGGTCGGACAGCTGACGCAGTATATGGCTTCTTATTTTCAGGTAATTCGTCTATCTCATCACGTGTCATTGAATTCAAAGTATAATGTTGCGATTCTAACGTTTCATCCATTTGCAGGAAATGACTACTCGACTCGGCCCTGATATGAACTTGCCCGGTTTTCGCCCTCCCCAGGTAACACTATCTGAACACTTCAATTCCATAGCAACTCTTTTTTATTATCAAAAATGGCTTGCGGGCACAAGGATGGGGACAGTGGCCAGGACAAGCTCCAGCGTCGCAGCCATAGTGGACTGGTGTTGGGTGGACGCAGGCACCTCCAGGCACTTGGACGCCTCCACCACCCCAAGGATCGCAGCCAGTCTCGGGATGGGTGCCACCGGTCTCCCAGCCACCAGCGGGCTCTCAGCCATTTCAAGCGTGGATGGCACCGCCACCGACGGGGTGGGTGCCACCACCTCAGGGGTGGCCAGCACAACAGTACCCGTGGATGCATGCACAACCTCCTCATCACCATGGATCACAGGTGATGTTCCATGTTTAGTTTTATGCAAATAGTGACCAAACATAGCAATGTATAGGTATATGGATAGCAAAACACAGCCTTATTTGAATGATTGATGAATTACAGGGTTCAGCGTCACATGCTCAGGGATCGGAGGGTGCTATCAACGTCCACGACTTCTTCGTCCATGGTTCTGGAGGGAGTGGCCAAAACTCCCACAGCACGCAGGAGTGAGTAGTGAGTAGTGAGTTTATTTGAATGTGTATTGATTGTGAATGTTTGAAATTATGTGGATGTGTATGGCCAAAACTCCCACGAAAACTATGTAGGACTATGGACATAACTATGGACTATTTATGTACTATGGAAGGTTGTGAATGTGTTTTGTGAATTGTGTATTTTGCTTATGAATCTGTATATGTGATATTGTGAATTGTGTATTTTGCTGTCAATTAAAAGGTGCAGAAAAATCTGTTTTGGGGGGTATCATGAATTTTCGTCGGTCTGGTTGGAGGCCGACAAAAATACACGGCCGACGAAAATAAACGCGCTATTGTCGTCGGCCACCGAGGCCGACGTAAATAGTCAGCCGACCACCTATTTTCGTCGGCCTTGGGGAAGCCGACGAAAATAGGACTTTTTCGTCGGTACCGACGGAAATAGTTGCCTATAGGCTATTTTCGTCGGTTTACGCTTATTTTCGTGGGTTTTTGGCCCACGAAAATTTAGGTGTTTCCTGTAGTGATAGAAGACCAACAGACTATTTTCTCTCTTATCTGTCTTCTTCCCGTGTGTTTCTTCCATACGTTTTTTCTCCCTCACCATGGGTTCATGGCATGGTGAGGCCAGCTCGCACGTGGTGGGGTTGGGGCACACGATAGTTGCCGGGGTCAGCAGCAGCCCTAGGCATAGGGTTCGTGGCGAGGTGAACCAACAGAGATGGAGATGGTGAGAGGAAAGCTGTAAGAGACACGGGGCTGTTGTCGGCGTTGTCGTCGATATTGTCGACCATGAACAGAGATGATTGAGCATCTGGCCTCGCGGCGCCCATGGTTGTCAACAATAGTAGCAAGCCCATGTCGTCGCCGACCATTCTACGCCTGCCACGGAGACGACACCCCTGCCTCTGCCACGCATGCTGCTTCTCCTGCGCCATGCTCCTCGCTGGCGTCGTGGGCGCCGCCTTTCTTCGTGCCCTCGTGCTCGCCATCCGCGACCTCAACACCATCGGCACTGCTTTCTCCCACCGTCCCACGCGCTTGATGCCACCGTGTGCATGGACAACATCCGGGAAGGCCACAGGTTGGGGAAGAGGGTAAAATTGTTTGTCTATCTCTCTTATGAGTTTATAAGCACATGTTGGGATGAAGAACCTTCATAATCTTTTAAAGGGAGAACATGTGTTAGGACTAACTGATGTCTTTTTTTGATAAAAGACAGACCTTATGCAGCATGTTAAGCAGGGAAACAGGTTGGAACAAGTCATCCAAGTAAGAATGTGACGACGACATCAAGACCATTAGAACTTTTTTAAGCAAGTCCATGTGATCGTAGCAAGTAAACATGCGTCTAGACGACGATGCCAAAGCCAGCCCATGGTAGTCTTAACAAGTAAATATGCGTCTAGATTGACATTTTCTTTAGTAAAATCTACTAAATAAAGCTTGTCGTCAGATACATCTTTAAATGCTAATGAACCATCACTTCTTCTAAAGACAGTTATATCAACATTTGTAAATAAACAATTGTGACCCATGTGACATAACTAACTAAAGGAAAGCAAATTATATCTAGGTGATTCTACCAAAAAGCCATTAGAAATTGAATAATTAATGCTCGGTAGTAATCGCTATTTTACCCATCCCTTTTACCTTGCCTTGATTCTCATCCCCAAAGATGATCGTGTCATGAGAATCCTTGTTCTTGATGTAGGAGGTGAACATGTTCTTCTCCTTTGTCATGTGGTTTGTGCATCCGCTATCAATGATCCAGCTTGAACCCTTAGATGCATAAACCTGCAAGGTATTTAGGCTTGGGATTTAGGTCCCCAACTTGTCTTGGGTCCTGTTAGGTTAGTTACATAAGTGTTTGGAATCCAAATGCAAGTCTTACCTTTCTTATATTTTGGTCCCATATTTATAGCAACAATCTCATCATCTTACAATGCATCACATAGGATGCATCAAAAGTGTGAAATAGAATGGAAAGTCCATTAGATGTATTCCAATCCTTACGCGCATGAGAAACAGCATGAGGAGCATGGCGCATAGTTCTACTCCTATTAAAATCAATAGATGAAGAAATCATAGTGCGAGAAGTAAAATTATCATTGCAAGTAACAAGATAAAGCATTATGAGAAGCATTCTTGACATGAGAATACAAATAAGAATGGTTTTTATTTTCACGGACAGAATGCAAGCTACTAGCCATAGGTACCTTCCCCTTCTCCTTTGTAAAGTTGAGGACCTTTTGACTTTTAGTGTTCTTGGTTCCCTTTTGAAAACCAAGTCTATCCTTAATGGAGGGATGTCTACCAATGGTGAAGGCATCCCTAGCTAATTTAACTTTTCTACTTCATTTTTGCAAGTTTTAAGCTGAACATTTAATTAAGCGACTTCATCATTTAATTTTGTAATAGTAGAAGCATGATTATTACAAGCATTAAAATCATGGTCTTTGTATTTAGTATAAATTGAAACATGCTCAACGAAAGAACTAGCAACACTTAATTTCTCTATTCTAGCATTCAAATCATTATATAAACTTTTAAGGCTAGTAATAGAGGAATGGCAAGAAGACAATTCAAAAGCAAACATTTCATTTTTCGTTATTTCTAAAGCAAGAGATTTTTCTACTTCTACTATTCCTCATAAAGTAGATTCTCTTGTTTTTCTAGCAATCTATCCTTTTCATTAAGAGCATCAATTAATTCATTAATTTTATCTAGCTTAGATCTATCTAAGCCCTTAAAATGATTGCTATAGTCTACGTAATCATCATCATCACATTCTTCCTCACTAGAAGAGGTATACTTAGGAGTATCGCGGGTATGTACCTTCTCTTTTGCCATGAGACAAGTATGACGTTCGTTGGGGAAGAGGAAGGATTTGTCGAAGACAGAGGCAGCAAGTCCTTCATCATCGGAGTCGGATGAAGAGCAGTCTCAGTCTCATTCCTTGCCAATGTGTGCCTCGCCCTTTGTCTTTCTATAGAACTTCTTCTCCTTCTTCCCTTTCTTTTCTTGTGCCTGGCCATTCTCATTATCGGGACATTGAGCAATAAAATGACCAGCTTTACTATACTTGAAGCATGAACGCTTTCCCCTTGATTTATTCTTTTGGGGATAGTCCTTGCGTCCTTTCAATGTGGTATTGAAGCGCTTTATTACAAGCGTCATTTCCTCCTCATTAAGTCCAGCTGCCTCCACTTGCGCCACCTTGTTTGGGAGTGTTGCGTCTCGTAGAGAGGAATAGGTACGTTGGCGAGGTCGTCGACGTACCTTGCTTCTTTTACCATCATGCACCCGCTTATAAACTTACCAAAAAATTCCTCGGGCGACATTTTGGTATATCTGGAATTTTCATGAATAAGATTAACAAGATGGGGATCAATTACAATAAATGACATTAGCATTAGGTGCACGACATCGTGATTCGTTCATCATAGCTTCTAATCTTGTTCGCTAGGGTCTTGAGCCTATTGTGCGTTTCAGTTGACTCCTCTCACCTTTTCATGGTGAAAGGGAAATAGGCTTACACCTTTTCTTAATTGATTTTGGTGGTTGAATTGCCCAACACAAATAATTGGACTAACCAGTTTGCTCTAGATTATGAGTTCTACAGGTGCCAAAGGTTCACAGCAAACCAATAAAAAGACCAAGAAAGGGTTCAAATAAAAAGAGCAAAAGACAACCGAAGTGTGCCCTGGTCTGGTGCACCGGACTGTCCGGTGCACCAGGGAACCCAACTCCGAACTTGCCACCTTCGGGAATTCTGGGAGCCGCTCCGCTATAATTCACCGGACTGTCCGGTGTAGCACCGGACTGTCCGGTGCGCCAGCAGAGTAACGGCTACACAATGCCAACGGTCGTCTGCAATGAGCAGTTAATGCGCTACAGTGTGCGCAGAAGTCAGAGCAGCGCCAGAAGGTGCACCGGACATTGAACAGGGACTGTCCGGTGCACCATCGGACTGTCCGGTGGCCCAGCTGTCAGAAGCTCCAACGGTCAGAACCCAACGGCCGGGTGACGTGGCTGGTGCACCGGACAGTGTCCGGTGGCGCACCGGACTGTCCGGTGCGCCATATGACAGCAGCCCTCACCAACGGTTCTTTTGGTGGTTGGGGCTATAAATTCCCCCAACCACCACACTTCAATGCATCCAAGTTTTCAGCCTTCACACCTCATACAAGAGCTATAGCATTCAATACAAGACACAAACAAAGAGATCAAATCCTCTCCCAAGTCCGGAATCACTCAAACCAAATTAGTGACTAGAGAGAGAGACATTTGTGTTCATTTGAGCTCTTGCGCTTGGATTGTTTTTCTTCTTCATTCTTTCTTGTTTTCAACTCAATTGTAACCAAGGCAAAAGACACCAATTGTGTGGTGGTCCTTGTGGGGACTTAGTGTCCCGATTGATAGAGAAGAGAAGCTCACTCGGTCTAAGTGACCGTTTAAGAGAGGGAAAGGGTTGAAAGAGACCCGGTCTTTGTGACCACCTCAACGAGGAGTAGGTTTGCAAGAACCGAACCTCGATAAAACAAATCACCGTGTCATCCGTCTTATTTGCTTGTGATTTGTTTTTGCCCTCTCTTTCGGACTCGAATTTAATTCTAACGCTAACCCCGGCTTGTAGTTGTGCTTAAAGTTTGTAAATTTCAGATTCGCCCCATTCACCCCCCTCTAGGCGACTTTCAATTGGTATCAAAGCCACGGTACTTCATTAGAGCCTAACCGCTCGAAGTGATGTCGGGAGATCACGCCAAGAAGGAGATGGTGACCGGCGAGGAGCCCGCCACAAGCCACGGGAAGGCTCCATCAAGGGAGTCCGGCAACAAAAAGAAGGAGGGATCCCCTTCACGCATTAGGACGCACAAGAGTGGCAAGAAGAAGAAGAAAATGAAGAAAGTGGTCTACTACGAGACCGACTCTTCATCGCCCTCTACTTCGGGATCCGACGCCGCGTCCATCACTTCTAAGCGCCAAGAGCGCAAGAAGTATAGTAAGATCCCCCTACGCTACCCTCGCATTCCTAGACATACTCCATTACTTTCAGTCCCATTAGGCAAACCACCGACATTTGACGGTGAATATTATTCTAGGTGGAGTGATATGATGAGATATCACCTAACCTCACTCCACAAAAGCATATGTGATGTTGTTGAGTTTGGAGTACAGGTACCATCCGTAGGGGATGAAGATTATGATGAGGACGAGGTGGCCCAAATCGAGCACTTCAACTCTCAAGCGACTACTATACTCCTCACCTCTCTAAGTTGAGAGGAGTATAATTAAGTGCAAGGGTTGAAGAGCGCCAAAGAGATTTGGGATGTACTCAAGACCGCGCACGAAGGAGATGAGGTGACCAAAATCACCAAGTGGGAAACGATCGAGGGAGAGCTCGGTCGCTTTATGCTCAACCAAGGAGAAGACCCACAAGCCATGTACAACCGGCTAAAGACCTTGGTGAACCAAGCGCGCAACCTCGAGAGCTCCAAGTGGGATGACCATGAAATGGTCAAGGTTATTCTTAGATCACTCGTATTTCTAACCCTACTCAAGTTCAATTAATTCATGGTGATCCAAGATATAAACTAATGTCTCCCGAGGAAGTGATAGGAAAATTTGTGAGCTTTGAGTTGATGATCAAAGGCTCCAAGAAAATCATCGAGCAAGGCGCCTCCTCCACACCCGATGTGCAACCCGTTGCATTCAAGGCAACGGAAGAGAAGAAAGAAGACTCTACACCTAGTAGGGTCCCCATCGACGCCTCCAAGCTCGACAATGAGGAGATGGCGCTCATCATCAAGAACTTTCGACCAATCCTTAAGCAAAGGAGGGGGAAAGACTACAAGTCCCGCTCCAAGAAGGTTTGCTACAAGTGTGGTAAGCCCGGTCATTTTATCGCTAAATGCCCTTTGTCTAGTGACATTGACACAGTGACAGGGATAACGACAAGAAGGGAAAGATGAGAGAAAAGAAGAGGTACTACAAGAAAAAGGGCGGCGATGCCCATGTTTGCCGGGAGTGGGATTCCGATGAGAGATCCACCGACTCCTCCTCTGACGAGGACGCCGCCAACATCGTCGTCACCAAAGGCCTCCTCTTCCCCAACGTCGGCCACAAGTGCCTCATGGCAAAGGACGACAAAAAAAAGAAGGTAAAATCTAGAGCTTCCACTAAATATGCAACTTCTAGTGATGATGCTAGCTCTAGTGATGATGAGGATGATTTGCTCACCCTTTTTGCCAACTTGAACATGCAACAAAAAGAAAAATTAAATGAATTGATTAGTGCTATTCATGAAAAGGATGAACTCTTGGATAGCCAAGAGGACTTCCTAATTAAAGAAAACAAAAAGCATGTTAAAGTTAAAAATGCTTATGCTCTAGAGATAGAAAAATGTGAAAAATTAACTAGTGAGCTAAGCACTTGCCATGACACTATTTCCAACCTTAGAATTGAGAATGCTAATTTGATTGCTAAGGTTGAGAAGTCAAACATTTGTGATGATTCAATTGCCAATCTTAGAAATGATAATGCTAGTTCAATTGCTAAGATTGAAAAATTGAATGTCTCTCTTGCTAACCTTAGAAATGAGAATGATAAATTAATTGCTAAGGCTAAGGAATTAGATGTTTGCAAAATTTCTATTTCTAATCTTAGAGATGAGAATGACATTTTACATACTAAGATTGTTGACCTAAATTCTTGCAAACCCTCTACATCTACCATTGAGCATGTTACTATTTGCACTATATGTAGAGATGTTAACATTGATGTTATTCATGATCACATTGCTAAGATTAAACAACAAAATGATCATATAGCAAAATTAGATGCTAAAATTGCCAAGCATGAGTTAGAAAATGGAAATTTTAAATTTGCTAGAAGCATGCTCTATAGTGGGAGACGCCCTGGCATTAAGGATGGCATTGGCTTCCAACAGAGAGACAATGTCAAGCTTAATGCCCCTCCTAAAAGATTGTCTAACTTTGTTAAGGGCAAAGCTCCCATGGCTCAGGATAACGAGGGTTACATTTTATACCCTGTCGGTTATCCCCGAGCACAAAATTAGGAGAATTCACTCTAGGAAGTCTCACTCTGGCTCTAATCATGCTTTTATGTATATGAGTGAGGCATCTAGTTCTAGGCAATCAACCCGTGCCAAATTGCCTAAGAAGAAAACTCCTATTGCATCAAATGATCATAACATTTCATTCAAGACTTTTGATGCTTCTTATGTTTTAACTAACAAATCAGGCAAAGTAGTTGCCAAATATGTTGGGGCCAAACACAAGGGGTCAAAGACTTGTGTTTGGGTACCCAAGGTGCTTGTTTCTAATGTAAAAGGACCCAAGACCGTTTGGGTACCTAAGAACAAGGCCTAAATTTGTTTTGTAGGTTTATGCATCCGGGGGCTCAAGTTGGATCATCGATAGCGGGTGCACAAACCACATGACAGGGGAGAAAAGGATGTTCTCCTCCTATGAGAAAAACCATGATCCCCAAAGAGCTATCACATTTGGGGATGGAAATCAAGGTTTGGTCAAAGGATTGAGTAAAATTGCTATATCTCCTGACCATTCCATTTCCAATGTTTTTCTTGTAGATTCTTTAGATTACAATTTGCTTTCTGTTTCTCAATTATGTAAAATGGGCTACAACTGTCTTTTTACAGATGTAGGTGTTACTGTCTTTAGAAGAAGTGATGATTCAGTAGCATTTAAGGGAGTGTTAGAGGGTCAGCTATACTTAGTAGATTTTGATAGAGCTGAACTCGACACTTGCTTAATTGCTAAGACTAACATGGGTTGGCTCTGGCACCGCCGACTAGCCCATGTTGGGATGAAGAATCTTCATAAGCTTCTAAAGGGAGAGCACATTTTGGGACTAACCAATGTTTATTTTGAGAAAGACAGGGTATGTAGCACATGTCAAGCGGGAAAGCAAGTTGGTGTTCATCATCCACACAAGAACATCATAACGACCGACAGGCCGCTTGAGTTACTCCACAAGGACCTATTTGGCCCGATAGCTTACATAAGCATCGGCGGGAGTAAGTACTGTCTAGTTATTGTGGATGATTATTCTCGCTTCAATTGGGTATTCTTTCTATAGGAAAAATCTCAAACCCAAGAGACTTTAAAGGGATTCTTGAGACGGGCTCAAAATGAGTTCGGCTTAAGGATAAAAAAGATTAGAAGCAACAATGGGACGGAGTTCAAGAACTCACAAATCGAAGGCTTCCTTGAGGATGAGGGCATCAAGCATGAGTTCTCTTCTCCCTACACGCCACAACAAAATGGTGTAGTGGAGAGGAAGAATAGAACTCTATTGGACATGGCAAGGACCATGCTTGATGAGTACAAGACTTCAGATCGGTTTTGGGCCGAGGCGGTCAACACCGCTTGCTACGCCATCAACCGGTTATATCTTCACCGAATCATCAAGAAGACATCGTATGAACTCCTCACCGGTAAAAAGCCCAATGTTTCATATTTTAGAGTCTTTGGTAGCAAATGCTTTATTCTTGTTAAAAGAGGTAGAAAATCTAAATTTGCTCCTAAGGCTGTAGAAGGCTTTTTACTTGGTTATGATTCAAACACAAGGGCATATAGAGTCTTTAACAAGTCCACTGGACTAGTTGAAGTCTCTTGTGACATTGTGTTTGATGAGACTAATGGCTCTCAAGTAGAGCAAGTTGATCTTGATGAACTAGATGATGAAGAGGCTCTGTGCGTCGCGCTAAGGAACATGTCCATTGGGGATGTGTGTCCTAAGGAATCCGAAGAGCCTCCATAAGCACAAGATCAACCATCTTCCTCCATGCAAGCATCTCCACCAACTCAAGATGAGGATCAAGCTCAAGATGATGATGATGAAGATCAAAAGGAGCCACCTCAAGAGGAGGACAATGATCAAAGGGGAGATGCTAATGATCAAGACAAGAAAGATGATGAGGGTCCAAGACCGCCACACCCAAGAGTCCACCAAGCAATCCAACGAGATCACCCCGTGAACTCCATCCTCGACGATATTCATAAGGGGATAACCACTCGATCTCGTGTTGCTCATTTTTGTGAACATTACTCCTTTGTGTCTTCTATTGAGCCATACAGGGTAGAAGATGCATTAAGGGATTCGGATTGGGTGTTGGCAATGCAAGAGGAACTCAACAACTTCACGAGGAATGAGGTATGACATTTAGTTCCACGTCCTAACCAAAATGTTGTAGGAACCAAGTGGGTCTTCCGCAACAAGCAAGATGAGCATGGTGTGGTGACAAGGAACAAAGCCAGACTTGTGGCCAATGGATATTCACAAGTCGAAGGTTTGGATTTTGGTGAAACCTATGCACCCGTAGCTAGGCTTGAGTCAATTCGTATATTACTTGCCTATGCTACTTACCATGGCTTTAAGCTTTATCAAATGGACGTGAAAAGTGCCTTCCTAAATGGACCAATCAAGGAGGAGGTCTATGTTGAGCAACCTCCCGGCTTTGAAGATAGTGAGTACCCTAACCATGTTTATAAACTCTCTAAGGCGCTTTATGGGCTCAAGCAAGCCCAGAGAGCATGGTATGAATGCCTAAGAGATTTTCTTATCGCTAATGGCTTCAAAGTCGGAAAAGCCGATCCTACTCTCTTTACTAAAACACTTGCAAATGATTTGTTTGTATGCCAAATTTATGTTGATGATATCATATTTGGGTCTACTAACGAATCTACATGTGAAGAGTTTAGTAAGATCATGACTCAAAAATTCGAGATGTCTATGATGGGGGAGTTGAAGTATTTCTTAGGATTTCAAGTAAAGCAACTCCAAGAGGGCACCTTCATTAGCCAAACGAAGTACATTCAAGACATACTCACCAAGTTTGGGATGAAGGATGTCAAGCCCATCAAGACACCCATGGGAACAAATGGGCATCTCGACCTCGACACAGGAGGTAAATCCGTAGATCAAAAGGTATACCAGTCGATGATAGGTTCTTTACTCTACTTATGTGCATCTCGATCGGATATTATGCTTTCCGTATGCATGTGTGCAAGATTCAAGCCGATCCTAAGGAAGTTCACCTTAGGGCCATAAAACGAATCTTGAGATATTTAGTTTATACTCCTAAGTTTGGCCTTTGGTACCCCAGGGGATCCACTTTTGATTTAATTGGGTATTCCGATGCTGATTGGGCAGGGTGTAAAATTAATAGAAAGAGCACATCAGGGACTTGCCAGTTCTTGGGAAGATCTCTGGTGTCTTGGGCTTCAAAGAAGCAAAATTATGTGGCTCTTTCTACCACCGAAGCCGAGTATATTGCCACAGGCCATTGTTGCGCGCAATTGCTTTGGATGAGGCAAACCCTTAGGGACTATGGTTACAAATTAACCAAAGTTCCTCTTCTATGTGATAATGAGAGTGCAATCCGCATGACGGATAATCTCGTTGAGCATAGCCGCACTAAACACATAGCCATTCGGTATCATTTTTTAAGGGATCACCAACAAAAGGGGGATATCGAGATTGCATATATTAACACCAAAGAACAATTAGCCGATATCTTTACCAAGCCATTAGATGAGCAAACTTTTACCAAACTTAGGCATGAGCTAAATATTCTTGATTCTAGGAATTTTGATTGATATTTTGCACACATAGCTCATTTATATACCTTTGATCATATCTCTTTCATGCGCTATGACTAATGTGTTTTCAAGTGCATATTATGCTAAGTCATAGATTGAAAGGGAAAAAGGAGTCTTCGGCGAAGACAAAGGCTTCCACTCCACTCTATCGATTATTCATCCTTCGCCGTCACTCTGCATCGCTCTCCAATTTGGTATTATCTTCACTCCTATATTATTTACCAAAGGGGGAGAAAGTTTGAAAAAGGGCTTATATTTCACTCAAATATCCGTTTTTGGCGATTCATGCCAAAGGGGGAGAAAGTGTTAGCCCAAAGCAAAAGGACCGCACCACCACCAATTTCAAAAATATAGTCTTTCAAGTTTGTGTTAAGAGAAGATTTTTCAATTGGTATCTTATTGCTGATATAATTTCAAATTGGTATATCCTCTTCAAAATTAATATCTAAAACCCTCTTGAACACTAAGAGGAGGATTTCATTAAGGGGGAGTTTTGTTTAGTCAAAGGAAAAGCATTTGAAACAGGGGGAGAAAATTTCAAAATCTTATTCATATACCTTTGACTATTTGCAAAAGATTTTTGAAAAAGAATTTCCAAAACATTGCAAAACAAAACAAGTGGTGCAAGCGTGGTCCAAAATTTTAAATTAGAAGAAAGCCATCCATGCATATCTAGTAGAAATAATTATTGGTTTCATTCCAAGCAACCTTTGCACTTACATTATGCAAACTAGTTCAATTCTGCACTTTTATATTTGCTTTGGTTTGTGTTGGCATAAATCACCAAAAAGAGGGAGATTGAAAGGGAAATAGGCTTACACCTTTTCTTAATTGATTTTGGTGGTTGAATTGCCCAACACAAATAATTGGACTAACCAGTTTGCTCTAGATTATGAGTTCTACAGGTGTCAAAGGTTCACAATAAACCAATAAAAAGACCAAGAAAGGGTTCAAATAAAAAGAGCAAAAGACAACCGAAGTGTGCCCTGGTCTGGCGCACCGGACTGTCTGGTGTGCCACCGGACAGTGTCCGGTGCACCAGGGAACCCAACTCCGAACTTGCCACCTTCGGGAATTCTGGGAGCCGCTCCGCTATAATTCACCGGATTGTTCGGGGTAGCACCGGACTGTCCGGTGCGCCAGCAGAGTAACGGCTACACAGCGCCAACGGTCGTCTGCAACGAGCAGTTAATGCGCTACAGTGCGCGCAGAAGTCAGAGCAGCGCCAGAAGGCGCACCGGACAGTAAACAGGGACTGTCCGGTGCACCACCGGACTGTCCGGTGGCCCAGCTATCAGAAGCTCCAACGGTCAGAACCCAACGGTCGAGTGACGTGGCTGGCGCATCGGACAGTGTCCGGTGGCACACCGGACTATCCGGTGCACCATACGACAGCAGCCCTCACCAACGGTTCTTTTGGTGGTTGGGGCTATAAATTTCCCCAACCACCTGAAAGGGAAATGTGCCCTTGGGCCATTTCTAAGTATTTTGGTGATTGAGTGACAACACAAGTGCTTAAATGTGAATTTATGCTCATGGATGGACAAAGTGCAAATCAAGAGTAAAGGTATGTTTCTAAGCCTTAGTACATTTGTTCTGTGTACTAATATACTTGTCTAAGTGTTAGAAACAGAAAGAAGAAGAAAAGAAAAAGAGATGAAAAAGGCTTGGCTGTGTACAGCCAAGACTCAGCTCAGTCTGGCACACCGGACTGTCCGGTGGTGCACCGGACAGTGTCCGGTGCGCCAGGCTGACTCGGCGTAAAGTGGCCGCTCTCGGGAATTCGCCGACGGTGTATGGCTAAAATTCACCGGACTGTCCGGTATGCACCGGACTGTCCGGTGAGCCAACGGTCGGCCGCGGAATCTGCGCGCGACACGTGGCCGGGCCAACGGTCGGAAGGGGGCACCGGACTGTCCGGTGTGCACCGGACATGTTCGGTGCGCCAACGGCTTCCAGATCTGCAACGGTCGGCCGCGCCATTTTAGGAAGGAAATCGGGCACCGGACAGTGTCCGGTGTGCACCGGACTGTCCGGTGCACCAGTCGACAGAAGGCAAGATCAGCCTTCCAGAATTGTTCTCAACGGCTCCTAGCTGCCTTGGGGCTATAAAAGGGACCCCTAGGCGCATGGAGGAGGAGACCAAGCATTCCTACAACATTCCTAAGCACCAAGACATCGATTCCGCGCATTTGGTTCATTGTGATAGCATCTAGAGCTCTTGTTGAGTTGTGAACTCATTGAGTTGTGTTGCGAGCTCTTGTTGCAACTTGTGTGCGTGCTGTTGCTCTGATTTTGAGTCTTGTGTGCGTTGCTAATTCCTCCCTTACTCCGTATTTCTTTGTGAATCTCAAGTGTAAGGGCGAGAGGCTCCAAGTTGTGGAGATTCCTCGCAAACGGGATATTGAAAGGCAAAGCAAAACATCGTGGTATTCAAGTTGGTCTTTGGACCACTTGAGAGGGGTTGACTGCAACCCTCGTCCGTTGGGACGCCACAACGTGGAGTAGGCAAGCGTTGGTCTTGGCCGAACCACGGGATAAACCACTGTGTCATCTCTGTGTTTGATCTCTTGTGGTATTGTGTTTTGTTGAGACTCCTCTCTAGCCACTTGGCGATTATTGTGCTAACACTTAACAAGTTTTTGTGGCTATAAGTTTAAGTTACACAGGATCACCTATTCACCCCCCCTCTAGGTGCTCTCAATTGGTATCAGAGCCGTTCTCTTCACAAAGGGACTAACCGCCCGAAGAGATGGATCCTAAAGGGAAGGGAATCGTGATCAACGACAAGGAGAAGGAGTCCTTCGTCAACGAGCCAAGGGATGACAAGTCCAACGACTTGGGCTCGGGCCACAGACGCAAAGATGGGAAGAAGAAGAAGACAAGACGCATCAAGGAGATCGTCTACTACGACAGCGATGAGTCTACTTCCTCCCAAAAGGACGACGACCACAACGAATACGAGAGAAAGAAACCGGTCAATTCGAACTTTTCTTTTGATTACTCTCGTATTCCTCAAAGTACTAATGCTCATTTATTATCTATTCCACTTGGTAAACCTCCTCATTTTGATGGAGAGGACTACGGATTTTGGAGTCACAAAATACGTAGTCACTTGTTTTCTCTCCATCCTAGCATATGGGAGATTGTAGAAAGTGGAATGCACTTTGATAGTACAGATAGTCCCATGTTTATTAATGAACAGATTCATAAAAATGCACAAGCTACTACTGTGTTGCTAGCCTCTTTGTGCAGGGACGAGTACCATAAGGTGAGCGGCTTGGACAACGCCAAGCAGATCTGGGACACCCTCAAGATCTCTCATGAGGGGAATGATGTCACCTTGCTCACCAAGATGGAGTTGGTGGAGGGCGAGCTTGGACGGTTCGCAATGATAAGGGGCGAGGAGCCAACTCAAACATACAACCAGCTCAAGACCCTTATCAACAAAATAAGGAGCTACGGAAGCACGCGATGGACGGATCATGACGTCGTCCGCCTAATGCTAAGGTCCTTTACCGTTCTTGATCCTCATTTGGTGAACAATATTCGTGAAAATCCTAGGTACACCAAGATGTCGCCCGAAGAAGTTCTGGGGAAGTTCGTAAGCGGGTGAATGATGATCAAGGAGGCAAGATATGTGGACGACGCGTTGAACGGTCCTATTCATGAGCCTCAACCCATTGCTCTCAAGGCAACAAGGAGCAAGGAGGCACTACCGAGCAAGGTGGCGCAAGTTGAGGCAGCCGGGCTAAATAATGAGGAGATGGCCCTCATCATTAAGCGCTTCAAGACGGCGCTTAAAGGTCGCAAGGGACAGCCAAGCAAGACCAAGACAAAGGAGAAGCGCTCGTGCTTCAAATGTGGTAAGATTGGTCATTTCATTGCTAACTGTCCCGATAATGAAAGTGACCAGGAAAAGGGGAACAAAAGGGAGAAGAAGAAGCATTACAAGAAGGCCAAGGGCGAGGCACATATCGGAAAGGAGTGGGATTCGGATTGCTCCTCCTCCGACTCCGACAATGAAGGACTCGCCGCCACCGCCTTCAACAAGTCATCCCTCTTCCCCAACGAGCGCCACACTTGCCTCATGGCAAGGGAGAAGAAAGTAAGCACTCATGATACTAGAACTTATGCTTCTTCAAGTGAGGATGAGTCTAGTGATGATGATGAGATAGATTACTCATGCTTATTCAAGGGATTAGATAGATCTAAAATTAATAAGATTAATGAGTTGATTGATGCTTTGAATGACAAGAATAGATTACTAGAAAAACAAGAGGATCTTTTATATGAGGAGCATGATAAATTTGTTAGTGCACAAAATTCTCTTGCTCTAGAAATTAAAAGGAATGAAATGCTCTCTAGTGAATTATCTACTTGTCATGAATCCATCTCTAAATTAAAAAGTGTTAATGATGATTTGAATGCTAAGTTAGAAATAGCTAGTAAATCAACATCTTGTGTAGAAATTGTTGAAACTTGCAATAGGTGTAAAGATTTTGACATTGATGCTTGTAGTGAACACCTAGTTTCAATTTCCAAACTTAATGATGAATTGGCTAGTCTTAATGCTCAACTTAAGACTAGCAAGAGTAATTTTGATAAGCTAAAATTTGCAAGGGATGCCTACACAATTGGTAGACACCCCTCAATTAAGGATGGACTCGGCTACAAGAAGGAAGCCAAGAACTTGACAAGCCATAAGGCTCCCATCTCCGCCAAGGAGAAAGGGAAGGCCCCTATGGCTAGTAGTGTGCAAAAGAACCATGCCTTTATGTACCATGATAGGAGACAATCTAGAAATGCTTATAGGAGATGTAACGCATATGATGCTTTTGATTCTCATGACATGTTTGCTTCTAGTTCTTCTTATGTGCATGATAGAAATGTTGGTAGGAGAAATGTTGTTCATAATATGCCTAGGATAAATGTTGTTAATGTTCCTAGGAAAGTAATGAATGAACCCTCTACAATTTATCATGCTTTAAATGCTTCCTTTGCTATTTGTAGAAAGGATAGGAAAATAGTAGCTAGGAAGTTAGGGGCAAAATGCAAGGGAGACAAAACTTGCATTTGGGTCCCTAAGGATATTTGCACTAACCTTGTAGGACCCAACATGAGTTGGGTACCTAAGACCCAAGCCTAAATTTGCCTTGCAGGTTTATGCATCCGGGGGTTCAAGCTGGATTATCGACAGCGGATGCACAAACCATATGACGGGGGAGAAGAAGATGTTCACCTCCTACGTCAAGAATAAGGATTCCCAAGATTCAATTATATTCGGTGATGGGAATCAAGGCAAGATAAAAGGGTTAGGTAAAATTGCAATTTCTAATGAGCACTCTATATCCAATGTGTTTTTAGTTGAGTCTCTTGGTTACAATTTGCTATCTGTTAGTCAACTATGCAATATGGGATATAATTGCCTTTTTACAAATGTAGATGTGTCTGTCTTTAGAAGAAGTGATGGTTCACTAGCCTTTAAGGGTGTATTAGACGGCAAGCTTTACTTAGTTGATTTTGCAAAAGAAGAGGCCGGTCTAAATGCATGCTTAATTGCTAAGACTAGCATGGGCTGGCTGTGGCATCGCCACTTAGCACATGTGGGGATGAAGAACCTTCACAAGCTTCTAAAGGGAGAACACGTGATAGGTTTGACTAACGTACAATTCGAAAAAGATAGACCTTGTGCAGCTTGTCAGGCAGGTAAACAGGTGGGAGGAGCGCATCACAGCAAGAATGTGATGACCACATCAAGACCCCTGGAGCTGCTACATATGGACCTCTTCGGACCCGTCGCCTATCTAAGCATAGGAGGAAGTAAGTATGGTTTAGTTATTGTTGATGACTTTTCCCGCTTCACTTGGGTGTTCTTTTTGCAGGATAAGTCTGAAACCCAAGGGACCCTCAAGCGCTTCCTCAGGAGAGCTCAAAATGAGTTTGAGCTCAAGGTGAAGAAGATAAGAAGCGACAACGGGTCCGAGTTCAAGAACCTTCAAGTGGAGGAGTTCCTTGAGGAGGAAGGGATCAAGCACGAGTTCTCCGCTCCCTACACACCACAGCAAAATGGTGTGGTAGAGAGGAAGAACAGGACGCTAATCGATATGGCGAGGACGATGCTTGGAGAATTCAAGACCCCCGAGCGTTTTTGGTCGGAAGCCGTGAACACGGCTTGCCACGCCATCAACAGGGTCTACCTTCATCGCCTCCTCAAGAAGACTTCGTATGAGGTACTAACCGGTAACAAACCCAATGTATCTTACTTTCGTGTATTTGGGAGCAGGTGTTACATTCTAGTAAAGAAGGGTAGAAATTCTAAATTTGCTCCCAAAGCTGTAGAAGGGTTTTTGTTAGGTTATGACTCAAATACAAAGGCGTATAGAGTCTTCAACAAATCATCGGGTTTGGTTGAAGTCTCTAGCGACGTTGTATTTGATGAGACTAATGGCTCTCCAAGAGAGCAAGTTGTTGATTGTGATGATGTAGATGAAGAAGATGTTCCGACGGCCGCTATACGAACCATGACGATTGGAGAAGTGCGGCCACAGGAACAAGATGAACGAGATCAACCTTCTTCCTCAACAACGGTGCATCCCCCAACTCAAGACGATGAACAGGTTCATCAAAAGGAGGCGTGTAATCAAGGGGGAGCACAAGATGATCACGTGATGGAGGAAGAAGCGCAACCGGCACCTCCAACCCAAGTTCGAGCGGTGATTCAAAGGGATCATCCCGTCGACCAAATTTTGGGTGACATTAGCAAGGGAGTAACTACTCGATCTCGATTAGTTAATTTTTGTGAGCATTACTCCTTTGTCTCTTCTATTGAGCCTTTCAGGGTAGAGGAGGCCTTGCTAGATCCGGATTGGGTATTGGCCATGCAGGAGGAACTCAACAACTTCAAGCGCAATGAAGTTTGGACACTGGTGCCTCGTCCCAAGCAAAATGTTGTGGGAACCAAGTGGGTGTTCCGCAACAAACAGGACGAGCACGGGGTGGTGACGAGGAACAAGGCTCGACTTGTGGCAAAAGGTTATGCCCAAGTCGCAGGTTTGGACTTTGAGGAGATGTTTGCTCCTGTGGCTAGACTAGAATCAATTCGTATCTTGCTAGCATATGCCGCTCACCATTCTTTCAGGTTGTACCAAATGGATGTGAAGAGCGCTTTCCTCAATGGGCCAATCAAGGAGGAGGTGTACGTGGAGCAACCCCCTGGCTTCGAGGATGAACGGTACCCCGACCACATGTGTAAGCTCTCTAAGGCGCTCTATGGACTTAAGCAAGCCCCAAGAGCATGGTATGAATGCCTTAGAGACTTCTTAATTGCTAATGCTTTCAAGGTTGGGAAAGCCGATCCAACTCTTTTTACTAAGACTTGCGACGGCGATCTTTTTGTGTGCCAAATTTATGTCGATGACATAATATTTGGTTCTACTAACCAAAAGTCTTGTGAAGAGTTTAGCAGGGTTATGATGCAGAAATTCGAGATGTCGATGATGGGCGAGTTGAACTACTTCCTTGGGTTTCAAGTGAAGCAACTCAAGGACGGCACCCTCATCTCCCAAACAAAGTACACGCAAGACTTGCTGAAGCGGTTTGGGATGAAGGACGCCAAGCCCGCAAAGACTCCGATGGGGACCGACGGACACACCGACCTCAACAAAGGAGGTAAGTCCGTTGATCAAAAAGCATACCGGTCAATGATAGGGTCTTTACTTTATTTATGTGCTAGTAGACCGGATATTATGCTTAGCGTATGCATGTGTGCTAGATTTCAATTCGATCTTAAGGAGAGTCACTTAGTGGCGGTGAAGCGAATTCTTAGATATTTGGTTGCTACGCCTTGCTTCGGGCTCTGGTATCCAAAGGGGTCTACCTTTGACTTGGTTGGATACTCAGATTCCGACTATGCTGGATGTAAGGTCGATAGGAAGAGTACATCAGGGACGTGCCAATTCTTAGGAAGGTCCCTGGTGTCGTGGAACTCTAAGAAACAAACCTCCGTTGCCCTATCCACCGCTGAGGCCGAGTATGTTGCCGCAGGGCAGTGTTGCGTGCAACTACTTTGGATGAGGCAAACCCTTCGGAACTTTGGCTACAATCTGAGCAAAGTCCCACTCCTATGTGACAATGAGAGTGCTATCCGCATGGCGGAAAATCCTGTTGAACACAGCCGCACAAAGCACATTGACATCCGGCATCACTTTTTGAGAGACCACCAGCAAACGGGAGATATCGAAGTGTTTCATGTTAGCACCGAGAACCAGCTAGCCGATATCTTTACCAAGCCTCTAGATGAGAAGACCTTTTGCAGGCTGCGTAGTGAGCTAAATGTCTTAGATTCGCGGAACCTGGATTGATTTATAGCATACATATGCCTTTGATCATATTCCTTATGCATTTTGTTGCTTATTTATGGTGATCAAGTTGTACAAACACTCCCCGGACCTCACAAGTCCGTTGCAAGTGATGCACATATTTAGGGGGAGATGTGTTACAACTTGACCCTTTGAGACTAACCATATGCTTGAGTTTGCTTGATTTAGTCTCGAAGGAGAATTGAAAGGGAAAAGGTGGACTTGGACCATGCAAAACTTCCACTGCACTCCGATGAAAAGAGTAAACTTTCCAAGTTCATCTTTAAACTCATATTGCCTATTTGCTCTTAATTGAAGATTTTGGTGAGGAAATGGGGTTAAAGGGCCAAGATTGATCCCGTTTTGGTGCTTGATGCCAAAGGGGGAGAAAATAAAGGCCAAAGCAATAGATGGATCAGCTATCACTTGAGAAACTTTGAAAATAGTAGAATAGAGTTTTTTTGGTTTGTCAAAACTCTTGCATTGTCTCTTTTGTCAAAAGTTGGCCTCTTGTGGGGAGAAGTGTTGATTATGGGAAAAGGGGGAGTTTTTGAAATCTTTGATAAATCTCTTTTGGAATGACTCTCTTTATGCTTCAACATGTGTGTCTGACTTAGAGATAGAGATTTGAGTTTGATTTGCAAAAACAAACCAAATGGTGGCAAAGGATGATCCATATATGCCAAAATTGAATCAAAACAAATTTGAGTTTTATTTGAAGTGATATTGCACTTGTTCTAGTTTCTTTATGTTGTGTTGGCATAAATCACCAAAAAGGGGGAGATTGAAAGGGAAATGTGCCCTTGGGCCATTTCTAAGTATTTTGGTGATTGAGTGACAACACAAGTGCTTAAATGTGAATTTATGCTCATGGATGGACAAAGTGCAAATCAAGAGTAAAGGTATGTTTCTAAGCCTTAGTACATTTGTTATGTGTACTAATATACTTGTCTAAGTGTTAGAAACAGAAAGAAGAAGAAAAGAAAAAGAGATGAAAAAGGCTTGGCTGTGTACAGCCAAGACTCAGCTCAGTCTGGCACACCGGACTGTCCGGTGGTGCACCGGACAGTGTCCGGTGCGCCAGACTGACTCAGCGTAAAGTGGCCGCTCTCGGGAATTCGCCGACGGCGTACGGCTAAAATTCACCGGACTGTCTGGTATGCACCGGACTGTCCGGTGAGCCAACGGTCGGCCGGGCCAACGGTCGGCCGCGGAATCTGCGCGCGACACGTGGCCGGGCCAACGGTCGGAAGGGGGCACCGGACTGTCCGGTGTGCACCGGACATGTCCGGTGCGCCAACGGCTTCTAGATCTGCAACGGTCGGCCGCACCATTTTAGGAAGGAAATCGGGCACCGGACAGTGTGATTCGGATTGCTCCTCCTCCGACTCCGACAATGAAGGACTCGCCGCCACCGCCTTCAACAAGTCATCCCTCTTCCCCAACGAGCGCCACACTTGCCTCATGGCAAGGGAGAAGAAAGTAAGCACTCATGATACTAGAACTTATGCTTCTTCAAGTGAGGATGAGTCTAGTGATGATGATGAGATAGATTACTCATGCTTATTCAAGGGATTAGATAGATCTAAAATTAATAAGATTAATGAGTTGATTGATGCTTTGAATGACAAGAATAGATTACTAGAAAAACAAGAGGATCTTTTATATGAGGAGCATGATAAATTTGTTAGTGCACAAAATTCTCTTGCTCTAGAAATTAAAAGGAATGAAATGCTCTCTAGTGAATTATCTACTTGTCATGAATCCATCTCTAAATTAAAAAGTGTTAATGATGATTTGAATGCTAAGTTAGAAATAGCTAGTAAATCAACATCTTGTGTAGAAATTGTTGAAACTTGCAATAGGTGTAAAGATTTTGACATTGATGCTTGTAGTGAACACCTAGTTTCAATTTCCAAACTTAATGATGAATTGGCTAGTCTTAATGCTCAACTTAAGACTAGCAAGAGTAATTTTGATAAGCTAAAATTTGCAAGGGATGCCTACACAATTGGTAGACACCCCTCAATTAAGGATGGACTCGGCTACAAGAAGGAAGCCAAGAACTTGACAAGCCATAAGGCTCCCATCTCCGCCAAGGAGAAAGGGAAGGCCCCTATGGCTAGTAGTGTGCAAAAGAACCATGCCTTTATGTACCATGATAGGAGACAATCTAGAAATGCTTATAGGAGATGTAACGCATATGATGCTTTTGATTCTCATGACATGTTTGCTTCTAGTTCTTCTTATGTGCATGATAGAAATGTTGGTAGGAGAAATGTTGTTCATAATATGCCTAGGATAAATGTTGTTAATGTTCCTAGGAAAGTAATGAATGAACCCTCTACAATTTATCATGCTTTAAATGCTTCCTTTGCTATTTGTAGAAAGGATAGGAAAATAGTAGCTAGGAAGTTAGGGGCAAAATGCAAGGGAGACAAAACTTGCATTTGGGTCCCTAAGGATATTTGCACTAACCTTGTAGGACCCAACATGAGTTGGGTACCTAAGACCCAAGCCTAAATTTGCCTTGCAGGTTTATGCATCCGGGGGTTCAAGCTGGATTATCGACAGCGGATGCACAAACCATATGACGGGGGAGAAGAAGATGTTCACCTCCTACGTCAAGAATAAGGATTCCCAAGATTCAATTATATTCGGTGATGGGAATCAAGGCAAGATAAAAGGGTTAGGTAAAATTGCAATTTCTAATGAGCACTCTATATCCAATGTGTTTTTAGTTGAGTCTCTTGGTTACAATTTGCTATCTGTTAGTCAACTATGCAATATGGGATATAATTGCCTTTTTACAAATGTAGATGTGTCTGTCTTTAGAAGAAGTGATGGTTCACTAGCCTTTAAGGGTGTATTAGACGGCAAGCTTTACTTAGTTGATTTTGCAAAAGAAGAGGCCGGTCTAAATGCATGCTTAATTGCTAAGACTAGCATGGGCTGGCTGTGGCATCGCCACTTAGCACATGTGGGGATGAAGAACCTTCACAAGCTTCTAAAGGGAGAACACGTGATAGGTTTGACTAACGTACAATTCGAAAAAGATAGACCTTGTGCAGCTTGTCAGGCAGGTAAACAGGTGGGAGGAGCGCATCACAGCAAGAATGTGATGACCACATCAAGACCCCTGGAGCTGCTACATATGGACCTCTTCGGACCCGTCGCCTATCTAAGCATAGGAGGAAGTAAGTATGGTTTAGTGATTGTTGATGACTTTTCCCGCTTCACTTGGGTGTTCTTTTTGCAGGATAAGTCTGAAACCCAAGGGACCCTCAAGCGCTTCCTCAGGAGAGCTCAAAATGAGTTTGAGCTCAAGGTGAAGAAGATAAGAAGCGACAACGGGTCCGAGTTCAAGAACCTTCAAGTGGAGGAGTTCCTTGAGGAGGAAGGGATCAAGCACGAGTTCTCCGCTCCCTACACACCACAGCAAAATGGTGTGGTAGAGAGGAAGAACAGGACGCTAATCGATATGGCGAGGACGATGCTTGGAGAATTCAAGACCCCCGAGCGTTTTTGGTCGGAAGCCGTGAACACGGCTTGCCACGCCATCAACAGGGTCTACCTTCATCGCCTCCTCAAGAAGACTTCGTATGAGGTACTAACCGGTAACAAACCCAATGTATCTTACTTTCGTGTATTTGGGAGCAGGTGTTACATTCTAGTAAAGAAGGGTAGAAATTCTAAATTTGCTCCCAAAGCTGTAGAAGGGTTTTTGTTAGGTTATGACTCAAATACAAAGGCGTATAGAGTCTTCAACAAATCATCGGGTTTGGTTGAAGTCTCTAGCGACGTTGTATTTGATGAGACTAATGGCTCTCCAAGAGAGCAAGTTGTTGATTGTGATGATGTAGATGAAGAAGATGTTCCGACGGCCGCTATACGAACCATGACGATTGGAGAAGTGCGGCCACAGGAACAAGATGAACGAGATCAACCTTCTTCCTCAACAACGGTGCATCCCCCAACTCAAGACGATGAACAGGTTCATCAAAAGGAGGCGTGTAATCAAGGGGGAGCACAAGATGATCACGTGATGGAGGAAGAAGCGCAACCGGCACCTCCAACCCAAGTTCGAGCGGTGATTCAAAGGGATCATCCCGTCGACCAAATTTTGGGTGACATTAGCAAGGGAGTAACTACTCGATCTCGATTAGTTAATTTTTGTGAGCATTACTCCTTTGTCTCTTCTATTGAGCCTTTCAGGGTAGAGGAGGCCTTGCTAGATCCGGATTGGGTATTGGCCATGCAGGAGGAACTCAACAACTTCAAGCGCAATGAAGTTTGGACACTGGTGCCTCGTCCCAAGCAAAATGTTGTGGGAACCAAGTGGGTGTTCCGCAACAAACAGGACGAGCACGGGGTGGTGACGAGGAACAAGGCTCGACTTGTGGCAAAAGGTTATGCCCAAGTCGCAGGTTTGGACTTTGAGGAGATGTTTGCTCCTGTGGCTAGACTAGAATCAATTCGTATCTTGCTAGCATATGCCGCTCACCATTCTTTCAGGTTGTACCAAATGGATGTGAAGAGCGCTTTCCTCAATGGGCCAATCAAGGAGGAGGTGTACGTGGAGCAACCCCCTGGCTTCGAGGATGAACGGTACCCCGACCACATGTGTAAGCTCTCTAAGGCGCTCTATGGACTTAAGCAAGCCCCAAGAGCATGGTATGAATGCCTTAGAGACTTCTTAATTGCTAATGCTTTCAAGGTTGGGAAAGCCGATCCAACTCTTTTTACTAAGACTTGCGACGGCGATCTTTTTGTGTGCCAAATTTATGTCGATGACATAATATTTGGTTCTACTAACCAAAAGTCTTGTGAAGAGTTTAGCAGGGTTATGATGCAGAAATTCGAGATGTCGATGATGGGCGAGTTGAACTACTTCCTTGGGTTTCAAGTGAAGCAACTCAAGGACGGCACCCTCATCTCCCAAACAAAGTACACGCAAGACTTGCTGAAGCGGTTTGGGATGAAGGACGCCAAGCCCGCAAAGACTCCGATGGGGACCGACGGACACACCGACCTCAACAAAGGAGGTAAGTCCGTTGATCAAAAAGCATACCGGTCAATGATAGGGTCTTTACTTTATTTATGTGCTAGTAGACCGGATATTATGCTTAGCGTATGCATGTGTGCTAGATTTCAATTCGATCTTAAGGAGAGTCACTTAGTGGCGGTGAAGCGAATTCTTAGATATTTGGTTGCTACGCCTTGCTTCGGGCTCTGGTATCCAAAGGGGTCTACCTTTGACTTGGTTGGATACTCAGATTCCGACTATGCTGGATGTAAGGTCGATAGGAAGAGTACATCAGGGACGTGCCAATTCTTAGGAAGGTCCCTGGTGTCGTGGAACTCTAAGAAACAAACCTCCGTTGCCCTATCCACCGCTGAGGCCGAGTATGTTGCCGCAGGGCAGTGTTGCGTGCAACTACTTTGGATGAGGCAAACCCTTCGGAACTTTGGCTACAATCTGAGCAAAGTCCCACTCCTATGTGACAATGAGAGTGCTATCCGCATGGCGGAAAATCCTGTTGAACACAGCCGCACAAAGCACATTGACATCCGGCATCACTTTTTGAGAGACCACCAGCAAAAGGGAGATATCGAAGTGTTTCATGTTAGCACCGAGAACCAGCTAGCCGATATCTTTACCAAGCCTCTAGATGAGAAGACCTTTTGCAGGCTGCGTAGTGAGCTAAATGTCTTAGATTCGCGGAACCTGGATTGATTTATAGCATACATATGCCTTTGATCATATTCCTTATGCATTTTGTTGCTTATTTATGGTGATCAAGTTGTACAAACACTCCCCGGACCTCACAAGTCCGTTGCAAGTGATGCACATATTTAGGGGGAGATGTGTTACAACTTGACCCTTTGAGACTAACCATATGCTTGAGTTTGCTTGATTTAGTCTCGAAGGAGAATTGAAAGGGAAAAGGTGGACTTGGACCATGCAAAACTTCCACTGCACTCCGATGAAAAGAGTAAACTTTCCAAGTTCATCTTTAAACTCATATTGCCTATTTGCTCTTAATTGAAGATTTTGGTGAGGAAATGGGGTTAAAGGGCCAAGATTGATCCCGTTTTGGTGCTTGATGCCAAAGGGGGAGAAAATAAAGGCCAAAGCAATAGATGGATCAGCTATCACTTGAGAAACTTTGAAAATAGTAGAATAGAGTTTTTTTGGTTTGTCAAAACTCTTGCATTGTCTCTTTTGTCAAAAGTTGGCCTCTTGTGGGGAGAAGTGTTGATTATGGGAAAAGGGGGAGTTTTTGAAATCTTTGATAAATCTCTTTTGGAATGACTCTCTTTATGCTTCAACATGTGTGTCTGACTTAGAGATAGAGATTTGAGTTTGATTTGCAAAAACAAACCAAATGGTGGCAAAGGATGATCCATATATGCCAAAATTGAATCAAAACAAATTTGAGTTTTATTTGAAGTGATATTGCACTTGTTCTAGTTGCTTTATGTTGTGTTGGCATAAATCACCAAAAAGGGGGAGATTGAAAGGGAAATGTGCCCTTGGGCCATTTCTAAGTATTTTGGTGATTGAGTGACAACACAAGTGCTTAAATGTGAATTTATGCTCATGGATGGACAAAGTGCAAATCAAGAGTAAAGGTATGTTTCTAAGCCTTAGTACATTTGTTATGTGTACTAATATACTTGTCTAAGTGTTAGAAACAGAAAGAAGAAGAAAAGAAAAAGAGATGAAAAAGGCTTGGCTGTGTACAGCCAAGACTCAGCTCAGTCTGGCACACCGGACTGTCCGGTGGTGCACCGGACAGTGTCCGGTGCGCCAGACTGACTCAGCGTAAAGTGGCCGCTCTCGGGAATTCGCCGACGGCGTACGGCTAAAATTCACCGGACTGTCTGGTATGCACCGGACTGTCCGGTGAGCCAACGGTCGGCCGGGCCAACGGTCGGCCGCGGAATCTGCGCGCGACACGTGGCCGGGCCAACGGTCGGAAGGGGGCACCGGACTGTCCGGTGTGCACCGGACATGTCCGGTGCGCCAACGGCTTCTAGATCTGCAACGGTCGGCCGCACCATTTTAGGAAGGAAATCGGGCACCGGACAGTGTCCGGTGTGCACCGGACTGTCCGGTGCACCAGTCGACAGAAGGCAAGATCAGCCTTCCAGAATTGTTCTCAACGGCTCCTAGCTGCCTTGGGGCTATAAAAGGGACCCCTAGGCGCATGGAGGAGGAGACCAAGCATTCCTACAACATTCCTAAGCACCAAGACATCGATTCCGCGCATTTGGTTCATTGTGATAGCATCTAGAGCTCTTGTTGAGTTGTGAACTCATTGAGTTGTGTTGCGAGCTCTTGTTGCGACTTGTGTGCGTGCTGTTGCTCTGATTTTGAGTCTTGTGTGCGTTGCTAATTCCTCCCTTACTCCGTATTTCTTTGTGAATCTGAGAGCACCTAGAGGGGGGGGGGTGAATAGGTGATCCTGTAAAAACTTCAAACTTAAGCCACAAAAACTTGTTAAGTGTTAGCACGATTATCGCCAAGTGGCTAAGGTGAAGTCTCAACAAAACACAGTACCACAAGAGAATCAAGCACAGAGTGACACAGTGGTTTTATCCCGTGGTTCGGCCAAGACCAACGCTTGCCTACTCCACGTTGTGGCGTCCCAACGGACGAGGGTTGCAATCAACCCCTCTCAAGCGGTCCAAAGACCCACTTGAATACCACGGTGTTTTGTTTTCCTTTCACTATCCCGTTTGCAAGGAATCTCCACAAATTGGAGTCTCTTGCCCTTACAAGTATATGATCACAAATGAAACACAGAGTAAGGGAGGGAAGCAACACACACAAATCCACAGCAAAAGCGCACACACACGGCCAAGAATCGAGCTCACAAGACTATCTCAGAGTTCTCACTTAGAACAGAGCTCGAATCACTTAGAAACATAAACGAATGCGCAGAGACTTAGTGTGGATGATCAAGAATGCTCAAAGGTTGCTTGTGTGTCTCCTCCATGCGCCTAGGGGCTCCTTTTATAGCCCCAAGGCAGCTAGGAGCCGTTGAGAGCAAATCCGGAAGGCCATCCTTGCCTTCTGTCGTCGGGGGCACCGGACAGTCCGGTGCACACCGGACACTGTCCGGTGCCCGATTTGTTTCCTTAAACGGCGAAGACGACCGTTGCAGACCGTTGGCAGATCTGGCGCTGTTGGCGCACCGGACATGTCCGGTGCACACCGGACAGTCCGGTGCCGTCTTCCGACCGTTGGCTCGGCCACGTGTCCCGCGCGGATTGCGCGGCCGACCGTTGGCCCTGGCCGACCGTTGGCTCACCGGACAGTCCGGTGCACACCGGACAGTCCGGTGAATTTTAGCCGTACGCCGCCGGCCAATTTCCCGAGAGCGGCCAGTTCGAGTCGCGCCAGCCTGGCGCACCGGACACTGTCCGGTGCACACCGGACAGTCCGGTGCTCCAGACCGAGCTGGGTCTTGGCAGCACACAGCCAAGTCCCTTCTCCTTTTCTCTATTCTTCTTCTTTCTGTTTCTAACACTTAGACAAATATATTAGTACTTAAAACCAATGTACTAAGGCTTAGAAACATACCTTTACTTCATGATTTTCACCTTGTTCATCCATGTACATAAATTCACATTTAGGCCCTTGTGTTTGCACTCAATCACCAAAATACTTAGAAATGGCCCAAGGGCACATTTCCCTTTCAATCTCCCCCTTTTTGGTGATTTATGCCAACACAACATAAAGCAAGTGGAACAAGTGCAAAATCACTTCAAATAAAAACTCAAATTGGTTTTGATTCAATTTTGGCATATATGGATCATCCTTTGCCACCACTTGGTTTGTTTTTGCAAATCAAACTCAAATCTCTATCTATAAGTCAAACACACATATTGAAGCATAAAGAGAGTCATTTCAAAAGAATTTGACCACGGATTTCAAAAACTCCCCCTTTTTCCCATAATCAACACTTCTCCCCACAAGAAGCCAACTTTTGAAAATAGAGACAATAAGAGACAATAAAAGCTTTTGACAAAACAAAAACTCTATTCTACTATTTTCAAAATCTCTCAAGTGGTAGCTGATCCATTTATCACTTTGGCCTTTATTTTCTCCCCCTTTGGCATCAAGCACCAAAACGGGATCAATCTTGGCCTGTTAACCCCATTGCCTCACCAAAGTCTTCAATTAAGAGCAAATGGCAATAAGATTTCATGAGATGAACTTGGAATTAGTTACCCTCTCATCGGAGTGCAGTGGAAGTCTTTCATGGTCCAAGTCCACCTTTTCCCTTTCAATCCTCCTTCGAGACTAAATTATCAAACTCAAGCACATGGTTAGTCTCAAAGGGTCAAGTTGTAACACATCTCCCCCTACACATGTGCATCACTTTGCAACGGACTTGTGAGGTCCAGGGAGTGTTTGTACAACTTGAGCACCATAATAAGCAACATAATGCAAAAAGGAACATGATCAAAAGCATAACTACATGTATGCTACAATTCAATCCAGGTTCCGCGAATCTAAGACATTTAGCTCACTACGCAACCTGCAAAAGGTCTTCTCATCTAGAGGCTTAGTGAAGATATCGGCTAGCTGGTTCTCGGTGCTAACATGAAACACTTCGATATCTCCCTTTTGCTGGTGGTCTCTCAAAAAGTGATGCCGGATGTCTATGTGCTTTGTGCGGCTGTGTTCAACAGGATTTTCCGCCATGCGGATAGCACTCTCATTATCACATAGGAGTGGGACTTTGCTCAGATTGTAGCCAAAGTCCCTGAGGGTTTGCCTCATCCAAAGTAGTTGCGCGCAACACTGTCCTGCGGCAACATACTCGGCCTCAGCGGTGGATAGGGCAACGGAAGTTTGTTTCTTAGAGTTCCATGACACCAGGGACCTTCCTAAGAATTGGCACGTCCCCGATGTACTCTTCCTATCGACCTTACATCCAGCATAGTCGGAGTCTGAGTATCCAACTAAGTCAAAGGTAGACCCCTTTGGATACCAGAGCCCGAAGCAAGGCGTAGCAACCAAATATCTAAGAATTCGCTTCACCGCCACTAAGTGACACTCCTTAGGATCGGATTGAAATCTAGCACACATGCATACGCTAAGCATAATATCCGGTCTACTAGCACATAAGTAAAGCAAAGAACCTATCATTGACCGGTATGCTTTTTGATCAACGGACTTACCTCCTTTGTTGAGGTCGGTGTGTCCGTCGGTCCCCATCGGAGTCTTTGCGGGCTTGGCGTCCTTCATCCCAAACCGCTTTAGCAGATCTTGCGTGTACTTCGTTTGGGAGATGAAGGTGCCGTCCTTGAGTTGCTTCACTTGGAACCCAAGGAAGTAGTTCAACTCGCCCATCATCGACATCTCGAATTTCTGCGTCATCACCCTGCTAAACTCTTCACAAGACTTTTGGTTAGTAGAACCAAATATTATGTCATCGACATAAATTTGGCACACAAACAAATCACCATTACAAGTCTTAGTAAAAAGAGTTGGATCGGCCTTCCCAACCTTGAAAGCATTAGCAAGTAAAAAGTCTCTAAGGCATTCATACCATGCTCTTGGGGCTTGCTTAAGTCCATAGAGCGCCTTAGAGAGCTTACACACATGGTCGGGGTACCGTTCATCCTTGAAGCCAGGGGGTTGCTCCACGTACACCTCCTCCTTGATTGGCCCGTTGAGGAAAGCGCTCTTCACATCCATTTGGAACAACCTGAAAGAATGGTGAGCGGCATATGCTAGCAAGATTCGAATTGACTCTAGCCTAGCCACAGGAGCAAAAGTCTCCTCAAAATCCAAACCTGCGACTTGGGCATAACCTTTTGCCACAAGTCGAGCCTTGTTTCTCGTCACCACCCCGTGCTCGTCCTGTTTGTTGCGGAACACCCACTTGGTTCCCACAACATTTTGCTTCGGACGAGGCACCAGTGTCCAAACTTCATTGCGCTTGAAATTGTTTAACTCCTCTTGCATGGCCAACACCCAGTCCGGATCTAGCAAGGCCTCTTCTACCCTGAAAGGCTCAATAGAAGAGACAAAGGAGTAATGCTCACAAAAATTAACTAATCGAGATCGAGTAGTTACTCCCTTGCTAATGTCACCCAGAATTTGGTCGACGGGATGATCCCTTTGAATCATCGCTCGAACTTGGGTTGGAGGTGCCGGTTGCACTTCTTCCTCCATCACTTGATTATCTTGTGCTCCCCCTTGATCAAGCGCCTCCTGTTCGTCATCTTTGGTTGGGGGATGCACCATAGTTGAGGAAGAAGGTTGATCTCGTTCATCTTGTTCCTGTGGCCGTACTTCTCCAATCGCCATGGTCCGTATAGCGGCCGTCGGAACATCTTCTTCATCTACATCATCACAATCAACAACTTGCTCTCTTGGAGAGCCATTAGTCTCATCAAATACAACGTCGCTAGAGACTTCAACCAAACCCGATGATTTGTTGAAGACTCTATACGCCTTTGTATTTGAGTCATAACCTAACAAAAACCCTTCTACTGCTTTGGGAGCAAACTTAGAATTTCTACCCTTCTTCACTAGAATGTAGCATTTACTCCCAAATACACGAAAGTACGATACATTGGGTTTGTTACCAGTTAGTAGCTCATACGACGTCTTCTTGAGGAGGCGATGAAGGTAGACCCTGTTGATGGCGTGACACGCCGTGTTCACGGCTTCCGTCCAAAAGCACTCGGGGGTCTTGAACTCTCCTAGCATCGTCCTCGCCATGTCGATGAGCGTCCTGTTCTTCCTCTCTACCACACCATTTTGCTGTGGTGTGTAGGGAGCGGAGAACTCGTGCTTGATCCCTTCCTCTTCAAGGAACTCCTCCACTTGAAGGTTCTTGAACTCGGACCCGTTGTCGCTTCTTATCTTTTTCACTTTGAGCTCAAACTCATTTTGAGCTCTCCTGAGGAAGCGTTTGAGAGTCCCTTGGGTTTCGGATTTTTCCTGCAAAAAGAACACCCAAGTGAAGCGGGAAAAGTCATCAACAATAACTAAACCATACTTACTTCCTCCTATGCTCAGATAGGCGACAGGTCCGAAGAGGTCCATATGCAGCAGCTCCAGGGGTCTTGAAGTGGTCATCACGTTCTTGCTGTGATGTGCTCCTCCCACTTGTTTACCTGCTTGACAAGCTGCACAAGGTCTATCTTTTTCGAAATGCACGTTAGTCAAACCTATCACGTGTTCTCCCTTTAGAAGCTTGTGAAGGTTCTTCATCCCCACATGTGCTAAGCGGCGATGCCACAGCCAGCCCATGCTAGTCTTAGCCATTAAGCATGCATCTAGACCGGCCTCTTCTTTTGCAAAATCAACTAAATAAAGTTTGCCGTCTAGTACACCCTTAAAAGCTAGTGAACCATCACATCTTCTAAAGACAGACACATCTACATTTGTAAATAAACAATTATATCCCATTTGACATAATTGACTGACAGATAGCAAATTATATCCAAGACTCTCCACTAAGAATACATTTGATATAGAATGCTCATTAGAAATTGCAATTTTACCTAGCCCTTTTACCTTGCCTTGATTCCCATCACCGAATATAATTGAATCTTGGGCATCCTTATTTTTAACGTAGGAGGTGAACATCTTCTTCTCCCCCGTCATATGGTTTGTGCATCCGCTGTCAATAATCCAGCTTGAACCCCCGGATGCATAAACCTGCAAGGCAAATTTAGGCTTGGGTCTTAGGTACCCAACTCATGTTGGGTCCTGCAAGGTTAGCACAAATGTCCTTAGGGACCCAAATGCAAGTCCTGTCTCCCTTGCATTTTGCCCCTAACTTCCTAGCAAACATTTTCCTATCCTTTCTACAAATAGCAAAGGAAGTGTTTAAAGCACAATAAATTATAGAAGGTTCATTCACTACTTTCCTAGGAGCATGAATAACATTCTTTCTAGGCACATGAGCAATATTTCTCCTATGCATATCCCTATCATGCTTATAAGAAGAACTAGAGGCAAACATGGCATGAGAATCATAAACATGTGAATCAAAATCATTATAAGCATTTCTAGCATTTCTCCTATCATAATACATAAAAGCATGGTTCTTTTTAGCATTACTAGCCATAGGGGCCTTCCCTTTTTCTTTGACGAAGATGGGAGCCTTATGGCTTGTTAAGTTCTTGGCCTCTCTCTTGAAGCCAAGACCATCCTTAATTGAGGGGTGTCTACCAACCGTATAGGCATCCCTTGCAAATTTTATTTTATCAACTTCATTCTTGCTAGTCTTAAGTTGGGCATTAAGACTAGCCACTTCCTTATTTAATTTGGAAATTAAAACTAGATGTTCACTACAGGCATCAACATCGAAATCCTTACACCTAGTGCAAATCTTAACATGTTCTACACAAGAATTAGATTTATTTGCTACTTCTAACTTAGCATTTAAATCATTGTTAACACCTTGTAAAGTAGAAATGGTTTCATGACAAGTAGATAGTTCATAAGAAAGCATTTCATTTCTTTTTACTTCTAAAGCATATGATTTTTGTGCCTCTACAAATTTATCATGTTCATCATACAATAAATCCTCCTGCTTTTCTAAAAGCCTATCCTTTTCATTCAATGCATCAATCAATTCATTGATTTTATCTATCTTAGATCTATCTAAGCCCTTGAACAAGCATGAATAATCTATGTCATCATCACTAGACTCACTATCACTAGAAGAAGCATAAGTGGAGTCTTGAGTACTCACCTTCTTCTCCCTTGCCATAAGACATGTGAGACGCTCGTTGGGGAAGAGAGCCGATTTGTTGAAGGCAGTGGCGGCGAGTCCTTCGTTGTCGGAGTCGGAGGAGGAGCAATCCGAGTCCCACTCCTTTCCTAGATGCGCCTCGCCCTTTGCCTTCTTGTATTGCTTCTTCTTTTCTCTTTTGTTCCCCTTTTCCTGGTCACTTTCATTATCGGGACAGTTAGCGATAAAATGACCAAGCTTACCGCATTTGAAGCATGAGCGCTTCCCCTTGGTCTTGGTCTTGCTTGGCTGCCCCTTGCGACCATTTAGCGCCGTCTTGAATCTCTTGATGATGAGAGCCATCTCTTCATCGTTGAGTCCGGCCGCCTCAATTTGTGCCACCTTGCTAGGTAGCGCCTCCTTGCTTCGTGTTGCCTTGAGAGCGAGAGGTTGCGGCTCGTTGATCGGACCATTCAAGGCGTCGTCCACATATCTCGCCTCCTTGATCATCATTCGCCCGCTAACAAATTTCCCAAGAACTTCTTCGGGCGACATCTTGGTGTACCTGGGATTTTCACGTATATTGTTCACCAAGTGAGGATCAAGAACGGTAAATGACCTTAGCATTAGGCGGACGACGTCGTGGTCCGTCCATCGCGTGCTCCCGTAGCTTCTTATCTTGTTGATAAGGGTCTTGAGCCGATTGTATGTTTGCGTTGGCTCCTCGCCCCTTATCATTGCGAACCGTCCAAGCTCGCCCTCCACCAACTCCATCTTGGTGAGTAAGGTGACGTCGTTCCCCTCATGAGAAATCTTGAGGGTGTCCCAGATTTGCTTGGCGTTATCCAAGCCGCTCACCTTATGGTATTCATTCCTGCACAAGGAAGCTAGAAGAACAGTAGTGGCTTGTGCATTCTTATGAATTTGTTCATTAATGAACATGGGACTATCCGAACTATCAAAATGCATTCCACTCTCTACAATCTCCCATATACTAGGATGGAGAGAGAATAGGTGACTACGCATTTTGTGGCTCCAAAATCCGTAGTCCTCTCCATCAAAGTGTGGGGGCTTGCCGAGTGGAATGGAGAGCAAATGAGAATGTGAACTTTGCGGAATACGAGAGTAATCAAAAGAAAAGTTCGAATTAACCGGTTTTCTTCTCTCGTAGTCGTTGTGGTCCTCGTCCTTTTGGGAAGAAGTAGACTCGTCGCTGTCGTAGTAGACGATCTCCTTGATGCGCCTGGTCTTCTTCTTCTTCCCTTCCTTCCGTCTTTGGCCCGAGCCGGAGTCGGTAGGCTTATCGTCCTTCGGCTCGTTGACGAAGGATTCCTTCTCTTTGTCGTTGATCACTATACCCTTCCCCTTAGGATCCATCTCTTCGGGCGGTTAGTCCCTTTGTGAAGAGAACGGCTCTGATACCAATTGAGAGCACCTAGAGGGGGGGGTGAATAGGTGATCCTGTAAAAACTTCAAACTTAAGCCACAAAAACTTGTTAAGTGTTAGCACGATTATCGCCAAGTGGCTAAGGTGAAGTCTCAACAAAACACAGTACCACAAGAGAATCAAGCACAGAGTGACACAGTGGTTTTATCCCGTGGTTCGGCCAAGACCAACGCTTGCCTACTCCACGTTGTGGCGTCCCAACGGACGAGGGTTGCAATCAACCCCTCTCAAGCGGTCCAAAGACCCACTTGAATACCACGGTGTTTTGTTTTCCTTTCACTATCCCGTTTGCAAGGAATCTCCACAAATTGGAGTCTCTTGCCCTTACAAGTATATGATCACAAATGAAACACAGAGTAAGGGAGGGAAGCAACACACACAAATCCACAGCAAAAGCGCACACACACGGCCAAGAATCGAGCTCACAAGACTATCTCAGAGTTCTCACTTAGAACAGAGCTCGAATCACTTAGAAACATAAACGAATGCGCAGAGACTTAGGCCCTGTTTGGGACCGCTCCAGCTCCACGAAATTTGGTGGAGTTGGTGGAGCAGGTCATTAGGTGCTCCAAAAAATCGTGGAGCTAGAGCTGTAACACTTTAGAAGACACTTAGATAAGTTATTTTGTATATTATTTAGATTAAAAATATTTTTAAAACTATTTAAATTGATATTATAAACTACAGCTCCACACTGGAGTTAGAACCTAGAGCCATCCCAAACACACCCTTAGTGTGGATGATCAAGAATGCTCAAAGGTTGCTTGTGTGTCTCCTCCATGCGCCTAGGGGCTCCTTTTATAGCCCCAAGGCAGCTAGGAGCCGTTGAGAGCAAATCCGGAAGGCCATCCTTGCCTTCTGTCGTCGGGGGCACCGGACAGTCCGGTGCACACCGGACACTGTCCGGTGCCCGATTTGTTTCCTTAAACGGCGAAGACGACCGTTGCAGACCGTTGGCAGATCTGGCGCTGTTGGCGCACCGGACATGTCCGGTGCACACCGGACAGTCCGGTGCCGTCTTCCGACCGTTGGCTCGGCCACGTGTCCCGCGCGGATTGCGCGGCCGACCGTTGGCCCTGGCCGACCGTTGGCTCACCGGACAGTCCGGTGCACACCGGACAGTCCGGTGAATTTTAGCCGTACGCCGCCGGCCAATTTCCCGAGAGCGGCCAGTTCGAGTCGCGCCAGCCTGGCGCACCGGACACTGTCCGGTGCACACCGGAGAGTCCGGTGCTCCAGACCGAGCTGGGTCTTGGCAGCACACAGCCAAGTCCCTTCTCCTTTTCTCTATTCTTCTTCTTTCTGTTTCTAACACTTAGACAAATATATTAGTACTTAAAACCAATGTACTAAGGCTTAGAAACATACCTTTACTTCATGATTTTCACCTTGTTCATCCATGTACATAAATTCACATTTAGGCCCTTGTGTTTGCACTCAATCACCAAAATACTTAGAAATGGCCCAAGGGCACATTTCCCTTTCAGAATCTCAAGTGTAAGGGCGAGAGGCTCCAAGTTGTGGAGATTCCTCGCAAACGGGATATTGAAAGGCAAAGCAAAACATCGTGGTATTCAAGTTGGTCTTTGGACCACTTGAGAGGGGTTGACTGCAACCCTCGTCCGTTGGGACGCCACAACGTGGAGTAGGCAAGCGTTGGTCTTGGCCGAACCACGGGATAAACCACTGTGTCATCTCTGTGTTTGATCTCTTGTGGTATTGTGTTTTGTTGAGACTCCTCTCTAGCCACTTGGCGATTATTGTGCTAACACTTAACAAGTTTTTGTGGCTATAAGTTTAAGTTACACAGGATCACCTATTCACCCCCCCCCCCTCTAGGTGCTCTCACCACCACACTTCAATGCATCCAAGTTTTCAGCCTTCACACCTCATACAAGAGCTATAGAATTCAATACAAGACACAAACAAAGAGATCAAATCCTCTCCCAAGTCCGGAATCACTCCAACCAAATTAGTGACTAGAGAGAGAGACATTTGTGTTCATTTGAGCTCTTGCGCTTGGATTGCTTTTCTTCTTCATTCTTTCTTGTTTCCAACTCAATTGTAACCAAGGCAAGAGACACCAATTGTGTGGTGGTCCTTGTGGGGACTTAGTGTCCCGATTGATTGAGAAGAGAAGCTCACTCGGTCTAAGTGACTGTTTGAGAGAGGGAAAGGGTTGAAAGAGACCCGGTCTTTGTGACCACCTCAGCGGGGAGTAGGTTTGCAAGAACCGAACCTCGGTAAAACAAATCACCGTGTCATCCGTCTTATTTGCTTGTGATTTGTTTTCGCCCTCTCTTTCGGACTCGAATTTAATTCTAACGCTAACCCCGGCTTGTAGTTGTGCTTAAAGTTTGTAAATTTCAGATTCGCCCTATTCACCCCCCCTCTAGGCGAATTTCACATGGTGAATCTCCCTAGCTCACGTTCCACCAATTCCATCTTGATGATCATCGTAGTATCATTACCCTCATGAAGGATCTTGAAGGTGTCCCATATTTGCTTGGCGTTGTCCAAACCACTAACCTTCTTGTATTCATCCATGAATAGAGACGCTAAAAGAACAGTAGTGGCTTGGGTATTTTTATGAATTTGCTCATTAACAAATATGGCATTATCACTACTATCAAAATTCATTCCATTTTTACTACTTCCCAAATGCTAGGATGAAGATAAAATAAATGACTACGCACTTTACGACTCCAAAAATAATAACCTTTCCCATCAAAATGAGGGGCTTTCCAAGAGGTATAAATAGTAAATGAGCATTGGAGTTGTAAGAAATTAGAGAATAATCAAAGGATAGTGTTGATTAACTGTATTTTTTTACGTGGAATCGTCGTCGTCGTCGTCCTTTCGTGAAGACAATGAGGCGTAGCTGTCGTAGTAGATAATCTTATTGATGCACCTTTTATTCTTCTTGTCCTTCTTCTTGTTGTTTGAGACTGAGTCAGTGGGCTTGTCACCTTTTGGCTCTTTGATGTTGAGGGTCTCCCTCTTGTCGATGATCACAATCCCCTTGCCCTTAGGATCCATTCATTGGGCGGTTAGTCCCTTGATGAAGACAACGACTCTGATACCAATTGAGAGCACCTAGAAGGGGTGAATAGATAATCCTGCAAAAATCAACTCTAAACAACACAAACTTGGTTTATAACGAGCGTTAATGAAAAGTAAAACCAAGTTGTTATGAGTATAGATGGAAAGAGAGAGGATCTCTTCACTTGATTACTCCTTTTAAATGTGTATCAAACTTAGGAGCAATAATACAAGTGAATATGAGAACTCAAAAAGGCAACAATCGCAATAAAATAAATGCACAAGAGACACGACGATTTTATCCTGTGGTTCGGCCAATGCCTACTCCACGTTGTGGTGACCTCCTTTGGTCAAGGGTTGCACTCAACCCCTCTCAAGTGATCCAAGATCAAACTTGAGTACCATAGTTTTCTTCCTTATATCAAATCACGTTTGTGAGGAATCTCCACAAGTTGTAATCTCTCACACCTTACATAAATGATCTTAATCACAATCGGAGTAAGGAGGGAGTAGAAACACACATAAGAACTCAATCATGGCAACAACACACACACAAGTCAAGAATAGAGCGCAAGAATCAAAACAGCGGAGTCACAGCTCAAGAACGCGCTCAAATCTCTATCTAATGAAACAACAGCGTGGTCGCGGAGTCGCAGAGTTGTAGTATGCTCAAAGTATGCTTGTGTAACAGCTCCATGCGCCTAGGGGGTCCTTTTATAGCCCCAAAGGAGTAAGGAGACATTTTGATCTTTATTTGGAAGGCCCTAGTTGCCTTTTGACCATAGGTGCACCGGACTATCCGGTGCACACCGCACACCAGACACTACACAGTCACTGATTCCTTTCCTTAATCAGCCGAGCCGACCGTTGCCAGCCATTGGCCCGTCGACACATCGGGCAGTCCGATGCAACATGGTGACCGTTGGTTGGGCTGACGTGGCCGGCGCGGATTGAGCGGCCGACCGTTGGCCAGACGTACGGCTGACGCACCGGACAATCCGGTGCACATTGAACAGTCTGGTGAATTATAGCCGTGGCGACCCAGTAGAATCCCGAGAGCAACATGTTCGCCGGTTGATTATTGTCCGATACACATTGGACAGTCTGGTGCTCCTAGACTGACACCGGTTTGGCTATACTTAGTCAAACACCATTTTTCCGAAATGGTTCGACTTGAGAAGTTTTCTAGCACTTAGATGAACATATTTAGTAACTAAAACAATTTACTAAGTGCTAGAATCATATCTTGTTCCTTTAATATGATAGGATTTGCAATATACACAAAATGCACTTTTTCTATGTTTCTCAATTTGCCTTTTCAAATATCTGTTCCTATGCTCATACATCAAGATGTTAGTTCAAGACAATCCGTTGAGCATTTAATCACCAAACAAACTAGAAATGGCCCAAAGGACACATTTCCCTTTCAAAGCATACCCTCGATTGTTGCCAAGGCACACTTAAGGATCCCTGCCTAAGAGACTGACTCGTAGGCCCACGATAAAAGGGTCACTGCTCTCAAGACTATGGTTAGGAGCCTCCTCTGACCTTAGATAATGAAGAACTTCAACAGTGGCTACGCATCATGTAAGGATATGCTTGGCTAAGCCAACTAGACCCCTTGACGTGGCGTATAAGAGCAAACCCCTACCTGAGTGTATAAGCCCTCTAGGGCCCCTCGTGTACCGAGAAATCTGACAATATAATTCTTGTCTATGATTACTTTTATCTTGATAACAAAAAAAATATGATATATTCATTTTTAGTGATAAATTTTTTATATGGTAAAATAAAAATGGGAAGTAAAATAAGACACATGCAGAGAGTAGTGACACAAACCACGCAAAAAATAGATTTTGGACTCATGACTTCAATTCTATTATGAGATACCATCATTTAAATTACGCTAATACTCCCTCCATCCCAAATTATAATCTATTTGACTTTTTATGTCAAGTTGTACCAGCTCGTCTTATTCATTTTTTGCAAAAAAAAATCAAAACCATACTTAAAGTACATTCTATGCTAAACAATATCATAATAAAAATTAATAATTACTATGAAAAAAATTAATAAGATGAGCTAGTCAAAATTGGGATAAAAATTCAAACAAATTATAAATTGGAACGAAATGGAGTATGAACTAAGGTCGCTCGAGTAAAAGTTTCAATTAAATTCCACATTAATAAACTAAATGGAACGAGGGTCGTGACTGAGATTTTAGGGGCATTGGGTGAAATTTATATGGAGGCCCTTTTGACCTGGTATATACAATAAATATATATGTGCATATATAAGAGTTTTTTAAATTGGTGCCCTCAGTTTTGGTGGTGTGCTCACGTATAACCTTAGTCGTGTTTTTTGTTTAGCTGTGACCTTCTGTTCTATAGCACTGGAAGGGCACAGCTGAGCAAAAAAACATAATCATAAACACACATTTAGATGGGCCAAAAAACATTATTAGCTAGCTCTTACATATGTTATACACATACTCATACCGATCATCGTCGGTGTATCCCAACTTTTGCAGTTCTGTTCAGATCTTTGCTGGCGATGACACCATGACAGTAATTAGTTTTTTTTGGATGTATTATGTTCTAAGTCCTGACTTAGAAACTGGCTTACATGAGTTGGCCAGCAATCGCTTTTGGCTTATGTTACGTGAACAAGATAGCAAGAAATTGGGTTGCCCACTTACATGAGCCAGGTAGCCGGTCGTAGCATTAGACGGACCAATCAAGGAAAAATTATTTAGACTGATTAAATAACTAAGTATTATACTTAAATATATACTTGATGGAAGCCCCAATATTTTGGGACCCTGGGCGGCCGTCCACCTCGATCCCTCACGTCCGGCCCTGAATGGAGCTATGTATTGGAGGGAGTTGTTTGTTTCGTAAATTCAAAACTCTCTTAATGACGCAGGACCCTCGTAAACAACAAATGAACGTTTTCAGTAAAAGTTTCAATTAAATTACACATCAACAATCCCTTTCTTTGCTTGACCAGACAACCTTCCATCAGATGACAGGCACCTTCTAGGCAGGCAAATAGCCTAGGCCTGCATCCAAACAATCCTTAGTAACTACAAGCATCGCGACATCTCCATTTATATGAGAATGCCAATTGGCCAAAAAAAATTTTGAATGACAGAAAAAAGAGAATATTATGATATTACTGACATGGCCATGTTTCGAGTACAAAGGGGAAGGCCTGTTTGGATCACATGAATTGAAACCAATATCTAGAAAGTGCTTTCTATTTTATTATTAGATTACTTTCGAATTCCTCTGGATTCCTGGGAGCCAAACAGGGCCTAAAGTTTTTTTTAAGAAAGGGGCATGTTTACGTGTGATTTTACTGTAGGCGCATTCCGTTTTTAGGAATATAAGACAGGCCTTCAGCATTCAGGCATAAAGCAAGACGAGCAGAGTTGTTAACTTTTAACTTTTAAGCATCCAGCAAGACATTAGTCGCAAGAACAAATGTGTCAGTTTCCAAAAGAAGCTACAGACAAATAGAATGCAAGTTGGACAAGGCATCACGCTGTCAATAATAAATTACAGTGACACAGGACTACAGATCATACTAAAAGGACCACCGTCATCACGCATTCTAAACTCTTAATAGTCCCCATCCTGCAGATGTTAAAAAACAAGAGCATGAGCTGTGCACCTGTGCTAGGATTAAACAAACTTCCAGCACATTACGCTTTCATGAGTTATACGAAGCAGAACAGATAGCAGATAGTAGTAACATGCAATTCTGACTAATACCAGAAACTCTGGTAGTGAAATAAGTTTCTGAGATTCAGCAACCTTAGGCAAATGCAGCAACGAAATGATGCCATGTCAAATAAGTATGCTACATACCTCTAATTTTGATTTAGCTTCAGAGTCAAATGTCTTGCATAGAATCTCATAGCTTTTTTCAAGTCCTATCTGAGAAAATAAAGGTATCCATGTAAATTATGATAATGATATGAAGAATTTCTCGTGCTTATAAAAAGGCAAGTGATACAGTTGGTTGGAATGTTGAATAATACCTGAGGGTCCACTCGCGATGGCGAGGTACTAGATATCACATATCTGAAAGAGTGAAAGAATTAGAATAAAAGCAGAGCAGTACCCAAAACATTAAGCAGCCAAAAGGTATATATATAGGGTGTGTTTGGTTGCCGCCCTGGCCTGGGAGCGCTGGCCAGGCAGCTCAATCCAGCCCCAGGCATCCAAAATCGGACGCCCGGGATTGCTGCCTGGGCAAGGCAGGTTTCTCAGTCTTCAAACCAAACAAGCCCATAGTGTACATACCTCAACTTGGTATAGAAAGCCATCGCTTGAGTGTTAGCTTTCTGAACTGTTAGCATCACAGCTCCCATTTGGTTCTGCGTGTTTATATAAATACTTTGGATCGGTCATTCTTAATGAGGACAGTGATTGAACTAAAAACATAAGAAGTGGAAAGAAAAAAAGTGCAGTAACAGTTCATATCAAGAAAATATTCAGAAGATATTAATAGTTAGGATGGTGAACAGATCACATTACCTTGCAAGCGATCTGTTCAATCAACTGCATCATAAACTTCCCCAGCCCCTTACCCTGAGCAGAAGGCTCCATTTGTAGCTCATACACATAAAGAACAGGAAGCTCCTCTTCCACAACAAATCTATAGTGTACAAAACCAAGCAAGCAGCTTTCAGGACACACTGCACACATATGTTCCACCTCCGTTTCCTTCATGGAACTTTCAGTAATAAACCCATTAGAATATTGCTTCACAAATATATATCGTGCTTCTGGGACCACCATCTCCCGACGCTTAACTTTCTCTTCTAAAAGCCATTCTGGTCCATAAGGTTCCTCCATGTTAACCTAAAATTTGTCAAGTCACATCAGATTTGCAATATGCTGCGCTAACAACAGGATGCAGTGCAATAAAATGCATCTAACCTTAAGAAGATTTTGGATGTACTTCCTCATTGGTTTTCTCAGTTGATGACCACTTCCAGACTCTAGGTACACTGAAAGACCAGTCAGGAAAAAAAAGATTGATGTGAATCACTCAGCATCCAGAACAACAGAACACACACTAGACTGAAAAGCAACAAGTACTGTGCTGAATTGCAACTGCAAATGACTGGTTTTGCAATCGAATTTGCTTCCATGACTTCTAAAGATAAATTTTGTTTCAATCATGGAAAACGTTAGATGTTTTGGGTGATAATGTGACAATGTAGGTTACCATTTCTCTGATATTTATGGAAATCAGATAATTGAGCTAGATGGTCCTTCACAGCTACAGCTTTTCTTATAAGCTCATATGTGGCCTTCTTCCTTTCCAAAATCTACACACGAGAATAGAATTATCTGTGTGAGCCCCCAATATACCTATGCACCTCTATTAGTTTTGTTTAAAAACAGATTCAAACACCAAGCAGAGAACAACACCAAAAGATGATTGACACAAGTTCAGCAGGACAACATGTAAACCTGGTTGATGCGTCAATGGGTGTGTTAAAGTTATCCCTACAGCCTACATTTCATCCAATGAACTATTTGATCGTATGCAGAAAATTTATCCAGCCTGGGGACCTCAAGAACTTGCAGCGATTTCCAGCTATCTCACTTCTCGGCCCATTGTCGAACACTGAATGAGTGTAGTACCCCAGATAAAATCCTGCAGAGGCCTCTCAGTATAACGGAACAAATGAGTATTAGAAACCTACGAGAGCTTTTCTGTTCTGCCCATAAGCACTACTAGTAGATTTTTTGTGGCCATACACAATAGCAAGCGCAAATATGCATTAACCAATGGCGCAAGTATGCATTATCAATGGGGGTAAAGGAAGACAAGGAAGTCGACGCAGGAGAGAAAAGAGAAGGACCTCCTTCCTACTTGGCTTCTTCTCTGCTCCACTGCTGAGCCTGGGCCTCTTGTTCTCCGCCGTCGCCATGACCGCTTCCCCGTCGTCTTCAAGATAGGAGGCAGGCGGCAGAGGTGAGTTTGATTTGAAGGTTGTGACGGGACGGCAGAGGTGATTTGAAGGCGTGGGTTCGTCCAAAGGAGAATACGCTCACCAGAAACGGGACGGATCGATTCTCCCAGATCAAACGGACAGGAGCGTCCCATTTCGCCATCGCGCACCATGTGAGGCGCACCTGCGACGCCCGTCACCGCCCACCCCAAATCGCTCACCAGTCACCTCCTCCTCGTCCACTCCCGTCCGGCGCACTTGGAGTTAGACCTCGGCGGCGATGTTCCCGTCCGCGTCTCAGTCCTCCTCCGCGACTCCTCCGTCTCCGTCGGGCGTGATTGACTGAGGCTTCCGTCTCCGTCGGGCGTGATTGACTGAGGGATTGTTCGTTTGCGTCGGATCGGTGGATCAGAACAATTCTTGACCGGATTGTTTCTCTAATTTATATAAATTTTTATTAGTTGGAACGATTCCGGGTACAATCCGACACAAGGCCTAATGAAATTCGCTCCTCCTTCCCCACCTGCAGCGGGTCGATACTTTATTGGGCTGTGCTGTGCTGTGCTGTGCTTTCTCCAGTAATGGACCAGCGTGATTTATTTGGGCCCGCGTTGCCCGTAGTAGGAAACGGATTGATTATGTGGCCTACGGCCCATCGATCCAGCAAGGCATTTGTTCTTCACCTCTGATCCAGCCCAATCTGGCAGCGGCAGTGTCGGCATATCCCCGTGGTACACGCCGGATATGCTTTTGGATTTGACCAAGGATACGCCATGTGGAGAATGCAAAGCTAGGGCCTAGGGCTCAATCATTTCCTCCTTTTCGCAGCAGAGACCAAAACAGTACTAACATGCCAGTCCGGACCTCGGTAAGCCACTTGATTCTTTTTTCTGCAGTCATGATCACGATCGCGGTAAGATTTGCACGAACGGATTATGTAAAATCCTTAAGAAAACGGGAACGTTGTAGCTCTAATTCATCCACCTTTTTAGCTACTCCATCCAAACAAAATATTTAAATGGTTTATGTTTAGTTAAGTATATATAGTTTATCGCAAAAAAGATAATTAAGTAAATAAATCAATAAAGTATTGTTGTCAAAAGTAATCTTAACCTTCTCATATGCTTCTATGCATTCCCACAAATATTATTGTCAAACTTAGGGCCCGTTTGGCACAGCTCCAGCTCCTGATTCTAAGCGAGAATCTGGAGGAGCCGTGCCAAACGGGTATTTTTTTAAACTGATTCTCGTGTGGAACTAAAAGATTGGGAGTCGTTTTTGTGAAGAAATGTGGGATCTAGAAAAACCTGCTCCACCTTCCCTTAAAACAGCTCCTCAACCAACCAAATATGGACTTCCACTTAAAGTTTGATCGAAATTACCCGCAATTGCTATTGGACAAAAACATAACGAGCCAATTTATGGATTAAACATTTGAGACCATTTTATGCACTACTATGATGGGAATATTTTATATGTTATTGTTTCATAATTTTTTTCCGTATATGCATCCTACTTATTGGTTTGTAACAAAGTTGAACTGCAAAGGGTACAACAGACAATTGTCACAGACTACCAACTCTCAGCAGACAAGAATCAGTTTACTTGCCAAACGGTTTTAAAAATGATTCTGATTCTCTAGGAGAATCAGGAGGATCAGCTCCTCACGAGGATCAAGATCTAGAGCTAAAGAAGCAGGAGCTGGAGCTTTGCCAAACAGACCCTTAATTGTGAAACAAAGGTTAGGGAAGCATGTGATCCTTCACTTGTTGGATTGGCCTTTGCCATCAGAAAATTGCAAAACCCTTTATGTGCTGTCTTTATAGGATGAATCCTAAATATTCGAATTATATAAAAAATTTAATACTTTAACATAGATGTGCATAAATTTGGTCATAGGTTGAAGACAAGAATATTTTTTATACATTTTTTGCATTATTTTCTCCATACAACGGAGAAGGTGAACGGGCATCTGAATATATCTGAACATCTGAATCTATCTGCATCTAAATTTTATATCAATTATTTAAATAATATATAAAACGAATTTAAGGTTTAAGTTTTATGAATCTTAATAAGCTCGATACTAAAAACAAGGATATACGTTTATATAACATATTTTATATCATATTTGGCTGACATCCGGATCCATTCCTAGGTATTTATTTCCATACTGTGCGAGTTGTAATATGACTAGCTTACGATCAATTTTACTTCCTTTGTCTAATAATAAGTGACCTTTAATAATTTAGTAAAAATCATATTAGTGTGAAAATATACATATATTTATTGTATTTGAGAAAAAAGAAAAAACTACGAAAAACACAACTATAATCAAGTTGTGTGATTCGTATATATAGGTATAGGTACATTTATTTTCGAAAGAAAAACTAAAGTCTAGTGCACTTATTGTACCACCGAGTACTCCCTAGCAGAGTGCCTGCCAAAAATCAATATGGTCTGCAAAGCAACAATTCCGTTGCCTGTCGCTCGGCTCGAGCCACGAGGCGTCACGCGCACGCCGTTCGTTTGCTTGCGTGTCCCCATGGTATTCCGCACCTCCGCGCTTCTGTCCGAACACCGCACTCCTTTCGCGCTCGGGCCGAAACGCCATCTCGGATTCTCGGAGGCCCATCCCACGGGCCACGGCGCACGTCAGAACTTGCGCAGACGATCCCAGCCTGGTCACGCAAGTTTCGCCTCACTTCTCTAGCTCCTTCCACTGGAGCGTGGTCCCACAGAACCAGAACCCACGCGTCAGGGAGAAACTGGAAGCGCTCGTCGTGCTACCTTTGCTTTGACGCGCGGCAAGCAGATGTGCCAAACGAGATGACGACAGCCGCGGAGGCGCATCACGCTGCCTTGTGGGGCAAGCACACAAACCGCCAGCTGGGCCCCACCATCAGTAACGCGGCCACGCGGTGCCGGTACGTCGACATTTGCGCCGTCAGCTATCGCCCGCGCCGAACGCGCCACCGCGTTGAACAAAGTGCGAGATGCCTGACGAGTGGGGTCCGGGAAAGCATCGTCCCCACATGTCATCAGCAGCTAAATATCCGAACTGTCTCGGGCGCAGACCGCAGAAGAAGTTACCCAAAGCAAAAGGGTAGGCGGGCTGCCACGGCCCGCACCCCCGCGCCCGCCGTTGGTTGGTTGGCTGCCTGCCTGCCTGCCTTCTCCCGCGGAGGGCACCGCGCCTCGCCGCGATCCGGTCACCGCCCTCCTCCCTGGCACGGGCGGAGCTCCACATCGCGTGGCAGCCGCGCGGTGGCGGCGGCGGCGTGTTGAAACTGGGAAGCCATTGACGATCTGGTGCCGCGTGGGGAAAAAGGGAGGCGGGCGGGCGGTGTCTTTACCGCCCGCGCGCGGGCATTAACTCCGGGCTGTGGTACCTGACCACCCTGGCTTGCGGATAAGCACAACGCCATGGGAGCACAGAGCTGACCTCGAGGAAGGTACTTGAGGAGGAAGCCTCTCCGATTCCACCATATTCGCACCCGGATTTGGGGGACTCCAGCGTCTGATCTGCCGTTTGATGCAAGAACTTGCCGTTTCTCAGCTAGGCTGCTGCGGCGAGATGGTGCGGGCCGGCGAGAATAGGCATTTCTTCCCGCTCACCAGCTTGCAAATCGGGTACGTTTTTCGGGGAATTCTCTCTCTTGTGCTCGGATTTTGTCACGCGATTGTTGGTTCTTTGCCCACAATAAGACTGCCGGCCTCTGGTTGCCAGCTTGCCGGCGAGGTGCTGGTGCTCGCTCACTGGAGTAATGGAGCAGAATGCTTTTGGCGCTCTTTTTTTTTCCTGTTGCGAATTGCGTTGTTTTACTGTTTGTGAGGTCGTTAAGATTGCAATGCGATGTGGTTTTGATGCTGATTTGTTGTTTATGCGGATGAGAGATGTTCGGCGAGTGATATAGATGTGCAAATTCAAAACATTTCCCCTTTTTCTTGTGTACAGTTTACCACTAGTTCTTGCAGGGAAACTGGCATGAGCCCGTTTGCCTCAAAGAAGTGAATTGCTTGCTTTTGTGCCGCCTGCAGAAGATAATTCCAACATACTGTTTTTGGGAAAGTGACAGGAATTGTCACAAAACGGGGAATGGGCAATTTTTATTCGCTTGTGTAGATGTTTCGGGAGGTACACTTGCGTTGCGTGGTCGCCAAATGGAAAGGAAACCCACGGTTGGAAATATTGTTAGTTGAAGCGACAAATGGTCAGAAATTCAGAATTGCCATGCACTGGAACCATTTTTCATTTTTGCCACTCATAGCGTTTCTCCCAACTTGTACAACATGGACTTTGTTCGACCGCCGGTAGTGATAGTAAAATCTGCATTCTGTCCGGTGGTCCCAGCAAAAACTGCCCAGGCTTCTGCTGCGTGTGTCCTTCCGTCCTGTGAACTGATCAGTATATATGTTGTGTGCCTATATTAGTTTCTGAGGTGCTGTGTTTTCAGTTTTTCGCTCACATTTGGACTTCAGCGTCCACAGACGAAATGAAAGAAAAGCTAAAAACTAAGCAGTTCAATATTATATGTTAACAGCTGAATTTCTGATATGTTTTTTCCCGGAGCTGGTATTTGCAAACGAGAATTAGTGCTGTGCTGGTGAGCATTTTGCACTTTCAGTTCCATGGTTTTGTCTATTTAGTTTCTGGGTTTTGACATCTCAATGTTTATTCTTGTCATCTGTTACAGCTCATGTAAGGTGGAATATGCTTTTTAGGGTGGGCATGATTTTTTACATTGATCTGATAACCTGACATTCTTTGTAAATTATATTAAATCATTTCTATTTATTATGAGTAGGGAACTAAACAAGGTTTTCTTTCATTTTAAACGCAGAGATTTACAGTCATATCTTGCAGAACTGACAATATTTTTGTGCCCTCATACCAAGAAGTTCCTTATATTGCTCGACAATCGCCCATGGTTGCTAGATCAGGATACAAAACCTGCTCATCTATGGCAATTGATGGTTACTAAGGTCTGTTGTTCTCGCTGCTTTATGCACACCTATGGCAGTATCTCTTTCTTGCTTAAGTTTCACTGTGATGCTAACAAACTGATTCTTGCTGTTTTTTTTTTTGCTCCAGTCAAGGTTTTCCCCTTTCGCCAACTCTAGGGCTAGGAGAAGGAGGGATGAAACTGATGAAAAGCTTGTGTACTCAACAAGCTCAGTATCTGCTCCCCATTTACAGAATAAATCTTCCAGATGGTATTCCTTGATCGACGACGCTATGCGGGAAAAGAAGCTTCAAGTAAATAAGTTGAAGGATGCCCGCATACTGAACAGGGAGCTTCATCAGACTTTATATGGTTTTATCATTTTTGAGGTAGACTGGGCTGATGTGCGTGGCATCAATTATTTGAATGAACTTCAGGTAGTGTTTAGAGAGATCATATTGATGACTTTAAATTGATAGCACAAAGCCACAAACTTATTTCTTTTACTATCATTGTAGACGGATACATCAATGGTTGTGGAGTCTAAAATAATGAAGAGATGGGAGTTTGATAGTGTCAAACAAGCTTCAACATTGATCGCTTCTTGGTTCTCTGGAAATCCTTTTGAATGTCAGCTCCTACAGGATTATTTGACCAACATCTCTTCTAACGGTAAAAGCACCAATAGTAACCCTTTCTCTTTTATCTTCTTCATTGCTGGTAGTACAAAGGACTTATATCCTTGATGTACAGGAGATATATTTTATGATGCTCAAAATGATTTCTTAACACCTGAATGGGATAGTGAGAATTTACCAAGTGATAGTGATGATTCTAGCCATGTTCAAATCATCAGAGAGTCATCAGGTTTCACAGACTCATCTTACACTACACCTCCTTGCTCTGGACCTTACAAGAGAAGAAAAATAACAAAATCAGATGATGGAAGTAGTTCGACTGAAGAATCATACACAGAAATTGTGGCCTCGCCAAAACATTCGTCATCTTCGTGTTCATCATGTGACAGTGATAATGAGAATGCTAAGCCGCTATTGGAGCCTAGCACGTATAAGGATGTACTGATCTGCTTCCGCTTTGATGATCATGACCTTCCATTCGGACTGAAAGAAGTCATACTATCTGACGTCAGACTGTTGACGCTACTTGAGTATGGCCTTCCATCGTGGGTTATATTTCTTCAGTCATATCCGGTGTTTTGCAAGATATATCGGCCATGGATGTGCCCTCTTGCCAGAGCATTGTATGTCTTGATGTCATTAATCACTGTTCTTATAGGATTTTATGACCTCTACAAGAACGTGCCCATGCTGAAGGCAACTGCCTCAAGATTGTTTGGCCCTTTATTTGATTGGATAGAAACATGGGAAATGATATCAAGACTTAAGTATCTTGGAACTATGCTTTTCCTGCATAATTTTCAGCAGGCTTTTACATGGTCCCTTAAGATTGTGGGTGCTGCTAAGTCTGCTCTTAGTGTTTTGACAAAGCCAATTGCGGGACCAATTCTGGAGGTTTTTGAACTTACGATGCCAATTTGGAACCTTTGTGCTGAGACAGTAGGATATCTGAGTTCAGTTGTCATGTTATCTGTAGAAGTGTCTTGGAGTGTAGTTATTGATACAGTGGAGATGATTGTCTGGCCATTTTGGTTTGTCTTCAGTACTATGGTTAGCATTGGTAAGGTTGCTGTAACTTCTTGCATCATCTATTTTAGTTTTCTTCCATATTTTTTTATTCTTATGTCATGCTATTTTTGTTTGTCACCAGTGAATTCAATTCTGTACCCTATAATTTGGCTCCTCGGAGAGATACTAGCTGCACCTTTCCGACTAGTCATTGGGCTATCAAGTTTTGTAGTGGACCTTTTTGTTGATATTATCAATTTTCTAAGGGGGAGCTGGTCAACACTAAGTGCCTTATATCAAGTTGGATCTGTTCCCAGATCACCTGTGCTTACATCTGATAATAACATCTGGGCCTCACTGTGGAAAGATCTTTTGTATCAGGTATCAGAAGTTCGTTGGCACAGGTAAAGCATATGTAAAACTATCTATGACACTTACTTTGACCTTTTCTTTCTTTCAGATTTTCCGTGCACTACGGAGCATTTTGTATGGTTTTGTTGCCTTCTTTTCAACATGTAATAGGCACCGACTCAGGTATTTTTTTTATTCCAACACCTGTGCAACGATACAGTTTAGTAAGATCCGAGGAACATTAAATGAAAATCACAATGACACCTTGGTTTACTGTGGAGTTCAAAATAACTTTTATGTCCCCTGGCTGTTTAAGTAACCTTTTCCTCCTCTCTTACACAGTTAGGGCAGTTAATCCCCAATCTAGGGGGGTTGATGGGGATTGAAAGGGATTGAGGGGGTTTTATCCTCTAGAGGTCAAAATCCCCTTCCGATCTCCATCAAACCAAACAAGGCCTTAAGTGGCCCAAAACGAATTTTGCCCTCTTCTCCAAAGTTAGAATGCATTATAACTTCGAGTGTGCTAGGTGATAACTACTACTCCTTCCTGCAGCATTTACAATCACATTCAAGTGTTCCTCCGGCGCATATCTCATGTCCCAGCTGGTGCACGATTTACCGCCTACCTTGATGGGACTAGGAAGTATAGCAGCCAGAATCATCATGTAAGTACTTGTGCATTCAATACTTCAGCAGACTCTGTTGCTCTTGTGTTAACCCAAGAATTCTTTTGAAATTATAGAAGAATAAGTTCTCTCTTGTGTTCATATCTGTTATGTTAGCCTCAGATTCTTGCTAACCAAACCTATACTTCCGTTTCCAAGAATCGAATGTTGAAAGAATGTTATAACAACGTACTTTATGTTTTCTTGGGATCAAGTTAATTTGAATTGCTCCCGAATCACAATGTGTCTATATTAGGAAGAGTGACAAGTCAGTTTCCTACTATGAAGTAACTTGGAATGTTACTTATCCTAACATCTAAATTCTACATTAATTTTAGACACGGGTTGCTGTTCATTTCTTTTTTTCTTTGTTGCCTTGCCTTTTTCTTAACTTTCACTTATCTGAATGTGTCTACTGGTACGTTTTTGTGCAGAAGAGAAGGAAAGCCAAGACGAGATAACAGTGCAGTTGGCAGGTCACTGAGCAATTAACAAGCTAACTCGGCGCAAATCCGAGCTCAAAAAAAGCAAAGAAACAAAACAATGTAAGCCGAACGAAATATGGAGAGCGAACAATCGATAACAAGAGTTTGATTGGAGCCTTCGGAGAACATAAAAACCAAGGAAGAGTCCAGTACAGGAGTTGTACATTGACGCTGAAAGTTCCGTTACATTAGCTCTAACCAGTGACCAGCAGTTCCCTTGTGTACCAAATACCTGGCGAGCAGTGGAGGAAAACCTGCAGCTGTACATACGCGGATCTTGTAGCTGCTGTTTGTTGTAAAATGAGTAATAGCTAGCTTTGTATAGTAGGCCTGTGCATATCCTGATATCCTCTTGTAGTTGCCCTCCGGACAGCGATTTTGCAATGCATGTGTATGTCAAGTGTTGAGTTTTCTTCGCGAAGAAGTGTCATCCTTTTGTCTTACTGATCTCATTTCAGCAGTTATTTCTATGGTCATTGTCCATGTGCACGCCATGTAAACACTACGTAGTAGCTTACAATACATGTTTAACCAGTCGTTTTGTCTCATTTAATTACTGTTTAGTACGTTTAAATGGTCGTTTAGTCTGAATAAATAGCTAAACGGTAGTCTGAATACATGCGAAATTGGCATTCTCAGAGTGTGTGTGTGTGTGTGTGCGCTTTTTTACACATCGTTCTCCTTTTGTAAGTCTTTGCTTGCGCGTTTACACGTTGTTCTTCTTGGTTACTCTTTGCTCTAGCAAGCTTGCGTGCATATCCGAGGAACCCCTTTCTGTTCTCTTTGGTAGAGTCTGTGACTATGTCGAACTCGTCTGCAATCTGCATCGCAGATGATCACTACAGTTCACCCTCGACTCTTGTGTTCCCATTGTAGGTCTAGATCGTTTTTTTTTTGCCTCACTTGGAAGAGATGGGAATCTGGAGGAGTAAGTTGCTTTAAAAAAAAACTCTGTTTGATCCCTCCCTATACACAGATACCGTTTATTCTTCTTCTGTGTCATGTATTGCCCCGCTGCACATGGTGCCAGAGGATGAGGTGCAGCCTGCGTGCGTGCTGCATTATGCTGCCTCGCCCATCACCCACGGACATGTCCTCATGTGGGTTTGGTAAACGCATCCATGTGTGCAAGAGTGTCAGATCTAGTTGGGGTCCCATGTGTATATGCTGCCCTGCCAACAGTGCTCCGTTAGCAGTATGAACCATCAGTGTTTCACGTATCGAGTCTCAGCTTTGGATACGTCTTTTTTTTCTGTCTGAGAGTCTGAATTACTGAATATACTGACTCAATACGGCGCCGGCCGTGATCTCCTTTCTCGAGTACAGTAGTGGCCTATAAAGCCCAAGCAAGTCATGAGTGAGTGAGAGGCAGAGCTCACTCACTGCGGCGTTACTGTATGTGGTTGCCCACGGCGCGAGCTTTGGTTCACATGAGCACGCTGCAGTCTTGACCTCTCATGGTTGTCGCCGCACCGCGACGGATCGGGTGGCAGGCGCGGTACATGCATGATAATCCAAGCTCCAATCATCCCACCAGGCAGCAGGCCGGTCCCAGGATGACGCCGCCATGACGTCGAGCGGCAGACCCGATTCCTAGCGGTGAGTTCTTCAGTCACACCGACACAGAATGTGTTAGAAAGTTAGGCATTTTTAGTTTTAATTTAATCCAGAAAAATAGTGCGATATATGTGATGACATGTATGTGCATGTGTGTATAACTACTCGCATAAGCAGTAAACAGCAATGAAACATGCACAAATACGAAGAACAGAGTGTACCCAGCGAAGGGACCGATGCTCAAGGCATCAGTGGCTCCATTCACACGAGACATCTCGTGTGTTTGTTCGATGTAGCCGTACGAAGTCGGTGCAGGAAGATGTATGTTGTGCAGTCCCTCGAACGGTCGCCGGGAAGAAGAATAGCAGCACGCGTCAACTCGGGAAGGCGACGAACTGGACAAACAGATCACGCGAGCAGTCGCGAAGACGCTCCCCAAAAAATCTGATCGCCCGCACACCCGTGCAAGTGTATCTCTGCGGTCGGTGATTTCGGAGGCCTGCTCTCCCACTCTCTCTGTGCTCGCAGAAGATGGGACGGGAATGTGTTGTTTGCAATTCGCGTCAGATAATTCGCGTCACTGGAAGAGCCCTCCCTCTCCATTCTTATAGGCGGTCAGAAGAAGGGAGAAGGACAACGGACAGAAACGGTCGCGCATTAGAGCTGGAAACTGACGACAGTAACTGACGTCCGTTACTAGCCATAAGACAGGAAACGGACGGTTATCATGACGGTCATCACTCCAGGCAAAATGCGCAACCGTTTGAAAGGAATATTCGGACCAAGGTCCGATCTACCACGAGCCCCGGCCCGGCCCGGCCCGGCCCGGCCGGCGGCGGCGGCGGCGCGCGCGCGCGCGTGTGGCAGTCCTTCATCCTTTTCTCAACTTCTCAATAGATGCACCAATGGTCCACCTATTTAAGTTGATTGATTTGTCCTTTGAACTTCCAATATGGTACTAAATAATTAGTACACCATAGCATTAAAGTGGGCCATTAGCATTGACTATTATTGAATATTAATTTGGGCCAAGCCCACATTAATCCAACAATCCCCACCAAATGCTAAGTCACACAAAAAAAGCTCTCATCATCTCAAACGTTTGATATACTGGTGTTTCGATGGAGACTGTTAAGTTGAACATCCACCTAGAACTTAGACTACACTTGACCACAACTGCACAATGGACTAGGCCTTGAATTGGCAGTTTTGCGTGGAATGAGTTTCATCTAAACTCTTTACCAGTACTAGATTGCTGAACGCATCCCCTCTGGTTGGAGCATATAAGTCAAACTCCATAGCCTTTCATGGGTATCTAGAAACCACCCAGATCTCATAAACTGTGACTAGCAGTTAACCCATATAGGTATGTTCCTCTAAAGATGTTCTGTAGGACAACATCTTTGTTTCACAAAGCCACTTGTAACATATTAAGGTGTAAACACCAACCTACCTTACAGTAAGGAAAGATATGCATCTGAAATGAGCCTTATTAAGGGTCTTTCCTCTCAGTCTACCACTAGCTTGTTTCACCATTCTAATTCACGGGATCTCCGATCACATAGAACAGGTTACCACTATGATAAACTTTAGGTGGGTCTCATGCCCATCTCACTTGATGCACTATCTATCACACTACGTGATAGCCCCTTAGTAAATTGATCTACCAGATTTTTAGACGTATAAAGTGGGCCATTAATTAGCATTGACTATTATTGAATATTAATTTGGGCCAAGCCCACATTAATCCAACAGAATGCCTCCGGCCTCCGGGTCCGGGGAATGTCCAAGATTCACATGGGAGACACGGAGCACTGGGTAACGTGCGAGCCGCCGGTGCTTGCCAAGCCGCCATTGCCACGGTCCACATGCTTGAGAAGGAGAAGGGAACTGGCAGGGACAGGGAGTAATGAGGCGAGGAGAGGAAAGGAAGCAGGTAGATCTATGAATAGCGAGCGGCTCTGCTATCATGTGACGATCGACCAAAGGAGTGTTGTACTAGGAGGCTGGAAATCTGAACAAACCCCAGCTCCTCCTCATCGCGACTACGACGACGACTCGCTCGGACAAACGTGCCCGCCCCGACCCCGATCGAGGGCGCGAACAATCTGGACCTCCATAATTGCTTGCCCGCTTGCCCCCACATGAGCTCCGGCGCACTAGCAGCCACCAGCTAGCGAGTCACGCATGGCCGTCTCCTTCGCAAGCATCGAGACCGGGTCGCCTCGACGAGTGATCGCGCCGCCGACGGGGCGGGGCGGGGCGGGGCGCGGGCGTCACGGCGCACATGGCGCGGCCGGGTGCAGGACAAGCCCGCTTTCCCGTTGCCAAGCTGTCCTCCCCTTTCCACCCACCCATGGTTTTTTCCCCCACATCGTTTCGCTTGGTGGCCAGGCCACGCACGGAGCCCCGGCCCCGCCACGCGCGCACCTATCCGGTGAAATTGCTCAAAGCTGCTAGGGCCCGTTCTAGGGATGGCAGTGGGTAAGGTACCCAGTGGGCACACGAAACCATACACATACCCACTAAGAAAAAATTGACTCATACACATACCCACTACCCATCATGGATACAAAATTACGCCATACCCATACCCACCATGGGTAGCGGGTACCCATCGGGTACCCATACCCATCGAGTACCCATACCCATTAACATTACGATAGACATGATCATTTGAATCGCAAAAATAAGTACCAGCATAACAAATGTATCGAACCCAACATAATTTTATCACAGGTTCAACAATATTCACATTAAATGGCAATATCATGCCTTCAAATCACACAAAACATATCATTGATTCTACAAAACATAGCATTCATTTTATATGAGACATATAAATTCGGACCCACGTGTCATATATTAGCGGGTTCCCCATCGGGTAGCGGGTATGGGGCAACAGAGAACATACCCACGCCCACCATACCCGATGGGCATAACAAATGACCCAATAAAATACCCATGGGTATCAAAATCCGCCATACCCGTGCCCTAATAGGGTTTTTACCCATCGGGTTTCGGGTTTCGGGTACCCATTGCCATCCCTAGCCCGTTCGTTTCTGCGTGAAATTGCTCAAAGCTATTATTGTAGTCTCGCGGTCGCAAACCTGTCCTGCACGAAGCCGTCTCGTGCGGCCTGATTGTTTGAATGTTTCCGGCTACTTTCCATTAACGGAACGGGCTTGACAGCTGGCATGCACGGGAATCATGCTTTGGGCTGTCTCATCACCCCGACCTCCTCGGCCGAATTTTTTGTTTTTGAGTCCTTTTTATGTCAAAAATTTCCAATTAGACCCCCAGAAAACTTAAATGCAATTTTGGACCCATTTCTCGGCGCCATGAGCTATGGCGCCGAGTTTACACATCTCGGCGCCATAGATCTTGGCGCCGAGCTACCTGCCGCGCTGTCGTCCACGAGCTGACGCGGCGTCGACGTGGCACCGAGCTCGGCGCCAAGATCTATGGCGCCGAGCTCGAATATATAACCACAAAGCTTGTCTAGCTCAGTTGGCAGAGCGCAAGGCTCTTAACCTTAAGGTCGTGGGTTCGAGCCCCACCATGAACATATTTTTTTGTCTTTGTCACTGATTTGTTTTTTATTGTCCAGATTTTTTTGTTTATGTCGCTGATTTGTCTGTGCGTTCAATATTTTTTGTGACGGTGCGTGGGAGAAATACATACATATTACACACTTTCTTTCCGGCCAAAGTGGCATGCATGGCTGAAAATGCATGCACGCAGGAACGCACGACAGAAGCGGCGCCTTTTGGGGAAAGGCCATATGGGTTTGTGGCTCATCACGAACCAAAATAAATAAATAAAAAATAAAAAGTGAATGAACTTAGTGATATGGAATACTGAATTCTCATGCAACAAGATGACCTGATGGAGTATCTCCTTGATTAACTTTGATGGCTGTGTGGTAGTAGTGGCTTCTAGAATTAAATAAAGTTGCGTTATTAATAGATGATGCGTTATGTTGGTGTAATGGTACAATCATTTATGTTGTTGAGTGTGTTTATATATGTGCGCGAGAATGGATTCCACCCGGCTTTATTAATAGGTGAGGCCGGCCAGGCTGCTTCTTTTCGCTTTTATTTGGTGGAATGCACCTTCTGGAACAAGTAAACCGTAAGAGACAGAGCATCTCTGGGGGAGTTCAGGCGCAAGTTCGTGGCATGCATCTTGACCAGAACGCTAGCTACTTTAATTTCCGATGGTATCATCGGATGAGGGCCGTTCACGGTTTACAAAACCGTTTTAGGTTACCGGAGGTAAATCGATGGAAATCGATAAAAACAAAAAAATCTGGATAATAAAAAATAAATTAGTGACAAAGACAAAAAAATATTGAACGCACGGACAAATCAGCGACATAAACAAAAAAATCTGGACAATAAAAAATAAATCAGTGACAAAGACAAAAAAATATGTTCACGGTGGGGCTCGAACCCACGACCTTAAGGTTAAGAGCCTTGCGCTTTGCCAACTGAGCTAGACAAGCTTTGTGGTTATATATTCGAGCTCGGCGCCATAGATCTTGGCGCCGAGCTCGGTGCCACGTCGACGCCGCGCCAGCTCGTGGACGACAGCGCGGCAGGTAGCTCAGCGCCAAGATCTATGGCGCCGAGATGTGTAAACTCGGCGCCATAACCCATGGCGCCGAGAAATGGGTCCAAAATTGCATTTAAGTTTTCTGGGGGTCTAATTGAAAATTTTTAACACAAAAAGGACTCAAAAACAAAAAATTCGGCCTCCTCGGACAGTCGAGATCGAGTGCCTGCATGGTTTTCGCTTGCAGCTGCTGGGTGGGACTTGGAAACGTTAGCTCGAGTGGCGAACAAGCAAGACGGATTGCCGAGCACGTTGCTCCGTAACAGCCACGTTAACTCCCCAGTCCTCACGTGCCTAGTGTATGAATCATGGGAATGGGCGGGAGAATTTTTCTCTCTTGCGTCTAGCTGCATATCACTCACAGGTGCTACATGCTATTACGACATACCCAACAAAAAAAAAGAACTTTGTTGTTTAGACTTTGGACGACCCCGTCGCAGTGTAGTCTCTCAGAGTCTCCGCTATTAAGCCGCGTTTCCCCTGTTCGTCGTCTTGCTCGCCCATTCACAGCGCTACAAACAAAGCAACCCCTCTCCACTGTCGTAACCACTCTCGCACGGCTGTCCTGCCCCGTGCCCCCACTGTTACATTACGAACCGCCGCTCCACCGCTTCACCTAAAAGGCGTTCCATTCTCACCTTCACCCGCAACGCAACACGCCACGCATCACACACGTACGATTGTACTCTTGCCCTTGCCCGTGGGGCACGACGACGCGACCGCGGCCAGGCAAGTTGGAACTACGCGTCCCCTTCTAATCTGGTCCATCTCGCTTTGCCAATCGCCTTTCCTAACCTACGATGGCCTCATTACACCAACTTTCCGTTCTATCTGCGCGCGCGCACACATACACAGTACAGCCTTCGGCTACCTGCTCTGGACCTCTGGTCCCCGATCCATGCATGTTGCGTAGTGCTTGCGCAACGACGGCAAGCCGAGGTCGGCAATGGCAACCGGAGGCTGCGCTTGCCCTGCCCGGGCCGGTGCACTAACTAGCTCTTGTGTCGTGCGTGTTAATAGCACTGAACCCACGCGCCAGGCCACCTTGCTCTGCTTTGCCTTCACTAAACACGCAATTTAATAGTGTGTTTGGTTTGAGGAATAAAGTGATACATTCTCTTCTCACTCCTCACCTTTTTATTTGGTTTGTGGAATATAATGAGTTGATTCATCATCACCCCATTCCTCATAACATAATAATTAGTATATAAATGAGGAGTGTGTTGATTCCATTAAAATTGATGGAATGAACCTATGATGCATGCCCTCATTAAGTATAGAGTGATTCCGCAAACCAAACACACTATAAGTCGACGGATGCCGGCTGTCACCACACGTCCTCCGACCCCCGGAGGGACCACGCGTCCAAGTCGCTGTCGACGACGAGCCCAGCGCGCGAACGAGCGCTGTCGGTGTCACGCGGCAGGGGCAGGCGTTGCACGTACTGAGATTCTCCGCGATGGGGATGGATGATGGCAGTGCGAACGAACAAGAGGCAGCAGGGTTTATTTGGAGACGAGGGCTGTGTTTTACGGTCAGCGTAAGGCTGGCTCCAACAAGGCCCCTTAAAGGGTTCTCTACCCTAAATATAGAGGACCAAACGGTCCTCTACGCTCTCCAGCAATGTCCTCTAAACGGTCCTTTAAATTTAGAGGACGCTGCTGGATTCTCTATATATAGAGTTTCTCTAAACGGTACTCTATCCATTTGACTACTTTAAATAACCGGTTTAGCAAAACTAAAATATATACAATACATTTCAGAGCGTGATAAATACATATGTACAAAAAAATAAAATTTAAAAATGTCTTTAATATGAGTATTTGAGTATAGAGTACATGATTTAGAGGATGTTGTTGGAGAGAAATAAGATATAGAGGATGAAATCTTTTAGATGAGACTGTAAAGGACAGATATAGAGGATGAATATAGAGGACGTTGTTGGAGACAGTCTAAGTCGCCGGGAGCTACAGTTAGCGGCGGGACCTTTGTCGACTACCCCAGCGTAGCGGCGTAGCTTGTCCGGTGGTGGACAGGAAAGTACTGCAGCAGCAGTGTACAGTGGGCGGCCAAAGTTTGACAGCTACTGCTTCGTGTTAATCTGCACCAACCAAAAACCATATCTTCCCTTTGCCTTTCAACAAGTTCTGAAGCCAACCAAAAATACCACGACTTATCCGATCCTTGTTACCCTGTCGCAGTGCTGCAACAGTGACATTAGGCACTTCCACTCTGGACGGCTCAGGCCTGCTTGAACACACACACGCATATCTGTGTTTCTCAAGGGGGGAAGAACAGTGTCTTCCTGCATACAAATATACTGTACTTATCACAACGTATAGTAGTCATAGAGTCAACTGTGCTTATAGACGGCCAATAAACACAAGCCTCGTGAGCCCGGTACGAAACCCGCTGTTTGGATCTGATCCGAGCCCGACACGAATAAACGGTCCAGACTCGGACAAAAAACTAAACACGACCCGTTTAACCCGTTTTTCGGCCTGCTTTTTCCGTGCTAAACAAGCCGGCCCGGTCCGTTTAGGCCCGCTACGGGCCGGGCTCCGACAAGAAAACGGTGGTCCCCGCGGGTTTAACGGTCCGGCCCGGTTTTCTAACTGTGTCTGATGGATCGGACCTAAAATAGGTCGGGCTTCACCTGGTCTGGGCCAGACCAGGCGGCTCGTTTGGCTGTCTCTAGCTGTGCTAGTTCGTCGCAGGGGGCACCGTGGTAATACCACCTGCGTCAGTCTCATTCACTCACTCATCAGAAGTGCTACGTAAATGCACACGGAAAAAAGGGTTTTGTTTCAACGGCACTGTCCGCGTTTCGAGACCGAGGGGTCCCTCGGGCCGACGAGTGAGTGTCGCTGCGTGCCCCAGCCCAGATGGGTCGAGCGCGTGGGCGAACGCGAAGGGGGGAAGGAGCGAGGCGGCCGGTGACCGGCGTGAGAGAGGTGGGAATCTCGCGGCCTTCGTGTTCGTCCCGCGCCCAGGTCGGGTGCGCTTGCAGTAGGGGGTTACAAGCGTCCACGCGGGAGAGGGAAGCGAGCGGCCCCAAGAGAGCGTCTGTCCCGTCCTCGTCCCCGCGCGGCCAACCCTCTCTAAGAGGGCCCTGGTCCTTCCTTTTATAGGCGTAAGGAGAGGATCCAGGTGTACAATGGGGGTGTAGTAGAGTGCTACGTGTCTAGCGGGGGAGAGCTAGCGCCCTAAGTACATGCCGATGTGGCAGCCGGAGAGAATTTGGCACCCAGCTGGTGTGATGTCATGGCCGTCGGAGGAGCGACGGAGCCTGATGGAGGGACAGCTGTCGGAGCGGTTGAGTCCTTGCTGACGTCCTCCTGCTTCCGTAAGAGAGCTGAGAGCCGCCGTCGTCACAGAGCATGCGGGGCGCCATCATTGCCTATCTGGCGGAGCTAGCCAGATGGGACACCGGTCTTGTTCTCTGTGGCCCGAGTCAGCTCGGGGTAGGGTGATGATGGCGCTTCCCGTTGACGTGGCTGGCCTACGCCCTAGGTTGGGCGACGTGGAGGCTCCTCCGAAGCCGAGGTCGAGTCTGTCTTCCATGGCCGAGGCCGAGCCCGAGCCCCTGTGTCGGGCGAGGCGGAGGTCGTTCGGCAGAGGCCAGGGCGGAGTACGAGCCCTGGGGTTGGGCGAAGCGGAGTTCGTCGTCTTCCGGGGCTGAGCCCGAGTTCGAGCCCTTGGTCGGGCGGAGCGGAGTTCGCCGTCTTCCGGAACTTAGCCACTGCAGCAGCAGTACAGTGGGCGGCCAAAGTTTGACAGCTACTGGCTACTGCTTCGTGTTAATCTGCACCAACCAAAACCCATATCTTCCCTTTGCCTTTCAACAAGTTCTGAAGCCAACCAAAAATACCACGACTTATCCGATCCTTGTTACCCCTGTCGCAGTGCTGCAACAGTGACACTAGACACTTCCACTCTGGACGGCTCAGGCCTGCTTGAACACACACACGGGAAAAAACAGTGTCTTCCTGCATACAAAAATACTGTACTTATCACGACGTATAGTAGTCATTGAGTCAACTGTGCTAGTTCCTCGCATGCAGGGACCACCGTGGTAATACCACTTGCGTCAGTATCATTCATTCACTCACTCATCAGAAGTGCTACGTAAATGCACACGGAAAAAAGGGTTTTGTTTCAACGGCACCAAACAGGACAGAACATAAAAGATTTTCGAGCCGTTGGGATGAGCAGAGCAGCAACTGGCATCAAATCTCATCCATCGCACTACAGTCACAGCGTCCACATTGATTAGCCACTAACCACCAGACGCCCCCAGCCGAAACGCCCGTACGCTGGGCCCCGTCACGCAGCGGAACAACGGTCGCCGCGAGCGGGGCCATGCTGCCCTTGCAGCCTCGTACTACTACCCCCGGCGGCCGGCGCTCCCCGGCTCCTTCGCTTTCCATTGCCACAGGACGGCTGGATCCCAATCCCACGCGCACCACCAGCCAGGCAACAGCAACACCCGCGCCTACCGCCACATGACATGCCTGCCTCCACGTCGCCCCACCACCACACCACCCCGCGCACGAGCCGAGCCCGCCGCGACGTGCCCCACACCCGCCACTTTTCCCTTACCGCCCCAAACGGGCTAGCGTGACGAGGTCACCGGCCATAAATCCCCAATCTCCGCGCTTTCCTTCCGCCCCACACTCGTCCACTCACCCCCTCTTTGCTCTGCCTCGCCGCGCCGCAGAGCAGAGCATGGCGCCCCCACGCCCTCTCCTCGCCGCCGTCTTCCTCGCCGCGGCGGTTCTGCTCCTCCTTTCTCCGGCAGGTAAACACCACCGGATCACGCAAAGATCAAGGAAGTGACAATGCGGCAACACAGGTGGATGTTTGGTGACTGATGTGTGGTTTGCTCTGGTTGCAGAGGCGGGGACGGTGGGCGTGAACTACGGCCGCGTGGCGAACAACCTGCCCAACCCAGCGGCGGTTGTGCAGCTGCTCAAGCAGCAGGGCGTCGCGCAGGTGAAGCTGTACGACGCCGACCCCACCGTGCTGCGCGCCCTCGCGAACACCGGCATCAAGGTGGTGGTGGCGCTGCCCAACGAGCAGGTCGCGGCGGCGGCGTCGCGCGCGTCCTACGCGCTGCTGTGGGTGCGCCGGAACGTGGCGGCGTACCACCCGGCCACGCAGATCCAGGGCATCGCCGTGGGCAACGAGGTGTTCGCGTCGGCCAAGAACGTGACGGCGCAGCTGGTCCCGGCCATGGCCAACGTGCACGCCGCGCTGGCCAGGCTGGGCCTCGACGGGGCCGTCAAGGTGTCGTCGCCCATCGCGCTCACGGCGCTCGCGTCGTCCTACCCGTCCTCGGCGGGCGCGTTCCGGGAGGACCTCGCGCAGGCCGTCATGAAGCCCATGCTCGACTTCCTGGCGCAGACCGGGTCGTACCTCATGGTGAACGCGTACCCGTTCTTCGCTTACTCCGGCAATGCGGGAGACATCTCCCTCGACTACGCCCTGTTCCGCCCCAACGCCGGCGTGCTCGACGCCGGGAACGGCCTCAAGTACTACAGCCTCCTCGACGCGCAGCTGGACGCCGTGTTCGCCGCGGTCAGCAGGCTCGGGGAGGGCTACAACGGCGTGCGCGTCGTGGTCTCCGAGACGGGGTGGCCGTCCAAGGGCGACGCCAACGAGGCGGGCGCTTCGGCGGCCAACGCCGCGGCGTACAACGGCAACCTGGCCCGCCGCGTGCTCTCCGGCAACGCCGGCACCCCGCGCCGCCCCGACGCCGACATCGACGTGTACCTCTTCGCGCTCTTCAACGAGAACCAGAAGCCCGGGCCGACCTCCGAGCGCAACTACGGCGTCTTCTACCCGAACCAGCAGAAGGTGTACGACGTCGAGTTCGTCCTCGGCGGCGGCGGCGCCAGCCAGGGCAACGGCGGCCTCGGGTGGCAGGAGAACGGCGGCGGGGCGAGCAGCACCAGCACCAACCCGCCGAGCGGGGTGAAGGTGACGACCGGGGAGGCGTGGTGCGTGGCGAACGCGATGGCCGGGGAGCATCGGCTCCAGGCGGCGCTGGACTACGCGTGCGGCCCCGGCGGCGCGGACTGCAAGGCCATCCAGCCCGGCGCGGCGTGCTTCGAGCCCAACACCATGGTCGCGCACGCATCCTACGCCTTCAACGACTACTACCAGCGCAAGGGCCGGTCCATCGGAACCTGCGACTTCGCCGGCGCCGCCTACGTCGTCAACCAGGCACCGAGTAAGCCGCTGCCGCGCCACTCATTCTCCCCCTCGCGCCATTTTCGACGCAGCTAGAAATCGGCCATTATATTCATCGCGATCACATTCGCGCATCTGGTACCATTGGTTGAAACGTAGACCATGAATTCGTTGGATCACGTAGCGAAATGTAAATGCTGGCATGCTGCCACTGCAATGTGCAATCCACACACACGCGACCAAAGCCATACACAACCCAAACAGTTTAGTTTCGATTAAAAAAGTGATGGGTTATCGCGGGAACCTAGGCATGAAACATCCCCTAGGACCCATGTTTTATCGCTGGGCCGCATGGTGACTTTTACTGATAGACTGGCAATAGCTTTGGCATTGTACGGGAATGATTCCCGTTTTCACTAGTAGTACAGTACTGCTCACCACACACATGGCTGTCACGTCCAGTACAAACCACGCTGAAGCATGACGCACAGTACACAAACCACGTACTAGGTCCTTGCACGCCGCGTCCCCATTTGCACGTCTGCTGTGCAGATCGCAGCAGCCGTTACTGCTGCTCTGTGACCAAATCTGTACTGCGATTGCATTGGATTCGAGCTGCTGTCACTGGGATGGAGTCATTATGAGTGACCTGATCACTTGCTCAGGTTCCAGCAGGCCACAAGGTGCAATAATGACCGAGACAGGGGGGGCCTGGCCTGTGCAGGTCGACGTGATATGACCCGTCCTCGCCTGTGTCCGTGTCCTTTACTCCGTCCTGGTTTCCTTCGTGGTACCGCGTGCATGTCTGGATGTCGCAGACTCCGCCGTGCCTGATTGCCACTTCCGCTAGCTTTTCCAGCTCCTACTACTGCTACCCCCTGTGTGAATTATATTTGTTTACTCCACTCTTTACGTATGAATGATGCCGCTGTTAGATTAGAGAATATTCTGTTTTTAAGATTTGTTTGAGACCTAATCTAACCTGTGACCTCACTGGGGTGGCTCGCTGTCGCTGCATTGTTTACAGAGATGGGCAAGTGCGACCTCCCATCGACGGTCTGAACTGAAGCAGCAGCGGCGAGGACCGTAACGCCAGCGGCCATCTCGAGGAACAAAAGAATCGATGGCAGGCAGGAGGCAGCACAGCAGCTCAGCTCATCAGTCGCCCTAGAGACTGGACTGGACTCTGGGGGACGCCGGAATCTTTGCCCACCCTTTCAGACTTTCTTTACCGCTGCAGCTTTGACTCCAGCCCCGCAGCGACGCCGTAGAACGAACATCGCTGTACTAGGCTGTAGCTGTACGCCTTCCTTTTTGCAGCTTTGGCTAATGGTGGGTGTGTGTGTGGATATGTTTGTTTAGTCATGACCAGCACTACTACTTCTACTACTAGCATGCTACTATTAAAATCTGATGACCAGTACGTATAGATTAATTAATTTAAATGGTTTAGCCTTTTGCGCCCATGTGACCCACTACGGTTTGTCTCGACTCGAGTGAGCATTTTGACTCTTGTTCCGTCATCGGCTCAAATGTGCGTGCCGGAGGCGGAAATGGTGCTTAGCGTGGACGACAATGCACACTACTGGCAGCAGCACCCGCACTCGAGTAGTGCTACTAGTCAAATGTCTGCCCTTTGGCGAGCAATTAAAACCTTGGAAATGGAGGATTTGTGCCGAATTGCTTTGGAACGTTTCAGATCTCAAAGCAAGGCTGTTTTTTTTCGATTCTGTAAATAAACACTGTCTAAAGCTTCATTATTGGACTTCTCTACTAATGGGGAAGTCAAAAAAAAAAAAGCACCGCTTTCAGACGTTGTCGTGCAGCGCCACTCCTCAGCCCGGTGCGTGGTAGCGGGCAGACATGGATGGGCACGGATCCAAACTTTCCCAAAACCTGTCGTTCCCGAGCCTTTTGACAGCTATACGCGGCCAAGCCTTGGAACCATATGGGAGTGGGTACAATTGGCCACAGCACGATCTCACGAGCGCGCGGAAGGCCGTCGTCACCCGGAGTAGGTGGCCTGCGGCTTGCGCTCCGGGCTCGGCCGGCGTCCGGCCACGCGGGGCAGGATGTGGGTGGACCACGGGAGGGTAGAGATGGCAACGGGTACAAACCCGCCGGGTTTTGCTATCCCAAACCCGTACCCGTGAAAAATATTTACATCTATTAAAAAACCCGTACCCATGACGGGTTTGAAATTTTGCCCAAACCCGTACCCATCGGGTTTGCGGGTACCCACGGGTTACCCGCGGGTTTTATCTCCAATATACTTATTCTTTTTATAATCAATAAGTATTGTAATGATTAATGAGATCATGGTCCAAAATTTATGTAATGAACAACGAGTTCATGATTTCGTATTAAAAATATTAGTAGAGAGAATTAAATACAAATAATAAGTTGTATAATCAAGTTACCTTGCACTAAGTTATACATCCACCACATATATAACGCTAGTAATAACTATAATAGCAAGCAAGCAACACTATCACCAACTACTTATACATTCACTATTTGATAAAAATTAGGAAGTAAATAGGTAGATAACAAGTTTGTTGTTCATTTATAAAATAAAATTACAATATGCACTAGGTTTGGTCGGGTTTAAAAAACTCACGGGTTCACGGGTTTGGGTACTATAGGAACAAACCCGTACCCATGAACCCGTCGGGTATACATTTATGCCCATTAACAAACCCATGGGTATGAAAATTGACCCAAATCCGTACCCTAATGGGGTAAAAACCCATCGGGTTTCGGGTTTCGGGTTTCGGGTACCCATTGCCATCTCTACGGGAGGGGGAAGCCGAGAAGGGAATATGAGGCCGATGCTTTCACCGTTCCAGACGAGAGATCAGAGATCTGCTGGCACTGGCAGCGGTGATTTCCGTGCCCGGCCGGCACCTGGGTGCGGTGGATTGGTCGGGTGAGTGCCAACTGTACTTGCTCCGTCCCCGAGATAGGACGCACGCTTCTCACTTTCAACGGGTCAATAATTTTAAACTTTCATTACATACAAAAAATATTAGTATCTGTAAATACAATTGTTGTTACTAAATATATATTTAAAATATTTTAATAATAATTTTGATTAAAAAATATAAATAGTGATATTTTTTTACAAATTTAATTAAATTAGCGATATCTATCTTGCACGGAGTAAGCTCGGTTTCTTTTCTTGGTAGTGCACACTTTTGCCTTGTTGCCTTTGGCTTGGGTGGGGGTGGTGAGCAGTAGAGAAACGGCCGTTCCGATTGGGTGGTGGGCTGTGTTTGTTCACACAATATGGCATGTCCGGTACAGAATTGGATTGGATCCACCAAACTTACAAGTCATGTGGGCTATTGGGCCTGGTGTCTGACAACAAAGCTGATTCTGGGCCTAAAGGGCCTGTTCGATTGCTGCTCGACAAATTTGCCTTGCCAGGTGTATCAGTGTTTTTACCCGGCTCTGCCCCTCATGCTTTGATTTTGACTAGTAACTTACTCGCGCCTCGAGCGAGTGTTAATTAGATTGCTATATTTATGGTTATGGTGTTAAAAGAGTATTGCTTTAGACTTATAGTAACAATAATATATATAGATACATATACATAGAAATAACAGAATTACGTAAACAAAAAATCGTTGAAGTGGAACAGTTCGGTGTACAAATCTAGACTCATGAGCAGTCTAGCTATTAGATTGCTAAATGGATATATACATGTACTGAACGTACAAAATATTGGTTTTAGTGGTCACAAAATAATTATGCACTCAACTTAGTAATCATGTTATAAAGTAGTACATGTGATGAGACAACAACTTAAAATGAGATATGATGATGCAACAACTTAAAAAATCGATATTACCTAACATGCTGAGTAATTGCAGTAAATATACCTGTTATCCTTGAAGCAAGTAAGCAACAACGACCGAGGAAAATGTGATGAATCATGAGGTGTAGTTCTCATGCCTTTTTTCATATCTTCTTAATTCTTAATATAATGTTCTCCTACGTTTTTAGAGAAAAAACTTATATCTATGTCAGATATTCTAGACAGAATAACCATAAATCATGATACCGTAGTACGACAGTAATAGTATTATAAGCTAAGTTTACTCTCACACTTACAGGCACCGATTTTACCATCTAAAAATGTTGAGACATCATGGATCACTATATTAATATGTATGTACTGCACAATCAATATTAGCACATGATTGAAGTGCATACAGATTTATTTAGATGGCCTCCTGGTTACCCATACATGACTCCATCAAAACCACACAATTGGAAAATCATGGTTGTCGTTAATCTGAAGTTGTCGTTCCAGACATGCACATTTTTTGGGTGACTCTGTTCAATTTTTTTTTTCAGAACGGCTGCTTGGCGTAGGTGATGAAGAACCGGCTGCCATTGGCGTTGGGTCCGTTGTTGGCCCCTACATAGTGTGCTACCTACCAACCAATTCCAGTAATAATTCAGCAGTAATCAGCAAGCGAGGGTTCGTTCGTGTTCTTATCAGAGGATAAATATCAAACGACACACAAAGCAAGCAAGCAAGCAATCTAAAAAGAAACCAACCAACCTTGAGAGACTCCCTGAACTCGTCGACGAACTTGGTGCCCAGATGGAGCGCCCTGCATTGCCAGAGCCGATGGGGTCACCGCCTTATACCATGAAGCCCTTGATGTTGCGGTGGAACACAGTGTCGACGTAGTAGCCGCTAGCGCAGAGGGCCAAGAAGTTCTCCACCGTGCGGAGCACCTGGTTGCAGAACACCTCGCACTTGATGTCGCCCAGGTTCATATTCAGCGTTACCGACTACCACACAACAACCGTGAATCAGGGACTCGGCACGGGATAGGGAATGATAGGATGCAAGTTGAGCGAGGGGATGAATCATAGGAGATGATGGCGTCGATGCGCGACAGCGTGGCCAAGAGGCCCTTGATGTTGTCCCCAATGCCGAGAACGACGCAAACGTCCTGGCCGGCGAAGTCTTCCATTGACGCCGTGCATTGCTTGATGGAGTGGAGCACTGGCGCCTTAGGGGTCTGGCCCCTTTGCTTGTTCCAAGGTATTAGACCCAGAGATCGAATGGATTGGTGTACGGTGTACTTGTACCGCTCAGTTGGGCGGCGGCAGGGGACGTCGTCAGCGTGGCTTCGACCAACAGGGGCACGTTCGCTTTGTCTAGAAGAATGGGACTGCGGTTGCGCTGGTCGGGCGGAGCCACCGCCAGTGCCGCGAGGCAAGCTACAATGGCTGAGGAAGGAGCCCATCCGGAAGGTTCCCGACTTCCCGTATCGTAGAGAGCCTGTGTGTGACAGGAAACCGATTCATGAACGTACGACGTCGATCATGCGGCTGTCAAACAAAGGGATGACGTGGACGAACCGGGAGCCAGATTTGCTCCCGGCTTTAATATATAGAAATATAGAAATTGCTTGAACCAGTTCTGTTATTGGAGCTTCACCGAGTCCAGTCATGGGTTCAGATCCACAGGTCACCAATTCTGTCATTGGAATGACATTGTTAATCAATTGGCTGATCATTGTGAGATTATTAAACTTATTTCATATGCAAAACAACAATTAATTGGCTGCTTGAGAGCTCCAAACTTAATTAAAACACTAAGAAACTTAAATTTTGGGAAATTAGAAACTCAAATTACTTGATGCTTGCATGCACCACTATAGTTGTGCTCGGAGAGATTTGTAGTCTTATATTATCATACCAACTATGGTTATAGAGTGGCTACCACTATGTACCATAGGAATCGAGGCCCGTAGTGTTTCAGTAATAAACTTGAAAGGGAAATAGGGTCAAACGTTTTTCTAATAAAAATTTTGGTGCTTGAATTGCCCAACACAAATTATTGGACTAACTAGTTTGCTCTAGATTATGAGTTCTACAGGTGCCAAAGGTTCACAACAAACCAATACAAGTCAAAAGAAAGGGTTCAAACAAAAGGAGCAAAAGACAACCAAAGTGTGCCCTGATCTGGCGCACCGGACTATCCGGTGCACCAGGAAACTCAACTCCGAACTTGCCACCTTCGGGAATTCTGGGAGCCGCTCTGCTATAATTCACCGGACTGTCCGGTGTAGCACCGGACTGTCCGGTGTGCCAGCGGAGCAACAGCTACTTCGCGCCAACGGTCGTCTACAAAACGCATTCAATGCGGTATAGTGCGCGCCAGAGTCAAAGCAGCGCCAGAAGGCGCACCGGACAGTGTATAGTGGCTGTCCGGTGCACCACTGGACTGTCCGGTGACCCAGAAGACAGAACCTCCAACGGTCGAACCCTAACGGTCGGGTGACGTGGCTGGCGCACCGGACTGTCCGGTGCGCCATGCGACAGACAGCATCCCTGAAAGTCGCCTAGAGGGGGGTGAATAGGGCGAATCTGAAATTTACAAACTTAATCACAACTACAAGTCGGGTTAGCGTTAGAAATAATAATGAGTCCGAGAGAGAGGGCGCAAAACAAATCGCGGGCAAATAAAGAGTGAGACACATGGATTTGTTTTACCGAGGTTCGGTTCTCTCAAACCTACTCCCCATTGAGGAGGCCACAAAGGCCGGGTCTATCTCAACCCTTTCCCTCTCTCAAACGGTCCCTTGGACCGAGTGAGCTTCTTCTCTCAATCAAATGGGAACCAAACTTCCCCGCAAGGACCACCACACAATTGGTGGCTCTTGCCTCGATTACAATTGAGATGATCGCAAGAAAGAATGAAAGAAAGAAGCAATCCAAGCGCAAGAGCTCAAAAGAACACAACAAATCTCTCTCACTAATCACTATGGCCTTGTGTGGAATTGGAGAGGATTTGATCACTTGGGTGTGTCTAGAATTGAATGCTAGAGCTCTTGTAAGGTGTAGAAGTGTGAAAACTTGGATGACTTGAATGAGGGGTGGTTGGGGGTATTTATTGCCCCAACCACCAAACTAGTCGTTTGGTGGAGGCTGTCTGTCGCATGGTGCACCGGACAGTCCGGTGCACACCGGACAGTCCGGTGCACACCGGACAGTGTCCGGTGCGCCAGCCACGTCACTAGGCCATAGGGTTCCGACCATTGGAGCTCTGACTGTTGGGCCCGCCTGGATGTCCGGTGGCGCACCGGACATGGACTGTAGAGTGTCCGGTGCGCCGTCTCGCGCGTGCTTGACTTCTGCGCGCTCTAGCGCGCATTTAATGCCGCTGCAGGTGACCGTTGGCGCCGAAGTAGCCGTTGCTCCGCCGTTACACCGGACAGTCCGGTGCACACCGGACATGTCCGGTGAATTATAGCGGAGCGAATTCCCGAAGCTGGCGAGTTCAGAGTCGCTTCTCCTTGGAGCACCGGACACTGTTCGGTGTACACCGGACAGTCCAGTGAATTATAGCGCGGCGGCTCTGAGTTTTCCCGAAGGTGCGAAGTTCAGCTTGGAGTCCCCTGGTGCACCGGACACTGTCCGGTGGCGCACCGGACAGTCCGGTGCGCCCGACCAGGGTGCCTTCGGTTGTCCCTTTGCTCCTTTGTTTGAACCCTTTCTCTTGATCTTTTTATTGGCTTATTGTGAACCTTTGGTACCTGTAGAACTTATAAACTTGGGCAAAATAGTTAGTCCAATTATTTGTGTTGGGCAATTCAACCACCAAAATCAATTTAGGAAATAGGTGTAAGCCTAATTCCCTTTCAATCTCCCCCTTTTTGGTGATTGATGCCAACACAAACCAAAGCAAATATAGAAGTGCATAATTGAACTAGTTTGCAATATGTAAGTGCAAAGGTTACTTAGAATTTGAGCCAATAAATATTACTTACTAGATATGCATGGATTGTTTCTTTTTAACATTTTGGACTACGCTTGCACCACGTGTTTTGTTTTTGCAAATTCTTTTTGTAAATCCTTTTCAAAGTCTTTTTGCAGATAGTTAAAGGTAAATGAATAAGATTTTGCGAAGCATTTTCGAGTTTTGAAATTTTCTCCCCTTGTTTCAAATGCTTTTCCTTTGACTAAACAAAACTCCCCCTCAAATAAACTCTCCTCTTAGTGTTCAAGAGGGTTTTAAGATATCAATTTTGAAAGGTGCTACTTTCTCCCCCTTTAGAACACAAAGAGATACCAATTTGAAATTTACCAATTGAAAATTATTAATTTTAAAATTAGGGTGGTGGTGCGGTCCTTTTGCTTTGGGCTCATACTTTCTCCCCCTTTGGCATGAATCGCCAAAAACGGATACTTTGAGTGAGATATTAGCCCTTTGCTAACTATTTTCTCCCCTTTGGCAAATAAAACATATGAGTGAAGATTATACCAAAGACGGAGAGATACTCGGAGCGACGGCGAAGGATGAGTGATAGAGTGGAGTGGAAGCCTTGTTTTCGCCGAAGACTCCAATTCCCTTTCAATATACCTATGACTTGGTTTGAAATATACTTGAAAACACATTAGTCATAGCATATATAAAAGAGACATGATCAAAGGTATATTTATGAGCTATGCATGCACGATATCAAAAGAAATTTCTAGAATCAAGAATATTTAGCTCATGCCTAAGTCTGGTAAAAGTTTGTTCATCAAGTGGCTTGGTAAAGATATCGGCTAATTGACCTTTAGTGTTAATGTATGCAATCTCGATATCCCCCTTTTGTTGGTGATCCCTAAGAAAATGATATCGAATGGCTATGTGTTTAGTGTGGCTATGCTCAATGGGATTATCCGCCATGCGGATTGCACTCTCATTATCACATAGAAGAGGAACTTTGGTCAATTTGTAACCATAGTCCTGCAGGGTTTGCCTCATCCAAAGTAATTGCGCGCAACAATGGCCTACGGCAATATACTCGGCTTCGGCGGTTGAAAGAGCGACCAAATTTTGCTTCTTTGAAGCCCAAGACACCAAGGACCTTCCCAAGAACTGGCAAGTCTCCGATGTGCTCTTTCTATTAATCTTACACCCCGCCCAATCGGCATCCGAATAACCAATCAAATCAAATGTGGATCCCCGAGGGTACCAAAGCCCAAACTTTGGAGTATAAGCCAAATATCTCAAGATTCGTTTTACGGCCGTAAGGTGAGATTCCTTAGGGTCGGCTTGGAATCTTGCACACATGCATACAGAAAGCATAATGTCCGGTCGAGATGCACATAAATAGAGTAATGAACCTATCATCGACCGGTATACCTTTTGATCGACGGATTTACCTCCCGTGTCGAGGTCGAGATGCCCACTGGTTCCCATGGGAGTCTTGATGGGCTTGGCATCCTTCATCCCAAACTTGTTTAGAATGTCTTGAGTATACTTTGTTTGACAAATGAAGGTGCCCTCTTGGAGTTGCTTTACTTGGAATCCTAAGAAATACTTCAACTCCCCCATCATCGACATCTCGAATTTTTGTGTCATGATCCTACTAAATTCCTCACATGTAGATTCGTTAGTAGACCCAAAAATGATATCATCAACATAAATTTGGCATACGAACAAATCATTGTCAAGAGTTTTAGTAAATAAAGTAGGATCGGCCTTGCCGACTTTGAAGCCATTAGCAATAAGGAAATCTCTAAGGCATTCATACCATGCTCGTGGGGCTTGCTTGAGCCCATAAAGCGCCTTAGAGAGCCTATAGACATGGTTAGGGTACTCACTGTCTTCAAAGCCGGGAGGTTGCTCAACATAGACCTCTTCCTTGATTGGTCCATTGAGGAAGGCACTCTTCACGTCCATTTGATAAAGCTTGAAGCCATGGTAAGTAGCATAAGCTAATAATATACAAATTGACTCAAGCCTAGCTACGGGTGCATAGGTTTCACCGAAATCCAAACCTTTGACTTGGGAGTATCCCTTGGCCACAAGTCGAGCTTTGTTCCTTGTCACCACACCATGCTCGTCTTGCTTGTTGCGGAAGACCCATTTGGTTCCTACAACATTTTGGTTAGGACGTGGAACTAAATGCCATACTTCATTCCTAGTGAAGTTGTTGAGCTCCTCTTGCATCGCCATCACCCAATCCGAATCTTGGAGTGCTTCCTCTACCCTGTGTGGCTCAATAGAGGAAACAAAAGAGTAATGCTCACAAAAATATGCAACACGAGATCGAGCAGTTACCCCCTTATGAATATCGCCGAGGATGGTGTCGACGGGGTGATCTCGTTGGATTGCTTGGTGGACTCTTGGGTGTGGCGGCCTTGGTTCTTCATCCTCCTTGTCTTGATCATTTGCATCTCCCCCTTGTTCGTTGTCGTCATCTTGAGGTGGCTCATCATTTTGATTTTCTCCTTCATCAACTTGAGCCTCGTCCTCATTTTGAGTTGGTGGGGATGCTTGCGTGGAGGAGGATGGTTGATCTTGTGCATTAGGAGGCTCTTCGAATTCCTTAGGACACACATCCCCAATGGACATGTTCCTTAGCACGATGCACAGAGCCTCTTCATCACCTATCTCATCAAGATCAACTTGCTCTACTTGAGAGCCGTTAGTCTCATCAAACACAATGTCACAAGAAACTTCAACAAGTCCTGAGAACTTGTTAAAGACTCTATATGCCCTTGTGTTTGAGTCATATCCTAGTAAAAAGCCTTCTACAGTTTTAGGAGCAAATTTGGATTTTCTACCTCTTTTAATAAGAATAAAGCATTTGCTACCAAAAACTCTAAAATATGAAATGTTGGGCTTTTTACCGATTAGGAGTTCGTATGATGTCTTCTTGAGGATTCGATGTAGATATAACCGGTTGATGGCGTAGCAAGTGGTGTTAACCGCCTCGGCCCAAAACCGATCCGGTGTCTTGTACTCATCAAGCATGGTTCTTGCCATGTCCAATAGAGTTCGATTCTTCCTCTCCACTACACCATTTTGTTGTGGGGTGTATGGAGAAGAGAACTCATGCTTGATGCCTTCCTCCTCAAGAAAACCTTCAATTTGGGAATTCTTGAACTCTGTCCCGTTGTCTCTTCTTATTTTCTTAATCCTTAAGCCGAACTCATTTTGAGCCCGTCTCAAGAATCCCTTTAAGGTCTCTTGGGTTTGTGATTTTTCCTGCAAAAAAACATCCAAGTGAAGCGATAATAATCATCCACAATAACTAGACAGTACTTACTCCCGCCGATGCTTATGTAAGCTATCGGGCCAAATAGGTCCATATGTAGGAGTTCCAGTGGCCTGTCAGTCGTCATGATGTTCTTGTGTGGATGATGAACACCAACTTGCTTCCCGGCTTGGCATGCGCTACAAATCCTGTCTTTCTCAAAATGAACATTTGTTAATCCTAAAATGTGCTCTCCCTTTAGAAGCTTATGAAGATTCTTCATTCCAACATGGGCTAGTCGACGGTGCCAGAGCCAACCCATGTTAGTCTTAGCTATTAAGCAAGTGTCGAGTTCAGCTCTATCAAAATCTACCAAGTATAGCTGACCCTCTAACACTCCCTTAAAGGCTATTGAATCATCACTTCTTCTAAAGACAGTGACACCTACATCAGTAAAAAGACAGTTGTAGCCCATTTGACATAATTGAGATACGGAAAGCAAATTGTAATATAATGAATCTACAAGAAAAACATTGGAAATGAAATGGTCAGGAGATATAGCAATTTTACCCAATCCTTTGACCAAACCTTGGTTTCCATCCCCGAATGTGATGGCTCTTTGGGGATCTTGGTTTTTCTCGTAGGAGGAGAACATCTTCTTCTCCCCTGTCATGTGGTTTGTGCACCCGCTATCGATGATCCAACTTGTGCCCTGGATGCATAAACCTACAAAACAATTTTAGTTCTTGACTTTAGGTACCCAAACGGTTTTGGGTCCTTTGGCATTAGACACAAGAACTTTGGGTACCCAAACACAAATCTTTGACCCCTTGTGTTTGCCCCCAACAAACTTGGCAACTACCTTGCCGGATTTGTTAGTTAAAACATATGATGCATCAAAAGTTTTGAATGAAATGCTATGGTCATTTGATGCACTAGGAGTTTTCTTCTTAGACAACTTAGCACGAGTTGGTTGCCTAGAGCTAGATGTCTCACCCTTATACATAAAAGCATGGTTAGGGCCAGAGTGAGACTTCCTAGAATGAATTCTCCTAATCTTGCTCTCGGGATAACCGGCAGGGTACAAAATGTAACCCTCGTTGTCCTGAGGCATGGGAGCCTTGCCCTTAACAAAATTAGACAATCTTTTAGGAGGGGCATTAAGTTTGACATTGTCTCCCCTTTGGAAGTCAATGCCATCCTTGATGTCAGGGCGTCTCCCACTATAGAGCATACTTCTAGCAAATTTAAACTTTTCATTCTCTAAGTTATGCTCGGCAATTTAGCATCTAATTTAGCTATATGATCATTTTGTTGTTTAATTAAATTCATATGATCATGGATAGCATCAATATCAACATCTCTACATCTAGTACAAATAGACACATGCTCAACGGTAGATGTAGAGGGTTTGCAAGATTTTAATTCTACAACCTTAGCATGTAATATATCATTTTCACTTCTAAGGTTAGAAATAGTAACATTTCAAACATCAAAATCTTTAGCCTTAGCAAGCAATTTTTCATTTTCAATCCTAAGGCTAGCAAGAGAGATGTTTAATTCTTCAATCTCAGCAAGCAAATCAACATTATCATTTCTAAGATTGGGAATTGAAACATCACAAACATCTGAATCAACCTTAGCAATTAATCTAGCATTTTCATTTCTAAGGTTGTCAATAGTCTCATGGCAAGTGCTTAGCTCAATAGATAGTTTTTCACATTTTTCTACTTCTAGAGCATAAGCATTTTTAACCTTAACATGCTTTTTATTTTCCTTGATTAGGAAGTCCTCTTGGGAGTCCAAGAGATCATCCTTTTCATGGATGGCACTAATCAATTCATTTAATTTTTTCTTTTGTTGCATGTTTAGGTTGGCAAAAAGAGTACGTAAATTATCCTCCTCATCACTAGCATTATCATCACTAGAGGATTCATATTTAGTGGAGGATTTGGATTTAACCTTCTTCTTTTTGCCGTCCTTTGCCATGAGGCACTTGTGGCCGACGTTGGGGAAGAGAAGTCCCTTGGTGATGGCGATGTTGGCGGCGTCCTCGTCGGAGGAGGAGTCGGCGAAGCTCTCGTCGGAGTCCCACTCGTGGCACACATGGGCATCGCTGCCCTTCTTCTTGTGATATCTCTTCTTCTCCTTTCTTCTCCCCTTCTTGTCGTCGCCCCTGTCACTGTCACTAGAAATAGGACATTTGGCAATAAAGTGACCGGGCTTACCACACTTGTAGCAAACCTTCTTAGAGCCGGGCTTGTAATCCTTCCCCCTCCTTTGCTTGAGGATTTGGTGGAAACTCTTGATGATGAGCGCCATTTCCTCGTTGTCGAGCTTGGAGGCGTCGATTGGTTGTCTACTTGATGTAGACTCCTCCTTCTCCTCCGTCGCCTTGAATGCCACCGGTTGTGCTTCGGGCGTTGAGGAGGTACCTTGGTCGATGATTTTATTTGAGCCTTTAATCATTAGCTCAAAGCTCACAAATTTTCCTATAACCTCCTCGGGGGACATTAGCTTATATCTAGGATCACCTCGAATTAATTGAACTTGTGTAGGGTTAAGAAATACGAGGGATCTAAGAATAACCTTGACCATCTCATGGTCATCCCATTTTTCGCTCCCGAGGTTGCACACTTGATTCACCAAGGTCTTCAAGCGGTTGTACATGGCTTGTGGGTCCTCCCCTTGGTGAAGCATGAAGCGACCGAGCTCCCCCTCGATCGTCTCCCGCTTGGTGATTTTTGTCACCTCGTCTCCTTCGTGCGCGGTCTTGAGTACGTCCCAAATTTCCTTCGCACTCTTTAACCCTTGCACCTTATTATACTCCTCTCGACTTAGAGAGGCGAGGAGTATAGTAGTGGCTTGGGAGTTAAAGTGGTGAATTTGGGCCACTTCGTCCGAGTCATAGTCTTCATCCCCTACGGATGGTACCTGTACACCAAACTCAACAACATTCCATATGCTTGTGTGGAGTGAGGTTAGATGATGCCTCATTTTGTCACTCCACATATTATAATCTTCACCATAAAAAACCGGTGGTTTGCCTAATGGAACGGAGAGCAAAGGAGTACGCTTTGAAATGTGGGGATAGCGTAGGGGGATCTTACTAAACTTCTTGCGCTCATGGCGCTTAGAAGTGACGGACGGCGCGTCGGAGCCGGAGGTCGATGGTGATGAAGAGTCGGTCTCGTAGTAGACCACTTTCCTCATCCTCTTGTGTTTGTCGCCTCTCCGATGCGACTTGTGGGAAGAGGATTTCTTCTCCTTCCCCTTCCCTTTGTTGGAGGAGTCTTTCTTCTCCTTCCTCTTGTTGCGGGACTCTTCCGATGAAGTCGACTCGTGGCTTGTAGTGGGCTTATCGCCGGTCTCCATCTCCCTCTTGGTGTGATCTCCCGACATCACTTCGAGCGGTTAGGCTCTAATGAAGCACCAGGCTCTGATACCAATTGAAAGTCGCCTAGAGGGGGGTGAATAGGGCGAATCTGAAATTTACAAACTTAATCACAACTACAAGCCGGGTTAGCGTTAGAAATAATAATGAGTCCGAGAGAGAGGGCACAAAACAAATCGCGGGCAAATAAAGAGTGAGACACGTGGATTTGTTTTACTGAGGTTCGGTTCTCTCAAACCTACTCCCCGTTGAGGAGGCCACAAAGGCCGGGTCTATCTCAACCCTTTCCCTCTCTCAAACGGTCCCTTGGACCGAGTGAGCTTCTTCTCTCAATCAAACGGGAACCAAACTTCCCCGCAAGGACCACCACACAATTGGTGTCTCTTGCCTCGATTACAATTGAGATGATCGCAAGAAAGAATGAAAGAAAGAAGGAATCCAAGCGCAAGAGCTCAAAAGAACACAACAAATCTCTCTCACTAATCACTATGGCCTTGTGTGGAATTGGAGAGGATTTGAGCACTTGGGTGTGTCTAGAATTGAATGCTAGAGCTCTTGTAAGGTGTAGAAGTGTGAAAACTTGGATGACTTGAATGAGGGGTGGTTGGGGGTATTTATAGCCCCAACCACCAAACTAGCCGTTTGGTGGAGGCTGTCTGTCGCATGGTGCACCGGACAGTCCGGTGCACACCAGACAATGTCCGGTGCGCCAGCCACGCCACCAGGCCGTAGGGTTCCGACCGTTGGAGCTCTGACTGCTGGGCCCGCCTGGATGTCCGGTGGCGCACCGGACATGGACTGTAGAGTGTCCGGTGCGTTGTCTCGCGCGTGCCTGACTTCTGCGCGCTCTGGCGCGCATTTAATGCCGCTGCAGGTGACCGTTGGCGCCAAAGTAGCCGTTGCTCCGCCGTTACACCGGACAGTCCGGTCCACACCGGACATGTCCGGTGAATTATAGCGGAGCGAATTCCCGAAGCTGGCGAGTTCAGAGTCGCTTCTCCTTGGAGCACCGGACAGTCCGGTGAATTATAGCGCAGCGGCTCGGAGTTTTCCCGAAGGTGCGAAGTTCAGCTTGGAGTCCGGTGGTGCACCGGACACTGTCCGGTGGCGCACCAGATAGTCCGGTGCGCCCGACCAGGGTGCCTTCGGTTGTCCCTTTGCTCCTTTGTTTGAACCCTTTCTCTTGATCTTTTTATTGGCTTATTGTGAACCTTTGGTACCTGTAGAACTTATAAACTTGGGCAAACTAGTTAGTCCAATTATTTGTGTTGGGCAATTCAACCACCAAAATCAATTTAGGAAATAGGTGTAAGCCTAATTCCCTTTCACTCCCAACGGTCACTTTTGGTGGGTGGGGCTATAAATACCCCCAACCAACCCACATTCATGGCATCCAAGTTTTCAGACTTCCTACACCTTACAAGAGCTATAGCATTCAATACTAGACACACCAAAGAGATCAAATCCTCTCCCAAGTCCAAAGATCATTCCAATCAAATAGTGACTAGTGAGAGAGTGACTTGTGTTCATTTGAGCTCTTGCGCTTGGATTGCTTTTTCTTTCTCATTCTTTCTTGTGATCAACTCAATTGTAACCGAGGCAAGAGACACCAATTGTGTGGTGGTCCTTGCGGAGACTTAGTGTGACACCCCAGTGTCACCTAGGGTTTCTCTTAAAAAGCCACACCAAGAGCCATTACTTCCTGTGAACCAAAGTAAGCATGAGCATCAAAATAACTTAAGTGACAAAGAATTCACCAAGTATATGTTTAAAAGTGTCATGATCAAAACAATTGAGTCCTTGAAAAGATAAGAATGTGCAACCCTAATTAAGAACTCTAAGTGAACCCCATGAACAAAATTCAAGAAAATAAGCAAAAGGGAATGAAAAGTTTAAAATTTTGAGTTGAGCCAATAATATAAGTTAAAGTATATTTGATAAGCAACAAGATAGATTGAGAAAGCTTAGCCAAAATAATTCAAGAAAACCCCCAAATCAAGCTTCTTTTGTTGGGACTCATTGGGAATTCTGAATTTCAGAATTCTGAAATTCAGACCTTGAGCCAAAGATCAGGGATGTTCACCTTGATCCCTAACTCGAATCCTAATGGCCCCATTGACAAATTTGTGTCTAACTAACCCCTCTGTCGTGTGCCAGAAGATGGCATTGGGACGCGAGCCCTAGACACGACAAAACTTGGGATTTGCCTCGGGTTTGGGCAGGGAGACAGACCAGATTTCCTGGCTCCATATCTCTGCAACCAGTAGGCAAAATCCTATGACCTCCACACAAGAATGGTAGCTTGTAGGGAGGAGAAGAGGTTTTGTGCACTGACCCAGGCGAGAGCAGGCTCGGATGAGCGACCACACACGCCAGAGCTTGGGCAGAACGCACGGGCACACGTGTTCGACCCTGGTCGGCACGCCAGAGCTCGCCCAACCCGCGCGCGCGCTCGCCCCGGCGTCCGGTCAAGTCCGCCGCGCGCCCACGCCCTCGGCCGTGCCCGCCCGCGCCTATAAAGCCTCCCCGGGCGCACCTCTCTTCGCCCCGCACTCACCCTCATCGGCCAGCCACCGTTCCTTAGCTCCGGCGAGCGTATTTCCGCCCGCCATTGCCGCCAGAGCTACGGCCGCCGTGGCCAGCCCACTCCAGCCGCCCTCCAGCCCAACCTGTGCTTCGGCTAGCTCCGCCAGTAGCCCGTGAAGCTCGCCAAGCCCTCGGACCCGACCGGACTTCACCGGAGGCCCGAGATCAACCTCACCGGACTTCGGTCTTCCGCCGCCGCGCGTGGACCGAGCTATCCAGTGAGTCTCCGCCCAATTCCTTTCGCTCATGTCTTCTCTGGCATCCCGTGGATCTCCCTGACCCCTTTGATTGAACTATCTCGCCGTGACCAGGCCGGTCTCCTCGCCGCCGACGAGCATCCCCGCCTGCGCGCGTGGACCGACCAACTCCGGCCATCTCCGTTGACGTTCCGCACACCGTTGTGATCCCCGCGACCTCCCCTTCGCCCTCGACCACTTCACCGGAACAGTCTCGCCGCCGGTAAGCCCCTCCACCCTTTTCTTCGCCGCGGCTACTGTTTGAGGTAGAAGAAGGACCTCGGGTTAGGTTCTGTAGAACCCGAGGGATTTTCTGTAATGTCAGCGACTCATATGAATAGTAACCTAAGGACTGATTCGCGAGGAAAACTTAGAAAAACCGCCAGGGACCCCAGTGCAAAGTGGTTTTTCCCTTTTATCAATTCTGTTATTCTTTTTAAATAACCAAAGAACTTAGAAAATTCATAACTTGATGAAATCTTAATGAAAAGCTGTCAAACCAATTTTGCTAGCTCTGGAATATTATGATCTATCATTTAAAATTATTGAACCATATGCTTTCTGTTCTAAATTTTAGAGCTTAAAATTAAAAACAGAAACCCCCTAAACCTTGTTTAATTAAGGAAAATTAGTTTTTCTTCTGTACTGAGCTTAAGAAAATTTGTAGATGCTTATACCCTAATTAGACATTGTTTAAAAATAGTAGAATCCCCAGCATTAGAGATTATGATGTAGTTATTCATTTAAAGCCATTTTGTCCACAACTTAGAGAAAATCAGAAAAGCATTAGAAAATGTTGAACAATGATTAGTAATATTTTTCCTAGTTTACTTATGCAACCAAGAACCTAGGAAAAATGCAGAGACCATTAATTAGGACCAGTTTCTAATTAAGATGCTTTAATCAGCCTTATGTAGACTGAAAATCAATTATTAAAATTGCAAAACCATAACCAAAGTGGTTAACAAAAATCCAGTGAACTTATAACCACCAGAGCCCCACTACAAAAATACAGAGCACCCCAGCCTAACTTTTTAAGTAAGGAAAATAAATACAAAGTGGTAATAAGGCATTTTCCCAATAAATCATAAACAACCTCAAATAATGAGATAATGGGCAACCAAAAATTAGCTAAGTCCATGATGAGATAAACCACCAGAGAAAAATACAAACCCATGAAAAAGAAGTGAACCCATGCCTTTTGCTAGCAATTTGTGAGAAAGGCCATTTGACTTAAATAATGCAAACCACCCCTTCCCTTAAGCAAAAAGAAACCAAACTCCAGAATGATTGCTCTTGCACAAAATACTAGCTAAGAAAAATAAGAACTCTGTTGTTTGATGTTTTTCAAACATAGTGGTAGTAGAAAGCACCCCTTTGGCTAGAAACCTTAAGAAAACCATAGGAAAAGAATTAAAAGGTATTAATGACTAGAAATTTGTATCAAGTCATGTTATGACACCTAAAAGCCAGCAAAAATAAGTTTTAAAGAATTACCCACTGTTAAATAATAGTTGTAGTTCAAAGTACCCCTTCTGCCTTAAGATTTGGCAATTTTGTCCAGAGAAAACCATTCACTTTCTGAACCCCAAATTTTGAGACAGAGAATCATACACCAGTAACAAGCCACTGTAATTTTTGCAGAATTTTTGGAATTCTATAAAAGCAACTTGTAGTTCAAACCTACTCCAAAACATTAAAAAGGAATAAAAGAAAAGAAAAGGAGGAATAAACCTCATCCCATTAAAACTAACCCAATTTACCAAGTATACCACTAAAAGGTTTTACATAAGTAAGGTTAACTTGCTTAAATTCTAAAGACCCTACATTTTTAAAAGTTGTAAATTCTAAAGCACATATTGTATCATGCATATATCTTACGCATTGCATTCATTAGATTGTAATCTTGCCGACGGAGAGTACGTGCTCATCCCCGAGCAAGGACCTGTCCAAGAGGAGGACCAGGAGCAGGCTTCAGAGGCTGCTATTGAGGATCTCCCCGCAGCCCCAGCAATTGAAGGCAAGCCCCGGTTTTATGCATAACCATGTTAATATATGCTACTTTACTACACTTAATGCTTGTAGGACTGTAATGTGCACTTAAGTGTAGGAGTTGCTTGAAACCTCTAGTTGCATGAACTTAGGACTCCTTTTTGAGATGAATACTAGTATGCTAGGTCGAGTAGCTGCTTGCTAATCAGGATCTCGGTAGAAGTCGAGTGATTTTTCTAGCACTCGCGCGAGGTCAGGAATTGATTGTATTCATCTTGATAATGGGATATATGTTGGTCTATGGACTTGGATCCAGGGAGGATGCCTTGTCCATGTGACGGGAAAAATGAATTAAGGATTAATGTGTGGATACCTGAGTCAAGCTTTTGAACGTACTAAGCACATGCCGGGAAAAATGGTAACCGGTAAACCTAGTACCTGAGTGAAGCCGGGCGCGGACTTTATCCCTCATGCGACCTGAGACAGGGTCTCCCATGCTAGCTATGGTGGGTACAAGTGCGGTCACTGCACGGCGGCAGCCGGGGTCAGTGGAGCATTGTATGCCAAGGCGGTGAGGCCTGGACGCGAACGGGGAATCGATGGGGATGGTTGTCATGTGTGGGGTCGGAGTACCCTGACATGCCGTGTGTTTAGGTTTACCTTGCAAGGTTAAAACTCGATTCGAATCGTCTGCTTCTCGCAGCTAATGAGACTGCTTGATTCCTTGTACTGCATCGAGTAAGAAGTGAAATGTGGATTACATGAGATAACTTGTTGATTGAACTAATTGCTTGTTACCATGTATTCTTAGAAGGAGCCAATCTAGCTAAGTTAATGATGGTAGAAATTGAAAAGCTAAAAGTTGATTTTAGAAACAGCTAGTGCTTTTGGCAAACCAAACCCCTCAGCCAAACAGCTGCATAGTCTAGAGGTAGAGGAGTAGACTCCTCACACCGGTTAAGTCTAGCTGAGTATTAGTATACTCAGCCTTGCTTGTGGCACCATTTTTGCAGGTACCATGCAGGATGTAGTTGATGGTGTGACTTGGCCTACCACCCTGCCACCGGGTTGGACGGTCGAGTGGGATGTTGCTCCGGCAGGAGAGGAGCATGAGGAGTAGTGGGCTAGGCCTTGCCCATTTCCTCGTTACCGACGACATCGATTATCCGCTGCACTTTAATTTGTGAACTTTATTTGCTACTCCAAAAACTCCGATTTATGTAATAACTCCGTACTTAATTTGAGGTTTCCTGTTTTATTGTATTTCTTCTGTGACTCACCTTCGAGTGAGATTGTGGAATTTGATCCTGGTTAAGTGGCTTTATCAGACTAGATCTGAGGGACTGACGGGTTATTCCGATTTAAGTGTGTTACGGCCCCTGAGGCGTGACTTAGGCACTTAAGCTGGAATAATTCGGGTGGTTCTGCCACAGCTGGTATCGGAGCAAATTCCACCACAGAGAAGGACAATAGACCATGAATACCGATTTTCAAAATCTAAAACTTGCCTAGAAACTACTACGGATCGTCAGGACTAGACCGCTAGACCTAGGACGAAAGGCCTTAGGCATAGAGGGAGAAATAGGTGGCTAATTAATTAGGCCCTGTGGGCCAATACTTATATTTTAGGATGCCCTAAAAAGGCACCCTATTTCCCTTTTGAGAGGCAACGTTTCTTTCCGCATGCATGCATTATAAAACACAAAGAGGAATTAAAATTTGAGCTAACCCCTTTTCTTTAAAATCATCCGGGCTCTCTTTTTCTTTTTCCTTCCACCATAATCTTTATCTTGATTCCCTTCCGCAGATGAATTCACCTACCCCCGCCAGTGGAGGAGACTCTCGTTTCAGTTCTGACTTCCTTTCTCGCGATGGCTTTCCTTCCATCTTGTGGGAAGTGCTTAACTCCGCCGGTTACCCTACGCCCCCTATGTACACGGTGCAGTTGTATGAGGAGCATCGGGTACCTCGTTGTCGGGTCTGGCTAACTTTGGAGGCTCATCCCCTTCAGCCGGGTTGGCGTTCTCTTGACTCTGAGACGATTGGACTCAGGACGGACGACACCGTTGAGGCAGCAGCCATGAAGACTCTGACGACTTTCTGTGGCTACCATCCCCTGGAGATGGTGATGCACCCCTTGGGACTCTTCCCTGCTGAAAAGAAGGATGATCCCATGTGGTGTAACCGCGTGAGCCATGTGAAGGATGTGTGGGCAATGTATCCTGACTTGGTTGGGAGGGTCACTGTTCAGTGCATGAGTGCGCTGTACCGCCTTCAGGCCCTTCAGAGCGATGCTATGACACTTCTTGCTAACACCGCTCAGGCTGCCAAGCTCACTCTCGATAGTCGGGAAGATTTTGTGGTCGACCTATCCACAGAGTTGGTGGAGAAGGATCTGCAGGTGGAAAGGCTGAGCCAGCGTATTACCACCCTGGAGCAGCAAGTGGAGATCCGAGATAACACTATTGATGTCTTGGAGAACCAGCTCCACGACGTGCAGAGGGAACTCGAGGAAGCCAATGACCACTTGGACATGCACCACCTGGAGATGGAGGCCAATGAAGCAGGAAGCGAGGGAGAAGAGGCTCCCGAGGAGCTAGGACCAGCCCCTGGTGCCAATGGGACTACCTCCGCGATGCCTCCTTCACCCGTATCCAGTGTCGCTTCCACCGCTCAGGGTTAAGCAGTCGCTTTGACATTTCTTTAGGCGGATAGAAACCTATGCGAGCTTAGTAGTATCACCTTTTGGACTAGGCTTATGGGTACTTTCCCCTGATTAATGTAACCCTGTAAACTTTTGATATCTGTGGGATCCTTGTCACCATGTTATCTTCATTTTCGAACCTAATATTATGATTATGGCCTTTTCCTTCCATATGAGATGATATCTTGTCGTTCGGAAATATGAGTCGGGATAACATTGGCGACAATCTCTGTTTTCAGATGGCAGCGAGGCAGCGTCGCGGGCAGAATGAGCAAGCTCCCCCGCCACCTCCTCCAGCTCCCACAGTGCAGGAGCTGATGGCCCAGCAGAATGAGATTCTGCGACAGCTCTTGCAGCGCCAGCCCCACCAACAGCATCATGGTGGAGGCCAGCATCAGCGACCTCCGGCTATGGCAACATACCAGGAGTTTCTGAGCACGCAGCCGCCCTTGTTCACCAAGGCAGAGGATCCGTTGGACGCCGACGTGTGGCTTCGCGTCGTCGAGTCCAAGTTTCCCCTCCTCACGGGAGACTGCCCTGATGAGGCCAAGGCTCGCTTCGCCGCACAGCAGCTTCGTGGCCCAGCTCGGACTTGGTGGGACCACTTCCGTGCTATGCTCCCCGCTGATCATGAAGTATCTTGGGAGGAATTCAAGACCGCCTTCAGAGGACACCACATTCCAGCTGGCATTCTTGATCGGAAGTTGAATGAATTCCTGGCCCTCAATCAAGGAACCCGCACGGTACTGCAGTATGCGCAAGCCTTCAACGACTTATGCCAGTATGCAGGGTATCATGCTGATTCTGATGAAAAGAAGAGGGATCGCTTCCGCAGGGGTCTCAATACCAAGCTGCGGGAACGACTCAACACTGTCCGGGCCAATAGCTTCAATGAGTTGGTCAACATGGCCATCTCTCAGGAGGATTGCATTGTTGCTCACCGGGCAGAGAAGAAGAGAAAGGCACCAATGGCAGCACCATCCGCTCAGGCTCAGAGGTTCCGGATTGTTTCTCACAATCAGAGCAGGGGTTTTCAGCAGCAGGCAGGCAGATGGGTGATCAGGCCACCTCAGCAGCAGCAGCAGCCGGCACCCAACCGCTATCCAGCTCCCGCCCCAAGGAACAATCAGCCTCCGCAGTAGCAGCAGTTCCGCCAGGGCAATGGGAACAAGTGTTTCACTTGTGGCAATGTGGGCCACTATGCCAAGAATTGTCCCAGGAACCAGCAGAGGCAGATGCCAGCACCAAATCAAGACAAGGGAAGAAAGCAGAAGGTGCAAGTCAGGCAAGGGAAGCTCAACTTCACTGCTCTAAAGGAAGTGCCAGAAGGAGCTCCTATCATGACCGGTACCTTTTCAGTTTATAATCAACCTGCTTTAATTCTGTTTGATTCTGGTGCATCTCATAGTTTCATTAGCCAAAAGTTCAGTGCTAATTGCAAACTGCCATTCTCTCACTCAAAAGGGTCATTCATGATAGTCACACCTGGGGGTAAAATTGCAACTAACCAATTAAACCAAAGTGTGCCTATTCAACTGGGAAGCCACATTGTCAAAACCACTCTTCTTGTGTTGGGATTGGAAAATGTGGACATTATTCTAGGAGCAAATTGGATGACCTTGCACCAAGTTGTGCTTGATGTAGCCAGTCGTACCGTGGAAGTTAATTCTCCTTTCTGCGGGAATTTCACTTTGATTCTGCCTAGTCAGGGTTCTTCTCAGTCATGTGCTTTCTCTATGACGGAGATACCCCTGAAGAAGATCCCAGTGGTCTGTGAGTATGCAGATGTCTTTCCTGATGAATTGCCAGGAATGCCACCGGACCGGGATATTGAATTCGCCATCGAGTTGCAACCGGGAACGGCCCCAATTTCTAAGAGGCCCTACCGAATGCCACCCGCTGAGTTGGCAGAGTTGAAAAAGCAGTTGCAAGAGTTGCTGGATAAGGGATTTATTCGCCCAAGCACTTCGCCTTGGGGATGTCCAGCGCTATTTGTGAAGAAGAAGGATGAAAGCTTGAGGCTGTGTATAGATTACCGCCCTCTTAATGCGGTAACTATCAAGAACAAGTATCCTTTGCCTCGTATTGACGTTCTCTTTGACCAGTTGGTCGGGGCCAAGGTGTTTTCCAAGATAGACCTTCGCTCTGGCTACCATCAGATCAAAATACGAGCAAGTGATATTCCGAAGACGGCATTCTCAACCAGATATGGGCTGTATGAATTTTTGGTGATGTCATTCGGGCTGACAAATGCACCAGCATACTTCATGTATCTGATGAATTCTGTTTTCATGCCAGAATTGGACAAGTTCGTAGTGGTTTTCATCGATGATATTCTGGTGTACTCGAAGAACGAAGAAGAACATGCCGGGCATTTGCATGTAGTGCTTCAACGTCTACGAGAGCACCACCTTTATGCCAAGCTATCCAAGTGTGATTTTTGGCTAAAGGAAATCAAATTCTTGGGTCACACTATCTCTCAGGATGGAATAGCTGTTGATCCTGATAAAGTGCAAGAGGTGATGAACTGGAGGCCACCAACGACTGTTCGCCAGATTCGGAGTTTTCTGGGATTGGCCGGTTATTACCGAAGATTTATTCCGGACTTCTCTCGGATTGCGAAGCCTATTACTGAGTTGCTGAAGAAAGAAGTCAAGTTTGTGTGGAGTCAGAAGTGCGAAGATGCCTTCCATGCATTGAGGCAGCATCTGACCACCGCACCAGTTTTGGCGCAACCCGACAGCAGCAAGCCTTTTGATGTGTATTGCGATGCCTCTGGCACCGGGCTAGGTTGTGTCTTGATGCAAGACAACCGAGTCATTGCTTATGCCTCAAGAGCACTCAGGCCTCATGAGCAAAATTATCCCACTCATGACCTTGAGTTAGCAGCAGTGGTTCATGCATTGAAGATGTGGAGGCACTACCTGATGGGAACCCACTGCAACATCTTCACTGATCATAAGAGCCTTAAGTACATTTTTACTCAGGCTGATCTCAACATGAGGCAGAGAAGATGGCTAGAGCTGATCAAGGATTATGACCTGGAGGTACATTATCACCCAGGGAAAGCTAATGTGGTAGCTGATGCCTTGAGTCGGAAGTTGCAATGCAACTGTATTCTGATGGATTCTCGTGTTAACACCTTGTGTGATGAGTTGAGCAAGATGCAAATTGAAGTGATTCCTTCTGGTTCCTTGTCTCACATTTCTGTTGAGCCAGCTTTGCAAGACCAGATTATCATGGCCCAGCTCAGTGACAAGGGAGTGCAGATTATCAAGAAGAATCTCCATCAGAAGGTTGAGAAGTATGATTGTTTCCGCCAGGATGAGAAGGGTGTGTTATGGTTCAAAAGCAGATTGGTAATTCCTAAGGACCGGGATCTCAAGAAGAAAATTTTGGATGAGGCTCATCTCTCCAAATTCTCTATGCATCCGGGAAGCACCAAGATGTACCATGATCTGAAGCTTTTGTACTGGTGGACCAGAATGAAGAGGGAGATAGCCCAGTATGTATCAGAGTGTGACACCTGTCAGAGGGTTAAGGCAAGCCACTTGAAGTCCGCTGGAGCTTTGCGACCACTGTCCGTACCTTCGTGGAAGTGGGACGATATCAGCATGGATTTCATTGTGGGTCTGCCCAACACCTCTCGTCATCATGATTCAATTTGGGTTATTGTGGACCGATTGACGAAAGTGGCACATTTTCTTCCTGTGCACACCACTGATAAGGCTCAGAAGTATGCAGAATTGTATATCGACCGGATCGTGTGTTTGCATGGATTACCTCGGACCATTGTTTCTGACCGAGGAGCCCAATTTGTTGCCAGATTTTGGGAACAATTGCAAGAGTCTTTGGGAACCAAGCTAATCAGGAGTTCAGCTTACCACCCACAGACTGATGGTCAGACGGAAAGGGTAAACCAGATTCTGGAAGATATGCTGAGAGCTTGTGCGATCGATTGTGGCAAGAACTGGGATAAGCACCTCTCCTTGGCAGAGTTTGCTTATAACAATAGTTATCAGTCCAGCCTAAAGATGGCACCTTTTGAAGCTCTCTATGGGAGAAGGTGCAGGACACCACTCAATTGGTCTCAGCCTGGTGAAAGAGAAGTTTTTGGACCTGATTTGGTGACTGAAGCCGAAAGGAAGGTCAAGCTGATCAGGAAGAATCTAGAAGCTGCTCAGGCCAGGCAGAAGAGCTATCATGACAGAAGAAGGAAACCTCTCCAGTTCGAGGTGGGAAGTTTTGTATACCTCAAGGTATCACCCACCAAGGGAGTGCAGAGGTTTGGAATCAAAGGCAAGCTAGCCCCTCGTTACATTGGACCTTATGAGATCATTGAAGCATGTGGACCCGTGGCATACAAGCTGAAGTTACCTTCAAAGATGTCTGCCATTCACAGCGTATTCCATGTATCTCAGCTAAAGAAGTGTGTTCGATTGCCGACTGAGATTCTAGCAGAGCCAGAATTGGAGATAGAGCCAGATCTCTCGTACCAAGAGTACCCCTCCAAGATTCTGGATTGCAAGGAAAGATCAACTCGGGCTAAATCGATCAAGATGTTCAAGGTCCAGTGGAGTAATCACTCAGAGGAGGAAGCTACTTGGGAAACCGAGGAATTCTTAAGATCCAACTTCCCCGATTGCCTACCTAAGGAAGCTGGTATGTAATCACCCCCAACCCCTCCTCCTGCCTTTCGAATCTAATTTCCAAAAATATGATCTTAATTCAGAATGAAGTAACTAAAAGATAAAACTTAAAAGGACTTCCTTCTGAAGTTGCAAAGAGAATGACATTCGAAGAGCAGTTTTGCCCTAATAATAACAATCATCACCCTTTTTCCTATCAGTCTCACCCTTCGCTTCACCCCGGGAGGACTCTGGCCTGAATCTCGGGACGAGATTCCTTTAAGGGGGGAAGGCTGTGACACCCCAGTGTCACCTAGGGTTTCTCTTAAAAAGCCACACCAAGAGCCATTACTTCCTGTGAACCAAAGTAAGCATGAGCATCAAAATAACTTAAGTGACAAAGAATTCACCAAGTATATGTTTAAAAGTGTCATGATCAAAACAATTGAGTCCTTGAAAAGATAAGAATGTGCAACCCTAATTAAGAACTCTAAGTGAACCCCATGAACAAAATTCAAGAAAATAAGCAAAAGGGAATGAAAAGTTTAAAATTTTGAGTTGAGCCAATAATATAAGTTAAAGTATATTTGATAAGCAACAAGATAGATTGAGAAAGCTTAGCCAAAATAATTCAAGAAAACCCCCAAATCAAGCTTCTTTTGTTGGGACTCATTGGGAATTCTGAATTTCAGAATTCTGAAATTCAGACCTTGAGCCAAAGATCAGGGATGTTCACCTTGATCCCTAACTCGAATCCTAATGGCCCCATTGACAAATTTGTGTCTAACTAACCCCTCTGTCGTGTGCCAGAAGATGGCATTGGGACGCGAGCCCTAGACACGACAAAACTTGGGATTTGCCTCGGGTTTGGGCAGGGAGACAGACCAGATTTCCTGGCTCCATATCTCTGCAACCAGTAGGCAAAATCCTATGACCTCCACACAAGAATGGTAGCTTGTAGGGAGGAGAAGAGGTTTTGTGCACTGACCCAGGCGAGAGCAGGCTCGGATGAGCGACCACACGCGCCAGAGCTTGGGCAGAACGCACGGGCACACGTGTTTGACCCTGGTCGGCACGCCAGAGCTCGCCCAACCCGCGCGCGCGCTCGCCCCGGCGTCCGGTCAAGTCCGCCGCGCGCCCACGCCCTCGGCCGTGCCCGCCCGCGCCTATAAAGCCTCCCCGGGCGCACCTCTCTTCGCCCCGCACTCACCCTCATCGGCCAGCCACCGTTCCTTAGCTCCGGCGAGCGTATTTCCGCCCGCCATTGCCGCCAGAGCTACGGCCGCCGTGGCCAGCCCACTCCAGCCGCCCTCCAGCCCAACCTGTGCTTCGGCTAGCTCCGCCAGTAGCCCGTGAAGCTCGCCAAGCCCTCGGACCCGACCGGACTTCACCGGAGGCCCGAGATCAACCTCACCGGACTTCGGTCTTCCGCCGCCGCGCGTGGACCGAGCTATCCAGTGAGTCTCCGCCCAATTCCTTTCGCTCATGTCTTCTCTGGCATCCCGTGGATCTCCCTGACCCCTTTGATTGAACTATCTCGCCGTGACCAGGCCGGTCTCCTCGCCGCCGACGAGCATCCCCGCCTGCGCGCGTGGACCGACCAACTCCGGCCATCTCCGTTGACGTTCCGCACACCGTTGTGATCCCCGCGACCTCCCCTTCGCCCTCGACCACTTCACCGGAACAGTCTCGCCGCCGGTAAGCCCCTCCGCCCTTTTCTTCGCCGCGGCTACTGTTTGAGGTAGAAGAAGGACCTCGGGTTAGGTTCTGTAGAACCCGAGGGGTTTTCTGTAATGTCAGCGACTCATATGAATAGTAACCTAAGGACTGATTCGCGAGGAAAACTTAGAAAAACCGCCAGGGACCCCAGTGCAAAGTGGTTTTTCCCTTTTATCAATTCTGTTATTCTTTTTAAATAACCAAAGAACTTAGAAAATTCATAACTTGATGAAATCTTAATGAAAAGCTGTCAAACCAATTTTGCTAGCTCTGGAATATTATGATCTATCATTTAAAATTATTGAACCATATGCTTTCTGTTCTAAATTTTAGAGCTTAAAATTAAAAACAGAAACCCCCTAAACCTTGTTTAATTAAGGAAAATTAGTTTTTCTTCTGTACTGAGCTTAAGAAAATTTGTAGATGCTTATACCCTAATTAGACATTGTTTAAAAATAGTAGAATCCCCAGCATTAGAGATTATGATGTAGTTATTCATTTAAAGCCATTTTGTCCACAACTTAGAGAAAATCAGAAAAGCATTAGAAAATGTTGAACAATGATTAGTAATATTTTTCCTAGTTTACTTATGCAACCAAGAACCTAGGAAAAATGCAGAGACCATTAATTAGGACCAGTTTCTAATTAAGATGCTTTAATCAGCCTTATGTAGACTGAAAATCAATTATTAAAATTGCAAAACCATAACCAAAGTGGTTAACAAAAATCCAGTGAACTTATAACCACCAGAGCCCCACTACAAAAATACAGAGCACCCCAGCCTAACTTTTTAAGTAAGGAAAATAAATACAAAGTGGTAATAAGGCATTTTCCCAATAAATCATAAACAACCTCAAATAATGAGATAATGGGCAACCAAAAATTAGCTAAGTCCATGATGAGATAAACCACCAGAGAAAAATACAAACCCATGAAAAAGAAGTGAACCCATGCCTTTTGCTAGCAATTTGTGAGAAAGGCCATTTGACTTAAATAATGCAAACCACCCCTTCCCTTAAGCAAAAAGAAACCAAACTCCAGAATGATTGCTCTTGCACAAAATACTAGCTAAGAAAAATAAGAACTCTGTTGTTTGATGTTTTTCAAACATAGTGGTAGTAGAAAGCACCCCTTTGGCTAGAAACCTTAAGAAAACCATAGGAAAAGAATTAAAAGGTATTAATGACTAGAAATTTGTATCAAGTCATGTTATGACACCTAAAAGCCAGCAAAAATAAGTTTTAAAGAATTACCCACTGTTAAATAATAGTTGTAGTTCAAAGTACCCCTTCTGCCTTAAGATTTGGCAATTTTGTCCAGAGAAAACCATTCACTTTCTGAACCCCAAATTTTGAGACAGAGAATCATACACCAGTAACAAGCCACTGTAATTTTTGCAGAATTTTTGGAATTCTATAAAAGCAACTTGTAGTTCAAACCTACTCCAAAACATTAAAAATGAATAAAAGAAAAGAAAAGGAGGAATAAACCTCATCCCATTAAAACTAACCCAATTTACCAAGTATACCACTAAAAGGTTTTACATAAGTAAGGTTAACTTGCTTAAATTCTAAAGACCCTACATTTTTAAAAGTTGTAAATTCTAAAGCACATATTGTATCATGCATATATCTTACGCATTGCATTCATTAGATTGTAATCTTGCCGACGGAGAGTACGTGCTCATCCCCGAGCAAGGACCTGTCCAAGAGGAGGACCAGGAGCAGGCTTCAGAGGCTGCTATTGAGGATCTCCCCGCAGCCCCAGCAATTGAAGGCAAGCCCCGGTTTTATGCATAACCATGTTAATATATGCTACTTTACTACACTTAATGCTTGTAGGACTGTAATGTGCACTTAAGTGTAGGAGTTGCTTGAAACCTCTAGTTGCATGAACTTAGGACTCCTTTTTGAGATGAATACTAGTATGCTAGGTCGAGTAGCTGCTTGCTAATCAGGATCTCGGTAGAAGTCGAGTGATTTTTCTAGCACTCGCGCGAGGTCAGGAATTGATTGTATTCATCTTGATAATGGGATATATGTTGGTCTATGGACTTGGATCCAGGGAGGATGCCTTGTCCATGTGACGGGAAAAATGAATTAAGGATTAATGTGTGGATACCTGAGTCAAGCTTTTGAACGTACTAAGCACATGCCGGGAAAAATGGTAACCGGTAAACCTAGTACCTGAGTGAAGCCGGGCGCGGACTTTATCCCTCATGCGACCTGAGACAGGGTCTCCCATGCTAGCTATGGTGGGTACAAGTGCGGTCACTGCACGGCGGCAGCCGGGGTCAGTGGAGCATTGTATGCCAAGGCGGTGAGGCCTGGACGCGAACGGGGAATCGATGGGGACGGTTGTCATGTGTGGGGTCGGAGTACCCTGACATGCCGTGTGTTTAGGTTTACCTTGCAAGGTTAAAACTCGATTCGAATCGTCTGCTTCTCGCAGCTAATGAGACTGCTTGATTCCTTGTACTGCATCGAGTAAGAAGTGAAATGTGGATTACATGAGATAACTTGTTGATTGAACTAATTGCTTGTTACCATGTATGCTTAGAAGGAGCCAATCTAGCTAAGTTAATGATGGTAGAAATTGAAAAGCTAAAAGTTGATTTTAGAAACAGCTAGTGCTTTTGGCAAACCAAACCCCTCAGCCAAACAGCTGCATAGTCTAGAGGTAGAGGAGTAGACTCCTCACACCGGTTAAGTCTAGCTGAGTATTAGTATACTCAGCCTTGCTTGTGGCACCATTTTTGCAGGTACCATGCAGGATGTAGTTGATGGTGTGACTTGGCCTACCACCCTGCCACCGGGTTGGACGGTCGAGTGGGATGTTGCTCCGGCAGGAGAGGAGCATGAGGAGTAGTGGGCTAGGCCTTGCCCATTTCCTCGTTACCGACGACATCGATTATCCGCTGCACTTTAATTTGTGAACTTTATTTGCTACTCCAAAAACTCCGATTTATGTAATAACTCCGTACTTAATTTGAGGTTTCCTGTTTTATTGTATTTCTTCTGTGACTCACCTTCGAGTGAGATTGTGGAATTTGATCCTGGTTAAGTGGCTTTATCAGACTAGATCTGAGGGACTGACGGGTTATTCCGATTTAAGTGTGTTACGGCCCCTGAGGCGTGACTTAGGCACTTAAGCTGGAATAATTCGGGTGGTTCTGCCACACTTAGGGTCCCATTTGATTGAGAAGAGAAGCTCACTCGGTCTAAGTGACCGTTTGAGAGAGGGAAAGGGTTGAAAGAGACCCGGTCTTTGTGACCACCTCAACGGGGAGTAGGTTTGCAAGAACCGAACCTCGGTAAAACAAATCACCGTGTCACACTTTTTATTTGCTTGTGATTTATTTTCGCCCTCTCTCTCGGACTCGATTTTAATTCTAACGCTAACCCCGGCTTGTAGTTGTGCTTAAACTTTGTAAATTTCAGATTCGCCCTATTCACCCCCCTCTAGGCGACTTTCAATTGGTATCAGAGCCCGGTGCTTCATTAGAGCCTAACCGCTCGAAGTGATGTCGGGAGATCACACCAAGAAGGAGATGGTGACCGGCGACAACACTACAAGAAACTGGTTAAAGAACGTGGGTGCAAAACCGTCGAACTTAATGTAATAGGCCGTCGAACTTAACATAAGAACGTGGGTTTACCCACGTTCATAGCCGACGGCGTTTTTTTGACAAACTTAAAGAAGTAAGTTCGACGGCCCCCACGTTCTTAACGTTAAGAACGTGGGTACCGTCGAACATAACTTTAAGAACGTGGGTACCGTCGAACTTAACTGTAAGAACGTGGGTTTTTAAGTTCGACGGGGACCGTCGAATTGTGTCCCGTAAGTTCGACGGCACCCACGTTCTTAAAGTTAAGAACGTGGGTACAGGTGGCCGTCGAACTTATTTGTCCTGCGCGAGTCGGCGCGGGCTGCCCATTAAGTTCGACGGTACCCACGTTCTTAACCTTAAGAACGTGGGTACCCACGTTCTTAACTCTTTTCCAGAAAAAAATAAAAAATACAGAAATGATAAATTAGACACACATAATAACACATGCAACACAGAGTATCACATACAATACAATTTTCAAACACAGGGATATATATACATATCACAAATTCATACAAGTCCAAATATACATAAGTTCACAAATTCACACAAGTCCAAATACATAAGTTCACAAATTCACACAAGTCCAAATACATAAGTTCACAAATTCACACAAGTCCAAATACATAGGTTCATATCCATAGTTCTCATTTTTAGTTCACAAGTTTAAACATTAGCTCCATCGCTCTCGATCAGGACATCGGATTGTTGTTCGTAGCTCCACCACTAGAATTGAGACATCTGTCCGCAAAGTCAGCGTGAGGGGGAGGAGTCACTTGATGAGAGCCGGAATCCTACAAAATAAACCAAAATTCTCATAAATATACAACTGGCATTAAATCACATGTACACCAAGATATAGGAAAGCATGATAAACATAGCGTCCTTTTCTAAATAAATATAGGAAAGCATTAAATCACATGTACACATAAACCAAAATGAGCACCAGCAGCAACAAAAATAGTGACTAAAGCTAGACGATAAAACCAATCTAGACTTAGTTTATTTAATTAGGAGGAAATCAACTAGCATTGAAATTCAGGAACGTACCGCATGTGATGGAAGTGGCTGTGTTGGCCATGGGGGGCGTCCCCAAGGCCCCATTGGATGTGTAGGATATCCCCATGGTGGTGGTGGCCAATATCCCATACCTGGTTGTGGAGGAGGAAGAATCTGTCCTCTAGGAGGCATCGACCACTGAATGTCCATCTGTGGGTTTCCTTGTCCGGTCTCAGAACCCTATAACCAAATAAAACGATGCATGATTATAATTGTAAATGAAAGTAAATATACTACAAAACTATACCTGTGTTTCGTTGGTGTTTGGGGTCTGTCCAGATTGTGACGGACGGGTGAACTGGGGTCCCATTGGAGATCCCATCTGAGCACTATACATCTGCAAATACAATAAGCTTGAGTTAGATGTAATTTTTTATTTCATTTACTTAATTATGCTAATGAGTGTAAACATACAAGACAAACTTAGGAGTGGTCAAATAACTCAGAAGTCCATAGCCTAAGTCTTCTAAATTTTTAATCTGGCCAGGATGTTGGTAGGTTGCCAGCACGCAAATCTTCACAACAATAGAACACACGAGCGTATTGTTGTTGTGCCCATTCTATAAACTAATCTCTACTACTACAAACATTAATAGTTATACAAACAAGAATGTCAGACCAGCAGCCCATCTTCGTACTGTGCTGTTGCTAACAGGACCATTTCTGAAAGAAAAGCGCAGCTACTCTCTAAAGAAAGAACCAAATGGTCATCTCCATAGTGCTGCTCCAGGTTTAGAGCCACAAACAATGTAATAAACATTGGACACGCAGAATAGAGTTCATGCTCATGATGCGAATGCCAGAAGAGGCAAAGTAGCATCATCAAACATAACAAACAAGTAGAGGAAATTTGGTCCCTGATCCTGTAGAGCTTGGACCTGGCTGCTGTAGCACCTTCAGCAAAGACGATGTATGGAATGCAATTACTGATCACTAACTAATATCATTAAGCTATCATAGTATATTTGCAATTACTGATCATGAACTATTTGAATACAAGATCCAGCATAAAAACATACAATCAAAGTCTAATAGTAATTCCTAACTCTTATTTTCTAAAGTTTTTTTTTGGAAAACGTTATATATGTAGGGATGAGTACAAAATATGTTTCTGTGTCTAAGAGATATTTGCGTTTGTTACCAGGGAAAAGTTCAGGTTGTAATTAATGTGCACAAGGCAGCGCTGCATTTTATGGACGGTGTGGATTCATCAACTGATACTGTCTGGCTTTCTTCTCTTATACTATCATCACCCTATTGCATTTAACCGTGATCACAAAATCGCACAGGTATAAGACGATACCACCTATCTCCTGAGCTTATCGAAGAAGGATTTTGTATCAGTCCAGATGAACTGGCAGCAATTACTTGTATCCGTGAAGACTCTACGATCCTCAACTTGATGATACTATCCTCAACTTGATGATCCTCAACTTGATGATCCTTACTTAGTTTATGTGTTCAGCTATCCCTATGTGGTTGTGTCTTCTGTCACTATGTAAGTGTAATGTGGCTGCTGTCAGTGTAATAACCAGCATTTTGTTGGTGGTGCTGGTCACAGCATCCAGTGATTACAAACAGTCACGGAAGTTCATGGAGCTGGACTGCGAGAAAAAGAAGATTCACGCACAGGAGAGCACCAAAGTCCGCAAAAAAACACAGATGCCCAGCTTCAAATCAGACAAGGGAAACATAGCTGCAACGTGGAAAGCTTTTTGTTCCCAAAAACTGAACCCAGTTTTCAGTCACCTAGAACTGAATTCAGCACTAATCAAGTGAACCCCTACCTTTAACCCCTCCAGTTCATCCCCATTTTTCTCACAATTCAAAACAAGGACAGGCCGACTTCATCTAAGCAAACTTATTCACCAAATATAGCTCTCAAGGTTTGCTATAGCACTCTAGGGCTGTAAGTACATGGATCCATAGATACGCAGCCCCAAACTCGAGCTCAACGCACTAGAATCCAATTTCCCTTAACTGAAACCGATCTCTTATCACACAGCCTGTTCAACTCGCCTGATAAAAGGAGAGAGCAGCTTAATGAGAGAAGTAGCAGTGAGGGCGCTAAGCAGACCGATTTTAGGCTGTCTAAGGCTCAGAGCGATTTAGATAAAAAAAATATGGGCAGATTCTGAGCGGATTAATAAAATTATTACCTGCATCAGCATTCCCTGCATCATCTGAACTTGTTGAGATAGATGTTGAACTTGTTGTTGTTGTTGTCTTAGTTGCTCATCAAGCTCTGATTCCCTCGAAGTTGAAGTTCGAGATCTACTCCCCGCCGAGGAAACTGACCGACGACCAAAGCTATCGCGACTCACAACCCCATCGCCGATCCCCAACCTAGAAACATCACAAGTTATGATAATATAGTGTTTATATATCACAACTTTGATCTTATCATACCTCCCATGTGGTAGCCCACCACCGGCAACATATGCTGCATCCGGATCGAAAGGTGCCTCCCTCCAATCTAGATCATCGTCTCCTGCTTTCCTCCTAACCTCCTCAGCATAACGAGTCTACAAAACAATTTATGTTAATTATAAATGAGTCACAAGTTAATTAAGAATAGATAGTAATTATTTACACCTACCAGCTTTTCTGTCGCGCTTTCGTCACATAAAACTTCTGGATGATCTGGATCTGGACCTCGGTGTCCCTCCATGTAAACGTCAATGAATCGGGGTTCAACACCATCACGAGCCTCCTGCAGTAAGAGACATAATAAAATATACAAATTTGTCTGAGGGAAAAAGACTAAATGTTACTTAGCTCGTCATACCATTCGTTGTGATTTCCCAATAAATCCATCTGCTCCAAATCGATGGAGGCCCGGTTTGCTCTTCCGGTTCAAACGATTTCTATCTGACTTCACTTTGTACTCATCTGAGGACCAGTACTCGCAGAGCTTGACCCAAGCTTCAGGATGAGCAGTGAGCCAGTCCACTTCACTTTGTTTGTACTCCTCAGCTGTCAAGTGGATTTCACATGCCTGCTTGTTGGTCATTCTTTGACCCTTCACTTTCTTGAAGTACACGGTAACAGCTTTGACCCGTGCATCTGACATTGAACCATTTATAACTTTTCTAGCAGCATTGTGGAATACACGTTTTGCATGTTCTTCGTTCGCTGTTTCGTCCAATCTAAATTGTTCCTGCAAAATGAAGAAGCAATTAAATTCATTTATAGACGCACACGATAAGTAAATTTAAAAGACATAATAAACTCACCCAAAACGATGACCACACTGCGTCTTGGTGAGTACGGTCGGGTCCATATGGTTTGAGGCCCCAGTGAGCCCAGTGATACGCCCCTATCTCTGCCCCGTTGAGTTGTACCACCCCTGGATAGTGAAAACGAGCTATAGATCCCAGCACTGTGTTAACTGGTGTCCGATGACCTTTGCCACTCCATGCCACCTCCACCCAACTCCTCTCTCCTGCAGGGTTTATGACCCTACGTTGGTCCAAGGGTTGTGTCGGTGGAACTCTAAGGGACCGCCGAAACCTACAAAATTGTAAATTGTGCACTGGTAATAATATCAATCCAACAAAAATGGAACTCCTCGTCAAAATAAAATTACCTGAAGTTTGTTGCCTGTGTCGTTGTAACAACCTCGTCATCAGCCTCTCCATCGGCCTCTCCATCGTAGTCCTCCCCATAGTCATCATCATCACGCATCGGTGAATCTTGGCGTGCCAGCTCGTCCTCCTGCCTAGGTGCATTGTGCTCTGCCGCCTCGCGCGCTTGCTCAAATGCATTGTGGTCCTGCTCTAGCATAGGTCCACTTGAGCCTATCGCCTCACGCTCTGGCTCAAGTGCAGTGTGGCCTGCCACATCGCGCTCTTGCCCAGGTGCACTATGGCCTGCCACCTCGCGCTCGTGCCCAAGTGCACTATGGCTTCCCACTTCGCGCCCCTGCTCCTCCATGCAACCAAGGAGCTGCTCTAGCCGTTGCCTTGACGCTGTAGAGCCCTACAAACATAATCAACAATGAGATATATCAAGTACTCGATGTATACGTAGAAGAAAAGAAAATAAAACAAATTAAATACCTGGAACAACATAGAGGATGTAGCCCCACCACCTGAACCCCTAGTTGACCGTGACCTCGAGGAGTCACCACGGTCTCCGCGCTTCTTCCCTTTGAGCTTGTCCATGACCCTCATCATCTGCACAAATTTCATTACAAGAATTTAAATATATATACTTTTAGTATTGAAATAGGAATGCATATACAAGAATTTAAATATATATACTTTTCAAAAATCATCGGCATCAGAATCTGCTTCAGCAACACGCTGCTCAATTATTTCAAGTCTTTGTTGTTTTTCAAGAATTCTCTGTGACTTACGAGTCCTTGCCCTAGAAGGACCTGGTTCTTCTGCCATCAAATCTATGGCAAGACTAGCTACTTCATTGAGCCCTAAATCCTCAGATATAGTAAATTCTCTATTTTCTGACTGATCGCCATCTTCTTGATAAATATCAACAGAATCATCATCTTCGTTATTTGTGTTGTAATAATCATATCGTAACGGATGGACTTCAGGATTAATTTTGTATACAACCCAACAAGACTTCAAGTTTTCATGAGGATATGTTAGATAGTACACCTGTTGCGCTTGATGTGCAAGCACAACATTGCTATAATCGCTGCCTTTAAACCGTGATTCATGCTTTACCTCCACAATTCCAAATTCATCCTCTCGCGTTTGTTGCGGATCAAACCATTCACAATCAAATAACACAAACATGAACTCTTTGGCCCCACCAAGAGTGTACTCCGTTATGTCTTGAAGAACACCATAATAGTCATGAGTGCCTCCGTCTGCATTTGTGGCAGTTGCTACTACTCCACTGTTTGTCGTGGCTGCCTGCGGGCGGATTTTTTCTAATTTTGATGTTCGAAAACGGTATCCATTAATATCATAGCGGCTATATTTTCTTGCTTTCAACTGACCATGTGATATCTGTCGCAAATCATCCGAGACTAGAGAGTCAAGTTTCTTACACTACATAGAGCAGAAAAAAAGATATAGGTAAATAGCAAGTCATATGTGCAATCTAAGTACACAAAGGAAAATTATAAAGAGATAATTACATGCTCGTGGAACCATTCAACGAAACATGGACCTCCATTCATCCCTTTCATACGTAGATTATCCAGTTCCTTTGGTGTAGGTTTGTGGCCAGCTAAATATATGGAATCAAACATTTCAAAGTATGGATCAAGTTCCTCCATGTTGGTGTACAAGTAGAGCATGGTGAAATTACGCTCTCTTATGTCAACATAATGTGCAGTAGAAGCCCCGATCCCTTTCCCCTTCCAGAGAAAAACACTAAGGTCGGTCGAAGGACCTTCTTCTTCAGTATGATACCGTGTTGACTGAGCATTCACGTTGTTAGTGTGTGATAAATACTGACTTGAGAAGATTGTGATCTCTTTAGCTGCAAAGGCCTCTGCGATACACCCCTCAACCCTTGCTTTGTTCCGCACAGTAGCTCTAAGTTTTTTCAATTCTCTTTCTTGACTGTACATCCATCGGAACTGCACTGGTCCTCCTACCAATGCTTCATAAGGTAAGTGCACTAGCAAATGTTGCATCACATTCATAAATCCAGGCGGAAATACTTTTTCCATCTTGCATACAAGCACCGCGATTTGTTTCTCAAATTGAATCATCAATTTCTTTGAGATATGCTTAGCACATATATGTCTATATATGTAACTAAGTTCAGCAATCATCTTCCACAAAGGAGGCTTCAAATAGCCACGGAACATTACCGGCATAAGTCTTTCCATCAAAATATGGTAATCGTGAGCCTTCAAACCATTTAATTTATTAGTGTCGAGGTTAACAGTACGTTTTATGTTAGCTGCATAGCGGTCTGGAAACTTTAACATTTTCAACCATCGAAATACTTCTTTTCGCTCTTCCGGCTTTAGACAGTATGGAGCTCGTGGTGTCCTCTCATTTCCATTAGGATTTAATTTGACCTCAAGGCTAGGGCGATCGCAAAGATTAGCTAAATCTTTCCTGGCATTGATGTTGTCTTTTGTTTTACCCTTAATGTTTAGACACATGCTTATGATGCTTTCAGCAACATTGCGCTCTTGGTGCATCAAATCTATGTTGTGTGGTAAAATCAATACCTTCGCATACGGAAGTTCCCAGAGAAAAGAAATATGAGTCCAGTTGTGATCTTGACCATAGCCTTCAAACTCATGACCTTCTGCAGCCCTTTGAAGGGCACGATGTTGTATCATGATATCTTCACCCATTAAACGTTTTGGTGGACCGTCTTTAACTTTTATGCCTCTTCTAAATGACTTCGTATCATTTCGAAACAGATGATTGGATGGAAGAAACCGTCGATGACAATCAAAGAATGAGACCTTTTTACCATGCTCCAATCGATATGCTTGTGTGTCCCCCATGCATATGGGACAACACAGTCGACCGTGAACACACCAGCCAGACCAAATACCATATGCAGGCAAATCATGAATTGACCACAAATATGCCGCACGTAAGGTAAATTCACGTTTTAGATGACCATCATAAGCCTTTACCCCTACCCATAGCTCTTTGAACTCTTCAATCAACGGTTGCATGAATACATTGATCTTCTTTCCAGGATGTTTAGGCCCTGGAATAATAAGGGCAAGAAATATGAACCCTTCTTTCATGCATTTGTTGGGAGGGGGGTTGTAGGGCATGATGAAAACCGGCCAACAAGAGTATGAAGTTGAACTGTTGTCGTAAGGAGTGAAACCATCAGTGGACAAGCCTAGACGAACACTCCTAGCGTCTCTTCCAAATTCTGGGTCAAAACGATCCAGAGCCTTCCAAGCATCGCCATCTGATGGATGCATCATAATGTCTAGGTCTTGGATCTCACGTTCTCCTTCCTTATGCCACAACATTAGCTTCGCAGTTTCTGGGGTTAAAAACAGACGTTTAAGCCTTGGAGTGATGGGCATATATCGAAGTTGTTTAACTGCCACTTTTGTAGCAAAAGTAGCTCCATCCTCTTTTAGTACCTCCGCATATCTTGATTTACCGCATTTCTGACAATGGGTGCTCGCTTCATATTCCTTCCAGAACAACATGCAATTATCTTCGCACACATCAATCTTCTTATACTTCATCCCAAGACCGGACACAATCTTTTTAGACTGGTATAAGTCTTTTGGCATCTTATGGTTCGATGGGATGAGATCAATAATCAGATTGATTATATCATTATAGCAATTATTCGAGAAGTTATACTTTGCCTTCATTGCCATAAGACGTGTAACCACCTGCAACACAGTCACAGTGGTGTCGTCATGCACTTTTTCCTCTGACGCGTGAAGAAGCTTGTAAAACTCCTGCACTTCATTTGGTGTATCCTGTTCTGAGGCCAATGTTGGATACTCTCTACTAATATCAGCCACCAAGTCATCCATCCGATCCTCCTCATCATCATCAATTATTTCTGACTCTGTGATATTCTGCTCTACTTCTCCATGTGAGCGCCACACAAGATAGTTAGGCATAAACCCATTCTTGCAAAGGTGATGCTCCAGTTCTTCGATCTTTCTCACATACTTAAAATTCCGACACTTGGTACACGGACACTTCACCACACGAGGTCCACCGGAAAATGCGAGATCCACGAATTGTTTTGCAACCCTAACCCATTCCTTTGAGTGACCTAGAGTCACGCTATTGAATCCATCATACATCGCCCTTCTTCTATTGTCATCCATTTGCAAAACTAAATAACCCAATGTATAAAAAATATGTAAGTAAACCTCATTAAGCATACAAACGTAAATAAAAAAATGTGTAAATAAACATCATTAAGCATACAAACGTAAATAAAAAATGTGTAAATAAACATCATTAAGCCCTTCTTCTATTAGGAAGGATCACTAGACATAAAAAAATTAACCAAACATTGAACCTAACATCGAATAATTTACAATGAACAAGAAATTATGCATCAATTGTAACAACTAGCCAAAATCATGCATCAAATTTTAACTAACAAACTAATTCTAATAATATGCATCAAAGAAAGAAGAAAAATACCTTCACGAAGACCGTCAAGGTGGTGATGGTCGAGGAGACGCGGGCCAGCTGTAGTTAGAGTGGAGAGAGAGACCGGAGACTAGAGTCAAATGGGCCTACAATTAGATGGAAACACGACTTTAGGTTTCATAAAAAATGCAACAGTCATCATCAGTTGAAGAACTTAATTTGTTTACACATTTTCACATATATGTTTCCTGCAAAGCACTAACAAAGAACACAAATAAACCAAAAAGAGTAATTCCTTCATCTAAATAGATATACGTAGGTAGAAGAAAACTTTGATGTACTCTTCTACTATATAATCCTGTGGGCCTAATTAATTGGGTATTCCTCCTAACAAATTTGTGCAGCTGAATTTTCAAAAGTCAATATAAGCCTGAACAACATGACAAACACACCGAAAACTGCAGACCATGAACAATCCACGACAGAATGAAATGAGTAACATGTATTTGGATAGGTGTCAAGTCTGATTGTTTGGGGGATGCATGATTCAGTTGGAATTATTTGGATAGGTGTCAAGTCTGATTAATTGTACCTCCAATAGAAATGACTGACCTACCCCATACAATTTATATTCATTATTTGGATAGGTGTCAAGTCTGTAGCCAAGATGCATGATTCAGTTGGAATTATGCAGTGCCGTGTCTCAAGTACTCAGTTCTGGCTGTTCCACATGTACATGCATGTCAGGTATAGGAAAACGAAAAACTTTGTGGCTAGGCTGATTTCTGACAATCAAACCTTCACTGATGATGATGAGAAGGCCATGCTTGTGGATCACAATTGTTGCCAACACAACTAGCAAATTCATCTTCACAGCAGGTAGAACTAGGGGAAAAACTGACTCCAAAGAAGAAGATGAATGATGTCTAGAAAATAAGGACAGATGTCATGTGTAAAACTAGTTTCCTAGTTTTTTTGTAGCATCAGTTCACAGATCTGTTTGCAAGTGGTCCTTGTTGTTGAATAATGGTAGCTGTAGTTCACAGAACAGAACAAGTTTGCATGTGAATAATAGTAGCTGCAGTTCAGAAGTATGACAAAAAAAACACCTCCTGGTGGGTGAAGTTCACTAAACAGAAATGCTGATTTTTTTTCACATTTCGTATTGCAAACATAGGAGACGGAATTGTTCATCATTGACAACACAAAGGCCATAAGCCTGTTCAAAACATAGATGCCCAGGTTCACAACACAAAGGCCATATGCATGTTCTACAAAGCAGTTCTAAATCTACCAAACACAAAATATAGTTCAACCCTGGATACAACCTTCATTAGGTATATGCTGGCAATCTATCAATTGCGTAAGCACAAAATGACTCCAAAGCCTATCTAAAAAATCGAGAGGGACTAACCGGAGGGGCGCGGTGGGCCGGCGGGGCGCGCGCGGGGGGGTGGAGGGGCGCGCGCGGCGGGGCGCTGGCGGCGGCGGCGGCGGGGCCGCGGGGTGGCGAGGGCGGGCCGCGCTAGGTGGCGGCGGTGGGGCGGGCGCGGGCTGGCGGCAGGGCACGCGCGGCGAGGCGCTGGCGACGGGCAGGTCGTAGTGGTAGGCGCGCGCGCGGTAGACAGAGGGTTGAAGAGAGAGGCGCGTGCGCGCGGTAGACAGCTAGAAGGGGTAAAGAAGAGAGACGCGTGGGCGGTAGAGAGATTTAGGTTTTTGGGTTAAGTTCGACGGTGTCCATGTGGCCCACGAACTTAAATTAAGAACGTGAGTACCCACGTTCTTAATACGATAAGTTCGACGGTTTTACTCCGGACCCACGAATTTAATATAAGAACTTGGGTACCCACGTTCTTAAATTAACCCACGAACATAATTTAATTAAGAACGTCGGTACCCACGTTCTTAAATTAACCCACGAACATTTATTAGTTTCTTGTAGTGCAAGCCCGTTACAAGCCACGGGAAGGCTCCATCGGGAGAGTCCCGCAACAAGGGGAAGGAGAAGAAATCCCCTTCACATAAGTCGCATCGGAGTGGCGAAAAGAAGAAGAAGATGAGGAAGGTGGTCTACTACGAGACCGACTCTTCATCGCCATCGACCTCCGGCTCCGACGTGCCATCCGTAACTTCTAAGCGCCATGAGCGCAAGAAGTTTAGTAAGATTCCCCTACACTACCCTCAAATTTCTAAACGTACTCCATTACTTTCCGTTCCATTAGGCAAACCACCAGTTTTTTACGGTGAAGATTATAACATGTGGAGTGACAAAATGAGGCATCACCTAACCTCACTCCACACTAGTATTTGGAACGTTGTTGAGTTTGGTGTACAGGTACCATCCGTAGGGGATGAGGACTACGATTCGGACGAAGTTGCCCAAATCCGGCACATCAACTCCCAAGCCACCACTATACTCCTCGCCTCTCTAAGTCGAGAGGAGTATAACAAGGTGCAAGGATTGAAGAGCGCCAAAGAGATTTGGGACGTACTCAAAACGGCGCACGAAGGAGATGAGGTGACCAAGATCACCAAAAGGGAGACGATCAAGGGGGAGCTCGGTCGATTCATGCTTCACCAAGGGGAGGAGCCACAAGCGATGTACAACCGGCTAAGACCTTGGTGAACCAAGTGCGCAACCTCGGGAGCACAAAGTGGGATGACCATGAAATGGTCAAGGTTATTCTAAGATCACTAGTGTCGGCGTTTCGACCCCGGGGGGTCCCTGGACCGACGAGTAAATTGTCGCCGCGTGCCCCAGCCCAGATGGGTCGGCGCGAGGCGGAACGCAAAGGGGGGAAAGCAGCCGGAGGGAGACAGTCGTGGGAGGTGGAACCCGCGGCCTTCGTGTTAGCCCCGCGCTCAGGTCGGGTGCGCTTGCAGTAGGGGGTTACAAGCATCCACGCGGGAGGGAGCGAGCGGCCTTGCGCGAGCGCCGTCCCGTCCTTCCCCGCGCGGCCAACCCTCTGTAAGAGGGCCCTGGACCTCCTTTTATAGGCGTAAGGAGAGGATCCAGGTGTACAATGGGGGGTGTAGCAGTGTGCTAACGTGTCTAGCAGAGGAGAGCTAGCGCCCTAAGTACATGCCATCGTGGCAGCCGGAGAGGTTTTGGCACCCAGTTCGTGTGGTGTCGTGGCCGTCGGGGGAGCGCTGGAGCCTGGCGGAAGGACAGTTGTCGGGGCTGTCGAGTCCTTGCTGACGTCCTCTTGCTTTCGTAAGGGGGCCGAGAGCCGCCGTCGTCATAGAGCATGCGGGGCGCCATCATCACTTGTTTAGCGGAGCGAGCTAGATGGGACGCTGGTCTTGTCCCCCGTAGCCTGAGTCAGCTTGGGGTAGGGTAAGGATGGCGCCTCCCGTGACGTGGTCGGTCCGAGCCCTGAGTTGGGCGAGGCGGAGGCTCCTCCGAGGTCAAGGTCGAGTCTGTCTTCCAAGGCCGAGGTCGAGTCCGAGCCCCTGGGTCGGGTGAGGCGGAGACCGTCGGCTGAGGCCAGGGCTGAGTCCGAGCCCTGGGGTCGGGCGAAGCGGAGTTCGTCGTCTTCCGGGGCTGAGCCCGAGTCCAAGCCCTGGGGTCGGGCGAAGCGGAGTTCGTCGTCTTTCGGGGCTGAGCCCGAGTCCGAGCCCTGGGGTCGGGCAAAGCGGAGTTTCCTATGGCGCCTGAGGCCGGACTGGGTTGCTGACAGCCTCACTCTGTCGAGTGGCACAGCAGTCGGGGTGGCGCAGGTGGAAATGCATCGCTGGAGGATGCCCGAGGAGCTGCGGTGGTAGAGCTCCTTCTCGTCTCCCAGCAAGACGAACGACTTGGCGCGCCGCGCCAACCGCCGAGCTTCGTCTCGGTCGGGGGGTAGCTCTCCTCGGTGGAGATATCGCAGGTACGGGGTCTACCAGTTCCGATTAGGCGTGACCTCGCTCCGCTCCTCCTCGACGCGCAGTGCCTCACCCTCGGGAGCCAAGGGTACCTCGGGCTGAGCCGAGGGTGCCTCGGGCTGAGCCGAGGTCGCCCCGGACTGAGCCGAGGGTGCCTCGGGCTGGGCCGAGGCCTTCTCGGGCTCGGGCGTGTCGTCGGTCTTGACGGAGGGTTGATGCAGGTCTCGGGAGAATACGTCCGGGGGAACCGTTGTTCGCCCCGAGGCTATTTTAGCCAGCTCGTCCGCAGTCTCGTTGTAGCGTCGGCCGATGTGGTTGAGCTCGAGCCCGTAGAACTTGTCTTCCAGTCGCCGAACCTCATCGCAGTAGGCTTCCATCTTTGGGTCGCGGCAGTGGGAGTTCTTCATGACTTGGTCGATGATGAGCTGCGAGTCACCGCTTGCATCGAGGCGTCAGACCCCTAGCTCGATGGCGATTCGTAACCCGTTTACCAGAGCCTCGTACTCAGCCACGTTGTTGGACGCCGGGAAGTGGAGGCGTAGCACGTAGCGTAGGTGCTTCCCGAGGGGCGAGATGAAGAGCAGGCCCGCGCCTGCCCCCGTCTTCATCAGCGACCCGTCGAAAAACATGGTCCAGAGTTCTGGTTGGATCAGAGCGGTTGGGAGCTGGGTGTCGACCCATTCGGCCACAAAGTCCGCCAAGACCTGGGACTTGATGGCTTTCCGAGGGGTGAACGAGATCGTCTCGCCCATGATCTCCACCGCCCACTTTGCAATTCTACCCGAGGCCTCTCGGGACTGGATGATCTCCCCCAGGGGGAAGGATGACACCACAGTTACCGGATGAGACTCGAAGTAGTGTCGCAACTTCCGCCGCGTCAGGATCACCGCGTACAGCAGCTCCTGAATTTGTGGGTAGCGGATCTTGGTCTCGGACAGTACCTCACTGATGAAGTAGACTAGCCTCTGGACGGGCAATGCATGCCCCTCTTCTCGTCTCTCAACCACAATCGCGGCGCTAACCACCTGAGTGGTAGCAGCGATGTAGATCAAGAGGGCTTCTCCGGTAGTGGGGGGCACCAAGATGGGCGCATTCGTGAGGAGCGCCTTCAGGTTCCCGAGGGCTTCCTCGGCCTCAGGGGTCCAAGCGAAGCACTCGACCTTCCTTAAGAGGCGGTACAGAGGCAGGCCTTTTTCGCCGAGGCGCGAGATGAAACGGCTCAGAGCCACGAGGCATCCCATGACCCTTTGTACGCCTTTCAAGTCCTTGATGGGCCCCATGCTGGTGATGGCCGCGATCTTCTCCGGGTTGGCCTCGATGCCCCGCTCGGAGACGATGAACCCCAAGAGCATGCCTCGAGGGACTCCGAAGACACACTTCTCGGGATTGAGTTTTACACCTTTCGCCTTGAGACATCGGAATGTCGCTTCAAGGTCAGAAAGGAGGTCGGAGGCTTTCCTCGTCTTGACTACGATGTCATTGACGTAGGCCTCGACCGTTCGGCCAATGTGTTCGCTGAACACATGGTTCATGCATCGCTGGTACATTGCACCCGCATTCCTCAAACCAAACGGCATGGTAACATAGCAGTGCATGCTGAAGGGTGTGATGAAAAAAGTCGCGAGCTGGTCGGACTCTTTCATCCTGATCTGGTGATACCCTGAGTAGGCATCGAGGAAAGACAGGGTTTCGCACCCAGCAGTGGAATCCACAATTTGATCGATGCGAGGCAGAGGGTAGGGAACTTTCGGACATGCTTTGTTTAGACCAGTGTAGTCTACACACATCCGCCATTTCCCCCCTTTCTTTCTCACAAGCACAGGGTTGGCAAGCCATTCGGGATGGAATACCTCTTTGATGAACCCTGCCGCCATTAGCTTGTGGATCTCCTCGCCTATGGCTCTGCGCTTTTCTTCGTCGAATCGGCGCAGAGGCTGCTTCACAGGTCGGGCTCCAGCTCGGATATCCAGCAAGTGCCCGGCGACTTCCCTCGGTATGCCAGGCATGTCCGAGGGACTCCACGCGAAAACGTCGGCATTTGCGTGGAGAAAGTCGACAAGCACTGCTTCCTATTTGGGGTCAAGCTCGGAGCCGATCCGGATCTGCTTGGAGGCGTCGTTGCAGGGGTCGAGAGGGACGGACTTAACCGTCTCCGCTGGCTCAAAGTTACTGGCGTGGCGCTTCACGTCTGGCGCCTCCCTAGAGAGGTTCTCCAGGTCGGCGATGAGGGCCTCGGATTCGGCGAGGGCCTCGGCGTACTCCACGCACTCTACGTCGCATTCGTACGCGTGTCGGTACGTGGGGCCGACGGTGATGACCCCGTTGGGGCCCGACATCTTGAGTTTGCGGTAGGTGTAGTTGGGGATGGCCATGAACTTGGCGTAGCATGGCCTCCCCAGCACTGTGTGGTAGGTTCCTCGAAACCCGACCACTTCGAACGTGAGGGTCTACCTTCGAAAGTTGGAGGGCGTCCCAAAGCAGACGGGTAGATCGAGTTGTCCGAGGGGTTGGACGCGCTTCCCGGGGATGATCCCGTGGAAAGGCGCAGCGCCCGTCCGGACCGAGGACAGATCGATCCGCAGGAGCCCGAGGGTCTCGGCGTAGATGATGTTGAGGCTGCTGCCTCCGTCCATGAGGACCTTGGTGAGCCTGACGTTGCCGATGATGGGGTCGACAACGAGCGAGTATTTCCCCGGGCTCGGCACATGGTCGGGATGGTTGCCCTGGTCAAAGGTGATGGGCTTGCCGGACCAGTCTAGGTAGACTGGCGCCGCCACCTTTACCGAGTAGACCTCCCGACGCTCTTGCTAGCGATGCCGAGCCGAGGCGTTTGCCACTTGCCCACCGTAGATCATGAAGCAGTCGCGGACCTCAGGGAACTCTCCTGCCTTGTGATCTTCCTTCTTAGCGTCGTCGAGAGCCTTGCCACCCTCCACGGGTGGCCCGGTCTTGTGAAAGTGGCGTCGAAGCATGGCGCACTCCTCAAGGGTGTGCTTGACGGGCCCCTGATGACAGGGGCACGACTCCTTGAGCATCTTGTCGAAGAGGTTGGCACCTCCGGGAGGTTTTCGAGGGTTCTTGCACTCGGCGGCGGCGACAAGGTCCGCGTCGGCGGCGTCGCGTTTCGCTTGCGACTTCTTCTTGCCTTTCTTCTTGGTGCCGCGCTGAGTTGACGCCTCAGGGACATCTTCCGGTGGGCGGCCTTGGGGCTGCTTGTCCTTCCGGAAGATGGCCTCAACCGCCTCCTGGCCAGAGGCGAATTTGGTGGCGATGGCCATCAGCTCGCTCGCCCTAGTGGGGGTCTTGCGACCCAGCTTGCTCACCAGGTCGCGGTAGGTGGTGCCGGCGAGGAACGCGCCGATGACATCCGAATCGGTGACATTGGGCAGCTCGGTGCGCTGCTTCGAGAATCGCCGGATGTAGTCCTAGAGAGACTCTCCCGGCTGCTGGCGACAGCTTCGGAGATCCCAGGAGTTTCCAGGGCGCACATACGTGCCTTGGAAATTGCCGGCGAAGGCTTGGACCAGGTCGTCCCAGTTGGAGATCTGCCCCGGAGGCAGGTGCTCCAGCCAGACTCGAGCGGTGTCGAATAGGAACAGGGGGAGGTTGTGGATGATGAGATTATCATCGTCCGTTCCACCCAGTTGGCAGGCCAGCCGATAGTCCGCGAGCCACAGTTCCGATCTCGTCTCCCCCGAGTACTTTGTGATAGTAGTCGGGGTTCGGAACCGGGTCGGGAACGGCGCCCGTCGTATGGCGCGGCTGAAAGCCTGCGGATCGGGTGGTTCGGGCGAAAGACTCCGATCCTCCCCGCTGTCGTAGCGTCCCCCACGCCTGGGATGGTAGCCTCGGCGCACCCTCTCGTCGAGGTGGGCCCAACGGCTGCGGTGATGGTGCTCGTTGCCGAGGCGACCCGGGGCCGCAGGCGCCGTGTTGCGCGTGCGCCCGGTGTGGACCGAGGCTTCCCGCATGAATCGGGAAGTCGCGGCGCGAGGTTCCGAGGGGTACCCCTGCCTTCGGGAGGCGGAGCTCTCGGCCCGTCGGACCGCGGCATCCTCCAGGAGGTTCTTGAGCTCTCCCTGGATACGCCGCCCCTCGGTGGTTGATGGCTCCGGCATCGCGCGGAGAAGTATTGCCGTTGCGGCCAGGTTTTGGCCGACTCCACTGGAAACCGGTGGCGGCCTTACCCTGACGTCGTCGGCGATGCGGTGCTGGATGCCCTGGGGGAGATGACGCGCTTCTCCGGCCGGAGGTTGGCCTGCCCATTCCTGCTCGATGTCTCGGCGGATCGGCTCAAGCGTTCCTGCTCCCTCGTCGAGCCTGGCCTGCATCTCGCGGATTTGCTCGAGCTGTGGGTCATGACCCCCCGCCGGGACGGGGACCACAGCTAGCTCCCGAAGGATGTCAACGTGAGGCACGGGCCTAGGGGGATCACCGTTCTCCGGTATACCAAGATGGTTGCCTTCGCCGGGACCCCCTAGATCGACGTGGAAACATTCGCGACTTGGGCCGCAGTCCTCGTCGTCGAGGCTGCGGCTACCGTCAGAACAGTCGGAAAGGCAGTAGTCGCATGCGGTCATGAAGTCCCGCACAGCACTGGGGTTACCAAGTCCGGAGAAATCCCAACAGAGGTCGGGCTCGCCATCTTTCTCGGACCCCGAGGGCCCGTAGGTCGAGACGACCGTCAGTCGGTCCTAGGGTGACCGCACACGATACCCCAGAGGGTTTGGACTGGCCTCTATGAGAATATCCACTGAAGCAGAGTCGCTCGATGGGTCGAGGCTGAATCCAAAAGGCGCGAGATGGGAATCGGTCGGTACCTCTTGGTCGACGGGCGGTGACGAAGTCACATCAGGGACTGACTGCACCGTCGTCTCAGGTACGAGGGTGACGCCCAGCAAGTCCTTCACGAGCGTGCTGGCGTCGTCCGTTTGCTTGAGGTTGGTGTGTTGCGGGGAGACGACGCTCGTCTTCGTCTCAGACGCGAGGCCGATGCCCGACGCGCTCTCCGTTGGGGCGCCGGCACCGTCGACTCGCTCGACAGCCGACGAGGTGCCGCCTCCTGCTTGGCCTTGGTTGCCCCGCCTCCTCCTCCGTCGACGGGGGAGGGGACGGGACAAGCCCGAATGTCGTCCTTCCACCACGTGGGGAAGGCGTCGTCGATTTCCCCGCCGGCGGGCGGGTTGTCGACCGCCATTGTCGCTGTCGCGCGGCGGGGGAAGGAGTATCATGTCGTAGCTGCCGTCGAGGGACATGAACTCAAGACTCCCGAAACGGAGCACCGTCCCGGGCTGGAGAGGTTGCTGGAGACTGCCCATCTGGAGCTTGACGGGAAGCTGTTCGTCAACACGCAGCAGCCCCCTACCTGGCGCGCCAACTGTCGGCATTTCGACCCTGGGGGGTCCCTGGACCGACGAGTAAATTGTCGCCACGTGCCCCAGCCCAGATCGGTCGGCGCGAGGCGGAACGCAAAGGGGGGGAAGCAGCCGGAGGGAGACACGCGTGGGAGGTGGAACCCGCGGCCTTCGTGTTAGCCCCGCGCCCAGGTTGGGTGCGCTTGCAGTAGGGGGTTACAAGCGTCCACGCGGGAGGGAGCGAGCGGCCTTGCACGAGCGCCGTCCCGTCCTTCCCCGCGCGGCCAACCCTCTGTAAGAGGTCCCTGGACCTCCCTTTTATTGGCGTAAGGAGAGGATCCAGGTGTACAATGGGGGGTGTAGCAGTGTGCTAACGTGTCTAGCGAAGGAGAGCTAGCGCCCTAAGTACATGCCATTGTGGCAGCCGGAGAGGTTTTGGCACCCAGTTCGTGTGGTGTCGTGGCCGTCGGGGGAGCGCTGGAGCCTGGCGGAAGGACAGCTGTCGGGGCTGTCGAGTCCTTTCTGACGTCCTCTTGCTTTCGTTAGGGGGCCGAGAGCCGCCGTCGTCATAGAGCATGTGGGGCACCATCATCACTTGTTTAGCGGAGCGAGCCAGATGGGACGCCGGTCTTGTCCCCCGTAACCTGAGTCAGCTTGGGGTAGGGTAAGGAATGGCGCCTCCCGTGACGTGGTCGGTCCGAGCCCTGAGTTGGGCGAGGCGGAGGCTCCTCCGAGGTCGAGGTCGAGTCTGTCTTCCAAGGCCGAGGTCGAGTCCGAGCCCCTGGGTCGGGCGAGGCGGAGACCGTCGGCTGAGGCCAGGGCTGAGTCCGAGCCCTGGGGTCGGGCGAAGCGGAGTTCGTCGTCTTCCGGGGCTGAGCCCGAGTCCGAGCCCTGGGGTCGGGCGAAGTGGAGTTCGTCGTCTTCCGGGGCTGAGCCCGAGTCCGAGCCCTGGGGTCGGGCGAAGCGGAGTTCGTCGTCTTCTAGGGCTGAGCCCGAGTCCGAGCCCTAGGGTCGAGCGAAACGGAGTTCGTCGTCTTCCGGGGCCGAGCCCGAGTCCGAGCCCTGGGGTTGGGCGAGGCGGAGTTTCCTATGGCGCCTGAGGCCAGACTGGGTTGCTGACAGCCTCACTCTATCGAGTGGCACAGCAGTCGGGGCGGCGCAGGTGGCGCTGTCCCCTTGTCAGGCCGGTCAGTGGAGCGGCAAAGTGACTACGGTCACTTCGGCTCTGTCGACTAGAGGGCGCGCATCAGGATAAAGGTGTCAGGCCACCTTTGCATTAAATGCCCATGCGATTCGGTCGGTTGGCGCGGCGACTTGGCCAAGGTTGCTTCTTGGTGAAGACTGAGCCTCGGGCGAGCCGAAGGTGTGTCCGTTGCTGGAGGGGGTCCTCGGGCGAGACGTAAATCCTCCGGGGTCGGCTGCCCTTGCCCGAGGCTAGGCTCGGGCGAGGCGTGATCGCGTCCCTCGAATGGACCGATCCTAGACTTAATCACACCCATCAGGCCTTTGCAGCTTTGTGCTGATGGGGGTTACCAGCTGAGATTTAGGAGTCTTGAGGGTACCCCTAATTATGGTCCCCGACAACTAGTTTTTCTTAATCCTACTCAAGTACAATTAATTCGTGGTGATCCTAGATATAAAATAATGTCTCCCGAGGAAGTGATAGGTAAATTTGTAAGCTTTGAACTAATGATCAAAGGCTCCAAAAAGATCATCGAGCAAGGCGCATCCTTCTCCGTACCCGAAGCACAACCCGTTGCATTCAAAGCAACGGAGGAGAAGAAAGAAGATTCTACTCCAAGTAGAATCCCCATCGACGCCTCCAAGCTCGACAACGAGAAGATGACGCTCATCATCAAGAGCTTCCGTCAAATTCTCAAACAAAGGAAAGGGAAAGATTACAAGCCCCGTTCCAAGAAGGTGTGCTACAAGTGTGGTAAGCCCGGTCATTTCGTTACTAAATGTCCATTATCTAGTGATAGTGACAGGGGCGACGACAAGAAGGGAAAGAGGAGGGAAAAGAAGAGATACTACAAGAAGAAAGGCGGCGATGCCCATGTTTGCTGGGAGTGGGACTCCAACGAGAGCTCCACCGACTCCTCCTCCGACGAGGACGCCGCCAACATCGCCATCAACAAAGGGCTCCTCTTCCCCAACGTCGGCCACAAATGTCTTATGGCAAAGGATGGCAAGAGAAAGAAGGTAAAATCCAAATCCTCCACTAAGTATGCAACATCTAGTGATGAGGCCAATTCTAGTGATGATGAGGATGATTTGTTTACTCTCTTTGCCAACTTAAACATGCAACAAAAGAAAAAATTAAATGAATTGATTAGCACTATTCATGATAAGGATGAACTCTTAGATAGCCAAGAGGACTTTCTAATTAAAGAGAACAAAAAGCATGTTAAAGTTAAAAATGCTTATGCTCAAGAAGTAGAGAAAAATGAAAAATTAACTAGTGAGCTAAGCACTTGCCATGACATTGTTTCCAACCTTAGAAATGAAAATGCAAAACTAATTGCTAAGGTTGAAAAGCTTGATGTGTGTGATGATTCAATTGTTAGTCTTAGGAATGACAATGCCAATTTAATTGCTAAGATTGACAAATTGAATGCTTCTCTTTCTAGCCTTAAAATTGAAAATGAAAAATTAATTGCTAAGGCTAATGATTTAGATGTTTGCAATGCTTCTATTTCCAATCTTAGAGATGAGAATGATATATTGCATGCTAAGATTGTTGAATTAAATACTTGCAAACCCTCTACATCTTCCGTTGAGCATGTTACTTTTTGTACTAGATGTAGAGATATTAATGTTGATGCTATTCATGATCACCTAGCCTTAATTAAACAACAAAATAATCACATAGCTCAACTTAGTGCCAAAATTAATGAGCATGATTTAGAAAATGAGAAATTTAAATTTGCTAGAAGCATGCTCTATAGTGGGAGACGCCCTGGTATTAAGGATGGCATTGGCTTCCAACAGGGAGACAATGTCAAGCTTAATGCCACACCTAAAAGATTGTCCAATTTTGTTAAGGGCAAGGCTCCCATGGTTCAGGATAACGAGGGTTACGTTTTATACCCTGCCGGTTATCCCGAACACAAAATTAGGAGAATTCACTCTAGGAAGTCTCACTCTGGCCCTAATCATGCTTTTATGTATAAGAGTGAGGCATCTAGTTCTAGGCAATCAACCCATGCTAAATTGCCTAAGAAGAAAACTCCTAAAGCATCAAATGATCATAATGTTTCATTTAGAACTTTTGATGCTTCTTATGTGCTAACCAACAAATCAGACAAGGTAGTTGCCAAGTATGTTGGGGGCAAACACAAGGGATCAAAAATTTGTGTTTGGGTACCCAAAGTTCTTGTATCTAATGTCAAAGGACCCAAAACCATTTGGGTACCTAAAATCAAGAACTAAATTTGTTTTGTAGGTTTATGCATCTGGGGGCTCAAGTTGGATCATTGACAGCGGGTGCACAAACCATATGACTGGGGAGAAAAAGATGTTCTCCTCCTATGAGAAAAACCAGGATTCCCAACGAGCTATCACATTCGGGGATGGAAATCAAGGTTTGGTCAAAGGATTGGGTAAAATTGCTATATCACCTGACCATTCTATTTCAAATGTTTTTCTTGTAGATTCTTTAGATTACAACTTGCTTTTCGTTTCTCAATTATGTAAAATGGGCTACAACTGTCTTTTTACGGATACAGGTGTTACTATCTTTAGAAGAAGTGATGATTCAGTAGCCTTTAAGGGAGTATTAGAGGGTCAGCTATACTTGGTTGATTTTAATAGAGCTGAACTCGATACTTGCTTAATCGCTAAGAGTAACATGGGTTGGCTCTGGCATCGCCGACTAGCTCATGTTGGGATGAAGAATCTTCACAAGCTTCTAAAGGGAGAGCACATTTTGGGACTAACAAATGTGCATTTTGAGAAAGACAGGATCTGTAGCGCATGCCAAGCAGGGAAGCAAGTTGGTGTTAATCATCCACATAAGAACATCATGACGACTGACGGGCCTTTGGAGCTCCTTCATATAGATCTATTCGGCCCGATAGCTTACATAAGCATCAGCGTGAGTAAGTACTGTCTTGTTGTTGTGGATGATTATTCTCGCTTCACTTGGGTATTCTTCTTATAGGATAAATCTCAAACCCAAGAGACTTTGAAAGGATTCTTGAGACGGGCTCAAAATGAGTTCGGCTTAAGGATCAAGAAAATAAGAAGCGACAACGGGACGGAGTTCAAGAACTCATAAATAGAAGACTTTCTTGAGGAGGAGGGCATCAAGCATGAGTTCTCTTCTCCCTACACGCCACAACAAAATGGTGTAGTGGAGAGGAAGAATAGAACTCTATTGGACATGGCAAGAACCATGCTTGATGAGTATAAGACTTTGGATCGGTTTTGGGCCGAGGCGGTCAACACCGCTTGCTACGCCATCAACCGGTTGTATCTACACCGAATCCTCAAGAAGACATCATACGAACTCCTCACCGGTAAAAAGCCCAATGTTTCATATTTTAGAGTCTTTGGTAGCAAATGTTTTATTCTTGTTAAAAGAGGTAGAAAATCAAAATTTGCTCCTAAGGCTGTAGAAGGCTTTTTACTAGGATATGATTCAAACACAAGGGCATATAGAGTCTTTAACAAGTCCACTGGACTAGTTGAAGTTTCTTGTGACATTGTGTTTGATGAGACTAACGGCTCTCAAGTAGAGCAAGTTGATCTTCATGAATTAGATGATGAAGAGGCTCCGTGCATCGCGCTAAGGAACATGTCCATTGGGGATGTGTGTCCTAAGGAATCCGAAGAGCCCATTCAAGCACAAGATCAATCATCCTCCTCCATACAAGCATCTCCACCAACTCAAGATAAGGATGAGACTCAAGATGATGAAGGAGAAGATCAAAAAGATGAGCCACCTCAAGAAGACGACAATGATCAAGGGGGAGATGCAAATGATCAAGACAAAGAGGATGAACAAAATCCAAGATCGCCACACCCAAGAGTCCACCAAGCAATCCAACAAGATCACCCCGTGAACACCATTCTAGGAGATATTCATAAGGGGGTTACTACTCGATCTCGTGTTGCTCATTTTTGTGAACACTACTCGTTTGTTTTCTCTTTTGAGCCACACAGGGTGGAGGAAGCACTTTGTAGCATCCCAAAAATTCAAATTCTGAAATTTTCTCAAACTCGCCCTAAATTCAAAATGAATTTCAAATTTCATTTCAAAATGTTTGTTTGCGAGTTGATATCAACAAATAAAGTATAGTGGTCTATATTCTCTCTAAAATCCTCCTCAAAATACCCTACAAATATTTCCTCAGTGATCCCCCTCAAATTGTTTACAGAAATACTGCCCAGATATTTCCCTAGTGATCCTCTTCAAGTTCTTTCCAGAAATACTGCCCAAATATTCCACCGATATATCTCCAGATATTTTCCTCCTGAGAAATACCTTCAGAATCATTTTTCAAGTCCCTATAAATATTTTCTTTATAACTTTCCTCATGCTCATACGTATACGTATGCCTCCAGTGTCATACGGTGAGCTCTACAAGCAAATCTCACTTATACAAGACAAATACATGCTAATCTCCCACTAATCCTCTCATCCTCCCACTAATCCTCTCATCCCTCCCCCTAATCCCCCCACCATGGCTATAAATAGAGGGGCAAGGGCCTCCTCTCATCCCACCCCAAGCCATTTCATGGCAACTCTCACCCCCCCACACACACACCCACTCCATGTTCCACACAAGCACACACTAGCACAAGGATCGTTCGATCGTTCTTCGATCGTTCGTCCCCCTGTTCTTAGTTTGTTCGTTCGTTCGTCCGATCGTTCGATCGTTCGTCCGATCGTTCATGGTTCGTTCGTCCGTTCGTTCGATCGTTCGATCGTTCGTCCGTTCGTTCGTCCAAATAATCTTTTTCCTACCGTTATGCTGCCGAAATTCCGATCGTTCGTTCGTTCGATCATTCGATCGTTCATCGTTCGTTCATAGTTCCTATTCATCGTTCATCGTTCGTTCATAGTCCCTATTCATCGTTCTTCCAGATAATCTTTGTCCTACCGTTATGCTGCCAAAATTCCGATCGTTCGTTCGTTCGATCATTCGATCGTTCATCGTTCGTTCATAGTCCCTATTCATCGTTCATCGTTCGTTCATAGTCCCTATTCATCGTTCTTCTAGATAATCTTTGTCCTGTCGTTATGCTGCCGAAATTCCGATCGTTCGTTCGTACGATCATTCGATCGTTCGTCCGTTCGTTCGTCCAAATAATCTTTTCCTGCCGTTATGCTGCCGAAATTCCGATCGTTCGTTCGTCCGATCATTCGATCGTTCGTCCGTTCGTTCATAGTTCATATTCATCGTTCATCGTTCGTTCATACGAACTATTTACTATCACTATTCACCATTACTATTCACCATTAATATTCACTATTACTATTCATCGTTACTATTCACATACACTATTCATCATCGTTACTATTTATAATTACTATTCATCATCGTTACTATTCATCGATGATATCTATAATTTCTTTTCCATCGCCACTATTCATCGTTACTGATCATCGTTACTATTCATCGGTCATCTAGTCATCCCAAATTTCAACTACTCGTACATCATGTTGTCCAGTCCACCTAAGACCAGCCAGACCCATATTCCAGTCATACGAACTCCGGTGACTGTGATTTTTCTTCCAGTAAGGAACTTCCCATCTGGTCACCCATCCTAGGTTTCTCCAAGTTGAGCACGCTTAACTTTGAGAATCCTTCGAACCAGGCTCCCAAACTCAGATTCCAATAAATCTCGTTTCTAAATTCTTATCAAACTATTCCCTACCCAACCATGTCATCCCTTAAGCATGGTCCATATTCCAGAAAACTCCCAAAATACTCTTGTCCCATATTCTGCCTATAACTCTCATGTTCATACTAAGTCAGACGATTCATTCGTCACTATTCTCACCAACAGTGAACTTCACTGTGCTACACCACATACACCCAGCTATAAATACACCCAGCTACCCTCTCCCTCTCCACACACACTCAACACCCTCAGCCAAGGCAAACACCCCACCCACTCAGTTACTCTGCTCTGCCGGCTACACACATAGTGTCGCTTCGCCTCCAGTCCACCCTCCTGGTAAGCACCTCCGCTCCACCACCAGTAATATCACAACACCACATGACACAGATTCTACTCAAGACTCTACCCATCCATATATCGCTATTCTGACCACTATACTAAATATTTGTTGGTATACTTGCTGGTTTGTATGTTTGCTTGTTCATGTTGCATAGTTATCGGAGCGTTCGTGCCGTCTCGTGGAGGCCAGATCTGCAAGTCTACGCTAGGCGGTGGAGCCAGAAGCCAGTTCCGCGAGCTCCCCTTCCCCTTCGCCGAATAAGCACGGCAAGCTCACTGGATCCCTTTGATGCATAAATTACCTATGTTTTACAACCACAACCCTCAGCCTGTTATTTTATGCATAATATGATTTTGAGACAAGTTATTATGGCCACCCAGCCGCTTGCCGCAATCAATCCCTGATATAATTGTTACAAATGATTTGAGGAAAGGTGTGAGTTTTCAAAAGAAAATGCTTTTCAAAATGTGTTTGATGAAGGGTTTTCACCCTTATCACCTTTGAGTAGGGATGATCAAGGACTCCCTGGTTTAGGGGAGGGCCTAAGGTGATGGCCCAGCTGGTTTAGGCGTGAGCAGAAGGATTGTCCCCTCTTATAAGGACCGGTTTGTCATCTTTCACTACCTGTACTCATGATAAGTACAACCACTCGAGACTGTGTGGGCAGTCACTCAATCTGAACTCGTACGGTCCAACCCCAGGGTTATGAAGGCTGGGGAGCACCGGGAGGATAAGGAGGGGGAAAGTTTTGTCCGGTTTGGACATGGCGGTGGCCTGACTCCTTCCGGTATAACTGTTAAGGTTAGGACGTGCGAGGAAAGAAAGAGATTCGGATTCGGATCTCATCGGCCATGAGATCGCAGAGCCGGACTAGTGGGTAAAGTGTACACCTCTGCGCAGAGTTTGAGAACCTATTCGAATAGTCTGTGTCCACAGGAATGGACGAGTCTGGTGTGGTATGGCAATTAGTGTTTGGTTTTTCCAAAAAAAGGGTGTGTTTGAGAAAAGTGGTTTTTAAAAGGACCGGCGGTTGAGCCGTGAGCTATGGTGGACGGGAAGTCCAATAGCTGTTTTTGAAAATGAAAACCAGTGGGAAACTGCTGAGATACCTGGATGGTTTAGTCCAGGGGATTTTGTTATAATACTGAAAAACTTCCTGCTCCTTTTGAAGAGGATGCACTTTGCAAAATACAAAATGTTTTTCAAAACAACCCTGCATAAAATATTGTTGTTTCTGCAAATATCCTGAGCTCTACATATTCCATGCATTATATCTGATTTCCCCATTCCGCGGGTGAAGGTGGGCTGCTGAGTACGTTTGTACTCACCCTTGCTTATTTGTTGTTTTTTCAGAAAAAGGAGATCAGGTAAGAGTTACGACTGTTCCCAACCTTGCTTGTGGCTGTTGGACCGCTAAATTGCTTCGCTGCGTATATCGGGCTGCTTCAGCCCCACTCTGATGATATGTCCCGAGTTGTGGACCAACTCTTAAAGTTGTTCGCCACCTTTGTAGGTTTGTCTCGTTTAAGCAGATTTGGTATCATCTGATGTATAAATGTGTTTACTAGCCTCCTGGGACTAGTAATTGTATCACATTTGAGTCCCAGAGGATTCGGGACGCTTCAGGTGGTATCAGAGCTGTTAGGTTGGCCGTAGGACGTAACCCTTAGCCTGATCCAAAAGTTTTTGAGTCCAAATTATTTTCTTAAAAAAATTCTTGCTCGCATCCCTTCATTTCAAAAATGTTTTCCCCCTTTCCTTCTCTCAGAAGTCAGATGGAGGTTCAGTGCCAAACCAGCTTCTGCCAGAATGAAGATGGGTTCCCCAAGTTGCTGAGAGCATGCACAGTCCGCCTCGGAATCAGGAGCCAGCCAGAGTATGATGGTCGTGAGTTCGTCGAGCATGGCACAGAGAAGTGTGTCGTGACTGTATACATTGGATCCAGTCCACACCATGTGGAATGGAGTGTCACTGCTGCTGGGCACATATTCAAAGACACCTACCAAGTCGTCGCTCGCAAGGCATTGAGGGCCCTGTGTCAGATCTATGAAGAAGAAGTGGCTGACACTCCGCTCAGATTCTTTCCGCCCTTTCAGAGAAACCGTCCCGCTTGGATGGCCAGGATGCGTGCATTGGAAGGGCAGCAGCTGCTTGAGGATGACCCCACAGTCGTGTACCTCACTGCATACCTGCTCACCCTGGATGCACAATATGATTTCTTGGCTCGGCACCACCGTCAGATGATTGCTCGAGCAGAAGATGCAGAGAAGCTCAACCGTAAGCTCCATGTGGATCTCACCACAGCTCAAGCCCGTGTAGCTGCCTTGGAAAGTCGTGAAGTCATTGCTATTGAAGCCCTGAAGCAAGCCAAGGATGAGCACATCCAGAAGTTGATGGAGGCCTACTTGGTAACCCATAACCAACGTAGAGCCCTGCGGATCCAAGAGCCTGCTCCATCCAACCCAGTTCAACCCAGGAGAGCTGAAGACCCCCAGATTCTTGAAGGTCACCCGGTCTCTATCAGAGGAGAAAAGAAGGCTTGGGAACTCCCGGAAGGAGCCATAGTCTTGGAAGGAATTCCAGTCTCCCCTCAGGCTATGGATAAGCAAGAGCACCCTGAATCCTCCCAAGATCCCCCGCCAGAGTTGTTTGAGCCCCTCACCATGAAGAAGATTCCAGCACCATCCCTTGAGGTCAAGGAAGAAGCTGCAAGCACCCCGCCAGCACCGCCGCCCTCAGAGGAGCTACAAGAGCCAGTCCCGCTTGAAGAAGAGTTCGACCCTGTCCTGCCATCTCAGTCGCCGCCAGAAGAAGTCATCAACGTCAGCTCCCTCTTGACCCATCCAGGAGATGTCTCAGATTGAAGTTGTGTGCCAGCCCTGCCAGAAGAGAAGTTGTCTGGTCTGAAGTTAGTATGCCCAGTCCTCTGCATGCATTGGGTAGTGAAGTTTTTCTTCACTTTGGCTAGAGCCCTGCATGTATGAGAGTTAATCGTGTAGTCCCGTGCTTTGAAAAACTCTATTTGTGTTGCCCCCTAGGGCATTTCAAAATGAATTTCGCTTGATGTTTTCCTCCCTTTTGAGTGCATATGTGATGCTTTAACGTTAGTGCTCATAAGTTGCATTTAGCATAGTTCTCAATTCAGGAGCCAAGCAATAGTAGTTATGCTTAGCCCCCGAATCTGAGTAGTCCGTGCTTTGGAAAAACTCTATTCTTCCCTTATTCAAAACATTCGATTTGTTTGTGCTTATCATTGCTGAGCTTGTGTGTTTTTTTAAGAAAGGTTTTCTCTAAAAAACATAGATCACAAATTAGATCTAATCCTCACCTTATGCTTCCATTCTCATCTTAACCCATCTCAAGAGAAAAGTGCCTTACCCAAGAAGATACCGGGAAGCTTACCCTTGAAGCCTGGAACAAGCTACAGAAGAAGCCAGTCCAGCCGCTCAGTCAAAAGGACCGACCGTGAGAATCAAAGCACTGCCACTGAGTCAAAGTAAATAGGAAAAGAGGACAGAAGGAGTTATTACCATACACAGAGGCAAAGATTCTTGGAACCAGAGACCACAAACATCAGGGTCATCGACCCCACCACTCACCCGTGCCCCCCCACGCGTGCCCGCCTCCATGCGCACTACCACCGCCCCACGCCCCCCTTTGCAGTGCACTACCGCCGCCCACGCCACCTTTGTAGCGCACCCACCGCCACCATCATCGCCGACAACACCAGGCCCCCCTCCCCTTATCGCACCCGCTGCCGCGTAGCACCTACTCCATCACCACTGCTCCGCAACCGAACACCCCCGCTCGCCTATAAAACCCCCCCACCATCTCCCTCAACTCCCATCTCGCTCAAAGCAAAAGCACACTCCAGATAAATCCCCTCTGCCAAATCGCAAGCAACTCCATTTTCCACTCCCTCGCCCCTAAGATCACAATGCTTGGTGATTCTTGGGTTGAAGACTGTTGTATATGGTTCAACATCTTCGGTTTCCTCCTCTGTATGATGGTAATACTCTTTGATAGAATCCTCGAGTGGGAAGAGCAAAGAGAAAGAAAGAGGCAGTGAAAAGTGAAAAGTGAGAAGAGAAAAGAAGATAGTGAAGAGAAGATGAGAAGAAGGTTGTCCCAGAATCAACCCTGTGTCAGTCATTTCTCCGCAGCCTGCTCAAGCAGCAACAGGAGAAGAAGGCCCCGTAACACCTTTGTTATGAGGTACTTCAAGGAGTTCAAATCCCCAAGATTCAAGAGATCTACCCTCATTCATTTTAAGTGGGGTAGTGTTCCAATAAGGTTCCTGTCATGGAGAAAAATAAGAAGGCATGTAGCAAGCTTGTGGAGGACCAGATCACCAAAGCTTATAAGTTTCTGTATGAGAAGTGGTCACCCAAGTTCCGTTGATGAAGCACCAGAAGAACAATCAAGGAAGGAATCCATGTGGGAGTTTGCAAGAGAAAGGTTTGTGTGTTGGCATCTATGCTCCTTCAATAAGCAAGCTGCCAAGCGAAAGCTAGAAGCCTGAAGATGATCTTTGAGTAGCCAGAATCAGTGTTTTCAATCAGCAACCAGATGTTCCTCAAAGGCCAGACTTTGTTGAAGTTTCATCTCCTCGAAGAGTTGCAAAGTGAAGATATGTAGCTGAAGTAAAGCTATACCCATAACCCTTCTAAACCGAATCTCGAGGACGAGATTCCTTTTAAGTGGGGTAGATTTGTAGCATCCCAAAAATTCAAATTCTGAAATTTTCTCAAACTCGCCCTAAATTCAAAATGAATTTCAAATTTCATTTCAAAATGTTTGTTTGCGAGTTGATATCAACAAATAAAGTATAGTGGTCTATATTCTCTCTAAAATCCTCCTCAAAATACCCTACAAATATTTCCTCAGTGACCCCCCTCAAATTGTTTACAGAAATACTGCCCAGATATTTCCCTAGTGATCCTCTTCAAGTTCTTTCCAGAAATACTGCCCAAATATTCCACCGATATATCTCCAGATATTTTCCTCCTGAGAAATACCTTCAGAATCATTTTTCAAGTCCCTATAAATATTTTCTTTATAACTTTCCTCATGCTCATACGTATACGTATGCCTCCAGTGTCATACGGTGAGCTCTACAAGCAAATCTCACTTATACAAGACAAATACATGCTAATCTCCCACTAATCCTCTCATCCTCCCACTAATCCTCTCATCCCTCCCCCTAATCCCCCCCACCATGGCTATAAATAGAGGGGCAAGGGCCTCCTCTCATCCCACCCCAAGCCATTTCATGGCAACTCTCTCCCCCCCCCACACACACCCACTCCATGTTCCACACAAGCACACACTAGCACAAGGATCGTTCGATCGTTCTTCGATCGTTCGTCCCCCTGTTCTTAGTTTGTTCGTTCGTTCGTCCGATCGTTCGATCGTTCGTCCGATCGTTCATGGTTCGTTCGTCCGTTCGTTCGATCGTTCGATCGTTCGTCCGTTCGTTCGTCCAAATAATCTTTTTCCTACCGTTATGCTGCCGAAATTCCGATCGTTCATCGTTCGTTCATAGTTCCTATTCATTGTTCATCGTTCGTTCATAGTCCCTATTCATCGTTCTTCCAGATAATCTTTGTCCTGCCGTTATGCTGCCGAAATTCCGATCGTTCGTTCGTTCGATCATTCGATCGTTCATCGTTCGTTCATAGTCCCTATTCATCGTTCATCGTTCGTTCATAGTCCCTATTCATCGTTCTTCTAGATAATCTTTGTCCTGTCGTTATGCTGCCGAAATTCCGATCGTTCGTTCGTACGATCATTCGATCGTTCGTCCGTTCGTTCGTCCAAATAATCTTTTCCTGTCGTTATGCTGCCGAAATTCCGATCGTTCGTTCGTCCGATCATTCGATCGTTCGTCCGTTCGTTCATAGTTCATATTCATCGTTCATCGTTCGTGCATACGAACTATTTACTATCACTATTCACCATTACTATTCACTATTACTATTCATCGTTACTATTCACATACACTATTCATCATCGTTACTATTTATAATTACTATTCATCATCGTTACTATTCATCGATGATATCTATAATTTCTTTTCCATCGCCACTATTCATCGTTACTGATCATCGTTACTATTCATCGGTCATCTAGTCATCCCAAATTTCAACTACTCATACATCATGTTGTCCAGTCCACCTAAGACCAGCCAGACCCATATTCCAGTCATACGAACTCCGGTGACTGTGATTTTTCTTCCAGTAGGGAACTTCCCATCTGGTCACCCATCCTAGGTTTCTCCAAGTTGAGCACGCTTAACTTTGAGAATCCTTCGAACCAGGCTCCCAAACTCAGATTCCAATAAATCTCGTTTCTAAATTCTTATCAAACTATTCCCTACCCAACCATGTCATCCCTTAAGCATGGTCCATATTCCAGAAAACTCCCAAAATACTCTTGTCCCATATTCTGCCTATAACTCTCCTGTTCATACTAAGTCAGACGATTCATTCGTCACTATTCTCACCAACAGTGAACTTCACTGTGCTACACCACATACACCCAGCTATAAATACACCCAGCTACCCTCTCCCTCTCCACACACACTCAACACCCTCAGCCAAGGCAAACACCCCACCCACTCAGTTACTCTGCTCTGCCGGCTACACACATAGTGTCGCTTCGCCTCCAGTCCACCCTCCTGGTAAGCACCTTCGCTCCACCACCAGTAATATCACAACACCACATGACACAGATTCTACTCAAGACTCTACCCATCCATATATCGCTATTCTGACCACTATACTAAATATTTGTTGGTATACTTGTTGGTTTGTATGTTTGCTTGTTCATGTTGCATAGTTATCGGAGCGTTCGTGCCGTCTCGTGGAGGCCAGATCTGCAAGTCTACGCTAGGCGGTGGAGCCAGAAGCCAGTTCCGCGAGCTCCCCTTCCCCTTCGCCGAATAAGCACGGCAAGCTCACTGGATCCCTTTGATACATAAATTACCTATGTTTTACAACCACAACCCTGTAGCATCCCAAAAATTCAAATTCTGAAATTTTCTCAAACTCGCCCTAAATTCAAAATGAATTTCAAATTTCATTTCAAAATGTTTGTTTGCGAGTTGATATCAACAAATAAAGTATAGTGGTCTATATTCTCTCTAAAATCCTCCTCAAAATACCCTACAAATATTTCCTCAGTGATCCCCCTCAAATTGTTTACAGAAATACTGCCCAGATATTTCCCTAGTGATCCTCTTCAAGTTCTTTCCAGAAATACTGCCCAAATATTCCACCGATATATCTCCAGATATTTTCCTCCTGAGAAATACCTTTAGAATCATTTTTCAAGTCCCTATAAATATTTTCTTCATAAATTTCCTCATGCTCATACGTATACGTATGCCTCCAGTGTCATACGGTGAGCTCTACAAGCAAATCTCACTTATACAAGACAAATACATGCTAATCTCCCACTAATCCTCTCATCCTCCCACTAATCCTCTCATCCCTCCCCCTAATCCCCCCACCATGGCTATAAATAGAGGGGCAAGGGCCTCCTCTCATCCCACCCCAAGCCATTTCATGGCAACTCTCTCTCCCCCCCACACACCCACTCCATGTTCCACACAAGCACACACTAGCACAAGGATCGTTCGATCGTTCTTCGATCGTTCGTCCCCCTGTTCTTAGTTTGTTCGTTCGTTCGTCCGATCGTTCGATCGTTCGTCCGATCGTTCATGGTTCGTTCGTCCGTTCGTTCGATCGTTCGATCGTTCGTCCGTTCGTTCGTCCAAATAATCTTTTTCCTACCGTTATGCTGCCGAAATTCCGATCGTTCGATCATTCGATCGTTCATCGTTCGTTCATAGTTCCTATTCATCGTTCATCGTTCGTTCATAGTCCCTATTCATCGTTCTTCCAGATAATCTTTGTCCTGCCGTTATGCTGCCGAAATTCCGTTCGTTCGTTCGTTCGATCATTCGATCGTTCATCGTTCGTTCATAGTCCCTATTCATCGTTCATCGTTCGTTCATAGTCCCTATTCATCGTTCTTCTAGATAATCTTTGTCCTGTCGTTATGCTGCCGAAATTCCGATCGTTCGTTCGTACGATCATTCGATCGTTCGTCCGTTCGTTCGTCCAAATAATCTTTTCCTGTCGTTATGCTGCCGAAATTCCGATCGTTCGTTCGTCCGATCATTCGATCGTTCGTCCGTTCGTTCATAGTTCATATTCATCGTTCGTTCATACGAACTATTTACTATCACTATTCACCATTACTATTCACCATTACTATTCACTATTACTATTCATCGCTACTATTCACATACACTATTCATCATCGTTACTATTCATCGATGATATCTATAATTTCTTTTCCATCGCCACTATTCATCGTTACTGATCATCGTTACTATTCATCGGTCATCTAGTCATCCCAAATTTCAACTACTCGTACATCATGTTGTCCAGTCCACCTAAGACCAGCCAGACCCATATTCCAGTCATACGAACTCCGGTGACTGTGATTTTTCTTCCAGTAGGGAACTTCCCATCTGGTCACCCATCCTAGGTTTCTCCAAGTTGAGCACGCTTAACTTTGAGAATCCTTCGAACCAGGCTCCCAAACTCAGATTCCAATAAATCTCGTTTCTAAATTCTTATCAAACTATTCCCTACCCAACCATGTCATCCCTTAATCATGGTCCATATTCCAGAAAACTCCCAAAATACTCTTGTCCCATATTCTGCCTATAACTCTCCTGTTCATACTAAGTCAGACGATTCATTCGTCACTATTCTCACCAACAGTGAACTTCACTGTGCCACCACATACACCCAGCTATAAATACACCTAGCTACCCTCTCCCTCTCCACACACACTCAACACCCTCAGCCAAGGCAAACACCCCACCCACTCAGTTACTCTGCTCTGCCGGCTACACACATAGTGTCGCTTCGCCTCCAGTCCACCCTCCTGGTAAGCACCTCCACTCCACCATCAGTAATATCACAACACCACATGACACAGATTCTACTCAAGACTCTACCCATCCATATATCGCTATTCTGACCACTATACTAAATATTTGTTGGTATACTTGCTGGTTTGTATGTTTGCTTGTTCATGTTGCATAGTTATCGGAGCGTTCGTGCCATCTCGTGGAGGCCAGATCTGCAAGTCTACGCCAGGCGGTGGAGCCAGAAGCCAGTTCCGCGAGCTCTCCTTCCCCCTTCGCCGAATAAGCACGGCAAGCTCACTGGATCCCTTTGATGCATAAATTACCTATGTTTTTCAACCACAACCCTCAGCCTGTTATTTTATGCATGATATGATTTTGAGACAAGTTATTATGGCCACCCAGCCGCTTGCCGCAATCAATCCCTGATATATATGTTCCAAATGATTTGAGAAAAGGTGTGAGTTTTCAAAAGAAAATGCTTTTCAAAATGTGTATGATGAAGGGTTTTCACCCTTATCACCTTGTGAGTGGGATAATCAGGGACTCCCTGGTTTAGGGGAGGGTGTAAGGTGATGGCTCAGCTGGTTTAGGCGTGAGCAGAAGGATTGTCCCCTCATATAAGGACCGGTTTGTCATCTTCACTACTTGTACTCTTTAATAGTGCAACCACTCGAGACTGTGTGGGCAGTCACTCAATCTGAACTCGTGCGGTCCGACCCCAGGGTTATGAAGGCTGGGGAGCACCGGGAGGATAAGGAGGGGGAAAGTTTTGTCTGGTTTGGACATGGTGGTGGCCTGACTCCTTCCGGATAACCGTTAAGGTTAGGACGTGCGGGGAAAGAAAGAGATTCGGATTCGGGTCTCACTAGCTATGAGATCGCAGAGCCGGACTAGTGGGTAAAGTGTACACCTCTGCGCAGAGTTCAAACCTATTCGAATAGTCTGTGTCCACAGGAATGGACGAGTCTGGTGTGGTATGGCAATTAGTGTTTGGTTTTTCCAAAAAAAAGGGTGTGTTTGAGAAAAGTGGTTTTTAAAAGGACCGGCGGTTGAGCCGTGAGCTATGGTGGACGGGAAGTCCAATAGCTATTTTTGAAAATGAAAACCAGTGGGAAACTGCTGAGATACCTGGATGGTTTAGTCCAGGGGATTTTGTTATAATACTGAAAAACTTCCTGCTCCTTTTGGAGAGGATGCACTTTGCAAAATACAAAATGTTTTTCAAAACAACCCTGCATAAAATATTGTTGTTTCTGCAAATATCCTGAGCTCTACATATTCCATGCATTATATCTGATTTCCCCATTCCGCGGGTGAAGGTGGGCTGCTGAGTACGTTTGTACTCACCCTTGCTTATTTGTTGTTTTTTCAGAAAAAGGAGATCGGGTAAGAGTTACGACTGTTCCCAACCTTGCCTGTGGCTGTTGGACCGCTGAATTGCTTCGCTGCGTATATCGGGCTGCTTCAGCCCCACTCTGATGATATGTCCCGAGTTGTGGACCAACTCTTAAAGTTGTTCGCCACCTTTGTAGGTTTGTCTCGTTTAAGCAGATTTGGTATCATCTGATGTATAAATGTGTTTACTAGCCTCCTGGGACTAGTAATTGTATCACATTTGAGTCCCAGAGGATTCGGGACGCTTCAGGTGGTATCAGAGCTGTTAGGTTGGCCGCAGGACGTAACCCTTAGCCCGATCAAAAGTTTTTGAGTCAAAACTATTTTCTTAAAAAAAATCTGGCTCTCATCCCTTCATTTCAAAAATGTTTTCCCCTTTCCTTCTCTCAGAAGTCAGATGGAGGTTCGCTGCCAAACCAACTTTTGCCAGAATGAAGATGGTTTCCCAAAGTTGCTGAGAGCATGCACAGTCCGCCTCGGAATCAGGAACCAGCCAGAGTATGATGGTCATGAATTCATCGAGCATGGCACAGAGAAGTGTGTCGTGACTGTATACATTGGATCCAGTCCACACCATGTGGAATGGAGTGTCACTGCTGCTGGGCACAGATTCAAAGACACCTGCCAAGTCGTCGCTCGCAAGGCATTGAGGGCCCTGTGTCAGATCTATGAAGAAGAAGTGCCTGACACCCCACTCAGATTCTTTCCGCCCTTTCAGAGAGACCGTCCCGCTTGGATGGCCAGGATGCGTGCATTGGAAGGGCAGCTGCTGCTTGAGGATGACCCCACAGTCGTGTACCTCACTGCATACCTGCTCACCCTGGATGCACAATATGATTTCTTGGCTCGGCACCACCGTCAGATGATTGCTCGAGCAGAAGATGCAGAGAAGCTCAACCGTAAGCTCCATGTGGATCTCACCACAGCTCAAGCCCGTGTAGCTGCCTTGGAAAGTCGTGAAGTCATTGCTGTGGAAGCCCTGAAGCAAGCCAAGGATGAGCACGTCCAGAAGTTGATGGAGGCCTACTTGGTCACCATAACCAACGTAGAGCCCTGCGGATCCAAGAGCCTGCTCCATCCAACCCTGTTCAACCCATCAAAGCTGAAGACCCCCAGATTCTTGAAGGTCACCCGGTCTCTATCAGAGGAGAAAAGAAGGCTTGGGAACTCCCGGAAGGATCCATAGTCTTGGAAGGAATTCCAGTCTCCCCTCTGGCTATGGATAAGCAAGAGCACCCCGAGTCCTCCCAAGATCCCCTGCCAGAGTTGTTTGAGCCCCTCACCATGAAGAAGATTCCAGCATCGTACCGTGAGGTCAAGGAAGAAGCTGCAAGCACCCCGCCAGCACCACCGCCCTCTGAGGAGCTACAAGAGCCAGTCCAACTTGAAGAAGAGTTCGACCGTGTCTTGCCATCTCAGTCGCCACCAGAAGAAGTCATCAACATCAGCTCCCTGTTGACCCATCCAGGAGATGTCTCAGATTGAAGCTGTGAGCCAGCCTTGCCAGAAGAGAAGCTGCCAGATCTGAGTTAGTATGCCCAGTCCTCTGCATGCATTGGGTAGTGAAGTTTTCTTCACTTTGGCTAGAACCCTGCATGTATGAGAGGTAATCGTGTAGACCGTGTTTTGAAAAACTCTAATTGTGTGGCCCCCTAGGGCATTTCAAAATGAATTTCGCTTGATGTTTCCTCCCTTTTGAGTGCATATGTGATGCTTTAACGTTAGTGCTCATAAGTTGCATTTAGCATAGTTCTCAATTCAGGAGCCAAGCAATAGTAGTTATGCTTAGCCCCCGAATCTGAGTAGTCCGTGCTTTGGAAAAACTCTATTCTTCCCTTATTCAAAACATTCGATTTGTTTGTGCTTATCATTGCTGAGCTTGTGTGTTTTTTAAGAAAGGTTTTCTCTAAAAAACATAGATCACAAATTAGATCTAATCCTCACCTTATGCTTCCATTCTCATCTTAACCCATCTCAAGAGAAAAGTGCCTTACCCAAGAAGATACCGGGAAGCTTACCCTTGAAGCCTGGAACAAGCTACAGAAGAAGCCAGTCCAGCCGCTCAGTCAAAAGGACCGACCGTGAGAATCAAAGCACTGCCCCTGAGTCAAAGTAAACAGGAAAAGAGGACAGAAGGAGTTATTACCATACACAGAGGCAAAGATTCTTGGAACCAGAGACCACAAACATCAGGGTCATCGACCCCACCACTCACCCGTGCCCCCCCCACGCGTGCCCGCCTCCATGCGCACTACCACCGCCCCACGCCGCCCTTTGCAGCGCACTACCGCCGCCCACGCCACCTTTGCAGCGCACCCACCGCCACCATCATCGCCGGCAACACCAGGCCCCCCTCCCCTTATCGCACCCGCTGCCGCGTAGCACCTACTCCATCACCACTGCTCCGCAACCGAACACCCCCGCTCGCCTATAAAACCCCCCCACCATCTCCCTCAACTCCCATCTCGCTCAAAGCAAAAGCACACTCCAGATAAATCCCCTCTGCCAAATCGCAAGCAACTCCATTTTTCCACTCCCTCGCCCCTAAGATCACAATGCTTGGTGATTCTTGGGTTGAAGACTGTTGTATATGGTTCAACATCTTCGGTTTCCTCCTCTGTATGATGGTAATACTCTTTGATAGAATCCTCGAGTGGGAAGAGCAAAGAGAAAGAAAGAGGCAGTGAAAAGTGAAAAGTGAGAAGAGAAAAGAAGATAGTGAAGAGAAGATGAGAAGAAGGTTGTCCCAGAATCAACCCTGTGTCAGTCATTTCTCCGCAGCCTGCTCAAGCAGCAACAGGAGAAGAAGGCCCCGTAACACCTTTGTTATGAGGTACTTCAAGGAGTTCAAATCCCCAAGATTCAAGAGATCTACCCTCATTCATTTTAAGTGGGGTAGTGTTCCAATAAGGTTCCTGTCATGGAGAAAAATAAGAAGGCATGTAGCAAGCTTGTGGAGGACCAGATCACCAAAGCTTATAAGTTTCTGTATGAGAAGTGGTCACCCAAGTTCCGTTGATGAAGCACCAGAAGAACAATCAAGGAAGGAATCCATGTGGGAGTTTGCAAGAGAAAGGTTTGTGTGTTGGCATCTATGCTCCTTCAATAAGCAAGCTGCCAAGCGAAAGCTAGAAGCCTGAAGATGATCTTTGAGTAGCCAGAATCAGTGTTTTCAATCAGCAACCAGATGTTCCTCAAAGGCCAGACTTTGTTGAAGTTTCATCTCCTCGAAGAGTTGCAAAGTGAAGATATGTAGCTGAAGTAAAGCTATACCCATAACCCTTCTAAACCGAATCTCGAGGACGAGATTCCTTTTAAGTGGGGTAGATTTGTAGCATCCCAAAAATTCAAATTCTGAAATTTTCTCAAACTCGCCCTAAATTCAAAATGAATTTCAAATTTCATTTCAAAATGTTTGTTTGCGAGTTGATATCAACAAATAAAGTATAGTGGTCTATATTCTCTCTAAAATCCTCCTCAAAATACCCTACAAATATTTCCTCAGTGATCCCCCTCAAATTGTTTACAGAAATACTGCCCAGATATTTCCCTAGTGATCCTCTTCAAGTTCTTTCCAGAAATACTGCCCAAATATTCCACCGATATATCTCCAGATATTTTCCTCCTGAGAAATACCTTTAGAATCATTTTTCAAGTCCCTATAAATATTTTCTTCATAAATTTCCTCATGCTCATACGTATACGTATGCCTCCAGTGTCATACGGTGAGCTCTACAAGCAAATCTCACTTATACAAGACAAATACATGCTAATCTCCCACTAATCCTCTCATCCTCCCACTAATCCTCTCATCCCTCCCCCTAATCCCCCCACCATGGCTATAAATAGAGGGGCAAGGGCCTCCTCTCATCCCACCCCAAGCCATTTCATGGCAACTCTCTCTCCCCCCCCCACACACCCACTCCATGTTCCACACAAGCACACACTAGCACAAGGATCGTTCGATCGTTCTTCGATCGTTCGTCCCCCTGTTCTTAGTTTGTTCGTTCGTTCGTCCGATCGTTCGATCGTTCGTCCGATCGTTCATGGTTCGTTCGTCCGTTCGTTCGATCGTTCGATCGTTCGTCCGTTCGTTCGTCCAAATAATCTTTTTCCTACCGTTATGCTGCCGAAATTCCGATCGTTCGTTCGTTCGATCATTCGATCGTTCATCGTTCGTTCATAGTTCCTATTCATCGTTCATCGTTCGTTCATAGTCCCTATTCATCGTTCTTCCAGATAATCTTTGTCCTGCCGTTATGCTGCCGAAATTCCGATCGTTCGTTCGTTCGATCATTCGATCGTTCATCGTTCGTTCATAGTCCCTATTCATCGTTCATCGTTCGTTCATAGTCCCTATTCATCGTTCTTCTAGATAATCTTTGTCCTGTCGTTATGCTGCCGAAATTCCGATCGTTCGTTCGTACGATCATTCGATCGTTCGTCCGTTCGTTCGTCCAAATAATCTTTTCCTGCCGTTATGCTACCGAAATTCCGATCGTTCGTTCGTCCGATCATTCGATCGTTCGTCCGTTCGTTCATAGTTCATATTCATCATTCATCGTTCGTTCATACGAACTATTTACTATCACTATTCACCATTACTATTCACCATTACTATTCACTATTACTATTCATCGTTACTATTCACATACACTATTCATCATCGTTACTATTTATAATTACTATTCATCATCATTACTATTCATCGATGATATCTATAATTTCTTTTCCATCGCCACTATTCATCGTTACTGATCATCGTTACTATTCATCGGTCATCTAGTCATCCCAAATTTCAACTACTCGTACATCATGTTGTCCAGTCCACCTAAGACCAGCCAGACCCATATTCCAGTCATACGAACTCCGGTGACTGTGATTTTTCTTCCAGTAGGGAACTTCCCATCTGGTCACCCATCCTAGGTTTCTCCAAGTTGAGCACGCTTAACTTTGAGAATCCTTCGAACCAGGCTCCCAAACTCAGATTCCAATAAATCTCGTTTCTAAATTCTTATCAAACTATTCCCTACCCAACCATGTCATCCCTTAATCATGGTCCATATTCCAGAAAACTCCCAAAATACTCTTGTCCCATATTCTGCCTATAACTCTCCTGTTCATACTAAGTCAGACGATTCATTCGTCACTATTCTCACCAACAGTGAACTTCACTGTGCCACCACATACACCCAGCTATAAATACACCTAGCTACCCTCTCCCTCTCCACACACACTCAACACCCTCAGCCAAGGCAAACACCCCACCCACTCAGTTACTCTGCTCTGCCGGCTACACACATAGTGTCGCTTCGCCTCCAGTCCACCCTCCTGGTAAGCACCTCCACTCCACCATCAGTAATATCACAACACCACATGACACAGATTCTACTCAAGACTCTACCCATCCATATATCGCTATTCTGACCACTATACTAAATATTTGTTGGTATACTTGCTGGTTTGTATGTTTGCTTGTTCATGTTGCATAGTTATCGGAGCGTTCGTGCCATCTCGTGGAGGCCAGATCTGCAAGTCTACGCCAGGCGGTGGAGCCAGAAGCCAGTTCCGCGAGCTCTCCTTCCCCCTTCGCCGAATAAGCACGGCAAGCTCACTGGATCCCTTTGATGCATAAATTACCTATGTTTTTCAACCACAACCCTCAGCCTGTTATTTTATGCATGATATGATTTTGAGACAAGTTATTATGGCCACCCAGCCGCTTGCCGCAATCAATCCCTGATATATATGTTCCAAATGATTTGAGAAAAGGTGTGAGTTTTCAAAAGAAAATGCTTTTCAAAATGTGTATGATGAAGGGTTTTCACCCTTATCACCTTGTGAGTGGGATAATCAGGGACTCCCTGGTTTAGGGGAGGGTCTAAGGTGATGGCTCAGCTGGTTTAGGCGTGAGCAGAAGGATTGTCCCCTCATATAAGGACCGGTTTGTCATCTTCACTACTTGTACTCTTTAATAGTGCAACCACTCGAGACTGTGTGGGCAGTCACTCAATCTGAACTCGTGCGGTCCGACCCCAGGGTTATGAAGGCTGGGGAGCACCGGGAGGATAAGGAGGGGGAAAGTTTTGTCCGGTTTGGACATGGTGGTGGCCTGACTCCTTCCGGATAACCGTTAAGGTTAGGACGTGCGGGGAAAGAAAGAGATTCGGATTCGGGTCTCACTAGCTATGAGATCGCAGAGCCGGACTAGTGGGTAAAGTGTACACCTCTGCGCAGAGTTCAAACCTATTCGAATAGTCTGTGTCCACAGGAATGGACGAGTCTGGTGTGGTATGGCAATTAGTGTTTGGGTTTTCCAAAAAAAAGGGTGTGTTTGAGAAAAGTGGTTTTTAAAAGGACCGGCGGTTGAGCCGTGAGCTATGGTGGACGGGAAGTCCAATAGCTATTTTTGAAAATGAAAACCAGTGGGAAACTGCTGAGATACCTGGATGGTTTAGTCCAGGGGATTTTGTTATAATACTGAAAAACTTCCTGCTCCTTTTGGAGAGGATGCACTTTGCAAAATACAAAATGTTTTTCAAAACAACCCTGCATAAAATATTGTTGTTTCTGCAAATATCCTGAGCTCTACATATTCCATGCATTATGTCTGATTTCCCCATTCCGCGGGTGAAGGTGGGCTGCTGAGTACGTTTGTACTCACCCTTGCTTATTTGTTGTTTTTTCAGAAAAAGGAGATCGGGTAAGAGTTACGACTGTTCCCAACCTTGCCTGTGGCTGTTGGACCGCTGAATTGCTTCGCTGCGTATATCGGGCTGCTTCAGCCCCACTCTGATGATATGTCCCGAGTTGTGGACCAACTCTTAAAGTTGTTCGCCACCTTTGTAGGTTTGTCTCGTTTAAGCAGATTTGGTATCATCTGATGTATAAATGTGTTTACTAGCCTCCTGGGACTAGTAATTGTATCACATTTGAGTCCCAGAGGATTCGGGATGCTTCAAACCCTCAGCCTGTTATTTTATGCATAATATGATTTTGAGACAAGTTATTATGGCCACCCAGCCGCTTGCCGCAATCAATCCCTGATATAATTGTTACAAATGATTTGAGGAAAGGTGTGAGTTTTCAAAAGAAAATGCTTTTCAAAATGTGTTTGATGAAGGGTTTTCACCCTTATCAGCTTTGAGTAGGGATGATCAAGGACTCCCTGGTTTAGGGGAGGGCCTAAGGTGATGGCTCAGCTGGTTTAGGCGTGAGCAGAAGGATTGTCCCCTCTTATAAGGACCGGTTTGTCATCTTTCACTACCTGTACTCATGATAAGTACAACCACTCGAGACTGTGTGGGCAGTCACTCAATCTGAACTCGTACGGTCCAACCCCAGGGTTATGAAGGCTGGGGAGCACCGGGAGGATAAGGAGGGGGAAAGTTTTGTCCGGTTTGGACATGGCGGTGGCCTGACTCCTTCCGGTATAACTGTTAAGGTTAGGACGTGCGAGGAAAGAAAGAGATTCGGATTCGGATCTCATCGGCCATGAGATCGCAGAGCCGGACTAGTGGGTAAAGTGTACACCTCTGCGCAGAGTTTGAGAACCTATTCGAATAGTCTGTGTCCACAGGAATGGACGAGTCTGGTGTGGTATGGCAATTAGTGTTTGGTTTTTCCAAAAAAAGGGTGTGTTTGAGAAAAGTGGTTTTTAAAAGGACCGGCGGTTGAGCCGTGAGCTATGGTGGACGGGAAGTCCAATAGCTGTTTTTGAAAATGAAAACCAGTGGGAAACTGCTGAGATACCTGGATGGTTTAGTCCAGGGGATTTTGTTATAATACTGAAAAACTTCCTGCTCCTTTTGGAGAGGATGCACTTTGCAAAATACAAAATGTTTTTCAAAACAACCCTGCATAAAATATTGCTGTTTCTGCAAATATCCTGAGCTCTACATATTTGTCGGCGTTTCGAGACAGGGGGGTCCCTAAGCCGACGAGTGAGTGTGCTGCGTGCCCCAGCCCAGATGGGTCGAGCGCGTGGGCGAGCGCGAAGGGGGGAGAGGCGAGGTGGCCGGAGTCGAGCGTGAGAGAGGTGTAAGTCCCGCGGCCTTCGTGTTCGTCCCGCGCCCAGGTCAGGTGCGCTTGCAGTAGGGGGGTTACAAGCGTCCACGCGGGTGAGGGAAGCGAGCGGCCCCAAGAGAGCGCCTGTCCCGTCCTCGGTCCCGCGCGGCCAACCTCCTCTGAGAAGGCCCTGGTCCTTCCTTTTATAGTCGTAAGGAGAGGATCCAGGTGTACAATGGGGGGTGTAGCAGAGTGCTACGTGTCTAGCGGAGGGAGAGCTAGCGCCCTAGGTACATGCCAATGTGGCAGCCGGAGAGATCTGGGCACCCTGCTGGCGTGATGTCGTGGCTGTCGGAGGTGCGGCGGAGCCTGATGGAGGGACAGCTGTTGGAGCGGTCGAGTCCCTGCTGACGTTGTCCTGCTTCTGTAAGAGAGCCGGGGGCCGCCGTCGTCATAGAGCTTGTGGAGCGCCATCATTGCCCCTCTGGCGGAGCTGGCCGGATGAGACGCCGGTCTTGTTCTCCGTGACCCGAGTCGATTCGGGGTAGGATGATGATGGCGCCTCCTGTTGACGTGGCGGTCTGTGCCCTAGGCAGGGTGACGTGGGGGTTCCTCCGAAGCCGAGGTTGAGTCTGCCTTTTGTTGCCGTGGCCGAGCCCGAGCCAAGGGGTCGGGCGAGGCGGAAGTCGTTCGGCCGAGGCCAGGGCGGAGTCCGAGCCCTGGGGTCGGGCGAAGCGGAGTTTCGTCGTCTTCCGGGTGCTAGCCCGAGTCCGAGCCCTGGGGTCGGGCGGAGCGGAGTTCACCGTCTTCCGGGTCTTAGCCCGAGTCCGAGCCCTGGGGTCGGGCGGAGCGGAGTTCGCCGTCTTCCGGGTCTTAGCCCGAGTCCGAGCCCTGGGGTCGGGCGGAGCGGAGTTCGCCGTCTTCCGGGTCTTAGCCCGAGTCCGAGCCCTGGGGTCGGGCGGAGCGGAGTTCGCCGTCTTCCGGGTCTTAGCCCGAGTCCGAGCCCTGGGGTCGGGCGGAGCGGAGTTCGCCGTGGCGCCTTTGGCAAGGCCTGACTGCCTGTCAGACTTACTCTGTCGAGTGGCACTGCAGTCGGAGTGGCGCAGGCGGCGCTGTCCTTTTGTCAGACTGGCCAGTGGAGCAGTGGAGTGACGGCGGTCACTTCGGCTCTGCCGGGGGCGCGTGTCAGGATAGAGATGTCAGGCCACCTTTGCGTTAAATGCCCCTGCAATTTGGTCAGTCGGTGCGGCGATTTAGTCAAGGTTGCTTCTGAGCGAAGCCAAGGCCTCGGGCAAGCCGGTGATGTGTCCGCCATAAAAAGGGGGCCTCGGGCGAGACGGAAGTCTCTCGAGGTCGGCTGCCTTTGGCCGAGGCTAGGCTCGGGTGAAGCGTGATCGAGTCACTCGTGTGGACTGATCCCTGACTTAATCGTACCCATCAGGCCTTTGCAGCTTTATGCTGATGGGGGTTACCAGCTGAGAATTAGGCGTCTTGAGGGTACCCCTAATTATGGTCCCCGACAGTAGCCCCCGAGCCTCGAAGGGAGTGTTAGCACTCGCTTGGAGGCTTTTGTCGCACTTTTTTGCAAGGGGACCAGCCTTTCTCGGTTGCATTTTGTTCCGGTGGGTGCGCGCGAGCGCACCCGCCGGGTGTAGCCCCCGAGGCCTCGGAGGAGTGGTTACACTCCTTCGAGGTCTTAATACTTCGCTTAACGCTTCGGCTGGTCTGGTCGTTCCCTCATGCGAACTGGCCGTAGCCCGGGTGCACGGTCGGGGCCCAAGCTCTCGGGCTGGTATGTTGACGCTGTCAACGATTTGGCCAGAGCCGGTTTTTGCGAGAGCAGCCCCCGAGCCTCTGCACAGGGCGAGAGGACGATCAGGGACAGACTCGACTTTTTACATACGCCCCTACGTCGCCTTTCCGCAAGGAGGAGGGGGGGAGTGCGCCATGTTACCCTCGATGGGCACCGAACATGGTGTCTCCGGTGAGCTGCAAGCGGGTAATCCGAGTGGACGTCCGTGCCCCGTTCGTTGGGGGTCGGCTAGGGGCCCAGAGGCACGCCCAAAAGTACCTGCGGGTGATTTGCCGGACCCGGTCCCCTGGCGACGGGGTCCGAGGGCTCGATGCCTCCCTCCGATGGGATTCCGTTACAAGATCGTTCCCGCTGGTCTCGGAAATGTCCTAGGGTACCTCGGGAGCGTAGCCCGAGCCTTGGTTATGTATCGAACGTACCCCTGGTCATCCCTCGCTCGGTGTCTGAGGCGACTGTGAACCCTTCGGGGGCCAGCCTTCGAACCCCTGATCAGTAATGGGCGCGGAGCCCGAGTAGCCTGAGGCGGCCATGGAGCCCTTCGGGGGGCTGGCCTTCGAACCCCTGACCAGTAGTGGGTGTCGGGCCCACGCGATCTGAGGCGACTGTTGAACCCTTCGGAGGGCCAGCCTTCGAACCCCTGATCAGTAATGGGGGGCTCGGAGCCCGGTTCCTTCGCGGAGAAGGATCCCTTTCGGGGTATCCCCCTTTCCCGGTCCCTGTTGCAAGAGATAGAGAAAGAGGAAAACGGAAAAGGATACGAAATCGGACGACGTGGCGTACCTTTTCTGACGCGGTTATTACGGCGAAGGTGAAGCGCCGCGCGCTCCTCCTGCCGGAGGCGCCGCGTGTCCCGCCGCGGAGTTAATGCGACGGGGCGAGTGGTTGGTGAGGCGGCCGTTGCGCGCGTGCGATCCGTTCGAGGAACGGGTCACGGGTGCACCGTCTCCACGCCGTGAGAGGAGGCTCTCTTGCTGTCTCAGGATGGGACGTGAGCCTGGCTGACGACGTGACCGCTGCGCCCGCCCGCCTGCCACCGCTATTACTGCCGGCCCAGTTTCGGTCGCTTTGACCGACGCGCCAGGCTGGCGCTGTTGGGTCGCCTCGAGTCGTGGCATAGGCTTTGCAACCGAAGAGGCGCGATGGTGGCACAAGTGGCGGTGCGGTTGCTTGCATGCAGCAACTGGTGCGCCGGTTGCTCGACGCGTGGGCCTGGGTTCCCAAGCTGGCGTGTCAGAAGTCAGAGAAGCGCGTCCATCTGGCGCGGTTGCATGCCGCCTGCATGGCTGCCCGCCCCTTCTGCCCGTTGGTCTGGGCGGAAATGGGGGGTCGCCTGTGACCGCCGGACGGTCGTGCGCACCACGCGCGGCGGTTTGGCTTCTTCTGCCCTGGGCTGGCTTGCATGACATGCGGGACCCAGCCCCCGAGTCGCAGGGGAGGGCCTTGGAGCGTGTTGGAGAAGACTCAGCCCGCGGCGTCTGGGGGCGCACGTAGGGAGAGTTGCCTTTTAAAAGGAGGGAGACTCCTTTCGTAAGGCAACCATGTCTTCTTTCTCCCTTAAGCGTCGTGTCTTCCCATCTTCCAAGCCCCCGGATGGGGGGTATCCGCCGCCTTTCCGCCTCCTCGTTGGAGGAACGCAACTCCATGGGAGTTGGTACCTCTCAGCCATCGTTCGGCTTCAAGGATTTTCATCATGCTGCCCGGCTGCTCCCCTCCGCCGGCGGTCACCTGAGATGGCGACCTCCGGCTTGATGGTGGGGGAAAGCGAGCCGGGCTGCGGCCTCTGCCCCTTCCTCAGCCTCAAGGATTTTCATCACCAAGGCTGGGGAGGGGAGAGTGCCGAGTTGGGGTCGGCCCCTGCGTGGGCGGTGGCCCGCTCCTTCACTCAGTGATGGGGGAAGAAGCGGGCATTGCCCGTGGCGTCCGGCAGCTGCAGCGTGCCTGGTCTTCAGCCGCGAGTGGCTTCGGGGCCACTTGCGGCACCGGCGTCAGCCACGGCAGCTGGAAGAGGTTCTTCCGCTGGCGCGGCGGCCGGGACCGGCCACGGGCTGACCTCCAACTTCTACGGCCTTCTGCCCGTCCTTACCTCACGAGTTTTGGCATGGGCGGGGGCCTCCTGGCAGCGGCATCTACCCTGAGGTCAGTGTTGCCGCTGTTCGGCCCCCCCGGAGCAGAAGTCGTCGTCGTCGCCGCTGCTGGAGCAGGTGATGGCGCGCCGTTCGTCGGCCTTCCGTCGCTCCGCAGGCCTTCCCCCTCGGAGTGGGGTTGTTCGTACCTGCGGAGGGGGAACCGGAGTTCCGTTTGTAATGGCACTTCGAATGCCAGTGTTCTTCGTTCATTGTGGCTGTCGAGGCCTGAACGTGTATGTAATTTCGGCACGGAGCCGTGTTTTTCCTCATTTTCAAGCATTAAGTCTCGCCTGTTGATTATCTGAACCGCTTTACCAAGCATGAGTTGCCCCATGTCAAGGTGACGGGTGAGGTATCCGTATCCCGGAGGCGTAGGAATCCCTCGGCCCGTTTGGCCTTGTTGTCTGGGGCTCCTCTAGCTTAGTTGAAGAGACCCCTCGGCCGCCCTTCGGTGGACCGAGGCCAGGGGTAGCGATATCAGTATGAACAGAGGCGGAGTTGGCTCGAGAATGGGAACCTGGTTGGCCGGAGCCTAGCCGTGTTGTCCGTCAGCGGAGCCGACGCCAAAGTCGATCAGTCGAGGCCTCGGGTCGGGCTTTGCTGAAGACGTCGTCGATGCCGAGGGTGCTACGGCTCCCTTCAGTGTGAAGATCCGAGCCTGCAGGATCAGATCATCTTGTAGCGTGTGCTTTCTGCGGCCGCCGAGGCCAGAAGAACACACACTCGCCGCGCTTGCGAAGCCGCGTCTTTTTTCCTCTTGTTTCGAGCATCTGGACTTTGTCGGTAACAGGGATGTTTGTGTGAGCGAGAGCTGCTTTTCGCGGAAGGGACGAGTGAGGTATCCGTATCCCGGAGGCGTAGGAGTCCCTCGGCTCGGTCAGCCTTGGCTGCTTACGTGTACCTCGTCGTTTCCAGGATCCGCTTTCCGAAGTAGTCAAGAAGCACGAAAGAAATCCTGCTAAAAAGAGATCCTTTTTCGAGGAAAAATTCGACGCAGAGGGGGTCTCCCCCCTTTTAGCCCCCGAGGGAGGGTCGGGCTTTGCCGAGGCTAGGCCGACCCTTCCTTGACGACTAAACTTTGCGTAGGTGCGAGGTATATGAACAACTTGAAAACATCTTAAGGGTAGAAGCGACGTAGCTGTTTGATGTTCCAAGCGTTGCCGTAGATCTCGCCTTGATTGTTGGCCAGCTTGTATGTTCCGGGCTTCAGAACTTTGGCGATGACGAATGGCCCTTCCCAGGGGGGCGTGAGCTTGTGCCTCCCTCGGGCGTCTTGCCGCAGCCGAAGCACCAGGTCGCCCACCTGGAGTTCTCGGGACCGGACCCCTCGGGCGTGGTAGCGTCGCAGGGACTGTTGGTACCGCGCCGAGTGTAGTAAGGCCCTGTCCCGAGCTTCCTCCAGCTGGTCCAGCGATTCCTCTCGACTAGCTTGGTTACTTTGTTCGGTGTAGGCCCTCGCCCTCGGGGAGCCGTATTCCAGGTCAGTGGGTAAGATAGCTTCAGCCCCGTAGACCAGGAAAAACGGCGTGAAGCCCGTGGCACGACTCGGCGTCGTCCTTAGGCTCCAGACCACCGAGGGGAGTTCCTTCACCCATCGCTTGCCGAACTTGTTGAGGTCGTTGTAGATCCGAGGCTTGAGCCCTTGTAGAATCATGCCATTGGCACGCTCTACTTGCCCATTCGACATGGGATGAGCCACGGCGGCCCAGTCCACCCGGATATGGTGATCCTCGCAAAAATCCAAGAATTTTTTGCCGGTGAACTGGGTGCCGTTGTCGGTGATGATGGAGTTCGGGACCCCGAAGCGATGGATGATGTTGGTGAAGAATGCCACCGCCTGCTCGGACCTGATGCTGTTCAGAGGTCGGACCTCGATCCACTTGGAGAATTTGTCGATGGCGACCAGCAGGTGCGTGTAGCCCCCGGGCGCCTTCTGCAAGGGACCGACGAGGTCCAGACCCCATACAGCGAAGGGCCAGGTGATGGGTATTGTCTGCAGGGCCTGAGCGGGCAGGTGTGTCCGCTTCGCATAGAATTGGCACCCTTCGCAGGTGCGGACAATTCTAGTGGCGTCAGCCACCGCCGTTGGCCAGTAGAAGCCTTGCCGGAAAGCATTTCCGACAAGGGCTCGGGGCGCTGCGTGGTGGCCGCAAGCCCCCGAGTGTACTTCTTGCAGCAGTTCCCGACCTTCGGCGATGGAGATGCACCGCTGGAGGATGCCCGAGGGGCTGCGATGGTAGAGCTCCTCTTCGTCGCCCAGCAAGACGAATGACTTGGCGCGTCGCGCTACCCGCCGAGCCTCGACTTGGTCGAGGGGTAGCTCTCCTCGACGGAGATATTGCAGGTACGGGGCCTGCCAATCTTGATCTAGTGTGGCCCCGCTCTGCCCTTCCTCGACGTTCAGTGCTCTGCCCTCGGGGGCCGAGGGTACCTCGGGCTGTGCCGAGGGTACCTCGGGCTGAGCCGAGGGTACCTCGGGCTGAGCCGAGGGTACCTCGGGCTCGAGCGTGTCGTCGAGCTTGACGGAGGGTTGATGCAGATCCCGGGAGAAGACGTCCGGGGGGACTGTCGTTCGCCCCGAGGCTATCTTAGCCAGCTCGTCTGCGGTTTCGTTGTAGCGTCGAGCGATGTGGTTGAGCTCGAGCCCGAAGAACTTGTCTTCCAGGCGCCGAACCTCGTCGCAGTAGGCCTCCATCTTCGGGTCGCGGCAGTGGGAGTTCTTCATGACTTGGTCGATGACGAGCTGCGAATCACCGCGGGCGTCGAGGCGTCTGACCCCTAGCTCGATGGCGATCCGCAATCCGTTGACCAGAGCTTCGTACTAGGCCACATTGTTGGACGCCGGGAAGTGGAGGCGCAGCACGTAGCGCACGTGCTTTCCGAGGGGCGAGATGAAGAGCAGGCCCGCGCCGGCCCCCGTCTTCATCAGCGACCCGTCGAAAAACATGGTCCAGAGCTCCGGTTGGATCGGGGTCGTTGGCAGTTGGGTGTCGACCCATTCGGCCACGAAATCCGCCAACACTTGGGACTTGATGGCCTTCCGAGGGGCGAACGAGATCGTTTCGCCCATGATTTCCACCGCCCACTTCGCGATCCTGCCCGAGGCCTCTCGGCACTGGATGATCTCCCCCAGGGGGAAGGATGACACCACAGTTACCGGATGGGACTCGAAGTAGTGTTGCAGCTTCCGCCTTGTCAGGATCACAGCATATAGCAGCTTTTGAACTTGCGGGTAGCGGATCTTAGTCTCGGACAGCACTTCGCTGATGAAGTAGACCGGCCTCTGAACGGGCAACGTATGCCCTTCCTCTTGCCTTTCGACTACAATCGCGGCGCTAACCACCTGAGTGGTCGCGGCGACGTAGACCAAGAGGGCTTCTCCGTCCGCCGGCGGCACCAAGACAGGCGCCTTTGTAAGGAGCGCCTTCAGGTTGCCGAGGGCTTCCTCGGCCTCAGGGGTCCAAGCGAAACATTCGGCCTTCCTTAAGAGGCGGTACAGAGGCAGACCTCTTTCGCCGAGGCGTGAGATGAAGCGGCTCAGGGCCGCGAGGCATCCCATGACCCTCTGTACCCCTTTTAAGTCCTTGATGGGTCCCATGCTGGTGACGGCCGCAATCTTCTCCGGGTTAGCTTCGATGCCTCGCTCGGAGACGATGAACCCTAGGAGCATGCCTCGGGGCACCCCGAAGACACACTTCTCAGGATTAAGCTTGACTCCTTTCGCCTTGAGACACCGGAATGTCACTTCAAGGTCGGAGAGGAGGTCGGAAGCCTTCCGCGTCTTGACTACGATGTCATCGACGTAGGCCTCGACTGTGCGACCGATGTGTTCGCCGAACACATGGTTCATGCACCGCTGGTACGTCGCGCCCGCATTCCTCAAACCGAACGGCATGGTGACATAGCAGTACATGCCGAACGGCGTGATGAAAGAAGTCGCGAGCTGGTCGGACTCTCTCATCCGGATCTGGTGATACCCTGAGTAGGCATCGAGGAAGGACAGGGTTTCGCACCCAGCAGTGGAATCCACGATTTGGTCGATGCGAGGCAGAGGGTAGGGAACCTTCGGACATGCTTTGTTGAGACCAGTGTAGTCTACACACATCCGCCATTTCCCCCCTTTCTTCCTCACAAGCACAGGGTTGGCAAGCCATTCGGGATGGAATACCTCTTTGATGAACCCTGCTGCCATTAGCTTGTGGATCTCTTCGCCAATCACTCTGCGCTTCTCCTCGTCGAATCGGCGCAGAGGCTGCCTGACGGGTCGGGCTCCGGCCCGAATATCCAGCGAGTGCTCGGCGACATCCCTCGGTATGCCGGGCATGTCCGAGGGACTCCACGCAAAGACGTCGGCGTTTGCGCGGAGAAAGTCGACGAGCACTGCTTCCTATTTGGGGTCGAGCCCGGAACCGATCCGGATCTGCTTGGTGGTGTCGCCACTGGGGTCGAGGGGGACGGCCTTGACCGTCTCCGCTGGCTCGAAGTTGCCGGCAGGGCGCTTCACGTCTGGCACCTCCTTGGAGAGGTTCTCCCGGTCGGCGATGAGGGCCTCGGACTCGGCGAGGGCCTCGGCGTACTCCACGCACTCCACGTCGCATTCGAACGCGTGTTTGTACGTGGGGCCGACGGTGATGACCCCGTTGGGGCCCGGCATCTTGAGCTTCAGGTAGGTGTAGTTGGGGACGGCCATGAACTTCGCGTAGCATGGCCTCCCTAGCACGGCGTGGTAGGTTCCTCGGAACCCGACCACTTCGAACGTCAGGGTCTCCCTTCGGAAGTTGGAGGGTGTCCCGAAGCAGACTGGGAGGTCGAGTCGCCCGAGGGGCTGGACGCGCTTCCCAGGGATGATCCCGTGGAAGGGCGCAGCGCCTGCCCGGACGGAGGACGGATCAACGCGCAGGAGCTTGAGGGTCTCGGCGTAGATGATGTTGAGGCAGCTGCCTCCGTCCATCAGGACCTTGGTGAGCCTGACATCGCCGACAACGGGGTCGACGACGAGCGGGTATTTCCCCGGGCTCGGCACATGGTCGGGGTGGTCGGCCCGGTCGAAAGTGATGGGCTTGTCGGACCAGTCTAGGTAGACTGGCGCCGCCACCTTCACCGAGCAGACCTCCCGGCGCTCTTGCTTGCGGTGCCGAGCCGAGGTATTCGCCGCATGCCCTCTGTAGATCATGAAGCAGTCGCGGACCTCGGGGAACTCTCCTGCTGGGCGATCTTCGTTCTTGTCGTCGTCGCGGGCCCTGCCACCCTCGGCGGGTGGCCCAGCCCTGTGGAAATGACGCCGAAGCATAACGCACTCCTCGAGGGTGTGCTTGACGGGCCCCTGATGGTAGGGGCACGATTCCTTGAGCATCTTGTCGAAAAGGTTTGCACCTCCGGGGGGCTTCCGAGGGTTCTTATACTCGGCGGCGGCGACAAGGTCCGCGTCGGCGGCGTCGCGTTTCGATTGCGACTTCTTCTTGCCTTTCTTCTTGGCGCCGCGCGGAGCAGACGCCTCGGGAGCTTCTTCCGATGGGCGGCCCTGGGGCTGCTTGTCCTTTCGGAAGATAGCCTCGACCGCCTCCTGGCCAGAGGCGAACTTGGTGGCGATGTCCATCAACTCGCTCGCCTTGGTGGGGGTTTTGCGACCCAGCTTGCTCACCAGGTCGCGGCCAGTGGTGCTGGCGAGGAACACGCTGATGACATCCGAGTCGGTGATGTTGGGCAGCTCGGTGCGCTGCTTCGAGAATCGCCGGATGTAGTCCCGGAGCGACTCCCCCGGCTGTTGCCGGCAGCTTCGAAGGTCCCAGGAATTCCCGGGGCGCACGTATGTGCCCTGGAAATTGCCAGCGAAGGCTTGGACCAAGTCGTCCCAGTTGGAAATCTGCCCCGGAGGCAGGTGCTCCAACCAGGCGCGAGCAGTGTCGGAGAGGAACAGGGGGAGGTTACGGATGATGAGGTTGTCGTTGTCCGTTCCACCCAGTTGGCTGGCAAGGCGGTAGTCCGCGAGCCACAGTTCCAGTCTCGTTTCCCCCGAGTACTTCGTGATAGTAGTCGGGGGTCGGAACCGGGTCGGGAATGGCGCCCGTCGGATGGCCCGACTGAAGGCCTGCGGACCGGGTGGCTCGGGCGAGGGACTCCGATCCTCCCCGCTGTCGTAGCGCCCCCCACGCCTGGGGTGGTAGCCTCGGTGCACCCTTTCGTCGAGGTGAGCCCGACGGTCGCGTCGATGGTGCTCGTTGCCGAGGTGGCCCGGGGCCGCAGGCGCGGTGTTGCGCGTGCGCCCGGTGTAGACCGAGGCTTCCTGCATGAATCGGGAAGTCGCGGCATGAGGTTCCGAGGGATATCCTTACCTTCGGGATGCAGTGCTCTCGGCCCGCCAGGCCGCAGCGCCTTCCAGGAGATTCTTGAGTTCTCCCTGGATTCGCCGACCCTCGGTGGTTGACGGCTCCGACATCGCGCGGATGAGCATTGCTGCGGTTGCCAGGTTCTGACCGACCCCGCTGGATGCGGGCGGCGACCTGATCCTGACATCGTTGGCGACGCGGTGCTGGAGACCTTGGGGCAGCTGACGTATTTCTCCGGCCAGGGGTTGGCTCACCCATGCCTGTCCGACGTCCCGACGGATCGGCTCAAGCGCTCCTGTTCCCTCGTTGAGCCTGGCCTGCGCCTCGCGGACTTGCTCGAGTTGTGGGTCGTAACCCCCCGCCGGAGCGGGGACCACAGCTAGCTCCCGTGGGATGTCGGCGCGAGGCACCGGCCTAGGGAGATCACCATCCTCCGGCATGCCAAGATGGTTGCCTTCGGTGGGATCCCCTAGCTCGATGTGGAAACATTCGCGACTTGGGCCACAGCTCTCGTCGCCAAGGCTGCGGCTTCCATCGGAACAGTCGGATAGGCAGTAGTCACATGCGGTCATGAAGTCCCGCACGGCACTGGGGTTGCCAAGTCCGGAGAAATCCCAACCGATGCCGGGATCGTCATCTTCCTCGGACCCAGAGGGCCCGTAGGTCGAGACGTCCGTCAGTCGGTCCCAAGGCGACCGCATACGGAACCTCAGTGGGGTTGCACTCGCCTCAATGAGAGCGCCCGCCAAAACGAAGTCGTTTGGCGGGTTGAGGCCGAGTCGAAATGACGCAAGATGGGAGTTAGTCGTTACCTTTTGGTCGACGAGGAGCGATGTAGTCACATCGGGGACTGGTTGTGCCATCATCTCCGGTTCGAGGGCGACGTCCTGCAGGCTTTCCGCGAGCGCGCCGGCGTCGTCTTCTTGCTCGGGGTCGGCGTGGCGCGGGGGGACGGCGCTTGCCTCCATCTTGAACGCGAGGTCGACGTCCGGCGTGCCTTCCGTCGGGGCGTTGGGGGCGTCGATTCGCTCGACGGCCGACGAAGCGCGGCCTCCCGTCTGGCCTTGACGGCCCCGCCTCCTCCTCCGTTGGCGGGGGAGGGAACGGAGCGAGCCCGAATGTTGCTCTTCCACCACGCGGGGAAGACGTCGTCGATTCCGCCGCCGGCGGGCGGGTTGTCGGCCGCCATTGTCGTAGTCGCGAGGCGGTGGAAGAAGTATCATGTCGTAGCTGCCATCGAAGGACATGAACTCAAGAGTCCCGAAACGAAGCACCGTCCCGGGCCGGAGAGGTTGCTGGAGACTGCCCATCTGGAGCTTGACGGGGAGCTGTTCGTCAGCACGCAGCAGGCCCCTACCTGGCGCGCCAACTGTCGGCGTTTCGAGACAGGGGGGTCCCTAAGCCGACGAGTGAGTGTGCTGCGTGCCCTAGCCCAGATGGGTCGAGCGCGTGGGCGAGCGCGAAGGGGGGAGAGGCGAGGTGGCCGGAGTCGAGCGTGAGAGAGGTGTAAGTCCCGCGGCCTTCGTGTTCGTCCCGCGCCCAGGTCAGGTGCGCTTGCAGTAGGGGGGTTACAAGCGTCCACGCGGGTGAGGGAAGCGAGCGGCCCCAAGAGAGCGCCTGTCCCGTCCTCGGTCCCGCGCGGCCAACCTCCTCTGAGAAGGCCCTGGTCCTTCCTTTTATAGTCGTAAGGAGAGGATCTAGGTGTACAATGGGGGGTGTAGCAGAGTGCTACGTGTCTAGCGGAGGGAGAGCTAGCGCCCTAGGTACATGCCAATGTGGCAGCCGGAGAGATCTGGGCACCCTGCTGGCGTGATGTCGTGGCTGTCGGAGGTGCGGCGGAGCCTGATGGAGGGACAGCTGTTGGAGCGGTCGAGTCCCTGCTGACGTTGTCCTGCTTCCGTAAGAGAGCCGGGGGCCGCCGTCGTCATAGAGCTTGTGGAGCGCCATCATTGCCCCTCTGGCGGAGCTGGCCGGATGAGACGCCGGTCTTGTTCTCCGTGACCCGAGTCGATTCGGGGTAGGATGATGATGGCGCCTCCTGTTGACGTGGCGGTCTGTGCCCTAGGCAGGGTGACGTGGGGGTTCCTCCGAAGCCGAGGTTGAGTCTGCCTTTTGTTGCCGTGGCCGAGCCCGAGCCAAGGGGTCGGGCGAGGCGGAAGTCGTTCAGCCGAGGCCAGGGCGGAGTCCGAGCCCTGGGGTCGGGCGAAGCGGAGTTTCGTCGTCTTCCGGGTGCTAGCCCGAGTCCGAGCCCTGGGGTCGGGCGGAGCGGAGTTCGCCGTCTTCCGGGTCTTAGCCCGAGTCCGAGCCCTGGGGTCGGGCGGAGCGGAGTTCGCCGTCTTCCGGGTCTTAGCCCGAGTCCGAGCCCTGGGGTCGGGCGGAGCGGAGTTCGCCGTCTTCCGGGTCTTAGCCCGAGTCCGAGCCCTGGGGTCGGGCGGAGCGGAGTTCGCCGTCTTCCGGGTCTTAGCCCGAGTCCGAGCCCTGGGGTCGGGCGGAGTGGAGTTCGCCGTCTTCCGGGTCTTAGCCCGAGTCCGAGCCCTGGGGTCGGGCGGAGCGGAGTTCGCCGTCTTCCGGGTCTTAGCCCGAGTCCGAGCCCTGGGGTCGGGCGGAGCGGAGTTCGCCGTGGCGCCTTTGGCAAGGCCTGACTGCCTGTCAGACTTACTCTGTCGAGTGGCACTGCAGTCGGAGTGGCGCAGGCGGCGCTGTCCTTTTGTCAGACTGGCCAGTGGAGCAGTGGAGTGACGGCGGTCACTTCGGCTCTGCCGGGGGCGCGTGTCAGGATAGAGATGTCAGGCCACCTTTGCGTTAAATGCCCCTGCAATTTGGTCAGTCGGTGCGGCGATTTAGTCAAGGTTGCTTCTGAGCGAAGCCAAGGCCTCGGGCAAGCCGGTGATGTGTCCGCCATAAAAAGGGGGCCTCGGGCGAGACGGAAGTCTCTCGAGGTCGGCTGCCTTTGGCCGAGGCTAGGCTCGGGTGAAGCGTGATCGAGTCACTCGTGTGGACTGATCCCTGACTTAATCGTACCCATCAGGCCTTTGCAGCTTTATGCTGATGGGGGTTACCAGCTGAGAATTAGGCGTCTTGAGGGTACCCCTAATTATGGTCCCCGACAATATTCCATGCATTATATCTGATTTCCCCATTCCGCGGGTGAAGGTGGGCTGCTGAGTACGTTTGTACTCACCCTTGCTTATTTGTTGTTTTTTCAGAAAAAGGAGATCAGGTAAGAGCTACGACTGTTCCCAACCTTGCTTGTGGCTGTTGGACCGCTGAATTGCTTCGCTGCGTATATCGGGCTGCTTTAGCCCCACTCTGATGATATGTCCCGAGTTGTGGACCAACTCTTAAAGTTGTTCGCCACCTTTGTAGGTTTGTCTCGTTTAAGCAGATTTGGTATCATCTGATGTATAAATGTGTTTACTAGCCTCCTGGGACTAGTAATTGTATCACATTTGAGTCCCAGAGGATTCGGGACGCTTCACACTTCAAGATTCGGATTGGGTGTTGGCGATGCTAGAGGAGCTCAACAACTTTAAGAGGAATGAGGTATGGCATTTAGTTCCACGTCCTAACCAAAATGTTGTAGGAACCAAGTGGGTCTTCCGCAACAAACAAGATGAGCATGGTGTGGTGACAAGGAACAAGGCACGACTTGTGGCCAAAGGGTATTCACAAGTCGAAGGTTTGGATTTCGGTGAAACCTATGCACCCGTAGCTAGGCTTGAGTCAATCCGAATATTACTTGCCTATGCTACTCATCATGACTTTAAGCTCTACCAAATGGACGTGAAGAGTGCCTTCCTCAATAGACCTATCAAGGAAGAGGTCTATGTTGAGCAACCTCCCGGCTTTGAAGATAGTGAGTATCCTAACCATGTTTACAAACTCTCTAAGGCGCTTTATGGGCTCAAGCAAGCCCCAAGAGCATGGTATGAATGTCTAAGAGATTTTCTTATCACTAATGGCTTCAAAGTCGGAAAAGCTGATCCTACTTTATTCACTAAAATCATTGAGAATGATTTGTTTGTATGCCAAATTTATGTTGATGATATCATATTTGGGTCTACTAACAAATCTATTTGTGAAGAGTTTAGTAGGATCATGATTCAAAAATTTGAGATGTCTAGGATGGGGGAGTTGAAATATTTTCTAGGCTTTCAAGTAAAGCAACTCCAAGAGGGAACCTTCATCAGTCAAACAAAGTATATTCAAGATATTCTCACCAAGTTTCAAATGAAGGATGCCAAGCCCATCAAGACACCCATGGGAACCAATGGGCATCTCGACCTCGACACGGGAGGTAAATCCGTAGATCAAAAGGTATACCGGTCGATGATAGGTTCTTTACTCTATTTATGTGCATCTCAACCGGATATTATGCTTTCCGTATGCATGTGTGCAAGATTCCAAGCCGATCCTAAGGAAGTTCACCTTAGGGCCGTAAAATGAATCTTGAGATATTTAGTTTATACTCCTAAGTTTGGACTTTGGTACCCCAGGGGATCCACATTTGATTTAATTGGTTATTCTGATGCTGATTGGGTAGGGTGTAAAATTAATAGAAAGAGCACATCAGGGACTTGCCAATGATTGGAAAGATCTCTGGTGTCTTGGGCTTCAAAGAAGCAAAATTCTGTCGCTCTTTCTACCACCGAAGCCGAGTATATTGTCGCAGGTCATTGTTGCGCGCAATTGCTTTGGATGAGACAAACCCTTAGGGACTATGGTTACAAATTAACCAAAGTTCCTCTTCTATGTGATAATGAGAGTGCTATCCGCATGGCGGATAATCCCGTTGAGCATAGCCGCACTAAACACATAGCCATTCAGTATCATTTTCTAAGGGATCACCAACAAAAGGGGGATATCGAGATTGCATATGTTAACACCAAAGAACAATTAGCCGATATCTTTACCAAGCCATTAGATGAGCAAACATTTACCAAACTTAGGCATGAGCTAAATATTCTTGATTCTAGGAATTTTGATTGATACTTTGCACACATAGCTCATATCTATACCCTTGATCATCTCTTTCATGTGCTATGACTAATGTGTTTTTCAAGTGCACCTTATGCTAAGTCATAGATTGAAAGGGGAAATGGTGTCTTTGGCAAAGACAAGGCTTCCACTCCACTCCATCGAATCATTCATCCTTCGCCGTCGCTCCGCACACCTCTCCAACTTTGGTATAATCTTCACTCATATATTATTTACCATAGGGGGAGAAAGTAGTTACAAAGGGCTTATATTTCACTCACAAGTATCCGTTTTTGGCGATTCATGCTAAAGGGGGAGAGAGTATTAGCCCAAAGCAAAAGGACTGCATCACCACAAATTTCAAAAATATAGTCTTTCAAATTTGAGTTAAGAAAAGAATTTCTCAATCGGAATCTTACTTTTGATATAATTTCAATTGGTATACCCTCTTTAAAAATTAATATCCAAAACCCTCTTGAACACTAAGAGGAGGATTTCATTAAGGGGGAGTTTTGTTTAGTCAAAGGAAAAGCATTTGAAACAGGGGGAGAAAATTTCAAATCTTGAAAATGCTTCTCAAAATCTTATTCATTTACCTTTGACTATTTGCAAAAGGACTTTGAAAAGAATTTTATAAAGGATTTGCAAAACAAAACTCGTGGTGCAAACGTGGTCCAAAATTTTTAATAAGAAGAAAAACCCTCCATGTGCATCTATTTGAATAAGTATATTGGTTTCAATTTCAAGCAACCTTTGCACTTACATTATGCAAACTAGTTCAATTCTGCACTTTTATATTTGCTTTGGTTTGTGTTGGCATCAATCACCAAAAAGGGGGAGATTGAAAGGGAAATAGGATCAAACCTTTTCCAATATGAATTTTGGTGGTTGAATTGCCTAACACAAATTACTGGACTAACTAGTTTGCTTTAGATTATGAGTTCTACAGGTGCCAAAGGTTCACAACAAACCAATACAAGTCAAAAGAAAGGGTTCAAACAAAAGGAGCAAAAGACAACCGAAGTGTGCCCTGGTCTGGCGCACCGGACAGTGTCCGGTGCATCAGGGAACTCAACTCCGAACTTGCCACCTTCGGGAATTCTGGGAGCCGCTCCGCTATAATTCACCAGACTGCCTGGTGTAGCACCGGGTTGTCCGGTGTGCCAGCGGAGCAACGGCTACTTCGCGCCAACGGTCGTCTGCAAAACGCATTCAATGCGGTACAGTGCGCGCTAGAGTCAGAGCAGCGCCAGAAGGCGCACCGGACAGTGTACAGTGGCTGTCCGGTGCACCACCGGACTATCCGGTGACCCAGAAGACAGAAGCTCCAACGGTCGAACCCTAACGGTCGGGTGACGTGGCTGGCGCACCGGACAGTGTCCGGTGGCGCATCGGACTGTCCGGTGCGCCATGCGACAGACAGCCTCCCAACGGCCACTTTTGGTGGGTGGGGCTATAAATACCCCCAACCAACCCACATTCATGGCATCCAAGTTTTCAGACTTCCTACACCTTACAAGAGCTATAGCATTCTGAAAGGGAAATGTGCCCTTGGGCCATTTCTAAGTGTTTTGGTGATTTAGTGTCCAACACAAGTATCTAAGTGTAAAAAGGTGGACAAAGTACAAATCAAGCATAAAGGTATGTTTCTCAGACTTAGTACATTGTTTTATGGACTAATGTATTGTGTCTAAGTGCTGGAAACAGGAAAAATCCAATTGGAAATGTCTTGGCTCGAGCAGCCAAGAATCTGCTGTGTCTGGGAGCACCGGACTGTCCGGTGGTGCACCGGACAGTGTCCGGTGGTGCACCGGACAGTGTCCGGTGCGCCAGGCTGGCTCGAGCGAAGTGGCCGCTCTCGGGAATTCACCGGCGACGTACGGCTAAAATTCACCGGACTGTCCGGTGTGCACCGGACTGTCCGGTGAGCCAACTGTCGGCCAGGCCAACGGTCGGCCGCGCAATCTGCGCGAGACACGTGGCTGAGCCAACGGCTAGAAGATGGCACCGGACTGTCCGGTGTGCACCGGACATGTCCGGTGCGCCAACGGCTCCAAGTCTGCCAACGGTCGGCTTCGCTATTTAAGGAAGGAAATCAGGCACCGGACAGTGTCCGGTGTGCACCGGACTGTCCGGTGCCCCCGATGACAGAAGGCAAGAATGGCTTTCCAGATTTGTGCTCAACGGCTCCTAGCTGCCTTGGGGCTATAAAAGGGACCCCTAGGCGCATGGAAGAGGATACCAAGCATCCTTTGAGCATCATTGATCACTCACACTTCATTCTTGCGCACTTGTTCGACATTCTAGTGATTTGAGCTCCGTTCTAGTGTGCTAGTCTTTTGAGCTCAAGTCTGGGTTTTGCATGTGCGTATTCGCTGTGATCTTTGTGTCGTGTGTGAGTTGATAATCCCTCCCTTGCTCCGTGATTCTTTGTGAACATCTTTTGTAAGGGCGAGAGGCTCCAAGCTATGGAGATTCCTCGCAAGTGGGATTAAGAAAAGCAAAGCAACACCGTGGTATTCAAGTTGGTCTTTGGACCGCTTGAGAGGGGTTGATTGCAACCCTCGTCCGTTGGGATGCCACAACGTGGAGTAGGCAAGCGTTGGTCTTGGCCGAACCACGGGATAACCACCGTGCCATCTCTGTGATTGATATCTCTTGGTTATTGTGTTGTGTTGAGACCCTTCTCTAGCCACTTGGCAAATTACTGTGCTAACAATTAATCAAGTTTTGTGGCTTAAGATTTTGAAGTGTTACAGGATCACCTATTCACCCCCCCTCTAGGTGCTCTCAATTGGTATCAGAGCCGTTCTCTTCAAGAAAGGGACTAACCGCCCGAAGAGATGGATCCTAAGGGCAAGGGGATGGTGATCAATGACAAGGAGAAGGAGACCTTCGTCAACGAGCCCAATGATGACAGGCCCACCGACTCAGGCTTGGGCCACAAAAGAAAAGACGGGAGGAAGAAGAAGACAAGGCGCATCAAGGAAATTGTCTACTACGACAGCGACGAATCTTCCTCCTCCCAAAAGGACGACGACGACTACGATAGACGAAAGACGGTTAACTCAAACTTTTCTTTCGATTATTCGCGCATCCCGCATAGTTCAAATGCTCAATTGCTCCCCATTCCACTTGGCAAGCCCCCTCACTTTGATGGAGAGGATTACGGATTTTGGAGCCACAAAATGCGTACTCACCTGTTTTCTCTCCATCCAAGCATTTGGGAGATTGTGGAAAGTGGAATGAAATTTGATAGCTCGGATAGCCCTGTGTTTATTAATGAACAGATTCATAAAAATGCACAAGCTACTACTGTGTTGCTAGCCTCTTTGTGCAGGGACGAGTATCACAAGGTGAGCGGCTTGGACAATGCCAAGCAGATCTGGGACACTCTCAAGATCTCTCATGAGGGAAACGACGTCACCTTGCTCACCAAAATGGAGTTGGTGGAGGGCGAGCTTGGACGGTTCGCGATGATAAGGGGCGAGGAGCCGACACAAACATACAACCGGCTCAAGACCCTTATCAACAAAATAAGGAGCTACGGGAGCACGCGATGGACGGACCACGACGTCGTCCACCTAATGCTAAGGTCATTTACCGTTCTTGATCCTCATTTGGTGAACAATATACGTGAAAATCCCAGGTACACCAAGATGTCGCCTGAAGAAGTTCTTGGGAAATTCGTTAGCGGGCGATGATGATCAAGGAGGCGAGGTACGTGGACGACGCCTTGAATGGTCCGATCAACGAGCCGCAACCCCTTGCTCTCAAGGCAACACGAAGCAAGGAGGCGCTACCTAGCAAGGTGGCACAGATTGAGGTGGCCGGACTTAATGATGAAGAGATGGCTCTCATCATCAAAAGATTCAAGACGGTGCTTAAAGGTCGCAAGGGACAGCCAAGCAAGACCAAAGCCAAGGGGAAGCGCTCATGCTTCAAATGCGGTAAGCTTGGTCATTTTATTGCTAACTGTCCCGACAATGATAGTGATCAGGATCAAGGGAACAAGAGGGAGAAAAAGAAGAACTATAAGAAGGCAAAGGGCGAGGCTCATCTTGGCAAGGAGTGGGATTCGGACTGCTCTTCGTCCGACTCCGACAATGAAGGACTCGCCGCCACCGCCTTCAACAAGTCATCCCTCTTCCCCAACAAGCGTCACACTTGCCTCATGGCAAGGGAGAAGAAAGTAAGCACTCATAATACTAGTACTTATGCTTCTTCAAGTGAGGATGAGTCTAGTGATGATGATGAGATAGATTACTCATGTCTATTCAAGGGATTAGATAGAACCAAGGTAGACAAAATTAATGAATTGATTGATGCCTTGAATGATAGAAATATACTTTTAGAAAAGCAAGAAGATTTGTTGTATGAAGAACATGATAAATTTGTAGAAGCTCAGAAATCTCTTGCTCTAGAAATTAAGAGGAATGAAATGCTCTCTAGTGAATTATCTTCTTGTCATGAAACTATTGCTAAGTTAAAAAGTTTTAATGATGATTTAAATGCTAAACTAGAAGTAGCTAGTAAATATAATTCTTGTGTAGAAATTGTTGAAACTTGTAATAGGTGTAAAGATTTTAACATTGATGCTTGTAGTGATCATTTAGTTTCAATTTCCAAATTAAATGATGAATTAGCTAGTCTTAATGCCCAACTTAAGACTAGCAAGAATGAATTTGACAAGCTAAAATTTGCAAGGGATGCCTACACGATTGGTAGACACCCCTCAATTAAGGATGGACTTGGCTACAAGAGGGAAGCCAAGAACTTGACAAGCCATAAGGCTCCCATCTCCGCCAAGGAGAAAGGGAAGGCCCCTATGGCTAGTAGTGTGCAAAAGAACCATGCCTTTATGTACTATGATAGAAGACAACCTAGAAATGCTTATAGGAGTTGTAATGCATCTAATGCCTTTGATCCTCATGCCATGTTTACTTCTAGTTCTTCTTATGTGCATGGTAGAAATGTTGGTAGGAGAAATGCTGTTCATAATGTGCCTAGGAGAAATGTTGTTAATGTTCCTAGGAAAGTAAATGAACCTTCTACAATATATCATGCTTTAAATGCCTCTTTTGCTATTTGTAGAAAGGATAGGAAGATAGTTGCTAGAAAATTAGGGGCAAGATGCAAGGGAGACAAAACTTGCATTTGGGTCCCTAAGGATATTTGTGCTAACCTTGCAAGACCCAACATGAGTTGGGTACCTAAGACCCAAGCCTAAATTTGCCTTGCAGGTTTATGCATCCGGGGGTTCAAGCTGGATTATTGACAGCGGATGCACAAACCATATGACGGGGGAGAAGAAGATGTTCACCTCCTACGTCAAGAATAAAGATTCCCAAGATTCAATAATATTCGGTGATGGGAATCAAGGCAAGGTAAAAGGGTTAGGTAAAATTGCAATCTCAAATGAGCACTCTATCTCTAATGTGTTTTTAGTAGAGTCTCTTGGATATAATTTGCTATCTGTTAGTCAATTATGCAATATGGGATATAACTGTTTGTTTACAAATGTAGATGTGTCTGTCTTTAGAAGATGTGATGGTTCACTAGCTTTTAAGGGTGTACTAGACGGCAAGCTTTACTTAGTTGATTTTGCAAAAGAAGAGGCCGGTCTAGATGCATGCTTAATGGCTAAGACTTGCATGGGCTGGCTGTGGCATCGCCGCTTAGCACATGTGAGGATGAAGAACCTCCACAAGCTTCTAAAGGGAGAACACGTGATAGGTCTAACCAATGTTCATTTCGAAAAAGATAGACCTTGTGCAGCTTGTCAAGCAGGGAAACAGGTGGGAGGCTCTCATCACACCAAAAATGTGATGACAACATCAAGACCCCTGGAGCTGCTACATATGGACCTCTTCGGACCCGTCGCCTATCTGAGCATAGGAGGAAGTAAGTATGGTCTAGTTATCGTTGATGACTTTTCCCGCTTCACTTGGGTGTTCTTTTTGCAGGATAAGTCTGAAACCCAAGGGACCCTCAAGCGCTTCCTAAGGAGAGCTCAAAATGAGTTTGAGCTCAAGGTGAAGAAGATAAGGAGCGACAACGGGTCCGAATTCAAGAACCTTCAAGTGGAGGAGTTTCTTGAGGAGGAGGGGATCAAGCACGAGTTCTCCGCTCCCTACACACCTCAGCAAAATGGTGTGGTAGAGAGGAAGAACAGGACGCTCATAGATATGGCGAGGACTATGCTTGGAGAATTCAAGACCCCCGAGTGCTTTTGGTCGGAAGCCGTGAACACGGCTTGCCACGCCATCAACAGGGTCTACCTTCACCGCCTCCTCAAGAAGACGTCGTATGAGCTGCTAACCGGTAACAAACCTAATGTATCATATTTTCGTGTTTTTGGGAGTAAATGCTTGTCGGGGACCATAATTAGGGGTACCCTCAAGACGCCTAATTCTCAGCTGGTAACCCCCATCAGCGTAAAGCTGCAAAGGCCTGATGGGTACGATTAAGTCAGGGATCAGTCCACACGAGTGACTCGATCACGCTCCACCCGAGCCTAGCCTCGGCCAAGGGCGGCCGACCTCGAGAGGCTTCCGTCTCGCCCGAGGCCCCCTTTTTATGGCGGACACATCACCGGCTCGCCCGAGGCCTTGGCTTCGCTCAGAAGCAACCTTGACTAAATCGCCACACCGACTGACCAAATTGCAGGGGCATTTAACGCAAAGGTGGCCTGACACCTTTATCCTGACGCGCGCCCCCGGCAGAGCCGAAGTGACCGCCGTCACTCCACCGCTCCACTGGCCAGTCTGACAGAAGGGCAGCGCCGCCTGCGCCACTCCGACTACAGTACCACTCAACAGAGTGAGTCTGACAGGCAGTCAGGCCTTGCCAAAAGCGCCACGGCGAACTCCGTTCCGCCCGACCCCAGGGCTCGGACTCGGGCTAAGACCCGGAAGACGGCGAACTCCGCTCCGCCCGACCCCAGGGCTCGGACTCGGGCTAAGACCCGGAAGACGGCGAACTCCGCTCCGCCCGACCCCAGGGCTCGGACTCGGGCTAAGACCCGGAAGACGGCGAACTCCGCTCCGCCCGACCCCAGGGCTCGGACTCGGGCTAACACCCGGAAGACGGCGAACTCCGCTCCGCCCGACCCCAGGGCTCGGACTCGGGCTAACACCCGGAAGACGACGAAACTCCGCCTCGCCCGACCCCAGGGCTCGGACTCCGCCCTGGCCTCGGCCGAACGACTTCCGCCTCGCCCGGCCCCATGGCTCGGGCTCGGCCTCGGCAACAGAAGACAGACTCGGCTTCGGAGGAGCCCCCACGTCACCCTGCCTAGGGCACAGACCCGCCACGTCAACAGGAAGCGCCATCATCATCCTACCCCGAATCGACCCGGGTCACGGAGAACAAGACCGGCGTCCCATCCGGCCAGCTCCGCCGGATGGGCAATGATGGCGCTCCACAAGCTCTATGACGACTGTGGCCCCCAGCTCTCTTACGGAAGCAGGACGACGTCAGCAGGGACTCGACCGCTCCAACAGCTGTCCCTCCGCCAGGCTCCGATGCACCTCCGACAGCCACGACATCACGCCAGCAAGGTGCCAAGATCTCTCCGGCTGCCACATTGGCATGTACCCAGGGCGCTAGCTCTCCCTCCGCTAGACACGTAGCACTCTGCTACACCCCCCATTGTACACCTGGATCCTCTCCTTACGACTATAAAAGGGAGGACCAGGGCCTTCTTAGAGAGGGTTGGCCGCGCGGGACCGAGGACGGGACAGGCGCTCCCTTGGGGCCGCTCGCTTCCCTCACCCGCGTGGACGCTTGTAACCCCCCTACTGCAAGCGCACCTGACCTGGGCGCGGGACGAACACAAAGGCCGCGGGACTTCCACCTCTCTCACGCTCGACTCCGGGCCACCTCGCCTCTCCCCCCTTTGCGCTCGCCCACGCGCTCGACCCATCTGGGCTGGGGCACGCAGCACACTCACTCGTCGACTTAGGGACCCCCCTGTCCCGAAACGCCGACAGTTGGTGCGCCAGGTAGGGGCCTGCTGCGTGCTGACGAACGACTCCCCGTCAAGCTCCAGATGGGCAGTCTCCAGCAACCTCTCCGCCCCGGGACGGTGCTTCGTTTCGGGACTCTTGAGTTCATGTCCTTCGACAGCAGCTACGACATGATACTTCTTCCACCGCCGCGCGACAACGACAATGGCGGCCGACAACCCGCCCGCCGGCGGCGGAATCGACAACCTCTTCCCCGCGTGGTGGAAGAGCAACATTCGGGCTCGCTCCGTTCTCTCCCCCGCCAACGGAGGAGGAGGCGGGGCCATCAAGGCCAGGCGGGAGGCCGCGCTTCGTCGGCCGTCGAGCAAATCGACGCCCCGACGTCCCGACGGAAGGCACGCCGGACGTCGACCTCGCGTTCAAGACGGAGGCAAGCGCCGTCCCCCCGCGACACGCCGACCCCGAGCAAGAAGACGACGCCGGCGCGCTCGCGGAAAGCCTGCAGGACGTCGCCCTCGTACCTGAGATGACGGTGCAACCAGTCCCCGATGTGACTACGTCGCTCCTCGTCGACCAAAAGGTACCGACTAACTCCCATCTTGCGTCATTTCGACTCGGCCTCAACCCGCCAAACGACCTCGCTTTGGCGGGCGCTCTCATTGAGGCGAATGCAACCCCACTGGGGTTTTGTATGCGGTCGCCTTGGGACCGACTGATGGACGTCTCGACCTACGGGCCCTTTGGGTCCGAGGAAGATGACGATCCCAGCATCTGTTGGGATTTCTCCGGACTTGGCAACCCCAGTGCCATGCGGGACTTCATGACCGCATGTGACTACTGCCTATCCGACTGTTCCGACGGGAGCCGCAGCCTTGGCGACGAGAGCTGCGGCCCAAGCTGCGAATGTTTCCACATCGAGCTAGGGGATCCCTCCGAAGGCAACCATCTCGGCATGCCAGAGGACGGTGATCTCCCTAGGCCGGTGCCTCGCGCCGACATCCAACGGGAGCTAGCTGTGGTCCCCGCTCCGGCGGGGGGTTACGACCCACAACTCGAGCAAGTCCGCGAGGCGCAAGCCAGGCTCAACGAGGAAACAGGAGCGCTTGAGCCGGTCCGTCGGGACGTCGGACAGGCATGGGTGGGCCAACCCCGGGCCGGAGAAATACGTCGCCTGCCCCAAGGTCTCCAGCATCACGTCGCCAACGATGTCAGGGTCAGGCCGCCGCCTGCATCCAGCGGGGTTGGTCAGAACCTGGCAGCCGCAGCGATGCTCATCCGCGCAATGCTGGAGCCATCAACCACCGAGGGTCGGCGAATCCAAGGAGAGCTCAAGAATCTCCTGGAAGGCGCTGCGGCCCGACGGCCCGAAAGCACTGCCTCCCGAAGGCAGGGATATCCCTCGGAACCTCAGGCCGCGACTTCCCGATTCGTGCGGGAAGCCTCGGTCTACACCGGGCGCACGCGCAACACCGCGCCTGCGGCCCCGGGCCACCTCGGCAACGAGCACCATCGGCGCGACCGTCGGGCCCACTTCGACGAAAGGGTGCGCCGAGGCTACCACCCCAGGCGCGGGGGGCGCTACGACAGCGGGGAGGATCGGAGTCCCTCGCCCGAACCACCCGGTCCACAGGCCTTCAGTCGGGCCATCCGACGGGCGCCATTCCCGACCCGGTTCCGACCCCCGACTACTATCACGAAGTACTCGGGGGAAACGAGACCGGAACTGTGGCTCACGGACTACCGCCTTGCCTGCCAATTGGGTGGAACGGACGACGACAACCTCATCATCCGTAACCTCCCCCTGTTCCTCTCCGACACTGCTCGCGCCTGGTTGGAGCACCTGCCTCCGGGGCAGATCTCCAACTGGGACAACTTGGTCCAAGCCTTCGCTGGCAATTTCCAGGGCACATACGTGCGCCCCGGGAATTCCTGGGACCTTCGAAGCTGCCGGCAACAGCCGGGGGAGTCGCTCCGGGACTACATCCGGCGATTCTCGAAGCAGCGCACCGAGCTGCCCAACATCACCGACTCGGATGTCATCGGCGCGTTCCTCGCCGGCACTACTTGCCGCGACCTGGTGAGCAAGCTGGGTCGCAAGACTCCCACCAGGGCGAGCGAGCTGATGGACATCGCCACCAAGTTCGCCTCTGGCCAGGAGGCGGTTGAGGCTATCTTCCGAAAGGACAAGCAGCCCCAGGGCCGCCCATCGGAAGAGGCTCCCGAGACGTCTGCTCCGCGCGGCGCCAAGAAGAAAGGCAAGAAGAAGTCGCAATCGAAACGCGACGCCGCTGACGCGGACCTTGTCGCCGCCGCCGAGTACAAGAACCCTCGGAAGCCCCCCGGAGGTGCAAACCTCTTCGACAAGATGCTCAAGGAGCCGTGCCCCTACCATTAGGGGCCCGTCAAGCACACCCTCGAGGAGTGCGTTATGCTCCGGCGTCACTTCCACAGGGCCGGGCCACCCGCCGAGGGTGGCAGGGCCCGCGACGACGACAAGAACGAAGATCACCAAGCAGGAGAGTTCCCCGAGGTCCGCGACTGCTTCATGATCTATGGAGGGCATACGGCGAATGCCTCGGCTCGGCATCGCAAGCAAGAGCGCCGGGAGGTCTGCTCGGTGAAGGTGGTGGCACCAGTCTACCTAGACTGGTCCGACAAGCCCATCACCTTCGACCGGGCCGACCACCCCGACCATGTGCCGAGCCCGGGGAAATACCCGCTCGTCGTCGACCCCGTCGTCGGCGATGTCAGGCTCACCAAGGTCCTGATGGATGGGGGCAGCTGCCTCAACATCATCTACGCTGAGACCCTCAAGCTCCTGCGCATCGATCTGTCCTCCGTCCGAGCAGGCGCTGCGCCCTTCCACGGGATCATCCCTGGGAAACGCGTCCAGCCCCTCGGGCGACTCGACCTCCCCGTCTGCTTCGGGACGCCCTCCAACTTCCGAAGGGAGACCCTGACGTTTGAGGTGGTCGGGTTCCGAGGAACCTACCACGCCGTACTAGGGAGGCCATGCTACGCGAAGTTCATGGCTGTCCCCAACTACACCTACCTGAAGCTCAAGATGCCGGGCCCCAACGGGGTCATCACCGTCGGCCCCACGTACAAACACGCGTTCGAATGCGACGTGGAGTGCGTGGAGTACGCCGAGGCCCTCGCCGAGTCCGAGGCCCTCATCGCCGACCTGGAGAACCTCTCCAAGGAGGTGCCAGACGTGAAGCGTCATGCCGGCAACTTCGAGCCAGCGGAGACGGTCAAGGCCGTCCCTCTCGACCCCAGTGGCGACACCACCAAGCAGGTCCGGATCGGTTCTGGGCTCGACCCCAAATAGGAAGCAGTGCTCGTCGACTTTCTCCGCGCAAATGCCGACGTCTTTGCGTGGAGTCCCTCGGACATGCCCGGCATACCGAGGGATGTCGCCGAGCACTCGCTGGATATTCGGGCCGGAGCCCGACCCGTCAGGCAGCCTCTGCGCCGATTCGACGAGGAGAAGCACAGAGTGATTGGCGAAGAGATCCACAAGCTAATGGCAGCAGGGTTCATCAAAGAGGTATTCCATCCCGAATGGCTTGCCAACCCTGTGCTTGTGAGGAAGAAAGGGGGGAAATGGCGGATGTGTGTAGACTACACTGGTCTCAACAAAGCATGTCCGAAGGTTCCCTACCCTCTACCTCGCATCGACCAAATCGTGGATTCCACCGCTGGGTGTGAAACCCTATCCTTCCTCGATGCCTACTCAGGGTATCACCAGATCCGGATGAAAGAGTCCGACCAGCTCGCGACTTCTTTCATCACGTCGTTCGGCATGTACTGCTATGTCACCATGCCGTTCGGTTTGAGGAATGCGGGCGCGACGTACCAACGGTGCATGAACCATGTGTTCGGCGAACACATCGGTCGCACAGTCGAGGCCTACGTCGATGACATCGTAGTCAAGACAAGGAAGGCTTCCGACCTCCTCTCCGACCTTGAAGTGACATTCCGGTGTCTCAAGGCGAAAGGAGTCAAGCTCAATCCTGAGAAGTGTGTTTTCGGGGTGCCCCGAGGCATGCTCCTAGGGTTCATCGTCTCCGAGCGAGGCATCGAAGCCAACCCGGAGAAGATCGCAGCCATCACCAGCATGGGACCCATCAAGGACTTAAAAGGGGTACAGAGGGTCATGGGATGCCTCGCGGCCCTGAGCCGTTTCATCTCACGCCTCGGCGAAAGGGGTCTGCCTCTGTACCGCCTCTTAAGGAAGGCCGAGTGTTTCGCTTGGACCCCTGAGGCCGAGGAAACCCTCGGCAACCTGAAGGCGCTCCTTACGAAGGCGCCTGTCTTGGTGCCCCCGGCGGATGGAGAGGCCCTCTTGGTCTACGTCGCCGCGACCACTCAGGTGGTTAGCGCCGCGATTGTGGTCGAGAGACAAGAGGAAGGGCATGCATTGCCCGTTCAGAGGCCGGTCTACTTCGTCAGCGAAGTGCTGTCCGAGACCAAGATCCGCTACCCACAAGTTCAAAAGCTGCTGTATGCCGTGATCCTGACAAGGCGGAAGCTGCGACACTACTTCGAGTCTCATCCGGTAACTGTGGTGTCATCCTTCCCCCTGGGGGAGATCATCCAGTACCGAGAGGCCTCGGGCAGGATCGCAAAGTGGGTGGTGGAAATCATGGGCGAAACGATCTCGTTCGCCCCTCGGAAGGCCATCAAGTCCCAGGTGATGGCGGATTTCGTGGCAGAATGGGTCGACACCCAGTTGCCAACGGCTCCGATCCAACCGGAGCTCTGGACCATGTTTTTCGACGGGTCGCTGATGAAGACGGGAGCCGGCGCGGGCCTGCTCTTCATCTCACCCCTCGGGAAGCACCTGCGCTACGTGCTGCGCCTCCACTTCCCGGCGTCCAACAATGTGGCCGAGTACGAAGCTCTGGTCAACGGGTTGCGGATCGCCATCGAGCTAGGGGTCAGACACCTCGACGCTCGCGGTGATTCGCAGCTCATCATCGACCAAGTCATGAAGAACTCCCACTGCCGCGACCCGAAGATGGAGGCCTACTGCGACGAGGTGCGGCGCCTGGAAGACAAGTTCTTCGGGCTCGAGCTCAACCACATCGCTCGGCGCTACAACGAAACTGCAGACGAGCTGGCTAAAATAGCCTCGGGGCGAACGACGGTCCCCCCGGACGTCTTCTCCCGGGATCTGCATCAACCCTCCGTCAAGATCGACGACGCGCCCGAGGTACCCTCGGCACAGCCCGAGGAACCCTCGGCCCCCGAGGGCGAGGCACTTGACGTCGAGGAAGAGCAGAGCGGGGCCACGCCAGATCAAGATTGGCAGGCCCCGTACCTGCAATATCTCCGTCAAGGAGAGCTACCCCTTGACCAAGTCGAGGCTCGGCGGGTAGCGCGACGCGCCAAGTCGTTCGTCTTGCTGGGCGACGAAGAGGAGCTCTACCATCGCAGCCCCTCGGGCGTCCTCCAGCGATGCATCCCCATCGCCGAAGGTCGGGAACTGCTGCAAGAAATACACTCGGGGGCTTGCGGCCACCACGCAGCGCCCCGAGCCCTTGTCGGGAATGCTTTCCGACAAGGCTTCTACTGGCCAACGGCGGTGGCCGACACCACTAGAATTGTCCGCACCTGTGAAGGGTGCCAATTCTATGCGAAGCAGACTCACCTGCCCGCTCAGGCTCTACAGACGATACCCATCACCTGGCCCTTCGCTGTATGGGGTCTGGACCTCGTCGGTCCCTTGCAGAAGGCGCCCGGGGGCTACACGCACCTGCTGGTCGCCATCGACAAATTCTCCAAGTGGATCGAGGTCCGACCTCTGAACGGCATCAGGTCCGAGCAGGCGGTGGCGTTCTTCACCAACATCATCCATCGCTTCGGGGTCCCGAACTCCATCATCACCGACAACGGCACCCAGTTCACCGGCAAAAAATTCTTGGATTTTTGCGAGGATCACCATATCCGGGTGGACTGGGCCGCCGTGGCTCACCCCATGTCGAATGGGCAAGTAGAGCGTGCCAACGGCATGATTCTACAAGGGCTCAAGCCTCGGATCTACAAAGACCTCAACAAATTCGGCAAGCGATGGATGAAGGAACTCCCCTCGGTGGTCTGGAGCCTAAGGACGACGCCGAGTCGTGCCACGGGTTTCACGCTGTTTTTCCTGGTCTACGGGGCTGAAGCCATCTTGCCCACTGACCTGGAATACGGCTCCCCGAGGACGAGGGCCTACACCGATCAAAGCAACCAAGCTAGCCGAGAGGAATCACTGGACCAGCTGGAGGAGGCTCGGGACAGGGCCTTACTACACTCGGCGCGGTACCAGCAGTCCCTGCGACGCTACCACGCCCGAGGGGTCCGGTCCCGAGACCTCCAGGTGGGCGATCTGGTGCTTCGGCTACGGCAAGACGCCCGAGGGAGGCACAAGCTCACGCCCCCCTGGGAAGGGCCATTCGTCATCGCCAAAGTTCTGAAGCCCGGAACATACAAGCTGGCCAACAGTCAAGGCGAGATCTACGGTAACGCTTGGAACATCAAACAGCTACGTCGCTTCTACCCTTAAGATGTTTTCAAGTTGTTCATATACCTCGCACCTACGCAAAGTTTAGTCGTCAAGGAAGGGTCGGCCTAGCCTCGGCAAAGCCCGACCCTCCCTCGGGGGCTAAAAGGGGGGAGACCCCCTCTGCGTCGAATTTTTCCTCGAAAAAGGGTCTCTTTTTAGCAGGATTTCTTTCGTGCTTCTTGACTACTTCGGAAAGCGGATCCTGGAAACGACGGAGTACACGTAAGCAGCCAAGGCTGACCGAGCCGAGGGACTCCTACGCCTCCGGGATACGGATACCTCACTCATCACCTTCTGCGATAAGTAACTTGCGCTCGGATAAAGCGACTCCGTGGACCGAACAAGTCTTCACGTTTGGAAGCTCTCCTGCCCAAGCAGTCCTTCAAGCTTTCTCGACTAAGTCGGGGACAGGGCCTCATGGACGGGTGAAAGTACGCGTAAGCGGCAAGGCCGACCGAGCCGAGGGATTCCCACGCCTCTGGGATACGGATACCTCACTCGTCCCTTCCGCGAGAAGCAACTCTCGCTCACACAAACATCCATGTTACCGACAGAGTCCAGATGCTCGAAACGAGAGAAAAAAAAAGACGCAGCTTCGCAAGCGCGGCGAGGGTGTGTTTTTCTGGCCCCGGCGGCCGCAGAAAGCACACGCTACAAGATGATCTGATCCTGCAGGCTCGGGTCTTCACGCTGAAGGGAGCCATAGCACCCTCGGCATCGACGGCGTCTTCAGCAAAGTCCGACCCGGCCTCGGACGGCGGCGCGGTTCAGGGACTCCTCTGGGAATCCGGCCCGAGCAGGCGGCTCGGCCGGTTGCCCCTGAGGCCTCGGTCAACCAGCTTCCGAGGGCGCCAGCCCGACCCGAGGCCTCGGCTGATCGACTTTGGCGTCGGCTCCACTGACGGACAACACAACTAGGCTCCGGCCAACCAGGTTCCCATTCTCGAGCCAACTCCGCCTCTGTTCATACTGATATCGCTACCCCTGACCTCGGTCCATCGAAGGGCGACCGAGGGGTCTCTTTAACTAAGCTAGAGGAGCCCCAGACAACAAGGCCGAACGGACCGAGGGATTCCTACGCCTCCGGGATACGGATACCTCACCCGTCACCTTGACACGGGGCGACTCATGCTTGGTAAAGCGGTTCAGATAATCAACAGGCGAAGCTTAGTGCTCGAAAATGAGGAAAAAACACGGCTCCGTGCCAAAATTACGTACATGTTCAGGCCCCGACAGCCACAATGAACAAAGAACACTGGCATTCAAGATGCTGTTACAAACGGAACTCCGGTTCCCCCTCCGCAGGTACGAACAACCCCCCTCCGAGGGGGAAGGCCTGCGGAGCAACGGAAGGCCGACGAACGGCGCGCCACCTGCTCCGGCAGCAGCGACGACGACGACTTCTGCTCCGGGGGCCGAACAGCGGCAGCACTGACCTCAGGATGGATGCCGCTGCCAGGAGGCCCCCGCCCGTGCCAAAACTTGTGAGGCAGGGACGGGCAGAAGGTCGAGAAGTTGGAGGTCAGCCCGTGGCCGGCCCCGGCCACCGCGCCGGCGGAAGAACCTCTTCCAGCTGCCGTGGCGGACGCAGGCGCCGCAAGCGGCCCCGAAGCCACTCGCGGCTGAAGACCGGGCACGCTGCAGCTGCCGGACGCCACGGGCAACACCCGCTCCTCCCCCCATCACTGAGTGAAGGAGCGGGCCACCGTCCACGCAGGGGCCGACCCCAACTCGGCACTCTCCCCTCCCCAGCCTTGGTGATGAAAATCCTTGAGGCTGAGGGAGGGGCAGAGGCCGCAGCCCGGCTCGCTTTCCCCCACCATCAAGCCGGAGGTCGCCATCTCGGGTGACCGCCGGTGGAGGGGTGCGACCGGGCTGCGTGATGAAAATCCTTGAAGCCGAACGATGGCTGAGAGGTACCAACTCCCATGGAGTTGCGTTCCTCCAACGAGGAGGCGGAAAGGCGGCGGATACCCCCCATCCGGGGGCTTGGAAGATGGAAAGACACGACGCATAAGGGAGGAAGAAGACATGGTTGCCTCCCGAAAGGAGTCTCCCTCCTTTTAAAGGCAACTCTCCCTACGTGCGCCCCCAGGCGCCGCGGGCTGAGTCTTCTCCAACACGCTCCAAGGCCCTCCCCTGCGACTCGGGGGCTGGGTCCCGCATGTCATGCAAACCGGCTCAGGGCAGAAGAAGCCAAACCGCCGCGCGTGGTGCGCACGACCGTCCAGCGGACACAAGCAACCCCCCACTTTGGTCCAGACCAACGGGCGGAAGGGGCGGGCAGCCATGCAGGCGGCATGCAACCGCGCCAGGTGGACGTGCTTCTCCGACTTCTGACACGCCAGCTTGGAAGCCCAGGCCCACGCGTCAAGCACCCGGCGCGCCAGTTGCTGCATGCAAGCAACCGCACCGCCACTTGTGCCACCATCGCGCCTCTTCGGTTGCGGAGCCTATGCCGCGACTCGAGGCGACCCAACAGCGCCAGCCTGGCGCGTCGGTCAAAGCGACCGAAAGTGGGCCGGCAGTAATAGCGATGACAGGCGGGCAGGCGCAGCAGTCACGTCGTCAGCCAGGCTCACGTCCCACCCTGGGACAGCAAGAGAGCCTCCTCTCACGGCGCGAAGACGGTACACTCGTGACCCGTTCCTCGAACGGATCGCGCACGCGCAACGGCCGTCCCGTCAACCACTCGCCCCGTCGCATTAACTCCGCGGCGGGACACACGGCGCCTCTGGCGGGAGGAGCGCGCAACGCTTCACCATTCGCCGTAATAACCGCGTCTGAAAAGGTACGCCACGTCATTCGATTTCGTATCCTTTTCCTTTTTCCTCTTTCTCTATCTCTTGCAACAGGGACCGGGAAAGGGGGATACCCTGAAAGGGACCCTTCTCCGCGAAGGAACCGGGCTCCGAGCCCCCCCTACTGATCAGGGGTTCGAAGACTGGCCCTCCGAAGGGTTCTACAGTCGCCCCAGATCGCGTGGGCCCGACACCCACTACTGGTCAGGGGTTCGAAGGCCAGCCCCCCGAAGGGTTCCATGGCCGCCTCAGGCTACTCGGGCTCCGCGCCCATTACTGATCAGGGGTTCGAAGGCTGGCCCCCGAAGGGTTCACAGTCGCCTCAGACACCGAGCGAGGGATGACCAGGGGTACGTTCGATACATAACCAAGGCTCGGGCTGCGCTCCCAAGGTACCCTAGGACATTTCCGAGACCAGCGGGAACGATCTTGTAACGGAATCCCATCGGAGGGAGGCATCGAGCCCTCGGACCCCGTCGCCAGGGGACCGGGTCCGGCAAATCACCCGCAGGTACTTTTGGGCGTGCCTCTGGGCCCCTAGCCGACCCCCAACGAACGGGGCACGGACGTCCACTCGGATTACCCGCTTGCAGCTCACCGGAGACACCATGTTCGGTGCCCATCGAGGGTAACATGGCGCACTCCCCCCCTCCTCCTTGCGGAAAGGCGACGTAGGGGCGTATGTAAAAAGTCGAGTCTGTCCCTGATCGTCCTCTCGCCCTGTGCGGAGGCTCGGGGGCTGCTCTCGCAAAAACCGGCTCCGGCCAAATCGTTGACAGCGTCAACATACCAGCCCGAGAGCTTGGGCCCCGACCGTGCACCCGGGCTACGGCCAGTTCGCATGAGGGAACGACCAGACCAGCCGAAGCGTTATGCGAGGTATTAAGACCTCGAAGGAGTGTAACCACTCCTCCGAGGCCTCGGGGGCTACACCCGGCGGGTGCGCTCGCGCGCACCCACCGGAACGAAATGCAACCGAGAAAGGCTGGTCCCCTTGCAAAAAAGTGCGACGAAAGCCTCCAAGCGAGTGCTAACACTCCCTTCGAGGCTCGGGGGCTACTGTCGGGGACCATAATTAGGGGTACCCTCAAGACGCCTAATTCTCAGCTGGTAACCCCCATCAGCGTAAAGCTGCAAAGGCCTGATGGGTACGATTAAGTCAGGGATCAGTCCACACGAGTGACTCGATCACGCTCCACCCGAGCCTAGCCTCGGCCAAGGGCGGCCGACCTCGAGAGGCTTCCGTCTCGCCCGAGGCCCCCTTTTTATGGCGGACACATCACCGGCTCGCCCGAGGCCTTGGCTTCGCTCAGAAGCAACCTTGACTAAATCGCCACACCGACTGACCAAATTGCAGGGGCATTTAACGCAAAGGTGGCCTGACACCTTTATCCTGACGCGCGCCCCCGGCAGAGCCGAAGTGACCGCCATCACTCCACCGCTCCACTGGCCAGTCTGACAGAAGGGCAGCGCCGCCTGCGCCACTCCGACTACAGTACCACTCAACAGAGTGAGTCTGACAGGCAGTCAGGCCTTGCCAAAAGCGCCACGGCGAACTCCGTTCCGCCCGACCCCAGGGCTCGGACTCGGGCTATGACCCGGAAGACGGCGAACTCCGCTCCGCCCGACCCCAGGGCTCGGACTCGGGCTAAGACCCGGAAGACGGCGAACTCCGCTCCGCCCGACCCCAGGGCTCGGACTCGGGCTAAGACCCGGAAGACGGCGAACTCCGCTCCGCCCGACCCCAGGGCTCGGACTCGGGCTAACACCCGGAAGACGGCGAACTCCGCTCTGCCCGACCCCAGGGCTCGGACTCGGGCTAACACCCGGAAGACGACGAAACTCCGCCTCGCCCGACCCCAGGGCTCGGACTCCGCCCTGGCCTCGGCCGAACGACTTCCGCCTCGCCCGACCCCATGGCTCGGGCTCGGCCTCGGCAACAGAAGACAGACTCGGCTTCGGAGGAGCCCCCACGTCACCCTGCCTAGGGCACAGACCCGCCACGTCAACAGGAAGCGCCATCATCATCCTACCCCGAATCGACCCGGGTCACGGAGAACAAGACCGGCGTCCCATCCGGCCAGCTCCGCCGGATGGGCAATGATGGCGCTCCACAAGCTCTATGACGACTGTGGCCCCCAGCTCTCTTACGGAAGCAGGACGACGTCAGCAGGGACTCGACCGCTCCAACAGCTGTCCCTCCGCCAGGCTCCGATGCACCTCCGACAGCCACGACATCACGCCAGCAAGGTGCCAAGATCTCTCCGGCTGCCACATTGGCATGTACCCAGGGCGCTAGCTCTCCCTCCGCTAGACACGTAGCACTCTGCTACACCCCCCATTGTACACCTGGATCCTCTCCTTACGACTATAAAAGGGAGGACCAGGGCCTTCTTAGAGAGGGTTGGCCGCGCGGGACCGAGGACGGGACAGGCGCTCCCTTGGGGCCGCTCGCTTCCCTCACCCGCGTGGACGCTTGTAACCCCCCTACTGCAAGCGCACCTGACCTGGGCGCGGGACGAACACGAAGGCCGCGGGACTTCCACCTCTCTCACGCTCGACTCCGGGCCACCTCGCCTCTCCCCCCTTCACGCTCGCCCACGCGCTCGACCCATCTGGGCTGGGGCACGCAGCACACTCACTCGTCGGCTTAGGGACCCCCCTGTCCCGAAACGCCGACAATGCTACATTCTAGTGAAGAAGGGTAGGAATTCCAAATTTGCTCCCAAAGCCGTAGAAGGGTTTTTATTAGGTTATGATTCAAATACAAAGGCGTATAGGGTCTTCAACAAATCATCGGGTTTGGTTGAAGTCTCTAGCGACGTTGTATTTGATGAGACTAATGGCTCTCCAAGAGAGCAAGTTGTTGATCTTGATGATGTAGATGAAGAAGACGTTCCAACGGCCGCGATACGCACCATGGCGATTGGAGATGTACGGCCTCAAGAACATTTGGAGCAAGATCAACCGTCTTCCTCAACTATAGTGCATCCTCCAACCCAAGGTGACGAACAGGTACCTCAAGTGGAGGCGCATGATCAAGGGGGAGCACAGGATGTTCAAGTTGAAGAGGAAGAAGCACCTCAGGCACCTCTAACCCAAGTTCGAGCGACGATTCAAAGGGATCATCCCGTCGACCAGATATTGGGTGATATTAGCAAGGGAGTAACTACTCGCTCGAGATTAGTTAATTTTTGTGAGCATTACTCTTTTGTCTCTTCTATTGAGCCTTTCAGGGTAGAAGAGGCCTTGCTAGATCCGGACTGGGTGTTGGCCATGCAGGAGGAACTCAACAACTTCAAGCGCAATGAAGTTTGGACACTGGTGCCTCGTCCCAAGCAAAATGTTGTGGGAACCAAGTGGGTGTTCCGCAACAAACAGGACGAGCACGGGGTGGTGACGAGGAACAAGGCTCGACTTGTGGCAAAAGGTTATGCCCAAGTCGCAGGTTTGGACTTTGAGGAGACTTTTGCTCCTGTGGCTAGGCTAGAGTCAATTCGCATCTTGCTAGCATATGCCGCTCACCATTCTTTCAGGTTGTACCAAATGGATGTGAAGAGCGCTTTCCTCAACGGGCCGATCAAGGAGGAGGTGTACGTAGAGCAACCCCCTGGCTTCGAGGATGAACGGTACCCCGACCACGTGTGTAAGCTCTCTAAGGCGCTCTATGGACTTAAGCAAGCCCCAAGAGCATGGTATGAATGCCTTAGAGACTTTTTAATTGCTAATGCTTTCAAGGTTGGGAAAGCCGATCCAACTCTTTTTACTAAGACTTGCGATGGTGATCTTTTTGTGTGCCAAATTTATGTCGACGACATAATATTTGGTTCTACTAACCAAAAGTCTTGTGAAGAGTTTAGCAGGGTGATGACGCAGAAATTCGAGATGTCGATGATGGGCGAGTTGACCTACTTCCTTGGGTTCCAAGTGAAGCAACTCAAGGACGGCACCTTCATCTCCCAAACAAAGTACACACAAGATTTGCTAAAGAGGTTTGGGATGAAGGACGCCAAGCCCGCAAAGACGCTGATGGGAACCGACGGACACACCGACCTCAACAAAGGAGGTAAGTCCGTTGATCAAAAAGCATACCGGTCCATGATAGGTTCTTTGCTTTATTTATGTGCTAGTAGACCAGATATTATGCTTAGCGTATGCATGTGTGCTAGATTTCAATCCGATCCGAAGGAGTGTCACTTAGTGGCTGTGAAGCGAATTCTTCGATATTTAGTCGCTACGCCTTGCTTCGGGATCTGGTATCCAAAGGGGTCTAACTTTGACTTGATTGGGTACTCAGATTCCGACTATGCTGGATGTAAGGTCGATAGGAAGAGTACATTGGGGACGTGCCAATTCTTAGGAAGGTCCCTGGTGTCATGGAACTCTAAGAAACAAACCTCCGTTGCCCTATCCACCGCTGAGGCCGAGTACGTTGCCGCAGGACAGTGTTGCGCGCAACTACTTTGGATGAGGCAAACCCTCAGGGACTTTGGCTACAATCTGAGCAAAGTCCCACTCCTATGTGATAATGAGAGTGCTATCCGAATAGCGGAAAATCCTGTTGAGCACAGCCGCACAAAGCACATTGACATCCGGCATCACTTTTTGAGAGACCACCAGCAAAAGGGGGATATCGAAGTGTTTCATGTTAGCACCGAGAACCAGCTAGCCGATATCTTTACCAAGCCTCTAGATGAGAAGACCTTTTGCAGGCTGCGTAGTGAGCTCAATATCCTAGATTCGCGGAACTTGGATTGAAATGTAGCATACATGTGTTTATGCTTTTGATCATGTTCATTCTGCATTTTGTTGCTTATTGTGGTGCTCAAGTTGTACAAACACTCCCTGGACCTCACAAGTCCTGTTTGCAAGTGATGCACATATTTAGGGGGAGTTGTGCTACAACTTGACCCTTTGAGACTAACCATGTACTTGAGTTTGGTTGTTTATTTGCTCTTAGTTGAAGATTTTGGTGAGGCAATGGGGTTAAAGGGCCAAGATTGATTCCGTTTTTGGTGCTTGATGCCAAAGGGGGAGAAAATAAAGGCCAAAGCGATAAATGGATCAGCTACCACTTGAGAGATTTTGAAAATAGTAGAATAGAACTTTTGGTTTGTCAAAACTCTTTTGTGGAACTTTTGGTTTGTCAAAACTCTTTTGTGGGGGAGTTTTTGAATTCTTGAATCAATTTCTCTTGGAATGACTCTCCCTATGTCTTAACATGTGTGTTTGACTTAGAGATAGAAATTTGGGTTTGATTTGCAAAAACAAACCAAGTGGTGGCATAGAGTGATCCATATATGTCAAATTGAATCAAAACAATTTTGAGTTCTTATTTGATTTGATTTTGTACTTGTTCTACTTGCTTTATGTTGTGTTGGCATAAATCACCAAAAAGGGGGAGATTGAAAGGGAAATGTGCCCTTGGGCCATTTCTAAGTGTTTTGGTGATTTAGTGTCCAACACAAGTATCTAAGTGTAAAAAGGTGGACAAAGTACAAATCAAGAATAAAGGTATGTTTCTCAGACTTAGTACATTGTTTTATGGACTAATGTATTGTGTCTAAGTGCTGGAAACAGGAAAAATCCAATTGGAAATGTCTTGGCTCGAGCAGCCAAGAATCTGCTGTGTCTGGGAGCACCGGACTGTCCGGTGGTGCACCGGACAGTGTCCGGTGCGCCAGGCTGGCTCGAGCGAAGTGGCCGTTCTCGGGAATTCACCGGCGACGTACGAACAAAATTCACCGGACTGTCCGGTGTGCACCGGACTGTCCGGTGAGCCAACGGTCGGCCGCGCAATCTGCGCGAGACACGTGGCTGAGCCAACGGCTAGAAGATGGCACCGGACTGTCCGGTGTGCACCGGACATGTCCGGTGCGCCAACGGCTCCAAGTCTGCCAATGGTCAGCTTCGCTATTTAAGGAAGGAAATCAGGCACCGGACAGTGTCCGGTGTGCACCGGACTGTCCGGTGCCCCCGATGACAGAAGGCAAGAATGGCTTTCCAGATTTGTGCTCAACGGCTCCTAGCTGCCTTGGAGCTATAAAAGGGACCCCTAGGCGCATGGAGGAGGATACCAAGCATCCTTTGAGCATCATTGATCACTCACACTTCATTCTTGCGCACTTGTTCGACATTCTAGTGATTTGAGCTCCGTTCTAGTGTGCTAGTCTCTTGAGCTCAAGTCTGGGTTTTGCGTGTGTGTATTCGTTGTGATCTTTGTGTCGTGTGTGAGTTGATAATCCCTCCCTTGCTCCGTGATTCTTTGTGAACATCTTTTGTAAGGGCGAGAGGCTCCAAGCTGTGGAGATTCCTCGCAAGTGGGATTAAGAAAAGCAAAGCAACACCGTGGTATTCAAGTTGGTCTTTGGACCGCTTGAGAGGGGTTGATTGCAACCCTCGTCCGTTGGGACGCCACAACGTGGAGTAGGCAAGCGTTGGTCTTGGCCGAACCACGGGATAACCACCGTGCCATCTCTGTGATTGATATCTCTTGGTTATTGTGTTGTGTTGAGACCCTTCTCTAGCCACTTGGCAAATTACTGTGCTAACAATTAATCAAGTTTTGTGGCTTAAGATTTTGAAGTGTTACAGGATCACCTATTCACCCCCCCCCCCCCTCTAGGTGCTCTCACATTCAATACAAGACACACCAAAGAGATCAAATCCTCTCCCAAGTTCAAAGATCATTCCAATCAAATAGTGACTAGTGAGAGAGTGATTTGTGTTCATTTGAGCTCTTGCGCTTGGATTGCTTTTTCTTTCTCATTCTTTCTTGTGATCAACTCAATTGTAACCGAGGCAAGAGACACCAATTGTGTGGTGGTCCTTGCGGGGACTTAGTGTCCCGTTTGATTGAGAAGAGAAGCTCACTCGGTCTAAGTGACCGTTTGAGAGAGAAAAGGGTTGAAAGAGATCCGGTCTTTGTGACCACCTCAACGGGGAGTAGGTTTGCAAGAACCGAACCTCGGTAAAACAAATCACCGTGTCACACTCTTTATTTGCTTGTGATTTGTTTTCGTCCTCTCTCGGACTCGATTTTAATTCTAACGCTAACCCCGGCTTGTAGTTGTGCTTAAAATTTGTAAATTTCAGATTCGCCCTATTCACCCCCTCTAGGCAACTTTCAAAACTCAATAGTGAAGACAATGAGGAGCTGTGCGGGAGATGTGATTCTGGAAACCCACTTGCATGTGGGGCGAGCCTGGGGCTATCCACAAAATTACTCGGTCGGAGCTTGGACCTCGCGTGCGCAGTCTTGCGAGATGCTCCAGCCAGAACTATCGAGAAGTTTATATGTTTCTCGATGTCTAGGTAAAAATACTGGAATCGTCAATGAGTGGTTGTGTCTCTATCGTATTTTAGCTTCTACATTTATATTGTGTTTATTTGTCTTCAGCTATATCTTTCTAGTTTAGTCCATATGCTAGTTGATAGGTTTGGAACCTAGTTTGCATAACTTCTGTGCGGTAGAGATAGTAACACACTTAACGTACTTGCGCATAAATATTTTATTTTTTGTATATACTTTTATTGTATAGATTTTAACTTAAAAATAGAGATCTTAGTTTATAAAATAGATTGTCTACTTCAGCACCTTTTAGACGTCATGGTTCATACATAGGTTCAAACATTTTAGGGTTTTCTATATTTGGCAAATTAGAAAAATGGGGCATAAACAATGTTAGGATGTGCTTTGAAGCAAAATATTTTTAGAGTTTTGAGATAAAATCATAGTATTAGAGAATATTATGTATTTTTTCACCAAAGGGTTGCATGGCTACCTTGTAAAAAAAGTTTGTTTTGAATATGATGGTTTAGTAGTTACCATGTTATTTTTGAAGTATTTAAAACTCCACTCTAATATAAAGTTTTTGTATTTTACAAATTTCTAGCACATGTACACTAAATACTATGGTTTGACTTGTCCAAGGGTCCCTTTACGCAATTCTTCGGAGTTTCGAATAGTCCCCTTTCTTGGCCGGGACATCATGTTTTTATTATATATGCCATATTCCGATTTGGTTGTCAATACCTGGGGTGAGTCCGTGAGGGGGATGAACATCTAGTTTTAATACACCAAAAGGTTTGATCATTCACCGGATATGGTAGTAATAGCAACTACACACCGGGTCCTGGTCACATACACACTGCTCGTACATTAACCAGACGCTACACACTTTTGAGTACATAATGTATACGCACATATAGATCGATCTGAGGCAACCGAAATACATTAGGCCGTTCCACGATCGGTAGTTACACACACAACTGTGCCACTATAAGCACATGGACGTACGTTGTTCGTTCAAGCCTCAAGGCTTGACGCCACGAAGGAAGCCGGCAGCGGAAGGCAGTCTTTCTCACGCGGTGGCGATGGCCGACTTCATGGCCTCGAACCTGGGCTCCTTGGCCTCGAACTTGTGGCGCACGTACAGGTTCATGTAGTCCTCGAACACGAAGCTCGGGTACGCGGCCTCGGCGCGGTCCTCCTCGGCGGCGCCGACGAGCGCGGGCGCCGGGAAGATGACGGCGTCGGCGCCCGGGTTGTAGAAGGACGCGACGGACATGCGGTTGCCGTCGGGGCGCGTGAGCACGCGGTGCATGACGCTCTTGTACCGCCCGTTGGTGATGACCTCCAGCTGGTCGCCGACGTTGGCGACGATGGCGTGGCGCATGGGCGGCACGTCCACCCACTCCCCGCCCCTGAGCAGCTGCAGGCCGCTCACCTGGTCGTCCTGGAACAGCAGCACGATGCCGCCGGCGTCGGTGTGCGCGCGGAGGCCGTCGACGAGGTCCGGGCGCGGGCACGGCGGGTACGCGCTCACCTTGGTGCCGAACGTCGGGCCGTCCGACCCCGCGAAGGCCGCCTTCAGGTACCCGGGCTCCAGGCCCAGGTTCTCGCACAGCAGGTCCAGCAGCCTCTCCGACAGCTTCCGGATCTCCGATGCGAACTGCTCCATCACCTGCCTGCAGCGACACGGAAGGAAGGAAGGCTTTGAGACACGGCCGGAATATTCCACCGGACAAACAGCGCTGTCGCCTGCTGAAAGGCGATTCGACCTTGTCATAGCTACGGGGCTCGCACCGCATTCTGCTGTACAGCTAGCTAGCTTGTCAAGCAATTAAAGGCAACGAGATGAACAGATAACTAACTGTTTTCGCGTCGTCGTCGTCGTCAGGCAGAATTCTGATAACTTAATTATATGCGTATGGACAAAATTTCTCGAAACATTACTTAATCCGTTATGTAGGAGCAGGTCAGGTCAGGTAGTATCCCAGCCTGGTATACTCAAGTCACTCTCAAGCTAAGACTAATCAGATCAATTAAAATAAACTGATCAGTCAAAAGCGGGTGACATGGCACTTAGAACATTCCGAGAGAAGCCAACAAAAAGTCGATTAACAAAGACGACTGATCATTGGGTCGCAGCTAGCAGATAAACACTAATAATATATGATACTGATCCACACGTCATTAATTTAATGGCGCGCATCCGCACGCACGCACGTAGTGTTGTGTTTGAGGTCTGAACGCACCTGTAGCGGTCGTCGACGTCGGGGAGGTCGGCGAGGTTGGAGGCCGGGAGGTGGCGGACGAAGAAGGTGCTCTCCCAGTCCACGTCCTTGACGTCGGCGCCCTTCTCGCCGGCCTCCAGCGTCCGCGCCGCGAACTCCTGGAACTTGGCCTCCCGGAAGGTGGCGTAGTGCGCCTTGGTCAGCCGCTCCACCTCGTCCATCAGCTCGTGCGAGATGCCGTGGTTCAGCAGCTGCATGCATGGGGATGGGGACAAGACAATACATGAGATGGTGATTCGTTCGAGAGCTGGGCATCAACGAACCAATAGATAAGATGCTACTTGTGTGTGTGCTGATCAGCTAGGCGCGGTGAGAGAAAGACGTGATGGAATCAGCTGGTGGTCGGCCGGTTGATGGCATGGAGAATAGGAATCTGTACGTTCGAGGATCGTTGGCTGTTTGTTAGGTAAAGCAAGCTGCTAGAATACTTTGTTTTGCTTTTCTTTTTCTGGAACGGTGCTCGCTTTAATGTGTATCGGTTTCTACTGTCAGGAACAACTAGATTGATTTAATCCGAAACGAACAGCCTGCATGTGCTGACAGAATGAAGGGGCTCTAGATGTTGAAGAAGCAGGGGGGTGGCAGGTCAGGCAAACAACAAGTGAAGTAGTAATTCTTCCTGCTGTGTGTGGTTAGATCATTACTTATTGTGATCAGGTGTGGTGCGTAGGTTAGTAGAATAATTGTGTTCTGTGGTAGCTTCGTGTGAGCAGCAAGCAGTCTGCAGAGTATGTATGTATATGCACACCTCGAAGAAGCCCCAGTTCTCGCAGCCGTCGCGGATGACCTCCATGGCCGTGGCCCTCTCCTCTGTCTCCAGCTTCTCCATGTTCACCACCGGGAAGGAGGAAACCGTGGCCGCCATCTCTCTCTAGCTCTCGTGATGTCTCGCTGTGTTGCTTAACAAGGCAGGACAGGGCAGGCTTGAGTTTGTTTGAGTGGAGAGCGAGGCGGTGCGCGCGGCCCAATTTATAGGCGGCTGAGCGAGAAATGTTGGATTACCAGAATGGCCTCGCGACGGTACGTTTATTATTACTTTCATAGTTTAGTCAGATGGATTAGGAAGCCAAACTACGCATTCTCAAATAAAAGCAGTCTGGACGTATATAGCCCGCCGCCCGCGATGCTCGCTGATCGGCTAGAGCTAGCCGCCTCGACGCTCGACGGTGTAGATGAGCATGCAACCTGGGAGGCTGGGACAGGACAGTCCGGATGTGCAGTACCGTATTCGAAACAATTAGAACTGAATTTATTCCTTCTTGCTATAATACCATCTATGTCTATGTTTTTTAGTCTATATATCTGCACCCATAATTTATAGGTCTGAAGACAAAATTTCTGAAACCCACTAATTAATAATGTTGGTAATTTAGCAAATCACCTATCGTGTACACCAGTCCGACACATTATGACCTAATCTACAAAAGTTAGTCCAACAGCAGCCAAGTCTGCTAAGATTTTACTAGACCATCAGCACACCACTCAACTTGCCTGGTAACCTTTAACTCCCCCTCCCCTCCTCAGTGCGACCCCTTCATCGCACCGCGTCATCTCTAACTAGGGTGCCGTTTGGTTCATATATTTGTAATGTAATGGGTAACGGATAACATTAAATCATGTTTGTTTTAGTCCAACCGTAATCAGATACCACACTAAAATTTGATACCAGCCTATTCAAATTTGTTACCGCCAGTAATCGAGCCGAAACCATTACCATTACCATTTGCGTTACATTTTTTGAACCAAACAGCACCTAGATGTGTGCACGGCGAGCTGAGTGGACAATATACCGAGTGGACAGATTTTTTTACACATCTATAACTAGACGTGTGCATGGGCACGGCGAGCCGCAATTATGCGGGCTATTCGAGATAGAGACAAGTCCTCTGAGGATTATTGCAACTGATCCCAGCTAATTAGGCTGGATATATATGATATAGATTATTGTACGATATCATACGGCTGTGATCCTATTCTATTACTCCCTCCGTTTCTTTTTATTTGTCGCTGGATAGTGTAATTTTACACTATCCAGCGACAAATAAAAAGAAACGGAGGGAGTACCTAGCTATCTGTAGGCCTAATCCTATACTTTACAGATTGATGTGGTCAAGACATTAGAGATAGTGGCATACGTAAGTACTCTACGACGATTCCAGATTTGAATACGGCTTTGTATGTCTTTTTTTTCGGTCACCGCCGCACCACCTACCAAAATTAGCAAATTCCTGTTTTTATTTGCCCCAAATTCCGACATAAGTACATAAAAATCTTGATTTTATTGCATTAAAACTTCAAGACTAGTTTGGAAACTTAAACCACCGTACCTCGGGGTTTCTGGAGATTTGAGTCTCAATCCCCAGAAAGGATTTCAGTTTTCAAACTAGCACCAAAATAATATATATACGGATTGTTTAGTCACTGAAGCCCAATCTTAAGCTAAATGCTATTCTATGAATTTTACATTTTTTTTATACCTACCTGTGAGGTACATAGGTTTGGATTTGATCCCTAATCTAGACCCTATGTCCCTCTCTGATAGCGCGGAGTTGGGTCATTTCCACGATTGAGCAGGCAGCACGTTGGCCTGCTGCCAGCAAGCCGCTCAAAAATAAATGATATGGTTTGCTGTCTGGTCTGGCCAAACAATTCTGTCTGGAGGTGCCACTGACCAGACCCGAAATGGCGAAACGCCATGCCTTTGCATTACTACATGGCTGGCATACGCTACATTTAATCTGTGCAACCATGTACGTACGGCTGTATCTACACTAGATTTGCCACTGGATGCCAATTCGGTTGTGAACCAGTTTAGACAGGCTAAAAGTTTAGAGACGCCGAAATTGAAGTCCTTGACAATTCTCTAGAATGAATGAAACTGGCTGGCTGTTCCTCTAGTTCCTGTACGTGTTAAAAAAATTTAACATTTTAATCCTAAAAAATGCATTCTACCCGATCGCGTGGCACGTTGTTGCTAGTGAGTTAATTAAACGCAGATTGACCCCGCCTTCTTTCTTTCGACATCTAAAAAGACTGTCTCTCCGTCGATGTACAACAAACACACGCGTGTTAGGACTTATGACCCGTGTAGGAACGGCGTCAGCACTCGCATCGACAAGGAGAACAATTCGTCTGCTCAACAATCCCGGACCCGGCGGCGATCGACCTTGCTGCTGGTGCTGGACCCCAATCTGATCGGTATCGTCATCCCTGACCGGCGTGTCTCTTGGCCCTGATCTGTCCTTCGCCCATCACGGCATCACGGGGTAGGGGCCGGATTAAACGCATCGCTAGCTGCGTGTCTCTCCGATCTAGCTGCTAGTCTGGTACACGATCTTTCAAGCGCTTTCTTGAGACCGCATGAGAGAGCGTGCGCCAACTTTTTACCTGTCCCCCCTGTCGCGCCAATTTCGGTGTTGCAGAAACTCTGTGGTTTCTGAAAGCAGACAAAAGCATGGGACGAGACAAGACCGGAGATAGACGCTTTTTACCAGGATGGAAATCACTCAAGCCTGCTCGGCTATGCTGCTAGAAACACTTACTTTTAGGCTGTAAAGGGTCCAAAACTCTCTCTCCCTCTCTAGTAGAGAGAGAGAGAGGAGACTCACTCTTGTATATTCACAGCAACATCCTTTAAATGTGTTTTCTAATGTAGTATCTGGTTGAAGAGTCAAGTAGAACGGAGTCATTCTGTCCTAGTTTTATTGTTGTTTGGTTACAAAGTAACTAGAACATAGTGACTCCAATTAGGGAATATTCTCCTCAGATCCGGAACCATCCCACTCCAAAAAATTAATGGAACGGAGCCGTTCTGTTCCCAGCCCGCTCCCACAGCTCGCTCTCCCATCTGTGCGCAGCAGCTCGCGCGCCTCCCTCTGCAACCAAACAAAGAACAGTATGGAAATCACTCAAGCCTGCTCGGCTATGCTGCTAGAAACACTTACTTTTAGGCTGTAAAGGGTCCGAAACTCTCTCTCTCTCCCTCTCCAGTAGAGAGAGAGAGATAGGAGACTCACTCTTGTATATTCACCAGCAACATCCTTTAAAGTGTTCTCTAAAAGTATGGCTAGCAAATAAACATCCTTATGATTTTTGAACACAGCACTTGCATTCACTAGTGCAGAAAGCATTTGTGTTGGCCACCCTGGGAGGTGGGTGGTGTCGAGTTTATACATGTTGGTACCAGATCCCATCATGATGCAATTACTGTAAACGTAAAACAAACAGTTTAAGTGAAAAAGTTTGAACTAGAAGGTTTTATATCTTTTTATCATTAGTAAGGTCCCATTCAGATCCTTAGAATTGAATTCCATTCTAATAATCGCAATCTATACTACTGTTCGCCATATGAGAGATATTATGTGCTACATTTTCTACTATAGGGAGCAACCCGAAGAGCATGTTATAATTCCTTCAAAATAATGGATCGAAACGGCCCCTAATAGTTTACTTAAAGTTACCGGGAATACAGATCCTAGGTTTACATTGGAAGTGGACTTAACAGCCACCATTGTATTTGTTAATTTTGGGGTTGTCTTAAGCCTACCATGCGTATATATAGATGGATGATTTGCGCTAGTGGTATCCTTAGGAAATTCACCGGTGGAGATGTATCTGGCCTTGAACCTACGGTTACATTTCTTATGACGTCTACCCTTTCATGAATAATCGGTTAGAATTACTCTTTACGAATCATCGCTAAAAAAAATCATAGCGTCGACAACAATTATTCCTGTAACAGTAATAGTGATTGCAAGTTGCATGGCCGAGGGAGTTGGTAGCGGACGATAATGATTAACCAATCATGTAGTACTATACAGATGTTGTTATTATTACTGCGATCTTGACGCCCTGTGCCTAGGTAGGCCCCACCCACACGACACAAGCGGAGCGGAGGTGCGTGCATCGCCCCGGCCGGTCCCACCGTCACAGTACTTGAGATTTGATAAGGTGGTGCACTGTTGAGGTGTCGCGGGCCATGGTGGCATGCATGGTCCATAGATCCCTGGACCTGGATCATGTATCTATCTATCTATCTATCGCATCATGGAGCGGCGAAGCCATGTTCGCCGTCGGGTCAGATCGGAGCCGTCGGCAGGCATCTCCTCCGTCACGGTAACAGCGCGCGGCGGCCGGCGACGCAACATGCACGTCGCACTCCGCCGCCCCGCGCGCCACGGGCCGCTAGCGAGCTGGCTCGGCATGGCCGCATGCAATGCAAGTGGGCGCGGCGCGCCCGTGGCCCGTGCCGTGTGGACCGATCGTCCGTCCCTGATTTGCTTAATTACGCGGCAAAGTAATATTATTTGGACGTCACGGATAGTCCCTGATTTGCAGCGCTCACACACATGTGTGTGGGTATTTGGTTTTGATCTTGGTCCCGTACGTCTTCAGTGCTTATCTAACTGCCAAAAAGAAAATGGGAAAAAAACTTGGCGCACGTACGGGTTGGACCAACCCGGCCTTCTAATCTGCGTCGACGAGCGACTATTTTACAGAACCAAACTGCTCACCGTGGACAGGAAATATCGTATTCTATTCTATTCTATGCATCGGAAGCCACTATCTCGCGCGTGCGTGCGCCAATGCAAGCCGCAGTAAAAAAAAAGGAGGAGAGGCACGTCCGATCTCGCCGTACGTTGCGATCTCGCCGAGTGCGCGGGTCAAGATTCAGATCACGGGGGCGCGCGCCGGGAAGTCAATGGCCTGTTTGGTTCAGCTTTTTTTTACCAGCTTTTCTGAGAATCTGGCTGTGGAGAGAATCTAGCTGTGGGAAGAATCTGAGTATTGTGTGGATTACGTACGGAGAAAGATGAAGTGGTCCAAAGAGTTCAGGATCTAGAAAGCAACAGATTCCTACTATCATGACGATTCGACCGATTTTGTGTTCATGTTGATTTTGGACGGTTTTTACCAAAACGGTTTTTATAGAAGCTGGCTGAAAAGCTAGGGCGTTTGGCGATCTGCAGCAGCTTTTGTTGGCCAGAAGCTAGAAAAAGCCCAAACAAACAGGGGCCAAGCGTGGGGTGGGACACTTGTTCGCTGGACGATGGACATGTTGTTATCCGATCCGATGGACGGCGCAAAGCCGAATAAAAATCAATACCCAGGACGCGTGACGTCCGCAGATCTCCGGCAGGCGCATTATATTAGAGAGACAGAGAGAGAGTCACGTTAGCCTTTGTTATATACTGTATGCGGCAAACAAAAAGGCTAGGAAGCTCTAATGGCGACTCCAGAAGATGATGTAATAATACACCCTAGATTGTAGTCGGATAGGTTTGTGCACCGTACGTGTATACACAAGTAATAGTGGCCGACGTTGACGCATCAGTGCATCACGTACGCCAGGCCCCGGCGCGAGCAGTCCCGAGCCCATTCCGCAGTCGTCACTGCGTCGAGAAGGTTCTGTGGATGGAATGGAACCGCGAGAGTGTGCCGTGCCGTCGCCGTCCCCCGATCGACAGAGATCGATCAACTGGCCGTAGCAGCAGTACGTGCCGACGACGCCGATCGTTCATACGACACGACGACGCGCTAGCTAGCTGCTGCTGCTTTATTTTACAGAAAAATCGCACGCATGCAGTAGAAACGGAGCCGCTGTGTTTGTCGGCGAGCATGAACAACTACGTTGCGTTCTCGATCGCCTGCTTCCTTTCGCTGCACTTTATAAATGTAGCGCTACCTAGACACTTTTTCACGTGCAGTTTGGCTGCTAGTCGTACAGTACATGCAGCCACCACTACTCGCACTGGAAAGAGGCGTACGTGCATGCTCAACTTGTTGAGCTCATCTGAAACCAGGAGAATCTCTCGTGCCGGAACGCGAAAGCGCAGTACGTACGTGCATGCACTCGCGCTCTGCCACGTACGGCACGCACGATCGATGGCGCGGAGGGGCGGCGAGTGCTCTTTACAGTCAGGTGGTCGGCCCAGAACGTGAGTGAGCGATCGAGCAATGCGCCAGCGCCAGCGCCAGCATCCTACCTGTAGCCGCCTTCCGTTGGAGGCAACGGCATCGGCACACGTGAGAGAGTATTCAGATTGTGCGATCTCGGAGGAAGGAACGTGCGTGCTTTCCGGTGCGGTACCTGTCTTTTGGATGAACACTTGCACCAGCAGCAGACACGGGAATCTAGCCTAGTACATCACCCAGCCCTGCCATTGGCCTTCCCGGATCGCACAACCTTAAACTTCGGGCATCCCCTAAGCGTAAGCGAGCCAGGCACGAATTTTCCGGCCTCTTTCCGGGACAGATCTAGCTTTACAGAAAATTAAAGCAGAATTTTATCCTACACGTACAGTGGTAGGCTCCCGTTTATTATTCATTCCATTTGGATAAGCACTGCTCTCTCTGTCTTTCTGTATTGTGCTGTATGTTACCCCCTCTTGTTAACTAGTGCGGGAATAATCTCAGCATTGTCTATGCATGTATCCTGGCTGGACTGGTTGCTACCTTGGATACGCATGCTATATACGTTGCTCGCACAAACTATTAATTGCATCTGTGCTCCTCGCCGAATCTCTCTACCAAGAATTCCTGAGAAGGAGAAAGGAAGCGAGGCACTTGACGTGGACTACAACTTACATCTTAATTAAGAACCAAATTCACTGGCCTATACTAGCCGGCGCCTTGGCTACGAAGTTCTCTTCACGAGCTTGCGCTGCTAGCTGCTGCAGTGAAGTAGTATAACAGGACGTGTTTCGTTGATGGCGATAGGGAACACACACACACGCTTTAATCTGGCTTTTTACAGGGGCGCTTTATGTAGCTACACTTTAATCCAGAGCGGAGGGGGAGTCAGGTCACTTTCGAACCCTGACGTACCTGCTGATCTCAAATCAGAAAATCTCAACTCGATCGTGTCAACAGTAATATATATAGCAGCCTAAGCATCAAGTCCCAAAAGAAAGAACGGGCAGTTAACTTATTGATAGCTAATCTTACCGATCTACCGATCATGGACTAAACTTGATGGCCTTATTGATACTAGTATATAGCTCATGATAATGCTACAATTCTACCGAGATGATGGAAGGAGAACATTCAAATAATATTGTCATTGAATTTATGTCGAGTAGGGACGGGGTAGCACGAGGGCTCTGAAAACGAGGCAACCTGGTCGCATGCAATTCATTAACCTAATCGCCCCTGCCGTTTTCTTGCACATGGATGGAGGGCATGGGTAGCGCGATGATGATGGGAGCCGATTGGGGGCACGGCAATCATCGGCGTACGGAACGTGCAACCGTGTGGCTGCCACCTGCTATAGGGCATCACCAGTCTCTGTCCGTCGTCATGAAACCATGTGACACTTGTGGGTACGTACGTAGGTGAGACCTGTGCAATGCAGGACTCGTTGGATCTTTTATGGGCTTGTCCCATTTATTAAATAAATTCTATGATGTGTAATGGTGGAGAATATCAATAGTACCACATTGGAAGTCCCAGGGTCTTTTGCCTTGACTTATATGGTGGGATTTATTCCACTTAACTTTAGAAGTCAAGAAATGGACAAGGGCGTGCCACACGCGCGCGCGCCGCCGCCGCCGCCGGCCGGGCCGGGCGTGGCGTGGCGTGGCGAGGCGAGGCAGAGCCAGCCGGGTGACCCTTCTCCTTCAGCTGCCGACTCTTGGCGTGACTCGGCGACTTTTCTCCTTCAGCTTCCCTCTGCGAGAGGTTAAGTAGAGGAGCACCCCTGTCACTCGGTACGCGCGAGAAACACTTTCAGTCTCACAGTCCAGCCGCCACCGAGTGAGGGTATTTCTATCTCGTGACTCTGCGCGCACAGAGAAGCGAGAGGGCAGGTGCCTCCGAAGCCGGTGCCGTTCGAGATCTTGCACGGGGGATCGGCAATTAGGTTTTTGGGGAGCGTCTACGCGACTGCCCAACGTCTGTCGTCGTCTTCATCTCAATTCAGTTCATTACAGTTTTATATTCTGCATATTATATATGTCATATGTAGTTTTGTTCTATCGTATTATAATATGTTATATCTGTCTGTCTTAATTTTACAGTCATCCTGTTTATATTGTTATCTGTTTATTTCTAGTTGTTCCGCAATAATCCATGAACCATGTTTATACACTTATTTTATTTATATGATTTACATGCTTCATATGTTTTGTGTTCTCATGATCCATATTTTATGGATATTTTTGAGATCATGTTATCTATGTTTGATTATCTATTATACGTCATCATCATAATGTTAATTTATGGAATTAAAATGGTACAGAAAATGCCTATATTTCTAATAGGTCTATACTCGGCCTAGTAGCATGGAGCAGATCATCCTGCATGTTACATGGCAACAGATCGCCTCCAAGCTATAGTACGTGTACACATCAGGATTGCAGTGGAATGGAACAAGGGTTTATATTTTGATCAGAAATCACAAGGGTGTAGGTGTAGGCGTCTAGCAGCCGTTCGCCGTCAAGTCCATCGTCGTGGCGAAGAATGGATAAGGTGATGGTAGTGACTTTGAGAAGGCAGCAGAAGCATCATAGATCGCGTCGCTGAGCTCTGCTACAGTTCTTGCCAGCAGCTGCATGCAACGTGGTGTGCCTGATTGTGACTGGTGAGACGTGACGTGAGAGGCCAATGTTCCGGTCCGGCGTGTGTGGAAGTGTGGAGTGGGCAGTACTAGCTAGTACGCTAGTAGCTAGCGCATGGAGAGAGGCAGAGAGCTAGCTGGCGCCGGCACCAGCAGTGCCTCACCGACACCAACTATTGTGAGCTGCTCATCAGGTCATCTCATCTGGAACCAGTAGTAATTCCGAGCAGTGTGTTGTCTTTTATCTGTTGTCCCAAAATATTTGTTTTGCACTGACATATAATGTCCGTAATACCGTGTCCTGTTGAACCGTATGCTCAGCTAAAACATTGTTTTATACTATTTTGCACTAGGACTGGAATCATATAGGAAAATATATGCACGCTCGTAGCCTAAACAGACTGGATCAAGTTAGGCTCTCTAAATTCACAAACCAGACAGGCGGATACTACAACCTACAGGACACGGTGGTCACGCGTATATGGCTTGCACAACTTGTTCTTGCTCACAGGAAAGATTGGCTGCTAGCTCGTCTACTTTCATCTGCCACGTCTTTGCTTATTTAATTCCCCACACAATCACCACGCTTCTCTTGTCAGTGTAGCTCAGTCAGTATAGCCACCAGTCACCGCACCGTACCGGATGCATGCATGCATACCTGATATGGTATCGGCGAACAGTGCTGTCCCCTCTGGCCCGAATTATTGGTACCTGTCGCGCCGACTAGTTATTAAGTGGCAACAAGTTTCCAGAAAGCGTGGATGGGCTGGACGATGATTGGTGCCCGGACGCCTACGGAGACGGCGCGGCGCATCTTGGGCCCGCCCTGCCAAGCCCGCGAGGCGTGCAGGCCGCTCCGCCTGTCTCTGACAACCTCGCGTCTGTGGGCTGGCGCGTGCTCGGCCTGATTCGAGGTCTCTTTCCCTTTCCTTTCGGGCCGGAGCCATCCCTCTATGCTGCGCCTCGCTCGTCACGCGGAAAGCCCTGGCGTTGGGCTGCGCTGTTGCGTTCTCAGTGGGCCGCGGTGGAGCGAGCCGCGCTTGCGGATTTGTGCTACTCGACCATGCACTTTCGTGTAGTTAGGCATGTAGTGGCAGCGTTGTCTTCGGGCCCTTCGGCTATCCACACGCCCGTTTGCACGGCCCCATTACAAGCTGACACGGATAGAGATATCAATGGGGACCCGATACCCGATAACTCGTGGGGAATTCCCCTATTAGGGCTGATTTGGTGACCCGGGATCTCAAGAGGATTGGAGGGGATTGAGGAAGAAATTAGTTTATTTCCCCCTCGATCATCTCCAATCCTCTCGTGACCCCCTTGTCACCAAATCAACCCTTAGGATACGTGTATGGGACAAAAATTGTCCCCATTGTAACACCCCAGGTGTTTATTTCTCGTTCGACAGCGAGTATGGGCTTAAGCGAGGGATATCGTTGAGAATAATAGTATCTATGTCCTGATTATTTTCGCTTATCATGATTTCGTTATCGCATTCATCTCTGTCTATCAGAACTATCCAAAATGTTTCATGAAGTTTGGAGTTTAGTTGTCTCGGAAATTATTGAGTTTGGTGCCTGTTTAAAAATCAACTAAGTACTGTGATCTTGTCCCAAATAAATTTATTAGAATTCGATGACTAAGGTTTTTGATACAAAATAAACGAGACCAGGGTACTCAGAACCAAACCCCAATAATTGCTTCTCTATTCATAGATGTGGAAAATCGTATCTTAGCCTGTGTAGCATTTTAATTTGGTCCATTTAAACCTCTCAAACTCAATCCTAAAATCAAAATACGTGTAAAAATGTGTTTCTTTATCTTTAATAATAAAGGGAAAATCCTCTTTTACTATCTCACCGCCGTTCAAGCATTTTGTACCGTAAGCTTTATCCCCTCCACGCACTAGCTTCTTCTTTGATTTATCAACCATTTTCATCTCCCTTTTATCCAGAATACAGATCATTTCTAGAAAATCCTCCTCACTGCACGTCATCAGCCCATGCAGCTATGTGGCCTCTAGAAGCCACACCAGGCCTCTCCCTTACGACCAGCTGCCATTTTTTCTCAGTCGTCGCTCACTTTTAAGCCAACGAAGGTGCTTGATCTCCCAGCTTCGATCGTCGGTAGCTTACCTCTGCCTCTCACGTGCTCAACGTTCATCACACATCCGCCATCGCCTCCAACTGCAAGCCACCAAGCCTCCTGCTCGCATGGATGCGCCCTCTGGTCCTCATCCTGTTCTGGCACAGGCGCCCTCTCCCAGCTCGTGCCGGCCAATCTCGACGTCGGGCCTCTGTTCGCTGGTGGTCAGCGCTCACTGGGATCGGATCGGCCTCAACACCGTTTCACCTCCACCAAGCCTCGCCGGCGTGCTCTCCTAGCCGCGGTCGGATCTGGCCTCCTGCTTTCCCTCCGGTACCCTCTCGTTCCCAGCTCGTGGTGCCTCTGCTCCTCTCGACGCCTAGGTAGCCATGGCGTCTCCTCCCCTTCCCTTCCTCTGCCATGGACGCGAGCTCCAAGATTCTGCTCGTCCAGGCCCCTTCCCAGGTGCTCCCGCTGAGCCCCTGGCCGAGTTTCTTTCCATGGCCGCCGCAGCACCTGTTTCCTGCACGCTGGTCGCCCCTGCCCCCAGCCATGGTGCCGTCAGGCCACCCGTCTCCTACCTCCCAACGCCAGCCCTACTCCCATGGCCGCGCCCTCTCCTCACTTGAAGTCAGCAACAACGCCTCGGTAGTGGTCGAACAGCACGTCGTCGACTCCGTGATTTTTGGGCAGCCTGGTTGCAGTGTCGTTAAACCCCGGTGAGATCTCGCTGTCCCTGCATGCACTGTGTTTGATGTAATGCCAAACCTATAAATCGATGTCGTTTCTTGCAGTCCTCTTTCGAAGACGCGTGACGCTTGTTAGGTATCAAATAGAAAGACTGAACCGAAACTATCGCCATGTTCGCGGACACCGCGTCAAGTTTAGTCGTGGTAAGTCGATATGTTATTTTCGTTAGTCGGATAAATGGTTGGTTTGTATGGATGCATTGGTCACGATGACCATCTTGTTTGTAGCATGTGTATTTTGGTTATGATCGATTAAATAAAGTGTTTGGTAGAAGGCCGGAGCCTGAGTCGTATTTGTTTTGTGGAATTCACGGCGGATTAATAATAGTACTCTGATTTGTTACTACTACTTGTGGCTTAGAATTAGAATTATCTACTCTTTTGCGTTCATGCAATTGTATGCGAGACAGACGTGCATTGGAATGCCCATTTGTTTATATGTATGGTTCATTGCTTTCTTGATACTTGGGCTAAACCTGGTTGGTTTAGAAAGGAGGCTACAATTTGGTTTATGTGATTGTCGAGTACGATTTAATAGATTCGATGTTTGAGATGTGTTGTTCTGTGGTGATGTTTAGAAAAAGAATATGCTTGTTATTTATAGCTCTTGGCCGATAAGGGTTATTAGTGTTTATTGGATGAAATCCTAATGTATGGTAACATTAATGACTTATCTTAGTAAGTGTCAAGAACATAATAATTGCAGAAGCCAAATATGAACTAAATTGAAATGTTTGCTCTTTGGACTGTGTGTCCAGTTTTAGTTGCGTAGCTTGTATAGGGAAGTAAACCGTGTCTTCTGTAGAAGTGTTACATATAAAACTTGTAGATAATTGCTTTATCTTGCTTGTGTAAAAATTTCATGACCATAGGCTTAGCAGTTTAGGAGTTATGATTTTTCCAAGTCCAGTTTCAGAATCTGTCGAAATTCTGTACAGGTTCCAAAAATTGGATTGTTTGGCTAAGTTAAAATGAGAATCAGCTCTTAGTAATTATAGGAGAATTGCAGTACTTTGCTTAAGCTTTCCAACAAGTTTTGGATCACCCTTTTTGGTGATCTAAAAGTTGAGTTACAGTTGTTTGAATTGTGATGTCCAAACCTGTCCAAATCTGGACAGAGAAGTTTGTTTGTATTAGCTGACTTTGATCCACATTGAATCAACCTGAAATGTTTACAAAGGATTTGTAGATAATTTTATAAGCTTTCTAGAAAGTCTAAGATCATCTGTTTTGGATGCCTAAATCTCCAGTTACGGAGTTTTGAAGTGGATAATCGAATTCTGTCCAAATCTGGACAGCATTATTGTTTTGTACTGTTTGACCTTTCTAAGTGTCTAATCTCATGGTGATGATAATACCAAAGTTGTAGAGGATTTCTTAGGCGTTCCAGAAAGTCCTAGCTCATTAATTTTGGATGAATATCTTGTGAGTTATGAGCAAAACCATTGACTGCTGAATGCTGTCCAGAAAATCTGCAATGGGGGTATTTGGTTTGATTCCTGTTTGGCTAAGTAGGAGTAATCAGTTTTTGATTCTTGAGTGATGAAGACTTATGACATTTGAAATGTTTATCCAAATGTCTTCTTGCACATGGTTGAGTTTTTCTTTCTTAATGTGTGCTCTAAACCTATTAGTTTGGGAATTAATACTTTGATGAATGTATTGGAACTAGTAGCTAATTAGACCTTGTGTGGTTATAATGAACTCAATAATGTGAAGAAGGTCAGTAGACATTTATATCTAGTATTATTGAGTTGATTCGATTGTCTTATGTTTATAAGTGTGTTATGAGTGCCTGATACTTGCGTTAGGCCTATTTAAGTGTAAAAGATGCGCTTGTGGTACATAGCAATATCTTCACATCTAGTGTGCTCATAGGAGTTGTGATTTTTTTAAGTGGTTACCCTCTTTAGTATAGAATATCTATCTCATGCTATTCATGTCCATGCTTATATGCATTATGCATTCCAATAGGTACGCTAGATGATTATGCGAGCTGAAGGACATGGATCAGAGCGAACCATAAGAGGGTATCGGTGGATTAATCTTGTGGATGCATCAAGCCAGCAACATAATGGAAGATGCTCACCAAGTGGTCGTCAATTAACAACACTAACATAGTGTTATCCCAGGCAAGCCCCGGTGCATTTGTCACCTCCTTGTTGTTTTAAAACTTTTATCACTTATATGATGCATTAGGTGATAGGAGTTGAGTGATGAAACAATTGATGCATTGCCATTCCTTGGAATTCGATTACTATTCCTTGATACCTGTTTTATAAAGAGAACTAATGAGGCTTAGCCCTGCTTAGAAACTAAAAGTTATTTCTTTTAAAAAGAATGTTGTGCAACACTGGATATGGGTTTTATGAAAAAGGAACTTGCAATAATGAAGGCATCACTCGCGATGATGAATTCATTATTCGAGTATTGTACCTCTGTCAGGTACATGGCTTGGGCGTTAAATAATAAGATGAGACCAGACGTTGAGCAGGAAATGTCGCCCGTCTGTGTCGCTTAAGGACCGTTCCGATTGTTGGCCTGCTGATCTAGGACCCTTTAACTGGCCACATGCCTCGTCATGGGTAAGCTTAGCCTCGGTCGGACCAATACCAGAAAGGCCGGCCCGCAATGGGAGTGGAGAGATGGCGAGAGTAGCTTGTACCCTCCGTGGCAAGAGACTGGAAGGTGGGGTGCTGTACTCTCGGAAACATGGCGGGCACCATGGCGAGGGTAACGTGTACCAACCAGGCCAACGGCTGGAAGGTGGGGTGCTGTACTCTCGGAAACATGGCGGGCACCATGGCGAGGGTAACGTGTACCAACCAGGCCAATGGCTGGACGGTGGAGTACTGTGCTCTCGGTTGGCGGGAACCCGTTCTGGTCTTGAGAAACCCGTGGGCGAGTTGACATATGCAAGGGTTAAGTGCTACATATGTCGTGTGGTTGGAGATCCCCAGCTGGGTATTAATCGATTCGGATCGCCGAACTTCTCGGATATGAAGACTGGATCTTCGACCCTCATCGTAGATAACAAGTGAAACTAAAGCTACTAAAATGAAGCTAGTGTAGGACAAGTGAATGCTCTAGATCAGGCAAATCTAGATTCAGGAAAAATACTTAATTTGTGAAGTAAAAGTTTGGCATAAGGATCCACTACTAGTAAGCTTTTCTGCGAAAATGTGTCTTTGAAATTCGATAAGCTTTACCTTGATTCCCGACAAACCAGCATACCCTTGAGAGTCTTTTCTTTAGTCGGGTAAGTCTTGCTGAGTAATTGTGTACTCAGGGTTTTATTCCCTGTTGTTTTTCAGGTTGTAATTTTGTTCTGTTGTGGATGGTGCTAAGTGCCGGTGGGCTCGGCCTTCTTATATAAGTATATCCCATCTTTAGCTTCTCTATCGAGGATTGTCTCTTAAGCTAGCATGTATTTTAAAACTTATAAATGTTTTATACATTCAAATTGTAATCTTTTTGAATCAAGTTCTTTTGTAATCAACTCCGATGATATATATTGTAATCTTGTTATAACTTGTAAATGTTGTAACTTGTAACCATTCTGTAATAAAGAATTTCCGCTGCAAATGTTGGTGTGTGATTTGTGTTTACTTAATCATGCGATCTTGGTGGTAAGTCGTTTATCCGAGGTCCTCGGGGCACTCGGACAGATCCTGTTAAGTTGTTTGGTGCACACGCATAGCTGTCTGAGGTCTTTGAGACAAGGACAGGTGCATGTGGGCCCGATAACTTAGGAGGTTCTGCGACACCCATGGGTATGGATATGGGATAAAATCTTCATCCATTGGGTAAACAAGTATGGGTTTGAAAAGCAATAATCCGAACCCAATTACCCATGGGTATTTCATACGTGTACACATGTCCTATTTGTATGAATGAGTTGAGGTCGAGCCGGCCACGAAGCCCAGCATGACAGCGCACTAGGCCCCATGTCCTAGCCCAACAAGGCAATACGGCAAAGCAACTAGCAGACTAGCAAAAAACAAAACCCTAAAATAACCAGCCATACGCTACGCCCTGTCTAGCCGGCCAACCGGTGCACGCTTGGACAGTTACACTAGCACTGCACACTGGCGACTTCACCAGCGACGAGGAGCATCGCCGACTGCTACGAGCCTAGGACGACGGTGACGACCTTGGATTCTCAGGCGCCAACGAACTTAGATAATGACCAAGGAAGGTGAGCAGACATAATTTCTCCATTTCTTCTATCGGTCCCGAAGTACTGATTTCTTTTATGATGGATGGATGAATGGATCATGGTTCATGAATGAGTGCTCGTCGATGTGGTGATGTCTAAAATCTAGATAGTTTGTGCCAGCTGTTAGTACCTAGTTATACCTTAATTGGGGATGGGGACCCGTTGGGGACCCGAAACCCGAATGGGTTTTTTGGAAGAATCAGGAGGGGGAGACCCCTACTGCGAATTTTATTAAAAAGCGAAAAGAAAAGGTTAGAATTTAGTCCTTTTACAAACAATAAAAAGAAAAGAATAAGAGAGCACTATTCCTATGTCTGCCACAGACTCAGCCAATTCGGGATAGAGGTGTCAAATTTCCCCCGCGCTCTGTGAATGATCAGTCGCATTTCTTTGGAGAATTCCTGCGCACAGCGATGCACTGAGGGATCTTTGTTTGAAAACAACCACTCGTTTCGGCTTTTCCAGATGCTCCAAGTCATGAGAATAATAATCTCCATAGAGAAGGGAACGTTAAGCTGATGGTTAAGGTTCGCTGATGCCTCCTCAGGATTAGAAATTCTGGGCGGAGTTATGCCAATTGAGTTCCAGCAGGCTTTCGCGAAGTTGCATGTGAGGAATAGATGATAGAGGGTCCCCTCTCTTTGCCAAAGGTAGTTTTCACAAGAATAAGAGTCCAGCTCCATGTTTCTCCTTCTCAGCATATTTCTGGTATTTAGCCTATTTTTGAGCCACAACCAGTAAAAGACTCTATGCTTAGGCTGACATTTGCTTTTCCAAACTAGTCTGTAGATAGGGTGAATCTGCATCCGGCCCATGGAAAATCTGTAAGTTTTTTGGGATGAGAATTTGTCCGACCCCCAAATGTACCTCAAACGGTCGTGAGCATCATTCAGAACAATTTGCTCCCAAGATCCCTTCAACACCAGAACTTGATCATACGCTTGTTCAGAGATAGGCAAATGAAAAAAACCATCAAACTGCTCCTGCTCCTTGGCCTCTTTGATAGTCAATTTTGTGTTTTTGACAAAGGAGAATAGCTCTGGAAAATTATGCCTCGGGATGCTCTGACTCCACTGATCATCCCAGAACGAAATTGATCTGTCATTACCAATAGCGGGAATAGCCAGTCCTTTGAAGTTTGGAAGAAGCTTGACTATGCTCTTCCACCAGAAAGAGCCGACACTTCTATGGCCAGGGAGACCACGGAGTGAGTAGTAATTATTCCAGATAAGATGTACCCAAGGTAAGTCACTGTGATTGAAAAATTTATACAAGAATTTGACTAGAAGAGCCTCGTTCTGCGATTCTAAGCGGAGAGCCTCCAGCCCACCATTCACTTTCCTCTGAGTAACCGAATTCCAAGCAATCAGATACCCGAATGGGTGTGAGTATGAGATGAGTTTTGCACCCATGATGGGTATGAAAATAGATATGGGGAAGGATCAAGCATGATGGGAATGAGTCTGGGATGTTATAACCCGGTGGGAAATTCCCCATCAACATCTCTGCGTCCGGAAAAGCAAAGCAAAGGCTGTCTGTGTACCAATACGCCATTGAAACGAAAGTTAGTTGGTGCAGCAGCCGCGAAAGGGCAGAAAATCCTGGCGTGCACCGTGGATCTATAGAAAAGCGCAAAAAGCGGTGGCCGTATCATTGGACGAAGCAGGATAAAAGCGGATAACATATAAGTCACTATCCAGCGATGTACAGAGCAGTAGAGCACCGGCAAACACCTCTTTCTTTCTTTTTTTTTAATATCTTCTTCAGATCATCAAGAGCTTACCGCGCTCAAGAATGGGACTGAGGAATACAGGCTGGTGTTTCAGAAATTCAGAGTGGGTGGGCTCTGCTGGTCGACAGCTGCTACCGGCCCTGCGTAGATTTGGCGGCCCGTTTCTTTCGACCCCGAGACTTGTCCGACGTGCCCCGTCCTGCTCCTGCCTGCCGGGGCCGGCAGCCAGTGGATTCGAATTCCAATCCTTACTGCGACAGCCGCTGGCGCCGTGTCTCCGTCCCATCCGTTCGCATCGGGGTAACCGTCTGTCTCGTTGCCCCCCATTTGGCATGCCCAACGCCAGTGAGAAATGCTTCGTCAGGCATCAGTGAGAAATGCTTTTAGAGGTAAAGGGTAAAAAACTAAACTACAGCACAAACGAGCGATCGACAGGGCAATAGAGAAGAAAAGCGTGGATCCCGCCTTTCGATCTTTCTCTTTCGAGTTCGGTTTGGCTTTGGCTTTGGCCCCCTACTTCCCTCTTCTTATCATTTTTATTTATCAAGCAGCCATTAGCGTCGGGCAATGGTGCTGTTAACATATCCATTCTCGTCTCATTGGCACCGTGTGCCATCGCATGGGGTCCAATTCCAATTCGTTAAGCCAGGGGGGGGGGGGGAATAACCGGTCCCAAGTCCATGATTGCCGCGGATAATACTTTCGATGCATAATATATTGGAGTGGATTAGCAAATCTGAATGTGTCCACCTGCAGCTTTAGATAGGTGGCCTGCACTGTTCAGACGATAACCACGCATGCAAAAGCAAAGCCAGGGGAGCAAATGGGGTCCTGGAGAAGAGGAACCCCTTTTATCCGGCGGGCCAGTCCCCTGACGCCGCCGTGGCCTGTCTGCTTCCTCTGCGGCCTGCACTAGCGCTATGCTCGAACGCCACTGGGACGCCGTGGGCATGCAATCAAATCTGCAATGCCTCATTGCCTCGTGACTCGGTCTGCACACGTCCGTTACCCGTCGGTTCCTTGCCTGATTTGGACCAACGATTTGCCTTCACTTTTCCACGGAAATTCGTCAGGTATTCAAGAATATAGAAGGTGACGAGTTGTTCTATACTTTGCCTAACGATGCAACTACAGATGGTCAATAAGCACGAGGTCCACGAGACCAGCACGGTCCGGTTTATGCGGGGCCGAACCGGCCCGGCACGAATAAACGGGTCGGGCTTGGACATGAAACTAGACACGATGGGTTAGCCCGGCACAGCCCGTTTACCGTTAAGCCCAGTTTTTTTTGCACTAAACCGTGCTTACCGGCCCGCTTAGCCCGTTTTTAGCTCAGTTTTTTCCGTTCTAAATGGGCCGGTCTCGGACAGGAAAACGAGCCTGCCGGCTTAGACGGCTTGGTCCGATTTTCTAACTGTGTCTGACGGGTCGGGCCCAAAATGAGCGGGGCTTCACCGGGCCGAGCGGCCCGTTTGACCATCTCTAGATGCAACTACCAATATTTTTTCGTCGATTTAGATACGGTTCAGATTGATTCGAGAATGTTGGATCTTGTGGCTTGTCCAATGTTTTGTGGTTGATCTTTCGATTCATTAAATATGGACTATACTCTAAATTCGGTGTTCCACTGCATTGAAGGAAGTCACAAGAGAAAAAAACGATGAAAAAGTTCAAATATAATTCGGTGTTTGTCATAGCTCTTCCTTTTGAGAAAAAAGATTCAGAGCAAAAAAGTTGTCGACAATTTCATCTACTTTTTTTTTTCTAACGGTGTCAACCAGCACGGAAGAAGGCCAAAATAACATAGAGGAGAGTGAATCCCTCCTTGTCTTGCACGGCATATGATCACACGTGTCGTTTGGATTTCTTAACTTGCCATACTATATCATTTAAATCTCCGAACTTTCATTACTGTTATCATCTGGTTTATTTATCTTATGTAAAAAATATTAGTTTTTAACTTTTTATAATGACGTTTAGGAAAAGAGATATAAATAACAAAGCCATATTTGTTTACCCTATCAGGTTTCTTAAAACCCGAAGCCTTTTCGAGCTTCCCCGCGTTTCACGGTCTGTCGTCATCGCGTGCGCGGACGCGTGCCTAGGCCCTGGAGCGGCCTTACGCCCATGTTTCGCGTGCCTTGTGTCCCTTCGCTTGTCCTGAACACGCGCATCTCAGCTCCCCAGGGACATCTTGTCCTCGTCCCGTCCGTCGCCACGCGAGGTATGGTCGTCCCTGCCACTCCGGTGAGGCCGGGCGTCGCAATCCGCGAACAGGCCTAGCGTCGCGTCCACTCTGACCCATCGCGCTTCATCTGCCGCACCGGAGCCACCACACCTTCGCCCACCCCACAGGAGACGCTCCATCGCTGCTATGGTGGGCCCTACCATCGAGAGGACCTATGCACGGTTGCAGGCTTGCAACGGGTAGACGACACGGTCCGTCGCATGGCCGTCGTCGTACCCACCACCCGACGGCTGCGCACGGTCTCTAGATCTGAACAGGGAGGCGACCCAATGGCTGCGCACGGTCTCCAGATCTGAACAGGAAGCGGCATGGTCGCCGTTGGCTGCCACTGTTGCCCTGCTTCGACCCAATCGTGCTTCATCCACCGTATGGGAGCCGGTCTGCCGCTACTATGGTGGCCCCTGGCTCCGTGCGGACCCACGCGCAGCTGCAGCGAGCAGGGGATGCAGCCCTTTGTGTGATCCTCGTCGGTGAACCCAGCACCCCACGGCTGCGTACGCTTCAACACTAGAGATGTCAATGGGGACCCGATACCCGTTAACCCGTGGGGAATTCCCCTATTAGGGTACGGGTATGGGACAAAAATTGTCCCCATGGGTATGGATATGGGACAAAATCTCCACCCATTGGGTAAACGGGTATGGATTTGGGAAGCAATAATCCGAACCCGATTACCCATGAGTATTTCATACGTGTACACCTGTCCTGTTTGTATGAATGAGTTGAGGCTGAGTCGGCCATCAAACCCGGCAGACTCCATTTCTTATATTGGTCCCAAAGTACTGATTTCTTTTCTGACGAATGGATCATGGTTCATGGATAAGTGCTTGCTGATGTGGTAAGGTATGAAATCTGGATAGTTTGTGCTAGATGTTAGTACCTAGTTATCCCTTAATTGGGGATGGGGACCCATTGGGGACCCGAAACCCGAATGGGGATGGGTATGTGATGAGTTTTGTACCCATGATGGGTATGGGTATGGATATGAGGATTTATCAAACATGATGGGGATGAGTCTGGAATGCTATAACCCGGTGGGGAATTACCCATTGACATCTCTATTCAGCACTGTAGCGACATAGTCGCCGACGCTGTTGTCCTCTCCACAGAAACTAGGTTAGTACCTTCCTTCAGTTTATTATGTGCCCCCTACATTTCGTCCCTTCTTGACATTTTAGAGACCTACCTCTACCGTCGTCCTCGGTCCAGCTCTTTTTTATTTTGGGTTCTTGCCGGACACCGTTAAGACTCTCGCTTTGCCGCTGATGGCGTTCGTGACCTAGGTGCTGTGAAACCTTCGTGTATCCAGGTTAGTTGGCCTATTGACCTCTGCTTGTTCATCTCGTAGACTATAAATAACCAAGTCTCCATGCCTCGTCCGCATCTACACACGCCCTTCCCAAGTCCCAACCGAACACACAGAGCACAGCAACAGCGGCCACCTGCCGCTCAGTGCGTGCCATGACCATGAAGCTGGATGTCCCGGCGAGGCAGAAGAGCCAGGACGCAGAGCAGAACGGCAGGACAGCGGCCGCGGGCGTCCTCGGCATTGACGAGCCGTGGAGCCAGCCGAAACTCCGTCACCCCGGCGACGCGCAGGCCGACGCCGACGCCCTGGTGCCGCCGCTCAACTTCGCCATGGTCGACGACGGCATCTTCCGCTCGGGCCTCCCGGACGCCGGCAGCTTCCGCTTCCTGCTCTCCCTCAATCTGCGCTCCGTCGTGTAAGAAAATAGCTCGTCCGTCCTACTAGCCCACCGCTTCAGCTCTGGCCTCTGGCGAGTGCCGCCGCCTTGACCCGCGACAGCGTCGCTATGCCTATGCTTGCGTGACCGATCGATCAATCAGGTACCTGTGCCCGGAGCCGTACCCGGAGGAGAACGCGCGGTTCCTGCAGCAGAACGGGATCCAGCTTCACCAGTTCGGCATCGAAGGGAGCAAGGTACTACCGTACCATCCTGCCAGACAGATGTCTCAATCGTCGTGCGATCTCTGAAATCTTCGGTCTGTGCACCGAGTCCGCGGGTGCATGGCAAAACGATCTTTGCGTCTAGTTTTTCTTTTTACTGGGCTTGATCGGTCTGCATGTGGTACCGTCCCTTTCAGAGTCTCAGCAACACACCATTTGGGATTTGGCACAAGTAGAAAATATTTCCTTCAGAATCATGCATTTCCCTGCACACCTGCATCATCACATCAGTGCTCCCCTCACAGGTGGCAACTGGCAAGTGGTTCATATATGAATACAAGTAGCACTCCATTGCAAGACCGGCCCTCCCTGCACTCTCTTCAGATGTTTGTTTGGTTTTGCCATTGCCATGAGCAAGTGCAAGCTATTCTTTATTTCTTTTTTAGTTATCTTGCATCCCGGGGTGGTGTTTTTTATATTATTCTTGAAAGTGAGCCGCTGTCGATGGACTTTGCCTGTCACCGAAACAGATGGCAGTTTCAGCATCACTGCTTTCAGGTTTAAGAGATTCTTATGTGCATTATGCCCATTTTGCGGCAATGGTTTTATAGTGATTTTAGCCGGTCAAGGTTAAAAGTGCTCAGGTGGAGCAAAGTAAGCACAAGAGCTGAAAATAAAAAAGGAGCATCTGGAGGCTGTAATGTAAGCCTGTAGCACATACAAAGACACTTTTTTTTTGCCTGTCGGGTGCTGTTTGACCAATGCTGTTTCTGCATAGTAAATTTTGTTGGTGATGTCGGGGGGACTCCAGTAAGCGTCAAGATAGACCAGGTATTCTCATCTTGTAGCTGCAGCTCTGCATTCTGTGTGCAATCCCCACTCCCACAAAAGCTCTCCAGCCTTTCACTGAAACATGTGTTTGTGTGTCCTCGCTTTCTACCTATGCTATGCTGCCCATACGTTTACATTGGTTCCTGAACAGACAGGCCGTAACAACACGCTGGTCTATACTGCACTCTTGTAAGGTCGCTTCTTCTCTACTACAAGTACAACTGTACAACGGCTCTAGGCGGCATGTTGTTCTGAAACCAAACCAGGGACGTCACTCGATTAGACAAACCCAGGCGCCCGCTATAGTATCAAACCACTTTTAAATCGTTGACAATGTGTGGAGCTTACTAATCGTTGTTGTCCAGAGTGGTCCGGCAGTGCCGGATGCCATGGTGGTGCAGGAACCATTCGTCTACATCCCTGAAGAGATCATCCGAGAGGCGCTCAAAGTTATTCTTGGTACCGGCAACTTCACTGATACGATACCTCTACACTTCTACTAACGTGCCACAGAACTGCACCTTTCGCCATCTGACATCTCTAACTCTGCTCCCGTTTCAATCTATCCAGACGCAAGAAACCAGCCGGTGCTCATCCACTGCAAGAGAGGCAAGGCAAGCCTGTTGCGTTCCAGTTGGTTCAGCTCAGCATCTTGCTTCCACGATACTACTACAGTTGCATCTGGTTTCCCTGACGCTGACGCGACGAGTGTTTTTCTTTCAGCATCGCACTGGCTGCGTCGTCGGGTGCCTGAGGAAGCTGCAGAAGTGGTGCCTGTCTTCGGTGTTCGACGAGTACCTGCACTTCGCGGCGGCGAAGGCGAGGAGCACTGACCAGAGGTTCATGGAGCTGTTCGATGCTTCGAGCTTGACGCACCTGGCGGCCTCATAGTCACAGTATTGAGCGCTGACCAGAGCGAGTGGCTCCCGACCGGTCCCGATCCTGCAACCATGCTGCATCAAGCAAGCGATTTTCCCCTGCTGTTTCCGAAGCAACTCGGCCGAGAATAATGCTGCTGGAACCATGAGTGTGTCCGCGAGAATTGATAGGCAATGGCCTTAGGTTTTGTTGTGTGAGTGCTGTGGTTGCTTCGTGTGCAACTGATTTCAGATTCTGAATTGGTGATGGCTGTGATTGGTGATGGCTGAACTCTGAACTGAAGATGTTTCGACGCCCTGAATCGAACGGCTGACAGAGTCGCAGACAGTGTCCGCGTTTTCATAGGAAATGGACGGCAGATTCGCACTCCTGTGCCAAATCCAATGGACGACCATCCTAATCGGACCCATATAAAAAAATGAACAAAACCGCGACGCCGCGAAAACCCTAGCTTGGTGCCGCCTCACCAGCTTGCCAAATCTCTAACCCTAGGTGCAGCGGCGGAGATGGCCCCCAAGCGCTCGGCTCCACCTCCGCCGCCTCCGCCCCCGGCTGCCTCCTCCGAGGAGACCGCCTCTGGTTCGGGCTCCGAGGAGGAGGAGGAGGAGGAGGAGGAGGAGGAGGAGGATGATTTGGAGACCGCCCACTCACCGCCTCCCGTCGCTCCCAAGAGCGTTGCTCCGCTGCCGCAGAAGGTCCAGGAACCCGAAGCGTCCGACGAGGATGAGTATGACGATGAAGATGACGAGCCGCAGAAGGTCCAGGAACCCGAAGCGTCCGATGAGGATGAAGACGACGAAGAGGAGGATATCGAAGAGGACGAGAAGGCCAACCACGTGGTCCCTTCTTCCGCCACCAAGAACCCGCCTCCGCCGCCGCAGACTGGCGAGGATTCCGAGGCTTCCGACGAAGAAGAGGATAGGGAGGCGGACGACGAGATGCCGCAGACGAAGCCCGCTCCAAATCAAGAGGTGGAGGCTAAGGGTGCAAAGCGGCCGAGCGCGCCGTTCCAGCGCACCTGGTCGATTGACGACGACTTCCGCATCCTGGAGGCCCTCGCTGCGCAACGCCTGGAGCACGGCGCGCTGCCTCAAACGGACGTGCTGGCCGACGCCCTCGCTGGCAAGCTCGACAATAGTGGCTGCAGCCTCTCCGATCTCAAGAGGAAGGTGAGGAGTTTGCAGAGCCGGTACGCCAAAGCGGTCAAGAAAGGCGCGCCACCGAGCAAGGATCAGGATCGCCGTCTCTTCGACCTCTGCAAGAACGTCTGGCCTTCTGTTAGCAATGCCAAGCCTGTTACCAAGGCGGTTACCAAGGCGTCGGCTAACGGTGGTGCTGGGAGGGAGCCTGACGAGATGTGTGAGCTGTACCCATACCTTGCGGAGGAGGTGAGGGCGCTTCAGAGGGCACACCCAGGCTTGTTCAAGCGGGAGTTTGGGATGATCGAAGACAGCAAGGCCCGTACACTGGACGAGAGGATCAAGAAGCAGAGGCGTGCACTGATGAACCTACATCTTCGTCGCCACGACCTGACCAAGGAAGTGACCAGGACGCTCATGGACCTGGCTGAGTGATGCAGTGGACTGAGCTGAGTATCATCTAAGAATTCTATTTTATGGTATTTAAGTGCACTGATGATCGATTACCAGCAAATGTTGTATGACCTACTCAAGCATGGTAGGTGAATCTTGATTTTGTTATCTATCTGGTGTCGAGTTTTTAGTTGTTCATGGTGTCAGACATGTTGCAGCGTCAGTGTTAAGTCAGGAAGTGCCTGAGTATGCACCTGTTCAGTTATTATGTTTTGATATGGTTTCTCAATTTCTTAGGATAACTCTGTAGTCTAAATTTGTCAGTCTGAGCTCTAGTAATATGGAAATACTCCCTCCATCCTAAATTATTATAAGTCATTCCTTGAGGAGTCAAAAGTAATTCAAATTTAACCAAATTTATATAATAAAGTAGTAACATTTATGACACCAAATAAGTATCACTGTGTTCATTATTAATTACATTTTTATACTATAACTATTTGATGGCATAGATCTTTGTAATTCTCTCTATAATTTTAGTCAGACTTGAGATGCTTTAACCCTCTAAAAATGTTAAAATTAACTTATAATTTAGAATGGAGGGAGTATGTACTATGTTATTCGGAAAAGCAAATCCACGACCAACCGATGTGTCTTGTGACGTAACTCAATTTCTTTCACACCCCACTGTCTCAGTGGATGAGTGGTTTCTGAATCCTTCTCTTAGAGTCTTATCTCTTCCCTCTGTTCCTCTTCTGCTCTTCCATTTTTTCAGATTGCTCATATCAATCTTGAGTATCTATTGTGCTCCCCTGCTCCTGGAGGTTAAAATTCAGTCATGCTATTCACAGAGACCAGTAACTGGATCCAAATGTTTCGTTTGTAGTGTGTGTTTCCAGGTTGTGTTGATACCATTTTATAAGTATCACTATGTTACTTTGAGAATTTGTTCATCTGTTAGTCCTAGTGGTAGTGGAGTCATTCACTTAACATGTCGATAAATTATGGACTCTTGTGTACATCAGGCATGTTGATTAGCTATAAAGTTGTACATGCTTGGAAAATGGTACTCCGTAGTTGCGACAGGTTTGGCTCTAATAAACTAGTGACTGCAGGATTTTTTTTATGAATCTGATGGAGCTGTGGCCTCTATAGCAAATTAAAAATTGGAGACGCCCCGACAAGGTGGTTCAAGAAACGAAAAACGAAAAAAAAATAAACTCAAGAGTAACGGTTACAAGTTACAACAGGCTCTGGATTCATAAAGTGAGGATAATTATGTTCATGGAGAAGCCTTGGTGTAGTTGAGCCTTCAAATCTTCAGCAACTTCAGGGAAACTACCCTGGCTTGGAATGTGTAGATATAATGAAGCTCCAACAAGAGGTGGCAAAGGGACATCTAAGAAACAGGTGCTCAGCAGTTTCTGCTATTGTTTGCTGGCAGAGAACACAATCAAAAGAGTCAAGAACCATGTTTCTTCGAATATTTCTTGCGATGGGTCTATCTTTGCTGAGCAACCAGAAGAGACTTCGTGCCTGTGTTGGCAGGAGGACTTCCAAATCCACTTGAAGGCATCATGAACTTGGTGGTGGCTCCCAAATCCCAATTAGCTTCTTGTATATATTGGCAACGGACAATATCTGAGCTCCCAATAGTGATCCAAATATTTGTATCGGTGTATTTGTCCATACGCACTATCTGCTCGTCACAGCCTAAGTGTTGGTGCTCGGTTGCACGGCATGATTATCGTTAGCATTTCATTAGTATAAAGATGGGTGAAATCCATTAGGTCTCGTTTGTTTCCTTTCATTTTGAAGAATTGTAATCTTAATATTGGAATAGACTATTTTTTAAAAATATGACATTCCATCAATTTCTAAAATTATCATATAAGCCTATCTCAAATTCATGGGTGAGAGATAGAAATTGATTCTATAAATTTAGAAACTACTTTTTTGATGTACAACTTATAGCACACTTTTCTACTTGCTTCGTTATAACATGAATATAGCATATAACTACCTCTCATATGATTTAAGATAATATACAAATATATTACATATATAAATATATGAATTTAATTAATTTTATCTAAATTATAATTATTAAAATGGAATTCAATTCCAATGAAACAAACGGGCTTGTAGAGACCCGCTTCAACTAAGATAACTCACACGGTGACCCAGCATTTCGTTCTCTGTTTGTTGGATGCACTGATGCATCAGTTTAAGTGGTGGTGGTGGATCACGCGCCTCGCCTGATCAACTGAGCCTTATTTGCACAGAGATTTCACAGGCTCTCCCATCGTCGGTTGGTGCGCGCGGCGCGTCTGGCGTGCAGCGGCGGCACGACACGCAACTAGCGCGAGGAGGGCGCGGCAGCAGCCGCTCCAGTCGACTTCTCCGACGTGGTCTCCTCCCACCCATACACCCATCCCTTCCCCTCCCACACAGGCACACACACACCCACAGCACCCAATTCCCTCGCGCTCCCCCTCTCCCGCATCACACATCCCACCGCCGCCGCCACCACCACCACCCGCCCTATACCCGTATATAATTACTCGTACCCGGACGCCACCGCCGCCTGCGCCATGGGCGACTCCTCGGTGGCCGGCGCGCTCGTGCCGTCCGTGCCCAAGCCGGAGCCCGCGCCGTCCGGTGACACCTCCGCGGCGGCCGCGGCGACTACAGCGGCGCTGGCGATGCCGGAGGAGGCGGGTATGCGCGCGGCGTCGGCGTCGCCTCAGGGGCCTGCGGAGGAGGGGGAGGGCCCCGCCGATAGGGACCTCCTCTGCCCGATCTGCATGGCCGTCATCAAGGACGCCTTCCTCACCGCATGCGGCCACAGCTTCTGCTACATGTGCATCGTCACGCACCTCAGCAACAAGAGCGACTGCCCCTGCTGCGGGCATTACCTTACCAAGGCCCAGCTCTACCCCAACTTTCTCCTTGACAAGGTTAGCTGCCTGTTCTAGTTGCCTCGGTTACTTTTATAGAATTCGTGTCATGTGCTGCAACTGCAAACTGCAAACTGACATTTGCTGAATGCAATTTATGTATCGCCCGCTGTGGCCGTGGTGTGGCAAAAACAGTAGGTGTTGCATGCAATTCCGAATTCTACTGTTTCGCAATGAAATTCCATTCGATGGGTCAACACTTGCACTGCCACATTACTCTGATCTCGATGTGGTTTGTATGGGATGCTGCTGCCATTGGGCTCGTCGATTCTCGGTTTACCCCTTATTTACACCGCAGTATTAGAAGTTTGGGGTAGCTTCTGTAGTACATGTTCCTCAGTGTCCGTGTTGACCAGTTGATTTCCTCATACATTTCAGTATATTGTTACTGATAGACTTTTCAGAATTGCTTCCACAACTTCTAGTGCTCCATGTCTGTTAGGTAGTATGCAATTACTATGCCATTCATCGCTATGTGTTCATAAATCTATGTTACTGGTATGCACTTATGCTATTGACTTTTAGCATTACTATACTCAGGCCCTTACTGGTATAAACATTTCTGTCTGTCTATTTTTTATTTAGAACCGATTGCACATATGACTTGCTAAATTTCTTACATTGCATCCTTGTCCTGTATATATAGGTTCTGAAGAAAATATCAGCCCAACAAATAGCAAAAACAGCATCGCCGATCGATCAATTTCGATGTGCATTGCAACAGGTCAGTGATTCCATGTGTTACTTTGCTAGTTGCTACTATTTTCAATGATAAAACAAACTCCACTCCTGCATTCACCACTTAACAGGCACATTTTAAGTCTCTGCATCGATCATTTTCCTTGCATCCGCTTTTGTGTAGCGACTACATTTGTATATGGCAGCCCAGCAGCTCTAATAAAATCAGCTAGTTTGTTTGGATGGATAAACATATCAGTTTGTTAGTCTGAGATGGAGTTTAGATGGATAAGTATTGGTTTGTTAGATAAGGTTTGTCGGCTGAGATAGAGTTTAGATGGATAAACATTGGTTTGTTAGATCTTAGATAAGGTTGGTTAGCTAAGGCTGCTATCTTAGATGGATAAACACTGTTCATCCACGTGAACAGTACCACGTTCCCCCAGCCAGCAGCCTTAACCCTAGGACGATAACGCCCAAGAGTTGGGATCCTGGTTCTCGACCTCTCACCCACCACTTGTACTACCTCTGTAACCCTAGTTCCAACAATCTGGTATCGGAGATGTCAGGTTCCGACGACGTGCCGCCGAAGTCAGCACCACCCACCAACTCCACCGTTGCAACAACTATTGATGCGAGGGCTGCTGCCACCAGCTCAATTTTCTAGGCGGACTTCATGGCTTTTCAGCAGTTGATGGTGTAGCAGTTTGCCGCCCTCATCGCCTCCATCAACGGCATGTCTAGTAGGACACCGCCACCACCGACGTCTCTAGCTTCTGCCACCACCAGTGCTGCTGCTTTCCCCTATGGCATGTTGAGCTATGGTGGCATACCCCCCCTTCCCACCATCGCCGCGCCATCCACCACCACCACCATTGTTCCCTTCCCATCTGCCACGACACCCCTTCCATCACCGATCGCCGCCTTGGTGCCACTGGCGTCAACCATGCCCTGACGCTCGTACCCATCCACCACGTCGCCTTCCCACACTCCCCATCCCCGATCCCCAGCTTTCCCGAGGATGCTCTTCCTGCAGACCATCACCCTGCTATGACCTGCAAGCGCCATCACCACCACCCCACTTCCACAAATTATCCTTCTCCACGTTCGACGGGAAAGATGACCTCGTAGGCTGGTTGAACCACTGCGAGCATTTTTTTCGCGACCAGCGCACTCTCGAGACAGACAAGGTCTGGCTCGCCTCGATCCATCTCACCGGGACTGCCCAACATTGGTACTACATGCTGGAGCGTGACGAGGGCTCCATCCCATGGTAGCGCTTAAAGGATCTCTGCCTACAACGCTTTGGTCCCCCTCTGCACAGCAACTTCTTGGATGAGGCTGCGCGTCTCTAATTTCGTTCCACAGTTGAAGACTATCAAGACCATTTCTTGGCTCTCATCTGCCACGCCGATCCGCCACCAGCATCGTGCCAGCAGGCGCAACTCTTCACCTTCGGCCTACCAGGACGCCTCCGCGTCGATGTCGAGTTGTGCAGCCATGCGGACTTGCAGTAGGCCATGGTCTTCGCCCAGTCATACAAACGCCACTAGCAAGGTTCGGCCGCCCGCCCACCCGCCTCAGCCCTCTGCGCGTCTACCGGTTGCGCAATTCCCTATGCTGGCAACGTCGTCCGGGTCAACGGCGGCGGCCTCAGCCCCGACAGCACTGACGTTCAAGTGCCTCACCCTAGCAGAGATGGCGGATCGATGCCGCCAGGATCTGTGCTACAACTGCGACAAGCCGTTTGTGCGAGGCCATCACTGCCAACGTCACTTCTACCTTGAGGTGACCGCTGACGACGACGGGGTGGCTGCTGCGGAAGGTCCCCAACCCCCGTAATCCTGCCTTCCAGGTCGAGGACGAGCTGTTTTTGGAGGCCGGTAGAGCTGTTATGACCAGCAGCCCTAATAAAAGCAACTAGTTTGTTTGGATGGATAAATATCAATTTGTTAGTCTGATATAGAGTTTAGATGGATAAGGTTGGTCGGCTGAGATAGAGTTTAGATGTATAAACATTGGTTTGTTAGATCTTAGATAAGGTTGGTTAGCTAAGGCTGCTATCTCAGCTATATAAATGTACCCCTTCAATTAATAAAAGATCAAGCAGGAAAGTATCTTGCCCGTGCTTCCCCTACGTTTCTACTGTTCATCACGGGCATTGTTCATCCCCATTACTGTCATCTGCGTGAACAGCCACGTTTCCCCCAACCAGCAGCGCTAACCCTAGGACGATGGCGCCCAAGCGCCGGGTATTGGTCCTCGACCTTCCACCCACCACCTGTACTACTTCCGTAACCCTACTTCTAACAATATGAGTAGCCACTGACGTTTTGTAAAGAGTATAGAACTTAAGTACATACCTCTTAAGTGTTTTTATGAATCAAAACTTCAGTAATGGAAACATCTTGGGATTTTATTACTTTATTTACATCATTTTCATGCAACTAATCTAAATATTCATAAAGATATTAGTCAAAAGTCAATTTGTTTCACTGCAAGTTTCCTAAGGTAATACTACCTCCGTTCACAAATATATGACACCATTGACTTTTTTCGAAAATTTTGACCGCTCGTCTTATTTAAAATATTTATTCAAAAATGTAAAATTTTAAGTTAAGCACAAACTACCTTAAGTGATAAAACAAATCACAAAAAATAAAAAATAACTCATTATTTTTTTTGAATAAGACGAGTGGTCAATTTTTTTTGTAAAAAGTCAACGGTGTCATATATTTATGAACGGAGGGAGTACTTTTCTGAGGCTAAAAAATGTTGTTTCAAGTGGAAGTTTTTAGACTAATTATTTGGGAATACATGGCTATGTTGCCCTTAGGATTGCAGCTGCTGTCTATGTTCTGTCCTCTTATGATTCACTGTTCACATGATGTACCATGCATTATATGATTGCCTCAGACAGCATCATTGCATATGTGAATCTAGTAGTAATATAATCGCAAGTTTGTAACCTGTAAATTTTGGTATTTCATTTAAGGGTTATTGTTATCTGTGTTTACTTGCTCACTATTAGTTGTATAGCTTCATATATCCTTGACATAGCTGTTGTAATTTGTGACCCCGTGAAAAAGCTACTGACAATTTATCATTTATTCTTGAGATAGGGAAATGAAATGGGGGTTAAAGAGTTGGATAGCCTTATGACTTTGATTGCTGAGAAGAAGCGGCAAATGGAACAACAAGAATCAGAGACAAATATGCAAATATTGCTAGTCTTCTTACACTGCCTTAGAAAGCAAAAGCTAGAAGAGTTGAATGAGGTTTGTCCTTCGTATTTTTATGGTTCTGAATTTCTGGTTCTTTCACACAATTCTAACATTTTAATGTCAAGCAACCTTCATCAATCTTGCTAATTAAATTAAATGAAATGAAAGTTTTACCTATTGCATTTATGTTGCTCTTTCTTATTCTGAAGTCTATTGTTGTTAATCATATTCACATCTTCTCAACAGATTCAAACTGATCTACAATACATCAAAGAGGATATAAGTTCTGTGGAGAGACATAGGGCAGAATTATATCGCACAAAAGAAAGGTACTCCATGAAGCTGCGCATGCTTTTAGATGAGCCTACTGCGCAAAAAATGTGGCCCTCTCCTATAGACAAAGCTAGCTGTCGCTTTCTTCCCAACTCTCGGACACCACTTAGTGGATCATGTCCAGGAACTTTACAGAATAAGAAGCTTGATTTGAAAGCTCAAGTAAGCCATCAAGGATTTCAAAGGAGAGATGCTCTAACTTCTTCTGATCCTCCTAACTCCCCTATACAATCGGGTAATGTTATTGCTAGGAAGAGGCGAGTTCAAGCACAGGTGTGTTTCTCACTCCATGCATTACTACATTTCTTAAGGCACAGTTTCCTCCCACATTACACCCAAAAAGTAGGCCTCTTATGTGTTGCATACATGTTTTGAACAGTATACAGTACACACATGGCCTTTTACTTAACTTCGTGTTAGATAAAATGGCACCGATCTTATGCCATTTATTTTTTAAATCTAATTCTATGAGGAACTTTGCAGTTCAATGAGCTTCAAGAATACTACCTGCAAAGACGTCGTACTGGAGCACAGGCACGCAGACAAGAAGAAAGAGATATAGTTGCAATGAATAGAGAAGGCTATCATGCAGGTCTTCAGGATTTCCAGTCTGTGCTAACAACGTTCACTCGATACAGGTGTGTGGTTATCTCTTGTGTCGAGGTAATATGCTTTTGTCTTTGTTCCATTCTCACTAGTCTCACCTTGTTTGTTGTCATGTTTACTTCAGTCGTCTACGTGTCATTGCGGAACTAAGACATGGAGACTTGTTTCACTCTGCCAATATTGTATCCAGGTGTGTAGTTTGCGAGTTTCTTATCTGTGGTTTCAGAATGTAACTAGCAGCAGAACCAGTGCAGTTACATGGATTGATATATTTATGTTTTGGTCATCTGATTTTAAATATTTATGCCTACACTATAAATTGTAAATCATTATCGAGCCTTTTTGCAGTTCTCCAAGAGTTACTACCGATTATAATTCTGGAGGTACCAAAATCAAGGGCTGTAAATGTTTATAATTCGTTCACCTTTTAATCTGGGCCTACCTTCCAAAATAAGAAGTTAAATCTTCACATCATTACTCTGGTTAACGTGGGAGAATCAGCTCCATTAAAGCAAACATGGAAGCTGCCTTTTGGTGTAATGTAAACATTAAGTTTTATTATACAATATATGAAGTAGACTTTCCTGCTCTCCTATGGGAGGATGCATGATTCAGCACATTTATTTCCAGTTCTGTGTGCTAGCCAATCAACTACTTCACCTTTGTTTTATTGCAAATATTTGGTATGGGCATTTGATGTTTTTGTTATATTGCAGTATTGAATTTGATCGTGATGATGAACTATTTGCTACCGCTGGAGTCTCGAAACGTATTAAAGTCTTCGAATTTTCCACTGTAAGTTTGCTTTTGTCAGGACATGTCCATTTCATAGTTCATTGTAATTGAGAATAGTAAGGTTGATTTGCATCATTACTTAGGTTGTTAATGAACCATCAGATGTGCATTGCCCAGTTGTTGAAATGGCTACCAGATCTAAACTTAGCTGCCTAAGCTGGAACAAGTACTCAAAAAATATTATTGCAAGCAGTGACTATGAGGGTATAGTAACTGTGTGGGATGTTCAGACCCGTCAGGTATCCACTCTCTATTCGACAGTTCATTCTGCAATGGCTGTATTGTAATTCAAACTGAGGCATATGGTTTCTGTGTATTGTGCCATGCTAGAGTGTGATGGAATATGAAGAGCATGAGAAGAGAGCATGGAGTGTTGATTTTTCTCGCACAGACTCTTCAATGCTAGTATCTGGGAGTGATGATTGCAAGGTATTTGGAAGTTAATATTGTAAAATTACATTCTCATTCCGAAACTAAGAGAGAAAAGCTTGGTGATTTTCTCAAATGTCAAGTACCAAAATCACTTTATGTTATATTATGACCTGGGTGGGTGGAGCATTCATTTTATCAGACAACTCATTGAAGAAATGATAGTAGTTTTAGATGGTCACAATGAATATTAAGTTCATGAACACAACAACAGATTTTTGGTGTATGCATTTTCAAGTAAGGACAAAAAAGAAGAAATAATTACGGCTGTTGTTTATGGCAGGTGAAAGTGTGGTGCACAAATCAAGAAGCAAGTGTGATCAATATTGATATGAAAGCAAATATTTGCTCGGTTAAATATAATCCTGGATCAAGCTTCTACGTTGCAGTATGTTGCTTCATGTCTAGCTTATATTGAATACTTAATTTGTTTGCTTTTCCAACCGAAATGTTATTTGTTTACCTATCAAATACTACAATATTTCAGGTCGGATCTGCTGATCACCATATTCATTACTTTGATTTACGTAATCCAAGTTCGCCTGTCCATATTTTTGGGGGGCACAAGAAAGCAGTATCATATGTGAAATTCTTATCTAACAATGAGCTTGCGTCTGCATCAACAGATAGCACATTACGCTTATGGGATGTCAAGGATAACTGCCCGGTATGCTCTTTCTGTGATAGTGTGTGTATATATATATATATATATATATATATATATATATATATATATATATATATATATATATATATATATATATATATATATATATATATATATATATATATATATATATATATATATATATATATATATATATATATATATATATATATATATATATATATATATATATATATATATATATATATATATATATATATATATATATATATATATATATATATATATATATATATATATATATATATATATATATATATATATATATATATATATATATATATATATATGCCATTCTTCCTCTGGAGCTTTTGTTGCAAAGGAAAGTGGAGTTATTTTCGTTTAGAAAGTACTCCAAACTATGCAGATAAAAGTGCTTTTGTTTCTGTTATGTTCCTGTGTTTTCTCCAGAATAAGCAGTTCACTGCTGTACATAGGACTTTTTCTTTCTGTAAAATTGATAAACAACTGAATAGAATATGAACTTCAGCACTTCACATATAATTCTCTTTTATACTGCACCATTTTCTTATAGTGCAACTGGCAATGAATTATCTGATTTGGTTCAACATTACATGCCCAATTTGAAATAGTGCAGCTACGAACATAATTTTTGGATGACCATTTTGTTATAACAACATTGTGTTTTTTCAGGTACGGACATTCAGAGGACACAAAAATGAAAAGAACTTTGTTGGCTTGTCTGTGAACAATGAATATATTGCTTGTGGAAGTGAGACAAATGAGGTTTTTGTTTATCACAAGGTAATGGCAAGCTTCTGTCCTGGTCATGTTCCCATGCAGCATGCATTGTTATGATGTGTGACTCAATATAATCAATCAGATGGGTTCCTAACTCTACACTGATTGCAGGCTATCTCGAAACCGGCAGCAAGCCATAGATTTGTATCTTCTGACCTGGATGATGCCGATGATGATCCTGGTTCTTATTTCATTAGTGCTGTCTGCTGGAAGAGTGATAGCCCTACGATGTTAACTGCTAACAGTCAGGGGACCATAAAAGTTCTTGTACTTGCTCCTTGATGTTATGGAGGGCGTTCAAGAGGTTCACAGTACTGTCCAGTTGTTTCCTTTCGTGTCATTATATTCCCCCAAAATTGGGAACGGGGGCATAATTGATCTCCGGTTAGGGAATGAAGTTTTGCAGATGGTCAGCTGACGTAGGGTTTTGAGGTATCAGAATGTGCATAGTCATGTTTATGTTGTATAGGTGTAATTGTGTAAAGCAGCCAAGTTATTGGTTACAAGTGTAACACGAGAAATACACATTAATAAAAAAAAAACCTCCAGCTCGTTTGTACAGAGATTGTGCTTGAACCCAGAACCTTATGTGGTAATTGCGATTGGTAATATATCTACCTGATATGATCAAACGGATGCCGTAATCAGCAATTGTTTCTTTCAGGTGTGTTTTTTTCCTGCTGTTTATGGGGTAATTTTCAAGAATTTTTTTTAAAACTTTCTGGCGTGTTGCTTGAAGAATTATGTTGTGTATATTTAAACCAGGCGATCTTACAAAGTGGACGCACACCATATATTGCAATTCTCTACCTGTATGCAGACGTAGTATTTTATCTGTATGTGCCCAGGTTCTTTCTGCTACTAGACGCCTAGAGTGGTACAGTACTAAAGAAAACTAGGATCGTGCTCTTTTTCTTACGAAACAATAGTAGGGTCAGCGCGTATTAGCTAAAACTAGATCGGTTCCACAGAAGAAATCTAATAAAAAGGTACCAACCACTTCCTGAGATAGTTTTGCCTTTGCACCTCACGTCACAGGTCGGAGTCGGACTGGCGCATCTCAGTCACCAGCTGCACGGGGGGGACAGTGAATGCGCCGGCTGCCGCATCGCAGCTTTTGTTCGGGCTGCCGAGTCGCATTCCGTCCGGTCCGGTGAGCAAGAGGCTCGTTGGCCCTTGGAGCGCCCAACGGCCTATACGGTTTCCGCAGGCGCAGCCGATCGAGCGAGCGTCGCATTGCAGCGCGTTACCCGTGCACGCACAGCACAGATGCACTGCACGGCCTGTCGACCGCGCCTGCCCACCCATGCCGCGTCCCCGATGCGGCGGAAGGCGGGCGAGTTGCGACGGGGCCGTGCCGCTACCGCCCGCGGACGAAGGAGGCAGCGTGAGACATGCCGACGTGAGCGCCTTACGTTTGTTTATTCGTCCGCGCACCGGGATAGAGGCCACTTGTCGGGTGTCGGCTAGTCGACTTCACGGGATGTACCTCGCGATCAGAGTCGTCCATGTTATGAACTGTAAACTGCTGATCGAGTGATCCACGTTCAAATCCAAGGTACGCATGGCCTTAGCCCTTAGGGCATATACAACCTGAGCGGTTGAGCCTCCTGATCAGTTTTCAATACACAAGAGACACCTAAAAAACTGCATCATACAATAAGATGTTTTTAAATCTGTCACATCATAAATACTATCAAGAGACATATGTATGAAGAGTCGTGTAGAGAAGTTCTTTATAAAGAGTCTATCTCTTTTATTTTTTACATTTAACCCCCTAAAGACCCTTCAAGAGATAGGGGGATTAACAGGGAGTATGGAAGACTTTGATCATAAATCATCAAGGAGTATTCCAACACTTGCTTTACTATGCACATTTCCGTTTTTGAGCGACTTACTCTAAACATTTCTTTTTAGAAAACTGACATGTTAGCATAGAGTTGAAACTATGATGCTAAGTTCTTTATCATATATATATTATTAGGCACTTTCGTGTGACTTATAATTGTGGTTTAATCTACGTAAGAATTTTTAGAGAAGACATACCCTTCTCTTATACATCTTGTGCAGCCAGTTTTGTATTCTTCCATCTCCCTCCACGAAAGCTGGCATTGCCGTATCAATGATTCAAAACACCGAAGATTCCGCTTGAAAAAATATCTAAACCAGCCGCTTGTGGGATGCTTTCCTGGCCTCAAGAGTACGTAGTAGGCCCAAAAAGAACATGAATACTACTCACTAATGGGTGCGCTTTATATCAGTGGCGGAGCTACATAGGGACCATTGGGTTCAGTTGACACCAATGATTTTTATCAAACCAAGGATTAATGTATATAGTTTATTGCTTGAACCCAATAAAAATTTAGTCCCGAACCCATTAACTGACTTGTGGTCAGTCCTGTTCGTGCAACATGGCTGGCTGCAAAGGATAGACCACCACCATTTAGTTTGGTGTGGTATAGTCATTATGATTTATAGTTATACATATATTCCTAAGTGAACCCATTGGCAAAATTTTCTAGCTCCGCCTCTGCTTTATATCACTTTTTTATGTTCTCTTCTCTCAGTCTCAGGGGCGCAAACAGAAAGAGAGCGCCTGTTAGTGGTTCCAAAAGGGCGAGCGAGTTCGATACGGCGTTTCATTCCGGAAGCAGCAGCAGCAGCAGTAGGTTGATACGGCGCTTTCGCTGTAGTGCAGCTCCATCTCGATTCGTCTGGACGTGAACGTTTTCGTCGTCTTTTATTTTTTTTTTATTTTAAAAAGGGGGTTCTTTTGGGGTGCTGAAAAGCGAGAATATTCTAGGGTTCTGTTGCCGTACTCCGAGAGAAAAAACAAGGTGAGCCGTCGATTGTTGGCGTGCACTGGTTCTGTTCTTGTGCGACGAACCGGTCTCTCTGGTTGGATGCGGCAGTGGTTTCGATAGATACGTCCGTCTTGCACAGCTGCATGTACGTACGTACGTCACAGCGTTTTGTTTGTTTTATTAACCATGCACTGGTTCGCTCGCAAGTCGATCTGATGGGGGGATCGATCTTTGGCTTATTCTGGGATTCAAGTGGAATCACTTGCACAAAGCTGTGTGCATGCGATGGGAAAAAAATTTGTTGCAGCCCGGCTGCAAACCAGGCTGTTTGCAGCCCCTCACAAAAATGAAGATAGGTCCCACCCGCAGGTAAATAATACAACTAAAACGTTATCTAGTGGACCTGCAGGTGGGGCCTATCCACCTTTTTGTGAGGGGCTGCAAACAGCCTGGTTTGCAGCCGGGCTGCAACAAATTTTTTTTCCATGCGATGTATCCAGAGGTGGGGTGTCCAAAACAAAAGATATCCATTCATCCGACTCGAGTCCGAGGGCGCTGCAGCAGTTCTTTAACCCACATATCTCGTGATTCGTGACCCATATATAACAATAACAAGCTGCATGTTCTTGTTTGTATGCGCTCTCTCCCCCGGTGCATGCACACGGTGAGCATTACGTGGCTTTTGCACGCTTACAAAAGGATGTTTGAGGCCTAAAAATTTTGCACGAAGGAGCAAGGGGGAATCGACAGGTATCAATCAGTACGTGGGCTTTTGCAGGACCAGCTGGACGACTTGAGAGATGCAGTCCAATCTTGCTGCTCGATTTCGTATTCTTGACCATTTTCCGTGGAAGAAACGGAAATGCAGCACAGTTGCACCGCAGCGCTTTCACGTTCGCAGCTTGCAGCGCTACGGGTCACCTGCAGACGCGCAGGCATAACTCGTGATGAAGCATGGCATTATATTGCAGGGTGAAGCCTGGTCGGGTCTTGTAGACCGACCCTGATGCATGGCTCGGCCGGGCACCACGTTCCAGAGTCGTGGCGTTTGGCAGGCAGAGGCAGAGGCAGGGACCGGATGAGGTTGGTTGGCACAAAGCACCAAAAAGAGACACGGCGCGCGATCGCGATCCATCTCAAAGATGGCGCCGCACGCAGGAGCTGAGCCACTACTACTACTAGGACGCAGCGGTCCGTCCAGTCGCTAACCGGGGGAGGCTGAGCTCCAGAAAGCTCACTCACAGCACAGGCGCCGGCCCGCTATAGCCGCTGCTACGTGCTCCTGCCTCTCTGCCTGCGCGTTGGCCCTTGGAGGCGGCGGGAGGCGACCCCTGTGGCTTGTAGTGGGGAGCCGGGCGGGCCTTGAGGTCCTGAGAAGCTGCGCCACTGCACCTACTGCTGCAATCCTCGGTCTCCCGCAGGCCGCAGCTGCAGCTGCATCCTCCTGGCGTCTCACCGGTTACTTGGCCATTGGAAAACGCCATGCGCCACGCGCCTTGTTAATTGGACTAGCGATTACCGCAGGCCACACCAATCATTTAGTCTGAGACCTGTGCATTTTCCCTGTCGAAGTGGGCGGCTGGGACGGGGGAGCAGTATCTTATGGTTCGTGATTAGCTAGCTTAGCTACTCTTGCGTTGCGTTGCGTCACGGATGGTTTAACATAGTAATATTTGCCGAGTTTATTAATGTACCCAAAGATCTGCTTGTTTTATACTAGTGACCAGTGACAGATTGTGGAGTGGTCATTAATTGATCTCTGAGGTTTTCTTTTTCTTTTTGGTCTGAATTGAGAGCTGCGAATGGAGGCACTCTTGTGTTCATTAGCTATAGTTCTGACTTCGCGCTATCACTTTCTGACTTTGTTCAGAGAGGGGGAGAAAACAATGCAGGTACAACTTACAAGATACGTTCAGGACGCGGTCCCCGTATAATGAATATCAAGGGCTGATTAGTATTACACCTCCTGTCTACTAGATATTTGGGATTCAAAATGGAAGGAACCTAATAAATATATCAAGCTGCTTCGTGCATATTGAGCTTCTTTGTCCTAGTGTCTTTTAACAGATTTTATTTATAACCATGTTCTACAGCGTCAAAAAATGCAAGAAACAGCTTCAGTAAGTTCGGTGTATATGTATACAAACTACAAACCCCCTACGCTTGGTTAACCTTGTAGCTAGGACGATCAAGATACCCACCTGTGATTGGCGAAGTAGACGTGAAAAAAAAACAGAGCAACGAGAGAAAAAAAAGAAGCCAATGGTGCCCGGCAGATCTGCATAAACTAGTCGGCGAAACCGAAAGGAAGCAGGAAAGAAGCGACGGGAGCTAGCGTGTCCAGGCAAAGGCCTCCCGTCCCAAGGCGCTCATCTCAGACGCGCACGGTGTCCACTGTCCAGTCCAGGAGCTCCTCAGGATTTCACCCGGGAAAGGTCGTCTCTCAGGCAAGCGGCATTCGGGGATGGTTGCAGCTGCCGCACTCACTCTTGCCGTCCGCCTCCCCTTCCTTTGTCGTGTCACGTAAGGCCTTGTTCGTTTGCGTCGGATTGCACCCGGAATCATTCCGGCTAATCAAAGTTTATATAAATTAGAGAAACAATCCGGCCGGGAATTATTCCGACCCACTAATCCGACACAAACGAACAAGACCTAAAGGTGAAGCTGAGGTTGGTGTCAGACCAACAGCATTCCACTTCGATTTGCATTCGCATCAGAAGTAGTAGTCCTAGTGACCTTTCAGTACAACACGGCCACGGCATTCACCGGAGGGCTGCACATGTGTGGTGTGATGTGTCCAACTTCAACTCTGATGAGAAGGCCAATGCAACTAACCGGTGCCGAAACAACAGCCTTCTGAAATCCTGAACAGCCTACTTGTTTCATCAGCGAAAGAAAAAAAAAGAAAGAGATAACTCTGAATAGTCCAGCTAGCGGTATGCGATTGCGACTTGAAATTACAAATTAGTGCTTGCTATCTGCACGGGAAAACTAAAATATCGTTTTCAGCCAGTCGGCCATGCAAGTGAAGCCGTTTGTATAGGATGGAAAAGAAACACCAGTGGAGCGCACCATGTTTCTTGTTTCCAGCCACGAGAAGAGAACCACCGCGCGCGAGCTCTGTCGTCCGTCCCTATATAAACGCCGCACCACCACCTCCCCAGCTTCCAAGACCAGATGCCACTCTGAGCTTCCGATTAACCTCCAGCTCTGGTCATCACAATTAAAACAAACCGTTCCCGCAGCTCGTGCCGACAATGGCGGCCTCCGTTGAGCGGCACCTGGCCCCCCACCCGTGGCCGGCCAATGCGCCTCCCAAGAGCTTCGACATGTTCCGCTCCGGCGGCCCAGGAGGCAAGCGCCGCACCGGCCCCGACTCCGACTCCGAGGACGAGGACAGCATTCCCCCGGACTGGCGGTCGCTGTACAGCCCGCGCCTGGAGGTGGAGCCGCCCGCCCACGACCCACGCGACGAGGCCACCTCCGACGCGTGGGTGCGGCGCCACCCGGCGCTCGTCCGGCTCACGGGCAAGCACCCCTTCAACTCGGAGCCGCCGGTGCCGCGGCTGATGGCGCACGGCTTCATCACCCCGGCGCCGCTCCACTACGTGCGCAACCACGGGGCGGTCCCCCGGGCGGACTGGTCCACCTGGACAGTGGAGGTGGCGGGGCTCGTGAGGCGGCCCGCCAGGCTCACCATGGAGCAGCTGGTGACGGAGTTCGAGGCCGTGGAGCTCCCCGTCACGCTGGTGTGCGCGGGCAACCGGCGCAAGGAGCAGAACATGGTGCGCCAGACCGTCGGCTTCAACTGGGGCCCCGGCGCCATCTCCACGTCCGTGTGGCGCGGCGCGCGCCTCCGCGACGTGCTGCGCCGCTGCGGCGTCATGGGCGCCGCGGACGGCGCCGCCAACGTCTGCTTCGAGGGCGCCGAGGACCTCCCCGGCGGCGGCGGCGGCGGCAAGTACGGCACCAGCCTGCGCCGCGGGGTGGCCATGGACCCCGCGCGCGACGTCATCCTCGCCTACATGCAGAACGGGGAGCCGCTCGCGCCCGACCACGGCTTCCCGGTGCGCGTCATCGTGCCCGGGTTCATCGGCGGCCGCATGGTCAAGTGGCTCAAGCGGATCATCGTCGCGTCCAGCGAGTCCGAGAGCTACTACCACTACCGCGACAACCGGGTGCTGCCGTCCCACGTCGACGCCGACCTCGCCAATGCCGAAGGTTTGTACATCGGTCTAGTTTTGTTTCCTCTGCTCGCCAACGTGTGCGAGGGCGACGACGCTAATAAATGTTCTCTCTGTTGTACAGCGTGGTGGTACAAGCCGGAGTGCATGATAAACGAGCTGAACATCAACTCGGTGATCACCACACCAGGACACGACGAGGTGCTGCCCATCAACGCCCTCACGACGCAGCGGCCGTATACGATCAAAGGATACGCATACTCCGGTGAGTGAGTCCAACAACGCAGCATTTCATCATCCCATCTTGCATTGCATCACCCACGCCCCCTGGATCTGAGTCGGAGTCAAGGAAGAGCGATCCGAATTTTGTTTGAGCTCGGGCTTTCTCCATGTTAAAGCCCAGTAAAGAAACAACGTTTGAGGCTTCTATTGGGCTTTCCAAGCCTATTTTCCTAGTTTCCTTGTGGGCTAAAACCGAAACTCACGGTGGTGGTGCCTCTGTTGCCAGGTGGCGGCCGGAAAGTAACCCGGGTGGAGGTGACGCTGGACGGCGGCGAGACGTGGCATGTGTGCTCGCTCGACCACCCGGAGCGTCCAACCAAGTACGGCAAGTACTGGTGCTGGTGCTTCTGGTCCGTCGACGTCGAGGTGCTCGACGTGCTCGGGGCCAAGGAAATCGCCGTCCGCGCCTGGGACGAGGCCATGAACACCCAGCCGGAGAAGCTTGTCTGGAACCTCATGGTGAGTTGCCGCTCCATCGTGTTTCCCTTCCCGTGGAACCATGCATGTCCTCCTCTCCACGACTGTGTTAGCTTAAATACACGCACGTGCGTCTGTTCCTCTACGCGCAGGGCATGATGAACAACTGCTGGTTCCGGGTGAAGATCAACGCGTGCCGGCCGCACAAGGGCGAGATCGGCATGGTGTTCGAGCACCCGGCGCAGCCGGGCAACCAGCCGGGCGGCTGGATGGCGCGGCAGAAGCACCTCGAGACATCGGAGAGCGCGCAGAGCACGCTGAAGAAGAGCACGTCCACGCCCTTCATGAACACGGCCACCGCGCAGTACACCATGTCCGAGGTGCGCCGCCACACGTCCCCGGACTCCGCCTGGATCATCGTGCACGGCCACATCTACGATTGCACGGGCTTCCTCAAGGACCACCCGGGCGGTGCCGACAGCATCCTCATCAACGCCGGCACCGACTGCACCGAGGAGTTCGACGCCATCCACTCCGACAAGGCCCGCGGCCTCCTCGAGATGTACCGCGTGGGCGAGCTCGTTGTCACCGGCAGCGACTACTCCCCGCAGAACAGCCACGCCGACCTCAAGGCCATCGTCGAGGCCCCCGCTGCAGCCGCGCCGTTATCGGTGACGTCGACCGTCGCGCTCTCCAATCCGCGAGAGAAGGTCAGGTGCCGGCTCGTCGATAAGAAGAGCCTGTCCTACAACGTGCGCCTCTTCCGGTTCGCGCTGCCATCGCCGGACCAGAAGCTCGGCCTTCCCGTCGGCAGGCACGTGTACGTGTGCGCGTCGATAGGCGGCAAGCTCTGCATGCGCGCGTACACGCCCACGAGCCCCGTCGACGAGGTCGGCCACGTCGATCTCCTCATCAAGATATACTTCAAGGACGAGGACCCCAAGTACCCCAACGGCGGGCTCATGTCGCAGTACCTGGACTCCCTGCCGCTGGGCGCGACTATTGACATCAAGGGTCCCATAGGGCACATCGAGTACGCCGGCCGCGGCGGCTTCGTGGTGAACGGCGAGCGCCGGCTCGCGCGCAGGCTCGCCATGATCGCCGGCGGGACGGGCATCACGCCGGTGTACCAGGTGATCCAGGCCGTGCTGAGGGACCAGCCCGACGACGACACGGAGATGCACCTCGTGTACGCGAACCGAACGGAGGACGACATGCTCCTGCGGGAGGAGATCGACCGCTTGGCTGCCGCGCACCCGGCGCGCCTCAAGGTGTGGTACGTGGTCAGCAAGGTGGCGCGACCGGAGGACGGGTGGGAGTACGGCGTGGGGAGAGTGGACGAGCATGTCATGAGGGAGCACCTGCCTCTGGGAGACAGCGAGACCATTGCGCTCGTGTGCGGGCCGCCGGCGATGATCGAGTGCACAGTGCGCCCGGGCCTGGAGAAGATGGGGTACGACCTCGACAAGGCTTGTCTCGTGTTCTGAGCTCTGAATAGCGGCTAACGGATGTCGTCAAGGTGCAACTGTACATAGAAATTCTGTGGTGCCTTGAATCTTGAACCCTAGTAACGCGTCGATCTAGCTAGAACTCTACCGAGTTCTCTTGTAATACTAGCGATTTAAACTGGCCATGGAAGTTCATACTAGCTGGTGCCATGGCCGTCTTGTCAAGATGAGATGTATTGGTCCTACTATATACAGCGCAATAAAAACCCCAAGGCCATTGCAATTGCTTGGTGAGATTCACTCTCTACTATACAGGCTCACCAACATGGAAACATGGACGTCGTCACGGCGGTGTCCACAGCCATCACTGGGATGTGGCTGTGCTGTTCCACCAAGTCAGTGACAGTGGGGACGCCTGCACCGCCTCTTTGTGACTGATGTGTGGCATGACGACGATGCCTTCTCGCAGACCGCTTCCCTGTCCCTGCACTCCTGAGCAGAGTTCACCGTCTCGTTGTCTCCTCATTTTCCGCTACCTCTCGAAACTGGGGAACCGAGCGGTTTTCATCGTTTTCTCGAAAATTCCAAACGGTTTATAAATTCAAATTGGAGTCACATTTCGAGTGTTTTATTGCCAAATTTTGAGCGGTTTTCGCCAAATTTCGAGCAGTTTTTTTTTGCCAAAAACATGAAATTTTGAATAACATTTTCCGGTTCATGGAATCCTTTAGTTTATATCTCTACTACTACTTAAGTGACTAATGTAGGCGTCCACACCCCCGGATGGTGCACTGTTCTGCCGTATCCCGCCCGCACGCCGCGCTCCGCGATCCTCCCCAAGCGCGCAGATCCCGTCTCCGCGCCGCCATCAAGGGTCGCGTTGCCGCCCCTCCCCGCCCCGCACATTGCCAGCCGCGACAGACGCCGCACGGTTGGCTCCGCCCATCCACGCCCGTAATCCGTGCCTCCGCTGCCGCAGAACACTAATATGGATCAATCCGTGCCTGATCCCCTTCCTCCGCACAGCGCAGCGTCGTTCTGATTTCCGCAATCCGTGCCTCAACCCCCTTCCTTCGCGCAGCGCCCTTCTCTCCCTCCACGCTTCCAGAAATCCCCTTCCTCCGCGCAGCGCCGCATTCCAGAATCCGCCCCAAAAATCACTACTCGCTCTGCGGCGATGGAAGGGAATCAATTCGGTGATGGAAGGAGGCACATATTGTGGATTACATGGCCATCGTTTCTCAATTCGGTGATGGAAGGAAGCACGTGGAGTCCGTGGCCGAGGAGATGGAGCAGCGCCGCCGCGAGCTGCGCCTCTTCGCCAACACCGGCGTTGACGCGGCCACGGGCACGCCGCGCTGGGTGTCGGCGCCCTTCACCCACCCGGCCACGCTGGATACCGTGGCCATGGACCCGGACCTCAAGGTCTGCGACCGCGCCGACCTCGAGAGCTTCCTCAAGGGCCGTGCCTACTACCATCGCCTCAGCCGCGTCTGGCGCCACAACTACCTCCTCTACGGCCCGACGGGCATAGGCAAGTCCACGTTCGCGGTGGCCATGGCCAGGTTCCTGGGCTACGACATCTACAACGTCTACCTATCTCGTGCTGATGCCGCCGGCGACGACCCCCGCGCGCTGCTCCTGCACACCACCCCGCGCTCGCTTGTCCTCGTCGAGGACCTGGACCGGTACCTTCAGGGCGGCAGCGGAGACGCGAAGGCGCGCGTGGCCAGGGTGCTGAGCTTCATGGACGGCGTCACGTCGTGCTGCGGCGAGGAGCGTGTCATGGTGTTCACCATGCGTGGGGCAAGGACACCGCGGTGGTGCGCCCGAGCCGTCTGGACGTGCACATCCAGTTCACGCTCAGCGACTTCGAATATGAGAAAGGTTTTTTTGACTAGGTGTGCATTTGGTTCTTTCTCGTCCTTCCAAATTGTATTTAAAATTTTAGAATATGAGAAAGGTTTTTTGACACTCACTATTTCGATCGAAGATACTTTTGACTAGGTGTCCAGGACGACTGGGTTCGCTATGCTAAGATGACTGAAGAAATTGGAGAGCAACTGCATATTGTCGGTGATGACCTTGTCACTAATCCCACTGTTAGTACCTTGTTTTCTTTCCTTCTAAAATAGAAGTTAAAATTCCAGTTTGGTTGTTGCAATACCCTTATGTCAGCTGCTTTTAATATAGTAGAGATATGTTCTGGTGTTTGCTAATCAGCAGATGCCATGCTATGAGTTCTGTCGTGAATAACTCTCTGGGAGCAATGGCTTGGTTTTGTGGTGGGCGGTTGGACAAAATCTTTAGAATTAATAAGACTTCGTAGGTTGAATTAGACCTTGCAAAATTATGATTTTGTCTTAGTGGTGTCACCAAGCATTTGCCAGTGAACAAAAAATTATGACTTTGTCTTATTATATCGACACCATGCATATTCCAATCTTCTGTCATGCCTCACCACTTTGGAGTCGCTATCCAGTCTGGTATGGCCCTTCTAGAACCTGTGCTTAATGATGTACAAAAAAGGTTGGCCAACATGTGGGCGTCACTACTGTTATTACGTGGCTAGGTCCGCTCTCTCTCCGTATAATGGTTGTCATGAATGAAATTGGAAGACAGGTTCTACCTTCTACCGCTCTTGCTAGATGGCCCATTGTATTATAATTTGATTTATATCAGTTTAGTTCATTTATGAGATATTATGACTTGTTCGCACTGCATTTTTACAGTTTCTCATGCAGTGAAAAAGCTATAGTTGCACCACGAGTGTAAGTAAAATGAATTATCCTCCATAATGGATCATGCAGACAAATAGGAAATTGTACCATTAATACAAAACATGAACTATCACCCAAACAAACCCTATCTACAAGGCTAATAATATCTAACACTCTTGTGACATTGCTTATTGTGTGTAATCTTGTGTGAAGTTAGTTTGTCAGACAATGACTGGTTGGTTCGAGCTCTTCGCCATCGGCTGCCTCCGAGCTGTGGCTTCTTCTTGCTGGGAAAAATGCCTCTCCGGCATCGACCGCCTCTGAGGTGCGGCTTCTTCCTGGCAAGAAAAATGCCTCCCAATCCCTCGTGGCTTACTTACTCATATCTTGCTAATGTGTTCCATTGTGCTGGTAATGAGCAATTCTCAAGGGGATTTCGAATGGACTCTCGTATGGGCAGGGGCTAAAGGAGATGGACAAACTGGTGCGAGTCTCGCCTTTGTTGTTCATGTTCTTGGGGATCACTGTTGGGTATGCAAACAACCAGCTGTTAAGAACTCATTTAGCATCTTATAATATACTTATAAGGTTGTGATATATTGTTAATTGCATCCAGATTCGAACCTTGTGATCTCAATTAGCTATATGTTATGCAGTATGGCACAGTTCTTGTTGTCCATGCAACTGGGGGCCTTAGAGTAAGGCAGCCATCCTATAATATATATGCCTTGTTATGTCAGTACCAAGGTAGAATGTTTTTTCACCTATTTTGTTTTTTGAACAGGATAACATGGAGAACTTCAACCCTTTCGGTGAGAATGGAGAGCAGGGTACGGGGTAAGTACAACTTCATTTAAGCATTTGCAGTTCTCTCCCTATCCCAGTTTTTTAGTTTTTCAGCTGGATTCTGGAATAGATTGAATACTTACAATGATTGCAGTACTTTGCACCATTCATCAGTGAACTCCTGACCAAGTTTTACTGCATACATATTTTGTAGGTGGGCATTCACACCCCTAACCACATAAAACATGTTGTGGGTAAGTTTCCATCAAATTTGGATTTCTACTAAAAAATAATATAAAACTCCCTTATAATTTATGGACGAAACATTGTGAACTCACTTTGTGATGACAAACTGTCTAGCCAATTCTAATAACAAAGCGTGCAATTGGTTTTATGGGAAAAATGAGTTTTACTATGATATTATGTTGGTATTTTGGAATTTTATTAAAAAAAATAATATAAAAAACATGTAGAATTCTAATAACTGCAAACATATAGAATGTTTTTTCACCTATTATGTTGGTTATAAAATGAATTTGAAGCGCGCAGAGGATGGGAGGGAGACTGGCCGCCGGCCGGTTAGTTGACGATGATGGCGCCGCGCCCGCTGGGGACCTCATGGTCATATGGGATCTGATGGAGTGATGGGGAATCCACTCCTTACCCGATATGAAGGCATCTGTCGTGTATTTGGCTACCTGGGCGGGGTCGTGGAGAACATGGACGCCCCCCCAGTCGACGCGGTGGGTGGTGTCGGCGCCGGGCCCTGTGTTGGCAAACTCCATGTATCTCACGCTCTTCGTGGTATTATTGATGACGTGTGCCCTGTCCCACGCCACCCAGCCGGCGGCGCTCACGACGTCGCTGAGTTGGCACTCTATGAAAATGACGTGGGAGTACTTCCTGCACCGGCCATGGATTCGGGTCAGCTTCGACGCTGCACCGGTGGAAGACGAAGCCGGAGTTCTCGTACATATTGTTGTCGCAGCCCTGCGCCGTCACCACGTTGTGCTAGCAGGGGATGGGCCGCCGCACCCGGATGCGGCAACGCTGGAAGACCGCCTTCGCGTTTCCGAATATAAAATCCACGGTCCCGTATATGTCCGTCTCTAGGTACACCTGGACTCCATTTTCGGCGTACAGGCTATCTTCGAAGCCTTCGATAGCGCAGCCAAATACGACGGTCCGGTTGGAGTTTGACCTCAAAGCCACCGCCTGCCTTCCTTTCGGCCCGGCCTCGTTACGGATCGTCAGATTCTGGGGCAAAAAGCCGTCGGCTACAACATCTGCATGCATGCATAATAAAATAAAATGTTAATGTTAGTTACTATCGCATATATGCATGCCTGTGTGTGATGCATATGACAGATCTAGTTAGCTAGCAAATCATCGGATCGGAAGACGACGACGCCGATCGTCGATCGGAGCACTTACTCACGGTGGCCGTCATCACCATCGCCGTCCCCGTTGGGTTGCTTAGGTTGCCAGAAATTACTGTGTTGCCTCTGCCCTCGCCGAGCAGGACGACGTTCCGTCTCGTGATGTTCACCTGTTCTATGTACTCTCCGGTCTTGATGAGTACAACAAAACGGTGCTTCACCTTGGGGACAAGCTAGCCAGCTTCAGCCAGAGCTCGTCCGATGCTGGTGTAGCACGCCGGAGCCACTCGGCGGCACTCCTCCAGCCGCTCCTGCTGTACGACCACAGCATGCGGAGCCGGGGGCCAGGGCTCCTTTGCGGCAGGAGGCACCCGCTCGCCACCGGCGCCGGAGATGATCACCGCCGCCATCACCAGCACGAGCGACAGCGACGATCTGCCAACTGCTGCCATGATCCTGCAGCTAGCTAGCTACTACGTACGCGGGCCAATGTAGTGCGTCGTGTGCGTGTGTCAGTCTCTCTACTCAATAACTCCTTGCTCAAGCTCAACTAGCACATCAGCAGCCTCGGATCTGATACTATATATATATATATATATATATATATATATATATATATATATATATATATATATATATATATATATATATATATATATATATATATATATATATATATATATATATATATATATATATATATATATATATATATATATATATATATATATATATATATATATAGACTGGCCGCGTATATACGTACGTACGTTCGGTGGGTGGTGCAGGCCAGCCGCATATACATCGGGCAGCATGTTCTAGCAGTGTGACCGATCCGATACATGTTAGATCAAGATATGTGCGCTGTCGTTTGGAAGAGAGAGAGACATACGTGTCGTTCTGAGAGGGCGGGTGGCCCGGCCGAGATATGGAAGAAACGCTGCATGCATGCAAACCATAAATGAAGCTACCTAGCTAGCTCTGGATCAGAGCCAAACTTTTCTTCAGCTGCCTACTTAGCTCTCGTGCCCTAGCAAGGATCGGAATGGACAAATGAAACTTTTTTGTGTTGGTGAATGGCTGGCTGCCGGCAACTGTATGAGCTAGCTATAGTCGCATATATGCATGCATGCCACGTAAAAGCATACAATCATGACCAAACGCTTGTAGTTCAATCCTAATTATATGAATACCAGCCACGCAGCCAGCCAACCTTGCTTTTGGTCGTCTTGAGATGTGCTAGTGTGTATTGGTGTGATGTTGGTAAAAGATTGAGTAAAATACATAAGACGAGTGATTGGTATCTTAAATCTGTTAAAGGTCGTAGTTTCGTTACTGCCGTAATGAAATTTGTTATTACAGTGGTGGGAAAAACGCTAATACATTCTGGTTGTCCTCCAATTTCTTATATATAAAGCGCGACGCAAACGCGCGACCGCGTTCGTCCACGTCGGTATAAAAAACTGTGCGCACGATTTCTGAAAGGGAAATAGGGTCAAACCTTTTTCCTAAATGATTTTGGTGGTTGAATTGCCCAACACAAATAATTGGACTAACTAGTTTGCTCTAGATTATATATTCTACAGGTGCCAAAGGTTCAACACAAACCAATAAAAAGAACAAGTTAGAGTTCAAAATGAAAGGAGCAAAAGAAAGTAAAGGCTGCCCTGGTCTGGCACACCGGACTGTCCGGTGCACCAGGGTGGATCATCTCCAACTCGCTACCTTCGGGTTTCTGTAAAAGCCACTCCGCTATAATTCACCGGACTGTCCGGTGCGCCAGCGGAGCAACGGCTACAGCTCAACGGTCGACTCCAACGGAAACCTGAAAAGCGCTACAGCACGCGGACAGTTCGCGCAGAAGTCAAAGCAGCGCCAGAAGGCGCACCAGACAGGGAACAATGACTGTCCGGTGCACCACCGGACTGTCCGGTGGCCCAGGCTGTCAGAGCTCCAACGATCAAACCCTAACAGTTGGGTGACGTGGCTGACGCACCGGACAGTGTCCGGTGACGCACCGGACTGTCCGGTGCGCCCATCGACAGCAGCCCAACCCCAACGGTTGGTTTGGTGGTTGGGGCTATAAATACCCTCAACCACCACCACTTTAAGGCATCCAAGTTTTCAGTCATTGCATTCAATACAAGAGCTCTAGACTTCACTCCTAGACACAAACAAGAGATCAAATCCTCTCCCAAATCCAAAATCACTCCAAACACTTAGTAGCTAGTGAGAGATTTTTGTGTTCATTTGAGTTCTTGTCACTTGGATCGCTTTTCTTCTTCCCCATTCTTGTTCTCAACACCTTTGTAATCAAAGCAAGAGACACCAAGTTGTGGTGGTCCTTGTGGGGTCTAAGTGACCCATTTGATTGAGGAGAAAAGCTCACTCGATCTAGGTGACCGTTTGAGAGAGGGAAAGGGTTGAAAGAGACCCGGTCTTTGTGACCACCTCAATGGGGAGTAGGTTTGCAAGAACCGAACCTCGGTAAAATAAATCACCGTGTCATCCGCTTTGTTTGCTTGCGATTTATTTTCGCCCTCTCTTTCGGACTCGGTTATATTTCTAACGCTAACCCGACTTGAAGTTGTGCTTAAAGTTTATAAATTTCAGATTTGCCTATTCACCCCCCTCTAGGCGACTTTCAATTGGTATCAGAGCCAGTACTTCATTAGAGTCTAACCACTCGAAGTGATGTCGAGAGGATCCGTCAAGAGGGAGATGGAGACCGACACAAGCCGTGGGAGAGCTCCATCGAAGGAGTCCGATGCCAAAGGAAGGGAGGAATCACCTCCCCGTGTCAAGTCACATCGGAGTGGCGACAAGAAGAAGAAGATGAAGAAAGTGGTCTACTACGAGACCGACTCTTCGTCGCCATCCACCTCCGGCTCTGACGCGCCGTCCGTCACTTCTAAGCGCCATGAGCGCAAGAAGTTTAGTAAGATCCCCCTACGCTACCCTCGCATTTCTAAACGTACTCCATTACTTTCCGTTCCATTAGGCAAACCACCGGTTTTTGACGGTGAAGATTATTGTATGTGGAGTGATAAAATGAGGCATCACCTAACCTCACTCCACGCTAGTATTTGGGACGTTGTTGAGTTTGGAGCACAGGTACCATCCGTAGGGGATGAAGGATATGATTCGGACGAAGTTGCCCAAATCCGGCACTTCAACTCCCAAGCCACTACTATACTCCTCGCCTCTCTAAGTCGAGAGGAGTATAATAAGGTGCAAGGGTTGAAGAGTGCCAAAGAAATTTGGAACGTACTCAAGACCACACACGAAGGGGATGAGGTGACAAAGATCACCAAGCGGGAGACGATCGAGGGGGAGCTCGGTCGGTTCGTCCTCAACCAAGGAGAGGAGCCACAAGCCATGTACAACCGGCTCAAGACCTTGGTGAATCAAGTGCGCGACCTCGGGAGCACAAAATGGGATGACCATGAAATGGTCAAGGTTATTCTAAGATCACTCGTTTTTTAACCCTACACTGAAAGTCTCCTAGAGGGGGGGGTGAATAGGGCGAATCTGAAATTTATAAACTTAAGCACAACTACAAGCCGGGTTAGCGTTAGAAATAATAAATGAGTCCGCGAGAGAGGGTGAAAACAAATCTGTCGGGGACCATAATTAGGGGTACCCTCAAGGCTCCTAATTCTCAGCTGGTAACCCCCATCATCATAAAGCTGCAAAGGCCAGATGGGTGCGATTAAGTCAGGGATCAGTCCGTTCGAGGGACTCGATCACGCCTCGCTCGAGCCTAGCCTCGGACAAGGGCAGCCGACCCCGGAGGCCCCCCTCCAGCGGCGAACATATTTCCGGCTCGCCTGAGGCCCTGTCTTCGCCAAGAAGTAACCCTGACCAAATCGCCGCACCGACCGACCAAATCGCAGGAGCATTTAATGCAAAGGTGGCCTGACACCTTTATCCTGACGCGCGCCCCCCAGCCGGCAGAGCCGAAGTGACCGCCGTCACTTCGCCGCTCCACTGACCGGCCTGACAGAAGGACAGCGCCGCCTGCGCCACTCCGACTGCGGTGCCACTTGACAGAGTGAGACTGACAGGCAGTTAGGCCCGGCCGAAGGCACCCTAGGAAGCTCTGCTCCGCCTGACCCAGGGCTCGGACTCGGGCTAAGTCCCGAAAGACGGCGAACTCCGCTCCGCCCGACCTAGGGCTCGGACTCGGGCTAAGTCCCGGAAGACGGCGAACTCCGCTCCGCCCGACCTAGGGCTCGGACTCTGGCTAAGTCCCGGAAGACGGCGAACTCCGCTCCGCCCGACCCAGGGCTCGGACTCGGGCTAAGTCCCGGAAGACGGCGAACTCCGCTCCACCCGACCCAGGGCTCGGACTTGGGCTCAGCCCCAGAAGACGGCGAACTCCGCTCCGCCCGACCTCAGGGCTCGGACTCCGCCCTGGCCTCAGCCGGCGGCCTCCGCCTCGCCCGACCCAGGGGCTCGGACTCGACCTCGGCCACGGAAGACAGACTCGACCTCGGCTTCGGAGGAGCTTCCACATCGCCCAACCTAGGACGCAGACCAGCCACGTCAACAGGAGGTGTCATCATCACCCTACCTCGAGCTGACTCGGGCCGCAGGGAACAAGACCGGCGTCCCATCTGGCTCGCTCCGCCAGATAGGCAATGATGGCGCCCCGCATACTCTGTGACGACGGCGGCTCTCAGCCCCCTTACGGAAGCAAGAGGACGTCAGCAAGGACTCAACCGCTCCGACAGTTGTCCCTCCGCCAGGCTCCATCGCTCCTCCGACGGCCACGACATCACACCAGCTGGGCGCCAAAATCTCTCCGGCTGCCACAACGGCATGTACTTAGGGCGCTAGCTCTCCTCCGCTAGACACGTAGCACTCTGCTACACCCCCCATTGTACACCTGGATCCTCTCCTTACGCCTATAAAAGGAAGGACCAGGGCCCTCTTAGAGAGGGTGGGCCGCGCGGGGACGAGGACGAGACAGGCGCTCGCTTGAAGCCGCTCGCTCCCTCTCCCGCGTGGACGCTTGTAACCCCCTACTGCAAGCGCACCCGACCTGGGCGCAGGACGAACACGAAGGCCGCGGGATTCCCACCTCTCTCACGCCGGTCTCCGGCCGCCTCGCTTTCCCCCCTTCGCGCTCGCCCACGCGCTCGACCCATCTGGGCTGGGGCACGCGGCGACATTCACTCGTCGGCTCAGGGACCCCCCGGTCTCGGAACGCCGACAGTTGGCGCGCCAGGTAGGGGCCTGCTGCGTGTTGACGAACAGCTTCCCGTCAAGCTCCAGATGGGCAGTCTCCAGCAACCTCTCCAACCCGGGACGGTGCTCCGTTTCAGGAGTCTTGAGTTCATGTCCCTCAACGGCAGCTACGACATGATACTCATTCCACCGCCGGGCGACAGCGGCAATGGCGGCCGACAGTCCGCCCGCCGGCGGCGGAATCGACGACGTCTTCCCCGCGTGGTGGAAGAACAACCTTCGAGCTCATCCCGCCCTCTTCCCCGCCGATGGAGGGGAAGGCGGGGCAACCAAGGCCAAGCAGGAGGCAGCGCCTCGTCGGCTGTCGAGCGAGTCGACGGCCCCAGCACCCCAACGGGGGGCGCGTCGGGCATCGACCTCGCGTTTGAGACGAAGGCGAGTGTCGTCTCCCCGCGACACGCCAATCCCGAGCAAGCGGACGATGCCAGCACGCTCGCGAAAAGCTTGCTAGACGTCACCCTCGTACCTGAGACGACGGTGCAGTCAGTCCCCGACATGACGTTATCGCCGCTCGTCGACCAAGAGGTACCGACCGATTCCCATCCCACGTCATTTGGATTCAGCCTCAACCCGCCTAGCGACTTCGCTTTGGCGGGCGCTCTCGTAGAGGCAGGACCAAACCCTCTGGGGTTTCGTATGCGGTCACCTTGGGACCGGCTGACGGACGTCTCGACCTACGGGCCCTCCGGGTCCGAGGAAGACGACGAGCCCAACTTCTGTTGGGATTTCTCTGGACTTGGCAACCCTAGTGCCATGTGGGACTTCATGACCGCATGTGACTACTGCCTCTCCGACTGTTCCGACGGTAGCCGTAGCCTCGGCGACGAGGACTGTGGCCCAAGTCGCGAATGCTTCCACATCGATCTAGGGGGTCCCTCCGAAGGCAACCATCTCAGCATGCCGGAGGATGGTGATCTCCCTAGGTCGGTGCCTCGCGTTGACATCCCACGGGAGCTAGCTGTGGTCCCCGTTCAGGCGGGGGACCATGACCCACAGCTCGAGCAAATCCGCGGGGTGCAGGCCAGGCTCGACGAGGGAGCAGGAGCGCTTGAGCCGATCCGCCGGGATGTCGGGCAGGCATGGGCGGGCCAACCCCCGGCCGGAGAAATACGTCATCTACCCCAGGGCTTCCAGCACCGCGTCGCCGACGACGTCAGGGTCAGGCCACCACCCGCATCTAGTGGGGTCGGCTAGAACCTGGCAGCAGCAGCGATGCTTCTCCGATGCCGGAGCCATCAACCACCAAGGGGCGGCGAATCCAGGGAGAGCTCAAGAATCTCCTGGAAGGCGCCGCGGTCCGACGGGTCGAGAGCTCTGCCTCCCGAAGGTAGGGGTACCGGTACCCCTCGGAACCTCATGCCGTGACTTCCCGATTCGTGCGGGAAGCCTCGGTCTACACCGGGCGCACGCGCAACACAGCGCCTGCGGCCCCGGGTCGCCTCGGCAACGAGCACCATCACCGCGACCGTCGGGCCCACCTCGACGAGAGGGTGCACCGAGGCTACCACCCCAGGCGTGGGGGACGCTACGACAGCGGGGAGGATCAGAGTCCCTCGCCCGAACCACCCGGTCCGCAGGCCTTCAGCCGGGCCATACGACGGGCGCCGTTCCCGACCCGGTTCCGACCCCCGACTACTATCACAAAGTACTCGGGGGAGATGAGACCGGAACTGTGGCTCGCGGACTACCGTCTGGCCTGCCAACTGGGTGGAACGGACGATGACAACCTCATCATCCGCAACCTCCCCCTGTTCATCTCCGACACCGCTCGCGCCTGGTTGGAGCACCTGCCTCCGGGGCATAGCTCCAACTGGGATGACCTATTCCAAGCTTTCGCCGGCAATTTCCAGGGCACGTACATGCGCCCCGGGAATTCCTGGGACCTCCGAAGCTGCCGACAGCAGCGGGGAGAGTCTCTCCGGGACTACATCCGGCGATTCTCGAAGCAGCGCACCGAGCTGCCCAACATCAACGACTCAGATGTCATCGGCGTGTTCCTCGCCGGCACCACCTGGCGCGACCTGGTGAGCAAGCTGGGTCGCAAGACCCTCACCAGGGCGAGCGAGCTGATGGACATCGCCACCAAGTTCGCCTCCGGCCAAGAGGCGGTCGAGGCTATCTTCCGAAAGGACAAGCAGCCCCAGGGCCGCCCATCGGAAGATGCTCTCGAGGCGTCAACTCAGCGCGGCGCCAAGAAGAAGGGCAAGAAGAAGTCGCAAGCGAAACGCGACGCCGCCGACGCGGACCTTATCGCCGCCGCCGAGTACAAGAACCCTCGGAAACCCCCCGGAGGTGCCAACCTCTTCGACAAGATGCTCAAGGAGCCGTGCCCCTATCACCAGGGGCCCGTCAAGCACACCCTTGAGGAGTGCGTCATGCTTCGGCGCCACTTCCACAGGGTCGGGCCACCCGCGGAGGGTGGCAGGGCCCACGACGACGATAAGAAGGAAGATCACCAAGCAGGAGAGTTCCCCGAGGTCCGCGACTGCTTCATGATCTACGGTGGGCAAGCGGTGAATGCCTCGGCTCGGCACCGCAAGCGAGAGCGCGGGAGGTCTGCTCGGTGAAGGTGGCGGCGCCAGTCTATTTAGACTGGTCCGACAAGCCCATCACCTTCGACCGAGCCGATCACCCCGACCATGTGCCGAGCCCGGGGAAATACCCGCTCGTCGTCGACCCCGTCATCGGCGACGTCAGGCTCACCAAGGTCCTCATGGACGGAGGCAGCAGCCTCAACATCATCTACGCCGAGACCCTCGGGCTCCTGCGTGTCGATCTATCCTCCGTCCGCGCAGGCGCTGCGCCCTTCCATGGGATCATTCCCGGGAAGCGCGTCCAGCGCCTCGGACAACTCGACCTTCCCGTCTGCTTTGGAACACCCTCCAACTTCCGAAGGGAGACCCTGACGTTCGAGGTGGTCGGGTTCCGAGGAACCTACCACGCGGTACTGGGAAGACCATGCTACGCGAAGTTCATGGCCGTCCCCAACTACACCTACCTGAAGCTCAAGATGCCGGGCCCCAACGGGGTCATCACCGTCGGCCCCACGTACAAACACGTGTTCGAATGCGACGTGCAGTGCGTGGAGTACGCCGAGGCCCTCGCCGAGTCCGAGGCCCTCATCGCCGACCTGGAAAGCCTCTCTAAGGAGGTGCCAGACGTGAAACGTCATGCCGGCAACTTCGAGCCAGCGGAGACGGTTAAGGCCATCCCCCTCGACTCCAGCAGCGACGCCTCCAAGCGGATCCGGGTCGGCTCTAGGCTCGATCCCAAATAGGAAGCAGTACTCGCCGACTTTCTCCGCGCGAGCGCCGACGTCTTCGCGTGGAGTCCCTCGGACATGCTCGGTATACCGAGGGATGTCGCCGAGCACTCACTGGACATCCGAGCCGGAGCCCGACCCGTCAAGCAGCCTCTGCACCGATTCGACGAGGAGAAGCGCAGAGCCATAGGCGAGGAGATCCACAAGCTAATGGCGGCAGGGTTCATCAAAGAGGTATTCCATCCCGAATGACTTGCCAACCCTGTGCTTGTGAGAAAGAAAGGGGGGAAATGGCGGATGTGTGTAGACTACACTGGTCTCAACAAAGCATGTCCGAAGGTTCCCTACCCTCTGCCTCGCATCGATCAAATCGTGGATTCCACTGCTGGGTGCGAAACCCTGTCTTTCCTCGATGCCTACTCAGGGTATCATCAAATCAGGATGAAAGAGTCCGACCAGCTCGTGACTTCTTTCATCACACCCTTCGGCATGTACTGCTATGTCACCATGCCGTTCGGCTTGAGGAATGCGGGCGCGACGTACCAGCGGTGCATGAACCATGTGTTCGGCGAACACATTGGCCGCACAGTCGAGGCCTACGTCGATGACATCGTAGTCAAGACGAGGAAAGCTTCCGACCTCCTTTCCGACCTTGAAGTGACATTCCGATGTCTCAAGGCGAAAGGCGTCAAGCTCAATCCCGAGAAGTGTGTCTTCGGGGTGCCCCGAGGCATGCTCTTGGGGTTCATCGTCTCCGAGCGGGGCATCGAAGCCAACCCGGAGAAGATCGCAGTCATCACCAGCATGGGGCCCATCAAGGACTTGAAAGGCGTACAGAGGGTCATGGGATGTCTCGCGGCTCTGAGCCGCTTCATCTCACGCCTCGGCGAAAGAGGTCTACCTCTGTACCGCCTCTTGAGGAAGGCCGAGTGCTTCACTTGGACCCCTAAGGCCGAGGAAGCCCTCGGGAACCTGAAGGCGCTCCTCACAAAGGCGCCTATCTTGGTGCCCCCAGCTGCCGGAGAAGCCCTCTTGGTCTACGTCGTCGCGACCACTCAGGTGGTTAGCGCCGCGATTGTGGTCGAGAGGCAAGAAGAGGGGCATGCATTGCCCGTTCAAAGGCCAGTTTACTTCGTCAGCGAGGTACTGTCCGAAACCAAGATCCGCTACCCACAAGTTTAGAAGCTGCTGTATGCGGTGATCCTGACACGACGGAAGTTGCGACACTACTTCGAGTCTCATCCGGTAACTGTGGTGTCATCCTTCCCCCTGGGGGAGATCATCCAGTGCCGAGAGGCCTCGTGTAGGATTGCAAAGTGGGCAGTGGAAATCTTGGGCGAGACAATCTCGTTCGCCCCTCGGAAGGCCATCAAGTCCCAGGTCTTGGCGGACTTCGTGGCCGAATGGGTCGACACCCAGCTACCGACGGCTCCGATCCAACCGGAGCTCTGGACCATGTTTTTCGACGGATCGTTGATGAAGACGGGAGCCGGCGCAGGCCTACTCTTCATCTCGCCCCTCGGGAAGCACATACGCTATGTGCTACGCCTCCATTTCTCAGCATCCAACAATGTGGCTGAGTACGAAGCTCTGGTCAACGGATTGCAGATCGCCATCGAGCTAGGGGTCCGACGCCTCGACGCTCGCGGTGACTCGCAGCTCGTCATCGACCAAGTCATGAAGAACTCCCACTGTCGCGACCCGAAGATGGAGGCCTACTGCGATGAGGTTCGGCGCCTGGAAGACAAGTTCTACGGGCTCGAGCTCAACCACATCGCTCGGCGCTACAACGAGACTGCGGACGAGCTGGCTAAAATAGCCTTGGGGCGAACAACGGTTCCCCCGGACATCTTCTCCCGGGATCTGCATCGACCCTCCGTCAAGATCGACGACACGCCCGAGCCTGAGGCACCCTCGGCACAGCCCGAGGCACCCTCGGCTTGGCCCGAGGCGCCCTCAGTTCAGCCTGAGGTACCCTCGGCCCCCGAGGGCGAGACGCTGCACGTCGAGGGGGAGCAAAGTGGGGTCACGCCTGATCAAAACTGGCAGACCCCGTACCTGCAATATCTCCACCGAGGAGAGCTACCCCTCGATCGAGCCGAGGCTCGGCGGGTGGCGCGGCGCGCCAAGTCGTTCGTCTTGCTGGGCGATGAGAAGGAGCTCTACCACCGCAACCCCTCTGGCATCCTCCAGCGATGCATCTCCATCGCCGAAGGTCAGGAACTCCTGCGAGAGATACACTCGGGGGCTTGCGGCCATCACGCAGCGCCTCGAGCCCTTGTCGGGAATGCTTTCCGACAAGGCTTCTACTGGCCTACGGCGGTGGCCGACGCTACCAGAATTGTCCGCACCTGCGAAGGGTGTCAATTCTACGCGAGGCAAACCCACCTGCCCGCTCAGGCTCTGCAGACGATACCCATCACCTGGCCTTTTGCTATGTGGGGTCTGGATCTCGTCGGCCCCTTGCAGAAGGCACCTGGGGGCTACACGCACCTGCTGGTCGCCATCGACAAATTCTCCAAGTGGATCGAGGTCCGACCCCTGAACAGCATCAGGTCCGAGCAGGCGGTGGCGTTCTTCACCAACATCATCCATCGCTTCGGGGTCCCGAACTCCATCATCACCGACAACGACACCCAGTTCACCGGCAGAAAGTTCCTGGACTTCTGCGAGGATCACCACATCCGGGTGGACTGGTCCGCCGTGGCTCATCCCATGACGAATGGGCAGGTAGAGCGTGCCAACGGCATGATTCTACAAGGGCTCAAGCCTCAGATCTACAACGACCTCAACAAGTTCGGCAAGCGGTGGATGAAGGAACTCCCCTCGGTGGTCTAGAGTCTGAGGACAACGCCGAGCCGAGCCACGGGCTTCACGCCGTTCTTTCTAGTCTATGGGGCTGAAGCCATCTTGCCCACAAACTTAGGATACGGTTCCCCGAGGACGAGGGCCTACACCGACCAAAGCAACCAAGCTAGCCGAGAAGACTCGCTGGACCAGCTGGAGGAGGCTTGGGACAAGGCCTTATTACACTCGACGCGGTACCAGCAGTCCCTGCGACGCTACCACGCCCGAGGGGTCCGGTCCCGAGACCTCCAGGCGGGCGACCTGGTGCTTCGGCTGCGACAAGACGCCCGAGGGCGGCACAAGCTCACGCCCCCCTGGGAGGGGCCGTTCGTCATCGCCAAAGTTCTGAAGCCTGGAACGTACAAGCTGGCCAACAGTCAAGGCGAGGTCTACGACAACGCTTGGAACATCCAACAGCTACGTCGCTTCTACCCTTAAGATGTTTTCAAGTTGATCATATACCTCACACGCACGCAAAGTTTAGTCATCAAGGAAGGGTCGGCCTCGCCTCGGCAAAGCCCGACCCTCCCTCGGGGGCTAAAAGGGGGGGAACCCCCTCTGCGTCGAAATTTTCCTCGAAAAAAGATCTTTTCTGCCAGAATGTCTTTCGTGCTTTTTGACTACTTCGAAAGTGGATCCTGAAAACGACGGAGTACACGTAAGCAGCCAAGGCTGACCGAGCCGAGGGACTCCTACGCCTCCGGGATACGGATACCTCACTCATCACCTTCTGCGATAAGTAACTCACGTTCGGATAAGTGATTTCGCGGACCGAACAAGTCTTCACGTTCGGAAGCTCTTCTGCCGAAGCGATCCTTCGAGCCTTCTCGACTGCGTCGGTGGCAGAGCCCAATGGACGGGTAAGAGTGCGCGTAAGCGGCAAGGCCGACCGAGCCGAGGGACTCCTATGCCTCTGGGATACGGATACCTCACTCATCACCTTCCGCGAGAAGCAACTCTGGCTCGCACAAACATTTCTGTTACCAACAAAAAAGTCCAGATACTCGAAACAAAAGGAAAAGAGACGCAGCTTTACAACACGGCGAGGGTGTGTTTTGGTCTCGGCGGCCGCAGGAAACACACGCTACAAGACAATCCGATCCTGCAGGCTCGGGTCTTGACGCTGGAAGGGAGCAGCAGCACCCTCGGCATCGACAACACTTTCGGCGAGGTCCGACCTAGCCTCGGACAGCGACGCGGTCCGAAGATCTCCACTCCGAAGGACGACGTCATCGCCACGCCCGAGCCATCGCTGCCAGGGTCTTCTCCGGGAATCCGACCCGAGCAGGCGGCTCGGCCGGTCACCTCGGGGCCTCGGCCAGTTGTCCTCCAAGGACGTCAGCCTGACCCGAGGCCTTGGCTGGTCAATTCCGGCGTCGGTCCCGCTAACGGACGACCCGGCCAGGCTCCGGCCAACCAGGTTTTCTTTTCGAGCCAACTCTGCCGCTGTTCATGCTGACACCGCTACCCCTGGCCTCGGCTCATCGGAGAGCGGCCGAGGGGTTCCTTTGACTAAGCTAGAGAAGCCTCGGACAACAAGGCCGACCGAGCCGAGGGACTCCTATGCCTCCGGGATATGGATACCTCACTCGTCACCTTTATACGGGGCGACACACGCTTGGTGAAGCGGTTCAGACAACCAACAGGCGAGTCTTAGTGCTCGAAAATGAGGAAAAACACGGCTCCGTGCCAAAATTACATACATGTTCAGGCCTCGACAGCCACAATGAACAAAAACACTGGCATTCAAAGTGCCATTACAAACGGAACTCCGGTTCCACCTCCGCAGGTAGGAACAACCCCACTCGATGGGGGGGGGGGGGGCCTGCGGAGCAACAGAAGACCGACGAACGGCGCGTCGTCGCCCGCTCCGGCAGCGGCGACGATGACGACTTCTGCTCCGGGGGGCCGAACAGCGGCAGCGATGACCTCAGGGCGGATGCCGCTGCCAGGAGGCCCCCGCCCGTGCCCAAACTCGTGAGGCAAGGACGGGCAGAAGGCCGTAGAGTTGGAGGTCGGTCCGTGGGCGGCCCTGGCTATCTCGTCGGCGGAAGAACCTCTTCCAGCTGCCGTGGCGGAAGCCGGTGCCGAGAGCGGCTCCGAAGCCACTCGGGTCCGAGAGCCAGGCACGCTGCAGCTGCCGGCGCCACGGACGACAACCGCCCTTCCCCCCGATCACTGAGGGAAGGAGCGGGCCACCACCCACGCGGGGGCCGACCCCAACTCGGCACACTCCCCTCCCCAGCCCTGGTGATGAAAATCCTTGAGGCCGAGGGAGGGGCAGAGGCCGCAGCCCGGCTCGCTTTCCCTCACCATCAAACTGGAGGTCACCGTCTTGGGTGACCGCCGGCGGGGGGTGCGGCCGGGCTGCATGATGAAAATCCTTGAAGCCGAATGATGGCTGAAAGGTACCAACTCCCACGGAGTTGCGTTCCTCCAACGATGAGGCGGAAAGACGGCGGGTATCCCCCATCCGGGGGCTTGGAAGGTGGAAAGACACGATGCATAAGGGAGCGCGAAGACATGGTCGCCTTCCAAAGGGGGTCACCCTCCTTTTAAAGGCGACTCTCCCTACTTGCGCCCCCAACCGTTACTGGATGAGTCTTCTCCAACACACTCCAAGGTCCTCCCCTGCGGCGCGGGGGCTGGGTCCCACACGTCATGCAAACCGGCTCAGAGCAGAAGAAGCCAAACCGCCGTGCGCGGTGCGCACAACCGCCCAGCGGTTACAAGCGACCCTCCACTTTTGCCCAGACCAGCGGGCGAAAGGGCGGGCAGCCATGCAGGTGGCATGCAACCGCGCCAAGTGGGCGCATTTCTCCGACTCCCAACACGCCCGGCATGGGGGCCCAGGCCCACGAGTCATGCAACCGGCGCGCCGAATGCTTCGTGCATGCAACTGCACCGCCACTTGCGCCACTACCGCGCCTCCTCGACTGCGGAACCAATACCGCGACTCGAGGCGACCCAGCGCGCGACCCAGCAGCGCCAGCCTGGCGCGACGGTCAATGCGGCCAAAAATGGGCCGGCAGTAATGGCGGTGGCAGGCGGGCAGGAGCAGTGGCCCCGTCGTCAGCCAAGCTCACGTCCCATCCGGGGGCAGCAAGAGAACCCTCTCTCACGGCGTGAAGACAACTCGCTCGTGCTCCGTTCCTCGAACGGCTCGCGCACGCGCAACGGCCGCCCCACCAACCACTCGCCCCGTCGCATTAACTCCGCGGCGGGACAGGCGGCGCCTCTGGCAGGAGAAGCGGGCGACGCTTCGCCTTCGCCATAATGACCGCATCAAAAAAGGTACGCCGCGTCGTTCGATTTCGTATCCTTTTCCTTTTTTCCTCTTTCTCTCTCTTGCAACAGGGACCGGGAAAGGGGGATACCCCGAAAAGGATCCTTCCCCGTGAAGGAACCAGGCTTCGAGCCTCCCTACTGATCAGAGGTTCGAAGGCTGGCCCCCCGGAAGGGTTCGACAGCCGCCTCAAATCACGTGGGCCCTACACCCACTACTGGTCAGAGGTTCGAAGGTCGGCCCCTCGGAAGGGTTCAACGACCGCCTCAGGCTACTCGGGCTCCACGCCCACTACTGATCAGGGGTTCGAAGGCTAGCCCCCGAAGGGTTCACAGCTGCCTCAGACACAGAGCGAGGGATGACCATGGGTACGTTCGATACATAACCAAGGCTCGGGCTGCGCTCCCGAGGTACCCTAGGACATTTCCGAGACCAGCGGGAACGATCTTGTAACGGAATCCCATCAGAGGGAGGCATCGAGCCCTCGGACCCCGTCGCCAGGGGACCGGGTCCGGCAGATCACCCGCAGGTACTTTTGGGCGTGCCTCTGGGCCCCTAGCCGACCCCTAACGAACGGGGCACGGACGTCCACTCGGATTACCCGCTTGCAGCTCACCGGAGACACCATATTCGGCGCCCATCGAGGGCAACATGGCGCTTTCCCCCCTCCTCCTTGCGGAAAGGTGACGTAGGGGCGTATGTAAAAAAGCCGAGTCTGTCCCTGATCGCCCTCTCGCCCTGTGCAGAGGCTCGGGGACTGCTCTCGCAAACCCGGCTCCGACCGAACCGTTGACAGCGTCAACATACCAGCCCGAGAACTTGGGACCCGGCCGTACACCCGGGCTACGGCCAGCTCGCATGAGGGAACGACCAGACCAGCCGAAGCATTACGCGAGGCATTAAGACCTCGAAGGAGTGAAACCACTCCTCCGAGGCCTCGGGGGCTACACCCGGCGGGTGCGCTCGCGCGCACCCACCGGAACAAAATGCAACCGAGAAAGGCTGGTCCCCTTGCAAAAAAGTGCGACGAAAGCCTCCAAGCGAGTGCTAACACTCCCTTCGAGGCTCGGGGGCTACTGTCAGGGACCATAATTAGGGGTACCCTCAAGGCTCCTAATTCTCAGCTGGTAACCCCCATCAGCATAAAGCTGCAAAGGCCTGATGGGTGCGATTAAGTCAGGGATCAGTCCATTCGAGGGACTCGATCACGCCTCGCCCGAGCCTAGCCTCGGACAAGGGCAGCCGACCCCGGAGGCCCCCCTCCAGCGGCGAACATATTTCTGGCTCGCCCGAGGCCCTGTCTTCGCCAAGAAGTAACCCTGACCAAATCGCCGCACTGACCGACCAAATCGCAGGAGCATTTAATGCAAAGGTGGCCTAACACCTTTATCCTGACGCGCCCCCCCCAGCCGGCAGAGCCGAAGTGACCGCCGTCACTTCGCCGCTCCACTGACCGGCCTGACAGAAGGACAGCGCCGCCTGCGCCACTCCGACTGCGGTGCCACTTGACAGAGTGAGACTGACAGGCAGTCAGGCCCGGCCAAAGGCACCCTAGGAAGCTCCGCTCCGCCCGACCCAGGGCTCGGACTCGGGCTAAGTCCCGGAAGACGGCGAACTCCGCTCCGCCCGACCTAGGGCTCGGACTCGGGCTAAGTCCCGGAAGACGACGAACTCCGCTCCGCCCGACCCAGGGCTCGGACTCGGGCTAAGTCCCGGAAGACGGCGAACTCCGCTCCACCCGACCCAGGGCTCGGACTTGGGCTCAGCCCCAGAAGACGGCGAACTCCGCTCTGCCCGACACCAGGGCTCGGACTCCGCCCTGGCCTCAGCCGGCGGCCTCCGCCTCGCCCGACCCAGGGGCTCGGACTCGACCTCGGCCACGGAAGACAGACTCGACCTCGGCTTCGGAGGAGCTTCCACATCGCCCAACCTAGGGCGCAGACCAGCCACGTCAACAGAAGGTGCCATCATCACCCTACCCCGAGCTGACTCGGGCCGCAGGGAACAAGACCGGCGTCCCATCTGGCTCGCTCCGCCAGATAGGCAATGATGGCGCCCCGCATATTCTGTGACGACGGCGGCTCTCAGCCCCCTTACGGAAGCAAGAGGACGTCAGCAAGGACTCAACCGCTCCGACAGCTGTCCCTCCGCCAGGCTCCATCGCTCCTCCGACGGCCACGACATCACACCAGCTGGGCGCCAAAATCTCTCCGGCTGCCACAACGGCATGTACTTAGGGCGCTAGCTCTCCTCTGCTAGACACGTAGCACTCTGCTACACCCCCCATTGTACACCTGGATCCTCTCCTTACGCCTATAAAAGGAAGGACCAGGGCCCTCTTAGAGAGGGTGGGCCGCGCGGGGACGAGGACGAGACAGGCGCTCGCTTGAAGCCGCTCGCTCCCTCTCCCGCGTGGACGCTTGTAACCCCCTACTACAAGCGCACCCGACCTGGGCGCGGGACGAACACGAAGGCCGCGGGATTCCCACCTCTCTCACGTCGGTCTCCGGCCGCCTCACTTTCCCCCCTTCGCGCTCGCCCTCGCGCTCGACCCATCTGGGCTGGGGCACGCGGCGACATTCACTCGTCGGCTCAGGGACCCCCCGGTCTCGGAACGCCAACAAAATCGCAAGCAAATAAAGAGTGAGACACGAGGATTTGTTTTACCGAGGTTCGGTTCTAGCAAACCTACTCCCCGTTGAGGTGGTCACAAAGACCGGGTCTCTTTCAACCCTTTCCCTCTCTCAAACGGTCACTTAGATCGAGTGAGCTTCTCTTCTCAATCAAACGGAACACAAAGTTCCCGCAAGGACCACCACACAATTGGTGTCTCTTGCCTTGGTTACAATTGAGTTGATCACAAGAAAGAATGAGAGAAAGAAGCAATCCAAGCGCAAGAGCTCAAATGAACACAAATATCACTCTCTCACTAGCCACTATTGATTTGAGTTGTCTTTGGACTTGGGAGAGGATTTGATCTCTTTGGAGTGTCTAGAATTGAATGCTATAGCTCTTGTAATGTGTTGAAGGTGGAAAACTTGGATACCATTGAATATGGGGTGGTTGGGGTATTTATAGCCCCAACCACCAAAATGTGGCTGTTGGAAGGCTGCTGTCGCATGGCGCATCGGACTGTCCGGTGCGCTAGCCACGTCAGCCAGCCGTTGGGTTCTGACCGTTGGAGCTCTGACAGGTGGGGCCTCTGGGCTGTCCGGTGGTGCACCGGACAGGTCCTGTAGACTGTCCGGTGCGCCAACTACGCGTGCTCTGACTCTGGCGCACACTGTAGCGCATTGAATGCGGTTGCAGTCGACCGTTGCGCGCGAAGTAGTCGTTGCTCCGCTGGCACACCGGACAGTCCGATGTGAGACCGGACACTGTCTGGTGCTTCACCGGATAGTCCAGTGAATTATAGCGGAGCGGCCTCCCATTTTCCCGAAGGTAGCGAGTTCAGCGTTGAGTGCCCGAAAATGTTGGGAATGAAATTTAGGTCTATTTAATTTCATACAATAGATCGTTTTGAGAGAAAAACAAGTACAATTATCCTTAGAATATCAAGTCAGTGACTTATTTTTGATACGCAGGGTTCTGAGATAGTATGTTATTTGCTTCAAAGTTTTGTTGCTGATTAGACATATGGAGCTTCTTCTTTGAACGGGAGAGAGTGTATTTTGTAGTCACTCTATGCTTACAACTGTCTTCGGCCCATCACATTGAATTGTCGTTCAAGATTCTGCCAGGATAAACAGTGGCCCTACCTTTTTAACTATAATAATAATGTTGGTTGGTACATTTGACTCTTGTGCCTTGTCCCCTGCCGACGCTGTAGTGCTTTGCTAGATTAGTAAAGATTACTATTACCACCAGATGGGGAGCCTAACCGGTTGGTAGGGATACCAATGGTGCTCCTCTGTTAGTCCAAGGGTACCTTTTCAAAGAACAATTGCTTGTAACTGCAACCAAAAGTCTGATGGGGGTACCTTTTCAAAGGACCATTGGTTGCTTGCTTGATCGGGTTAACATAATTGCATTGCATGCAAGGAAATTGTCACAGGCAGCCAAGACTGACTGTAATTCAGTAACCTCAGCATTTCTTTATCATGCCACATGAGTTTCATGGATCTTTCTAGCCATTAGGCCTTGGAGAAAGATATAGATCTTTGTCAGAAGAAGAGGGCTTGGGGTCTAGGGACACACACTTCCAAGTTACCTAAACCTAACCTAGCACCTTCAGCATTGTGTTATTGATGATCTTTCTTGGTCTGAATGTAGTTTTTGCACCTATTCACAGGTTAGAGAGTTTATGCACAGTCCTTTTTTGGATACACTTTCTGTTAACAAAAATGCAACACAGTTGCATTCTACTTACCTTGTGATTTTGATGGAGCTCTGTTGTTGTGCTTCTTTGACATTTGTTGGTCCTTTGAGCATTAGGTCTGCATCATGCATTATGTTGTTCTCTATTGATCTTTATATCCCATATTGTGGAGATCACTAAAATCTTAGTAATTTAACTTCTGTTAAAACTTTCAATTTCATCGTCCGTGAAAAATTGATAAATATGAATGTGTTGACTTGACTCCATTTTATCTTCTCCTTATTTGAGCTTGTATTCTTATTTTTGAATACATTGCTGCCCCGCATTGATATTTCTATTGTAAATAAACAAAGTGCTATTTAAATTTTGATTTATTCCTTACGAATGTCTGCTGGTTTTAGAAAAATGCTGAGAGAGGTGGCATCTAGAGGACGTCATGTCGAACGTGTGAAGATTTTTTTAGAAATATGTATATTTGTGTGAAGCTTTTTAGAAACTTGACTCCATTTTATTTTCTATGTTCCTCTCGGCTTTGTTTCCTATCCTTTCCAATGACTTGCTATGCATTTGCACTGTATTTGGCATGTCTAAAACTGCTACACAAAACTTGCTATATATTTTGTCCAAAAATACTATATCCTTGTTATGATTGATTGATCTTTATTTTGTCTGCTCTTCTATTCTTGTGTGGGTCTATCAAGAATGAGGCAATTAGATAAGGATATATGCTTTGTCAGTATTGTCTGAGTCTTTGAGCGTAGCAGCAAAAGTCTTGGCACATCATTGTTTTAGTTATTATGACATGAACAACCCATTTTATATATAGAGCTCGTAGCAATGGAAGTCCCACAATAGGACGATGGAACTTGTGGCATCAAGTGGTGTCGCGCTCGGGCTCGCGTTCATCTGCAACAAGGCACTATTTCCCGTGAGGGTTCCTATCACCATTGTGCTCATGTCGCGAGTACCTTGAGCTATTGGAGACTCGTTAATTTGTGTTCCGTGGCAACGCACGGGCACATACCTAGTATATAATAGAATTTTCCCCAAATTATTTATGATTTTCTTTGAAATTGAAAATTTTCAAACGAAATATTCAAAATATACCGCATGTTTTTTTATTTCGGGCAGCGTTAGGCCCCGTTTGGTTTCATTAGTCCAGGGACTAAATTTTAGTCCCTACCCTGTTTGGTTGTAGGGACTAAACAGATTCTAAATACATTAAATGCAACACATAAAGACCAAAATACCCCTCTTTGTTTGACACCAGTTTTCTAGCGAGGGTAATTGAAGTAAATGTTGCCCTTTAGTCCCTTTTAGCACCTATGTGAGGGACTAGAGACTGAAGCCAATTAGTCCCTACTTTAGTCCTTCCGTTTGGCAAAATAGGGACTAAACAGGACTAAAAACCAGGGACTAAAGATTAGTCCCTCTAACCAAACGGGGCCTTAGGAACAAAAAAACACCGATTTTAGGTAGCGAGAGAAGAAATTACATGACTTAATTGTTAATCAATCCCGTATGTAACATCGGGTCAGTAGATTAATACTGCATAACAGCGATCGAATTTTTAGATTAATCTAGAGCCCAAGCGCAACGTTAGATTATTAAATTAAAATAATCTGGTATAACCATCGGATCTTCCTGAAAATGTTGTTTACATAGTAAGTCCTTCGACATCCGAAATAAATTATTGAATCTTCCTAGACATAAGTCTTAGGGCGCTTCAACATCTGAAATAAATCATTGGATCTTTCTAAACATAAGTCACAGGATGCTTCGTTTTTTGGAATAAATCATCGGATCTTACTGGACATTAGTCACATGGCGCTTTGACATCCAGAATAAATCACGAGGTCTTCCAGAATGCACGGCACGAAAATCCAGGAATTCATGTTTTGCACCTCCTGAGGGCTTATGCTGATCTTGGGTGCGCCTCCTGCCACATGGCCTCCTCGTCCTCGCCACGTTTTACTCCGACGATGCTGTGTCACATGCCACGTCAGAGAATCAAGTTATGTTCACAGCCGATTAGACTAAAATAAGACCAGAACAATATTTAGGGACCTAATAGATTATTATAAGAATTTAGGGACCGACTTGACACACCTGAATAAGTTTTATGACCACCAACACACTTTACTCTTAATTTTTTAGGCTAGCTTCTAAGAAACACAGCTAACAGATTCAACAAAATGATCTTACCTGACCAATCAATACTAATATAATCTTCACATGTTTCCTTGTCGGCCACATCTAATTTTTTGCATTGATGTGTGGCTGTTGCTTGGCCTTGAGCTGCTGAACCCATGGCCCACGACCGAGTCTATAACAAAACTAGACTGTTTAGTTTGTGGCTTTGGGCTATATGATATGGTAGCTGCACTTATATACTTCAACACCCTCACTTACATGTAGCTGGAGACAACACAGACATGAAAATAAAGATAATATAACGATCCTTTGTCAGGACTCGAACTCTGAACTCGAGGCCTCTGGCTTTGTTGCTATGTTAGAGCATCTTGAGAGCACCTAGAGGGGGGGTGAATAGGTGATCCTGTAAAACTTAAAAAAACTTAAGCCACAAAACTTTGATTAAGCGTTAGCACAGTTAATGCCAAGTGGCTAGAGAGAAGATCTTGCACAATACGATAACCACAAGGAGTTCAACACAGAGAAGACACAGTGGTTTATCCCGTGGTTCGGCCAAGTACAAAACTTGCCTACTCCATGTTGTGGCGTCCCAACGGACGAGAGTTGCACTCAACTCCTCTCAAGTGATCCAATGATCAACTTGAATACCACAGTGTTATGCTTTTCTTTTCTTATCGTGTTCGCGAGGAATCTCCACAACTTGGAGTCTCTCGCCCTTACACTTGAAGTTCACAAAGAAGCACGGAGTAAGTGAGGGAAGCAACACACACAAATCCACAGCAAAATGCGCACACACACGGCCAAGGATCGAGCTCAAAAGACTATCTCAAAGTTCTCACTAGAACGGAGCTCGAATCACTGAGAATGACAAACGAATGCGCAAAGACTGAGTGTGGATGATCAAGAATGCTCTAAGGTTGCTTGGTTTTCTCCTCCATGCGCCTAGGGGTCCCTTTTATAGCCCCAAGGCAGCTAGGAGCCGTTGAGAGCAAATCTGGAAGGCCATTCTTGCCTTCTGTCGTCTGGTGCACCGGACAGTCTGGTGCACACCGGACAGTGTCCGGTGCCCGATTCCCTTCCTAAAGTGGCGCGGCCGACCGTTGCAGATCTGGGAGCCGTTGGCGCACCGGACATGTCCGGTGCACACCGGACAGTCCGGTGCCCCCTTCCGACCGTTGGCCCGGCCACGTGTCGCGCGCAGATTCCGCGACCGACCGTTGGCCCGGCCGACCGTTGGCTCACCGGACAGTCCGGTGCACACCGGACAGTCCGGTGCACACCGGACAGTCCGGTGCACACCGGACAGTCCGGTGAATTTTAGCCGTACGCCGTCGGCGAATTCCCGAGAGCGGCCACTTCACGCCGAGTCAGCCTGGCGCACCGGACACTGTCCGGTGCACCACCGGACAGTCTGGTGTGCCAGACTGAGCTGAGTCTTGGCTGTACACAGCCAAGCCTTTTTCACCTCTTTTCTTTTCTTCTTCTTTCTGTTTCTAACACTTAGACAAGTATATTAGTACACAAAACCAATGTACTAAGGCTTAGAAACATACCTTTACTCTTGATTTGCACTTTGTCCATCCATGAGCATAAATTCACATTTAAGCACTTGTGTTGGCACTCAATCACCAAAATACTTAGAAATGGCCCAAGGGCACATTTCCCTTTCAATCTCCCCCTTTTTGGTGATTTATGCCAACACAACATAAAGCAACTAGAACAAGTGCAATATCACTTCAAATAAAACTCAAATTTATTTTGATTCAATTTTGACATATATGGATCATCCTTTGCCACCACTTGGTTTGTTTTTGCAAATCAAACTCAAATCTCTATCTCTAAGTCAAACACACATGTTGAAGCATAAAGAGAGTCATTCCAAAAGAGATTGATCAAAGATTTCAAAAACTCCCCATATTTCCCATAATCAACATTTCTCCCCACAAGAGGCCAACTTTTGACAAAAGAGACAATGCAAGAGTTTTGACAAAACAAAAAGCTCTATTTTACTATTTTCAAAATTTTCTCATGTGGTAGCTGATCCATTTATTGCTTTGGCCTTTATTTTCTCCCCCTTTGGCATCAAGCACTAAAACGGGATCAATCTTGGCCCTATAACCCCATTGCCTCACCAAAATCTTCAATTAAGAGCAAATGACAATAAGAGTTCATGAGATGAACTTGGAATAAGTTACCCTCTCATTGGAGTGCAGTGGAAGTCTTTCATGGTCCAAGTCCACCTTTTCCCTTTCAATTCTCCTTCGAGACTAAATCAAGCAAACTCAAGCATATGGTTAGTCTCAAAGGGTCAAGTTGTAACACAACTCCCCCTAAATATGTGCATCACTTACACAAGGACTTGTGAGGTCCAGGGAATGTTTGTACAACTTGAGCACCACAATAAGCAACAAAATGCAGAATGAACATGATCAAAGGCATAAACACATGTATGCTACAATTCAATCCAAGTTCCGCGAATCTAGGACATTTAGCTCACTACGCAGCCTGCAAAAGGTCTTTTCATCTAAAGGCTTAGTGAAGATATCGGCTAGCTGGTTCTCGGTGCTAACATGAAACACTTCGATATCTCCCTTTTACTGGTGGTCTCTCAAAAAGTGATACCGGATGTCTATGTGCTTTGTGCGGCTGTGCTCAACAGGATTTTCCGCCATGCAGATAGCACTCTCATTATCACATAGGAGTGGGACTTTGCTCACATTGTAGCCAAAGTCCCTGAGGGTTTGCCTCATCCAAAGTAGTTGCGCGCAACACTGTCCTGCGGCAACATACTCGGCCTCAGCGGTGGATAGGGCAACGGAGGTTTGTTTCTTAGAGTTCCACGACACCAGGGACCTTCCTAAGAATTGGCACGTCCCTGATGTACTCTTCCTATCGACCTTACATCCAGCATAGTCGGAGTCTGAATATCCAATCAAGTCAAAGGTAGACCCCTTTGGATACCAGATCCCGAAGCAAGGCGTAGCAACCAAATATCTAAGAATTCGCTTCACCGCCACTAAGTGACACTCCTTAGGATCGGATTGAAATCTAGCACACATGCATACGCTAAGCATGATATCCGTTCTACTAGCACACAAATAAAGCAAAGAGCCTATCATGGACCGGTATGCTTTTTGATCAACGGACTTACCACCTTTGTTGAGGTCGGTGTGTCCGTCAGTTCCCATCGGCGTCTTTGCGGGCTTGGCATCCTTCATCCCAAACCGCTTTAGCAAGTCTTGCGTGTACTTCGTTTGGGAGATGAAAGTGCCGTCCTTGAGTTGCTTCACTTGGAACCCAAGGAAGTAGTTCAACTCGCCCATCATCGACATCTCGAATTTCTGCGTCATCACCCTGCTAAACTCTTCACAGGACTTTTGATTAGTAGAACCAAATATTATGTCGTCGATATAAATTTGGCACACAAAAAGATCACCATCGCAAGTCTTAGTAAAAAGAGTTGGATCGGCTTTCCCAACCTTGAAAGCATTAGCAATTAAAAAGTCTCTAAGACATTCATACCATGCTCTTGGGGCTTGCTTAAGTCCATAGAGCGCCTTAGAGAGCTTACACACATGGTCGGGGTACCGTTCATCCTCGAAGCCAGGGGGTTGCTCTACGTACACCTCCTCCTTGATCGGCCCGTTGAGGAAAGCGCTCTTCACATCCATTTGGTACAACCTGAAAGAGTGGTGAGCGGCATATGCTAGCAAGATACGAATTGATTCTAGCCTAGCAACAGGAGCAAAAGTCTCCTCAAAGTCCAAACCTGCGACTTGGGCATAACCTTTTGCCACAAGTCTAGCCTTGTTCCTTGTCACCACCCCGTGCTCGTCTTGTTTGTTGCGGAACACCCACTTGGTTCCCACAACATTTTGCTTGGGACGAGGCACCAGTGTCCAAACTTCATTGCGCTTGAAGTTGTTGAGTTCCTCCTGCATGGCCAACACCCAGTCCGGATCTAGCAAGGCTTCTTCTACCCTGAAAGGCTCAATAGAAGAGACAAAAGAGTAATGCTCACAAAAATTAACTAATCTCGAGCGAGTAGTTACTCCCTTGCTAATATCACCCAATATCTGGTCGACGGGATGATCCCTTTGAATCGTCGCTCGAACTTGGGTTAGAGGTGCCTGAGGTGCTTCTTCCTCTTCAACTTGAACATCCTGTGCTCCCCCTTGATCATGCGCCTCCACTTGAGGTACCTGTTCGTCACCTTGGGTTGGGGGAAGCACCATAGTTGAGGAGGACGGTTGATCTTGCTCCAAATGTTCTTGAGACCGTACATCTCCAATCGCCATGGTGCGTATCGCGGCAGTTGGAACGTCTTCTTCATCTACATCATCAAGATTAACAACTTGCTCTCTTGGAGAGCCATTAGTCTCATCAAATACAACGTCGCTAGAGACTTCAACCAAACCCGATGATTTGTTGAAGACTCTATACGCCTTTGTATTTGAGTCATAACCTAACAAAAACCCTTCTACAGCTTTGGGAGCAAATTTAGAATTTCTACCCTTCTTCACTAGAATGTAGCACTTGCTCCCAAATACACGAAAGTAAGATACATTGGGTTTGTTACCGGTTAGTAGCTCATACGACGTCTTCTTGAGGAGGCGATGAAGGTAGACCCTGTTGATGGCGTGGCAAGCCGTGTTCACGGCTTCCGACCAAAAACGCTCGGGGGTCTTGAATTCTCCAAGCATCGTCCTCGCCATATCGATTAGTGTCCTGTTCTTCCTCTCTACCACACCATTTTGTTGTGGTGTGTAGGGAGCGGAGAACTCGTGCTTGATCCCCTCCTCCTCAAGAAACTCCTCCACTTGAAGGTTCTTGAATTCAGACCCGTTGTCGCTCCTTATCTTCTTCACCTTGAGCTCAAACTCATTTTGAGCTCTCCTGAGGAAGCGCTTGAGGGTCCCTTGGGTTTCAGACTTATCCTGCAAAAAGAACACCCAAGTGAAGCGGGAAAAGTCATCAACGATAACGAGACCATACTTACTTCCTCCTATGCTCAGATAGGCGACGGGTCCAAAGAGGTCCATATGTAGCAGCTCCAGGGGTCTTGATGTTGTCATCACATTTTTGGTGTGATGAGAGCCTCCCACCTGTTTCCCTGCTTGACAAGCTGCATAAGGTCTATCTTTTTTGAAATGAACATTGGTTAGACCTATCACGTGTTCTCCCTTTAGAAGCTTGTGAAGGTTCTTCATCCCCACATGTGCTAAGCGGCGATGCCACAGCCAGCCCATGCAAGTCTTAGCCATTAAGCATGCATCTAGATCGGCCTCTTCTTTTGCAAAATCAACTAAGTAAAGCTTGCCGTCTAGTACACCCTTAAAAGCTAGTGAACCATCACATCTTCTAAAGACAGACACATCTACATTTGTAAATAAGCAGTTATATCCCATATTACATAATTGACTAACAGATAGTAAATTATATCCAAGACTCTCCACTAAAAACACATTGGAGATGGAGTGCTCATTAGAAATTGCAATTTTACCTAACCCTTTTACCTTGCCTTGATTCCCATCACCGAATATAATTGAATCTTGGGAATCTTTATTCTTGACGTAGGAGGTGAACATCTTCTTCTCTCCCGTCATATGGTTTGTGCATCCGCTGTCGATAATCCAGCTTGAACCCCCGGATGCATAAACCTGCAAGGCAAATTTAGGCTTGGGTCTTAGGTACCCAACTCATGTTGGGTCCTACAAGGTTAGTGCAAATATCCTTAGGGACCCAAATGCAAGTTTTGTCTCCCTTGCATTTTGCCCCTAACTTCCTAGCAACTATTTTCCTATCCTTTCTACAAATAGCAAAGGAAGCATTTAAAGCACAATAAATTGTAGAAGGTTCATTCACTACTTTCCTAGGAGCATGAATAATATTCTCTCTAGGCACATGATGAATAGCATTTCTCCTAGACATATTTCTACCATGCATATAGGAAGAACTAGAAGCAAACATGGCATGAGAGTCAAAATCATCATAAGCATTATAACTCCTATAAGCATTTCTAGTTTGTCTCCTATCATGATACATAAAAGCATGGTTCCTTTTAGTACTACTAGCCATAGGAGCCTTCCCTTTCTCCTTGGCGGAGATAGGAGCCTTATGGCTTGTCAAGTCCTTGGCTTCCCTCTTGTAGCCAAGTCCATCCTTAATTGAGGGGTGTCTACCAATCGTGTAGGCATCCCTTGCAAATTTCAGCTTATCAAATTCATTCTTGCTAGTCTTAAGTTGGGCATTAAGACTAGCTAATTCCTCATTTAATTTGGAAATTGAAACTAAATGATCACTACAAGCATCAATGTCAAAATCTTTACACCTATTACAAGTTTCAACAATTTCTACACAAGAATTAGATTTACTAGCTACTTCTAGTTTAGCATTTAAATCATCATTAAAACTTTTTAACTTAGTGATAGTTTCATGACAAGAAGATAATTCACTAGAGAGCATTTCATTCCTCTTAATTTCTAGAGCAAGAGATTTCTGAGCTTCTACAAATTTATCATGTTCTTCATACAACAAATCCTCTTGCTTTTCTAAAAGTATATTCCTATCATTCAAGGCATCAATCAATTCATTAATTTTGTCTACCTTGGTTCTATCTAATCCCTTGAATAAGCATGAGTAATCTATCTCATCATCATCACTAGACTCATCCTCACTTGAAGAAGCATAAGTACTAGTATTATGAGTGCTTACTTTCTTCTCCCTTGCCATGAGGCAAGTGTGACGCTCGTTGGGGAAGAGGAATGACTTGTTGAAGGCGGTGGCGGCGAGTCCTTCATTGTCGGAGTCGGACGAAGAGCAGTCCGAATCCCACTCCTTGCCAAGATGAGCCTCGCCCTTTGCCTTCTTATAGTTCTTCTTTTTCTCCCTCTTGTTCCCTTGATCCTGATCACTATCATTGTTGGGACAGTTAGCAATAAAATGACCAAGCTTACCGCATTTGAAGCATGAGCGCTTCCCCTTGGCTTTGGTCTTGCTTGGCTGTCCCTTGCGACCTTTGAGTACCGTCTTGAATCTTTTGATGATGAGAGCCATCTCTTCATCATTGAGTCCGGCCGCCTCAATCTGTGCCACCTTGCTAGGTAGCGCCTCCTTGCTTCGTGTTGCCTTGAGAGCAAGGGGTTGCGGCTCGTTGATCGGACCATTCAAGGCGTCGTCCACGTATAGAGATGGCAATGGGTACCCGCTACCCGAAACCCGGTGGGTTTTTGCTCTATTAGGGTATGGGTTTGGGTCAATTTTTCTACCCACGGGTTTGTTAATGGGTTCAAATGGAAACCCAACGGGTACGTGGGCATGGGTTTGTTCTTCCACTACCCATACCCGCAAACCCATGGGTTTTTAAAACCCGCCTTAAAATCAACATTCCTTTTAAATATGTCTCATAATATTATTAATTGAATATGTTCTAATTAAAATAAACTTCATGTAACAAATTTTAGGCTAAAATTAGTTATCACTTGGTCCTTTTATGCTAGCTTATTAATGTATTGATTGTCATTCACATGATGAATTATTTTTTATATTGATGTTAGTGGGTATGGGAAACCCGCTGGGTACCCGAAACCCGCATGGGTATGGGTTTGAGCAAAATTTTATACCCGTCATGGGTATGGGTTTTTTAGTGGGTGTATTTTTTCTTCACGGGTACGGGTTTGGGCAAGTAATACCCAGCGGGTTTTTACCCATTGCCATCTCTATCCACGTACCTCGCCTCCTTGATCATCATTCGCCCGCTAACGAATTTCCCAAGAACTTCTTCGGGCGACATCTTGGTGTACCTGGGATTTTCACGAATATTGTTCACCAAATGAGGATCAAGAACGGTAAATGACCTTAGCATTAGGCGGACGACGTCGTGGTCCGTCCATCGCGTGCTCCCGTAGCTCCTTATTTTGTTGATAAGGGTCTTGAGCCGGTTGTATGTTTGAGTTGGCTCCTCGCCCCTTATCATCGCGAACCGTCCAAGCTCGCCCTCCACCAACTCCATTTTGGTGAGCAAGGTAACGTCATTTCCCTCATGAGAAATCTTGAGGGTGTCCCAGATCTGCTTGGCGTTATCCAAGCCGCTCACTTTGTTATATTCATCCCTGCACAATGAAGCTAGAAGAACAGTAGTAGCTTGTGCATTCTTATGGATTTGCTCATTAATGAATATAGGACTATCCGAACTATCAAAGTGCATTCCACTATCTACAATCTCCCATATACTAGGATGGAGAGAGAATAGGTGACTACGCATTTTGTGGCTCCAAAATCCGTAGTCCTCCCCATCAAAGTGTGGGGGCTTGCCGAGTGGAATGGAGAGCAAATGTGAATTTGAACTTTGCGGAATACGAGAGTAGTCAAAGGAAAAGTTCGAATTAACCGGTGTGGTCGTCGTCCTTTTGGGAAGAAGTAGACTCATCGCTGTCGTCGTAGTAGACGATCTCCTTGATGCGCCTTGTCTTCTTCTTCTTCCCTTCCTTTCGTCTATGACCCGAGCCGGAGTCGGTAGGCTTGTCATCTTTGGGCTCGTTGACGAAGGACTCTTTCTCCTTATCGTTGATCACTATCCCCTTGCCCTTAGGATCCATCTCTTCGGGCGGTTAGTCCCTTTTCTTGAAGAGAACGGCTCCGATACCAATTGAGAGCACCTAGAGGGGGGGGGGGGGTGAATAGGTGATCCTGTAAAACTTAAAAAAACTTAAGCCACAAAACTTTGATTAAGCGTTAGCACAGTTAATGCCAAGTGGCTAGAGAGAAGATCTTGCACAATACGATAACCACAAGGAGTTCAACACAGAGAAGACACAGTGGTTTATCCCGTGGTTCGGCCAAGTACAAAACTTGCCTACTCCACGTTGTGGCGTCCCAACGGACGAGAGTTGCACTCAACTCCTCTCAAGTGATCCAATGATCAACTTGAATACCACAGTGTTATGCTTTTCTTTTCTTATCGCGTTCGCGAGGAATCTCCACAACTTGGAGTCTCTCGCCCTTACACTTGAAGTTCACAAAGAAGCACGGAGTAAGGGAGGGAAGCAACACACACAAATCCACAGCAAAATGCGCACACACACGGCCAAGAATCGAGCTCAAAAGACTATCTCAAAGTTCTCACTAGAACGGAGCTCGAATCACTGAGAATGACAAACGAATGCGCAAAGACTGAGTGTGGATGATCAAGAATGCTCTAAGGTTGCTTGGTTTTCTCCTCCATGCGCCTAGGGGTCCCTTTTATAGCCCCAAGGCAGCTAGGAGCCGTTGAGAGCAAATCTGGAAGGCCATTCTTGCCTTCTGTCGTCTGGTGCACCGGACAGTCCGGTGCACACCGGACAGTGTCCGGTGTCCGATTTCCTTCCTAAAGTGGCGCGGCCGACCGTTGCAGATCTGGGAGCCGTTGGCGCACCGGACATGTCCGGTGCACACCGGACAGTCCGGTGTCCCCTTCCGACCGTTGGCCCGGCCACGTGTCGCGCGCAGATTCCGCGGCCGACCGTTGGCCCGGCCGACCGTTGGCTCACCGGACAGTCCGGTGCACACCGGACAGTCCGGTGCACACCGGACAGTCCGGTGTGCCAGACTGAGCTGAGTCTTGGCTGTACACAGCCAAGCCTTTTTCACCTCTTTTCTTTTCTTCTTCTTTCTGTTTCTAACACTTAGACAAGTATATTAGTACACAAAACCAATGTACTAAGGCTTAGAAACATACCTTTACTCTTGATTTGCACTTTGTCCATCCATGAGCATAAATTCACATTTAAGCACTTGTGTTGGCACTCAATCACCAAAATACTTAGAAATGGCCCAAGGGCACATTTCCCTTTCACATCTCTAATAAAGTGACTCAAAATAATGCCCAAAAAATTAAAATATTGTATCATTTAAAGTGTTTAGGACACTAAATACAAATTACGCTTCAACAGTTAAGCCCTAAATCATTTATTTTAGGAAGTAAATTATATTATTAGGAAAGAAAATGATAAGACTAATGTAAAAAAATAAGGATAGGACACTAGTCTGAATGTAATATATTTGAGTCACTCTATGGTGTGTCCTATATTTTTTTAAAAAAATAAAATAAAAAACAGGGTATTGTTGGACCTATTTTTTTATGTTGAGTCCTATATTTTAAAATAAGACTCTGATTTAAGGCATTGTTGGTGAAGAGGTGGGAAATTTACTTTCAAATAATCCTGGCAATGACATAACTAGGGAATTATTCTGCTTGTGCTAGAGCTATAAGAACTGAGGATTTATGCAGCCTTCTGAAGTGTCTAATGTCATTGAGGATCAATCTTTTATGTAACTATTAATATTTTGATGAATATGAATCAGCACAAGCAATTCCTAAGTCCGTATTGTTCATATACCCCTTATGCGAATGCGGACAATGACAACAATGGTTGGTTGAATCAACATGACTAGTATGTGATCTAATTAACCTGAAAACTGCTGCAGGAACTCAGTATGTTTCTGGGAAGGAATTTGAGAAGATCGATAGCTGTGCAGCTGCTCTTCTTATGGGATGTAGCAGTGGAACACTTCATTGCAAACGGCGTTATGTTCCTCAACGGGCCCCGTTATCATATTTATCTGCTGGCCCCTGCTACCATTGCAAATCTTTGGGATGCTTCAGATAAGGATATTGATCGGTTTAGTAAAGCTTTGCTTAATTCATGGTTGCAAGATGATTTTCTAGATGACAGTAATTGTTCAAAATGTTAAATTAGCACAGGAATCTGAGTCCATGAGTATTGCTTCCGAGGAAAATCGTAGAACAAGACAACAAGGCACACGAGGGAAGACGATACAAAGGTCCTGTTTGGTTCAACTTTTTTCTGACCAGCTTTTTTGAGAATCTGGCTGTGGGGAGAATCTAGCTGTATAGAGAATCTATGTATCATTAGGATTACGTGCGGAGAAAGATAAAGGTGTCCATAGGACTCAGGATCTAGAAAGTGACATATTCCTACTATTGCAACGACTCAACCGATTATGTGTTTATGTTGATTTCGAATGGTTTTTAACCAAACGAATTTTATAGAAGCTGACTGAAAAGCTAAGCGTTTGGCAGTCCGCAACAGCTTTTGGTGGCCAGAAGCTCCAAAAAGCCGAAACAAACAGGGGCAAAATAAATCGTAGTACCAAATACTGCAGCTGTAGGCAGAGGCGAATAGCTTCTTATTTAAGTGAAGCTAGGCTGGATTGCAGGCTTCCCTTTTCTGATTGGTGCATCTCCTGTGTGTTACAGCGTGCCTACAATCATTAGGAAGAAAGTAATGTCCGATTCTGCAAGAGATGAGATGTCCTAAAGTGTGGCAGTATCGACCACTATTGATTGTGTGATCTGTGGTGTTGATGGTGATGGATGTGTTGTCTGCAGCAGATCTTATAAAATAAAAGATTTGTACTATATATGTTAGTCCCTCCGTTCTAAAATATAATTTGTTATAGACTAGTTATACATTTATTAATTAATCTATGAATTCAATTTGTATGCATGTCTATATTCGTTGGCATCCATTTGAATGTGTACGAAAAAAAGAGGGCTATAAAAAACTATATTTTGAGACAGAGGAAGTACCATCTATAGTGGAGTTTTAAATAATGATGAGATTATATGAAATTAATATGTTGTACCATGAAGATTATATGAAAAAAGAGGGCTAATAAGAATGCACCATGAAGATTATATGAAATTAATATGTTGTAGGCATTGCTATAGTTTTTAGGCTAATCTCATTGAGGAGTTTGAGTTATGGTTCGTATAAAATGAAACATCAAAACACCACACCCATCTTTAATAAAAGTACCTTTATTGATGATTCTCTAGTCATTTACATTATGCCAAGGAAGTTTTATCCTCATGAAACCCAGTTCTCTCTATTTTAAAACGTTGCCACGCCACAAAAGACAATTAACAAAATGAAATCATTTCTCTCTATTTTAAAATGTTGCCACGCCAAAAGTGTTTACGTAACAGCGTAGCAGCTTATTAAATGCTAATCAAACTATCACTAAAACTTGTCTTATAAACCTGATCGAACGAGATATGTTTCACTTAAAAAATCTAATACGATCTCCAAACAAATGCTTTAACAAAAGCAATAGACAGAAATAGATGCTACACAAACCGCAAGAGATGGATGCGGTGTTTTCCTTTTTCAACGAAGAATGTGAGATACCATAAATTTATGACAATGAGCTGATGTTAAGATAACTACTTGGTACATGATCATGATCAAGTAAATTGAGACAGGAATTGATGAATGCCAGGCACCAGGGAAGCATTTCTGTATGTACTCCTCTGGCGGCTAAACCCTACCTGGCCACCTGTCCTCTCAATTAGCACCTAAAAACAATCTCCCACGGTTCCTGCGGCGACGACGGCGCCTCCTCTCTGGTCTCAGCACATCAGTGCTTCTGCCTCCGGCCACAACCATACCATTCTCGTCCTCCCCCTCCAAGGGGTAAGAGTATGGTGTGGTTCCATTGGCACCACTGCTCACCACATAATTGTCCTCAGCATTGTCAGATGCACCAGTCGCATTCTGGAGCCTTTGGTTTTGGTGATGTTGAGCAACTTGGCGCATAATAAATAGTAGCATCCTACGAGTGTTTTCTGTCCCACGGCCATCATTATCAGCATCACTGTCAACATCCTCGGAGTCCATTCCATCCTCCAAGTCTAGCACATAATCACCAAAAACAACGGCTCTGCCCATTGTTGCCGTGATCGTGCTGAGCGCATCTTGCCGCTCTCTTTCAATCTCGAGCAATCTCCATTTTTGCTCAAGGACAGGATCAACTTCCCTTGGCTTTGCAAGAGGGTGTTCCAACTTGACATGCTTGCGGAGCTCCTTGTAGGTCCCCACAAATGAGCAACCATCCTGCATGCATGTTCTTCGTTTTCCATTGAGGTAGCTTCGAGCTGGTTCCACCACCGTCCACCCTTTCACCTTGCCACGACACAATGGACATGCAAGGTCAATGGAGTCAGTTTTTTCTGCAGCCAATGGCGCCGAATCCAGATTAGAGCCAACACTATTTGCAGGAACTTCCTCAAGCAATGCCCCCTTGGTGTAAGCTTTCTTGAACTGATCCAAGCAATTAGAGTGGCGGTAGCTAGTTCCACACATATAAGGACGACAACCCTTATCATGGGATGAGCAAAGGATGAGCACAGCATTATGTGGGTATTCCATGCACACAGAGCAATTGGCATCTTCCCAGTCCATCTTTTGCAAGGTTGGCAACACTTGCTTTCGGTTGGATTTTTTCATCGGCTTTTTCATGGGCTTTGACTTCCATCGGTATGAAGGAATGGGATGTGTGGACTTGAGCTGGCGAGCCACACGCCTCCTAGTTCCCGCACTTCTCGCCATTTTCTCAGAAATCTGACATAAATTAGCATGGTTACATTCTGTGGGGAACAGTAAATTTTATGAAATATCATGTAAGATCGGGCCACAGGTTCCGTAACATAAATCATTCAAGATATGCCAAGCAACAGAAAAAATCAACCCTTAAGTATGCACAGAAAATACCTGTGACACCATGACGCCATCACATGAGGACTAAATACATATGTATATATATCTACTGCATTCACAAATTGTCGACTGAAAACATTTTCTTATGTAAATGTAGCTGCACATTACAAGGCATTACCAAAGGAGATTCGCTTAGGCTCCAGTTTTAGAAAATAAGTATTGAAATGAGACCATTTCCACCAGATAGTGTTCTTCTCACAATGTAAACAAAATAAATTGACTCTACCTGGCAAGGGAAAGGATAAGACAGCAAGTACCCTGTTACCAGCAAAATGACGCTTTGCCCCTACAGGACCTTTCCCTCTTCTTGGAGAAGCTTATGGAACTTCATTCAAGAATGGAGAATAGAAGCAAGGAAAGAGAGGTCATATATAGACTTTATGGGAACCAAAGGCATTAAACAAAACTGGTCGGGAAGGCAGAAAAAGAAAGAAGCAGGTGGATCAACCAAAGGCATTAAATAATCATATCAATGGAGCATGTTAGATGTGATCTACATTCCCAATTAAATAAAGTCACAAGCAAGAGCCAGGTAAGAGGTCTAGGGAAAACTCTCACATGGAGCACCTCATGCCTCATCTCAGATCTGTCAGATTAGAAGGGAAAACAACAACATATGACTTTATAATCAAAGGAATCAAATGATTCCGCACTTGAGCCAATGATTCCACCCTTTTGAGAAATGCTAAGTTACCAGCGCAAGCAAAGAACAAAGCTAGCTTCTTTAGCCGTATACTTTTGCTCTTGGTCCTCCCTTGTTCAGTACAGATCGCTAGCGCTAGCACATGGATGGGCCTTGGCAAAGGATTCCCTTAGCCACAGTTTGGTCCAAAATCAACGAGTCTGAAGCCAATCTTGTTGCCAAAGGATACACCTTTTCTTAATTAAAATCACCTTATCCACTCAACATTTGCACTAAGAACTAAGCGCCAGGTCTTTCGCCTGGACCTCAGGCAACGAATCATGAGTACACTTAACGTGGGATTAGCAATTTACACAGCAACGAATTCACGAAATGGACCTTCATTGCTTCCTGAGGCACATATGCCCAAATCTACACGCAAATGATAAACTGTATGAAGAATAAACAGGCCGAGCTAACGCTTTATTAGGTCAGAGATCACCCCCAAACACCTAAACATGGACTGGAGCGGCAAAATTTGCACGGAAAGGATCAATTCTGGTGCGGCCTCGCGAGATCCCTAGGCCGGCCGTTCCCAATTCCACCAGGAAAATTCCGGAACTCGAGTTTGGCCCAAGGCGCAGGCCGCGTCCCCGCAAGTCTGGGACACCACACAAACAAGCAACGAAACAGCGCCCAGATCACCACGGGGAGCACCCAAATTCCATCGAAGGTGAGCCGGTTCCCGCCCACCCCCCCCCCCCCCCCCCCCCCCCGGCCAGGATCCCAAAGGAAGAGCCTTATCCCAGCATTCCAGAAGGACCCGGTACCGTAACAAACCGAACCGCTGATTCCATGGTAAGCATGCATGGGCCCTTACCTAGACCGAGGCGGGCGCAGACGAGGAGGGACGGATCCCGGCGGTGGGCGCGAGGGAGGAGGCTGGTGACGACGGACGGACGGACGGAGGGACGCAACGGAGGGGAGGAAGGGAAAAGGACGCGAGACGCGAGAGTTAAGAGAAGAAATCAGAGAGAGAGAGAGAGAGAGAGAGAGAAAAGAGAAGAAAAGTTGAGAAAATGGAGGAAAAGATTTCAGTGTGCGACTCACTGGGGGGTGGTTGCGGTGGGGCCGGTTCGCGTCGCGGTTACGGTTTGTAGGGGGAGCCGCGGAGGGTGGCGAGACCCGCGTGGGAACGGTCCATGGACCGGTGAGGGGCGGTGCCGTGCAGCCGTGATCCGTGGAAAACACTGTGACGGCATGGCCCGTCCCGTGGACTGCGCCCATGTAGTGCGAGCCGTGACGGAACCGCCGGAGTCGAGTCGAGGACTCGGGGTGCCTTCCACGGGACTCTCGGTGTTTACCGCACGCACTGACGCACATGCATTCTCCGGGCCTGTGATTTCTGCGAGATGGAACGAAGGACGGTGGTGGATGGAAGATCATGGAGGCTGCGAGATTCTTGCGAGCAGCGTAGCGTGACGAAATTGTGTGTTGGGATCAAATCGAGTGGAGCCGGATAAGGTTGGATTGGGCTTGCCCGATCTCTGGATGGACCGAATAATGCATGGCGCACAGGCATGCACGATGCCTCGGGGACGCCCATCAGCGTCTCGCAGTCGCAGCCATTCCGCGCAGCACGGAAGCCAAAACAAAGAAGCTACCGGACCTCCACGGCTGCTCGGTGAGGGTTGGACGAAAGAGGGCGTTGGTGGCAGACACATGGGCCATGTTTAATTCAATTTTTTCCGAGAATTTTTTTAGAATCTAGTTATAAAAAAATCTGGCTATGAAGAGAATTTAAATATCCTCAGAGAAACATAAAATAATTTATAGAATTTAGAATGTACAAATTAAGGTTGACTCGACTGATTCAATATTTATGTTAATTTTAAATGGTTTTAATTAAAATGATTCTTATATAAGAGGGCTGTTTCATTCTTTCCCTGCCATCCCGTTTCTCTCGTACCGTTGCCTGGTCCAACCCAAAGTCTCCAACTCATTTTCTTTACTTTTTAAAATCATTTTTCCTCAATTTCAGTGACTCGTGAATACTCTCTCCACTCTAGAAATACAAGAAGGAATCCAAGTTTACCATAAGCCAAACAATATAAAGTTTAACTAAAATTATAGATAAGAGTATTGTCGTATGTCATATAAAAGATGTAAATTCTAAAAAAATCATAATGTATCAATGACGTTAGGTTAAACCGTGACTATTATTTCCTTTTTATATAGTTTTAGTTAAAAGTAACATAATGTAACTTAAGAACGAAGTTAAATTTCTTGTATTTCAAGACCGAGGGAGTATATGATTTTATATTATCGACGATTATTTGACGGTGTTTATATATGATAGGCTACGAGATAAAAAAAAAGGCACCAGAGATACACGAGGGTTTATTTATACTCGGGCTTTTAGTATGAGATAATATTATACTACTTTTGTTCTCGAATATTTGTCGTTCATTAGTTTATTTTTGAACTAAAACGCGATAAATAAAAAAGAACGGAGATAGTATATATTATTGACCATAACTCTCGAGTCTCAAGTCTCATTTGGCAGAATCATTGGTTCAGTTAAATGAGATTTTTCTCATGAATCTTCTGAAATGATTTGAATTATCATGTCTGTGTTGATTTGTCTTTTGTCGAGTCCCTAGCTCATTCATGTAAGCCCCCAAGTCTACAGACTCTGCTCGGAGCTTATGACTCGATCTATTTATAAATCTGACGATTCAAATTATGTAAACTCACATAGAAGCTTAAGCTTGTTGTTCTTTTATAAAATAAAAAACATGTGGCATTTCAACTTCCACAAGCCAAAAACTTTCATTCTCTATTTCCAAACACTTCGTAATTGACCCTTTGTCTTCCTTAGGTTCACTTTTGCCACCATTAGTTCTTCGATCCACTCCAACTTTATTGCTCTAGTGGTTGTCGCTCATCCACAAGAGTTTTAATCTTCTTCAATAGATAACAAAGATCTGCAAACCCTACGAGTTGATGTCATAGAAGAGGATAATTCAATGGCAAGTGTCTGACAAGGAACCCTACTCGATGCTGGACTAGGAAGAAATTGTAGTCTTTGCTCCATTCTTGGTGCATAAGTTCGTCCTCCCTACTTCTAAATTCTTTCGCAACCCCCTCTAATATTACTAAACCAAGTTGGTTCATCTGAACCCTAACTCCATCTTACATATCACCATTTTGTCCATATGTGTGAAGCCTTCCTTGTCGAACAGAATTGACAAATATATGAGTCGGTGCATAGGAGTATGAGGACGGTCCCTAGCGGACTCCGCACTTGGATCCTGTAGAAAGAACCAGTGCCTCACTCAAATTACCCTTTGCATTAAACTTAGAGCAATATCATAAGTGAAGTTAAGCACTAAAGAAGATAAAATCACAATAAAGTAAATGAGACACGAGACAGGATGATTTTTACACTAGTACACAGAAGCTCTATATAGTGGCGGTCTTAGAGCTATTTGCACTGGCGTTTTTCAGTGCCGCCAGCGATAGGGGCCAGTAGAAATCGGCCTTTTTTACAGGCGGTTGTTTGCCAACCGCCAGTGTAAATATCATTAGCACTGGCGGTTTGCTTAAGAAACCGCATGTGGAAATATTATTATCACTGGTGGTGTCTTAAGAAGCCCGCCTATGAAAATGTTGTCTCCGCATGCGGTTTCTTAAGAAAACCGCCAGTGTTAATATTATTAGCACTGGCGATTTTCTTTAGCAGCCGCCAGTGTAAATATCATTAGCACAGGCGGTGTCTTAAACAGCCCGCCTATGAAAATGTTGTCTTCACATGCGGTTTCTTAAGAAAACCGCCAGTGCTAATAATATTAGCACTGGCGGTTTTCTTAAGTAGCCTGCCAGTGTAAATATCATTAGCACTGGCGGTTTGATTAAGAAACCACATGTGGAAACATCATTTTCACAGGCGGGCTGCTTAAGACACCGCTAGTGGAAACATTATTTTCACAGGCAGGCTACTTTATACAGCTGCCAGTGTATATATATCCTTTACACTGACGGTGCACTTTATACAGCCACCAGTGTATATGATATTTCCACTGGCGCCATACTTTATACAACCGCCAGTGTATATACATCATTTACACTGACGGTGCACTTTATACAACCGCCAGTGTATATGATATTTCCACTGGCGGTTTACTTAATATAGCCGCCAGTGTAAATGCATCCTTTACACTGACGGTTCTGTTAAGTGAACCGCCAGTATATATATATTTACACTACCGGTTCGTTAAGGCGGGCTCGCCTGTTTTTTTCACTGGCGTGCTGTAACTGAAACCGCCAGTATAAATTTCTACGTGCTGCCACCTTAGAGCTCTTTTCTACTAGTGTTATCCCGTGTTCAGGCAAGGGTAATATGCTTGCCTACTCCATGTTGTGGCATCCCAATGGATGAGAGTTGAACTCTACCCCTCTCAAGTGATCTAAAGATCAGACTTGAGTACCACAGTTTCTTCCTTATATCAAGAGTTCCTGTTTGCGAGGAATCTCCATAGCTTGGAGCCTCATGCAGCCTTACAAAGTGATCACAATCAAGACTTAGAGTAAGGTAGGGACCAGGGAGGAAAAACATGCATACAAAAGCACAACACAACAACACACACAAGAGAAGCAAAGACAAGAGCGCAAGTATATCACACAAGAACAACTCAAAATTGGCGTTCAAATCTTTCTCAAATCACTAGAGGGTATGGTCATAGAGTGTTGGAGTGTTGGTATGCTCTTGAGTTGCTTGGGTATTGGTATGAGGAGCCTAGGGGTCCCTTTTATAACTCCAATGGGCCTAGAAGCCATTGCAATCTTCATATGGAAGCCCATAAACTTCCATGTCTACGGGCGCACCGGACCCAGTCTATGCGCCCCTAGTCCGAGGTCTGATTAGTGCTTTCCTTATACTGACGAGCACCCGACCAGTCCGTGCACCACGAGACCGGCCAGTGACGTCAGTTAGCCGTTGCGTCGGGTAGTGCTGTTGAAGAAGTGGCCCGGTGGCACATCGGACCATGAACAATAGTGGTCCGGTGGCACATCGGACCATGAACAGTAGTGGTCTAGTGAATTTTAAAATAAAATCCCTGAGAGTGCACTGTTCATGCACGGAGTGATCCGATGCGCTAGCTGGGCTGACGCCTAAGTCCAGGCTCCTCACGTACCCGGTCTGGTGCACCATTGAATCGGTCCGGTGAGCCCAAGATCAGCAGAACATTGGCTCTTCTTGGTAGCTTTCCTATGACTTAGACAAACATAGTTACCACTTAACCCAATTAACTAAGTATGGAAAATATACCTTTTCTCCTCTATTTCACCGGGGTTTGCAATATGCCCAAAACTAACTCTAAAATCCACTTTTCTTGCACAAAAGAGTTAGTAACCAAACCAAGGTGCAATAAATATAGTATAACGTATGTACAACTTATTTAAGTACTTAAACCTCATGTTTTTGTAGCTTTACCCAAAGTTGCAGTTTTGGCCTTCATTTCTTACTCATTTGGACTCGTTTCCTTCAATTTGCTCTTTACTAGAACCTATGAAAGTAGTTAGTCCAATGTGCTGTGTTGAGCACTTAACCACCACAATAGGTAGAAATGGCCCTATAACACATTTCCCTTTCACTAGCCCATTGAGGAAAGCATGGTACAAGTTACCTCCTCTCATCCGTGCGGAGGGGATGCACGGGGGGAGAGTAAACTAAATAGATGAGATGATCCCTAGACAGATATTTGCATCGAGCAGAGACTCGGGGGCTCGCCACACACGAGTATGACAGGTGGGTGAAAGCCACACGAAAAGTGCCCCCTCAAAAAGAACATGGGACAAGCCGGGATCTACGGGACCCGAAACCCACACACGTCAATGATCTGAATGGGCCATGATGACAAAGTGTCTAGAAGGATCATAAGAGAAGTAACAGAAGGTCGTGGTTTATCTCTTCCATAGACACCTCCCCAAGTATGGTTTAATAATCATAATTTTTTTCTATGATCAATTAAGCTAATATAGTTGTATGCAAAATATATTAATATACTATTGTTGGTCATATGAAGGATACTTATGTGTTGCATTTCTGCTAAGAGGAGCATACCGAAAAGCTATAAGCCCCAAAATTGAAACATAGCTTAGATTAGAGTCAAATTTCATTTTTTTACCTCATGAATTTAAGATATATTTATATCTTTGGAAAGCGTTGGAATATCAAATTTTAAGCTAAATAGCCTAGTTCATTAAGAGCATCTTGATAGTCGCCTAGAGGGGGGGTGAATAGGGCGAAACTGAAATTTACAAATATAAACACAACTACAAGCCGGGTTAGCGTTAGAAATATAAACGAGTCCGCGCGAGAGAGGGCACAAAACAAATCGCGAGCAAATAATGAAATGTGACACACGGATTTGTTTTACCGAGGTTCGGTTCTCTCAAACCTACTCCCCGTTGAGGAGGCCACAAAGGCCGGGTCTCTTTCAACCCTTCCCTCTCTCAAACGGTCCCTCGGACCGAGTGAGCTTCTCTTCTCAAATCAAAGCCGGGAACAAAACTTCCCCGCAAGGGCCACCACACAATTGGTGCCTCTTGCCTTGATTACAATGGGGTTTTGATCACAAGAACAAGTGAGAAAGAAAAGAAGCAATCCAAGCGCAAGAGCTCAAAAGAACACGGCAAATCTCTCTCGCTAATCACTAAAGCCTTGTGTGGAATTGGAGAGGATTTGATCTCTTTGAATGTGTCTAGAATTGAATGCCTAGCTCTTGTAAGTGGTTGAGAAGTGGGAAAACTTGGATGCAATGAATGGTGGGGTGGTTGGGGTATTTATAGCCCCAACCACCAAACTTGACCGTTGGCTGGGCTGTCTGCTCGATGGCGCACCGGACAGTCCGGTGCACACCGGACAGTCCGGTGCACACCGGACAGTCCGGTGCCCCCTGCCACGTCATCAATGCCGTTAGATTCAGACCGTTGGAGCTTCTGACTTGTGGGCCCGCCCTGGTGTCCGGTGCACACCGGACAGGTACTGTTGGCTGTCCGGTGTGCCAGCATGGGCGATTCTGACTCCTGTGCGCGCTGTGCGCGCATTAAATGCCGCAGCAGGTAGCCGTTGGCGCGAAGTAGCCGTTGCTCTGGAGTCGCACCGGACAGTCCGGTGCACACCGGACAGTCCGGTGAATTATAGTGGACTAGCCGTTGGAGTTTCCCGAAGCTGGCGAGTTCCTGAGGCCGACCTTCCTTGGCGCACCGGACACTGTCCGGTGTACACCGGACAGTCCGGTGAATTATAGCCGAGTCGCCCCTGGAATTCCCGAAGGTGGAGAGTTTGAGTCTGAGTCCCCCTGGTGCACCGGACATGTCCGGTGCCACACCGGACAGTCCGGTGCCACACCGGACAGTCCGGTGCGCCAGGCCAGGGGTGCCTTCGGTTGCCCCTTTGCTCCTTTGTTGAATCCAAAACTTGGTCTTTTTATTGGCTGAGTGTGAACCTTTTACACCTGTATAATCTATACACTTGGGCAAACTAGTTAGTCCAAAGATTTGTGTTGGGCAATTCAACCACCAAAATTATATAGGAACTAGGTGTAAGCCTTATTCCCTTTCAATCTCCCCCTTTTTGGTGATTGATGCCAACAGAAACCAAAGCAAATATAGATGTGCATAATTGAACTAGTTTGCATAATGTAAGTGTAAAGGTTGCTTGGAATTGAGCCAATATAACTACTTACAAGATATGCATGGAATGTTTCTTTCATTTTTAACATTTTGGACCACTCTTGCACCACATGTTTTGTTTTTGCAAATTCTTTTGTAAGTCCATTTCAAAGATCTTTTGCAAATAGTCAAAGGTAAATGAATACGAGTTTTCAAAGCATTTTCAAGATTTGAAATTTTCTCCCCCTGTTTCAAATGCTTTTCCTTTGACTTAACAAAACTCCCCCTAAATTGAGATCCACCTCTTAGTGTTCAAGAGGGTTTTGATATATCATTTTGAAATACTACTTTCTCCCCCTTTTTGAACATAATAGAATACTGATTGATAATATTCAACACTAAGTTTTTGAAATTGGTGGTGGTGCGGTCCTTTTGCTTTGGGCTCATTTCTCCCCCTTTTTGGCATGAATCGCCAAAAACGGAACCATTAGAGCCCTCGAAGTAGTTTCTTCCCCTTTGGTCATAAACAAATGAGTTAAGATTATACCAAAGATGAAGTCCTTTTCTTTGATGCTCATTTCTCCCCAAAAAATAGAGAGTTGCTTGGAGTGATGGCGAAGTATGAGTTACGGAGTGGAAGCCTTTGTCGTCGCCGAAGACTCCAATTCCCTTTCAATATACCTATGACTTGGTTTGAAATAGACTTGAAAACACATTAGTCATAGCATATAAAAGAGATATGATTAAAGGTATATAAATGAGCTATGTGTGCAATCTAGCAAAAGAAGTTGCGAGAATCAAGAATATTTAGCTCATGCCTAAGTTTGGTAAAAGTTTGTTCATCAAGAGGCTTGGTAAAGACATCGGCTAATTGATCTTTAGTGTTAATATAAGAAATCTCGATATCTCCCTTTTGTTGGTGATCCCTAAGAAAATGATACCGAATGGCTATGTGCTTAGTGCGGCTATGCTCGACGGGGTTGTCGGCCATTTTGATTGCACTCTCATTATCACATAGCAAAGGGACTTTGGTTAATTTGTAACCGTAGTCCCGCAGGGTTTGCCTCATCCAAAGCAATTGCGCGCAACAATGACCTGCGGCAATGTACTCGGCTTCGGCGGTGGAAAGAGCGACCGAATTTTGCTTCTTTGAAGCCCAAGACACCAAGGATCTTCCCAAGAACTGGCAAGTCCCCGATGTGCTCTTCCTATTAATCTTACACCCTGCCCAATCGGCATCCGAATAACCAATCAAATCAAAAGTGGATCCCCGAGGGTACCAAAGCCCAAACTTAGGAGTATAAGCCAGATATCTCAAGATTCGTTTTACGGGCGTAAGGTGGGATTCCTTAGGGTCGGATTGGAATCTTGCACACATGCAAACAGAAAGCATAATGTCCGGTCGAGATGCACATAAATAAAGCAATGAACCAATCATCGACCGGTATACCTTTTGATCCACGGACTTACCTCCCGTGTCGAGGTCGAGATGCCCATTTGTTCCCATGGGTGTCTTGATGGGCTTGGCATCCTTCATTCCAAACTTGCAAAGAATGTCTTGAGTATACTTGGTTTGGCTAATGAAGGTGCCCTCCTGGAGTTGCTTGACTTGAAATCCTAGAAAATACTTCAACTCCCCCATCATAGACATCTCGAATTTCTGTGTCATAATCCTACTAAACTCTTCACATGTAGACTCGTTAGTAGACCCAAATATAATATCATCAACATAAATTTGGCATACAAACAAGTCATTTTCAAGAGTTTTAGTAAAGAGTGTAGGATCAGCCTTGCCGACTTTGAACCCATTAGAAATAAGGAAATCTCTTAGGCATTCATACCATGCTCTTGGGGCTTGCTTGAGCCCATAAAGCGCCTTAGAGAGGCTATAGACATGGTTAGGGTACTCACTGTCTTCAAAGCCGGGAGGTTGCTCAACATAGACCTCTTCCTTGATTGGTCCGTTGAGGAAGACACTTTTCACGTCCATTTGATAGAGCTTAAAGCCATGGTAAGTAGCATAGGCCAATAATATGCGAATTGACTCAAGCCTAGCTACGGGTGCATAGGTTTCACCGAAATCCAAACCTTCGACTTGTGAATACCCTTTGGCCACGAGTCGAGCTTTGTTCCTTGTCACCACACCATGCTCATCTTGCTTGTTGCGGAAGACCCATTTGGTTCCTACAACATTTTGGTTAGGACGTGGAACTAAATGCCATACCTCGTTCCTCGTGAAATTGTTGAGCTCCTCTTGCATTGCCACCACCCAATCCGAATCTTGAAGTGCTTCCTCTATCCTGTGTGGCTCAATAGAGGAAACAAAAGAGTAATGTTCACAAAAATGTGCAACACGAGATCGGGTGGTTACCCCCTTATGAATGTCGCCGAGGATGGTGTCGACGGGGTGATCTCGTTGGATTGCTTGGTGGACTCTTGGGTGTGGCGGTCTTGGTTCTTCCTCATCCTTCTTTTCTTGATCATTTGCATCTCCCCCTTGATCATTGCCATTATCTTGAGGTGGCTCATCTTCTTGATTTTGCCCCTCATCAACTTGAGCCTCATCCTCATTTTGGGTGGAGATGCTTGCATGGAGGAGGGTGGTTGATCTTGTGCTTTTGGAGGCTCTTCGGATTCCTTAGGACACACATCCCCGATGGACATATTCCTGAGCGCGATGCACGGAGCCTGTTCTTCACCTATCTCATCAAGATCAACTTGCTCTACTTGAGAGCCGTTAGTCTCATCAAACACAACGTCACAAGAAACTTCAACTAGTCCTGAGGACTTGTTAAAGACTCTATATGCCCTTGTGTTTGAGTCATATCCTAGTAAAAAGCCTTCTACAGTTTTAGGAGCAAATTTAGATTTTCTACCCCGTTTAACAAGAATAAAGCATTTGCTACCAAAAACTCTAAAGTATGAAATGTTGGGCTTTTTACCGGTTAGGAGTTCATATGATGTCTTCTTGAGGATTCGGTGAAGATATAACCGGTTGATGGCGTAGCAGGCGGTGTTGACCGCTTCGGCCCAAAACCGGTCCGGTGTCTTGTACTCATCGAGCATGGTTCTTGCCATGTCCAATAGAGTTCGATTCTTCCTCTCCACTACACCATTTTGTTGAGGGGTGTAGGGAGAAGAGAACTCATGCTTGATTCCCTCTTCCTCAAGAAAGCTTTCAATTTGAGAGTTCTTGAACTCCGTCCCGTTGTCGCTTCTTATTTTCTTGATCCTTAAGCCGAACTCATTTTGAGCCCGTCTTAAGAATCCCTTTAAGGTCTCTTGGGTTTGAGATTTTTCCTGTAAAAAGAATACCCAAGTGAAGCGAGAATAATCATCCACAATTACAAGACAATACTTACTCCCGCCGATGCTTATGTAAGCAATCGGGCCGAATAGATCCATGTGGAGTAGCTCAAGCGGCCTGTCGGTCGTCATGATGTTCTTGTGTGGATGATGGACTCCAACTTGCTTCCCCGCCTGACATGCGCTGCAAATCCTGTCTTTCTCAAAATGAACATTTGTTAATCCTAAAATATGTTCTCCCTTTAGAAGCTTATGAAGATTCTTCATCCCAACATGGGCTAGTCGGCGGTGCCAGAGCCAACCCATGTTAGTCTTAGCAATTAAGCATGTGTCGAGTTCAGCTCTATCAAAATCTACTAAGTATAGCTGACCCTCTAACACACCCTTAAATGCTATTGAATCATCACTTCTTCTAAAGACAGTGACACCTACATCAGTAAAAAGACAGTTGTAGCCCATTTGACATAATTGGGAAACAGAAAGCAAATTGTAATCTAGAGAATCTACAAGAAAAACATTGGAAATAGAATGGTCAGAAGATATAGCAATTTTACCAAGACCTTTGACCAAACCTTGATTTCCATCCCCGAATGTGATAGCTCGTTGGGGATCTTGGTTTTTCTCATATGAGGAGAACATCCTTTTCTCCCCGGTCATGTGGTTTGTGCACCCGCTGTCGAGTATCCAACTTGAGCCCCCGAATGCATAAACCTACAAAACAAATTTAGTTCTTGACTTTAGGTACCCAAACTGTTTTGGGTCCTTTGGCATTAGAAACAAGAACTTTGGGTACCCAAACACAAGTCTTGGAACCCTTGTGTTTGCCCCCAACAAACTTGGCAACTATTTTGCCGGATTTGTTAGTAAGCACGTAAGAAGCATCAAAAGTTTTAAATGAAATGGCATGATCATTTGATGCATTAGGAGTTTTCTTTCTAGGCAACTTGGCACGGGTTGGTTGCCTAGAGCTAGATGTCTCACCCTTATACATAAAAGCATGATTAGGGCCAGAGTGAGACTTCCTAGAATGAATTTTCCTAATTTTGTCCTCGGGATAACCGGCAGGATATAAAATGTAACCCTCGTTATCCTGAGGCATGGGAGCCTTGCCCTTAACAAAATTTGACAATCTTTTAGGAGGGGCACTAATTTTGACATTGTCTCCCCTTTGGAAGCCAATGCCATCCTTAATGCCAGGGCGTCTCCCATTATAAAGCATGCTACGAGCAAATTTAAATTTCTCATTTTCTAAATTGTGCTCGGCAATTTTAGCATCAAGTTTAGCTATATGATCATTTTGTTGCTTAATTAAGATCATGTGATCATGAATAGCATTAACATCAATATCTCTACATCTAGCACAAATAGTGACATGCTCAATGGTAGATGTAGAGGGTTTGCAAGAATCAAGTTCCACAATCTTAGCATGAAGAATATCATTTTTATCTTTAAGATTGGAAATTGTAACTTTGCAAACATCAAAATCTTTAGCCTTAGCAATTAAATTTTCATTCTCTAATCTAAGGCTAGCAAGAGATATGTTCAATTCTTCAATCCTAGTAAGCAAATCATCATTATTATCTCTAGGGTTGGGAATTGAAACATTGCAAACATGAGAATCAACCTTAGCTAATAAATTAGCATTTTCATTTCTAAGGTTGTCTATTGTTTCATGGCAAGTGCTTAGCTCACTAGATAATTTTTCACATTTCTCAATTTCTAGAGCATAAGCCTTTTTAACTTTAACATGTTTCTTATTTTCTTTAATTAGACAATCCTCTTGGGAATCCAAAAGGTCATCCTTTTCATGAATATCACTGACTAATTCATTTAATTTTTCCTTTTGAGCCATGTTAAGGTTGGCAAAGAGGGAACGCAAACTATCTTCCTCATCACTAGCATTGTCATCACTAGAGGATTCATATTTAGTGGAGGATTTAGATTTAACCTTCTTTTTGCCGTCCTTTGCCATGAGGCACTTGTGGCCGACGTTGGGGAAGAGGAGTCCCTTGGTGACGGCGATGTTGGCGGCGTCCTCGTCGTCGGAGGAGTCGCTTGAGCTTTCGTCGGAGTCCCACTCGCGACAAACATGGGCATCGCCGCCCTTCTTCTTGTAGTACCTCTTCTTCTCCTTTCTTCTTCCCTTCTTGTCGTCGCCTCGGTCACTGTCACTAGATATGGGACATTTAGCAATAAAATGACCGGGCTTACCACACTTGTAGCAAACCTTCTTGGAGCGGGACTTGTAGTCTTTCCCTCTCCTTTGCTTGAGGATTTGGCGGAAGCTCTTGATGACGAGCGCCATTTCCTCATTGTCGAGCTTGGAGGCGTCTATTGGTTGTCGACTTGGTGTAGACTCCTCCTTCTTCTCCTCCGTTGCCTTGAATGCAACGGGTTGAGCTTCGGATGTGGTGGCATCATCAAGCTCGTTGATCTTCCTCGAGCCTTCGATCATGCACTCAAAACTAACAAAATTCCCGATAACTTCCTCGGGGGTCATCTTAGTATATCTAGGATTACCACGAATTAATTGAACTTGAGTAGGGTTAAGGAAAATAAGAGATCTTAGAATAACCTTAACCACCTCGTGGTCATCCCACTTTACGCTCCCGAGGTTGCGCGCTTGGTTCACCAAGGTCTTGAGCCGATTGTACATGTGTTGTGGCTCCTCCCCTTTGCGAAGCCGGAACCGACCGAGCTCCCCCTCAATCGTTTCCCGCTTGGTGATCTTGGTGAGCTCATCACCTTCATGCGCGGTCTTGAGTAAATCCCAAATCTCCTTGGCGCTCTTCAACCCTTGTACTTTGTTATACTCCTCTCTACTTAGAGAGGCGAGGAGTATTGTTGTTGCTTGAGAGTTGAAGTGCTCGATTTGGGCCACCTCATCCTCATCATAGTCCTCATCCCCTACGGATGGTACCTGCGCGCCAAACTCAACAACATCCCATATGCTTTTGTGGAGCGAGGTTAGATGAAATCGCATTAAATCGCTCCACCTAGCGTAATCTTCACCATCAAAAGTTGGTGGTTTGCCTAATGGGACGGAAAGTAAAGGTGTATGTTTGGAAATGCGAGGGTAGCGTAGGGGGATCTTACTATACTTCTTGCGCTCTTGGCGCTTAGAAGTGACGGAGGGCGCATTGGAGTCGGAGGTCGATGTTGATGAAGTGTCGGTCTCGTAGTAGACCACCTTCCTCATCCTCTTGTGCTTGTCGCCTTTCCGATGCGGCTTGTGGGAAGAAGATTTTTCCTTCTTCTCTTTGTGGTGAGAAGAAGATTTCTTCTCCTTCCCTTTGTTGGAGGAGCTCTTCTTCTTCTCCCTCCTTTTGGTGCGGGACTCTTCCGATGAAGTGCTCCCGTGGCTTGTAGTGGGCTTTTCGCCGGTCTCCATCTCCTTCTTGGCGTGATCTCCCGACATCACTTCGAGCGGTTAGGCTCTAATGAAGCACCGGGCTCCGATACCAATTGATAGTCGCCTAGAGGGGGGGTGAATAGGGCGAAACTGAAATTTACAAATATAAACACAACTACAAGCCGGGTTAGCGTTAGAAATATAAACGAGTCCGCGAGAGAGAGGGCACAAAACAAATCGCGAGCAAATAATGAAATGTGACACACGGATTTGTTTTACCGAGGTTCGGTTCTCTCAAACCTACTCCCCGTTGAGGAGGCCACAAAGGCTGGGTCTCTTTCAACCCTTCCCTCTCTCAAACGGTCCCTCGGACCGAGTGAGCTTCTCTTCTCAAATCAAAGCCGGAACAAAACTTCCCCGCAAGGGCCACCACACAATTGGTGCCTCTTGCCTTGATTACAATGGGGTTTTGATCACAAGAACAAGTGAGAAAGAAAAGAAGCAATCCAAGCGCAAGAGCTCAAAAGAACACGGCAAATCTCTCTCGCTAATCACTAAAGCCTTGTGTGGAATTGGAGAGGATTTGATCTCTTTGAATGTGTCTAGAATTGAATGCCTAGCTCTTGTAAGTGGTTGAGAAGTGGGAAAACTTGGATGCAATGAATGGTGGGGTGGTTGGGGTATTTATAGCCCCAACCACCAAACTTGACCGTTGGCTGGGCTGTCTGCTCGATGGCGCACCGGACAGTCCGGTGCACCCTGCCACGTCATCAATGCCGTTGGATTCAGACCGTTGGAGCTTCTGACTTGTGGGCCCGCCCTGGTGTCCGGTGCACACCGGACAGGTACTGTTGGCTGTCCGGTGTGCCAGCATGGGCGATTCTGACTCCTGCGCGCGCTGTGCGCGCATTAAATGCCGCAGCAGGTAGCCGTTGGCGCGAAGTAGCCGTTGCTCTGGAGTCGCACCGGACAGTCCGGTGCACACCGGACAGTCCGGTGAATTATAGTGGACTAGCCGTTGGAGTTTCCCGAAGCTGGCGAGTTCCTGAGGCCGACCTTCCTTGGCGCACCGGACACTGTCCGGTGTACACCGGACAGTCCGGTGAATTATAGCCGAGTCGCCCCTGGAATTCCCGAAGGTGGAGAGTTTGAGTCTGAGTCCCCCTGGTGCACCGGACATGTCCGGTGCCACACCGGACAGTCCGGTGCGCCAGGCCAGGGGTGCCTTCGGTTGCCCCTTTGCTCCTTTGTTGAATCCAAAACTTGGTCTTTTTATTGGCTGAGTGTGAACCTTTTACACCTGTATAATCTATACACTTGGGCAAACTAGTTAGTCCAAAGATTTGTGTTGGGCAATTCAACCACCAAAATTATATAGGAACTAGGTGTAAGCCTTATTCCCTTTCACATCTCCAACAATGCCTCAAACTAATGCCTCAAATCGAAATATAGGGCTCTACACAGGAAAAATCACTCCAACAGTGCCTCAATTCAACAAATTTTGTCAAAAAACTATAGGGCACCCTTTCAAGTGCCTCAAATATACTACACCGTAGTGGGCTGCCCTATAATCTAGATTTGGGGCTTTACTGTTGGAGCGGGGTGTTTTTGTTTGTGCCCTAAATTCTATAAAATTTACTTATTTTTAAATTATAAGGCATTTTTATAGGTCACGTTGTTGAAGATGCTCTAAGTAGATTATAATCATCCAAAATATATAAAAGGATCCAAATGGCCTTATACAAACTAAAGGTGTGGGAGTTTTGTTTTCAAAGATTTTTTCCTAAAAAATAAGGCTTATGCTGTTGGAGCGTAAGGTAGTTTTTTTAGTTAACCTTAATTGATTCAAGGTATACGTAGTGAATAAAACTATGTTCAAACTGAAATACTCTAATTTTTTGAAGGACCCGACCAAGAACATTTATGTAATTAATCCTTATCCTCTAGCTGTGTCAACTCTTACATATATTTTTTTATATCATGACTTATTTGCTTTTTGGATCAAAATAAGCAAATTAAACCAGTCCAGCATTATTAATTATTGTTGTTTCTAAGAGAGCTCTAGTTTAGACTATACATTATCTATGCATACCTCTTATCTTGATTTAAGAAACCGAGTTCTATGTGCACATTGTAAAATTTCATTTATTGTTGCTTTCGTGATAAAACAGCACGTAGATATTGCCGTTTACGGTTAACATCAACAATTGCAGTCGATCTGTTTTAATGGAGCATGCAAACCTGGAAAAATGATTACAAGCAATGGCCCCAAAATTCCCTCCAATTTGTGTTTGACTGCTCCCTATGTTGACTAGCTTGTTTACACGCAACAAATTATGAAGAAACACACCCCTTAACTTTTTCCACATTAATTGCTAGTCATGGAGGTGGGAGTGATTCGACCACCCCCCATTTGTTGCTGCTACTCTCTCCGTCCTTGCCGCCGACCACCTGCCCGTCTTTCCCAATATAGCTGTTGAGCGCGGCCGCGATCGCTACGGAGAACTTACTTGGGTCTGCCATGACTGCGCCGACATTGTCCGGCAATGTTGCCGTCTTCTCGTCACCGCCGGTGCTCCAAAACGGCCTCTTGCTTCCTGCTGGCAGACCACCACCGATGCCCTGCGACTGCGAAGGGTCCGATGACCACGGGTACTTGCTGCTGAAATGTGGCGCCTGCTGAGCGAGCATGGACGAATGCCCGAACATGTTGAGATGCTGCACGCCATTGGCCACGCCAGCAGGGGCGCTGGGCATTGACGACGACGGTTGTGCGCCGAGCAGCGGCGAAGCGGCGGGGTGGTGGGAGGTGGAGTTGAGCAGGTACGGGGGGCTGAGGTAGGAAGGTGCCGCTGAGCCGCCGCGGACCTCGGAGGTGGCGGAGGAGGAGCTCGTGCTGGAGAGCAGCATGAATGTGGCCGCGGCGGAGGTGGTGGAGGCCATGGCGGTGGCGCCGATGGGGAGCGGGTGGTTGTGCGTACCCTCGTACGTCGTCACCAGGATCGACATGTCCTCTAGACATCGCTGCACCTGCAAATCGCGCACGCCATCACTTAACCTTAACGACCACTCACACAATGCACTGATGGGTGACTGATGCATGCACACGCATAAATTCCGGCCAAGCAGCCGGCGGGTGCGACGAGATTTAGTGGTAGAGACTGCAATGCATGCGCGCGCTGAAGTGGCAATGTAAATAAATATTTCGGTTACCTGCTTGCGCACCGGGCAGCCCGGCGCGACGGTGCACCGGTAGTAGGCTCTCGGGCACGGGTTGCCCTTGGCGACCTTCTGCCCATACTTTCTCCACTGGCACCCGTCGTTCATCTGCAGCATGCATGCACACGAACCGGATCACTCGTCATCAATTGGCCGTGAAATCACGCGCTGCAAAGCGAGGTGCAGACGTGCAGTGTGCAGCAGCATGCGTCTTACAGTGGGGCCTTGGCATCGGACGCGCACGGAAACCCTAGTTTTGCGGTTGGCCGGGTTGACGCTCTGGCTCGTGATCCCGGCCGCGGCAAGGTCTCCGGCGGCGGCCGGCGGTGCCGGTGCCTCGAGCTTGCTACTCTCCAGCAGCGCGTAGCCCTTCGCCTTGCGGTCGGCGCCGGCCACGGAGGCTTCTTCCAAGTCGTGGCCGGCTGGCCCGGCTCCCAGCTTCTCTTCCTCGTACGACGATGCTGCCAGGCTCAGGGACAGCCCAAGACGGTCCTCCTTGGTGTCGTCGTCGGTGTCATCGCTCCCCGCAGATGGCCGACGCACTGTTTGCCGCTCCTTGCGCTTCGGCTCCGCGAATCCGCCGCCAGTCCCGGCGGCGGTGGCGCCGAGGGAAAGGAACACCTCGGGCTCCTGCGCGCACGCATCGATCGAATTAGAGAATCAAATTGGCATGGTAATTATGGTGTCACGTGGAAGAATTTTAAAAGCGGCACGAGATTAGCGCTACCTAGATGGTGGAACATGGGGTAGAATCGTAGGCTATAATTGGATAACACGCACCCTACTAGCTAAGCTAGATAAGATTAATCGATTAGCGTAGGATCATTAGCTAGCTACTCCTCTATTATTACCTTAGGCTCATCTGCCTGTTGCTGCTGATAGCAGGCTTCTACTTTCTTCTTCAGTTCGTCGTAGTCACGCATGGTCCGGTCGACGACTCGCCGGAGCATCCGGTTCTCCTCCTTCATCTTCTCCATCTCCTCCTGCATCGCGCTCACCTGAAGAGACATACATACGCATGTCATTATGTTTACAGAAGAAATTAAACGAGCTGAACACTCTCTGCTTAGCTGCAATTAAAGGTTGATTAATTAGCAACACTTACACCACCGGAAAATAATTACTACTATACATAGCAGATATATAGCTAGCAGCCTCGCCAGCACAACCCTTTTTGCAGACTAATTGTAAGCTAGTATGTGCTTAATTACCTCGTCTTGCACCATGGTGGTGTAGCTATCGTCCCCGTCACCGTTGCCGGCGGCCTCTACCACGTGCTTGTCTTGGGCACGGGTTTCGCCGCCATCGCTCTCATCGTCACCGTGCGCGTCCTCTGCCGGTTGCTTGTCGTTCCCCATCTCCTCTTCTTGTTGAGTCCTATATTTGATCTCCCTGGTGTCGTCCCTTCCTTGGTCTACAACCACTTCAACTACCACCTTCTCCTCTCCAGTTCCCTCTTCCGGTGCCTCTCTTTGCTCTTTGAACTGCTCTTCTTTCTTGTCCACCTCACCATTATCCTTGCCCCGGTGCCGATCGCCCTTGCCTCCGCCGCCGCTGTGGCCTTCACCACTCCTCTCCGCCTCCAGGGAGAGATCTATGGCGGCCCTCTTCTTCTTGGATGACATGCTCTTGACCTCTATCTAGTTAGCTTGTGTACCTTTGTCTCTCTGCGGTCTGTACAGCTAATTAAAGGGAGGAACGGTCTTAAATCCCACTGCTGCTTCTCCCGAGGCATCTAAGTCAATGTCCGGGTGTCTAAGCTAAGACGTAATAAAGAGGCAATGAGAAGGGGAGACTCCTCTCTCATCCATCCTATTATCTCATGTCATTTCCTATTCAACAAACAGCTAGCCCTCGCCCTTGGGTACATGCATGGCTGCATACACAACCTACCAAGCGATATTTATTTATTTTTCGGGGGCACACATGTCAGAGACACAGAGGCTAGCTATCTGGTTTTCACAAGTCAATGAGACGATGTATCAGCAATGGCGATGGACGATTAATTTGAAGGGTGTGTAGCGCACGGTGGTGTGATCCAAATGACAAGGATACCCAGTCAAGTGGGGTGCTCCGTCATGTGATGCGAGGAGCGCTCCCAACGCCAAGGATTGGTATTGTTTGGAGCCCAGGTCAACTCTTTGGAGTTTCTCTGATCAGGGCTGACGTTGCTATCATTACCCACCTTAATTTCCCCCCGTTGATCTTAGGAAAGAACATATCACATTGTGGGCTAGTATATGTATGTAGCATAGATTTTATAAAAAAAAAAGCTTGCATCCACATATGTCAACTTTCAGTGTGTTGTAGTATATCTGCTATATTCGAACTATATATTGACTTACATAATAATGCCACAACAGTAAAGTAATGATCTGATGGAGAAGATATATATAGCTGTAGAGACTTCATCAACAGGACAAAGAAATGCAACATGCAAGCATTCAAATACTTGGGTGCCCTTCTGTCTTCAGAACTAAGATAATATTGCGATTGCAGGCCTTCTGTATTAAGAAAATGCCCACGACTGTGTTGCGTCTATGTAAACCTAGCAAAGTCCACAGATGATGGTTTAGGGAAAGAAAAGTAGCTGATTAAGGCGTGCCCATTTTGTTTTCCTAAGGCTTTGTGATCCACAGATTTTATACTCTTGCTTCGATGTCTCTGTTACTCAGACCTCTGCGATGCGTTGACCCATGGCAATGCCATCGTCTGCATCCTAATAATGCAGTAGCCATTTCAGTGCCTGTTCTTCTGATCTCAGTACCAACTGAACACAAGGCAGGCCAAGTTGGCGCCGTACATACAGAATCTCGAGTCAACTTGCTTGGGCCACACAGAATTTCAGGGGGTGTTTTTTGTGCTCTAGTTGTGTGCTCAACTGTGCTCTCTTTCTTAATATACTACTCCTTCGATCTGATCATGTTTATGTTTTCTTTTATGCGCTTTTTATATATGTGTAGTTATATATACATAGTTATATGCTTCCTCATGATGAATTGATGATTCAGGTCAACTGGTTGTTGGAACCAAAACTGGCTAACCCTTGTTCCTTGTGGACCTTGGACTTGGAATAGATCTCAAGGCGCTTATATTGTTAGCCCCAGAAGCATAAATATATTACCCATCTAGTAATGTATACACAATCACGCAGCTAATTAGAATAAAAGGCTTACTGCAACATCTCTGACTTTTACAAATATATAACCTTTAGTTTTTTAGCTAGTTAGGAAAAAAACGCCAGCTCTTCAGCAGAGAACGAAGGAGCCCCGTACGAAATCATCAAAGACTTGTGTAGGATGAATTATATTTCAAGAAAATAGGTATGCGGAACATTTTCTGCTTGAATTCTTCACCCTTTTAGTTGGACCATTTGCACACATGTTCAAAATTTCAGTAATTCCTTGGTAGCCGAAAGAGAAATCCGAAGTTACACTAACTCATCACAGCAGCAAACATGGAAATTTAGACATTATTTATTTTCGACGGCTTATAGCCTATGTTGGACGGCAAGCGTACATCCGTTCTAAAAGTTTGAAAAGAATGGCATATCTGACTGCTGCAGGGACCGTCAGCATTTAAACCGCTTAACAGTTGTGACGACGTCGAGTGAGCCCCACAACATTATGTCCGACGATTTTTGTGGAGACCGTCGGAATTAAGTTAGCCATCAGAATACAAATTGTAGAAAGGTCAAAATCCTCCCTGTATTTTGTTTATTCTCACAACATACATTTCCATAGCCACAAATATCCAGATTTCACAACCACATACATTATCATAATCACATACATCCACAACCACAAACACATACATCCATATTTCACAACCACATACATTTACAACACACATTTTCATTGATAAAGCGTCAATCACAACCACAAACATATATTACATATATCTCATTCACATATCACAAAGTTCCACATATTTAACTTAGTCGGTCCACATTCACATAGTTTCAAATCATTCAAATGTCGGCATCAAACTACTAAGGTTCCAAAGTGCAATGGAAGACTAAATAACTAAGCCTACTAGTTGTCGCTTGGTTGATTCGAGTTGTATCCACTTGGTCCGTCTAGATCATTATCGGCGAAGAGATTGTTCGCCCACGAAGCCGCGACGTCGTCTCTTTCCCAGATCCATCTCCAGGTGCTGCAAACGAAGGGGAGATGTCTAGAAGTCCTGTAACATGTATTTGGATATCAAACACCAAGTTCTTCATTTGTAACACACACTTAAGTGCATAAGAATTAATACCTAATCTAGACGAATCGAAGAAAAATATGGCATCCCAAAGGTTGGAGCTGGAATGCCTGTTTGTTGTGCCACTTGCTACAAATTAGGTACAAGTAACTATTGAGAAAGTATGAAACTAAACAAGTTTGTAATTGATACAAATAACATATTACTTCAACTTATCGAGAGGAAAGCCTACTGTTGGGCTCAGAGGTTCGCATAGTACTGGTTCTGCTGCGCTCGGTGCTCATCTTGCTGCCTCTGATACTCAGCTTGTTGCTTCAACGCTTCCTGCATGTGCTATATAGTAAATATCTAATGTTATACCCATATTTTCTATTCTTGATGTGAGATTTGTTAATATATTCTCAAATAACTATAGCTTTGATTTAGATGTCAATTGTCGTATATCACCTTCTATAGGAAGCAATAGAAAAAATGTAAAAAAATATCTTCCTGTTAGGTCTAATATTCATCCATAATCTAACTTTCCAATATGATACAACATGATAAAATCTAAAGTTTTTATATAACATGGACAATGGTACACACGCTCGATAGTTGGACACACTGCACACATGTAGAGACATATTTATTATGACCTGATAATTATATTTAGAACTAATAAGAGGTCTAGATGAATGAGGGGGTCTTGGTAAGACATGTTTATAGTCCTATAATAGCTCAATAAAGAGTATAAAATTCTCGTTGTGGGAGGCTACTCGTATACCATAGTCGAACCTAGTCACTTAAGGCCACCCTTGGAACTATCTCGGGGCCCTAACAACAACATAGAGAAACATTGTGATTGGTATACAAGGATGAGAGCACCTAGAGAGGGGTGAATAGGTGATCCTGTAAAAACTTGAAACTTAATGCCACAAAACTTGATTAGGAGTTAGCACAATAAAGCCAAGTGGCTAGAGAGGAGTTCTTGCAAAACACAATAACCACAAGAGGATCAATACAGATAGGCACAGTGGTTTATCATGTGGTTCGGCCAAGTCCAACACTTGCCTACTCCACACGTTGTGGCGTCCCAACGGACGAGAGTTGCACTCAACCCCTCTCAAGCGGTCCAAAGACCCACTTGAATACCACGATGTTTTGCTTTGTTTCACTATATCCCGCTTGCGAGGAATCTCCACAACTTGGAGCCTCTCGCCCTTACAATTTGATGTTCATAAAGAAGCACGGAAGTAAGGATGGGATAAGCAACGCACACAAGACACAAAATCAGAGCACAACCACGCACACAAGTCACAACTCGAGCTCACAACACAACCCGGAGAGTTCTCTACTCAAATGGAGCTCTAGTTGCTATCACAAAGAATCAAATGCGCGGAATTGGAGTCTTGGTGCTTAGGAATGCTTAGAGAATGCTTGGTGTTCTCCTCCATGCGCCTAGGGGGTCCCTTTTATAGCCCCAAGGCAGCTAGGAGCCGTTGAGAGCATTCCAGGAAGGCAATTCTTGCCTTCTGTCGACTAGCGCACCGGACAGTCCGGTGCACCACCGGACACTATCCGGTGCAGATTTCTTTCCTGTTTTGGCACAGCCGACCGTTGGCGTTTTGCAGCCGTTGGCGCACCGGACACTGTCCGGTGCCCCCTTCAGCCCGTTGGGCCGGCCACGCGTCACGCACGGATTGTGCGGCCGACCGTTGGCTCACCGGACAGTCCGGTGCACACCGAACAGTCCGATGAATTTTAGCCGTACGCCGACGACGAAATCCCGAGAGCGGCCTTTTCACCAGAACCAGCCTGGCGCACCGGACACTGTCCGGTGCACCACCGGACAATCCGGTGCTCCCAGACTGAACTGTCTTTGGCTGAACAAAGTCATCTTTTTTCCAAATCGATTTCTCCTGTTTCCAGTACTTAGACACAATACATTAGTCCTTAAAACAAAGTACTAAGTCTTAGAAACATACCTTTATGTTGATTTTCACTTTGTCCATCATTTGGCATAGATTAACACATGACCACTTGTGTTGGCACTCAATCACCAAAATACTTAGAAATGGCCCAAGGGCACATTTCCCTTTCAATCTCCCCCTTTTTGGTGATTTATGCCAACATAACAAAAAGCAATACAAAGATGTGCAACATCAATGCAAATAAGAACACAGGTTTGTTTTGAATCAAATTTGGCATATTTGGATCATTCTTTGCCACCACTTGGTTTGTTTTTGCAAATCAAACTCAATTTCCTATCTCTAGATCAAATTCACTTGTTGAGTCATAGAGAAAGATATTTCAAGAGAAATTGATCAAAAACTCCCCCCTTTCCCATAATCAACCATTCTCCCCACAAGAGGCCAACTTTTGACAAGAGAAACAATAAGAGAGTTTTGACAAAACAAAAAGCTCTATTCTACTATTTTCAAAATTCTCAAGTGGTAGCTGATCCATTTCTTGCTTTAGCCTTATTTTCTCCCCCTTTGGCATCAAGCACCAAAACGGGATCAATCTTGGCCCTTAAACCTCATTGCCTCACCAAAATTGTCAATTAAGAGCAAGAGGCAATAAGAGACTCGGAGATGCGGGCACTAAGCATAATATCCGGTCTACTAGCACATAAGTAAAGCAAGGAACCAATCATAGACCGATATGTTTTTTGATCAACGGACTTACCTCATTTGTTGAGGTCGACGTGTCTGTCAGTTCCCATTGGAGTCTTTGCGGGCTTGACATCCTTCATCCCAAACCGCTTGATCAAGTCTTGCGTGTACTTTGTTTGGGAGATGAAGGTGTCGTCCTTGAGTTGCTTCACTTGGAACCCAAGGAAGTAGCTCAACTCGCCCATCATCGACATCTCGAATTTATGCGTCATCACCCTGCTAAACTCTTCACAAGACTTTTGTTTAGTAGAACCAAATATTATGTCATCGACATAAATTTGGCACACAAATAAGTCACCATCACATGTCTTAGTAAAAAGAGTTGGATCGGCTTTCCCAACCTTGAAAGCATTAACAATTAAAAAGTCTCTAAGGCATTCATACCATGCTCTTGGGGCTTGCTTAAGTCCATAGAGCGCCTTAGAAAGCTTACACACATGGTCGGGGTACCGTTCATCCTCAAAGCCAGGGGTTGCTCCACGTACATCTCCTCCTTGATTGGCCCGTTGAGGAAAGCGCTCTTCACGTCCATTTGGAACAACCTGAAAGAATGGTGAGCGGCATAGGCTAACAATATGCGAATTGACTCGAGCCTAGCCACAGGAGCAAAGTTCTCCTCAAAGTCCAAACCTGCGACTTGGGCATAACCTTTTGCCACAAGTCTAGCCTTGTTCCTCGTCACCACTCTGTGCTCGTCTTGTTTGTTGCGGAACACCCACTTGGTTCCCACAACGTTTTGATTGGGACAAGGCACCAGTGTCCAAACTTTATTTCTCTTGAAGTTGTTGAGCTCTTCCTGCATGGCCAACACCCAGTCCGGATCTAGCAAGGCCTCTTCTACCCTGAAAGGCTCAACAGAAGAGACAAAAGAGTAATGCTCACAAAAATTAACTAATCTAGAACGAGTAGTTACTCCCTTGCTAATGTCACCCAATATTTGGTCGACGGGATGATTCATTTGAATCGTCGCTCGAACTTGGGTTGGAGGGGCCTATTGTGCTTCTTCCTCCATTACATGATCATCTTGTGCTCCCCCTTGATCACATGCCTCCTCTTGATGAACCTGTTCATCGTCTTGAGTTGGGGGATGCACCATTGTTGAGGAAGAAGGTTGATCTTGCTCCTTTTGTTCCTGTGGCCGCACATCTCCAATCGCCATGGTGCATATTGCGGCCGTTGGAACGTCTTCTTCATCTACATCATCAAGATCAACAACTTGCTCTCTTGGAGAGCCATTAGTCTCATCAAATACAACATCGCTAGAGACTTCAACCAAACCCGATGATTTGTTGAACACCCTATACGCCTTTGTATTTGAGTCATAACCTAACAAAAACCCTTCTACAGCTTTGGGAGCAAATTTAGAATTCCTACCTTTCTTCACTAGAATGTAGCATTTACTCCCAAATACACGAAAGTATGAAACATTGGGTTTGTTACCGGTTAGAAGCTCATACGAAGTCTTCTTGAGGAGGCGATGAAGGTAGACCCGGTTTATGGCGTGGCAAGCCGTGTTCACGGCTTCCGACCAAAATCGCTCGGGGGTCTTGAATTCTCCAAGCATCGTCCTCGCCATGTCGACGAGCGTCCTGTTCTTCCTCTCTACCACACTGTTTTGATGTGGTGTGTAGGGAGCGGAGAACTCGTGCTTGATTCCTTCCTCCTCGAGATACTCCTCCACTTGAAGGTTCTTGAACTCCGACCCATTGTCACTCCTTATCTTCTTCACCTTGAGCTCAAACTCATTTTGAGCTCTCCTTAGGAAGTGCTTGAGGGTCCCTTGGGTTTCAGATTTATCCTGCAAAAAGAATACCCAAGTGAAGCAGGAAAAATCATCAACTATAACAAGACCATACTTACTTCCACCTATGCTTAGATAGGCGACGGGTCCGAAGAGATCCATATGAAGCAACTCCAAAGGTCTTGATGTGGTCATCACATTTTTGGTATGATGAGAGCTTCCCACCTGTTTACCTGCTTGACAAGCTGCACAAGGTCTATCTTTTTCGAAGGTTACATTTGTTAGACCTATCACATGTTCTCCCTTTAGAAGTTTGTGAAGGTTCTTCATCCCCACATGTGCTAAACGGCGATGCCACAGCCAGCCCATGCTAGTCTTAGCAATTAAGCATGCATCTAGACCGGCCTCCTCTTTTGCAAAATCAACTAAATAAAGTTTGTCGTCTAATACACCCTTAAAAGCTAATGAACCATCACTCCTTCTAAAGACAAACACATCTACATTTGTGAATAAGCAATTATATCTCATATTGCATAATTGACTAACGGACAACAAATTATACCCAAGCGACTCAACTAAAAACACATTAGAAATCGAGTGCTCGGATGAAATAGCAATCTTTCCTAACCCTTTAACCTTGCCTTGATTCCCGTTACCGAATATGATGGAGTCTTGGGAATCTTTGTTCTTGACGTAGGAGGTGAACATCTTCTTCTCCCCCGTCATGTGGTTTGTGCATCCGCTATCGATAATCCAGCTTGATCCTCCGGATGCATAAACCTGCAAGGCAATTTAGGCTTAGGTCTTAGGTACCCAACTCGTGTTGGGTCCTACAAGGTTAGTAACAATGGTCTTAGGGACCCAAATGCAAGTTTTATCTCCCTTGCATTTTGCCCCTAATTTCCTAGCAATCACCTTCTTATCCTTTCTACAAATTGCAAAGGAAGCATTGCAAGCATGATAAATTGTAGAAGGTTCATTAATTTTCCTAGGTACATGAACATTTCTCCTAGGCACATGATGAATGACATTTTTCCTAGCCAAACTTCTATCATGCATAATAGAAGAACTTGAAGCAATCATGGCATGTGAAACAACATCATTGTAACTTCTATCATAATGAACATTCCTAGAATATCTCCTATCATGGTACATGAAAGCAAGGTTCTTTTGAGCACTATTAGCCATAGGGGCCTTCCCTTTCTCCTTTGCGGAGATGGGAGCCTTATGACTTGTTAAGTTCTTGGCTTCTCTCTTAAAGCCAAGCCCATCCTTAATTGAGGGGTGTCTACCAATAGTGTAGGCATCCCTTGCAAATTTTAGTTTATCAAATTCATTTTTGCTAGTCTTAAGTTGGGCATTAAGACTAGACACTTCATCATTTAACTTTGCAATAGAAACTAGGTGTTCACTACAAGCATCAACATTAAAATCTTTACACCTATTACAAATCACAACATGTTCTACACAAGAGTTAGATCTATTTGCTACTTCTAGTTTAGCATTTAAATCATCATTAACACTTTTTAAACTAGAAATGGTCTCATGGCAAGTAGATAGTTCACAAGAAAGCATTTCATTCCTTTTAACTTCTAAAGCAAGAGATTTTTGTGCCTCTACAAATTTATCATGTTCTTCATACAAAAGATCCTCTTGCTTTTCTAACAATCTATTATTATCATTCAAAGCATCAATTAATTCATTAATCTTATCAATCTTAGGTCTATCTAAGCCCTTGAACAAAGTAGCGTAGTCTATTTCATCATCGCTAGATTCGTCATCACTAGAAGAAGCATAAGTAGACTTTTGAGTGTTTACCTTCTTCTCCTTTGCCATGAGGCAGGTGTGATGCTCGTTGGGGAAGAGGGACGATTTGTTGAAGGCCGAGGCGGCGAGTCCTTCGTTGTCGGAGTCGGACGACGAACAATCCGAGTCCCACTCCTTGCCAAAGTGTGCCTCGCCCTTAGCCTTCTTGTAAGCCTTCTTCTTTTCCCTCTTGTTCTCTTGTTCCTGGTCACTATCATTATCGGGACAATTAGCGATAAAATGACCAATCTTACAACATTTGAAGCATGAGCGCTTCCCCTTCGTCTTGTTCTTGTTGGGATGCTCCTTGCGACCCTTTAGCGCCGTCTTGAAACGCTTGATGATGAGGGCCATTTCTTCCTTATTAAGCACGGCTGCCTCCACTTGCGCCACCTTGCTAGGTAGCACTTCCTTGCTCCTCGTTGCTTTGAGAGCAAGGGTTTGAGGCTCGTGGATTGGGACTCAAATGTGATACAATTACTAGTCCCAGGAGGCTAGTAACCACATTCCTTACTTCAAATAGTTACAGAGTCTGAATAATGTTATTACAATACCGGGGATACAAGCTCGAAAGTGAGCCGAAAAACATAAAGCACAGTGGAAGATAAAATAGCCTAGGCCACAGGCAGAACTGGGTGAAGACACAGCCCCATCAATCAAGCATAGCAGAAAAGAAGTCTTCAGCTGCTGAAAAACATAAATAAATCTGGGTGAATACACTAGGTATTCCGCAAGCCCACCCGGCTCCCGTAAAGAGAAAGTGACCTATATGGTACATGCTTATCATGGTGGAGTTGAAGTCACTCATACTTTTTCAGAGAAAGGCAGTATTCGTTGTTTATGGTTTTCCCAAGACAATAGGAGTAACACTTGCTTGACCACCACTGAGCTTCCCGCTCCCGTGGTACCACTTTCTTTTCAGACATACACACACATTTCCCTGTTCCCGGTTGTAGTAGCAACACTAATTGTCATACCATTCCAGACTCGTCCATACCAGTGGACACAGACTATTCGAATAGGTTTAGACTCTGCGCAGAGGGGTACACTTTACCCACTAGTCCGGCTCTGCGATCTCATGGCCAATGAGACCCGAATCCGAAACTCTTTCCTTCCTTGTACGTCCGAACCTTAACGGTTATACCGGAAGGAGTCAGGCCACCGCCATGTCCAAACCAGACAAAACATTCCCCCTCCTTATCCTCCCAGTGCTACCCCAGCCTTCATAACCCTGGGGTTGGACCGTACGAGTTTAGATCGAGTGGCTGCCCACACAGCCTCGAGTGGTTGTACTTTTTGTGAGTACAGGTAATGAAAGATGACAAACTGGTCCTTATACGAGAGGACGATCCTTCTGCTCACGCCTAAACCAGCTGAGCCAACACCTTAGGCCCTCCCCTAAACCAGGGAGTCCCTGATCATCCTACTCACCAGGTGATGAGGGTGAGTACCCTTCATCGCACACTTTTGGAAAACATTCTACTTGTACCCTTTTCACTTGCCCCATATCTTTTAATCAAAGTAGTAGTTAATGCGGGCTCTCTCATGCTCACCATGCAATTCGATTCCCATCCCATAATCCAGGCTTAGGCAGTGGTAGAGAGAAATAGGTAAATAATGCATCAAGGGAAGGATGGACTTGCCTTCGTCGAAGCTTTCCTGGCACAAGAGGTTAATCTCGGAGGGGTCGGGTTCTTGCCCTTCTTCCGGAGCTAAGAGTTCCGGAGGATCGGATCCCTCTTCCGCTAATTAAACACAGATAATAACAATACATCAAACATAGTGACCTTTGTGGGGTGTGCAAATTTTTATACTTTATTATTTTTGTGCCCTAATAATTTTTTTAGACAATTTTTGGTGCATAAAATATTAGCATCTAAATATATATATGTGAAAATGGGAAAAAGAAAAGGGAAAAGAAAAAGAGAAAGAATTTTACAGCCAACTGGGCCGGGGGGGATTTTGGCCCAAAAGGCGCCAGCGCGAGCGGGCGGGCGTGCTTTCGGCCCACTTGGCCCAGCCGCGCGGGGCGACGGCGGGGGAACGGCGCTACGGCGCGGGCCCGCACGCCAGAGAGAGGGGGGGAAGGGAACGGCGTTAACGGCACGGAGGGGGGGTGAGGGCTCGACCGGGGCCGGTCGGCGGCGAGCCCCGCGGCGGTTCTCTGCCGTCGGTCCGGTTTTGCGGTGGGGAAGCGGTGGCGGAGCATGGGCGGTTGATGGGGGTCACGGGGGTGGGACGAATTTCGCCTACGGGGGCCTATGGCGGCCGGTCCACGGCACGGTGGCGGGTGCCCGCGGCGGTGATGCCGCCGGTGAGGTTTCCGGCCACAATAGAGTGGGGGAAGTGGCGTGTCGTGACCGTGAGAGTGTGGCGGAGCTCTTGGCATAACTTAATTGAACGGAAGATCGCTAGAGAGGGAGAGGGGAGCTCACCGGAGCGGTGAAGGGAGCACGACAACGCTAGCTTGAACGGCTCGAGGAGGAGGGCAGTGGGGGTGGCCGGAGCTGTGTGGCGAATACGGGGCTCGGGCGGGTCCTTTTATAGGCGCTCGGGGGAGGGAGGGGGATGGGGGAGACGGCGAGCACCGGCGAGCTCGCCATGATGGCGGGAATGGTGCTAACGCCGATGCGATGGCTCGGGCAGGCTGGGGGGTGAGGGGTCGGCTCAAGCACAATGGCGGGGTTGTCGCGGAGGCTGGCGAGCATTAATGGCGAGGCGATGAGGCGAGGGGGCGCTCGGCGGCGGACGCGTCGGTGAGGGATGGGCGAGGGGGATGGAACTGACGAGTGGGCCCTGGCTGCCAGCGAGAGGAAGCTGCGCGAGAGGGAGGGGGTGAGGCGCTAACGGGCGGGGCCCGGGTGTCAGCGGGAGGGAGCCACGCGCGGGTTGGGCCGCCTGGGCCGGGGAGAGAGGGGGAGGAAGTGCGGGCGCGCGCGGGTTGGGCTGGAATTCGGCCCAGCCGAGGGAGGGGGGGAAGCTTTTCTTTTTCTTTTTCTTTTTCTAATTCTAATCCCTTTCTTCTCCTTTTTCTATTTTGTTTCTTTTTGATTCTTTTTCTTTGGAGACCAAAAATATTTTCTAAGTGATCTTGAGTGAGAAACATAGTCTATGTGAGGTGCTCTAATTATTTCAAGTGTATGCACATGAGAAGGGGTTCTAAGGGTAGGGTTAAGGGGGAAAGGTAAAATAGGGGGGGAATTAGGAGGTTAGGGTTTCAAACCTTGGGTGGGATTTTGGGATGTTACAAACCTACCCCACTTAAAGGAATCTCGCCCTCGAGATTTAGACTGAATTTGAGAAAAGATAAGGGTATTCCCTCCTCAAGGAGTCCTCACTCTCCCAGGTAGCTTCCTCTTCTCCTTCTCTGCTCCACTGAACTTTACAGAGCTTTACTTCTGAGGTGCGGGTCTTTCTGACTGCTGAATCAAGAATCTTCACTGGTTTTTCACAGTACTGAAGGTCTTTCTGAATCTGTACTGTCTCTTCTTCGAGGTGACTTTCTGGTGCTTGCAGGCATTTGCGGAACTGGGATACGTGAAACACATTGTGGATGTCAGACATGGATTCCGGTAATTCCAGACGGTATGATGCGGGTCCTACCCTGCCAATGATGGGATAGGGACCTACGAAACGTGGGGCTAGCTTCCCTTTTACTTGGAACCTCCTGACACCACGCATTGGAGAAACCTTGAGGTAGACGAAGTCTCCTTCCTCAAATCAGAGTTCCCTCCGCCTGTTGTCTGCATGACTCTTCTGTCGACTCTGAGCTTCGAGTAACCTTCTGCGGATCAGTGCAACTTTCTCTTCCGCCTCTTTGACAAAGGCAGGTCCTTCTAGTGCTTTTCCCCCCACGTTGGACCACATGAGAGGGGTCTGGCATTTCCGTCCATACAGTGCTTCGAATGGCGACATCTTGATGCTGGCCTGATAGCTATTGTTGTATGAGAACTCTGCGTAGGGTAGACTGGATTCCCAACTTATATCAAAAGCTAGCACACATGCTCTTAACAGATCTTCAAGGACTTTGTTGACTCTTTCTGTCTGCCCATCTGTCTGAGGGTGATAAACGGTACTGAAATCTAGCTTGGTGCCCATAGCTTTCTGAAGGCTTGTCCAGAATTTGGATGTGAACTGGGTTCCCCTGTCTGACACTATCTTCCTTGGGATGCCATGGAGTCTGACTATCTCCTTGAGATAAATCCGGGCAAGGGTGGCTCCTCCAAAGGTAGTTTTCACTGGGATGAAATGGGCTACCTTGGTGAGGCGATCTATTATTACCCAGATGGAATCATTCCCTTTTTGCGTCCGGGGCAGTCCGGTTACGAAGTCCATGCCTATTTCTTCCCACTTCCATTCAGGTATCGGAAGGGGTTGTAATAGGCCTGCAGGTTTTTGGTGTTTGGCCTTCGTCCGTTGGCAGATGTCACATCGGGCCACATACTGAGCTATTTCTTTCTTCATCCCTTTCCACCAGTATCTGGTTTTGAGGTCCAGGTACATCTTGGTAGTTCCTGGGTGGATGGAGTAGGCCGAGTCGTGAGCTTCCTTGAGTAGGACTTCTCGGGCCTCCCCTTTTGGTACACACAGACGATGTTTGAACCAAAGGACTCCTTGGTCATCTGCCCTGAGGTCCGGGAGTTATTCCTTGCGGGCTTTCTCCACAAGTCTTGTTGTCTCTGAGTCTAGACGTTGAGCTTTGCATATGAGGTCTTCCAGCATTGGTTTGACTTCAAGACTGTCGTTGTTTCCCAGACATGCATTTAGTTGCGCTGATTCTTTCTTCCAATCTTCTAAAAAGTTGGTTCCTTTTATTCCGTATGGTTTTCGACTGAGGGTGTCGGCTACCACGTTGGCCTTCCCGGGGTGATAGTGAATTTCTAGGTCGTAATCCTTGATCAGCTCTAACCATCTTCGCTGACGGAGGTTGAGATCTGGTTGAGTGAATATATACTTCAGACTCTTGTGATCGGTGAAAATGTGGCATTTGTTTCCGATTAGGTAATGCCTCCATATCTTCAAGGCATGCACTATGGCTGCCAATTCCAAATCATGGGTGGGGTAATTCTGTTCGTGCGGCTTGAGTAGGCGTGATGCGTAAGCAATGACTTTCTCGTTTTGCATTAGCACACACCCTAAGCCTTGCCTCGAGGCATCACAGAAGACGACAAAATCTTGATGAATATCTGGCAGTGATAGAACGGGTGCTGTTGTGAGTTTCTCCTTTATGACCTGGAAACTCCCTTCACATTTTGGGGTCCACACAAATTTATGGTCTTTCTTGAGAAGTTCTGTCATCGGTCTTGCTATGCTGGAGAATCCTTTGATGAAGCGGCGGTAATACCCTGCCATTCCTAGGAAGCTTCGAACTTCACTGACGTTGGTTGGCTGCCTCCATTTTGATACTGCTTCCACCTTGGAAGGGTCCACTTCTATCCCTTCTGCGGTTAAGATATGCCCAAGGAAGGCTATCTTTTCCAACCAAAATTCACATTTACTGAGTTTAGCATAAAGTTGGTGTGCTCTAAGTTTTCCGAGGACGATCCGAAGGTGACGCTTATGGTCTTCGCGGTTCTTGGAGTAGATAAGGATGTCGTCAATGAAGACTACGACAAACTTATCTAGCTCTTCCATAAACACTTTATTCATGAGGTTCATGAAAAAGGCGGGTGTGTTTGTCAGTCCGAACGACATCATTGTGAATTCATATTGCCCGTACCGGGTGACAAATGCAGTCTTTTGGATGTCTGCTTCCTTGATCCTCAATTGGTGGTAACCAGACCTTAGGTCTATCTTGGAGAAGTACTTGGCTCCTTGAAGCTGATCGAAGAGGTCGTCAATCCGAGGAAGTGGATACTTGTTCTTGATGGTAACTTCATTTAACGATCGGTAATCAATACACATTCTCATGCTCCATCTTTCTTAGAGACGAACAGGACTGGTGCTCCCCAAGGTGATGAGCTGGGACGAATGTATCCCTTTTGCTGAAGATCTGCGATTTGAAGCTTTAGTTCTGCTAACTCGGTCGGAGCCATGCGGTATGGTCTCTTCGCGATGGGTGTCGTTCCAGGGATCAGATCTATGTAGAACTCCACTTCTCTTTCTGGTGGCATTCCTAGCAATTCTTCTGGAAACACGTCCATGAATTCTTCTACTGCTGATATACTTTTCGTTGCTAGATTGAACATCATTGGGTCACTGGCGGGTGGTTGTGCCTGATAAGAGACTGACTTTCCCTGCTGGTCGGTGAGGAGGACTGTCTTGTCTGCGCAACTGATGATGCCTTTGTGTTTAGTTAGCCAATCCATCCCTAGGATCACATCAATTCCTTTGGATGGCAAGACGGTTAAGTCTGCTAGGAATACTACCCCACTTAAAAGGATTCTGACTTGGGAGCATTTGAGCTGGCATAGAAGGTCGGACCCTGGGGTTCGGGTGACCAAGGGAATCTCTAGAGGAGTAGAGGGAATGCCATACTTTTCCACAAAGCTAGTGGCTATGAAGGAGTGGGATGCTCCAGAATTGAAAAGTACGGTAGCGGGAGTAAATTCAACAAGGAACTCACCGAGTACTACTCCCGGAGCCTGCTGAGCTTCCTGGGCATCGACGTGATTTACTCGTGCCCTTCCTTGGTACGGAGCCTTGTTCTGCTGGCTGACGGCGGAGGGCGCCTTGGTGGCGGATGCCGAGGTACTCTTGGGGCCATTCACCGAGTTGGAGTAGGCGGGTCCTGGTGGCTTCAGCTACGGACAGTTGTTCTTGAAGTGACTGGGATCACCACAGTGCCAACATGCATTTTCCGGGGGTTGGTTGCTTGCCACTGAGGGGGAATGGAAAGAGCTCTGACTCTGCTGGCTGAATCGTGACGGAGTGGGTCCAGCTAGTCTACTGAAGTTTGGTCCCTTGGGTGGAAACCCAAATGATCGAGTCTTCTGGTGCCGGTCCTGCTGCTGTGCCCGGAGAACCTGGAACTTCCTTTTGAGATGCCCCTTTTCTTCCTCCTTTGCCCTTTCAACTTGCATGGCCTTGTTGGAAAGGTGAGACAAATTGAGGAAGTCTTGGCTAGCCAGAATTGTCTTGAGTTCTGGCCTGAGTCCCTTCAGGAAACGGGCCATCTTTTTGCCCTCGGTACTGACATCATCTGGTGCGTAGCGGGCTAACTCTGTGAACTTGTGCACATATTCGCTGACAGATCTTCCGTCTTGAGTCAATTCTCGGAACTCGTCCTCCTTAAGCTGTACAAGTCCTTGGGGCACATGGTGCTCCCGGAAAGCCGCTTCAAATTCCGCCCAGGTAGCATCTCTGATGGTGACGTTGAAGGTGTCCCACCAGGCTAAGGCCATCCCGGAAAGTTGGTGGGCAGCCAGCTGAACACGCTGATTTTCTGGGCAACCAATGGCTTCCAGTTTTCTTTTGATAGTGCGCATCCAATCGTCTGTATCGAGGGGGTTGCTTGATCCGGCGAACGTGGGAGGTTTGAGTCTCAGGAAATCCCCCATTCTGTCTTGTGGTCTTCCACCATTCGACCGTTGATTTTCCAGATTTCGAGTGAGGACCTCGATGAGTCGAGTTTGATTGGCTAGAACTTGGGCTAGGTCTAAGGGTAGTGGTGGAGGTGCGGGGAGGTGGGTTTCACTTTCCTCTCTAACGGCTTCCCCTTCAGCTCTCAGGGGAAACCCTGCTCCAATCCCGGAGGCGGTAGGCGTGGTTTTATCCGAAGCCATCTGCCAGGGAAGAGAGTCACTATTATGCACATGCAAATTGTTTTCAACCAAGTTATTTTATTCATCACACCATCACATTACAAGCATAAGACTACTACAGGTGGGACTACACGAGAGCGTTCCCCGAGGTACTAACGAACTCCTTCTCTAAGGTGTCCCCAAATGCCTTGAGAAGATCATCAAGGCTCGCTAGGGATATATCCTCGTCGTCGGACCAATCATCTATTCTGGGGGGAGGTAGGGCTAGAGGGGCCTTCTTCTTCTCTGTTTGGCATCCTTGGTTGGTGGTCTTCTTCTGGATTTTCTTTTTGGGGGCGAGCTTCTTTAGCTTCTTGTCATAGTCCATCTTTAAGGTTCGATAGGCCTCACGGGTGTTGGCTTCCTTGCCTTCTGCTATGTCGAGACTCTCCTGGAGGGATGCCTTCTCTTGCTTAAGCTCTTTGACTTGCTGCTCTAGGCTTTCCACTCGGGAGTTTAGGTGGGTGCAGTGGGAGGAGAGCTCATCGTAGTGGTTGTCGAGGGTGTGGAGGTATCCGACCATGTAGACGATAGTGGGGTCATCTTTTGTGGGATCTCCTCCTGACAGAGCCTGGAGTCTTTTCCTCCAGGTGGGGGTGTTTTTGTTGCTAGGTGGGAAATATCGGAGGGGGGTCTCAGAGATCTCTCGGCTATAGTTTTGGCATAGTTGTTTGAGGGCTTTTCGAGCAACGCTCTGGTAAGTGTCTCGGAAGCGGTGCCCGATGAAGGTAATTTGGAAGGGAGGGTGGTTTGGGTAGTTCCGGCTTTCTCCCAAGTAGACCGCCATAGAGCACTTTTCTATTCCATTTTCACGGTACTCCTTCCAGACATATTCGGGCTTCTTGCGGATCCCCATGCGTAGCGCGCAACTCCGAAGAAGGTGAGGAAAGCCTTCCTCCTCTGAGCAATAGGATGTCCTAATCACCCAGGGGTTTTCCATCTGGTAGACAAAAAGAAAGGTCTATTAATATCGAGGAAAAAGGGAAAGAGTGTTTCTTGGGGGGTAAGAGGTGTTTTCTTGTTAAGGCAACTTTTAAGGTCAGGGTTGTGGTCTACGGCCAGTCCTATAGGCTCTGATACCACCTGAAGCGTCCCGATCCTTTGGGACTCAAATGTGATACAATTACTAGTCCCAGGAGGCTAGTAACCACATTCCTTACTTCAAATAGTTACAGACTCTGAATAATGTTATTACAATATCGGGGGATACAAGCTCGAAAGTGAGCCGAAAAACATAAAGCGCAGTGGAAGATAAAATAGCCCAGGCCACAGGCAGAACTGGGTGAAGACATAGCCCCATCAATCAAGCATAGCAGAAAAGAAGTCTTCAGCTGCTGAAAAACATAAATAAATCTGGGTGAATACACTAGGTATTCCGCAAGCCCACTCGGCTCCCGTAAAGAGAAAGTGACCTATATGGTACATGCTTATCATGGTGGAGTTGAAGTCACTCATACTTTTTCAGAGAAAGGCAGTATTCGTTGTTTATGGTTTTCCCAAGACAATAGGAGTAACACTTGCTTGACCACCACTGAGCTTCCCGCTCCCGTGGTACCACTTTCTTTTCAGACATACACACACATTTCCCTGTTCCCGGTTGTAGTAGAAACACTAATTGTCATACCATTCCAGACTCGTCCATACCAGTGGACACGGACTATTCGAATAGGTTTAGACTCTACGCAGAGGGGTACACTTTACCCACTAGTCCAGCTCTACGATCTCATGGCCAATGAGACCCGAATTCGAAACTCTTTCCTTCCTTGTACGTCCGAACCTTAACGGTTATACCGGAAGGAGTCAGGCCACCGCCATGTCCAAACCGGACAAAACATTCCCCCTCCTTATCCTCCCGGTGCTACCCCAGCCTTCATAACCCTGAGGTTGGACCGTACGAGTTTAGATCGAGTAGCTGCCCACACAGCCTCGAGTGGTTGTACTTTTTGTGAGTACAGGTAATGAAAGATGACAAACCGGTCCTTATACGAGAGGACGATCCTTCTGCTCACGCCTAAACCAGTTGAGCCAACACCTTAGGCCCTCCCCTAAACCAGGGAGTCCCTGATCATCCTACTCACCAGGTGATGAGGGTGAGTACCCTTCATCACACACTTTTGGAAAACATTCCACTTGTACCCTTTTCACTTGCCCCGTATATTTTAATCAAAGTAGTAGTTAATGCGGGCTCTCTCATGCTCACCATGCAATTCGATTCCCATCCCATAATCCAGGCTTAGGCAGTGGTAGAGAGAAATAGGTAAATAATGCATCAAGGGAAGGATGGACTTGCCTTCGTCGAAGCTTTCCTGGCACAAGAGGTTAATCTCGGAGGGGTCGGGTTCTTGCCCTTCTTCCGGAGCTAAGAGTTCCGGAGGATCGGATCCCTCTTCCGCTAATTAAACACAGATAATAACTATACATCAAACATAGTGACCTTTGTGGGGTGTGCAAATTTTTATACTTTATTATTTTTGTGCCCTAATAATTTATTTAGACAATTTTTGGTGCATAAAATATTAGCATCTAAATATATATGTGAAAATGGGAAAAAGAAAAGGGAAAAGAAAAAGAGAAAGAATTTTACAGCCAACTGGGCCAGGGGGGATTTTGGCCCAAAAGGCGCCAGCGCGAGCGGGCGGGCGTGCTTTCGGCCCACTTGGCCCAGCCGCGCGGGGCGACGACGGGGGAACGGTGCTGCGGCGCGGGCCCACACGCCAGAGAGAGGGGGGAAGGGAACGGCGTTAACGGCACGGAGGGGGGTGAGGGCTCGACCGGGGCCGGTCGGCGGCGAGCCCCGCGGCGGTTCTCCGTCGTCGGTCCGGTTTTGCGGTGGGGAAGCGGTGGTGGAGCATGGGCGGTTGATGGGGGTCACGGGGGTGGGGCGAATTTCGCCTGCGGGGGCCTATGGCGGCCGGTCCGCGGCACGGTGGCGGGTGCCCGCGGCGGTGATGCCGCCGGTGAGGTTTCCGGCCACAATAGGGTGGGGGAAGTGGCGTGTCGTGACCGTGAGAGTGTGGCGGAGCTCTTGGCATAACTTAATTGAACAGAAGATCGCTAGAGAGGTAGAGGGGAGCTCACCGGAGCGGTGAAGGGAGCACGGCGGCGCTAGCTTGAACGGCTCGGGGAGGAGGGCAGTGGGGGTGGCCGGAGCTGTGTGGCGAATACGGGGCTCGGGCGGGTCCTTTTATAGGCACTCGGGGGAGGGAGGGGATGGGGGAGACGGCGAGCACCGGCGAGCTCGCCATGATGTGTGGAATGGTGCTAACGCCGATGCGATGGCTCAGGCAGGCTGGGGTGTGAGGGGTCGGCTCAAGCATAGTGGCGGGGTTGTCGCGGAGGCTAGCGAGCATTAATGGCAAGGCGACGAGGCGAGGGGGCGCTCGGCGGCGGACGCGCCGGTGAGGGATGGGCGAGGGGGATGGAACTGACGAGTGGGCCCTGGCTGCCAGCGAGAGGAAGCTGCGCGAGAGGGAGGGGGTAAGGCGCTGACGGGCAGGGCCTGGGTGTCAGCGGGAGGGAGCCGCGCGGGGGTTGGGCTGCCTAGGCCGGGGAGAGAGGGGGAGGAAGTGCGGGCGCGCGCGGGTTGGGCTGGAATTCGGCCCAGCCGAGGGAGGGGGGAGCTTTTCTTTTTCCTTTTCTTTTTCTAATTCTAATCCCTTTCTTCTCCTTTTTCTATTTTTGTTTCTTTTTGATTCTTTTTCTTTGGAGACCAAAAATATTTTCTAAGTGATCTTGAGTGAGAAACATAGTCTATGTGAGGTGCTCTAATTATTTCAAGTGTATGCACATGAGAAGGGGTTCTAAGGGTAGGGTTAAGGGGGAAAGGTAAAATAAGGGGGGGAATTAGGAGGTTAGGGTTTCAAACCTTGGGTGGGATTTTGGGATGTTACAACAGTCCGGTGCACCACCGGACACTGTCTGGTGCGGATTTCTTTCCTGTTTTGGTGCAGCCGACCGTTGGCGTTTTGGAGCCGTTGGCGCACCAGACACTATTCGGTGCACACCAGACAGCCCGGTGCCCCCTTCAGACCGTTGCCCCGGCCGACCGTTGGCTCACCGGACAGTCCGATGAATTTTAGCCGTACGCCGCCGACGAAATCCCGAGAGCGGCCTTTTCACCAGAGCCAGCCTGGCGCACCGGACACTGTCCGGTGCACCACCGGACAGTCCGGTGCTCCCAGACTGAACTGTCTTTGGCTGAACAAAGCCATCTCTTTTCCAAATCGATTTCTCCTGTTTCCAGTACTTAGACACAATACATTAGTCCTTAAAACAAAGTACTAAGTCTTAGAAACATACCTTTATGTTGATTTTCACTTTGTCCATCATTTGGCATAGATTAACACATGACCACTTGTGTTGGCACTCAATCACCAAAATACTTAGAAATGGCCCAAGGGCACATTTCCCTTTCAAAGGATCGTACCAAGATACAACACGAAGGAGAGGGTTTGATAAACAAAGGGTAGTGGTCGCCCACCATAGTAAAGCTAATTTGTACCATGGCTTGGCCATTCCTAGGGCCCTACCTCTAGACCTTGAACTACACTACTTGGTACATCAATTTGGCACATCAATTTTATTTAGACAGGAGTAGAAAATGGGAGATATTTTTAGGTGCAAGAGTAGGGCTCTCAAGGGATCAAACTGCAAAAAGTATAGATTGTATTTAACATGAAGATATATACATAATGGTGGCCCTTGGACAACATATCAGGGGCATAGGGCCCCAATTATGTTGGCCTAGGATGCTCCTGAGGATAAAACTTATAAAGGTGTTCTATGTTTCATATATTGAGTAGCACATCACCTTCCTCTGTGGCCAGCCTAACACATCCTAACTAAGATACATCCATGATTTGAAAGGTTCACTCTTAGATACATCCAATTATACTTAGTTGTTGTAGGAGTCCTTTTGTCCTCTCGAGGGGCCTTGAGACACATGGGCTTAGTGCTTGACCATTCAAGTTATCTAAGGCCAAGTTTCTTAGGGGCTCGGGGGCGGTAGAGGGCACTCGATGGCTAAGAATGTTCTTTTGATGTCAGGAGCACCCTAGGGCCCTATGGGCCTTCGAGTCTTTGATCATTCTTGCTAATTAAAAGTGTTAGATGGCCCTAAGGCCAGCTCCAATGGGTCCTTGACCTGCTTCCCCTATCAGTTGCTGGTGAAGGCAGACGCCCTGGATGCGTCCAACAGTCCCCCCTCAAGGACCCTACAGTTGAGGGGGAGGAGAATTTCCCCCCGCGAAAGGGGGAGCTCTAATCTCCCCCTTTCGCTAATTAATGAAATCTTTCTTGTGGGTTTTGGTGGTTTGGATGATAACCCAATTAAAGGACTAACATGTGTGCTAAGTGTTGAACAGGTGTGTAGTGCAAGCTTGTAGAGTTCAACACAAGTGCTCAAGTGTGGTGGTCCAAAAGGCTGAGTTGATCATGGTTGTGGACATCACAAGTAAATAAGAACATTGCTTATGTGAGACTTGATGTGCATATCTTGGAGACAACTAATCAAGCCAAGGATGGAGGCAAGAAGATCTTCGAGGTACCGAGTGCACATGAGAAGGTCAAGGAGGCCAAGGAACCCAAAGCCAGGGGTGAAGAAGAAGACTTCCTAAGTCAAGGTTGATAGAATTGAGAAGAGCTATGGTGCATCGAGGATAACTATCTAAGGACGTGAATTACAACCAATGAGGTAACATCTATGGTTATGTGTTGTAAGTCATAAGGCTCAAGATCAAGCTCATAATGTACAACAAGGTCACTAGAATGAGTGTCAAAGCCAGAACCTGGAAGCAACCCAAAAGAACTAAGTTTACTTTGACCTTTAGTTTGGGTTGTTCCTGTGTTTGGATATGTTATGTGACCTTTGCAAGGTGTTGGAGAACATAGATGGCAATCTAGATAAAGTCTTGGAGACTTGAAGTTTTGGAGTCCAACATCGACCTCAAACAGGCCAAAAAGAGCAAAACCATAAAAAAGGTTAAGTATGCAGGTTTGAGTGTTCAAATATGTTGCATACACCTTCTACCATGCATATGGTACTTTGGTTTTGCTCTCTAACCATGTTTAAAGTGTTATTTGGAGCTCTGTTTGAGGTAAAACAGAAAAACTAGAGAAGAATGGAAAGAGGTAACCTTCTGAGACTTAGTAAATTGGTTTATACTCTAAATGTGTTTGTCTAAGTCACAGGAAGGTCCTCCCAAAAGTTGAAATTAAATGGAGAATAAAAGGAGGAAATAGCACTTAAGTGTGCAGTTGTCTGGGCTACACCGGACAGTCTGGTGCCCCTCACCGCAGAGTCTGGTATACGCCGGACAGTCTGGTGCGCACGCCGGACAGTCCGGTGGTGCGTACGACCGAAAGCCTCGACCTTAGGATTTTTGCTATAAATCTCGGATGTCCTAGGCTGAGTCACCGGACAGTCCGAAGCCCTCTAACGGCTACCTGGCGGCAACGGCTAACCAACACACCGGACGGTCCGATGGTGCACCGGATAGTCCGGTGCCCCCATGTCCAGGGCAACTTTTTCAGCAGCTTCTAAATGGAAGGGGTAATGGCTAGGGGCTCTCTTAGGATTATGAAAGGAACCCCTGGGCACCCATATTCAGTACACAAGTGCAGCCAACAAGTGCATACATCGTGTGAAGCGATTCTCTCTCTCACTCTCTTGTGTATCTCTCTAGTTTGTGTAGTGGCAAAGTTATAGCCATTAGAGAGAGGAGGTGCTGCTAAGAGCTAGAACAAGATCTTGAGCACATTATTACCCTGCCAGAATGTTGTCGAGGAGATTGTAAACAGCCGCAACATCGTTGTAACCAACATCGACATATTGGAAGGCTTCGTGTGTCGAATTGACAGATCTGAGCAAACGGAGCACGGAGTAAGATACTCCAAGCCAAGGTGTGGCTAACTTTGACGTGGATTAGGCAAGCATTTCAGGTTGGTCGAACCATGGGATAAATCCCTGCGCCTATGTGCTCTGCTCTGTATTGTGTTTCGTCTCTTCGTCTTGATTACTTTTCTACTTGCACTTTAATATTTATCTGTTGTATAAGTTGTCTTTTAAGTGCAGGATATTTGAGACGGGAACTTCATTTCCGTTGCAACCTACTCGACATGATATTCTTTTCACTGCAATCAAACTTCGAGTAGAGTAAGATTTCTAGTTTTCAGTTGATAAATTTTATTCGCTTATTCATCCCCTCTAGACGACATCCAAATCATGTTCGCGGGCAAAGGGAACTTTAAATTAGTCCATTTAACTAGAAAATTAATCCATTTATAATATAATTACTAGATAATAATGTGTATTAGAGTACTACGAATACGGTAGTATTTTAAAACTCCAAAAATGATGTATAAAAGGTAAATAACTCAGTTAAAGGGTAAAATGAGCTAAATAGGGGATGTTTGGAGAGGAAGAAAAAAGGGGATAGAATAGTTGAGAGAGACGTATTTAAATTTCAATAAAAAGTACGAATGAAGGATTTAGGAGGGAGAGTGGTTGGAGTTAGCCTAAGAGCATCTCCCGTAGTTTCCTAAGAAAAAGCTCCCTAAACTTAGATTTAGGAAGTAACCAAATAGGTATTGGGAATAAAAATAACCTTAGCTCTAACCGTTCCAATTTTTAGGTTGTTAAATGTTTTTATATTATACCAACTTAGCTTTTCTAGTTATTACTTGTAACTTCAAATTTGTTTTCATTTATATGATAAAGTTAAATAATTATCGTTCTTTTTTTGATAAATATTTGTATTATGTATGAATCGTGGTCAGTCGTTTTTAAATTATTTTTTGAATGGATCATCATCAGGCTTGTCAAACAAGGATAATGAATTCAACATTGTTGCAGTTTAAATCAATTAAAGTGCAACACTTGTACATGAGCACGAACTCGATGGCGGGTAAGTAATTTTATGGTGTGATTCACACACGAAATAGACTATTATTGGGAGTGTGAAACAACTCCCTAAGTCTGGGGAATGTATATAGATATTTAAGAAGTTAGTATATTTAGGGTCCTTATTTAAGAAACTGTTGGAGAATAACTTTTGGTTAATAACACCTTAAATTAGATTCGGGGAATTCTTTTAGAAACTATTGGAGATGCTCTAGGTCGTAGACCATTCACATCGATTTCCATAAGAATCCAATTGTGGGAGTGCCCCAAAACCTCGGAGCGCCCTGATGTCAGACGCTAGGGCCTTAGTTTGTTCTAGTCGGGACACTTGGCTAGGAATAGCTTTATTTTCGGAGAGCTCTGAGATTAAGTTCCTTAGAGTGGTCGTTGCGGCGCTGGCGGCTGGCGGAGCGGCTGCCGGCTGGCGGCTGGCGAGGGAAGGGAAGCAAGGGACGGAGAGACTAGTAGCGAGTTAGGGTTAGGTTTTGGACGGCGGCCGTTGCGGCGCTGCCTCCTACGGACCGCGGACGCGAGCACTGCTGCGGACTGCGGCGGTATATGTATTAGGGATTTAGATTTTAGGGTTAGGCAGTTAGCCTGCGGACGTGCGGAGTGCGGAAGCTGGACCGTCTGGGCCGTTTGGCGCTGCCGAGTCCGAGTGTCCGACTGACCTGTCGTCGCTGCTGACTGGGTTGGTTTGGCCGGCTGGGATGCCTGTTAGTCGGGCCATAAATGGACCGGGCCGGGTCGTGGTGGGCTTTTTGGGCCGAACGGGCCAATCAGCGAGCTAAATGGGCCGTCGCTAATCGTGTCGTGCTCGTGCTGCCCAACGGGCTTGCCTCTAAGCCCAAGCACGGCCCATGATGGGCCTCGTGCCGACCCAGGCACGAATATATCGTGTCGTGCCGTGCTCGTGTCGTGTCAAAATAGTCGTGTTTCGTGCTGGCCCATATAGCCCGGCCCGTTTGGCCACCTATAGAGTGGTGGACGCCTTTGCTTATAGGAGCAATGGTAGGTCCCCGAGGCATAGAGCCTAAGTAATGAGGTCCATCAGTAGCTAGGCTCCATGGTGGTTTCCTATCAGGATCAATCCTTAAATGGGTCTTGGAATTATTCAAGTGTATAGTTTTCTTCAGCGATGACAATATGGGTCATATTTAGGTCATGTGTGGAACCACTAGAGCTAATAGTTACACAGCTAATAACAAATTATTAGTTAGATTGGACCACCTAATAAACTAATTATTACTCGTGAGTTAGCTACAAATTAGATAGGATATTAGTTGGTGGTTTAATTTTAACAGATAACTATTAGTTTTAGAGGTTTTAAATATGACCTTAGAAATGAGGCACTCACTCACCAACCTAAGTTTCGTCTAATCCACAATGACGCCAAACTATGGAAGGTCCGAATGCCGAAGAGAGACAAAGCTATCGTTGATGCCTGGTGTGACCTACTGTTTTCAAATACAAAATCAAGTTTAAGTACGATATAAACGTTGTCCTCTATGGACCTAGATCAATTTGATCCTCAAAAAATAAGAAAAATATTTCTATAGGTGGTTAGGCTTTCTCGTCGGTCGCCGTTAGCACCCTCCTGGATGAGCTTCTGCACTAGGTCCTCTCCTTCCAACCCGCGCAAGAGGCCACATGTAGTGTAGACCTGCATGCTCAGATTGGCTCCGCCTAGTCTGCCACTGTCTTGCGCATCCTCGACGTCGATAGAACACGACGGTGCCCTTTGAGAAGGTACGGGAGTTCGTAAACAACCTTCTGGTCCTCCGTGGAAGCCTACCTCTCAGAGATATTGGAGCTCAGGATCGACGACGATGCCGCCATTGGCGTTCGCCACGTGAGGCTCTGGGTCAGTTACGCCGGCCGTGCAGTACAAAAGTCCATATACTTTGCTCAGGGTGTGTTTGGTTTGACTTTTGGCTTTGGCTTTTGCCCCCCTAAAAGCCAAAAGCCAACCAAAAGGCTGGATCTAGAAAGCAGCTTTTTCTAAAAGCCGACTTTCTCGTAGTGCAAATCTGAAAGCACCCATAGACCTGCTTTTAGTGGCTTTTCGGATGAAACTGTGAAAACATATATCGAAGAATTTTTAACGACTTTTAGTGGTTTCTACCAAACGGTTTTTAGCTTTTTAACAGCTTACAGCCTACAGCAGCTTTTTCAACAGCTCACAGCCCACAGCAACTTTTTTCACAGCCACAGCCCAACCAAACAGACCCTCAGTGCTTCGCTTTCGGTCTGGCCAATTTTTATATATATGTGATTGTGCTTCTGAGCCTTGCCTCTAATAATTAATAATAAGAAGATATTTTTTAAAGGCCATTGGGTTTTCTCTCGCCATCTTTCTCTAAAAAACAGGTAAATCAGAAGTCATTTTTGGAGATATATGCAAGACAGTTCAGAAATTATTTTCAGAGATGTTTTCTTGGTAAACTTGTCTATATAGACGATTATAAGGAAGACACCTTTAAAAACAACAATATCTATAATACTTAATTGTGTTTATCTCCGATTCTCCGTACACATAAAATCCTGGTAGGATGTTTAGTTCCCCTAACTAAAATTTAGTTCATATCCCATTAAATATTTGAATATTTAAATTTAATTCATATCCCATTAAAATAATGTTGGGGGCGAAGACGCAGACGCTACCCTTCGCTCGATGCCTTCACCAAACTCGCTGCACCAAGGAGGCGAAGTGACCGGCGGTTTCCACCCTTCGTCCACTACACTGCAAGACGAAGGCCTACAACGAAGTCGCCTCGTCACGCGCCCTCGTTCAACCCGGAAGGCCACGGTGAATTCGGCCCATTGTAACAGGCCCCGCATGGCTATGTGTAAATATTTGAATATTTAAATTTAGTTTATATCCCATTAAAATAACATTACTATTAATTTGGAGAACTACTTAGCTATTGCGGCTTCTTTTAAGTAAAAAGCGCGCGACCATCCGTGCGTATACACACAGGTCTTATATATATGGCCGTTTTCATTATTTCAGGTTTTTGACAGTGAGAATGCAATGCGTGTGGTAAAAAAAATCAGCAGATACGGAGATGGAATATTAACCTCTGGTCGCCATCGATCTGCTGCTTTTGTCCAGTCGTTGGTCGTGCTGGATCGCGAAATTTGCCACGAGGATATAGGAGAGGGGGAATAATTGACTCTGACCATTTCCGATCCTGCAGGTACAGAATTTTCCATGCATGGAATTGAAGAGATAAGGGAGTAACAATCTTCAGCATATATATATAGCGTACGTACGTCGTCAAGCTAAGATGAAGGCTATATAGCTGCAAATGCAAGTCACGCACGTCTCCAGATCCGTCGTGTGTCAAGACTGCACGTAACCTAGTAGCGGCGTTCATGATCACACTAGCTAGTGACACACAGTGAGAGTCGTAGTAATAATAATAGTAAACAAATAAGCTCTGGTGATGGCAACACCACACCATATATGGATTCCTACTACAGTACGTAACGTGTTGGTAACGCGACACGTATCACCCCCTCGACTGTTCCATGGCGCGTGGATCTTGACATGGGCAGAGATGATCAGCAAAAGGAGTTATAACGGAGCACGGCACCCGATGCGCGTGCGTGTAAACAAAACAAGGTTCAACTTGAACTCTGCTGGTGCTGGTGCCTAGCTGCGTGCCCTGCTGGTCATGCTGGCTGCTGCTGCTGCTCGCTACATGCACGGTCATCGCCGAATAGAATAGAATACTCTATATATGGAGCAGCGGCCCTCACGATCGAACACTCACGTGCAGTTGTGCAGAGCGATAGAGAGAGAGATAATATATGACGTCGGTTGACGCCATGAATCGTACGAGCTTGCATTGAGCGCCGACGCATGGATTTGGGATCTGCATGGCTTGCTTCTTGGCTCCGATCCGCGATCAAAGAATGGCGAGCGCATTGCATTGGCTAGTAATGGTCGTGGGGTCCGCGAGCTGATGGATCGGGGAAGGGACGACCGGACGAGATGGATGCAGCATCTGTAGACGTGCGAGGTAAACGTACAGCAGGCTCGATCCGATCGAGGAGCGAGCAGCTGGGGGTACGGTGGGGTTTGACCCTTGTTTAGCCTACGCAGATTAGTTAACCCAGCCCAAGACAAGAGACACGGCCGATGCTTCCGAAATCCGAAGAACAGCGCCATGTGCCGTGCGTCCGCCTGCCTCGTAGTCGTAGCCACGCTTGCACTCCGTTCGAGTAGTAGTAGATAGTGTGCCATGCCATCCATAGATAGTGTCCCTGTCCGGTTGATGTGAAACGTGGCGGCCCATAAAATTGTTCACAAGGCCCACCAGTGTGCCAGTGAGGTCGGCCCAATTTACGAGTACTAGGGGTTGCAGAGCAGTTTCTGCAACTTCAATGTCATCTGATTTATTTAACCTGATAAGCTTCAAAATTGACCCTATAATTTGACAACCATATTTTTCTAATGAATTTTCATTTTTTTCAAAAAAAAAAAAACTTCATTTTTTTCTTGAAAAAACAAAAAAAACTTTTATAAAAATGGAGTTGACAAGCTAGCCCTAAAACCTTTCGCCGGTTAAAATATTTGTTCACTGTTTTTAATCGAAAAAAAAGAATTTGATACAAGGAAAGCAACGACGGATCCACATCCAAACGAACTTTCATGACAGCAGGTGTGAATGTGATCACCGGAGTTCCCTTCCGCGGTTGCTTCAACGGCTACCTCGGTGCTGATTCACAAAGTCAGATACACGATGTCGAGACGGACATGCCCTCGAGTTCCATGAATAGTCAGATTCTTCTTCATTCGGGCATCAACCATCAGCTGATTCACTTAACTCGTAGCAGATCTAGTCCAGAAAATTGATCATCATATCCTTAGTGTATTTGAGAGATCTCGGGATGAGCAAGCTCGTCCAAATGAGCTCAAGGAGCTTGAGATAATAGGATTTACTATGAGAAAATTGCAGTTGAGCCGATCTCAGTTAGCTCTGAGCTCCGACTCACACATGTTAGAGAAGATCAAAGTTTGTATGGGATTTCAGAAAGCATCTTTCAAAGAGAAGAAATTCAAGACTGAAATGGAGGATATAAAACATGCACAACTTTTTTTAAAAAAAAAACTTATAGATGAGTTCTGTCGAACTTGGGATAATGCTGTTTGATGTTAAAGCCTTACCTGGGGAAAGAAGGCCTCCATTCAAATGGACAGAATGTGTAAGAATTTTGAACTATTCAGTTCTGATTGCGGGGAAAATATAGGAACTGTATACTTCCATATACTTTCTATAGAAACCAGGTTACCTCTGTTAAAAAGAAAGTAAAGGAACTTTGGACAAATCAGATCCAACTATTCTTTTTTCTCGAATACGCAGGAAGACTACGTATCATTGAATTAAAGTAGATGAAAAAAGGTCTGAGGTCCAGGACAAACAGAACACACACAAAACAAAACACACACTCACACCCACAAAACACACAGCACAGACACATACGACACACCAACACTTTAGTCTTTCAATAGGCTTCAAGACTTTCCTTTCTCTATCCAGGGTAGAAAAGAGAGCGCAAGTTTCTGGCTCCATCAGAAACCCACAATCTCATCTTATCTTTAAATCTGTCCTCTAAGGTAGAAAGGCAGGATCGCGCACCATCAAAAACACACATGTTTCGCTGCTTCCAATTACTCCAAGCCCCAAAGATTACCATACTATTAAACCACTTTCTTTTGCTCTTGGGAATCTTGGATGAAGCCTTTCTCCACCATTCTGCAAAGTATGAATCTCTTCTTTTAGGACCCACAAAAGAGAGACCAATTGGAGTTAAGATACTATGCCAAAACTGTCTTGTGAAGACGCAATTAGATAAAATATGATGCACAGTTTCGTTCTCTTGGTCACATAGAACACAATTTTCAGGATGATCAAGCCTCCTTTGTTGAGTCTGTCAGCTGTCCAACATTTATTGTTTATGGCCAGCCAAACAAAGACCTTACACTTAGGGCTGCCCAGCTCTTCCAAATTCTTTTTCAGGGCTCAAAGGATTCCGCTCCAATAAAAAAGCTCTATAGGCAGATTTGGAGGTATACAGTCCATTGCTGCTAAAAATCCACACATATTGATCATTTGAATTTTGAAGCTGAAAAGATTCAATTACCTCCCATAATTGTAGATATTGCTCAATCTCAGCTAGAGAGATTCCTCTAGATATCATGAACCCAGAAGTGAGAGGTAAGAGCCTGTTGCATAGTCCTTACATTTTTTTATTTTCTTCGGAACTGCAGCAGCAATAAGGGGAGCTATATCCATAATAGAATACCCATGAATCCACTTATCTTTCCAAAAGAAAGTTGAAATACCATTACCAATAGTGGTAGACACTGCAACCTGAAATAAAGCTCGGGCCTGGGATGATATTTTAAGATCCAGGCCACTCCAAGGCTTAGAAGGAGCAGTTTTTTATAGCCAAAGCCATCGCAATTGTAGGGCCCAGTTCATCTTTTGGAGATTAGGAATTCCAAGGCCCCCCAAATCAAGAGGCCGAGAGATTTTATCCCAAGATACAAGGCAATTACCTCGTCTAGCCTCCTTTCTTCCTTTCCACAAGAAGTCCCATTGAATTTTATCAATGGCTTTTATAACCCATTTAGGAGCATTAAGAGCAATAAATAAGTAAACTGGGATGGCAGAGAGTACATATTTGATAAGAGTGATTCTCCCCGCAAGATTTAAAAGTTCAGCCTTCCATCCTAGAAGCTTGGCTGCAATTTTCTCTATCCGGTGAGCGAGGTCTCCAGCACTAAGTTTTTTGCTGCTTAGAGGGAGACCAAGATAGGTTGTGGGAAAGTTTTTTGAGACACACCCCAAGGTCTGAACAGGCAACGCGGTTCTCTCATTATTGCACTGAATTGGGTAGGAGGAACTTTTTTGCAAGTTAGTTTGAAGACCTAAGGCAACACCAAAACACCTCAAAATTTCTCTGACCACCACTAAGTCTCCAGAAACTGGTTTTACAAAAACAGCAACATCATCTGTGAACATTGAAACCCTTTGGCTAATGCTTCTGCCAGCAAGGGGGTGTAATAATCCACATTCATATGCCCTGATGAATAGACTATTAAGAACATTCATGACTAAGATGAATAAAAGGGGAGACAGAGGATCACCTTGTCTCAACCCACGCTTGTTCTTGCTTGGCTCATGAAAGATTTTTTTTCGTTGTTCAGTTCAGAACTTGCCATATGAATGAACCACATAGTTAAAGGGCTGGGGGGAGATACTTTGATTTTTAATGATTATCTTGATTGTAGTTCTGTTTGTCTTGTGTTCTGTTGTTCATTGGTATTTTTGTTTTTAAAATAAATTCCATGAGTTCGAATCCTAAACATTGCATGCTTGTCTGTATCATGGTGTAATGGTATGGGCATCTCATCCTAATATTCTAATTTATAGTGCGCACTGGAATGTTTGCTACTTATATTTTTTTGGCCTAATAGGAGGAAGTGCATTCTTTCAGTAACTCAAATTGTGCAACTAGCGAAATGATTTAGGTGGATCCACTTGGAGCAACACCAATCAGCTTAGAAAACTAACACCTCCTTCTCCTACAGGTTCTAAATAGATGCAGTGGTTCTGAAGGAAGATTATGACATGATGTCCTCTCGAAGGTACATACGCTGTCTTAAGTCTTCTCGTAAATGATTGCTGTTTGGAACAGAACCATGGATGTCCTCACACGAATTCTGGATGCAGATGTGTACCTCGGCAGTGAAGGAGTCCTTAACAAATGTATGAGTAGACCAGTTTCTTTTTCACTACTATGTTTCCGCTTCCCATAAACTTATTATATCTTCTTTTTTTGCGATGTTGATTTATGGTGTCAGATTTCAGTGTTTCGTGAATAACTTTGACAAAGCTTTTGGTAGTACATTGAGAACCTTTCACCTTATCAATGATACACATGTCTATGAATCACAATGTTCTTGCAAGGTTGGTAATTCTGTACCTGAAATAAAGTTGGGTGGTGCTGATTCACAAAGTCAGGTACATGATGTCCAAACTGACATACCCTCGAGTTCCATGAATAGTCAGATACTCAGATTGTTCTTCGTGCGGGCATCAACCATCAGTTGGTTCACTTTACTCGTAACAGATCTAATCCAGAAATTGATCAGCATATCCTTGGTGTATTTGAGAGATCTCTGAATGAGCAAGCTTGTTCAAATGAACTCAAGGGGCTTGAAATAGGACTTACTATGAGAAAATTGCAAATGAGCCGATCTCAGTTAGCTCTGAGCTCCGACTCACACACGTTAGGGCTTGTTCGGTTATTGATATTACATGTGTATTGGAGTGTATTGGGTGGGATTGGGATGGATTTTGACTTGTTATGGATTTAAACCGGCTCAATCCCACCCAATACATGTGGATTATCACCAAAACGAACAAGCCCTTAGAGAAGATCAAAGTTTGTATGGGATTTCAGAAAGCCTCTTTGAAAGAGAAGAAATTCAAGACTGAAATGGAGGATATAAAACATGCACAACGTCTAAAAAACCTATAGATATGCTTCTCTTACTGCAGTGGTACTCATGTCTGTCTGTTTTGGATATGAAACATATGTTTACTCGCACCAGCGGATAACCGCTGCTACTTCAGCTTGCGCAGCAATTTCAAGGGTATGTGCCACATTTTCTCGATGCAAATTAGCTGTTCCCAGTGCCATCGTGGAGAAGCTCATATCATGTGCTCCCTTTTCTTGCAGGAGTATACAGCTTGGTGGATGCCAAGTTCAGTGTCAGCATTCAACTCTGGTCTGGTGCTTTTCAAATGCCACGTGATATCAGCAACAGGGATATTCTTTGGAGTTTTGATGCTCGCCTATTAATTGGTTTGTTGATATTCCAGCGTTCTACGATGACCGGACCAAACATGACAGTAACATTCAATGTTATGGTATTGGGAGTTCTCTGTGGCTATTTCGGAAGCCATTGCGTCGACACACTGGGCGGGGATGGAAATGCATGGCTTGTATGCTGGGAGGCCCTCTCCTCCATCCATTTACTCGGAAACATTTGGCCATCTCTTTTGCACCGCATGCTCTATGGCCACTGTTTCTGTGACTCACAAGACCAAGGCTGTTAGTTTACCATACTGGGCCCGCCGATACATGTTTTATGTTTTGGTGTCACTACTTGTTCTGCCATGCCTGGCTGGTTTGCTGCCGTTTGCGTCTCCGTCAGACTGGAAGGAGCTCGCAGTTCAATACTTGAAGTCCAGATCCAGTGGAAGTAATATTGAGAGATCGGTTGTCGTTATCGGTGTAAGCTCAAACACATTGCGAAGGTGTAAAGATCGTTACAGCTTTAGCCAATGCTGTCCGTTAGGAGGAAAGCTGTTTTGTTGTTTGGCTTCCTTTCGCCCTCGGACCGAAGATATGTAAACAAAGTTATTGTGATGACAACATCGTCTCTTCGTTTCTTGTACTATGACACTTAGGGAGTGTTTGGTTTAAGGAATCAATCCATTCAAAATAAGGTGTTGCATCATTGATCTATTCCTCAAATTTGATAGGATGATATCATTTCTTATATTAGTACTAACTAATTAACTATAATTAACTATAAGAAATGAGATGATGATAAATTAATTCATTCCATTTCACGAACCAAACAAAAAAAATGAGGAGTGAGAAGATGATGGACTAACTCATTCGTCAAACCAAACACCCTATTAATATCGCTTATGTAATTTAGTGCTACCGGAAGGAAATATAATATATGCACAGGTGCGGAGGATGTAGGACAAGTTAGGACAGTCGCCATACCTTGATTCCACTGCTGATCGCTGCCAGAATCACCGTATGGACGCTGGACGCAAGTTCGCTTCATTAGCCACGGACACTAGACGCAAGAAAGAAGATTAGCGCCTCAACGAATCATTCGTTACTCGGGCCATGTCCTTGTGTCCTATGAGTCTACGTATTAGTATGGGCTGGCAGCCGGCCAGGCACAGCATAACATATGACCTTTTGTTAGGAATGTTCGCGGCGGCAGTCCACCCGTTCCCTTCCTCCGACGCAGCGCTTTGTATTCACGAATCACGACCGGGAATCTGCCTATATGGCGAGGGCAGTGATCACGGCGTCAACTGCTAGTATGTGCCTACTCTAGGCCACTAGTCGCCTGAAGGCTGTTGCTGGCCTTCTGGCTACTGTAATCCTCGGTTCGTCAGCTTTCATGTTCCGAGGATCAAATTTAAAATACATTGAGCAATTAGCTTTTAGGCTAGGGCACGCCGGACGGCTGGATATTTACTAGCGATACACTAGAATGGGTCTTGTTTTTGTTAGTGACCAGCAGCTCCTTTGCAACATACACTAAAAGCACAGCTGCGACGTACTAACGATATACAGCGATCGCAGACCCATTCGATCACACATTTACTCAGAATTGAAGTGAGCCAGCAGCCAAGTGATGACTGATTACTGCATGCGGCTCCCGCTCTTATTTCCCCGTCAGAAGCCAGTACTGAAGATTCCATACAAGACAAATACTACGTCCGTTCAAAAATAAAAAATAATTTTGAGTTTGGATTCAGTAAAAAATAATAATTTAACTGAATTTGTATAAAACATATTTGAGAGCGTCTTTAATGATCTAGCTTTAAGTTAGTTCGTCATTTTTTTTAATTACTAGGTATACCTCCGTGCATTCCTACCAAATCAATATGATAAAATACATTGACATGATATACAAAAACAATAAGTTTTATAGTTCTTTCACTCAAATATTTGGTTAAAATATTATGTGCTCACATATAAAATTTCCATATAATGCCTAAGGGGTTGAAATTTAGGGGTTGTTTGGTTTTCTAGGGACTAAGTTTTAGTCCCTCCATTTTATTTCATTTTAGTCACTAAATACGGAAACTAAAACCCTATTTAGTTTTCATATTTGCTAATTTGAAGATTAAAATGGAATAAAATGCAGAAACTAAAAATTAGTCCCTAGAAACAAAACACTCAAATAATCTAAAATATAACATTCTTTATCGCCTATTCACCCCCTCTAAGTGATTTTCAATTGGTATCAGAGCATGTCACCTTTTTAGAGTCTAACAACTCGAAGTGATGTCAGGTGAATACGCCAAAAAGGAGGTGCCCATTGGGGAAAAGCCCGAGTCCTTTGGAAAGAAGCATGACAACAAGACTATCAAAGAAGGTCAAAATATTCGATGACAAGCACATAGAGGAAGGACGAATACATCGGTTCCATCAAGTCATACAAGAAGAGGGCAACAAAAAGAAAAAAGAAGATGAAGAATGTAGTCTACTACGAGACTGACCCATCCGTGCCCTCAACCTCCGACAACACAATCAACATCTTCAAAGCGCATAGAGTCAGAGATTCACGTGAGGAGCGGCTATATGTTCTGAGGTATGTAAACAGGAAAAATAGCTTCAGAAGCCGTCGATGAATCTCTACCAAATTGATCCCTCCCTGCTCCCTTGGCATGAGCTCCCGAATAGCAAACAGTGGACTCACCAGGAGGGGGAAAATCCAGATCATGGTCTCTTTCATTCACCGCCTGTTTGGTTACCTGTATATGAGCATGCAACACCCATGGGATGCAAAAATCGGATGGTGCATGTTGTTTGGTTAGCTGTGTGGGGGTCGGAGCCTGTCTCGCTTGGTGCAAAATCCACCTCTCAACCAGGCCCGGCTCATACGGCCATTTTGGGCGTCGCTCGGTAGCCAGGCTCCCCACGCGCGGCAGCTCGCTCGCAGCCGCATTCGCTCGCGCAGCCCCGCATGCTAGGGTTTCCCGAGCTCTCCCTCGAGCTGGATCCCGCGTGCTAGGGTTTGCCGTCGTCTCGGCCGGGTACACCATCTCCACTCGCCCTCCCTCTCTCCCTCGAGCTGGATCCCGCGTGCTAGGGTTTGGCGCCGCCTCGGCCGGGTACGCCATCTCCACTCGCCCTCCCTCTCTCCCTCGAGATCTCCCTCTCTCCCTCCCTCTCCCTCGAGATCTCCATCAGTGTCGTCGCCGTGACTCGTCTGTGCCGAGCTCTCCCTCTCTCCCTCGAGCTCTCCCTCTCCCTCTCCCTCGAGATCTCCATCGGTGTCGTCGCCATCACTCGTCTGTGCCGAGCTCTCCCTCTCTCCGTCGAGCTCTCCCTCCGCTGTCAAAGGTACGGAGGTTTGACACTTTTTCTTGCCCTCCCCCTGGATCTGGTTGCTCAGATACGATTTTGTGCTTGCTCAAATATGATTTTCGTATTGGTTGCTCAGATCTGGATTTGTGGATCCAATTTCGTATTGGTTGCTCTGATCTGGTTGCTCTGATCTGGTTTAGAACACGCATTTCTTCAAGAAAATCTATAATTTACTTGGATGTTATCCGTCCGTTTTGTTACCTGTATATGAGGATGCAGGACCCATGGGATGCAAAAATCAGATGGTCCATGTTGTTTGGTTACCTGTATATTAACAAGATGACATATTTATTAACAAAATCTACATACTCTTGCTGGGCACAAGCAGTACCTAGGATCAATGATGTTGAGCTGAGTTCTATGGTTACTTTTTTATTAGTCTCTGAGCAACCAACCAGTACCTCTGGGTGAGTTCTATGCTGAGTTCTATGTTGAGCTGAGTTCTATGGTTACTCTTGCTGGGCACAAGCAGTACCTCTGGGTGGCGCATCTCTTGGATGTCGCAGCCGTGGCTCGTGTAAGAATCTGTTTTATTTATATTTGCAACTGGCACATTAATGTTTAGCATGCTTGATCATATATTTTCTGAGCTATAGATCAATGTTCTATGTGTTGAGCTGAGTTATATGGTTACTTTTGAATATATCTATACTTGTTTATTAGTCTCTGAGCTGTCGACCAATGGTATATGATGCTTTAATGCCTCTGGGTGGCGCATCTCTTGGATGTCGCAGCCGTGGCTCGTGTAAGAATCTGTTTTATACATTCGCAACTGGCACATTACTATTTACCATGCTTGATCATATATTTTCTGAGCTATAGATCAATGTTCTATGATGCTAATGTGCCTCTGAGCTATAGATCAATGTTCTATGATGCTAGTGTGCATCTGAGCTATAGATCAATGTTCTATGAAATTACTTTTAGCAACTAGCACAGTACATCTAAGCCAAACTTAGACCTCTAATCTCCTTTTCTATTTTATTACTCTAGCAATGGATCCTACTATTGCACGTCAGCGGCTAATTGCAAAGGTTATGGTCCTTGTAGCAGTTATGTCAGCCTGGTTGGATGCATGGTTGAGGCACCGACTGCATGCTAGGAGGTCTATCACTTATGGCCCAATGCACCAAAGAGACCAAGAGAGACAAAACAACCTGAGATTCATTTATGAATCCACTGATGTTGAGTGTGTTGACTTACTTAGGATGAGATTCATTTATTGAAGTGACCTCAGAGTTTGTTGATGCTTCCAATCTAACTGGCAAGGGAAAGACTGTTGATAAGGGTACCCCTGGTGACTCCATTGATACCAAGCCTATGTCCAACTTAGGGAAGAGGAAGAGGTACATGACTGATGAAGATGTTGCTGTGTTCAATGGGATGAAAGAGGCTGTATCTGATGTTGCTGCTGCTGTCCGTGAAAGCATCCATGCTGAAGCAGCACCTAGGATCTACAATGCTGTAATCAACTGTCCTGGGTTCTCTAGGGAGGCTCTCATGTATGCCCTAAACCACATGATGGAGCACAAGGCCACCTCCCTGGTGTTCCTGGACATGACTCCTGATGATCGTGACCTATGGCTCAGGACTTTCCTAGCCAAGCACTACCACAACTGATGTATCCCTGAGTGCAGCAATGTCTGTCTAGAACAATGATGTATCCCTGAGTTCAATGGGTTTCCCTGTTTAAGAACAGATATGCTACAGTTTATCTGATGTGTCTCTCCTTTATCCTGATTAAGAACAGATTTGGTACTTGAGAACAATGATGTTTCCCTGAGTCCTATGGATTTCCCTGTTTGAGAACTGATATGCTACACTTGATCTGATGTGTGTGTCCTTTATGCCAATGATGATAACTAAAGTGAATATTAAGCCTACTCAGTTAGCCAGCCACTAATAACAGTCATTTATGTTGTTTTGTTGTTTTGGTGTTTAAGAACAGATATGCCACACTTGATCTAGTTTTGGTTTTTGAGAACTGATACTCCTATCTATATCCTTTATCACTATTTAGTAGCTGGCTACACTGTCATGTAGGATCAATTTTACTGAGCTGAGGCTAATATTAATAACTATTTCATATTTACAAGTCCTAGTGTCCTATCTTGATTCACTTGATCTGGTTTAAGGACTGACAAGGGTTAGTGCCGCAATTTCTATTTTGCTGTTTGGTTTTGGTGTTTCAGATTCACTTGATTGAAGTCCTAAGTGCCAGACCTCATGAGCTAGTACTTGTTTTGGTGTTTCAGATTCACTTGTTTCAAGTCATAAGTCCCAAAAACTCACTTGTCCTATTTAGTGTCTACTTTCTCTTCTGTTTGAGCAAATTGGATGAAAGAGGATGTCTATGCTGTTTCAGATGCTTTCTCTTCTGTTTGGTTTTGGTGTTTCAAATTCACTTGTTTCAAGTCTTGTTGTCTTGTGTGACCAAATGGGTTTATCTGCTATTTGAGTTTATCTGCTATTTCAGATTCACTTGTAATGTAGCTGATAATTCATAGTAGCTGATTGCTCAAACTCTCCATGCATGTAAAAATAAGTGTAGCTGATAATTCATAGTAGCTGATAATCTGTCAAAGAACATTTGTATGCTGTGTAAATCTGGTTAAAGATCTGTTCTTTTGAGGCTAATCTGGTTACTGTTTACTGTTTATTACAGCATCTGTGTTAATTTGTGTAAATCTGTGTAAATCTGGTTAATTCATACTACTGTTTACTGATTATTACAGCGTCTGTTTAATTTACTTGTTTAAAGATCTGTTCTTTTGAGGCTAATCTGGTTAAAGATCTGTTCTATGCTTGTATATACTTGTTTTATGCTCAAAACAGAAAATATCAGATTATCAGACGTTTAAATTAAACAGAAAAACGTCTGTTAATCTGATTAAACGTCTATTAAGCTGATTATGCTTGTATGTACTTCTGTCGAAGAACATCTGTTAAACAGAAAAGATCTTTTCTTTTTAAAGATCTTTTCTTGTTTTATGCTTGTATATACTTGTATATACTGTTTAATACAATTTACTTGTTTTCAGCCTCAGATCTTTAACCAGACGTTTACAAGTGATTATCAGACGTTTAATTTTCTGTTCTTTTCTGTTTTGAGCATAATACAAGTATATACACCTGAAAACCACTAAAACAGCGTAGGGTAGCTCTGTAGATTTAATCAGTCGGTACAGGAAAACCAAACACGAGCTCATTAAATCCTGGATGAGTCGGTACAGGAAACTAAACACGAGCTCATTAAATCCTGGCTGAGTCGGTACAGGAAACCAAACACGTAACAAATTAACTAGTTGCATCCATGTATGCATGCTAGGCTCAGCCTGCATCTGGGTCTAAACCAGGCTCTACCCAGCCGAACAACCAATCAGCCGGTCAGTGGACGCAGAAAGAAGGAAACGTCCAGGCCCAAAAGCAACCGTGTAAGAAATGAATTACACATGTGGCCGGCCGCCACGTATGTAGTAGGCAGAAGAGTAAGAGCTGGCGTGGCTTTCTTGCCGCGAAAAGCAGCAGAGGTCGCGTTGCAGCAGTCCGAAACGTACCTTCGCGTATCTCGAGGAGGCTCTGTGCCTGTGCGTTTTGACTTCCTGGCTCACATTTTGACAGAGACCACTCGTTCACTGGATATATAGACAATGATAGAGCTGGCGTCGTCACAAAGAGCCAAGAGCGAAATTCACGCAGACATGAACCGTGAGAGCAGACAGGCAGGCATGGTCGCAAATTCCTTCCTTGATGATTTTACACAAACCTAATCGAATACGATCACCGCCGTGGCCAATGGGTTAGCTACAGATCGGCAGGTACGGGACTACGGCGGGCGCCGAGAGCCTAGCCAATCCACCGGCCCGCGCAGGCGGAGCAGCGCTCCTGGCCTCCTGCCGGTGACACAGAACGGGGGGCACCCACGCCACGCCTCCTCGGGACGCGGGGGGAGCGACTCGCGCGAGCTCCTGGGGCCTGGGGGCCCCGACCCCTCCGGCCTCGCCGAACGCCGACACTGGCTGGCTGGGCAGTGGCAGGCCCGTCCGTTTCCCGCGCGCGCGGAGGAGGGGCGGGCGGCAACGCCCAGCGCGGCACCCGTCTGACCGTTGGGGACCCGCCTGCAGGCTGCGTGTTCCACGGGAGGGGAGAGCCTGCTTGTTGGCTTTCCCACGGGTGGCGTGTCCCCAGACCGGCGGGCCTGGCAGTTGGCACATACTCGCCGGTCGGGGGCTACTACCTACTAGGCTGCTGCCAAGCTTTTACGCTGCGTCGTCGTCCGTCTGCTGACTGCATGCTGCTCCTTCCACTGGCTTGTTTTTATTGTGCCCACACCTACGGAAACTAAAACTCTATTTAGTTTCCATATTCGGTAATTTAGGGACTAAAATGGAATAAAATGCAGTAACTAAAAATTAGTCCATAAAACCAAACACCCAAGTCATCTAAAATACAACATATGTTATCGCCTATTCACCCCACTCTAGGTGACTTTCAATTGGTATCGGAGCATATCACCTTATTAGAGTCTAACAACTCGGAGTGATGTCTGGTGAATACGCCAAAAAGGAGGTGCCCACTGGTGAAAATCCTGAGTCCTATGGAAAGAAGCATGACAACAAGACTCTATCAAAGAAGGTCAAGATATTCAACGACAAGCACATAGAGGACAAGGAAGAATCCACCGATTCCATCAAGTCACACAAGAAGAGGGGCAGCAAGAAGATAAAAGAAGATGGAGAATGTGGTCTACTACGAGACCGACTTATCCGTGCCCTCAACCTCCGACAACGAATCAACATCTTCAAAGCGCCTAGAGCGCAAGAAGTATAATGAGATTTCTCTTCGCTATCCTCGCATTTCTAAACATGCTCCTTTACTTTCTGTTGTTTATCGTTTTCACAGAACGCTAAATGATTCTGAGAGTCAGAGAATCACGTGAGGAGCGGCTATATGAAATAAAATTTTGTAGATACCGAATGTAAACATCATCTTTTACATTCCCTCACATCCACCACTTGGAGGCCCACAAAAATATATTAAAATTTGCAAAATAACTTTTTAGTAATTTGTTTTTCTTCTATTTATATGGACCAACAACTGTTGTATGTGAGGGGCTGTAAAAGAGATTCTTTATATCCTAAAGATTTTTTTCCGGCTATATGTTCTGAGGTATGTAAAGAGGAAAAATAGCTTCGGAAGCCGTCGATGAATATCTACCAAATTGATCCGCCCCTTGGCATGAGCTCCCGAATAGCAAACAGTGGACTCACCAGGAGGGGGGGGGGGGGATCCAGATCATGGTCTATTTCATTCAGTGGACGCAGAAAGAAGGAAACGTCCAGGCCGAGTTATGCATTTTGGGAGAAGTTTGGGAGTCGTTGGGTTCACATTAGAAAAGAAAAGCAAGCAGCGTGTAAAAAGTGAATTACACATGTGGCCGCCACGTATGTAGTAGGCAGAAGAGTAAGAGCTGGCGTGGCTTTCTTGCCGCGAAAAGCAGCAGAGGTCGGCAGGTCGCGTTGCAGCAGTCCGAAACGTACCTTCGCGTATCTCGAGGAGGCTCTGTGCCTGTGCGTTTTGACTTCCGGGCTCACATTTTGACAGAGACCACCACTCGTTCACTGGATATATAGACAATGATAGAGCTGGCGTCGTCACAAAGAGCCAAGAGCGAAATTCACGCAGACATGAACCGTGAGCAGACAGGCAGGCAGGCTGGCATGGTCGCAAATTCCTTCCTTATGATTTTACACAAACCTAATCGAATACGATCACCGCCGTGGCCAATGGGTTTTCAAGGAGTCCGGCACCGGCAGACGCGCACGCACGCAGCGAGTGCGGCTGTGCAGGCCACTCACTCACAGCTCACAGGGTGTACAGCGTAGATAGAGCTATAGATAGATCGGCAGGTACGGGACTACGGCGGGCGCCCACGCAGGCGCAGCAGCGCTCCTGGCCTCCTGCCGGTGCCGGTGACACAGAACGGGGGGGCGCCCACGCCGCGCGCCTCCTCGGGACGCGGGAGGGAGCGACTCGCGCGAGCTCCTGGGGCCCCGACCCCTCCGGCCTCGCCGACACTGGCTGGCAGGTGGGCAGTGGCAGGCCCGTCCGTTTCCCGCGCGCGCGGAGGAGGAGGAGGAGGAGGAGGGGCGGGCGGCAACGCCCAGCGCGGCACCCGTCTGACCGTTGGGGACCCGCCAGCAGGATGCGTGTTCCACGGGAGGGGAGAGGCTTTCCCACGGGTGGCGTGTTCCACCCGGCGGGCCTGGCAGTTGGCACATAAGCGCCGGTCGGGGGCTACTCCGCTGCTGCCAAGCTTTTACGCTGCGTCGTCGTCCGTCTGCTGACTGCATGCTGCTCCTTCCGCTGGCTTGTTTTTATTGTGCCACACCTACCTGCCCGGCCGGCTGCCCGAATGCCAAAGGAGTTATGCGAAGGCTGCGGTTCCGCCAGCTGCATGCGCTCGCTCGCTGCACGTATCGCCGCAGCTCGTCGTCTTGTCCTCCACTTTCTGCAACAACACGACGTATAACTGCATTCAGTTTGGTTTGGTGGAGTGGAGTGGCGCTGACTGATGGGCATTGGTTCTAGCCTGTGAGGTGTCGTCGTCGTTAGCTGTTCCCGCCTAATACACAGAACTAGAGAAAGTCCACGTGCGTTAGCGTGTGTTGATTTTGAAGGGATGTTAACTACTGGATCTTTTTTTTTTACTAAACTGTCCCTGGCTCGCAATATATAGTTTCAGAGTTAAGATTCAGAGGCTATGGATGGGATATGTTCTCTAGCAGTACTCCGTGTTATTCTCTACAGACAGCTCCATCAGCCATCAGGTAGTAGCTCCCAAATCATGGCCGCGCACCGCATGGGCGCGTCGCGCGCGCGCGTTGGTGTTTCTCGCTCATATTTAAGGAGGCAGAAAGGCAAGACGGAGAGGCAGCGAGCGTGCTCAGCTCTCACCTCTCATCTGGACTGGACGACCTGAGAGTCTGACCTAGCTAGCTAGCAATGCAGTAGCGCACTAGTAGGCTAGCTAGCTGCGCCCACAGGGCAGTCAGCCCGGTACTACGCCCACTCCCCGCCCCCGGCCCTTCTCACGTGGCACGCTCTGCCAGGGAGAGGCCGGGGCCAGAGCAAATCAACAGGCAATGATGGCGTGATCATCGCGGCCTGTGTCGGCCTACGTGGGGGACCGAAGTTCAGTGTGTCTGTGTGTATATGCATGTACGCAGCGGCGCCACCCGCGCACGGCTACGGTACGGACGGTCCATCCTGCGAGGTTGACCGGCAGCAACCGTGCACTACCCTCCCTCCCTCCCGACCGTCTGATTCAGAGCATGCATAGGATCAATGCGTAGCCTGCTGTTGTTTGTTTCAGAACTCAGATCATACATGCATGCGTGTGACAAGGGCCCCATCTTCTATCTAGTCTAGTCACGTACGTACGTACGTCAAGTTTTCAATTTTTGAATTCTCAACGCAAGTACAGTACCACCGATCCACGATTTATTAGTACTACTCCCTCAAAACTGGTAAAGCAAGTCGTTTAGGACATCATTTAGTATATCACATGTATTCTTTCCTATTTCCGTCCTAAAAAAATATAAGCATATCTATTGTTCATTTTATCCAATTTTTAGTGAGCAATATTCATATCTATTGTTCTAAACTAACTTATTATAAAGATATATTTTGTAATTAATCTAGTGATATTTGTTTGCTAGCATAAATCTTTTTTTTCTACAACTGATCAAAATTAAGATACTGAAACACATGATACCAGGCTAGAAATTGTGTTCTTTCTGGATGGAAAGAGTATTCAATTCGATAGGTTGTCATCTACTCTGTTTTGTCAATATAATCCAACTGTCAAGTGTGAGCTCTCTCTCTCTCTCTCATGGACTGAAGGACACATAATAGTACACTGTACAGCAGGTGTAAAATGGACAATAAAATTCAAACATAAAATGATCTTTGCAACGCAGTTTTAGGATTTGGAGAAGACCTTGACATTTTCGAAATGCAACCACCACTGCTTTTCCTCGCCCAAGCTCGCAAAGCTTGCCCAGAACAGAAGGTCACTCGGATTATATTTGGCACGGCGATTAATGAGGTCTTTCTCCCCGCCGCAAGCTTTTCGCAGACATTCCGCAGTCTTCATTGCATTGGCGCATCTCACGAGACCAAACCAAACCATGGCATGCCCTACTACTGGCCTCGGAATAAGTTTTGAAAGAAAAACAAGCTGCAGAATATTCTTCAATGCTATTCCAAAGAGAATGGTCATGGCGGAACAACATATATATACTCCAACATTGATCTGAACTTGCATTTGCTTTAATCTACTGACATGCATGGAGAGGTAAATAAACATTGCCAAAATTAAATTTTGTGCTATACACTACTGGTATGTAGTTTAGAAGAAACAAAAGAATATAGAAATGGCAAAAAAAAATCTTAGTGCAAATCACGCGGAGCACACATGTTATGGTATGCTTCGACACTTATTGAAGGAGTGGAATATTTCCTCTCTAAAAAACAGTTCTAGAAGCTTGTAATAATGCTATATTTTGGGGCTTCAGTTACGGTATGGCCAGCTAGCGATTCTCATCCACAAGTCAAGCATGTCAAAGACATTCCGAACAGCCTTTTACCTGACGAGCGAAGAGAGGAGGCGGTACACTTCACGAGGCATTCCTGTGGGAGTGGGAATTCAAATCACCACTGCATCGGAGTCACTTATTTTACCACACCTTTCTAGCTTCCCTGGCCTCTTCTGAACCAGGGAAAGCGAGAGGTGTGTGGAGTGCAAAGATCGCCCCCACTGACGCCTGGACCGGGCAACGTCGTAATGGGCGTTAGGGCACCCCTGGCACTGCGCCAAATTGTAAATTGCCATTAGTGCCCCCTCCAGTCCTCGCACCCTCCCCTCCCTTTTCTCCTCTCCCGGCCCCCTCTTCAGAAACCCTGACCCCTTCTTCCTCCTCATCTCCACGCCTCCCACCCACCATGGCACGCATAAGCACCTCCTCCTATATATCTTCCGCCGTGCATCCTGCAGCTTTGCTCTCTCTACCTAGTTTCTCCTCTCTATAATATATACGCTCATCAGATCCACTCCATCATCGTCTTGCTGCTCAGCTCCTTGGTCTGGGGGTTTGTGGGGAATGTTGGCTGGCTCGAGGCATCCGCGTCCTGGCTCGCAGTCGCAGCGCAGATCGTGTTTTGCCTGCTACCGGCCGGACAGATCGAGAGGCGTCGGACCAGGCTTCATTCCTCGCAAACCGGTGCATCCCCACGTACGGTGTCTCTTTGTTCATGATGACTCTAGTAGGTAGCTAGTGGCACATAGGGAGGGAGAAGGAGGCCAGATTATTTCATGTCGTAGGTGCTTCATGCATGCATGCTCGGGTTAGGTCAGGGGGATTGTTGTCTGGCTCGGGGTCTCCGGTCGAGATCGATTCATAACATATACGTACGTGCTTCTAGCCTTGCCGGCGGAGCTAGTCGTTGTCGTCGACCGGAGATTTCGGACCAGGCTTCAATCCCTTTGACCATGCGGCATTAGGGGCACTTGGATTGGATCTCGGCAGTGTCAGCTGCATGCCGAAGAAGCACATCATATCGGCCGGTAAGGTAACCTATCTTTCACAGCTCCAGATATTCCGCTTTATTTTTATGTCCTGATGCAGATACATAAGATGAGATGTGGAGGCTGCATGCCGAAGTTGCAACGCGGAAGTCGTTTTGCTGGCTCGGTCAGTGACGACGTAGCAGCGACTAGGTTAGTGGTGTTTACATGCATGTTGCTGCATGATTATGCAATCATTTCAGAGCGGCCATCGGGGCAGCAAAGGCTTCGTCGCGCGGCCGTGCGGTTGGCAGGTGCAAACTTCTTTTCCCATGTCGTTTCCAGCAAACAGTGCTCTGGACATCCAGTACGGGTCCTTCTTGAGTGTGACAGGAGAGAAAAGAGTGGAGGCCAAACTGACAGACAGTGAGGCGTCGTTGAGGCCCGCCTCTACGCCGTACCCCTTTCAATGCGTGCGACAACTTGCTCAGGCCCAGAGCAGCACAGCTAGCGTATCGATCTCACCTCTCGGCCCGTACGGCGATCTCGTATGTGCTCGCTCGCACCCGGCACACTACGTACAAACATGCATGGAGTCATGCAGATGGTGCCGTGTACGGGTGTGCCTGGAATTGCTTCTGTCTCCTCCTCCGTCCGATCCATTGCTCCTGCTGCTAGAAATGGCAGATACAACTAAACGAACGTGCTCTAGAAATAATGAAGCTCTCATCGTCGATAGATTGTTCGTTCATGTGTTTGTGTTCTTATTTTCTTGCTGCGTCCAAAATGATGATTTAGACCGACTCGATCGTTCCATATGCTTGTACCTTTTCCACTGTACATTGCGAAATTACAATGTTATTCGTTCAAAAAATCTATATATATGGCTATGCTTGTGCTCGTCTTTATTATTTTGTAATTGTACATGCGTTTATGTGCGTGATCGTACGTCTTGAAGACGAGAGCAGATCTGTAGTAGTATGCCATCAATTTTTAGTCCGTGTTTGTCCACTGCTAGCATGTGTGTGTGTGTGTGTGTCAGTGCGCGAGCGCGCGTTTGAGCATTTGAGGTCAGAAGAAAGGGGCTTTCGGTAGCATGGTCTCTCTCGCATGGCATAAACGGGAATGGCACACGGCACAGCGATGTACATGTGGGCCACCGGCATAGCTGTGATGTAACGCATCATGGGGCCGGCCCCCTGTGTCTGCCACTGTTCACTTTTGCACCAGTAATTGATCTTCGGTTCCATCTTCTTCATCGTGTGGTCAACTTGGGCAATAGGGTTGGTGTACATCATGCATGCCGCCAGATGAGACAAAGTAAGCATGAAAGCACACACAGTCGGTGTGTAGGTTTCCGATCGGGATCCTTTGGTAGTGGTAACACACGGTGAAAGAAACTGTCATATGCTTAAAAGCGTTCTTTTATTTTTTTTTTCTCAGAAGTTGATGGTCTTCTATATATAGTGTGTTGTAGTTTGTTAGAAAAATAATCTTCTTTAGTTTTTTATCATCAGAACACACTCTTTCGTTCTTAAATAAATCAATTTATAAAGTTGTCTTAAGTTATTTTTATTTTAAAAAACCGATCAAATTTATAGGGAAAAACACGAGTGTCTTAAGTCGTTGAATGTTTTTTTTTGGTATTATGCTCATTATTTTTGTGATATTAAAATCTATATATTTTTTCTGTAAATTTGGATCAAATTTTAAAATCTAGTTTAAGACAGCTCTAGAAATTGGTTTATTGGGAGTCGAGAGGAGAATCTCAATAATCATATCACATTTAGAACGAACGGGAAAATCGATCTTCCACGTTGGTGTAAAAATTGTTTCCATGTCTTAATTTGACTGGTGCGGAAACCGTGACTTCATAACTAAATGGCTGTTTGGTTCGTAGCTAACTTTGTCATATTTTGCCTAAGATTAGTCGTCCGAATTGAAAAACTAACCTTAGACAGAAAAGTGAGGCAAAGTATGACAAGTTAGCTAGCGAACCAAACATGCCCTAAGTCTATGTTCCACGTTGGTGTAACGGCTCCGTCAGCTAGACATTCATGGAGCTGGTATGTCAAATATGTAGTGTTAAAAGTTGTGATGTGTTTTCAGACATACATGTATATACCCACGATTAGACAGATGCAGTGTTCCAATCTTTAATTTCGTAGATAACCAACTTTTGTTGTACTCTCTCATTATATCTATGGTCATTGCAACCAGAGCTTAAAAGTCGGAGTAGACCTTGTTAGAATATAATATAAATGAACTGTATACCTCCTTCTATCATATTATGATTTTAGGTTGAATTGGTTCGTGCATGCAACTTAATAGACCTCTTATTACAATACAATATCGGTGATTATGACAATATGATTGATTTGCTAGCTACTAAGAAGCAGTCACGACTCACGAGCAAGGGATCCAAACACTGACGTTGCATCAGGCACAGTGATATCTCCGGCCGCATCACTCTTGCGCAGCTCAAGGACTGTGATTTGACTGGGATGCTGCCGCTCCGACGAGACGCAGGCGCTGACGCGCGCCGGCCATACCTTGCCTGCACTGCACCCCCGGCCCAGACGTACAGGCCGCGCAGCAGTGTGCTAATTGGACGTTGCGGCGGCGAGAAAGACGCCGGAGACCGCATCGACCGGGCGGGACCGGTCGAAACCTTCTTTCGCTCTCACTGTTGGCGTTTTTACGCTAGCTTGCTCGTGTTTTATATATATATACGGTACTTCTGTAGTGCAGGACGTCATTTGGACTTTGGAGCATCTTCTTCGATGCCGTCTGGTCTGGAGCAGCAGGTTGCTCTGCCTGACTGACTGCGATGTCATTCTGAGCGCGGCCATAGCGTATAGTACGTGCATCTAGCGCAGGAAAAAAAATGCTATAATTTGATGTCATGTCCTCGTATCCCAGCTTCTTTTTCACGTCTGGTCTTTTCGCCGCAGGGGTCTGCCGCATCTCGGATCCCATCTGCACGCTGCATGCAGGGTCGTACCGTACGTACGTCTAGCCGTAGACGATGTCTGTGTCTGTTCCATGTCGCGCGACTTTGGTTGGTCAACAGAGTTTTGTTCTTGGTTATCGGAGGACGCAAACGATATTACATGACTGTGACTTCACCAGGCACAAGTTAGAAAAAATTTGGCACGTGAATTAATTAATGTTCGTCGTACTTGTTATCCAAATAAATAATACACGTATTGAAACAACGTAGAGCATATATAAAGTGATAGGAAGTCCGTTGCCACCATAACACCGTACCCGACTAGTCAACGACCGCTAGATTTCTACCCCACCTATGACGATCTGCTTCTCCAATCTCAAAGATATGGACATCATCGTTATTGTTTTACCAATGACACTAGAAACCAATCCTTAAAATCAACACTGATTACATGCATGTCCGTGCATCTACGGATTTTATATGTAATATAGATAGACTTAATTTTAGTAAGATAGGTGTCCAAACACATTCCAAACCTTTTTAAAGGTGTCTCGTGGTCCGACACGGTTTAGCCTAATCACCATACCGTGCTTGGCCTTAGGTGTGGTATAACGGGTAAGGTCCGGTACATACCAGTTTTATTTTTTCTGATTTTCATAAAAAGTATTTTTATTATACTTGAGCATATAATATAAAAGTTTTAAGTCGGTACAACAACCAAGATTTAAACTCCTAATTGTGTATAATTTTACTTTATTTTTATATAAAACGGCAAGGAAAAGTTAGAAAAGAGAATGGATCGGGTTCCATTATATGTGTCCACCGCTCGCCGGTTAGAACGAGGGAGACGGGGGTAAATATCGTGGAGGACTGGAGGTGGGCGCCGGGGCGGCGTTAGCTGGGACTGGGACTGGGAGGTTCTTTTGCAATTGGATGAATGTGTTTTTTTAAACGGAATATGGGCCATTGCAGCCCAGGACACGGATAGGGCCCATGAAATACCTCCACACAACGCCCCTAACATTCTTCAGGCCTCAGCCCAGGAGTGGGATGAATTAGTGGAGATTAAAGGCCACACCTTCTGTAGTTCTGTGTCATGAGCACTTGAGCAGAAGCCATGAGCTGGCCCGGCCTCATTACGGCTTCCTTACAAAGGCCGTGGACTTAACTAGCCGGGATTGTTGATGGCTATTGCCAGTGCTAACAAAAAAAAAGTCAAAATTGTTCGAATCGATTTCTTCTTTAGTTTCCAGAATAATACTATGACCAACATAAAAAGAACACACCTAATTACCTATCAAATAATAACACTACCTCTCTGGAAAAAACTCAAAATTGGGACGGACTAATTACCTATCAAATAATAACACTACCTATCAAATAATAAGACATTGTTCGTTTATGCCGGATTGGTGGGTCGAAACGATTCCTAATCGGATTGTTTCTCTAATTTATATAAACTTTGATTAGCTGGAACGATTCCGTGTGCAATCCGACAGAAATAAACAAGACCTAATACTATCTCGTATCCATTTTGCTGGGGTTTAGGTGTAATATATGGTGTAGAGGTAGTCCTGCGGTCCTTCCACAATCCGGACGATTCAGTGCACTGAATCCGGGTTACTCGTGCCATAGTGCCGCGATGCCGCTTTTGCTCTTTTGACATTTGCCGGCTTGCCAATTGCCATCCATGAAGCAGTAATGTTGCCCGGGACGCATACTGACATGGGCTCTAGTCTAGTTGTTCAATTGGTTTACTAGCTAGGCAGAGAGGGGAAACTAACGTATGGTGTGTGTATTTAACTACTCTATTAGTTCTAAATTATAGGTCGTTTTAGTATTTTTTATGTATACAACTATTACATATGTAGATATCTCGTATATCTAAGTGTACATCAAAACTTATTTATATAAAAAAGCGAAAACAGTCTATAATTTAAGACAAAGGGGTACCAGGTAACTAACTAATTAGCAAAAGAGTTGTGTTCTTAGAAAATTCCAACCATCATATCGATTTTGCTCTTGCATTTAGATTTTCTCCAGCCTCTAGCCAACACCGTATGGGCTGGCTTGTGCATTTTCGCGTTTACATTCAACTATTCACCCTTTTAGTAGATGGTAGATGATGACACAAGAAAATAAGCGCTCAACCTCTCCATGCATACTCCAAATCCATGATTTCTCCCTCCTTCGCGGGTCAATATGCGCATATGCATGTGTGATTCGCTGAAAACACCCTCTCATTTGCGTGCATGCATTCATCCTGTAGCCGTTCAAAATGTGCATTCATATCCGCACCTCTGCTATAGATAGTTCTATCATTTGTCAGAAATGATTTATGGAGGGGCATGAGTTCATTTGCAATGGGTATCAAGAGGAAGAAGTTGGTCAGTCCTAGCAACATTGGGCGGAAGAGGGCACCTCACTCTGGTGTAGGGCTGGACAAAATGCTCGTGGCTCGCTGGCTCGCTCGTTTCAGGGTCAGCTCGGCTCGGCTCGGATCGGCTCGTTTGAATTTTTTCACGAGCTGAGCTGACATCCTAGCTCGGTTCGTTAACGAGCCAGCTCGATTCGTTAACGAGCCAGCTCGCGAGCTAAACGAGCTACCATCTTCGAGCAAAACGAAACTATATACATACCATTTACAGAATAATTGATGAACATGTTATATATATGTGAGGTGTCTATGGCCTATGAATTAAACTAATGATTAATGAACTATGTTTATGTGTTAATTTGGTCTATGCAAATATAATTATGGGTTAAACTGATGAACATGTATGTGAATTGTGAATTAATGAGTGATGAATTGTGCTAATTTGGTGTTACATTGACGTGGTTTGTGAAACTATGAGTATAATTACTAATTTCTATTGTTAAATTAGTTTAAAATTAACTAAAAATAATTATTATGTATATATTAATTTTTTTCTGCTCTGGCTCGCGAGCTAAACGAGCCAGCTCGAGCTCGTAAACGAGCCGAGCCGAGCTGACTCTGTGGCTCGTTACCTTAACGAGCCGAGCCGAGCTGGCTCGTTAGCTTAACGAGCCAGCTCGAACTCAGACGAGCCGAGCCGAGCTGGCTCGTTATCCACCCCTACTCTGGTGGCGCCTCACTCTGGTGACTTCCTAAAAAAGTCAATGCACTAGTTACCAGTTATCATATTTGTAGTCTAGCTGTGTTAGGTGGGTCAACACGGCAATTCGATTTAGGCCTCATTTAAATGCACTAGAACTGATAATTAGATGTTAAAGTTAGCTGAAAATAATCAAACGACTCAATTAATAGCTTAGCTATTATCTACTCTTAGCCAGCGACATTCAAACACCCCCCCCAGGTAGTAGTATATCTAGCTATTAGCTATACCCTCAATTACACGTTAATTATTAGCTAGTTAAACCTAACTAAAATAAACTAATAGTTAGCCAACTATTTATTATCGAGTTAATTTTACTAGTAACTTTTTAGTCACCTAACTAGTAGACTGTCTTCAACGCTTCACTCATCCTCTCTCTCTCTTCGCCTACATGCCACCTACAGGGCCACACTAACGCACCCAACGCTCGGCTCTATCCGGCACTCTAAACGACAGCAGGTCTCTCCCTGTGTTCTTGCCGTGAACTTCTAGCACTGTGTTATATCTCATGTTTTGTGCCCACCAATATTTGTTAGTAGTGGAAACTTGATAATGAATGGAAAGTAGGTATAGAAAATTATATTTCATAGTTATAGTGGGGGTATAAAAGGAATATTAAGAGATAACCGCTATAGACAATAGAGATATAGAGGGCGAGAGGTTGATGGGGCGACACGATAGTGATATATAAGGGGAGAAAAATAGAGTGAACCGTTGAACTCAATCTTAGCTCTAGTATATTAAAACATGCCTTAATTGTTTTTTTTTGAAAATGATGGTAGTGTAGATGTAATACCCAAATTTAAAATAAAGAGAATGGAGTAATCTCCCTATTTTTGTGACCACCATTTATTGGCACATGTTAAACAAACATATCCAAAAGAAAACAATTAATAAATGACACACTACTAAATTGTGCATCATGCTGGCTTTTGTTGGTTTGTGCATTTATTGAAAAGAGTAATCTCATTAATAGAAATAAATTAGTGTCAAATTTAAGGATTAATACCTAATTTGAGAATCTGAAAAAGAGAAAGTATACAAATTATAAAGAAAATCTATAAATTTCCAAAATTAGTACTTTTAAGTTTACAATATAATTTGAGCATAAAAAAATTGCACAAGGTTTGAATTTAAATTTGAATTCAAATTGAATTTGGAAAGATAGAAAAGAAAAAGGTTATACAATATATATATACATATAAAATATATATATAATATAGTTAAACCATCCATATCATTGGGTTAAGTTTGTACATTCAAAATGAATATGAGTTCACATTTAAAGTTTGATTCAAATTTGAATTTGAAATTCAAAAAGGAGAAAGGAAAAATAAAAAGAATAAAGAAGGGGGGTCGTGTGGGCTCAATCTACTGAATTCGACCCATTTACCCTAACACACCCGCACGGCCCAAGTCATCAGGTGGGCGCCGACACCTGGGGTCCATCTGTCAGTGTCCTCCATGCGCGCACGCGATTCCCTTTCTCGCTGTCGAGTGGCCCACTGCTCTTCTTCTGAAACGCGCTCACACGTTGACTGACGGGTGGGCCCTGATCGCGCAACTCTCCCGCGCGCGGAGTCACTGCCTCACTGCCCCACTGGGCAGGCTCCCTCTCTCGGTGTGTGTATCTGGCGTGTGGGACCGGGAGGTCGGATCCGCCGTCTACGCGAATTCAGGCGCGGACGCCGTCGCGTTCGGCGCGAAGCTCGCTCGGGCTGTTGGAGGAGGGGACCCTATATGCGCTCGCGCCGGTGTCCCGTAGCAACCCATCGCCAATCCCAACTGCGCCGCGCCCTAATTGATCCTCTGCGTGCCCACCACCGGGAAGAAGAACTCCATTAGGGGCATCGCCGTCGCGCCGCGTAGGTTTCACCACTCCCTCCACGTTCGTCCATCCAGGAGAACGGTGATAAGTCGTTCTTGCTTCACCGTGTGAATTCGTGGCGTTTCGGGGTGGATTCACCGGCCCGGTCACCGGGAAAACTCTCTGCGTCGCGCGCCGCCGTCGTGGATTCGCGCTTCGTCGTGTGGGGATATCTCTGCCCTGCGATTTCCGGTATGAACCGCGCCTTTATGTTTACTTTCCTTCCCGTAACGCGTCGAACCGATTAGCATTGGAGTTTAGGGTGCTTATACCGTGGACGGCAACTCCGGCCATGGCGCCGCCGTCTGTGTGGGTCGCGGCTGTGCCTGCGCGTTGAGGAAGGAAGGTGGTGGTACCGTGGCCGTGGATCCCGATTTTAGCGGCTAAGATTAGAACGTGACTTACCCCTTCGCCGCGTTGATCTGTGCCGTCGATCCCGTATCGTGTGCGTCGGATTAGATCAGGGTTATTTAAAATCGTGACCGTTGATCCGGATAGCTACGGCTCAGATCGGATACCGGTTTATAATGATATGGATCTAATCTAGGACATAGATTTTCGATCGGACGGCTCATAACACTCGATACCCCTTCGCTGCGCGCGCTTTGCATTTAGGCCCCTCAGTTTTCAGGAAACCAACCCGCCGTCCTGGGGGCGCTATTCACTGAGTCTGTGGAGTCTTGCACCATTGCCCCTGCGCTTTCCTGAAATTGAGGCCCAATCCAGAGAGTTATTAAATCAGAAAAATGAATTGGAAAATGAGTTTTTAAAATAAAAACAATACCTAGAATTTGTATAATTCATAGAAACTCCATATGAACTCCAAATTGGTCCATCCCAGTTCCTATAATTTTGTAATATTACCCTCTATCAAATAGTGACACTGTTTTGGCATAAAAGACTCATTTAAATTTATCTAGCACTTAATCTTGTATTAAGCACATAAAACCTTAGAAAATCCATAACTTAAAATCTAAACCTCCAAATTTAATGATTCCAGTTCCTGTGATCTTAATTTAATGTCTAGTCTATTACTGTATATTCTATTTGCATGTTTGATGTGATGTTAATTTATGCTATGCTATGTGTGTATTGTGTTGATGCGAGTAGACGAGCAAGCTACACAGGATTCCGAGGTTCAGCTGGTAGAGACTGCTGAGCAGGAGCTCGTTGAAGGCAAGTTGTGCCCTTGATCACTTCTTTTACCTATTCATGTTCTTATTATTCATAATGATCTGCATAGGTTAATTTTGATGGGACCCAATAGGATACCCTAGATTTGACTATCTCTATACCTTGTTTCGGCACTGGTTTTACTACTAAAGTTTTGGGTAGTTCATGCTATTGCTTTATGTGGATTTGGGTATAGAGATATTTATCACTCATTTTTTCACTTGTTATTATCTGTTCATTATTTTATGTTCATGATAAGATCATTATGTTAATGGGAACATGGAGAACCACCCGGGAAAACAGTGCTACCACAAGGGTTTAATGGGACGCCCTTGGCTGATTAACTAGGAAAGCTAGTGGAGGGCTACCTTACCCGAAAGGGGCAAGGGCAGTAGGGGAGTGGTCAGTGTAGGGAGGTCCTTGGGTTGATTTTGCTGCGATGGCGGTCAGACAAGAACCCTGCACTGGAGCTTCCTATAAACTGTAGCGGGTAGTCTGAAGCTAGTGGAACTTTGTAAAGGCCTCGTAGTGGTACCCTGCCTCGCTTCCTAGGTAGAGGTGTATGGAGTCTGATCAACTCTGTGGCAAATGGGTAACACGACTTGTGGGTAAAGATGCGCAAACTCTGCAGAGTGTAAAACTGGTATACTAGCCGTGCTCACGGTCATGAGCGGCTCGGACACTCACATGATTAATTTATGGAACTTAAACTTAATTTGTCATATCATTGCATTTGGGATTATTTTACTATTACTTTTATTTATTATTACTATAGTTTGGTAATTACTTACACTTAGTAACTGCTAATAAAACTTTGACCAACTTCTAAAAGCAATGCTCAGCTTCAGCCTCTATTCCATTGATCAGCCTTACACTTCATGAACTCCCACCTTTGGTGAGTTCATGCCACATTATTCCCCACGACTTGTTGAGCTATGAACGTATGTGAGCTCACTCTTGCTGTCTCACACCCCCCCACAGGAGGAGAGCAGGTGGTTCAGGAGGAGCCACAAGGCGAGGAGTATGATCTGATCTAGGTGGCGTTTCTCAGTTGACATTGGCGCCAACGATCCTTAGTTCGTTTTATGTTTATTCTTTTATTTTGTAATAAGTCTTCCGCTATGTAATAAATACTCTGATGTTTTATGACATTTATCTCTATACACTCTGTTATTATATATGTTGTCTTCTTTGGCGCATGTATGAGATGCACCTGGCTTTGTTCCTTAAAGCCGGGTGTGACAGAAGTGGTATTAGAGGAAATGTTGACTGTAGGACGAAACCTATATAGAAATGGACAAAACCCTTATCTACTTATCTTACTCTGATTCATTCTATACTTACCTTACTCTGATTTTCTCTATACTTATCTTGATCTTGTCTCACCTTCTACTGTTCCGCTCTGATTATTCTTACCTTTTCTACTCTGAGATAAGATGGATTTCACACCTTGAAATCTTACATTTATGACCTTTTTAAGAGATAGGAAACGTAAGACGAAAATTAAAACTATTGTCTCTATTTAAAAATGTTGGTTGATTGTTCTGATGATCAATGCCTGATTTGCTTCTTTGATTGAGTGAAATATTATATATGGACATCTTAGCATGTACCACCATAAGGTAATGTATTAGCTTTAGTGGATAACACACTAATCTACTTAGCTAATAAATCCTCCGCAGTAACATTCCTCGTAATTACTCGCCTTGTCTACTATTTTCTTACCCTGTGTTTCTAACCCAGATGGGCTACCCCTATAGTGTTAGAGGAGAGCACTATAGACGTGATACTTGGTATGTCATGGTTAAGAAAGGCAAAGGCAGTATATACACAGTGCTAAGGGAACCATAGAATTCACCAGTTCCAAAGGACAAAGATTTGAAGTGAAGTTGCAGTAACTACCACCATCAGACTAGTGGCATTCTTAGTAGATGAGAAGTTTGTGGGTGGCAACATCCATGCAGTTAGGGATTTTCCGAATGTCTTTTCAGAGGAGTTACCAGGAATGCCACCAGATAAAGAAGTTGAGTTTGTCATCGATCTTTTACCTGGAACTGCCCCTATTTCTAAACGACCATACATGATAGCTTTAGAAGAACTAAAGGAGCTTAGGAAGCAGTTAACTGAGTTATAGGAAGCTGGGTACATTCGTCCGAGTTCTTCACCTTGTGGAGCGCCAGTTCTAGTTGTACAGAAGAAAGATGGGTCACAAGGGATGTACGTGGATTATAGGACCCTTAATGATGTCACTGTGAAGAACAAGTATCCGTTACCCCGCATTGAAGATTTATTTGATTAGATGAGAGGTGCAAAGGTATTCTCGAAGATTGATCTCCGATCCGGTTACCACCAGATTAGGATTAGACCATCGGATATTCCCAAGACGGCTTTCTCAACCCGATATGGATTATATGAGTTTACTGTTATGTCATTTGGATTAACCAATGCACCGGCTTATTTCATGAATTTGATGAACAAGGTGTTTATGGAGTATTTGGACAGATTCGTCGTGGTGTTTATCGACGATATTCTGATCTATTCTAGGAATGAAAGTGATCATGAACAACATCTAAGGTTGGTGCTACAAAAGCTGCGAGATAACCAACTCTACGCTAAGTTTAGCAAATGCGAGTTCTGGATTGACGAGGTGTCATTCCTTGGACATATAATTTCTAATGGAGGGATATCAGTGGATCCTGCTAAAGTGAAGGAGGTAATGGAGTGGAGAGTGCCCACTACAGTTACTGAGATTCGGAGTTTCTTGGGACTCACAGGATAATATCGGAGATTTATTGAAGGGTTCTCTAAGATTGCCAAGCCTATGACATCGCTTTTGAAAAAAGGAAGTGAAAGTGCATTCATCCCTTTTGTGAGTTTTGGTGATTTGGATAACAACACATTTAAAGGTCTAACAAGTTTGCTAAGTGTTGAACAGGGAATTCAGTATGATGAACATACTTGAATAGTGTATAATGATCAGTGAACAAAGTTCAACACAAGGTCAAATAACCAGTGAGACAATGCAAATGGATATAATATGATCTCTATATTGGTTTGAATATATGGACAAGTCCTGAGAAATCACTATGCATAAATATGATCATAATAGAGGTTGAAGTGATTAAGAGGAATGGTCAAGCCAAAGTGAACAAGATATGAGGAATCGTGAATTGGCTTGACCATATTACTATTAGTCCATATATGAATATATGAGAATCAAACTAGAGCTTGATTGATCTTAGCAGTTATATCTAGATGACATTCAAGCAAGGTTCACAATATTGAAGAAATGATTCTCTCAATGGATGCTCAATAGGATGTGACTCAAGAATGGCTTGATAGGGTGAAGATAGCAAGGAAAGGGCTTCGAGGAACTAAGCGAAGGTGAAGGCCAAGCGACGGCTTGTAGACCGAGGTACCATGGCTAAGGTGAAGAAGAGAGTACTTGCACTAAGTCGATGAACTAATCAGCTATGAAGAGTTACAACATGTTGATGCATCAGTAAGGTGACTTGAAGCCATGATTTGAACTCATATATGGTGAAATGGCACAAGTAATAGGCTCGATTTGTGTTTGCTTCAAACGGTGAGACAAAGATGTTTGTGATCCTTATGAAGCAACGCCATGGAGAAATCACACATGAGACACCAATTTCTCAAGGAGTTTACTTAATTATATTTTATTTAACTTGAGTATAGGAATCGTCGTACTATCAAGGGGGATCCAAAAAGAAGGTTGGTGTTGGTACTAAAAGCTCAAAAATCCTTGATCCAAAACTTCCATTTTACCCTTGTTAATCCTTAGTGAAAGTATATAGTACAACCTTTTAAAGTCTATCTTGGCCAAAATTGCTTTTTGAAAAACAGGTTCAACCGGTTTTAAAACAGGTTCAACCGGTTTTTGCACTGTTCACCCTTTTTCAAAATACTGGTTCAGCCGGACACTCAACCGGACACTCAACCGGTTTTTGTCTGGTGGAAACCGGTTCAACCGGTTCTAAAACCGGTTCAACCGGTTTTTGCACTGTTCACTTTTTTCTGCCAGTCTGCTATGTCAGCCAAAAAGCTGTACGTAGCTTTTTGAAAACCGGTTCAACCGGTTTTGGGACCGGTTCAACCGGTTTTTGGGCAGAAAAGTCAAAAACGGCTAGTTTTGGAGCCCCACCTATATATACTCACTCCTACCTCTCTCCCCACAGTAGAGCACGCACAAAACTTCATTCCCAACCTGAGAAACACCTCCCACTCTCTCTCACACACCTCTTGCCTATCCCATTTCAAATCTTTGGAGAGAAATCTTTGAGTGAGTTTGAGAGCTGCGGTTTTTGTGCTTCATCTCCAAATCTCTCTTACTCTTCTTCATTCGAGCTTTGGTACTACATCGAGTTCTTTGTGGATTCATTACTCTTGGAGCTTCTAGCTCCTAGACGACTAGGTGTCTCTTGTGAGTCTCCAAATCTTGTGGAAGACCACAAGAAAGTTTGTATTACCCGCTCGTTTGAGCAAAGATTATTGTGTGGGCTTGACCTTTGTGGTCGGCAAGGGAGGATTAGGGTTGAAAGAGACCCGGCTCTTTGTGGGCGCCTCAACGAGGAAGTAGGGCACCTTGGTTGTGTGACCGAACCTCGGGATAAATCTTGTGTCTCTTGTGTTCTTGCTCATTGTGTTTGTTTGTGTTCTTCGTTCTCTCACCATTGCGTGGAAGATTTGTTTATATATATTTGGTGTGTGGATTTTGAGAAGTGCCCTTCTCCGATCTACTACTTTGAACCCTGTGGATCATTTAGAACATCTCATTTCCAAAGTTAACTGGGTGAATTTCGAGATCAATTCAGTTTTACCCAGTTTGCTTCTAGTTTTTGTTGAAAAAGTTTTAACTTGCCTATTCACCCCCCCTCTAGGCAACTTTCAATTGGTATCAGAGCCTAATCCTCGTTCTAACGCTTAACCGCGTGAGGAAAAGATCATGTCGGGGGGTCTAAGAAATGAAAGTGCTTCTAAGCTTGAAAAAGTTGAGATTGTCTCGACTTCATCTTTTGGTGCAGATGTTGATCCTAGGGCAATAGATCTTGCCATGAGAATCGCCGAAAGGATGTTCCTCAAAATGAAGGAAGATGAGGCAAAGAACAAAATTGAAGAAGAAAATAATCGATGGAGACCAAACGACGAATCCACCTCTTCACAAGGTTCGTCTTTCAAATCCACTTCTCATATGTGCTTTATTGCTAATGGGAGTGACAGTGAAAGCGAAAGTGAGGATGAGGAGGAGCAAGAAAGTGATAGTGAAGATGAGGAAGATCTTCAAAAATTCTTCGCTCAACTAAGCAAGAAGAACCGGATGAGCTTGCTCAAACTCATGAAAAGAGCGGAAGATCAAAAGGAAATGCTTCATAAGCAAGAAGATATCCTCATCAAAAAATCAAAGACTTGGAGAAGTTGACCAAAGAGAATGAGAATCTAAAGTGCTCTCATGATGATTTGGTCCAAAGGTATGAAGACATTTCAATTGAGCAAATTAAAGCTATTAATCATTCATCATATATTGCTCAATTAGAAAATAAAAATGCTATGCTCAAGAACACGGTAGAAAAGCTAAATATTGAAAATCTAGCTTTGCAAGAAAAACATGATAAGCTTGTGTGCTCTCATAATAAATTTATGGATTCACATATCATGTTAGAAATGGCTCATGAGGTTGTGTTAACTAATTTGAAGTCATACCAACCTCACATATGCACATGTACTCATATAGAAACTATATTATCATGTGCTAACAAATGTTGCTCTCAAGAAAGCCAATCTTCCATTGAGCTAGAATTTTCAGGAACAAGTAATGTTTCCTATGCAAAAGAAAACAATGAGCTCAAGGAAGAAAATGAGAGGCTAAAAAGGAGCTTGACTCAATTGAAGGGAAAATGTCATGCTCAACCTTCTCAAGATAACCGTGATAATATGGTGAAAAAGCTTGAGAAGGGGACAACCGTAGCATGCACAAAACCCCTTCAAAAGAATATCAAGCTTTCCAAGAAAGGCATGAGCAAACATCAAGAGAAGAAAGACAAAGCTCATGACAAGTGCCTCAACCACGCCTCCACATGCTCCACACAAGGTAACAAACAAGCCACTCTTTCAAATAAGAGAAGATGCACTAGAAAGTGTTATCAATGTCATGAGAAGGGACATGAGATTAAGTCATGTCCCTACATAAAAGATAGTGGCTTAAATTTGGAAAGAAATAGGCTCACTAACCATGTAGCAAACAAGAAGCAAGGCAAGAAGGAGTCTTGCAAAATTAAAAATCATATTTGCTACACTTGCCGAAGAAAGGGACACCTTTGCAAGGATTGTCCCATGAGTAAGTATCCTAAGCCTACCATGTCAATTCATTCATACTCGCTTAGGAGACCCAAAAATGACACTTGTGCTAGAAAGGAAATTAGTTCACCTAAAACTAGCACAAAGGCCATTTGGGTGCCTAAGTACTTATTAGCTAACCTTGGTGGACCCATCCAAAAATGGGTACCAAAATGTACTTAATAAGTTTTGCAGGTACCTAGAGATGATATGAAGCTTTGGGGTGCTTGAGCGGTTTAACTCAATTCTTATCTCAAGCTATCAATCTTACATTGTCTATCCTTTAAGATTGACCCAAAGATGAATTGAATTGTTATATCACTAACTTCATATTCATCTCTAGCAAGAACTTGTGTTGTAGGGAATAAGGATTAACCTTTGTGGGAATCAAGCAAAAGGCCTATAACCAAGTGATATCCAAAGGATGGTAACAATTAATTTTTAAGTGCACATTGCTTTTAATTGGTATATTCCTTTGTGTCTTTTGTATCCACATAGGAAAAATAAAGCACTTGAGAATGAACTTAAAAGATTTTACCTTGCTTTGGAAAGGATCTAATTATATGGTAGATTGCAAGTTCATATTTTTATATTATGACAATCTACATGCTTTAAATTGATTTTATGTATCTTATGGCATATTTCAAGTTAATCATCATATTATTGCCATGACCTAGACATAAAGAGTATTATCCCATGTTCTTAAATGAATAGAGTGCTAAGTAAGAAATTCAAATTCTTATAGCACTTACCAAATGGGGAATTCTCTATATGACTAGAGTTGTGAGACTAATGTTTCTATCTAAGTGTTTATGTAGTCTCACAACATGAGAATGTGTTTCCCAAATGGAGTGTGCCATTCAACATTCAAAGAAGATCGAACCAATACTATGTGATGTATTCATTCTTGTTTAAATTGGTTTTGAGTCTTCTACATTAATCACTCACCATGCTATGAATTAAACTTGCCATGTAAACTTAATTAAATAATCATGCTACTTTCATCTTTTTTTTACAATTGATGTTATGCATGATGCTTGTAAGGGTAATTTAGTTCATATCATGAGGTTTCCTTGTTTTAGTAACCTTCTTGTCATTCATATACTAGAGGTTGCTAAATAGGAAACTATTTCTTGTGTTACTAATACAATCTCTTTTAAGATATTTCATGGAAATTCATAAGTAGAGATTGTGCTCTTTCAATTGGTAAAATCACAAGCTTTAAAGGTTAATCTTCACCTAAAAGAAAGATTATGAATGCTCAAGGCAAAGGTATGGAACAAATTGCTTCAATTGGTAGTTGTTCAATAGTAGTTCCTTCCAAGTGGCATTCTTTCAATTGGTAATAATATATTCTATGGAAAGGAATGCCAATATGAAGGTTAAATTCCTTTTGGCTTAAATTTGTAAATTAGTGCATATTGTGAATTCACTGCTCCATGTGCATTAACTTAAAAGGAATTTAATTTATGCCTTTACGCCTCATAAATGATGATTTGTTTGCCATTCATATACAGATATCATCATTCATTAAATACTTCCTTATACCACTAATATCTCTCTTTCAAAGTGCTTTTTCGACTAGTTTTAAAAGGAAAAGAGATAACAAGCTAAAGAAGGAAGTCTCCACAAATGAAGAAAAGAAGAATACTTAGATGACACCATCTCATATAGTAAGATCTTTCAATTGATATAACAAATGGAACATTATATATGGTGGTAAGTATTCTTAGGCATAAGTTAATTCATTGCAAATTTTTCATGCCTTGACCAATATATGTAATGTACTCCTCTTGAGAATCTTCATTGAATTGAAAGTGCATTTGATAAGTCATTCAAATACTTGATGCACATATCTAGTGGGAGCACATTATATATATCTTGTGTCATAGAGAATAAGTTTCCCTTGAGTAAGCTATACTAAGACAATCCAAAATGGTAAATTTGTATCTCATTCATATGGATTGTAATCTTTGTTTTCTAAATAGCTACTCTTGATGCAGTTTAAAATTCCCTTATCGTTAAATCTAAAAGTGCATAAGAATCTTTTTGTTGATATTCATGACATACATATGCACTAACATGGACATGATTTTTAAACTGTAAAAGGTACAATTAGTGATCCATTCTCTCTAAAATTTGGAAACCCGTATTTTCATATCTCAGAAATCTACTTAAATCGGTATCCATATGCTTCACATTGAATTGAATCACTAAGTTGTAAATTCCATGCATAACTTGTCTTCATGTTATGAATGCTTGTGTGACTAACCTTGATAAGCTAGGTGCACCCAAGGTCAAGCTAGGTTCATCATCGAGAAGGCAACACAACAATGTATCAAGAAAAGGAGAAAAGGCTCCTATTCTTAACTCTTGCTTTTATCTGTGTGATTAAATATTGACTTGAAACCATGTAAGATGGTTGTCAAGTATATGTGGGTGCCTACACAAAGAGAAAGGCCACAATAAGGATTGTGTGGGTACTCAAGGCTCTTACTACTAATCTCAAAGGACCCAATTCAAATTGGGTACCAAGATATGAAGCTTAAACTTGTTTTGCAGGATCACTCCTTCAATGGATCAAGTTGGGTGCTCGATAATGGATGTATAAATCATATTTGGAGATAGTAGCAAGGGTGGTAACAACTGAATCTCAAGTGCATATTATTTTCAAATCTTATATCTTTTGTGACTTTTGTAGCCACTAAGGAAGAAGAAGCACTTGAGGATACACATCAGTTGTTGATTATGAAATAAAGGTCTAATTGGAAGATGAATGAATATTATCATATGGTCAACAATCCAAAATTATGTGACGTATTTTCTATCTAGTTAATTTGGATTTTATTATTCCATATTAGACACTCACCATAATATGGATTAAGTCAGCCCTTTAGACTTCATTGAACAACCATGCATATTATCCATGTCATTCAAAATATATTGTGCATAAGGGCTCAAGGGAAATTTAGTCCATATTATGAGGTTTCTTTATTTTAGCAACACACTTGCCTTCCACATATAAAGGGTTGCAAAATAAGAAACTAGTGCTTGTGCTACTAATGCCATCTCTTGTGTTGAGTTTATCAATAGAAAATCTATGTTAAGAGATGGTGCTTATTATTAAATTGGATAAATCACAAGCTTAAAGGATACTATTCAACTAAAGTAAGATGAAGTTGATAAGAGGCCAAGTGTTTGAACAAGGTACTTCCAAGTGCTTTCAAGATGGATTCAAAATCTACGGATATAAGAGTCTTGGTTATTTCAATCATTGAGTTTCAATGGGTCTCATATCATGTATGATTGAACCATGCCAAGATGAATGAAGTTCAAGATTGCCTGGTTGGATGAAATCATAAAGAGAAAAGAAATCATAGTGATTCAAGAAGGGAGTTACAATTTTTGTCAACCAAATAATGAAGATGTAGTGACATATTTATATGATATCCTTCATTATGAGGTTTGAGGTTCATATTAGCATGCTTTACCCTTTAGAATTTCAATTGATATACTTTCAATTCTTAAACTTTCAATTGGTTTAATTTTCATCATCTATGTAAAGCATGTTATGTTAAACCAAGATATAGTACAAACATCTCCTTTAACCTCGTATTGTTGATGTGCATAAGTGTACTTTGTGTACTCTTGCATGCACAAATTGAGGGAGAGTTTAGCCTATATCTTGTGAGACTAATGATTTCTTTCAAGTTCATGTTGTGTAGTCTCACACCTTGGTGAAAGAAGAACATCAAGTGAGGATGAGTGGTTCCAAAGAAATGATCAAATAATTACCACATGTCACCCCATGGATTAGTTTTTTTTTGGGGAATGATATGTGTTCTCTAGCATGATTTCAATTGTTGCAAATTTATTATGCCCTGGCCAAGATATATGATGAACCCCTCTAAGAATCTTAATTGAATCAAGTGCATGTTACAAGTAATTCGAGTACTTGATGCACACATTTAGGGGGAGCTCATTCTATATCATGTGTCCTTAAATACTAACATTTTCTTTTAGTGAACTTGTGTAGTTCTTTGAAAAGGATGCGTTTCTCTTGATTTTTTAAGAGGATATGTTTGTCCTTGGCATGCTAAATTTACTCAATACATGTCATAATGAAGACTGATGGGCATGAATGAAAATCATCTTGCTTTGTGCAAAAAATAATGTCAAGCCTACCAAAAGCTAAGATGGAAATTCATGATTATAATGGAGACCATGTGGCGTAGAACAAAGTCTCAAATTAGAAAGGAATCTTCGGGCAAAGACAATCGCTTCCACTGCAAATTTTGATGGGTATAAAAAATTCTTTGCTCCAATAAATGTATCTTATATACATTTCATAAGAGAATGAGTTTCTCTTGTATATGCTACTCCAACGTCATCTAAAATTGGTAAATATGTATCACATCTTTTTGGATTACAAATATCTGAAGTAGCATAGCTTATTGATTCTCCTGTCTAGAACTTAATTGGTTAAATAGTGCACATGTTTCTTATGTTGCATGATTATGTTCAATTGATACTCCTTTTATGCCAATGGTACTTTAAGTTGCAAATAAGTACTCTCAACAGGTATCAATTGAATTCATATATATGTGTGCACTAAAACTTGAGGAGAACTTAGTGTAATATGCTATTAGTGATCTGCTTATCTATCAAATTGTATCAATTGGTGTTTTTCAATTGATATTTTTCATACATGATCACTAGTTGTATAATCCATACTTGTGCAATTTTCATGATGCCTCTTGTTATGATAAGAAAATGCTAGGTGACATCTAGACTCTAGGTATCAAGATTTATCTTTCAATTAGTATGACAATATTCATTTGATATCTTGGACCTATGTCACAATTATGCCAACAAGAGATTGCAAAATGAACTCTAAATACAACACAAGTGTGGAACACCCCTTTTAAAAGGTAAAAAGCAAAGGTACATCACTTATGACACTTCTCCATTACCTTTGTGCCATCTAAGGACCCTCTTCATGATAGTGTGTTCACATCATGCTTAATCATAATTTCTACCCTTTATATTCTTTGTATCCTTTTTGGAATTTATGACAAAGGGGGAGAAATTGTGCATTAAAGCTTACCTTTAGTCTTCTGTAACTAAGTGTAAGAAGACTTTTGAAAAGGGGAGAAATAATTAACAAAAAGGGGGAACCATAAGAAAAACATAAGATGTAGAAAGTTGATGAGTGCATACTATGTCATGAGCATCTCGTTTATTTTATGACGCACTACACCCTATGAATAGTATGATATAAGTTGTCTCCATACTTTGACCCAAATATGTGCTTTTGGCATTTGAGTACAAAATTGGTATCTTCTGAAATGCACATATTTAGGGGGAGGAAACTATATCATAGGATTCAAAATCTTATTTATCAAATCTTATGTAAGCTTTAAATGTGTTGTCATCAATCACCAAAAAGGGGGAGATTGAAAGTGCATTCATCCCTTTTGTGAGTTTTGGTGATTTGGATAACAACACATTTAAAGGTCTAACAAGTTTGCTAAGTGTTGAACAGGGAATTCAGTATGATGAACATACTTGAATAGTGTATAATGATCAGTGAACAAAGTTCAACACAAGGTCAAATAACCAGTGAGACAATGCAAATGGATATAATATGATCTCTATATTGGTTTGAATATATGGACAAGTCCTGAGAAATCACTATGCATAAATATGATCATAATAGAGGTTGAAGTGATTAAGAGGAATGGTCAAGCCAAAGTGAACAAGATATGAGGAATCGTGAATTGGCTTGACCATATTACTATTAGTCCATATATGAATATATGAGAATCAAACTAGAGCTTGATTGATCTTAGCAGTTATATCTAGATGACATTCAAGCAAGGTTCACAATATTGAAGAAATGATTCTCTCAATGGATGCTCAATAGGATGTGACTCAAGAATGGCTTGATAGGGTGAAGATAGCAAGGAAAGGGCTTCGAGGAACTAAGCGAAGGTGAAGGCCAAGCGACGGCTTGTAGACCGAGGTACCATGGCTAAGGTGAAGAAGAGAGTACTTGCACTAAGTCGATGAACTAATCAGCTATGAAGAGTTACAACATGTTGATGCATCAGTAAGGTGACTTGAAGCCATGATTTGAACTCATATATGGTGAAATGGCACAAGTAATAGGCTCGATTTGTGTTTGCTTCAAACGGTGAGACAAAGATGTTTGTGATCCTTATGAAGCAACGCCATGGAGAAATCACACATGAGACACCAATTTCTCAAGGAGTTTACTTAATTATATTTTATTTAACTTGAGTATAGGAATCGTCGTACTATCAAGGGGGATCCAAAAAGAAGGTTGGTGTTGGTACTAAAAGCTCAAAAATCCTTGATCCAAAACTTCCATTTTACCCTTGTTAATCCTTAGTGAAAGTATATAGTACAACCTTTTAAAGTCTATCTTGGCCAAAATTGCTTTTTGGAAAAATAGGTTCAACCGGTTTTAAAACAGGTTCAACCGGTTTTTGCACTGTTCACCCTTTTTCAAAATACTGGTTCAGCCGGACACTCAACCGGACACTCAACCGGTTTTTGTCTGGTGGAAACCGGTTCAACCGGTTCTAAAACCGGTTCAACCGGTTTTTGCACTGTTCACTTTTTTCTGCCAGTCTGCTATGTCAGCCAAAAAGCTGTACGCAGCTTTTTGAAAACCGGTTCAACCGGTTTTGGGACCGGTTCAACCGGTTTTTGGGCAGAAAAGTCAAAAACGGCTAGTTTTGGAGCCCCACCTATATATACTCACTCCTACCTCTCTCCCCACAGTAGAGCACGCACAAAACTTCATTCCCAACCTGAGAAACACCTCCCACTCTCTCTCACACACCTCTTGCCTCTCCCATTTCAAATCTTTGGAGAGAAATCTTTGAGTGAGTTTGAGAGCTGCGGTTTTTGTGCTTCATCTCCAAATCTCTCTTACTCTTCTTCATTCGAGCTTTGGTACTACATCGAGTTCTTTGTGGATTCATTACTCTTGGAGCTTCTAGCTCCTAGACGACTAGGTGTCTCTTGTGAGTCTCCAAATCTTGTGGAAGACCACAAGAAAGTTTGTATTACCCGCTCGTTTGAGCAAAGATTATTGTGTGGGCTTGACCTTTGTGGTCGGCAAGGGAGGATTAGGGTTGAAAGAGACCCGGCTCTTTGTGGGCGCCTCAACGAGGAAGTAGGGCACCTTGGTTGTGTGACCGAACCTCGGGATAAATCTTGTGTCTCTTGTGTTCTTGCTCATTGTGTTTGTTTGTGTTCTTCGTTCTCTCACCATTGCGTGGAAGATTTGTTTATATATATTTGGTGTGTGGATTTTGAGAAGTGCCCTTCTCCGATCTACTACTTTGAACCCTGTGGATCATTTAGAACATCTCATTTCCAAAGTTAACTGGGTGAATTTCGAGATCAATTCAGTTTTACCCAGTTTGCTTCTAGTTTTTGTTGAAAAAGTTTTAACTTGCCTATTCACCCCCCCTCTAGGCAACTTTCAGGAAGAGAATTCAAGTGGGATGAGAAGTGCCAAGACAACTTTGATCAATTGAAGAAAAGATTGATGTCGCCACCAGTGTTGGTTATGCTAGATCTACAGAATTGATTTGACATTTATTGCGATGCATGTGGCCAAGGATTGGGATGTGTGCTCATGCAAGAAGGACATGTGATCGCTTATGCGTCTCGTCAGTTGCGGAAACACGAATTGAACTACCCCACTCATGACTTGGAATTGGCAGCGGTTGTATACGCACTTAAGATATGGAGACATTACATTATGGGAACTAAGTGTCAAGTATACACGGATCATAAGAGTTTGAAGTATATATTCACTCAGAAGGATCTCAACCTTAGGCAACGCCGTTGGTTGGAGCTTATTAAGGATTATGATTTGGAGATTCACTATCACCCGGGCAAGGCAAATTTGGTTGCAGATGCCTTGAGTCGCAAGGAGCATGTTCATTCAGCTATTGTTGCCCAGCTACCTGATGAGATTGTTGAAGAATTCAGGAGACTTAACCTGGGGATAGTTGCTCACACTGAAGGAGTTACTATTGATGTGGAACCTACTTTGGAGCAAGAAATCCGCAAAGGACAAATTGGTGATGCGAAAATACAAGAGATTAAGAATTTGATTACTGAAGGTCGAGTTCCGGAATTCATGGAGGATGAGCAAGGTACTATATGGTTCAAAGATCGGATATGTGTTCTAGAGATTGGTAGCCTCCGTGAGACTATATTGAAGGAAGCCCATGATTCTGATTATTCTATCCACCCTGGTAGCACTAAGATGTATCAGGATTTGAAGCAAAAGTATTGGTGGTATGGACTGAAAAGAGATGTTGTTGCACATGTGGCTAAGTGTGATGTGTGCCAAAGAGTCAAGGCCGAACATCAAAGACCCGCTGGACTATTGCACCCATTGAAGATACCCGAGTGGAAATGGGAAGAAATTGGTATGGATTTCATTGTCGGACTACCCCGCACCCCTGCTGGGTATGACTCTATTTGGGTAATTGTAGACAGATTGACCAAAGTGGCTCATTTCATACCTGTGAGGACTAATTACACGGGAGCCAAGCTAGCAGAATTGTATATGACTCGGATAGTTTGTTTACATGGAGTACCTAAGAAGATCGTGTCTGATCGAGGATCACAGTTTACTTCTTGATTTTGGAAGAAGTTGCATGAGAGTTTGGATACAAAGTTGAATTTTAGTTCAGCCTACCATCCCCAGTCTGATGGACAGACAGAGAGGACTAATCAAGTGCTGGAAGATATGTTAAGAGCTTGTGCTCTCAAGCATGGTGGCAGTTGGGAGAAGAGTCTACCCTATGCTGAGTTTTCCTATAATAATAGTTATCAAGCCAGTTTGAAGATGTCTCCGTTTGAGGCTCTGTATGGCAGAAAGTGCAGGACTCCCCTATATTGGGATCAGACTGGAGAAAGACAGTTCTTTGGGCCTGAACTGATTCAAGAGGCAGAAGAGCAAGTTCGAATGATAAGAGAAAATTTGAGAATTGCACAATCCAGGCAAAAGAGCTATGCTGATAACAGAAGGAGACTACTGGAGTTTAAGGAGGGTGATCATGTCTATTTGAAGGTGTCACCACTCCGGGGTATGAGGAGATTTAAAGTTAAAGGAAAGTTGTCCCCTCGCTTCATTGGACCTTTCTTGATCTTAAAGCGAGTGGGAGAAGTTGCATATCAACTGGAGTTACCCGATCATCTATCAGATGTACATGATGTATTTCATGTGTCTCAGCTAAAGAAGTGCCTCAGGGTACCTGAGGAGCAGCTACCACTGGAGGACCTCAGTGTGCAAGATGATCTGACTTATGCTGAGTACCCAATCAAAATTTTGGACACTTTGACTCGAGTTACAAGAAATAAGGTGATAAAGATGTGCAAAGTACAATGGAGTCACCACGGAGAAGATGAAGCAACTTGGGAAAGAGAAGAAGAGCTTCGCATAGACTTCCCCCATCTTTTCCCTAGATCTTCTTAAATCTCGAGGACGAGATTATTTTTAAGGGGGGTGGGATTTGTAATACCCAAATTTCAAATAAAGAGAATGGAGTAATCTTCCTATTTTTGTGACCACCATTTATTGGCACATGTTAAACAAACATATCCAAAAGAAAACAATTAATAAATGACACACTACTAAATTGTGCATCATGCTGGCTTTTGTTGGTTTGTGCATTTATTGAAAAGAGTAATCTCATTAATAGAAATAAATTAGTGTCAAATTTAAGGATTAATACCTAATTTGAGAATCTGAAAAAGAGAAAGTATATAAATTATAAAGGAAATTTATAAATTTCCAAAATTAGTACTTTTAAGTTTACAATATAATTTGAGCATAAAAAAATTGCACAAGGTTTGAATTCAAATTGAATTTGGAAAGATAGAAAAGAAAAAGGTTATACAATATATATATATATACATATAAAAAAATATATATATAATATAGTTAAACCATCCATATTATTGGGTTAAGTTTGTACATTCAAAATGAATATGAGTTCACATTTAAAGTTTGATTCAAATTTGAATTTGAAATTCAAAAAGGAGAAAGGAAAAATAAAAAGAATAAAGAAGGGGGGGGGTCGTGTGGGCTCAATCTACTGAATTCGGCCCATTTACCCTAACACACCCGCACGACCCAAGTCATCAGGTGGGCGCCGACACCTGGGGTCCATCTGTCAGTGTCCTCCATGCGCGCACGCGATTCCCTTTCTCGCTGTCGAGTGGCCCACTGCTCTTCTTCTGAAACGCGCTCGCACGTTGACTGACGGGTGGGCCCTGATCGCGCATCTCTCCCGCGCGCGGAGTCACTGCCTCACTGCCCCACTGGGCAGGCTCCCTCTCTCGGTGTGTGTATCTGGCGTGTGGGACCGGGAGGTCGGATCCGCCGTCTCCGCGAAATCAGGCGCGGACGCCGTCGCGTTCGGCGTGAAGCTCGCTCGGGCCGTTGGAGGAGGGGACCCTATATGCGCTCGCGCCGGTGTCCCGTAGCAACCCATCGCCAATCCCAACTGCGCTGCGCCCTAATTGATCCTCTGCGTGCCCACCACCGGGAAGAAGAACACCATTAGGGGCATCGCCGTCGCGCCGCGTAGGTTTCACCACTCCCTCCACGTTCGGCCATCCAGAAGAACGGTGACAAGTCGTTCTTGCTTCACCGTGTGAATTCGTGGCGTTTCGGGGTGGATTCACCAGCCCGGTCACCGGGAAAAGTCTCTGCGTCGCGCGCCGCCGTCGTGGATTCGCGCTTCGTCGTGTGGGGATATCTCTGGTCTCTGCCCTGCCATTTCCGGTATGAACCGCGCCTTTATGTTTACTTTCCTTCCCGTAACGCGTCGAACCGATTAGCATTGGAGTTTAGGGTGCTTATACCGTGGACGGCAACTCCGGCCATGGCGCCGCCGTCTGTGCGGGTCGCGGCTGTGCCTGCACGTTGAGGAAGGAAGGTGGTGGTACCGTGGCCGTGGATCCCGATTTTAGCGGCTAAGATTAGAACGTGACTTACCCCTTCGCCGCGTTGATCTGTGTCGTCGATCCCGTATCGTGTGCGTCGGATTAGATCAGGGTTATTTAAAATCGTGACCGTTGATCCGGATAGCTGCGGCTCAGATCAGATACCGGTTTATAATGATATGGATCTAATCTAGGACATAGATTTTCGATCGGACGGCTCATAACACCCGATACCCCTTCGCTGCGCGCGTTTTGCATTTAGGCCCCTCAGTTTTCAGGAAACCAACCCGCCGTCCTGGGGGCGCTATTCACTGAGTCTGTGGAGTCTTGCACCATTGCCCCTGCGCTTTCCTGAAATTGAGGCCCAATCCAGAGAGTTATTAAATCAGAAAAATAAATTGGAAAATGAGTTTTTAAAATAAAAACAATACCTAGAATTTGTATAATTCATAGAAACTCCATATGAACTCCAAATTGGTCCATCCCAGTTCCTATAATTTTGTAATATTACCCTCTATCAAATAGTGACACTGTTTTGGCATAAAAGACTCATTTAAATTTATCTAGCACTTAATCTTGTATTAAGCACATAAAACCTTAGAAAATCCATAACTTAAAATCTAAACCTCCAAATTTAATGATTCCAGTTCCTGTGATCTTAATTTAATGTCTAGTCTATTACTGTATATTCTATTTGCATGTTTGATGTGATGTTATGCTATGTGTGTATTGTGTTGATGCGAGTAGACGAGCAAGCTACACAGGATTCCGAGGTTCAGCTGGTAGAGACTGCTGAGCAGGAGCTCGTTGAAGGCAAGTTGTGCCCTTGATCACTTCTTTTACCTATTCATGTTCTTATTATTCATAATGATCTGCATAGGTTAATTTTGATGGGACCCAATAGGATACCCTAGATTTGACTATCTCTATACCTTGTTTCGGCACTGGTTTTACTACTAAAGTTTTGGGTAGTTCATGCTATTGCTTTATGTGGATTTGGGTATAGAGATATTTATCACTCATTTTTTCACTTGTTATTATCTGTTCATTATTTTATGTTCATGATAAGATCATTATGTTAATGGGAACATGGAGAACCACCCGGGAAAACAGTGCTACCACAAGGGTTTAATGGGACGCCCTTGGCTGATTAACTAGGAAAGCTAGTGGAGGGCTACCTTACCCGAAAGGGGCAAGGGCAGTAGGGGAGTGGTCAGTGTAGGGAGGTCCTTGGGTTGATTTTGCTGCGATGGCGGTCAGACAAGAACCCTGCACTGGAGCTTCCTATAAACTGTAGCGGGTAGTCTGAAGCTAGTGGAACTTTGTAAAGGCCTCGTAGTGGTACCCTGCCTCGCTTCCTAGGTAGAGGTGTATGGAGTCTGATCAACTCCGTGGCAAATGGGTAACACGACTTGTGGGTAAAGATGCGCAACCTCTGCAGAGTGTAAAACTGGTATACTAGCCGTGCTCACGGTCATGAGCGGCTCGGACACTCACATGATTAATTTATGGAACTTAAACTTAATTTGTCATATCATTGCATTTGGGATTATTTTACTATTACTTTTATTTATTATTACTATGGTTTGGTAATTACTTACACTTAGTAACTGCTAATAAAACTTTGACCAACTTCTAAAAGCAATGCTCAGCTTCAGCCTCTATTCCATTGATCAGCCTTACACTTCATGAACTCCCACCTTTGGTGAGTTCATGCCACATTATTCCCCACGACTTGTTGAGCTATGAACGTATGTGAGCTCACTCTTGCTGTCTCACACCCCCCACAGGAGGAGAGCAGGTGGTTCAGGAGGAGCCACAAGACGAGGAGTATGATCTGATCTAAGTGGCGTTTCTCAGTTGACATTGGCGCCAACGATCCTTAGTTCGTTTTATGTTTATTCTTTTATTTTGTAATAAGTCTTCCGCTATGTAATAAATACTCTGATGTTTTATGACATTTATCTCTATACACTCTGTTATTATATATGTTGTCTTCTTTGGCGCATGTATGAGATGCACCTGACTTTGTTCCTTAAAGCCGGGTGTGACAGTAGAGGTTGCCTACAATATCTTTTTTTTCCTTTTTATATAGATGGGTGGTTTCGGGAATGTAAAAAAACATGCTTTAGAGCATCTCTAAAGGACTATTCATTTTTTGCTCTTTATTAGTTTCTTTGTTTACCATTTTATAAAGATTACACTACATATATATAGCATAACACTCAACTGACTATCTATCTAGTTTAGTTAGTCATAGTATCTATCTAGTTTGGCAAGTGAGAGAGTTATTAAGAGTCGGGTAGCTCGGTGAGTTAGATGGCTAGCCTCTTAGAGCGTTATTTTGCTGTTGAGAAGCCAAAATTTGGTTTGACGAGTCATTTGCCTAATTTTTTTTTGAGATGCTCTTAATCGTGTTTGGGTACGACACACTATTAAAAAAAGTCCTATGATACTTGTTTTAGAAATATTTTTTAAAGGTTAAAATGAAAAATGGCAACCATGGGCAAGGACGTGAAATCCGCAGGGATCACTAGGCGTTCGGTTCGGTTTATTCGGGTTCTGAAAAATAAGAACTAAAATTTTTAAAATAATTTTATAAATCGAACCTGAATAAACCCACAAATTCGGTTCGGTCTATTCGGTCCACCGAATAGTAGGTAGACTAGTATATTTTTTATAATATATACAATAAATAATTAATTGGAAGTACTATTATTACAACAAGTATCTATAAAAAATAGCATACAGAGATATATATACTATCGTTAAGATGATATATCATAATTTTTTAGTTAATAAGTTTATAAATCATATAATAATATCATCATATATTAAGAGTTTTTTTATATATTTCATGTTATTTGGTCTATTCGAGCTTAAATGTTAGGAACCGAAATCGAACTTATACCTTGAAATATAGCACATATAAGAATCGAACCAAAAAATCTGATGGTGATGACTCGGGTCTATTCGGGTTTCGATTTTAAAATGACCACTCCTAAGATCACAAGCGAAAATCTACCCAGCCGTATCGTGGTGACTCCGGTCTGCCACTCTGTCACCCCCATGCAAGCCGCCCAGCCGCTCACATCAGCTGTGCCAGTGCTGCTGCTGCCTTCCGCCGAGCACCACAACCTGACCGTCTGTTCTCTCTCACTCCCAGGCGGCCAGGCTACCAGCTAGGCTCGGCTGTGGCACCGCCTGCCTGCCTGCTCGTCGCCGAGTCGCCGACCGTTGCGTGGGTCCGTAGTCCGTCCTCTTTTAAAAAACAAACAAATGTGCTATATCACCGAGACACTACCAGCACAGTCACTGACATATGGGTCTAGCAAAACTTTCGGTCCTATCTGTCAGTGGGCATCCTCGAAGACAACGAGTGGCCGCGGGAAAGACCTGCGGCCTCTGCTACCTTTCCCTCTTCCCCTCGCTTGGCACAGATTCCCAGCGCTGCCAAAAGCAAACAACAGCCTCCTCTCCCCTCCCGCCATTACTCACCGGACACCGACGCATCCTTTGCGACGTCTGGCTGGCATGATGGCCCCACACCAGCTTACATACCACGCCTCTCGGCTCTCTGTCTCTCCCTCGACCAGAGGCGGAGAGCACTATAGTCACGAGCTCCACAGTCCAAGCTCGCACTCGCAAGTGCTAGCATCTCTCGGGAATGGCGGCGGAGTCGCGTGGCTTCGTGATGGCGGCTGTGATGGTGGTGGCGGCGGTGGTGGCCGTGGTATCGGTGGCGCCGTGCGGCGCGGAGGCGAAGACGACGATCGAGCCGTGCTCGGGGTCCGACTCCTGCCCGGCGCTGCTGGGCTACACGCTCTACGCCGACATGAAGGTGTCCGAGGTGGCCGCGCTCTTCGCCGTCGACCCGGCGGCGTTGCTGGCCGCCAACGCGCTCGACTTCGGCGCGCCAGGGGCGGCGCACCGCATCCTGCCCATGGGCCTCTTCGTGCGCGTGCCCACCCGCTGCTCCTGCGCCGACGGCGTCCGCAAGTCCGTCTCCGTCCGCTACGCCGCGCGCCCGGCCGACACGCTCGCCACCGTCTCCGACGTCGTCTTCGCGGGGCTCGCCTCCTCCGACCAGATCCGCAACGAGAACGGCCTCACCTCCGCCGACCCCGACGCGCCGCTGGACGCCGGCCAGAAGCTCGCCATCCCGCTGCCATGCGTCTGCTTCAACTCGTCCGACAACAACCTCCCCGCGGTGTACCTCTCCTACGTCGTGCAGGTCGGGGACACCGTGCCCGCCATCGCTGCAAGCTACGAGACCACCGTCACGGATGTCATGAATGTCAATGCCATGGGGAGTCCCGTCGCCGCGCCAGGCGACATTCTCGCCATCCCATTGCCAGGTAGGAGTACATGCTAAGCCCAGACGGATTCATGTAAGGTGAAATAGGCAACTCCATCGTCTTATATATATAATGTCATTTTCAGCAGACGTATATAATGGCATTTTCACAGCATGCTTCAAAAACAACAAAACTATAATGGCGTGTACTAACCCTTATTTCAACTATACTATAGTTTACTAGGCGCCAGCAGTATGCACTCGCCACTTGATGTTGGAAGCGCATGCAGTGGCGGACCCAGCTGATATGTTTAGGGTGTGCCAAGAAAAAAAAAATAAAAAACAAACAAAAAACAAGGATCAACAAGACTCGAACCTTGACCACCAAATTTAAAATATAGCACTTACACCACTATGCTAACTACACTTATGTGATCTTAGGGTGTGCCATGGACCATATGGACCACCCGCTGGGTCCGCCCCTGCGCATGCGGTGTTAATTTACTGGAAATACCCTCGTACACAACGTGTGCTTCAAAAACAACAAAACACAATTGGTGTGTTAGGTAGTACAGTCTTTCAGGCCGATGCAAGTCTGTGGACAAAATGTGAAAATGAAGTTATTGTGCGTTGCATCGGATAGTTTTGACTTTTGAGCCATTTGCAAACAAGCATGCTAAACGTGGGTCTCAAGTTACTAGTTGTTGATTTGAGGCATGAATAGTGTGTTAGATGCTTGCCTCCCTATCTTTAATGGAGTCATGTACTTGTAGCCCATATGTATCTATTATGTCGATTATTTTGCTGCAGATCAAAACCTGTTCAAGAGTCCATCTCAGATGGTTCATGGTTGTAATTAAAAGCAATCCAAAAAAGTAGGTCGTAATTAGACATTGTCCTTGAACATTGCAAATAGCAAGGTTTAAAAAAAAAACCACATTTCATATTTATGTAAGAATCAAGAAAAGCAGCAGAGTCATTTTGTGGAAGTTATCTTCAATTCGATTGTTACCCATTTCCAAAATGAAGGCGTCATACCCTACCGACAGAAATCTTATCTTAGTTTTGAAGTTGGTTAGTTGGTAAGCTAGCAAATCTAGCCCATTGTTCTGAACGCTGACATGTTTATATGTTCCTTGCTATTCAGTTTTTTTTTTGAGTTTCAGTGTAGTGTGCCCAGTACAAAAACATAAGCACCACGTTCTGGTGAACGATGAGCTATTGAGTACATGTCTATTTGAATATTTCTTATCGACACCTGCATTGAACTGGTTCCTCCATCGCAGTTCACAGACCCTCTTTTTTTGTTATTTTCTGAACATCAGCTGTTCCTAACAATTATTCTGATGGGTGGTTGTTTATTTCAGCATGTGCATCTACATTTCCAAAATCCGCATCAGACCACGGACTGATTGTATCAAACGGAACTTACGCGCTTACCGCTAGCAACTGTGTGCAGTGTAGCTGTGGACCTGGCAGCCTCAAGTAAACTTTAAACCAGTAACATTTCATTCTTCCCGGTTCTTAGCTTTACTGCTGGATTAACCTGTGTATCCTGTTCTGTCAGTCTATATTGCACGCCAACTTCACTGTCGGGAACCTGTCCTAGTATGCAATGTCCTAACAGCGACGTGATGCTTGGCAATGTGAGCACCCATCCAACCGGTGCTGGATGCAACGTCTCTGCTTGCAGCTACGGAGGTTTTGTTAATGGAACTATAACAGCTTCGTAAGCAACGTGTCGCCCAACATTTTCCTTTTTATTCCGACCTACTAGTATAAGGTTTCTTACCCCTTTTTTTTCCTGTGCAGGCTAACCGCAGGTCTCCAAGCCAGATGCCCAGGTAACTATTGTTACTGTCCCTGCAGAATTGGGTGTCAAGGCAGTTGTGTCTTGATATTCACACTCTGTTTTGCATCCCCTGATCGTTTGAAATCTATTCTTGAAGTAACTTAAACACGCTTTCTGGATGACTGCACCAAGAATTTAGCTAGCCCCTCTGCTTTCTATGTATGGCATTGCATTGTTGAGGTTGGTGAGCTCAAAACTGAAATAACAAACGTCGGTATATAGAAAATTGGGAAAGAGTGCTTTAGTAAAATGTAACAGATTGTTCAGTAATATACCTGTGACATAACCTCTACAGCTGAACAATTGGCTTAAAGTATGTTTGTTCATCTCGGAAACAGATCCTCTGCAGTACCGCATAGAAGGCCCATCCCTATATTTTCTGCTCATGATCATGTGTTACATCTCGTTCCAGTGCTTCTGAATGTTTTTCTTCATGCAGGACCACGCCAGTTTCCCGCACTGACGGAACCACCTACCACGGTGAGCCACGACTCAACGTACCTTCCTCCGTTATCAGCGCCTGGGCCAGCGGAAGCTGGTGGCGTCATGCCTGAACCAGGCTCGCCAGGGCCAGGCGCCTCGGTGCAAGCAGGGCCCTTCACGCTCCCGAAAGTGTCTAAGGCCAATGGCCCCGCTGGCAGCGTTTCAGCAGCTCCGTTGGTGGGTAAACCACTTCGAATCCTACCCGTCCTGGTCTCCTGCCTAGCTTTCTACTTGCAGCTCTGATCGAGTGAACCCACGTCGCGATGAATTCTTTAGCTTTGTCCTGTCCCCGCAGCGTAGTATGCTTTTGAAGCACCAAAGGGACATCATTGCTCGATCAAACTCTCTCTGAGTTGTTGTTCTAGCTTTGTTTCGCGAAATCTCCCCGGCAAAACTGCGCGCCTAAACAGCGTATCTGATGATGTGTTCGCTGCTTTTGTACAAAAAAAGATATGGCCCTATTGTGATGTGTAAAGCAGTAAAGTGGTAGCTATTGTTCTTCTCCGCAAGGCATCCTGGTCCAGGAGCTGCGTTTTTTATCCTCTTTGATTTGATCACATGGGACGACCGACCGACCCTGGCTGGATAGGAGCTTTCCTAGAACCCCTTCTTTAGCAGCTCCAGCCTCCAGGAGAAGATATTCCTCGGTTGCCTGCTATGTCTGGCGTGGTCTAGAAATCCAGAAGAGACAAAGGGTGGAAGAGAAGGAGAAAAGGCATCAGCAAGCCTCAGTCTCAGAATGAAGCTTTCCTCTCTTCTTCTTCTTTTTTTTCTTTTTGCAAGGACAGAAGGAAGCTTTCAGTTGAGCACAATTTCTAGCGTTTGTCATGCGAGCATATAGCTACTTGGGCAGGGGCAGAGCATCACATTGTGATCTGCTGATCTGCATATTTGTTTTTTCTTCTTCCATGCATCCATAGGACTAGAGCTGAGGGCAGGAGGGAGATGCCCTTTCGGCACAGGTCACAGCACAGGGCCTCACAAGTGCGCTCTTCGCATTTCGCTTTCGCGAGCATCTGGGCCGGATTGGAATTCGGAACTGTTGACTCTCGGTGGCCCAAGATTTCCAAGCGTCGCCCGCCCCGCCGTGCTGGTTGCTGAAGATACGCCGAGCCGCTTTCTCTGAAGAATAACGCTACTGGCGGAACGGAGCACGTTACGCCTACTGGCTGGCGCGAATCGCTCCGCGTAGACAGCGGTATAAACTCGCTTTAGTAAGTGCGTTTATGAGATCGAGATGCCGCCACACCACACATGGTCCTTATCCAAATTCGCTGATGCTAACGAACAACTTATCAACAAGCTGAAGCTGGTGTGTGTGAAGCCTTTCTTCGCGGGTTTTTTTTCTTCTTCCATTCTCTCTTTTCACAAATGGTACAAACGGTACTAAGAGAAATTCGTTTTCCTAGATTAAGATTGGCTGCGCAATGGCGTCTGGCGGGCCACGCACGCTAGCCGGGTCCCCAAACTCCGATCTCCACTTGTGCAGCAGCTAGCGGGGGCCGGGGGCCAACTAAAAAAAGGCCGCTCGTGCCGTCACCTCTGTGTGTCGATCGACGACGACTCCGACTTTACGCTGCATCGCTTTGTCCAGTCGGCAGTGAAAGATCATGGATCAGAAACCAAACCACCGCAGCTACTAGTGGCGAGCAAAACGCATGCGGGTGCGGCCATCATCGCCTCGCCGCCTCTTTGGCAAAAGCCAAAAAAGCCTTAAGAGCATGGCGATGCAAGCGACCCGGGACGAATGGGCTCCCTTGCTGGGGTGAGATGAGAGTGAGCGAGGCCTGCACTCAACCTCTACGTGATTCCTGGGCTAGCGAAAGAACCTCATCCCGTCCCGTGGTTGTTTTTGTCTAGTGCGACAAAAAGGGGGATGTGTCTCAACTAACTCTCAAAAAAACGCGTGCACGTTGGGGTTAATATATGATATCCCATGTCAGTGCGAGTGAGATACGTACGGGCATGTACGTGCTATATATACTTGTGCTTTGACAGTGGGATCAGATCAGTTACAAGTTCTTTTTGGTACCACTACTAATAATCAATTTTGCGTAGTGACACCAACAAGAGCCCTAGGGTATTGCTCAAAGGTGGACTAGTTGCACACAGCGTATATAAGCTAGTAGTAGATTATCACAAGCTAGCCTCGATGGCTCAAGCTACCTAGGTATTGCCCAACTCTATCTCGATCGATGGCCTACTATATGGAGTCTAAGTCTATAACCACACGTTGAGCACAAAAGTGACGAAGTGGTAGGGAATAGCTAGGCTAGGGTGTCAATTGTCGTACAGGCAGAAAGGCGTCCTCCACCTGACTCGGCCAGGACCAGGACGACACGACACGAACCGGCAACGGAAGACAAGGAGCACCAGACCTAAAGCTCCGCAGAGCCAAATCTGGCAGAAGACCATGCATGATTAGCACTATATAGCTCTGCAACGCGTGGGAGAATAATCGACGGACGGAACAGAACAGGTAATCGATAATAAAAGGGAAAAGGATATCTGAACTGAAAGCACTACCTCTCCGGTTTGAGATTGGTGCCTGGATTCCACCTCTCTCTCTCTCTCTCTCGATCGATCGATCGTGGCGTTGGTTTATTCTTTGCTCGATGAACTCTGCCCCCACACGTTTCGGTCCTCATATCCACGCCAAATTAAGCAGTAGTCTATCTAGTCTTCCAGTGCTGCTGATACTACGCATCGTACGGTTATCTTTCTAGAGACTGTAGGTAGCTGGATTTCGAAGCGACGACCAGTTCTGAAATGACTGATGAACAAGTGCAGCTGATCGATGTGTAGTAACTAGTAACTATACACCGATCCATGTGTTAGTTAATTCATTAGTATAGTACATGCGCCTGCAGGATCAAACGCATGCAGAGAAGAGTACAAGGGAAGGGCCAACAACAAAGAGACAAAACTGGAAATCTATCGAAGAGGAAGCACAAGCACAGCACCCCTGCAGGGCTAGCTAGATAGCTACCTAATCTACGAACAACTATACTGTCCCTCGCTCTACACACACCACCAGACACCACCACACACGCGTAGGAAAGCCGAGGTCGTCGGTCGATCACGAGGTGACCCTTGCGCGGGTGCACGGGGAGGAGAGGGAGTAGTGGCCGCCGTGGGACCCCCCGCCGGCGTGGACGCGGTGGTGGTGCGAGGACGACGACGAGGGCGCCTGCGCCTCCCGCTCGACGAGCGCGCGCAGGCGGAGGAACTCGTCGGCGGAGCAGGGCAGGCGCAGCGGCCCCGCGGAGTAGTCGTAGCCGTAGGCGTCGCGCGCGGCCTCCAGCAGGCGCCGGAACTGCGGGTGGTACAGGTACGCGATGGGGATGACGAAGCGCTGCTGGGAGCCGTCGCCCTCCGCCGCCCCGACGCGCACCGCCAGCCACCCCTTCTTCACCTTCCCCTTCTTCTCCTCGCCGTGCTGCAGCATGGCTCTGAGTGGTGATCCTCCGGTCCTGCTTGCACCAACGGATCGATGCTCCGGCTTGCCGTCTCTGTCCCTGTACGCACGCTGAGCCCGGCTTCTCGGCTTCCTCAGACCTCAGCTCGCCTCTTCCCAGGCTGTGCGCGACCGGTGCAGGTGCAGCAAGCGAGCACTAGAGCGCCCCAAGCAAGCAAGCAGAATGCCTAGTTTTTTTTTCTTTCTTTCTTCTTATCCCTCGGTGTGGTGCGAGGCGTTTCGTGCCACTCGTGCTGGTTTTTATAGGGGACTCTCCATCTGCTGGGCGGGCCGGGACCCGGGAGCTACTGCAAAGTGCGGTAGTGTGCCTAGTGGCTGGCCGGGGTGCGTGCGGGTGCACGAACTAGTACGTCCTTTGTGTTACGGAAAGGAAAGGAGAGGAAAGGAAAGGAAAGGCAGCCTTCCTCAGCTCCGGGTGAGACAGATCGCACTAAGCTCCGTTCCGTCCGCGAGCTGCGAACTGACGACGCCCAGGCCCAGGCCCAGGCCTGATCGATCGATGCCCTGGCATTATTTGGTCCTCGGAATGGACATGGACGGGCGGCGGCGGATGGGTGGCCGTGGATGGATCGGAGGCGAGGATATGGTGCGTGCAGTGCAGGCAGGTCCGGGGGGACGTCCTGCTGTGGACCGTGGGCCACGGACGGAGAGAGTGGTGGAATCGACATCCCGGCAGGACAAGTGCGAGCCGCTTCAGTTGGCTGCTGCGCGCGGTCGATGGCTGCTGGTGGCGCTTGCCCAGTTGCCTGCCCCCACGAATCCACGATGGCTGGAGGCTGCACTGGCCGCGCGATCGAGTGGGCCCCGGCAAACCAGATGAGATGACGATGACGGTGGATCGGTCGCTAGCTAGCCAAGCATGTAGGCTGGAGTAATCCTCTGGATTTGGATCCTTTTCCGATCGATCAAACGAGGTTGGTGTACTCTTCAAGTTGTTTCATGCCATGCTTAATTACGAGTGTGTGTGCGTCTACTCCACTACTCCTACATCAGTACTACACGGATATTTGCACGGCGAAGACTGCTGATCCGCATATATTTTCTCTCTTTCTACCCCCCTCCCCGACATGTGCATACGTCATACGTGGTAATATATATATCTCGGAGGACCAGCTATATTAGTTGCGGTGTGTGTGAAGCAACACGAAGAAAAATTTCAAGAAACATCAGCTTGATCGATCATGCAGCTGGGCCACGGCGTATTTATTCCTTTTTTTTCTCATGATGTCATGGGGCCACTCTTGGAGCGAGGCCATCAAGTGACACGGATGAATTGAACGAATGACACCCACAAATACATCTCGATCGTTCGCGCTCTTCTACTAATTTGGATACCACACGTAACTAGCTAGAAAAAGGTACGTGCGTCTACTTATCTAATTAACGGTTGTCCGATCCATCTAACATCCATGTGAGGCACAATATCAATGCCGTCATCATGAGTGCATTGTAATTTTGGATATTGGAGCCTTCTGCTCGTTCATACTACCGATGATCGTGCTGGTCTCGATAGGCTCGCAAACCTTAGGGGTGTTTTGTTGGAGGGACTAAAGATTAGTCTCTAGTTTTTAGTCTCATTTAATCTTTTTTTTTCCCAAACACTAGGACTAAAATGATTTAGTCTTTAGTCCTTCACATATGTGTTAAAAGGAACTAAACTATATTAATTCCACATTTACCCCACGTTTAGTTTAATTGTACTAATAGCAGGAGAATGTTAAAGGCTATTTTAGTCTTATTATGAGTCATTTAGTATATTCTTACTATTTTTAGCCCCTAGAACCAAACATGTTAGGGATTAAACTTTGGTCTACTAACTAAACTTTAGTCCTTGGACTAAAGAAACCAAACACTGCCTTAGACGACGTAGGTAGGTATTTGATGCTCAGATGATCACAGGATGACGCTATACTGGTCGTCGTTTATTTTGTCTCTTGGTTTGCTAGGTTGACGCGTGCGTGGATCTCATAAACGATAATAATTAATATATAGGCTGAAGATTAGGACACGCCTTTTGTAGGCTTTGTTGATTGAACAAAACTCCTGTGATAGCGATTAGCGAACTCATAGCTTTTGGTAATTAATAAATAATACTCCTTCCGTTTCTTTTTATTTACCGCTGGATGGTGTAAAATTGTATTATCCAGCGACAAATAAAAAGAAACGGAGGAAGTATACCTTACCATGCATAAACCGCTACACCATTGTACATAGATGTGCTCGTAATACTGCTACCTTCTTTTGCGCTACGCAAGCTTGACGGAAATTTCCTAAAGTTCTGGCTTGCTCCTTTCGCTAAAATTAATATCGCTCCTGCAGCTAATTTTTTTTTAAAAAAAAAAAAACAGTTCAGTGGATTCGATTAACAAATGTGATACAGCTGCAATAATTTTTAGGAGAGAAAGGGAAATGCGGTCTACTTTTTCCCCGCCATGTATGGATATCAATGTATGGATATCACGTCGTGGCTAAATCCATCCTCTCCTACCGCCTCCATTTTCCAGGGTATGGACAAAAAGCAGACGATGCACCAAGAACGAACCCATTCCATCTAAAAACACACACACATGTAACTGCAAGTCACGTATTCGTTTTGTTTTTTTATATATATTCCCCGTTCATTCGATTACCTTTTTTTGTTTTGTTTTGTTATGCGCAACACCTACTTATTGGCCGGCCAGGAGAGGCCACCTCCTGAGGAAAAGGCAGGAAACCCGCTCAAGAAATCCCGGCCGTTCTACGCCCGAACAGTCAGGCAGAGGCACAGACGGACATGCCACACGCACCGAGCCCTTTTTCCTCCGGCAAGCTGGCCGCCCCCGCACCTCCGGCGGCATAATCCCCGGCGGGGCCAAGTGGCTGCGCGTTGCGTGATTCCACGCCCCAGCGCATCGCGAACGAGCCCCGCCCGCATTTCCGAATTTTTTGTATTTTAGCCACTAAACTGAAGTAAATTCACGTTTAGACCTAAAAAAATTTTAAATGCAGTTTTGGACCCTTTGCTCGGCGCCATAGGCCGTGGCGCCGAGCTAACACAGCTCGGCGCCACAGCCTATGGCGCCGAGCTGTGACGTGGCCGCAACGGCTAGTTGCGTCCAGGGCTTACCTGGCTCTGACGTGGCGGCGGCGCGGCCTCGTAGCTCGGCGCCACAGATCTTGGCGCCGAGCTACGAATGCCTATAAAAACGCCCGCGCGGCTGGCCGAGAGCAGCTCATTTCATCCCATTTTCAAACTTCGTCAAAAATTGCTGGATTCAAAGATTTGAGTTGGTTCACTTCGTAGGCCAAGGTATGATTTCGAACTGATTCGTTTTGTATATTGGGTTGTTAGTTAAATAATTTGTATACACCTATTATATTATTATTTCGAATATTAGTTTGTGTAGACTTATTATAAAGCATAATAGGTACAAGTGATAATTATAATCGTTTATTAGATGAAAGACATGTACCGAGAGGCGTTGTGGCAGAAGAGAGGTCGTCCTCGGGAGTTATATCCGGACGTATCTAGTAAGGATGCTCCTGTTCCTCCTGAACTTCCCGTGCCTAACTGTGACTGTGGCAGACTGGCTTGGGTACATCAATCACAACATCCAGACACGGCTGCTCGCTGCTACTACCTTTGTGGCACTTTGGACGTACGTAGCTTATGACTTGTCACTTAACTTTGTTCGCGTTCATTATTTTGTAGATATGTAATAGTGCATCTTTCCATTATTTTAGGGACATCAGAGGTGTTTCTTTTTCCAGTGGATCGATGGTCCTGATAAATTTGACCCTCGATATCTTCTTTTCGTTAATTGGTTGAGTGGAAGGACCAGTCATGAGCGTTTTAAGCGTTGGGTACCTCCTCCCCCGAATCCTCCACCAATGACGGATGCAGAGAAGGAGGTAGCAACAGAAAGACGGATGGACTCACCGCCTCGATGCGATTGTGGAGACCGTGCTGTCATCGACGAAGACTATGACAAGCAGTTCTGTTGTCCGAACATTGATTATGTGAGCCCATTGATACGCTAAATATATGAACTAGTTTTTATTTACAATAAATTACTAATTTTTTCTCCTGCAGCCATACGGGTGGCGTAAGTGTCGTTTCAGAGAGTGGTTGTATGGTCCTTTGTCTCATTGGCCAGAGCCAGAGGTAAAGGAAAAGAGATACATGGGGTGGGCGGCAGAAGAGGTCAAATTTGATCCAGTACTCTGCAAATGCGGTATTGAAGCTAAGTATGGATTAGTTCCTTCGGAGCTTGGTGTTGGATATTTTTGTGGACATATGGTCGATTACGATGAGGTTGGTATTTTTTTTGCACCAGATGTAATGTTATAGCGGTACTTACTATTTTTTTGTAGGAGACGAGGAAATGCAGTTGGGAGAGTTACGACGACAAAGGAGAGGTGATGCGGACAATAGAGTCCAAGAGAATAATGGGACAGAAGATGCGTTGTGGATCTCAGCTCGTTGATTCGTACATTAACGATCGCATACGCGACATGCGTAGGGAAGCAAAATCTGCCTTTTATGATAGCCCGAAGCGTGCAGAGTATAGGAGGTTGAAGGCGGCAGATGAGAAGAGAGCACAGGATGCAAGGGAATGGGAAGCGGCTCAAGCCGAGAAACAGATGTTGGATAATCTTGCTGATCGCCTCAAGGGAAGTAAGTGAGATAAATGATATTTTAATTATGTTAGTACAATTTATTTATCCTGACTTTGCTAACTTAATTTTCTCATTATATTTGCAGAGATTGGAAGCGGCGTAAACTATTTGGCCGATGAGGCGCATGCGAGATATGTTCAGGATAAAATGGCAACGGTTCAGTTGATGGAGGAGGAGGACGACGACACATCTAGATTGAGTGAGCTTATCGCCCTCGCAGAGGCAGGATTACATGAAGAAGAGGAGGACGACATGTCAAGGTTGAGTGAGCTCATAGCACTAGCTGAGGCAGGATTACGTGCTCAAGAGGAAGAGGATGAGTTTCTGTCACAGGCCGCCGCAGAGGTAGAGGCAGCTTATTACAAGAAGAAGTCTGATGAGGCTGAGGCTGAGGATGAGCTATTCTCCCAAGCTGCAGATGAAGCAGAAGCCAATTATTACAAAAGAACTGGTGACAAGTGTGATGCAGGACAATGCAGCAAGTGGAATGAGGTTGTTGTTGAGGATTGCGCGACGGATGACTCCGAAGATGAGTTACTCATAGATTGTGATTCAGACTGAAGAATTGTAGCCTATTATGTAGTATTTACGTATCAAAAATAATTTAGAACTCTAAAGATGCGTTACTTATTGATTATTATGTTTTTTACAGTTCACAAAAAATTTTTGCAAGAGTTTCCCTTGTTTTATTAACAACCACAGTTCAAATAATCACATATTATAAGACATATAAGCATTTCAACATATAATACATCACAAAATCACATCGAATATAAAAACATCCACAGAACATAGTTCTTCATATAATGTCCACAAACAAAGTCCAAAATACAAGTTCCCCAACACATAGTCCAAAACATAAAACATAGTTCATATTACAACCGTCTCCAGCATAAGTCCAAATCACACAGTCCATATCACAAAAGTATTCATTTCCTCCTAGTCTTACCCTTGCCCTTGGCCCCAAGAGCGTCGGTGCCTGGAGTGTAAGGGTCTCGTGGACGCCTTCTACGTGGTGTCAGCTGTGATGCCTGAGTTGTAGGAGCATCCTGCAACTGAGACGGTCCAATCTCCACCGGACCTGCTGCGCCAGCGCCAGCGCCATCGTCGTCGTCGTCGTCGTCGTCATCGTCGTCGTCGTCCTGGGCCACGTTCTCAAACGTGTCCCGCGTCGATCGCGACGAGCTGAGTCCTGCTGTAGATGGTCCAACTGCACAAATGGGAGGCTGAACGTCCTGCTGCATACGAGGCACAGGCAGCTGCACGTCAACGCCCGCTAGAGACCGGCATCCACACCGAGCCGCTGCTCGACGAAGACGACGTGATACCCTCTGTAATCGAAATGTTAGTTAAAGACATATGTTACAACATACAAATAAACAAGTTTTCTGTTAGACATTGATACTCACTGATAGTAACGATAGCGTAGTAGTATCTGAAGTTCTCTGTGAGATACGCTCGAGTTCAACAACAGATACGAGCATAGAGTTTCCCTATCACAAGTTAAGACATTAGGATGCTCAAAACTAGACATATCTCATTGAATTGAAATCTCTAATTTTAGTAAAGAAATAGTTACCACTCTATCAAGGATTGGAGCAGCCTCAATTTGGGACCCGTGCCGAGCAGCTATGTCGAAAGCTGTGTCTTCGTCGTCTGACGATTCTTGCTCGGCGTAGTCTGCTGCTGTCCACTGTCCCTTCAACTTGCACCTAGTCACACCAGAATACCAAATCAAATACCTCCGGAAGTTGTAGTTTGTGTGCGCCTGGTCATTCTCATAGTTCAGATCCCCCTGCTGGTCCCATTCATCAATGTAATCACGATGGTGCGTTTCGAAGTCCGTGACCTTCTTCTGTCTCTGTCTGTCGAACCTGCAAAAGTTAGAACCATATATTAGCGAATAACTGATATTTCAATTATTAGTTAGAATAACAAGTGCATGTAGTAACTCACTTATGAAGTTCTATTGAAGTCGAGAATGGCTCCACCGGAAACTCCTGGCGCAATCCGAACTGTCGAGCAACTCTGTGGGGCAAGTGGTACTCAACAGCATAAAAACAGATGAGGGGACACCTCATGAGGTAGAGGTTCTCGTCTATTGAGCACATGCTGCTCAACTGTATGCTGGCGAAATATGGATCAAGATACGGTTGCCAAGTCACCTGCAAAAGTTTTAGAAAGCCCATGTAAGCACGCTGGTGTCGTGTGATAAAAGTAGAAAGGACATGTAAAATGAAAAAAGGAGACAACTCACCATCGAAGGAGTAAGTGCGTCGAGCTCGTTTGAGTACTCCACGTAAGCACGCTGGTGTCGTGCGAATGGCTCCTCGACCTGGTCCCAGCGGTAAGCAGCCGTGGGCTTAAGCCGATGTCCGGCTACCACGAACCACTCACGAGGAGGAAACTCTCTAGGTCGCCCGACGGGTATGTGTGCCCACATCCACAGCTGTAGTAGGTAGACACATACCTCCTCAAAAAGGGGGAAGTTAGCCACATACCTTCGTCGTAGGCCCTTGTCCATTTGTGTGGTTCCCTCAGCAATCCAGCAATCCAGTTCTTACCTTCAGCATTTGTTGCATCTTTTAGTTCCTTTAACTTATCCTCGAAAAACGAAACCTCCAACTGACGACATACCTCCTCAAAAAGGGGGAAGTTAGCCTTGCTATGATCCTTTCGAAGAAGATTTTCTGCTAGATGTCGAGTGCACCATCTGTGGTGCATGGGTGCGTAGCCAGGAATCTGCTCTTGCACTGCATTAAGAATACCTTGGTGTCTGTCAGATATGACACCAACCTCGCGTCCAGGGCCTACGACATGGATGCGTACAAGCCGCAAGAACCAAGACCAACTATCTCTGTTCTCCCTCTCCACCAAAGCAAATGCCAAAGGAACCAGTGAGTTGTCTGCGTCGCATGATATGGCAACCAACAATGTGCCCTTATACTTCCCAAGCAGAAAAGTACCATCAATAGAGAGCACGGGACGACAATGCCTGAAGGCCTCTACGCACTGCGAGAAACACCAGAAAGCACGATAAAATATCTCTTTGCCGTTCCTCCATTCATTAGGTTTGGGGATGTACTCGTAATGCATGCCTGGGTTTTTTGCTTTCATTGCATTGAACAATGCTGGTAACTTCTCGTAACCCTCCTCCCAATCCCCGTATATCATCTTCCATGCTCGCTGCTTTGCCCTCCATGCTTTCCCATATTTGATCCTGTAACCAAACAGCTCCGAAGTCATGGTCATAATTGACTTCACCTTCAAGTTTGGCTGACCCTTCAATATCCCCAATATCCTTTTCGCAATCAGGGTAGATGTCAACTGACGATGCTTAGAGCTCAGCTCTGTCTGGGCACAAGTGTGTGGACCTACAATTTTGGTGATCTTAAACTTTCCGGTGTCCTTCTGCCTTCGGGCACATACCCTCCAATTACATTCTGGCACCTCGCACACAACAGTGTAACGACGCTGTGCATACGAATGTCTCACCTTGAACGGCCTCTTCCGGTTCACAGAATATTCCTGTAGCCATCGTCTAAGTGTAGGCAGATCCTTGAAAAGTAAGCCAACCTTAATCTCAATGCTATCGGCGTTATCCGGAGCCTCTAGCAGTTCATCGTCACGTCCTTCAGCATACGCACGGGTGGAATGACTTAAACTGCTAAATTCATGTACTGCAGGGTCTCGCTCCGGACACAAACGTCTTATGAGTTCAATTTCTTGCTCGGTCATTTCTTGAACCGGACGGTCATCATCAGAATCTACGGCCCGTGCAGCCTCATATGGCTCCTCCTCATCCTCAATCTGAACATCAACACTATTCGATGCCCTGCATATGTTGTCCATATTATATGACACAGGCACATCAATCTGAACATCAGCATTATTGATATGTGGAGATCCTGCATCGGGTCGGAGCAAGAAAAACCACATTAAAAAGTCTAATCAAACGAAATAATGATGGATACGAACAATGTGTCGAAGACACTTACTAGGATGATCGTCAACTGGATCCTGGGTCAATGGGATCCCTTGGGGGGGTACCACCGCATTAGAAGCCCCACAAACGCCGGGAATAGGATGAGAAATCCCATACTCTTGCGGACCCGATTGAGCATCGGGCACAACAACGACTTCTTCATGAAGCTCTACCAAAGGAGCTTCAATACGAGATGCATTTGGCATTTGTGGAGATAACCCGACTGGACCTTCGCATTGACTAACAGGTAACTTTTGAACAACCACATCCAAACATGGTGGAACCATCGTCTTCACAATTTTTAAATATATCACCCAATCATCTTCTGAGGTAATGGAGATCAACCGTCGGACAACTGTTCCATATGTAATATGGGACAACAAACCCTGAATTGATATTCTAGGGTCGTTTATGTCGCAACTAATCTCCTCACAAGCTCGAGCCAAAAGCTGGTCAAAAGTTGGTCTTTCAACGAACAACATGGTCACGATCTTCATACCATCAAAAGTAACACTCCCATAAGCATCTATCTCCACCCTTCCTCCATGGTATAGTGTTACTAGGCTGTCCATCTATTGCAAAAATGGATTACTAACTCAATAATGGCTACATACTTAAGCCTACTAACTTACTAAGTAATAAATATATATTAACTAATAACTATACAGTAAATATTAAATGAACACATCAAACGAAATTACATAATCTATAAATAATGTACGAAATACTATGTATACCTGAGAACGCGTACGACTCCAGCTAACGGTGGAGAAGGTCAAGTCGGACGAACACCTACGTACAAAAAAACCAATTGTCAGTAAAAAATTTGGCAGCACCTCCCCTGTAAAGTGATGTTTATAGAACCTGCGAATAAACGACAACACGATGGTTGCCAACACAGAAAACATATAATATCAATGCGCTAAACAAAATGATAACTATATACTACGCAACTATAACAACAAACTAGCTAACTATTTTAATCACTAAGAATTTACTAAACACTAACAATATACTACGCAACTAAAACAACAAACTAGCTAACTATTTTAATAAACAATAACAACAAACTATCTAACTATTTACTAAATAATAAATAAGTGGATACCTAACTAATTACTACTAGTTTACAAATTAAGAAATTAAAAAAAAATGGTCGGCAATGGAAGCGGGAGCTACCGGGGACGGAGCGGGCGGTGGCGGCAGTGGGCTTCGTGGGGAGCTCGGGCGCGGCAGTGGGCGGGCGGAGCTCCGGCGACCTCGGGGCGGCAGTGGGCGGAGCTCGGGCGCGGCACAGGGCGGGCGGCGGCGACCGCGCTCGGGGGAGCTCGAGCGGGCGGCGGCGACCGAGCTCGGGGGAGCTCGAGCGGGCGGCGAGCTCCGGCGACGTCGGGCGGGGCTCGCTAAGGCGAGCCGGAGCTGGGCCGGGACGGGCGGGCGGCGGCGAGCCGGAGTCCGGGGAGGCGGCGGCGATTGAGGAAGTCGGCGGCGGCGTTGGTTTGGAACGAGCAAAGACAAGAAACGCGCGCACAGAGAAGGCCGTTTCCAGTTTTTTCCTAGCTCGGCGCCAAGATCTATGGCGCCGAGCTAGGTGCCACGCGGGACTGCCACGTCAGGGAGCTCGGCGCCATAGGCTGTGGCGCCGAGCTGTGTTAGCTCGGCGCCACGGCCTATGGCGCCGAGCAAAGGGTCCAAAACTGCATTTAAAATTTTTTTAGGTCTAAACGTAAATTTACTTCGGTTTAGGGGCTAAAATACAAAAAATTCGGCCCGCATCCGCACCCGCACCAACTTCGCGCAGCAGGCCCCGCCCCGCGCCACGACACGACCACCGCGAACGAACGGGGGCCCGTCGTACGCCCGTCCGCCTGCCCGTCAACCATCCGTGTTGTCGGTACGAGGAGATAAGGCACGCAGGCAGGCAGAACAGTAGAGCACGATGGAATGGAAGGAGGACGCGTGCGTGCGTGCGCGTGGCCGTCGCGGTCGCGGAGCTTGAAGCTGCTTGACCCAGTCCGATCGAAGGGAGGCTGGGAGCCCGCGACAGCGAGCGCCGGGATTTTGTTTGTGTCTGAGCTAGCCAGTCCAGCTACCACTCGCTTCCGCTTTCCCTGACGGACTTGCCCGGGCCCCGGGCGCTCGTTTCTCTCTCGCTCCGGCTGGAGGCTGCTGGCGCTAGACTGCTAGTGCGCAGTGGCGGACACGTGGCGATAATTCGTAGTAGCCAATAACACTATGTGATAAAATTAAACAAGATTATAAATAAATATTGTTTCATAGAATTTAAATTCTATATCAATACATAATACAATTTTAATATATAGATAAAAAATCAAATTTATCGTTAAATTTATAATAACCGAATCAAAGTCGTGTACCTTCTACCTGCTAGTACGTACGTACGTGTACGTCTAGTAGAAACGGCTCTTGGATGCCGAGCCGTACGGACAAGCGGGGCGTCAGCGGTGGGTGCTGCAGACTTCTATCGATCCGCGAGTGCAGGATGTTGGCCATCCTTCCGGTCCGGACAGTTATCTCTACTAACTATTAAGGGGGCAGTGTAGACTGCCCCCGCCTCAGCAGCCTAGCACGCACGACCGCTCCCCCGTCGCCATTTCCCTCCCACCCGCGGCGAATCCCCCGGCCGCACAATCGCCAGCAGCCGCATGCTGAACGCGCAAATCTCTCAGCCACCTCCATCCTCGCGCGAATCTCTCGCCACCACCACCCGCTACGCCCGCTCTCAACAACCCCCGCCTCCATCGCCGTGCGTCTCGACTCCGAGCCTTGACAGCTCTAGCCCCACCTCCCCCACCGTGACAGCCGCCTCCATCCCCTCCCCTCGCGTGTTGCCCATCTCCCGCACTCAAGCTTGTGATGCCCACGACGTCCATGCCCCGCGGTGCCGCCTCTGGCCCCCAGACAGCCGCCATGCTCGCCCTCGTTGCCTAGACAGCCGCCCCCGAGACCCACGCCAAGACAGCTGCCCCCTCCTCCTTGCGTGCATAAAAAAGGGAGACCCCGACCAGGATGCATAGGTGTTCGAGAGCACGGGGAGGAGTGAGACGACGAGTCGGCGTTCGCAAACTCTCCATCATCGGATTGCTCTGCTATGGCTCCGACTCCGGCGACAACGTGCCGGTAAACGCGAGCGCGGCGAGGAGGGACCGCCTGTCGTTCTGAGTCCAACAATCGAGCACGGGCCAACCCTATTTTCTCCCAGATCTACTTACTTTGTACGCCACCATCGCCCACTTCGGCCTCAGCTCCTCGAGCAAGTTGCCATGTCTGCCGCCACGCTGAGGGAGCAGCTTAACGCCCTCCTTAGAGCAGATCTAGGTGGCCAGGGCCAAGAGCTGCAGGACCGAGTGGCCATGGTGGCCGGGCGAGAGTCTAAGGAGGAGCTCATGTGGGTGCGCTAGGAGATCGTCAAGTTCCACAACGAGAGGGAGCTACTTGAGAACTACAACGCCCTCAACTACACAGGTAATAAGACTGCCTCCGCACACTCCAGTCCCATTCTTAGACAAAGCAGTTCATGGTCTGCAGTAAAAAAATAGTTACTCAAACAAAGCAGTATTTTTTAGAATTTAATTTGAATTTAAAGGGAGGTCTGCATTCTACTCATTCTAAATTCATGGTACCTTCCACAACAGATACATTTACAAATCATACCAAGACAAATGCTTCATCGTAACAAATAAAAAATGAAATTAATGGTAAAATGTTGTTAAAACTGAATGAAATATTCCAAACGTTCAGTCACTTGACACTGGGATTATTCAGTTTTACACTAAGGAAGACAGAGCAAGGACCTCACTACAGTAGTGTTGCATGTAAAAGATAAATAACCCATTTTCATACACTGAGTTTTTTTGACACACCAGTTCCTTTTCAATTCAAATTCAGCTGACGTATAGGTCAAGCTTTGCTAGCTAAATGTGTGGAATTGGATTGTAGTACTGAAATTAAATGTATATTCTCTACTTGTATGATGTTATTTTTAGGTTCCTCATTTGTACCATCTTAGCATGGGCAGAAACAACGAAGTCTAATAAAAGTATATCCAAAAAAATACTGCTTTGTTTGAGTAACTATTTTTACTTACTTTTGTCATTTTATTGTCAGGAAGGTCTGCCCCACATCTAGCTACACGTGCTACTCTAGAGAGAAATTCGTCATAGCCAGGTACTCGGCAAAACCAATAGTAGTCATGTTAAAGTGTGTATCTTTCAGTGTTCCCATCTTCTATATTGTTTGGTGCCTGGTGATTTCTTAACAATTTTAGTTGAAGTATAAGATAAAAAGAAATATAGAATACTGATATCATGTGTTGTTGTTCTGTTACTCCGAAAATGAAAATGAAAACGTTGTTGTCATAACAGGAAGTAAATCGATCTCGTCTACCACATAGCTCTCGCGCTGGCGCGGCGCGCAACCGTCCATCATCGACACCCAGATCTCCCTGTTCACCGCTGATTCTATTCAGTGAAAGTAGTGAATTGTTCTACCCAAGTTATGGACACTTCGGTACCACATAGCTCTGTTCTTAGAAAATTTGGATTTTGTGTGCTTGAATCGATACTCTTTGATTGGTAGGATTTTGGGTTTTCCTCCTTTTGTGTGAGTAATATTGTTTCTTGTTCTATGTATTTAAGAAGCTCAATAGTTGTTGGTTAAGTTGTTTTATTTATTTCAACCTAAATTGTGTGAATCATTAAATTTGGATATTACTACTGCAAGCTGATCCATTTTAACTGAAAACTCATTACTCCTAATTGAAGTTAAAATTGAGCATATGTAAATTTGGCCTTAGTGTTACACCCATTTGGGTTCAGTTTATAGGTGTAACCAAATGTATCTTCAGCAGTTCTAAAGGACCCAACATGTTACTAGAAAGAGGTGAATAAAAGGACTAGAGAGAGGTGAATAAAGCCAATAGTTTTTTCTCATGCAGATCTTAGCTGGGTCTGCCCCTGGTTCCACAGCCATGAAATACCGCTCTATCAATTTGTGAAGATAATTTTGTGAATCACTTGAAGTTTCTACTGCTTGTATCGTACCTGAATGCCTGGTTTCATTTTATTTAGTGATGTCTTTGCGCCACCGGTGCTTTACCCATACCACTCTTGAATTGGTATATCTTCATTCTAATGTAATTTATTGCAACCTAGATTTAAATCATGTGAATCCTTGAATTTGGAGAGTACCGCTGCAAGCTGATCCATTTTAGCCGAGAACTCATTACTCCTAATTAAAGTTAAAATTGAGTTAAATAGTTCAAGGGATGACAAATTTTGATATTCTTAGATTGATTGCCTTGGGCGTGGATGTTTATTCGTTGTTACAACAATATAGACTATTGAGTATGCTTCCATTTTTTATAGGGTCCATAAGTTTGCACCACACAACCATTTGGTTTTATCTGTTGTCATTTGACCTCTGGTGGAAAGGAGTGAGATGAACTATGGAGGAATTCTGATGTTATGGATTTCCATTTAACTTCGTCGTACTTGCAAGCCATGCAATGTGCTATTGTTGTTATTGCCCTTTATAATCTGTGCTTTTTTCTGGCTACAAAATTTTGATTGGTTTAGTCTTGAATTTGTTGTTATATAAATTTTTCTTGCATTGTAGTTCTTTTTTATTTTAAACTTATGCATTATTTCTACAAAGTTCTATGTTGACAAAATCTTCTTATTTGATGTACATCCTGTAATAGCTATTTCCATCCGTGAGCAGCTTGATGAGGGATCGTGGAGCCCACGGGAGCTAGGTGCGCCGACAGTGAATGCAGACCGCACGTGGCTTGCGACTCTCAGTCCCGGGCTATTTTGCAATGTATTGGTTATTTGCGAAAAGAATATGAGGTATTTAGGGTGTGTTTTCGTTTTCGTTGTAAACTAATATTTTAATGAATAATTTGTGTATCGTCGCAACGCACGGGCTTTGTGCTAGTAGACATATAAGGCCCTGTTTGGGAACAAAGTTTTTGAAAACCACAGTTTTTGTAATACTATACTATATTTTAGTTATGACAATACCGTAGTTTATAATACCGCAGTTTTGAAAACTGAGGTCCAGAGCTAAGTTTAGAATGCCTTAAAACAACTATAGTATTTGCAATACTTCAGTTTTGAAAACAGAGATTTTACCCAGCTTGCCAAACACCATTATGTATATAATACTGCAGTATTTGAGAATACTGCAGTATTCTTCCAAAAACTGCAGAAAAACTTTGTTCCCAAACACCCCCTAAAACGGTGTTCTCAGTGATACAGAAGTTGTATATTAGCGGTTGTAAATCTATTTATATTAACGTTTTTATAACCACTAGTAATACAAGTCAGTAGAAATAAATTTTTTCTACATACGGGTAACTGAAAACCGTCAGTAAAAATTGATTGTCACTGACGTTTGAGCTAAGAAAACTGTAGGTATAAATTGATTTTCATTGGCGATCAAGGTAATAAAACCGCCGATAAAAATATTTTTGGAGAAACATAAAAGGAGGTTTAAAATAGCAAAACATAATTAGGAGGACGCCCGAGCACGTGCGCCGCCTATCTGCGTCGATGTCATAAGGTGTAATCCTCTCTACCACTTCGCGTATTATTTACTTTGTATCTATATTACAGTTTTGTTACCCATTGATTATAACAAGCTTAGTATAAATTGATTGTTTGAGGGTGTAAACGAATTCAAATGGAAATATTGTCAACTACAACATTTTATAACTTTTGGAGTTCTATAATTTTTTTTGACACTTTTCACATCCGAGGTCGTTCACAAAATTTACATTTTAAATTTTATAAATTTAGATGCAAATTTTTAGAGCCAAAATGATTTCAAATAAAAAAATTGTCAACTACAATTTATGTCGGTGGTTTTTTCATATGAGATCATTTGTAAATTGATCTACAATTTTTTATTTCTAGTGACATTTTTTTAATAAACTGTCGCTAAAAATAGCACTGACGTTTGATAACTGAAACTATCTGTAAAAATTAAACTCTACCGCAGGATTTAAGCTCTTTTCTACTAGTGTTTACACTATAAACACCTGTATCGATCATTATAGAGCTGGGTCGTCGTACGTACCAACGAAGTCCTTAGGCCTGATTTCAATACCTTTTGTATCAATCGGAATCTATATATATGTTCGTTGAGGTGGGTTAAGATGTAAATGAGTTCAAAATCATCTAAATTTACCTCTAATGCTAATGCGTATAGACTGAGACACACAGAAGCGTACAAGTCTTCTGGGGTGGTTTCCACAAGCAGCCTGCACCACCACCACTCGCGGCATGGGCAGGAGGTGGGTGATCCATGCGCGTGCGTGGGGGGGGGGGGGGGGGAGGCAACATATCTCTCGCCCACGCGCTAACGATACTAGTAGCGCGTAACATGACTTTCCCGTGATATCGTGCTTGTGAGAAATCGAGAATAGGGCCATCATCACGCTGCACGTTCGTGACACCAGCTTGCGTCTTGCGAGTTGTGATACCATAATAGAAAGTGATATCCATTACGGAAATCAGCTACTTTGCCGAGTGTCTAAAATACTCGGCAAAATCTGTAAAACATTTGATTAATACTTTAGCAAGTGTCTAAAACACTCGGCGAATGTTTTGTCGGCGAACTGTATATCCGTAACGGCTTCTTTACTGAATATTTTTTATCGGGCACTCGGCAAAGATTTTATCGAGTGTCACCAGATACTCGACAAAGAAAAGTGATATTGACCGATTCAAACTTATAACCGTTAACACTTGAGCGCGAATCATTACCATTATCATTTATATTACATTCAATGAACTAAACAACACCTCTTAGTACTACACTCGTACAAATAAGCTCTATAGTGACGGTTGTAAACCTATTTTCACTTGCGTTTTTTAGAACTGTCGGTGCTAGGGCAAGTAGAAATCATCATTTTTATATGCGGTTAACTGAGGACCGCCAGTGAAAATCGATTTCCACTGGGGGTCGACGTAATAAATCCGCTAGTAAAAATTATTTTCAGAAACATTAAACTAGTTTTAAAAACAGCAAAAAAAAATATTTAAGTCGCAAGTCACGGCATTTTTTCGTGCGCTATGCGGTTGTTGGGAAACAAAACTTATTACCGCAACAAACAGAAATTTTTCGTGCGCTATGTGATATCGGTCTATTCAAACTTATTACCGTTAACACTTGAGCGCGAATCATTACTATTATCATTTATATTACATTCAATGAACTAAACAGCACCTCTTAGTACTATCTACAGAGATATCCCTGTTAGTTGCGGGTGATATATATACTTGGGTTGCTTTAGGACCCCAGACCACTAATAACTAGAGAGTATATAAAATAAGATATCTTGTATATAAAGGCGAGTGCGGAGTGCACATAAGGTAACTTGGGATCAATTACGAGTACAACCGCTTTGGTACTTATTGCTTAGTTCACGCAGCCTCCACGTAACTGATAACAAAAAGCAATGTAATGACTAATGACAGTGAGTGGGAAAGACCAGCAATCAGCTTCGTGTGTATATTTGTGCTTTTAGTTCTTATTATCTAAGCACATCAAGTTGCTGGTTGATACGTTTCATCTTATCGTCCAATCCTCGTGTGTTGTATATAGGGACGACAACGGGTTCTAAATTTTACACTATAAGATTTAAGGATTAGGATCGAGTCATATTTCTATTTAGTTTTGAACTAAGGGGTTGTTTGGTTTGATGCCTAAGACGCCACAATGTGCCAAACTTTTCTGCCTAACCTTAGTTCTTCAATTCGAGCGCCTAAGGTTAGGCAGATTGTGGCGCCTTAGGTAGGAAACCAAACATGCCCTAAAATTTATTTAGCGCCTTACAATGTTGTGAAAAAATATTTGGATCACGATCCATTGCCATCTCTAGTTGTATATGCATTGCAAATTGCATGAGGTTTTAGAAAAACCGGCCAGACGGTTCCAGTACGGAAAAGTATAGTAAAAAAAAATACTCCTATATGTAATAATCTCGAGCAGAATCCTTGCGTGATTAGGGATTCCCAAATGATCATTAAGCAGCGCACGCCACGCGCGGCCGGGTGCGTGAAGCTGACAGCTCCAGGTAAATCGCTATCGCTAATTCGCTACGAAGAAAGCGGGATAAGGGCACGTACAATGGTGTCTTAAGTTGTGTCTTAAAGTATGTCTAAAGGGTGAATATAAAAAATGTCAAGACATGTATCTTGACGAAGACACATTGTCTTAGCTCTATGTTCGATACATCAGGCTATCTGATTGATCACTTTAATTTATTGAATGCTCTAATTGGTACAATGAATATGGTAAGTTGCTCTGATTCGTACTAGTACTACTCTAGATTGCAAGCGAAAGAAATGTGCACTGCACCGGGCATCTCGTTCCCGTTCCCTAGGGTGCACGGCTCCCATCCCATCCCCAGTGACGCCGCTAGTCTGGATACAAGGACGTGCTTTGCAAACTATGTGGATCCGTCGGATTGAGTAGGTTTAAATTACAATAAAATCAAAATCTTTCATGAAAATATACGTAACCCAAACGTCGCGTATACCGGCCGGACCCAAACCAAGAACACGATCGATCGACGGCGTGCCGTAGTTGACTTTTTGTTGCTTGTTGAGTGGCTTCCGAATCATCGGGCGTGTTCGGTTGGCTGCAAGCCGACACTGTTGCAGCTGTTTGGACTGCTGCAGCTGCAATCCATAGAGAGAAAAATACTGTAGAAGCCGCAGCCGCAGCCGGATTGCAGCCGCAGCAAGCCGCAGCGAACAAGCTCATCATCTAGACGATCCAATCCAACAGCAACAGCGGCCGTGCTGGTTGCTGTTGCGCCAGCGCCTAGAAACAACTGTGCGTGGGGTAGGGGACGACGATAGGTGGAGGTAGGTCCGGGTCCGGGGCGGACGAGGCGGCCACAGAATCTGCGGAGCTGCCTGCCTCGCTTTTGCGCTGAGGGCGACGGAGCCACACGCGACGACGACGACGACGACGACCCGGTGGGCCCGATGCTCTGGCCCAAGGGCCAAGGGGGGAGCCACCGTCCACATCTGCGGTGGGAGCAAAGCAATTATTATTCCCTTCAAATCAAAGGCTACATACATCTCCTGCTCCTCGCTATTGCCCATCAGGCTCTCGAAAGATTGCTTGGGATTTGGGAATTTCCAAGCATCCATGGCTTGGCTCCTCCGCGCGTGGACACGTGATCGCAAACATTTTACAAATAAGTCCTCAGCTGTTTTTTTTTGTAATAAAGTCCTAGTCCGACCCAACCACGTTCAAAAGTTTTTCATAAAGATTATTACTAGGATTCTCATTTCAACGCGAAGAAGAGATATCCTAGATTTTTTTTTGCGCAGGACCATTGCTGACAAATTTATCTACTTTAGAATTTTTCCATCCACCGTTGCTGACAAAATAAATCACACTTTTCCCTTATCGCGGGTGCATGTGCATCCACTGATCCACGAGATCGGGTACAGCAATTACTATATTGCACTTGAATATATAACCATGACTGGAATATTTCTAAGGGTAGTATATACGTACAGTATAGTACATGGCATGGTCCCTTAAACGCGATCTGTGAATTGTTCATATGTAATGTATCATGCGGAACACGAGACTATGAGAGAATAATTAAGCTTTATGCTGTTATAGACTAGATGTGAACTTGCCAATTCAATATCACCATGTGAGGTAATCGGTGAATTTGTTCTTTCGAAAAAGACCTAGTATTGATCCATGCGCCGCCACACTTAATTGCGAGGCTTTGCTAATTTACTGCCAATATATATTACCATATATCAGCTAATTGGTTTTAATTTGTTCTCGCGAAAAAAAATGATTGTCCATGTTAGTTTTTACTTTGATTGTTCTCTATCTCTACTATATTAAAGCATCAGTTAAAACGGTCGTCTCGCGTTAATATTTAAAAAAAAACTATATTTTTTAGAATCGTCCCACGCTTCTATACTATCTTCTCTACTGCTATAACATGATAATTTATATAAAAAAATAAGGTGAAATTATGTATAAGTGAGTGTTTGAATATTGGTTGTTGGTTTCACATTCACACGCACATAAACAATAAAAAACATATATTTTGTGCTTCATTAGAACAAAATTTATCATATGTCGTATATATAAAAATCGGAACAAATACACGGACATATGACAAATTTATCTACTTTAGAATTTTCCATCCACCGCTGCTGACAAAATAAATCACACTGTTTCCTTTTCGCGGGTGCATTGCATCCACGAGAGCGGCTACAGCAATTACTATATTGCACTTGAATATAAGATTGGAATATTTCTAAGGCCTTGTTCGTTTCTGCCGGATTGATGGGTCGGAACGATTCCTGACCGGATTGCTTCTCTAATTTATATATAATTTGATTAGCTGGAACGATTCCGGGTGTAATCCGACGGAAACGAACAAGGCCTAAGGGTATATACATATATATGATTTTCTGTACATCGGTTAGTTCTTATTTCAGACGTCAGTGCCACTATTTATGTGATCATGATAGAAAGATAATGTGAACGGCCATTTATATCCTCGTTCATTAATTAGTGATGCCCGGTCCCAGGCAGAGATGCCAACAACATTGCCCTTCGCTTTGTGCTCCGGTCCTTTTTGACCACCCCACCCTTGCGGCCTCCACATATCTATCTCATCATCATATCTGGAGCAGGCAGTCGCCGTACACAGCCGGTACGTGTACCTGCTTCGTCTTTCTCCTTTCGGCCGCACCACCAACCACGAGAGCCTTTGGAATCACTCTACTGTCGCCGAACTGATTAGAAGGTTCCGTTGATATTTTCTGTCCTGCCAGGGTACGTGGCTGGACTAGATCCATCATCCAGCTCTTACCTTCGACTCTTCTCACTCATACATACGCTCCTCAGAAAACGAAGGTGATCCGTACATTCATGAAAACGAAACCTACAGTTTGCTCAGCGTTGTTCCCTCCATCGTTGCGCTAGACAATTTTTAGTTTAAAGTGTTTTTATTTACCTAAAGATGATAAAAGCTTTGTCGAATATTACACTCACTAAAAAGAACGTATAACAAAAATAATTATTGTCAAAAAGCTCTTTACCAAGTTTTCTTTTTGTGCCGTTCATTGGTTTTTATCGAGTGCCGAAAACACTGGACAAATGAAAAATTGATAAAAAAAAACAAAAAACAAAAATCACATCGTCGCGTAATATGCGTTGGCGTCATAAGATCTACCACGTACATGAAAAATCTTATACTACAGTGCTGCTTTATCTTGCTACTATAAGTGACGTGACAAGACCTAGCCTTAAAAAAATCATAACTCTTCGATATGACCCGACCTTCAGAAAATCATAACTCTTCGATACGATATTGGATGGAGACGATTTATATATATAAATTATAGTCTAGATCTACAACTTTTTTAGTTATGAGGTTTTTCATTTGGGTAAGTTAACATGTTTAAAATAATAATATAAAATTTAGAATCACAATAATCGCGTGTTGGCTCTTGTCGCATTAGAAAAATATTATCTCAAATAAAGGTATTCGCATGCCAAAGTTGTAGTTGTTAATGAGATGTACAATCTGCAAAAGTGATTTTAGCCGAATTGGTTAGGTAGTCTATGTAGCATTCTTCATGCCTTGAGTTCCGAAATCCAGTGAGAGCAAATTTCAGGTTAAGGTTAAAAAAAAATCACTCGCTGGTTCATGTGCACACAAGATGGACTGCAAAGTTAAAAAAAGATCATTCACTGGTTCATGTGTGGGCTCCGATTGAGTTTCTTTTTAATATAATAATACCATGGGGGCGGTCTTTCTCCTATCGGCCGAGTTTTTTAGATGTACAATTTTATAGTCTTTAGTTTTAGATGATCAAGAAAATAATATAAAGTTTCAGTACCAAATTAATCATGCACCAAGGCTTGTCGCCTCAAAAAGTAAATACTTATATTAAAAAATTTCAAATAATAATTCTTTCATATTAAAATTGAATTTATTAATGGGATACACACGTTTTTTAGTTTGAAGTTTTATATTTAAGTTTGTTAAGATGCTGAAAAATTAATATAAAAGTTAAGGAGCATATCATTTTACAAAAATCGTATATTTCTTATTTGATGTCATAAAATATTTTAAAATGAAATACATAGATCTTATGCAAAACAACATAATTTATATAAAAAGGTATAATTATTAAACGATACATGGAAGTATATGTTTTTGAAAAATAAGTTTTGATATACGATTAATATGCCCTTAAATTTTCTATTTTTTTATCATTTTAATAATCACAAATGAAGAACTTCAAAACTAAAAAAATTATATAAGTCACCATATCTACAACTTTAATATAAAAATATATTTATTTAATATCTTTTTAAAAATATAATTTTCATGAGGCAATAAGCCTTATAGAACGATTAATATGATACTCAAATTTTATATTATTTTTCAAGCATTTTATTAACCTTAAATATAAAATTATAAAGTTCTACATTACATTGAAAACTACAACTTTGATGTAAAAATTATCTTTATTTGACACCACACAAAACAGACATTATTTTTCTAATGCGACATGTGTTAGTACACAATTATTATGATGCTAAAATTTTATATTTCTTTAAGCATGACAACATCCTAAAATAAAAATAGAAAGTTGGAGATCTCATCGACATCTATGATTTTCTTGTAAAACCATCTGATATCGTCCCAAAGAATCGTAATGTTTCTATATTTGAGTTTTATTATATCACATGTGGTGGTGCGACAAAACAAGGGTTTTCACATAGGAAACATAATTTAATTTAATGTGGCAGTCTCCCAAAAGATTGTGAGTTGTTATTATTAAAATACTGAATAAAAGGATTAAAAAATAAAAAGATCCCATGTACCTATTACCATCTACTCCTTATAAGTGCATCTAGCCCTTTTATTAGGTCTTGGAAAATAGAATGATAACATGATTAAAGATCAAACATTTTTGTTAAGTGTTGAACAAGAGATTGATTAAATCACATACACATTGAATTATATGTTATATCATTTGAAGTGTATAATGGTTCAATTATAATGGTAAACTAGAGATTGTACCAGAACATGTTAAAAAGCTCAAAAGTTGTGTTATTGTAAGAGCAATCTAGTTCAAACACAAGACAATAAAACAAATGAAGTTCATGTTATGACTTATATATTTTGGGAGACTTACAGTTCAAATGAAAGCAAACATAGTTGAGTTGCTCTCATGAGACATGAGGTCTTGCATATAGAATGTCTCATTTGGAAAGCTTGCTATGGAAATCAACGTTGAAGAAGATAATGTTCATTATATGGATTTCAATGTGTGGCTAATGTTGATCCGAATCATAGTATCCAAGGGAAAGTGAAGGCAAGCGACATCTTAGGCGTCGCAGGACCATGATTATGGTGAAAAAGAGAATACTTCCATTTAGTCATCACTAATAAAGATATATGAAGTTATATTACAAAAAGGATCAACCATTGATGAATCATTTCATGAAAGTGACTTGGTGCCTTTGGATGTATTCAAATATATGGAATTGGATCAAGACACATGCTCAAGTAACAAACAAAATGGACATGTTAACATTCACTAAAGATGAAGATTGAAAGTATTGACATGAGTTTGAAAATGTGAACTCAAGTGGTTTGATATTCATTTTTATTTAAACTTGAGTCCATAATCATATCATATATACTATTAAGAGGGATGCAGTAGAATGATAATTGATTATCTATAAGCGCTCAAGCCAACCCATGTGAGGTTTGAGGGAAGAGTGGAAAATGTGCTTACTGTGTTGTTGAGATCATACTAGATGGCCCGATATTATCAACACATATAGACCTCTTGTGGAATTTCTGGGGTTTGTGAAAGTATTTTTAAGAGAGATTGGTATGGTAGTTTTGTTTTTTTAACTGAGGTTTCCATACAAGTGTTAAAAAATTATGAGGTGGGTTTGCTCCTAAGTCAACAATGCACCGCCAATCATATCGAATGGTCCAGTATGACACCAGACAGGTCCAACGACTAGTTAATGGCTAGTGTGTGGGGATATAATAACCCCCAAATCCTTCCCTTTGAGGGCTATTGGTTCCTATAACTTCCATGTGCGTTTTAGAGCCTCATGAGGCACTCCCACCCCTATATTGAGATTACTTCTAAATGAGAAGTCAAATGGTGAATTGAGTTAGCTTTGAAATAGTGAGCAAAAAGAGTGCAAGCCATTTCTTGTGTACTTGTGGAATTCTTTGATCCTGTGATTCACATTGGTTGCTCTTAGAGCTTGGCTCCTAAACGTCTAGAAGTCTTCAAAGAGCAACCAAGGATTATGGTGTGCCTCGACAAGTTTGTGAAGGCCTTCATTCTACCTCTGTAAGGGAAGGAATCACACTTGTGGATTAAGTGAAGTGGTTGAAAGACACCACAAATAGAGGTGCAGCTTAAAGTGGTCACTCGTTGCCTCCTCAATGGAGAATAGGAATTGAGGGACTCAAATCTCTAGTAAAGCAAATATCATGTATCATTGCATTTCAATTTGATGTTTGTGATTGTCTCCTACTCGGGTTGTTATCTTCGGTGGATCATGTAAAACAGGGGATGTAACACTGTGGATGACCCTGTTTGCAGAGTAAAGTTTGAGATAGAGCATGAGATAAGGGAGCTGATGGAGACAAAGGAACACCCCACACATTGGTTCAAAGGTCAAGACAAAAGAAAGGAAGTCCAAGAGACGTCCAAAGATCATTATGCCCCTAATGGGCCTACATGTTTCATGGCCTAACCGAAGGCAGTAACACATAAATATGGACTTGTTTCGATGATTGCCATTGACTTCGATGGGATTTTAATATCAACACAATCATAGAATTATCTTTCCATCATTAGGCCTTGTTCAATTATTTTAATTCTATGTGGATTGGGATGAATTTTGACTTACTATAGATTTAAACCGACTCAACTACCCAATCCACATGGATCAACGGTAAAATGAACAAGCCCTTATGTGGATCATCAAAAACAAAGTATGTATGAGTTTAAAGCATCCATTTTACTGCAGTCTAGTCCTAAATTCCAAAAGGGGCTCTAACTTGGCTTAGATGTCCTTGCTGGCCATGCAAGTTGGTGGACATGGTATAGGACGTCCAGAGGGTTACATGATGTGTTCATCTTCTTAGACATCTCCAACTTAGGTCTAGAGTCCCAAAGCTGAATATCAAGCCCACAACAATACAGCTCAATACAAATAGCAACAACTTATGATAATTGTTTTGAGACCTTGCTGACTTGGTCTTAAGATCAAACCATATCAATTTGAAAGCTTTTCATCAAATGCTCAAACTCACTTCGGATAAAGTTATAAATAAAGTATTATAGGACCATTGACAAATCAAAAGTTCATATTTGATGAACTTTAGGAGTTGTTTGGTTGGTTGATTTTCTTACGTGATCGCTTCCCCATGCCATCCAATCTCGTTACTGCATGTTTGCTTAGGCCATAACGTAATCAGTAGCGGAGGGATTAGATACAGTATAGTGCAGCAGCGATAGTATAGTGCAGCAGCGATACCGCCCTCCCTCGCCGTTATAAGTTAACGGACCTCGTTGCAAGTTTACGGACCTCGTTGCGGTTGGCAAACAAACAAAGTCAAATAATTGTTCTACCGTAATAGATTGCGCCGGCAGCCAATTATATTGCCGTTACCCGACCACCCACTGAGCTAAACACCACCTTATAGTTTAAGATTAATATTGTTCATGTCATATACATTTATTATCATCATCATCATCATCATTTTTTCTAAGTATATTCAGAATAATACTAAAAGATAGCAACCAATTCTTAGTTTTATTATAAATATATACATATAAGAACGAGCTCACTTTAAAACTAACAATTGTATCGTTAGATGGCATGTCCTCATCAAACTCAACAACCAAGTATACCATTAGATTTAGTTAAAAAAACACCGACATTTTGATGGTGCATTTATTTCAATTTGTAGATATTGATGTTTTTCCACAATGGAGATCAAAACTAGAAAATTTACTAAAATGCTATAATTAAGAACGGGGTTAGTATTTGCAACAATCACCACAACTGAATATGGTATCTCCACGTTCTTTTCACAACAAACCATTCAAAATACCCAATTCGTTCCAAATATAGATCCATTGGGTTTTGTAAGTCAAATTTGCAAACTTCAATAAAGTTTATTTATACAAAAATAGACCATCTATAAATTCAGATTAGCTTCTTTAAATCTTCCATGAAATGTTGTGATACCACATGCATTATGACTTGCCAAAATTACAAATGGTTGACTTAACAAAGCTAATGTAACCTAAAATTTGGAAATAAATTTTGCATGTAATAGGCGATCTCTGCAGACATCGAGCAATAGAATTGAAAACATGAACCGCTTCCGAACAAATTACTAAACAGGCCCAACCAAGGTTATAATCTGGACGGCAAGCAGGAAAAAAACCTGTCTCAGATACAATATACCCCACATGTAAATTGAAAAAAAAAAAGCTCAGCTATCATACCTTCTCAACCTAAGAACTTACAGCCCAACTTCAACATTGTTGCTATCTTGATATCTAAAAACCGGTAAAGAGACCACTGTTCCCCTTAAAAAAAGGGGGCTCTCGGAAACCACCGGCGACAAGAGCTAAAACACAGTTTCTCAGCCTGTATGATACCACTTCCCAGTTAGCACCAACAAATAGTTGGCGAAAAGCAGTGACATGACCTTATTTTTGGCACCTTCACCATCCTTACAGAGTACATGTATCAGGCAAACAGCTGCCCAACGTTGCCCGCAAGCACCACTGCATTTTCTTCTGAACCATGATAAAGAACCAAACTAATTTCTTTTCTTATCCAACCAAAACGGATTTATAATTCTTTTTCTCCTGCACAACTAAACTAGCATTTGCAAAGGAAAGAATGTACAGGGCAATTTTATGAAATCTGCACACTAATAAAACTCATATATACAGTTGGCACGCTGTCTTTGGTATAGCACAAGTAGGTCAATTCACCCATATTGCTGATCATTCGCGTTACCTGGGTGGGGGCAGCCTTCTTGTTATGGTGCCACACCATACATTCACACGAATACCTCAGTCTGCACCATTATGCAACTTGGGTCCAAAAAAGATCACGGATTGGCTGTAACCCTTGCGGCAATAGCACTGGCCAGCCCCTGCTTGCCGCTTGTCGTTTTCAGTTGCAAAGAACATGCCTGCACAAGTTTCTCATGACCTTCCTCGAGAGAAATGAACCGACTTGATTTCAACTGATCCTATCCACCAGGCTCCTGCGGATTAAGTGGCTGTGTATTTCGATTCCATAGCTTCTCTTTTGATAAGGAATCCCGAGGAACATAAGCATATCCCTTAGGAAGACGTTGATTCTGTGTAGAAGCTTGATCTAATGTCATAACGAGCTCTTTTTGAAACATTTCTCTCTGTTGCATAATTATCTGCTCCACATATTAGTACAGTGACGGAAGGAAATAAGCATAAAAAAAGGAGTAAAAGGTACAAACCTTCTTATCAGTTGTCTTCTTGTCTTCATCTTCCAGTTTCTCTGCTGCAATAGTTGGCCTCTGTGGAAGTTGCTTACCAGCTCGTGGTCCCCTCTCACTCAACTTGCGTTTGAATGATATCAATGTTCTTGAGCTGTCAGCTGTGTTTCTATCAACATCTCTGTTTTTCAGAGAAAATCTTATGGTCTTCTTCCCAGAAATAGTACTATCTACTGTGACATCATCAGATCTTTGCATGTACGACCTGTTATTAACTGAAGTAGTTGCAGATTCTGAGCTTGCTCCACACGCAAGGTAGGAGAAAATAACAGTGTCCTTTGTTTTGGCAAGTATATCATGATCACACATAACCGTCTCTCTCTGACATAATAAACAACGGAGTGTTAGGTCATGAAGTCAGATAAAAGTATGCGGACAGACATCCTGTTAAAATTCACAAATCATTTTAAAAAAACAGTTCACCTAGTAAGTTCATCTGTACAAATGAGCACAGGAAACAAACGTGGTAACCAACTACCATATCAAAACACCAAAACCTGTCTGGATTTACAATATATAGTTTTAAAATTAAGTAATGTACCAAGTCCAAAACTGATCTAATAAACAGTTGCCTTATTTGGAATCAAAGAACCATTAATGGGATTAGCTGCATACGCAATAAAAGAAGACATTGATGAAAACATGTGGAGCTGCATCGATGGAGCTGATTAAAGGCCCGTTTGGTTAGAGGGACTAATTTTTAGTCCCGTTTAGTCTATATTTTGCCAAACGGAAGGACTAAAATAGGGACTAATTGGCTTTAGTCTCTAGTCCCTCACATGGGTGCTAAAAGGGACTAAAGAGCAACATTTACTCCAATTGCCCTTGCCTAGAAAACTGACGTGAAACAAGAAAAGAGGTATTTTGGTCTTTATGTGTTGCATTTAATGTATTTAAAATCTGTTTAGCCCCTACAACCAAACAGTGTAGGGACTAAATTTTAGTCCCTGAACTAAATCTTTAGTCTCTGGTTTTTAGTCCCTATTTTGCCAAAGGAAAGACTAAACTAGGGACTAATTGGCTTTTGTCTCTAGTCCCTCACATGGGTGCTAAAAGGGACTAAAGGGCAACATTTACCCCAATTGCCCTTGCCTAGAAAACTGGCGTCATACACAGGAAACAAGAAAAGGGTATTTCGGTCTTTATGTGTTGCATTTAATGTATTTAGAATCTATTTAGTCCCTACAACCAAACAGGGTAAGAACTAAAGTTTAGTCATGGACTAAACTTTATTCCTAGGACTAATGAAACCAAACAGGACCTAAGCTCTGTGACAACCAAAGTACCAAACAGGGTAAGGACTAAAGTTTAGTCCTGGACTAAACTTTAGTCCTAGGACTAATGGAACCAAACAGGACCTAAGCTCTGTGACGTTGAGTGTCATGCGCTGAAATTCAAGTTCCAACATGCACTGTCATAAAAAGCAAGGGCTAAGGCCCTATATCTAAAAAAGGATATTGCAATACCGACAAAGACATAAGGTGTCAGCTACTAGATACCGATGCCGAATTGCTGACACGATCTCATGGTGGTGTCATTGAGCTGTCAGTAGCTGGGTTTCTTACACAAACTGGGTAAATTGAGGACAGCGCGAACGAGCTCATGGCTCAGTGGTAGCGCTGGCAATGGCCAGGCTGCCCACCCATTTTCGATTCCTAATCTGGACAAATGGTGGGTGTTGCACCAGAGATTTTCCCAAAGGGGACTCTTGGCGTGGGTGGGTGGGTGCGAGTGTGGTGTGTGTGCTGCAGTATACGCATTCTGGGATTTCTCAGGCAGTCTCAACTGCACTTGAGTGTGCAGTCAAGCGTGGTTGCCCAGTTAAGCCCTGTACGATATGCCAGTGCTCCTGGAGAATTTCAAAAAAAAATGAGGGCAGCATCATTTCTGTGTCCAAGGCCAACAAGTGTCTCAAGTCTCAACCCATGCCCTTAGTCACTAAATCTTGCAAATTAGACTAAGGACCTCTGATTGGTAAAAGGTTGCTAGTTATTCTACCCTCTGGTCTTTTCACCATGTATTGGACATATGAAAGCACCACATATGAAGGTGGCAACAATTCCAGTATTTCCAATTCAAGCATGACCATATCCTCATGTAGCTCAACTTTCGAAGCAAGACATAAATTGTAAAATTGCAAACTAAACATACCTTCACCTTCTCTCTCTTAATTATTCTCTCACACAACAGGCGTAGTTTCTCCAATTCAACCTGCAAAAGGATGATATGTGTACTTAAAGAACTAAAAAAGAAAATGGGGCATCCTTTGTAAAGCAAAACTTCTACTAGTAACAACACCCAGTCATGGTAGGTAGCATGGATGCCCGACAAGTTAGCCAAGTGTATCTGTATGACCGTATGCAAGAATCATGTGAACGGTACAGAAATGTACAAAAATATTGTGCTAGCAGGAGAGATCATAATCCTCGATTTAATCGTCACATGAATACATAATTATGTGATATGTTTGATACTGTGATTATATTTGTGCGTTGTATTTTGCACCAAACATATAAGGATGGCAAAAAAAAATGGATGTGGATCCCCGCATTGATCAAACGGCGTTAGGGATCAAGTCCATGTAATTGCATACATATTCAATTACATGTCGTTCCTTGTTCCATTACAACTGTTCCCTAACTTCGTTCCTAAATCGCTGGGAACATGTTCCTGTTATCAAAGGAACAAAGATTACCAGTATCCCCCCCCCCCCTTGTTCCATGTTTCTTTAACAGATTTTTCCCGTTCCTTGTGCCCGTCCCTCATTCCCAATGATCCGGGAACGTTGTGATTAAGATCAAGGCTGCATGGGATGAAACGTGGCCAGAGGGACCCAAAATCATCTCAGGGCAGAGCCAGGCCCAATGTTCTGGATCCATGGTGCTCTAAAATTATGTGTTTCCGTATATTACTGGCACATGAAGGATATGGCCCAACATCTTCTAGCCCTTATTCCGAACGCCAAAAAGCTAGCACCCACCAGGACACCAGGCAGTCACCACTTCGTCGTCTCTTCAGCACCACCCTCGCCTTCACATCCTGCCGCAGTCCATCCCCTCAGACTCCAGCATATCTGTCCATGTCCACACCTTGGGGCTGTCCTATTGGCGACCTCATCTCCACCCCTATGGACTCCAAGCAGCCATTGCTCCACAGGATGCAAAACGCGTTCTGTGGGTCCATACGTGCTGAGACACAGGATCTTTTCCATAGAGCCAAGTCCATCTGTTGATTTTTTTTTTGTTCTTTCCATTCTTGCTGCACTGTGGTGTAAATTAAAGATTTCCTTGCTTATTGTTCCGATTCTTGCCAAATGGTGTAAATTGCAGAGCTGTAGTGTTATTGGCTTGAAGTGATTGTTGTTCTATTGGCTGACAAAAAATAATGTGTTTGATGTTCAAGTTTGTTTGTAATATATGTTCTTGCTACACGTATTTTCTGTTCTCACTATTCCCGATCCTTGCACTGCTATTGCTACTCATTTGAAGCTCTGTGGGGGCTCCGATGGGGATCAAGGATCTGTCACAAATGGGAACAGGGTGAGTTTTTGCCCTGTTATACATTTTGGGGCCATGGCGGGGCTGCAAGTTCGAGGATTGTGGCAGAGCTGTGGCTTCGCCCGTCCCCACCCCATTGCCACCCCTATTACCACAGGGTGAAACACTATTAAGTTATGATGGCAAGAAAGCAACGCTCTCGAGACACAAACCAGAAACCACTCTGCAAAAAACAAGCCAGACAATGCATACAAACTTACAATGTTAATTCTTGCCAATATGTAAAGTTCAGCCAACTTATGACAAGTATAAACATACACAAAAAAACATCTACGGATAAAGATCTGGTATACCATAACCTATGAAATCCTATGCAAGCCATACAAATGCCAAGCCTTACGTAAGTTGAGCTTCTCAAAACCATGGGACGGAGTCAGGAGGATAGTCTAAAAGGATACTATGTGCAGCTTCACTCGGTATTCAATAACATCCAAATAAACATGTACTGCATGGAACATGAGTACGGGAAGTCAGGAATGCACAAGGTTGGTTGCATAAGAAAAACAATTCCTAAATATATTGTTTCCTCTATGAATAATGACTGATGAGTTCTGCCCCATGAAGTGCTGTGGCAGCATAATGTATTCCCAAAACTGTAAATAGCTAACTCGAATGATACAAGCAAACCACAGAGTTTTCACAAGGTAGCTAAAGATAATTTGTTGGTTTCAGACTGATCTCTTCATAAGTGGCAGTGAGTAATGAGCTCTTGCATCTGATACTTCAAGACAAAAAAAAACATTACAAGTCATTGTTTGGAGCAAAAGCTAAGCTGTATAAATAGTTAAAGAGTACAACTGGTCATAATTGTTTAGTGATTAAATAAAATAAAACAACAGCTAAATGTAGTTGTTCAAACGCTTGGAATTTTTGAAACATTCTATAGAAGCATTTGCATTAAATTTCTAGTAACTGTGCAAATATTCTATGCTACCAAACACATGAAAACAATATAAGGTAAATGCGACATACTAACCCTCATTCGTTTCATGCTCCTGAGCTCCTCAGGTCCATATTGCTGTGCATCAGCCTGCACAGAATTCCAGAAAGATGTTAAGAGACAGAAGTAATAGCAAAACAAGCATAATACAGATCTGAGCGACCTATTACTTCAAAATAGCTTAGTACCCCTTACCTCTTTCTGTTCTACGCTGTGTTTGTCACAGTATGCTTTGTGCTGTGATGTAGTACCAAACCCTTTCGTGTTCATGTATAAACCAGAACTTCTAGCGCAAGTAGGATGGAAAGTAATGTTGCAATCCCCACTACTACACTGCATATTGGAAGAGACAAATTTAGCAAGATTTTCAGTGGTCTTTCCAAGTCTAGGTTAGATAAGAAGACATATGGAGAATAATGTACCCTTAAGCACATGCCAACATTGCAGAGGCAGAGACAACAAGTGTCTTTTCCCTCTACAAGGTTTTCCTGGTAGAAACATTGAACAGCCAAAAATGAGATGGTACAAATGAAATGTCACAGCAACAGAATAAGGTACTGTCATCAAATTAGCAGCAAAAACAATTGCCAAGGATCTATTACTTCTGATAAACTAAAACTAAAAGAAAGCCACAATAGCAAACAGGGTTACATACCATTCCTTCTACAGGGCTATCTTGTCCCCTTACATACTTGGTATCCAACAACCACTGCGAAATATTTAAACATTATAGGACCTAACAAGAAAGCCATTAAAAGAATATTATTATTTATAATTACCTCAGCACAGAAAGCATGAACCCACTTCCCATCTACAGTCTTTCTAAAAGCACCTGATGTGCCATGGCACATGCCACACTGTGCAAAGGGTAACTTGCCATTACAATGTGATTTATCACTAACGGTTGTACTTGTAGCTTCTGATGAAATGTCTTCATCTTCACAAAGTTCGCAGTTCCAGGGCCCAATAGAATTTTCCAGATTTCTGTAGCAATCTATGTGCACAGCAGCCTGTTAAAAAAGAAGTTAAGAACACAATATAGCATAAGACATGAAAACTTCAACAAATCCAAATCACCTTGCATCTGGAGCAGACAAATATTCGGTTCAACAGAGTTTCAGTTCGCATGCATACATCACAGTATAGCCCATTTTCTTTTGAAGAAATTGGCATATGAAAACTTCCAAATTTGTTATCTGATGATACTTTGTTGTTGGATGACTTTGATGAATCATTAATCCGTGGCAATGAAAAAGTCCGTTGACCAACCCTTGAAGATCCAGCAACAAGTTTTGGAGAACTCTACACACAAGAAAAGGTAAGATTCCTAACATCTACATGTACTAATTTCACAACTGGCCAATCAAAACACAAACAAACCTCTGGTGCATTCTCCTTTGCATCTTTTCTCACAGTTGAGTTCCGTGAGGAGGATGCAATAGCAGCTGCAGCTGCAGCTAGTACAGCTTGGGCTTCCTTATGTCTCTTTTCTTTTCTCCCACGTTTTTTAGCTTCTCTAACATCACGAAGAAACTGATTCACAAAGATAAGATCCCATTTTCTTTTACTGAAAGCATCCAGCTCGCGACAAAGATTTTGGACAACCTTTGCTATCAATTTTTCTGCATGAAATAAGCGATTTAAAGAAATTAATGAGACTACAACTGCACTCATGGGAGAGTTTCATGGATTGTGTTTAAGTTGCTGAAGAATCAAACCACTTAATTTGTGGGACGGTTTCATGGACATCATTACATGAGAGAAGCTTGGAACAATAGCAATGGAGAAGGCAAAGAGGTTTTAGCATTCTTTACTCAAATTTTGAAGTACATGAGAAAAATTACTCTTTACCATATCTGTGCTTCAGAACAACAGCATTGTCAAGCAGCCTAGATTGTAAGTACACCATCTCTCCTTCAACTTCATCATCAGGTGAATGCTCAAGAATTTTTGAAGACCTTGCTTTCAAAACTTGATCTGTCACGGTTGTATCTGCTGTACTCTCTACTTCTACCAAGGAATCAGTTGGTATTTTCTCATGTGAAGGATATGATGACTCTTGTACTAATGTTGAACAGAAGAAGAAAAAAAGTACATTAGTTAAAACTTGACATGCAAAAATCTATGTGGAACATTAAGGTGCAAAAACCGAAACTTGCTAACAAGTAATCAGCTTAGAGAAACTAATAAGTACTTACTATAGTGATTCAGAGTTTCCTTATTCTGATTGAAAGTAATGTCCCAATGATGAGATACCTTTTTCTTAATGAATGGGTGAATATAAGAATGTGAATCATCAAAGCTGCATACAGCAAGAGAGGGGTGAACAACTGTTTCCAACAACAGCTTATTGGTTCAAGTACTAAAGAAGTAGATCAGTGAAAACAGCAGAAAAACAAATTTAATCAAGTACACATGTGCATATGTGCAACTTACTTGAAAAAAGGTTGTCCATGAGAGCAATTTGAAGTGTTGAAGCTATTTTCAACTGAACCTACCCCATCTACACCATTATCACCCTGAACAAAACAATGGCCATGTGAAGGTACTCCTTTCTCTAAGCATGGACCCAGTTCGACCTCAGTTAAGTCATTATTTTTTCTTCCAAGTAATGCACCTGCTCATAACATAGACCCACATAACTGTAAATAACTAGAAGAAAGCAAATAAAGAATACCACGTAAATGCAAATCGAAACGATGCAAATGACTGCTATTTCACTGTTGGGACGAAGGCCGAACTAGACCTTGATCACCACCCAACTCGGTTGTGGCTAACCCCATACTAATCTTGTCTGCAAATGTAGGGCCCTAACATTACACGAACAAAACACGAAGGAGACTTCGCCGGACGCGCACACAGCGTGTGGACAGAGCACAGTCCTCTCCCACAACATGGAGGCTCCGCTGGCCTCAGTCAGAGTCAGAAGATGTCGAGGACCCGGTCCACAACGGGGGCTTCATGCCCTTGATGTCAAAGGCCTCAAGGAGTCCCAGCGCCTACGGCGGTTTCTTCCTCCAGGCACAGGCCACGAAGACCGAGGCAGACGTCCTAGATGTAGCACGAGGGGTCTCCGCCTGCCTAGGTGCGAAGTCAAAAGGCAGATCGAGGGAATGACCACAAAGGCCTCGACACGATGACCCTCGGGGACTTAGATCCGGAGGACCGAGCATGACTGACAAAGACCAAGTGGGCCTCCCAGCATGCGAAGCAAACCCACCTGTCAACCTCAGTTGCGGGTACAATGTTGGTTGGGTGTAATTAGGCCTAGGTCATCACTATATTGTAATTACCCCGTTGTACATTATATCCTGAGAATGTAGTAGGCAATCAAGGGTATGAACGTACTTTAGGCCCTAGCCCCTTGGTTATCCTATAAATACCCCCGTCTGTCACCCGGATGGAACACGCTTGACACGACATTGATACCCCCAACTCCATGTTATGTTGGGCATTGTTGCTCTAACTTCTCCCGAGTGTTTAGGCCCACGTGTCACACCCCAACATTCACAAGACCATAAGATTATATCAATGTGATCCAAGTTCATGAAAGAGGTGAAGAATATTTCCTATTGATCTACCACAAACTCAAATTGTTGCGTTTATTATGGCTTGTGCCCGCTCAACAGCACATTGATAGGCAGAAGCAATAGTAGCATGGCGCAGCTATCTTTTGAACGTTGACATCAGAACTCACTCCAATGGACATTTAGCCAATAGAAGCAAACCCATATCGATAGCTTTGATCAATAATGCTTCATTTCACAAATTGTTTGTGTACTTGATCATTTGAGGGCTTCAACCCACAAAGAAAAATGAAAACATGAATACTATAAGGGCAATGAAACATTGGCATTACTCCTACAATATCAGAGTATCTTAATATTCAAAACGCAGCAGTCGGGAGGAAGTAGACAGTCTGCTGAAGCAGAATGATCAAAATTCAAAATCAACAGTTAAGTGGATTGGTCAACCAAAAAAGAAAAAAACAAGTAAGCACCATGAGCAAATGTAATGTCTACAGTTTCACCTATTTTCAGTTCAGTATTTAATTCTGCATTGCATCCTTTTCCAGGACACAAGAATTAATTAATGCAGTTTAATCGCATCAATCTTGAGCCTTATAACAGATAGCCATAGATGTGACGAAAGGGCCTCTAGCGTAATGGTTAAGGCTTTCGAGTAGCACCTCCAGGTCCCAGGTTCGATCCCCCTCGGGGACGAATTTTGGGCTTGGTTAAAAAATTCCCTCGTTGTGCCCCGCCCGCTCTCTGGTTACGTCCTGTGCGCCACCCTCCGGTTGGGCCGTTGCAGAGTGGACGGTGACGGCCCGCTAGTGATGGGGAGCCAGGGTTCAGGGATTTTCTCGGCCGGGACCATGTTTCGGTCTCTTCTTAATATAATACCTAGAGGGCGGTCTATCCCTCCCCGGCCGAGTTTTTAAGACATCAACAATACATTTAAGCAAAAAAAACAGCACGGCCAGACAGAAGTTAAAACCTAGATTGTCTAGGCAACCTTTTACACCTGTCACAATTAATGAATCATGACCCTTCAAAAGTTGTAGTTCCAGTTAACATGTGAGATAATAATAAAATCTTCATTGGTTGATCACGGTTTCTCTTTTGAATGGCACGTCTAAGTTAGTTTTCTTTATAGTGGCAGTGCAGAAATTCATCTGTTTTATTTGCTTTTCCAGATAAACTAACCCGGAGCTTAGAGAAAGCAGGATGGACCAAAAGAAACTAGATATTATTTTTAAAAATCAAGTACTTAAAAAGTCAGAAAAGTTCACGAAAGATTTTACCTTGCTTTTCATTTGGTATCTGTGTGGAGGTACCAGATTCTTTGTTTCCAGAGGTGTCGTTCAGTATCTGTCACAAGGATGGGAATCAAATTACATCCATGACAAAAGATTACTTCACTAGTACCATTAAACAATGACAAGACAGCACACATCAGGCAAGATAAATTGGAGTGCAACAAGTTCAAAAAATTGGGAGACGGTTGATAGTGGTGAACATCACTTAATGACATCAGTTCATTATATAGTTAGCCCAACTACTTGCCACGGAAAGAAATAAGACAAATTTTAAAGAGACTGGTCAGGTGAGTAGGCATGTTTAGGGGGCGGGGGTGAAGGAGCCTTCCATCACAGGCAGCTGATGGTTCCATTACACAAGGTATGTTTTCCTTAATCCCTTCATTATATATTACCAAAAAAGAATGGCAAGCCTAGTGCAGTGGTGAGAGCTGTCTCACTGAGTCACCGGGCCACAAGTTCAATGCAGCCTCCCCACATTTGCGGGGGAAGGCTTACCTCACTTTATCCCTTCCCTAGACCCCACTCATGTGGGAGCCTCCAGCACTAGGTCTACCCTTATATTATCAAAAAAACATTAAAAAAACTCGACCTGCTGCGGGGGGTAAGGCAGCCCCCGGGCATTGTATTTAGAAGAAGACCTTCTCACACAGGTCGAGAAAACCCCCGAACCCCTGCCCCACCCATACACAGCGGCATCGAAGCCCATGTGAGAACGACCACGACCGGGGCTGAGCCTTAGACCTGTGCTTTGGCGTGGGACAGACGAGGGGATTTTTTTAACCACAGCCTGAAATTCGCTCCCACAGGGAGTCGAACCCAGGACCTGAGGAGTGCTACTCAGACCACCTAACCAACTCAGCTAGAGGAAGGTACCTGACTAGTAGAATTTAAAGTAAAAAATCATGAAGGGCAACAAAAAAATTATATCAGCCCTCTTGAAGATCTCTATCGGAGAAGTCTAACTAAAAAATTATACCAAAAAATATACCAACCATGCATTGAAATTTCATGCTCAAAGCCAGCAAGGGACAAGAAAACAGGCTTGAAATAATGCTCTGAAAGTCAGAAGTCATATTTCTTACCAATATTCCATGTTCGTCCTTTAAAACATCCTTGCTGCTGCTTGGAGAAAACCCCTGAGTAGATTCGTTTGCAAATTCTTTAGCAGCACACTCGGGATTAGAATCTTCTTTAACCATGTTCTTTTCTCCATTTTGCACAATAGTCACACCTGTTGCGCATGTTGCATTATTTTCTTTCAGTATCTTGCTGTTGCTTTTAGATCTTGTTCGTGCAGGTTCAGTTACAGCGAAATCCGGCACATCAACAAGTACACCCTTGTCATCATCTAGGACCAATGCATTTTTCACATCAACAGTATCTGTGGTGTCCAATCCATCTGATTTGTTATCTTGCACCACCCCTGAGCTCCCTTTACAAACATTTCCTTGAGCGCCATGCATATGCACAGAATTTTGGAGCCACTTGATAATTTTCAGCGTCAAACCATGGGAAAACGTGGTAGTTTCACCCTGGCAATAAAGAAATAGCAAAATATTTGTAAATGAAGTTGACATAGCAAATATACATAAGGTACATGCATGACATACCACAAGAGCAGCTTCCAAGGATTCCGAAGAAATACCGACTTCAGATGCTACATCACTAACACTAACTTTTCCACTGTCAATTAGCTGCCAAACCAGTGCAGATATTAATGTTTTTGCTTCGCCATGGTTAGAAAGGTAATTCATTCTCTATCCAAATATTGTTGGGTAACAGTTACCTTTCTAAGCACTACAGCAATATCACCAGAACTTCTGATATGATCACCACTAACAGAGGGATGACCAGTACCTGTTTCCCATATTCGAATAGGTTGAGAATTTGCATTTCTAACTGTGTTAGCTAAAGCATCTTGCTCTATTGTCTTGACTCTGATCAGGTTACCAGAACTAGAGGCACTGGTTCCACAACTGATGAATTTGTCCTTGTTTTTGCGTGTGAACCTAATTACTGGAATTTTCCCAGAATTGAGGGTGGTATTGTATGGGCCAGATTTTCTAGGATTCTGTTCAGATGCAAGGTTACTGGTATCTACAGAACTGGCGTATTCAACTGCAGAATGCTTTGAGCAAAATGCTCTCAACTCAACCTACAAAAGGAAAGGAAAGCAACAAGAGAAGTGAGCCATATTGACCTCGGTAAGGCTAATGGCAACCATAAGAATAGAAGGCCTAACATTAGGGTGCCTGGATTTCCCCCATATCTCCATTTGATGCTTTGACTCTCTTGCACATATAGGGTGAAAGGGCGTCCGACACGTCCCTGAAAACCACAAAAAACTTAGTAAAAAGTATTGAAGTTAAAAGACAGTATTCCTATGAGTTAGATATTAGTTAAACTAAGGTCACAATAATTTCTAGAAGAACACAAGTTGAGGGATAGGGCTAGAAACGAGCCAAGCCGAGCTCGGCTCGGTGCGGCTTGATGACTGAACAGGCTCAGCTCGGCTCGTCCGCTTGGCGAGCTGGAGGAGGAGGCTCGGCTCGGCTCGACATTGGCTCGCGAGCCATTTTCTGATACTTATTATTACAATTTATAATTTAAATTACTCATAATGTTCAATGATGGTTCCATATTTCAAATGTATATAATGTTGAGCTCCTAGCGGCTCGCGAGCCTCGAGCTTATTTTCCAGCCCTACTGAGGGAGATCAAAGGAGTTTGAAACTGAACATGCTTCCATCCTAAGAACTATGATTAATTGAGATAGAACATATGACTATCCCATCTTAATTTGCTCTTCAGAAAATTGGCTTGTAGCCAGATATCCAATAAAGACCATTTCTCAAGTTAAAAGGAACTCAGAGTACCAAAAATTGTGATATCAAGCTGGAAACCATTGTTGAAGATACATCCACCAGGATGACATTTTTAACGGGTCAGGTTATAATCATTTGCAGAAAGCATTCATTTATTTAAAGGCTCCCTAAAACAAATGAAGAGCACTGTGAGAAGAATAGAAGATGCAACTACAAATAATTAAGTTGGCCAGTAAATATCAACGATGAACTAGTTTTCTGATGACAAATGCAGGAAGCATATGCTCAGAGAGCACTAGATAGTATTTAGCTGGCATATAAATATATGTAATATCATAACCCCGCTGCTCTCTTTTTTTCACAACGGGCTACATCAGATTCTATTACTTAAAACCAATGATTACGAAGTTTTTTAGGAAATGGCGCAGCCAGCCTCCCTACAGGCCTACCCAATTGATAACAGGGACACAAACAAAATAAATAACATTTTTCTCATCAGAGATCAGAAAGCAGCTATATAACATAGGACTAAAGCATAAGCAATTTTTCATGTCATATGTTCAAGATAGTAATGAAGTAACAAGGAACAAATAAACTACCACAAAGCCAACAAGTTCGATCAACACAAAAGCAACTTAACACCAGATTCTACCACATATATTTTAAAATAAATATACATACACACATAAATTACACAATATTTTAAAAATTCAGATTAAAACTTGATTCAGATTTGTATGGAACCGTGGGCTACATACATGATATCAAGTATTGCGTTATTCTTGGCAACACATCTATTTTTTAAGCTGGCATATTAAATTGATGCATGCAAAAGTGTGCGGGTACTCAAAAAGCAAGATACAAAGGTTAAAAACTTGCTTGCTTGAAAAAAACCATATCACAGATTCTCCACAAATATTGCACAATAAATCAAACTCATTCTATTGCTTCAAAAAAATGTGAATTGGTGTTTGCCGGTTTTTCCTTCTAAAACAAAAGTCAATACAATTCTATCAGTTACGTAGAATTAAAAATTATGAAAGATTCCTTCAGTATGTCCCGTCACCATATTACAAAGTGAAAAAGAAATCAAATAATTATCTCACACACCACATGCCCCTTGACCCTTGTACAATATAAAAAGAACAATTTTCGAGGTGGTCCCTTCAGAAGACAATGTCCCTTGTGGAAATAGTAGAGTGATTATAGAGCAAACCTATTTTAGAAAGCATTTTGTGCTCTGAGCTGCTATCAATATAACAAACATAGTTTTGAAATTTTGCCCTTTACAAACTGAAAACCATAATGGATTGGTAGGTCAAATTTGAAGTCATGATTGAAGAAAGACAGTTGATAAACACAAGAAAAAAGTCTAATACTACTGTAGAAATTGTACATTTCCTAAAGAGCAGTAAAATGCACTTTCCTAAATCATGGTATCATATAAACTGAAACATAAGAATATATATGTCAGTTTTTGACAGTTCTTTTTAACAGAAGCTGGAAACATGGTGTGAACAATACATACCATGACTACATCGGACACATGCACCATGCTTAATCTTGCAGATACTGCACGTCAACTTCATCCGATTCTCTTGGACATTTTCAAGGCTAAGTACAGGTTCCATTGACTCCATGTCCTCAACAAAAACCTCTGGTGCCCAGAGACTACAGTACAAGTGCACAAATTTTTGGTGGCCAATACCCTCATTTCGAGTAGACTCCACTTTAACAGGTTTAAGAGCTCCTTTCTCCTTTGGGCATAAAGCACAAGGCATCGACTGGGTGTTACCAGCATCTTCCTTCAATGACCACCCTGTAGACTCTAGATATGTACACCAAGCACACAACCATTGCCCATCAGGCACAGCATGCAAACCATAACACTTCTGGTGCACTGACACCTTGCAGTTGCTGCAGTTAACTATCCTATTGGACTCCATGGAACTTTCTCCAAGACAACAAACATCACAGCTTGCAGATGCCTCAGCCCCTACGCGTGGAAGCAGAACAAGCTGCTCTAACCCAGCATCGACACCCAGAAGCTTTCTCTTCTTGTTGGGTCGCTCTGAAGTGAGAACAAACCGGCCTGTTGCTCCTAGCAGCCAATTAAGTGAAGTTCCTTCCTCATTGACAAATTGTCCTAAAACAATGCCACTACTGCTCCCAGCTTGATCCACTCCAGATGATCTCCCTCCCAACTGAATAGAAACTTCGTGTATGCCCTGTACCCCTCTGTGCCTATTAAGCTCTTTGTCGCTGACCATCTGTTGCACAACCACATCATGTATGTCATGTTCAATGCTTTGATCATTCCTCTCTTTCTGACTAGCCAGATGCACACTTTGCACGCCGCGCTCCCGATTAGTGACCACTTCTTCACCACCAACACCCAAATACAAGGTTGTTTCAGCCACAGCCACGTCATATGTCTCAGCTTGGGTTGTTGACTCATTGCCACTGCCCAGAAATGGTACTAGCATACATGAGTCAACCTTGCTGTAGCCAAATGGGAGCTTTGGTCTTAACATTTCGACGTCAGCCAGTGTTACGGGACGGAAATACGCCTCAAACTGGTCCCACAAGCCAACCTTCGCAGGGGTGACTACAGGTGACTGTGGTGGAGGCTCCGGAGCAGCATCATCAGGAGGGGGAGGCAGAATCTTCTTGTGCTTCTTCCGGGCGTCCCCTGGCCCTGCCCAGCTGACGAGCCGCGCGGGCAGCGTGGGAACCCTGGGCGCCGCCTCATCGCCCTCGAACGGCGTCCGCAGGGACACAGCCTTGGTGGCTTGCGCATACAGGTCGACACCGAACCCGGGGGCCTCCCCCTCTGGCAAGGCCTCGGCGCGCGCCATTTCCCCGCTCATAACGCCTCCAACTGGGAGGGGCGCATCGCCGCCGGAGCCCTCAGCGGAGGCTGCGTCTCCGGGGGAGGCCTCCGGCGAGGAGGGACGTCGAGGCAAGCGGAGGTAGGGTTAGGGTTTCGTCTCGAGCCCGAGCCTGTGTTTCCCTTCCGAGCGTTCTCTTTCCTGGCGAGTTTTTCCCGGCCCGAGTTTTGCGCGTGGGTCTCGGATCCAGTGGGCGGAGGCCGGAGGGAGGAGAGCGTGCTGCCCTGGTGGTGGGACTGGGACTGGGACCGGGAGGGAGGTCACATCACAGGTCACGGCTTCAGTTTTGTAAAGTTAACTGCACCGTGCAGTCCGTGCTCACTTGCCTTGCCTGGCTGGCTCGGTGCTAAAACGGCAACGTTAACTGCACCATCCGGTTGACGCTTCTCAGTGAAGCAAGAAGCAGGATCTCATTCTCTGTGAGAAACGTTTGTAGTACAACTCTACAAGTGGACCGGGTTCCGGTTGACGTCCCCAGTTCTCTACGAACTGTATTTATCTCTTCTATCTACTAGACGCGTACCTGAGTCCGTCTTGTGGATATCATAGTTGTTAAAATAGTGAAAAGTATGGCGAAAAACGCATGGTAATTCATCTCGTATGGCGTAAAGTAGACTTAACACTAGCCATGTTGTTTCTTTCAGTTGCCTTTGTGGAAGGGTTGGTGGCGTCGGACGTTATTTTATTGATGTTATTTAGACCGAGGCCATGCTCGGACGAGGCGGAGATTTCTCTCGAGGCCATTGTCGGGCCTGTGCCTGGACACGCAATCGTGTAGGGGATGGTCAGCACAATGGCCGGAGTGATCTCCTGCGGGATTCGCGGGGAGTTGGTGGCATGTGCTACTGTTAGGGCAGTTGGCCGAGACCGTGCTCGGGTGAGACAGAGTTTCCTCCTGAGTCGGAAGCCATCTTTGGGCGAGGCGGAGCTCTCCTCCGAGGTAGGGCTGGATAACAAGCCAGCTCGGCTCGACTCGTCCGAGTTCGAGCTGGCTCATTAAGCTAACGAGTCACATTGGGCCTGTTTGTTTCGGCTTTTGGCAGCTTCTGGCTACCAAAAGCTGATGCGGACTGCCAAACGCTCAGCTTTTCAGCCAGCTTCTATAAAATTCGTTGGAGCAAAAACTATCCAAAATCAACATAAACACATAATCGGTTGAGTCGTTGTAATAGTAGGAATCCGTCACTTTCTAGATCCTGAGCCCTATGAACAACTTTATCTTCCTCCACACGTAATCGTAATGATACTTAGATTCTCCCCACAGCCAGATTCTCCCCACAGCCAGATTTTCAGAAAAGCTGGTCAGAAAAAAGCTGAACCAAACAGGCCCATTGGCTTGGCTCGTTAAGCTAACGAGACATAGAGTCAGCTCGGCTCGACTCGTTTAGCTCGTGTGTAAGAGCAGAAAAATATGTACATAATAATTATTTTTAGTTAATTTCAAACCAATTTAACAATAGAAAATAGTAATTATACTCATAGTTTGACAAACCATGTTAATGTAACACCAAATTAGCATAATTCATCACTCATCAATTCACAATTTACATACATGTTCATCAGTTTTAACCCACAATTATATTTGCACAGACCAATTTAACACATAAACATAGTACATTAATCATTAGTTTAACTCATAGACCATAGACATCTCACATACATGTAACATGTGAAAGGGAAATGTGCCCTTGGGCCATTTCTAAGTATTTTGGTGATTAAGTGCCAACACAAGTGCTTTTGTGTTAATATATGCAAAGTGGTGGACAAAGTGCAAATCATGTCAAAAGGTATGTTTCTAGACTTAGTACACTATTTAATGGACTAATGTGTTGTGTCTAAGTGCTGGAAACAGGAAAAATCCAATTGGAAATGTCTTGGCTCGAGCAGCCAAGAATCTGCTCAGTCTGGGAGCACCGGACTGTCCGGTGGTGCACCGGACAGTGTCCGGTGCGCCAGACTGGATCGAGCGAAGTGGCCGCTCTCGGGAATTCACCGGCGACGTACGGCTATAATTCACCGGACTGTCCGGTGTGCACCGGACTGTCCGGTGAGCCAACGGTCGGCCGGGCCAACGGTCGGCCGCGCGATCTGCGCGGGACACGTGGCCAAGCCAACGGCTAGAAGGGGGCACCGGACTGTCCGGTGTGCACCGGACATGTCCGGTGCGCCAACGGCTCTCTGGCTGCCAACGGTCGACTTCGCTGGAAAAGGAAAGAAATCGGGCACCGGACACTGTCCGGTGTGCACCGGACTGTCCGGTGCGCCAGACGACAGAAGGCAAGAATTGCCTTCCCAGATTGCTCTCAACGGCTCCTAGCTGGCTTGGGGCTATAAAAGGGACCCCTAGGCGCATGGAGGAGAGAACTAAGCTTCCTTTGAGCACTATTGATCACTCACACATCATTCTTGCGCACTTGTTCGCCATTCTAGTGATTTGAGCCCCGTTCTAGTGTGCTAGTCTTTTGAGCTCAAGTCTGGGTCTTGTGTGTGCGTATTTGTTGTGATCTTTGTGTCTTGTGTGAGTTGCTCATCCCTCCCTTACTCCGTGATTCTTTGTGAACATCAAAAGTGTAAGGGCGAGAGGCTCCAAGTTGTGGAGATTCCTCGCGAACGGGATAAGAAAAGAAAAGCAAAACACCGTGGTATTCAAGTTGATCATTGGATCACTTGAGAGGAGTTGAGTGCAACTCTCGTCCGTTGGGACGCCACAACGTGGAGTAGGCAAGTTTTGTACTTGGCCGAACCACGGGATAAACCACTGTGTCATCTCTGTGTTGAACTCTTTGTGGTTATCATATTGTGCAAGATCTTCTCTCTAGCCACTTGGCGATTATTGTGCTAATACTTAACCAAGTTTTGTGGCTTAAGTTTTAAGTTTTCACAGGATCACCTATTCACCCCCCCCTCTAGGTGCTCTCAATTGGTATCAGAGCCGTTCTCTTCAAGAAAGGGACTAACCGCCCGAAGAGATGGATCCTAAGGGAAAGGGAATCGTGATCAACGACAAGGAGAAGGAGTCCTTCGTCAATGAGCCGAAGGATGACAAGCCTACCGACTCGGGCTCGGGACACAGACGCAAAGATGGAAAGAAGAAGAAGACAAGACGCATCAAAGAGATCGTCTACTACGACGACAGCGACGAGTCCTCTTCTTCCCAAAAGGACAACGACGACAACGACTACAACAAAAGAAAGACGGTTAATTCGAACTTTTCTTTTGACTACTCTCGCATTCCGCAAAGTACAAATGCTCATTTGCTCTCCATTCCACTTGGCAAACCTCCTCATTTTGATGGAGAGGACTACGGATTTTGGAGCCACAAAATGTGTAGTCACCTGTTTTCTCTCCATCCAAGCATTTGGGAGATTGTGGAAAGTGGAATGAAATTTGATAGCTCGGATAGCCCTGTGTTTATTAATGAACAGATTCATAAAAATGCACAAGCTACTACTGTGTTGCTAGCCTCTTTGTGCAGGGACGAGTATCACAAGGTGAGCGGCTTGGACAATGCCAAGCAGATCTGGGACACCCTCAAGATCTCTCATGAGGGGAACAACGTCACCTTGCTCACCAAGATGGAGTTGGTAGAGGGAGAGCTTGGAAGATTCGCAATGATAAGGGGCGAGGAGCCAACCCAAACATACAACCGGCTCAAGACCCTTATCAACAAAATAAGGAGCTACGGAAGCACGCGATGGACGGACCACGACGTCGTCCGCCTAATGCTAAGGTCCTTTACCGTTCTTGATCCTCATTTGGTAAATAATATTCGTGAGAATCCCAGGTACACCAAAATGTCGCCCGAAGAAGTCCTTGGAAAATTTGTAAGCGGGCAAATGATGATCAAGGAGGCGAGGTACGTAGACGACGCGTTGAATGGTCCAATCCATGAGCCTCAACCCATTGCTCTCAAGGCAACAAGGAGCAAGGAGGCGCTACCTAGCAAGGTGGCACAAATTGAGGCGGCCGGACTTAATGATGAAGAGATGGCCCTCATCATCAAAAGATTCAAGATGACGCTAAAGGGTCGCAAGGGACAGCCAAGCAAGACCAAGACCAAGGGAAAGCGCTCATGCTTCAAATGCGGTAAGCTTGGTCATTTTATTGCTAACTGTCCCGACAATGATAGTGATCAGGATCAAGGGAACAAGAGAGAGAAGAAGAAGAACTATAAGAAGGCAAAGGGCGAGGCACATCTTGGAAAGGAGTGGGATTAGGATTGCTCCTCTTCCGACTCCGACAATGAAGGACTCGCCGCCACCGCCTTCAACAAGTCATCCCTCTTCCCCAACGAGCGTCACACATGCCTTATGGCTAAGGAGAATAAAGTAAGTACTCGAAACTCCACTTATGCTTCTTCTAGTGAGAATGAGTCTAGTGATGATGATGACATAGACTATTCATGCTTATTCAAGGGCTTAGATAGATAAGATAAATGAACTGATTGATGTCTTGAATGGTAAGACTATGCTATTAGAAAAGCAAGAGGACCTTTTATATGAAGAACATGATAAGTTTGTAGAAGCACAAAAATCACTTGCTTTAGAGATTAAGAGAAATGAAATGCTTTCTTGTGAGTTGTCTACATGTCATGATTCAATTTCTAGTTTAAAAAGTATAAATGATGATTTAAATGCTAAGCTAGAAAAATCTAGTAAATTAACATCTTGTGTAGAACATGTTGTGATTTGCACTAGGTGTAAAGATTTTGACATTGATGCTTGTAGTGAACACCTAGTTTCAATTTCCAAACTTAATGATGAATTGGCTAGTCTTAATGCCCAACTTAAGACTAGCAAAAGTGAATTTGATAAGTTAAAATTTGCAAGGGATGCCTACACAATTGGAAGACATCCCTCAATTAAGGATGGTCTTGGCTTCAAGAGGGAAGCCAAGAACTTGACAAGCCATAAGGCTCCCATCTCCGCCAAGGAGAAAGGGAAGGCCCCTATGGCTAGTAGTGTGCAAAAGAACCATGCCTTTATTGTCGGGGACCATAATTAGGGGTACCCTCAAGACGCCTAATTCTCAGCTGGTAACCCCCATCAGCATAAAGCTGCAAAGGCCTGATGGGCACGATTAAGTCAGGGATCAGTCCACACGAGTGACTCGATCACGCTTCACCCGAGCCTAGCCTCGGCCGAAGGCAGCCGACCTCGAGAGACTTCCGTCTCGCCCGAGGCCCCCCTTTTTATGGCAGACACATCACCGGCTTGCCCAAGGTCTTGGCTTCGCTCGGAAGCAACCTTGACTAAATCACCACACCGACTGACCAAATTGCAGGGACATTTAACGCAAAGGTGGCCTGACACCTCTATCCTGACACGCGCCCCCGGCAGAGCCGAGGTGACCGCCGTCACTCCACCGCTCCACTGGCCAGTCTGACAGAAGGACAGCGCCACCTGCGCCACTCCGACTGCAGTGCCACTCGACAGAGTGAGTCTGACGGGCAATCAGGCCTTGCCAAGGGCGCCACGGCGAACTCCGCTCCGCCCGACCCCAGGGCTCGGACTCGGGCTAAGACCCGGAAGACGGCGAACTCCGCTCCGCCCGACCCCAGGGCTCGGACTCGGGCTAAGGCCCGGAAGACGGCGAACTCCGCTCCGCCCGACCCCAGGGCTCAGACTCGGGCTAAGACCCGGAAGACGACGAACTCCGCTCCGCTCGACCCCAGGGCTCGGACTCGGGCTAAGACCCGGAAGACGGCGAACTCCGCTCCGCCCGACCCCAGGGCTCGGACTCGGGCTAAGACCCGGAAGACGGCGAACTCCGCTCCGCCCGACCCCAGGGCTCGGACTCGGGCTAAGACCCGGAAGACGACGAACTCCGCTCCGCCCGACCCCAGGGCTCGGACTCCGCCCTGGCCTCGGCCGAACGACCTCCGCCTCGCCCGACCCCTTGGCTCGGGCTCGGCCACGGCAACTGAAGGCAAGACTCAACCTCGGCTTCGGAGGAAACCCCACGTCGCCCTGCCTAGAGCACAGACCGCCACGTCAACGGGAGACGTCATCATCATCCTACCCCGAATCGACTCGGGTCACGGAGAACAAGACCGGCGTCTCGTCCGGCCAGCCCCGCCAGAGGGGCAATGATGGCGCTCCACAAGCTCTATGACGACGGCGGCCCCCAGCTCTCTTACGGAAGCAGGACAACGTCAGCAGGGACTCGACCGCTCCAACAGCTGTCCCTCCATCAGGCTCCGCCGCACCTCCGATAGCCACGACATCACGCCAGCAGGATGCCCAGATCTCTCCGGCTGCCACATCGGCATGTACCTAGGGCGCTAGCTCTCCCTCCGCTAGACACGTAGCACTCTGCTACATCCCCATTGTACACCTGGGTCCTCTCCTTACGACTATAAAAGGAAGGACCAGGGCCTTCTCAGAGAAGGTTGGCCGCGCGGGACCGAGGACGGGACAGGCGCTCTCTTGGGGCCGCTCGCTTCCCTCACCCGCGTGGACGCTTGTAACCCCCCTACTGCAAGCGCACCTGACCTGGGCGCGGGACGAACACGAAGGCCGCGGGACTTCCACCTCTCTCACGCTCGGCTCCGGCCGCCTCGCCTCTCCCCCCTCCGCGCTCGCCCACGCGCTCGACCCATCTGGGCTGGGGCACGCAGCACACTCACTCGTCGGCTTAGGGACCCCCCTGTCTCGAAACGCCGACAGTTGGCGCGTCGGGTAGGGGCCTGCTGCGTGCTGACGAATAGCTCCCCGTCAAGCTCCAGATGGGCAGTTTCCAGCAACCTCTCCGGCCCGGGACGGTGCTTCGTTTCGGGGCTCTCGAGTTCATGTCCTTCGACGGCAGCTACGACATGATACTTCTTCCACCGCCGTGCGGCCACGACAATGGCGGCCGACAACCCGCCCGCCGGCGGCGGAATCGACGACGTCTTCCCCGCGTGGTGGAAGAGCTATATTCGGGCTCGCTCCGTTCTCTCCCCCGCCAACGGAGGGGAAGGCGGAGCCGTCAAGGCCAGATGGGAGGCCGCGCTTCGTCAGCCGTCGAGCGAATCGACGCCCCCGACGCCCCGACGGAAGGCACGCCGGACGTCGACCTCGTGTTCGAGACGGAGGCGAGCGCCGTCCCCCCGCGGCACGCTGACCCTGAGCAAGAAGACGACGCCGGCGCGCTCGCGGAAAGCCTGCAGGACGTCGCCCTCGAACCAGAGATGACGGCGCAACCAGTCCCCGATGTGACTACGTCGCTCCTCGTCGACCAAAAGGTAACGACTAACTCCCATCTTGCGTCATTTCGACTCGGCCTCCACCCGCCAAACGACCTCGATTTGGCGGGCGCTCCCATTGAGGCGAGTGCAACCCCACTGAGGTTCTGTATGCGGTCGCCTTGGGACCGACTGACGGACGTCTCGACCTACGGGCCCTCTGGGTCCGAGGAAGATGACGACCCCAGCATCGGTTGGGATTTCTCCGGACTTGGCAACCCCGGTGCCGTGCGGGACTTCATGACCGCATGTGACTACTGTCTGTCCGACTGTTCCGATGGAAGCCGCAGCCTTGGCGACGAGAGCTGCGGCCCAAGCCGCGAATGTTTCCACATCGAGCTAGGGAATCCCACCGAAGGCAACCATCTTGGCATGCCGGAGGATGGTGATCTCCCTAGGCCGGTGCCTCGCGCCGACATCCCACGGGAGCTAGCTGTGGTCCCCGCTCCGGCGGGGGGTTACGACCCACAACTCGAGCAAGTCCGCGAGGCGCAGGCCAGGCTCAACGAGGGAACAGGAGCGCTTGAGCCGATCCGTCGGGACGTCGGACAGGCATGGGTGGGCCAGCCCCTGGCCGGAGAAATACGTCATCTGCCCCAAGGTCTCCAGCACCGCGTCGCCAACGACGTCAGGATCAGGCCGCCGCCCGCATCCAGCGGGGTCGGTCAGAACCTGGCAACCGCAGCAATGCTCATCCGTGCGATGCCGGAGCCGTCAACAACCGAGGGTCGGCGGATCCAGGGAGAACTCAAGAATCTCCTGGAAGGCGCCGCGGCCCGGCGGGCCGAGAGCACTGCATCCCGAAGACAAGGATATCCCTCGGAACCTCATGCCGCGACTTCCCGATTCATGCGGGAAGCCTCGGCCTACACCGGGCGCACGCGCAACACCGCGCCTGCGGCCCCGGGCCACCTCGGCAACGAGCACCATCGACGCGACCGTCGGGCTCACCTCGACGAAAGGGTGCGCCGAGGCTATCACCCCAGGCGTGGGGGACGCTACGACAGCGGGGAGGATCGGAGTCCTTCGCCCGAACCACCCGGTCCGCAGGTTTTCAGTCGGGCCATCCGACGGGCGCCATTCCCGACCCGGTTCCGACCCCCGACTACTATCGTAAAGTACTCGGGGGAAACGAGACCGGAGCTGTGGCTCGTGGACTACCGCCTTGCCTGCCAACTGGGTGGAACGGACGACGACAACCTCATCATCCGCAACCTCCCCCTGTTCCTCTCCGACACTGCTCGTGCCTGGTTGGAGCACCTGCCTCCGGGGCAGATTTCCAACTGGGACGACTTGGTCCAAGCCTTCGCTGGCAATTTCCAGGGCACATACGTGCGCCCCGGGAATTCCTGGGACCTTCGAAGCTGCCGGCAACAGCCGGGGGAGTCGCTCCGGGACTACATCCGGCGATTCTCGAAGCAGCGCACCGAGCTGCCCAACATCACCGACTCGGATGTCATCGGCGCGTTCCTCGCCGGCACCACTTGCCGCGACCTGGTGAGCAAGCTGGGTCGCAAAACCCCCACCAGGGCAAGCGAGCTGATGGACATCGCCACCAAGTTCGCCTCTGGCCAGGAGGCAGTCGAGGCTATCTTCCGAAAGGACAAGCAGCCCCAGGGCCGCCCATCGGAAGAAGCCCCCGAGGTGTTTGCTCCGCGCGGCGCCAAGAAGAAAGGCAAGAAGAAGTCGCAATCGAAACGCGACGCCGCCGACGCGGACCTTGTCGCCGCCGCCGAGTATAAGAACCCTCGGAAGCCCCCCGGAGGTGCAAACCTCTTCGACAAGATGCTCAAGGAGCCGTGCCCCTACCATCAGGGGCCCGTCAAGCACACCCTCGAGGAGTGCGTTATGCTTCGGCGTCATTTCCACAGGGCCGGGCCACCCGCCGAGGGTGGCAGGGCCCACGACGACGACAAGAACGAAGATCACCCAGCAGGGGGGTTCCCCGAGGTCCGCGACTGCTACATGATCTATGGAGGGCATGCGGCGAGTACCTCGGCTCGGCACCGCAAGCAAGAGCGCCGGGAGGTCTGCTCGGTGAAGGTGGCGGCGCCAGTCTACCTAGACTGGTCCGACAAGCCCATCACTTTCGACCGGGCCGACCACCCCGACCATGTGCCAAGCCCGGGGAAATACCCGCTCGTCGTCGACCCCGTTGTCGGCGATGTCAGGCTCACCAAGGTCCTGATGGACGGGGGCAGCTGCCTCAACATCATCTGCGCCGAGACCCTCAAGCTCCTGCGCGTCGATCCGTCCTCCGTCCGAGCAGGCGCTGCGCCCTTCCACGGGATCATCCCTGGGAAGCGCGTCCAGCCCCTCGGGCGACTCGACCTCCCAGTCTGCTTCAGGACACCCTCCAACTTCCGAAGGGAGACCCTGACGTTCGAAGTGGTCGGGTTCCGAGGAACCTACCACGCCGTGCTAGGGAGGCCATGTTACGCGAAGTTCATGGCCGTCCCCAACTACACCTACCTGAAGCTCAAGATGCCGAGCCCCAACGGGGTCATCACTGTCGGCCCCACGTACAAACACGCGTTCGAATGCGACGTGGAGTGCGTGGAGTACGCCGAGGCCCTCGCCGAGTCCGAGGCCCTCATCGCCGACCTGGAGAACCTCTCCAAGGAGGTGCCAGACGTGAAGCGCCATGCCGGCAACTTCGAGCCAGCGGAGACGGGCAAGGCCGTCCCCCTCGACCCCAGTGGCGACACCACCAAGCAGATCCGGATCGGCTCCGGGCTCGACCCCAAATAGGAAGCAGTGCTCGTCGACTTTCTCCGCGCGAACGCCGACGTCTTTGCGTGGAGTCCCTCGGACATGCCCGGCATACCGAGGGATGTCGCCGAGCACTCGCTGGATATTCGGGCCGGAGCCCGACCCGTCAGACAGCCTCTGCGCCGATTCGACGAGGAGAAGCGCAGAGCGATTGGCGAAGAGATCCACAAGCTAATGGCGGCAGGGTTCATCAAAGAGGTATTCCATCCCGAATGGCTTGCCAACCCTGTGCTTGTGAGGAAGAAAGGGGGGAAATGGCGGATGTGTGTAGACTACACTGGTCTCAACAAAGCATGTCCGAAGGTTCCCTACCCTCTGCCTCGCATCGACCAAATCGTGGATTCCACTGCTGGGTGCGAAACCCTGTCCTTCCTCGATGCCTACTCAGGGTATCACCAGATCCGAATGAAAGAGTCCGACCAGCTCGCGACTTCTTTCATCACGCCGTTCGGCATGTACTGCTATGCCACCATGCCGTTCGGCTTGAGGAATGCAGGCGCGACGTACCAGCGGTGCATGAACCATGTGTTCGGCGAACACATCGGTCGCACGGTCGAGGCCTACGTCGATGACATCGTAGTCAAGACTCGGAAGGCTTCCGACCTCCTCTCCGACCTTGAAGTGACATTCCGGTGTCTCAAGGCGAAGGGAGTCAAGCTTAATCCTGGGAAGTGTGTCTTCGGGGTGCCCCGAGGCATGCTCCTAGGGTTCATCGTCTCCGAGCGAGGCATCGAGGCCAACCCGGAGAAGATCGCGGCCATCACCAGCATGGGACCCATCAAGGACTTAAAAGGGGTACAGAGGGTCATGGGATGCCTCGCGGCCCTGAGCCGCTTCATCTCACGCCTCGGCGAAAGAGGTCTGCCTCTGTACCGCCTCTTAAGGAAGGCCGAATGTTTCGTTTGGACCCCTGAGGCCGAGGAAGCCCTCGACAACCTGAAGGCACTCCTTACAAAGGCGCCGGTCTTGGTGCCGCCGGCGGACGGAGAAGTCCTCTTGGTCTACGTTGCCGCGACCACTCAGGTGGTTAGCGCCGCGATTGTGGTCGAGAGGCAGGAGGAAGGGCATACATTGCCCGTTCAGAGGCCGGTCTACTTCATCAGCGAAGTGCTGTCCGAGACCAAGATCCGCTACCCACAAGTTCAAAAGCTGCTGTACGCTGTGATCCTGACAAGGCGGAAGCTACGACACTACTTCGAGTCCCATCCGATGACTGTGGTGTCATCCTTCCCCCTGGGGGAGATCATCCAGTGCCGAGAGGCCTCGGGCAGAATCGCAAAGTGGGCGGTGGAGATCATGGGCGAAACGATCTCGTTCGCCCCTCGGAAGGCCATCAAGTCCCAAGTGTTGGCGGATTTCATGGCCGAATGGGTCGATACCCAACTACCAACGACTCCGATCCAACCGGAGCTCTGGACCATGTTTTTCGACGGGTCGCTGATGAAGACGGGGGCCGGTGCGGGCCTGCTCTTCATCTCGCCCCTCGGAAAGCACTTGCGCTACGTGCTGCGCCTCCACTTCCCGGCGTCCAACAATGTGGCCGAGTACGAAGCTCTGGTCAACGGATTGCGGATCGCCATCGAGCTAGGGGTCAGACGCCTCGACGCCCGCGGTGATTCGCAGCTCGTCATCGACCAAGTCATGAAGAACTCCCACTGTCGCGACCCGAAGATGGAGGCCTACTGCGACGAGGTTCGGCGCCTAGAGGACAAGTTCTTCGGGCTCGAGCTCAACCACGTCGCTCGGCGCTACAACGAAACCGCAGACGAGCTGGCGAAGATAGCCTCGGGGCGAACGACAGTCCCCCCGGACGTCTTCTCCCGGGACCTGCATCAACCCTCCGTCAAGCTCGACGACGCGCCCGAGCCCGAGGTACCCTCGGCTCAGCCCAAGGTACCCTCGGCTCGGCCCGAGGTACCCTCGGCTCGGCCCGAGGTACCCTCGGCTCAGCCCGAGGTAACCTCGGCTCGGCCCGAGGTACCCTCGGCCCCCGAGGGCGGGGCATTGAACATCGAGGAAGGGCAGAGCGGGGCCGCGCCAGACCAAGATTGGCAGGCCCCGTACCTGCAATATCTCCGTCGAGGAGAGCTACCCCTTGACCAAGTCGAGGCTCGGCGGGTAGCGCGACGCGCCAAGTCATTCGTCTTGCTGGGCGACAAAGAGGAGCTCTACCATCGCAGCCCCTCGGGCATCCTCCAGCGATGCATCTCCATCGCCGAAGGTCGGGAACTGCTGCAAGAAGTACACTCGGGGGCTTGCGGCCACCACGCAGCACCCCGAGCCCTTGTTGGAAATGCTTTCCGGCAAGGCTTCTACTGGCCAACGGCGGTGGCTGACGCCACTAGAATTGTCCGCACCTGCGAAGGGTGCCAATTCTATGCGAAGCGGACACACCTGACCGCTCAGGCTCTGCAGACAATACCCATCACCTGGCCCTTCGCTGTATGGGGTCTGGACCTCGTCGGCCCCTTGCAGAAAGCGCCCGGGGGCTACACGCACCTGCTGGTCGCCATCGACAAATTCTCCAAGTGGGTCGAGGTCCGACCTCTGAACAGCATCAGGTCCGAGCAGGCGGTGGAATTCTTCACCAATATCATCCATCGCTTCGGGGTCCCAAACTCCATCATCACCGACAATGGCACCCAGTTCACCGGCAAAAAAATCTTGGATTTTTGCGAGGATCACCATATCCGGGTGGACTGGGCCGCCGTGGCTCATCCCATGTCGAATGGGCAAGTAGAGCGTGCCAACGGCATGATTCTACAAGGGCTCAAGCCTCGGATCTACAACGACCTCAACAAGTTCGGCAGGCGATGGATGAAGGAACTCCCCTCGGTGGTCTGGAGCCTAAGGACGACGCCGAGTCGTGCCACGGGCTTCACGCCGTTTTTCCTGGTCTACGGGGCTGAAGCTATCTTGCCCACTGACCTGGAATACGGCTCCCCGAGGGCGAGGGCATACACCGAACAAAGCAACCAAGCTAGCCGAGAGGAATCGCTGGACCAGCTGGAGGAAGCTCGGGACAGGGCTTTGCTACACTCGGCGCGGTATCAACAGTCCCTGCGATGCTACCACACCCGAGGAGTCCGGTCCCGAGAACTCCAGGTGGGCGACCTGGTGCTTCGGCTGCGACAAGATGCCCGAGGGAGGCACAAGCTCACGCCCCCCTGGGAAGGGCCATTCGTCATCGCCAAAGTTCTGAAGCCCGGAACATACAAGCTGGCCAACAATCAAGGCGAGATCTATGGCAACGCTTGGAACATCAAACAGCTACGTCGCTTCTACCCTTAAGATGTTTTCAAGTTGTCCATATACCTCGCACCTACGCAAAGTTTAGTTGTCAAGGAAGGGTCGGCCTAGCCCCGGCAAAGCCCGACCCTCCCTCGGGGGCTAAAAGGGGGGAGACCCCCTCTGCGTCGAATTTTTCCTCGAAAAAGGATCTCTTTTTAGCAGGGTTTCTTCCGTGCCTCTTGACTACTTCGGAAAGCGGATCCTGGAAACGACGAGGTACACGTAAGCAGCCAAGGCTGACCGAGCCGAGGGACTCCTACGCCTCCGGGATACGGATACCTCACTCGTCCCTTTCTGCGATAAGTAACTTGCGCTCGGGTAAAGCGACTCCGTGGACCGAACGAGTCATCACGTTCGGAAGCTCTCCTGCCGAAGCAGTCCTTCAAGCTTTCTCGACTAAGTCGGGGACAAGGCCTCATGGACGGGTGAAAGTACGCGTAAGTGGCAAGGCCGACCGAGCCGAGGGATTCCCACGCCTCTGGGATACGGATACCTCACTCGTCCCTTCCGCGAAAAGCAACTCTTGCTCACACAAACGTCCCTGTTACCGACAGAGTCCAGATGCTCGAAGCAGGAGGAAAAAAGACGCAGCTTCGCAAGCGCGGCGAGGGCGTGTTCTTCTGGCCTCGGCGGCCGCAGAAAGCGCACGCTACAAGATGATCTGATCCTGCAGGCTCGGATCTTCACGCCGAAGGGAGCCGTAGCACCCTCGGCATCGACGACGTCTACAACAAAGCCCGACCCAACCTCGGGCGGCGCCGAGGTCCAGGGGCTCCTCCAGGAATCCGGCCCGAGCAGGCGGCTCAACCGGTTACCCCTGAGGCCTCGGGCAACCGGCTTCCAAGGGCGCTAGCCCGATCCGAGGCCTCGACTGACCGACTTGGGCGTCGGCTCCGCTGACGGGCAACACGGCTAGGCTCCGGCCAACCAGGTTCCCCATTCTCGAGTCAACTCCGCCTCTGTTCATACTGATGTCGCTACCCCCGGCCTCGATCCACCAAAGGGCGGCCGAGGGATCTCTTCAACTAAGCTAGAGGAGCCTCACATAACAAGGCCGAACGGGCCGAGGGATTCCTACGCCTCCGGGATACGGATACCTCACCCGTCACCTTGACATGGGGCAACTCATGCTTGGTGAAGCGGTTCAGACAATCAAACAGGCGAGACTTAGTGCTCAAAAATGAGGAAAAAACACGGCTCCGTGCCGAAATTACATACACGTTCAGGCCTCGACAGCCACAATGAACAAACACACTGGCATCCAAGGTGCCATCACAAACGGGACTCCGGTTCCGTCCCCGAGGGTACAAGCGACCTCGGGCCTGCGGGGCGACGACCTCTGCAGCGGCAGCCATGGCCTCAGGTGAACGCAGTCACCGAAAGGCTCTTGTTCGCGGTCCCACTCAAGGGATGCGAACAAGCCATCAAAGCCAAAGAGCGGACCGCTCCCGAGCGCTCCGGTAGATCCTCGCTGCCGTCCTCGCCCCGAATGCGAGGAGGAAGACGGAATGTTGCGTCCTAGCTGGACAGCAACAGTTCGCCTTCCCCGGCACGACTGGAGGACGACTCCGTCGCGACGCGGGAGGACGGTTGCCACCACCAGAAGCTGGAAGAGGAGGTGGTTCGCCGACCCGCACGCGAGGCAGAGCCCCGGCTCGCCTCGGCCCCCGCCCCAGCGAGGGTGACGAACACACCCGACGCTGAGGGCGGGATCACAGCCTGGTCTGTCTCTCCCCATCCAGGAGCTGGAGGTCACCGTCTTGGGTGGCCACCAGCGGAAGGGAGCAACCAGGCTGCCTGATGAAAATCCTTGAAGCCGAACGATGGCTGAGAGGTACCAACTCCCATGGAGTTGCGTTCCTCCAACGAGGAGGCGGAAAGGCGGCGGATATCCCCCATCCGGGGGCTTGGAAGACGGGAAGACCCGGCGCTTAAGGGAGGAAGAAGACATGGTTGCCTTACGAAAGGAGCCCCCCTCCTTTTAAAGGCAACTCCCCCTACGTGCGCCCCCAGGCGCCGCGGGCCGAGTCTTCTCCAACACGCTCCAAGGCCCTCCCCTGCGACTCGGGGGCTGGGTCCCGCATGTCATGCAAGCCGGCTCAGGGCAGAAGAAGCCAAACCGCCGCGCTTGGTGCGCACGACCGTCCAGCGGTTACAGGCGACCCCCCATTTTCGCCCAGACCAACGGGCAGAAGGGGCGGGCAGCCATGCAGGCGGCATGCAACCGCGCCAGACGGACGCGCTTCTCCGACTTCTGACACGCCAGCTTGGAACCCAGGCCCACGCGTCGAACAACCGGCGCGCCAGTTGCTGCATGCGAGCGACCGCATCGCCACTTGTGCCACCATCGCGCCTCTTCGGTTGCGAAGCCCATGCCACGACTCGAGGCGACCTAACAGCGCCAGACTGGCGCGTCGGTCAAAGCGACCGAAAGCGGGCCGGCAGTAATAGCAGTAGCAGGCGAGCGGGCGCAGCGGTCACGTCGTCAGCCAGGCTCACGTCCCATCCTGAGACAGCAAGAGAACCTCCTCTCGCGGCGTGAAGACGGTGCACCCATGACCCGTTCCTCGAACGGATCGCACGCGCGCAACGGCCGCCCCGTCAACCACTCGCCCCGTCGCATTAACTCCGCGGCGGGACACGCGGCGCTTCTGGCAGGAGGAGCGCGCGACGCTTCACCTTCGCCGTAATAACCGCGTCAGAAAAGGTACGCCACGTCGTCCGATTTCGTATCCTTTTCCGTTTTCCTCTTTCTCTATCTCTTGCAACAGGGACCGGGGAAGGGGGATACCCCGAAAGGGATCCTTCTCCGCGAAGGAACCGGGCTCCGAGCCCCCCATTACTGATCAGGGGTTCGAAGGCTGGCCCCCCAAGGGTTCAACAGCCGCCTCAGATCGCGTGGGCCCGACACCCACTACTGGTCAGGGGTTCGAAGGCCAGCCCCCCGAAGGGCTCCATGGCCGCCTCAGGCTACTCGGGCTCCGCGCCCATTACTGATCAGGGGTTCGAAGGCTGGCCCCCGAAGGGTTCACAGTCGCCTCAGACACCGAGCGAGGGATGACCAGGGGTACGTTCGATACATAACCGAGGCTCGGGCTGCGCTCCCGAGGTACCCTAGGACATTTCTGAGACCAGCGGGAACGATCTTGTAACGGAATCCCATCGGAGGGAGGCATCGAGCCCTCGGACCCCGTCGCCAGGGGACCGGGTCCGGCAAATCACCCGCAGGTACTTTTGGGCGTGCCTCTGGGCCCCTAGCCGACCCCCAACGAACGGGGCACGGACGTCCACTCGGATTACCCGCTTGCAGCTCACCGGAGACACCATGTTCGGTGCCCATCGAGGGTAACATGGCGCGCTCCCCCCCTCCTCCTTGCGGAAAGGCGACGTAGGGGCGTATGTAAAAAGCCGAGTCTGTCCCTGATCGTCCTCTCGCCCTGTGCAGAGGCTCGGGGGCTGCTCTCGCAAAAACCGGCTCCGGCCAAATCGTTGACAGCGTCAACATACCAGCCCGAGAGCTTGGGCCCCGACCGTGCACCCGGGCTACGGCCAGTTCGCATGAGGGAACGACCAGACCAGCCGAAGCGTAAAGCGAAGCATTAAGACCTCGAAGGAGTGTAACCACTCCTCCGAGGCCTCGGGGGCTACACCCGGCGGGTGCGCTCGCGCGCACCCACCGGAACGAAATGCAACCGAGAAAGGCTGGTCCCCTTGCAAAAAAGTGCGACGAAAGCCTCCAAGCGAGTGCTAACACTCCCTTCGAGGCTCGGGGGCTACTGTCGGGGACCATAATTAGGGGTACCCTCAAGACGCCTAATTCTCAGCTGGTAACCCCCATCAGCATAAAGCTGCAAAGGCCTGATGGGCACGATTAAGTCAGGGATCAGTCCACACGAGTGACTCGATCACGCTTCACCCGAGCCTAGCCTCGGCCGAAGGCAGCCGACCTCGAGAGACTTCCGTCTCGCCCGAGGCCCCCCTTTTTATGGCGGACACATCACCGGCTTGCCCAAGGTCTTGGCTTCGCTCGGAAGCAACCTTGACTAAATCACCACACCGACTGACCAAATTGCAGGGACATTTAACGCAAAGGTGGCCTGACACCTCTATCCAGACACGCGCCCCCGGCAGAGCCGAGGTGACCGCCGTCACTCCACCGCTCCACTGGCCAGTCTGACAGAAGGACAGCGCCACCTGCGCCACTCCGACTGCAGTGCCACTCGACAGAGTGAGTCTGACGGGCAATCAGGCCTTGCCAAGGGCGCCACGGCGAACTCCGCTCCGCCCGACCCCAGGGCTCGGACTCGGGCTAAGACCCGGAAGACGGCGAACTCCGCTCCGCCCGACCCCAGGGCTCGGACTCGGGCTAAGGCCCGGAAGACGGCGAACTCCGCTCCGCCCGACCCCAGGGCTCGGACTCGGGCTAAGACCCGGAAGACGACGAACTCCGCTCCGCCCGACCCCAGGGCTCGGACTCGGGCTAAGACCCGGAAGACGGCGAACTCCGCTCCGCCCGACCCCAGGGCTCGGACTCGGGCTAAGACCCGGAAGACGGCGAACTCCGCTCCGCCCGACCCCAGGGCTCGGACTCGGGCTAAGACCCGGAAGACGACGAACTCCGCTCCGCCCGACCCCAGGGCTCGGACTCCGCCCTGGCCTCGGCCGAACGACCTCCGCCTCGCCCGACCCCTTGGCTCGGGCTCGGCCACGGCAACTGAAGGCAAGACTCAACCTCGGCTTCGGAGGAAACCCCACGTCGCCCTGCCTAGAGCACAGACCGCCACGTCAACGGGAGACGTCATCATCATCCTACCCCGAATTGACTCGGGTCACGGAGAACAAGACCGGCGTCTCGTCCGGCCAGCCCCGCCAGAGGGGCAATGATGGCGCTCCACAAGCTCTATGACGACGGCGGCCCCCAGCTCTCTTACGGAAGCAGGACAACGTCAGCAGGGACTCGACCGCTCCAACAGCTGTCCCTCCATCAGGCTCCGCCGCACCTCCGATAGCCACGACATCACGCCAGCAGGATGCCCAGATCTCTCCGGCTGCCACATCGGCATGTACCTAGGGCGCTAGCTCTCCCTCCGCTAGACACGTAGCACTCTGCTACATCCCCATTGTACACCTGGGTCCTCTCCTTACGACTATAAAAGGAAGGACCATGGCCTTCTCAGAGAAGGTTGGCCACGCGGGACCGAGGACGGGACAGGCGCTCTCTTGGGGCCGCTCGCTTCCCTCACCCGCGTGGACGCTTGTAACCCCCCTACTGCAAGCGCACCTGACCTGGGCGCGGGACAAACACGAAGGCCACGGGACTTCCACCTCTCTCACGCTCGGCTCCGGCCGCCTCGCCTCTCCCCCCTCCGCGCTCGCCCACGCGCTCGACCCATCTGGGCTGGGGCACGCAGCACACTCACTCGTCGGCTTAGGGACCCCCCTGTCTCGAAACGCCGACATTTATGTACCATGATAGGAGACAATCTAGAAATGCTTATAGGAGTTGTAATGCATATGATGCTTTTGATTCTCATGCCATGTCTGCTTCTAGTTCTTCTTATGTGCATGATAGAAATGTTGGTAGGAGAAATGTTGTTCATAATATGCCTAGGAGAAATGTTGTTAATGTTCCTAGGAAAGTTAATGAACCTTCTACAATATATCATGCTTTAAATGCTTCCTTTGCTATTTGTATAAAAGATAGGAAGATAGTTGCTAGAAAATTAGGGGCAAGATGCAAGGGAGACAAAACTTGCATTTGGGTCCCTAAGGATATTTGTGCTAACCTTGTAGGACCCAACATGAGTTGGGTACCTAAGACCCAAGCCTAAATTTGCCTTGCAGGTTTATGCATTCGGGGGTTCAAGCTGGATTATCGACAGCTGTCGGCGTTTCGAGACAGGGGGGTCCCTAAGCCGACGAGTGAGTGTGCTGCGTGCCCCAGCCCAGATGGGTCGAGCGCGTGGGCGAGCGCGGAGGGGGGAGAGGCGAGGCGGCCGGAGCCGAGCGTGAGAGAGGTGGAAGTCCCGCGGCCTTCGTGTTCGTCCCGCGCCCAGGTCAGGTGCGCTTGCAGTAGGGGGGTTACAAGCGTCCACGCGGGTGAGGGAAGCGAGCGGCCCCAAGAGAGCGCCTGTCCCGTCCTCGGTCCCGCGCGGCCAACCTTCTCTGAGAAGGCCCTGGTCCTTCCTTTTATAGTCGTAAGGAGAGGACCCAGGTGTACAATGGGGATGTAGCAGAGTGCTACGTGTCTAGCGGAGGGAGAGCTAGCGCCCTAGGTACATGCCGATGTGGCAGCCGGAGAGATCTGGGCATCCTGCTGGCGTGATGTCGTGGCTATCGGAGGTGCGGCGGAGCCTGATGGAGGGACAGCTGTTGGAGCGGTCGAGTCCCTGCTGACGTTGTCCTGCTTCCGTAAGAGAGCTGGGGGCCGCCATCGTCATAGAGCTTGTGGAGCGCCATCATTGCCCCTCTGGCGGGGCTGGCCGGACGAGACGCCGGTCTTGTTCTCCGTGACCCGAGTCGATTCGGGGTAGGATGATGATGACGTCTCCTGTTGACGTGGCGGTCTGTGCTCTAGGCAGGGCGACGTGGGGTCTCCTCCGAAGCCGAGGTTGAGTCTTGCCTTCAGTTGCCGTGGCCGAGCCCGAGCCAAGGGGTCGGGCGAGGCGGAGGTCGTTCGGCCGAGGCCAGGGCGGAGTCCGAGCCCTGGGGTCGGGCGGAGCGGAGTTCGTCGTCTTTCGGGTCTTAGCCCGAGTCCGAGCCCTGGGGTCGGGCGGAGCGGAGTTCGCCGTCTTCCGGGTCTTAGCCCGAGTCCGAGCCCTGGGGTCGGGCGGAGCGGAGTTCGCCGTCTTCCGGGTCTTAGCCCGAGTCCGAGCCCTGGGGTCGGGCGGAGCGGAGTTCGCCGTCTTCCGGGTCTTTGCCCGAGTCCGAGCCCTGGGGTCGGGCGGAGCGGAGTTCGCCGTCTTCCGGGTCTTAGCCCGAGTCCGAGCCCTGGGGTCGGGCGGAGCGGAGTTCGCCGTCTTCCGGGTCTTAGCCCGAGTCCGAGCCCTAGGGTCGGGCGGAGCGGAGTTCGCCGTCTTCCGGGTCTTTGCCCGAGTCCGAGCCCTGGGGTCGGGCGGAGCGGAGTTCGCCGTGGCGCCCTTGGCAAGGCCTGATTGCCCGTCAGACTCACTCTGTCGAGTGGCACTGCAGTCGGAGTGGCGCAGGTGGCGCTGTCCTTCTGTCAGACTGGCCAGTGGAGCGGTGGAGTGACGGCGGTCACCTCGGCTCTGCCGGGGGCGCGTGTCAGGATAGAGGTGTCAGGCCACCTTTGCGTTAAATGCCCCTGCAATTTGGTCGGTCGGTGTGGTGATTTAGTCAAGGTTGCTTCTGAGCGAAGCCAAGACCTTGGGCAAGCCGGTGATGTGTCCGCCATAAAAAGGGGGCCTCGGGCGAGACGGAAGTCTCTCGAGGTCGGCTGCCTTCGGCCGAGGCTAGGCTCGGGTGAAGCGTGATCGAGTCACTCGTGTGGACTGATCCCTGACTTAATCGTGCCCATCAGGCCTTTGCAGCTTTATGCTGATGGGGGTTACCAGCTGAGAATTAGGCGTCTTGAGGGTACCCCTAATTATGGCCCCCGACAGTAGCCCTCGAGCCTCGAAGGGAGTGTTAGCACTCGCTTGGAGGCTTTCGTCGCACTTTTTTGCAAGGGGACCAGCCTTTCTCGGTTGCATTTCGTTCCGGTGGGTGCGCGCGAGCGCACCCGCCGGGTGTAGCCCCCGAGGCCTCGGAGGAGTGGTTACACTCCTTCGAGGTCTTAATGCTTCGCTTTACGCTTCGGCTGGTCTGGTCGTTCCCTCATGCGAACTGGCCGTAGCCCGGGTGCACGGTCGGGGCCCAAGCTCTCGGGCTGGTATGTTGACGCTGTCAACGATTTGGCCGGAGCCGGTTTTTGCGAGAGCAGCCCCCGAGCCCCTGCATAGGGCGAGAGGACGATCAGGGACAGACTCGGCTTTTTACATACGCCCCTACGTCGCCTTTCCGCAAGGAGGAGGGGGGGAGCGCGCCATGTTACCCTCGATGGGCACCAAACATGGTGTCTCCGGTGAGCTGCAAGCGGGTAATCCGAGTGGACGTCCGTGCCCCGTTCGTTGGGGGTCGGCTAGGGGCCCAGAGGCACGCCCAAAAGTACCTGCGGGTGATTTGCCGGACCCGGTCCCCTGGCGACGGGGTCCGAGGGCTCGATGCCTCCCTCCGATGGGATTCCGTTACAAGATCGTTCCCGCTGGTATCGGAAATGTCCTAGGGTACCTCGGGAGCGCAGCCCGAGCCTCGGTTATGTATCGAACGTACCCCTGGTCATCCCTCGCTCGGTGTCTAAGGCGACTGTGAACCCTTCGGGGGCCAGCCTTCGAACCCCTGATCAGTAATGGGCGCGGAGCCCGAGTAGCCTGAGGCGGCCATGGAGCCCTTCGGGGGCTGGCCTTCGAACCCCTGACCAGTAGTGGGTGTCGGGCCCACGCGATCTGAGGCGGCTGTTGAACCCCTGGGGGCCAGCCTTCGAACCCCTGATCAGTAATGGGGGGCTCGGAGCCCGGTTCCTTCGCGGAGAAGGATCCCTTTCGGGGTATCCCCCTTCCCCGGTCCCTGTTGCAAGAGATAGAGAAAGAGGAAAACGGAAAAGGATACGAAATCGGACGACGTGGCGTACCTTTTCTGACGCGGTTATTACGGCGAAGGTGAAGCGTCGCGCGCTCCTCCTGCCAGAAGCGCCGCGTGTCCCGCCGCGGAGTTAATGCGACGGGGCGAGTGGTTGACGGGGCGGCCGTTGCGCGCGTGCGATCCGTTCGAGGAACGGGTCACGGGTGCACCGTCTTCACGCCGCGAGAGGAGGTTCTCTTGCTGTCTCAGGATGGGACATGAGCCTGGCTGACGACGTGACCGCTGCGCCCGCTCGCCTGCTACTGCTATTACTGCCGGCCCGCTTTCGGTCGCTTTGACCGACGCGCCAGTCTGGCGCTGTTAGGTCGCCTCGAGTCGTGGCATGGGCTTCGCAACCGAAGAGGCGCGATGGTGGCACAAGTGGCGGTGCGGTCGCTCGCATGCAGCAACTGGCGCGCCGGTTGTTCGACGCGTGGGCCTGGGTTCCAAGCTGGCGTGTCAGAAGTCGGAGAAGCGCGTCCATCTGGCGCGGTTGCATGCCGCCTGCATGGCTGCCCGCCCCTTCTGCCCGTTGGTCTGGGCGAAAATGGGGGGTCGCCTGTAACCGCTGGACGGTCGTGCACACCAAGCGCGGCGGTTTGGCTTCTTCTGCCCTGAGCCGGCTTGCATGACACGCAGGACCCAGCCCCCGAGTCGCAGGGGAGGGCCTTGGAGCGTGTTGGAGAATACTCGGCCCGCGGCGCCTGGGGGCGCACGTAGGGGGAGTTGCCTTTAAAAGGAGGGGGGCTCCTTTCGTAAGGCAACCATGTCTTCTTCCTCCCTTAAGCGCCGGGTCTTCCCGTCTTCCAAGCCCCCGGATGGGGGATATCCGCCGCCTTTCCGCCTCCTCGTTGGAGGAACGCAACTCCATGGGAGTTGGTACCTCTCAGCCATCGTTCGGCTTCAAGGATTTTCATCACGCAGCCCGGTCGCACCCCTTCACCGGCGGTCACCCGAGATGGCGACCTCCAGCTTGATGGTGGGGGAAAGCGAGCCGGGCTGCGGCCTCTGCCCCTTCCTCAGCCTCAAGGATTTTCATCACCAAGGCTGGGGAGGGGAGAGTGCCGAGTTGGGGTCGGCCCCTGCGTGGGCGGTGGCCCGCTCCTTCACCCAGTGATGGGGGGAGGAGTGGGCATCGCCCGTGGCGTCCGGCAGCTGCAGCGTGCCCGGTCTTCAGCCGCGAGCGGCTTCGGGGCCTCTTGCGGCGTCGGCGTTTGCCACGGCAGCCGGAAGAGGTTCTTCCACCGGCGCGGCGGCCGGGACCGGGCACGGGCTGACCTCCAACTTCTACGGCCTTCTGCCCGCCCTTGCTTCACGAGTTTTGGGCATGGGCGGGGGCCTCCTGGCAGCGGCATCCACCCTGAGGTCAGCGTTGCTGCTGTTCGGCCCCCCGGAGCAGAAATCGCCGTCGTCGCCACTGCTGGAGCAGGTGACGGCACGCCGACCGTCGGCCTTCCGTTGCTCCGCAGGCCTTCCCCCTCGGAGTGGGGTTGTTCGTACCTGCGGAGGGGGAACCGGAGTTCCGTTTGTAATGGCACTTCGAATGCCAGTGAGTTCGTTCATTGTGGCTGTCGAGGCCTGAACGTGTATGTAATTTCGGCACGGAGCCGTGCTTTTTCCTCATTTTTGAGCACTAAGTCTCGCCTGTTTGATTGTCTGAACCGCTTCACCAAGCATGAGTTGCCCCATGTCAAGGTGACGGGTGAGGTATCCGTATCCCGGAGGCGTAGGAATCCCTCGGCCCGTTCGGCCTTGTTATGTGAGGCTCCTCTAGCTTAGTTGAAGAGATCCCTCGGCCGCCCTTTGGTGGATCGAGGCCGGGGGTAGCGACATCAGTATGAACAGAGGCGGAGTTGACTCGAGAATGGGGAACCTGGTTGGCCGGAGCCTAGCCGTGTTGCCCGTCAGCGGAGCCGACGCCCAAGTCGGTCAGTCGAGGCCTCGGATCGGGCTAGCGCCCTTGGAAGCCGGTTGCCCGAGGCCTCAGGGGTAACCGGTTGAGCCGCCTGCTCGGGCCGGATTCCTGGAGGAGCCCCTGGACCTCGGCGCCGCCCGAGGTTGGGTCGGGCTTTGCTGTAGACGTCGTCGATGCCGAGGGTGCTACGGCTCCCTTCGGCGTGAAGATCCGAGCCTGCAGGATCAGATCATCTTGTAGCGTGCGCTTTCTGCGGCCGCCGAGGCCAGAAGAACACGCCCTCGCCGCGCTTGCGAAGCTGCGTCTTTTTTCCTCCTGCTTCGAGCATCTGGACTCTGTCGGTAACAGGGACGTTTGTGTGAGCAAGAGTTGCTTTTCGCGGAAGGGACGAGTGAGGTATCCGTATCCCAGAGGCGCGGGAATCCCTCGGCTCGGTCGGCCTTGCCACTTACGCGTACTTTCACCCGTCCATGAGGCCCTGTCCCCGACTTAGTCGAGAAAGCTTGAAGGACTGCTTCGGCAGGAGAGCTTCCGAACGTGATGACTCGTTCGGTCCACGGAGTCGCTTTACCCGAGCGCAAGTTACTTATCGCAGAAAGGGACGAGTGAGGTATCCGTATCCCGGAGGCGTAGGAGTCCCTCGGCTCGGTCAGCCTTGGCTGCTTACGTGTACCTCGTCGTTTCCAGGATCCGCTTTCCGAAGTAGTCAAGAGGCACGGAAGAAACCCTGCTAAAAAGAGATCCTTTTTCGAGGAAAAATTCGATGCAGAGGGGGTCTCCCCCCTTTTAGCCCCCGAGGGAGGGTCGGGCTTTGCCGGGGCTAGGCCGACCCTTCCTTGACAACTAAACTTTGCATAGGTGCGAGGTATATGGACAACTTGAAAACATCTTAAGGGTAGAAGCGACGTAGCTGTTTGATGTTCCAAGCGTTGCCGTAGATCTCGCCTTGATTGTTGGCCAGCTTGTATGTTCCGGGCTTCAGAACTTTGGCGATGACGAATGGCCCTTCCCAGGGGGGCGTGAGCTTGTGCCTCCCTCGGGCATCTTGTCGCAGCCGAAGCACCAGGTCGCCCACCTGGAGTTCTCGGGACCGGACCCCTCGGGCGTGGTAGCGTCGCAGGGACTGTTGATACCGCGCCGAGTGTAGCAAAGCCCTGTCCCGAGCTTCCTCCAGCTGGTCCAGCGATTCCTCTCGGCTAGCTTGGTTGCTTTGTTCGGTGTATGCCCTCGCCCTCGGGGAGCCGTATTCCAGGTCAGTGGGCAAGATAGCTTCAGCCCCGTAGACCAGGAAAAACGGCGTGAAGCCCGTGGCACGACTCGGCGTCGTCCTTAGGCTCTAGACCACCGAGGGGAGTTCCTTCATCCATCGCCTGCCGAACTTGTTGAGGTCATTGTAGATCCGAGGCTTGAGCCCTTGTAGAATCATGCCGTTGGCATGCTCTACTTGCCCATTCGACATGGGATGAGCCACGGCGGCCCAGTCCACCCGGATATGGTGATCCTCGCAAAAATCCAAGAATTTTTTGCCGGTGAACTGGGTGCCATTGTCGGTGATGATGGAGTTTGGGACCCCGAAGCGATGGATGATATTGGTGAAGAATGCCACCGCCTGCTCGGACCTGATGCTGTTCAGAGGTCGGACCTCGATCCACTTGGAGAATTTGTCGATGGCGACCAGCAGGTGCGTGTAGCCCCCGGGCGCCTTCTGCAAGGGGCCGACGAGGTCCAGACCCCATACAGCGAAGGGCCAGGTGATGGGTATTGTCTGCAGAGCCTGAGCGGGCAGGTGTGTCCGCTTCGCATAGAATTGGCACCCTTCGCAGGTGCGGACAATTCTAGTGGCGTCAGCCACCGCCGTTGGCCAGTAGAAGCCTTGCCGGAAAGCATTTCCAACAAGGGCTCGGGGTGCTGCGTGGTGGCCGCAAGCCCCCGAGTGTACTTCTTGCAGCAGTTCCCGACCTTCGGCGATGGAGATGCATCGCTGGAGGATGCCCGAGGGGCTGCGATGGTAGAGCTCCTCTTTGTCGCCCAGCAAGACGAGTGACTTGGCGCGTCGCGCTACCCGCCGAGCCTCGACTTGGTCGAGGGGTAGCTCTCCTCGACGGAGATATTGCAGGTACGGGGCCTGCCAATCTTGGTCTGGCGCGGCCCCGCTCTGCCCTTCCTCGATGTTCAATGCCCCGCCCTCGGGGGCCGAGGGTACCTCGGGCCGAGCCGAGGTTACCTCGGGCTGAGCCGAGGGTACCTCGGGCCGAGCCGAGGGTACCTCGGGCCGAGCCGAGGGTACCTTGGGCTGAGCCGAGGGTACCTCGGGCTCGGGCGCGTCGTCGAGCTTGACGGAGGGTTGATGCAGGTCCCGGGAGAAGACGTCCGGGGGGACTGTCGTTCGCCTCGAGGCTATCTTCGCCAGCTCGTCTGCGGTTTCGTTGTAGCGCCGAGCGATGTGGTTGAGCTCGAGCCCGAAAAACTTGTCTTCCAGGCGCCGAACCTCGTCGCAGTAGGCCTCCATCTTCGGGTCGCGGCAGTGGGAGTTCTTCATGACTTGGTCGATGACGAGCTGCGAATCACCGCGGGCGTCGAGGCGTCTGACCCCTAGCTCGATGGCGGTCCGCAATCCGTTGACCAGAGCTTCGTACTCGGCCACATTGTTGGACGCCGGGAAGTGGAGGCGCAGCACGTAGCGCAAGTGCTTTCCGAGGGGCGAGATGAAGAGCAGGCCCGCACCGGCCCCCGTCTTCATCAGCGACCCGTCGAAAAACATGGTCCAGAGCTCCAGTTGGATCGGAGTCGTTGGTAGTTGGGTATCGACCCATTCGGCCATGAAATCCGCCAACACTTGGGACTTGATGGCCTTCCGAGGGGCGAACGAGATCGTTTCGCCCATGATCTCCACCGCCCACTTTGCGATTCTGCCCGAGGCCTCTCGGCACTGGATGATCTTCCCCAGGGGGAAGGATGACACCACAGTCACCGGATGGGACTCGAAGTAGTGTCGTAGCTTCCGCCTTGTCAGGATCACAGCGTACAGCAGCTTTTGAACTTGTGGGTAGCGGATCTTGGTCTCGGACAGCACTTCGCTGATGAAGTAGACCGGCCTCTGAACGGGCAATGTATGCCCTTCCTCCTGCCTCTCGACCACAATCGCGGCGCTAACCACCTGAGTGGTCGCGGCAACGTAGACCAAGAGGACTTCTCCGTCCGCCGGCGGCACCAAGACCGGCGCCTTTGTAAGGAGTGCCTTCAGGTTGTCGAGGGCTTCCTCGGCCTCAGGGGTCCAAACGAAACATTCGGCCTTCCTTAAGAGGCGGTACAGAGGCAGACCTCTTTCGCCGAGGCGTGAGATGAAGCGGCTCAGGGCCGCGAGGCATCCCATGACCCTCTGTACCCCTTTTAAGTCCTTGATGGGTCCCATGCTGGTGATGGCCGCGATCTTCTCCGGGTTGGCCTCGATGCCTCGCTCGGAGACGATGAACCCTAGGAGCATGCCTCGGGGCACCCCGAAGACACACTTCCCAGGATTAAGCTTGACTCCTTTCGCCTTGAGACACCGGAATGTCACTTCAAGGTCGGAGAGCATGTCGGAAGCCTTCCGAGTCTTGACTACGATGTCATCGACGTAGGCCTCGACCGTGCGACCGATGTGTTCGCCGAACACATGGTTCATGCACCGCTGGTACGTCGCGCCTGCATTCCTCAAGCCGAACGGCATGGTGACATAGCAGTACATGCCGAACGGCGTGATGAAAGAAGTCGCGAGCTGGTCGGACTCTTTCATTCGGATCTGGTGATACCCTGAGTAGGCATCGAGGAAGGACAGGGTTTCGCACCCAGCAGTGGAATCCACGATTTGGTCGATGCGAGGCAGAGGGTAGGGAACCTTCGGACATGCTTTGTTGAGACCAGTGTAGTCTACACACATCCGCCATTTCCCCCCTTTCTTCCTCACAAACACAGAGTTGGCAAGCCATTCGGGATGGAATACCTCTTTGATGAACCCTGCCGCCATTAGCTTGTGGATCTCTTCGCCAATCGCTCTGCGCTTCTCCTCGTCGAATCGGCGCAGAGGCTGTCTGACGGGTCGGGCTCCGGCCCGAATATCCAGCGAGTGCTCGGCGACATCCCTCGGTATGCCGGGCATGTCCGAGGGACTCCACGCAAAGACGTCGGCGTTCGCGCGGAGAAAGTCGACGAGCACTGCTTCCTATTTGGGGTCGAGCCCGGAGCCGATCCGGATCTGCTTGGTGGTGTCGCCACTGGGGTCGAGGGGGGCGGCCTTGGCCGTCTCCGCTGGCTCGAAGTTGCCGGCATGGCGCTTCACGTCTGGGACCTCCTTGGAGAGGTTCTCCAGGTCGGCGATGAGGGCCTCGGACTCGGCGAGGGCCTCGGCGTACTCCACGCACTCCACGTCGCATTCGAACGCGTGTTTGTACGTGGGGCCGACAGTGATGACCCCGTTGGGGCCCGGCATCTTGAGCTTCAGGTAGGTGTAGTTGGGGACGGCCATGAACTTCGCGTAACATGGCCTCCCTAGCACGGCGTGGTAGGTTCCTCGGAACCCGACCACTTCGAACGTCAGGGTCTCCCTTCGGAAGTTGGAGGGTGTCCCGAAGCAGACTGGGAGGTCGAGTCGCCCGAGGGGCTGGACGCGCTTCCCAGGGATGATCCCGTGGAAGGGCGCAGCGCCTGCTCGGACGGAGGACGGATCGACGCGCAGGAGCTTGAGGGTCTCGGCGTAGATGATGTTGAGGCAGCTGCCCCCGTCCATCAGGACCTTGGTGAGCCTGACATTGCCGACAACGGGGTCGACGACGAGCGGGTATTTCCCCGGGCTTGGCACATGGTCGGGGTGGTCGGCCCGGTCGAAAGTGATGGGCTTGTCGGACCAGTCTAGGTAGACTGGCGCCGCCACCTTCACCGAGCAGACCTCCCGGCGCTCTTGCTTGCGGTGCCGAGCCGAGGTACTCGCCGCATGCCCTCCATAGATCATGTAGCAGTCGCGGACCTCGGGGAACCCCCTGCTGGGTGATCTTCGTTCTTGTCGTCGTCGTGGGCCCTGCCACCCTCGGCGGGTGGCCCGGCCCTGTGGAAATGACACCGAAGCATAACGCACTCCTCGAGGGTGTGCTTGACGGGCCCCTGATGGTAGGGGCACGGCTCCTTGAGCATCTTGTCGAAGAGGTTTGCACCTCCGGGGGGCTTCCGAGGGTTCTTATACTCGGCGGCGGCGACAAGGTCCGCGTCGGCGGCGTCGCGTTTCGATTTCGACTTCTTCTTGCCTTTCTTCTTGGCGCCGCGCGGAGCAGACGCCTCGGGGGCTTCTTCCGATGGGCGGCCCTGGGGCTGCTTGTCCTTTCGGAAGATAGCCTCGACTGCCTCCTGGCCAGAGGCGAACTTGGTGGCGATGTCCATCAGCTCGCTTGCCCTGGTGGGGGTTTTGCGACCCAGCTTGCTCACCAGGTCGCGGCAAGTGGTGCCGGCGAGGAACGCGCCGATGACATCCGAGTCGGTGATGTTGGGCAGCTCGGTGCGCTGCTTCGAGAATCGCCGGATGTAGTCCCGGAGCGACTCCCCCGGCTGTTGCCGGCAGCTTCGAAGGTCCCAGGAATTCCCGGGGCGCACGTATGTGCCCTGGAAATTGCCAGCGAAGGCTTGGACCAAGTCGTCCCAGTTGGAAATCTGCCCCGGAGGCAGGTGCTCCAACCAGGCACGAGCAGTGTCGGAGAGGAACAGGGGGAGGTTGCGGATGATGAGGTTGTCGTCGTCCGTTCCACCCAGTTGGCAGGCAAGGCGGTAGTCCGCGAGCCACAGCTCCGGTCTCGTTTCCCCCTAGTACTTTACGATAGTAGTTGGGGGTCGGAACCGGGTCGGGAATGGCGCCCGTCGGATGGCCCGACTGAAAGCCTGCGGACCGGGTGGTTCGGGCGAAGGACTCCGATCCTCCCCGCTGTCGTAGCATCCCCCACGCCTGGGGTGATAGCCTCGGCGCACCCTTTCGTCGAGGTGAGCCCGACGGTCGCGTCGATGGTGCTCGTTGCCGAGGTGGCCCGGGGCCGCAGGCGCGGTGTTGCGCGTGCGCCCGGTGTAGGCCGAGGCTTCCCGCATGAATCGGGAAGTCGCGGCATGAGGTTCCGAGGGATATCCTTGCCTTCGGGATGCAGTGCTCTCGGCCCGCCGGGCCGCGGCGCCTTCCAGGAGATTCTTGAGTTCTCCCTGGATCCGCCGACCCTCGGTGGTTGACGGCTCCGGCATCGCACGGATGAGCATTGCTGCGGTTGCCAGGTTCTGACCGACCCCGCTGGATGCGGGCGGCGGCCTGATCCTGACGTCGTTGGCGACGCGGTGCTGGAGACCTTGGGGCAGATGACGTATTTCTCCGGCCAGGGGCTGGCCCACCCATGCCTGTCCGACGTCCCGACGGATCGGCTCAAGCGCTCCTGTTCCCTCGTTGAGCCTGGCCTGCGCCTCGCGGACTTGCTCGAGTTGTGGGTCGTAACCCCCCGCCGGAGCGGGGACCACAGCTAGCTCCCGTGGGATGTCGGCGCGAGGCACCGGCCTAGGGAGATCACCATCCTCCGGCATGCCAAGATGGTTGCCTTCGGTGGGATTCCCTAGCTCGATGTGGAAACATTCGCGGCTTGGGTCGCAGCTCTCGTCGCCAAGGCTGCGGCTTCCATCGGAACAGTCGGACAGACAGTAGTCACATGCGGTCATGAAGTCCCGCACGGCACTGGGGTTGCCAAGTCCGGAGAAATCCCAACCGATGCTGGGGTCGTCATCTTCCTCGGACCCAGAGGGCCCATAGGTCGAGACGTCCGTCAGTCGGTCCCAAGGCGACCGCATACAGAACCTCAGTGGGGTTGCACTCGCCTCAATGGGAGCGCCCGCCAAATCGAGGTCGTTTGGCGGGTGGAGGCCGAGTCGAAATGACGCAAGATGGGAGTTAGTCGTTACCTTTTGGTCGACGAGGAGCGACGTAGTCACATCGGGGACTGGTTGCGCCGTCATCTCTGGTTCGAGGGCGACGTCCTGCAGGCTTTCCGCGAGCGCGCCGGCGTCGTCTTCTTGCTCAGGGTCAGCGTGCCGCGGGGGGACGGCGCTCGCCTCCGTCTCGAACACGAGGTCGACGTCCGGCGTGCCTTCCGTCGGGGCGTCGGGGGCGTCGATTCGCTCGACGGCTGACGAAGTGCGGCCTCCCGTCTGGCCTTGACGGCTCCGCCTTCCCCTCCGTTGGCGGGGGAGAGAACGGAGCGAGCCCGAATATAGCTCTTCCACCACGCGGGGAAGACGTCGTCGATTCCGCCGCCGGCGGGCGGGTTGTCGGCCGCCATTGTCGTGGCCGCACGGCGGTGGAAGAAGTATCATGTCGTAGCTGCCGTCGAAGGACATGAACTCGAGAGCCCCGAAACGAAGCACCGTCCCGGGCCGGAGAGGTTGCTGGAAACTGCCCATCTGGAGCTTGACGGGGAGCTATTCGTCAGCACGCAGCAGGCCCCTACCTGGCGCGCCAACTGTCGGCGTTTCGAGACAGGGGGGTCCCTAAGCCGACGAGTGAGTGTGCTGCGTGCCCCAGCCCAGATGGGTCGAGCGCGTGGGCGAGCGCGGAGGGGGGAGAGGCGAGGCGGCCGGAGCCGAGCGTGAGAGAGGTGGAAGTCCCGCGGCCTTCGTGTTCGTCCCGCGCCCAGGTCAGGTGCGCTTGCAGTAGGGGGGTTACAAGCGTCCACGCGGGTGAGGGAAGCGAGCGGCCCCAAGAGAGCGCCTGTCCCGTCCTCGGTCCCGCGCGGCCAACCTTCTCTGAGAAGGCCCTGGTCCTTCCTTTTATAGTCGTAAGGAGAGGACCCAGGTGTACAATGGGGATGTAGCAGAGTGCTATGTGTCTAGCGGAGGGAGAGCTAGCGCCCTAGGTACATGCCGATGTGGCAGCCGGAGAGATCTGGGCATCCTGCTGGCGTGATGTCGTGGCTATCGGAGGTGCGGCGGAGCCTGATGGAGGGACAGCTGTTGGAGCGGTCGAGTCCCTGCTGACGTTGTCCTGCTTCCGTAAGAGAGCTGGGGGCCGCCGTCGTCATAGAGCTTGTGGAGCGCCATCATTGCCCCTCTGGCGGGGCTGGCCGGACAAGACACCGGTCTTGTTCTCCGTGACCCGAGTCGATTCGGGGTAGGATGATGATGACGTCTCCTGTTGACGTGGCGGTCTGTGCTCTAGGCAGGGCGACGTGGGGTCTCCTCCGAAGCCGAGGTTGAGTCTTGCCTTCAGTTGCCGTGGCCGAGCCCGAGCCAAGGGGTCGGGCGAGGCGGAGGTCGTTCGGCCGAGGCCAGGGCGGAGTCCGAGCCCTGGGGTCGGGCGGAGCGGAGTTCGTCGTCTTTCGGGTCTTAGCCCGAGTCCGAGCCCTGGGGTCGGGCAGAGCGGAGTTCGCCGTCTTCCGGGTCTTAGCCCGAGTCCGAGCCCTGGGGTCGGGCGGAGCGGAGTTCGCCGTCTTCTGGGTCTTAGCCCGAGTCCGAGCCCTGGGGTCGGGCGGAGCGGAGTTCGCCGTCTTCCGGGTCTTTGCCCGAGTCCGAGCCCTGGGGTCGGGCGGAGCGGAGTTCGCCGTCTTCCGGGTCTTAGCCCGAGTCCGAGCCCTGGGGTCGGGCGGAGCGGAGTTCGCCGTCTTCCGGGTCTTAGCCCGAGTCCGAGCCCTGGGGTCGGGCGGAGCGGAGTTCGCCGTCTTCCGGGTCTTTGCCCGAGTCCGAGCCCTGGGGTCGGGCGGAGCGGAGTTCGCCGTGGCGCCCTTGGCAAGGCCTGATTGCCCGTCAGACTCACTCTGTCGAGTGGCACTGCAGTCGGAGTGGCGCAGGTGGCGCTGTCCTTCTGTCAGACTGGCCAGTGGAGCGGTGGAGTGACGGCGGTCACCTCGGCTCTGCCGGGGGCGCGTGTCAGGATAGAGGTGTCAGGCCACCTTTGCGTTAAATGCCCCTGCAATTTGGTCGGTCGGTGTGGTGATTTAGTCAAGGTTGCTTCTGAGCGAAGCCAAGACCTTGGGCAAGCCGGTGATGTGTCCGCCATAAAAAGGGGGCCTCGGGCGAGACGGAAGTCTCTCGAGGTCGGCTGCCTTCGGCCGAGGCTAGGCTCGGGTGAAGCGTGATCGAGTCACTCGTGTGGACTGATCCCTGACTTAATCGTGCCCATCAGGCCTTTGCAGCTTTATGCTGATGGGGGTTACCAGCTGAGAATTAGGCGTCTTGAGGGTACCCCTAATTATGGTCCCCGACAACAGCGGATGCACAAACCATATGACGGGGGAGAAGAAAATGTTCACCTCCTACGTCAAAAACAAGGATTCCCAAGATGCAATAATATTCGGTGATGGGAATCAAGGCAAGGTAAAAGGGTTAGGTAAAATTGCTATTTCATCCGAGCACTCTATATCTAAAGTGTTTTTAGTTGAGTCTCTTGGATATAATTTGTTATCTGTTAGTCAATTATGCAATATGGGATATAATTGTCTTTTCACAAATATAGATGTGTCTGTCTTTAGAAGAAGTGATTGTTCACTAGCTTTTAAGGGTGTATTAGACGGCAAACTTTATTTGGTTGATTTTGCAAAAGAGGAGGCCGGTCTAGATGCGTGCTTAATTGCTAAGACTTGCATGGGCTGGCTGTGGCATCGCCGTTTAGCACATGTGTGGATGAAGAACCTTCACAAGCTTCTAAAGGGAGAACACGTGATAGGATTAACTAATGTGCAATTCGAAAAAGATAGACCTTGTGCAGCATGTCAAGCAGGTAAACAGATGGGAGGAGCACATCACAGCAAGAATGTGATGACCACATCAAGGCCCCTGGAGCTGCTACATATGGACCTCTTCGAACCTGTCGCCTATCTAAGCATAGGGGGAAGTAAGTATGATTTAGTTATTGTGGATGACTTTTCCCGCTTCACTTGGGTATTATTTTTGCAAGATAAGTCTGAAACCCAAGGGACCCTCAAGCGCTTCCTAAGGAGAGCTCAAAATGAGTTTGAGCTCAAGGTGAAGAAGATAAGGAGCGACAACGGGTCCGAGTTCAAGAACCTTCAAGTGGAGGAGTTTCTTGAGGAGGAAGGGATTAAGCACGAGTTCTCCGCTCCCTATACACCACAACAAAATGGTGTGGTAGAGAGGAAGAACAGGACACTCATCGATATGGCGAGGACGATGCTTGGAGAGTTCAAGACCCCCGAGTGCTTTTGGTCGGAAGCCGTGAACACGGCTTGCCACGCCATCAACAGGGTCTACCTTCATCGCCTCCTCAAGAAGACGTCGTATGAGCTGCTGACCGGTAACAAACCCAATGTATCATACTTTCGTGTATTTGGGAGTAAATGCTACATTCTAGTGAAGAAGGGTAGGAATTCCAAATTTGCTCCCAAAGCTGTAGAAGGGTTTTTGTTAGGTTATGACTCAAATACAAAGGCGTATAAAGTCTTCAACAAATCATCGGGTTTGGTTGAAGTCTCTAGCGACGTTGTATTTGATGAGACTAATGGCTCTCCAAGAGAGCAAGTTGTTGATCTTGATGATGTAGATGAAGAAGACGTTCCAACGACCGCAATACGCACCATGGCGATTGGAGAAGTGCGGCCACAGGAACAAGATGAACAAGATCAACCTTCTTCCTCAACAACGGTGCATCCCCCAACTCAAGACGATGAACAGGTTCATCAAAAGGAGGCGTGTGATCAAGGGGGAGCACAAGATGATCATGTGATGGAGAAAGAAGCGCAACTGGCACCTCCAACCCAAGTTCGTGCGATGATTCAAAGGGATCATCCCATCGACCAAATTGTGGGTGACATTAGCAAGGGAGTAACTATTCGATCTCGATTAGTTAATTTTTGTGAGCATTACTCCTTTGTCTCTTCTATTGAGCCTTTCAGGGTAGAGGAGGTCTTGCTAGATCCAGACTGGGTATTGGCCATGCAGGAGGAGCTCAACAACTTCAAGAGGAATGAAGTTTGGACGCTGGTGCCTCGTCCTAAGCAAAATGTTGTGGGAACCAAGTGGGTGTTCCGCAACAAACAAGACGAGCACGGAGTGGTGACGAGGAACAAGGCTCGACTTGTGGCAAAAGGTTATGCCCAAGTCGCAGGTTTGGACTTTGAGGAGACTTTTGCTCTTGTGGCTAGGCTAGAGTCCATTCGTATTTTGCTAGCATATGCCACTCACCATTCTTTCAGGTTGTTCCAAATGGATGTGAAGAGCGCCTTCCTCAACGGGCCAATCAAGGAGGAGGTGTACGTGGAGCAACCCCCTGGGTTCGAAGATGAACGGTACCCCGACCACGTGTGTAAGCTCTCTAAGGCGCTCTATGGACTTAAGCAAGCCCCAAGAGCATGGTATGAATGCCTTAGAGACTTTCTAATTGCTAATAATTTCAAGGTTGGGAAAGCCGATCCAACTCTTTTTACCAAGACATGTGATGGTGATTTGTTTGTATGCCAAATTTATGTCGATGACATAATATTTGGTTCTACTAATAAAAAGTCTTTTGAAGAGTTTAGCAGGGTGATGACACAGAAATTCGAGATGTCAATGATGGGCGAGTTAAACTACTTCCTTGGGTTCCAAGTGAAGCAACTCAAGGACGACACCTTCATCTCTCAAACGAAGTACACACAAGACTTGCTAAAGCGGTTTGGGATGAAGGACACCAAGCCCGCAAAGACTCCGATGGGGACCGACGGACACACCGACCTCAACAAAGGAGGTAAGTCCGTTGATCAAAAAGCATACCGGTCAATGATAGGGTCGTTACTTTATTTATGTGCTAGTAGACCGGATATTATGCTTAGCGTATGCATGTGTGCTAGATTTCAATCCGATCCTAAGGAGTGTCACTTAGTGGCAGTGAAGCGAATCCTTAGATATTTAGTTGCTACGCCTTGCTTCGGGCTCTGGTATCCAAAGGGGTCTACCTTTGACCTAATTGGATATACAGATTCCGACTATGCTGGATGTAAGGTCGATAGGAAGAGTACATCGGGGACATGCCAATTCTTAGGAAGGTCCCTGGTGTCATGGAATTCTAAGAAACAAACTTCCGTTGCCCTATCCACTGCTGAGGCCGAGTATGTTGCCGCAGGACAGTGTTGCGTGCAACTACTTTGGATGAGGCAAACCCTCCGGGACTTTGGCTACAATCTGAGCAAAGTCCCACTCCTATGTGATAATGAGAGTGCTATCCGCATAGCGGAAAACCCTGTTGAACACAGCCGCACAAAGCACATAGACATCCGGCATCACTTTTTGAGAGACCACCAGCAAAAGGGAGATATCGAAGTATTCCATGTTAGCTCCGAGAACCAGCTAGCCGATATCTTTACCAAGCCTCTAGATGAGAAGACCTTTTGCAGGTTGCGTAGTGAACTAAATGTTTTAGATTCGCGGAACTTGGATTGATTTATAGCATACATGTGTTTATGCCTTTGATCATGTTCCCTATGGATTTTGTTATTTAGTTATGGTGCTCAAGTTGTACAAACACTCCCTGGACCTCACAAGTCCGTTGCAAAGTGATGCACATATTTAGGGGAGATGTGTTATAACTTGACCCTTTGAGACTAACCATGTGCTTGAGTTTGCTGATTTAGTCTCAAAGAAGGATTGAAAGGAAAAAGGTGGATTTGGACCATGAAAGACTTCCACTGCACTCCGATGAGAGGGTAACTTATTCCAAGTTCATATCATGTACTCTTATTGCCTTTGCATTCTTATTGAAGATTTTGATGAGGCAATGGGGTTAAAAGGCCAAGATTGATCCCGTTTTGGTGCTTGATGCCAAAGGGGGAGAAAAATAAGGCCAAAGCAATAAATGGATCAGCTGCCACTTGAGAATAGAGCTTTTTGATTTGTCAAAATTCTTTAGTTGTCTCTTTTGTCAAAAGTTGGTCTCTTGTGGGAAGAATGGTTGATTATGGGAAAAAGGGGGAGTTTTTGAAATCTTTGATCAATTTCTATTGGAACAACTCTCTTTATGTCTCTACAAGTGTGTTTGACTTAAAGATAGGAATTTGAGGTTGATTTGCAAAAACAAAACCAAGTGGTGGCAAAGAGTGATCCATATATGTCAAATTTGAATCAAAACTATTTGGAGTTCTTATTTGAATTGATTTTGCACTTGTTCTAGTTGCTTTATGTTGTGTTGGCATAAATCACCAAAAAGGGGGAGATTGAAAGGGAAATGTGCCCTTGGGCCATTTCTAAGTATTTTGGTGATTAAGTGCCAACACAAGTGCTTTTGTGTTAATATATGCAAAGTGGTGGACAAAGTGCAAATCATGTCAAAAGGTATGTTTCTAGACTTAGTACACTATTTAATGGACTAATGTGTTGTGTCTAAGTGCTGGAAACAGGAAAAATCCAATTGGAAATGTCTTGGCTCGAGCAGCCAAGAATCTGCTCAGTCTGGGAGCACCGGACTGTCCGGTGGTGCACCAGACAGTGTCCGGTGCGCCAGACTGGATCGAGCGAAGTGGCCGCTCTCGGGAATTCACCGGCGACGTACGGCTATAATTCAACGGACTGTCCGGTGTGCACCGGACTGTCCGGTGTGCACCGGACTGTCCGGTGAGCCAACGGTCGGCCGCGCGATCTGCGCGGGACACGTGGCCAAGCCAACGGCTAGAAGGGGGCACCGGACTGTCCGGTGTGCACCGGACATGTCCGGTGCGCCAACGGCTCTCTGGCTGCCAACGGTCGACTTCGCTGGAAAAGGAAAGAAATCGGGCACCGGACACTGTCCGGTGTGCACCAGACTGTCCGGTGCGCCAGACGACAGAAGGCAAGAATTGCCTTCCCAGATTGCTCTCAACGGCTCCTAGCTGGCTTGGGGCTATAAAAGGGACCCCTAGGCACATGGAGGAGAGAACTAAGCTTTCTTTGAGCACTATTGATCACTCACACATCATTCTTGCACACTTGTTCGCCATTCTAGTGATTTGAGCCCCGTTCTAGTGTGCTAGTCTTTTGAGCTCAAGTCTGGGTCTTGTGTGTGCGTATTTGCTGTGATCTTTGTGTCTTGTGTGAGTTGCTCATCCCTCCCTTACTCCGTGATTCTTTGTGAACATCAAAAGTGTAAGGGCGAGTGGCTCCAAGTTGTGGAGATTCCTCGCGAACGGGATAAGAAAAGAAAAGCAAAACACCGTGGTATTCAAGTTGATCATTGGATCACTCGAGAGGAGTTGAGTGCAACTCTCGTCCGTTGGGACGCCACAACGTGGAGTAGGCAAGTTTTGTACTTGGCTGAACCACGGGATAAACCACCGTGTCATCTCTGTGTTGAACTCTTTGTGGTTATCATATTGTGCAAGATCTTCTCTCTAGCCACTTGGCGATTATTGTGCTAATACTTAACCAAGTTTTGTGGCTTAAGTTTTAAGTTTTCACAGGATCACCTATTCACCCCCCTCTAGGTGCTCTCAACATGTTCATCAATTATTCCGTAAATGATATGCATATAGTTTTGTTTTGCTGGAATGTGGTAGCTCTTTTAGCTTGCAAGCTGGCCCGTTAACAAATCGAGGTGGCTCGTTAACGAACCGAGCTAGGATGTCAGCTCAGCTCGTGAAAAATTTTAAACGAGCTGATCCGAGCCGAGTCGAGCTGACTACGAACCGAGCGAGCTAACGAGCCACGAGCATTTCATCCAGACCTACTCCGAGGGTGAGGCTGTGACAAGACGTTGCATGTCTCATCCGGGGTTGTTCAAGAAAAGTGACTGGAGTGAGAAAGCAGTGTCTGATATTCATGAGTGTGCGTCATCGTAGTCGGTGAAAGTAGATGGGATCGTGGTCCCATTGTCCTCTGTTGACTGCGGCTTCACATAGAGTAGATATCTATATCGTCACATTTAATGCGCGCATCTTTACGATCCCCGAGAACTTTGACCGTGGTAAGGCTCGAGACCGTCCTTCGTCTAAGATGCCCACAAACGAGATGGAGATTTCTTTCTGTAAATGGGGTCCCTCGGGCGAGTCGAGAATCGGACGCAACATTCGTCTGGGAATGGGCTCAGGCGAGACGTTTTGAGCAACCGTCGAGAGGGGTCTCGAGCGAATCACGATTCGACCCTGCTTGACCTCGGGGAGGGCGTTTTCTGATTCTTTGGTACTCAAGTGTTATACATACTTAGAAGCATAATCTGGATATCCCTAATTATGATCACCGATTAGATTATGACCACAATGACAGCAAACAAGAGGGTCGTTGAGTGGTTGCTGCGGTGGAGGTTTTAACGACGACGCGCCCCAAGAGGGTTAAGGCGACCATTGTGATGGTCGTCTCCGTCGTCAGTCCCAACATGAATTGGGACAGCTTTCGCCAAACTCCTCCACGCCCGCAGCAACCATGGCCATCCAGCAACCCCTGGCTACAGTTCGTACCCGGCCAGCAGGCCGACGAGGCCGGTGACGAGCAGGCGACCATGGATTGATATGCCGCAGCAGCAGCCCGGCGACGTAGGTCCGCGTGGAGCAGCACCGCACCAGAGGCCCTTCCGCCGGCGGCGAGACCGCGACAGCAGGGAGCAAAGGAGCCAAGAGCCAAACCGGTGCCAACCGTCGCCGCCGCACGCGGCAGACCGCAGTTATTCCAGTTTGGCACACATGGCTTCTTATAGAACCATATCGTGAATTCGTGAGGGACTGGTCAGAGAAGGTTTGACAGGAATTCTAGAAGGTGGTGGTGCCTGAGATGGAGGTTCTGTCTGGGGCGTTCTTGGTGGCCGGCGTCATGGTGGAGATGGCTGCGCTACTGTCGGCAGCGACGCAGCGTTGGCTCCGTCGACGGGTTGGAAAAATAACATCAACCAATAACTGAAGCTCTATCTATGGAAAATATAGAAATAGTGGAAGACTGAAGTAAGGCTGGAGTCTAGAAGGCTTACAAAAGTACACGATTGATACAAGTAACATTAAACGACCAACTCAGAGAAAAAACTGAGGTTCCAACTAGAATGACCAAATCATCAACGAAGATGCTCATGGTGCGTTAAAATTTTATTTTCGTGAAATAGTGCAAGTACAAGTTGTTTCTTCGTGATGGTAGACCAGCATTTTGGTTAAGACGTCACTGTTCCAGCAAAAATATGTGTAAGGTTTAGGGTTAAAAATATAGCAACATAGTTTAAGCATAAAAAGCCTAAACTCATAGGACATTAGTGGTAGCTGATAATTCATAGCATGTATGGTTTACAATGGTACAGTTTTAAAGATAAACTTTAGAAACTAAGGACATATACACTAAAGAAAGACATTTAGTTTTTTTACGTGGCCAGAACCACGTTGTTCAAGAAACCTCACTTGTTGTCTCATGGATCCTATGCTGCTAGTTGCGTTCCCATCTTCAAATTTTCTCATAAACCAACCCATCTCCTCTACGAGAACAAGGACAAGGACAGGGAATTCTTGAAACCAAAGTGAGCAAAAAATCTTACCATTTTCTTGGAAGCTAGATAGCATTTGCTTTCAAAAACAATGAGCAAAACACTTCCATCAACAATCTGACTATCTGAATATGTGTTTGACTGTCTGTATAGATTTGCTTTCAGAAATCTTTCCAAAGCAAGGCTTCCCATCAACAATCTGACTATCTAAATGTGTGTTATTATATATTTGCTTTCCGAAAGCTTACCAAAGCAAGACAACTGCAACTGATAATTCTTCTCTCAACTGGAAAAGCACAAAGAAGGTTAATTTGGATATAAAAATATTGAGAACACAGATGCTTTAACTTGCTACCATACAACCATAGATGTTTTAGCTTGATGTCATACTACCAAGAAAATAGTATTGGTTCCTGTCGGACACATTTGCTGGTAATTCAACCAAAGCACCAAGAGTTCCTTTCAGACTTAGGCAAGTCACGTGCAGATTTTCACATTGTGCAGATGCATCAGCATGTTTGCGGGAACTCAAAAGTAATATGAATTCTCAAGCTGGCCATCCAGAATCAGTCCTCCATAGATAGTTAGATACCTATCATGAAAAAAACTGGGATCCGTGATATAAATAAGAAATCTTGAATGTTTTTAGAATCAAGTGTATTTCTTTGGAAACAATAAAACTGTATTGAATTTGTCTAGCATTCAAATACAAATACAAGTAAAGGCCAAGCTCTGCAACTGCTTGTTTTTTTAAAAAATAATGCTACTTCTTTTAAAATGTTGATCAGTTGAATAAAATGTCCACTTCAGTTCTTAAAACGATTTTGCCTTCTCAAGTTTTTTCTTCAATTTAGCTGTGCTCATATCAATTATGAAAGTCACCAAAAAATGATTGAAAGAGAACCTACATGACACTTGTTCACATGTACTTCGCCACATAATTTAGCTTTTTCAAAGTAGAACTATTCAAAGTAAACAATTATCCGTTCCAACTCTAAGTAAAAATCACTGTCACTTTAGTGAGTAAATAAACATATGTTAATTTACCAAAATCTGTGGAATAACTGTTCCAATTAGCATTGGGCCAGACGCGAAAATGCGATCAGAATCCCTCACAACAAGTGACAGAAAATACTCTTCAGTGTACAGAAAGTGTACATGGTATATACCTGCTTCAATTTAAAACTAAACATATGTTAATTCACATTCTGCAATTCTGCATTTTGTCCCTTCAGTTTCTGAACTTCGGCTTCCAACTACATTGTGTAAGCCTACAAATCATAACAAATATAAGCAACGTGTTATGAGACGAAGTTGCAAATGTGATATGCTAGGCCAGATGTGTGTCTACCACTCTACCTTACTACCTTATCAAATATCGGTTGTCTTCCTTGGACGTATACAATAAAGTTTTAATAGCTAGTAGAAATATATCTAGAAAAAAATATCTACACCCTCATAAAATATATCCATCTACAACTAAAAAAAGACTAATCTACAACTAAATTATAAATGCTGGAAAGACACTGACCAATGGAGATTGAATGATACCCTTGCTACAACGAGTACACTAGACTAATATGAGAGTAAAAGAATCTTTCAAGATCCTGTTTGGAAGCACCTAATTTTTAAAATACTGGTTTATAGAAATTGAGATGGTTCTAAACATACCTGTTTATAACCTAATTTATTAAAATTAGATTCTTGGTTTTTTTAAAACCAAGAAGCTAGTCTTTTCTAGCTAAAAGATACAGACCGATTTCTTAAAAACTAGAAAACAAGTCCTAAATTCGACTGCTCGAGCAAGAGTAGAGGATTTTCTTTTCCTACCCGCTACAGGTGCACTAGGGGAGCGGATACAGAAGAAAGAGTCACCCGAAAAACTAGAAGCAAGAATCATAATAGATAAAACAACTAAACCTTTGTTGGTTGGGATATTTACTGGAAACTATGATAATAAGGCAACTGACCGACGACAATCTTGTTGACTTGACGATTGACCATTTCATCCCTACACCCTACCGAGCCGCCTCTTCGAAGAAACTGAAAAGGCCACTCAAGCAAATTATGGAAATGAATTTTAAACATCATGTGCTGGTACGGAGGAAAGAAGGCCTACTCGCTTGCCTTTATGCTCGAGTTTCTGCTTTCCTTGACTCCAGTCAACTGTCGATTTGACCAAAACTTGACAACCAGTCAATGTCTAAAATAAGATCATAATTCATAACCTTGTACATCAAGCACCCTAGATTTTGTTTCAAATTCAAGGTTTTGTAACTTGAATTGAAGGTTGTCACATTTCGTACTGGTCAATAACTTATGGTGAGATGAGGTGTTTTCTGTTGGTTTCTAACTGTTGGTACTCCTATGATCAAGGGCATTGTCGGGGACCATAATTAGGGGTACCCTCAAGACTCCTAATTCTCAGCTGGTAACCCCCATCAGCATGAAGCTGCTAAGGCCTGATGGGTGCGATTAAGTCAGGGATCAGTCCGTTCGAGCGACTCGATCACGCCTCGCCCAAGCCTAGCCTCGGACAAGGGCAGCCAACCCCGGAGGATTTCCGTCTCGCCCGAGGCCCCCCTCCGACGGCGAACATATTTCCGGCTCGCCCGAGGCCCTGCCTTCGCTAAGAAGCAACCCTGACTAAATCGCCGCACCGACCGACCAAACCGCAGGAGCATTTAATGCAAAGGTGGTCTGACACCCTTATCCTGACATGCGCCCCCCGCAGAGCCGAAGTGACCGCCGTCACTTCGCCGCTCCACTGACCGGCCTGACAGAAGAACAGCGCCGCCTGCTCCACTCCGACTGCAGTGCCACTTGACAGAGTGAGACTGACAAGCAGTCAGGCCCTGCCAAAGGCACCATAGGAAACTCCGCTCCGCCCGACCCAGGGCTCGGACTCGGGCTAAGCCCCGGAAGACGGCGAACTCCGCTCCGCCCGACCCAGGGCTCGGACTTGGGCTAAACCCCGGAAGACGGCGAACTCCGCTCCGCCCGACCCAGGGCTCGGACTCGGGCTAAGCCCCGGAAGACGGCGAACTCCGCTCCGCCCGACCCAGGGCTCGGACTCGGGCTAAGCCCCGGAAGACGGCGAACTCCGCTCCGCCCGACCCAGGGCTCGAACTCGGGCTAAGCCCCAGAAGACGGCGAACTCCGTTCCGCCCGACCCAGGGCTCGGACTCGGGCTCAGCTCCAGAAGACGACGACCTCCGCCTCGCCCGACCCAGGGCTCGGACTCGGCCTCGGTCACGGAAGACAGACTCGACCTCGGCTTCGGAGGAGCCTCCACATCGCCCAACCTAGGGCGCAGGCCAGCCACGTCAACAGGAAGCGCCATCATCACCCTACCCCGAGCTGACTCGGGCCGCAGGGAACAAGACCGGTGTCCCATCTGGCTAGCTCCGCCGGATAGGCAATGATGGCGCCCCGCATGCTCTGTGACGACGGCGGCTCTCAGCCCCCTTACGGAAGCAAGAGGACGTCAGCAAGGACCCAACCGCTCCGACAGCTGTCCCTCCGCCAGGCTCCATCGCTCCTCCGACGGCCACGACATCACACCAGCTGGGTGCCAAAATCTCTCCGGCTGCCACGACGGCATGTACTTAGGGCGCTAGCTCTCCCCCGCTAGACACGTAGCACTCTGCTACACCCCCATTGTACGCCTGGATCCTCTCCTTACGCCTATAAAAGGAAGGACCAGGGCCCTCTTAGAGAGGGTTGGCCGCGCGGGGACGAGGACGAGACAGGCGCTCTCCTGGGGCCGCTCGCTTCCCTCTCCCGCGTGGACGCTTGTAACCCCCTACTGCAAGCGCACCTGACCTGGGCGCGGGACGAACACGAAGGCCGCGGGATTCCCACCTCTCTCACGCCGGTCTCCGGCCGCCTCGCTTCTCCCCCCTTCGCGCTCGCCCTCGCGCTCGACCCATCTGGGCTGGGGCACGCGGCGACATTCACTCGTCGGCCCAAGGGACCCCCCGGTCTCGGAACGCCGACAGTTGGCGCGCCAGGTAGGGGCCTGCTGCGTGTTGACGAACAGCTTCCCGTCAAGCTCCAGATGGGCAGTCTCCAGCGACCGCTCCAACCCGGGACGGTGCTCCGTTTCGGGAGTCTTGAGTTCATGTCCTTCGACGGCAGCTACGACATGATACTCCTTCCACCGCCGCGCGACGACGACAATGGCGGCCGACAACCCGCCCGCCGGCGGCGGAATCGACGATGTCTTCCCCGCGTGGTGGGAGAACAACATTCGAGCTCACCCCGTCCTCTCCCCCGTCGACGGAGGAGGAGGCGGGGCAACCAAGGCCAAGCAGGAGGCAGCGCCTCGTCGGCTGTCGAGCGAGTCGACAGCGCCGGCACCCCAACGAGGGGCGCACCGGGTATCGACTTCGCGCCTGAGACGAAGACGAGCACCGTCTCCCCGCGACACGCCAAACCCGGGCAAGTGGACGACGCCAGCGCGCTTGCGTAAAGCTTGCAGGACGTCGCCCTCGTACCTGAGTCAACGATGCAGTCAGTCCCCGACGTGACTTCATCGCTGCTCGTCGACCAAAAGGTACCGACCGATTCCCATCCTACGTCATTTGGATTCAGCCTCGACCCGCCTAGCGACCTCGCTTTGGCGGACGCTCTCGTAGAGGCGAGTCCAAACCCTCTGGGGTTTCGCATGCGGTCTCCTTGGGACCGGCTGACGGACGTCTCGACCTACGGGCCCTCTGGGTCCGAGGAAGACGACGAGCCCAACATCTGTTGGGATTTCTCTAGACTTGGCAACCCCAGTGCCATGCGGGACTTTATGACCGCATGTGACTACTGCCTCTCCGGCTGTTCCGACGGTAGCCGCAGCCTCGACGACGAGGACTGCGGCCCAAGCCACGAATGTTTCCACGTCGATCTAGGGGGTCCCTTTGAAGGCAATCTTCTCAGCATGCCGGAGGACGGTGATCTCCCTAGGCCAGTGCCCCGCGTTGACATCCCATGGGAGCTAGCTGTGGCCCCCGTTCCGGCGGGGGGTCACGACCCACAGCTCGAGCAAATCCGTGGGGTGCAGGCCAGGCTCGACGAGGGAGCAGGAGCGCTTGAGCCGATCCGCCGGGACGTCGGGCAGGCATGGGCGAACCAACCCCCGGCCGGAGAAATACGTCATCTGCCCCAGGGTCTCCAGCACCGCGTCGCCGACGACGCCAGGGTCAGGCCGCCACCCGCATCTAGTGGAGTCGGCCAGAACCTGGCTGCAGCAGCGATGCTCCTCCGCGCGATGCCGGAGCCATCCACCACCGAGGGTCGGCGAATCCAGGGGGAGCTCAAGAATCTCCTGGAAGGCGCCGCGGTCCGACGGGCTGAGAGCTCTGCCTCCCGAAGGCAGGGATACCCCTCGGAACCTCATGCCGCGACTTCCCGATTCATGCGGGAAGCCTCGGTCTACACCGGGCGCACGCGCAACACCGCGCCTGCGGCCCCGGGCCGCCTCGGCAACGAGCACCATCACCGCGACCATCGGGCCCACCTTGACGAGAGGGTGCGTCGAGGCTACCACCCCAGGTGTGGGGGACGCTACGACAGCGGGGAGGATCGGAGTCCCTCGCTCGAGCCACCCGGTCCACAGCCTTCAGCCGGGCCATCCGACGGGCACCGTTCCCGACCCGGTTCCGACCCCCGACTACTATCGCAAAGTACTCGGGGGAGACGAGACCGGAACTGTGGCTCGCGGACTACCGTCTGGCCTGCCAACTGGGTGGAACGGACGACGACAACCTCATCATCCGCAACCTCCCCCTGTTCCTCTCTGACACCGCTCGCGCCTGGTTGGAGCACCTGCCTCCGGGGCAGATCTCCAACTGGGACGACCTAGTCCAAGCTTTCGCCGGCAATTTCCAGGGCACGTATGTGCGCCCCGGGAATTCCTGGGACCTCCGAAGCTGCCGGCAGCAGCCGGGAGAGTCCCTCCGGGACTACATCCGGCGATTCTCGAAGCAGCGCACCGAGCTGCCCAACATCACCGACTCGGATGTCATCGACGCGTTCCTTGCCGGCACCACCTGCCGCGACCTGGTGAGCAAGTTGGGTCGCAAGACCCCCACCAGGGCGAGCGAGCTGATGGACATCGCCACCAAATTCGCCTCTGGCCAGGAGGCGGTCGAGGCTATCTTCCGAAAGGACAAGCAGCCCCAGGGCCGTCCATCGGAAGATGCTCCCAAGGCGTCTACTCAGCGCGGCGCCAAGAAGAAAGGCAGGAAGAAGTCGCAAGCGAAACGCGCCGCCGCCGACGCGGACCTTGTCGCCGCCGCCGAGTACAAGAACCCTCAGAAGCCCCCCGGAGGTGCCAACCTCTTCGACAAGATGCTCAAGGGGCCGTGCCCCTATCATCAGGGGCCCGTCAAGCACACCCTTGAGGAGTGCGTCATGCTTCGGCGCCACTTCCATAGGGCCGGGCCACCCGCGGAGGGTGGCAGGGCCCGCGACGACGACAAGAAAGAGGATCACCGAGCAGGAGAGTTCCCCGAGGTCCGCGACTGCTTCATGATCTACGGTGGGCATGCGGCGAATCCCTCGGCTCGGCATCGCAAGCAAGAGCGCCGGGAGGTCTGCTCGGTGAAGGTGGCGGCGCCAGTCTACCTAGACTGGTCCGACAAGCCCATCACCTTCGACCAAGCCGACCACCCCGACCACGTGCCGAGCCCGGGGAAATACCCGCTCGTTGTCGACCCCGTCATCGGCGACGTCAGGCTCACCAAGGTCCTTATGGACGGAGGCAGCAGCCTCAACATCATCTACGCCGAGACCCTCGGGCTCCTGCGTGTTGATCTGTCCTCCGTCCGAGCAGGCGTTGCGCCCTTCCATGGGATTATTCCCGGGAAGCGCGTCCAGCCCCTCGGACGACTCGACCTTCCCGTCTGCTTCGGAATGCCCTCCAACTTCCGAAGGGAAACTCTGACGTTCGAGGTGGTCGGGTTCCGAGGAACCTACCACGCGGTACTGGGAAGGCCATGCTACGCGAAGTTCATGGCCGTCCCCAACTACACCTACCTGAAGCTCAAGATGTCGGGCCCCAACGGGGTCATCACCGTCGGCCCCACGTACAAGCACGCGTTCGAATGCGACGTGGAGTGTGTGGAGTATGCCGAGGCCCTCGCCGAATCCGAGGCCCTCATCGCCGACCTGGAAAGCCTCTCTAAGGAGGTGCCAGACGTGCAGCGTCACGCCGGCAACTTCGAGCCAGTGGAGACGGTTAAGGCCGTCCCCCTCGACCCCAGTGGCGACACCTCCAAGCAGATCCGGATCGGCTCCGGGCTCGACCCCAAATAGGAAGCAGTGCTCGTCGACTTTCTCCGCGCAAACGCCGACGTCTTCGCGTGGAGTCCCTCGGACATGCCTGGCATACCGAGGGATGTCGCCGAGCACTCCCTGGATATTCGGGCCGGAGTCCGACCCGTCAAGCAGCCTCTGCGCCGATTCGACGAGGAGAAGCGCAGAGCGATAGGCGAGGAGATCCACAAGCTGGCCAGCGGTCGAGGCAAGGTCTACGGCAACGCTTGGAACATCCGACAGCTATGTCGCTTCTACCCTTAAGATGTTTTCAAGCTGTTCGTATACCTCGCTCCCACACAAGTCTCAGTCGTCAAGGAAGGGTCAGCCTCGCCTCGGCAGAGCCCGACCCTCCCTCGGGGGCTACAAAGGGGAGAACCCCTCTGCGTCAAGATTGGGTGCACCTCTCCGCATCCAAAATTTTCGGTCAAAAAGGCTTTTGCGTTCTCCCAGCTACGTCAGAAGCAGGGCCCTAAGGAGCGAACGTGGGTACATGTAAGTGGCAAGGCCGACTGAGCCGAGGAATTCCTATGCCTCCGGGTTAGGGACACCTCACTCATCACCCGCCACGAAAAATGACCCCTACTCGGGAAGCCACCCTGTTATTGATAGGCAAAGCCAGACACGCAAAATAAAAGGAAGAGGAGTACGACTTCATGCAATGGAAACAAAGTGTTCAGGCCTCAGCGGCCGCAGAAAGACACACGCGCATCCAACAGAAACTGTTCCAACGGAGTTAGGCGTCGCATTGGGAAGGAGCCGCACCTTCAGCTCCGTCCCCGCCTTCGGTAAAGTCCATCTCAACTTCCGGCGACGGCGCAGGGGGGAGGATCTCCGCCTCAAAGGTGGTCGCCAGCACTGCGCTCGGACCCGCGGCGACCGCGTCGAGCCGCTGGACTTCTGCCAGGGCAGCTTCGTCTTCGTCAGGAAGACAGTACCCCTCACTAACCCGCTCCAGGTCCACAACGTAGTGGGAAGCGAGCACGGCAAAGGCCCGCCTGACGCCGTGGTGTAGTGCCTCGCGGAGTCTGCCGCACACGTGATCACCCAAGGCTTGAAGGCGACTTTGAGGGGAGCTTCCTGAGGGGACGTCGCCGGAGCCGAGGATCCGATAAACGTCCGAGACGGCTTCGGACATGGCCGCGTTGTCGGCCTCCCTCTGCTCGGCCGTCCCGGCAAGCGCCTCGGCAAGCGCCTTGGCGGACTCATCAAGGGCGGACTCGAGCTCTGCGAACAGCCAGAAGAAAGATCTCAAACACAAGCAGAGGAAACAAACAGAAACGAGAACCAAGGATGGCCAAGGCGTACCTCCGGCTCGGGCACGCTGCTCCGAGGCCGCAACCTGGGCTACGGCGAGGTCGGCCGCAAGGGTTTCGGCCTGGCTTTCGGCCTCGGCAGCCCGGCCCCGAGATTGGTCCCGCTCCTCGACGACCCGGTCGAACTCCGACCGCTGCCGTTGCGCTTCTGCGCGCGCCGCGGCCGCCTCCGCGCGCGCCGCTGCCGCCTCGGCTCTCAGGTCAGTGCAGAGCAACTGGAGGTCCGCTACCTCGGCACCCTGCTGAGAAAGGCGCGCAGTGGCCCCGGCGAGCGAGGTCCTCAGGGATCGCAGCGAGCCCTAGACGTTGACCTCACGACGGATGAACGACGACTTGGCGGCGCTCCGATCCGTCAGATCCTAAGGGAAGGAAGCGGGGCGTCACGAGGAACACCTCGGTCACAGAAGAGAAAAGGTATGCCTGAAACCGTTACCTGGAGGATTTTGGGGACGTCCCTGCAGAAAACCTCCAGCGACGACCGGAGCGACCCCACCGTTGCTTCAGCACATTCGCGGAGCTCATCCCAGGACTGGTCCTCCCGTTCATCATCGAGAACGAAGACGGGGTCCGAGGCCTCATGGGTCCGGAACCGGAGCAACTGGCGCCGGCCCCCGGAGCTCTGTCGCACAGCGACGAGGCTGCCGCCCGGTGGGATGAATCGCGTCTCCACGCCCCCCTTTTCTGAGGCACCAAGCGCCGGCGCATCAGCCGTCTCGACGTCGGCAGCAACCGGTCACTCTTCGACTGGGGCGGCGACAACTTCGATAACGGCAGGCGCCGGCATGGCCGGCACGACCGGTGGGCTCGGGACCGCGCCAGCGTCAGCCGCCTCCCCTATCACAATGGTCGCCTCGGCAGAAGAGCCAGCCTCGGGAACCTGCTCCACGGCGACCGGTGCCGCCCGAGCCCCCTGAGGTGGAACGCCTTGCGAGAGGGACGGCTGAACGGCGAGGCCCGGAGCGGCGCTGGCCGCACAGGCCGGCGTCGTCTTAAGGGCCTTCCGGGGTGCCAGGTCAGTCAGGCCATGGCTTCGCTTGCTGAGGAAAAAGGAAAAATCACGGCCGGGACATATGAATGGAAAGCCAGGACGAAGGCATTCCGAGATACTTACCCGCTCCGGGCCATGATCCACCGTGCCTGGGGGGAAGTCTCTTGGATCCCGGCCCCCGGAACCGCCGTCGAGGTCCGCTTCGCCGGCAACTTCGGCACTACCCTTGCTTTGGACGCCCGGGGGGCAGATTGCCCAGGCACTGTCACGATGACCTGAGGGTCGCCTCCCTGCGCTGCCGACGCGAGCGGCGGCTCTCGGGGAGCAGACGCCCTGGCCTGGCCCCCCGGGGTCACCTCAGCTCCTCCAGCCGAGGGGTCAGGCGCCCTTTCGGGTTGTCCCCGCTCCTTGGGCCGGGACCCCGACTCCGGGGACTGACGGTGACAGCCCGCTCGGGGGCTGGCTTGACGACTCCTGGACAAACCCCAAGTCGGGGCTGAGGCCAAGGCGGGCGGCCATGTCCTCCTCCTCGTCATCATCTTCATCATCGTCGTCGTCGTCGGGCGTTTCCGGCGACGGCTCCCTCGGGAGCCCCTCCCTCTCCTGCCGGCGACGGAGCTTTTCCAAGCCGTCTCGAGCCCGCCTCCGCTCGCGGGCCCGGGCCTTCTCCGCGTCCTTCTTCTTCTTCTTCTCCTCCGCGGCGACCCGTCGCGCTGCTCGGTCCACCGCGTCCTGCGGGACCCGTGGCAGGGAAGGCTTGTGCCACCCTACCTCCTGAAGAAGGGGGGAAAACCCCGGTCGTAAGAACCAGGAGCAACTCGATGTATGAAGAAGGAAGAAGCGGGCACTCACCAGAGTCACGCACCCTCGGTCGGGGCGCATCAAAAGTTGGGAGAAGGCGTGGGGGTCCGGCTTCCCCAACGCAACGGACACCCGCCATTGGAGGGCGTCGAAGGGAAGAGGATCAGCGGACATCCGCGAGCCCTCCCAGTCAGCCTCCGGGGTCATCTCCCAAAGCGACAGCCGTCGCTCCGCCAAGGGAAGCACCCTCCGGCGGTGGATGGCAGCAATCACTCCCGCAGCGGTGAGTCCCCCCTTCCGCAACGCCTCTAAGGCCTGGAGAAGGGGTTCGAGGTTCTTCTGCCTTTCGTGCGGGGTCCCGTGGCGCCAAGCGTCGGTGGCAGTGGTGACTACTCGCTGGGAGAACGGCGGGAGCAACTCGCCGTCATTCCGGAGGTAGAACCACCGGCGCTGCCACCCCTTGTTCGAGGACGCGAGGATGGCAGGAAAATACAGCGACGCCCGCGACTGCCTCAGCAGGAGGGTGCAGCCGCCGGCCCGCACCGCTGCGCGGACTTTCCTCTCCCCCGTCGGCGAGGCAAAAAGCTCCGCGAAAAAGAGATGGGTCCACAAATCCCAATGGGGGGGGCGATCCCCAAGTACCCCTCGCACACCGCTACGAAGATGGCGGCCTGCGAGATGGAGTTGGGGGTGAGGTTGTGCAACTCCACCCCATAGTGGTACAGGATCGCCCGCATAAAGCGGCCCGCCGGCACACCGAATCCCCGCTCGTGGAAGGAGACGAAGCTCACGTTGTACCCCGGTGGTGGGGACGGAGCGGCTCCGCCCACGGGAGGAATACATTCCGGTCGCTGCTCATCGGTGAGAGGGCGAAGCAAACCCTCGCCGACCAGATCCTCCAGATCACTCGCCGTCACCGTGGAAAAAGGCCATGGATTGCGCGGCGGGATGATGGTCACCCGGTCAGCCATCACCGAGCGGAAGGGATGGCGGCGCAAGGGGCAGGAAGGGCGGTTTCCTCTTCTCTGGCTAAGTCTCTCGGGTTGCAAAAACCTAAGAGGGAGGCAGGAAGCGGAGCAAAGAACCGTCAACAGGCCCTCTCCCAGGTATATAAAGACCAAGGCAAGACTGGTTCCAACGTTCCGCCCGGACCGGACGCGGGATTCAAAAACGCGAAGCGAAACAGCCATTCCTCGAACGGCTCGCGCACGCGCAACGGCTGCCCCGCCAACCACTCGCCCCGTCGCATTAACTCCGCGGCGGGACAGGCGGCGCCTCTGGCAGGAGAAACGGGCGACGCTTCGCCTTCGCCATAATAACCGCGCCAAAAAAGGTACGCTGCGTCGTTCGATTTCGCATCCTTTTCCTTTTTTCCTCTTTCTCTCTCTCTTGCAACAGGGACCGAGAAAGGGGGATACCCCGAAAAGGACCCTTCCCCATGAAGGAACCAGGCTCCGAGCCTCCCTACTGATCAGAGGTTCGAAGGCTGCCCCCCCGAAGGGTTCGACAGCCGCCTCAGATCGCGTGGGCCCTACACCCACTACTGGTCAGAGGTTCGAAGGCCGGCCCCCCGAAGGGTTCCACGGCCGCCTCAGGCTACTCGGGCTCCGCGCCCATTACTGATCAGGGGTTCGAAGGCTGGCCCCCGAAGGGTTCACAGCCGCCCCAGACGCCGAGCGAGGGATGACCAGGGGTACGTTCGATACATAACCAAGGCTCGGGCTGCGCTCCCGAGGTACCCTAGGACATTTCCGAGACCAGCGGGAGCGATCTTGTAACAGAATCCCATCGGAGGGAGGCATCGAGCCCTCGGACCCCGTCGCCAGGGGACCGGGTCCGGCAGATCACCCGCAGGTACTTTTGGGCGTGCCTCTGGGCCCCTAGCCGACCCCTAACGAACGGGGCACGAACGTCCACTCGGATTACCCGCTTGCAGCTCACCGGAGACACCATGTTCGGCGCCCATCAAGGGCAACATGGCGCTTTCCCCCCTCCTCCTTGCGAAAAGGCGACACAGGGGCGTATGTAAAAAAGCCGAGTTTGTCCCTGATCGCCCTCTCGCCCTGTGCAGAGGCTCGGGGGCTGCTCTCGCAAACCCGGCTCCGGCCGAACCGTTGACAGCGTCAACATACCAGCCCGAGAACTTGGGACCCGACCGTACACCCGGGCTACGGCCAGCTCGCATGAGGGAACGACCAGACCAGCCGAAGCATTACGCGAGGCATTAAGACCTCGAAGGAGTGAAACCACTCCTCCGAGGCCTCGGGGGCTACACCCGGCGGGTGCGCTCGCGCGCACCCACCGGAACAAAATGCAACCGAGAAAGGCTGGTCCCCATGCAAAAAAGTGCGACGAAAGCCTCCAAGCGAGTGCTAACACTCCCTTCGAGGCTCGGGGGCTACTGTCGGGGACCATAATTAGGGGTACCCTCAAGACTCCTAATTCTCAGCTGGTAACCCCCATCAGCATGAAGCTGCTAAGGCCTGATGGGTGCGATTAAGTCAGGGATCAGTCCGTTCGAGCGACTCAATCACGCCTCGCCCGAGCCTAGCCTCGGACAAGGGCAGCCGACCCCGGAGGATTTCCGTCTCGCCCGAGGCCCCCCCTCCGACGGCGAACATATTTCCGGGAGACGGCGAACTCCGGAAGACGGCGAACTCCGCTCCGCCCGACCCAGGGCTCGGACTCGGGCTAAGCCCCGGAAGACGGCGAACTCCGCTCCGCCCGACCCCAGGGCTCGGACTCGGGCTAAGCCCCGGAAGACGGCGAACTCCGCTCCGCCCGACCTAGGGCTCGGACTCGGGCTCAGCCCCAGAAGACAGCGAACTCCGCTCCGCCCGACCTAGGGCTCGGACTCGGGCTCAGCCCCAGAAGACGACGACCTCCGCCTCGCCCGACCCAGGGCTCGGACTCGGCCTCGGTCACGGAAGACAGACTCGACCTCGGCTTCGGAGGAGCCTCCACATCGCCCAACCTAGGGCGCAGGCCAGCCACGTCAACAGGAAGCGCCATCATCACCCTACCCCGAGCTGACTCGGGCCGCAGGGAACAAGACCGGTGTCCCATCTGGCTAGCTCCGCCGGATAGGCAATGATGGCGCCCCGCATGCTCTGTGACGACGGCGGCTCTCAGCCCCCTTACGGAAGCAAGAGGACGTCAGCAAGGACCCAACCGCTCCGACAGCTGTCCCTCCGCCAGGCTCCATCGCTCCTCCGACGGCCACGACATCACACCAGCTGGGTGCCAAAATCTCTCCGGCTGCCACGACGGCATGTACTTAGGGCGCTAGCTCTCCCCCGCTAGACACGTAGCACTCTGCTACACCCCCATTGTACGCCTGGATCCTCTCCTTACGCCTATAAAAGGAAGGACCAGGGCCCTCTTAGAGAGGGTTGGCCGCGCGGGGACGAGGACGAGACAGGCGCTCTCCTGGGGCCGCTCGCTTCCCTCTCCCGCGTGGACGCTTGTAACCCCCTACTGCAAGCGCACCTGACCTGGGCGCGGGACGAACACGAAGGCCGCGGGATTCCCACCTCTCTCACGCCGGTCTCCGGCCGCCTCGCTTCTCCCCCCTTCACGCTCGCCCTCGCGCTCGACCCATCTGGGCTGGGGCACGCGGCGACATTCACTCGTCGGCCTAAGGGACCCCCCGGTCTCGGAACGCCGTCAGGCATGTTTGTTTGAGTTTTTTCAGCTTATGATCGTGTGGCCTTGTGGTGCGGTTTTGGAGGTGGGTTGCAACATGACCTATGTTGTGGTGGCTTTCTGGCTTGAAAATGTTGGTGGGGTAGCACTGCAATGGTTCCCCCGGTGTCGCTGGTCCAGTACTGTTGAGGTCCCTTGTGGTGTTCGAAAGTGATCCAACATTCGATGACAGTGGTGGCTCTTGGGTGGGTCCACTGTTCCCCCAGCTGGAACTGCGAAGTGGTGGCACGGTGGTTGCGTAGGTGGTGTATAGAAGTGGTAATGGATAAAGATCCAAATATTTTTTTTACAATAAGTTAGATTAATGATATCATAACATACATCATATTATGGTCAGAATATATTGGGCAATTCAGCTAGGCTCTAATTGTAAGGGGCTAAAGTTTAGTCCCTATCATATCAGATGTTTAAATACTAGTTAAAAGTACTAAATATAGTATAATTGTCGGGAACCATAATTAGGGGTACCCTCAAGACGCCTAATTCTCAGCTGGTAACCCCCATCAGCATAAAGCTGCAGAGGCCTGATGGGTGCGATTAAGTCAGGGATCAGTCCGTACGAGCGACTCGATCACGCCTCGCCCGAGCCTAGCCTCGGGCAAGGGCAGCCGACCCCGAGGGGTTTCCGTCTCGCCCGAGGCCCCCCTTTTAACGGCGGACACATCTCCGGCTCGCCCGAGGCCTTGTCTTCGCTAAGAAGCAACCCTGACTAAATCGCCGCACCGACCGACCGAGTCGCAGGAGCATTTAACGCAAAGGTAGCCTGACACCTTTATCCTGACGCGCGCCCCCCGGCAGAACCGAAGTGACCGCCGTCACTTCACCGCTCCACTGACCGGTCTGACAGAAGGACAGCGCCGTCTGCGCCACTCCGACTGCAGTGCCACTTGACAGAGTGAGACTGACAGGCAGTCAGGCCTTGCCAAAGGCGCCATAGGAAGCTCCGCCCGACCCAGGGCTCGGACTCGGGCTAAGGCCCCAGAAGACGGCGAACTCCGCTCCGCCCGACCCAGGGCTCGGACTCGGGCTAAGCCCCGGAAGACGGCGAACTCCGCTCCGCCCGACCCAGGGCTCGGACTCGGGCTAAAGCCCCGGAAGACGGCGAACTCCGCTCCGCCCGACCCAGGGCTCGGACTCGGGCTAAAGCCCCGGAAGACGGCGAACTCCGCTCCGCCCGACCCAGGGCTCGGACTCGGGCTAAGGCCCCGGAAGACGGCGAACTCCGCTCCGCCCGACCCAGGGCTCGGACTCGGGCTAAGGCCCCGGAAGACGGCGAACTCCGCTCCGCCCGACCCAGGGCCCGGACTCGGGCTAGGCCCCAGAAGACGACGAACTCCGCTCCGCCCGACCCAGGGCTCGGACTTGGGCTAGGCCCCAGAAGACAACGAACTCCGCTTCGCCCGACCCCAGGGGTCGGACTCCGCCCTGGCCTCGGCCGAACGACCTCTGCCTCGCCCGACCCAGGAGCTCGGGCTCGGCCTCGGCCATGGAAGACAGACTCGACCTTGGCTTCGGAGGAGCCTCCACGTCGCCCGACCTAGGGCACAGGCCCGCCACGTCAACAGGAAGCGCCATCATCACCCTACCCCGAACCGACTCGGGCCGCAGAGAACAAGACTGGTGTCCCATCTGGCTAGCTCCGCCAAATAGGCAATGATGGCGCCCCGCTAGCCCTGTGACGACGGCGGCTCTCAGCTCCCTTACGGAAGCAGGGGGACGTCAGCAAGGACCCAACCGCTCCGACAGCTGTCCCTCTGCCAGGCTCCGTTGCTCCTCCGACAGCCACGACACCACACCAGCTGGGTGCCAAGATCTCTCCGGCTGCCACATTGGCATGTACTTAGGGCGCTAGCTCTCCCCCGCTAGACACGTAGCACTCTGCTACACCCCCATTGTACACCTGGATCCTCTCCTTACGCCTATAAAAGGAAGGACCAGGGCCTTCTTAGAGAAGGTTGGCCGCGCGGGGACGAGGACGGGACAGGCGCTCTCTTGGGGCCGCTCGCTTCCCTCACCCGCGTGGACGCTTGTAACCCCCTACTGCAAGCGCACCCGACCTGGGCGCGGGACGAACACGAAGGCCACGGGATCTCCACCTCTCTCACGCCCGTCTTCGGCCACCTCGCTTCCCCCCTTCGCGCTCGCCCACGCGCTCGACCCATCTGGGCTGGGGCACGCAGCACACTCACTCGTCGGCTTAGGGACCCCCCGGTCTCGAAACGCCGACAGTTGGCGCGCCAGGTAGGGGCATGCTGCGTGTTGACGAGCAGTTTCCCGTCAAGCTCCAGATGGGCAGTCTCCAACAACCTCTCCAACCTGGGACGGTGCTCCGTTTCGGGAGTCTTGAGTTCATGTCCCTCGACGGCAGCTACGACATGATACTCCTTCCACCGCCGCGCGACGACGACAATGGCGGCCGACAACCCGCCCGCCGGCGGCGGAATCGACGACATCTTCCCCGCGTGGTGGAAGAACAACATTCGAGCTCGCCCCGTCCTCTCCCCCGCCATCGGAGGAGGAGGCGGGGCAACCAAGGCCGAGCGGGAGGCCGCGCTTCGTCGGCTGTCGAGCGAATCGACGTCCGCAGCGCCCCAACGGGGGGCGCGTCGGGCGTCGACCTCGCGTTTGAGACGAAGGCGAGTGCCGTCCCCCCGCGACACGCCAATCCCGAGCAAGTGGACGACGCCAGCGCGCTCGCGGAGGGCCTGCAGGACGTCGCCCTCGTACCTAAGACGACGGCGCAATCAGCCCCCGACGTGACTATGTCGCTCCTCATCGACCGAAAGGTACTGACTGATTCCCATCCTACGTCATTTCGACTCGGCCTCAACCCGCCTAGCGACCTCGCTTTGGCGGGCGCTCTCGTTGAGGCGAGTGCAACCCCTCTGGGGTTTCGTATGCGGTCGCCTTGGGACCGATTGACGGACGTCTCGACCTACGGGCCCTCTGGGTCCGAGGAAGATGACGATCCCAGCATCTGCTGGGATTTCTCTGGATTTGGCAACCCCAGTGCCATGCGGGACTTTATGACCGCATGTGACTACTGCCTCTCCGACTTTTCCGACGGTAGCCGCAGCCTTGACGACAAGGACTGCGGCCCAGGCCGCGAATGTTTCCACATCGAGCTAGGGGATCCCTCCGAAGGCAACCGTCTCGGCATGCCGGAGGACGGTGATCTCCCTAGGCCGGTGCCTCGCGCCGACATCCCGCGGGAGCTAGCTGTGGTCCCCGTTCCGGCGGGGGGTCACGACCCACAGCTCGAGCAAGTCCGCGGGGCGCAGGCCAGGCTCGACGAGGGAGCGGGAGCGCTCGAGTCGATCCGCCGGGACGTCGGGCAGGTATGGGCGGGCCAACCCCCGGCCGGAGAAATACGTCACCTGCCCCAGGGTTTCCAGCACCGCGTCGCGAACGACGTCAGGGTCAGGCCGCCACCCGCATCCAGCGGGGTCGGTCAGAACCTGGCAGCCGCAGCGATGCTCCTCCGCGCGATGCCGGAGCCATCGACCACCGAGGGTCGGCGAATCCAGGGAGAGCTCAAGAATCTTCTGGAAGGCGCCGCGGCCCGACGGGCCGAGAGCTCTGCCTCCCGAAGGCAGGGATACCCCTCGGAACCTCATGCCGCGACTTCCCGATTCATGCGGGAAGCCTCGGTCTACACCGGGCGCACGCGCAACACCGCGCCTGCGGCCCCGGGCCACCTCAGCAACGAGCACCATCGTCGCGACCGTAGGGCCCACCTCGACGAAAGGGTGCGCCGAGGCTACCACCCCAGGCGTGGGGGACGCTACGACAGCGGGGAGGATCGGAGTCCCTCGCCCGAACCACCCGGTCCGCAGGCCTTCAGCCGGGCCATCCGGCGGGCACCGTTCCCGACCCATTTCCGACCCCCGGCTACTATCACAAAGTACTCGGGGGAAACGAGACCGGAATTGTGGCTCGCGGACTACCGCCTGGCCTGCCAACTGGGTGGAACGGACGACGACAACCTCATCATCCGCAACCTCCCCCTGTTCCTCTCCGATACTGCTCGCGCCTGGTTGGAGCACCTGCCTCCGGGGCAGATCTCCAACTGGGATGATTTGGTCCAAGCCTTCGCCGGCAATTTCCAGGGCACATACGTGCGCCTTGGGAATTCCTGGGACCTCCGAAGCTGCCGGCAACAGCCGGGAGAGTCTCTTCGGGACTACATCCGGCGATTCTCGAAGCAGCGCACCGAGCTGCCCAACATCACCGACTCAGATGTCATCGGCGCGTTCCTTGCCGGCACCACCTGCCGCGACCTGGTGAGCAAGTTGGGTCGCAAGACCCCCACCAGGGCGAGCGAGCTGATGGACATCGCCACCAAGTTCGCCTCTAGCCAGGAGGCGGTCGAGGCCATCTTCCGAAAGGACAAGCAGCCCCAGGGCCGCCCGTCGGAAGAGGCTCCCGAGGCATCTACTCCGCGCGGCGCCAAGAAGAAAGGCAAGAAGAAGTCGCAAGCGAAACGCGACGCCGCCGACGCGGATCTTGTCACCGCTGCCGAGTACAAGAACCCTCGGAAGCCCCCCGGAGGTGCTAACCTCTTCGGCAAGATGCTCAAGGAGCCGTGCCCCTACCATCGGGGGCCCGTCAAGCACACCCTCGAGGGGTGCGTCATGCTTCGGCGCCACTTCCACAAGGCCGGGCCACCCGCAGAGGGTGGCAGGGCCCGCGACGACGACAAAAAGGAAGATCACCAAGCAGGAGAGTTCCCCGAGGTCCGCGACTGCTTCATGATCTACGGAGGGCATGCGGCGAATGCCTCGGCTCGGCATCGCAAGCAAGAGCGCCGGGAGGTCTGCTCGGTGAAGGTGGCGGCGCCAGTCTACCTAGACTGGTCCGACAAGCCCATCACTTTCGACCAAGCTGACCACCCGACCACGTGCCGAGCCCGGGGAAATACCCGCTCGTCGTCGACCCCATCGTCGGCGACGTCAGGCTCACCAAGGTCCTGATGGATGGGGGCAGCTGCCTCAACATCATCTACGCCGAGACCCTCAGGCTCCTGCGCGTCGATCTGTCCTCCGTCCGAGCAGGCGCTGTGCCCTTCCACGGGATCATTCCTGGGAAGCGCGTCCAGCCCCTTGGACGGCTCGACCTCCCCGTCTGCTTCGGAACGCCCTCCAACTTCCGAAGGGAGATTTTGACATTCGAGGTGGTCGGGTTCCGAGGAACCTACCACGCGATATTGAGGAGGTCATGCTACGCGAAGTTCATGGCCGTCCCCAACTACACCTACCTGAAGCTCAAGATGCCGGGCCCCAACGGGGTCATCACCGTCGGCCCCACATACAAACACGCGTTCGAATGCGACGTGGAGTGCGTGGAGTACGCCGAGGCCCTCGCCGAGTCCGAGGCCCTCCTCGCCGACCTGGAGAGCCTCTCCAAAGAGATGTCAGACGTGAAGCGCCATGCCGACAACTTCGAGCCAATGGAGGCGGCTAAGGCCGCCCCCCTCGACCCCAGTGGCGACGCCTCTAGGCAGATCCGGATCGGTTCCGAGCTCGACCCCAAATAAGAAGCAGTGCTCGTCAACTTTCTCCGCGCGAACGCCGACGTTTTCGCGGGGAGTCCCTCGGGCATGCCTGGCGCGCCGAGGGATGTCGCCGAGCACTCACCGGATATTCGGGCAGGAGCCCGACCCATCAAATGGCCTCTGCGCGGATGACACCCGGGGGCTGCGCACCCCCCCGGGAAAGGCCGCCTGTCATCACCGACGTTCTGGAGCCCGGAACGTACGAGCTGGCCGGCGGTCAAGGCGAGGTCTACGGCAACGCTTGGAGCGTCCGACAGCTACGTCGCTTCTACCCTTAAGATGTTTCCAAGCTGTTCGTATACCTCGCTCATACGCAAGTATCGGTCGTCGAGGAAGGGTCGGCCTCGCCTCGGCAGAGCCCGACCCTCCCTCGGGGGCTAAAAAGGGGGAACCCCTCTGCGTCGAGATTGGGTGTACTTCTCCGCATCAAAAATTTTCGATCAAAAAGGGGCTTTTGCGTTCTCCCGGCTATGTCAGAAGCAGGGTCCCGAGGAGCGAACGTGGGTACATGTAAGTGGCGAGGCCGACTGAGCCGAGGAACTCCTATGCCTCCGGGTTAGGGACACCTCACTCATCACCTGCCACGAAAAATGACCCAACTCGGGAAGCCACCCTATTATTGACAAGCTAGGCCGGACACGCAAATTGAAAGAAAGGAGAGTACGACTTCATGCAAGAAAAACAAAGTGTTCAGGCCTCGGCGGCCGTAGTAAGACGCACATCCAACAGAAACTGTTCCAACAAGAATTAGGCGCCGCCTTGGGAAGGAGTAGCGCCCTCAGTTCCGTCCCCACCGTCGGTAAGGTCCATCTCAGCTTCCGGCGACGGCGCAGGGGGAAGGATCTCCGCCTCGAAGGTGGTCGCCAGCGCCGCGCTCGGACCCGCGGCGACCGCGTCGAGCCGCTGAACTTCTGCCAGGGCAGCTTCGTCTTCGTCAGGAAGACAATACCCCTCACTAACCCGTTCCAGGTCCACAACGTAATGGGAAGCGAGCACGGCGAAGGCCCGCCTGACGCCGTGGTGTAGCGCCTCGCGGACTTTGCCGCACGCGTAATCACCCAAGGCTTGAAGGCGGCTTTGAGGGGAGCTTCCTGAAGGGACGTCGCCGGAGCCAAGGACCCGATAAACGTCCGAGACGACCTCGGACATGGCCGCGAGGTCAGCCTCCCTCTGCTCGGCAGCTCCGGCAAGCGCCTCGGCGAGCGCCTTGGCGGACTCGTCAAGGGCGGACTCGAGCTCTGCGAACAACCAGAAGAAAGGCCTCAAGCACGAGCAGAAGAAACAGACAAGAACAAGAACCAGGGACGGCCAAGGCGTACCCCCGGCTCGGGCACGCTGCTCCGAGGCCGCGACTTGGGCTGCGGCTAGGCCGGCCGCGAGGGTCTCAGCCCGGCTTTCGGCCTCGGCAGCCCAGCCCCGAGATTGGTCCCGCTCCTCGACGACCTGGACGAACTCCGACCGCTGCCGTTGCGCCTCTGCGCGCGCTGCTGCCGCCTCTGCTCTCAGGTCAGCGCAGAGCAACTGGAGGTCCGCTACCTTGGCATCCTGCTGAGAAAGGCGCGCGGTAGCCCCGGCGAGCGAGGTCCTCATGGATCGCAGCGAGCCCCAGACATCGACCTCGCGGCGGATGAACGACGACTTGGCGGCGCTTCGATCCGTCAGATCCTGGGGGAAGGAAACAGGGCGTCACGACGAACGCCTCGCTCACAGAAAGGGAAAGGTATGCCTGAAACCGTTACCTGGAGGATTTTGGGGACGTCCCTGCAGAAAACCTCCAGCGACGACCGGAGCGACCCCACCGTTGCTTCAGCACGCTCGCGGAGCTCATCCCAGGACTAGTCCTCCTGTTCATCGTCGAGAACGAAGACAGGGTCCGAGGCCTCGAGGGTCCGGAATCGGAGCAACTGGCGCCGGGCCTCGGGGCTCCACCGCACAGCGATGAGGCTGCCGCCCGGCTGGACGGATCGCGCGTCCACGCCCACCTCTTCCGAGGCGCTGGGCGCCGACGCATCAGCCATCCCGACGCTGGCAGCAACCGGTCGCTCTCCAACTGGGACGGCGGCGACTCCGGTGGCGACAGGCGCCAGCATGGCCGGCACGACAAGCAGGCTCGGGACCACGTCGCGCCAGCCGCCTCCCCTATCACGATGGCCGCCTCGGCAGAAGAGCCCGCCTCGGGAACCTGCTCCCCAGAGACAGGCGACGCCCGAGCCCCCTGCGGTGAAACGCCCTGCGAAAGGGTCGGCTGAACGACATGGCCCGGGGCGGCGCTGGCCGCACAGACCGACGCCTTAAGGGCCTTCCGGGGTGCCAGGTCGGTCTGGCCATGGCTTCGCTTGCTGAATAAAAAAAAAGAAAGGGAAAATCACGGCCGAGATCTATTAATGGGAAGCCAAGACGAAGACATTCCGAGGTACTTACCCACTTCGGGCCATGATCCACCGCGCCTGGGGGGAGGTTTCTTGGATCCCGGCTCCCGAAACAGCCGCTGAGGTCCGCTTCGCCGGCAACTTCGGCGCCGCCCTTGCTTTGGACGCCCGGGGAGCAGATGGCCCGGGCACGGTCGCGATGACTTGAGGGTCACCCCCATGCGCTGCCGGTACAAGCGGCGGCCCCTGGGGAGCAGACGCCCTGACCTGGCCCTCCGGAACCACCTCAGCTCCTCCAGCCAAGGGGTCGGGTGATCCCTCGGGTTGCCCCCGTGCCTCGGGCCGGGACCCCGACGCCCCGACTCCGGGGACTGACGGTGTCGGCCCGCTCGGGGGCTGGCTCGACGGCTCCTGGCCACACCCCAAGCCGGGGCTGAGGCCGAGACGGGCGGCCATGTCGTCCTCCTCCTCATCATCGTCGTCATCATCGTCGTCGGGTGTCTCCGGCGACGGCTCCCTTGGGAGTCCTTCCCTCTCCTGCTGGCGACGGTGCTTCTCCAAGGCGTCCCGAGCCCGCCTCCGCTCGCGGGCCCGGGCCTTCTCCGCGTCCTTCTTCTCCTTCTCCTCCGCGGCGACCCGCCGCGCTGCTCGGTCCACCGCGTCCTCCGGGACCCGTGGCAGGGAGGGCTTGTGCCACCCCACCTCCTGAAGAAGGGGGGAAAGAAACCCAATCATAAGAACCAGGAGCAACCCGATGTATAAAGAAGGAAGGAGCGAACACTCACCAGAGTTACGCACCCCTGGTCGGGGCGCATCCGAAGCTGGGAGAAGGCGTGGGAGTCCGGCTTCCCCATCGCAGCCGACACCCGCCATTGGAGGGCGTCGAAGGGAAGGGGATCAGGGGACATTCGTGAGCCCTCCCAGTCAGCCTCCGGGGTCATCTCCCAAAGCGGCAGCCGCCACTCCGCCAAGGGAAGCACCCTCCGACGGTGGATGGCGGCAATCACTCCCGCTGCGGTGAGTCCCCCTTCCCGCAACGCCTCCAAGGCCTGGAGGAGTGGCTCGAGGTTCTTCTGCCTCTCGTGCGAGGTCCCGTGGCGCCAGGCGTCGGCGGCAGCAGTGACTACTCGCTGGGAGAACGGCGGGAGCAACTCGCCGTCGTTCCGGAGGTAGAACCACCGGCGCTGCCACCCCTTGTTCGAGGACGCGAGGATGGCAGGAATATACAGCGACGCCCGCGACTGCCTCAGCTGAAGGGTACAGCCGCCGGCCCGCACCGCTGCACGGACTTTCCTCTCCCCCGTCGGCGAGGCGAAAAGCTCCGCGCAAAAGAAATGGGTCCACAAATCCCAATGGGGGGTGATCCCCAAGTACCCCTCACACACCGCAACGAAGATGGCGGCCTGCGAGATGGAGTTAGGGGTGAGGTTATGCAACTCCACTCCATAGTGGTACAGGATCGCCCGCATGAAGCGGGTCGCCAGCACGTCGAATCCCCGCTCGTGGAAGAAGACAAAGCTCACGATGTACCCCGGCGGTGGGGACGGAGCGGCTTCACCCGCGGGAGGAATCCATTCCGGTCGCTGCTTATCGGTGAGGGGACGGAGCAAACCCTCGCCGACCAGATCTTCCAGGTCGCTCGCCGTCACCGTGGAAAGGGGCCACGGATCACGCGGCGGAATGATGGTCACCCGCTCAGCCATCACCAAGCTAAAAGGGATGGCGGCGCGAAGGGCAGGAAGGGCGGTTCTCTCTTCTCTGGCTAGATCTCTCAGGTTGCGAAAACCTAAGGGGCAGGCAGGAAGCAGGGCAAAGAACCGTCACCGGACCCTCTCCGGGGTATATAAAGACCAAGGCGAAGGCGTGAAGCGTCCCGATCCTTTGGGACTCAAATGTGAAACAATTACTAGTCCCAGGAGGCTAGTAAACACATTCCTTACTTCAAATAGTACAGAGTTTAGATAAATTTATTACAATACCGGGGTACAAGCTCGAGAGAGCAAAATAGAGAAACGCAGTAGGAAAATACACTAGCCCAAGCCACAGGCAGAACTGGGTGCAGACACAGCCCTCTTAATCAAGCATAGCAGAAAAGAAGTCCTCGGCTGCTGAAAAACATAAATAAATCTGGGTGAATACACTAGGTATTCCGCAAGCCCACCCCGCTCCCATAGAGAGAAAGAGACCTATGATGTACATGCTCAATTTGGTGGAGTTGATGTCACTCATCATTTTCTTAGAGAAAGGCAGTTGCTTGAAGGTTTACCCCATAGTCTTTAAAAGTAACCAAAAACTCAACCACCACTGAGCTTCCCGCTCCCGTGGCCTTAGTTCTTTCTTAACACTTACTCATTCACACATTCCCCCTTTTCTTGAAATTCATAGAGAAAGTTCTAATTGTCATACCATACCGGACTCATCCATACCAGTGGACACGGACTATTCGAATAGGTTTCAACTCTGCGCAGAGGGGTACACTTTACCCACTAGCCCGGTTTCTGCGATCTCACCGTCGCGAGACCCGAATGCCGGATCTCTTTCCTTACCCGTACGTCCTAACCTTAACGGTTATCCGGAAGGAGTCAGGCCACCACCATGCCCAAACCGGACAAAACTTTCCCCCTCCTTATCCTCCCGGTGCTCCCCAGCCTTCTTAACCCTGGGGTTGGACCGTACGAGTTCGGATCGAGTGACTGCCCACACAGTCTCGAGTGGTTGTACGATAAAGGAGTACATGTAGTGAAAATGACAAGCCGGTCCTTATATGAGGGGACAATCCTTCTGCTCACGCCTAAACCAGCTGAGCCAACACCTTAGGCCCTCCCCTAAACCAGGGAGTCCCTGATCACCCCACTCTTAAGGTGATGAGGGTGAGTACCCTTCATCGCATAACTTTTCAAAAAGAGGTTTTATTTGAAGAAACACTTTGCCCTACTTCCAGATCCACCTTTCGTAATCGGAAATAATATGTTAATGCGGGCCATCTCTTACTCACAATGCAATATTCCCCCATGATTCCCGGCCTAGGCAGTGGTAGAGAGAATAGGTAATTTATGCATCAAGGGAAGGATGGACTTGCCTTCGTTGAAGCTCTCCTGGCACAGAAGATCTACTTCCGGAAGTTCGGGCTCTGGTCCCTCTTCCGGGGCTACGGGTTCCGGATTAACGGTCCCCGCTTCCTCTAGGAAAACAGGCAATAAAACAATACATCAACAAGGATTCACAAATTATAGTGTGTCATTTTCTAACATCATTATTGCATGTGACCTTAGAAATTATTTTTGATAATTTTTAGTGCATAAAATATTGAGGAGACTAATTAAAGGAGGAAAGTGCTGAAAAAGGAAAAAGAAAAAGGGTTTCAGCTCTGGTGGGCCGGGTGGAAGGAATCTGGCCCAGCCAGGCGCGAGCGCGCGCGGGCGCGAATGCGCCAGCCCAGTTGCGGCCCAGGGCAAGGGACGGCGCGGGCGCGCGAAGGTGACGGCGTCGCCGCGGGCCCCACGTGCCAGAGAGAACGGGAGGGGGGAGAGAACGGCGTCAGGTTGACGGGGGGATGAATCGGCCGTCCGCGGGGGAGGACCCGGCCGCCGGTGGGCTCGGCGGCGGTTCGCCGCCGGTGGCCCGGTTTTTGGACAATGAGCAGGTGGTTTAGCACGGCGGCAGTTGGCGATTCTTATGGTAGGTTCAATTTGGCCAGAGGGGGTTGGGAGGGGGCTGCCCACGGGGAGGGGGCGGAGTTCCGCGGCGGGGATCGCCGCCGGTGGGCTCTGGGTGGGGAACGGGGGCTGGAAAGTGGCGCTTCGGGTTTGTGGCTACGCGAGGGAGCTACTCGGCTCACTCAATTCCTTGCCGGACCAACAGAGAAGGAGAGGGAGGAGGAGGAAAGGACTCACCGGAGAGGAGAACGACGCCGGCGCTTCGCGAATTGGGCTCGGGGGAGGGGAGGAGAGGGATGGCCGGGGCTGGTGCGAGGAAGGAGGGGCTCGGGGCGAGCTTTTTATAGGCGCGCGGGGGAAGGGGGGCGGTGGAGCTCCCTGACTCCGGCGAGCTTCCCCGTGCCGCCATAAATGGCGCACAGTGCCGCCGAGGGGATGCTACGGCGGGGCGGTACCGGCGAGGACGCTGGTCAAGGGGAGGAGGACGGAGCGGTGCCAAACTTCCCTGTGCGGCAGGATGGCAGAGGGGAGGACGGAGGCGACGGCCGGAGGTGACTTCGGCGAGGGGACGGCGGACGGACGACGAAGCAGCTGACCCGTGGGGTCGCTTGGTCAGAGGGAGCGAGCGAGCGAGAGAGCGGGTGGCTGACGGGTGGGGACGCCTTGTCAGCGAGAGAGAGGGCGAGGTGTGGAGCAGCTGTCGCGCGCGCGGAAGCAGGCCGAAGTTGGGCCGAATGCGGGCGCGTGGGGAGGGAGAGGTCGCGGGCTTGGGCCGGGATTCGGTCCAGCAGGGGAGGAGAGAGCTTTTTCCCTTTTTCTTTTTACTTTCTAATTTCTATTTCCCATTTTGCCCCTTTTTCTTTGAACAAAAATACTTTGTGAATACTCTAAGTGTTTAGAAATTAGAATCTAAGTGAGGTGCTTTGTGATCAAACAAAATGTATGCATATGATGAAAGAAAACTAGTGGAGGTATTGGAATTAAAGGATGAAGGGAGGGGAAAGGGGTAGATTAGGGTTTCAAACCTGGGTTAGGATTTTTGGGATGCTACAAGGCGGTTCCAACGTTCCGCCCGGACCGGACGCGGGATTCAAAAACGCGAAGCGAAACGGCCGTTCCTCGAACGGCTCGCACACGCGCAACGGCCGCCCCGCCAACTACTCGCCCCGTCGCATTAACTCCGCGGCTGGACAGGCGGCGCTTCTGGCAGGAGCAGCGGGCGACGCTTCGCCTTCGCCGTAACAACCGCGCCAGAAAAGGTACGCCACATCGTTCGATTTCGAATCCTTTTCCTTTTTTCCTCTTTCTCTATCTCCTGCAACAGGGACCGGGAAAGGGGGATACCCCGAAAAGGATCCTTCCCTGTGAAGGAACCGGGCTCCGAGCCTCCCCCTACTGATGAGAGGTTCGAAGGCTAGCCCTCCGAGGGGTTCAACAGCGCCGCAGATCGCGTGGGCCCGACACCCACTACTGGTCAGAGGTTCGAAGGCCGGCCCCCCGAAGGGTTCCACGGCCGCCTCAGGCTACTCGGGATCCGTGCCCATTACTAATCAGGGGTTCGAAGGCTGGCCCCCGAAGGGTTCACAGTCGCCTCAGACGCCGAGCGAGGGATGACCAGGGGTACGTTCGATACATAACCAAGGCTCGGGCTGCGCTCCCGAGGTACCCTAGGACATTTCCGAGACCAGCGGGAGCGATCTTGTAACGGAATCCCATCGGAGGGAGGCATCGAGCCCTCGGACCCCGTCGCCAGGGGACCGGGTCTGGCAGATCACCCGCAGGTACTTTTGGGCGTGCCTCTGGGCCCCTAGCCGACCCCCAACGAACGGGGCACGGACGTCCACTCGGATTACCCACTTGCAGCTCACCGGAGACACCATGTTCGGTGCCCATCGAGGGTAACATGGCGCACTCCCCCCTCCTCCTTGCGGAAAGGCGACGTAGGGGCGTATGTAAAAAAGCCGAGTCTGTCCCTGATCGCCCTCTCGCCCTGTGCGGAGGCTCGGGGGCTGCTCTCGCAAACCCGGCTCCGGCCGAACCGTTGACAGCGTCAACATACCAGCCCGATAACTTGGGCCCGACCGTGCACCCGGGCTACGGCCAGTTCGCATGAGGGAACCACCAGACCAGCCGAAGCATTACGCGAGGCATTAAGACCTCGAAGGAGTGAAACCACTCCTCCGAGGCCTCGGGGGCTACACCCGGCGGGTGCGCTCGCGCGCACCCACCGGAACAAAATGCAACCGAGAAAGGCTGGTCCCCTTGCAAAAAAGTGCGAACGAAAGCCTCCAAGCGAGTGCTAACACTCCCTTCGAGGCTCGGGGGCTACTGTCGGGGACCATAATTAGGGGTACCCTCAAGACGCCTAATTCTCAGCTGGTAACCCCCATCAGCATAAAGCTGCAGAGGCCTTATGGGTGCGATTAAGTCAGGGATCAGTCCGTACGAGCGACTCGATCACGCCTCGCCCGAGCCTAGCCTCGGGCAAGGGCAGCCGACCCCGAGGGGTTTCCGTCTCGCCCGAGGCCCCCCTTTTAACGGCGGACACATCTCCGGCTCGCCCGAGGCCTTGTCTTCGCTAAGAAGCAACCCTGACTAAATCGCCGCACCGACCGACCGAGTCGCAGGAGCATTTAACGCAAAGGTAGCCTGACACCTTTATCCTGACGCGCGCCCCCCGGCAGAACCGAAGTGACCGCCGTCACTTCGCCGCTCCACTGACCAGCCTGACAGAAGGACAGCGCCGCCTGCGCCACTCCGACTGCAGTGCCACTTGACAGAGTGAGACTGACAGGCAGTCAGGCCTTGCCAAAGGCGCCATAGGAAGCTCCGCCCGACCCAGGGCTCGGACTCGGGCTAAGGCCCCGGAAGACGGCGAACTCCGCTCCGCCCGACCCAGGGCTCGGACTCGGGCTAAGCCCCGGAAGACGGCGAACTCCGCTCCGCCCGACCCAGGGCTCGGACTCGGGCTAAAGCCCCGGAAGACGGCGAACTCCGCTCCGCCCGACCCAGGGCTCGGACTCGGGCTAAAGCCCCGGAAGACGGCGAACTCCGCTCCGCCCGACCCAGGGCTCGGACTCGGGCTAAAGCCCCGGAAGACGGCGAACTCCGCTCCGCCCGACCCAGGGCTCGGACTCGGGCTAAGGCCCCGGAAGACGGCGAACTCCGCTCCGCCCGACCCAGGGCTCGGACTCGGGCTAAGGCCCAGAAGACGACGAACTCCGCTCCGCCCGACCCAGGGCTCGGACTCGGGCTAGGCCCCAGAAGACGACGAACTCCGCTTCGCCCGACCCCAGGGGTCGGACTCCGCCCTGGCCTCGGCCGAACGACCTCCGCCTCGTCCGACCCAGGAGCTCGGGCTCGGCCTCAGCCATGGAAGACAGACTCGACCTCGGCTTCGGAGGAGCCTCCACGTCGCCCGACCTAGGGCACAGGCCCGCCACGTCAACAGGAAGCGCCATCATCACCCTACCCCGAGCCGACTCGGGCCGCAGAGAACAAGATTGGTGTCCCATCTGGCTAGCTCCGCCAGATAGGCAATGATGGTGCCCCGCTAGCCCTGTGACGACGGCGGCTCTCAGCTCCCTTACGGAAGCAGGGGGACGTCAGCAAGGACCCAACCGCTCCGACAGCTGTCCTCCGCCAGGCTCCGTTGCTCCTCCGACAGCCACGACACCACACCAGCTGGGTGCCAAGATCTCTCCGGCTGCCACATTGGCATGTACTTAGGGCGCTAGCTCTCCCCCGCTAGACACGTAGCACTCTGCTACACCCCCATTGTACACCTGGATCCTCTCCTTACGCCTATAAAAGGAAGGACCAGGGCCTTCTTAGAGAAGGTTGGCCGCGCGGGGACGAGGACGGGACAGGCGCTCTCTTGGGGCCGCTCGCTTCCCTCACCCGCGTGGACGCTTGTAACCCCCTACTGCAAGCGCACCCGACCTGGGCGCGGGACGAACACGAAGGCCACGAGATCTCCACCTCTCTCACGCCCGTCTCCGGCCACCTCGCTTCCCCCCTTCGCGCTCGCCCACGCGCTCGACCCATCTGGGCTGGGGCACGCGACACACTCACTCGTCGGCTTAGGGACCCCCCGGTCTCGAAACGCCGACAATAATTATAAAAACTAATTACACATATTAGAAATAAACAACAAGACAAACTTATTAAACCTAGTAAGTCCATGATTTGCTCAAGTAATGCTACAATAAATATTTGCTAATCGTGGAATAATTAGGCTTAATAAATTGTTCTGGTTGTTTAGTCTTCATCTATGTAATTAGTATTATAACTATATTTGATATCCGTAATTGTTATTCAAACGTTCGATATGACATATACTAAATTTTAGACATAGAAACCAAACACAGCCTAAGTCCAACTCCAACACCTCTCCTCTGATCCTATCCCATAGTCATAAATATTGGGGAGTTAGCTCAAAATCTATGTCCCAATAGACCCCTCATTTTATTCTCAATAATTGGTGATCACAAAAAACAAGCCAAATGCTCCTCAAAGGTAGATGTAACTCCCCAATACAACAGGTGGGCAAGCACATGCACTGATCTAGTGATTGACGGAGAAAAAAGGAAAGAAAAATAAAGAATTAATATTTGACAAACGGGTTCCATGTTTTAGAAAGATTTATTGGTGATTTAATGTCCTCAATCACCAAGACCCATTAAAGATTCTCCTAATATTTTAAAAAACAATATTAGTGGATCCATGTTTCTCCTAATTTTTTTAAAAACACTATTAGTGATCAGTGATCACAGATACCAATCTATTGGGATTTAATTATTGGCATGTCGTTTTTAGCAAAGCTCACTCCTATACATGTCAGTTTTAGCGTAATACGACAGTCTAGTTTTTTTTTTCTCATGTATTCGCTGTCGTGCCAACATGTTGGTTTTCAGAGCATGTGTTATTCCGTGGTGGAAGTTGTAATAACCAACGGCGGCTCTGTGCATTCTCAGCTGCTGATACAAACGACCAGATAACTTTATTTCTCAACAATAATCTAGCAAAAGGAGGATTTCACGTCGATCGTTTTATTGCCTGTTTTGTTTTGTTAGAAAACGGCGCATAGTTCAGCACTTGACGCGATGTTGCCAAACAAAGCAAGCGGGCACACGTCTCGGAATGCAACTAGCCGGCGCAGCGGCTATTGACGCGATGTCATCGATTCCCGGCGACTTCCCCGCCCCAATCTCCCGAGTCCACGCCCCATAGAGCGCACGCCCTGGCCACGCCACGCCACGCCGCCCGCCGCGCCCCGCACCCCGCCCGCACGTCGTGCCGCGACGATGTCATCCGGACGCCCGTCTGAACCCGCCATGAACGCCGGCGCAACGCCCGCGGCGTCGTCCCCTCCCAGATCGAAGAAGCGGCCGTCCCGCATGGGCGACGGCAACTCGAGCCCAAACCCTAGCCCCCGCGGCTCCCCCGCCCGCAGGAGCGAGCTAAAGCGCAGGCGCCGCACATCCGCCGAGTCCGCCGCGCTCGCGCTCGCCACGGTCGCCGCGCGCGCGTCCGCGGCCGGCGTCCGCTCCGACGCGGGCGACGGCGCCGTCGAGAGGCGCAGACGCCCGCGCACCCGCGCTGAAGGAGGCGATGGGGCCATCCGGATGCTCGGAGCCGCCGCCGCCCGCGTCGGCGGAGGCCGCGGCGCCGCCCAGAAACACTGGAGCGACGACGACGAGTTCACGCTCCTCACCGCCGCCGTTGCCTTCCGCGACCGCAACGGCCGGGCACCGCGCCTCCCGGACATGGCCGAGCTGTTCGAGTCCATTAGGGAGTCCATCTCCCCGCACATCGACCAGTTCATGGTGTACTACAAGATCAAGCGCCTCAAGAGCAAGTTCCAGCACTCCGCCGGCCCGCGCGACCGTCGCCTGCGCGACTTGTGCTCCGTCCTATGGGGTGTCGGCGTCGTGGCCTCTTCCGAGGACGACTCGGACGTCGGCGAGCGACGCACTGTCCCGGATGCGGCAGCCATGATGCCGGTGGTCACCGAGGTGCTCGGCGAGTACTGGAAAACGAATGAGCGAGCCATGGCAGGGGTGTCCCTTGAGAAGGGTCTGTCCCTACTGGGGAAAAAGGAGGGCAGACTCATTGAAACCAAATGGAGGCAGCAGCTTGATCAAGAGATGCAATCTCAGATGCGGCGGCATGATCTGGCTAAGGAAGTCTGCGGCTTGCTCACTGATGCCATCAAAGGCCTCGGCCCTTAGCTCGCCTTGCATCTGGTTTGTAGGAGACTTCCTTGACTGGTTTACTTGTTTGTTGGTGTGATTGGTTGAAACTTCTTGCTCGTTTCAGATTAAGGGTTGGGCCAATTACAGCATCAGTTCTTGAGAGAAAGCTGGAAGCCGAAATTCCCCATTTGCTGTAACATTTTCTCAAAACTTACAACACAGTGACTCCTGTAACAAAACAGGATGGCAAGAATGTCATGCTTATTCTAGCTTGTTTAGTGAAACAGTGATGTTCTATTCAGCTGGCCTGTATAAAAGGGCTAAGTTTCGGGCAAACCTAATGTTGTTTTCATTTGTTTACATTTCTCAAGGCTATGATTTGTATGCTCGGATCCTCGTCCTCGTAGAAATCCAGAAACGTAAGTTTGCCATGATTGATGTTACTGATTTCTAAGGCTCAGCTCATCAGTGAGCATCTATCTCACCGTCTATTTTTAATATCATACCGTGCGTTTATTTTTTTTTAAAATATCTCTCAATTTAGAAGAAATAGAATTGATCATGTTTTAAAAAAAACTGGGCCTAAAACCTAACAAATACAAGAAGTTAGCCCTATATGGAGCAAACAAAGCACACACTAAGGGCTAACCCATCAACACGGTGCGGAAGAGCACATAAACTGTCATAAGTCATTGTTGCCAAGCATGATTGCAAAGCAACCAGCAGCTCTGATTTTCTATGGCCACTTCCAGATGATCCAAATGAAAACAGATCGTCCGAGGTGAAAGGTCGCAAAATGTCAGCAACTATTTTCTATGGCCACTTCCAGATGATCCAAATGAAAACAAACCGTCCGAGGTGAAAGGTCGCAAAATGTCATCGTTGCTGAGTTCAAGCCAAGAGCAGCTCCGACTTCCATATATACATGAACCCTTGCCCCGCTCCCGCTAATGTTCAGCCTCGGAAACAAACCAGCCCACAAAGAAGAAGGGGATTCGTCTCATGTCATCGTTGCTGAGCGACACACCATGCTTTTATAGTGTCAACAATCTTTTGTATGTCTAATTATTTACGTTGGTAAGTTCAGCGTGAATGATGGTGTTCAGGGAACAGTGCCGTGAAAGGGAATTTTGATATGAAAGCCAACTGTTATTTCAGATAGATTGTGGAAGTATGCACATAATGCACATTTCTCGGTGTCATATTAAACTCCATATCCAGGTTAGGTTCCGCGCTGGGAGTCCTCTACCTCTGGCTACTGTTTGCATACGGTACTCCATTCATGTTGCGCCGCGTGTTTTGCGTGATGGAGTTTAGTTCGCATAATGCGCACGCATCGTGTGGTTTTGCGTAATGGAGTTTAGTTCGCCTAATGCACGCATTGTTGCTTCTTATGTTAGCAGCCTTTCTATCCCTGTCTTTTATTGAGATAATTGGATTTTTGCCACTCATAATGTTGTCTTCTTGTTATAATTACCACTGTGTCTATGAATTGTGGGTCCAGCCGAGTCTATGAAATGTGGGCCTGATGGCAATTTTACAAACCTGTTTCTTGCTGATGGCAAATATCAGAATCTCTCGTCTTTTATTCTAAATTTCCATATATAAACAGTACAATTTATAGTATAAAACAGGGTTTTGCTTATTTGCTACCGTCAGCATCCGATTAAAGACATGCCCAGCTGTCTTTATCCAAGTCGGTTGACAAAAAAACACCATCGCGTGCTTGGAGCCAGCCGGTGCCGTCGTCCGGTGAGGCGACAAGCATGGCTCGTGCTCCCAGATAATCAGTGATAAGAAAGGTCATCAATGGATAAGTTATTGTTTATATATTGGATAATTGGTCAAGATTACTCTAAAATGCAACAAGTTTGTGTTGCCGCGACGTACAATTTGCTTGTGCGCATGTGTAAATAAAATCCAGAGTGCGCAGCCTGTGTCTTAATTAGTGTTTCAAACAAAAAGTTGTCAGTCTTGGTTATGTAGTAGTGACCATGCAACAACATATAAAGTAATCATAATGCAGTAGCACCACTTAGTTGTGATTAAGTTGACTGGTAAATTGCATAGACAATACACTATATGTCTTTGAGATAAGTCTGCAGGCAACACTGTTCGTTTCGGATTAAAGCCGTCTGTTTAGAGTGTTGCTGCTGTAATTTATAGAGACAAAACCATTATAGAAGTAGTAGAAGCCGATAAAAAACAATTATTTGAAGGCTGATCTTGAACCATCACTACTAAAACTGTTGTTGGATAAAGTATTCATACGACTTCGAGACTTTAATGTATATTGTATTTTGTACCTATACCATTGACTGCCGCAGATACGTATTTACATCTTGGCAACATCTACCACTAGCACAAATACACTAAGGAGACTGTAGCGCCCGATAGGGGCGCTGCCCTGTTCTAGTAATAAAAAGCTTAGAGAAGAGAACAAGATGCTAAAGCTACAAAAGAATTATATCTCACCACCAAATTAGGGTTTTACAATCATGCAATGACTATTAACAGTAAGAAGCTTAGAGAAGAGAACAAGATGCTAAAGCGACAAAAGAATTATCTCACCGTCAAATTAGCGTTTGCTTGGTGTGATATTTGTGTTGTCTGAGCCTATAGAATCACATTGTCATCATCTAGAAAACTGCCATCTAAGTTTGGGACAGATTATATAATAACTGTCATGAGCACCGTGCATATTTTTGTATTTCCTTTGCTATAGCTCTCTTGCTTTGTTGTTAATTTTGGCATAATCAGATGTGAGCCTCAATGGCTGCAAAACATAATGCAATACTCTGGCTTTGTTTAATCACTGATAGTGATTTTGCACATGAACAGAGCTCGGCTCTTTGCTAACCTAAGTATGTTTCACAGGTAGAAGTGAAGGCGTATATGGACAATGTTGTTCGCTTCAGATTGAAATCAGCTATTTGACTGTTACAGCTACAATCCATAGAGACAAAAACACTGTAAAAACAGTAGAAACCAATACGGATTAAATCCAAACGAATATGCAAGTGGAAGCTTTTTCTAGTTTCATCAACCAATACTTTAGGTTCAAAGTGGTTAATTTCTACACTTTAAACCTATTTTGGACATGGGAATTTCTCTAGACGCAATGTTACATCTACAGTGCCACGTCTTCTATTTTCCGCTATCCATCCAACATCACAAAGCACGGTGTGGGAAGACTTGCTTAACGACCTCAAACTGCTTTTGCTCAGTTGAATGGTGTGTTCCAACTTTATAAATTACACATTTGTATGTATAGAAAAATACGCTGCATTTACTTGAGAAACTCCTTGCCGTTCTGGTAAACTCGCACCAGAATCATTATTTATCCGACAAGATCATTTTTGTTAAACAGTTCGTAAAAAAGGTTTGGAATGCAAACGAAGAAGCATGGTCACAGCATACAAAACGACATGCTCACGAAAGCAGTTCAAAAGAATGTGGTGGCTTCCATGGGCCAAAATCAGGCCAACGAGAGCTCTCCAGCGGGAATATTTCTCTTTACCAATTTCTCCCATGATTCGTTGGTCTCTTGAATGACCTTCAGGGCGTATTCCTAGTTCAGACAAACAAGGATACCATATTATTGCAAGAACGACCTATGTGCTTCAGGCTAAACCGAAGAAGTTGAGTTCAAGCTTACCTTGCTTGCGGGCTTGTTGCCGAGACCAAATTTGTTGGCAGGCTTTCCATCAGGTATCTTGTAGTCTCTGAACCAGTCTCTGATGGCAGTCAGTGTCCCCTGAATAGATATTACAAAATGGTCAAAACAAATCTAAGAGAAACTGAGAAACTGGATATGAAAAAGAAAAGGAAGCAATAACAGTGACATAACACTGAGAGTCTGAGACATGCCCCACTTCCCACCAGGGAGATCAGCAAACAGATACTGAAGGAAAAGCACTAAAAGAGGATAAGGACCAGTCATACCGGAAAATGCTTCTCAACATCATCCACGTCGTTCACAAGAGATGCTTTCGGGTCATCCAAAGAAATGGCCACAATTTTCCAGTCAAGCTCTCCCTCATCAATCATTGCTAAAGCTGCCAATGGCTTAACCTTAAGAACGTCCCCGACATTGGCACGTCTTTCACCTATCTCAACAACATCAACTGGAAAAGAAAGATTTATTGAAAGCGAAGCTAATATGAAAACCATGTTTGCCAAAGATAACAGATAAAAAATGTTCATTACCAGGATCATTATCCCCAAATGCTCCTTCAACCTCAGAATTTGCAGAAGTTGGGTCCTCCCATGTTTGAGGAAGTAACCCATAGTTCCAGTTAATGTTGTACCTGATGCAACAAGCAATGTCAAAGAAAGCTGTGCAAAAATGTCTAGTGAGGACAGTAACAGTGTAAACTCAATTGCACTGCAAACAAGTATGTGTTTCACAGATGATGCATGATAACTTAAAAGAAAAAATGTCTAGTGAGGCCAGTAACAGTGTAAACTCAATTGCACTGCAAACAAGTATGTGTTTCACAGATGACACATGATAACTTAACAAATGACTCCATGGATATTGTATTATCCCAAATAAAGGAATCAAGTCAAAGCATAACAGAACAGTGTTAGGCTGTCTTAGTTGAGAACAACTTTCCCATGTTCATTTCATCAATGTATCATAACGAAACATAAGTTTCTAGCATGATTACAACTACCATCATCCTTGAGGATTCTCTGTAAAAGTTTTTCTTCTCAAATCTACCAATTAACAGAAGTGAAGAACCAAGATGGTTGGAACCTTGCAACTTGATATACACACACCAAGCTAAACTCCCACTAGGGCAGTTCAAACGTTCGACTAAAGACACTTATATGCTGTTTGCTTTGGCAGATCAGGATGTCTGGGTCAGCACAGCTCCATACAAGGTGGCTCCTTGTTTTTCCGCCTGACAAGATGATTCTGAAAAATGAATTGCAACCATAACTACAAGGACCACTCAATGCTGGATGAGACCATTTCCCACCTCTAACGAAACGAATTGGCAGGTTCAGATTTAGGATCAGATGGAATCGGAGTCAGGCAGTGATTAATTGTTTCCATGATCTTATATGTCAAACTCAAAATATTAAAATTATTTTAGTATAGATCAACACCGAATCTGAATTGCACCAAACTAAGAAAAACTAGCAATTTCAGTTCCCATCATAATTCATAACAACCATAGTAATTTATAAGCTACAGAACTTTGCCACCACTAGACCAGCTACAGAATTTTTCCACTACTATAGACAATACAGGTGCAAATTTGACAATTGCATAGGCAACCGAAAAGGCTCTAAACAATATACCCCATTCAGAATCCATCAGATTAGATGAAGGGAGCAAAAACCTAAAAAATGCTATGTTTTCAACTACACCACATCATTCAGTTGAATCAGTTAGCATTAGTATCATTTAGTTGAATCAGTTATTTTGTCTACAACCATCCCTTAATACACATGTTTAAGTTCCAATTCAAATGAAAGATATGATACCTATTTGGGAGGCCATTCATCAGATTTCGAGGAATCGAGAGGTTGAGGATACTATTCGGTGGTGGTGGTGGTGGATGAGTACACCACTAGTAGCGCTTACAACATTCAGTTTACAGTGACTCTCAGTCAATGTTTTCGAGTCGAGAAGTCGAGTCGAGTTGTGCAGCTACTGACTAGTAGACTAGTCGAGACTAGGACAGACTAGCTATGACTAGTCGAACATAAGTCGGTGATTATATTTTATAACTTTTTATACATGCTAAGACTAAAAACATGCCGGAACACTAAAAAACACCTTGTTTAGTATATTTTCATTCATACGTCCCCATCTTCTACAATATATCATTACATATTGACTATAGTCTTGTAGCAAGTCTTCTATTGTTCTCTCTGGTTTCGAAGAACTTGTTTGGATTCAAAAGCAGCATTGCTATACAGATTGGTATCCATCTGACTGTCCCACCTCTTATCAACAATAGAAATTACTTCATCTATTATTCTTTCTTTGTGCTCAAAAACTTTTTTGATGCTCTTTTTTTCATGGTTCATGGCAACCCACATTTGGTCTCTCATCACCATCAACTATTCTCAAGAATATTAGAATAGGTTGTGAAGCTCTCATGCAATCTTCTACTGCTTGCCAAAATGCAACAGAGTGACAAACAACACGTGCATTTCCTACTTCATTGTTCTTCATTTTGCTCTCACACCATTCATTACTAACAAAGAGAGCTTTCAATCCTTGTCTTTGTTTCCACATATTAGCCAATGTAAGGAAGGATGTTGCAAACAGAGTAGTTGCATGCCTCATAAGATTTCTACCATTTGTCTTAGTCCTCATTAAGTCATGAATCATTCCATATCCATAGATAAAAAAGGCAGAAAACTTGTCCATTGGCATCCTACCTACTAGGGTTGAGATGGTTGGGTGGGCTCACATTTTTATACCTAGGCCTAAATAAGTCGCCCGACTCAACTGCTGCGACTAGTCGTCGACTCGAGCGACTAGTAGAGAAAGTCGAGTCGTTCAGATCGACTATCACATCTGTATCGACTTCTCGACTAGTTGTCGACTAGTCGCAACTAGTCGTTCGACTTTAAAAACCTTGCTCTCAGTAAACTTAGGCTTACCCCAGTTTGGAAAGCAAGGACGGAACAGAAATGCAGTTTTTTTTGCTTGGACTTTACTTCATCGAAAGATCCTCACCGCGAACAACCTGACTAAAAGAGATTGGCCAAGTCACCCTAATTGTAAGTTACGCAGGGTGGAGCCTGAGACGCCACAACTGTCTTTGTAAAGACTATTTTCACAAAGGAGACCTGGGCAATAGTACAGAGTACAGACTTGGTGCGAAACATCCCATATTCGGAATTATAAACCAGAGCGAGCGGCTCCACCTTTAATACCTCTCAAAGGAAAGCTCTTGACGGTATCATAATCTACCTCTAGTGGCATATATGGAAGGAACGTAATAGAATAACTTTTCAACACAAGGCAAGGCATACAAGGGAAGTTGCGAGCCTATGCAAGGATGACATCACACAATAGAACTTGGCAATGCTACAAACAAGGATAAAAACGGCTTGGCCGTTTTTCTTTGATTGCGAATAAATAGGATAGAGAAACTACTATACAAATTTGTATTCTTGTTTTTAACATTGAGCTTGAGATTCATAAAAGTTAAACCTCAAATTCATCATATATTTTCTCAAATGATTGGTATAAAATTCGTTATGGATTCGGAAACAAATTCGGTAACTTTTTCACCTTTTTTTTGTTGTAGGGAGCAAATAATACATAAAACAATTTAAGCAATATTTTATTCTTATTTGTAATAATGTGCTTGATAACATAAAAAAGATCAACATCAAATTTTATACATATCTATTTTACAATATTAAATTTGTCCGGATTACCACTTTCTTCCCTGCCTACAAATACAGTCGGCTTAGTGGGTTTCCTATGCAATTTGTAGTCGCTTGTTGGTCCCTCTTTGGTTTGGTGTAGAGTCGCTTTGCTTTCGTTTTGGGGTTGTGAGTGGTCTTCTGTCTTGTTTCGGATTTTCTTTTTGACCCGGTTTGAGGTTGTTTCTTTGTTTTATCTTTGAGATCAGTTTGTAAACATCCCTTGGTGTAATAAAAACTAGTACCGTAAATCTTTTGTCGTTCTTTACTAAAAAAATACGATACCTTTCTAGATGGACGAAAAAACAAGTCAGAACCGCACATTTCTCATAAAAATTTCCTGCTCTGATAGTCCTTACGGGTAGTATCGAAGGTTGCCCTTCTTGGTGTCCTGCTTGATGGGCGTGAAGGCCTCGTCGGTGGCGACCTCCATCTTGGCGCTGCTCTCCTTGGGTATCTCGACGACGAAGTGGAACACCCCGTCCCCGGCGCGCAGCGGGACGTCGTGCCACGGCGACACCTTCCGGCCCCCGCCGTCGACGAGGAACACGCGGTAGTCGAGCGTCTCGGGCTTGCCCTGCTCCTTGGGCTGGAGGTCGGCGGTCTTCAGGAGCGCGGTGGTGGTGAGCCCCCGCTGGCGCTGGAACCGCACGGCGGTGGGGAGGCGGGTGATGCGGCTGCGGAGGCCGGCGCCCGCTAGGAGCGTGAAGCGGGTCGCCGCCGTCGCGGACGCCGTGGCCGCCGTCGCCATCTGCGCGGGTGGTTACGCGGGCCGCCGGAGAGGGCGGGGGTACGCGGAGGAGTTGGGAAAGGAGGTGGTGGTGGACGCAGCGGCGGCGGGCACTGTAGTAGTGGGACTTGCGGATGACGAGGCCAAGGATTTGGACGGAGCGCGTATAGTACTAGTGGCTAGCTGATGAGGTGGGCCCGAGCTTTTGTGGTAGGAAATAGGAATACTCGACTCGAGGCTAGCATTAGCAAGCAGGCAGGCACGCCGCACGCTCTGCATACCCGGAGATTGGGGAGTGTTGAGTAGGCCGGATCGGGCTAGGCAAGTCATCCAAGTTGGCAAAGGTGATAAGGCCTGGCCCATGGGGAAGTGGGTATCCCGTATTGGGCTCGCCATCACCTTCCGACCACAATACACGGCTCACAGCCCATATCCGGCACCGGCAGACGCATTGATGCCCATTGAACCGCCGCTCTACCATGCCGTATCTTTTCAGTGATCCGCTCTTCCAGGCTTGGTGGTCGGATGGACATGGAGGAAGCGAAAGTGATCGCTGTACCCTGACGCATGACCAGATCAATGGACAGTGACGGTGGCGAAAGGTCTCAAAATGTACTGGGCAAATGGAGTATTATTGTGCCAACTTGCTGGTGGCACAAGCGCTTGGTTTCAGCGTCACCGAGCCAATCCAGAGTGGACCACCGGATCGGACCCCCGCAGGACACATCGTGTTCTTTGTGTGTCTGCCAGTGCCTGGCCGGGCACTGGACTGGAGAGTCTGAATAAGGATCCAGTCTCAGATTTCGGTGCCCGCTTTTACGAACTTGTCTGAAATCTTCTCGGCGAAAATTTGCAACTTCGTCCAGGCCCTAGCTACTATGAAAAGCAGCGTTTAGGCACTGGCGAATGGCGATCCATGGCGATGGCGAGCAGCGGTGCAGGCCCGTTCAATGGCTCAATGACGAGGCCCAACGGCTCCAGCACGATGGGAAAGAAGCAGGCGAGTGGGGGGTCACGTATGAGACATGAGGTGATTGATGTCCCCGGAAATGCTTTGTTTGGCAATATAACTGCAGATACCTATCATCCCATTTTCGGCACTCATCATCATCAGGCGTGTCATCAAGTTTTATTAGAGCGGTGTAGGCAAGCCTCACTTTAGTTTTATTCTAATTAAATTTTAGGGGCCGTTTGGATCCTTCAGGCTATCCGCACTCATGAAACCCTAAATTTCTACTCTAAAAGGAATATTTCATCCTGGCCAGCGAGATTCTCTACTCTATTCAACAATTCTCCGCGGTCACAATTACTCTATATATCTACCCTATACCCCACACTATTCTATCCCCTCCCAGCCCCCACCGCGCCTGCCACTGTGCCCGGGCCCACCTCCACCGCGCCTGCCTACCACTGTGTACGTTGTGCCATGCAAAGAAGATGAGAGAGACTATAGAGTTGGGCGGAAGAGTGCGCTAGATTTAGAGTTTTCCCAGCTATTGTTGCATTTAGCGTCGGGCTGAAGTTTCCCCGCTGCAGCACATTTGTTGACTCTATACCTTTAGAGTTGTGTTTACCGTCCGTGGCTGCGGACAACCTCAGTTTGTATTGTAGGAATTGTAATCTACTCCACCAGTTTCTAAATTTTAAATATAAGTCTATCTCAAGTTCATAAAATAGAGGGATGAAAATTTGATTTTATGTACTCCAGGCTATGTTTTCACTCTGCAATTTATAACACGCTCTTTAGCTCACTCATTTATGCTAAAAATATAGCACATAAATAGCCCCTCCATATAATCAATAGTGGTACACAAATATATTTTATATAAAATCATATCAGCTTAATCGATTTGTGACTAAATAATTACAATTATTAGATTGAAATTCAATTCCAAGGATCCAACTAGGGCCTTAGAGTTTTTATCTAACTTTAGTTTTTTTTTTACAGCATTACAACAATAGATTGAGATACTGCCTAAACCTTTATTTGGTGTGTGAGTGTAGGCTCAAGCATTATAATTGTGAACAGACTCCAACCCCACAAAACTACGCATCCTAATTGATCCCACCAAATTTTTAATGTTATAACGGGCTCGAACCTTGAACTGCTTCACATTTGAACGGAACACAACTACACAAGCGTAAAGCGTTCTTTGATTTGGCAAGGCACATCACAGGTGCTAGCTGACATTTCCGATCAAAAAGAAAAATATGGTTTAAAAAGTGCTGAATTCTGAAGAAAGGAGCTAGTATGTGAGACACAGCCCTCCAACATACTACAGTGTACAGGGGCACGACTAATATGCAAGCAGTACTAGGTGCAAGTACGCAAACAGATATTTTGATCTGTTAGATTTAGATCCAACGGTATGTCATATTTAGCACTTAAACCATGTCACCACCACCTGGTATAGTTTTATAAAAACCCCCTAACAAACCACAATTCTATTTACCGTTGGATACAGATCTAACGGGTTAAAAAGTCTGCTTAGACGCTTGCACCTATTAACTGCTTACATATTAGTCGTTTTTTTGAAGTAAATGTTACTGTAGGGGCACTTACAGTATTTTATTACTTATTGCTTTTAAGGAAACCAGAGTGGGGGAGAAGATACAGGGGGCGAGTACAGAGGAAAGAGAAATTACAGAACAGAATAAAGAAGTCAGTCGTTGCCACTGTACAATCCATTATTGTCTATATTTGTCAAGAATAGTGCAGCGACTGCTTAATTTGCACATAGATTTTTGTGAATCGCGTATGTAAGGGTGTGGTTTGGTACGAATTCCGTCGACATGCATCGTGCGTCAACGGTGCTGGTAACTGATTAGCGATAAGCTAGCTTCCGGGCTTCAATTCGATGTCGATTTCAACTTGCGCCACGAGTACATGACTGTGTTTAGAAAGGTAAAATGCCCAAAACACCACTTGGTTGCTGTATGAAAGAATGTTTGGCGAAGTGCATGAGTCTCACCGCTGGTTGGTTCATGCGGTGAGAAACAAAAAAGGTGGTTTGATTCCAAAGATCAGCCGAGAAAAACTAAGAGCCATGTACTTCTCTGAACCCTACACACTCCCTTGTTCCAACTCTGTGAGCCTTACTTGCCTTTTGCTACCTACTTGCGTGCAAAATTGTTGTTCCTTCATCTTCATATATATGGATGATAGGGATAACTCTATTTACTTCCCTAAAAACTTAATGAAGAAATATAATGTACATGGTACGTCAACTCAGATACCAAGAGATTATGGTTCCTTCTAGATTTAATTAATACATAAACCATCAGAAAAGATGATACTTCTAAATTTGATTAATACATAAACCATCAGAAAAGATGATACGTTTTTTTTCTGAGCATGTAGACAATTGATGCTATTTATTTGTAGTATTTTTGAATCAAGCAAAGTTTCAGACTGGATCATGGGAATGGGGGATGCAAGCTAACGGATAAGATCAGCAAATTAAAAAGAGCGATATTCTTCCTTTCCAACAAAGGGGAGGAGCATTTTCGGGCAAAAGAAAGCAAAGGCAGATAGATATTCCGGAATAGCGCAATACTGAAAGGGGCCAAGAACTCCGTATCTTAAGCAACAATATTTTAGGCAGCTAGTAGAGCGTTCCAAAAGCTCTGAATCATTGATGCTAATGACATCACCTGCCGCATGTACGCATCGGCTTTCAGCTAAATATTCGCCGTTAGCCCCATGTGACAAGGTTAGCATTAACCCTCCATTAGCTGATCTGATGTTTAATAAGAAAGATGCAGAAATAATTCTGAGCACGAGCAGTGATATCAAAGTGCGTTTCTGTTGCTTCGTCAGTGCTGTCCATGCATCATACACAGAGAGAATAATGGCGCAGTATATAGCAGAAGTCAAGTCGCGGGCGGTTGTGCTCTTGTCGTCGTACAGGGAACAGTGTGGTGGAGGCCAGGAACTGCGCACCGAGGAGCAACTTGACAGATCGTAATGCTTGGATCGAACTAACCTAGGTCGTATCTGTTTTCAGCAAGGTTATATAATTCACCTTATAGGTGGGTATAAGGCAACAATTAGAATAAACTGGACTAGGGTAGCCTATATGCATGATTATATAAGCTGGGAGGTGTTCGAACCGGTTTTGAGCCGGCGGACAGTCCGGCCCTGAGGCCGGACGGTCCGCGGTCCGGACGGTCCGCGCCTGTGGGCTGGACGGTCCGCGCGTGCGCAGAACAGATTAGGGTTCCGAGTTTTGTGGTACGGTTGTTAGCTATATTCGCGGGATTAGCTCGGAATCAGTTGTGTAAAGGGTCCAGCCCACCTCCTCTATAAATAGAGAGGTCTACGGCCGATTTGTAATCATCAACAATCGAATCAATATAACTTTTACTCGCATTTTATCCTAGGAGTAGTTCTAGTCTAGTTTAGGTTTAGCCACTCGATCCCCAAATTCTCCGTCTCTCCTCGACTCTACGTCGATTAGAGGAGTCTAGGTCGGCCTGCCCGAGCCTAGACACCACCTAGGATCTCTACTCCCCGACGGGGTCCCTCCCGGGAGCGAGATCCAGGCACCGTCGGCGATCTTCCGCCATCCCTGCGTACGTGCGGACCGTCCGGCCCCAGGGCGCGGACCGTCCGGCCGTCAGGCAGAAGTCGCAGCAGCGCACCAGGCCGCGGACCGTCCGGCCCCAGGCCGCGGACAGTCCGCCCTTGCGCAGAGAGCACCACCGCGCCTCGCACCAGGCCGCGGACCGTCCGGCCCCTGCGCGCGGACCGTCCGCCCCTGTGCAGAGGGCACCGCCACGGTTCTTGTTGAGTGTTTGGCGCTCCAAAAAGGCGTCAACATACTTTTGGCGACTCCGCTGGGGACAACATATCTAAGCTCATCAAATCGGCCCTCAATGGCCGGTTCAAGGGATATCTCTGATATTTCTCCAAGCAACATCATAGAGCCGACTTGGGAAACCTTGCCGGCTGACGAGCAGCTCCAGTTCGAGGAGCACAAGGAGCGGATGATCCAGGAGGCGAAAGCAAAGTTCTTGGCCAACTTCAAAGTGGACAGGAACAACAAGGTCGTCCGACATCGGGCGACGGATCCGGCTTCGCTCCAACCCACGCCAGATATCCCCAATGTAAGTAATACCAACGATCTGCAATCTCTTAGAAATTATGTAGAAGATCAGCGTGAACAAATGCAGAACATCATAGGGGGTATGCAAAGCGATCTTAAGAGACTAGTACGTGCATTTGATAAATCTAGTACAGCAAATTTTCCTTCGCACGAGGTTGAGTTAGGAGATAACGCGTGTAACACATCAGCTACAGGTTGTCACGACCAGTCACAACCCCTTTATGGGATGCCGATGGACACATACCCTAATCAACCGCAAATCGGCAGCAAACCAGCCGATCTGCACATGCCCGGACCGTCCGCACGTGAGCGCGGACCGTCCGGGCCAGCAACAGTCGGGCCTATTTTTAATGAGTTACCTAGATATGCGCCCGAGCTACCACGCACGGCACAGAACCTAAACTACCCAGTCGGACCGTCCGCATGCAACAACGGACGGTCCGCACATGATCACGGACGGTCCGGGCTAATGTCCGGACAGTCCGCACATGACCTTTTTGAGGAGGATTGTTACCGGAATCCTCACTCGTCCCAGTAGCACTTCCCATCGCACTATACAATGCATCAACCCATTAATTCAAGATCCAGAGCCCAGGAGAGCTTTCCGGCCCCACCCAGGAGGCCGGAAAGAAACGATCAAACCTATGACCCATATAGGGCAAATGAAAATGCACCACGTAACTCAAACCAATGGGGGGAAAGACAACATGCTAATATCCAGCCAACCCCACCTATGTTTGACCAGAGAGCCGGTGGTCTCGCACCGGCTGCCATTGATATAGTAAGGGAAGAAATAGCCGGGGCGTTCCGAGATAAGCTCGGAGTAAGCATGGTCCCTGGGGGGCAATCATATCGGAAACCTTATGACAGCCGATTTGATCACCACCCATACCCACAGGGAACCAGGATACCCGAATTCGCAAAATTTTCGGGTGATCAAGGGAAGAACACACGCGAACATATAGGCCAGTTCTTAGCACAATTGGGAGAATTGGCCGACACAGAGGCATTTCGCGTACGTTTATTTTCATTATCGCTGACAGGAACCGCGTTTGTATGGTATGCCACTTTACCTCCTAATTCTATTTCATCATGGGGGGATCTAGAGCAAAAATTTCATGATTATTTTTTCTCCGGTGACTATGAGTTGGATTTGGTAGATTTAGTGTCGTTGCGACAGACAAAAGATGAATCGGTTAATGATTACATCCGGAGATTCCGAGATACAAGAAACCGATGCTTTCAAATTCATTTAGCAGAAAAACAGCTAGTAGGATTAACCTTTAATGGTCTGCGATATTATTTAAAAGAAAGATTAGAAGGCATCCAATTCTTTACACTAGCACAATTACACCAGAGAGCTTTGGCTTGTGAAAGCCGAAGCAAAGAAACTGCTAAAACAATTCGTCACAACGTACATGTAGTAGAATGCGACCAAAGTAGCTCTGAAGACGAATCAGCAGAGGTGTATGCTGCTGAAATGGTTTGGCCAAAGCAGGCCAAATCTTCGGCTTGTGCCTCCTTACAGCCGGTTCAAAAGAAACGGCAAGAGGAGGTTAAGTTTACATTTAATGTTGGTAAGTGTGATAGAATATTTGATGAATTACTTAAAAATGGCAACATTAAAATAAATCACACTGTTCCATCCGCCGAAGAGCTAAAACGTCGTGCATATTGCAAGTGGCATAACTCATTTTCTCATGCCACTAATGATTGTAATGTGTTCCGTCGACAGATTCAATCGGCCATTAACGAAGGACGATTGAAATTTCAGGAAATGCAGGTGGATACAGAGCCCTTTCCGATGAACATGATTGACTTCGAGGGCAAGAAAGTCCTAGTTCGGCCAAACACAGCCGATAAAGACAAAGACAAAGAGATAATCATCGGCAATGCTAAAGAGGCCGATGGGGATCGTAAAGTTTCTTGCAGGAAAGTGGTGGCCGAGAAGACTCCTGATGGAGGGGAGACCCTAAAGGTGACCATCACAGCCTCCAGTACTGGGGGCAAGTGCAGACAGGGAGACAGATGCAGGAGCCCGTACTGCGTATCCCGGACGGTCCGGCACGTAGGCGCGGACGGTCCGGGACCCCACCGGACGGTCCGGAGAGCTCCGGCGGACGGTCCGGCCGTACTCAGGATTCACAACGTCCACGTACTTTCAAACCACGACGACCAGAGATAGGTACGTGGAAAACAAATACATTCAAAGTAGCTGGTCGGCTGGTTAAAGCCGGCCCAACTTTTGATCAATTATTGTCTAAATACGTAAAAAAGAAGGCCGGCCCCAGTGACCGGCCAGCAAAGCGACCCCGCTCACCCATTCATGAGCAGCGCCAGGGTAGGCCGATTGGACCACCCCACCAATCGGAAGAAATGAAAGGTCATACTATACAAGTAAGACCTAACATACCTGCATGGACACCTCCACCTCCATATCCACCTATGCCATATCCGTACACATATTTACCTCCGCCATATGTCCCAAATCAAATGTGGGGCATGCCACCATATCCATTTGGGATGCCACAGTACCCCGCCTGGGGGGCACCCCAAACATCTGTTTTCAACAGGTTGACGCCACCAGTACAAGACCGATTGAGCACTGCTCAATCCGGTCACCAGGCACAAACCCAACAGGATTGCCGGACTACTCGGCCTTCAAGGCCGACCAATCCGGCAGGGGGGCATATGCCTGCAGCAACTCAAAAAACGACAAAAGGGGACATCATCAAAATAGGCACCGCAGATGTTGTCATACAGGGAGACAATAAAGGGTCGATGATTTTCGGTGAATCGGCCAACACAACCAAAAAGGATAACACAACCAAAAAGGATACGGCTATCGTCAAAACAGCCGATCCAAAATACTCCATGCCTCGATGGTGCCCGGCAGGATTGACACGATCCCAAAAGAGAAAATTACAGCGCCTAAGAGTGAAGGAGAGCCAGGAGAAAGAGGCGGAAAAGATATTCAATGACACGCATCCACTATACCCGCCACCGCAAAAGAAATGGAGACCAAAGGCCGTCGAGAAAAAACAAACGGCCACGGAAATAGAAAGTCAACCTGCACCAGGCGCGGACCGTCCGGCCTCTGCGCGCGGACCGTCCGTCCCTCACCAGGAAGCGTCGGGACAATCTGCACCAGGCGCGGACCGTCCGGCCCCTGCGCACGGACCGTCCGGCTTTCACCAGGAAGCGTCTGGACAACCTGCACCAGGCGCGGACCGTCCGGCCTCTGCGCGCGGACCGTCCGCCGTTCACCAGGAAGCCTCCAACGACACGACAACATCAATGGAAGAGGACGACCTGCTGGGAGAAGACCTGGCCGACTACGAGGCTTCTCCAGAACGCCCAGGTATGGATGTAAATATTATTACATTTTCTGTCGATTGTACTATCATCGGCGACGATGAACCTGTTGTTGCCCAGTTTGATTTTGGTCCTAAAGAAGCCGCCTTTACTAAACCAAAGGAATCGGTAAATCATTTAAAGCCGCTCTTCGTGCGCGGTCACATTGATGGGATACCGATTGCTAAGATGTTGGTAGACGGAGGGGCGGCTGTAAATCTAATGCCTTATTCATTATACAGAAAATTAGGAAAACAAGATGACGAACTTGTCAAGACCAACATGACCCTCAGCGGTGTTGGAACTGATAGTTCGATCAAAGCCAGGGGAGTCACGTCCGTTGAATTAACCATCGGGACTAAGACCCTTGCTGCTGCATTCTTCGTCGCTGATGTAGAAGGAAATTACAGTTTAATTCTAGGCAGAGATTGGATTCACGCCAATCAATGTATACCTTCTACATTACATCAAATGCTAATACAATGGGTAGGCGATGACATAGAACAAGTACATGCTGATGTATCGGCCTGCATCGCTGTGGCCGATGCCCCTGTACTCTGGACTTATGAGACTGCTACATGTCTCACAGGAGTAGACTTTTCTGATTATCAATTCATAAGTATAGATAAGAAAGGTTTCATTCCTGTAATGCTAGAGCCGATGGAGAATCGGCTAAATCCTAAATAAAGTTAAATGATGAATACACACAAAGTTCATGAGTCTTTGGTCACGGACAGTTCGGCCGCCAAGGCCGGAGGGTCTGGTCTTTCACAAAAGAGTTCGGACTTTAAGACCGAACATCTACCACAGCGAAAAAACAGTATTACGGATGATCCGGTCCCCGAGACCGGAAAGTCCGCCATCACGCAAAAATCATCTGATTCCTCTGTGGGGGACATGATAGAGGAATTCAGAGATCTTGATAAACTAGGACAGGGGTTTACATCGGCCGATCCTTTGGAGGAGATTGACATAGGAGATGGTAAAACTCCAAGGCCGACTTTTGTAAACAAGACCCTGGAGACCGATTCTAGAAATGAGATGATCGGTCTATTGAAGGAATATTCAGATTGTTTTGCTTGGAATTACACTGAAATGCCTGGACTAAGCCAAGAAATTGTCGAACATCGGCTGCCTATTAAGCCTGGTTTCAGACCTTTCAAGCAGAAAGCTAGAACATTTCGTCCAGATCTTCTCCCACGAATCAAGGACGAAATCCACCGGCTGCTAGAAGCTAATTTTATTAGACCTTGCAGGTACGCAGAGTGGGTCTCCAATATTGTGCCGGTGGAGAAGAAGGAGTCAGGTAAGCTTAGAGTATGCATTGATTTTCGTAATTTAAATAAAGCAACTCCTAAGGATGAGTATCCCATGCCCATAGCCGATACATTAATCAATAATGCATCAGGAAATAGAATTATTAGCTTCCTTGATGGTAATGCCGGATATAATCAGATTTTCATGGCCGAAGAAGATGCGTCTAAAACGGCCTTTATATGTCCAGGCTTCATTGGTTTATTTGAATGGGTTGTCATGACATTCGGTCTTAAAAATGCTGGTGCTACTTATCAGAGGGCTATGAATCTGATCTTCCATGAGTTATTAGGAAACACTGTGGAAGTCTACATTGATGATATTGTAGTCAAATCGGCTGAGTTTAGTTCTCATATAGCTGATTTGCGCAAAGCCTTTGATAAAATGCGTTGGTATGGTTTAAAAATGAACCCACGTAAATGTGCTTTTGGAGTGTCGGCTGGTAAGTTTTTAGGATTTGTCATCCATGAACATGGTATAGAAATAGACCCTGACCGAATCAAGTCTATTCGGAATGTGGGGCCTCCGGCGTGTAAGGTCGAAGTACAGAGGTTCCTTGGCAAGGTGAATTATTTACGAAGATTTATTTCTAACTTAGCCGGGAAGATTGATGCCTTCACCCCTATCCTTCGGCTTAAGAATGATGCTGAATTCACTTGGGGGACAGAGCAGCAGAAAGCATTTGATAAAAACTCATTAAAAAATACTTGTCTTCGGCTCCCGTGTTAAAAGCACCACAAGTAGGAGCACCATTCAGATTATACATTGCAGCTGAAGACAAGGTTATTGGGGCTGTTCTGACACAAGAAACTGAGGGGAAGGAGCATGTGGTGACATATCTAAGCCGAAGGTTGGTGGATGCTGAAACAAGGTACACTTTTATTGAAAAGTTATGCTTATGTTTGTTTTATGCATGCACCAAATGTAGATGTTATTTACTGTCTAGTCATTGCACTGTTTCTGGTCAAGCCGATGTAATCAAGTACATGTTGCATAACCCAATTATGAGTGGTAGAATTGGTAAGTGGGCTTATGCACTCATAGAATATGACTTGGCTTATGAACCATTGAAATCTATGAAAGGCCAAGTCATAGCAGATTTTATTGTAGAGCATCGGGTTAATGATATTCATGAACTAGACATATCATACCTCACTATTACTCCTTGGACTTTATATTTTGATGGATCGGTTTGCAATGAAGGGCAAGTGAAAGTCGCCTAGAGGGGGGGGGTGAATAGGGCGAAACTGAAATCTACAAATATAAACACAACTACAAGCCGGGTTAACGTTAGAAATATAAACGAGTCCGCAAGAGAGGGCGCAAAACAAATCGCGAGCAAATAATGAAGTGTGACACACGGATTTGTTTTACCGAGGTTCGGTTCTCTCAAACCTACTCCCCGTTGAGGAGGCCACAAAGGCCGGGTCTCTTTCAACCCTTCCCTCTCTCAAACGGTCCCTCGGACCGAGTGAGCTTCTCTTCTCAAATCAAAGCTGGGAACAAAACTTCCCCGCAAGGGCCACCACACAATTGGTGCCTCTTGCCTTGATTACAATGGAGTTTTGATCACAAGAACAAGTGAGAAAGAAAAGAAGCAATCCAAGCGCAAGAGCTCAAATGAACACGGCAAATCACTCTCACTAGTCACTAGGGCTTTGTGTGGAATTGGAGAGGATTTGATCTCTTTAGTGTGTCTAGAATTGAATGCTAGAGCTCTTGTAGTAGTTGAGAAGTGGAAAACTTGGATGCAATGAATGGTGGGGTGGTTGGGGTATTTATAGCCCCAACCACCAAACTTGACCGTTGGCTGGAGGCTTCTGCGCGATGGCGCACCGGACAGTCCGGTGCACACCGGACAGTCCGGTGCCCCTGCCACGTCATCACTGCCGTTGGATTCTGACCGTTGGAGCTTCTGACTTGTGGGCCCGCCTGGGTGTCCGGTGCACACCGGACATGTACTGTTTGATGTCCGGTGCACCGGTATGGGCGATTCTGACTACTGCGTGCGCTGCGCGCGCATTTAATGCACCGCAGGGAGCCGTTGGCGCCGTAGGGAGCCGTTGCTCCGCTGGCACACCGGATAGTCCGGTGCACACCGGACAGTCCGGTGAATTATAGCGGAGCGGCTGCCGCGCGAACCCGAGGCTGGCGAGTTCAGGAGGCCGAGCTTCCTTGGAGCACCGGACATGTCCGGTGCACACCGGACAGTCCGGTGAATTATAGCGTGCCGGCTTCCGAAAAATCCCGAGAGTGAAGAGTTTGAGTCAGAGTCCCCTGGTGCACCGGACAGGTACTGTTTACTGTCCGGTGGCTCACCGGACAGTCCGGTGCGCCAGACCAGGGGTGCCTTCGGTTGCCTCATTGCTCCTTTGTTGAATCCAATACTTGGTCTTTTTATTGACTGAAAGTGAACCTTTAACACCTGTATAATCTATGCACTTGGGCAAACTAGTTAGTCCAAAGATTTGTGTTGGGCAATTCAACCACCAAAAATATATAGGAACTAGGTGTAAGCCTAATTCCCTTTCAATCTCCCCCTTTTTGGTGATTGATGCCAACACAAACCAAAGCAAATATAGAAGTGCATAATTGAACTAGTTTGCATAATGTGAGTGTAAAGGTTGCTTGGAATTGAGCCAATACAACTACTTACAAGATATGCATGGAATGTTTCTTTCTTATTTAGCATTTTGGACCACGTTTGCACCCCATGTTTTGTTTTTGCAGAACCTTTTGTAAATCCATTTCAAAGGTCTTTTGCAAATAGTCAAAGGTAAATGAATAAGAGTTTGCAAAAGCATTTTCAAGATTTGAAATTTTCTCCCCCTGTTTCAAATGCTTTTCCTTTGACTAAACAAAAAAACTCCCCCTAAAAGAGATCCACCTCTTAGTGTTCAAGAGGGTTTTGATATACCATTTTTGAAATACTACTTTCTCCCCCTTTTGAACACAATAGGATACCAATTGATAAATACTCTTGGAAAACACTAAGTTTTTGAAATTGGTGGTGGTGCGGTCCTTTTGCTTTGGGCTCATTTCTCCCCCTTTTTGGCATGAATCGCCAAAAACGGAATCATTAGAGCCCTCGAAGTAATTTCTTCCCCTTTGGTCATAAGTTAATGAGTTAAGATTATACCAAAGACGAAATCCGGTCCTTTTGCTTTTGAGCTTTTATTCTCTCCCCCAAGGATGAAGTCCTTTTCCTTGATGCTCATTTCTCCCCAAGGAATAGAGAGTTGCTCGGAGTGATGGCGAAGCATGAGTTACGGAGTGGAAGCCTTTGTCTTCGCCGAAGACTCCAATTTCCTTTCAATATACCTATGACTTGGTTTAAAATAGTCTTGAAAACACATTAGTCATAGCATATAAAAGAGATATGATCAAAGGTATTCAAGTGAGCTATGTGTGCAAGCTAGCAAAAGAAATTTCTAGAATCAAGAATATTGAGCTCATGCCTAAGTCTGGTAAAAGATTGTTCATCAAGAGGCTTGGTAAAGATATCGGCTAATTGATCTTTAGTATTAATGTAAGAAATCTCGATATCCCCCTTTTGTTGGTGATCCCTAAGAAAATGATATCGAATAGCTATGTGCTTAGTGCGGCTATGCTCGATGGGATTGTCGGCCATTTTAATTGCACTCTCATTATCACATAGCAAAGGGACTTTGGTTAATTTGTAACCGTAGTCCCGCAGGGTTTGCCTCATCCAAAGTAATTGCGCGCAACAATGACCTGCGGCAATGTACTCGGCTTCGGCGGTGGAAAGAGCGACCGAATTTTGCTTCTTTGAAGCCCAAGACACCAAGGATCTTCCCAAGAACTGACAAGTCCCCGATGTGCTCTTCCTATTAATTTTACACCCCGCCCAATCGGCATCCGAATAACCAATCAAATCAAATGTGGATCCCCGAGGGTACCAAAGCCCAAACTTAGGTGTATAAGCCAAATATCTCAAGATTCGTTTTACGGCCGTAAGGTGTGATTCCTTAGGGTCGGATTGGAATCTTGCACACATGCAAACGGAAAGCATAATGTCCGGTCGAGATGCACATAAATAAAGCAATGAACCAATCATCGACCGGTATACCTTTTGATCCACGGACTTACCTCCCGTGTCGAGGTCGAGATGCCCATTGGTTCCCATGGGTGTCTTGATGGGTTTGGCATCCTTCATCCCAAACTTGACAAGAATGTCTTGAGTGTACTTCGTTTGGCTAATGAAGGTGCCCTCTTGAAGTTGCTTGACTTGGAATCCTAGAAAATACTTCAACTCCCCCATCATTGACATCTCGAATTTCTGTGTCATGATCCTACTAAACTCTTCACATGTAGACTCGTTAGTAGACCCAAATATAATATCATCAACATAAATTTGGCATACAAACAAGTCATTTTTAAGAGTTTTAGTAAAGAGTGTAGGATCGGCTTTTCCGACTTTGAAGCCATTAGCAATAAGGAAATCTCTAAGGCATTCATACCATGTTCTTGGGGCTTGCTTGAGCCCATAAAGCGCCTTAGAGAGCCTATAAACATGGTTAGGATACTCACTGTCTTCAAAGCCGGGAGGTTGCTCAACATAGACCTCTTCCTTGATCGGTCCATTGAGGAAGGCACTTTTCACGTCCATTTGATAGAGCTTAAAGCCATGGTAAGTAGCATAGGCCAATAATATGCGAATTGACTCAAGCCTAGCTACGGGTGCATAGGTTTCACCGAAATCCAAACCTTCGACTTGTGAATACCCTTTGGCCACGAGTCGAGCTTTGTTCCTTGTCACCACACCATGCTCATCTTGCTTGTTGCGGAAGACCCATTTGGTTCCTACAACATTTTGGTTAGGACGTGGAACTAAATGCCATACCTCATTTCTGGTGAAGTTGTTGAGCTCCTCTTGCATCGCCACCACCCAATCCGAGTCTTGAAGTGCTTCCTCTACCCTGTGTGGCTCAATAGAGGAAACAAAAGAGTAATGTTCACAAAAATGAGCAACCCGAGATCGAGTAGTTACCCCCTTATGAATGTCTCCAAGGATAGTGTCGACGGGGTGATCTCGTTGGATTGCTTGGTGGACTCTTGGGTGTGGCGGCCTTGGTTCTTCCTCATCCTCCTTTTCTTGATTATTTTCATCTCCCCCTTGATCATTGCCATTATCTTGAGGTGGCTCATCTTCTTGATTTTGCCCTTCATCAACTTGAGCCTCATCCTCATTTTGAGTTGGTGGAGATGCTTGCATGGAGGAGGATGGTTGATCTTGTGCATTTGGAGGCTCTTCGGATTCCTTAGGACACACATCCCCAATGGACATGTTCCTTAGCGCGATGCATGGAGCCTCTTCATTACCTATCTCATCAAGATCAACTTGCTCTACTTGAGAGCCGTTAGTTTCATCAAACACAACGTCACATGAGACTTCAACTAGTCCAGTGGACTTGTTAAAGACCCTATATGCCCTTGTGTTTGAGTCATAACCAAGTAAAAGGCCTTCTACAGTTTTAGGAGCAAATTTAGATTTTCTACCTCTTTTAATAAGAATAAAGCATTTGCTACCAAAAACTCTAAAATATGAAATGTTGGGCTTTTTACCGGTTAGGAGTTCATATGATGTCTTCCTGAGGATTCGGTGAAGATATAACCGGTTGATGGCGTAGCAGGCGGTGTTGACCGCTTCGGCCCAAAACCGGTCCGGTGTCTTGTACTCATCAAGCATGGTTCGTGCCATGTCCAATAGAGTTCGATTCTTCCTCTCCACTACACCATTTTGTTGTGGAGTGTAGGGAGAAGAGAACTCATGCTTGATGCCCTCCTCCTCAAGGAAGCCTTCGATTTGTGAGTTCTTGAACTCCGTCCCATTGTCGCTTCTTATTTTCTTGATCCTTAAGCTGAACTCATTTTGAGCCCGTCTCAAGAATCCCTTTAAAGTCTCTTGTGTTTGAGATTTTTCCTGTAAAAAGAATACCCAAGTGAAGCGAGAATAATCATCCACTATTACAAGACAATACTTACTCCCGCCGATGCTTATGTAAGCAATCGGGCCGAATAGATCCATGTGGAGTAGCTCAAGCGGCCTGTCGGTCGTCATGATGTTCTTGTGTGGATGATGGACTCCAACTTGCTTCCCTGCTTGACATGCGCTACAAATCCTGTCTTTCTCAAAATGAACATTTGTTAATCCTAAAATGTGTTCTCCCTTTAGAAGCTTATGAAGATTCTTCATCCCAACATGGGCTAGTCGGCGGTGCCAGAGCCAACCCATGTTAGTCTTAGCAATTAAGCATGTGTCGAGCTCAGCTCTATTAAAATCTACTAAGTATAGCTGACCCTCTAACACACCCTTAAATGCTATTGAATCATCACTTCTTCTAAAGACAGTGACACCTACATCAGTGAATAGACAGTTGTAGCCCATTTGACATAATTGAGAAACAGAAAGCAAGTTGTAATCTAAAGAATCTACAAGAAAAACATTGGAAATAGAATGGTCAGGAGATATAGCAATTTTACCCAATCCTTTGACCAAACCTTGATTTCCATCCCCGAATGTGATAGCTCGTTGGGGATCTTGATTTTTCTCATATGAGGAGAACATCCTTTTCTCCCCGGTCATGTGGTTTGTGCACCCGCTGTCGAGTATCCAACTTGAGCCTCCGGATGCATAAACCTACAAAACAATTTTAGTTCTTGACTTTAGGTACCCAAATGGTTTTGGGTCCTTTGGCATTAGACACAAGAACTTTGGGTACCCAAACACAAGTCCTTGACCCCTTGTGCTTGCCCCCAACATATTTGGCAACTACTTTGCCGGATTTGCTAGTAAGCACATAAGATGCATCAAAAGTTTTAAATGAAATGGCATGATCATTTGATGCATTAGGAATTTTCTTCTTAGGCAACTTAGCATGGGTTGGTTGCCTAGAACTAGATGTCTCACCCTTATACATATAAGCATGATTAGGGCCAGAGTGAGACTTCCTAGAATGAATCTTTCTAATTTTGCTCTCAGGATAGCCGGCAGGGTACAAAATGTAACCCTCGTTATCCTGAGGCATGGGAGCCTTGCCCTTAACAAAGTTAGATAAGTTCTTTGGAGGGGCATTAAGTTTGATATTGTCTCCCCTTTGGAAGCCAATGCCATCCTTGATGCCAGGGCGTCTCCCATTATAGAGCATACTTCTAGCAAATTTAAATTTTTCATTTTCTAAGTTATGCTCGGCAATTTTAGCATCTAATTTTGCTATATGATCATTTTGTTGTTTAATTAAAGCCATATGATCATGAATAGCATCAATATCAACATTTCTACATCTAGTACAAATAGTGACATGCTCAATGGTAGATGTAGATGGTTTGCAAGAATTAAGTTCAACAATCTTAGCACGAAGTATATCATTCTTATCTCTAAGATCGGCAATTGTAATTTTGCAAACATCAAAATTTTTAGCCTTAGCAATCAAATTTTCATTCTCTAATCTAAGGCTAGCAAGAGAAATGTTTAATTCTTCAATCCTAGCAAGCAAATCATCATTATTATCTCTAGAATTGGGAATTGAAACATTACAAACATGTGAATCAACCTTAGCATTTAAACTAGCATTTTCATGTCTAAGGTTGTCAATCATCTCACGGCAAGTGCTTAGCTCACTAGACAATTTTTCACATTTCTCTATCTCAAGAGCATAAGCCTTTTTAACCTTAACATGTTTTTTGTTTTCTTTAATTAGACAATCCTCTTGGGAATCCAAAAGGTCATCCTTTTCATGAATAGCACTAACCAATTCATTCAATTTTTCTTTTTGAGCTATGTTAAGGTTGGCAAAAAGGGAACGTAAATTATCCTCCTCATCACTAGCATTATCATCACTAGAAGATTCATATTTAGTGGAGGAGTTGGATTTAACCTTCTTCTTTTTGCCGTCATTTGCCATGAGGCACTTGTGGCCGACGTTGGGGAAGAGGAGCCCCTTGGTGACGGCGATGTTGGCGGCGTCCTCGTCGTCGGAGGAGTCGCTTGAGCTTTCGTCGGAATCCCATTCCCGACAAACATGGGCATCGCCGCCCTTCTTCTTGTAGTACCTTTTCTTCTCCTTCCTTCTTCCCTTCTTGTCGTCGCCTCGATCACTGTCACTAGATATAGGACATTTAGCAATAAAATGACCGGGCTTACCACACTTGTAGCAAACCTTCTTGGAGCGGGACTTGTAGTCCTTCCCCCTCCTTTGCTTGAGGATTTGGCGAAAGCTCTTGATGACGAGTGCCATTTCCTCATTGTCGAGCTTGGAGGCGTCTATTGGTTGTCTACTTGGTGTAGACTCCTCCTTCTTCTCTTCCGTCGCCTTGAATGCCACGGGTTGAGCTTCGGATGGCTCGCCAAGCTCGTTGATTTTCCTCGAGCCTTCTATCATGCACTCAAAACTTACAAAATGCCCGATAACTTCCTCGGGGGTCATTTTAGTATATCTAGGATTACCACGAATCAATTGAACTTGAGTGGGATTAAGAAAAATGAGAGATCTTAAAATAACATTTACCACTTCGTGGTCATCCCACTTCTTGCTCCCGAGGTTGCGCACTTGGTTTACCAAAGTCTTGAGCCGGTTGTACATGTGTTGTGGCTCCTCCCCTTTGTTAAGCCGGAACCGACCGAGCTCCCCCTCGATCGTTTCCCGCTTGGTGATCTTGGTGAGCTCATCTCCCTCGTGCGCGGTTTTGAGTACATCCCAAACCTCTTTGGCGTTCTTCAACCCTTGTACTTTGTTATATTCCTCTTTACTTAGTGAGGCGAGGAGAATTGTTGTGGCTTGTGAGTTGAAGTGCTCGATTTGGGCTACCTCATCCTCATCATAGTTCTCATCCCCTATAGATGGTACCTGCGCACCAAACTCAACAACATCCCATATGCTTTTGTGGAGCGAGATTAGATGAAATCGCATTAAATCGCTCCACCTAGCGTAATCTTCACCATCAAAAGTTGGTGGTTTGCCTAGTGGGACGGAAAGTAAGGGTGTATGTTTGGAAATGCGAGGGTAGCGTAGGGGGATCTTACTATACTTCTTGCGCTCTTGGCGCTTAGAAGTGACGGAGGGCGCATCGGAGTCGGAGGTCGATGTTGATGAAGTGTCGGTCTCGTAGTAGACCACCTTCCTCATCCTCTTGTGCTTGTCGCCTTTCCGATGCGGCTTGTGGGAAGAAGATTTTTCCTTCTTCTCTTTGTGATGAGAAGAAGATTTCTTCTCCTTCCCCTTGTTGGAGGAGCTCTTCTTCTTCTCCCTCCTTTTGGTGCGGGACTCTTCCGATGAAGTGGTCCCGTGACTTGTAGTGGGCTTTTCGCCGGTCTCCATCTCCTTCTTGGCGTGATCTCCCGACATCACTTCGAGCGGTTAGGCTCTAATGAAGCACCGGGTTCTGATACCAATTGAAAGTCGCCTAGAGGGGGGGGGGTGAATAGGGCGAAACTGAAATCTACAAATATAAACACAACTACAAGCCGGGTTAACGTTAGAAATATAAACGAGTCCGCAAGAGAGGGCGCAAAACAAATCGCGAGCAAATAATGAAGTGTGACACACGGATTTGTTTTACCGAGGTTCGGTTCTCTCAAACCTACTCCCCGTTGAGGAGGCCACAAAGGCCGGGTCTCTTTCAACCCTTCCCTCTCTCAAACGGTCCCTCGGACCGAGTGAGCTTCTCTTCTCAAATCAAAGCTGGGAACAAAACTTCCCCGCAAGGGCCACCACACAATTGGTGCCTCTTGCCTTGATTACAATGGAGTTTTGATCACAAGAACAAGTGAGAAAGAAAAGAAGCAATCCAAGCGCAAGAGCTCAAATGAACACGGCAAATCACTCTCACTAGTCACTAGGGCTTTGTGTGGAATTGGAGAGGATTTGATCTCTTTAGTGTGTCTAGAATTGAATGCTAGAGCTCTTGTAGTAGTTGAGAAGTGGAAAACTTGGATGCAATGAATGGTGGGGTGGTTGGGGTATTTATAGCCCCAACCACCAAACTTGACCGTTGGCTGGAGGCTTCTGCGCGATGGCGCACCGGACAGTCCGGTGCACACCGGACAGTCCGGTGCCCCTGCCACGTCATCACTGCCGTTGGATTCTGACCGTTGGAGCTTCTGACTTGTGGGCCCGCCTGGGTGTCCGGTGCACACCGGACATGTACTGTTTGATGTCCGGTGCACCGGTATGGGCGATTCTGACTACTGCGTGCGCTGCGCGCGCATTTAATGCACCGCAGGGAGCCGTTGGCGCCGCAGGGAGCCGTTGCTCCGCTGGCACACCGGACAGTCCGGTGCACACCGGACAGTCCGGTGAATTATAGCGGAGCGGCTGCCGCGCGAACCCGAGGCTGGCGAGTTCAGGAGGCCGAGCTTCCTTGGAGCACCGGACATGTCCGGTGCACACCGGACAGTCCGGTGAATTATAGCGTGCCGGCTTCCGAAAAATCCCGAGAGTGAAGAGTTTGAGTCAGAGTCCCCTGGTGCACCGGACAGGTACTGTTTACTGTCCGGTGGCTCACCGGACAGTCCGGTGCGCCAGACCAGGGGTGCCTTCGGTTGCCTCATTGCTCCTTTGTTGAATCCAATACTTGGTCTTTTTATTGACTGAAAGTGAACCTTTAACACCTGTATAATCTATGCACTTGGGCAAACTAGTTAGTCCAAAGATTTGTGTTGGGCAATTCAACCACCAAAAATATATAGGAACTAGGTGTAAGCCTAATTCTCTTTCAGCAAGGAATTGGCATTGTGCTTGTTTCACCAAGTAATGTCTCCTTTGACTTCTCTAGCCGATTGAAAACGTATTGCACTAATAATCAAGCTGAATATGAGGCCCTCCTATTCGGTTTAGAACTGTTAAATGGTATGAGAGTAAAACATGTGAAGGTATTTGGTGATTCTCAGCTGGTTGTCCAACAAGTGTTAGAAGAATATCAATGTCTTGATGGTACTCTAAATAATTATCTTGAGAAATGTTGGAGCATAATCCATTCTTTTGATGAATTCAGTATTCAGCATATCTCTAGAGTTGAGAATCATAGAGCTAACAACTTGGCACAAGATGCATCGGGTTATCGGATAAAGAGAGGGAAATTTCACAAAACTGAAAATCTGATAACCAGTGCAGAGCCAAATTCCCAGGTCGCGGACCATCCGCGTGTTGACGCCGGACCGTCCGAGGTTACCAGAAGGGTTCTCTTAATCGATTCGGCTGACAATGAAGCCGATACAAGTGATTGGAGGACACCTATACTTAATTATTTGCAAAATCCCAATATCAGGACAGATAAGAACATTCGGCGAACAGCTTTCAAGTATGTGTTGATGAGTGATGAACTTTACCGCCGAACGGTTAATGATATCCTGCTTAAGTGCTTGGGCCCAGACGATGCTATATTAGCCATGGCCGAAGTACATGAAGGAATTTGTGGTACCCATCAATCAGCTCCAAAGATGAAGTGGTTGTTGCGAAGGTCTGGTTTTTATTGGCCTAGTATGACAGCTGATTGTTTCAAGTACTACAAGGGGTGCCAAGTGTGTCAAAAATTCGGCGACCTACAGTTGGTCCCTGCAGCCGAATTACATCCTATCATCAAGCCTTGGCCATTCAGAGGATGGGGATTAGACTTTATTGGAGAAATTCATCCTTCGTCATCAAAGGGGCATCGGTTTGTGTTAGTTGCCACTGACTATTTCACCAAATGGACTGAAGCCGTTGCTCTAAAGAACATGACGCACAAGGAGGTAATTGAGTTCATAACTGAGCATATTATTCATAGATTCGGCATTCCCCAGACCTTGACTACAGATCAAGGTACTTCTTTTATGTCAAAAGAGGTACGTGAATTTGCTGAATTATACAGAATTAAGCTGCTTAATTCGTCTCCATATTATGCTCAGGCCAATGGACAGGCCGAGTCTAGTAATAGGACGTTGATTAATTTGATAAAGAAAAAGGTATCTGATAATCCTAGACATTGGCATAAGATTTTGTCTGAAGCTTTATGGGCTCATAGAATATCTAAGCATAGTGCTACTAAAGTATCTCCTTTTGAGCTTGTCTATGGGCAGGAAGCAGTGTTACCTGTGGAAATAAGTTTGAATGCTGTCAGGTTTGCCAGACAAAATGATCTAACTGCTACTGATTATTATAATTCAATGATGGATAATATTGATGAGGTGACCGACAAGAGGATGATAGCTTTAGGAGCAATAGAAAAGGACAAGATCATGGTAGCCAGGGCCTACAACAAGAAGGTCAAAGCAAAATCATTCCAAGTAGGAGACTTGGTGTGGAAGACCATTCTACCTCTAAGGAATAAAGACCGAAAGTTCGGGAAATGGTCGCCAAGCTGGGAGGGTCCTTATAAAGTGAAACAGGTGATGTCTGGTAACGCTTATTTACTACAAACATTACAAGGCAAGGATTTACCTAAGGCTTTGAATGGGCGTTTCCTCAAACAGTACCATCCTAGTATGTGGCAAGATGCCTAAGAAAACCGATGTGATCACATCGAGTTAGTTGCTTTTGGTTCGCCCAGCTCCACCAAAAGGCAGGGGGGCATATGTTCGAACCGGTTTTGAGCCGGCGGACAGTCCGGCCATGAGGTCGGATGGTCCGCGGTCCGGACGGTCCGCGCCTGTGGGCCGGACGGTCCGCGCGTGCGCAGAACAGATTAGGGTTCCGAGTTTTGTGCTACGGTTGTTAGCTATATTCGCGGGATTAGCTCGGAATCAGTTGTGTAAAGGGTCCAGCCCCCCTCCTCTATAAATAGAGAGGTCTACGGCCGATTTGTAATCATCAACAATCGAATCAATACAACTTTTACTCGCATTTTATCCTAGGAGTAGTTCTAGTCTAGTTTAGGTTTAGCCACTCGATCCCCAAATTCTCCGTCTCTCCTCGACTCTACGTCGATTAGAGGAGTCTAGGTCGGCCTGCCCGAGCCTAGACACCACCTAGGATCTCTACTCCCCGACGGGGTCCCTCCCGGGAGCGAGATCCAGGCACCGTCGGCGATCTTCCGCCATCCCTGCGTACGTGCGGACCGTCCGGCCCCAGGGCGCGGACCGTCCGGCCGTCAGGCAGAAGTCCCAGCAGCGCACCAGGCCGCGGACCGTCCGGCCCCAGGCCGCGGACAGTCCGCCCTTGCGCAGAGAGCACCACCGCGCCTCGCACCAGGCCGCGGACCGTCCGGCCCCTGCGCGCGGACCGTCCGCCCCTGTGCAGAGGGCACCGCCACGGTTCTTGTTGAGTGTTTGGCGCTCCGAAAAGGCGTCAACAGGAGGCCTAGATATAAGAGATAATTCCGCATGGACCACTTTAAAAACAATCCTTATTTATAATAATAGTTTTTTTTTTATTTCGCAGTAGCCATCACTTCAACTTTTAGAACCGCACGTGCCACTTCCTTTAATGTGTTGCGAGATTTGTGATGCATAGAAATACCATTTACCCTCACGTTCCCTCTTTGTCTCACTCATACCTATCTTCCATAGTCTCAAGTCTCAACCACCACACTATATTGAAACTGATCTACATCTATAATAAAGATATTAAGGATATCGTTCGCAGGACGACTTGTCGTATTTTTCATAACCTTTGGTCACTTCAACCTAACCTATTGTGGCTTCCTAGTGTCGGGCGTTGAGTACTACGTAGTGTTCCCTAAAGACAAGGTCCAGTGAGGTCTTCACCTAATGTTCTCGGTAGGTTCTTATGATGTAACCCCCTTTCACTTCTACGATTCATGCCGTTTTGAGGCCTAATGGCAATATAATTTAGGTGGGGACTCTCTCTCCCTCTATTGATAGTAAAAAAAATATCGCCACACTATGATGTGCTATTGCACCTTCAAGATGCTTGCGAGAACTGACAACATGAACAAATTAAAGAGATGCATATAGTAGTAACTATGCTCTACTCTGACTAAAATGATCTTCCTCCTATCGTCTCACAAGCAAGTGGTGTTCGTGTTAATCATGCGTGGTGGGTGATGGCCAAGGGCGGATCTAAAGGTGACTGGGGAGCTCCATCCTCCCTACATCCATGAAACTTCATTGGAGAAAGAGATGGAGGGTAGAGGAGGAGGGAGGAGGAGGAAGAAGGGAGAAAAATGACCCCTTACCAACTTATATTGTCTCTACCACTGATCAACCTCCCTTTAGCTCAATTCTAGGCCCGCGACTAGTGGTGGCCTAGGACTCCTTATGGCATTCCACGTTGAGGGTTGTGCAGGGACGGACCTATGACAAAATCCATAATGTGCCACACTTACAAAGCCTTTACTTACACCAATGAGTAAAAACACCTAGTTTGGGTGAGTGGGGGCACTAGTGATGAAAATCAGATGAATTGAACAATGGTTTAGACCCTACTGGAGACACCTTAGCTCTACCTTTGAGGGTGTACTATTGTTGCTCCTACAACTAGTATTCCTTAGCACCCTGTGTGCATAGGAACTAACCCTAAGATGTCTCTAGAATATCAAACGACCAAAAACAACATTAAGGGCTAGCATCTCAAGCTAGATGTGTTCCAAAGGTTGCACTTCATTGTGTAAGGACTTTGTAGATGCTAGCAATGATGACAAGCAAGCATGACGCAGGCTCTTGGGCTCTTCTGTGACGTAGACTGCCTTTGATACATTGTTGATAGTTGTTGGGTCTATTTGGTGTCTGTCGCTCAAGGCATAAATGTGTGGTTTATTAGAAACATGAGTTGTAATAGTGGGAGTTACACTACTAGCATAGTTATTTTCTATCTTCTGATGATCATTTGTATCCTATTAGAATTCTTAGGACCATATCATGTTAGGATTCTTATATACTCCATGCAATATAAGCAAAGTCTTTCCCTATTGAGAGCACCTAGAGGGGGGTGAATAGGTGATCCTGTAAAAACTTAAAAACTTATTGCCACAAAAACTTGGTTAAGTGTTAGTGCAATAGGATCAAGTAGTTGGAGAGTAGTACTTGTGAAACACAGAAACCACAGAGAGAAACAACACAGTAGATGATAGTCGCCTAGAGGGGGGGTGAATAGGGCGAAACTGAAATTTACAAATATAAACACAACTACAAGCCGGGTTAGCGTTAGAAATATAAACGAGTCCGCGAGAGAGGGCGCAAAACAAATCGCGAGCAAATAATGAAGTGTGACACACGGATTTGTTTTACCGAGGTTCGGTTCTCGCAAACCTACTCCCCGTTGAGGAGGCCACAAAGGCCGGGTCTCTTTCAACCCTTCCCTCTCTCAAACGGTCCCTCGGACCGAGTGAGCTTCTCTTCTCAAATCAATACCGGGAACAAAACTTCCCCGCAAGGGCCACCACACAATTGGTGCCTCTTGCCTTGATTACAATGGAGTTTTGATCACAAGAACAAGTGAGAAAGAAAAGAAGCAATCCAAGCGCAAGAGCTCGAAAGAACACAAGCAAATCACTCTCTCTAGTCACTATGGCGTATCCGGAATTTGGAGAGGATTTGATCTCTTTGGTGTGTCTAGAATTGAATGCTAGAGCTCTTGTAAGTGGTTGAGAAGTGGAAAACTTGGATGCAATGAATGGTGGGGTGGTTGGGGTATTTATAGCCCCAACCACCAAAAGTGGCCATTGGGAGGCTGTCTGCTCGATGGCGCACCGGACAGTCCGGTGCACACCGGACAGTCCGGTGCCCCCTGCCACGTCATCACTGCCGTTGGATTCTGACCGTTGGAGCTTCTGACTTGTGGGCCCGCCTGGGTGTCCGGTGCACACCGGACATGTACTGTTTGCTGTCCGGTGTGCCAGCATGGGCGATTCTGACTCCTGCGCACGCTGCGCGCGCATTTATTGCTCTGCAGAGAGCCGTTGGCGCGGAGATAGCCGTTGCTCCGGAGTCGCACCGGACAGTCCGGTGCACACCGGACAGTCCGGTGAATTATAGTGGACTAGCCGTTGGAGTTTCCCGAAGCTGGCGAGTTCCTGAGGCCGACCACCCTTGGCGCACCGGACACTGTCTGGTGTACACCGGACAGTCCGGTGAATTATAGCCGAGTCGCCTCAGGGAATTCCCGAAGGTGGCAAGTTTGAGTCTGAGTCCCCCTGGTGCACCGGACATGTCCGGTGGCACACCGGACAGTCCGGTGCGCCAGACCAGGGGAGCCTTCGGTTACCCCTTTTGCTCCTTTGTTGAATCCAAAACTTGGTCTTTTTATTGGCTGAGTGAGAACCTTTAACACCTGTATAATCTATACACTTGGGCAAACTAGTTAGTCCAATAATTTGTGTTGGTCAATTCAACCACCAAAATTAATTAGGGACTAGGTGTAAGCCTAATTCCCTTTCAATCTCCCCCTTTTTGGTGATTGATGCCAACACAAACCAAAGCAAATATAGAAGTGCATAATTTGAACTAGTTTGCATAATGTAAGTGTAAAGGTTGCTTGGAATTGAGCCAATATAAATACTTACAAGATATGCATGGATTGTTTCTTTCTTATGAAACATTTTGGACCACGTTTGCACCACATGTTTTGTTTTTGCAAACTCTTTTGTAAATCCTTTTCAAAGTTCTTTTGCAAATAGTCAAAGGTGAATGAATAAGATTTTGCAAAGCATTTTCAAGATTTGAAATTTTCTCCCCCTATTTCAAATGCTTTTTCTTTGACTTAACAAAACTCCCCCTAAAGGAAATCCACCTCTTAGTGTTCAAGAGGGTTTTGATATACATTTTTGAAAAACTAATTTTCTCCTCCTTTTGAACACAATAGGATACCAATTGATAAATACTCTTGGAAAGCACTAAGTTTTTGAAATTGGTGGTGGATGGTGCGGTTCTTTTGCTTTGGGCTCATACTTTCTCCCCCTTTGGCATGAATCGCCAAAAACGGAATCATTAGAGCCCATTGAAGTACTATCTTCCCCTTTGGTCATAAGTAAATGAGTTAAGATTATACCAAAGACGAAGTCCGGTCCTTTTGCTTTGGGCTTTTACTTTCTCCCCCAAAGACAAGGTCCTTTTCTTGGAGCGATGGCGAAGGATGAGTTATGGAGTGGAAGCCTTTGTCTTCGCCGAAGACTCCAATTCCCTTTCAATATACCTATGACTTGGTTTGAAATAGACTTGAAAACACATTAGTCATAGCATATAAAAGAGATATGATCAAAGGTATTCAAATGAGCTATGTGTGCAAGCTAGCAAAAGAAATTTCTAGAATCAAGAATATTTAGCTCATGCCTAAGTCTGGTAAAAGATTGTTCATCAAGAGGCTTGGTAAAGATATCGGCTAATTGATCTTTAGTGTTAATGTAAGAAATCTCGATATCTCCCTTTTGTTGGTGATCCCTAAGAAAATGATACCGAATGGCTATGTGCTTAGTGCGGCTATGCTCGACGGGATTGTCGGCCATCTTGATTGCACTCTCATTATCACATAGCAAAGGGACCTTGGTTAATTTGTAACCGTAGTCCCGCAGGGTTTGCCTCATCCAAAGCAATTGCGCGCAACAATGGCCTGCGGCAATGTACTCGGCTTCGGCGGTGGAAAGAGCGACCGAATTTTGCTTCTTTGAAGCCCAAGACACCAAGGATCTTCCCAAGAACTGGCAAGTCCCCGATGTGCTCTTCCTATTGATTTTGCACCCTGCCCAATCGGCATCCGAATAACCAATTAAATCAAATGTGGATCCCCGAGGGTACCAAAGTCCAAACTTAGGAGTATAAGCCAAATATCTCAAGATTCGTTTTACGGCCGTAAGGTGGGATTCCTTAGGGTCGGATTGGAATCTTGCACACATGCAAACGGAAAGCATAATGTCCGGTCGAGATGCACACAAATAAAGCAATGAACCAATCATCGACCGGTATACCTTTTGATCCACGGACTTACCTCCCGTGTCGAGGTCGAGATGCCCATTGGTTCCCATGGGTGTCTTGATGGGCTTGGCATCCTTCATCCCAAACTTAGCAAGAATGTCTTGAGTATACTTCGTTTGGCTAATGAAGGTGCCCTCTTGGAGTTGCTTGACTTGAAATCCTAGAAAATACTTCAACTCCCCCATCATTGACATCTCGAATTTCTGTGTCATGATCCTACTAAATTCTTCACATGTAGACTCGTTAGTAGACCCAAATATAATATCATCAACATAAATTTGGCATACAAACAAGTCATTTTCAAGAGTTTTAGTAAAGAGTGTAGGATCGGCCTTGCCGACTTTGAAGCCATTTGCAATAAGAAAATCTCTAAGGCATTCATACCATGCTCTTGGGGCTTGCTTGAGCCCGTAAAGCGCCTTAGAGAGCCTATAGACATGGTTAGGGTACTCACTATCTTCAAAGCCGGGAGGTTGCTCAACATAGACTTCTTCCTTGATTGGTCCGTTGAGGAAGGCACTTTTCACGTCCATTTGATAAAGCTTAAAGCCATGGTAAGTAGCATAGGCTAATAATATTCGAATTGACTCAAGCCTAGCTACGGGTGCATAGGTTTCACCGAAATCCAAACCTTCGACTTGTGAAAACCCTTTGGCCACGAGTCGAGCTTTGTTCCTTGTCACCACACCATGCTCATCTTGCTTGTTGCGGAAGACCCATTTGGTTCCTACAACATTTTGGTTAGGACGTGGAACTAAATGCCATACCTCGTTTCTCGTGAAATTGTTGAGCTCCTCTTGCATTGCCACCACCCAATCCGAATCTTGAAGTGCTTCCTCTATCCTGTGTGGCTCAATAGAGGAAACAAAAGAGTAATGTTCACAAAAATGTGCAACACGAGATCGAGTGGTTACCCCCTTATGAATGTCGCCGAGGATGGTGTCGACGGGGTGATCTCGTTGTATTGCTTGGTGGACTCTTGGGTGTGGCGGTCTTGGTTCTTCCTCATCCTCCTTTTCTTGATCATTTGCATCTCCCCCTTGATCATTGCCATCATCTTGAGGTGGCTCATCTTCTTGATTTTGCCCTTCATCAACTTGAGCTTCATCCTCATTTTGAGTTGGTGGAGATGCTTGCATAGAGGAGGATGGTTGATCTTGTGCACTTGGAGGCTCTTCGGATTCCTTAGGACATACATCCCCAATGGACATGTTCCTTAGCGCTATGCATGGAGCCTCTTCATTACCTATCTCATCAAGATCAACTTGCTCTACTTGAGAGCCGTTAGTTTCATCAAACACAACGTCACATGAGACTTCAACTAGTCCAGTGGACTTGTTAAAGACCCTATATGCCCTTGTGTTTGAGTCATAACCAAGCAAAAAGCCTTCGGTTAGGAGTTCATATGATGTCTTCTTGAGGATTCGGTGAAGATATAACCGGTTGATGGCGTAGCAGGCGGTGTTGACTGCTTCGGCCCAAAACCGGTCCGGTGTCTTGTACTCATCAAGCATGGTTCTTGCCATGTCCAATAGAGTTCGATTCTTCCTCTCTACTACACCATTTTGTTGTGGCGTGTAGGGAGAGGAGAACTCATGCTTGATGCCCTCCTCCTTAAGGAAGCCTTCAATTTGAGAGTTCTTGAACTCCGTCCCGTTGTCGCTTCGTATTTTCTTGATCCTTAGGCCGAACTCATTTTGAGCCCGTCTCAAGAATCCCTTTAAGGTCTCTTGGGTTTGAGATTTTTCCTGTAAAAAGAATACCCAAGTGAAGCGAGAATAATCATCCACTATTACAAGACAATACTTACTCCCGCCGATGCTTATGTAAGCAATCGGGCCGAATAGATCCATGTGGAGTAGCTCAAGCGGCCTGTCGGTCGTCATGATGTTCTTGTGTGGATGATGAACTCCAACTTGCTTCCCTGCCTGGCATGCGCTACAAATCCTGTCTTTCTCAAAATGAACATTCGTTAATCCTAAAATGTGCTCTCCCTTTAGAAGCTTATGAAGATTCTTCATCCCAACATGGGCTAGTCGGCGGTGCCAGAGCCAACCCATGTTAGTCTTAGCAATTAAGCATGTGTCGAGTTCAGCTCTATCAAAATCTACTAAGTATAGCTGACCCTCTAACACACCCTTAAATGCTATTGAATCATCACTTCTTCTAAAGACAGTGACACCTACATCAGTAAAAAGACAGTTGTAGCCCATTTGACATAATTGGGAAACAGAAAGCAAGTTGTAATCTAAAGAATCAACAAGAAAAACATTGGAAATAGAATGGTCAGGAGATATAGCAATTTTACCAAGTCCTTTGACCAAACCTTGATTTCCATCCCCGAATGTGATAGCTCGTTGGGGATCTTGGTTTTTCTCATATGAGGAGAACATCCGTTTCTCCCCTGTCATGTGGTTTGTGCACCCGCTGTCTAGTATCCAACTTGAGCCCCCGGATGCATAAACCTACAAAACAAGTTTAGTTCTTGACTTTAGGTACCCAAATGGTTTTGGGTCCTTTGGCATTAGACACAAGAACTTTGGGTACCCAAACACAAGTCTTTGACCCCTTGTGCTTGCCCCCAACATACTTGGCAACTATTTTGCCGGATTTGTTAGTAAGCACATAAGAAGCATCAAAAGTTTTAAATGAAATGGCATGATCATTTGATGCATTAGGAGTTTTCTTTCTAGGCAACTTGGCACGGGTTGGTTGCCTAGAGCTAGATGTCTCACCCTTATACATAAAAGCATGATTAGGGCCAGAGTGAGACTTCCTAGAATGAATTTTCCTAATTTTGCTCTCAGGATAGCCGGCAGGGTACAAAATATAGCCCTCGTTATCCTGAGGCATGGGAGCCTTGCCCTTAACAAAGTTAGACAAGTTCTTAGGAGGGGCATTAATTTTGACATTGTCTCCCCCTTGGAAGCCAATGCCATCCTTGATGTCCGGGCGTCTCCCATTATAAAGCATGCTACGAGCAAATTTAAATTTCTCATTTTCTAAGTTGTGCTCGGCAATTCTAGCATCTAGTTTTGCTATATGATCATTTTGTTGTTTAATTAAAGCCATATGATCATGAATAGCATCAATATCAACATTTCTACATCTAGTGCAAATAGTGACATGCTCAATGGTAGATGTAGATGGTTTGCAGGAATTAAGTTCAACAATCTTAGCATGAAGTATATTATTCTTATCTCTAAGATCGGAAATTGTAATTTTGCAAACATCAAAATCTTTAGCCTTAGCAATTAAATTTTCATTCTCTAATTTAAGGCTAGCAAGAGATACATTCAATTCATCAATCTTAGCAAGCAAATCAACATTATCATCTCTAAGATTGGGAATTGAAACATCACAAACATGTGAATCAACCTTAGCATTTAAACTAGCATTTTCATTTCTAAGGTTGTCAATAATCTCACGACAAGTGCTTAGCTCACTAGACAATTTTTCACATTTTTCAACTTGTAGAGCGTAAGCATTTTTAACCTTAACATGTTTCTTGTTTTCCTTAATAAGGAGGTCCTCTTGGGAATCCAAAAGGTCATCCTTTTCATGAATAGCACTAACCAATTCATTCAATTTTTCCTTTTGAGCTATGTTAAGGTTGGCAAAAAGGGAACGCAAATTATCTTCCTCATCACTAGCATTGTCATCACTAGAGGATTTAGATTTAACCTTCTTTTTGCCGTCCTTTGCCATGAGGCACTTGTGGCTGACGTTGGGGAAGAGGAGTCCCTTGGTGACGGCGATGTTGGCGGCGTCCTCGTCGTCGGAGGAGTCGCTTGAGCTTTCGTCGGAGTCCCACTCGCGACAAACATGGGCATCGCCGCCCTTCTTCTTGTAATACCTCTTCTTCTCTTTTCTTCTCCCCTTCTTGTCGTCACCTCGGTCACTGTCACTAGATATAGGACATTTGGCAATAAAATGACCGGGCTTACCACACTTGTAGCAAACCTTCTTGGAGCGGGACTTGTAATCCTTCCCCCTCCTTTGCTTGAGGATTTGGCGGAAGCTCTTGATGACGAGTGCCATTTCCTCATTGTCGAGCTTGGAGGCGTCTATTGGTTGTCGACTTGGCGTAGACTCCTCCTTCTTCTCCTCCGTTGCCTTGAATGCAACGGGTTGAGCTTCGGATGTGGTGGCATCATCAAGCTCGTTGATCTTCTTCGAGCCTTCGATCATGCACTCAAAGCTTACAAAATGCCCGATAACTTCCTCGGGGGTCATTTTAGTATATCTAGGATTACCACGAATTAATTGAACTTGAGTAGGGTTAAGGAAAATGAGTGATCTTAGAATAACCTTAACCACCTCGTGGTCATCCCACTTTACGCTCCCGAGGTTGCGCACTTGGTTCACCAAGGTCTTGAGCCGATTGTACATGTGTTGTGGCTCCTCCCCTTTGCGAAGCCGGAACCGACCGAGCTCCCCCTCGACCGTTTCCCGCTTGGTGATCTTGGTGAGCTCATCACCTTCATGCGCGGTCTTGAGTAGATCCCAAATCTCCTTTGCGTTCTTCAACCCTTGAACTTTGTTATACTCCTCTCTACTCAAAGAAGCTAGGAGTATTGTTGTTGCTTGAGAGTTGAAGTGCTCGATTTGGGCCACCTCATCCTCATCATAGTTCTCATCCCCTACGGATGGTACCTGCGCACCAAACTCAACAACATCCCATATGCTTTTGTGGAGCGAGGTTAGATGAAATCGCATTAAATCGCTCCACCTAGCGTAATCTTCACCATCAAAAGTTGGTGGTTTGCCTAATGGGACGGAAAGTAAAGGTGTATGTTTGGAAATGCGAGGGTAGCGTAGGGGGATCTTACTATACTTCTTGCGCTCTTGGCGCTTAGAAGTGACGGAGGGCGCATCGGAGTCGGAGGTCGATGTTGATGAAGTGTCGGTCTCGTAGTAGACCACCTTCCTCATCCTCTTGTGCTTGTCGCCTTTCCGATGCGGCTTGTGGGAAGAAGATTTTTCCTTCTTCTCTTTGTGGTGAGAGGAGGAAGACTTTTTCTCCTTCCGTTTGGAGGAGTCCTTCTTCTTCTCCTTCCTCTTGGTGCGGGACTCTTCCGATGAAGTGCTCCCGTGGCTTGTAGTGGGCTTTTCGCCGGTCTCCATCTCCTTCTTGGCGTGATCTCCCGACATCACTTCGAGCGGTTAGGCTCTAATGAAGAACCGGGCTTTGATACCAATTGATAGTCGCCTAGAGGGGGGGGGTGAATAGGGCGAAACTGAAATTTACAAATATAAACAAAACTACAAGCCGGGTTAGCGTTAGAAATATAAACGAGTCCGCGAGAGAGGGCGCAAAACAAATCGCGAGCAAATAATGAAGTGTGACACACGGATTTGTTTTACCGAGGTTCGGTTCTCGCAAACCTACTCCCCGTTGAGGAGGCCACAAAGGCCGGGTCTCTTTCAACCCTTCCCTCTCTCAAACGGTCCCTCGGACCGAGTGAGCTTCTCTTCTCAAATCAATACCGGGAACAAAACTTCCCCGCAAGGGCCACCACACAATTGGTGCCTCTTGCCTTGATTACAATGGAGTTTTGATCACAAGAACAAGTGAGAAAGAAAAGAAGCAATCCAAGCGCAAGAGCTCGAAAGAACACAAGCAAATCACTCTCTCTAGTCACTATGGCGTATGTGGAATTTGGAGAGGATTTGATCTCTTTGGTGTGTCTAGAATTGAATGCTAGAGCTCTTGTAAGTGGTTGAGAAGTGGAAAACTTGGATGCAATGAATGGTGGGGTGGTTGGGGTATTTATAGCCCCAACCACCAAAAGTGGCCGTTGGGAGGCTGTCTGCTCGATGGCGCACCGGACAGTCCGGTGCACACCGGACAGTCCGGTGCCCCCTGCCACGTCATCACTGCCGTTGGATTCTGACTGTTGGAGCTTCTGACTTGTGGGCCCGCCTGGGTGTCCGGTGCACACCGGACATGTACTGTTTGTTGTCCGGTGTGCCAGCATGGGCGATTCTGACTCCTGCGCGCGCTGCGCGCGCATTTATTGCTCTGCAGAGAGTCGTTGGCGCGGAGATAGCCGTTGCTCCGGAGTCGCACCGGACAGTCCGGTGCACACCGGACAGTCCGGTGAATTATAGTGGACTAGCCGTTGGAGTTTCCCGAAGCTGGCGAGTTCCTGAGGCCGACCACCCTTGGCGCACCGGACACTGTCCGGTGTACACCGGACAGTCCGGTGAATTATAGCCGAGTCGCCTCAGGGAATTCCCGAAGGTGGCAAGTTTGAGTCTGAGTCCCCCTGGTGCACCGGACATGTCCGGTGGCACACCGGACAGTCCGATGCGCCAGACCAGGGGAGCCTTCGGTTGCCCCTTTTGCTCCTTTGTTGAATCCAAAACTTGGTCTTTTTATTGGCTGAGTGTGAACCTTTAACACCTGTATAATCTATACACTTGGGCAAACTAGTTAGTCCAATAATTTGTGTTGGTCAATTCAACCACCAAAATTAATTAGGGACTAGGTGTAAGCCTAATTCCCTTTCAGTAGACACAGTGGTTTATCCCGTGGTTCGGCCAAGTACAAAACTTGCCTACTCCACGTTGTGGCGTCCCAATGGACGAGGGTTGCACTCAACCCCTCTCAAGTGATCCAATGATCAACTTGAATACCACGGTGTTCCTTTTTCTTATCACTTTTCCCGTTTGCGAGGAATCTCCACAAGTTGGAGTCTCTCGCCCTTACAACAAATATCAAAGTGAAAGCACTAGATTAAGGGAGGGAAGCAACACACACAAATCCCAGCAATACGCACACACACAAGCCAAAACTTGAGCTCAATTGAAACACAACAAGTTCACCACTAGAACGGAGCTCAAATCACTAAGAATGTCAATCGAGTGTGCGAGGATGGAGTGCGGGAGTCTTAGAATGTTCAGAGTATGCTCGATGTGCTCCTCCATGCGCCTAGGGGTCCCTTTTATAGCCCCAAGACAGCTAGGAGCCGTTGAGAGCAATCCAGGAAGGCAATTCTTGCCTTCTGTCGGGTGGCGCACCGGACAGTCCGGTGTGCCACCGGACAGGCACTGTTCAGTGTCCGGTGCAGATTGCTTTCCTAAATTGGCGCAGCCGGCCGTTGAAGATTTGGAGCCGTTGGCGCACCGGACAGTCCGGTGCCCCATTCAAACCGTTGGCTCGGCCACGCGTCATGCGCGACCGATCGTTGGCGCGGTCGACCGTTGGCTCACCGGACAGTCCGGTGCACCACCGGACAGTCCGGTGAATTTTAGCTGTACGCCGCCGATGAATTCCTGAGAGCGGCCGGTTGACCAGACGCCAGCCTGGCGCACCGGACACTGTCCGGTGCACCACCGGACAGTCCAGTGCACCCAGACTGCGCAGAGTCTTGGCTGCTCCAGCCAAGTCTTTTTCATTTTGTATTTTCTCTGATTCTAGCACTTAGACAAATATGTTAGTACACAAAAACCAATGTACTAAGTCTAGAATCATACCTTTGTATTGATTTTCACTTCATCCACCATTTGGCACTTATAAATACTTACGACAATTGTGTTGGACACTTAATCACCAAAATACTTAGAAATGGCCCAAGGGCACATTTCCCTTTCAATCTCCCCCTTTTTGGTGATTTATGCCAACACAACACAAAGCAACACATAGAAGTGCAACATTAATGCAAATAAGAACAAGAATTGTTTTTTATTCAAATTTGGTACATTTGGATCATTCTTTGCCACCACTTGGTTTGTTTTTGCAAATCAACTTCAATTTCCTATCTCTAATTCAAACACACTTGTTGAGGCATAAAGAGAGGTATTCCAAGAGAAATTGATCAAAGATTCAAAAACTCCCCTTTTCCCATAATCAAACATTCTCCCCACAAGAGACCAACTTTTGACAATAAGAGACAATAAGAGTATTTTGACAAAACAAAAGCTCTAACTCTACTATTTTCAAAATTCTCAAGTGGTAGCTGATCCATTTGTTATAGCCTTAATTTCTCCCCCTTTGGCATCAAGCACCAAAACGGGATCATTTTTGGCCCTTTAACCCCATTGCCTCACCAAAATCTTCAATTAGGAGTAAAAAGGCAATAAGAGCATGGAGATGAACTTGGAGTAAGTTACCCTCTCATCAGAGTGCAGTGGAAGTCTTTCATGATCCAAGTCCAATTTTCCCTTTCAATACACTTTGGAGACTAAAACAAGTAAACTCAAACACAGGGTTAGTCTCAAAGTGTCAAGTTGTAGCATGCCTCCCCCTAAATAAGTGCATTACTTGCAAATGGACTTGTGAGGTCCGGGAATCATGTGTACAACTTGAGCACCATAAATAAGCAACAATATGCATAAAGAACATGATCAAGGGCATAAACACATGTATGCTATAGATCAATCGAAATTACGCGAATCTAAGACATTTAGCTCACTACGCAGCCTGCAAAAGGTCTTCTCATCTAAAGGCTTGGTAAAGATATCGGCTAGCTGGTTCTTGGTGCTAGCATAAAACACTTCGATATCTCCCTTTTGCTGGTGGTCTCTCAAAAAGTGATGTCGGATGTCTATGTTCTTAGTGCGGCTGTGTTCAACAGGATTATCCGCCATCTGAATAGCACTCTCATTATCACATAGGAGTGGGACTTTGCTCAGATTGTAGCCAAAGTCCCTGAGGGTTTGCCTCATCCAAAGTAGTTGCGCGCAACACTGTCCTGCGGCAACATACTCGGCCTCAACGGTGTATAGGGCAACGAAAGTTTGTTTCTTAGAACTCTAAGACACCAGGGACCTTCCTAAGAATTGGCACGTCCCTGATGTACTCTTCCTATCAACCTTGCATCCAACATAATCGGAGTCTGAGTATCCAATCAAGTCAAAGGTTGACCCTTTTGGATACCAGATCCCGAAGCAAGGCGTAGCAACTAAATATCTAAGAATTCGCTTAACGGCCACAAGGTGACACTCCCTTGGGTCGGATTGAAATCTAGCACACATGCATACGCTTAACATAATATCCAGTCTACTAGCACATAAGTAAAGCAAGGAACCTATCATAGACCGATATGCCTTTTGATCAACAGACTTACCTCCTTTGTTGAGGTCGACGTGTCCGTCGGTTCCCATTGGATTATTTGCGGGCTTGGCGTCCTTCATCCCGAACCGTTTGATCAAGTCTTGCGTGTACTTCGTTTAGGAGATGAAGGTGTCGTCCTTGAGTTGCTTCACTTGGAACCCAAGGAAGTAGTTCAACTCACCCATCATTGACATCTCAAACTTTTGATTCATCACCCTGCTAAACTCTTCACAAGACTTTTGGTTAGTAGAACTAAATATTATGTCATCGACATAAATTTGGCACACAAATAAGTCACCATCACAAGTCCTAGTGAATAAAGTTGGATCAGCCTTCCCAACCTTGAAAGCATTAGCAATTAGAAAGTCTCTAAGGCATTCATACCATGCTCTTGGGGCTTGCTTAAGTCCATAGAGCGCCTTAAAGAGCTTACACACGTGGTCGGGGTATCGTTCATCCTCAAAGCCAGGGGGTTGCTCTACGTACACCTCCTCCTTGATTGGCCCGTTGAGGAAAGCGCTCTTCATATCCATTTGGAACAACCTGAAAGAATGGTGAGCGACATAGGCTAATAAAATGCGAATAGACTCTAGCCTAGCCACAAGAGCAAATGTCTCCTCAAAGTCCAAACCTGCGACTTGGGCATAACCTTTTATCACAAGTCTAGCCTTGTTCCTTGTCACCACCCCGTGCTCGTCCTGTTTGTTGCGAAACACCCACTTGGTTCCCACAACGTTTTGCTTGGGACGTGGCACCAGTGTCCAAACTTCATTTCGCTTGAAGTTATTAAGCTCTTCCTGCATGGCCAACACCCAGTCCGGATCTAGCAATGCCTCTTCTACCCTGAAAGGCTCAATAGAAGAGACAAACGAGTAATGCTCACAAAAAATTAGCTAATCTAGAGCGAGTAGTTACTCCCTTGCTTATATCACCCAAAATCTGGTTGACGGGATGATTCCTTGAATTGTCGCTCGGACTTGAGTTGGAGGGGCTTGAGGGGCTTCTTCCTCCATACCATGATCATCTTGTGCTCCCCCTTGATCACACGCCTCTTGATGAACCTGTTCATCAGTTTGAGTTGGGGGATGCACCATTGTTGAGGAAGAAGGTTGATCTTGCTCCTTTTGTTCCTGTGGTCGCACATCTCCAATCGCCATGGTGCGTATTGCGGCCGTTGGAACATCTTCTTCATCTACATTATCAAGATCAACTTGCTCTCTTGGAGAGCCATTAGTCTCATCAAATACAACGTCGCTAGAGACTTCAACCAAACCCGATGATTTGTTGAAGACCCTATATGCCTTTGTATTTGAGTCATAACCTAACAAAAAATCTTCTACAGCTTTGGGAGCAAATTTAGAGTTTCTACCTTTCTTCACTAGAATATAACATTTACTCCCAAATACACGAAAGTATGACACGTTGGGTTTGTTACTGGTTAGGAGTTCGTACGACGTCTTCTTGAGGAGGCGATGAAGATAGACCTGATTTATGGTGTGGCAAACCGTGTTCACAACTTCCATCCAAAACCGTTCGGGCGTCTTGAATTCACCAAGCATCGTCCTTGACATGTCTACAAGTGTCCTGTTCTTCCTCTCTACCACACTATTTTGTTGTGGTGTGTAGGGAGCAGAGAACTCGTGCTTGATTCCTTCCTCCTCAAGGTACTCCTCTACTTGAAGGTTCTTGAACTCGGATCCGTTGTCGCTTCTTATCTTTTTCACCTTGAGCTCAAATTCGTTTTGAGCTCTCCTTAGGAAGCGCTTAAGGGTCCCTTGGGTTTCTGTTTTATCCTGTAAGAAGAATACCCAAGTGAAGCGGGAAAAATCATCAACAATAACAAGACCATACTTACTTCCCCCTATGCTGAGGTAGGCGACGGGTCCGAAGAGGTCCATATGAAGTAGCTCTAGAGGTCTTGTCGTGGTCATCACGTTCTTGCTGTGATGAGTACTTCCCACTTGTTTACCTGCTTGACAAGCTGCACAAGGTCTATCTTTTTCGAAAGATACATTGGTTAGACCTAACACATGTTCTCCCTTTAGAAGTTTGTGAAGGTTCTTCAACCCTACATGTGCTAGACGGCGATGCCACAACCAGCCCATACTAGTCTTAGCAATTAAGCATGCATCTAGACTGACCTCCTCCTTTGCAAAATCAACTAAATAGAGTTTGCCGTCTAGTACACTCTTAAAAGCTAATGAACCATCACTCCTTCTAAAGACAGACACATCTACATTTGTAAATAAGCAATTGTAACCCATATTACATAATTGACTAACGGACAACAAGTTATACCCGAGTGATTCAATCAAAAACACATTAGATATGGAATGCTCGGATGAAATAGCTATCTTTCCTAGTCCTTTAACCTTGCCTTGATTCCCATCACCGAATATGATTGAATCTTGGGAATCTTCGTTCTTGACGTAGGAGGTGAACATCTTCTTCTCCCCCGTCATGTGGTTTGTGCATCCGCTGTCGATAATCCAGCTTGAGCCCCCGGATGCATAAACCTGCAAGGTAAATTAGGCTTGGGTTTTAGGTACCCAACTCTTGTTGGGTCCTACAAGGTTAGTTATAATTGTCTTTGGGACCCAAATGCAAGTCTTGTCTCCCTTGCACTTGGCCCCCAACTTCCTAGCAATCACTTTCTTATTCTTACTACAAATTGCAAAGGAAGCATTACAAGCATGGTAAATTGTAGACGGTTCATTACTTACTTTCCTAGACATATGAACAACATTTTTCCTAGGCATATTTCTACCATGCACAACAGAGGAACTAGAAGTAGTCATGGCATGTGAATCATAAGCATAGTTCCTATAAGCATTTCTAGAGAATTTTCTATCACTATAAATGAAAGCATGATTCTTTTGACCACTATTAGCCATAGGGGCCTTACCTTTCTCCTTGGCGGAGATGGGAGCCTTATGACTTGTTAAGTTCTTGGCTTCCCTTCGAAAGCCAAGTCCATCCTTAATAGAGGAGTGTCTACCAATAGTGTAGGCATCCCTTGCAAATTTTAGTTTATCAAAGTCATTTTTGCTAGTCTTAAGTTGGGCATTAAGACTAGCCACTTCACCATTTAATTTCGCAATAGAAGTAAGGTGCTCAACACATGCATCAACATTAAAGTCCTTACACCTATTACAAATTACTACATGTTCAATACATGAGCTAGATTTATTAGCTACTTCTAACTTAGCATTTAAGTCATCATTGATACTCTTTTGACTAGAAATAGACTCATGACAAGTAGATAATTCACATGAAAGCATTTCATTTCTTTTAACTTCTAAAGCAAGAGACTTTTGCACATTTACAAATTTATCATGCTCTTCATATAAAAGATCCTCTTGCTTTTCTAACAATCTGTTCTTCTCATTCAAAGCATTAATTAATTCATTGATCTTATCAATTTTAGTTCTATCTAAACCTTTGAATAAACTTGCGTAGTCTACTTCATCATCACTAGATTCATCATCACTTGAAGAAGCATATGTAGTAGTATTTCGAGTGCTTACCTTCTTCTCCTTTGCCATGAGGCAGGTGTGATGCTCGTTGGGGAAGAGAGATGATTTGTTGAAGGTCGTGGTGGCGAGTCCTTCGTCGTCAGAGTCGGACGAAGAACAATCCGAGTCCCACTCTTTTCCAAGGTGTGCCTCGCCCTTAGCCTTCTTGTAAACCTTCTTGTTCTCTCTCTCTCTTCCCATTCTTTCCTTGTTCCTGGTCACTATCATTATCGGGACAGTTAGCAATAAAGTGACCAATCTTACCACACTTGAAGCAGGAGTGCTTTCCCTTTGTCTTGCTCTTGTTGGGATGCTCCTTGCGACCTTTGAGCGCTGTCTTGAAGCGCTTGATGATGAGGGCCATTTCATCCTCATTTAGCCCGGCCGCCTCAACTTGCGCCACCTTGCTAGGTAGCCCCTCCCTGCTGCTTGTCGCTTTGAGAGCAACGGTTTAAGGCTCGTGGATCGACATTGGACCATTCAACGCCTCATCAACATATCTTGCCTCCTTGATCATCATTCGCCCGCTTACAAACTCTCCGAGTATTTCCTCGGGCGTCATCTTGGTGTACCTAGGATTTTCATGAATAGAGTTTACAAGATGAGGATCAAGGACAGTGAAGGACCTTAGCATAAGCCAGACGACGTCGTGGTCCGTCCATCTCGTGCTTCCATAGCTCCTGATTTTGTTGACCAGGGTCTTGAGCCTGTTGTATGTTTGGGTTGGCTCCTCCCCCATGATCATTGCGAACCTTCCTAGTTCGCCTTCCACCAACTCTATCTTAGTGATCATGGTGGCGTCGTTCCCCTCATGTGATATCTTGAGGGTGTCCCAAATTTGCTTGGCATTATCCAAGCCGCTCACCTTATGATATTCTTCCCTGCACAAGGATGCTAAAAGAACAGTAGTAGCTTGTGCATTTTTATGGATTTGTTCATTGATAAACATGGAATTATCCGAACTATCAAATTGCATTCCATTTTCTACTATCTCCCATATACTTGGATGAAGAGAGAACAAGTGGCTACGCATTTTGTGACTCCAAAATCCGTAGTCCTCTCCATCAAAGTGTGGAGGTTTACCAAGAGGAATGGAAAGCAAATGAGCATTGGAATTTTGCGGAATACGAGAATAGTCAAAAGAAAAGTTTGAATTAATCAGTTTCTTTTTCTCCTCGTATTCGTCGTCCTTTTGGAAAGAAGAGGATTCGTCACTGTCGTAGTAGACAATCTTCTTGATGCGCCTCTTCTTCTTTCCGTCCTTCTTCTTTTGACTCGAGCTGGAGTCATTGGCCTTGTCATCCCTCGGCTCGTTGAAGATGGACTCCTTCTCCTTATCGTTGACCACCATCCCCTTTCCCTTAGGATCCATCTCTTCGGGCGATTAGTCCCTTTCGTGAAGAGAACAGCTCTGATACCAATTGAGAGCACCTAGAGGGGGGTGAATAGGTGATCCTGTAAAACTTAAAAACTTATTGCCACAAAAACTTGGTTAAGTGTTAGTGCAATAGGATCAAGTAGTTGGAGAGTAGTACTTGTGAAACACAGAAACCACAAAGAGAAACAACACAGTAGACACAGTGGTTTATCCCGTGGTTCGGCCAAGTACAAAGCTTGCCTACTCCACGTTGTGGCGTCCCAATGGACGAGGGTTGCACTCAACCCCTCTCAAGTGATCCAATGATCAACTTGAATACCACGGTGTTCCTTTTTCTTATCACTTTTCCCGTTTGCGAGGAATCTCCACAAGTTGGAGTCTCTCGCCCTTACAACAAATATCAAAGTGAAAACACTAGATTAAGGGAGGGAAGCAACACACACAAATCCCAGCAATACACACACACACACAAGCCAAAACTTGAGCTCAATTGAAACACAACAAGTTCACCACTAGAACGGAGCTCAAATCACTAAGAATGTCAATCGAGTGTGCGAGGATGGAGTGCGGGAGTCTTAGAATGTTCAGAGTATGCTCGATGTGCTCCTCCATGCGCCTAGGGGTCCCTTTTATAGCTCCAAGGCAGCTAGGAGCCGTTGAGAGCAATCCAGGAAGGCAATTCTTGCCTTCTGTCGGGTGGCGCACCGGACAGTCCGGTGCAGATTGCTTTCCTAAATTGGCGCAGCCGACCGTTGAAGATTTGGAGCCGTTGGCGCACCGGACACTATGAAAGGGAAATGTGCCCTTGGGCTATTTCTAAGTATTTTGGTGATTAAGTGTCCAACACAAATGGTTATGTGTTAAACTATGCCAAATGGTGGACAAAGTGAAAATCAATACAAAGGTATGATTCTAGACTTAGTACATTGGTTTTTGTGTACTAACATATTTGTCTAAGTGCTAGAATCAGAGAAAAGACAAATGGAAAAGACTTAGCTCGAGCAGCCAAGACTCTGCTCAGTCTGGGTGCACCGGACAGTGTCCGGTGCGCCAGGCTGGCGTCTGGTGAACTGTCTGTTCTCGGGTCTCGACGGCGGCGTACGACTATAAATCACCGGACTGTCCGGTGGTGCACCGGACTGTCCGGTGAGCCAACGGTCGGCCGCGCAATCCGCGCGTGACGCGTGGCCGAGCCAACGGTCAGAAGGGGCACCGGACTGTCCGATGTGCATCGGACAGTGTCTGGTGCGCCAACGGCTCCAAATCCTCAACGGTCGGCTGCGCCAGAATAGGAAAGCAATCCGCACCGGACATGCTACAGTACCTGTCCGGTGGCACACCGGACTGTCCGGTGCGCCACCCGACAGAAGGCAAGATTTGCCTTCCTGGATTGCTCTCAACGGCTCCTAGCTGCCTTGGGGCTATAAAAGGGACCCCTAGGCGCATGGAGGAGAACACCAAGCATTCTTTGATCATCTCTTAGCACCAAGACATCTCTCTAGCGCATTTGATTCGTTGTGATAGCAATTTGAGCTTCTCTTGAGTTGAGAACTCCGTGTGTGATCTTAGAGCTCAAGTTGTGACTTGTGTGCGTATTGTGATCGTGATTTGAGGCTTGTGTGTGTTGCTCTTCCCACTCTTACATCTGTGCTTCTTTGTGATCATCTCATTGTAAGGGCGAGAGGCTCCAAGTTGTGGAGATTCCTCGCAAATGGGAAAAAGTAAAGAAAAAGAACACTGTGGTATTCAAGTTGATCATTGGATCACTTGAAAGGAGTTGAGTGCAACTCTCGTCCATTGGGACGCCACAACGTGGACTAGGCAAGTATTGTACTTGGCCGAACCACGGGATAAATCTCTATGTCTCTTGTGCTTGTTCTCACTGTGTCAATTGTGGTTCACAAGAGCTCTCTTTAGCTACTTGATTTCATTGTGCTAACACTTAATCAAGTTTGTGGCTTTAAGTTTCAAGTTTTTACAGGATCACCTATTCACCCCCTCTAGGTGGTCTCAATTGGTATCAGAGCCGTTCTCTTCACGAAAGGGACTAATCGCCCGAAGAGATGGATCCTAAGGGAAAGGGGATGGTGGTCAACAATAAGGAGAAGGAGTCCATCTTCAATGAGCCGAGAGACGACAAAGCCACTGACTCCGGCTCGAGTCAAAAGAAGAAGGACGGGAAGAAGAAGAGGCGGATCAAGAAGATAGTCTACTACGACAGCGACGAGTCTTCCTCTTCCCAAAAGGACGACGAATGCGAGGAGAAAAAGAAAACGGTTAACTCGAACTTTTCTTTCGATTATTCTCGTATTCCGCATAATTCCAATGCTCATTTGCTTTCCATTCCACTTGGTAAACCTCCACACTTTGATGGAGAGGACTACGGATTTTGGAGTCACAAAATGCATAGTCATTTGTTCTCTCTTCATCCAAGTATATGGGAGATAGTAGAAAATGGAATGCAATTTGATAGTTCGGATAATTCTATGTTTATCAATGAACAAATCCATAAGAATGCACAAGCTACTACTGTTCTTTTAGCATCCTTGTGCAGGGAAGAATACAATAAGGTGAGCGGCTTGGATAATGCCAAGCAGATCTAGGACACCCTCAAGATCTCACATGAGGGGAACGACGCCACCATGCTCACCAATATGGAGTTGGTGGAAGGCGAACTCGGAAGGTTCGCGATGATCAGGGGAGAGGAGCCAACTCAAACGTACAATAGGCTCAAGACCCTGGTCAACAAGATAAGGATCTATGGAAGCACGAGATGGACGGACCACGATGTCGTCCGACTTATGCTAAGGTCCTTCACTATCCTTGATCCTCATCTTGTAAACTCTATTTGTGAGAATCCTAGGTACATCAAGATGATGCCCGAGGAAATACTCGGAAAGTTCGTAAGCGGGCGAATGATGATCAAGGAGGCAAGATATGTTGATGATGCATTGAATGGCCCAATGCCGATCTACGAGCCTCAAACTGTTGCTCTCAAAGCAACAAGTAGCAGGGAGGCACTACCTAGCAAGGTGGCACAAGTTGAGGCGACCGGGCTAAATGAGGACGAAATGGCCCTCATCATCAAGCGCTTCAAGACGGCGCTCAAAGGTCGCAAGGAGCATCCCAACAAGAGCAAGATGAAGGAAGAGTGCTCCTGCTTCAAGTGTGGTAAGATTGGTCACTTTATTGCTAACTGTCCCGATAATGATAGTGACCAGGAACAAGAAAAGAGCGGAAAGTGGGAAAAGAAGAAGACCTACAAAAAGACGAAGGGCGAGGCACACCTTGGAAAGGAGTGGGATTCGGGTTGCTCCTCGTTCGACTCCGACAACGAAGGGCTCACCGCCTCAGCCTTCAACAAGTCGGCTCTCTTCCCCAACGAGCATCACACCTGCCTCATGGCAAAGGAGAAGAAGGTAAGTACTCGAAGTACCACTACGTATGCTTCTTCATGTGATGATGAATCTAGCGATGATGAAATAGACTATGCAAGTTTATTCAAAGGTTTAGATAGAACTAAAATTGATAAAATCAATGAATTAATTGATGCCTTGAATGACAAGAATAGATTGTTAGAAAAGCAAGAGGATCTTTTGTATTAAGAGCATGATAAATTTATAGATGTCCAAAAATCTCTTGCTTTAGAAGTTAAAAGGAATGAAATGCTTTCTTGTGAATTATCTACTTGCCATGAGACTATTTCTAGTTTAAAAAGTGTTAATGATGATTTAAATGCTAAGCTAGAAGTAGCAAATAGATCTAGTTCTTGTGTAGAATATGCAGTGATTTGCAATAGGTGTAAGGACTTTAATGTTGATGCATGTGTTGAGCACCTTACTTCTATTGCAAAACTAAATGGTGAAGTGGCTAGTCTTAATGCCCAACTTAAGACTAGCAAAAATGAATTTGATAAACTAAAATTTGCAAGGGATGCCTACACTATTGGTAGACACCCCTCAATTAAGGATGGGCTTGGCTTTAAGAGGGAAGCCAAGAACTTAACAAGCCATAAGGCTCCCATCTCCGCCAAGGAGAAAGGGAAGGCCCCTATGGCTAATAGTGTTCAAAAGGATCATGCTTTCATTTATAGTGATAGAAAATTCTCTAGAAATGCTTATAGGAATTATTCTTATGATTCATATGCTATGTCTGCTTCTAGTTCTTCTATTGTGCATCATATGCCTAGGAGAAATGTTGCTCATGTTCCTAGGAGAGTAATTAATGAACCTTCTACAATTTACCATGCTTGCATTGCTTCCTTTGAAATTTGTAGAAAGAATAAGAAAGTGATTGCTAGGAAATTAGGGGCGAAATGCAAGGGAGATAAAGATTGCATTTGGGTCCCTAAGACTATTGTCACTAACCTTGTAGGACCCAACAAGAGTTGGGTACCTAAGACCCAAGCCTAAATTGCCTTGCAGGTTTATGCATCCGGGGGCTCAAGTTGGATTATCGATAGCGGATGCACAAACCACATGACGGGGGAGAAGAAGATGTTCACCTCCTAGGTCAAGAACAAAGATTCCCAAGATTCAATCATATCCGGTGACAGGAATCAAGGCAAGGTTAAAGGACTAGGGAAGATTGCTATTTCATCTGAGCACTCCATTTCTAATGTGTTTTTAGTTGAGTCGCTCGGGTATAACTTGTTGTCCGTTAGTCAACTTTGTAATATGGGTTATAATTGCTTATTCACAAATGTAGATGTGTCTGTCTTTAGAAGGAGTGATGGTTCATTAGCTTTTAAGGGTGTACTAGACGCCAAACTCTATTTAGTTGATTTTGCAAAGGAAGAGGCCGGTCTAGATGCATGCTTAATTGCTAAGACTAGCATGGGATGGCTGTGGCATCGCCGTCTAGCACATGTGGGGATGAAGAACCTTCACAAACTTCTAAAGGGAGAACATGTGTTAGGCCTAACAAATGTAACTTTCGAAAAAGATAGACCTTGTGCAGCTTGTCAAGAAGGTAAACAAGTGGGAAGTGCTCATCACAACAAGAATGTAATGACCACATCAAGACCACTGGAGTTACTTCATATGGACCTCTTCGAACCCGTCGCCTACCTAAGCATAGGAGGAAGTAAGTATGGTCTTGTTATAGTTGATGATTTTTCTCGCTTCACTTGGGTATTCTTCTTGCAGGATAAAACAGAAACCCAAGGGACCCTCAAACGCTTCTTAAGGAGAGCTCAAAACGAGTTTGAGCTCAAGGTGAAGAAGATAAGGAGCGACAACGGGTCCGAGTTCAAGAACCTTCAAGTGGAGGAGTACCTTGAGGAGGAAGGAATCAAGCACGAGTTCTCCGCTCCCTACACACCACAACAAAATGGTGTGGTAGAAAGGAAGAACAGGACACTCATTGACATGGCAAGGACAATGCTTGGAGAGTTCAAGACCCTCGAGCGGTTTTGGTCGGAAGCCGTGAACACGGCTTGCCACGCCATAAATCGGGTCTACCTTCATCGCCTCCTCAAGAAGACTTCGTATGAGCTTCTAACCGGTAACAAACCCAATGTTTCATACTTTCGTGTATTTGGGAGTAAATGTTATATTCTAGTAAAGAAAGGTAGGAATTCCGAATTTGCTCCCAAAGCTGTAGAAGGGTTTTTGTTAGGTTATGACTCAAATACAAAGGCGTATAGGGTCTTCAACAAATCATCGGGTTTGGTCGAAGTCTCTAGCGACGTTGTATTCACTACAAAAAAATGGTTTTGTATGACAAAAGTAAAGTGTCATGTTTAGTACAAAATTGGTCATAAAAACATCTTATGACGAAAATGTTGCGTCATAAGGGTCGTCATATAACGACCGTCACATTATGTACCTTGTGACGATTGTTCAGAGTACCGTCACATAATGTCATCACCTTTTGTGACGGCTACGTTCGTCCGTCACATATTGTTGCTATATATGACGGTGTTATCTGTCACATTTTTTCCAGTCAACGCGTCACCTAAAGTTGGGATCGTCACTTATGGCACCCACATACAGTGACGACACACTGAGCTTTCATGATAGCTCACAGAATCATAATACATAGAAAAGCCATCATACACAACATTGTCATCACAAATCATACACAATTCCAGCACACTAGTTCTTCCACAACAGAGGTTCAAACATACAAAGGTTCCACCACAAAGGTTTGAAGCATTCAAACAGATTGCACGTAGTTTTGACAAAGTTCTAACCACAGATATGTTCTAGCAAGGTAGAAAAACCTTAAGCAAAGGCATCATCCTCATACTTGGTATGCATCCCTACCTCAATCTTTCTAAAGTTTCAGGACAGCTCGTAGTAGTGCATTGGTCTCTTCAAACTTGGTATGCATCCCCTTCACTTCCTCTTGGGCCTGGCGCAGCAAACTTTGGTTTTCTTCAAGTGCGGCTTGTTGAGCTTGTAGTTGTGCTTGCAACTCTTCCTGCTTCCTAGCAGCTTCCTCTCTTTTAGCTTGGAGTTTTTCCTGAAACTGATATAAGATTTCTTCAAGTGCGGCCTGTTGAGCATATAAAAAACTTGGGATATAAGATTTGCCATGAAATATTGGTACATGCCAACAGCAATACAACATAGTCAAATAATGGGCATATTGGACTAGACATAATGTTAATCATTGTTCTATCTCATCAGTCATCACAGACAAATAGTGTGCCTGACTAAAACAATTCACCTTAGGATCTCGTAGGTAGTGAACAATTTCCTCAAGTTCAGCTTTAGCTTCGTCGAACCTCTTCATTCAATCCAAGCCCTGTATATAACCCAAAATTGAACAATGTTGAACGGGTGGAAGAACTAATAATAAACCTAACATACTAACAAGCAGATTTGACTGCATAGTATGATGCCATTTCCTATAACATTAGTCAATGAAAGGCCCTTTTGTATTTATATTTGCATATGAACACTAACAAGTCGATGATGGTATTCTTGGGATTTGACATAGTATGCTGCTTACATGCTTAGATATATCTCGGCATTTATGGAAATGGATTGCCTTTCGAATCTACAGATATTACATGGATTTCCTTTCTAACCTACAGATATTCCAACTTAAGTGTACCAAGTGCACAAAACTGAAATCAAAATGATGATAGCAGGACAAAAGCCGTGATGACCAGGTATATATATTCTTGTGTCTGACAAAGTGCCTCAAAACTGAACAGAAGGTGCAACGAGAAACTCAACGTGATGGGTAATTGGCAAAATCTCCTCTACTTCTAACTAAACATTCAGCATTGCCGGAAGGAGCCCCACCCTAAACAAACCAAAGCCTATGATGAGAGAAATGGCAAGGCAAGTAACTTCCTCCCTTACTTCTTCTTGGCATCTCCAGCCTTTGTCTGCAAAAATTGTGCAGCAAACATAATTGAAATGTACCAGAACAATGGGAATACGAGTAGCAATTCCTGACTGGTACTCACCTTCTTCACACCAAGGATTTTCTTTGCCCTGTTCTTACGTTCCTTCATCTGCTTTCGTGACTTCTCTACCTTGGTGGACTTGCCGCCTTCGAAGTTGGTTCGGAACTTGAAGACGAAGATGCAGTCGGGGTCCTTCACCTCGTAGATCTTCGCCAGCCTCTCTTTGAGCTCCGCCTACGCGAACAATGAAATACCGTCAAGACCGCGACGGCCATCACGGAGGGCAGGGAACCGAGAAACTAGGAGAGGACGAGACCCACGACCTTGGAGACGTTGGGGCGGCCGGGGTGGATGACCTCGAGCACGAACTGCTTGCGGGAGAGAAGACGGTTGGTCATGAACTTGCATGTGCGGAGCCTCCGGTGTGGGGTGAGGGTGCGCCGGGGGAGGGCGGATTGGGCTGCGGCGAGCCGCAGGAGGGCGGCCATTCCTTGCTGGCGGCGGCTAGGGTTTGTGGGGGTTTTGGGGGCGGGCGCGTGGTGGTGGGGGCGGACGCGGAGGTGAGTAGCCGAGAGGATAAGACAGGAGGGAAATTTTGGTCATCTTGGGCGGGAGATGGGAAAGTGAATGCGGTCAACAGAAAGGGGTACGACCCTTTTTTGGAAAAAACATAAAGTGACACCGTCAAATCATCAAATAAAGGCACATCTAAGCGTCATAAAAGTAAAACCGTCTACCGGCTTCTGGCGCCTGACAATATATGACGAATCTTCGTACCCTTATGTGACAAAAAAACACTATCGTCATAAAATCTTCATGGCCTCATGAAATTATGATGACTCAAAAAATTCCATCATATTATGTGACATTATATGACGATAACTGACCTTGTCATTAGTTATTTTGTCATAAAAGGACAAATTTCTTGTAGTGATTTGATGAGACTAATGGCTCTCCAAGAGAGCAAGTTGTTGATCTTGATGATGTAGATGAAGAAAATGTCCCAACGACCGCAATACGCACCATGACGATTGGAGATGTGCGACCTCAGGAACAAAGGGACCAAGATCAACCTTCTTACTCAACAATGGTGCATCCCCCAACTCAAACTGATGAACAGGTTCATCAAGAGGCGTGCGATCAAGGGGGAGCACAAGATGATCATGCTATGGAGGAAGAAGCACCTCAAGCCCCTCCAACTCAAGTCCGAGCGACGATTCAAAGGAATCATCCCGTCGACCAAATATTGGGTGCTTTTAGCAAGGGAGTAACTACTCGCTCTAGATTAGTTAATTTTTGTGAGCATTACTCTTTTGTCTCTTCTATTGAGCCTTTCAGGGTAGAAGAGGCCTTGCTAGATCCGGACTGGGTGTTGGCCATGCAGGAAGAGCTCCATAACTTCAAGCGAAATGAAGTTTGGACCCTGGTGCCACGTCCAAAGCAAAACATTGTGGGGACCAAGTGGGTGTTCCGCAACAAACAAGACGAGCACGGAGTGGTGACAAGGAACAAGGTTAGACTTGTGGCAAAAGGTTATGCCCAAGTCGCAGGTTTGGACTTTGAGGAGACTTTTGCTCCTGTGGCTAGGCTAGAGTCTATTCGTATTTTGTTAGCCTATGCCGCTCACCACTATTTCAGGTTGTTCCAAATGGATGTGAAGAGCGCTTTCCTCAACGGGCCAATCAAGGAGGAGGTATACGTAGAGCAACCCCCTGGCTTTGAGGATGAACGGTACCCCGACCACGTGTGTAAGCTCTCTAAGGCGCTCTATGGACTTAAGCAAGCCCCAAGAGCATGGTATGAATGCCTTAGAGACTTTTTAATTGCTAATGCTTTCAAGGTTGGGAAAGTCGATCCAACTTTATTCACTAAGACTTGTAATGGTGACTTATTTGTGTGCCAAATTTATGTCGATGACATAATATTTGGTTCTACTAACCAAAAGTCTTGTGAAGAGTTTAGCAGGGTGATGACTCAAAAGTTTGAAATGTCGACGATGGGCGAGTTGAACTACTTCCTTGGGTTCCATATGAAGCAACTCAAGGACGGCACTTTCATCTCCCAAACAAAGTACACACAAGACTTGATCAAGCGGTTTGGGATGAAGGACGCCAAGCCCGCAAAGACTCCAATGGGAACTGATGGACACATCGACCTCAACAAAGGAGGTAAGTCCGTTGATCAAAAAGCATACCGGTCTATGATAGGTTCCTTGCTTTACTTATGTGCTAGTAGAACGGATATTATGCTTAGTGTATGCATGTGTGCTAGATTTCAATCCGATCCAAGGGAGTGTCACTTAGTGGCCATGAAGCGAATTCTTAGATATTTAGTCGCTACGCCTTGCTTCGGGATCTGGTATCCAAAGGGGTCTACCTTTGACTTAATTGGATATCCATACTCCGATTATGCTGGATGTAAGGTTGATAGGAAGAGTACATCAGGGACGTGCCAATTCTTAGGAAGGTCCCTGGTGTCTTGGAGTTCTAAGAAACAAACTTCCGTTGCCCTATCCACCGCTGAGGCCAAGTATGTTGCCGCAGGACAGTGTTGCGCGCAACTACTTTGGATGAGGCAAACCCTCCGGGACTTTGGCTACAATCTGAGCAAAGTCCCACTCCTATGTGACAATGAGAGTGCAATCCGCATGGCGGAAAATCCTGTTGAACACAGCCGCACAAAGCACATAGACATCCGGCATCACTTTTTGAGAGACCACCAGCAAAAGGGAGATATCGAAGTGTTTTATGTTAGCACCGAGAACCAGCTAGCCGATATCTTTACCAAGCCTCTAGATGAGTCAACCTTTTGCAGGCTGCGTAGTGAGCTCAATGTCTTAGATTCGCGGAACTTGGATTGATTTATAGCATACATGTGTTTTATGCCTTGATCATATTCCTTTATGCATATTGTTGTTTATTTATAGTGCTCAAGTTGTACAAGCACTCCCCGAACCTCACAAGTCCATTTGCAAGTGGTGCACATATTTAGGGGGAGTTGTGCTACAACTTGACCCTTTGAGACTAACCATGTGTTTGAGCTTGCTTGATTTAGTCTCAAAGGTGGATTGAAAGGGAAAGATGGACTTGGACCATGAAAGACTTCCACTACACTCCGATGAGAGGGTAACTTACTCCAAGTTCATCTCCATGCTCCTATTGCCATTTTTACTCTTAATTGAAGATTTTGGTGAGGCAATGAGGTTAAACGGGCCAAAAATGATCCCGTTTTGGTGCTTAATGCCAAAGGGGGAGAAAATAAGGCCAAAGCAAGAAATGGATCAGCTACCACTTGATAATTTTGAAAAAGTAGAGTTAGAGCTTTTGTTTTGTCAAAATACTCTAAGTGTCTCTTTTTGGTCAAAAGTTGGTTTCTCGTGGGGAGAATGTTTGATTATGGGAAAAAGGGGGAGTTTTTGAATCTTTGATCAATTTCTCTTGGAATACCTCTCTCTATGCCTCAACAAGTGAATTTGACTTAGAGATAGGAAATTGAGTTTGATTTGCAAAAACAAACCAAGTGGTGGCAAAGAATGATCCAAATTTGAATCAAAACAAATTCTTGTTCTCATTTGCATTGATGTTGCACTTCTATATGTTGCTTTTTGTTGTGTTGGCATAAATCATCAAAAAGGGGGAGATTGAAAGGGAAATGTGCCCTTGGGCTATTTCTAAGTATTTTGGTGATTAAGTGTCCAACACAAATGGTTATGTGTTAAACTATGCCAAATGGTGGACAAAGTGAAAATCAATACAAAGGTATAATTCTAGACTTGTGTACTAACATATTTTTCTAAGTGCTAGAATCAGAGAAAAGACAAATGGAAAAGACTTGGCTCGAGCAGCCAAGACTCTGCTCAGTCTGGGTGCACCGGACTGTCCGGTGGTGCACCGGACAGTGTCTTGTGCGCCAGGCTGGTGTCTGGTGAACTGCCTGCTCTCGGGTCTCGAGGCGGCGTACGACTATAAATCATCGGACTGTCCGGTGGTGCACCGGACTGTCCGGTGGTGCACCGGACTGTCCGGTGAGCCAACGGTCGACCGCGCAATCCGCGCATGACGCGTGGCCGAGCCAACGGTCAGAAGGGGGCACCGGACTGTCCGGTGCGCCAACGGCTCCAAATCCTCAACGGTCGGCTGCGCCAGAATAGGAAAGCAATCCGCACCGGACATGCTACAGTACCTGTCCGGTGGCACACCGGACTGTCCGGTGCGGCACCCGACAGAAGGCAAGATTTGCCTTCCTGGATTGCTCTCAACGGCTCCTAGCTGCCTTAGGGCTATAAAAGGGACCCCTAGGCGCATGGAGGAGAACACCAAGCATTCTTTGATCATCTCTTAGCACCAAGACATCTCTCTAGCGCATTTGATTCGTTGTGATAGCAATTTGAGCTCCTCTTGAGTTGAGAACTCCGTGTGTGATCTTAGAGCTCAAGTTGTGACTTGTGTGCGTATTGTGCTCGTGCTTTGAGGCTTGTGTGTGTTGCTCTTCCCACTCTTACATCTGTGCTTCTTTGTGATCATCTCATTGTAAGGGCGAGAGGCTCCAAGTTGTGGAGATTCCTCGCAAACGGGAAAAGGTAAAGAAAAAGAACACCGTGGTATTCAAGTTGATCATTGGATCACTTGAAAGGAGTTGAGTGCAACTCTCGTCCATTGGGACGCCACAACATGGACTAGGCAAGTATTGTACTTGGCCGAACCACGGGATAAATCTCTGTGTCTCTTGTGCTTATTCTCACTGTGTCAATTGTGGTTCACAAGAGCTCTCTTTAGCCACTTGATTTCATTGTGCTAACACTTAATCAAGTTTGTGGCTTTAAGTTTCAAGTTTTTCAGGATCACCTATTCACCCCCCCTCTAGGTGCTCTCACACTGTCTGGTGTGCACCGGACAGTCCGGTGCCCCATTCAGACCGTTGGCTCGGCAACGCGTCATGCGCGGATTGCGCGGCCGACCGTTGGCGCGGCCGACCGTTGGCTCACCGGACAGTCCGGTGCACCACCGGACAGTCCGGTGAATTGTAGTCGTACGCCGCCGCCGAATTCCCGAGAGCGGCCGGTTGACCAGACGCCAGCCTGGCGCACCGGACATTGTCCGGTGCACCACCGGACAGTCCGGTGCACCCAAACTGCGCAGAGTCTTGGCTGCTCTAGCCAAGTCTTTTTCCTTTTGTATTTTCTCTGATTCTAGCACTTAGACAAATATGTTAGTACACAAAAACTAATATACTAAGTCTAGAATCATACCTTTGTATTGATTTTCACTTCATCCACCATTTGGCACTTATAAATACTTAGGACAATTGTGTTGGACACTTAATCACCAAAATACTTAGAAATGGCCCAAGGTCACATTTCCCTTTCACCTATACATGACCATGCAATCAACAAGTATCCATTGAGTAGCCTAAGTCTAAGCATCAGTACTTCTCTGCATAGCACCTCTGCTTTCTTTCGTTGTAATTGGAGCCATCAACTATCATTTTTAGATTTTAAAATAAAAAAACTTATAGTGAATGATTATGACTATCAGTTTCAGTGTCTTCTATAAGCTGGATATATAAGTCGAGGTAACAAAAAGTACATGGGTCGAGCTTTTTAGGACAGCACGAGCATGTTTCGAAAACAGAAGCATCATGCTCGAGGTGAGGTTGAAAGGGACCATGACAGATTTGTGGCAGCGCGCTACTGACAGGAGGCGGTGATAGGCGGTGATCCGCTACGAGCTCCGTCCATTGGACGCGGGGAGAAGGATCTCTATAGCATGGCGCCGGATTCAGGGAATGGCGACAGAGGAGCTTGGAGGTGAAGGGAGGGAGAGGATGAAGAGGGATCGGTTGAGCAAGAGAGGGGATTTTAAATAAGCTGAATACGTAAACCGGGGTAACAAACATGGCCTAGCTCAGCTCTCTGATCTCTAAACGAATTAACCCATTGTTTCGCCGTTCAGCCCATCGGCTGGATGGCGCTGCATGGACGGATGCGCAGCGCACCATGGCGCACGCAATTTAGCTTTCCGCTGTCACAGACATTGACCTGAGGAAAAGGAGAGCTGCTGCGGTGCGTGTGATTCAGGGCCAGATCAGCACGCAGGGCGTTATGGAGCCTCTCAATTCCTCATGGTCGCCCGCACCAACAACACCGCCGACCGGCCGGATCGTTGCCGCCCAGTGCCTCTCTGCCGGTGTGCGCGCGCAGCAGGGCGCGCGGATGCATGCATTTTTTTTCCCCTTTCTGCGGGGCGCCGCGACGGCGACAGCAGCCAAAAGGGAGGGTAGGGGGGCGTGGCGCCGATCGAAGACAAACCCCGGCCCATGATCGATCGGTTCAACCGAACACGCGCGCGCGCACTGTCCGACGTGATGTGGCTCACTCCCGTAGCCAGTGAAGGACCGGGGTCCAGCAGGGGGCTTCAAATTAGGTCACCTCTGATCTGGTGAGGCATGTGTCACAGTCTCAGGAGATTAACGAGCAGCGTCGTAATCCCTTTCAAGTTCGGCGTACATACGTGATGATACGTGGTAGCCACGCTGCACGGCTGCACCTTATCTTCTTTTCAGGCAAGTGCTCTAGGCATACATACGTATAATACGTAGCCAAGCCAATACAAGTGGTTGCCCCTAATACCGGGAAGACAAAAAAAAGGAGACACTGAGCTAGCTGTAGTCTCCAATGCGTGCATGTACACCACCGCACATATACATGGCAGGCACCACGGCCTTCCTTTTATATCTGCAGGGCACATTATTTATGTAATAATATAACGGGGTGTGGGTGGCCAAGTCCGTCTTGGCTTGTGCCGGCCAGAGAGCCATACATATGCATGCCGATATGCATGCAATAAGTTGCTCAAATACCTGCGACGTACGTACGGAGCTTGCTGGATGGCAGATGAGATCGAGAAGGAAAGAACCGAAGCCGCGACGTACGCGGAATAACACCGCCGATCGATTCGCAGTAGTGCAGATCTAGTAGATGCATGGTGGGCGGGCGCATGTGTACGCACGTCAGGCACACAGATCATTTCTATCCCGCCCAGGCCGTGTATACCACTAACGCTTGCCTCATTGGAGAGTTAGGCGTAGTAGTAGTTTCTACCAAACCGGAGGCCGCGGCGATGCGGGTAACCGGAGGACGGCGCGCGAGGAGCTAGCTTAGGTTAATTTGCAGGCGATGCGGATCCTAACAGGAGCGCACCACGCCTTGCCGGCACGCGAGCACTCGGTGGATCGGCGCGCGCGTGTTATCAGCACGCACTAGCTACGCTAGCCAGCGGCTACCTGATTAATTGCCTCCATTAGAGTTAGTTTGCTAACCCTATTTTTTCTGAGATTTCCAATTTTCAATAGAAAATGAACTAATTTTCTTTATAGAAATAAAAAAAACTCTTAGAAAAATAAGGTTTTTAAACTAGCCCTTAGGGCATGTTCGGCTCCTACGGATTTTCTCATAAAATACTTTCTTTTGAAGTCACTCCTAGAATAATTCTTAGCTAGATTGCTTACTTAATTTATTTAAGGTTTGATTAGCTAAAACGATTCGGTGTAAAATATTGCATAAACAAACAGACCCTTAGCCGGCCTCGGCGCTCGGCAGCTCCATTGATCTGTCTCGCGCGTGGTCACTCTCACCTGTGAAAAGGCACAGCACTACGATACGTGTGTGCTCCTCCTCCCTCTCGCCCACCGCAAGCTAGTTGCTCACGAAGCGAGCTGAGGGTGCATGCATACGACATGATGTCTGAAAAGCGCATTCATCATTCCTCCAAGTGTCGGAGTTGCGTGTCCATGGCTACAACATGCTTTTTCGGTCGCTGACCCATGAGTAGAAGGCATAGATTGCGCTTGTTGAGCTCACGATTGTGTGGGCGGTTTTTAACGCCCGTGACTATAGGCGTCGCCGCCGTTCCATCTTTCGATGTAACACAAAACCCATCGTCATAGCAGTGGCAATACTATGAGTTTGCGGGATTTAAGCCAACATTATTCGTTTTGCTCTCAATCCACGTGGATTTGGTGGGATTGAGTTGGTTTAAATACCAGACAAGTCAAAATCTTTCATATTTTTTTTCCAATCTCATCCAATTCACATGAGACGAGAATAACCGAATAAGGCCTAAGGGCCGTTCGTTTTGCAACCAATCCATGTGGGAGTGGATTGGATTAAATCCCAATCAAATCAAAATTCTTTCCAATCCCATCCAATCTACATGAGGTCGCATGGATTGGATGAGATTGAAAAAAAACTATAAAAGATTTGACTTGTTTAAGATTTAAATCCACTCAATTTCAGCTAATCCATATAGATTGACAACAAAACAAACAAGTTCTGAGTTGAAAATAATCGAACAAAGTCTAAGCCTTAGGCCTTATTCGGTTATTCCAATTCTATATGGATTAGAGTGTATTTAAATGAATTGGGGTGGATTTTGACTTGCTATGATTAAACCGATTCAATATCATCTAATTCATATGGATTAGTGTTGAAACTAATAATGGCTTACATGGAAAGCCAATTCGGTCTTCTGATCCGGAGCTCACCTGGGAACGCAGCAGCCATCAAAGCAAGGGGGACAGAGTGTTACAGGATTATCCATTACCCTCCAACGATTAATTATTATATAGGAACAAATTTAAATGTCTACATAACTTATATTGAAGACACCGTGATGAGTACTGTAGGAGCATCTCCAACAAGATGATTCAAAATAGTGCCTCAAAAATTAAAATACTATATTATTCAAAGTGTTTAGGGCACTAAAAATAAACTACTCTCATAAATCATGTATTTTAGAAAGTAAATTACATTATTAGAAAAGAAAATGATGATAATAATGTACAAACCAAGGATAGAGCACAAGTCTGGAGTATATTATATATATTTGAGTCAATTCATGATGTATTATAAAATAGAGCACTGTTGATGTTGTTTTTTTCTGTGTTGGGTTCTAGTACTTCAAACTAGAGCACTAATTTAAGGCGCTATTGGACATGCTCTAAGGTATTCTATGTGTTGCCCACTCTCAGATTTGGTCAAGTTTATTTAAAAAAGGAAACAACAATTTCACGTAAAACTCTTTAGGGTATGTTCGTTTCACCGTTAATCCATGTGGATTGAGTGGTATTGAGTCGGTTTAAATCCATAGCAAGTCAAAATCTATCTCAATACAATCCAATACACTCCAATTCACATGGAATTGGAATAACCGAACAAGACCTTAATTGTGTTTAATCCATGGGTAACGTATCGTCATGTGAGTATTCCCTTAAGTTATGTTAAAAAAAATTAGAATGCGTTGTACTGTAGTACAGAGGGAGAAGGTTGTTTCAATTGTAACAGCATTTTGGATTTTACTTCAAACTACTTTTTACCTCGTGCACCCCACTAAATTTAGAGGATAGAGGAGAGGAGGAAGAAATTCGATACATAGAGAATTCAACAACGTCTTCTAAATAAATATAAAATAAATATAGATGAATGTTTAGAGGATGCTGCTGAGACTGTCTCCAACAATGAGCGGTATATGGTTTTGTCTGTTAAATTTAGAGGACGCCGAGCTACTTTATCCATCCAACAACGCACGGTAAGCTTCCGATAAAATTAGCGTGCGTCGTTCGACACTCTAAATGTGGAGTTCCTCTGGGCGTTCGCTATCCGCCACTCCCTCTCCCTCCCGCGCCGCCGGGGTGGAAGCTTCCCCTCGCACATTCCATGCTGCAGGTTGGAGCACGACGGGTGCAGTCGAGTCCGTCGTGAAGAGGTTCCCGAAGCTAGGTAGGTCCAGTGGCGGAGCAATCGCCACAGACGGCGATGTGTGGTGGTGCGGGTCTACGCCACCTGCGAAACACTACTCAACCATGGGCACAGCGCTGCAACTTTGGGAGCAATGGCATCCTCGATCTCTGCCGCCTTGATCTCCCACGCTCTCTTCCATCACCTTGCTGCTACACAACACGACCAAGCAGCACCAGCAGGTCACCGCTCAAAGCAACGCAAGGAGAGAGAAGGGGATTTTTTACTGCACAACACCAAGGACCGATAAAAAAGAAAGCCAATGAAGATAAGAAAATCACATATTTATTAATATATGTTTAAAATGATTTGCTATATGGACAATATTTTGATTAAAAATACAGGTTCTAAAATTTCTGTTAATGTGGTTGAGAAAATATATAATATGAGGTATAGAGGATAAAATTTAGGGGACGTTGCTGGAGACTGAGAAGATATAGAGGACAAAATCTTTTAGAGTGTGCTGTAAAGTACAGAGAATATTCCTTTCGGGGATAGAATTTAGGGGACGCTGCTGGGGACAGCCTGAACACATAGAGGATGAGAATTTTCTCTAAAATTTAGGGTGCAGGGTCCTTTATAGAACCTGTTGGAACGGTCTAAAGGAGTCTTTAATAAGGCGATACTATTGAGCTGATCATGGAGAGTGGGTTCTTCATACATTGAAATACTATTGCACAAATTAAAGTATTGTGCACCATAGCGCCACATCGCACGTTGTGATATTCTTATACTAGACACGTATTTAGGAATTAGGATTAAATGAGAGGTATTTTAATTTCCAGGGATCAATATGGAACTGATGGCGACAAGGACAAGTACCAGTACCATATGTGTATATGTTTGTGTGAATACCCTGTACCTCGTTCACAATAATAAGCATCAGATATTTGTTTTGTTGCATTTGTTCATTGCTGCTTTGTTTCGGCAGAACCTTCAATTCGGCTTCAGAATTAAACCCGATCGATGACCGAAGAGAATCTGAATAAAATTTGTGTGGCGGCATACCCAGCATCGATCGATTCCACATCTTGTCACGTGATTCGTAACATGCATGTTCCACATTTGCTGTCCCTACTCAGCTCGTGGCGATGCTGACGACATGCACTACGCCAAAGCGAAGCAGGTCCGCGCGTCCGCAGCAGGCGCGCTGCGCGACGCCCCCCTCCCCCTTGTCCTGTAGCATGCATGCGCGCCATGGCCGCAGCGGCTCCCATGCCAGGTGCTCCACACGGAGGTCCGTTTCTCTCTCCCCCTCGATCTGGCGTGCGTTTGACTGCTCTCCAAATACTGTTTACGTGGGCTCACTTCCAATTGTTAGTAGATGAAAAAATTATAGTAAATGAAAAATATACATAGAAAATGATATTTTTAGTTGTAGTGAGGTATAGGAAAAGTATTTAAAAAGACCGATGCGGAAGATGAAAAAATAGGAGATGGGATGCTGATGATATGACCCAAAAAAGTGATCTAGAAGAAAAAATTTAAGGCTAAGCTAACTCTCATAAGTGCCAGAGAGGCCCTGCATTTTCCGGGCCGGGCCGGGCCGGACCGGGCCGGGAAAAGCTGAAGTAGTAGTAGGATCGAGCAGCTTCTGCTTTCGCCGGAAGTGGAATATTAAACAAGGGGAACAATTAGCTAAGCCAGCACTGCGACAGACACACAACAGCCGGGTGCCGGTGACTCGGATCCATCAATGGCTGCACTTAGCTTGCTGGCATCGTCTCGGGATGTACATGTACGTACGTACAGCGGCGCGCGGCTATATAAATGGTTGGGTGACCTCGGCTGCCTCCTCACTGCCATAGCTAGCTACTAGCTGAGGACCTCGGTCGAGGTAGTATAGTTACTTATTAGCCATTAGCAGCTGGAACTTGTTGGAGGAGAGAGCTTAGCTTTGAGAGATAAAATGGGCGTGGGAAAAGTTCTGAACGACGTGAAGCCGTACCTGGCCATGGTCCTGCTGCAGGTAGGCTTCGCCGGGATGTACATCGTGGCCGTGGCCTCGCTCAAGCGCGGGATGAGCCACTTCGTCCTCGTCGTGTACCGTAACCTCTGCGCCACCGCCGTCATGGCGCCATTCGCGCTCTGGTTCGAGAGGTAACAATATATATAATTAATCATGTCGCTCCGATCCTCACTAGTCGTTTTTCTCTCCCCTCCATATAGGTCACTGAAAACACTATTTTAGACTATATTACTGTTCCTACAGTAAAGTTTGAATATGAAAATGAGGATAGATAAGCTGATTGAGATAGCCTTAGGTCGTGCCCATGCATGATTCATCCTAGGCAGACACGTACGTACGATTCTCTGCTTGCACAAGCATTACCATCGATCGATCGACGCTCACTTCCATGTTGCAACTGATGTCTGACGATGAAGCTACGTACATATGCCGATGCATGCTTGCACTCGCATTCAGTATATATACATTCAGTATATATTCGTCCATTGCAGTTCGTTGTCATCAGCCACTCGTCGAATCTAGCTACGAGTACATATACTACTTACTTCGGATCAGTTCATAAGACATTCTCGGTCTGCCAAAGCCCGCGACGTAGCATTTTTCACTGGTCGCTTTCAGCAAATATATATATGGTGCATGCTCCACGACTAAGCTAGCTAGCACTTGCGGATCCTAATCAATCTGGAAAAAAGCAGCTAGCACGCCTATTCTATTCCGTACCTGCATGCATCCAGAGCAAATTAAAAAGTTTCCCACAGCTCGTTGTCATCATCTGTTGTTAAATCAAAATGATGCATGCTTACTCCCAAGTAGTAGCTGATCTCTGCTAATTGTTTCTTGTTCTCCCATTAATGCAACGTACGTACGTGGTGCAGGAACGCGAGGCCAAGGATGACCATCACCATCTTCCTCAAGATAATGGGGCTCGCCATGCTCGAGTACGTACAAATTAATAATAGACTTATGCATGCATGCATGCATGATGTCTCTGATCTGATGTCGTTCCCGCATGTGCATGCAGACCGGTGCTGGACCAGAACCTCTACTACATGGGGGCGAACCTGACCTCGGCCGGCTTCGCGTCGGCGCTCATAAACATCCTCCCGGCCGTCACGTTCGTCATGGCCCTGGTCCTGCGCATGGAGAAGGTGCGGCTGCGGAGCGTGCACAGCCAGGCCAAGATCGCGGGCACGGTCCTCACGGTCGCCGGCGCGGTGCTCATGGTCCTGTACCATGGCCCCGTGGTGCAGTTCCCGTGGTCCAAGGGGCAGCACCACCACGACAGCGCCGGCGGCCAGGGAGCCAACAGTGCCGCCGCCGCCGGCGGCTTCCTCACGGGGATCATCACCATCGTAATCGCCTGCGTCTGCTGGTCCGCCTTCTTCGTGCTCCAGGCCAACACGCTCAAGAGCTACCCCGCGGAGCTGTCGCTGACGGCGCTCATCTGCCTCATGGGGTCGCTCATGAGCGGCTCCGTCGCGCTCGTCGCCGAGCGCCGCAACACCCAGGCCTGGGTCATCGGCTTCGACACCCGCCTCTTCACCGCCGTCTACGCCGTAAGCTAGCTAGCTGCTGCTTGCCTGTATATATACGTACATACTCCGTTTCTACGTACGTACAGCTCAGCAATCTTGACGAATTAACGACGTGCGCGTACAGGGCATAGTGTGCTCCGGCGTGGCATACTACGTGCAAGGCATCGTGTCCAGGCAACGAGGCCCGGTGTTCGTCACGGCCTTCAACCCTCTCTGCATGATCATCACCGCCGTCATGGGCTCCATCATACTCAAAGAAGAGATCACTCTCGGAAGGTACGGTACGGACGACGAATGAAATCAACCTAGCTAGATGATATTATTATATCCCATGCTTATATATCCAGATGTTTTTATATGCATATATACAAAATCCAGCAGATCAAGTACTAGTGCTGATCGACAATGCCACCGTCTCCTTTTATTTGTTCTTTCAGCGTGATTGGCGCTGCGATCATCGTGTTAGGCCTGTACGCGCTCATCTGGGGCAAGAGCAAGGACAGCGTGGCCGACGTCTCAGCATCAGGCGGCTCCAAGGGCGCATCAGCGGCTGCCGCCGTCGAGCTGCCCATCACCTTGGCGCAGCCCAACGGCAACGGCAACTGCAAGCACGAGGTCGGCAGCGGCCGCGGCGTCGTCTTCGACGTCGAGACGCCGGCGGCCAACAACGGCCATTACTAGTAGCTACAGCTAGTATATCTATCTATCTACTACTCCTAAACCTAAATCAACCTGCCCGGCCGTCAGTTGTAGCTATAGACACTGACACACGCAGATAGAAGCGTCCTGCCGCAGGTTATATATGGCTGATCGAGTGGACGTGGACGCACTGCACATACATATGCCGTGCGATTTTTTGTTTGTTTTCCGTTTTTGTTAATTATTAATTTCGCCTTGAAATTCTTGTGAGAGAGTGCACGAGAGACACAGACGATCCTTTGTATGAAGAAGGGGATAAGGCCATGACGTTACTGGCCGGCTTGCTTAATCGATCAGTAAACACGCATCATCAGCTCTGCTGCTTTCGTAGAGCTGGAATTATTTACTCCATCAGTGCTCTCATACATGCCTCTCGCCTTTGCTTAATGCGATCGACGTGCATAGACGACGACTGATGGTGATCGGCTTCGCATATTTAGTTGCTCCCGGCCCTTTGATTTGCCCTAGCTGCTAGCTGCTCCCTTGGTGCATCCACTAATCGCGAGCTTTTAATTCTTGTTAAATCGATCGATGCCTGAATCGACATGGAACCCAATGCAAATGTGCGCTCGCTTTGGGGGTCGGATCGGATCGGATGTCACACGTTGATTCCGGTCGTTTTCTGCTTTAGTTTTTGCTTTTTAATTTCTGCTGGTGTTCCTGTGGTTAGTAGTGCTAGATGCCTGGACGACACTGTCAAACATTCCTTTAAAAATGCAGGAGGCCGGAGATGCGTATCTATTGACACTCTTATACGATGTTTGATGTTTGGTTCCAGAAATAAGTTAGTCCATCGTCTTCTCACTCGTTACTATTTTTGTTTGGTTTGTGAAATAGAATAAGTTAATCTATCGCCATATCATTCCTCGTAGTTAGTTACTACTAACATGAGAAATGAATGGTTTCTCAAACCAAACACCCCTTAATCTCTTATCATATGAGCTCATGCATATATGTATAATATAAGGCACTCGGGACTGTTTTGACACTGACCGGAGAGGATGGAACAAACCGTTTATTGGGCCTGTTTATACGAAATGAGGGGCTAGGGCTGGAACAAGTCCTAGCCGGCTAGCCAGATTGTTTCTCTCATTTATACAAACTTTGATAAGAGCATGTTCTTTTGTTCTGGATTTTAACCAGAAATCATTCCAGCTCATCAATATTTATATTAAGTAGGCAAACAATCCGGTATGAAATTGTTCAATGCCATCGTTCCCTAGGAGTAGCAGTCTAAGCATAGCAGTCTAAGCATAAAAATGGCCTACTTAAGCATGCTCAGGCTAGTCAGAGGCGACACGCTTAGTCTACCGTGCCCGTGCTAGTCTAGCCATGACCAGTGGCGGACCGAGATCAAAAAATGAGTTGGGGGAAATTACTATACTAATCAAACTATTTACCATAATGTAACATCCCAGTTTTTACCCCAAGGTTAGAAACCCTAAAAACCCCTAACCCCCCCCTTCTTATTATCTCTTAAGGCCCCCACCCCATAAGACTTCTCATTCATCATATGCATACACCATGGTTGTTAGTAGCACATCACATAGAATATTTTTCTTGACACCCAAGAAACATAGATAAATATTTGTTCAAAAGAAAAAGGAGATTAAAGAAAAAAAGAAGAAATATAAAAAGAAAAAGGAAATATAAATAGAAAAAGAAAAGGAAATCCCTTCCCCCCCCGGCTGGGCCGGATCCAGCCCACCTCTCCTCCCCCCACGCGCTCGCGCTCTTCCCCTCCCTCGCGGCCCACGCGGCCCACCTCCCGCGCGTTCCCCTCCCTCACTGACACCCTGGCCCCACCCGTCAGCCCGCGCTCCCCTCCCTCGCGACCGCCTCCCTCACAGACATCTCGGCCCCGCCTGTCAGCCCCTTCTCCCCCTCGCCCGTGACCAGGCCACCGGCGCGTTCACCGCCGGCCACCGTCCGCCCCATCCCCTCGCCATTAACACGCTCACCAGCTCGGTTGGCGCCATGCGCCCCCGCGCACTGTGCCCGAGCCGTCCCTTCATCCCCCGCCTGCCCGAGCCGCCCCGTCGCCATTTTGCGCCATCACCACCATCATGGCGAGCTCACTGATGCTCGCCGCTCCTCCTCCCTTCCCCCTCCCCGGCCACCTATAAAAGGACCGCCCCGAGCCCCTTGTTCCACCACACCAGGCCTCAGCCACTCCACCTCCCTCCCTCGAGCCCAATCGCGCTCGGCGCCGTCATCCCTCCCCTCTCCGGTGAGCTCCGTCCTCCTCTCTCTAGTGGCGTATGATCAAATTGCTCTATTAAGGCCCGTCTATCTGTCGCAAGCCTAGCGCGCACTTGCTCGTCGCCTATTGCGCCTAGTGGCCTCGCCAGCGACTTCACCGTCGTGAGCGCCCGCCACCCGCCGTGGACCGGCCACCCCAATCCTCCACCGGTCAAATTGACCCCACCTCCATGACCCCCTACCCCCGCTCGTGCTTTGCCACCACCCCATCCACCCAGAACCGGACCACCGGCGAGGAACCACCGTCGAGTTCACCGGCGACCGGTTCTCCCCCGCCGCGGACCACCCTCCTCCTTACCCCCTGACGCCGTCTCCCCCTTCCCTCTCTGGCGCGTGGACCCGCGCCCACGGCATCTGCCGCGCCGTCCCCCGCTCCTCGTGGGCTGTGTGGGCCCATTTGGCCGCGACGCCGCGCGCCCGCGCCCGACCGGGCCGAAATTCCCCCCCGGCCCGGTTAACCTGGAATTCCTTTTCTTTTCCTTTTCCCATTTATTTTTCTCATTTTCATATGTATATTTATATGCTGATATTTTATGCACCAAAAACAGTTTAAATAAATTATAGGGCACAAAAATAATAATGTATAATAATTGGCACACCCCACTAAGTCACCATGATTGATGTATTGTTCCTTATCTGTGCTTGTTAGCGAAAGAGGGACCCGATCCTTTGGAAATTGTAGTTTCGGAAGAAGGGCAGGAACCCGACCCCTCTGAGATAAATCTGTTGTGCCAGGAAAGCTTCGACAAAGGCAAGTCCATCATTCCCTTGATGCATAATTTACCTATTCTGTCTACCACTACCTAAGCCGGGATTTAGGGATGGAATGATTGCATTGTGAGCAGAGAGATAGCCCCGCATTAACAAACATCTTTTGAGCACAAAATATGGGATGGGAAAACGGGGCAGTGGTTTTGACCAAACGATGTTTTCAAAAAGTGTGCAATGAAGGGTATTCACCCTCATCACCTGGTGAGTGGGATGATCAGGGACTCCCTGGTTTAGGGGAGGGCCTAAGGTGATAGCTTAGCTGGTTTAGGCATGAGCAGAAGAATTGTCCCCTCATATAAGGACCGGTTTGTCATCCTTCACTACCTGTACTCATGATAAGTACAACCACTCGAGACTGTATGGGCAGTCACTCAATCTGAACTCGTACGGTCCAACCCCAGGGTTATGAAGGCTGGGGAGCATCGGGAGGATAAGGAGGGGGAATGTTTCGTCCGGTTTGGGTATGACGGTGGCCTGACTCCTTCCGGTATAACCGTTAAGGTTAGGACGTGCGAGGAAGGAAAGAGTTTCGGATTCGGATCTCATTGGCAATGAGATCGCAGAGCCGGACTAGTGGGTAAAGTGTACCCCTCTGCGCAGAGTTCAAACCTATTCGAATAGTCCGTGTCCACTGGAATGGACGAGTCTGGTGTGGTATGACAATTAGTGTTTTACAACCTTCGTGAACAGGAAAATGTGTGAGTGTGTCTTTGGAAGAGAAAATGGTGCCACGGGAGCGGGAAGCTCAGTGGTGGTTAAGCAACGTGTTATTTCTATTTCTTTGGGAAAAACCCTAAAAGTATTGCCTTTCTCTGAGAAAAAGAAGAGTGACATCAACTCCACCATATAAAGCATGTATGATATAGGTCCCTTTCTCTTTACGGGAGCGGGATGGGCTTGCGGAATACCTAGTGTATTCACCTAGATTTATTTATGATTTTCAGCAGCTGAAGACTTCTTTTCTGCTATGCTTGATTGAGGGGGGCTGTGTCTTCACCCAGTTCTGCCTGTGGCTTGGGCTAGTTTATCTTCTACTGCGCTTTGTATTTTTGGCTCTCTCGAGCTTGTACTCTGGTATTGTAATAACATTTATTCGAACTCTGTACTATTTGGAGCAAGAAATGTGGTTACTAGCCTCCTGGGACTAGTAATTGTATCACATTTTAGTCCTAAAGGATCGGGGCGCTTCACATAACAACATAGACAATAAGCTTTGTCCTCTTTTAATTCTATTTTAGGCATTATTTTCAATGAATCTTCATTGCTTTTTGAAAGGGAATTAGGCTTACACCTATTCCTAAATTGATTTTGGTGGTTGAATTGCCCAACCCAAATAATTGGACTAACTAGTTTGCCCAAATCTATAAGTTCTATAGGTACCAAAGGTTCACAATAAGCCAATAAAAAGACCATGAAAAGGGTTCAACAAAAAGAGCAAGGGATAACCGAAGGCAGCCCTGGTCTGGCGCACCGGACTGTCCGGTGTACACCGGACAGTGTCCGGTGCACCACCGGACAGTGTCCGGTGCACCAGGGGACTTCAGGATGAACTTCGCACCTTCGGAAAAACTCAGAGGCGCTCCACTATAATTCACCGGACTGTCCGGTGTACACTGGACAGTGTCCGGTGCTCCAAGGAGAAGCGACTCTGAACTCGCCAGCTTCGGGAATCCGCTCCGCTATAATTCACCGGACATGTCCGGTGTACACCGGACTGTCCGGTGTAACGGCGGAGCAACGACTACTTCGCGCCAACGGTCACCTGCAGAAGCAATTAATGCGCGCCAGAGCGCGCAGAAGTCAGGCACGCGCGAGGTGGCGCACCGGACACTCTACAGTACATGTCCAGTGTGCCACCGGACATCCAGGCGGGCCCAGCAGACAGAGCTCCAACGGTCGGAACCCAACAGCCTGGTGACGTGGCTGGCGCACCAGACACTGTCCGGTGTGCACCGGACTGTCCGGTGCACCATGCGACAGATAGCCTCCACCAAACGGCTAGTTTGGTGGTTGGGGCTATAAATACCCCCAACCACCCCTCATTCAAGTCATCCAAGTTTTCACACTTCTACACCTTACAAGAGCTCTAGCATTCAATTCTAGACACACCCAAGTGATCAAATCCTCTCCAATTCCACACAAAGCTTTAGTGACTAGTGAGAGAGATTTGTTGTGTTCTTTTGAGCTCTTGCGCTTGGTTTGCTTCTTTCTTTCATTCTTTCTTGCGATCATCTCAATTGTAATCGAGGCAAGAGACACCAATTGTGTGGTGGTCCTTGCGGGGAAGTTTGATTCCCGTTTGATTGAGAGAAGAAGCTCACTCGGTCCGAGGGACCGTTTGAGAGAGGGAAAGGGTTGAAAAAGACCCGGCCTTTGTGGCGTCCTCAACGGGGAGTAGGTTTGCGAGAACCGAACCTCGATAAAACAAATCCACGTGTCACACTCTTCATTCGCTTGCGATTTGTTTTGCGCCCTCTCTCTCGGACTCATTACTATTTCTAACGCTAACCCAACTTGTAGTTGTGATTAACTTTGTAAATTTCAGTTTCCCCTATTCACCCCCCTCTAGGCGACTTTCAATTGGTATCGGAGCCCGGTGCTTCATTAGAGCCTAACCGCTCGAAGTGATGTCGGGAGATCACGCCAAGAAGGAGATGGAGACCGGCGACAAGCCCACTACAAGCCATGGGGAGACTTCATCGGAAGAGTCCCGCAACAAGAGGAAGGAGAAGAAAGACTCCTCCAACAAAGGGAAGGGGAAGGAGAAGAAATCCTCTTCCCACAAGTCGCATCGGAGAGGTGACAAGCACAAGAGGATGAGGAAAGTGGTCTACTACGAGACCGACTCTTCATCACCATTGACCTCCGGCTCCGACGCGCCGTCCGTCACTTCTAAGCGCCATGACCGCAAAAAGTTTAGTAAGATCCCCCTACACTATCCCCACATTTCAAAGCGTACTCCTTTGCTCTCCGTTCCATTAGGCAAACCACCGGTTTTGACGGTGAAGATTATAATATATGGAGTGACAAAATGAGGCATCATCTAACCTCACTCCACACAAGCATATGGAATGTTGTTGAGTTTGGTGTACAGGTACCATCCGTAGGGGATGAAGACTACGACTCGGACGAAGTGGCCCAAATTCACCACTTTAACTCCCAAGCCACTACTATACTCCTCACCTCTCTAAGTCGAGAGGAGTATAATGAGGTGCAAGGGTTAAAGAGTGCGAAGGAAATTTGGGACATACTCAAGACCGCACACGAAGGAGACGAGGTGACAAAAATCACCAAGCGGGAGACGATCGAGGGGGAGCTCGGTCGCTTCATGCTTCACCAAGGGGAGGACCCACAAGCCATGTACAACCGCTTGAAGACCTTGGTGAATCAAGTGCGCAACCTCGGGAGCGAAAAATGGGATGACCATGAGATGGTCAAGGTTATTCTTAGATCCCTCGTATTTCTTAACCCTACACAAGTTCAATTAATTCGAGGTGATCCTAGATATAAGCTAATGTCTCCCGAGGAGGTTATAGGAAAATTTGTGAGCTTTGAGCTAATGATTAAAGGCTCAAAAAAATCATCGAGCAAGGTACCTCCTCAACGCCCGAAGCACAACCGGTAGCATTCAAGGCGACGGAGGAGAAGAAGGAGGAGTCTACATCAAGTAGACAACCCATCGACGCCTCCAAGCTCGACAACGAAGAAATGGCGCTCATCATCAAGAGTTTCCGCCAAATCCTCAAGCAAAGGAGGGGGGAGGATTACAAGCCCTGCTCCAAGAAGGTTTGCTACAAGTGTGGTAAGCCCGGTCACTTTATTGCCAAATGTCCTATTTCTATTGACAGTGACAGGGGCGACGACAAGAAGGGGAGAAGAAAGGAGAAGAAGAGATATCACAAGAAGAAGGGCGGCGATGCCCATGTGTGCCGCGAGTGGGACTCCGACGAGAGCTCCACCGACTCCTCCTCCGACGAGGACGCCGCCAACATCGCCGTCACTAAGGGACTTCTCTTCCCCAACGTCGGCCACAAGTGCCTCATGGCAAAGGACGGCAAAAAGAAGAAGGTTAAATCCAAATCCTCCACTAAATATGAATCCTCTAGTGATGATAATGCTAGTGATGAGGAAGATAATTTGCGTACTCTTTTTGCCAACCTAAACATGCAACAAAAGGAAAAATTAAATGAATTGATTAGTGCTATTCATGAGAAGGATGATCTCTTGGACTCTCAAGAGGACTTCCTTATTAAAGAAAATAAGAAGCATGTTAAGGTTAAAAATGCTTACGCTCTAGAAGTAGAAAAATGTGAAAAACTATCTAGTGAGCTAAGCACATGCCATGAGACTATTGACAACCTTAGAAATGAGAATGCTAATTTGTTAGCTAAGGTTGATTCTAATGTTTCAATTCCAAATCTTAGAGATGATAATGTTAATTTACATGCTAAGATTAAAGAATTGAATGATTCTCTTGCTAGCCTTAGGATTGAAAATAAAAAATTGCTGGCTAAGGCTAAAGATTTTGATGATTGCAATGTTATTATTTCTAACCTTAGAAGTGAAAATGATATATTACATGCTAAGGTTGTAGAATTAAAATCTTGCAAACCCTCTACATCTACCATTGAGCATGTTTCTATTTGCACTAGATGTAGAGATGTTGATATCAATGCTATTCATGATCATATGGTCTTAATTAAACAACAAAATGATCATATAGCTAAATTAGATGCTAAAATTGCCGAGCATAACTTAGAAAATGAAAAGTTTAAATTTGCTAGAAGTATGCTCTATGGTGGGAGACGCCCTGGCATCAAGGATGGCATTGGCTTCCAAAGGGGAGACAATGTCAAACTTAATGCCCCTCCTAAAAGATTGTCCAATTTTGTTAAGGGCAAGGCTCCCATGCCTCAGGATAACGAGGGCTACATTTTGTACCCTGCCGGCTATCCTGAGAGCAAAATTAGGAGAATTCATTCTAGGAAGTCTCACTCTGGCCCTAACCATGCTTTTATGTATAAGGGTGAGACATCTAGTTCTAGGCAACCAACCCATGCTAAGTTGCCTAAGAAGAAAACTCCTAGTGCATCAAATGAACATAGCATTTCATTCAAAACTTTTGATGCATCATATGTTTTAACTAACAAATCCAGCAAGGTAGTTGCCAAGTTTGTTGGGGGCAAACACAAGGGGTCAAAGACTTGTGTTTGGGTACCCAAAGTTCTTATTTCTAATGCCAAAGGACCCAAAACCGTTTGGGTACCTAAAGTCAAGAATTAAAATTGTTTTGTAGGTTTATGCATCCGGGGGCTCAAGTTGGATCATCGATAGCGGGTGCACAAACCACATGACAGGGGAGAAAAAGATGTTCTCCTCATATGAGAAAAACCAAGGTCCCCAACGAGCTATCACATTCGGGGATGGAAATCAAGGTTTGGTCAAAGGTTTGGGTAAAATAGCTATATCTCCTGACCATTCCATTTCCAATGTCTTTCTTGTTGATTCACTAGATTACAATTTGCTTTCCGTATCCCAATTATGCAAAATGGGCTACAACTGTCTATTCACTGATGTAGGTGTCACTGTCTTTAGAAGAAGTGATGATTCAATAGCATTTAAGGGAGTGTTAGAGGGTCAGCTATACTTGGTAGATTTTGATAGAGCTGAACTCGACACTTGCTTAGTTGCTAAGACTAACATGGGTTGGCTCTGGCACCGCCGACTAGCCCATGTTAGAATGAAGAATCTTCATAAGCTTCTAAAGGGAGAGCACATTTTAGGACTAACAAATGTTCATTTTGAGAAAGACAGGGTTTGTAGCGCATGCCAAGCCGGGAAGCAAGTTGGTGTTCATCATCCACACAAGAACATCATGACGACTGACAGGCCACTGGAGCTCCTACACATGGATCTATTCGGCCCGATAGCTTACATAAGCATCGGCGGGAGTAAGTACTGTCTAGTTATTGTGGATGATTATTCTCGCTTCACTTGGGTGTTCTTTTTGCAGGAAAAATCTCAAACCCAAGAGACCTTAAAAGGATTCTTGAGACGAGCTCAAAATGAGTTCGGCTTAAGGATCAAGAAAATAAGAAGCGACAACAGAACGGAGTTCAAGAACTCACAAATCGAAGGCTTTCTTGAGGAGGAGGGCATCAAGCATGAGTTCTCTTCTCCCTACACCCCCACAACAAAATGGTGTAGTGGAGAGGAAGAATAGAACTCTATTGGACATGGCAAGAACCATGCTTGATGAGTACAAGACGCCGGATCGGTTTTGGGCCGAGGCGGTTAACACCGCTTGCTACGCCATCAACCGGTTATATCTACACCGAATCCTCAAGAAGACATCATACGAACTCCTAACCGAGCAAGTTGATCTTGATGAGATAGGTGAAGAAGAGGCTCCGTGCATCGCGCTAAGGAACATGTCCATTGGGGATGTGTGTCCTAAGGAATCCGAAGAGCCTCCAAATGCACAAGATCAACCATCCTCCTCCACGCAAGCATCTCCAACAACTCCAAATGAGGATGAGGCTCAAGTTGATGAAGGAGAAGATCAAAGAGATGAGCCACCTCAAGATGACGACAATGATCAAGGAGGAGATGCAAATGATCAAGACAAGGAGGATGAACAACCAAGGCCGCCACACCCAAGAGTCCACCAAGCAATCCAACGAGATCACCCCGTCGACACCATCCTCGGCGACATTCATAAGGGGGTAACCACTAGATCTCGTGTTGCACATTTTTGTGAGCATTACTCTTTTGTCTCCTCTATTGAGCCACACAGGGTAGAGGAAGCACTCCAAGATTCGGATTGGGTGATGGCGATGCAAGAGGAGCTCAACAACTTCACTAGGAACGAGGTATGACATTTAGTTCCACGTCCTAACCAAAATGTTGTAGGAACCAAGTGGGTCTTCCGCAACAAGCAAGACGAGCATGGTGTGGTGACAAGGAACAAAGCCCGACTTGTGGTCAAGGGATACTCCCAAGTCGAAGGTTTGGATTTTGGTGAAACCTATGCACCCGTAGCTAGGCTTGAGTCAATTCGCATATTATTAGCCTATGCTACTTACCATGGCTTCAAGCTTTACCAAATGGACATGAAGAGTGCCTTCCTCAATGGACCAATCAAGGAAGAGGTCTATGTTGAGCAACCTCCCGGCTTTGAAGACAGTGAGTACCCTAATCATGTCTATAGGCTCTCTAAGGCGCTTTATGGGCTCAAGCAAGCCCCAAGAGCATGGTATGAATGCCTAAGAGATTTCTTTATTGCTAATGGCTTCAAAGTCGGAAAGGCCGATCCTACTTTATTCACTAAAACTCTTGACAATGATTTGTTTGTATGCCAAATTTATGTTGATGATATCATATTTGGGTCTACTAACAAATCTACATGTGAAGAATTTAGTAGGATCATGACACAAAAATTCAAGATGTCGATGATGGGGGAGTTGAAGTATTTTCTAGGATTCCAAGTCAAGCAACTCCAAGAAGGCACCTTCATTAGCCAAACGAAGTATACTCAAGACATTCTAACCAAGTTTGGAATGAAAGATGCCAAGCCCATCAAGACACCCATGGGAACCAATGGGCATCTCGACCTTGACACGGGAGGTAAATCCGTCGATCAAAAGGTATACCGGTCGATGATAGGTTCTTTACTCTATTTATGTGCATCTCGACCGGACATTATGTTCTCCGTATGCATGTGTGCAAGATTCCAAGCCGACCCTAAGGAATCTCACCTTACGGCCGTAAAACGAATCTTGAGATATTTGGCTTATACTCCTAAGTTTGGGCTTTGGTACCCTCGGGGATCCACATTTGATTTAATTGGTTATTCGAATGCCGATTGGGCAGGGTGCAAAATTAATAGAAAGAGCACATCAGGGACTTGCCAGTTCTTGGGAAGGTCCTTGGTGTCTTGGGCTTCAAAGAAGCAAAATTCGGTCGCCCTTTCTACCGCCGAAGGCGAGTACATTGCCGCAGGCCACTGCTGCGCGCAATTGCTTTGGATGAGGCAAACTCTGCGGGACTATGGTTACAAATTAACCAAAGTTCCTCTTCTATGTGATAATGAGAGTGCAATCCGCATGGCGGATAATCCCGTTGAGCATAGCCGCACTAAACACATAGCCATTCGGTATCATTTTCTTAGGGATCACCAACAAAAGGGGGATATCGAGATTGCATACATTAATACTAAAGATCAATTAGCCGATATCTTTACCAAGCCACTAGATGAACAAACTTTTACCAAACTTAGGCATGAGCTAAATATTCTTGATTCTAGGAATTTCTTTTGATGTCTTGCACACATAGCTCATAAATATACCTTTGATCATGTCTCCTTTATATATGCTATGACTAATGTGTTTTCAAGTGAATTTCAAACCAAGTCATAGGTGTATTGAAAGGGAATTGGAGTCTTCGGCGAAGACAAAGGCTTCCACTCCACTCTATTACTCATCCTTCGCCGTCGCTCCGAGCAATTCTCCGTCTTTGGTATAATCTTCACTCATATGTTTTATTTGCCAAAGGGGAGAAAGTAGTTAGCAAAGGGCTCTAATGATTCCATTTTTGGTGATTCATGCCAAAGAGGGAGAGAGTATGAGCCCAAAGCAAAAGGACCGCACCACCACCCTAATTTTAAAACTAATGATTTTCAATTGGTAAATTTCAAATTGGTATCTTTTTGTGTTCAAAAAGGGGGAGAAAGTAGCACTTTCAAAAATTAGTATCTCAAAACCCTCTTGAACACTAAGAGGAGAATTTTATTGAAAGGGGTGTTTTGTTTAATCAAAGGAAAAGCATTTGAAACAGGGGGAGAAAATTTCAAATCTTGAAAATGCTTCTCAAAATCTTATTCATTTACCTTTGACTATTTGCAAAAGAACTTTGAAAAGGATTTACAAAAAGAATTTGCAAAAAAAAACATGTGGTGCAAGCGTGGTCCAAAATGTTAAAAATAAAGAAACAATCCATGCACATCTAGTAAGTAATATTTATTGGCTCAATTCTAAGTAACCTTTGCACTTACATTTTGCAAACTAGTTCAATTATGCACTTCTATACTTGCTTTGGTTTGTGTTGGCATCAATCACCAAAAAGGGGGAGATTGAAAGGGAATTAGGCTTACACCTATTCCTAAATTGATTTTGGTGGTTGAATTGCCCAACACAAATAATTGGACTAACTAGTTTGCCCAAGTCTATAAGTTCTACAGGTACCAAAGGTTCACAATAAGCCAATAAAAAGACCATGAAAAGGGTTCAACAAAAAGAGCAAGGGATAACTGAAGGCAGCCCTGGTCTGGCGCACCGGACTGTCCGGTGTACACCGGACAGTGTCCGGTGCACCAGGGGACTTCAGGATGAAGTTCGCACCTTCAGGAAAACTCAGAGGCGCTCCACTATAATTCACCGGACTGTCCGGTGTACACTGGACAGTGTCCGGTGCTCCAAGGAGAAGCGACTCTGAACTCGCCAGCTTCGGGAATCCGCTCCGCTATAATTCACCGGACATGTCCGGTGTACACCAGACTGTCCGGTGTAACGGCGGAGCAACGACTACTTCGCGCCAACGGTCATCTGCAGAAGCAATTAATGCGCGCCAGAGCGCGCAGAAGTCAGGCACGCGCGAGGTGGCGCACCAGACACTCTACAGTACATGTCCGGTGCGCCACCGGACATCCAGGCGGGCCCAGCAGACAGAGCTCCAACGGTCGGAACCCAACGGCCTGGTGACGTGGCTGGCGCACCGGACACTGTCCGGTGTGCACCGGATTGTCCGGTGCACCATGCGACAGACAGCCTCCACCAAACGGCTAGTTTGGTGGTTGGGGCTATAAATACCCCCAACCACCCCTCATTCAAGTCATCCAAGTTTTCACACTTCTACACCTTACAAGAGCTCTAGCATTCAATTCTAGACACACCCAAGTGATCAAATCGTCTCCAATTCCACACAAAGCTTTAGTGACTAGTGAGAGAGATTTGTTGTGTTCTTTTGAGCTCTTGCGCTTGGATTACTTCTTTCTTTCATTCTTTCTTGCGATCATCTCAATTGTAATCGAGGCAAGAGACACCAATTGTGTGGTGGTCCTTGCGGGGAAGTTTGATTCCCGTTTGATTGAGAGAAGAAGCTCACTTGGTCCGAGGGACCGTTTGAGAGAGGGAAAGGGTTGAAAAAGACCCGACCTTTGTGGCCTCCTCAACGGGGAGTAGGTTTGCGAGAACCGAACCTCGGTAAAACAAATCCGCGTGTCACACTCTTCATTCGCTTGCGATTTGTTTTACGCCCTCTCTCTCGGACTCATTACTATTTCTAACGCTAACCCGGCTTGTAGTTGTGATTAACTTTGTAAATTTCAGTTTCGCCCTATTCACCCCCCTCTAGGCGACTTTCACTTTTTGAAAGTCGCCTAGAGGGGGATGAATAGGCGAAATCTGAAATTTACAACTTAAAAGACAAACTACAAGCCAGGGTTAGCGTTAGAATTAAAACCGAGTCCGAAAGAGAGGGCGAAAACAAATCAACCAAGAAATAAAGCGGATGACACAATGATTTGTTTTTCTGAGGTTCGGTTCTTGAGAACCTAGTCCCTGTTGAGGTGGCCACAAAGACCGGGTCTCTTTCAACCCTTTCCCTCTCTCAAACGATCACCTGGACCGAGTGAGCTTTCTCCTTAATCAAACATGTCACTTAGACCCCACAAGGACCACCACACAATTGGTGTCTCTTGCTTTGATTACAAGTTGCTTGAAGAACAAGAATGATGAAGAAGAAAGCGATCCAAGAACAAGAGCTCAAAGAACATGAGCAAAACACTCTCTCTAGTCACTAGGTGTTTGGAGTGAATTTGGGACTTGGAGAGGCTTTGATTCTTTTGAATTATGTCTTGTATTGATTGCACTAGCTCTTGTATTGAATGAGATGTCTGAAAAACTTGGATGCTTGGAGTGGTGGTGGTTGGGGGGTATTTATAGCCCTCAACCACCACATAGCCGTTGTGGAGGCTGTCTGTCGATGGGCGCACCGGACAGTCCGGTGCGCCAGCCACGTCACCCAACCATTAGGGTTCTGAAGATTCTGACCGTTGGAGCGCTGACTTCTGTAGGATCTAGGACACCGGCTAGAGGGGGGTGAATAGACGGTTTTGACTAAAATAAAAAACACTTGGGAAATTTAATCAATATAACAAGAGCTATAAATTCTCTAGTGATAACAAATAAACAATCTATGAGAATCAACTAGGGTGATTGAATACTTGATGAACAATATGCAAAATAATAATCACTTGCATGACAATAAGTAATGCAAGAAGGTAAAGACACCGAAATTTATCCCATGGTATCGGTGATTTGCCGATCACCCCTAATCCACGTTGAGGTGGACTTCAAGCTCTCACTTGCTCCTCTATCAAGACACGACTTGATCTTTGAGCCAAGTGGACAAGAAATCATTCAATACCTAAATTCCACTAATGTCACCTTTGCCGCTCCGGCGAGGTAGGCGCGAACCCCTCACAATCAACACCACAGCTTCTCCCCAATCTTCTTGGAGAGCTCGACGGAGACAATCACCCGAGCCGTCTAGGAGGCGGCAACCTCCAAGAGTAACAAGCCGATGACGCTTGCTCGGTGTACCACCTAGTGCCTCAAGAATCACCAATGGATGCAAATGCACTAGAAACACTCAATCTCTCACTAGAATGCAATCTCAAGCAAAGAGTGTGAGAGAGTGAGTTGGAGGATCACAATAGAGCTCAATGTATGCAAGGAATGGCCAAGAGAGGTCTCACACATGAGCTCCCCTTCTATTTATAGTCCCCCACTCAAATCCAACCGTTATAAGCAAAAGACACAAGTTCTGCGCACACGCGGACGGTCCGCGCCCTAGGGCCGGACGGTCCACCGTACACATAACGCTATTTTTCCCGTTTGAAATCTGTCAGAGCTGTCAGAAAAGTAAGGTCCGAACAGTCCGCCCACCTTGGCCGGACCTTCCGCGACCTGGCAACTTGGAGCACCAGAGCTCTGACCAAGTGGAGTTAACACAAGCGGACCGTCCGCCTACAAGGCCGGACGGTCCGAGTCCTGGGGACAGTACTGTCCGGGCTTATCCTCCGGACAGTCCGTAGTACAAATCCCAAAAACCACACAGTCCCTGCCCAAACCAAATTTGGCACCTGCGGACGGTCCACCCATCAAGGCCGGACGGTCCGCACTATAATTCAGGGACTGTGCCGAGAGCAGCCTTCACTGGTCAGGACTGCGGACAGTCCGGCCCCAAGGCCCGGACGGTCCGCAGTGCAAATGAACAGGACATGTCCAAAGTGAACAGACTTCGGACACATAGGAGGATCGCGGACGGTCCGCCCTTAAGGCCCGGACGGTCCGCGCATCCCAAGACTTTGCATTTTTCAAACAAGCTTTTGAAAGGATTTTTAACTTATGAAATCTGAAACGTTGTTAGTCCTCATGCAAATGCAACCACTAGATGCTCTATGAGGCACTAAGTTTTACACAGATCAAAGTCATTGACCCCTCTTAATAGTACGACTATCTAACCTACTAATCCGGTCAAGTATCTTCTCTAAACTCCTGAAGACCGGCAAAAACAAAACCTATGTTATACCTTTGCCTTCACTTGATCCACAACCAATGCTTATAAATCTCCAAGATTTCCTGATCTATGTGGTCCAACCCTGCATTCTTATTTCTCCAAGAACCGTTAGTCCACAAACAGTTGTTATTAATTACCAAAACATCACTAAGGGGCCTAGATGATTCACAATCTCCCCCTTTTTGGTAATTGATGACAACACTACATAATATATTCTAGAGAAGTTTTGTTTTTCCAAATCTCCCTCATACCTTAGGTATAAGAAGGATTTTGGAGATGAGTTTTATAGGACTTATCTTGATTTGAAGTTCTGTCCGATAGATAGATAAATCCCAATAAAACTCAGAATGTAGGAAAGGCTCCCCCTATGTGTGTGCATAATATTTCAAGCTGAAGATACAACACACATAATCGATCGGAGTTTTGATGGAGATCTTCCTACAGTCATGGTTATCGAGGCATACAAGAGATAATATGTAAAGAAAGTGTAGCAATTATAATCACTCCTCGATTAACCATTCACAGAGTGATTTGAACTAAACATAGTTCAACCCACAGAATATTACAAATAGTTGTCCACAGGCATAAGACATAGAGTTCAAATAGTAGCCAATACCAAGAGCATAAGACATAAAATAGTGCATACGAAATAAAATGGTAAACATGCACATGCATGGTCTCAATGTCCATAAACAAGCTCCCCCTGAATATGACAACTTCTCTTTCGTCTCTTCTCTCTTCTCTCCCCCTTTGGCATCAATTGCCACAAAGGAGGGGCATCACTGATCACCTGGTGGAGGATGCATGCTATAGTAGTGAGTGCTAAAGGTGTCAAAGAGAGAGGAGAACTGGCCAAAGTCTTGCTGGAGCTGTTGCTGCCTCTGACTGATCTCTTGCATGCTGTCATTGGTAGAGAGATTTTCAAATTAACTAGACAGAGCTCCCATGTTGTCCTAAAAACTCTGCTACATGTTGTTGAGTCTGTTCATGAAAGGATCTGTGACATGAGTTTGAATGTGACTTTGAAATTCAGAGAACTCAGTGTTTAGCGCATCCCAGTTATTATCAAAACTAGATTGCATGGCATCCATGCGCTGGTCCATATGTGTCAACATTCCTTGAAAGCGACTATCCATGTGGGTCTGAAGCCCTTGCTGCATGTTTTGAAAATATGGGTCAAAATAGCCTGGACCAGGCTGCCAGTACTGCTGAGGCTGAGGAGGAGGTGGAGGAGGAGGCATCTGCTCTGCCTCAGCTTCAGGAGCTTCTCCTGCATCATAACCAGGATCTTCCTCATCATCTGGGAAAGGAGTGAGTGGCCTAGTGAGAAACCCAATTTCATTCTTGAAGGGTCTAAAGGGTGTATGAATTATCTCACAGGGCCCCTCAAATCTTGTCTTTGCTTTGATGAGAGCCATAATGTAAGGAGCATAGGCTAAATTCTAGTTTTGTCCATTTTTAGATCATTTAACTGTCTCATCATGAAAAGCACAATATTCATTACCTCACCATTCATGACATGGTGGATAATGTTCCAGAATTTGTCTCGAATTTTGCTCTTATCCCCAATTTTGGGAAGAATTATGACTCTTGCAATTTTGTTGATCACAGCAGGATGATGCCTTAGGCCTACTGTCTCTCCAAACCTCCTAGGTATTCCTAGCCTTGCTGGCTCATAAAATTGCACAAAGTCTTCAAAATTATCTTCAGTGTATAGATCAATCCTAACTGAAATGGTACCGTAGTTCAGACTATTGGCAGCTGCAAATTGAGCAAATGTTGTAGAATATCTCTTGAACCTAGTCATCCAAGTGATGGATTCCTCTTCTATATCAATCTCAGCTGTGGCCAGGAATTGCTTTACTGCCATCTCATTGTCATCAGTCCCCTGACCCATAAAGTGATATAGACCACATGTCTCAAACTTTGGAATCAGGTCCTCCATAACTGATTGTCCCAGCATAAAAGTCCAATCAATCACCTGATGTTTGTGAAATTTGGTGTCCATCAATGTGCCCCAAAAAACATCAAATTGGAGCTGAGTGTGAAATAATTGAACATTTGTGTCTCATGGCAGAGTATATTGATTGACAGTTCTCCTGGAGCAGTATTCTGCCATAGAGAACCTCCTCTTTGGAAATGTCCATCCTGTGATTTCAATTGGATAGTCAGGATGTGCATGCGGAATGTCTTTTGTGTCCATAGATACACTGCCCCCAGCTGAAGATTGGGCCTCTAAGTCAGTGGTTGGAGTGTAGTCAGCATCGTCTGCACGAGGGCGCTTTGATTTGAAGCGACTGGCAAGCTTCTTTCGAAGACCACCCAGACCACTGCAATAAATGTGAGAAACATCCATAGGTGGATAGTTGATAATGACACAATCATAGAGAAAGGAAGTGCAGTTCTCTGTCAGGGTCCGGACTGTCCGCGCTAGAGGGCCGGACTGTCCGCGTCACAGGTCCGGACGGTCCGCGCCCACCTGGCGGACGGTCCACGACCGTCCAGGGGCGACTCTCTAGAACCCTAGTCGCCTCAATCATTCAAACGACGATTCCGCAGAAAATATCCATCCAAACTTGTTTAAATTTTTGCACAACATTCACAATGAGTAGCACTAGTAATTCCACAAATCAGATTTGTGAATCTATTGCTCAATTCTAGATCATAGAGAAAATCCAAATAATCCCAAATTTGAAGAAATTTGATGAAATCCATGAGATTATGAAATACCGGGATGAAGACATGTTTGTTGAACTTTCCACAAGCTTTCGGACTGTCCGTGCGCAACTTCTCTTCACCGTCCGCGCACAACCGACGAAAGTGACCTTTTGGCGAGTGGAGAGCGTGAGAGGAGAGGCAATGAGTAGAAATGACAAGTTGACTGCCTCTGCCCGTCTTTACTGCCTGTCGTGGACTGTCCGCGCAGGGGCGGCGGACGGTCCGTGCCCTGATAACTTCAGACTGTCTGCGCTTCTGACCGGATTGTCCAGATCCTGATACTGCGGACGGTCCGTGGTCCATGGGCGGACAGTCCGCGGCCTGATACTCAATTTTTCAAATTCTGCCTACTTTCTGATTTTGAATTTCAAATCGGATTTGATGCTCATATATAGACATTTCGACCAATCCAAGGGTTAGTATGCATGCATATACACATTATGGATTTGAGGAATGCAAATTTTCATATCAAACTACTTAGATCAATTTAAAATGAAAAATTTATCAAAAATACCCAATAAATAGCGTAGAGAGCATATTTAGAACCGAAATGCAATACTACACATGTGCGTTCTACCTCAAGTCACATTTGAGAGATCGATCACATTCATTTCACTTCTTAGAGTACAAAATCTCGTATCATCCAATGGCTTTGTAAAAATATCAGCTAACTGATCATCCGTGCCAATGGAATATATAGAGATATCTCCCTTTCCAACATGATCCCTTAAGAAGTGATGTCGTATATCAATGTGCTTAGTTCTTGAGTGTTGGACCGGATTTGTAGCCAATTTTACTGCACTTTCATTATCACACATGAGAGGCACATTCTTGAAAACAATCCCATAATCCAATATAGTTTGTTTCATCCATAATAGTTGAGCACAACAATTTCCGGCCGATATATATTCCGCCTCGGCAGTAGAGAGAGCAACGGAATTTTGCTTTTTAGAAGACCATGAAACAAGAGATCTACCAAGAAATTGACAACAACCGGAGGTGCTTTTTCTATCAACTTTGCACCCCGCATAGTCCGAATCGGAATATCCAATTAATTCAAGTTGAGCACCTTTGGGATACCAAAGACCAATATTGGGAGTATACTTCAAATATCTTAGAATTCTTTTTGCGGCCTTCAAGTGAATCTCTCTAGGTGAAGCTTGAAATCGAGCACACATGCAAACACTAAACATAACATCGGGCCTAGATGCGGTAATATAAAGTAAACTACCAATTATTGAGCGATAAAGTTTTTGATCATCCATAGTACCTCCCTCATCTAAGTCTAGATGACCATTTGTTGCCTTAGAAGTCTTGATAGTCTTTGCATTTTCTAAGCCACACTTCTTGAGCATATCCTTCAAATATTTTGATTGGCTTATAAAAATTCCATCTTTCAATTGTTTGATTTGAAGACCAAGAAAGAAGCTCAATTCTCCTATCATAGACATTTCAAATTCTCTTGACATCATTTTTCCAAATTCCTCACAAAACAATTCATTAGTAGATCCAAAGATAATATCATCAACATAAATTTGACAAACAAATAAGTCTTTGCCAATTATTTTAGTGAATAGGATAGTGTCAACCTTCCCAATTTTAAAGTCTTTGGAAAGCAAGAAATCCCTAAGCCTTTCATACCAAGCGCGTGGAGCTTGCTTAAGCCCATAGAGAGCTTTAGAAAGCTTGAACACGTGGTTAGGTCTTTTGGGATCCTCAAAACCAGAAGGTTGTTCAACATACACTAGTTCACTAATCTTACCATTTAGAAAGGCACTCTTTACATCCATTTGGTAGAGCTTGATATTATGTGCACAAGCATAAGCAAGAAGAATCCAGATTGCTTCCAATCTTGCCACATGAGCAAATGTCTCCCCAAAATCCAATCCCTCTATTTGAGTATATCCTTGTGCAACTAATGTTGCCTTGTTTCTTACTACTACCCCATCTTCATTGTGCTTGTTGCGAAATACCCATTTTGTACCAATAACATTGTGGTTCTTTGGTCTCTCAACAAGCTCCCAAACTTCATTTCGAGTGAAGTTATTTAATTCTTCATGCATTGCATTCACCCAATCAACGTCAAGTAGAGCCTCATCTACACGGTTAGGTTCCATACAAGATACAAAAGAGAAATGTTCACAAAATGAAGCTATGCGAGAGCGAGTTTGAACACCCGTACTAATATCACCCACAATTTGATCAACTGGGTGATCCTTCACAATAGAATGATGAATTCTTGATACCGTTTGATAATTGCTAGTTGAAGCATTAGGAGGAATCGAATGACTTAAAGTACCTTGATCATGAGTATCCATAATTTCATCATTTTGTTGGCTTTGGTGATCTTCTTCATTTAGAGTTGAAGAGGAAGGAATGACAACCACACTATTTTCATCATCATCTTCCTTTAACTTTATTTCACCAATGGCCATTGTTTTCATAGCATTTTTCAATTGAGTTCCACCAACATCATCAAGATTGTCACTTTCATCTTGAGACCCATTTGTTTCATCAAACTCAACATCATATGCTTCTTCAATAAGTTCCGTTGAAAACTCTATAAGCCTTACTATTTGATGAATATCCAAGAAGAAAACCCTCATCACATTTCTTCTCAAATTTAGAAAGCCGGCTTCCCTTTCTCAAAATATAGCATTTGCAACCGAATACCCTAAAATATGAGATATTTGGCTTTCTACCAATGAGTAATTCATAGGGAGTTTTCTTCAAAAGCTTGTGACAATATAGCCTATTTGATGAATGGCAAGCGGTGTTTATTGCCTCGGCCCAATAAGAATCCGACACATTATATTCCGCTAACATAGACCTAGCCATATCAATGAGAGTTCTATTGTTTCTTTCAACAATACCATTTTGTTCCGGGGTATATTTAGAAGAGAATTCATGTTTAATACCCTTGTCATCATAATATTCATCAATTCTTGCATTTTTGAATTCCGATCCATTATCACTTCTAACTTTCTTGATATCAAAATCAAATTGATTTTGAGCCAATATAGCAAATGACTTGAATGTTTCAAACATATTATATTTATCCCGAAGAAAATAAACCCAAGTGAATCTAGAATAATCATCCACAATCACAAGACAATAGGAATTACTACCAATACTCACAAACGATGTGGGCCCAAATAAATCCATGTGAAGTTATTCCAAAGGTCGATGAGTGGACATTTGACTTTTATTTGGATGAGTATTTGCCACTTGCTTCCCGGCTTGACAAGAGCTACACAATTTGTTCTTCTCAAATTTCACATCTTTCAAGCCACGGACTAAGTCATGCTTAGTTAACTGATTGAGTTGCTTCATTCCAACATGACCAAGTATTCTATGCCATAACCAACCTAGTGAAGCCTTTGAGAATAAGCAAGTTGTGAGCTTTGCCTCACTAGATGAGAAATCAACAAGGTAAAGATTTTCATGTCTAAAACCTTTAAACTTAAGATTGCTACCATCAACACTAGAGATAATAACATCATCAACCGTGAAATTGCAACTAAATCCTAAATCACATAATTGAGCTACGGATAGTAAATTAAAATTCAAAGACTCAACCAAGAGCATATTTGATATGGAATAATCATTTGAAATAGCAATTTTACCCAATCCTTTAACCTTTCCTTTGCGATTATCCCCAAATGTGATACTATCATAATTTGAGCAATCTTCCTCACTCATTTGGGTGAACATTTTCATATCTCCGGTCATGTGTTGAGTGCATCCACTATCTAACACCCAATGATTCCCTCCCGCCTTGTAGTTCACCTACAAAAGGAGATCAATCTCTTTTAGGTACCCAAACTTGCTTAGGTCCTTGGATGTTAGTGACCAAGGTCTTTGGCACCCAAATAGCTTTCTTTTTGTTGCCAACAATTGAAGTACCAACAAATTTAGCATGAACACCTTTTGCATTATGAGAAAGAACATAACAATGCTCAAAACAAGTGGAGGATACATTCTTGAGCTTAGGACAATTTTTCTTAATATGTCCCTTCTTGTGACACTTGTGACACACTTTGTCACATTCTTTCACAAACAATGTCTTTTGCTTTATAAAAGCATTCTTTCCTTTCTTGGGAACATATCCAAGACCCTCACGGTTAAGTGAGCACCGTTGACTTCCCAATATGAAATCCAATTTAGACTTTCCACCATATGCCTTCTCTAGATCATGAGTTAGAGCATTTACTCTATCTACTAACACTTTATTCTCAACAATGATTTTTGATTCATCAAGAGCAATATTATCATTCATGAGAGAAATTTTGCATTTATCACAAATAGAGTTAGTAGGTAGTGGTTCACTTGTAAGACTATCAAGTAAGTCACAAGTGACTCCAACATCCTCGGTGATCACCGTAACTTCATGCACAATAGATGATTTTTGAGCATCCGCAAGCTTCTCACAATTTTCTTTTAGATCATTGTGAGAGGTCTTGAGCTCCTCAAAAGACACTTGGAGGTTTTTATACAATTCCTTCAAGGTCTTAAATTTTTCTTTCTCTTTGTGCATGTAGTCATCGGCCTCTCCTAACATTCTAACAAGATCATCATATGAATAGCCATCATCATCAACATCATCATCGTCATTTATATCATTTAAATCGGTGATGATTTTTACCTTAGCATCTCCCTTTGCCATGAGACAATGGGGGGATGAGAAGAGTGAGGGAGCTTCCTTGATGGCAATTCCAGCATTAAGCTTGGATGAGGTGTCATCATCATCATCATCCGAGCTATCATCCGAGTCCCATTCAACTAGGTAGGCTTTGCCATCTTTCTTCTTGTTGTAGAATTTATTTTTCTTCTTATCACTTTCATCTTTTCCCTTCTTCTTCTTGTTAGGGCAATTCATGGCAATGTGACCGGGTTCCCCACACTCAAAACATTTTCTATCATTGAAAGCATTTCTTCTTGATGTTTGACCTCTTCTAGGTTGACCTCTCTTCATCTTCATGAATTTGTTGAATTTCCTTACAAATAGAGCCATATCACCATCACTCTCACTTTCATTTTCTTCATCATTACTATCTTCTTTTTCAATTGCCTTAGAGGCTTTAGCTTTGAGAGCAATTGATTCATTCTTCACTTTCTTTGCCAAACTTATAGCATCGACTTGAGATTTCTTGAATATATCTTGAGTAAGAATTTCCCCCAATACTTCGGTTGGAGAAGTTGTAGGTAGATCACTTCTTACTAACATTGTCACAATGGTCTCATATTTCTCCAGAAGTGATCTAAGGAATTTGTGAGTGAAATCCACATCCGGTACATTAAAACCAAGTCCCTTGAGTTCATTCACTATCTCATTTAACCGATTGAACATATCGGATACACTCTCATATTCTTTCATAATAAATTGCTCAAACTTACCTTTGCACACATATAGCTTGGCACTCTTCACAATTGTAGTTCCTTCATGAATTTCCATTAGCTTAATCCAAATCTCATGAGCGGTTGTGAGATTCTTAATACGATTGAACTCGTTTATATCAAGAGCATCATAGTATACATTCATGGCTTGATCATTTGTAAGGATATTCTCATTGTCACTAACGGATGGTTCATCTTCTTTCAACACAACAAATCCATCCCTGACAATTGGCCAAAATTTTCCACCCATTGCTCTAAGATGCATTGACATTCTTATTTTCCAATAGTCGTAGTTATTCCCATCAAAATGCGGTGGCTTCCCAATGTGCACATTGTTGTTACTAGCCATTTTGTCCCACTCCGGGATGATTAGATCCACAAACAATGGAGTCCTTGGCTCCGATACCACTTGTAGGATCTAGGACACCGCCTAGAGGGGGGTGAATAGACGGTTTTGACTAAAATCAAAAACACTTGGGAAATTTAATCAATATAACAAGAGGTATAAATTCTCTAGTGATAACAAGTAAACAATCTATGAGAATCAACTAGGGTGATTGAATACTTGATGAACAATATGCAAAATAATAATCACTTGCACGACAATAAGTAATGCAAGAAGGTAAAGACACCGAAATTTATCCCGTGGTATCGGTGATTTGCCAATCACCCCTAATCCATGTTGAGGTGGACTTCAAGCTCTCACTTGCTCCTCTATCAAGACACGGCTTGATCTTTGAGCCAAGTGGACAAGAAATCACTCAATACCTCGATTCCACTAATGTCACCTTTGCTGCTCCGACGAGGTAGGCGCGAACCCCCCACAATCAACACCGCGGCTTCTCCACAATCTTCTTGGAGAGCTCGACGGAGACAATCACCCGAGCCGTCTAGGAGGCGGCAACCTCCAAGAGTAACAAGCCGATGACGCTTGCTCAGTGTACCACCTAGTGCCTCAAGAATCACCAATGGATGCAAATGCACTAGAAACACTCAATCTCTCACTAGAATGCAATCTCAAGCAAAGAGTGTGAGAGAGTGAGTTGGAGGATCACAATAGAGCTCAATGTATGCAAGGAATGGCCAAGAGAGGTCTCACACATGAGCTCCCCTTCTATTTATAGTCCCCCACTCAAATCCAACCGTTATGAGCAAAAGACACAAGTTCTGCGCACACGCGGACGGTCCGTGCCCTAGGGCCGGACGGTCCGCCGTACACATAACGACTATTTTTCCTATTTGAAATCTGTCAGAGCTGTCAAAAAAGTAAGGTCCAGACAGTCCGCCCACCTTGGCCGGACCGTCTGCGACCTGGCAACTTGGAGCACCAGAGCTCTGACCAAGTGGAGTTAACACAAGCAAACCGTCCGCCTACAAGGCCAGACGGTCCGAGACCTGGAGACAGTACTGTCCGAGCTTATCCTCCGGACAGTCCGTAGTACAAATCCCAAAAACCACACAGTCCCTGCCCAAACCAAATTTGGCACCTGCGGACGGTCCACCCATCAAGGCCGGATGATCCGCACTACAATTCAGGGACTGTGCCGAGAGCAGCCTTCACTGGTTAGGACTGCGGACGGTCCGGCCCCAAGGCCCGGACGGTCCACAGTGCAAATGAACAGGACATGTCCGAAGTGAACAGACTTCGGACACACAGGAGGATCACGGACGGTCCGCCCTCAAGGCCTAGACGGTCCGCGCATCCCAAGACTTTGCATTTTTCAAAAAAGCTTTTGAAAGGATTTTTAACTTATGAAATCTGAAACGTTGTTAGTCCTCATGCAAATGCAACCACTAGATGCTCTATGAGGCACTAAGTTTTACACAGATCAAAGTCATTGACCCCTCTTAATAGTACGACTTTCTAACCTACTAATCCGGTCAAGTATCTTCTCTAAACTCCTGAAGACCGGCAAAAACAAAACCTATGTTATACCTTTGCCTTCATTTGATCCACAACCAATGCTTATAAATCTCCAAGATTTCTTGATCTATGTGGTCCAACCCTGCATTCTTATTTCTCCAAGAACCGTTAGTCCATAAATAGTTGTTATTAATTACCAAAACATCACTAAGGGGCCTAGATGATTCACAACTTCGTGTCGCACCGGACAGTCTGGTGCTGCACCGGACAGGTACTATTCACTGTCTGGTGTCCGGTGCGCCTTCGACGCCTACTCTGACTTCTGTGTGCATTGTTCACACACTGTTCACACTTTTGCAGACGGCCATTGTGTTGTTAGCCGTTGCTCCGCTTGGTGCACCGGACAGTCCGGTGGCACACCGGACAGTCCGATGAATTATAGCGGAGCGACGCCTGAGAAACCCGAAGGCGAAGAGTTTAGATTGTATGCCCCCTGGTGCACCAGACACTTGAAAGTTCCCTATGCCCGAGAACAGGATCTAGATGTCGCCTAGAGGGGGTGAATAGGTGAATAATAATTATCACTTTATAACTGGAAATTCTTACTCTACTCGAAGGCTGGATTGCAGTGGAATGAAAGACCCTTCGAGTAGGTTGCATCGGAATTGAAGTTCATGTCTTAAAATACCCTGCACTTCGAAGACAGCTTGTACCATATATAAATATTGAAGTGCAAGTATAAACAACAAATAAGACAGAGAAATAGCACACAGCATAGAGCAGAGCACACAGACAAAGGGATTTATCCCGAGGTTCGGCCAAGCCTAAAATGCTTGCCTAGTCCTCGTTGGAGTTAGCCACACCTTGGCTTGGAGTCTATTTCAACTCCTTCCTCCGTTTGCTCAGATCTGTCAGTGCGACAAATAGAGCCTTCCACTATGTTGATATCAGTTACAACGATGTCGTGGATGCTTACAATCTTCTCGACAGCACTCCGGCAGAGTAACAATGCGCTCAAGATATTGCTCTAGCTCTCAGCAGCACTTCCCCTCTCTCTAAAGGCTTATAACTTTGCCTCTACACAAACTAGAGAGATACACAAGAGAGGGAGAGAGAGAATTGATCCAAACGATGTATCCACTTGTTGGCTGCTCTTGTGTACTTGTTTGAGGCGCCTAGGGGGTCCCTTTTATAGCCCCAAAGGGCCTAGGAGCCTTTGGAGCTTCATTTGGAAGCTCCCAGCCTTCCCTGGTTGCGAGTGCGCCGGACTGTCCGGTGGCGCACCGGACAGTGAACAGTAACGGATCTGATTGACAGTTTCCTTCTCTGGAACAGCTGGCCATTGGTGCACCGGACAGGTTACTATTCATTGTCCTGTGCACCGGACAGGTCACTATTCACTGTCCTGTGCACTGGACATAGCTACTATTCACTGTCCTGTGCACCAGACAGGTCACTATTTACTGTCCTGTGCACCGGACAGAGTTACTATTCACTGTCCTATGCACCGGACAGCTACTATTCACTATCCTGTTCACCAGCCAATAGCACACTAAGTGATTTTTTCTCCGTCTTTCTCCGTTTGACTTCAACTTTTGGGAGGATTTTCCTGAGACTTAAACAAACACATTTAGAGTATAATCCAATTGTTTTAGTCCTAGAAACTTACATCTTTCTTGTTCTTCTCCTAGCTTTCTGTTTCTCCTCCAGTAGAGCTCAGAATGGTACTTTCTCTACAGAAAGAGTTAGAGAGCAAACCAAAGCACCAAACTTGTAGTAAGAGGTGTATGCAACATGGTTGAACACTCAAACCTTACATACTTAACCTTTTTCATCGTTTTACCCAATTTGGCATGTTTTAGGTCGACGTTGGACTCTAAACCATTAAGTCAACTTGACTTGATCTAGATTGACATATCTGAGCTCTAACTCCCTTGTTCATTTCTCGAGCTTTATCTTGAGCCTTATGACTTACACCACATAACTGAAGATGTTACCTCATTGGTTGTAAGTCATGTCCTTATGTAGTGATCCTTGATGCACCATAACTCTTAACTCGATCAACCTTGACTTTGCAAGTCTTCTTCTTCACCCCTAGCTTTGGGTTCCTGGTCTCCTTGACCTTCTCCGGTGCACTCTGTACCTCGAAGCTCTTCTTGCCTCCATCCTTGGCTTGATCGGTTGTCTCTGAGTTACGCACACCGAGTCTCACTTAAGCAATGTCCATCTTACTTGTGATGTCCATTATCTATAGATAATCCAGTCTTTGGACCATCACACTTGTTCACTTGTGTTGAACCCTGTTAGCTTTGCATTAAGCACCTATTCAACACTTAGCACACTTGTTAGTCCTTTAATTGGGTTGTCATCCAAACCACCAAAACCCACAAGAGAGCTTTCAATCTCCCCCTTTTTGGTGATTGATGTCAACACAATTAAAGCTTACACAATAATAAGATTTAAAGCACAAATTTTGAATTCTAAGTGTATAGAATGCTCCCCCTAAATATGTGCTTACATTAAAATCTTAACTTTGGCCTTAAATGCCAAAATGTACATACTTAGGCTAATTCGAAGCATTGCTACATCTTAGCACCTGTGGGATGCATTATGTCAAGAATCAAACTATGATGCGTATAACACACAAATGCACAAAATCAGAGTTAAACACCAATTAAATGGATATACCACAGGAATATCAACCTACCACTATTCACCATTAATATACCGATTTAAAGCACCAGAACCACATGAATATCTGTCACAGGATAAACACAGTAGATACCAATTGATTCATATCAACAGAAGCACTAATTTTGCATTATCACCATATAATACAACAAGAAGCATATGATAAGTATTATCAACAAACTAACACATTTTTCTTTGAGATCAAAGGAACTCAAGGAAACCCCTTTGAGTCCTTTAGCACACAAAAAAATAATCTTCACCCTTAAGATAAGCTTTCCTCTCAGGTCGAGGTAAGCTTTAATGCACAAATTCTCCCCCTTTGACATCAAACACCAAAACCATATTCAAGCAAGAACATAGGATGATGTCAAGGGACAGCAGGGTAAAATGCAACACACTAACATTACTCCCCCTTACACATTAAACATATGCAACACAAGCATTTGAGAAAAATTAAGGTACAAATACGCAAAAAGGTCAATACCTCCTTTTGTACCTTTACCATTGTTATGGTGTACTTTCCATCTAAGTAGGCGGAGTTGCTTTTGTCATCAATTTAAGATTTCCATCTTGAAAGCTTTATCTCTAAGGAGCTCCTTCACACTTATGCTTGATCCTTTATCCTGACCTTTTCTTGTTGCTAAGACACCAAACTCAGAACAAGTTATAGTATTGTGGCACAAGATGAAGCTTCTATTCTAGTGATTACCAATAGATATCAATTGAAGCACACTACCAAGGCTACCGATTGAAAGATCATTATCGGGGACCTTAATTAGGGGTACCCCCAAGACTCCTAATCTCAGCTGGTAACCCCCATCAGCACAAAGCTGCAAAGGCCTGATGGGCGCGATTAAGGTCAAGGCTCAGTCCACTCAAGGGACACGATCTCGCCTCGCCCGAGCCCAGCCTCGGGCAAAGGCAGCCGACCCCGGAGGTGTCGGCGTTTCGAGACCGGGGGGTCCCCGAGCCGACGAGTGAGTGTGCCGCGTGCCCCAGCCCAGATGGGTCGAGCGCGTGGGCGAGCGCGAAGGGGGGAAGAGCGAGGTTGGTGGCCGGAGCCGGGTCGAGGGAGAGAGAGACGGAGATCCCGCGGCCTTCGTGTTCATCCCGCGCCCAGGTCGGGTGCGCTTGCAGTAGGGGGTTACAAGCGTCCGCGCGGGTGAGGGGAGCGAGCGGCCCCAAGAGAGCGCCTGCCCCTGCCCTCGTTCCCGCGAGGCCAACCCTCTCTAAGAAGGCCCTGGTCCTTCCTTTTATAGGCGTAAGGAGAGGATCCAGGTGTACAAAATGGGGGTGTAGCAAGGTGCTACGTGTCTAGCGAGGGAGAGCTAGTGCCCTAAGTACATGCCAAGGTGGCAGCCGGAGAGATCTTGGCGCCCAGCCGGTGTGGTGTCGTGGCTGTTGGAGGAGTAACGGAGCCTGATGGAGGGACATCTGTTGGAACAGCTGTGCTCTTGCTGACGTCCTCCTGCTTCCGTAAGGGAGCCGGTAGCCGCCGTCGTCATGGGTCTAGTGGGGCGCCATCATTGCCTATCTGGCGGAGCTGGCCAGATGGGACGCCGGTCTTGTTCTCTGCGACCCGAGTTGGCTCAGGGCAGGGTGATGATGACGCTTCCTGTTGACGTGGCGGACTTGTGTCCTAGGTCGGGCGACGTGGAGGCTCCTCCGAAGTCGAGGTTGGGTCTGTCCTGCATGGCCGAGGCTGAACCTGAGCTCCTGGGTCGGGCGAGGCGGAGGTCGTTCGGCAGAGGCTAGGTCGGAGTCCGAGCCCTGGGTCGGGCGAAGCGGAGTTCGTCGTCTTCCGGGGCTTTAGCCCGAGTCCGAGCCCTGGGTCGGGCAGAGCGGAGTTCGCCGTCTTCCGGGGCCTTAGCCCGAGTACGCCGTCTTCCGGGGCCTTAGCCCGAGTCCGAGCCCTGGGTCGGGCGGAGCGGAGTTCGCCGTCTTCCGGGGCCTTAGCCCGAGTACGCCGTCTTCCGGGGCCTTAGCCCGAGTACGCCGTCTTCCGGGGCCTTAGCCCGAGTCCGAGCCCTGGGTCGGGCGGAGCGGAGTTCGCCGTCTTCCGGGGCCTTAGCCTGAGTCCGAGCCCTGGGTCGGGCGGAGCCTCCTATGGCACCTCTGGCAAGGCCTGGTCGCCCGTCGGTCTTACCTTTTGCGTTAAATGCCCCGGTGGCTTGGTCGGTTGGCGCGGTGATTTAGTCAGGGTTGCTTCTCAACGAAGGCAAGGCCTCGGGCGAGCCGGAGATGCGTCTGCCGTAAAAAAGGGGGGCCTCGGGCGAGACGGAAACACCTCAGGGTCGGCTGCCCTTGCCCGAGGCTAGGCTCGGGCGTGGCGCGATCGAGTCGCTCGTATGGACTGATCCCTGACTTAATCAAACCCATCAGGCCTCTGCAGCTTTATGCTGATGGGGGTTACCAGCTGAGAATTAGGCGTCTTGAGGGTACCCCTAATTATGGTCCCCGACAGTAGCCCCCGAGCCTCGAAGGGAGTGTTAACACTCGCTTGGAGGCTTGCGTCGCACTTTTTTGCAAGGGGACCAGCCTTTCTCGGTGGTACTTTGTTCCGGTGGGTGCGCGCGAGCGCACCCGCCGGGTGTAGCCCCCGAGGCCTCGGAGGAGTGGTTTCACTCCTTCGAGGTCTTAATGCCTTGCGTAATGCCTCGGCTGGTCTGGCGGTTCCCTCATGCGAGCAGGCCGTAGCCCAGGTGCACTGTCGGGGCCCAAGTTCTCGGGCTGGTATGTTGACGCTGTCAACGGTTCGGCCGGAGCCGGGTTTGCGAGAGCAGCCCCCGAGCCTCCGCACAGGGCGAGAGGACGATCAGGGACAGACTCGGCTTTTTTACATACGCCCCTACGTCGCCTTTCCGCAAGGAGGAGGGGGGGAGAGCGCCATGTTACCCTCGATGGGCACCGAACATGGTGTCTCCGGTGAGCTACAATCGGGTAATCCGAGTGGACGTCCGTGCCCCGTTCGTTGGGGGTCGGCTAGGGGCCCGGAGGCACGCCCAAAAGTACCTGCGGGTGATCTGCCGGACCCGGTCCCCTGGCGATGGGGTCCGAGGGCTCGTTGCCTCCCTCCGATGGGATTCCGTTACAGGATCGTTCCCGCTGGTCTCGGAAATGTCCTAGGGTACCTCGGGAGCGCAGCCCGAGCCTTGGTTATGTATCGAACGTACCCTTGGTCATCCCTCGCTCGGTGTCTGAGGCGACTGTGAACCCTTCGGAGGGCCAGCCTTCGAACCCCTGATCAGTAAGGGGCGCGGAGCCCAAGTAGCCTGAGGCGGCCATGGAACCTTTCGGGAGGCCGACCTTCGAACCTCTGACCAGTAGTGGGTGTCGGGCCCACGCGATCTGAAGCGGCTGTTGAACCCTTCGGGGGGCCAGCCTTCGAACCCCTGATCAGTAAGGAGGCTCGGAGCCTAGTTCCTTCACGGTGAAGGATCCCTTTAGGGGTATCCCCTTTCCCGGTCCCTGTTGCAAGAGATAGAGAAAGAGAAAAAAAGGGAAAAAGGACACGAAATTGAACGTTGTGGCGTACCTTTTTTCGGTGTGGTCGTTTTGGCGAAGGCGAAACGTCGCCAGCCGCTCCTGCCAGAAGCGCCGCCTGTTCAGCCGTGGAGTTAATGCGCCGGGGTGAGTAGTTGGCGAGTCTGCCGTTGCGCGTGCGCGAGCCGTTCGAGGGACGAGTCACGGGCGCGTCGTCTTCACACCGTGAGAGGGGGTCCTCTCGCTGCCTCCGGATGGGACGTGAGCTTGGTCGATGGCGTGACCGCTGCTCTCGCGCGCCTGCCACCGTCATTGCTGCCGGCCCACTTTTGACCGCGTTTGACCGCTGCGTCAGGCTGGCGCTGCTGGGTCGCGCGCTGGGTCGCCTCGTATCGCGGTATCGGTTCCGCAATCGAGGAGGTGCGGTGGTGGCGCAAGTGGCACAGCGGCTCGCATGCCGCACCCGGCGCGCCAGTTGCGTGACGCGTGGGCTTGGGCCTCCGCGCTGGCCTGTCAGGAGTCGGAGAGGCGCGTCCACTTGGCGCGGTTGCATGCCGCCTGCATGGCTGCCTGCCCCTTTCGCCCGCTGGTCTGGGCAAAAGTGGAGGGTCACTTGTAACCGCTGGGTGGTTGCGCGCGTCGTGCGCGGCGGTCCGGCTTCTTCTGCTCGGAGCAGGTCTCCATGACTTGTGGGTCCCAGCCCCCGCGCCGCGGGGGAGGGCTTTTGGAGGCGCGTTGGAGAAGACTCAGCCCGTGACGGTTGGGGGCGCAAGCAGGGGGAGTTGCCTTTAAAAGGAGGGCGTCCCCCTTCGTAAGGTGGCCATGCCTTCTTCTTCCCTTATGCATTGTGTCTCTCCACCTTCCGAGCCCCCGGATGGGGGAAACCGCCGTCTTTTCGCCCCATCGTTGGAGGAACGCAACTCCGTGGGAGTTGGCACCTTTCAGCCATCGTTCGGCTTCAAGGATTTTCATCATGCAGCCCGACTGCACCCCTCCACCGTCGGCCACCCAAGATGGTGACCTCCAGTTTGATGGTGGGGGAAAGCGAGCCGGGCTGCGGCCTCTGCCCCTTCCTCAGCCTCAAGGATTTTCATCACCAGGGCTGAGGAGGGGCGTGTGCCGAGTTGGGGCTGGCCCCCGCGCGGGCGGTGGCCCGCTCCTTCCCTCAGTGATCGGGGGGAAGGGCGGGAGTCGTCCGCGGCGCCGACAGCTGCAGCGTGCCCGGCTCTCTGAGCCGAGCGGTTTCGAAGCCGCTCCCGGTGCCGCCTCCCGCCACGGCAGCTGGAAGAGGTTCTTCCGCCGGCGCGACAGCCAAGGTTGGCCATGGACCGACCTCCAACTCTACGGCCTTCTGCCCGTCCTTGCCTCTCGAGTTTGGGCAAGGGCGGGGGCCTCCCAGCAGCAGCATCCGCCCTGAGGCCATCATTGCTGCTGTTCGGCCCCCCAGGGCAGAAGTCTTCATCGTCGCCACTGCCGGGGCGGGCGGCGACATGCCGTTCGTCGGCCTTCTGCTGCCCCGCAGGCCCACCCCCGTCGAGTGGGGTTGTTCGTACCTGCGGAGGGGGAACCAGAGTTCCGTTTGTAATGGCACTTGAGTGCCGGGTTTTCTGTTCATTTCGGCTTTCGGGGCCTGAACATGTATGTAATTTCGGCACGGAGCCGTGTTTTTTCCTCATTTCTGAGCACTAAGACTCGCCTGTTGTTTGTCTGAACCGCTTCACCAAGCATGAGTCGCCCCGTGTCAAGGTGACGAGTGAGGTATCCGTATCCCGGAGGCGTAGGAATCCCTCGGCTCGGTCGGCCCTGCTGTCCGAGGCTCCCCTAGCTTAGTTAAAGAGACCCCTTGGCCGCTCTTCGACGAGCCGAGGCCGGGGGTAGCGATATCAGCATGAGCAGAGGCGGAGTTGGCTCGAAAATGAAACCTGGTCGGCCGGAGCCTAGCCAGGTTGTCCGTTGGCAGGATTGACGTCGGAGTTGATCAGCCGAGGCTTCGGACCGGGCTGGCGCCCTCGGAAGGAGGTCGGCCGAGGCCCCAGAGGTGGCCGGCCGAGCCGCCCGCTCGGGCCGGTTCCGGAGAAGTCCCTGACAGCGATCGCTCGGGTGTGGTGACGACGTCGTCCTTCGGAGTGGAGGCCCTCGGACCGCGTCGCCGTCCGAGGCTAGGTCGGGCTTCGCCGAAGGTGCCGTCGATGTCGAGGGTGTCGCCGCCCCCTTCCAGCGTCAAGACCCGAGCCTGCAGGGTCAAATCGTCTTGTAGCGTGGGCCTTGTGCGGCCGTCGAGGCCAGAACGCACACCCTTGCTGCGTTGTAAAGCTGCGTCTCTTTTCCTCTTGTTTCGAGTATCTGGACTTTTTGTCGGTAACAGGGATGTTAGTGCGAGCGAGAGCTGCTTCTCGCGGAAGGTGATGAGTGAGGTATCCGTATCCCGGAGGCGTGGGAGTCCCTCGGCTCGGTCGGCCTCGCCGCTTACGCGTACTTTCACCCGTCCATGAGGCCTTGTTACCGACTTGGTCGAGAAGGCTCAAAGAACCGCTTCGACAGAAGGGCTTCCGAACGTAAAGACTTGTTCGATCCGCGGATTCACCATATCCGAACGCGAGTTACTTATCGCAGAAGGTGATGAGTGAGGTATCCGTATCCCGGAGGCGTGGGAGTCCCTCGGCTCGGTCAGCCTTGACTGCTTACGCGTACCCCGTCGTTTCCGGGATCCACTTTTCGAAGTAGTCAGAAAGCACGAAAGATATTCTGATAAAAGAGATTTTCTTTTTCGAGGAAAATTTTGACGCAGAGGGGGTTTCCCCCCTTTTAGCCCCCGAGGGAGGGTCGGGCTTTGCCGAGGCGAGGCCGACCCTTCCTTGATGACTAAACTTTGCATGGGTGCGAGGCATATGAACAACTTGGAAACATCTTAAGGGTAGAAGCGACGTAGCTGTTGGATGTTCCAAGCGTTGCCGTAGACCTCGCCTTGACTGTTGGCCAGCTTGTACGTTCTAGGCTTCAGAACTTTGGCGATGACGAATGGCCCCTCCCAGGGGGGCGTGAGCTTGTGCCTCCCTCGGGCGTCTTGCCGCAGCCGAAGCACCAGGTCACCCACCTGGAGGTCTCGGGGTCGGACCCCTCGGGCGTGGTAGCGTCGCAGGGACTGCTGATACCGCGCCGAGTGTAGTAAGGCCCTGTCCCGAGCCTCTTCCAGCTGGTCCAGCGAGTCTTCTCGGCTAGCTTGGTTGCTTTCGTCGTCGTAGGCCCTCGTCCTCGGGGAGCCGTATTCCAGGTCCGTGGGCAAGACGGCCTCGGCCCCGTAGACCAGGAAGAACGGCGTGAAACCCGTGGCTCGGCTCGGCGTCGTCCTCAGGCTCCAGACCACCGAGGGGAGTTCCTTCATCCATCGCTTGCCGAACTTGTTGAGGTCGTTGTAAACCCGAGGCTTGAGCCCTTGTAGAATCATGACATTGGCGCGCTCTACTTGCCCATTCGACATGGGGTGAGCTACGGCGGCCCAGTCCACCCGGATGTTGTGATCGTCGCAAAAATCCAAGAATTTTTTGCCAGTGAACTGGGTGCCATTGTCGGTGATGATGGAGTTCGGGACCCCGAAGCGGTGGATGATGTTGGTGAAGAACGCCACCGCTTGCTCGGACCTGATGCTGTTCAGGGGTCGGACCTCGATCCACTTGGAGAATTTGTCGACGGCGACCAGCAGGTGCGTGTAGCCCCCGGGCGCCTTCTGAAGAGGGCCAACGAGGTCCAGACCCCACACGGCGAAGGGCCAGGTGATGGGTATCGTCTGCAGAGCCTGAGCGGGCAGGTGGGTCTGCTTCGCATAGAATTGGCACCCTTCGCAGGTGCGGACAATTCTAGTGGCGTCAGCCACCGCCGTTGGCCAGTAGAAGCCTTGCCAGAAAGCGTTCCCGACAAGGGCTCGAGGCGCTGCGTGATGGCCGCAAGCCCTCGAGTGTATCTCTTGCAGGAGCTCCTGACCTTCGGCGATGGAGATGCACCGCTGGAGGATGCCCGAGGGGCTGCGGTGGTAAAGCTCCTTCTCATCGCCCAGCAGGACGAACGACTTGGCCCGTCGCGCTACCCGCCGTGCCTCGGCCTGGTCGAGGGGTAGCTCCCCTCGGTGGAGATATTGCAGGTACGGAGCCCGCCAATCTCGATCAGGCGCGACCCCGCTCCTCTCCTCTTCGATGCGCAGCGCTTCGCCCTCGGGGGCCGAGGGCTCCTCGGGTTGAACCGAGGATGGCTCGGGCTGGGCCGAGGTCGCCTCGGACGGGGCAGAGGGCGCCTCGGGCTCGGGCGCGTCGCTGAACTTGACCGAGGGTTGGTGCAGATCCCGGGAGAAGGCGTCCGGGGGAACCGTCGTTCGCCCTGAGGCTATCTTTGCCAGCTCGTCCGCAGTCTCGTTGTAGCGCCGGGCGATGTGGTTAAGCTCGAGCCCGTAGAACTTGTCTTCCAGGCGTCGAACCTCATCACAGTAGGCCTCCATCTTCGGGTCGCGACAGTGGGAGTTTTTCATGACCTGGTCGATGACGAGTTGTGAGTCACCGCGAGCGTCGAGGCGTTGGACCCCTAGCTCGATGGCGATCCGCAATCCGTTGATCAGAGCTTCGTACTCAGCCACATTGTTGGACGCCGGGAAATGAAGGCGCAGCACGTAGCGCAGGTGTTTCCCGAGGGGCGAGACGAAGAGTAGGCCCGCGCCGGCTCCCGTCTTCATTAGCGACCCGTCGAAAAACATGGTCCAGAGCTCTGGTTGGATCGGAGCCATCGGCAACTGGGTGTCGACCCATTCGGCTACGAAGTCCGCCAGTACCTGGGACTTGATGGCCTTCCGAGGGGCGAACGAGATTGTCTCGCCCATGATTTCTACCGCCCACTTTGCGATCCGTCCCGAGGCTTCTCGGCACTGGATGATCTCCCCAGGGGGAAGGATGACACCACAGTCACCGGATGAGATTCGAAGTAATGTCGCAGCTTTCGCCTTGTCAGGATCACTGCATACAGCAGCTTCTGGACTTGTGGGTAGCGGATCTTGGTCTCGGACAACACCTCGCTGACGAAGTAGACTGGCCTCTGAATGGGCAAAGCATGCCCCTCTTCCTGCCTTTCGACCACGATCGCGGCGCTGACCACCTGAGTGGTTGCGGCGACGTAGACCAAAAGGGTTTCTCCATCAGCTGGGGGTACTAGGACGGGCGCCTGGGTGAGGTGCGCCTTCAGGTTCCCGAGGGCTTCCTCGGCCTCGGGTGTCCAAGCGAAGCACTCGGCCTTCCTTAAGAGACGGTACAGGGGCAGGCCTCTTTCGCCGAGGCGCGAGATGAAACGGCTCAAGGCCGCGAGACATCCCATGACCCTCTGTACGCCTTTTAAGTCCTTGATGGGCCCCATACTGGTGATGGCTGCGATCTTCTCCGGGTTGGCTTCGATGCCCCGCTCGGAGACGATGAATCCCAGGAGCATGCCTCGGGGCACCCCGAAGACGCACTTCTCGGGATTGAGCTTGACGCCCTTTGCCTTGAGACACCGGAATGTCACGTCAAGGTCGGAGAGAAGGTCGGAGGCTTTCTTTGTCTTGACCACGATGTCATCGACGTAGGCCTCGACCGTGCGACCGATGTGTTCGCCGAACACATGGTTCATGCACCGCTGGTACGTTGCACCCGCGTTCCTCAAACCGAACGGCATGGTGACATAACAGTACATGCCGAAGGGCGTGATGAAAGAAGTCGCGAGCTGGTCGGATTCTTTCATCTTGATTTGATGATACCCTGAGTAGGCATCGAGGAATGACAGGGTTTCGCACCCTGCAGTGGAGTCCACAATTTGATCGATGCGAGGTAGAGGGTAGGGAACCTTCGGACATGCTTTGTTGAGACCAGTGTAGTCTACACACATCCGCCATTTCCCCCCTTTCTTCCTCACCAGCACAGGGTTGGCAAGCCATTCGGGATGGAACACCTCTTTGATGAACCCGACTGCCATCAGCTTGTGGATCTCCTTGCCTATCACCCTGCGCCTTTCCTCGTCGAATCGGCGCAGAGGCTGTCTGACCGGCCGGGCCCCGGCCCGAATATCCAGCGAGTGCTCGGCGACATCCCTCGGTATGCCGGGCATGTCCGAGGGACTCCACGCAAAGACGTCGGCGTTTGCGCGGAGAAAGTCGACGAGCACTGCTTCCTATTTGGGGTCGAGCCCGGAACCGATCCGGATCTGCTTGGAGGTGTCGCCACTGGGGTCGAGTGGGACGGCCTTAACCGTCTCCGCCGGCTCGAAGTTGCCGGCCTGTCGCTTCACGTCCGGCACCTCTCGGGAGAGGCTTTGCAGGTCGGCGATGAGGGCCTCGGACTCGGCGAGGGCCTCAGCGTACTCCACGCACTCCACATCGCATTCGAACGCGTGTTTGTACGTGGGGCCGACGGTGATGACCCCGTTGGGGCCCGGCATCTTGAGCTTCAGGTAGGTGTAGTTGGGGATGGCCATGAACTTCGTGTAGCATGGCCTTCCCAACACCGCGTGGTAGGTTCCTCGGAACCCGACCACCTCGAACGTCAAAGTCTCCCTTTGGAAGTTGGAGGGTGTTCCGAAGCAGACAGGAAGGTCGAGCTGCCCGAGGGGCTGGACGCGCTTCCCAGGAATAATCCCGTGGAAGGGCGCAGCGCCGGCTCGGACGGATGACAGATCGACGCGCAGGAGCCTGAGGGTCTCGGCGTAGATGATATTGAGGCAGCTGCCCCCATCCATCAGGACCTTGGTGAGCCTGACGTCGCCGATGACGGGGTCGACGACGAGCGGGTACTTCCCCGGGCTCGGCACGTGGTCGGGGTGGTCGTCCCGGTCGAAGGTGATGGGCTTGTCGGACCAGTCTAGGTAGACTGATGCCGCCACCTTCACCGAGCAGACCTCCCGGCGCTCTTGCTTACGATGCCGAGCCGAGGCATTCGCCACATGCCCCCCGTAGATCATGAAGCAGTCGCGGACCTCGGGGAACTCTCCTGCTTGGTGATCTTCCTTTTTGTCGTCGTCGCGGGCCCTGCCACCCTCTGCGGGTGGCCCGGCCCGGTGGAAGTGGCGCCGAAGCATGACGCACTCCTCGAGGGTGTGCTTGACGGGCCCCTGATGGTAGGGGCACGTCTCCTTGAGTGCCTTGTCGAAGAGGTTAGCACCTACGGGGGGCTTCCGAGGGTTCTTATGCTCGGCGGCGGCGACAAGGTCTGCGTCGGGAGCGTCGCGTTTCGCTTGCGACTTCCTCCTGCCTTTCTTCTTGGCGCCGCGCGGAGTAGACGCCTCGGGAACATCTTCCGATGGGCGGCCCTGGGGCTGCTTGTCCTTTCGGAAGATGGCTTCGACCGCCTCCTGACCAGAGGCGAACTTGGTGGCGATGTCCATCAGCTCGCTCGCCCTGGTGGGGGTCTTGCGACCCAGCTTGCTCACCAGGTCTCGGCAGGTGGTGCCGGCGAGGAACGCGCCGATGACATCAGAATCGGTGATGTTGGGCAGCTCGGTGCGCTGCTTCGAGAATCACCGGATGTAGTCCCGAAGAGACTCTCCCGGCTGTTGCCGACAGCTTCGGAGGTCCCAGGAATTCCCGGGGCGCACGTACGTGCCCTGGAAGTTGCCGGCGAAAGCTTGGACCAGATCCTCCCAGTTGGAAATCTGCCCCGGAGGCAGGTGCTCCAACCAGGCGCGAGCAGTGTCGGAGAGGAACAGGGGGAGGTTGCGGATGATGAGGTTGTCGTCGTCCGTTCCTCCCAGTTGACAGGCCAGGCGGTAGTCCGCGAGCCACAATTCCGGCCTCGTTTCCCCCGAGTACTTTGTGATAGTAGTCGGGGGTCGGAATCGGGTCGGGAACGGCGCCCGCCGAATGGCTCGGCTGAAGACCTGCGGACCGGGTGGTTCGGGCGAGGGACTCCGATCCTCCCCGCTGTCGTAGCGTCCCCCACGCCTGGGGTGATAGCCTCGGCGCACCCTTTCGTCGAGGCATGCCTGACGGTCGCGATGAGGGTGCTCGTCGCCGAGGTGACCCGGGGCCGCAGGCGCGGTGTTGCGCGTGCGCCCGGTGTGGACCGAGGCTTCCCGCACAAGTCGGGAAGTCGCGGCACGAGGTTCCGAGGGGTACCCCTGCCTTCAAGAGGCAGAGCTTTCGGCCCGCCGGGCCACAGCGCCTTCCAGGAGATGCCTGAGCTCTCCCTGGATTCGCCGACCCTCGGTGGTTGATGACTCCGGCATCGCGCGGAGGAGCATCGCCGCGGCTGCCAGGTCCTGACCGGTTCCACCGGATGCGGGTGGCGGCCTGTCCCTGGCCTCGTTGGCGATGCGGTGCTGGAGACCCTGGGGCTGGTGACGTATTTCTCCGGCCGGGGGCTGGCTTGCCCATACCTGCCCGGCGTCCCGGCGGATTGCCTCGAGCGCTCCTGCTCCCTCGTCGAGCCCGGCCTGCGCCCCGCGGACTTGCTCGAGCTGTGGGTCGTGACCCCCCGCCGGAACGGGGACCACAGCTAGCTCCCGCGGGATGTCGGCGCGAGGCACCGGCCTAGGGAGATCGCCATCCTCCGGCATGCCGAGACAGCCGCCTCCGGAGGGATCCCCTAGCTCAACGTGGAAACATTCGCGGCTCGGGCCGCAGTCCTTGTCATAAAGGCTGCGGCTGCCGTCGGAACAGTCGGAGAGGCAGTAGTTACATGCGGTCATGAAGTCCCGCATGGCACTGGGGTTGCCAGATCCGGAGAAATCCCAGCAGATGCTGGGGTCGTCATCTTCCTCGGACCCAGAGGGCCCGTAGGTCGAGACGCCCGTCAATCGGTCCCAGGGCGACCGCACACGAAACCCCAGAGGGGTTGCACTCGCCTCAACGTGAGTGTCCGCCAAAGCGAGGTCGCCAGGCGTGTTGAGGTCGAGTCGAAATGACGAAGGATGGGAATCAGTCGGTACCTTTTTGTCGACGAGGAGCGACGAAGTCACGTCGGGGGCTGATCGCGCCGTCGTCTTGGGTACGAGGGCGACGTCCTGCAGGTCCTTCGTGAGCGTGCTGGCGTCGTCCACCTGCTCGGGGTCGACGTGTCGCGGGGGGATGGCGCTCGCCTTCGCCTCGAACGCGAGGGTGACGCCTGGCGTGTCCTCCGTTGGGGCACCGGGGGTGTCGATTTGCTCGACAACCGTCGGAGCGCAGCCTCCCACTCGGCCCCGATTGCCCCGCCTCCTCCTCCTATGGCGAGGGAGAGGATGGGGCGAGCTCGAATGTTGTTCTTCCCCCACGCGGGAAAGACGTCGTCGGTTCCGCCGCCGGCGGGCGGGTTGTCGACCGCCATTGCCGCCGTCGCACGGCGGTGGAAGGAGTACCATGTCGTAGCCGCTGTCGAGAGACATGAACTCGAGGCTCCCGAAACGGAGCACCGTCCCGGGTTGAAGAGGTCGTTGGAGACTGCCCATCTGGAGCTTGACGGGAAACCGCTCGTCAACACGCAGCAGGCCCCTACCTGGCGCGCCAACTGTCGGCGTTTCGAGACCGGGGGGTCCCCGAGCCGACGAGTGAGTGTGCCGCGTGCCCCAGCCCAGATGGGTCGAGCGTGTGGGCGAGCGCGAAAGGGGGAAGAGCGAGGTCGGTGGCCGGAGCCGGGTCGAGGGAGAGAGAGACGGAGATCCCGCGACCTTCGTGTTCGTCCCGCGCCCAGGTCGGGTGCGCTTGCAGTAGGGGGTTACAAGCGTCCGCGCGGGTGAGGGGAGCGAGCGGCCCCAAGAGAGCGCCTGCCCCTGCCCTCGTTCCCGCGAGGCCAACCCTCTCTAAGAAGGCCCTGGTCCTTCCTTTTATAGGCGTAAGGAGAGGATCTAGGTGTACAAAATGGGGGTGTAGCAAGGTGCTACGTGTCTAGCGAGGGAGAGCTAGTGCCCTAAGTACATGCCAAGGTGGCAGCCGGAGAGATCTTGGCGCCCAGCCGGTGTGGTGTCGTGGCTGTTGGAGGAGTAACGGAGCCTGATGGAGGGACATCTGTTGGAACAGCTGTGCTCTTGCTGACGTCCTCCTGCTTCCGTAAGGGAGCCGGTAGCCGCCGTCGTCATGGGTCTAGTGGGGCGCCATCATTGCCTATCTGGCGGAGCTGGCCAGATGGGACGCCGGTCTTGTTCTCTACGACCCGAGTCGGCTCAGGGCAGGGTGATGATGACGCTTCCTGTTGACGTGGCGGACTTGTGTCCTAGGTCGGGCGACGTGGAGGCTCCTCCGAAGTCGAGGTTGGGTCTGTCCTGCATGGCCGAGGCCGAACCTGAGCTCCTGGGTCGGGCGAGGCGGAGGTCGTTCGGCAGAGGCTAGGGCGGAGTCCGAGCCCTGGGTCGGGCGAAGCGGAGTTCGTCGTCTTCCGGGGCTTTAGCCCGAGTCCGAGCCCTGGGTCGGGCGGAGCGGAGTTCGCCGTCTTCCGGGGCCTTAGCCCGAGTACGCCGTCTTCCGGGGCCTTAGCCCGAGTACGCCGTCTTCCGGGGCCTTAGCCCGAGTCCGAGCCCTGGGTCGGGCGGAGCGGAGTTCGCCGTCTTCCGGGGCCTTAGCCCGAGTACGCCGTCTTCCGGGGCCTTAGCCCGAGTACGCCGTCTTCCGGGGCCTTAGCCCGAGTCCGAGCCCTGGGTCGGGCGGAGCGGAGTTCGCCGTCTTCCGGGGCCTTAGCCCGAGTCCGAGCCCTGGGTCGGGCGGAGCCTCCTATGGCACCTCTGGCAAGGCCTGGTCGCCCGTCGGTCTTACCTTTTGCGTTAAATGCCCCGGTGGCTTGGTCGGTTGGCGCGGTGATTTAGTCAGGGTTGCTTCTCAACGAAGGCAAGGCCTCGGGCGAGCCGGAGATGCGTCTGCCGTAAAAAAGGGGGGCCTCGGGCGAGACGGAAACACCTCAGGGTCGGCTGCCCTTGCCCGAGGCTAGGCTCGGGCGTGGCGCGATCGAGTCGCTCGTATGGACTGATCCCTGACTTAATCAAACCCATCAGGCCTCTGCAGCTTTATGCTGATGGGGGTTACCAGCTGAGAATTAGGCGTCTTGAGGGTACCCCTAATTATGGTCCCCGACAGGAGGATTCACGTCTCGCCCGAGGGCCCCCTCAAGCAACGGACGCACCTTCGGCTCGCCCGAGGCCCAGTCTTCGCAGAGGAGCAACCTTGGCCAGATCGCCACGCCAACCGACCATATCGCAGGAGCATTTAATGCAAGGATCGCCTGACATCTTATCCTGACGCGCGCTCCAGTCGACAAGGCCGAAGTGACCGCAGTCACTTCGCCGCTCCACCGACCGACCTGACAGGAATACAGCGCCGCCTGCCCTGCTCCGACTGCTGTGCCACTCGCCAGAGTGAGGTCGACAGCGGCTAAGTCCAGCCTCGGGCGACATAGGAAGCTCCGCCTCGCCCAACCCCAGGGCTCGGCCCCTGTCTCGGCCTCGGAAGATGGACTTCGCCTCGCCCGACCCCAGGGCTCGGACTCGGCCTCGGCTCCGGAAGACAACGAACTCCGCCTCGCCCGACCCAGGGCTCGGACTCGGCCTCGGCTCCGGAAGACGATGAACTCCGCCTCGCCCGACCCCAGGGCTCAGACTCGGCCTCGGCTCCGGAAGACGACGAACTCTGCCTCGCCCGAACCCAGGGCTCGGACTCAGCCTCGGCTCCGGAAGACGATGGACTCTGCCTCGCCCGACCCCAGGGCTCGGACTCAACCTCGACCTCGGAGGAATTGCCACCTCACCCAAACTCGGGTCTAGACCAGCCACGTCGCCGGGGGGCCATCATTACCCTACCCCTAGCTAGCTCAGGCTATGGGGAACAAGACCGGCGTCCCATCTGGCTCGCCCCGGTAAACAAGTAATGATGACGCCCTGCACGCTCCATGACGGCGGTAGCTCCCAGCCTCTTATGTCAGTAAGGAGACGTCAGCAAGGACCCGACAGCCCCGACAGCTGTACTTCCGCAGGGCTCCAGCGCTCCTTCGACGGCCACGACATCACATGAGCAGGGTGCCAAAACCTCTCCGACTACCACGACAGCATGTACTTAGGGCTCTAGCTCCTCTCTGCTGGACACGTTAGCACATTGCTACACCCCCCTGTACACCTGGGCCCTCTCCTTACGTCTATAAAAGGAAGGTCTAGGGCTCTCGTACGAGGAGATTGGCCGCGCGGGAGAACGGGCCGACGCGTAAGGCTCTCTCTCTCTCTCCCGCGAGAACGCTTGTAACCCCCTACTGCAAGCGCACCCAGCCGCCCTGGGCGCAGGACAACACGAAGGCCGCGATTTCCCCACGCTGTTCTCCTCCCTTTGTGTCCCGTCTCGCGCCGACCCATCTGGGCTGGGGCACGCAGCAACAATTTACTCGTCAGTCCAGGGACCCCCCGGGGTCGAAACGCTGACAGTTGACGCGCCAGGTAGGGGCCTGCTGCGTGTTGACGAACAGCTTCCCGTTAAGCTCCAGATGGGTAGTCCCTAGCAACCTTTCCAACCCGAGACAACGCTCCGTTTCGGGAGTCTCGAGTTCATGTCTCTCAACGGCAGCTATGACATGGTACTCCTTCTTCCGCCGCGCGATGACGACAATGGCAGCCGTCAGCCCGCCCGCCGGCGGCGGAATCGACGACGTCTTCCCCACGTGGCGGAAGAGCAACATTCAGTTCTGTCCCGTCGCCTCCCCCGCCGACGGAGGAGGAGGCGGGGCAGGCATGGCCAAGCGGGGGGCGCCACCTCGTCGGCTGTCGAGCGAGTCGACGGCGCTGGCGCCCCAGCGGGGGACACGCTGGGCGTTGACCTCGCGTCAGAGACGAAGATGAGTGCCGTTTCCCGCAACACACCAACATCGAGCTGACGGATGACGCCAGCACGCTCACGAAGGGCTTGCTGGGTGTCGCCCTCATACCTGAGACAACGGTGCAGTCCGCCCCTGACGCGACTTCGTCACCACCCGTTGATCAAGAGGTACCATCCGTTTCCCATCCCATGCCTTTCAGATTCAGCTTCGATCCACAAAGCGACCTCGCTTCGGTGGAGGCTTTCACAAAGGCATGTCAAAACCCTCCGGGGTACCATGTGCGGTCACCCTGGGACAGACTGACGGCCGTCTCGACCTACGGGCCCTCGGGTTCCGAGGAAGATGACGAGCCCGACTCTGGTTGGGATTTCTCCAGGCTTGGTAACCCCAGTACCAAGCGGGACTTCATGACCGCATGTGACTACTGCCTCTCCGATTGTTCCGATGGTAGCCACAGCCTCGGTGACGAGGACTGTGGCCCAAGTCGCGAATGTTTCCACGTCGATCTAGGGGGTCTCGGTGAAGGTAACCATCTTGGTATGCCGGAGAACGGCGATCCCCCTAGGCCTGCGCCTCGCGTTGACATCCTTCGGGAGCTAGCTGTGGTCCCAGTCTCTGCGGGGGGTTAGGACGCACAGCTCGAGCAAATCCGCGAGATGCAGGCCAGGCTCGACGAGGAGGCAGGAACACTTGCGCAACCTTGGCTAAACCTCGGACAGGAGTGGGCAGGCCGAGCTCCGGCCGGAGAAGCGCGTCATCTGGCCCAGGATGTCCAGCACAGCATCGCCAAGGCTGCCCCCGGTTTCCAGTGGGGTCGGCCAGAACCTGGCTGCAGCTGCGATACTACTCCGACTCTCCGAGCGATGCCGGAACCCTCCACCACCGAGGGGCGGCGTATCTAGGGAGAGCTCAAGAACCTCCTGGAAGATGCCACGGTCCGACGGACCGAAAGCTCTGCCTCCCGAAGGCAGGGGTACCCCCCAGAGCATCGCGCCACGACTTCCGGATTCGTGCGAGAAGCCTCGGTCCACACCGGGCGCACGCGCAACACGGCGCCTGCGGCCCCGGGTCGCCTCGGCAACGAGCACTACCACCACAACCGTCGAGCCCACCTCGACGAAAGGGTGCGCCGAGGCTACCACCCCAGGCGTGGGGGACGCTACGACAGCGGGGAGGATCGGAGCCCCTCGCCCGAACCACCCGGTCCGCAGGCTTTCAGCCGGGCCATACGACGGGCGCTGTTCCCGACCCGGTTCTGAACCCCGACTACCATCACAAAGTACTCGGGGGAGACGAGGCCGGAACTGTGGCTCGCGGACTACCGACTGGCCTTCCAGCTAGGTGGAACGGACGATGACAACCTCATCATCCGCAACCTCCCCCTGTTCCTCTCCGACACCGCTCGAGCCTGGCTGAAGCATCTGCCTCCGGGGCAGATCTCCAACTGGGACGACCTGGTCCAAGCCTTCGCCGGCAACTTCCAGGGCACGTACGTGCGCCCTGGGAACTCCTGGGATCTCCGAAGCTGCCGCCAGCAGCCGAGAGAGTCTCTCCGAGACTACATACGACGATTCTCGAAGCAGCGCACCGAGCTGCCCAACATCACCGATTCCGATGTCATCGGCGCGTTCCTCGCCGACACCACCTGCCGCGACCTGGTGAGCAAGCTAGGTCGCAAGACCCCACCAGGGCGAGCGAGCTGATGGACATCGCCACCAATTTCGCCTCTGGCCAGGAGGCGGTTGAGGCCATCTTCCGGAAGGACAAGCAGCCCCAGGGCTGCCAGCCGGAAGACGTCCCCGAGGCATCCGCTCAACACGGTGCCAAGAAGAAGAACAAGAAGAAGTCGCAAGTGAAACGCGACGCCACCGACGCAGACCTTGTCGCCGCCGCTGAGTACAAGAACCCTCGGAAACCTCCTGGAGGTGCCAATCTGTTCGATAAGATCCTCAAGGAGCCGTGCCCCTATCATCAGGGGCCCGTCAAGCACACCCTTGAGGAGTGCGTCATGCTTCGGCGCCACTTTCACAAGGCCGGGCCACCGACGGAAGGTGGCAGGGCCCACAACAATGACAAGAAGGAGGACCACAAGGCAGAGGAGTTTCCCGAGGTCCACGACTGCTTCATGATCTACGGTGGGCAAGTGGTGAACGCCTCAGCTCGGCACCGCAAGCAAGAGCGTCGGGAGGTCTGCTCGGTAAAGGTGGCGGCGCCAGTCTACCTAGACTGGTCCGACAAGCCCATCACCTTCGACCAGGGCGACCACCCCGATCGCGTGGCGAGCCCGGGGAAATATCCGCTCGTTGTCGACCCCGTCATCGATCAAATCTTGGATTCCACTGCTGGGTGCGAAACCCTGTCGTTCCTCAATGCCTATTCAGGGTATCACCAAATCAGGATGAAAGAGTCCGACCAGCTCGCGACTTCTTTCATCACGCCCTTTGGCATGTACTGCTACGTTACTATGCCATTTGGTTTGAGGAATGCGGGTGCGACATACCATAGGTGCATGAACCACGTGTTCGGAGAGCATATTGGTCGAACGGTCGAGGCTTACGTCGATGACATCGTAGTCTAGACGAGGAGAGCCTCCGACCTCCTCTCCGACCTTGAAATGACATTCCGGTGTCTCAAGGCGAAAGGCGTAAAACTCAATCCCGAGAAGTGCGTCTTCGGAGTCCCCCGAGGCATGCTCTTGGGGTTCATCGTCTCCGAGCGGGGCATCGAGGCCAACCCAGAGAAAATCGCGGCCATCACCAACATGGGGCCCATCAAAGACTTGAAAGGCGTACAGAGGGTCATGGGATGCCTTGCGGCTCTGAGCCGCTTCATCTCGCGCCTCGGCGAAAGAGGCCTGCCTCTGTACCGCCTCTTAAGAAAGACCGAGTGCTTCACTTGGACCCCCGAGGCCGAGGAAGCCCTCGGGAACCTGAAGGCGCTCCTTACAAACACACCCATCCTGGTGCCCCCCGCTGCCGGAGAAGCCCTCTTGATCTACGTCGCCGCTACCACTCAGGTGGTCAGCGCCGCGATCGTGGTCGAGAGACGAGAAGAAGGGCATGCATTGCCCGTCCAGAGGCCGGTCTACTTCATCAGTGAGGTACTGTCCGAGACCAAGATACGCTACCCACAAATTCAGAAGCTACTGTACGCGGTGATTCTGACGCGGTGGAAGTTGCGACACTACTTCGAGTATCATCTGGTAACTGTGGTGTCATCCTTCCCCCTCGGGGAGATCATCCAGTGCCGGGAGGCCTCGGGTAGGATTGCAAAGTGGGCGGTGGAAATCATGGGCGAGACAATCTCGTTCGCCCCTCGGAAGGCCATCAAGTCCCAAGTCTTGGCAGGCTTTGTGGCTGAATGGGTCGACACTGAAAGCATCTAGGCCCCTGGTTGGTTTTAGTGATTAATGACAACGTAATATTATATGTGACTAACGTGTGTTTTGCAGAGACAAATGGTAAGTTAGGTCGCATGACAGGTAGAAGTACTACAATGGTGAAAACAATCCCGGAGATAAGAACTCGAAGCGACGGCTAAAACGACGAAACAAAAGGTGAAGGTCTACGGAGTCCGAGTGTCAAGGAGATGTGGACACTCGCGATTTAGTTAGGTCTTTTATTCTCTTTTAGCCGTACTATAAAGAGGGGTTGTCGATGAGTAGTTTGACCAAGAGAGTTCTAGTGTAGTGTTGGTGCACAATCACACTCACATACAGTGCTAGGTGTCACTCTAGAACTCACTCACAAGTTAGAACGAAAACCGATTTGAAAACCAGCTAAAAATTAAGAGATGGGATTTCTGGCCCTAGGGCACCGGACTGTCCGGTGTGCACCGGACTGTCCGGTGCACCCTACCAGGCAGGGCCCAGGCTGGTCCGGGGAAGAAGCTTCCCTTCTCAGAAAACCCGAGAGCGCCTGTTTCAGAATTGAATTTTAGTGGCGCACCGGACATCGCACCGGACTGTCCTGTGTGCCATGAGTCCAACGGCTAGCTGTCAGAACTAGCCGTTGGAAATGACCGTTGGCGCACCAGTGGCGCACCGTTGGCGCACTAGTGGCGCACCGGACTGTCCGGTGCGCCATTGCGCAGTGAGATGCCTGTAACGGCTAGTTGGTGGGTGAGGGCTATTTATACCCCCTCCACCCACCGTATTCAATGTCTTGCACTCCACATTTATTCCAGCACATTGCTAGAGCATTGCAAGCACCAAAAGCCTAGTGAGGAGATTAGAGAATCTTAATCCGCGTTTGTTCCTCATTAGCGCTAGCGAGAGCCACCTAGAGCACACACCACTTGCATTAGGCTTCTCTTGGTCAAGCGAAAGTCTACGGCTTGTTACTCTTGGTGATCGGCATCACCTAGACGGCTTGGTGGCGTTGGGAGCTCGGTGATCACCGTGAAGATCTTGTTGGTGACCCGACTCAAGTTTGTAAGCGGTCTCGAGGGATCCACCGCGCTGGAGTGGCAAAGGACCATCTTGTAGTGAGCACTTGGTTCTTGCGAGGACCAAGGGGGAGCGATACCCTTGCGCGGGTGCTCCAACGAGGACTAGTGGAGAGTGCCGACTCTTCGATACCTCGGGAAAAATTGGAGGAGTCTTCCAAAACTTTCTTTACATTCCGCACTTAATTCAAGCACTTTACATTGTGTATTTGTTTAGCAAGTATTTGAAGTATTGTCTTAGCATTGTTGTATTTCTAGTATTATATTTTTAGTGCTAGTTGTTGGGGTGTAGTTGGGCTCTTGCTTAGCTCTTGCTTAGGTTTTAATTAGTGTTGATTTTTAGAAAAGCCCAATTCACCCCTCTCTTGGGCATCGTGATCCTTTCAATTGGTATCAGAGGCTTGTTGCTCTTAGATTAGCTTAACCGCTAAGAGTTACAATGTCCGGTGGGGATGGACCTCCTCCCGTTTTTGATGGTGACGATTTTCCCTATTGGAAAATTCGTATGGAAGCATATTTAGAGGCTATAGACATTGGTGTCTATAAAGCCGCCACACAAGGATTCCCCGAACCTAGAGATCACACAAATCTTGTAGGTGATGAGTTCAATTATGAGAAATGGAATGCTAAGGCCAAAAACACCCTTTTTAGAGGCCTTTGCAAAGATGTGTTCAATAGAGTAAGAAATCATAAAAATGCTCATGATTTGTGGATGGATATTTGTGCTCTACACGAAGGAACTAGAAGTGAGCGTGAGGAGAGATATCACATAGCCATGAGAAAGTTAAATTATTTTGAAATGCTTGCTAATGAAAATGCAAATGCTATGTACTCACGTCTCAATATTCTTGTAGAGGAAGTTAATGGATTGGGGCTTACTCAAATCTCACAACCGGATGTTGTGAGGAAGATTCTCAGTGTCCTCCCAATAGACAAATATGGACACATTGTCACTGTGCTACATCAAATGGATCTTTCAGTTACCACACCTACACAGATTTTGGGAAAGATCAATGCCCATGAGATGTACATGCACATCAACGACAAAGAAGAATCATCTTCCAAAAGAAAGGATTTGGCTCTCAAAGCAAATCATGAAAGAAAAGGAAAATCCAAAGTACAAATTGAGGAAGAATCCTCAAGTGATGATGACCTTGATGCTAACATTGCCTTGATGGTGAGGAAGACCACCAAGATGTTAAAGAAGCTCAACAGAGAAGGCATCAAATTTGATTCAAGAAAGAAGAAATTCTTTTCCAGCAAAAGAAAGCCCATCTCTGAGATGGATTGCTATAACTGTGGAGAGCTTGGTCATCTTGCTCATCAATGTACCAAGCCCAAGAAGAACAAGTTCAAGGGCAAGAAAGAAGATGACAGCGACGATGAAAAGAAGGAAAAGAAATTTTTCAAGAGGAAAGATGGGAAGCAAAAGAGGTTCCACAAGAAGAAGAATGGAAAGGCATACATTGTTGGTGACTGGCTCACTGACATTGAGTCATCAAGTGGATCTTCTTCAAGTGAAGAAGAGAATGATGAAAAAGTTGCCGCCATCGCCGGGGACTTCTCTTCACCACCACCATCGCCATCATCGACTTCTCATCTATGCCTCATGGCTAGGGGTGAGCGGAAGGTACAAAATGATATTAATATTACTGATGATAGTGATAGTGATAGTGATGAGGAATTTGCTTCACCTTCATATGATGAGCTAGCTGACTTGCTTAAAGAATATACTCAAATCATTAGAAAGTCAAAGGCTAAATGTGATAGGTTGAAAAATGAAAATGAATCTTTAAATGCCAAATATGACATAGTTATGAAAGCTAGTGATGAAATAAAAGAAGAAAATAAAACTATGTCATCAACTATAAATGAGCTCACAATCTCCCTAAAAGATGCTAAGGATAAATGTGACAAATTAAATGAAACTAATAGGGAGTTGCAAAATAGACTAGTAAAAATCAAGGAAGACTATACTCAAATTAAATTTGATCATGACAATCTTCTTGTTGAAAATGAACTTTTATCTTGCAAAACACATGAGGCTATTAACCCTGTTGTTAAGATTGATGTAGCAACCTCATGTGATGATTTGAGTCAAGAAGAGCAAACTAGTCTACATGCTGAATTGACTGAAAAAGTTGAAGTCCTGACTTTAGACAACCAAAAATTAAAGAAATACTTGACTGATGCAACTACTAGAGGAAAGGTTGCTATTGAGAACAATGATTTCAACAACGAGTTGGCAGTGGATAATCAAAGGCTTAAAAATGAGGTCAAGAAATTAAAAAGTGAAAATGAACATCTTGCAACAAGTGTGCAAAAGTTCAACAAGGGTCAATACCTCCAAAATGAGCTGCTTATGAACACTGTCATGAAAAACAACAAGAGTGGTATTGGATACAATGCTTTTGTGCAAAAGAAAGCTACCACTCAATACAAGCCAAAGCAGACTCACAAGCCTATCAAATGCTTTGAGTGTGGAAATGAAGGTCATTTTGCCCACAACTGCAAAGCCAAACCACCAACTCCCTTGCCTAAGCACTCAAGACCATTTGCTTTCAATGCTCATTATGTTCTAAGAAAGGTTGCAAATGGAAAGGTCAAAGTAACATTCCTAGGTCCACCAAATAAGAGTAGACCTAGACAAATCTGGGTTGCAAAGTCCTTGATTGAGAGAGTCACTGGTCCTATGCAATATAGGGCCCTCAAAACTCAAGCTTGAATTGTCTGTGGATGTAGGTGAACTACAAGACCGGTGGGAGCCATTGGGTTATTGACAGTGGATGCACACAACATATGACAGGCAACCCACGGATGTTCACCTCACTTGATGAGAATGTTGATGGACAAGATAAAATCACATTTGGAGACAATTCAAAAGGAAAAGAGCAAGGACTTGGCAAGGTGGCAATTTCAAATGATTTATCAATATCAAATGTTCTCTTAGTTGCACCTTTAAGCTTCAATTTATTATCAGTGGGTCAACTCTGTGATTTTGGACTTCAATGCCTATTCACTCCAACAGAGGTTATTGTAACAAAGATGGATGATGAATCAATGGTGTTCAAGGGATTTAGATACAACAACCTCTACTTAGTGGATTTCACTTCAGAAGATGCAGACTTAAGAACTTGCCTCTTCACCAAAGCTTCACTTGGATGGCTTTGGCATAGGAGGCTTGCACATGTTGGGATGAGCACACTCAAGAAGGTATTAAAGAAAGACATGGTTAGAGGATTAAAGGATGTGGTGTTTGAAAAAGACAAGCCATGTAGTGCATGTCAAGCTGGAAAGCAAGTTGCTAATACACATCCTACTAAAGCTTATATGTCAACATCAAGGCCACTGGAACTACTTCATATGGATTTATTTGGACCTACAAATTATGTAAGTGCCGGTGGCAACCTCTACTGTCTAGTGATTGTTGATGACTTCTCAAGATACACTTGGGTGTTCTTTCTCCATGACAAATCAGAAGTTGCATCTATATTCAAGAAGTTTGCCAAGAAAGCACAAAATGAATTTGATTGCAAGATCAAGAAGATTAGAAGTGATAATGACAAAGAATTTGACAACACCAACATTCATGAGTATTGTGATGAAATTGGGATCAAGCATGAAGTATCTGCAACATATACACCTCAACAAAATGGAGTTGTTGAAAGGAAAAACAGGACCTTGATCACTCTTGCAAGAACAATGATTGATGAGTATAACACACCGGAGAGGTTTTGGGCCGAAGCTGTCAACACTGCATGTTATGCATCAAACAGGCTATTTCCTCACCGGCTGCTTGCGAAGACTCCCTATGAACTGCTAAATGGGAAAAAGCCAGACGTCTCCTTCTTTCGGGTGTTTGGATGCAAATGCTACATCTTCAAGAAACGCCATCACCTAGGGAAGTTTCAAAGACATTGTGATATTGGTTTTCTTTTGGGTTATTCATTAAAGTCCAAAGCATATCGAGTATTCAATCATGCCACTGGCGTGGTAGAAGAAACATATGATGTGGAATTTGATGAGACTAATGGATCCCAAGGAGCACTTGAGAATTTTGATGATGTATGTGATGAGCCACTTAGGGAAGCAATGAAGAACATGCCAATTGGAGCTATCAAACCAAAAGAAGATGAAGAAGAGGTGCATAATATTGACAGGCCTTCTTCATCAAATGTACCACAAGATGATGAAAAAGATGAGAGGCATGCAAATGAAGATACATTTGTCTCTCATGAACAAGCAAGGGTACAAGCTGAAGATGTTGATGCTCCAGGATCTTCTTCCCAAGTGGTTAACAGGAGAAATTCATCACTACTTCAAGCTCATCGTCAAAACCAAATCATCGGGAGTCCTTCACAAGGGGTTATTACTCGATCCCATAGACATGCTTCTTTTATTGAACATCACTCCTTTGTTTCTTGTGTTGAGCCTACTTGTATAGATGAGGCGCTATAGGATCCGGACTGGGTGAATGCCATGCATGAAGAACTTAACAGCTTCACCCGTAACGAAGTTTGGACCCTGGAGAAGCCCCCACAAGATGCAAGAATCATTGGAACAAAGTGGGTGTTCAGAAACAAACAAGATGATCAAGGTGTGATTGTAAGGAACAAGGCAAGACTTGTTGCAAAAGGATTCTCTCAAGTTGAAGGCTTAGATTTTGGAGAGACCTTTGCACCGGTTGCTCGACTGGAAGCCATCCGTATCCTACTTGCATATGCATCATGCTATGATATAAAACTTTATCAAATGGATGTAAAAAGCGCATTTTTAAATGGCTTCATAAATGAACTTGTATATGTTGAGCAACCACCTGGATTTGAAGACCCTAGATATCCTAACCATGCTTACAGGTTGTCCAAGGCGCTATATGGGCTAAAGCAAGCTCCAAGGGCTTGGTATGAGCGCCTTCGCGACTTCCTCATCGAAAAAGGCTTCAAGATCGGGACCGTCGACACAACTCTCTTCACAAAGAAACATAATGGTGATATTTTCATTTGTCAAGTATATGTTGATGATATAATCTTTGGCTCGACAAATGATTATCATTGCAAGGAATTTGGTGAGTTGATGTCGAAGGAGTTCGAGATGTCAATGATTGGTGAGCTAACGTACTTCCTCGGCTTTCAAGTCAAGCAAATGAAAGATGGTAACTTTCTCTCACAAGAGAAGTATACCAAAGACTTGTTGAAAAGGTTCAACATGGAGAAGTGCAAACCAATCAAGACCCTCATGCCTACAAATGGACATCTCGACCTAGATGAGGGAGGTAACCCGGTTAATCAAACTCTCTACCGTTCTATGATTGGTAGTTTATTGTACCTTACCACATCTAGGCCCGATATCATGTTTAGTGTCTACATGTGTGCTAGATTTCAATCTAATCCTAAGAAAGCTCATCTTCGCGCTGTTAAGAGAATTCTTAGGTATCTCAGGCACACCACAAGCGTTGGTCTGTGGTATCCCAAAGGAGCTACTTTTGATTTAATTGGCTATTCCGATTCGGATTATGCCGGTTGCAAAATTGATAGGAAAAGTACTTCTGGGGGATGCCATCTGCTTGGTAGATCACTAGTTTCATGGACATCCAAAAAGCAAAATAGTGTTGCCTTGTCAACCGCCGAAGCGGAATACATTGCCGCGGGTGCTTGTTGCACACAGATTTTATATATGAAACAAACTCTTCTAGACTATGACGTAGTTCTAGAAAAGATACCTTTGTTGTGTGATAATGAGAGTGCTGTTAAAATTGCTAATAATCTTGTACAACACTCTCGCACCAAGCACATTGATATCCGTCATCACTTCCTTAGAGATCATGTTGCTAAAGGAGATATCATTTTAGAAGGAGTGAGGTCGGAAGATCAATTAGCGGATATTTTCACTAAGCCACTTGATAAGACCCGCTTTTGCATGTTGAGAAATGAACTAAATATTCTTGATCTCATAAATTTTATGTAAAATGTCAAATGGTGTTGTCAAGCTTGCATTGCATGTTTAAATTTCTTGTATTGCATCTAGGGCTTGTCTAACCTAGTTGAGATAACCGCCAACAAAGCGAGTGAAAAAGCTTAACTCGGGTCAAACTTGACAAGTCTTAGTTTTAAGCTTTTAGCACTTAAATTCTTACTCTTTATGCAATTGTTGGTTCTTGAAATATGCATGAGGTACTGCACTTAGGGGGAGTATTCAACACTCAAATCACTCATGAAAACCCCTAGTGCAAGCCAAAATGCAAATTTCACCATTTGCCTATTTTCTCTAAAAATTATCTAGCTTATGGCAAAATATTTTGAAAAGTATATGAGGGTGCCAATACCTGTCCCAACAAGTGTTATTTTGTGTGATTGTAAGTTGGGATTTGGTTTGGTTGGAAATTAGATAGAAAAATTCAAAATTTTCCAATCTTCCCTCTGTCTGGGCTCACCGGACAGTCCGGTGTGCACCTGACACTGCACTGTGCAATGTCCGGTGCACCGGCTGCCGCGCGCTGGAACTCCATTTTTCTGTGCGCTGTCCGGTGGTTCACCAGACAGCTTCTGTGCGCTGTCCGGTGCGCCCATACTCGGTTTTTAAAAAACTCTTCTCTGCCCGAGCCTGAGCCCAGGCTCATTTTTCTCCCCTGCCAGCGTCCTCTCTCTGTCTCTGGCGATCTTCCCCCCGTCGCCGGCGACCTCCCTCCTCTCCGGCGATCCTCCGGTGACCCTGCTCCTGCTCATCCCCTTCCTCTCTCTGTAACCTTGATTGCCTGTGTGTCGTCTCCTGTCCTGCCTGGATCGTCACCTCTCGTGTGAGCTTTCCAGTCATCAGTTCAGGATGCCGCGCACGAAGAATGTGTCGGCGCCAGGGGGAGGCGATGATGAGGATCCTCGTCGCCCCTTCAGGCAGGTCAAGGGCAAGACAATTTACTTGGAGCAGCAGGAAGGCCGCAAGAAGCGGCGTACGGACAGAGCAGCCCGTGCAGCAGCAGCAACAGCCGCTGCACAGGCCGAGCTTGGAGATCAGCCATAGACTCCGTCAGATCAGATAGCGTACCGTGTTTGTCGCCTCGCCTCCCAGTCTCGCTCCTCCACTCACACCACTGCTTCCACTCCACCACCCACTCTGCCTGCTCCCGTTACCCCTGTTGCGCCATCCACCACCACAGCCATACCCGCTACCTCCACTACACCAGCTTCCACTGCTCCTCCTACCGCTCCCGCTTCAGCTCCTCCTATCCCTCCACCTCGATTCCGGGAGCGTGATGAGACTGAGGTACAACCACTTGCTGCGGATCCCAGACTTTTTGACCTTCAGCGTGCTACAGCGGCACGGGTACGTCGGTTCAGATACGTACCTGTGGAGTCTTGGTTACCGGCTCAGAGGGACCCTGCTGCAGTTGATCTTTTCAGCACCCGTATTCAGGAGTCCTTTTTCAGAGCTCAGATGTCTGCACAGATTGCTCTGCGTGCGCACCGGCTTTTGGATCTTCCAGCTTTTCTTCGTGCCGCCGGTGCTGACTCTGAGGTGCACCTCACATATCTACCTGGCCTTCTGACTCTTTTGACTACCAGCGGCAGGTATGTTGAGGAGTGGGTCCGAGTTTTCTATGCGACTGTATGGATAGACCCCGATCACCACTGGATGAGGTTTCATTTTGAGCGAGAGGATGTCACTATTACTGCCAGTCAGATTCGCCAGCTCTTTGGATTTCCCGAGTCGACGACTCGACTTCACAGCCTATGCTACGGCACCTCTGACCCTCCTTGTCGCCCTCACGGCGGTGTGGCTCCGGGTACAGCTCACGTCGCGGCTCTGTTCCGCCCGCCCTTCTCAGATGGGTCACGACGTTCACCGGCAGATTTCACTACAGCAGCCAAGTACTTATTTGAGCTTATCAGACGGACTCTTCTGCCGAGGATGGGATACAGGGAGGCTACCACACATATCCAGCTCTGGCTCCTTGGTGCCCTGCTCTCTCACTCTGAGTTTGACGTCATGGATTTCCTTATCTGTGAGATCGAGGACACCATTTTGGATGGCATTCGTGCTCATCGACAGTTGCCATATGCTCACTATCTGTGCCACATTTTTGCGCAGCTGATTCAGCCTCCACAGTTTCAGGGCACACTTGAGGCCTCACGCCTCGGCTTTGGATCCTACCGTCCAGCGCCTGAGAATCCTGTGCCAGCTTCTGCTCCAGTTTTTGGCACTTAGGTCGAGGATGCTGCTCTCCATCAGTTCACAGCTCAGGATGCGGCAGTTGATGATGATGATGATGATGATGATTTTGGGATTCCACCTCCGCCTCCTATGCCTCCACGCTCACATGATCATGAGGCTGGGAGTTCTAGTGCTACCCCTGCTGCCCCTCCGGCTATTGACCCTGCTATTGCTTCGATTCTCCAGTCTCTCACTCAGCAGCAGGCTCACTTGGCCACCGAGCAGTCCCGGTTATCCGAGAGGATGCTCTCGATGTTTTAGACCATGCAGGACAGGCAGGATTCTCTTCAGCAGCAGCTTCTTCAGGATCGGGCTGAGACCAGGGCATTCATGGCTCTTATGCTACAGCATTTTGGTGTCTCGGTTCCCCCGGTTCAGTCTGCTCCACCTCCTTCGCTTCAGGCACCTGTTGTGCCAGCGATTCAGTCAGGACCCCCTCTTACTTCTGTTGGTCCTTCTTCCTCTCCGCTCCGGCCGGTCACCCTGGCTTTCACGTCACCGGTTCTCAGCTCTGTCTGCCCTCAGCCGCCAGTGCCACCAGCTTCTGCTGTTACCACTACTGCTGTGGTAGTATCTGTGACCACTTTTGTTCCGGCAGCTTCTGCAGCGCGGCCTCAGTCCGAGTCAGTACCAGCTCCAGCTTCTACAGCAGATCCTGGATCCGAGACTGACTCTGACCCCCAGCCGGCGTTCGCTCTGCTACCTCGACCGCGACCGGATGCGCCCCCGCCGCCTCCTCCCGCTTCAGATGTTTAGGTTCGGGTTCCCTTTTGGTGTTTGACGCCAAAGGGGGAGAGATATGAGTTGTGAGAGCTAGGGGGAGTTAGAAAGTTAGTAGAGAGTCATTTTGATGTAATATATGTGCTTGTTACTCTCTGTACTAGCTTGGTGCTTTTGGCTCACAAACTCTATATATACTCTCGATGCTTATGATTGACTGTGTGTATTATGTTTTCACCTCATATTTTATCTCCAATCTTCTAGTTCTTGTTTCATTGATTTAACTTCACTTTTATATGAACAAGAATCATATGATGTGTATGCGCTCACTCTTATTATTATGGTACATGTTCTTTCTGTCAAATAATTACTGAGTATAACTAACCATCCTTTCTATTGACAGAAACTTCAAAACAAACTACTCTCACAAATCTTGTAGGGTTGTCATCAATCACCAAAAAGGGGGAGATTGAAAGCATCTAGGCCCCTGGTTGGTTTTAGTGATTAATGACAACGTAATATTATATGTGACTAACGTGTGTTTTGCAGAGACAAATGGTAAGTTAGGTCGCATGACAGGTAGAAGTACTACAATGGTGAAAACAATCCCGGAGATAAGAACTCGAAGCGATGGCTAAAACGACGAAACAAAAGGTGAAGGTCTACAGAGTCCAAGTGTCAAGGAGATGTGGACACTCGCGATTTAGTTAGGTCTTTTATTCTCTTTTAGCCGTACTATAAAGAGGGGTTGTCGATGATTAGTTTGACCAAGAGAGTTCTAGTGTAGTGTTGGTGCACAATCACACTCACATATAGTGCTAGGTGTCACTCTAGAACTCACTCACAAGTTAGAACGAAAACCGATTTGAAAATCAGCTGAAAATCAAGAGATGGGATTTCTGGCCCTGGAGCACCGGACTGTCCGGTGTGCACCGGACTGTCCAGTGCACCCTGCTAGGCAGGGCCCAGGCTGGTCCGGGGAAGAAGCTTCCCTTCTCAGAAAACCCGAGAGCGCCTGTTTCAGAATTGAATTTTAGTGGCGCACCGGACATCGCACCGGACTGTCCGGTGTGCACCAGACAGTGACTGTTCACTGTCCGGTGTGCCATGAGTCCAACGGCTAGCTGTCAGAACTAGCCGTTGGAAATGACCGTTGGCGCACCAGTGGCGCACCGTTGGCGCACTGGTGGCGCACCGGACTGTCCGGTGCGCCATTACGCAGTGAGATGCCTGTAACGGCTAGTTGGTGGGTGAGGGCTATTTATACCCCCTCCACCCACCATATTCAATGTCTTGCACTCCACATTTATTCCAGCACATTGCTAGAGCATTGCAAGCACCAAAAGCCTAGTGAGGAGATTAGAGAATCTTAATCCACGTTTGTTCCTCATTAGCGCTAGCGAGAGCCACCTAGAGCACACACCACTTGCATTAGGCTTCTCTTGGTCAAGCGAAAGTCTACGGCTTGTTACTCTTGGTGATCGGCATCACCTAGACGGCTTGGTGGCGTTGGGAGCTCGGTGATCACCGTGAAGATCTTGTTGGTGACCCGACTCAAGTTTGTAAGCGGTCTCGAGGGATCCACCGCGCCGGAGTGGCAAAGGATCATCTTGTAGTGAGCACTTGGTTCTTGCGAGGACCAAGGGGGAGCGATACCCTTGCGCGGGTGCTCCAACGAGGACTAGTGGAGAGTGCCGACTCTTCGATACCTCGGGAAAAATTGGAGGAGTCTTCTAAACCATGCTTTACATTCCGCACTTAATTCAAGCACTTTACATTGTGTATTTGTTTAGCAAGTATTTGAAGTATTGTCTTAGCATTGTTGTATTTCTAGTATTATATTTTTAGTGCTAGTTGTTGGGGTGTAGTTGGGCTCTTGCTTAGCTCTTGCTTAGGTTTTAATTAGTGTTGATTTTTAGAAAAACCCAATTCACCCCCCTCTTGGGCATCGTGATCCTTTCAGACACCCAGCTCCCGGCAGCTCCGATCTAACCGGAACTCTGGACCATGTTTTTCGACGGGTCGCTAATGAAGACAGGGGCGGGCCTGGGCCTGCTCTTCATCTCGCCCCTCGGGAAGCACCTCCGCTACGTGCTGCGCCTCCATTTCCCGGCGTCCAACAACGTGGCTGAGTATGAGGCTCTAGTCAACGGGTTACGCATCGCCATCGAGCTAGGGGTCCGACGCCTCGACGCTCGCAGTGACTCGCAGCTTGTCATCGACCAAGTCATGAAGAACTCCCACTACTGCAACCTTAAGATGGAAGCCTACTGCGACGAGGTTCGACGCCTGGAAGACAAGTTCTACGGGCTTGAGGTCAACCACGTCGCTCGATGATACAACGAGACTGCGGACGAGCTGGCAAAGATAGCTTCGGGACGGACAACGGTTCCCCCGGATGTCTTCTCCCGAGACCTACATCAACCCTCGGTCAAGACCAGCGACACGACCGAGCCTGAGGCACCCTCGGCAGAGCCCGAGGCACCCTCGGCTCTGCCCGAGGCACCCTTGGCTCCACCCGAGGCACCCCCGGCTATCGAGGGTGAGACTCTATGCATCGAGGAAGAGCGGAATGGGGTCACGCCTAATCGGAACTAGCAGACCCCGTACCTGCAATATCTCCACCGAGGGGAGCTACCCCTCGACAGAGCCGAAGCTCGGCGACTGGCGCGGCGCGCCAAGTCATTCGTCTTGCTGGGTGACGGGAAGGAGCTCTACCACCGTAGCCCCTCCGGCATCCTCCAGCGATGCATATCCATCGCCGAAGGCCAGGAGCTCTTACAAGAAATACACTCGGGGGCTTGCGGTCACCACGCAGCGCCTCGAGCCCTTGTTGGAAACACTTTCCGACAAGGTTTCTACTGGTCGACCGCGGTGGCCGACGCCACTAGAATTGTCCGCACCTGCCAAGGGTGTCAGTTCTACGCAAGGCAGACGCACCTACCCACTCAGGCTCTGCAAACAATACCCATCACCTGGCTGTTTGCTATGTGGGGTCTGGACCTCGTCGGTCCCTTGCAGAAGGCACCCGGGGGCTACACGCACCTGCTGGTCGCCATCGACAAATTCTCCAAGTGGATCAAGGTCCAACCCCTAAACAGCATCAGGTCCGAACAAGCGGTGGCGTTCTTCACCAACATCATCCATCGCTTTGGGGTCCCGAACTCCATCATCACCGACAATGGCACCCAGTTCACCGACAGAAAGTTCCTGGACTTCTGCGAGGATCACCACATCTGGGTGGATTGGGCCGCCGTGGCTCACCCCATGACGAATGGGCACGTAGAGCATGCCAACGGCATGATTCTGCAAGGACTCAAGCCGAGGATCTACAACGACCTCCACAAGTTTGGCAGGCGATGGATGAAGGAACTCCCCTTGGTGGTCTGGAGCCTGAGGATGACGCCAAGTCAAGCCACGGGTTTCACGCCGTTCTTTCTAGTCTACGGGGTCGAGACCATCTTGCCCACAGACTTAGAATACGATTCCCCAAGGATGAGGGCCTACAACGACTGACGCAACCAGACCAACCGAGAAGACTCGCTGGACCAGCTGGAAGAGGCTTGGGACGTGGCCTTACTACACTCGGCGCGGTATCAGCAGTCCCTGCGACACTACCACACCCGAGGGGTTCGGTCCCAAGACCTCCAGGTGGGCGACTTGGTGCTTCGACTACGACAAGACGCCTAAGGGCGGCACAAGCTCACGCCTCCCTAGGAAGGGTCATTCATCATCGCCAAGGTTTTGATGCCCGGGACATACAAGCTGGCCAACAGTCAAGGCGAGGTCTACAGCAACACTTGGAACATCCGACAACTACGTCACTTCTACCCTTAAGATGCTTTCAAGCCGTTCATATACCTCGTTTACATATGAAGTCTAGCCATCAAGGAAGGGTCGGCCTTGCCTCGGCAAAGCCCGACCCTCCCTCGGGGGCTAGAAGGGGCGAACCCCCTCTGCGTCAAAATTTTCCTCGAAAAAAAAGTCTTTCGGCAAGAACATTTTTCGTGTTTTTCAACTACTTCGATGGTGGGATCTTGAAAAGGACGGAGTACACGTAAGCAGGCAAGGCTGACCGAGCCGAGGGACTCCTACGCCTCCGGGATACGGATACCTCACTCATCACCTTCTGCGATAAGTAACTCGCGCTCGGATAAACGGTTCCGCTGACCGAACAAGTCTTAACGCTCGAAGACTCTTCTGCCGAAACGATTTTTCGTGCCATCTCGACCATGTCGACAAAAGAATCCTACGGACGAGTAAGAGTACACGTAAGCGGCAAGGCCGACCGAGACGAGGGACTCCTATGCCTCTGGGATACGGATACCTCACTCATCACCTTCCGTGAAAAGTAACTCTCGCTCGGATGAACGATTCTGCCACCGACAAGCAAGTCTTGATACTCGAAACAAGGGGAAAAGAAACACAGCTTTACAACACGACGACAGTATGTTTGGGCCTCGGCGGCCGCAAAAACATATGCATACTACAGGCGAACCGATGCTGCAGGCTCAGGTGTCGATGGAGAGGGAGCAGCAGCACCTTCGGCGTCAACTCCACCTTCGGCGAAGTTCGACCAAGCCTCGGACGATAACATGGGCGAAGGATCTCCGCTCCGAAGGACGACGCAGCACCACGCCCAGGCCATCGCCGCCAGGGTCTCCTCCAGGAACCCGGCCCGAGCAGACGGCTCGGCCGGCCGCCCCGAAGCCTCAGTCGGCTGCCCCCTGAGGACACCAGCTCGGCTCATGGCCTCGGCAACTCGACTCTAGCGCCGGTCCCAGGGCTCGGACTCGGCCTCGGCTCCGGAAGACGACGAACTCCGCCTCGCCCCACCCCAGGGCTTGGACTCGGCCTCGGCTCCGGAAGACGACGAACTCCGCCTCGCCCGACCCCAGGGCTCGGACTCGGCCTCGGCTCCGGAAGACGACGAACTCCGCCTCACCCGACCCCAGGGCTTGGACTCAGCCTCGGCTCTGGAAGGCGATGGACTCCGCCTCGCCCGACCCCAGGGCTCGGACTCAACCTCGACCTCGGAGGAATTGCCACCTCGCCCAAACTCGGGTCTGGACCAGCCACGTCACCGGGGGCCATCATTACCCTACCTCTAGCTAGCTCAGGCTACGGGGAACAAGACCGGCGTCCCATCTGGCTCGCCCTGGTAAACAAGTAATGATGACGCCCCGCACGCTCCATGACGGCGGCAGCTCCCAGCCCCTTATGTCAGCAAGGAGACATCAGCAAGGACCCGACAGCCCCGACAGCTATACTTTCGCAGGGCTCCAGCGCTCCTCCGACGGCCACGACATCACATGAACAGGGTGCCAAAACCTCTCCGACTGCCACGACAGCATGTACTTAGGGCTCTAGCTCCTCTCTGCTGGACACGTTAGCACATTGCTACACCCCCCTGTACACCTGGGCCCTCTCCTTACGTCTATAAAAGGAAGGTCCAGGGCTCTCGTATGAGGAGGTTGGCCGCGCGGGAGAACAGGCCGACGCGTAAGGCTCTCTCTCTCTCCCGCGCGAACGCTTGTAACTGTAACACCCCTGGTGTTACTGTAACTAAAACTTGAGCATGGCATCATAAGCATTGACATTGCATATGTTTGATACACCTAGAGTGCATTCACTAGGTAAAAATTTCAAACAAGTTGTATTGTTTAAGTGTTTTTGCAAATAGAACCTTGGATGGGAAACTTAACCCTAAATAAGGATTAAAGGGGTAAAACTTAACCCAAGATGAGAAAACCTAAAGGCTTTAGGGAAAAAGTCATAAAATGTCCCCAAAAACAAAGTTGAGTCACATTTATACCCCTGGGATACCAAAAATCTCAATTAGAACCCTAGAAAACCCTAAAACCAAACCCTAGGGACCTATGTGCAAAATTAGTCCACTTTTGGGCTAAAGTGCAAAAACCAAGTCAAATAAGTATTTTAAGTCATTTGGTTCACAAATATGTGGATTTGAAAGCCAAACCCTAAGTTTTGGACTCATTTGCAAAAAGGACCCCAATTTTGATTCCTATGCTAAGTCTGAAATCAAGGTTATAGGCCCAACTTTGGGGCTGTGTAGCTTTCAAAATAGTGAGAATTCATATTAGGTCCCCACATCAAAATTGTAACCTGATTATATGAGAACAACTTTGTTTAAGGGTTCAAGCCATGTTCTTATGAGAAATTTGGAGAAAAACCCAATCAAAGATGGACTGTCAGACTGGTTGAGGTCTGAAATTCAGAATGACAGTGTTATGAGATGAACTTTGAGCTCGTTTTTGAAGGGGATCCAGTGACTTTTTGTGAGAACACATCGTAGCAAAGTTATAGTTGGATTATAGCACTACAACTTTGCTATAGGTCACTGGTTGTGTTGCCATTTGAAAATTAGAGAAAAATTGGCTTAACCTTGCTCTGTCAGCAACTCAATGGGTGATCTCCATTGTACAGTAGCTGATCGGATCAGAACATCAGTTCAGCCACCGCCGACGATCCCCCGCCGCGATTCGCGTCAATGACGTGCAGATTTGTGCACTAGTCGATGGATAACACCGCGGGGTGAGAAGAATCTTCACCGCCGGTGAGCTGGGCTCCACTCCGGCGACCCCTCGTGCCTTCCCCTCTACCCTACGGCTGGGCAGATAAGAACGCCGGTGATAGCCGCCGTCTGACCATGCGCCGTGTGTCCTACCCGCACCACCGCATCGCCGTGATCCTCTCTAACTGTCTATCGATCACCGGAGTTACTGCCACGCCATAGGACACGTAACCACGCGCGCCAAGGTTCTTCCTCCTCTCCGGCCGCCTCGGGGATCTATAAATTGACCCCGCAGTGAGCTTCACCACATCCTCACGCACTCAGCCATCGCCAATTGCTAGCAGTCCCTCACTGGAGCTCGAGAATTTCCAATTCTCCCCAAATCGGGTCTCCGCCACCGTAAACTCGCCTCCCCGCGGCCAGCCGTCCCCAGGTCTGCTCATTCCTTTTTCATCCCTGTTCTAGCATCCTTACATATTGGTGATGCTCTCCGACCCCTTCAATCGAACCAAACCGCCTCTGATCACTGGGAACCCGACGATCTTGCCGCTTGCTTCTCGGTCACCGTGGCCAGAGAGTTTTAGTGCGCCATTAGTGAAATTGATGGAGGGGAAATGATCGGGGTGAACCTAATTGTGTTCCCGTCGCTTGAGAGCACCAGCCATGGCGTCATCTGGCCGGGCTAAGCTCGCCGGAGCACGGCGAGGGCTGATTCCTCGTCGTGGACTTTGCTCTACGAAAGTATAGAATGTGGAGGGCCTTAGTGCAAACCGTCAGTGACTCTGTTAAATAGTGAAAGGACTCGTTCACAGTTAAACAAAACCGCGGGGGTCTCTGTGCAAAGTCGCCGGGTGCGCGCGGGCGCCTTTCTCTCTCTAAGTTGGGCCGCTGGGCTGAAATCTGCCCAGTACTATTCACTGGTTTTCCTTTTTCTTTTATTTCCAGAGCCAAAACAATTATAAAAAAATGTAGAAAAATGGTAAAATTATGAAACCAATTTTCCTAGGTTTCTTATTTTCCCTAGAATTTAATAAAAATAGTTTTGTGATTTTTAGGTTGAATAAGGAATTTTAAGGTATTTAAAGTAGTTAAAAGTAGTAGTTTTGGATTTTTAAAAAGATAAATTGTAATCCCAAAAATGCTCAAAATTTTTATATGAGCTCCTCATATTACTTAGAAGCCTTGGGTAGAGTTTGGGTTGATTTGGACCTTGTTTGATCACCAAACCCCAAAACACCCCCCCTGCCCTATGAACTCCTTTACTGACTCCGGAAACCCTAAGTTCTCGGAGTACCGTGAAGGAAAGTTGTACTCAAGACGTAGATAATAAGTTTATATTATCTTTGCACCCTCATGACCATCCCATGGCATCCATTCTTATACATATGTATGGTTATGATTAGAACGTGAAGAAGAAGAGGAAATCACCGAAGAAAGGACACCACCACCCTCGGATTCTCAAGCAGGCAACTGCTTCTACTTTGATATTTGCGGATCCGAGCCAGACTCACCTGTTAACAAAGGCAAGCCCCGGTGCATGCAACCCTTTTCCTTGTGTTTTTAAATACTTTTCGCACACTTTAAGTCAAGTGAAATGTGCATTAGGTTCATAGGAATTGCTTGGAACCCTTTGATGCATTGCTCTCCTTGATATCCATACCTTTATGGGTACTTCTGGTGAAGTATCAAAATGGATTTACAAAAATGCTTAGCCCTGCTTAGATCTTGTGGATAGAGGTTGTCTTTTGCTATACTGCCTAGCTCAGGGGTTATCCTGAGGAAAGATGACTTCTACCTGCAAGAATACTTTCATTAAGAGCGTGGTGGGATCTTACTGCAAAGTTCCCTGTGATGCTCTTTTCATCCTAAGGAATAGAAACAATCCTAAGGATGGAAGTACTTAAATCGAGACTTAGGTTAGGAACAGGTAATGTTCTACCCAGGTTGATTAAGGATTGAATGTGTACGTAGGCGTGCTGATCGAGGACCCTTTAACTGGTCACATGCCTCGTCATGGGTAAGCCTTGCCTCGGGCAGACTAAGGCCAGAATAAGATAACACGAAATGGGCGTGGAGCGGTGGCGGGAGTAGCATGTACCCACCGTGGCAAGAGGCTAGACGGTGGTGTATCGGTGCTCTCGGTTTGCGTGAACCTGATCTAGTCTTAAGAACCCCGGTGGCAGGTTGACATATGCAAGGGTTAAGTGCTACATATGTCGTGTGATTGGAGATCCTCAACTGAGTATAATCGATTCGGATCGCCGTACCTTCGCGGTTATGAAGACTTGGTCACTTCCCTGCAACCTAAGTCAGGATGTGAACACTAGGAATAAAAATGATGTTGTATTGATGAGATGATGAAATTAGACTAGATGCAAACAGAGTCTATTAATACTTAACATGGCATTAAAAGATTGAAAGTAAGGACTCATCTTAGTAAGCTATTTCTGCAAAGGTATCTAAGTTGATTCTTGCTAAAGCCTCTCCTTGATTCCTATCTATCCAGCATACCCTTGAGAGTCTTTTCCTTAGTCGGGTAAGACTTGCTGAGTAATTCCATACTCAGGGTTTATTCCCTCGTTGTTTTTAGGTGAGGAAGCAGCAGATTTCTGTTGCTTCTGTACCAAGGTGGTTCCTAATGAAGATAAGCAAGAGTGAAGTACGGGAGGAAAGGATCCTCCATTAAGACCTTTTGTGTGATAACTATCGGGAGGAGTTTTTGCCTCCCTTGGTATGTGTAATAATATTACTCTGCACTCGTTATATATTCCTGGTCTGTAATAAACAACGTGATCTTACTTTTTAATAAATGTAAGCTTATGTAATCGCTTCCGCATTTCTTTATCTCCGATGTTCTGTAATGTCTGCAAGACGGGTGAGACGTTCCTGGAAAGGTAAGGAAAGATACCGAGCTTGTCAAGTAGTTCAGGGGCACCTATAGGGTTGTCTGAGGTCCGTTGGACAAGGACAACTGTAGGTGGGCCTAATTACTTGGGAGGTTACGTCACAGTAACCCCCTACTGCAAGCGCACCCAGCCGCCCTGGGCGCAGGACAACACGAAGGCCGCGGTTTCCCCACGCTGTTCTCCCCCCTTTGTGTCCCGTCTCGCGCCGACCCATCTGGGCTGGGGCACGCAGCGACAATTTACTCGTCGGTCCAGGGACCCCCCGGGGTCGAAATGCCGACAATCATCACTGTCATAGCTCCATGATATTTAAAGATAAGCATATAGGATCACCAACTATTATAGAGCACGAGCAATCTTTAAATATGCAATTACTCACAACTTTAGATACCAATTACTCGACTTGTGGAGGTACCCAGGTCCTGATTGCTCCATTTCTTGCTCATCTTCCCTTTTCCACCTTGAGACTATATAGGATCACTCAAGAAACAATTAGTCTCAAAAGACACAAGTTATGTGTGCTCCCCCTAAAGTTGTGCATCAAGTATTTGAATGACTTGCACCTTGTACATTCTAGCATCCTCAGAACTAGAGGCGATCACAACAAACCTTGGTCTAGGCATAATATATCAATTGCATCGCAAAAAGATACCAATTGGATAGATGACATAATACAACTTATGACTAGTGGAAACAATGCATGCCTCAAGATATATAACATTTTAAAAGCAACCTAGACACGCTTCACACATGATGATCATTGCAACACATATACTAATTGAAAAACGACAAGGTCATGCATATAAAGCACAATGTCTAAGCACACCATGATTAAGAAGTATTTTCTTAGGTACACCAAAGGAAACAACATTTTAAAGCATAAAGCACCTAAGCCAAGATACTACCAATTGAAAGGCAAGAATATAGCTATGATCACAATCAACAGAACTTCAAGATATTCAAAGAAATTGCATAGTTCCATTCTCCACACCTTTGTCTTTTACCTGAATGCCATGAGATTCATTCTTTTAGGTAGTGTGGAGTGAGAGCACCTGTTGTCACCAATTTAGGGCTCCTTTTGCTCATGCACCTCATAGCTCGAGAGTGTGCATTAGAGACACAACATGGATTTCTTGTTTTGGTATACATAGAGTACCAAGACAAAGTAATCATGCGAACATGGACTAAACAAAACTATCATGCTTGCACATAGGTTAATCATTAAAAACCACATAGCATGACTTACAGAAAGATACAAGTTTATCCACATACACTAAGAGAGTTAATCATGGTGGATATATCAATTGAAAAGCTACCCATTGAATGATTCAAGAGATATAACCTATAAAGCACACAGTCACGATTGAGCAAGCATGATTATGATCTTGGAAATCATGGATCATTAATTGAAAGATATTCAACACAAGCAATCTCAAAAACATAACTACTCCAAGGATAGGTATAGCATGACAATCCAACTTAAAAGCAATACTGATTAGAAATAATGCACTTAAAATACACGGGTACCGTCCTTTGGAGAGCAAGTTGTAGATTCTCATCGAAGTCCTTTTCTTGATTCACCAATAATGATTGAGGACCTCTACAACTTATTTAACTCGAGATGAACATGGGATTAGTATTGTACAAAATTTAACCTTGGGTCAATAAATGGACAATAAAATTTACAACTTAAGCATAGAGTTTGAATTAACCATCTTAAGCTCTCCCAGGGTCTCAAGTCCATCTCGAGGCACCTGCATGGTCTAGTTGGCACAGTTTGGTACCCATCTCGGGATGGGTCCATCACGTTCATCTAAAAGAGCCTTTGGTACCCAAATAGCAATTGTGCTAGTTCTAGGTGATCTCTTTACTGATCTAGCACAAGTGTATGATTTGGGTCTCCTAAGCGAATAAGATTGAGATAAATTTACTTGCTTAGGAACCTTACCCTTCTTACATACCTTAGGTAGATGACCATGCTCACCACACATGTAGCAGAAGTGTCGCTCAACCTAACATGACACTTGTTGTTTGTCTTTTTTCTTAGTGACGGTCATCTTGGAGGGTGCATGTCTTTGATTCTTCATGAGCGGACATGAAGTGATCATATGGTCCTTATCGTTGCATCCAAAACATCTCCTCATTCCTTCATCCTTGTCTTTGTGTGGACAAGACGCAATGAAGTGGCCTAATTCCTTGCACTTGAAGCACCTCCTTTTTTTCTCTTCCCTTTTTGCTCTTGGATGACATAGAGAGATGATCAGTGCAAACAACATGACTAATTGAATATTTACCTTTTTCTTGTTTCATGTTGATTGCTTCACTTATTGCCTTAGGAACTTCTTTCTCGTAGAGTTTGACCCTTGATGTGGTTTCTCCTTCCTCAAGCTTCTTCACCATGTGTTCGTAGATATCTTGAGGAAGTCGAGCATAACGTCTTCTCCTCAATTGTCTTTGTTTCTTGTTCCCAAGGAATTTTCTTTTTGACCCTACAACTTGTTGCTCAATCAAAGATTGGCCTTTCTCGGGGCAGTAGAGGTCAGTACATGATGATATTTTAACTAATTGATCACTTATGCAAGAATGTAGTTCACATGAGTTTAAACTAGTAATTACTACCTCATGAGCAATATCGAGCATGATATGGTCATCAACTAATTCATTATGAGAATAAGATAGCATATCATATTTTTCACTTAGAGCAAGTTTTTCTAAATTTATCATTTATACTTGACTCTTAAGCATAGAATTCTCAGTTTTAAGTTGAACAACATCAGATAATATATCATGATTATTTCTTTGCTCAAATAAAACAGATTCATACCGTTGGACCAAATTATCATGAGAGCACTTTAGCTCCTCATGTTCTTTGGTCATCTTCTTCAGGCTGTCGTTGGTTTTGATGAGAGTCTCCTCTAGCCTGAGAAGTGTCTCGCCTTGTTCCTTGTTCCTCCTCAACAGCTTAACCAAGAGCACTTTGTCTTTTTTGTTGAGATGGGTGTAGAATCGGCGAATCTCTTCTTCTTCCACATCGCCGGTCTCATTTTCCCTATCATTTTTATCAGTGGAAGCAATACACAAAAATGTACCTTGTGGTGATGAAGACTCATCCTCGCTATCATCCTCATATTCCTCCTCATCATCGCTTTCGTCTCCACTATCATTGTTAGCAATAAGACATTTATAACTAGTGGAAGACAAACCTGTCGGTGAGGTGGATTCATCGTTTGGTTGCCATCGTTTTTATTCTCCCTTTGAAAGGTTAGTACCACAAGCAACAAAGGAAGTAGAAGTAGTACAATTGGACTCAGAATATTTTATTTTAATTCTAGTCCATAGATCATGAGCATCAACAAATAAATCACTATCACTACTCATGATGGCAAAATAAGCACCTCTAGAAAGAGAGTCAACTAAGATGTTGCAAGCATGGTGATTGAGAGATAGACATCTTAGTTCAGCATTAGAATGTTTTTTACTAATATTAGAGGGAAAAATACTTCTACTAACGATCTGTCTCAAATCAGGATCAATATGCATGAAAGCATTATAAATAGAGACATACCAAGATTTATAATTAGAACCATTGCCTAGATAAAGTTCTAGAGTTACCTCTTGTGATGACATCGTCATCTCCAGACGGCTAAGCCCACACTGGAGAAGCCTAGCCCTGATACCAATTGAAAGTTCCCTATGCCCAGAAACAGGATCTGGATGTCGCCTAGAGGGGGGTGAATAGGCGAATAATAATTATCACTTTATAACTGGAAATTCTTACTCTACTCGAAGGCTGGATCGCAGTGGAATGAAAGACCCTTCGAGTAGGTTGCAGCGGAATTGAAGTTCCTATCTTAAAATACCATGCACTTCGAAGACAGCTTGTACCACATATAAATATTGAAGTGCAAGTATAAACAACAAATAAGACAGAGAAACAGCACACAGCACAGAGCAGAGCACACAGACATAGGGATTTATCCCGAGGTTTGGCGAAGCCTGAAATGCTTGCCTAGTCCTCGTTGGAGTTAGCCACACCTTGGCTTGGAGTCTATTTCAACTCCTTCCTTCGTTTGCTCAGATCTGTCAGTGCGACAGATAGAGCCTTCCACTATGTTGATATCAGTTACAACCATGTCGTGGATGCTTACAATCTTCTCGACAACACTCTAGCAGAGTAACAATGCGCCCAAGATATTGCTCTAGCTCTCAGCAGCACTTCCCCTCTCTCTAAAGGCTTATAACTTTGCCTCTACACAAACTAGAGAGATACACAAGAGAGGGAGAGAGAGAATTGATCCAAATGATGTATGCACTTGTTGGCTGCTCTTGTGTACTTGTTTGAGGCGCCTAGGGGTCCCTTTTATAGCCCTAAAGGGCCTAGGAGCCGTTGAAGCTTCATTTGGAAGCTCCCAGCCTTCCCTGGTTGCGGGTGCACCGGACTGTCCGGTGGCGTACCGGACAGTGAACAGTAACGGATCTGATTGAGAGTTTCCTTCTCTGGAACAGCTAGCCGTTGGTGCACTGGACAGGTTACTATTCACTGTCATGTGTACCGGATAGGTCACTATTCACTGTCTTGTGCACTGGACATAGCTACTATTCACTGTCCTGTGCACCAGACAAAGTTACTATTCACTGTCCTGTGCACCGGACAGCTACTATTCACTGTCCTGTGCACCAGCCAACAGCACACTAAGTGATTTTTCCTCCGTTTGACTTCAACTTTTGGGAGGATTTTCCTGAGACTTAAACAAACACATTTAGAGTATAATCCAATTGTTTTAGTCCTAGAAACTTACATCTTTCTTGTTCTTCTCCTAGCTTTCTGTTTCTCCTCCAGTAGAGCTCAGAATGGTACTTTCTCTACAGAAAGAGTTAGAGAGCAAACCAAAGCACCAAACTTGTAGTAAGAGGTGTATGCAACATGGTTGAACACTCAAACCTTACATACTTAACATTTTTCATCGTTTTACCCAATTTGGCATGTTTGAGGTCGATGTTGGACTCTAAACCATTAAGTCAACTTGAGTTGATCTAGATTGACATATCTGAGCTCCAACTCCCTTGTTCATTTCTCGAGCTTGATCTTGAGCCTTATAACTTACACCACATAACTGTAGATGTTACCTCATTGGTTGTAAGTCATGTCCTTATGTAGTGATCCTTGATGCACCATAACTCTTAACTCGATCAACCTTGACTTGCAAGTCTTCTTCTTCACCCCTAGCTTTGGGTTCCTGGTCTCCTTGACCTTCTCCGGTGCACTCGGTACCTCGAAGCTCTTCTTGCCTCCATCCTTGGCTTGATAGGTTGTCTCTGAGTACGCACACTGAGTCTCACTTAAGCAATGTCCATCTTACTTGTGATGTCCATTATCTATAGATAATCCAGTCTTTGGACCATCACACTTGTTCACTTGTGTTGAACCATGTTAGCTTTGCATTAAGCACCTGTTCAACACTTAGCACACTTGTTAGTCCTTTAATTGGGTTGTCATCCAAACAACCAAAACCCACAAGAGAGCTTTCAACACTGTCCGGTGGCACACCGGACAGTCTGGTGCGCCAGACTAGGGTTCTCTTCGGTTTCTTTTGCTCCTTTATTTTGAACCCTAACTTTGATCTTTTATTGGTTTATGTTGAACCTTTATGCACCTATAGAATACATAATCTAGAGCAAACTAGTTAGTCCAATATTTGTGTTGGGCATTCAACCACCAAAGTCATTTATAAGAAAAGGTTTGACCCTATTTCGCTTTCACTTCTAGATGCTATTCTAGGCTTTATTTTCCAGCCCAACATTTTTTCCTCACTAATGGCAATGAAAAATTGGGAGACTGGGGCCTGTAACTGACCTTAAGTGGGGGCCTAATTAATTGGGTAATAAGCATTATACATGGTTTCTGAAAATTGACCCGGGCCAAAGCCCCTGGCCATGACACCTGAGTAATCCCTTGATCAATCTAGAAAAGTTTAACTCAAAACATATCAAAGTTTCAAAGATATCACATCTATCATAAATCAACTAGGAAAGTATATAACAAATCATAAAGACACAAGCCAACCAAAAAAACATGAAACAAATCACAAATTTCTAAATATGATTGAGCTATTTTTATGTAATGTCTAATTAAAAACTTGTTTTGGTAAAAACTCACAACTCATATCATGGTTCATATTACTTCATAGTTGTGCCTTTAGCACTGAATGACAGCATAGCTAAGCATGCATTCATGATCCTAATCGGATAAACTAGGGTGTCGTTTGGTTCACATATTAGTAACGTAATGGGTAACTGATAACGTTAAATTATGTTTGTTTAAGTCCAATCGTAATCGATACCATACTACAAATGGATACTGTCTTATTCAAATTTGTTACTGTCGGTATTCGAGTGTGAATCGTTACCATTACCATTTACGTTACATTTCATGAACCATGGAGCGTCATCAACATTACCAATCAAGAATAGCGTGCAAATTGATCTGACCTTTTTCTTGTGCAAACTGAAACTACAAGTCCAAAAGGGAATACATGTGGTCTGCGAGGGAACATGGTGTCGTCGTCCTCAGAGTCGTCACCCAGCATTGTGCACGGTGGTCATTGTCAAGGAAGAAAGGGAACATCAAGTTAAAAAACAGAAAAAGGCAAAGAAAATGAATCGATAGGTTACAGGACGAAAACAAACCGATGCATGCAGTCCGACACGTCTGCTCCACTTCCGCCAAACCAAAGATCTACTCGGGTCATGGCTCCATTGCTAGTGAGCTCGTGCTAAGCGCCCATGGCGGACATCGGCCCACGGGTGGCGATGGGCACCGATCAGGAGAGTGTTAGTAAACAAGCTAGCTGAAGCAGTTTAGTTGATGTTTGGTTCACATAGTTATAACGTGACGGGTAACCGATGACGTTAAATTATGGTTGTTTAAGTTCAACCATAATCAGATCCCATGTTAAAAACTAGAAAGCCTATTTGTCGGTGTTTCGAAACCCGGGGGGTCCCTGGACCGACGAGTGAATCGTCGCCGCGTGCCCCAGCCTAGATGGGTCGGCGCGAGGCGGAACGCGAAGGGGGGAGAGAGAAGCCAGAGGGAGATAGGCGTGGGAGGTGGAACCCGCGGCCTTCGTGTTAGCCCCGCGCCCAGGTCGGGTGCGCTTGCAGTAGGGGGTTACAAGCGTCCACGCGGGAGGGAGCGAGCGGCCTTGCGCGAGCGCCGTCCCGTCCTTCCCCGCGCGGCCAACCCTCTATAAGAGGGCCCTGGACCTCCCTTTTATAGGCGTAAGGAGAGGATCTAGGTGTACAATGGGGAGTGTAGCAATGTGCTAACGTGTCTAGCGGGGGAGAGCTAGCGCCCTAAGTACATGCCATCGTGGCAGCCGGAGAGGTTTTGGCACCCAGTTCGTGCGGTGTCGTGGCCGTAGGAGGAGCGCTGGAGCCTGGTGGAAGGACAGCTGTCAGGGCTGTCAAGTCCTTGCTGACGTCCTCTTGCTTCCGTAAGGGGGCTGAGAGCCGCCATCGTCATAGGGCATGCGGGGCGCCATCATTACTCGTATAGTAGAGCGAGCCAGATGGGACACCGGTCTTGTTCCCCGTAGCCTGAGTCAGCTCGGGGTAGGGTAATGATGGCGCTTCCTGATGACGTGGTCGGTCCGTGCCCTAGGTTGGGCAAGGTGGAGGCTCCTCCGAGGTCGAGGTCGAGTCTGTCTTCCAAGGTCGAGGTCGAGTCCGAGCCCCCGGGTCGGACGAGGCGGAGACCGTCGGCTGAGGCCAGGGCTGAGTCCGAGCCCTGGGGTCGGGCGAGGCGGACTTCGTCGCCCTTTGGGGCTGAGCCCGAGTCCGAGCCCTGGGGTCGGGCGAAGCGGAGTTCGTCGTCTTCTGGGGTTGAGCCCGAGTTCGAGCCCTGGGGTCGGGCGAAGCGCAGTTCGTCGTCTTCCGGGGCTGAGCCTGAGTCTGAGCCTTGGGTCGGGCGAAGCGGAGTTCGTCGTCTTCTGGGGCTGAGCCCGAGTCCGAGCCCTGGGTCGGGCGAAGCGAAGTTCGTCGTCTTCCGGGGCTGAGCCCGAGTCCGAGCCCTGGGTCGGACGAAGCGGAGTTCGTCGTCTTCCGAGGCTGAGCCCGAGTCTGAGCCCTGGGGTCGAGCGGAGCGGAGTTTCCCACGGCGCCTAGGGCCAGACTTGGCTGCTGTCAGTCTCATCCTGTCGAGTGGCTCAGCAGTCGGAGCGGCGCAGGCGGTGCTGTCCTCTTGTCAGACCGGTCAGTGGAGCGGTGTTGGTGTTTCGAAACCCGGGGGGTCCCTGGACCGACGAGTGAATTGTCGCCGCGTGCCCCAGCCTAGATGGGTTGACACAAGGCGGAACGCGAAGGGGGGAAAGGAGGTAGCCGGAGGGAGGCAGGCGTAAGAGAGTGTGGATCCCGCGGCCTTCGTGTTAGCCCAGCGCCTGAGTCGGGTGCGCTTGCAGTAGGGGGATACAAGCGTCCATGCGGGAGTGGGAGCGAGAGGCCTTGAGCGAGCGCCGTCCCGTCCTTCCCCGTGCGGGCCAACCCTCTGTAAGATGGCCCTGGTCCTTCCTTTTATAGGCGTAAGGAGAGGATCCAGGTGTACAATGGGGGGTGTAGCAGAGTGCTACGTGTCTAGCGAAGGAGAGCTAGTGCCCTAAGTACATGCCATCGTGGCAGCCGGAGGGGTTTTGGCACCCGGTTCGTGTGGTGTCGTGGCCGTTGGAGGAGCGCTGGAGTCTGGCGAGAGGGGCAGCTGTCAGGGCTGTCGAGTCCTTGCTGACGTCCTCTTGCTTCCGTAAGGGGGCCGAGAGCCGCCGTCGTCACGGAGTGTGCGGGGCGCCATCATTTCCTATCTGGCGGAGCGAGCCAGATGGGACGCCGGTCTTGTTCCCCGTAGCCTGAGTCAGCTCGGGGTAGGGTAATGATGGTGCCTCCTATCGACGTGGTCGGCCCGCGCCCTAGGCTGGGCGAGGTGGAGGCTCCTCCGAGGTCGAGGTCGAGTCTGTCTTCCGTGGCCGTGGTCGAGTCCGAGCCCCTGGGTCGGGCGAGGCGGAGACTGACGGCTGAGGCCAGGGCTGAGTCCGAGCCCTGGGGTCGGGCGAGGCGGAGTTCGTCGTCTTCCGGGGCTGAGCCCGAGTCCGAGCCCTGGGTCGGGCGGAGCGGAGTTCACCATCTTCCGGGGCTGAGCCCGAGTCCAAGCCCTGGGTCGGGCGGAGCGGAGTTCGCCGTCTTCTGGGGCTGAGCCCGAGTCCGAGCCCTGGGTCGGGCGGAGCGGAGTTCGCCGTCTTCCGGGGCTGAGCCCGTGTCCGAGCCCTGGGTCGGGCGGAGCGGAGTTCACCGTCTTCCGGGCTGAGCCCGAGTCCGAGCCCTAGGTCGGGCGGAGCGGAGTTCGCCCTCTTCCGGGGCTGAGCCCGTGTCCGAGCCCTAGGTCGGGTGGAGCGGAGTTCGCCGTCTTCTGGGGCCGAGCCCGAGTCCGAGCCCTAGGGTTGGGCGAGGCGGAGTTTTTTATGACGCTCGAGGCCGGCCTTGGCTGCTGTCAGCCTAACTCTGTCGGGTGGCTCAGCAGTCGAAGCGGCGCAGGCGGCGCTGTCCTCTTGTCAGACCGGTCAGTAGAGCGGCGAAGTGACTGTGGTCACTTCGGCCTTGTCGACTGGAGGGCGTGCGTCAGGATAAAGGTGGCAGGCCACCTTCGCATTAAATGCCCCTGCGATTTGGTCGGTCGGCGTGGCGATGCGGCCAAGGTTGCTTCTCGGTGAAGACTGGGCCTCGGGCGAGCCGATAGTGTGCCCGTTGCTGGAGGGGGGTCCTCGGGCGAGACGTAGGTTCTCTGGGGTCGGCTTCCCTTGCCTGAGGCTAGGCTCGGGCGAGGCGCGATCATGTCCCTTGAATGGACCGATCCTTGGCTTAATCGCACCCATCAGGCCTTTTGCAGCTTTGTGCTGATGGGGGTTACCAGCTGAGATTTAGGGGCCTTGAGGGTACCCCTAATTATGGTCCCCGACGGTAGCCCCCGAGCCTCCAAGGGAGTACTATTACTCGCTTGGAGGCTTTTGCCGCACTTTTTTGCAAGGGGACCAGCCTTTTTCGGTTGCATTCTGTTCCGGTGGGTGCGCGCGAGCGCACCCACCGGGTGTAGCCCCCGAGGCCTCGGAGGAGTAGTTTTACTCCTTCGAGGTCTTAGTGCGCTTCGCAACACTTCGGCTGGTCTAGTTGTTCCCTCATGCGAGCTGGTCGTAGCCCGAGTGCACGGTCAGGTCCCAAGTTCTCGGGCTGGTATGTTGACGCTGTCAACGGTTTGGCCGGAGCCGGGTTTGCGAGAGCAGCCCCCGAGCCTCTGCACAGGGCGAGAGGACGGTCAGGAACAGACTCGACTTTTTTTACATACGCCCCTGCATCGCCTTTCCGCAAGGAGGAGGGGGGAAAGTGCCATGTTGCCCTCAGGTGGCGCCGAACATGGTGTCTCCGGTGAGCTGCTGGCGGGTAATCCGAGCGAACGTCCGTGCCCCATTTGATAGGGGTCAGCTAGAGGCCAGAGGCACGCCCAAAAGTACCTGCGGGTGATCTGCCGGACCCGGTCCCCTGTCGACGGGGTCCGAGGGCTCGATGCCTCCCTCTGATGGGATTTCGTTACAAGATCGTTCCTGCTGGTCTCGGAAATGTCCTAGGGTACCTCGGGAGCGCAGCCCGAGCCTTGGTTATGTATCGAACGTACCCATGGTCATCCCTCGCTCTGTGTCTGAGGCGACTGTGAACCCTTTGAGGGCCAGTCTACGAACCCCTGATCAGTAGTGGGCGCAGAGCCCGAGTGGCCTGAGGCGGCCGTTGAACCCTCCGAAGGGCCGGCCATCGAACCTCTGACCAGTAGTGGGTGTGGAGCCCACGTGCTCTGAGGCGGCTGTTGAACCCCTCCGAGGGGCCAGCCTTCGAACCTCTGATCAGCAGGGAGGCTCGGAGCCTGTTTCCTTCACGGAGAAGGGTCCTTTTCGGGGTATCCCCCTTTCCCGGTCCCTGTTGAGAGAGAGAGAAAGAGGAAAAGGGAAAGGACACGAAATCGAATGACGCAGCGTACCTCTTTCGACACGGTCATTATGGCGAAGGCGAAGCGTCGCTTGCTTCTCCCGCCTGAGACGCCGCCTGTCCCGCCGCGAAGTTAATGCGACGGGGCGAGAAGTTCGCGGGGCGGCCGTTGCGCGTGCGCGTGCCGTTCGAGGAACGGATCACGGGCGCGTCGTCTTCACGCCGTGGGAGAGGACTTCCCCGTTGCCCCTGGATGGGACGTGAGCTTGGCTGGCAACGTGACCGCTGCCGCTGCCCACCTGTCACCACCATTACTGCCGGCCCATTTTTGACCGCGTTTGACCGTCGCGCTTGGCTGGTACTGCAGGGTTGCCTCGAGTCGCGGTATTGACTCCACAGTCGAGGAGGCGCGGTAGTGGCATGAGTGGCGGTGCAGTTGTTCACACGTAGCAACCGGCACGCCGGTTGCATGACGCGTGGGCCTGGACCTCCATGCTGGGCTTGTTGGAGTCGAAGGGGTGCGCCCACTTGGCACGGTTGCATGCCGCCTGCATGGTTGTCCGCCCTTTCACCCGCTGGTCTGGGCGAAAGTGGAGGAGTGCTTGTAACCGCCGGGTGGTTGCATGCACCGCGTGCGCGCGCGACGGTTTGGCTTCTTCTCCCCTGGACCGGCTTGCATGTGGGACCCAGCCCCCGCGCCGTGGGGGGGTGAATCTTGGAGCGTGTTGGAGAAGATTCGACCCGCAACGGTTGAGGGCGCAGGTAGGGAGAGTTGCCTTTAAAAGGGGGGCGACCCCCTTGGAGGGCAACCATGTCTTCGCGCTCCCCACATGCATCGTGTCTTTCCACCTTCCGAGCCCCCGAGCGGGGGGCGCCCGGAGCCCTTCCGTCTTGTCGTCGGAGGAACGCAACTTCGTGGAAGTTGGTACCTTTCAGCCATCGTTCGGCTTCAAAAATTCTCATCAGGCAGCCCGGCTGCACCCCTCCGCCGGCGGTCACCCAAGACGGTGACCTCCAGTTCGATGGAGGGGGAAAGCGAGCCGGGCTGCGGCCTCCGCCCTGCCCTCGGCTTCAAGGATCTTCATCATCCTTGCTGGGGCGGAGGGTGAGGCGAGTCGGGGGGCCGCCTCCGTGTGGGTCGGTAACCCTTTTCTTCCCCCGGCGGTCAGGGGAGAAAGGTATCTTCCAGCTCTGCGGAGGCCTCCCTCAGCCACGCCGGGGTGGGCGGACCGCCGCTGCTCAGCCAGGGTGCAGCATTCCGTCTTCCGTCCGGACGATGGTTGCGCCGCGTGCGGGCCGGCCACGTCCAGGCCTTCCTCGCGCCGACAACCGCGTCAGTGGGTCGCCCAGCACGTCGTGTGCCACGAGGGCGGCGCTCATGTTCTGGGCTGCTCCGGCGAGGGCGAGGACCTGCCGGTGCGCTTTGAGGCATCTGGCGCCCGCTGGCGCGGTGTTGAGGCGGTGGCAGCCGGAGAAGGCTACTCTACCGACGAGATTGCCAACTCCGCCCGCACCCCTGGGCCTCCGTCTCCCGGCTTGAATGGCTGGTTCTCGTCCTCGGTGAACGAGAGCCCTCCTGCCGTAGCACCTGCCCCGAAGCCGTTGCTGAAGCTGCTTCATCGCCCGGGGCGGGGGTCGTTGTCGCTGTTGCCGGATCGGGCGGCGGCGAGCCACCCGTCGGTCCTCAATTGCTCCGCGGGTCCCCCAATCTTGGGGGGTTGTTCGTTCCCGTGGAGACGGAACTGGAGCTCCGCTTGTAATGGCACCTTGAGTGCCGGTGTTTTATTCATTGCGGCTGTCGAGGCTTGAACGTGTATGTATTTTCGGCGCGGAGCCGTGTTTTTTCTTCATTTCGAGCACTAAGACTCGCCTTGTTGATTATCTGAACCGCTTCACCGAGCGTGAGTTACCTCGTGCAAAGTTGACGAGTGAGGTATCCGTATCCCGGAGGAGTAGGAGTCCCTAGGCTCGGTCGGCCTTGCTGTCCGAGGCCCCTCTTGCTTAGTTACAGGAACCCCTCGGCTGCTCTTCGATGAGCCGAAGCCGGAGGTAGCGGTGTCAGCACGGACGAAGGCAGAGTTGGCTTCGAAAAGGAGGTGAAGTTGGCCAGAGCCTGGCCGGGTCGTCCACTGGTGGAGCCGACGCCGGAGTTGAGCTGCCGAGGCCACAAGCCAAGCTGATGTCTTTGAGGGTCAGCTGGCCGAGGCCTCGGGGTGGCCGGCCGAGCCGCCTGCTCGGGCCGGATTCTCGAAGAAGACCCTGGCGGCGATGACCTGGGCGTGGTGCTGATGTCGTCCTTCAGAGTGGGGGCCCTCCGACCACGTCGCCGTCCGAGGCTAGGTTAGACCCCGCCTAAGGTGTAGTTGATGCCGAGGGTGCTGCTGCCCCCTTCGGCTATCGACGTCCGAGCCTGCAGGATCAGGTCGTCTTGTAGTGTGTGTATGTTTTCTGCGGCCGCCGAGGCCCGAACACACCGTCGCCGTGTTGTAAAGCTGTGTTTCTTTTCCTCTTGTTTCGAGTACCCGGACTCACTTGTCGGTAACAGAATTGTTTGTGCTGGCGAGAGTTGCTTTTCACAGAAGGTGATGAGTGAGGTATCCGTATCCCGGAGGCGTAGGAATCCCTCGGCTCGGTTAGCCTTACCGCTTACGCGCACTCTTACTCGTCCATAGGGTTCTGTTACCGACGCAGTCGAGAAGGCCCGAAAAATCATTTTGGCAGAGGAGCTTCTCGAGCATGAAGACTTGTTCGGTCCGTGGAGTCACTTATCCGAGCGCGAGTTACTTATCGCAGAAGGTGATGAGTGAGGTATCCGTATCCCAGAGGCGTAGGAGTCCCTCGGCTCGGTCAGCCTTGGCTGCTTACGTGTACTCCGCCGTTTTCAGGATCCACTTTTGAAGTAGTCGAAGAGCACGAAAAGCATTCTGGCAGAAAAGATTTTTTTTTCTTTTTTCGAGGAAAATTTTGACGCAGAGGGGGTTGCCCCCTTCTAGCCCCGGAGGGAGGGTCGGGCTTTGCCGAGGCAAGGCTGACCCTTCCTTGACGACCAGACTTGGTGTGTGAACGAAGTATACGAGCAACTTGAAAACATCTTAAGGGTAGAAGCGACATAGCTGTTGGATGTTCCAAGCGTTGCTGTAGACCTCGCCTTCGCTGTTGGCCAGCTTGTATGTTCCGGGCTTCAGAACCTTGGAAATGACGAACGGCCCTTCCCAGGGAGGCGTGAGCTTGTGCCGCCCTCGGGCGTCTTGTCGCAGCGGAAGCACTAGGTCGCCCACCTGGAGGTCTCGGGACCTAACCCCTCGGGCGTGGTAGCGTCGCAGGGACTGCTGGTACCGCGCCGAGTGTAGTAAGGCCATGTCCCGAGCCTCCTCCAGCTGGTCCAGTGAGTCTTCTCGGTTGGCTTGGTTGCCTTGGTCGGTGTAGGCCCTCGCCCTCGAGGAATCGTATTCTAGGTCTGTGGGCAAGATGGCCTCGGCCCCATAGACTAGAAAGAACGGTGTGAAGCCCGTGGCTCGGCTCGGCGTTGTCCTCAGACTCCAGATCACCGAGGGGAGTTCCTTCATCCACCGCTTGCCGAACTTGTTGAGGTCGTTGTAGATCCGAGGCTTGAGTCCTTGCAGGATCATGCCGTTGGCCCACTCCACTTGCCCATTCGTCATGGGGTGAGCCACGGCAGCCCAGTCCACCCGGATGTGGTGATCCTCGCAGAAGTCCAGGAACTTTCTGCCAGTGAACTAGGTACCGTTGTCGGTGATGATGGAGTTCGGGACCCCAAAGCGATGGATGATGTTGGTGAAGAACGCCACCGCCTGCTCGGACCTGATGCTGTTTAGGGGTCGGACCTCGATCCACTTGGAGAATTTGTCGATGGCGACCAACAGGTGCGTGTAGCCCCCGGGTGCCTTCTGCAAGGGGCCAACGAGGTCTAGACCCCACACAGCAAACGACCAGGTGATGGGTATTGTCTGCAGAGCTTGAGCGGGCAGGTGGGTCTGCCTCACGTAGAACTGACACCCTTCGCAGGTGCGGACAATTCTAGTAGCGTCGGCCACCGCCGTCGGCCAGTAGAATCCTTGTCGGAAGGCATTTCCAACGAGGGTTCGAGGTGCTGCGTGATGGCCGCAAGCCCCCGAGTGTATCTCTTGCAAGAGCTGCTGGCCTTCGGCGATAGAAATGCATCGCTGGAGGATGCCTGAGGGGCCGTGGTGGTACAGCTCCTTCCCATCCCCCAGCAAGACGAAAGACATGGCGCGCCACGCCAACTGCCGAGCTTCGGCTTGGTCGAGGGGCAGCTCCCCTCGGTGGAGATATTGCAGGTACGGGGTCTGTCAGCTTTGATTAGGCATGACCTCGCTTGGTTCCCCTTCGACGCGCAGTGCCTCACCCTCGGGGGTCGAGGGTACCTCGGGCTGAGCCGAGGGTACCTCGGACCGTGCCGAGGGTACCTCGGACTGGGCCAAGGGTACCTCGGACTGAGCCGAGGGTGCCTCGGGCGGAGCCGAAGGTGCCTCGGGTGGAGCTGAAGGTGCCTCGGGCTCGGGCGTGTCCTCGGTCTTGACCAAGGGTTGATGCAGGTCTCAGGAGAATATGTCCGGGGGAACTGTTGTTCGTCCTGAGGCTATTTTAGCCAGCTCGTCCGCAGTCTCTTTGTAGTGTTGGGCGATGTGGTTGAGCTCGAGCCCGTAGAACTTGTCTTCCAGGCGCCGAACCTCATCGCAGTAGGCTTCCAACTTCGGGTCGCGGCAGTGGGAGTTCTTCATGACTTGGTCGATGACGAGCTGCGAGTCACCGCGAGCGTCGAGGCGTCGGACCCCTAGCTCGATGGTGATTCGCAACCCGTTTACCAGAGCCTCGTACTCCGCCACATTGTTGGACGCCGGGAAGTGGAGGCGTAGCATGTAGCGTAGGTGCTTCCCGAGGGGTGAGACGAAGAGGAGGCCTGCGCCGGCCCCTGTCTTCATCAGCGACCCGTCAAAAAACATGGTCCAAAGCTCCGGTTGGATCAGAGCCGTCGGGAGCTGGGTGTCAGCCCATTCAGCCACGAAGTCCGCCAGGACCTGGGACTTGATGGCCTTTCGGGGGGCGAACGAGATCGTCTCGCCCATGATCTCCACCGCCCACTTCGCGATCCTACCCGAAGCCTCTCGGGACTGGATGATCTCTCCCAGGGGGAAGGATGACACCACTGTCACCGGATGAGACTCGAAGTAGTGTCGCAACTTCCGCCGTGTCAGGATCACCGCGTACAGCAGCTTCTGGATTTGTGGGTAGCGGGTCTTGGTCTTGGACAGTACCTCACTGATGAAGTAGACTGGCCTCTGGACGGGCAGTGCATGCCCTTCTTCTCGTCTCTCAACCACGATCGCGGCGCTAACCACCTGGGTGGTCGCGGTGACGTAGATCAAGAGGGCTTCTCCGGCAGCGGGGGGCACCAAGACGGGCGCGTTCGTGAGGAGCGCCTTCAGGTTCCCGAGGGCTTCCTCGGTCTCGGGAGTCCAAGTGAAGCACTCAGCTTTCCTTAAGAGGCGGTACAGAGGCAGGCCTCTTTCGCCGAGGCGGGAGATGAAGCGGCTCAGAGCCACGAGGCATCCCATAACCCTTTGTACGCCTTTCAAGTCCTTGATTGGCCCCATGCTGGTGATGGCTGCAATCTTCTCGGGGTTGGCTTCGATGCCCCGCTCGGAGACGATGAACCCCAAGAGCATGCCTCGAGGGACCCCGAAGACACACTTTTCGGGATTAAGCTTCACGCCTTTCGCCTTGAGACACCGAAACGTCGCTTCAAGGTCGGAAAGGAGGTCGGAGCCCTTCCTCGTCTTGACTACGATGTCATCAACGTAGGCCTCGACCGTTCGGCCGATGTGTTCGCCAAACACATGGTTCATGCATCGCTGGTACGTCGCCCCCGCATTCCTCAAACCAAACGGCATTGTAACATAGCAGTACATGCCGAAGGGTGTGATGAATGAAGTCGCGAGCTGGTCGGACTCTTTCATCTTGATCTGGTGATACCCTGAGTAGGCATCGAGGAAAGACAGGGTTTCGCACCCAGCAGTGGAATCCACGATCTGATCGATGTGAGGCAGAGGGTAGGGAACCTTCGGACATGCTTTGTTTAGACCAGTGTAGTCTACACACATCCACCATTTCCCCCCTTTCTTTCTTACTAGCACAGGGTTGGCAAGCCATTCGGGATGGAATACCTCTTTGATAAACCCTGCCGCCAGTAGCTTGTGGATCTCTTCGCCTATGGCTCTGCGCTTTTCTTCGTCGAATCGGCGCAGAGGCTGCTTCACGGGTCGGGCCCCAGCTTGAATATCCAGAGAGTGCTCGGCGACTTCCCTCGGTATGCCGGGCATGTCCGAGGGACTCCACGCGAAAACGTCGGCATTCGCGCGGAAAAAGTCGACGAGCACTGCTTCCTATTTGGGGTCGAGCTCGGAGCCGATCCGGATCTGCTTGGAGGCGTCGTTGCAGGGGTCGAGAGGGACGGACTTGACCGTCTCCGCTGGTTCGAAGTTGCCGGAGTGGCGCTTCACGTCGAGCGCCTCCCTAGAGAGGCTCTCCAGGTCAGCGATGAGGGCCTCGGATTCGGCGAGGGCCTCGGCGTACTCCACGCACACCACATCGCATTCGTATGCGTGTCGATACGTGGGACCGACGGTGATGACCCCGTTGGGGCCCGGCATCTTGAGCTTGAGGTAGGTGTAGTTGGGGACGGCCATGAACTTGGCGTAGCATGGCCTCCCCAGCACTGCGTGGTAGGTTCCTCGAAACCCGACCACTTCGAACGTGAGGGTCTCCTTTCGAAAGTTGGAGGGCGTCCCGAAGCAGACGGGTAGGTCGAGTTGTCCGAGGGGTTGAACGTGCTTCCCGGGGACGATCCCGTGGAAAGGCGCAGCGCCCGTCCGGACCGAGGACAGATCGATCCGCAGAAGCCCGAGGGTCTCGGCGTAGATGATGTTGAGGTTGTTGCCTCCGTCCATGAGGACCTTGGTGAGCCTGACGTTGTCGATGATGGGGTCGACAACGAGTGGGTATCTCCCCGGGCTTGGCACGTAGTCCGGATGGTCGGCCCGGTAGAAGGTGATGGGCTTGCCGGACCAGTCTAGGTAGACTGGCGCTGCCACCTTTACCGAGCAGACCTCCCGGCGCTCTTGCTTGCGGTGCCGAGCCGAGGCATTCGCCACTTGCCCGCCGTAGATCATGAAGCTGTCGCGGATCTCGGGGAACCCTCCTGCCTTGTGATCTTCCTCCTTGGCGTCGTCGAGGGCCTTGCCACCCTCCGCGGGTGGCCCGGCCTTGTGGAAGTGTCGTCGAAGCATGGCACACTCCTCGAGGGTGTGCTTGACGGGCCCCTGATGATAAGGGCACGGCTCCTTAAGCATCTTGTCGAAGAGGTTGGCACCTCCGGGAGGTTTCCGAGGGTTCTTGTGCTCGGCGGCGGCGACAAGATCCGCGTCGGCGGTGTCGCGTTTCGCTTGCGACTTCTTCTTGCCCTTCTTCTTGGCGCCGCGCTGAGTTGACGCCTCGGGAGCATCTTCCGGTGGGCGGCCCTGGGGCTGCTTGTCCTTCCGGAAAATGGCCTCAACCGCCTCCTGGCCAGAGGCAAACTTGGTGGCGATGTCCATCAGCTCGCTCGCCCTGGTGGGGGTCTTGCGACCCAGCTTGCTCACCAGGTCGCGGCAGGTGGTGCCGGCGAGGAACGCGTCGATGACATCTGAGTCGGTGACGTTGGGCTGCTCCGTGCGCTGCTTCGAGAATCGCCGGATATAGTCCCGGAGAGACTCTCCCGGCTGCTGGCGGCAACTTCGGAGATCCCAGAAGTTCCCAGGGCACACGTACGTGCCCTGGAAATTGCCGGCGAAGGCTTGGACCAGGTCGTCCCAGTTGGAGATCTGCCCCGGAGGCAGGTGCTCTAACCAGGCTCGAGCGGTGTCGGAGAGGAATAGGGGGAGGTTGCGGATGATGAGGTTGTCATCGTCCGTTCCACCCAGTTGGCAGGCCAGCCAATAGTCCGCTAGCCACAGTTCCGGTCTCGTCTCCCCCGAGTACTTTGTGATAGTAGTCGGGGTTCGGAACCGGGTCGGGAACGGTGCCCATCGTATGGCGCGGCTGAAAGCCTGCGGACCGGGTGGTTTGGGCGAAGGACTCCAATCCTCCCCGTTGTCGCAGCGTCCCCCATGCCTGGGGTGGTAGCCTCGGCGCGCCCTGTCGTCGAGGTGGGCCCGACGGCTGTGATGATGACGCTCGCTGCCGAGGGGACCTGGGGCCGCAGGCGCTGTGTTGCGCGTGCGCCCAGAGTGGACCGAGGCTTCCCGCGTAAATCGGGAAGTCGCGGCGCGATGTCCCGAGGGGAAACCCTGCCTTCGGGAGGCAGAGCTTTCGGCCCGTCGGACCGCGGCGTCCTCCAGGAGATTCTTGAGATCTCCCTGGATACGTCGCCCTTCCGTAGTCGATGGCTCCAGCATCGCGCGGAGGAGCATTGCTGCTGCAGCCAGGTTTTGGCCGACTCCGCTGGAATCCAGCGGCGGCCTCACCCTGACGTCGTCGGCGATGCGGTGCTGGATGTCGTGGGGGAGATGATGCGCTTCTCCGGCCGGGGGTTGGATCGCCCATTCCTGCCCGACGTCCCTGCGGATCAGCACAAGCGTTCCTGCTCCCCCGTCGAGCCTAGCCTGCCTCTCACGGGTTTGCTCGAGCTGTGGGTCAGGACCCCCCGCCGGGACGGGGACCACAGCTCGCTCCCGAAGGATGTCAACGCGAGGCGCGGGCCTAGGGGGATCACTGTTTTCCGGCATACCAAGATGGTTGCCTTCGCCGGGACCCCCTAGATCGACGTGGAAACATTCACGACTTGGGCCGCGGTCCTCATTGTCGAGGCCGCGGCTGCCGTCGGAACAGTCGGAAAGGCAGTAGTCGCATGCGGTCATGAAGTCCCGCACGGCACTAGGGTTACCAAGTCCGGAGAAATCCCAACAGATGTCGGGCTCGCCATCTTCCTCGGACCCCGAGGACTCGTAGGTCGAGTCGAGCGTCAGTCGGTCCTAGGGTGACCGCACATGATACCCCAGAGAGTTTGGACTCGCCTCTATGAAAGTGCTCACCGAAGCGGAGTCGCTTGGTGGGTCGAGGCCGAATCCAAAAGACACGAGATGGGAATCGGTCGGTACCTTTCAGTCGACGGTCGGTGACGAGGTCACGTCTGGGACTGACTGCACCGTTGTCTTGGGTACAAGGGTGACACCCAGCAAGTCCTTCGCGAGCGTGCTGGCGTCGTGTGTTTGCTTGAGATCGGCGTGTTGCGGGGAGGCGGCGCTCGTCTTCATCTCTGACGCGAGATCGATGCCCGACGCGCCCTCCGTTGGGGCGCCGGCGCCGTCGACTCGCTCGACAGCCAACGAGGTGCCGCTTCCTGCTTGGCCTTGGTTGCCCCGCCTCCTCCTCCGTCGGCGGGGGAGGGGACGGGACAAGCCCGAATGTCGTCCTTCCACCTCGTGGGGAAGGCGTCGTCGATTTCCCCGCCAGCGAGCGGGTTGTCGATCGCCATTGTCGCTGTCGCGCGGCGGGGGAAGGAGTATCATGTCGTAGCTGCCGTCGAGGGACATGAACTCAAGATTCCCGAAACGGAGCACCGTCCCGGGATGGAAAGGTTGCTGGAGACTGCCCATCTGGAGCTTGACGGGAAGCTGTTCGTCAACACGCAGCAGGCCCCTACCTGGCGCGCCAACTGTCGGTGTTTCGAAACTCGGGGGGTCCCTGGACCGACGAGTGAATTGTCGCCGCGTGCCCCAGCCCAGATGGGTCGACGCAAGGCGGAACGCGAAGGGGGGAAAGGAGGTAGCCGGAGGGAGGCAGGCGTAAGAGAGTGTGGATCCCGCGGCCTTCGTGTTAGCCCAGCGCCTGAGTCGGGTGCGCTTGCAGTAGGGGGATACAAGCGTCCACGCGGGACTGGGAGCGAGAGGCCTTGAGCGAGCGCCGTCCCGTCCTTCCCCGCGCGGGCCAACCCTCTGTAAGAGGGCCCTGGTCCTTCCTTTTATAGGCGTAAGGAGAGGATCCAGGTGTACAATGGGGGTGTAGCAGAGTGCTACGTGTCTAGCGAAGGAGAGCTAGTGCCCTAAGTACATGCCATCGTGGCAGCCGGAGGGGTTTTGGCACCCGGTTCGTGTCGTGTTGTGGCCGTCGGAGGAGCGCTAGAGTCTGGCGAGAGGGGCAGCTGTCGGGGCTGTCGAGTCCTTGCTGACGTCCTCTTGCTTCCGTAAGGGGGCCGAGAGCCGCCGTCGTCACGGAGTGTGCGGGGCGCCATCATTGCCTATCTGGCGGAGCGAGCAAGATGGGACGCCGGTCTTGTTCCCCGTAGCCTGAGTCAGCTCGGGGTAGGGTAATGATGGCGCCTCCTATCGACGTGGTTGGTCCGCGCCCTAGGCTGGGCGAGGTGGAGGCTCCTGCGAGGTCAAGGTCGAGTCTGTCTTCCGTGGTCGTGGTTGAGTTCGAGCCCCTGGGTCGGGCGAGGCGGAGACCGTCGGCTGAGGCTAGGGCTGAGTCCGAGCCCTGGGGTCGGGCGAGGCGGAGTTCGTCGTCTTCCGGGGCTGAGCCCGAGTCCGAGCCCTAGGTCGGGCAGAGCGGAGTTCGCCGTCTTTCGGGGCTGAGCCCGAGTCCGAGCCCTGGGTCGGGCGGAGCGGAGTTCGCCGTCTTCTGGGGCTGAGCCCGAGTCCGAGCCCTGGGTCGGGCGGAGCGGAGTTCGCTGTCTTCCGGGGCTGAGCCCGTGTCCGAGCCCTGGGTAGGGTGGAGCGGAGTTCGCCGTCTTCCGGGGCTGAGCCCGAGTCCGAGCCCTGGGTCGGGAGGAGCGGAGTTCGCCGTCTTCCGGGGCTGAGCCCGTGTCCGAGCCCTGGGTCGGGCGGAGCGGAGTTCGCCGTCTTCCGGGGCCAAGCCTGAGTCCAAGCCCTAGGGTCGGGCGAGGCGGAGTTTCTTATGACGCCCGAGGCCGGCCTTGGCTGCTGTCAGCCTAACTCTGTCGAATTGCTTAGCAGTCGAAGCGGCGCAGGCGGCGCTGTCCTCTTGTCAGACCGGTCGGTAGAGCGGCGAAGTGACTGCGGTCACTTCGGCCCTGTCGACTGGAGGGCGTGCGTCAGGATAAAGGTGTCAGTCCACCTTCGCATTAAATGCCCCTGCGATTTGGTCGGTCGGCGTGGCGATGCGGCCAAGGTTGCTTCTCGGTGAAGACTGGGCCTCGGGCGAGCCGATAGTGTGCCCGTTGCTGGAGGGGGTCCTCGGGCGAGACGTAGGTTCTCCGGGGTCGGCTTCCCTTGCCTGAGGCTAGGCTCGGGCGAGGCGCGATCATGTCCCTTGAATGGACCGATCCTTGGCTTAATCGCACCCATCAGGCCTTTGCAGCTTTGTGCTGATGGGGGTTACCAGCTGAGATTTAGGGGCCTTGAGGGTACCCCTAATTATGGTCCCCGACAAGCGGCAAAGTGACTGCGGTCACTTCGGCTCTGTCGACTGGAAGGCGTGCGTCAGGATGAAAGTGTCAGGCCACCTTTGCATTAAATGCCCCTGCGATTTGGTCGGTTGGCGTGGCAATGTGGCCAAGGTTGCTTCTTGGTGAAGACTGGGCCTCGGGCGAGCCAAAGGTGTGTCCGTTGCTGGAGGGGGTCCTCGGGCGAGACGTAGATCCTTTGGGGTCGGCTGCCCTTGCCTGAGGCTGGGCTCGGGCGAGGCATGATCGTGTCCCTCGAATGGACCGATCCTTGACTTAATCGCACCCATCAGGCCTTTGCAGCTTTGTGCTGATGGGGGTTACCAGCTGAGATTTAGGAGCCTTGAGGGTACCCCTAATTATGGTCCCCGACAGTAGCCCCCGAGCCTCGAAGGGAGTGTTAATACTCGCTTGGAGGCTTTTGCCGCACTTTTTTGCAAGGGGACCAGCCTTTTTTGGTTGCATTTTGTTCCGTTGGGTGCGCACGAGCGCACCCGCCGGGTGTAGCCGCCGAGGCCTCGGAGGAGTAGTTTAACTCCTTCGAGGTCTTAGTGCGTTTCGCAACACTTCGGCTGGTCTGGTTGTTCCCTCTTGCGAGCTGGTCGTAGCCCGGGTGCACGGTCGGGTCCCAAGTTCTCGGGCTGGTATGTTGACGCTGTCAACGGTTTGGCCGGAGCCGGGTTTGCGAGAGCAGCCCCCGAGCCTCTGCATAGGGCGAGAGGACGGTCAAGGACAGACTCGACTTTTTTACATACGCCCCTGCGTCGCCTTTCCGCAAGGAGGAGGGGGGGAAAGCGCCATGTTGCCCTCGGAGGGCGCCGAACACGGTGTCTCCGGTGAGCTGCTGACGGGTGATCCGAGTGGACGCCTGTGCCCCATTTGTTAGGGGTCGGCTAGAGGCCCGGAGGCGCGCTCCAAAAGTACCTGCGGGTGATCTACCGGACCCGGTCCCCTTTTGACGGGGTCCGAGGGCTCGATGCCTCCCTCTGATGGGACTCCGTTACAAGATCGTTCCCGCTGGTCTCGGAAATGTCCTAGGGTACCTCGGGAGCGTAGCCCGAGCCTTGGTTATGTATTGAACGTACCCAAGGTCATCCCTCGCTCTGTGTCTGAGGCGACTGTGAACCCTTCGAGGGCCAGCCTACGAACCCCTGATCAGTAGTGGGCGCGGAGCCCGAGTGGCCTGAGGCGGCTGTTGAACCCTTCCGAGGGGCCGGCCATCGAACCTCTGACCAGTAGTGTGCGCAGAACCCAAGTGCTCTGAGGCAGCCATTGAACCCCTCCGAGGGGTCAGCCTTTGAACCTCTGATCAGTAGGGAGGCTCGGGGCATGTTTCCTTCACGGAGAAGGATCCTTTTCGAGGTATCCCCCTTTCCCGGTCCCTGTCGTAAGAGAGAGAAAGAGAAAAAGGAAAAGGATACGAAATCGAATGACGTGGCGTACCTTTTTCGACGCGGTCATTATGGCGAAGGCAAAGCGTCGCTTGCTTCTCCTGCCTGAGGCACCGCCTGTCCCGCCGCGGAGTTAATGCGACGGGGCGAGTGGTTCGCGAGGCGATCGTTGCGCGTGCGCGAGCCGTTTGAGGAACGGAACACGGGCGCGTCGTCTTCACACCGTGAGAGAGGGTTCTCTCGCTGCCCCTGGATGGGACGTAAGCTTGGCTGACAACGTGACCGCTGCTCCTGCCCACCTGCCATCGCCATTACTGTCGTCCCATTTTTTTGGCCGTATTGACCGTCGTGCCTGGCTGGCACTACTGGGTCATACGCAGGGTTGCCTCGAGTCGCGATACTGGTTCCGCAGTCGAGGAGGCGCGGTAGTGGTGCGAGTGGCGGTGCAGTTGCTCGCACGTAGCAACCGGCGCGCCGGTTGCATGACGCGTGGGCCTGGACCTCCATGCTGGGCGCGTTGGAGTCGAAGGGGCGCACCCACTTGGCACGGTTGCATGCCGACTGCACGGCTGTCCACCCTTTCACCCATTGGTCTGGGCGAAAGTGGAGGAATGCTTGTAACCGCTGGGCAGTTGCATGCCCTGCGCGCGGCGGTTTGGCTCCTTCTGCCCTGGACTAGCTTGCATGACGCGTGGGGCCCAGCCCCCGCGCCGTAGGGGGAGGACCTTGGAGTGTGTTGGAGAAGACTCAGCCCACGACGGCTGGGGACGCAAGTAGGGAGAGTCGCCTTTAAAAGGAGGGTGACCTCCTTGAAAGGCGGCCATGTCTTCGCGCTCCCTTATGCATCGTGTCTTTCCACCTTCTGAGCCCCCGGATGGGGGACGCCCGCAATCCTTCCGCCTTGTCATCGGAGGAACGCAACTTCGTGGAAGTTGGTACCTTTCAGCCATCGTTTGGCTTCAAGGATTTTCATCACGCAGCCCGGCTGCATCCCCTCGCCGGTGGTCACCCAAGACGGTGACCTCCAGCTTGATGGCGGGGAGAAGCGATCCGGGCTGCGGCCTCTGCCCCTCCCTCAGCTTCAAGGATGTTCATCATCGGTGCTGGGGAGGGGAGTGTGCTGAGTTGGGGTCGGTCTCCGCGCGGGCGGCGGCCCGCTCCTTCCCTCAGTGATCGGGGGGAAGGGCGTTCGTCGTTCGTGGCACCGGCAGCTGCCGCGTGCCTGGCTCTCTGAGCCGAGTGGCTTCGGAGCCGCTCCCGGCGCCGCCTTCCGCCACGGCAGCCGAAAGAGGTTTCTCCGCCGACGAGCTAGCCGGTGCCGCCCACGGACTGACCTCCAACTCTACGGCCTTCTGCCCGTCCTTGCCTCTCGAGTGAGGGCATGGGTGAGGGCCTCATGGCAGCAGCATCCGCCCTGAGGTCATCACTGCTGTTGTTCGGCCCCCCAGAGCAGAAGTCGTCGTCATCGCCGCTGCTGGAGCGGGCGACGGCGAGCCGTTCGTCGGTCTTCTGTTGCTCCGCAGGCCCCCCTATCGTGTGGGGTTGTTCGTACCTGCGGAGGTGGAACCGGAGTTCCATTTGTAATGGCACTTTGAGTGCCGGTGTTTTGTTCATTGCGGCCGTCGGGGCCTGAACATGTATGTATTTTTGGCGCGGAGCCGTGTTTTTTCTTCATTTCGAGCACTAAGACTCGCCTGTTGGTTATCTGAACCGCTTCACCAAGCGTGAGTCGCCTCGTGCGAAGGTAACGAGTGAGGTATCCGTATCCCGGAGGCGTAGGAGTCCCTCGGCTCGGTCGGCCTTGCTGTCCGAGGCTTCTCTTGCTTAGTTAAAGGAACCCTCGGTCGCTCTTCGATGAGCCGAAGCCGGAGGTAGCGGTGTCAGCATGGACAGAGGCAGAGTTGGCTTCGAAAAGAAGATGTGGTCGGCCGGAGCCTAGCCGGGTCATCCACTGGCAGGACCGACGCCGGAGTTGAGCTGCCGAGGCCATAAGCCGTGTTGATGTCTTCGGGGGACAGCTGGCCGAGGCCTCGGGGTGGCCGGCCGAGCCGTCTGCTCGAGCCGGATTCCTGGAGAAGACCCTGGCGGCGATGGCTCGGGTGTGGTGCTGATGTCGTCCTTCAGAGTGGAGATCCTCCAACCGCGTCGCCGTCCGAGGCTAGGTCGGACCTCACCGAAGGTGTAGTTGACGCCGAGGGTGCTGCTGCCCCCTTCAACTGTCGACGTCTGAGCCTGCAGGATCGGGTTGTCTTGTAGTGTGTGTATGTTTTCTGCGGTCGCCGAGACCCAAACACACTGTCGTCGTGTTGTAAAGCTGCGTTTCTTTTCCTCTTGTTTCGAGTATCCAGACTTATTTGTCGGTAACAGAATTGTTTGTGTGGGCGAGAGTTGCTTTTCACGGAAGGTGATGAGTGAGGTATCCGTATCCCGGAGGCGTAGGAATCCCTCGGCTCGGTTGGCCTTGCCGCTTACGCGCACTCTTACTCGTCCATAGGGTTCTGTCACCGACGCAGTCGAGAAGGCCCGAAAAACCGTTCCGGCAGAGAAGCTTTCGAGCGTGAAGACTTGTTCGGTCCGCGGAATCACTTATCCGAGCGCGAGTTACTTATCGCAGAAGGTGATGAGTGAGGTATCCGTATCCCGGAGGCGTAGGAGTCCCTCGGCTCGGACAACCTTGGCTGCTTACGTGTACTCCGTCGTTTTCAGGATCCACTTTCGAAGTAGTCGAAAAGCACGAAAGGCATTCTGGCAGGAAAGATTTTTTTCTTTTTTCGAGGAAATTTTCGACGCAGAGGGGGTTCCCCCCTTCTAGCCCCCGAGGGAGGGTCGGGCTTCGCCGAGGCAAGGCTGACCCTTCCTTGACGACCAGACTTTGTGTGTGAACGGGGTGTACGAATAACTTGGAAGCATCTTAAGGGTAGAAGTGACGTAGTTGTTGGATGTTCCAAGCGTTGTTGTAGACCTCGCCTCGACTGTTGGCCAGCTTGTATGTTCCGGGCTTCAGAACCTTGGCGATGACTAACGGCCCTTCCTAGGGAGGCGTGAGTTTGTGCCGCCCTCGGGCGTCTTGTCGCAGCCGAAGCACCAGGTTGCCCACCTGGAGGTCTCGGGACCGAACCCCTCGGGCGTGGCAGCGTCGCAGGGACTGCTGGTACCGCGCCGAGTGTAGTAAGGCCATGTCCCGAGCCTCTTCCAGCTGGTCTAGTGAGCCTTCTCAATTAGTTTGATTGCTTTGGTCGGCGTAGGCCCTCGTCCTCGAGGAACCGTATTCTAAGTCTGTGGGCAAGATGGCCTCGGCCCCATAGACTAGAAAGAATGGTGTGAAGCCCGTGGCTCGGCTCGGCGTTGTCCTCAGACTCCAGACCACCGAGGGGAGTTCCTTCATCCACCGCTTGCCGAACTTGTTGAGGTCATTGTAGATCCGAGGCTTGAGTCCTTGCAGAATCATGTCGTTGGCACGTTCTACCTGCCCATTTGTCATGGGGTGAGCCACGGCGGCCCAGTCCACCCGGATGTGGTGATCCTCGCAGAAGTCTAGGAACTTTCTACCGGTGAACTGGGTGCTGTTGTCGGTGATGATGGAGTTCGGGACCCCAAAGCGATGGATGATGTTGGTGAAGAACGCCACCGCCTGTTCGGACCTGATGCTGTTTAGGGGTCGGACCTCGATCCACTTGGAGAATTTGTCGATGGCGACCAACAGGTGTGTGTAGCCCCCGGGTGCCTTCTGCAAGGGGCCGACGAGGTCCAGGCCCCACACAGCAAACGGCCAGGTGATGGGTATGGTCTAGAGAGCCTGAGCGGGCAGGTGGGTCTGCCTCGCGTAGAACTGACACCCTTCGCAGGTGCGGACGATTCTAGTGGCGTCGGCCACCACCGTCGGCCAGTAGAAACCTTGTCGGAAGGCGTTTCCAACAAGGGTTCGAGGTGCTGCGTGATGGCTACAAGCCCCCGAGTGTATCTCTTGTAAGAGCTTCTGACCTTCGGCGATGGAAATGCATCGTTGGAGGACGCCTGAGGGCTGCGGTGGTAGAGCTCCTTCTCATCTCCCAGCAAGATGAACGACTTGGCGCGCCGCACCACTCGCCGAGCTTTGGCTTGGTCGTGGAGTAGCTCTCCTCGGTGGAGATATTGCAGGTATGGGGACTGCCAGTTTCGAACAGGCGTGACCTCGCTCCGCTCCCCCTCGATGCGCAGTGCCTCACCCTCGGGGGCCGAGGGTGCCTCGGGCTGAGCCGAGGGTGCCTCGGGCTATGCCGAGGGTACCTCGGACTGGGTCGAGGCCTTCTCGGGCTCGGGCATGTCGTCGGTCTTGACGGAGGGTTGATGCAGGTCTCGGGAGAATACGTCCGGGGGAACCGTTGTTCGCCCCGAGGCTATTTTAGCCAGCTCGTTCGCAGTCTCGTTGTAGCGTCGGGCGATGTGGTTGAGCTCGAGCCCGTAGAACTTGTCTTTCAGGCGCCGAACCTCATCGCAGTAGGCTTCCATCTTCGGGTCGCGGCAGTGGGAGTTCTTCATGACTTGGTCGATGACGAGCTGCGAGTCGCCGCGAGCATCGAGGCGTCGGACCCCTAGCTCGATGGCGATTCGCAACCCGTTTACCAGAGCCTCATACTCAGCCACGTTGTTGGACACCGGGAAGTGGAGGCGTAGCACGTAGCGTAGGTGCTTCCCGAGGGGCGAGATGAAGAGCAGGCCCGTGCCAGCCCCCGTCTTCATCAGCGACCCGTCGAAAAACATGGTCCAGAGCTCCGGTTGGATCGGAGCTGTCGGGAGCTAGGTGTCGACACATTCAGCCACGAAGTCCGCCAAGACCTGGGACTTGATGGCCTTCCGGGGGGCGAATGAGATCGTCTCACCCATGATCTCCACCGCCCACTTTGCAATTCTACCCGAGGCCTCTCGGGACTAGATGATCTCCCCCAGGGGGAAGGATGACACCACAGTCACCGGATGAGACTCGAAGTAGTGTCGCAACTTCCGTCGCGTCAGGATCACTGCGTACAGCAGCTTCTGAATTTGTGGGTAGCGGATCTTGGTCTCGGACAGTACCTCACTGATGAAGTAGACTGGCCTCTGGACGGGCAATGCATGCCCCTCTTCTCGTCTCTCAACCACAATCGCGGCGCTAACCACCTGAGTGGTCGCGGCGACGTAGATCAAGAGGGCTTCTCCGGCAGCGGGGGGCACCAAGATGGGCGCGTTCGTAAGGAGCGCCTTCAGGTTCCCGAGGGCTTCCTCGGCCTCAGGGGTCCAAGCGAAGCACTCGGCCTTCCTTAAGAGGCAGTACAGAGGCAGGCCTCTTTCGCCGAGGCGCGAGATGAAACGGCTCAGAGCCGCGAGGCATCCCATGACCCTCTGCACGCCTTTCAAGTCCTTGATGGGCCCCATGCTGGTGATGGCTGCGATCTTCTCCGGGTTGGCCTCGATGCCCCGCTCGAAGACGATGAACCCCAAGAGCATGCCTCGGGGAACCCCGAAGACACACTTTTCGGGATTGAGCTTCACGCCTTTCGCCTTGAGACATCGGAATGTCTCCTCAAGGTCAGAAAAGAGGTCGGAGGCTTTCCTCGTCTTGACTACGATGTCATCAACGTAGGCCTCGACCGTTCGGCCGATGTGTTCACCGAACACATGGTTCATGCATCGCTGGTACGTTGCACCCGCATTCCTCAAGCCGAACGGCATGGTAACATAGCAGTACATGCCGAAGGGTGTGATGAAAGAGGTCGCGAGCTGGTCGGACTCTTTCATCCTGATCTGGTGATACCCTGAGTAGGCATCGAGGAAAGATAGGGTTTCGCACCCAGCAGTGGAATCCATGATTTGATCAATGCGAGGCAGAGGGTAGGGAACTTTCGGACATGCTTTGTTTAGACCAGTGTAGTCTACACACATCCGCCATTTCCCCCTTTCTTTCTCACAAGCACAGGGTTGGCAAGCCATTCGGTATGGAATACCTCTTTGATGAACCCTGTCGCCATTAGCTTGTGGATCTCCTCGCCTATGGCTCTGCGCTTTTCTTCGTCGAATCGGCGCAGAGGCTGCTTCACGGGTTGGGCTCCAGCTCGGATGTCCAGGGAGTGCTCGGCGACTTCCCTCGGTATGTTGGGCATGTCCGAGGGACTCCACGCGAAAACGTTGGCGTTTGCACGGAGAAAGTCGACGAGCACTGCTTCCTATTTGGGGTCGAGCTCGGAGCCGATCCGGATCTGCTTGGAGGCGTCGTTGCAGGAGTCGAGAGGGACGGACTTAACCGTCTCTGCTGGCTCAAAGTTGCCGGCATGGCGCTTCACGTCTGGCGCCTCCCTAGAGAGGTTCTCCAGGTCGGCGATGAGGGCCTCGGACTCGGCGAGGGCCTCGGCGTACTCCACGCACTCCACGTCGCATTCGTACGCGTGTCGGTACGTGGGCCCGACGGTGATGACACCGTTGGGGCCCGACATCTTGAGCTTGAGGTAGGTGTAGTTAGGGACGGCCATGAACTTGGCGTAGCATGGCCTCCCCAGCACTGTGTGGTAGGTTCCTCGAAACCCGACCACTTCGAACGTGAGGGTCTCCCTTCAAAAGTTGGAGGGCGTCCCAAAGCAGACGGGTAGATCGAGTTGTCCGAGGGGTTGGACGCGCTTCCCGGGGATGATCCCGTGGAAAGGCGCAGCGCCCGCCCGGACCGAGGACAGATCGATCCGCAGGAGCCCGAGGGTCTCGGCGTAGATGATGTTGAGGCTGCTGCCTCCGTCCATGAGGACCTTGGTGAGCCTGACGTTGCCGATGATGGGGTCGACAACGAGTGGGTATTTCCCCGGGCTCGGCACGTGGTCGGGATGGTCGGCCTGGTCGAAGGTGATGGGCTTGTCGGACCAGTCTAGGTAGACTGGCGCCGCCACCTTTACCGAGCAAACCTCCCGACGCTCTTGCTTGCGGCGCTGAGCCGAGGCGTTTACCACTTGCCCACCGTAGATCATGAAGCAGTCGCGAACCTCGGGGAACTCTCCTGTCTTGTGATCTTCCTTCTTAGCGTCGTCGAGGGCCTTGCCATCCTCCGCGGGTGGCCCGGCCTTGTGAAAGTGGCGTCGAAGCATGGCACACTCCTCAAGGGTGTGCTTGACGGGCCCCTGATGATAGGGGCACGACTCCTTGAGCATCTTGTCGAAGAGGTTGGCACCTCCGGGAGGTTTTTCGAGGGTTCTTGTACTCGGCGGCGGCGACAAGGTCCGCGTCGGCGGCGTCGCGTTTCGCTTGCGACTTCTTCTTGCCTTTCTTCTTGGCGCCGCGCTGAGTTGACGCCTCGGTAACATCTTATGGTGGGCGGCCCTGGGGCTGCTTGTCCTTCCGGAAGATAGCCTCAACCGCCTCCTGGCCAGAGGCGAACTTGGTGGCGATGTCCATCAGCTCGCTCGCCCTGATGGGGGTCTTGCGACCCAGCTTGCTTACCAGGTCGCGGCAGGTGGTGCCGGCGAGGAACGCGCCGATGACATCCGAATCGGTGACGTTGGGCAGCTCGGTGCGCTGCTTCGAGAATCGCCGGATGTAGTCCCGGAGAGATTCTCCTGGCTGCTGGCGGCAGCTTCGGAGATCCCATGAGTTTCCAGGGCGCACGTGCGTGCCTTGGAAATTGCCGGCGAAGGCTTGGACCAGGTCGTCCCAGTTGGAGATCTGCCTCAGAGGCAGGTGCTCCAGCCAGGCTCGAGCGGTGTCGGAGAGGAACAGGGGGAGGTTGCGGATGATGAGATTATCATCGTCCGTTCCACCCAGTTGGCAAGCCAGCCGATAGTCCGCGAGCCACAGTTCCGGTCTCGTCTCCCCCGAGTACTTTGTGATAGTAGTCGGGGTTCAGAACCGGGTCGGGAACGGCGCCCGTCGTATGGCGCGGCTGAAGGCCTGTGGACCGGGTGGTTCGGGCGAAGGACTCCGATCCTCCCCGCTGTCGTAGCGTCCCCCACGCCTGGGGTGGTAGCCTCGGCGCACCCTCTCGTCGAGGTGGGCCCGACGGCTGTGGTGATGGTGCTCGTTGCCGAGGCGACCCGGGGCCGCAGGCGCTGTGTTGCGCGTGCGCCCGGTGTGGACCGAGGCTTCCCGCATCCATCGGGAAGTCGCGGCGCGATGTTCCAAGGGGTACCCCTGCCTTCGGGAGGCGGAGCTTTCGGCCCGTCGGACCGCGGCGTCCTCCAGGAGATTCTTGAGCTCTCCCTGGATACGCCGCCCCTCGGTGGTTGATGGCTCCGGCATCGCGCAGAGAAGTATTGCCGCTGCGGCCAGGTTTTGGCCGACTCCATTGGAAACCGGTGGCGGCCTTGCCCTGACGTCGTCGGCGATGCGGTGCTGGATGCCCTGGGGGAGATGACGCACTTCTCCGGCCGGAGGTTGGCCCGCCCATTCCTGCCCGATGTCCCGGCGGATCGGCACAAGCGTTCCTGCTCTCTCGTCGGGCCTGGCCTGCGTCTCACGGATTTGCTCGAGCTGTGGGTCATGACCCCCCGCCGGAATGGGGACCACACCTAGCTCCCGAAGGACGTCAACACGAGGCACGGGCCTAGGGGGATCACCGTTCTCCGGTATACCAAGATGGTTGCCTTCGCCGGGACCCCCTAAATCGACGCGGAAACATTCGCGACTTGGACTGCAGTCCTCGTCGTCGAGGCTGCGGCTACCGTCGGAACAGTCGGAAAGGCAGTAGTCGCATGCGGTCATGAAGTCCCGCATGACACTGGGGTTACCAAGTCCGGAGAAATCCCAACAGAGGTCGGGCTCGCCATCTTCCTCGGACCCCGAGGGCCCGTAGGTCGAGACGGCCGTCAGCCGGTCCCAGGGTGACCGCACACGATACCCCAGAGGGTTTGGACTCGCCTCTATGGGAGTGTCCACCGAAGCGGAGTTGCTTGGTGGGTCGAGGCCGAATCCCAAAGGCACGAGATGGGAGTCGGTCGGTACCTTTTGGTCGACAGGTGGTGACGTTGTCACGTCAGGGGCGGACTGCACCGTCGTCTCAGGTACGAGGGTGACGCCCAGCAAGTCCTTCGCGAGCGTGCTGGCGTCGTCCGTTTGCTTGAGGTTGGTGTGTTGCGGGGAGATGGCGCTCGTCTTCGTCTCAGACGTGAGGTCGATGCCCGACGTGCTCTCCGTTGGGGCGCCGGCGCCGTCGACTCGCTCGACAACCAACGAGGTGCCGCCTCCTGCTTGGCCTTGGTTGCCCCGCCTCCTCCTCCGTCGGTGGGGGAGGGGATGGGACAAGCCCGAATGTCGTCCTTCCACCACGTGGGGAAGGCGTCGTCAATTTCCCTGCCGGCGGGCGGGTTGTCGACCGCCATTATCGCTGTCGCGCGGCGGGGGAAGGAGTATCATGTCGTAGCTGCCGTCGAGGGACATGAACTCAAGACTCCCGAAACGGAGCACCGTCCCGGGCTGGAGAGGTTGCTAGAGACTGCCCATCTGGAGCTTGACGGGAAGTTGTTCGTCAACACGCAGCAGGCCCCTACCTGGCGTGCCAACTGTCGGTGTTTCGAAACCCGGGGGGTCCCTGGACCGACGAGTGAATCGTCGCCGCGTGCCCCAGCCCAGATGGGTCGGCGCGAGGCGGAACGCGGAGGGGGGAGAGAGCAGCCGGAGGGAGACAGGCGTGGGAGGTGGAACCCGCGGCCTTCGTGTTAGCCCCGCGCCCAGGTCGGGTGCGCTTGCAGTAGGGAGTTACAAGCGTCCACGCGGGAGGGAGCGAGCGGCCTTGCGCGAGCGCCGTCCCGTCCTTCCCCGCGCGGCCAACCCTCTGTAAGAGGGCCCTGGACCTCCCTTTTATAGGCGTAAGGAGAGGATCCAGGTGTACAATGGGGAGTGTAGCAATGTGCTAACGTGTCTAGCGGGGAAGAGCTAGCGCCCTAAGTACATGCCATCGTGGCAGCCGGAGAGGTTTTGGCACCCAGTTCGTGCGGTGTCGTGGCCGTCGGAGGAGCGCTGGAGCCTGGCGGAAGGACAGCTGTCGGGGCTGTCGAGTCCTTGCTGACGTCCTCTTGCTTCCGTAAGGGGGCTGAGAGCCGCCGTCGTCACAGGGCATGCGGGGCGCCATCATTACTCGTATAGTAGAGCGAGCCAGATGGGACGCCGGTCTTGTTCCCCGTAGCATGAGTCAGCTCGGGGTAGGGTAATGATGGCGCTTCCTGTTGACGTGGTCGGTCCGTGCCCTAGGTTGGGCGAGGTGGAGGCTCCTCCGAGGTCGAGGTCGAGTCTGTCTTCCAAGGTCGAGGTCGAGTCCGAGCCCCCGGGTCGGACGAGGCGGAGACCGTCGGCTAAGGCCAGGGCTGAGTCCGAGCCCTGGGGTCGGGCGAGGCGGACTTCGTCGCCCTTCGGGGCTGAGCCCGAGTCCGAGCCCTGGGGTCGGGCGAAGCGGAGTTCGTCGTCTTCCGGGGCTGAGCCCGAGTCCGAGCCCTGGGGTCGGGCGAAGCGGAGTTCGTCGTCTTCCGGGGCTGAGCCCGAGTCCGAGCCCTGGGTCGGGCGAAGCGGAGTTCGTCGTTTTCCGAGGCTGAGCCCGAGTCCGAGCCCTGGGGTCGGGCGGAGTTTCCCACGGTGCCTAGGGCCGGACTTGGCTGCTGTCAGTCTCATCCTGTCGAGTGGCTCAGCAGTCGGAGCGGCGTAGGCGGCGCTGTCCTCTTGTCAGACCGGTCAGTGGAGCGGCGAAGTGACTGTGGTCACTTCGGCTGTCGACTGGAAGGCGTGCGTCAGGATGAAAGTGTCAGGCCACCTTTGCATTAAATTTCCTGCGATTTGGTCGGTTGGCGTGGCGATGTGGCCAAGGTTGCTTCTTGGTGAAGACTGGGCCTCGGGCGAGCCGAAGGTGTGTCCGTTGCTGGAGGGGGTCCTCGGCTGCCCTTGCCCGAGGCTGGGCTCGGGCGAGGCGTGATCGCGTCCCTCGAATGGACCGATCCTTGACTTAATCGCACCCATCAGGCCTTTGCAGCTTTGTGCTGATGGGGGTTACCAGCTGAGATTTAGGAGCCTTGAGGGTACCCCTAATTATGGTCCCCGACATTATTCAAATATTACTGTTGTCACCCGAGTATCGATCATTACTATTTACGTAAAATTTTGTGAACCAAACGACATCCTAATCGAGTCATAAACAAGGTAGGGGAGCCGTAAATAAGAATATGAGCCATAAACAAATAATAATGTGTGCGCTGAGTTGTTTGCCAAATACTATAAGATTAAAATCTCCCTAGCTTGGAGTGGGAAGGTTGGCAAAAATTGGGTATTTGACGACCCCTAATTTGTAAGGGTTTTTAGTTCTTTTCCCAAAATATATCTTTATAATATATTTATTCTCTATATTTTTCTATAAATTTAGCTAAATATAAAAATATTTGATTTAACATAGCTCTAAAAAATAATTTATTTAGATATAGAACAAGTAAAACAAGTTATTTATCTCGTCGTTGTGATGAGAATTGAGTTGATTCTATACATTGACACTTGACAGGTCGTTGCAGGCCCATTCATCGTACACACATGAGTCACATGCCCCATCGCGACAAGGCCAGCATCACGTGACCACGTCACGCGCACGGTGCACCCCTTGTACAGTAGTACTCCAAACTGCTACCCGGCTTCCTCAGCCGTCGTCTCATCTGCCGCCGCCATACTCCTGTCCACCTGAGTACCTGACCGGCATCCTTCCCCCTCCTGCCCGATCCCTCGAGGCGGAGATCCCTAGGCCGTCGGCCGGGATGGCGGGGGCGCTGGCCCTCGCGGTGTTGCTCGCCGTCGCGTCGCTCCATGCTGAGGCGGTGTGGCTGGACGTGCCACAGTCGGGGACCAAGTGCGTGTCGGAGGAGATCCAGTCTAACGTGGTGGTGCTCACCGACTATTCCATCATGTACGAGTCCCACCCCTATTCGCACCCCACCATCGCCGTCAAGGTATCGCTTCCCGCGATTCTGTTCCCCACCCCCCGCTTATTCAGTGCTGCGAGCCTTGATATGCATCCCGATTAGCGATTAGTCTGGGCCATAGAGTTTAATTCCATGGCACTTTTGTTAAGAGTATATTCTTCATGTCTTGTGACCTGTTATTCGGGGTAAATAGGAGTACTAAATAACGAGGAAATTGTGGTTCTATATGCTCGAGTCGAGCATTCTAAGAACTGTTATACTCGAGCAATATGGTGACACCAGAGCATTAGGAAAATGTAGAAAATCTGAATCTGAATGTTGGCCTGCTGCTTCGACTAGATTTGTATGAATCAGTTCATGACCCAGGTGATTCTCATACCATGTTGGTTCCTTCTGTCTAAGCAATGGTGTTTCCACCTAGGATGTCACCCATGAGTTGGGATAGAATTACAGAATCCTAGGCTATGCATTTTATGGGATTTGCCTATTTCTCTTCCAGTGAACTACTTTAAAGTTTCATAAACAATAGAATCGTAATCAAATCGTCCCCATGTGATGGAATAAGATGTAGTATCAAAGAAGGGGGCGAATTGAAATAAGTTAGGGCACTGAAGCGAGCCAGTGAGAGCTCACAGCTCAATTTTTTAAAAATCTTTCAATATCCTAAACACCATTTAGGTCTACTGTTTTAACATTGCATTGGTAAAAGGCTAAGGTAACAGTGAATGATAAGAAACTCTTACTGAGTTTTAGATCTTGTAAAAATTGGCAAAGTTGCTAGACTTATCTTTGCTATATATTCCATTCCCCATCATATCTAGTTACAAACCGACTTCATTTCTCAGTTCAGATTTAATGTGCATCACCAATGCAACATCTAGGTACTGAATACATGTTTTTGTTAGACCTAGTTGGGTAGTTAGGGTTTTGGGGTTAGCCCTTTTGTAAAGATCCACATACCCCTTTGTAATGGGTCAGGCCCACCTACTCTTGGTCTATTAATACAACTCCCAACTCTAGTTAGGATTAAGGTTTCTCATTCCAACTATTTTGTTAGCACCTACATTCGTTTGAGATAGGAATGACAATGGTTTTCAGTTACAAATATATTCAGAGTTAAACTTTGCAGTAGAGGTGCAAATGGCAAATTGTTCTGATCGAGTTTGAAGATTTGATTATTATATTGGTTGAAAACATACAGTATGAGTTGCTGATATAGTGAAAACTTTGCTGCGATTATTTGATAAAATCCAATGCTCTGTGCAGGTTACTTCACCATATGGGAACACCTTGCATCACAGTGAGAATTCTACAGTTGGTCAATTTGCATTCACAACCGCAGAAGCTGGAAACTACGTTGCATGCTTCTGGGTTGATAGTGCAGAGAAAGGATCAGGAGTATCTGTGAATCTTGACTGGAAGATTGGGATCGCAACAAAAGATTGGGATGCTATTGCTAAGAAGGAAAAAATTGAGGTCGGGATGCGAATTGCTGTACCGAGCTACAGTTCTAAATGTCATGAGCTCAAGTTCAATGCAATATTTGGTGTTTGTTAATTGAATACCGCCTCTCTTTTGTGCAGGGTGTAGAACTAGAGCTTCGGAAACTTGAAGTGGCAGTGCAGGCCATTCATCAGAACTTGATATACCTCAAAGAAAGGCAAGTCGTCTATTCCACCAGTCTATGAAACATCTTTTGTAGCTAAATGTGTTTCGCCAATTGAGTTTTTTTTTTCTATTCCAAAACAAAAGGTTGGCATGTATGTATGTATTGTAGGTGGTTGTGTCCAGGAAAGATCAGCTGCGCTGTTCTTCAGACTTCCAATCTGCTGTGCAGCAGAGGGGTTGGTTCAGTATTGTTTGGAAGATATTTTGCTAGTGAATTGACTAGCGAACTCTCTGTGCTGGTCTATAAGATGGAAAGCCCAGAGATTTATTGCCCTACAGGATTTTTTTGTGTAGCAGCATTGCTAATAGTTGCTTTGATCTGCCTACGCAGGGAAGCAGAGATGCGAACTGTGAGTGAGACAACAAATTCAAGGGTCGTCTGGTTCAGTACTCTGTCGCTATGGGTCTGCATTGCGGTATCGGTTTTGCAAGTCCGACACCTTCAAGGGTTCTTCAGAAAGAAGAAGCTCATTTAGAGTCTCTCTGTAAGATGTTGCGCTGTGGTTCAGATGTTGTTCACCTTGGAAGGGTACAATTTTGCCTTTTACATGGAACATTTCACACCAGTGATGACTGATGGGCTACTTGTACTGTATGTAATTTAAGTACGATTGGATCGAAAATCTATATTTCAGGGAAAAAAATCTTATATTTAGGCTCCAGCACATACATGTAAGTGTAACCAGGGGATAGCCCATCTAGGCATGTTGTAGAATGAGACTGAACTCATCGTGACAGCAAAATCGTGGATACTTAGGCACTTGTTGCCTTCCGATCGGTCTTATCGATGCTAGCCCTCGATTATTACGATCCAAACGAATTGTAATCTTAGTAAGGGGCCGTTCGGTTAGCTTGGAATACAGCTGAAATTGTTCCGGCTTATCAAAAACTATATAAATTTTAGTGAATAGTTTTGACATGGAATTATTCCGGCCCGTCGTTCCGAAAGAAGCGAACGGGCCCTAAAGGAACTGGTCTTATAATGGCTAACATCATAGTATTATCCGTATCATAGTTACTGAACTGAGCTGACTATGAGATGTACCGTTACAAAGCACACAGGTGCGAAACTGCGAACAAGTGAGCTGGTTTTTTAGGTCCTTCAACATATCGTGCATACATGGTTTTGGTCTTCAACAGATCGTGCATATATGGTTTTGCACTGTGTATTGTTTAAAGATTGAACTTTAGAATAGGAGATGTGATAGAAGATAGAATGGGTAATCTACTGCTGGAGACATCGTTAGCGCCTCTTGGGAATTTGTATCACCGTTGTGAATCGTGTCATGTGGCATCGTGGCGAGCACTGGTCTAAAGAACTCACGAGCAGCAGTTGCTGCAGCAATCTTGAGACTAGATGGAAAAACCGTGAGACAGCAAGTCAGAACAACCGGAGCTAAAAGAAGCCTTTTCTACGTTCAAAACTAAACCAACAACCATTGACAGCCGGCCTATGTTGTATCGTTGTGAGCATTCCCATCCAAAGTTCCTACCACCCAAACCCATCCCCATCCGCGTCGCCGTTGCGGCAACGGCGACGTCGCGACGAGCCCCGGCGGCAGCTTTCCAGCTGCTCCCCAACCCCAACGCAACGCAGCCGCCTGCATGCTCTCCAGCTGTGTGATCACTGGCGAGCTTAAGAGAGACTAGTGCGCGCTGACAGATGCGCTCACCATGGGCAAGGCCGGCAGCGTTTTCCCTAGCCCTGCGCCGGCAACCAGGTCCAGCCGCTGCCGGTGTGGGTGTGGCGCGGTCGTTGAAAAGGTGGTGGTCAACGGCAAGTGCGTATCCGTGCTGTTCCTGGCAGTCAGCGGGTTCCTCTCGGCCTTCTTCCTGCTGCTTCGTCTCCGGACATCAGGAGACGTCCCCGATGATCCTGGCATACTCGCCGGTAAGACCAGAGGTCCTCCTCTCATGTAGAAGAATTGATTCGAGAGTTCTAGCAGATAGACATAAGGGTGCATTCGGATAGCAGATGCTAGAGGTTAGTCCTAGACGATCGGAACGCTAAAATCAGCAAAGCCCCAGGCTAATTGTTAGCCCATTAGCCAGATACAACCAGCTAACAAGAGCTAATAGTCAATTCCTATGGATTATATGCATCTGTTAGCTAGGGATCCAAACACACATGGGCAGATTTTAGCTGCACCTAACAGTTAGCTATAGTTGATCTAAACAGATAATATAAGCTATTCTTTAACATACAAACATGCATCTCTCCTGCAGAAATCGAGGCAGGCTTCATTTTGTCAGTGCCACACTCACAGGTAGCTTCACAGACTGGAATGCTCGAAAAAGAGATATATACCCAAATAGGTGTCCCCAACAGCAAGGTAATGTCTCAAGTCCACTTCAGTAACAAAAAAAAACGAAATATTCTCAAGCACTCAAAACGAGACAGGCACCTGAATATTGGCTAACAATTGTGCAGGTTTCAGTTTCCATGCAACCATACGTATATGCAGACACCACTTATGTGAAGTTTGGTGTTCTTCCAGACCCAAGAAATACCTCCATGAGCACAGAATCCATCGACGCACTGAGAGCGTCCTTGATAAAACTTACGCTACAGCAGCTGAATCTGTCTCTGACACCGTCTGTTTTTGGAGACACGTTTTGCTTGGAGATTCTAGGGTTCCCAGGAGGGATCACGGTACTGCTTCCGCATAGTGCTCCGCATGCTGACTTGAGAGAACCTCTCTTCAATGTCACGTTTAACTCGACCATTCATGAAATAAGGGGGGTTCTTGAGGAGATGAAGATTGAGCTTGGATCCACACTAGAGCAAACACCAGATGAGGTTACCGACTCTATCCCCTCTCATCCACTAGAATCACCCGTGCATTGATTTTTCTTTTCCTTTCTGTAGTAATGGACATGAAGTCACAGCTTATGCTTATGTATTGTATGAATGCACATGCAGGAATTATATGTCGAGTTAACGAATATGAATGGCTCAACGGTTGCAACACCAGTTACAGTTCAAGTTTCCATCTCCCCCGTTGACCACAGCATCTATCTAGGAAACTACAGGCTCGAACAGCTAGCCAGAATCATAACAAACTGGAGTGCAAGGAACCTTGGCCTAAATACCTCAATTTTCGGCGAGATTATAGGTTTGACGTTGTCTCCACTCCTACAAGCCTTCCTTCCATCCAGTGCTCCTAGCTTCTCTCCAATATCACCGCCATCCATGCCCTGGCCTCCAATACCGGAGGGGCCAAAAATCTACCCTTCCAGGGAAATCTCATGCCCTCCTTTGGTTAAAATTCAAAATGCAACCACTCAACATCGCAGACTAATGCGTGTGCCATCCAAGACGATTTCTCCACAATTGTCGACACGGTTTCATAGGAAGCACACATCTGAGGGCAAGAAAAATAGTATTGCAGTGCCAGCAACAACATTCGCTGCACCAGCACCCAAGCAGAAATGAAGTAAGTTGTTTAGGGCTTTTTTCTAGACTCTTCAAAGTTATGCAATCTTTCTTATAAGGTTAATTTAATGCAAATGCATATCTTAGAATTGTAGCAAGTATGAGGCTTGAGTTTATCTCGAAATTAGAATAGACTGCATGAAATGGATACAAGGCTTTGAATACATGTTATTGATTGCATGCCTTAATTATTTCTGCAGTGCTTGATCTCTAGGTGCCTCAAAGGTTCCATAAGTTTCCAAACCCCTGCCTAGTTACACCAAGGTGGGTATGAAGTAGCTGTGTGTGTGCCTAGGCTAAAGTTGTAAGAAATCTCCGTCAAGTGTAAGTAGAAAATGGGAAGTTAGTAGCCAGAAAGCTGGATAACTCCCAAACTTCATGTATAATAGTATGGCAATAGCTAAAGAAATGGCTGGCCATCTGTCAATTATGATAATTTTCCAAACTCGTGCATCTCCATGAAGAATGTCATTCTAACAAAATTTCCAAGAGCCACCTGCATGTTGTTCACTGGTATAACTTGTTCCTGTATTGAGCTTTCTATTCTTATTTCTGTTTTTTTTTGTTCTACATCCGGTTGCCTAGATTTCACTTCTTTACGAGAAGAAAGAAGAAAAGCAGCACCTGTGATTTCACATGGTATTTCTGTTCGGTTATCCGCGTTTCGTTGTGACATCAATGCATCATGTGTGACATAAAAATTCTTAAGAACCAACACAAGTATTTGGATGTCACTCCATATAATTTATATTTCATCAGAGCAATGAACAAACCTAAAGTAATTCCTTGCAAACATAAGTCAAGCAAATTGAAATTCATGTGTCAAAATCATGAAAATATAACAACTGGCAATCTTACAGCTGGAGCTATTAATTAATAAAATAAAATTACCGTTTCCCCCAGAACGGTCTCCCTACTGATCAAACGCAAAATAAATTTTCTTTTGTACGAGCTCAACACTTAGACGTGGCGATAATCTGGGAAGTACTTCCTGCAGTATGAGTATGGAACAACAAAAAGGGAAGTCAGGGAGGAGCTCCACGAATCAAAGTACTGTTTCCAGGAATGCTTGAAAAGCTTCGTAGTTGGCACATAGTGTGAGTAAAGTCTGAATTCAAAGAGCTAGGGGTGAGCAAATTGAATCAGAGAGTAATGCAAGAGCCAATGATACCTCGGTCCCGTCGGGGAGCACCTTGGCCAACACTGGAATCTCGTACTGGTAGAGCCGCTCCCACTCCGGATTCGTCGTGATGTCCCTCTCCTGATCCACATCCAAAATCCAGGTCAACCATCCACCCATCCATCCATCCATCCCGGACGAGCTTTAGTTACTCGAATGCAAACCAGCAGGGCGAGCAAATTGGCTTGCCTGGAGCTCGAGAGACGCGAGTGAGTAGGGCGTGCCAGCAAGCATGGACGCGGCGTGGAGCTTCTCCTTGAGTCCATCGCAGAGGCAGCACCCCGGCTTGGTGTACAGTACCAGCATCCGCTTCGAGGCATCGCCGGCCGCAGCTGCGGCGCAGAGAGCGCGGAAGGGAGGCTGGCGGACACGAGGCACGAGGCGGGAAGCGGCGTGGGGGAGCCCGGCCAGCGCCAGCGCCATCGGCTCGGCTCGGCCGCTTTGCTAGGCGGCGGATTATCGCCGACGGGGCAGACCGGAAGACGCGTTGGCCGCGCGGAACCGGTTGAGGCACGGCGGGTCAGGTCAGGTGGGGTAGAATAGATAGATTGCTCGCCTGCGGCCCGCGGGCGCTGTAATCCAAACGCTTGCAAAACACAGGCTTAATATGGGCTTTGTGCTGTGTAAGTCATTTGGCCCGTTTGCGATTCCAAACTCCATTCTACCCCGGCCGTCGTTGCAAACTCCACACGCCCTCACCTGGGCTTCGGCCACACGCCTCACGCCAATTCCTAAAGTAAAGGGAAAAATTCACAAAGTTAAAAACAGATGCCCCTTTCATATATATATATATATATATATATATATATATATATATATATATATATATATATATATATATATATATATATATATATATATATATATATATATATATATATATGGCAACGTATCCTGTGTAAAAGGTTCTCCTGTGTAAACATGCTAAAACGTCTTAACAACCTTTGGATCCAGAATCAAAGGCTAATCTTAATCCCACCTGATAATCTTGTGTTTTTTCTAAAGAACCCCCTCCTGGTAATCTGGTGCGGTGGAGGTTAGGTGGGATTAAAATTAGCCTTTGATTCTGGATCCAAAGGTTGTTAAGGCGTTTTAGCATGTTTACACAGGATACGTTGCCTATATATATATATATATATATATATATATATATATATATATATATATATATATATATATATTGTATATTAGGAGCCCTGGGCTTCCTTTAGTTATTGGAAGCCCAGGCCAGACAGTGCAATCCGGTCGAGCCGGACCAGGTCCAGACGTCTATAAAAGAAAATCCGTAGTGCTAGGGATCCGTTTTTACGCCCCATCTCGATTCATTAGCGACGGTTGCCAGGCCGGCGGTGGCGGCGGTTCCCAGGCCGACGGTGGCGGCCCTCGATCCAGAGGGCGAGCGGCGGCGGCAGCGCCCTTATGCGGTGGCAGCGGTTTCCAGGCCGGCGGTGGCGGCCCCCGATCCAGAGGGCGAGCGGCGGCAGCGTCCTTGTGCGGTGGCGGCGATTCCCAGGCCGGTGGCCGCAACTCCATTACCTCGACGCGCGGTGCGGAGGTTCCTCGATCCGCAGCGAGGCCCTTGTGCAGGCAAGCGGCGGCGTCCCCGAAGCCCCGAGGAGGCGGCACTTCCAAGGCCGGCGAGCAAGCGACGCCTGTCGACGTGCGAGTAGAGACGGCGACGCATGAGGCGCGATATTCGAGCGAGCGACGTCACGGAAGGGGCGAGATGCGCACAGCGATGTGACATCCTCTGATCCGGCGCATTTTTCTTTTCGTTTATTGTGTTTTATGCCTACCACATGTATTATTTACGCTAAAAACTGTATGTTTTTATGCTTTAACACAGAGTTCGTATATCAGTTTACTGCATGCACATTTGAAAAGGAAATTCCTTGATTTATGATGTTCTTAATTTGCGCACATGCAATGGAAACTCCCACGATTTTGCCATAATTTTTGGATCTGTATAAAAATAGAAATCGCATGCATGCGGCTACCATGTTTTTCGGATCTGTCATAAAAATAGGATCGTAATAACAACCTACTAAAGCTATCAACCTCTAATTGACTCGGTATTTACGCTTATAATTGAGGGATTTTATGCTCAAAACTTAAGGTTTTTACGCTCCACCCGGAGATGCGTCCACCAGTGAACAACATGCCAGATTTTTTACGCAGTCTAAGGAATTGCATAAATACCTACACCGTGTAGTATAATTTGTTTCGGTATACATCATAAACTAGTTCTAATGCGTTTAGTTGCATGGCTGTTGGAGGGATCCTATATTTATGAAGGAAATAAAACATTAAATGTGATTTTTTGTTTCTATGCATGCAATTCATTTCCTTTCATTGCATATTCTTTCCATCATAAATTCGTGTGCATGCAACCTGTAGCAGATTTTTACGCAGTATACCGAATTGCATAATTATCTACACAGTGTAGCATATTTAGTATCAGTATATAGCATAAAATGGTCATTACGAGTTTTAGTTTCATGTCTGTTTCAGCGATCCTAAATTTATGGAGGAAATAAAGCATTTAAAATAGAAACCGTCACACATATCTTTCCTAAATTTACGCGCATGCAAGGGAACGTGATTGACTCATGCATGCATTTTGCCATAATTTTAGAATTTGTATAACCGCATGCATGCGACTGCCATGTTTTTCGGATCTGTCATAAAAATAGGATCGTAATAACAACCTACTAGAGCTATCAACCTCTCACATTGGCTCGGTATATACGCTTATAATTGAGGGATTTTATGCTCAAAACTTAAGGTTATTACGCTCCAACCCGGAGGTGCGTCCACCAGTGAACAACATGCCAGATTTTTTACGCAGTGTAACGAATTGCATAAATACCTACACCATGTAGTATAATTTGTATCAGTATATATCATAAACTAGATTTAATGTGTTTTAGCTGTATGGCTGTTGGAGGGATCTTATATTTATGAAGGAAATAAAACATTAAATACGATTTTTTGTTTCTATGCGTGTAATTCATTTCCTTTCATTGCACATTATTTTTATCATAAATTCGTGTCCATGCAGCTGGTAACAGATTTTTACGCAGTATATCGAATTGTATAATTGTTAACACAGTGTAGCATATTTAGTCTCAGTATATATCATAAAATGGTCCTTACGCGTCTAGCTGCATGGTTGTTGCAGCGATCCTAAATTTATGGAGGAAATAAAGGATTTTAAAAACAGAAACTGCCGCACATATCTTTCCTAAATTTATGCGCATGCATTGGATCGTGTTTGACTCATGTATGCATTCCTTTTTTTGCGCTAACAGACGTGGGGCAGGTGGCGCACCCGACAGCCTGTTTTGGGCGCGCTGGTTGAACCAGTTTGCAGGGGTGGTCGGCCTGGGCTTCCTTTAACTATTGGAAGCCCAGGGCTCCCGTTATACCTACCCTATATATATATATATATATCCGCCGCGGGCGACGCACACGGGATGTTCTCCTCGCCGGGGATGGTGGGCGGGATGGCTCGCGCGGGCATCACGGCGCGCGGCGCGAGCGACGCGCGCGGGATGAAGACGCGCGCCGTGGGATGGGTGGCGGTGTGGCCTGCGCTGGCGGCGGTCATCACGGCGCGCGGGCGTCGGGAGAGAGAAGACGCGCGTGGACGGGATACACGGCGGCGCGACGTGCGCGGGCGTGATTCGCGGGTGTGGGGGGAAGACGCGCGCGGTGGCCAAAATATCGTAGGCGGGGGCATAGGTTCGCTGGTGGACGCCCTCCGTTGCCCCTTAAGGATTAGTAGAGATTTTCTCTTATGAACTCGTTAGCACCCGTATTTAGTGATCGCAAAAGGTAGATCACTCAGGTCAATTCGGACTAGCTCTTGGCCGTTTACAACATGCGGTTCAAAAAACTATCCGTAGAGTATTCATACGTCAATCGAAACCGACTCCACAAACTTTGGTAACTCCAACTTCAACTTCGATTTTATTAATAACTACTTATGAGACCTTTTTTGGCACATACCCCTTAGCTCAAGTTTTTGATCAAACCAATCCATTGACACAAACGGTTCATGGGCGAAAAGTGAGTTGTTTGGGTCCAGGAGGATTGACGGGGAGAACTGCAAGTTTTCGGAGCCGAGATATTCATCCGAGTCACTATGGGCGTATTTGTCCAATTGACACGTCCGAAGGAATCAATGTTGGACTTACCGGATCGTTAGCTATTCATGCGAGAATTGATCACTGGTGGGGATCTATAGAGAGTCCGTTTTATGAAATATCTGAGAAAGCAAAAGAAAAAAAAGAGAGACAGGTAGTTTATTTATCACCAAATAGAGATGAATATTATATGATAGCAGCAGGAAATTCTTTGTCCTTGAATCAGGGTATTCAGGAAGAACAGGTTGTTCCAGCTAGATACCGTCAAGAATTCCTGACTATTGCATGGGAACAGATTCATGTTAGAAGTATTTTTCCTTTCCAATATTTTTCTATTGGAGGTTCTCTCATTCCTTTTATTGAGCATAATGATGCGAATCGGGCTTTAATGAGTTCTAATATGCAGCGCCAAGCAGTTCCACTTTCTCGGTCCGAGAAGTGCATTGTTGGAACTGGATTGGAACGCCAAACAGCTCTAGATTCGAGGGTTTCCGTTATAGCCCAACGCGAGGGAAAGATCATTTCTAGTGATAGTCACAAGATCCTTTTATCAAGTAGTGGGAAGACCATAAGTATTCCTTTAGTTGCCCATCGGCGCTCTAACAAAAATACTTGTATGCACCAAAAACCTCGGGTTCCGCGGGGTAAATCCATTAAAAAAGGGCAAATTTTAGCGGAGGGAGCAGCTACAGTTGGCGGGGAACTTGCTTTAGGAAAAAACGTTTTAGTAGCTTATATGCCCTGGGAGGGTTACAATTTTGAAGACGCAGTACTAATTAGTGAACGTTTGGTATATGAGGATATTTATACTTCTTTTCACATCCGAAAATATGAAATTCAGACGGATACGACAAGCCAAGGCTCCGCTGAAAAAATCACTAAACAAATACCACATCTAGAAGAACATTTACTTCGCAATTTGGACAGAAATGGAGTTGTAAGGTTGGGATCCTGGGTAGAAACTGGCGATATTTTAGTAGGTAAATTAACGCCTCAGATAGCGAGCGAATCGTCCTATATCGCGGAAGCTGGATTATTACGGGCTATTTTTGGTCTTGAGGTATCCACTTCAAAAGAAACTTCTCTCAAACTACCTATAGGTGGAAGAGGGCGCGTTATCGATGTGAAATGGATCCAGAGGGACCCCTTTGACATAATGGTTCGTGTATATATTTTACAGAAACGTGAAATCAAAGTTGGGGATAAAGTAGCTGGAAGACACGGGAATAAGGGGATCATTTACATAATGGGAATTGCATATCCTTGGGTTTTTTGGAGAAGAGTCGCAACTCGAAAGAGCCAAGAAGGGGAGAGAGAGGATGCGCTAAAATAAGGTAGACCGGACGGGAGAGAGAAGCGCCATACTCGCATTAGAGAATCAAGTCAGGCCCTTTCTTCGAGTACTATCCATACAATATTAGTGACCCTGCTCCTTTCCTTGAATTGTGATCTATTGCCTATGGTGGCTTCGGCTTAGGCTGTTGATTAATGCCTTGGTGTGTTTTCTTCTTGTTTCTTCTCTTCTTCTTGTGATCTTGATTGCGCCTGTTTGCACTTAGCTTGATGTGATTTTCTTTAGGCTCAGCTCTCCTCTTTGACGAGAATCCAAAAACTTTCCTTTCCTTGAAAGGGGAAGTCCGCCACTCCACTAAGACCGCTTGCTTCTCATGCGCTGATGAAGTTCGTACCACTTCTTGCTGTCGAAGAGCTAGGAATCCAGTCACTCAGGAAAGCGTAACTATACTATACTATACTATCTATTTACGATAATTTGATTGCTGACAACATCACGCTTCTCTTTCTCCAGCGTCATGCCTTGTGACCTCTAGTTTCAACCTCCTAGCATTGGCTTCACTTGATTAGAACCATAAGCATTTGCATTCGCGACCGTCCTCGTCCCAGGTTTTGTTCTTCTTTGCTTTGGTGAGGTATACCTCTATCAAATGTGCTTAGCCTTTTCGCTAGTGCTATTTCATGCCATTGGTTTGAACTGGATAGAGGGGAAGGGCCTTACCTTATCTACAACTATCTAATTGCAATTCCGGATAGCATAGCATTATTCTTAGCCGAGGAAGGAACCGTTGATGGCGGAGTTATTTGCACGGATTTTCCAGCTATATGAAGATGAGGCTAAAAGACGCGGATAGAAGTCCGAAAATTAGTTCAAAAAAGGCCACAATCGTTAAAGAAAGGGACCTTGATCCTTTCATTGTTTTTGCACTTGAAAAAGAAATTTGCAAAGCGGGTTATTAACGAATTGAGTTTACTTTTCAGTTGAGAACCGTCCAAAAGCGCTGAAGAGGGTGTCGGAATCATTCGAGGCTCCTGGAAGTTACCAGCGAGTGCCGGATGAATTGAAGGCTCGACGACTCCCTCGAATCCTGCAGGGTTTAGGGAGGCTACCTGAAGCTGCTGGAAGGCGAGAATCGTTTAATAAACAGACTGAGTTATAACCCATATTATAGTTATAAACTATATTCATCAAACTACAAACTACTAGAATTGGAAATAAAATAATGATTATACTCGGCCAGCGAGTAACAAGAAGGTGGCACAATTGAGGGTAGGAAAGAATCCAGGGTAATGGTCAATACTGAGAACATGAATTCCCTTAGCGTTCTTTTTATTAACTGTCTATCAATCAATATTCTAATGGCAATAGAATTTCATAATAATGAAAGAGAAGAGGTAATAATTCGGAACGAAAATAGCATTTTAATGTGTATAAAAATCCTAATTTTTTCGAAAAAGGGCCTTTCTTTTTATTTATTTTGTATCGGGTTACTAAATACTAAACAAATTCAAGAAATAAGAGAATTCAGAATAGCTACCAAAAAGACTAATCCAATCCATAATGATGTACCGGAAAATACAACGTTTTTATTATTTGACCAACCATCAGGAGAAGCAAATACAAGGGGTACACTAATTACTAAAACTGAGGAAGTCGCAATTAATGCAAAAACAGCTAATTGGAAAGCAATATTCATATTTATAATCCTCCAAACTACCTTCAAATAAAGTTGACTACATATTTCTATTTGATCCCTCACTTAATCAAAATTGTATGAAAATACAAGAAGTAGGAGGGGTTTAATCATGAATCCATTGATTCTTCTTTTTATTAAAACTTTTTCCTTACCGCTTTATACAGAGATATATTGAAAGTGGACTTGCATCTGAGATGAGTTAGTAGATCATTTCATATAGCTATGTTCTATTTGTAGGAATAAAATAGGGATTGGGCTGTGGAGAGATGGCTGAGTGGTTGATGAAATAACGAATGTGAAATAACGCTTTCAGATTAAGTAATCTGCCTCCGGCGGGTGATAGGAATTGCAAGTCCCGATTGGTAAGCAAGCATAGAATAGATAGGAGCAGATGTGAATGAATTGCAATTTCCGAGGAGTAGTAAGGACGAGTAGTAGCTGTGGATGCCAGTGTGGAAGATCATATTCTCACAAGTGAATACGGACTTCCGTTCCGGATTGGGAGATCTGCCCTGGCTAAAGACATCGAACTGTGGATCAGTCGTGAATCAAATCGAAATCAGAAATAGAGGAATAGAGTCATCCTCACCACAACAAAGCTATGGGTCGGCTTCAAGCCAATAAGTAGGAAACCATGCAGGTACGAGAAAAAACAAACCCATTACTTGATTCAGACACTTGAGGAAGGTGTCAACGGACGGCACAGCTCCTCAGAGGCAACCCATCAAATGGATCTTTAGCGGCTCTAGTCTAGCCAAGGGAACGGGTATCACGTATTTCCTTGAAGGCAGCCTATAACCAAGCGGAGATGCTTCTGCCTTTTGGGGAGGCCTGTTTGTTGTACAAGAGGAGAAGGTTCGTATCTCCTTTCCGAAAAGATGCATCTATTTTCCTATCTTTGGCCAAGGTAACCCGTATTGGACAAGCTTGCCTTTTGTGGGAGCATCGTTTCGAAAACTAGTCTAATTGATTTCTTTTTATTTAGGAGATGCTTTTCCGTTACTTGACTTTCACTAGTGTGATGCCGATCTCTTACTCGAATGCTTCTGCCACTTTAGGAAGGGATAGAGGAAACAAACTGGGAATAGGAATTGATAGCGGTAGCTGTAGATAGGAGATAGGAGTGCGGACCAACACAAATACTCGAATAAACTGAGCCCTGGCGATAAGAAAGTATTTCACAAGTTCCGAAGTGCCGTTCAATTCAATTCAAGGAAGACGCATCCCTGAAAGAAGGTCGTAGGGAGAGAGGGTTCTCGATACCGGGCATGGAAAAGGCAGAGAAGGTTCTCGATACCGGGCATGGAAAATAAGTTCCTTTGGGCTTTTGAGTTGGAGGAGACTGGCCACCTTTCCTACGCAAATCTTCAGCGCAAATGCAAATATGACTTGAGATTGGAAATAGCAATTCCAGGCATCCATGCTTCTTTAGGCCCAGACCCTATAAACCAACTTTAGGAAATCTTATGAAATACGCCGGTCTTAGTCTTAAGCAGCCTAGCACTATCGATCAAAGCGACAACCCTCTAAATAAACTTCCATTTTCTTGAACACGGGTAAATGCCATTCTATCTCAACTATGGCGCATTTGACCGAGGTTTTCGTCTCAAGTCCACTCCTGAAGCCCTGCCGATTGAAGCAGAAAGGCTCTTCTGCTTGCTCCCCGAGCTCCCTATCCGAGTAAGTCCTACCTTCCTGGTTGGCAAGTAGTAAACCCTACTTCCCTTTCAAATCCTTGATTTGATCATCTTCATTCCATGGTGGACGGAGGAAAACTAGTTACAAATGTTCTTTGCTCGTGATACTTTGAATTGAAAGAGGAACGCTTGCAACGATAGCCCTTGTCAAGCAAAGCATCCTAGTGTGAAAAAGCAAGAAAATGCACTGACTGGCCCTGCCTTCAGCCGTACTCTCCTTTCATCTGGGTGGGTACTAGTTTGAAAGCAGGAACTCGGAAAGGAGGCACGGTTTTAGCAAGAAGCAAGGAATTCCAATTCATAGGAAAGCCAGCCCTTCGAAGAAAACGGAAGTGCTAGCAACGAAAGCAGCAGGGCCACGAATCAGATTAACAGATAGGGATCAGGTTGTTGTTGAAGTTCAGTAAAGAGCAGGGCCAAGCCAAGCCGGATTAGCAGAAGAAAAAAAGAAAGAGAAGGGATACCCTTGCATCCCTTCTCTTTCCATTTTCAATATTACAGATTATCTAATCTTTGTTGCTGCTTAGGACTAGGCGAACATCAGATGAGATGAAAGCTAGTACTACCTCATACGATACGGTGAAGAAATTCTAATCCGCTCTAGAAAACCACTTTTCATGTTCCAGATATAGCACGTAGGTTGTGACTCCACATGGGGAGCTGAGGGACATAACATGATAATAGAAGGTCATCTAGTTATTGTCTCTTCTCCCTATTTATTTTATTAAAGACCCTAAGGAAGTGAAGGATCGCAGACCACCTATTTTTCATCAAAGCCCCTTACCCTTGCTTCTTTCCCTTTAAACTCTTTGGTACACGCTTTATCGAGACTAGGATTTCTGTCTTACGCCGGGTGAAACCTATACTCTTTGACCTACCCCAACAAGCATTTTAGGCGAATTCTTTTCCTTTCTACTCAAGGAAATTGACAGCTAGGATCCTATCCTATCCTATCCTATCCTATTTGATCGATCGCTCAGCCTCTGTAGTCCACTCTTTCAATATAGGAAAGGAAGTAGAGAAAAGGATGCAAGCCCAAAGTCTAGGAAAAGCATCTCATTTCCTGGCAAAAAAGCAATCCACTGTGTCGAGGAAGGGAAGAAAGGCTCTGCTTTTGGTATTTATTTATCAAAGAAAGACACATTTAAGCGAGCGTGGCAAGGGACTAAGTTTTTGTTGTCGCGGGCGCTAAAAAGCATTGGCGGATGCGCATATTTATTTGTTTCGTTTGTTTACAAGTAGGAATTCAAAGATAGCTATTTTAGAGAAAGACCGGAATAGGCAGTCACAGATGTAAGTAGAAGTTTTAGAATCAGGTAAGGTTTATGCACGACGAGATATGCTAGCTAGAGCTACTTGGTATTGGTAGTAGAAGAGGAATAGCTTGTGCTTTTCGCGGGATAGCTTCTAAGTATAGACATTCACAGTAGGCACGAATGGGATAGTTTGAGTTGGTTTCTCGCCAAATAGATTCAAGGATAACTCGATTTGATACTAAACTTAGTACGAGAAGGTGCTTAGAACACATACGGGATCAGATAAGGCTAGCAGCTCTAGTATTGGTAATAAATCTTACAAGGGAATACTAGATACACCAGTTGTGGTAAGTCAATTCATTCAGGATGCTCGTAAGTCTCGTGAATCCAATAATAAATAGGGCTTTAGTAGAGGCGCGAAGCGTGGAGATTGATAAATAAAAAGGACACACAGTACCAGACCAAGTAACAAGATCAGCCTTACCAAAACTGGATTTTCCAAAGAAAGAGGGTGATGAGTGGGTGATTCAATGTAACCATTACTTTTCTCTCTGCCCAGTTCCTGATACAAACAAGACCCATATGGTAGTGTTGCACTTTAGTGGGAAAGCCAGTTCATGGTATAGAGGCTAGAATCTGACCCATGATCACCCCTGATCTAATTGAACTGGTTCAGAGGGTATTCCCAGATGCTAGCAGCCTCACCTCACTGCTGCTGAGGAATGGAAGAGATTGTACCAAGTCCATAATGGTCAAGATTCCACACAGAAGGGTCAGGTCAAATCAAGGGCCTTAGCTTGGGATCTCCTGACTTACCTGAGCACTATTTTATCACTGCCTGCTTGAGTTGAGGGAAGACATCAAAGACCTTGTCATGGCAATGAAGGCAGTAAGCTTGATGCATTTTATCCAAAGACATGGAGGTGGCAATTTCTTATCAAAAGAAAAGAAAGAAAAGCAGTTTCAAGCCTAACAACCTTCTTACATACCCTAGCCAGAATAAGGGAATTATGGTCAAGGGAAAAATGAAAGAGCATAAGCCAGAAAATGGAAACTCTCAGAATAGGAATGAAGTATGGGAAGAAATAAGAGCCTTAGGCCTGTGCTTGACATGTGTTGAGCTACCCTGGTCATCAGTGCAAGGTGAAGATGAACATAGTAATAGGTGACAGTGAAGAGAAGGAAGATGAGAGATACGTTCCTTAGAATTAGAAGTCGTCTTCAACTTTCTTCCAGGAAAGCCTTTCACCGAGCGAGCAGCTAAGCCTATGCCCTCAGACATTGATTGCTATATAGAATTTAGCATAAAGTACTTGAATATTGATTATTATTCTGAGGCTGAGAGAGCAAGTAACTTAATGAAGCAAGACTTCGAAGAAAAGGAGAGAATAAGTGTTGTGTTTCAAGTAGTAGTTGATAAAGTATCAAGTAGAGAAGTTCTTCCTAGCTTCTTTTCCAGCAAGAAAACGTATTGTTCATACGAAAAGCAAAGTACTTTCTCCAATCCAACAGAAGAGGAATTCAGCAATCAAGTCTACTAATACAAGTCTGTAGTTTGAGTAGTTGTTTTTTCAGCCGATTCTCCGAAATTGAAGACAATTATCCTCACTCAAACTTCAAAAAGTCTTTTTTTCTTTTTCTGATGTAAATTCTGTCTGTCTCCTTTGTCCTTCCTAACGCTAGTCTAGTCTCCTTCGTTCCACTCGTCCTTGCTTTTTTTTTTCTTCTTCCTATCGTCAAAGAAATAGGTTCAGTGGTTCGACCTCCCAAAGGTTAAAGAAAGACATCGATATTAACCCTCCGGATGATGATATGCCCCAACCATCTATACCCCATGGTTCGTTACTCGGGAATTCGGAGAGGTCAGATGAGATAGATGGGTGTGTTCAAAATGGAATGATTATGTTGTCCACAAACGAATAAAGAGTCCGAAAAGACGTACGCATAACAGACTCGGTACCTAGGTCAATGGGTTCAGTGGAGAATTGCGTATAGAAAGGAGCAAGAAAAACGTATGCGCTTTAGCAACAAAGCGCTCATCCCTTGTTCTTTCGCTTGGAAGCTCAATCCCTAATTGCAAGCACTATTATCTGAAGCAAGAAATTGGAATCGCTTTATGTAGAAAAAAAGTTTTTTGCAGGACAGCTGTGTCGCCAATTCCTAAAACTTCGCCAGCCCATTCATTGTTTCATTACAAATTCTTCTTTAACCATAGCCCTATTTAATTGTCTACAGCACCTTTGAAACGGTCTCGGATGCTGTTGTCGGTTGATGTGGACATATCAGGCTCGCTCAAAAGTACAAAGGAAACCGAAGCGAGCGTCCCAGAGAGATTCTGCATCTAGATCACTAGATGGGTGTCGTAGCTGATGATGATCGATTGAATCTTGACTCCAGAAAAATGTCTGCTCCAGACAAACGGATGATATCTGTGCAGTACTAACAGCGGCTAGGATCTGTAACAACACAACCATACATACATATATCTGGAGCAAGAGGAGCTGCAACCTTTTTTTTCCTGGCACAACCCTTTTTTTCTGAACAAGTAAAATAGAAAGAAGATCTGTTCACGACGTCCTAGCAGTAACAGCAGGCAGGAACTAGCAACACATGCATGCGTATCTCTGGAACTTGACAAAGTTGGGCAGGAGATCTGAAACCTAAACTAAGCTACAGAAAATACCCTGCAAGTCCTACAGCCGGCAGAATTCTCCCTGCCCTTCGGCTAATAGAAAAAACCGATCGCCCAGAGGGCAAGACGCGAATCATCTCGCAAGTAACCGGACCGGAAGCTTCCCTCTGCCCGCCACTGCTCCTAATGCAGTCCAGCTGCTTGCGGCCGAGGCCTGAAAGATACAATACGCCTGCGAGGGGGTTAACCACTCCAGGTCGCTGTCCATTTCCCCACTCCTCCTCCTCTTTGACAATCCATTCCGACGAACCCCCCCAAAAAAAAAGAGATCGCATCATATCGTCGGGCGCATTTTTGGTCTGCGGGCTAGGCTGTTAAACCGCGTCGACGCCGTACGTGGTGGGCCTGTGAGTGACGGGACGGCAGCTGATCCGTTGGCTCTTGCGCGCGCTTATTTATGATTATGAGCAGTCTGTCTGTTGACCTCTCGGGGCGATCTGCGCGGGAACGGACACCTGTCTCTGTCTGTCTGTCTGAGGTGGACGTCTGCTGCATCTGGAGTACGAGATCTGAAAGCAATGTCGTCGGAATTCAATGTGGCGATTCCGACGATCCAGCAGTATGTGATCGCGATGGCGATGTTAATTTCCGTTTGAAAAATTGTGGCGGGTTTTGGTCGCCAGCTTGCCTTCCTTGTCCTTTTTCTTTTTGACCCTCCTGGATTTCAGGTTTGTCCATCCATCGGAGTTAATCTAGAAGTATATATAAGTGTAGTAGCGTGGCATACAGGAAGTCCAACACTACCGGCTCTAGACTACGGAATGGTCACGCTCAGCCTGGATCGTGCATGGCACATCGTCGTAAGCAGCGTGGTCGCTGCATCTTTTCCTTGATGGTTGAAAGCGGTAGCACGGAATCTGATATGCAACCAAAGGGCTTTTCTATATATATATCCGTCGTCGGCAGCAGCAGGTTGTGCCTGGCGGTGCACGGTATTACCGTGAATGATGGTACAACAAAACTAGTTTAACGGTTGGGATTGTTCTGAGAAGGCGCGCAATCTCATCATACCACAATCTATAATCGCTTCCTTTAATCTTAGCCACAGGACGATTTTATTCACCATTTATAACCGGTGTCTTTATTGTTTTTTAAACATCATATCGTGAAAGAGGCCATGTCCCTATGCATCCTACTTTGACCAACCAATTACCACTAGTACAGAGAAGATCTATACTGGCGGTCGTAAACATATTTTTAGTGGTGTTTATCGTAACCGCCAGTGCTAGGGGCCAGTAAAAATCATTATTTTTACAGGCGGGTAACTGAAGACCGCCAGTGAAAATCGATTTTCACTGGCGATCGACGTAATAAAACCGCCAGTGCAAATCGTTTCCAGGAAACATAAAACAGATTTTAAAAATAGTAAAAAATTTATTTGTATTAGGAACCGTAGACCTCACCCTCGCGCGTACCCTCCACTACTACTCCGTCTATGACATGTCTTGTGTCTAGTTTGTAGTTATTTTCTCCACATATTACAACCATTTGAGTGTAAATTGCTTATTTGAGAACCTAAACGAATTCAAATAAAAAAGTTGTCAACTACAAAGATAAATAACTTTTGAAGTTCTACAACTTTTATTTTGACACTTTTTTCATCCGAGGTAGTTTGCAAAATTTGAATTTTAAATTTGATATACTTAGATTCAATTTTTGAGAACCGAAATGGGTTCAAATAAAAAAGTTGTCAACTACAAAGTTTCATAACTTTTAGAGATCTACAACTTTTATTTTGGTGGTTTTGTCATACGAGGTCGTTTGAAAAACTCGAAAAATTAAGGATAAAAATGATTTCTAGTGGCGGTTCCTTAAGAAAACCGCCACTAGAAATCGTATTTCTACTGGCGGTTCCTTAAAAAAACCGCCAGTAGAAATCCATGATTTGTAGTGACGGTTTTCTTAAGGAACCGCCAGTAGAAATACAATTTCTAGTGACGGTTTTCTTAAGGAACCACCACTAGAAATAGCACAGTCGGTGGATAACCGGATCCGTCTGTAAAAATATATCGTCCCGCAGGTGTTGGCCCTTTTTCTACTAGTGTACCAATGCTCTGGTCGGTAATAGATTACGCTACTCTCAGTCTACTCCAGGGTCCTATACTTACGGAAGAAACTCCCTGCAGGCAATGGCATGCCCTTTACCTACCTGCCGTCCTGGACCAACGACAGAAGCCCAGGCAGCCCAATGAATGAGTTGCACGTAAGCATCGCGCAAAGGTACCATATTGTTGTACTACTAGAATCAAGCAATGCAGAGGTAGCTTCCTTGACCAATCACACGACATAGGGCCTGTTTGGTTCAGCTTTTTTCTGACCGGCTTTTCTGAAAATCTGGCTGTGGGGAGAATCTGAGTATCATTACAATTACGTGTGGAGGAAGATAAAGTTGTTCATAGAACTCAGGATCTAAAAAATGACGGATTCCTACTATTACAACGACTCAACCGATTATGTGTTTATGTTGATTTTGGATGGTTTTTGCCCTAACAAATTTTATAGAAGCTGGCTGAAAAGCTAAGCGTTTGGCAGTCCGCAGCAGCTTTTGGTGGCCAGAAGCTGCCAGAAACCGAAACAAACAGGGCCATAGGCACACGGAGACCAGCTAATTAAAAAGCATGATATTTTTACGCGTGCTCTGTGGCTGCCGCCCTGCCTGCCTGCCTGATCGAGCTGGCTGGCCTGCTACTACTTCTAGCTAGGTCGTTCATTTTAACCATGCTTTTCGATCTGGACTAGAATGACCATATCTGATTATGCCATTATATGTGCCGTGTGGAGTGGAATGACGCAGGCTAAAACGATCACCGATAGCCGGAGGCGAAGCTAAACAAACCTGCGTGTTTGAAATATTGAGGCGAGGAGGCTGATCGAGCTTTATTTTCTTGTCTCGACCAAGCAAGCCTCCACGCCCACCGTCGGCTCTCCGCTGTACGGACCGGTGCTCTGCAACGGCAACGGCACATGCTTGTCGTTCCGTCCGTGGATACCATGGTACGGACCCGGTACGGTAACACATGTGCTCCCGATCCCACGTCTGAAGCATGTGATCCCACGTCTGAAGAAATGCTCCAGAGATCACGTACTACTGAAGGATATCCCCCCACAGGCAACGTCAGCAGCGAGAGAACCAAATGAAAGCAAAGTGTTGTGTTCTATTGCAGTGCTCAGTGGCAAATGGAAAACAACAGAGACAAATGACAGAGGATTGATTCTTTATTGCAGAGATAGATGTATATATAGTGTAGTACACAGGGTCCCCAAGGGGTGCGACCCTTAGGCAATAACTGCCACCAGTTGGGATTGATCACATGTGAAACATTTTGTAACACTCCCCCTTGATCAACCCAAATACATTTGATCATCTGCAAGTTGTCATCCAATATTTGATCTCCTCAAAAACCCTGCGGGAAAAATAAGGAGTACACAATATCTTTTGGATAATGAGAATAATCTCACATTGTCTCCAAAAGAAAAATATGCTTGTAATCATCATGTATAAAAACCCCTGTGGGGAAAATCAATGATGAAGCATATAGCTTTGTTGATATTACCTCGTTAAAAACTTTGGATGAGAAAACCTTATCAAGGCAAAACTCATACAAAGAAAAGAGTGTAATATGATGGTTCAATACAGGTTATATATCATGGGGAATTACTCCCCCTGAACCTTGCAAGCACTTAAGTCTTCTCATACCAATCCCCTCAACACATTTCTGAAATGTAGAGTATGGTAGAGATTTTGTGAATAGATCTGCAAGATTATCACAAGACTTTGTTTGCAAGATGTTTATATCCCCTTTTTCCTGAAGTTCATGGGGATAAAACAGTTTAGGAGAAATATGCTTATTGATATTGCTCTTGATATAACCTGTATCCATCTGAACAACACAAGCTGAATTATCTTCATAGATAATTGTTGGTGAATCAAGAGAACCAATACCACAAGTTGTGAGTATATGATTCACCATTCTACGAAGCCATACACATTCACGTGATGCTTCAAATAATGCAATTATTTCAGAATGGTTGGTGGACGTGGTCACCAAAGTCTGTTTAGACGATTTCCACGATATGGCAGTTCCACCTTGTAAGAATACGAATCCTGTTTGCGATCGGCCATTGTGGGGATCAGATAAATAGCCAGCATCTGTATACCCAATTAAACTAGGATCATTACTTCTCTTGTAAAAGAGTCCTAGATCCTTCGTGCCATTTAGGTATCGGAAAATATTCTTAATGCCAACCCAGTGTCTTTTCGTTGGAGCAGAACTGTGTCTTGCTAACAAGTTTACTGCAAAAGCAATATCCGGCCGGGTATTGTTAGCAAGATACATCAATGCACCAATAGCACTGAGATATGGGAACTCCGGTCCCAATGTCTGTTCTTCATCATCCCGTGGTCTGAATGGATCTTTCTTTAAATCCAAAGATCTGACCACCATAGGAGTCTTTGAAGGATAAGACGTATGCATGTTAAATTTTTCCAATACCTTTTGGGTATATGTACTTTGATGTACAAGGATTCCAGAAGGTAAATGCTCAAGTTGTAGACCTAAGCAAAATTTGGTTTTACCCAAATCCTTCATCTCAAATTCCGTCGTTAAATGATGACGTGCTTCATCAATATCAAGTTTATTTCCTATGATGTTAAGGTCATCAACATAAACTGATATGATACAGAATCCCACTTTGGTTCTTTTGATGAAGACGCACGGGCAATCATCATTTTTCGTGTATCCTTTACGTAAAAGGAATTCACTCAATCGGTTGTACCACATTCTGCCCGATTGTTTTAAGCCATATAATGACTTCTACAACTTTACACAATACATGTTGCGCTTTGCCTTTGGATTCGGTACATCTATTCCATCAGGAACTTTCATGTATATATCAGAATCCAGTGACCCATAAAGATATGCGGTCACTACGTCCATCAACTGCAAAGATAGACGATTTTGCACTGCCAAAGATATTAAATATCGGAATGTTATTGCACTCATGACTGGTGAATAAGTTTCGTTGAAATCAACGCCGGGTCTTTGCGTAAACCCTTGTGCTACTAGCCTTGCTTTGTATCTCACTACCTCACCATTTTCATTTCGTTTCCGAATGAAAACCCACTTATATCCCACAGGGAAGATATCACGTGGTGTAGGTATTACAGCAGAGAAAACTTCTCTTTTGTAAAGCGAGGCTAACTCCGCTTCGATTGCTGCCTTCCATTTGATCCAATCCGAGCGCTTACTGCACTCTGCCATGGTCTTTGGATCTAGATCATTTTGAAGGTCCTCAGCAATCTGCTCGGAGAAATATATGTCGACATTGGTAGCTTTTCTATCATATGTTTCACCAGTCTCAACATAGTTGATGGCAATTTCATCATTCCTTAGAGACTCATCAGAATTTCCCAAATTGATGTGTCCAGGATTTTCCGATGTCCCAGCCTCGGTTATGTGCACATCCGAGCTGGGTTGTGGATCATCACAATCCACATGATACATTGTATCATATTGGTGTCCTTTTGCATTCACTATTGTTCTTTGCTTCTTAGCAACAGAACAACGCTTATTCACCATACTTCTCCTCTCTAGGAGTTGAGTGGCCTTATTCGGTACTTCCACTCTTTCTGGTGCATTCCTAGCAGGAATGAATGATTTAGTGACACCTTTGTAATTAGTGAATGCATCTGGCAGTTCATTTGCAAGTCTTTGCAAATGTATAATTTTCTGAACTTGCAGTTCAGTTTCTGAAGTACGTGGATCAGAACCTGGAACACTTTGAGTATTCCAATTTATTTCCTGGCATTCTTTTTGGTACATAAATTCTCCCCCTAATGCCGGGAAATGTTCCTCATCAAAGATAGAGTCAGCAAAACGGGCTGTAAATAGATCCCCTGTTAAGGGTTCTAAATACTTAATGATCGACGGAGATTGAAATCCCACATAGATCCCCACTTTCCTGTGTGGGCCCATAGCTGTTCTCTGAGGTGGTGAGATTGGAATGTATACACAACATCCAAATTTACGCAAATGGGAAATACTTGGAGGATTTCCACGTACCATTTGTATTGGGGATGTTGAATGGTATGCAGTTGGTCGTAATTGTATAAGGTCAGCAGCGTGCAGAACTGCATGACCCCAACACGACGAAGGCAATTTGCAATTCATCAATAATGGCCTTGCTATGAGTTTAATCCTCTTGATTAGTGACTCAGCCAGACCATTCTGGGTGTGGACATACGGTACCGAGTGCTGTACTTGAATCCCCAGCGCCATACAATAATCATTGAATGCCTGAGATTTGAATTCAGCAGCATTGTCCATTCGGATTGAACTAATCCGATGTTCAGGAAAATTTGCCTTTAACTTGATAATTTGAGACATTATCTTGGCAAATGCATGGTTGCGTGTTGATAGTAAACACACATGTGACCATCTAGTAGATGCGTCAATCAGTACCATGAAATACCTGAACGGCCCAGAAGTTGGCATAATGGGCCCACAAATATCTCCTTGAATCCTTTCAAGGAATTTAAGCGGTTCAGCTTTAATTTTGAGATATGATGGTCTCAAAATAAGTTTCCCAGTTGCACATGCGGTGCAAATAAAATCCTGAGATTTGGGAAAACTTGTTGTGGGCAGATTATGGCCAATTGAATTGCCTGTAATTTTCCTCATCACCCCTACGCCAGGATGACCAAGTCGATCATGCCAAATCTGGAATGCATCAACATCTTGGAAAATTACCTTGTATGCAACATGTGCATTGCTTTTAATATATGTATAGTACAACCCTGACGTGAGTGATGGAATTTTCTCGCATATGCGCTTGCCATATTTATTCGGCTTGGTCAAGAAGAGAAACTCTTCTTGATTTTCATCATGGGTTTCAATATGAAATCCATTTTGCCGGATATCTCTAAAACTTAGGAGGGTACGTGTAGAATCAGGATACAATAATGCATCCTCGATCACAATTTCAGTACCCATGGGGAGGGTAATAGTTGCTCGACCAGAGCCAACTATCACAACATCGCGTCCGGCGATGGTCAAAACTTTCCCATCTCTTTTCTTAAGAGTCTGAAAGTATTTGATCTCCCTAAGTATAGAGTTTGTGGTACAACTATCCACAAGGCATAATTCCTCTTCCGTCGAGTTGTCATCATTATGCATCTATACATAAATAAAAATTCTGAATAAGAATTTTATGATGCAACTTAGTACTATACATAACATGATATTAAATATCACAATGTCGAAACAATATTACAATAATGTTATGGCGACTCATCCAATGAGTTCGCACTACTCACAGGACCCAACACTGGTCTGTAGAGTATGTTACATCTCAACACATGAGATTGTATACCTCTACTTATTACAACAACATTATAAAGACAGTATAGAACAACAACACAAGCCACAGTGATCATGATCAAATCTCCAAGCATGAGAGATTTATGCCAAATCTCCAAATGGATCCTTTGACATATACTCAATGATCATATCATCAGATTCATCTTCTTGTAGAAGTGGAGGCTTGTTGTCAACCACATTGAGGTGCTCTTTAGCAAGAGTGTTCTTCAGGTCACCAGAAGCCAGTGAAGAACTTCCAACCTCAATTGGTGCTTCAGTAGAATTGAAATGAGCCTCAAAACCAGGCTTATCAGACTTTGGCTTCTTTAGGGATTGTTGATACAAAAGAACAAGGTGCTTAGGGCAAGTGCAATCCCTAGCAAAATGGCCCTCAGTACCACATTTAAGGCAAGCTCTGTTGCCCTTAGATGGTAGAGGCTTGCCATTTCCTTTTCCTTTTCCTTTACCTTTCTTGTGGAATTTGTTCTTCTTGAATTTGCGAGGTCCAGGAGGATTCTTGAAGTTTTTCTTGAATCCTTTCTTATTCTCAGTCTTATGCACATTGAAATGTACCTCAGGCAGAGGGGCAGACCCAGGAGGGCGCTGCTGAGCATTCTTTAGAAGAAGCTCATGATGCTTTTCTGCTTGGGTCAATGTGTGCATGAGTTGAGAATATCTCTGGAAATTACTAGAGCGATACTGCTGATGCAATATCCTGTCCTCTGGAAGCATGGTAGATAGAGTCTTCTCTATCTTGTCTGCTTCAGAGGGCTCTTTCTCACAAAATTTCAATTTAGAACAAATGCTATGAAGAGCATGGTTATATTCTGCAACAGATTTAAAATCTTGCAGACGAAGGTGGTTCCACTCATGGTTGGCTGACGGCCATATGAGCTCCTTTTGCTGTTCATAGCGCTCTTTGAGAGATTTCCACAAGTTATGAGGGCATCTCTCCATAAGGTACTCTTGTTTAAGGTCCTTATGGATGTAAAGCCTCAAAAGGAAAAGTGATGTGTTCTTTTTAACCTCATTCACTGGATCAGTACCAGTGATGGGTGCTGCAATTGCATCAATGATCCCACGAGAAGCAAAAGTTATTTCAATATCTGAAGCCCAAGTTGGGTAGTTATGCCCATCAAGGGCGAGTTCCTCGAACTCTTTGGTTGACATGTTCCTACAGTCATTACCATGGACATCCATTAATTTACGCATAAATTAATAGTCACAATGGTGATGTTGTAAGCTCAATATGCAAAAATTCTTAAAATTACATATGTAACGAGTTCTTTGAAGGTTCCAAACCTTCCCATGGAATAAATACTTTGAATTTTAGTAAGCATAGTATAGATAATCCTCAAATTAATGAGGTAGATCTAGTAGTGGGCAAGAAACTTGCTGCCTAAAAGCACGGTCTCTGGGCAGATAAGTTCATGAATGAACAAATCGCAGCCAATGCTTAGGACTCCACTACCCATGCTCTACTAATTATCAAAGTAAAATTCACTAACTCTTACATGTGATATGAGTTGCCTGAAGGTTCCAAACCTTCCAATTGAATAAATACTTTAAATTTTTAGTAAGCATAGTATAGATAATCCTCAAACTAATGAGGTAGATCTAGTAGTGGGCAAGAAACTTGCTGCCTAAAAGCACGGTCTCTGGGCAGATAAGTTCATGAATGAACAAATCGCAGCCAATGCTTAGGTCTCCACTACCCATGCTCTACTAATTATCAAAGTAAAATTTCAATAACTCTATATCTTGTTATTTTGGATAGCACGTATAGGTAATCATCCCGAGGGATGTAGACCTCATAGAGATAGGCATTCCAAATGCTGCCACAAGCACGGTCTCTGGGCTACTAAATTCTATAAAAGAATTTAGTGCAGCCAATGCTTAGGACTCTATCTCCCTATGCTCTTGATCCAAAATAATGTAATTTCAATTTTGCATGAGTTTTATTAAGTCTGAACTTAATAAATGCTATATTTATATGCAAACATTAATGCATGCGTAAATAATAGCAAGTAGAGATATGTGAATTATTAATGTAAAACAAACAATAATTCACGAACTAAAATCTGCTATATTTACAAATAAAACAGATATGTCTTTACAATATATGCAGTCTAAATTACGAATTTAGACGCCTAAGATGACTTTGAACTGAAATTACATATAAAACAGAGTCTTATACTGAATTCAGAACTTAAAAATGGTAAAAACATGCTATATTAGGCCTCTGAAAGTAGCCCAAGCGGCCTGCCAGGCGGGCCTGGCAGCGGCCAGAAGGCCTGCACGCCGGCCCAGCCTAGCTGGCCAGCCCAGGCGGCCCAACAGAGGCTACAGAGCCCAATATAAATGGGAGCGGTTAGGGTTTGCCAAACCCTAACCGCCCCAGTCAACCAGCCGCCGCCATCGACTGGCCTCCAAGCCGCCGCCGCCTGGCCTGCGCGTCTCGCCGAGCCTTGGCCGCCGCGCGGCTTTGGGTCCAGTTGCCGTCAGGGCGTCTGCGCACGCCTGCGCGCGTCTGCCTGGGGCCCGCCCGAGCGCCGCCAGCCGCCGGGCAGGGCGCCTGGCCGAGGTGGCGAGGCTGCCGTGGCTCCCCACGCTGGTGAGCGCCGCCGAGGGGACTGCGCCGGGTTCGCGCCGGCGGCCAGCCGTGCCCGCGCCTGGAGGGAGACGCGCCAAGCGCGCGTGACCGGAGCCGCCCGCGCCGGGGCCTTCTCCCGCGCCTGGGGCCGCGCCTCCACGTCCGGCCAGAGCCAGCGGAGGCCGCGTACGTGCGTCGAGGCCGGCCTGCTCCTCCTGCCGAGGATGCGCATGGCTTCCCGTGCTGAGGAGCGCCGACACCCACGTCCGAGCCGCGCCGGGGTGGGACCCTCGCCTAGCCGCCGCGTCGCCAGGCCAGAGGCGCCATGCGCCCGCGTGCCAGATCCGGCCACGCCGGTAAGGGCGAGCAGGACCCACGCGGGGGCCTGCCGTGCCACGCCCAGTCCGGCATCCATCCCTTGGGCGGCTCATGCTCCCGCGGCCGAGGAGTGCCCTGCGCCCCCACCCCTCCCCCCAAACCGGCCATCGCAGCGGAAAACGCCACAGGCCGGGCAGAGGGCCATTAGGCCCTCCCATTGGAGGAGGAAGATGGTGCCACCCTATTTGGACGGTGGCCAGTGAGGATGACGCGTCCGCGAGGAGCATCGACGGCGCGAGGGGGCTGCCCTCGACGGGCAGCGATGGTCCCGACGACCACAGGCACTGGTGGAGATGGCGAACGACGAGCAACTGCCGCTGCAGTGGGCGGAGGCGGTGGTGGTGCTGCCAAATCGACATCCATTGGGGCCGATGCAGACGATCCCGCGTCAAACCCCGGCGCCGGTGGCGACGGGGATGTAGTGGGGAGTCCACACTCCACCACCGGCAGCGGAACCACCGCTGTCCATCCATGGAGAACGCAGTAGTGCACATTTTGCACTTGCACACGGCGTTCAGGGATCGCATGCACCGGTGGAAGCGCTGCGGCTTGACCAGCGGTGAACGCCTCCAACATCGAATCATCAACAATATGCAGTACTTCGCGCATACGGCGTATGCGCATGGAAACGGTATGCTCCATACCTTGCTGTTGATGTGCAGATCGATTTTGCTGTTCTTGTCAAGAACAGCGTGTTCTTCCCCTTCTCTGATTTCTCCTTGAGATCGTGCTGATAACGTGTTGTGTTCTATTGCAGTGCTCAGTGGCAAATGGAAAACAACAGAGACAAATGACAGAGGATTGATTCTTTATTGCAGAGACAGATGTATATATAGTGTAGTACACAGGGTCCCCAAGGGGTGCGACCCTTAGGCAATAACTGTCACCAGTTGGGATTGATCACATGTGAAACATTTTGTAACACAAAGCATGGACGGAAGCGTCGCCATCCCGGACATGCTGATCTATTTCTCGAGGCCATATCTACCCCTACCCCTCGCAGTCAGCTGTCTCGGTCATCTGTGCGTCCGCATCAGCTCCACGCGGTTTGGTGGTCGGAGGCCAGTGCGGCTCCAGCTAGCAAGCAAGCAAGCAAGCTCGCGCTCCCGGCTCCCCTCCCCTCCCCTCATCGCACCGGCCCACCTCCGTACGGCGCAGGTTGGTTGGTTGTTGTGCTTGTGTCCAAGCGAAGCGAGTCGCGGTGACGCACCGGCCCGCCCTGCCCTGCCCTGCCCCCACCGTGCCGCTGGCTGCATCTCGGACGAAGCTGCGCGCGAAGGCACTCGCGTCGCGTGCTACTACTAACTGGCCCGGGCGCCTGGTACGCGCTCCACCTGGCAGCCGGGGGCCGGCTCGATCGGCGTGGTTTCTCACTACTGTGCTGTGCCTGTGCGCGCGCGGTGCAGCTCGGTCTGTCCGCTGTGCCCGTGCCCGTGCGTCCGAGCGGACCCACCGGACTGCCCACTGCAGTTGCATTGTTTTGTTTGGTCGTCGGGCGCGAGAGCTCGGCGGTGGAATCTGGCATCATGTCCATTTTTATGTTTTGCTGAATATTGTTGGGGTGCATGTGCACGTGCCCTGTTCTTCCTAATATCATTTCTGTGTGCGACGGGATGATGATTGATGAAGTACGGATGGGCGGTGATGCGTGGCCAACTCATTCTCGTCGGCGGTACGTTCACGGTCCAAAGTAATTAGCACGTGGTTAACTAAGACCCTAGCTATAGCTGGGTATACATACGTAAGGCGAGCGTGTGTACGTACGTACACATACGTCGGCAGTCATTGAACGTGCTTACAGATCTGGACGTGGCTAGGGCGACGAGGTGACTGACGACGTGCTGGCTAACGACCTCGTAGCGACACCTGTATGTGTGGATCAGTAAATCGTCAGCAAATAAAAGCAATGGACTTGTGTCGGCAGACGACGTACGGGGGCATGAGACGTGGCAACGACGTTCCTCGATCGGTTCAAAACTAATTGTGCGTTCATATCGCTTCAGAAACAAATAAGTACATTCCTATATATATTAGGATCGGAGTACAAGCAACCTTGTAAAAAAATGCATGCATGCCGGTACCATATTTGATATTTCTCGTGCGTACACATCATTCGAGGACGTAGCCGGGGGCAACCCGCTGCTCGATGCCCGCTGACATGCTGCGTACGTACGTCGGAATTAGTAAGGATCCTTCGTGCGTGCCTCCATCCGTGTCTCAGTATTTCCTCTGAATTATTAGAACAAAAAACAAATGCCGACAATATCATCGTGTGGTGAGTATAATTGTTACAAGAAAAAAATGTGCGCGTCACACGCACAGCTACATATGAGGCGAGACAAATAACATGTGTGCAGTACTGCAGTGCAGTGCAGTCGATGCGGGTGTGTGTGTCCTATAAATAAGCCATCGGACGCTGCACTACGCAGCAGGCGGTAGCCAGCCACAGCCACACACAACGACTGACCTACCCCATGCTATCTCTGCATATTTGCGTTCTTGATCGCGCTCTTATTACTCCTCACCGTCGACATCACGCGCACGCATCGAACTTTGTATAGCAGCTAGAGCACCAGAGCCAGGAGCGGCGCGGCACGGGACATGGTGAAGGGCGCGCATTTCCAGGACGCGGCGGTCGACGGCGGCGCCGGCGGCAATGCGGAGGCGGCGATGCAGGGCGGCGCCAAGCGGCAGTACAAGGGCGTGCGGATGCGGAGCTGGGGCTCGTGGGTGTCGGAGGTCCGGGCGCCCAGCCAGAAGACGCGGATATGGCTCGGCTCCTACTCCACCGCCGAGGCCGCCGCGCGCGCCTACGACGCCGCCCTGCTCTGCCTCAAGGGCTCCGCCGCCGCCGACCTCAACTTCCCCGTGCACCTCCCCTTCCACGTCCCCGCCGCCGCCGCCATGTCGCCCAAGTCCATCCAGCGCGTCGCCGCCGCCGCCGCCGCCGCCAGTGGCGGCGCCACATGCAGCCCGCCGCAACTGCAAGCCGGCGCCGCCGCGTCGGCGCCCTACTCGGCCGGCGGTGGCGCCGGCGCCACTCCTCCGTGCAGCTACGGCGACGCGTCGTCGTCGTCTGGCGTTAGCTCCCCGGAGACCGGCCGGAACGCTGGCCTGTGCTACGGCACGGCGCACTACGACGACATGGACATGGACTTGGCGGGCGACGCCGACGCGGACCTCGCCGCGCTCGCGGACATCGAGGCCTTCTTCCAGTCGCCTAAGTGCATGGAGTACGCCATGATGGACCCGTGCAGCACGTTCTTCGCACCGGCGCCCGTGGCTACGGACGCGGCCAGCGAGTGGGCGGAGGAAGGCGAGATCGACCTCTGGAGCTTCTCGTCCCTCAACTGATCCAACCATCGTCAGCTCCTCCACAGACATCAGTTTAGAGGTGAAGCAAAAGCAAGCCTCACGTGATCATCGTCCATCCACTCAACACTTAGCGATTAATTACAGCTGCAACCTACGTGATCAAGAATTGGTCACGGTATAAATAAGCATTAAGGATTAATTGATTCATACTAGTATTAGTTAGTTATTTTACTATACTACTAGTGTCTCATGGAGCTACATGTTTTAAGGCAGCTTTCCATGGAGTCAACGACCTCCCCTCAGTTGCATTGCATGGCATGCTATGGGTAGGGGTAGGAAGCTGTGTGTTTCTGCAAGTGCAAGTAATGGATTATAAATTATGATGATGTACTCCTACTACTTGTGTCCAAAGCATCATCCATTCATCCCCTTCACTTTTTCAGTCATTGCCTCATTGGACGATACTATACTGCGGCTGTTTGGTTCAGCTTCCGGGCGGCTTCTGGCCGCCAGAAGCAGAAGCTGGAGCCAAACGCGCCGCTTCTCGCGCCGCTTCTCCACCACGCGCTTCCGCTGGAAGCCGTCCGCGCACTTAACGCCTGAAGCGCCCGTCACTTGGCTTCGGTTCGAAGCCGCGCCCACTTCCCTAGGGTTGTAGCCCACGCGACGCTCCCCCGCAGCCGCCAAGCCATCGCGCCGCCGCCGCGAACCCATCGCGCCGCCGGCGTTCCGTCTCCTCCCCGCATCGTGGTACGTACGGCGAACCTCCGCCGCGCCGGTGTGATTTATCCTACGACGCGTCTCATTTCCATCTTCCGTAGGTTCCGCGCTCCGAGGACCCAGCCTCATCCCCGTCGTGAAAGAAGCTCTCCCCCCGTCGTCGTCGTCGCAGGTACGACCTCTCTCCTCGGTCCGTGTACCATCTCATTCACCACCGCCGCAACCGTCGTTCATTGACAGTAAACAGTTGGTAGGGTTGCCGCACCTAAACCGGCGCCGTGGGTCCGTCGTGAAGCTTCCTCTGCTCCACCCTTTGCGTCGTCATCTGCACAGGTACGGTGGTGCTCGACTCGATCCAAACCCTCGCCTCCCCCTTCCGGTAGTGTAGCTAGGGTTCGTCGTACCCTTTAATTGAGTACACGGCCGCCTAATCTGCAGTTAATTCATTGGACGAAATAGGGTATCGATGGTTGCACTAGCTAATTGTATGTCCAATGTTGCCTGCAGTTTGCCCTTATCAACTCGCTGTCTTCGTCTTAGGTTCCAATTTGCAGTGCAAGCAAGGTACTCTCATACACATTAGTACTTGTTCCAGGACTAGTTCTTTGTTTGTTTCGCACAATACAGTTTACGAAAATCATGTTTATGTGATGTTCAGATCTCGGGGTGTTACCTGTTTGTCTCTCTGTTGCATCACAGAATCTCCACTCCAACGAAGGTGATGTTCACATTTAATTATTTTCCCCTTCTTATCATTACCATTGTGTATGTTAAGCAGTAATTGTTCATATGTTCACGTTTTTTGTTTACTCCATTCAAACTGTGTTTGTAGTGTCAAAAGTACAGAAGTTAGTAGTAAATGTTTGGTATAGCCTAGGCACTGGAAAAGTAAGCCAAATTTGTGTACATAGTCCCCATGTCTGCTATACTAACGACCTAATAAATCCACATCAGATGGATTCAGCTGACTCCATAGCCGACAAGGCAATTGGAAGGATGCAAGAGATTTCGGACAAGATATTTTCCGTAGCGAGGGAAACAATCCGTCCTGGGCGCGGATTGACCTCATTTGATGCTACCAAACTACGTGTAGCTTTGGAGGAGATAGCTTGCATGCTGGAGCAAGACTCTCTGGTGTTGCAAGAGCATTTGGACATCGTGAACAACTTTAACATCCCGGTTGACAGCAGCTATGAACCTTCTACCTTGTCGTCACCACCCCCCTCTGACGACGACCTGACTCCACATTGGGACTTTGCTGAGCATTTCCAAAACTTCTGGGGGGTTGAATATGACTCCGATCAGATGCCTTCGTTTAGTGACAACGATGTTTAAGGTAGAAGGGAGTGAACCTTGGAGTTAGGTGTTTCAATAACATGGTTGAGTCCGTTAGCTTTTGTGCACTAAGTGCGTAGGGAAACAGGGAATCAGTTAGTTCTTTTGGTTCATGGGCTCGTGTACATGTGTTCCCTGTCATTTTGTCTCCAGTACCAGTTTATTTATGGTTCTCGTTGTGTAATTATGCAAATTGGAATCTTAGTACTTATGGTATTATGTGAACATAATATGGCCAGTATATTCTTCATCTTTGTTGTTGTTTTTAATCCGAAAACAGTACGGATTTTGAACACTATACACTTCTTATGCACTAGATGGACAAGTCCGGCAAAGTTATTGCAAAGTGGGATAGTAGAGCAACAAAAATTTACACAGAAATTTGTGTAGAAGAGGTAAATGCTCGGAACAGGCCACAACAATTCCTAAATGCCGAAGGGTATGCTAACCTCATAAGGAAGTTTAAGGAACGCACTGGGCGCACTTACACCAGGGATCAAATGAAGAATAGGTGGGATTCGTTGAAGAGAATGTTCACCCAGTGGAAAACTCTGAATGATAGGGCTACAGGTCTTGGTCGAGACCCTCATACTGGTTCAATCAGTGCCCCAGATGAGTGGTGGGCCAAGCAAAATGAAGTAAGTTCATCTTTGTTTTCGTAGAGTAACATTAGTATTGGCCATCTAAAAGTAGGACTACGAATTGGTGCAGGCAATGCCAGGCTGTATTATGTTCAAAACAGCCCCCCTAGAGAATGAGGACGAGCTAAAGGTTATGTTTGGACCAATTGTGTGCACAAATGAAAGAACCCTGGTGCCCGGCGTCGAGGATGCTAATTCTTCTTCTGATGATCATTTGGAATACACTTTAGGTGGGGGTGAAAACAGCACACCTGACCCCTGCACTAATGCTACTGGCAAGCGTAAGTTGCGACATGATTCCCCTAAACCAAAGAAGAAAAAAGATTCGAGGGAAGAGTACATGAAAAGACTTGTGGCGGCTTTTGAGTCCCGCTCAGTTACCACAAACAAGTCTATTACCTCTTCTGACAATGACCCGGTTCGCTTAGAGATTAAAAAGCAGCTGATGCAAGTGAAGGAAGATGGATCACCTGAAGGGAGCGAAATACATTTGTTTGCCACGCATCTTCTGATTCATAAGAAGTATAGAGATGTTTTTGCAAACTTGGAGACAAAGGAAGGAAGAATCGCTTGGCTTCGCAATGCTTACGAGTTAGAAACTAAAAAGAGCAACTAGCAGGTGGACGTGGGACAACTGAGTCGTACATGTTTACTATTATCGTTGGTTGTGTTTGTCATCGGACACCTTCAGCCGTATTTGTTGAGTATGTCAGTTGTGTCTGCTTAATGAGTCCTGTCGTGTCAGTTTTCGTTAGTATCATTTTCGCTTTGAAACAGTTTTCCACAAATTCGAGTTGAACATGTATGACAATAATCAGAGTTGTAACTTTGTTACCTATGTGAATCTGTGAACAATTTCGTATGACTGTAAACTGTTCGGCTTCTTTAATATGTGTTTATAAACTGTGCTTACATATGTAATTGTAGCTCTTGGTTGTCTGCATGCAGATGTGTGACCGTTTTGAACACACATCTGATGATGACAAAGATGCACACACATCTGATGATGAAATGGATGCACACACATCTAATGACGAAACAGATGCAGAATTGCTTGTTGCTCTTTATGCTGTTGATATTTGGGGCGGTCATTTCAGTCGGGCTCCTAGAAGAACATTGGTCGAATCTGGTATTCAATGGGTACAAAGAACGTTGGAGATTAGTAACGACTGTTATGACATGTTTCGGATGCGAAGAACTGTTTTTCGACGATTGCATGACACATTGGTACAAAATTATGGGCTGCTGCCAAGTAGGGGTGTCAGTACTATGGAAGCTCTTGGCATATTCTTGTGGGCATGTGGGGGACCACAATCGTTTAGGCAGATCAGAAATAAATTTGGTCACTCATTGGAAACAATTAGCCGCAAGTATAGTGATGTCCTTAATGCACTTTATAAGATGTCATCTGACACAATCAAGCCAAAAGACCCAAATTTTGTGGAGATTCATCAACGTTTGCGAGAGGCGAGGTTTTGGCCACACTTCAAGGATTGCATTAGCGCAATAGATGGTAGTCACTTCCCAGCGGCAGTGCCGGCTTCGGAACAAGCGAAATATATTGGCCGACACGGTTACACGTCGCAGAATGTAATGGCGGTATGTGACTTCGATATGAGGTTCACATTTGTGGTGACAGGATGGCCAGGTTCCGTACATGACACAAGAGTACTACATGATACTTTAATTACTTATGCGGACAGGTTCCCCCATCCACCGGAAGGTATAAAAATATTTTGTTCATTAGTATAGTACAGTAATATTTTATGGCATATGTCCGTAACATTTGTATTTTGATTGTATGCAGGTAAATACTATCTTGTCGATTCGGGTTATCCAAATAGAAAGGGGTACCTTGCACCTTATAAGGGTCAGAAGTACCACGTTACGGAATGGCAAAATGCGAGGCAACCTATTGGGAGTAAAGAAGTTTTCAACTATGCGCACTCATCGCTGCGAAATGTTATTGAGCGATCATTTGGGGTGCTAAAAATGAAGTGGAGAATTCTATTAAGTCTCCCTTCATTTTCGCTTGAGAAACAATCGAAGATAATTATTGCATGTATGACACTGCATAACTTCATTAGAGATAGTGCTCTACACGATAGAGATTTTGATGACGTAGGACCTAATAGCCTAAGTCATGTTCTACCTGCAGGTGAGAGTAGTACTAGCACATCTGATGAGTTAGACATGAGTGATTTTCGAGATGCAATTGCAAATGCATTAGTGTCGTAGTTAACTTAGTGCAGTTGTAACGGTACTTATGATGTAATCAACTCCACTAATTAGTTTGTTATTACCTTTATCTGCGTTATGGGTTTCATTTTTTCGTTTTTTTCTAAGAGAATCTGCAATTTGAGAATCTGTATCCAAACACGTAGATTCTGACGAACAGCTTTTCTGCACAGCTGCCGAACCAAACACCTAAATTCTAACCACCAGCTTTTCCCAACAGCCAGCTTTTCCCCACAGCCAGCTTTTCAGAAAAGCTGGCCAGAAAAAAGCCGAACCAAACACGCCCACTAGTACTCCAGTAGTATCCAAGTAGATGCAGGATTTCTGGGATCTCTGTGACTGGAAATTTCGTGTGGACCATATATGACAGACATATGCCTTTATTTGTGCTTACCGATACACAGTGACAGTACCTACCATTTCCTCTCATTCAACCAGGACCTCAAATGTGGGATTCATCTTTTTCTTAGTGCCTATTGAGCTGCTGCCACATCATTTCAAGGATTTGGTCCTTGAAATCATTGAAATCAAGGTTCTGCATGCAGGGCTGTGAAAATTCAGGCTGCCGGCCTGCAAAAATCGCCACTGTCAGTCTATCACTAGATTTATATAGGCAAAGGTTGTTGCTAAGTTCAACTAGTAGGATTGAAGAAAATAAAAAGGTTGATAATGGATTTCAATCAGAACATAAAAATGAACAGAAAATCTTAACCTTAAACTGAAGGCGTCCGGTAAAAATTGAAAAAAGCGGGTTGGCTCAATTAGAGAGAGTAGTCATCGTACACGAAAGCGACGGGTTAAGAAGAAATGACATGTCGCCCTATGCAGCTACACTCTCACACTGAAGCATTTTTTCCGACTAAAGCTCGCCCCTTTTATTCCACCGTAGGATCAGTAAACTGAGCCTTTTGCTATTATAATACTCATTTCGTTAGGCTTTAGTACTTATAATTTTACCTTCTCCATAATAGTATTCACAGGTAATCCTATTTTTTTAAAATAGTACTTCGACCTCTTTTTAATCATTTTTTTTTCTTATTTCTCAGCACCGTACTCCCTACTTTTCCTCTCTCCCTCTGCATCTCTATTCATGACAAGAATGCATACATACATACAACATACTAGCTATCATAGGTGTAATTCTCAGATGCATCAACAAGTGTGATCATATTTATTACTGACCGGTTAGGTTATATATCACAGTAGCTATCATCCACGGCTGAACAACTCTAAGTAATTCTCTTGTCTATTGTTCGTCTTCCATTTTCATGCCAAATAAAAATAATATACAAAAATACTACTATCTATCTTGACAAGAACATGTTCAAACGGTTGCTGGTGACCCTCATCCTTCAGCCGATCAATAACATCCTAGCACGGATATTAGCATTTGCAGTTATCTGTAAGTTCGATGAATTCCTGCTAGAACTGATATATCAGTACGGCCAATTTAGGTGGTGAGAAATCTCTACTACTTATTAAGTTAGCAATACTAGCCTGCCTTTTTGTGTTCTTTCTGCGATCTCAGCCGTCCATTCTACCGTTCTATAATCTCAGCCGTCCAATCCCGCACACCAGTTTTCCGTGCGCAGAAAAAAAATCAAACCGGGGCTGCCTAGGAATCGAACCTTGGATCTATTGAGCAGAATGCCTAGCCTTCCACCCTCTAGCCAACATGACTCATGTTGAATTGTGTATATTTTCAACTAAAACGTCTTTTGTGTTTAACCCACCGTCCACTCTGTATGCTAACTGAGTCTAGAAAAACATTTATAACTTGGCCCCTAATCTTTCTGGAATTTGGGACGCAGTCCAGGAAATAAAGAAAATAGAGAAAATGAGTTTAGAAATTGATTTTTAGTTTAAAAATAATTGCAGAAACTCATTTAATTCATGGAAATTTCATATTAAATCCAAATGAGTTCATTCCAATTTCTATAATTCTATAATATTATTTTTATCACATAATACCTCTGTTTTGTCATGAAAACAACAATAAAATTGATTTCCTAATTAATCCTATATCAAATACATAGAAACTTTGGAAATTCGTAACTTCCCCATTTTAATTCCAAATTGAATCGTTCCAGTTGTGTTAGTCTTGTATGAATATTTACTACACAGTAACAACATTGATTATACCATGTTTCATACTTTTATAATTAGATATTTATTTATCCTATGTTAATTGGGTTAATCTATGTCTATTGGATTAATTTATTTAATATATTAATATAGTATTCTAACTTTGTGGTTATACGATGTTTGACCATTAGTCTTGCAAACACACACTTACCTTTTTGTTTAAGCAAAAGCGTATGGTGGTACGTCTCCAATGACTAACGATGTACGAGAGAATTTCTTTCGGTATGTGTGAAACGTGCTCTCCAATAATGAGATCATACAAATCGTGATATATATCAAAGTCTGCATGATACTGATGGTTGCAATGTAGTGGTGAAACAGATAGATTATAAATAACAAAATTTATGTGTGGCCAGAATCACAAATTGATTATGAAACATTTTCTCATAACGGTATAACACATATTTTGTATATAAGTTATCGTAGTATACTGTTATTATATATTCCCGTTGCAACGCACGGGCATTCAGCTATCATGTATAGAAGTCTGCACGGTACTGTTGGTTGCAATGTAGTGATGAAATAGTTAGATTGAAATAACAAAATTTATGTATGGCTAGGATCACAAATTAATTACGAAACATTTTCACATAACAGTATAACACACATTTGTTCATAAGTTATCATGATATTAAATGTTTCTGTTGCAACGCACGGGCACCCACCTATATGTGTTTATGTCTACATCTATGATAGGAAACACATCTACTACATCTCTCTCCAAGCTCCCTTGCTACCATTGCACAATGCGTAGTAGTAGATAAGTATCACCGATATTCTTGAATTATATTTTTGGATTAATATTATTTAAAGAAGAGCTTTGCATGCTATTTCTTTTGTTTGAATAATGCATTATACTTAAATTCCCTTTTTTGCATGTGTGAAATTTTTTCTTCGTAATATTTTTTCCATGAATCAGACTTGTGAGTCATTTTCATAAACCAACGCCAAGCATGAATCCATGTTTCCTACTTCAAACCCCGAACAAACTCCATGAGCAGGAGGCATTATTCGTGTTGTCGTCGCTCATCGATGACGAGAAGAAGCTTGGAGACTGTCAGTTCGACCTCTAAAAGCAGTCTTACGTGGTCGCATGCGCCGCTGTGTACGACAAGCTCCCGCGAAGCCGCCACTTGGACGCGGTCCAGAGCAGCTGCACCGCGCTGTCCATCGTTAAGCAGGGGGGCCTCATGGTTGTCGCCAACGTCGACGACTCTCGGGTTGTTCTGGACACCGCATCCGACGACGACGCCATCACGCCGTCCAGCTCATCGTCCACCTGAAGCCCAACCTGCCACGTAAGTCGCTACTGACCGGACATGAATTCTTGTGCGCTGGGACGATGGACGTTGCTGACGCTGTGTGAGTGTCCTCGAACATGATGTATGTAGTGGAATAGCGCATTCGGTGGTGCAACGGCCAGGGGTACTACCTCGCTGATGAGCCCGGGGTGCACTTCGTTTGGCAGCCCAACCAAGAGTCATCGGTACTCGTCATGTCGCGTGCGTTCGACGACTACTATATCGAGGATTGTGGCGTCATCTTGGCGCCGGAGGTGACACCGAGGAGGATCGACAACAGTGACCAGTTCGTCATCCTCGCCACCGTCAGGGTAGCTTTTGTGCCGGCCTGCCTTTAATTCTCTTCACAAACACATACACACTTACCTTTTTGTTTAAGCAAGAGCATATGGTGGTGCGTGTCTGATGACTAACGATGTACGAGGGAATTTTTCCGGCATGTGTGGAACGTGCTCGTGCTCTCCGATGATGAGACCACCATACAAATCGTGGCATATATCGAAGTCTGCATGATACTGATGATTGCAATGTAGTGGTGAAATAACTAGATTAAAATAACAAAATTTATGTATGGCTAGGATCACAAATTGATTATGAAACATTTTCTCATAACAATATAACACAGATTTTGTATATAAGTTATCGTAGTATACTGGTATTATATATTACCGTTGCAACGCACGGGCATCCAGCTAGTAAGAAAATAAAATGAAACAATTAAAAATGGGTTAGAATACTATTTTAAAGGTAGGTTTACTTGTAAGCACTATTATAGAGAAGATAAAATTGTAAGTACTAAAAGAGAGCAGCCTGATAAAAGGAAAACTATAATAGCAAAAAGCTTCAGTAAACTAGTAGAGTCACGGCCCATCAAAGAAATTACAAAGCTGCTGGTGATTGGCGAGGGGGTCATACCAAATAATGGCCATCAGAGTTATGTTACAAGACTTTTTTTCACGATCGAGTTTATAGTTAATGACTTCTACAAACCTACAGAAGAGGAGGCTTAAGTTATTTTACAAGTCTTTTTCACGACCGGATTTATAGAAAACTATATTAGTCCAAATGATAATCAGTTGGACGAAGTTTATTTTGTTACACACAAAAAAACATATCTTCTACCTATGTCTCCTACGCTCTCCTCCCACAGTCCCACCGGTTCTATTCAATTTTCTTCGTCGGACAAATGAACAGTCGCCCCCAAATGTGGTATGAGGGGTAGGTAAATTTAGTCCAGTGTCTGTATACTGGGATTGGAAATAGCAAACTAGACCTTTTATCATCGGTCCATTCCTATTTCCTGGTGGAATAGCTGTTTGGTTTTTTAGGCTGAGCAATAAATAATTCTATTCTCTCATCTGTCATCTCCTTACCCAGCGCCTCAACGGCGTGAGTCATGAGCTGGAAACCTGCAGCAGCATGGCCAGAGATTTCCCACAGCTATCATGACAACTTGGTAGCAGTATCCAGTGATCCTGCGATGGGTTCTGTTATGGATCAGTTCAAGATGCAAATGTTTGTCAGTTTATGAAGCGCACTGTGTGGGTCATAACCAGTCCATGCCAGACAGGATGAGGGCAACCCCTGATAACATATTAACAGACCCATACCCAGCTCTTTACAATCTAGCTCCACCGTCCGTGCTCCCATCCATACAAACCGTTTGCTATGAAGAGCCACCTAATAAGCCATTGAAGTGGTGAATTGTGATCTTGGGGGGAATATGCGACTATCTTGTTTTATTTGCAACTTTTCCTGAGTTTATTTATGATTTCTTAACTTTCAATAGCCAACCATGACCATTCGTCCATTATCAGAAGTGAAGGCTAAACCCAAATTATCAGATACCGGTGTCGACATATTGGTAAATGCCCATTATTTCTTGTCTGAGGTAATCCAGTGAGCTTATCTATGGTAGCCTTCTTTTACAGCACCTGTTCTTTGTGTTGATAAATGTTGCCATGTAGGCAGGCATTGAAGAGATTGGACATTAAGAAGGAAGAGCTTTCTTCGATCTTAGTTGACCTGACGGGACGGGCACATCCAGATTTGAAGAGTATAGCGGTTAATTTCTCAAATGCTGTTTTTAGAAGACCTACTCGAACCATTTCATACATGATACAACACCTGTTCAGATCTTTTTTCCTAAAATGTGTTTTAACGATGTATTCTGAGAAAAGGGCAACCCGAAGTAGAAAGTTGGGCCTTCCCCTGTATTTCTTTCTTCCCGTGAATTCTTCCAAGTAAAGTTTAATCTATTAGTCATGCAATTCACCGGCATTTAGTAATAGTCTAATAGCAATATCTAAGTAAGTTCTGATTCACGAGAGTTCATCTGGAACACTCGTGATGGGTCATTGCTCCATGCCTAAGAATTAGAGAAATTTAAAATTTACTGTGCCACGCTTGAATGGAAATGGTCTGGTCTGTACAATAAATCTTTAACCTGTCTGTAAGACTGCATCATGCATTTAAACACATAATTGTGAACAATGTTTGTTCAATACAATAATTTACAGAACTGATTGTTTGGTGATATATGTGCAGTTGTATTTTGCATTTACTTCTGCTATACACACCAATAATAAGCAGCGAGAAGCCATTTTTTTTCAACACATGGGACCTGCGCCATCAAGGTATCTACGCATAACTATGGTGGATGTTTTCGTTGCAGATGACAGTGAAGAATGAATCATACACTACATGGTTCACGCTGGCTACAAAACCATGCAGAATCATGGTTTAAACGGCTAACCCGCTTGGGTCTAAATTGAATGGTTTGATACGAGAAACAGGAATCTGGTTTACAATTCTGCGTTTCAGAAACATCCCATAGAAATGTGCGTTTCAGAAATTACTGTTAACATGATATGTCATCCAGGCATTCGATTTACATGGAGCTTGCCTCCTTTAACGACGTGTAATTTACTCGTCTTTACAGTGGGTGCCATTTCATTCCTACAAGAGCAGGTCTACATCTTCACATCAGGCTTCCACCGTTGACATTGATGCAGTTACCTGCAGTTTGCCGTTAGGTTGCAAGCACATCGGCATTCTGAATCTGGGGTAGGAAGACTGGAAGCGAAGAATTTGATCAGATTACTTAACTGGGTAGGATGCGCGTTCTTCTCTGGAAACACATGTCGTCTATATGAGAAACAGAGAGCGCCACCAAGCGTAGAATGCTGAAAGCAAATGATAGATGAGAAACGGCTTAGAAAACGCGAAGTTGATGAAACACATGTCGTCTTCGTACATCGCCCAGTTTCTTTTTTTTATTCAGACCAAGAACGAGAAGAAGAAAACGCAGGTTGCCACAAGAACAAAGGACTGGAGGGCCGTCATGTCATTACCGCCGGCGTCGGCCGCGTCGTGCCTGCCGCGCCGCCCGTGCTCCCACGCGTCGTCGGGGTCGTCCATCCCGTGCGGTGGGAACAGCCACGAGAACGGCCCCCACCGCACCAACGTCGGGGGCTCTCTCCCCCTCTCCCCGTTCCTGCTGTTCCTGTCGCCGTCGCTTCCGCCGCGAGGTGCGGCCTGGCTGCCGCCGTTGGACGTGGACCCGGCTCCCGGCAGCTGGTACCGGCAGACCGGGCAGGAGTTGTGCAGGCGGAGCCACGGCACGATGCAGTCGGAGTGGTAGACGTGCTTGCACGGCAGCTGCCGCGCGGCCTCCCCGAGCTCGAAGTCCTCCTTGCACACGGGGCACTGCGAGCCGTCCGACAGGTGTGCCCCGGTGATCCGCACCGTCGGGAGCGAGTCGATGGCCGACGGCGGCGCCGGCGCCGGCCCCGGCCGGTCGTTCTGCGTCAGCTCCTCGATGAGGTTGTTCAGGTTCGGCCCCGTGAAGTAGTTCCCGAGGTCGACGGCCGGGGCCGTGGTCGGCCGCCGCAGTACCGGCGGCGGCGGCGGCGGGGAGGGCACGCGCCGTCGAACCGGCGCCGGCGCAGGAGCAGGATGCGTGGCAGGTCCCTGCGCCGGCGCAGCAGGCTGGCGGAACGCGCGGCCTGGTACCGTCGTCGCCGGCTCCCCGCCGTATATGACCCAGCGGCGCGGGTGGCCGTCGTGCTGGCGCTGCGGGTGGAACGGGTGCGGCAGAAAGTGCGGCGGCGGGAACGCGGGGCGCGCCGGCAGGTCGATCTCGTGGAGGAAGCGGCCGAAGCAGCGCGGGCAGAAGACGTCGGTGGACGGGTAGGAGATGATGCGGAGCGCGCGGCCGCACTGGTAGCACCAGTACATGCGGCACGTCCGGTGGCGCACGGGCGCCGTCGTCGCCGACATCGGCGAGGCGGTGGTTGCGGTTCCTTGCGTCGGGTTGGTTTGATGGTGCCTGGCTGCCTGCCTCGATCGGCAGCTGTAGCTCTCGGAGGAGGAGGATGGAATTGTGCATGAGACGACGCTGGTTTTAAAGCAAATGCAGGCTTGGTTGTTTGGGGCGCGGAAATTGACGCACGGGTGGCAAAGGATGGCTTTGCGGGTGGATGAAAGCGATTCTGCGGCGAGCTGAGCTGAGCTGAGGTGAGTTCGTAGGGGGCGTGCGGTGTTCGGCGACGGTGACTTGTGCGTGGCGCCAAAGCGCGGGTTGCTTGCCGGCCAGGAGGTGATGGAGGCGGCCAGCGTATAGATCTCCAAATGTGCAGCTGGGCACGACACGGCCCATGCACGCTTGGAGTTTGGACTATGTCGTGTGTGCTCAGTCATGGTATGACAAGGCTTAAACTGTCCGGATCATATACAATAAGCTGTAGGTTCGTCTGAGAGTAGATGCCTTTATTCAAATTCGATGTTAAAAGTTTAAACCACAAACCGTATTGTTAAAATATATTGAGTCTAGATCTTACAAAAACGTTCAAATATAGATGGGATTGTCCACGCCATTTAAAATATTTAAAATTTTAAGCACTAGCTTGTCCGCATCACTAAAATCACCAAGACCTAGTAGTGTGTATCTGTCGGTTGTAATCACACCCCTCCGAGGGTGTACAATTTCTTTGGGAAACCTTCTTTATCTTACTAGGTACGTGCTCGTGCGTTGCTACGGTTTCCATTTATTGCATAGGTAGACCTTGTCAAATAAATTTTAGAGAGGTCAATTCAACTTTAGTTGAACATATTGATCTTTTCAATGATCCAAAGCTGAACACTCATAGAGTACAGAACATTTATAGCTTTACATGTTCTCTTTCTCTCTAAAACCAACACTACATGATGTTGAACTGATGATGCGCCTCACAACGATGGCTAATGCGTTGAAGAATTCTCATCTTTGTTGCCATCTCAGGTTCTCAATAGCATTTTTTTTCTCTGACGAGGAAATCAACATGTCATCAATTCTTAGCCTTCCTACCTCTCTTAGCAAGTTGGGCTTTCATCGTGCCCTTTTTAAGACCCTTTTCTACAACCTTCACCTTCTTCGGTGCCTTCCCCTACATGTCACGTGAAACATATTGGATTCCCCATCAGGTGCACTATGATGTTGCAACAAGCATTGATCTGAGCAAAGAAAAAAATTATTTCGATCAAAAATTAAATTATTCTAAATACTAAGGAAAATGCTCCAAGCAAAGAGAAATGTTCCGAGAAAGAAAAAAGTTATAACCAAAAAACTAAAATTGTTCTAATCACCAGAATTGATCAAGGAAATTTTTTGATGAAGCAAAGAATATTTGAGCATCAATAGTAAATTTGCAAGCAATAAAAGATTTTATGACAAAGACACAAGTGTCCGGATGAAAATAAAATGTTCCATGGAATCAAAGATAATTATTGGAGCCAACTCACATATGTAGTGATCATATGTGCCAAAAGATAATTATAAAATGGTGGAAAATATATAGCAGGATGGATAAATCATAAGTCAAACATGTGCAGTGCAGCATGATACAATTTTGCCAAAGAAAACCTGTTACACTGCGTTTGGATATCGAAATTCAGACCCAGAATTCAGAATTGGAAATGGCAAATTCAAATTCTGGTGTTTGGATGGTCACAATATTTGGAATTGGAAATCCATCAAATTCCAGCCGGTATTCGACTCTACACGCGCACGCTCCCCTACAATACCGACCCTGACCCTCTGTTTTGCTCGGTATTGCATCCAAACTATAAAGTTGGTATTGCATCTAATTTCCAAAGCCAGTTTGATTTGGTATTGGATCCAATTCAATTGCACCATCTCCGATATTTATATTCAAACAGAGCATTATGTGCAATGGTTCTTGTCCACTTCACCTATGGTGATGTAGGAAGTCGTTAGACTATTTGCTATCTGCAGTTCACCTAGATACCAAGAATCTCATCCACAGGGACAAAAAAAACCATTGGCTTTGTCTTAAGAATGTGAACAACTTAAGAGCCACAAACATGAACATTGCAAGAAAGATAGAAATGAACAAGATAGAAGATATGAAATTGTAGCAGTAGCCGCCCATCAATCAACATACTGGGTTTATATGTAAGTTTGAAACCGCCGATACAAATCGATCATACTGTGGTCCCTAGCATTTCTAGTAGATTTACAAGCAGAATGACACAACTATACATACCTACCATTAAGAGACACAAAGTTGTATGGTGCTTCTAGTTCTACTCAAAAGTCAAATGCTATATTAATAGCTAGTGTCCATTACAAGTAACAGCACTACTGAAACAAAAACAGAATGCAAATGATCTTACCTTCTAGACCCCTTCATGTATCCAACAGCCCAGACTCTCTCAAGGCCATAGTTTAGTGTGTTCTCAAGTCTACAGAATAGTTCAAGATATAAAACAAAGAACATCTCAGGATATGAGATTATAAAGAGCAACACAAGTGGTGTTCAGAAATCAGTATAGAACATTTTCCAGATTATCGCAGAGGCAAGAATAATTTAACTTTACCAACCTACGAGGACAAAACTTGGGTCTAGGTGGTGGGAGTGCACACCGCACCTCCCACCAAAAGAGCCAGGCTCAACAACTGATTCAAAAAAAACAAGTACTCCTTTCATTCTAAATTATAAGATGGTTTGGCTTTTCTAGATATATTGCTTTAACTATGTATCTAGACATAGTGTGTATCTAAGTGCATAGTAAAAGCTATGTTTCTACAAAAGGCAAAATGTATTATAATTCGGAATGGATGTAGTAGTATTTGTGATTTTGATAAGCAAAATAGTTAGACTAATCGCTGTCCTTTTGTTTCACACCCTACATGTCACTACACAGTGTACACACGGAATGTAATTGTGTATGTAAGACAGGTCATGACAGGCATGCAAATAGGAAAAAATATAACGCGCAGATAGGGTTTGGTGAGAAATTGCATGATATCATAGGAAATAATAAAAAGGTATTAATCATAAAAGGTAAAATAAAGCATATTTCATTCAAGGACATGGCAGATAAGCTCATATATTCAAGTTAGCACACCATGGAATTATAAGTTGTCGTGTGTTTTAACTTTGAACCATAAGAAAGTTAAATACCAATGTCATGCCCATAAGCCTTTACATTGAAATTAGCTATGCCCAATTGTACGAGAAACAAGATAGTTGTTTAGGGTCAATGTTTATGAAGAAGTCAGTAGATCTGTGTTTCAGGATGGAGAATTGATAATGGCCAAATTGTAAAGAAAAATTGAACAGACCTCTGCTTACATAAACAAGCAAACATAGAGATAAATAAAAACATGTTACCTGTAAGTTGTCGAATGCCATATACGAACTGTACCATCTTCAGATCCAGTAATGATTATAGGGAGCTCAGGATGGAAACAAACAACAGAAATATTATGTGTATACCCTTCAAGAGTCTGAACACAGCTCTTCGTCTGGTAATCCCAGACCTATTTTGCCATAAAGCACACCACCTTAGGACTGGATAGAATAATCAAACACTCCAAACATATAGCTGAGTACAAAATTGTACCTTTGCGGTGGAGTCATCAGAACCAGTAATCAAATAGGGCCTGTCACCACCAGTGAAGTAGTCAACACAGTTGACACCCTTTTGATGCCCATCAAGTGTGAAGTTTGGATCTGGAGAACCCAAACTCCATATCTGCAGTTCAAAGAAGTATAAATGAACAAGATCACATCATGAGTCGTGGTTAACATCTCGCTGCATAATATTGCAAAAAGGCATACCTTTGTAGTGCGGTCAAGGGATGCACTTGCAAAGGTGTTAATATCCTTTGGATTGAAAGTAACCTGCATCACATAGTGTGAATGTCCCTCAAATATTTGAGTGCACACCCACCCTTTATCCCAGTCCCACAGTTTTATTAGCATGTCATCAGATGTTGACAGCACATATGGTAGAGTTGGATGGACCGCAACACATCTGATGTAATCAGTATGAGCCTAAAAAACGTTAACTTTGTCCATGGCATCTGAGACTGTATGCTATGTTTTGCTCATTTCCTTTGGCACCTCCTACCCCAATCAAAATGTTGCAGCCTGTTCCAAGCCCAAATAATCAGAAACAGTCCCACCAATTGCTTGATTGTCACCAGACAGTATCTAAGCAGCCAACTACCAAAAAATTCAAATCTCATAGTAACTGTATGGAGTTCAGCCTCAAAAACGAAAAACTTAAGAATAAACCTTACCTATTTGGACATTTCACAAGAAAGGAGCCCTCAGCATATATACATCTGACGGTCGTCTAGTGACTGACGAGCTCTTACGTTGGTGGCGACAGGGAGGACAATGGTGACAGCCGATATCGAGAACATGATCTGCATATAGCCTTCAACCTTGAGCTTTCGGGCTAATAGACGTGACCCGATGGAGCTACCCAGCATGGATGACACCATGAATGTAGCAAAAATAAAATCGTGAGGAATGTCTTCTTCATTTGGACTCAATGCTGGAGTCCATAGGAAGACAAATGTGTACATGGAGCCCTCAAACAATGACTGTATGGCTCCCAGTAATGCAATCTTTTCATCTGAAGATCAAATGGACAGCGTTAGAAGGCAAACACAGGTTTCATATGCATATTTGGTTATGCGCAGTCTGATGAGATGGGTTAAGCATACCTGACACAATTGCCTTAGCTGCAACCTTGAACTGGGCCATCAGGTCCTTGCTTTCAGATGGATATCCGTAGTTTTCACTCCATGAGGACATTATGATAGCCATGCCAATCGCAAGAAAGCATGCGGCCGCATCAAATGGAGCCACAGGACCAAAGCCCAAGTTCTCAGCAAGAAGGTTCGCAAATAGCCCAGATACAATGGCAATTAAGCCGTTCCCAAGGAAGATGGCTTTGGAGAATGTTATGGTCAGCCACTGCGGGTCAAAGCCTCTCTGTAAAAATAGGAAACAAAGGTTGATATTCAGATTCAGTAGGGCCCTCCCCTCTGTTTGTGTAAAAAAAAGACGTCTGTACAAACCAACAAGATGCAATGTGTCCATCCATCCCCATAATTCACAAATGTAAGATCATGCGGTATTAACAAAGCTTTTGTCGCAAGTGGAAGAGCATGGCACTTTGTATCACAGGCAGCAGCTACTGCATCAGTAGATCCTTTGGATTCTATTGATAATTATTATTGTCTACGACTTAAAGGACATGGCCGAATAAAAGGACAAATCTCAATAAGAGCATCCATAAGATTGGGCCATGCTTGTTAAATGCTCACCGTCTTGGCCATGTCAGGTGTCAACCACCTGATCCACCGACACAAGTAGCAGAAACCAAACATAGGGTGGATTTCAGCTTGCATCCAGCAAGATTTTCCTCAGTCTTTCCAGACCCTGAAAAAGCCACATTTCACTGGGCTTGGCAATCAAACATGAGAACATGGACATCTTTATGTTCTCGAAACTCCAAGCTACTCATGTCAGTTCAGTGTTCATTTTTTTAATCGTACGTCAGTCAGCTCATTATAATAAGTGTTGCAATTCACTTAGCAGTCAAACATCCAAGATCCAATACGCTTAGCTGGCTTCAACGACAGGCATGTGACGAATGGGTCTAATCCAAATGGTGCTCCCTCTATAGTAATTTATGCATGACAAGGATTGGGAAAAGCAAGCAACACATTGGAAATACGCATATAGCTTGTACTACGTGCCTTCCAGAGAGAGGCGCAGGCAAAGAAAAACTTTGGGTTAAAGGCAAATGCAGAGCAGCAGTAATTCGGCGATGGAGAGAGACAAGCCGCAGATCTGTAGGGGCAAGGCAATGGCTATGGCAATGGATTACCTTGTTGTGCTCGGCGACGAGCCAGGACTCGAAGGCGGAGAAGAGCAGCGAGGTGGCGATGCCCCCGAGGATGCGGCCGATCATGAGGACCCTGTAGATATCAGCATTTCAATCTTGAGGATGCGGCCATTCTCGATATCAGCATTTCAATCTTGAAGCCCCGAAGCAAACCTAGGGATAATGCCAGATCCAAGTGAGACGAGGCAGATAGGGGGAGGGGGAACGATGGGTGCGTACCTGACCACATTAGATAGGAAGAGGGCGAGTACCTCAACGACGAAGCCGTGTTGTGGGTTGACGATGTCCTTAGCGTGAAGACGGGAGTCGGGCGCGATGATGTAGTTGTGCAGCAGTGCAGCACCTCCATGATCTCCACCGGCTTCATCAGCGGGAAGGAGAGCTCGCCATCCCCTCCATCGCAGGCACCACAGGCGAACCGTTGCAGCGACGCCTTCCTGGCGATGGGCAGGTCGTCGCGTAGAGCCGGGGCCATCGCATGCTCGGCGCCGGCTACGAGGCACACGACCTCGGTCGCCCATGGGAAAGTCCTCGAAAACAGCACCACCTGCCACCATAGAAGATGGTGAATGCCGTCGGCGCCGTGGGGGCTGGCCCGACCAACTCCTCGCACCTTGCGGCGCCTGACTCCTGGTCGGCGGTGACAACGTCCGCGCCGGGCATCAAGCTCAGGGTCGTGGTGGCTGGGGGTAGCGGGGTTTGCGGCGGCCGCCATCTGCTGCGCCGGGCATCGCAGGCATGGGCATGCGCCTCAGTGGGCGTCGCGAGGGCGGGGGCAGGCATCAACGACTGTTCGCGTTGTCGTTGCCAAGGAAGGGGGCGCTGTGGCGGCAGCCATCGCGAGCAGGGGCCACAAAATCGACGCGCGGAGGAGGTGGGGGATGGGGAGCACGAGACGAGGGGCTCTGAGGCGGGGATTAGGGTGGGGTGTGGAGTGCGTATGCGGGCATCGTGCGTGACGGTGATGCTGGAATCACTGGGGGGTGGTAGAGGATGGGGAAGGGGCTCAGACGTGGATCGCGGCGAGGAGGTGAGGAATTGGATCACGCCGCTCTGCGCGCCGAGGAGGAGAAGGGAATGGATCACGCCGAGGAGTGGATCGCGGGCCTTCCATGGATCGCGCCGAGGAGGAGTGGATCGCGCTGAGGAGTGGATCGCGGACCTTCCATGGATCGCGCTGAGGAGTGGATCGCGGACCTTCCCCGTCCGTGACCCCTGGCAGAACCGTGCGCCAGAAAAAATGTGGACGCCTACACTCTCTTCTTAAGAGTAGTAGAGATTAATGAAATGACGCACAGCGTGGTTAGAAAAATCATCAAGATAGAGCATTACCATCACAAGAACACAGTCATAGCATCACTATCATAGACTCAAATACACAAACACATACCAAATCATATTATAATGTTGTTTGTGCAATGGTTTTCTCGTTAAAAATCTTTCTATTTAAAAATTCACGCATCATAAGAAAAACGTAGAAGAAAAGGAGTACAATCTAGCTCCTAAAATTATATTTGTCGGTATCTCAAGAATAGGGTATCCACTCCTATTGGCGGGATCCTGTGGCTATGTTTAGTCACAGGTCAAACGTGGTCTGCCCTGGCTTAGAGTTTATGCCCATTTGACGAGACCACTTGCCTCATATGGGGTCAGTCTCCACGAGGGCTCTTCGGATCCCCGACAACGGGGCTTTAGGGCTGCCGCGTGTCCTGAGAATGAGGACTCTTTGTAGCAACGCCCAGGAGCCGGACCCCCGTGGGACGGTCCTGGACACCCGCGTGTGCCGCCCGGACCTTCGACCTAAAGGGGTCCATGACTGCCACATTTTTGGGCCGGTGCCGGAGGAACCCAAACCCCTCCAAGCACCTTCTGGACCCCTGGCTCGGGGTGGTCCAAAGCTGACATGTTTGCATACACTTCTGGTTGTTGTTCCCTTCTCAGGTGGAGATTTGGTGCTGTCATGTGTCCTATGGCGCGTGACGTAAGCCACCGTGTGGAATCTGACATAAGCCTCTGATATGGGGGCCACCTGTGTTTAATGCGAGTAGCATGCGTGTGTGAATCATCTAGGTCCCTAAGTGGTGTTTTGGTAATTAATGATAACTGATTGTGGACTAACAGTTCCTTGAGTGATAAGATTGTAGAACTGAACCACAATGTACAACAAAGTTCTTGAGGAATCATAACCATTGATTGTGGATCAAGTGAAGGCAAAGATAAGACATAGGTTTTTGCTTTTGCCGGTTAGCAGGTGTTTAGAGAAGAAACTGACTAGATTAATAGGATAGACAGTCATACTATTAAGAGGGATCAATGAACTTTAGTGATGTGTAACTTAGTGCCTCGTAGAGCATAAACGGTAACATGTGCATGAGGGCTAACAACGCTACGGGTTTCAAAATTAAAATTCTTTTGAATCAGCGCAAAAACTTTCTTTCCTGAGGACGGCGGACCGTTCGGGCCAGATGGCCGGACCGTCCGCGACTCTGCTAGAGAGGTATGTCCCTGCCTTCCTGTGGCTATAGGTGTACATTCGGGCCGTCCGGCCCGGCCCGGCCCAAGCCCGAAAAGGCCCGTATTATTTGAATTTCGGGTCGGTCGGGCCCATTTGATTTTCTAGCCGTACCGGGTCGGCCCACAGGCCTAGCCCAAGGCCCAGCCCGTAGTTGTTTAAACGTGTCGAGCTCATTTCGAGCGACCCAAAGTTATAGAAAGCCCGAAATTCAATTTTTGGCCCGAAATTCACATTAGGGCCCTAAATTCGATTTTTGGCCCGAAATTCACATCAGAGCCCTAAATTCAAAAAATAATAAAACAAAATAAAAGATAAGACAATTAAATTTGAACAAAAGCAAACTTAATATTTGTATTAAAGTTACCATAGCTATGCAATGACTACCTCGTTTACAAATCATTTTGTTAGAAGGAAAAAGAGTATAATCACCTCTATACAAAGTTCGTAAGTTCAGTTTATTGTCTAATGTTCATAACAAAAGTAAAATTACATCACATACTCTAATTCAAAGCTACAAAAAACATCTAACTAGCATTATCTATATCTTTGTGTTCTTTATCAAGTATATGAAAGTGTGGAATGAAGTGTGGTTTTAATAAATATATGGGCCTTTTCGTGCCTGTATATGGGCCATTTCGTGCTTGCCTTAAATGGGTCGTGCTCGTGCTCGCCCATGGGTCGTGACTCGTGACCTTGTCCCAAACCCGGCCCGATATATCGGGCCGTGCCGGTCCGGCACTAAAATATTTCGGGTCGTGCCGTGCCTGGGCCGTGCTTTTTTCGTGCTTCGGGCCGGCCCATCCGGCCGCCCAAATGTACACCTATATGTGTGGCGGACCGTCCAGCCCCGACAGGCGGACCATCCGCATAAGAAGAACCGAGTTTGGGCATGGATGATGTGTTTTTGAGACTTTGTACTACGGACCATCCGGGGTTTTTAGCCGGACGGTAAGTGGTCCATGTGCGGACCGTCCGACCATGATTGGCGTACCGTCCGCTCGTATTACTGAGACTGTTCAAGCACTCTGTTACTCAAGTGTGTTAGGTTCCGGACCGTCCGGCCCTAGTGGGCGGACCGTCCGACCTTGACTTTTCTGACAGCTCTGACAGGTTTCAAACGGTCGATATAGTCGTTATTGGTACGGCGGACCGTCCGACCATAGGGTGCGGACCGTTCGCGTGTACGCAGAAGCTGTGCAAGTTGCACATAACGACTACATATGTGTTGAGGGGCTATAAATAGAAGTGTAGCTTGTGTGTGGATACTCTCTTTGCCATTTCTAGCATACATTGAACTCATTTGTGAGCCTTCCACTCAAACACTCACACTAGTTGATTGATATCGCATTCTAGTGAGTGATTGAGACACTCTAGTGCATTTGCATTCGTTGTGATCCTTTTGAGGCACTAGATGATACACCGGGCAAGCGTCATCGACTTGTTACTCTTGGAGGTTGCCGCCTCCTAGACGGCTCGGGTGTTGTCTCCGTTGAGCTCTCTGTGAAGATTGTGGAGGAGTCGCGAGATTCATTGTGAGTGGTTTGCGCCTACCTCGCGGGAGCGGCAAAGGTGAGACTAGTGAAATCGAGGTATTGAGTGAGTTCTTGTCCACTTGGCTCAAAGACCAAGCCGTGTCTTGGTAGAGGAGCAAGTGAGAGCTTGAATTCCACCTCAACGTGGATTAGGGGTGAATGACAAATCATTGATACCACGGGATAAATCTCGGTGTCTTTCTGTCAACTATTTTACATTGTTTACAAGTAGTTGGTAACTTATATATTGTTTATCTTTGTGGCATTAGATTAAATTAATCATTACATTTTGTTGTTTCATCAAGGCTAGAAATATTTACATCTCTTGTTGTTTTGATTAAATTTGTCTAGTGTATTTTATTTTAATCAAAATCGTCTATTCACCCCCCCTCTAGTCAGTGTCCTAGATCCTCTATAATAGGATAATATTTATCTATGGCCCAACCGGTAAGGCCTGACCCTCGTAAGCCCACCCGTAGACGCTATCTGTGGTCTAGCCCGATGAGGGTCGCCCTTATAAACCTGGTCTCTAGTTTTCGCTCCACATAGCTCATGTATCCAATTATAAAGGAAGAATATGTTCCCACCCGTTGATTTACTTTCCTGTTTACACATGTTGTTTTCCTCTACCCCTTCTGTGGATCCAAACTTCTGTTGTAATCATGAAATCAGAGTCATGTATTTAGCCTTGCACCTGGTTTTGGGACCCCACTTGATGATGAATGAGGATTGGTGAAAGGGAAATAGGGTCAAACCTTTTCCTAAATAATTTTGGTGGTTGAATTGCCCAACACAAATAATTGGACTAACTAGTTTGCTCTAGATTATACATTCTACAGGTGCCAATGGTTCAACACAAACCAATAAAAAGAACGAGTTAGGCTTCAAAAGAAAGGAGCAAAAAGGAAACTGAAGTGTGCCCTGGTCTGGCGCACCGGACTATCCGGTGTGCCACCAGACAGTGTTTGGTGCACCACCGGACAGTGTTCGGTGCACCAGGGTGAATCAACTCAAACTCTGCAGCTTCGGGTTTCCCAGGCGCAGCTCCGCTATAATTCATCGGACTGTCCGGTGCGCCAGCGGAGCAACGACTATCTGCGCAACGGTCGACTCTGACGGATGAATAGTGCAGCACAGTACCGCGTCAGAAGTCAGAGCAGCAGGTCAGAGGGGCACCGGACACTTAGGTGTCTCACCTAAGGCTACAATTTGGTTGGTGGCTATAAATACCACCCCAACCGGCCACTTCAAGGTGTGGGAGCCCAAGCAACATTCCAAGTCATATAGTTGACATATCCAAGCCCTCCCAACCATTTCTATTCATTGATCCATCCTATACATAAGATTTAGACCACTTCAACCTACACAAGTGCCACAAAAGAGAGAGCAAGCAAAAGAAAGCTTCTCGTGTGAGTTTAGCAATAGTGCCTTGTGAGATTCATCGAGAGAAAGTGTGTGCTACATCTTGTGTTCATTTGTGCGTGGAGTTTTGACTCCCATTGAACTTCCTCCAAAGTTTTGGAGGCTTGTAAAGCTAGCAAGAGACACCTAAGTGTGTGGTGATCCTTGCGGGGTCTTAAGTGATCCTTGAGAAGAAGAAGAGCTCTCCGGTCTTGGGGATCGGTAGAGAGAGGGAAAGGGTTGAAAGAGACCCGTCCTTAGTGGACTCCTCAACGGGGACTAGGCCTTCGAGGGCCGAACCTCGGTAAAACAAATCACTCGTGTCTCTTGTGTTTATTGCTTGTGATTTGTTTGTTCTCTCCCTTTCTATGTTCCCTTGCGCTACTCTTTTCTTATATTATATTGTGTTGCTTCAAGTTAAATTTTCATTTAGAGAAGCAACTTCTTGCAAGAAAGAACTTGTGTTTATCCTCTTATTATCTAAGCCATCTTGCATTATTCTCCACTAACATTTCTAGTAGTATTGTTATTGATTAAATTCCGCACTCTTTGAAAACAATACTCGTTGCAAGCAAAGGACTTAGTTTTATACTCCGATAATTGTGAATCTTGTTCTAACTACTAATCAAGGGATCTAGTTTGGATTTAGTATTATAATTTTCAGGTTTCGCCTATCCACCCCCTCTAGGCGACTTTCAATTGGTATCAGAGCTAGACACTTCATATTGAGTCTAACAACTCGAAGTGATAGCTCGTAGAAGATCCTAAAAGAACAAGAAGACACCTCCGAAGGAAAACAATGAGGTAACTCTTGAGATATAACTTTCCTGTTGTTCTAATTATGATTCATGGTCTACTAGGGTGATAAATACTTTTAGAACCGTAGATCTACAATTAGAACAAATTTTAGACAAGAGTATCATTCCTGAAAGGGAATTAGGCTTACACCTATTTCCTAATTAATTTTGGTGGTTGAATTGCCCAACACAAATCTTTGGACTAACTAGTTTGCTCTAGTCTATAAGTTATACAGGTGCCAAAGGTTCACAAAAAGCCAATAAAAAGACCAAGAAAAGGGTTCAATAAAAAGAGCAAGGGACAACCGAAGCGAGCCCTGGTCTGGCGCACCGGACTGTCCGGTGTGCCACCGGACAGTGTCCGGTGCACCATCGGACAGTGTCCGGTGCACCAGGGGACTCCAAGCTGAACTCATCACCTTCGGGAATTCTCAGAGGCGCTTCACTATAATTCACCGGACTGTCCGGTGCACCACCAGACATTGTCCTGTGCCCCAAGGAAGAGCGGCTCTGAACTCGCCAGCTTCGGGAATCCGCTCCGCTAGAATTCACCGAACATGTCCGGTGCACACCGGACTGTCCGGTGAGCCAGCGGAGCAACGGCTACTTCGCGCGCAACGGTCGACTGCAACGCATTAAATGCGCGCCTGCGCGCGCAGAGGGGCAATACACGCGCGGGTGGCACACCGGACAGTCTACAGGACTTGTCCGGTGCGCCACCGGACAGCCAGGCGGGCCCACAAGTCAAAGCTCCAACGGTCGGAACCCAACGGTCTGGTGACGTGGCTGGCGTACCGGACAGTGTCCGGTGGCGCACCGGACTGTTGAAAGGGAAATGTGCCCTTGGGCCATTTTCTAAGTATTTTGGTGATTGAGTGCCAACACAAGTACTTAAATGTGAATCTATGCCCATGGATGAACAAAGTGCAAATCAAGAGCTAAGGTATGTTTCTAAGTCTTAGTACATTGGTTTTATGTACTAATATACTTGTCTAAGTATCAGAAACAGGAAGAAGAAGAAAAGAGGAGAGTTGGCTGTGTACAGCCAAGTGGCTGTTTCGGTCTGGGGCACCGGACTGTCCGGTGGTGCACCGGACAGTGTCCGGTGCGCCAGGCTACCTCGGCCGAAGAGGCCGCTCTCGGGAATTTGCTGACGGCGTACGGTTAAAATTCACCGGACTGTCCGGTGTGCACCGGGCTGTCCGGTGAGCCAACGGTCGGCCGGGCCAACGGTCGGCCGCGGATTCTGCGCGCGACACGTGGCCAAGCCAACGGTCGGAAGGGGGCACCGGACTGTCCGGTGTGCACCGGACATGTCCGGTGCGCCAACGGCTCCCAGATCTGCAACGGTCGGCTTCGCCATTTAAGGAAAGGAATCGGGCACCGGACACTGTCCGGTGTGCACCGGACTGTCCGGTGCGCCCGATGACAGAAGGCAAGGATGGCCTTCCAGATTTGTTCTCAACGACTCCTAGCTGCCTTGGGGCTATAAAAGGGACCCCTAGGCGCATGGAGGAGTACACCAAGCTTTCCTACAACATTCCTAAGCACCAAGACATCGATCTCGCGCATTCGTTTCATTGTGATAGCATATAGAGCTCTTGTTGAGTTGTGAACTCATTGAGTTGTGTTGCGAGCTCTTGTTGCGACTTGTGTGCGTGCTGTTGCTCTGATTTTGAGTCTTGTGTGCGTTGCTAGTTCTCCCTTACTCCGTATTTCTTTGTGAATCTTAAGTGTAAGGGCGAGAGGCTCCAAGTTGTGGAGATTCCTCGCAAACGGGATTGAGAAAAAGCAAACAAAACACCGTGGTATTCAAGTGGGTCTTTGGACCGCTTGAGAGGGGTTGATTGCAACCCTCGTCCGTTGGGACGCCACAACGTGGAGTAGGCAAGCGTTGGTCTTGGCCGAACCACGGGATAAACCACTGTGTCATCTCTGTGTTTGAACTCTTGTGGTATTGTGTTTTGTTGAGACTCCTCTCTAGCCACTTGGCTATTATTGTGCTAACACTTAACAAGTTTTTGCGGCTATAAGTTTAAGTTTTCACAGGATCACCTATTCACCCCCCCCTCTAGGTGCTCTCAACTGTCTGGTGCGCCATGCGACAGCAGCCTCCACCAAACGGCTAGTTTGGTGGTTGGGGCTATAAATACCCCAACCACCCCCACATTCAAGTCATCCAAGTTTTCCACCTTCCAACTACTTACAAGAGATCTAGCATTCAATTCTAGAAACACCCAAGTGATCAAATCCTCTCCCAATTCCACACAAAGCTTTAGTGATTAGTGAGAGAGATTTGTTGTGTTCTTTTGAGCTCTTGCGCTTGGATTGCTTCTTTTCTTTCTCAATCTTTCTTGAGATCAAACTCACTTGTAATTGAGGCAAGAGACACCAATTGTGTGGTGGTCCTTGCGGGAACTTTGTGTTCCATTTGTTTGAGAAGAAGAAGCTCACTCGGTCCGAGGGACCGTTTGAGAGAGGGAAAGGGTTGAAAGAGACCCGGTCTTTGTGACCACCTCAACGGGGAGTAGGTTTATGAAAGGGAAATGTGCCCTTGGGCTATTTCTAAGTATTTTGGTGATTTAGTGTCTAACACAAGTGCTTAAATATAAAATGGTGGACAAAGTACAAACCAAGGATAAAGGTATGTTTCTCAGACTTAGTACATTGTTTTATGGACTAATGTATTGTGTCTAAGTGCTGGAAACAGGAAAAATCCAATTGAAAATGCCTTGGCTCGAGCAGCCAAGACTTTGCTGAGTCTGGGAGCACCGGACTGTCCGGTGGTGCACCGGACACTGTCCGGTGCGCCAGGCTGGCTTGAGCGAACTGGCCGCTCTCGGGAATCCACCGGCTACGTACGGCTATAATTCACCGGACTGTTCGGTGTGCACCGGACTGTCCAGTGAGCCAACGGTCGGCCGCGCAATCTGCGCGGGACACGTGGCCGAGCCAACGACTAGAAGAAGGCACCGGACTGTCCGGTGTGCACCGGACATGTCCGGTGCGCCAATGGCTCTCTGGCCACTAACGGTCAACTGCAACATTTATGGAAAGGAATCGGGCACCGGACAATGTCCGGTGTGCACCGGACTGTCCGGTGCGCCAGTCGACAGAAGGCAAGATCAGCCTTCCTAGATTGCTCTCAACGACTCCTAGCTGCCTTGGGGCTATAAAAGGGACCCCGGACCCCTAGGCACATGAAGGAGTACACCAAGCATTCCTACAACATTCCTAAGCACCAAGACATCGATTCTACGCTTTTGATTCTTTGCGATAGCAATTAGAGCTCTAGTTGAGTAGTGAACTCATTGAGTTGTGTTGTGAGCTCTAGTTGCAACTTGTGTGCGTGGTGTTGCTGTGATTTCTCGTCTTGAATGCGTTGCTAATCCCTCCCTTGCTCCGTGCTCCTTTGTGATCTTAAAGTGTAAGGGCGAGAGGCTCCAAAGTGTGGAGATTCCTCGCAAACGGGATTGAGTAAAGCAAGCAAAACACCGTGGTATTCAAGTGGGTCTTTGGACCGCTTGAGAGGGGTTGATTGCAACCCTCGTCCGTTGGGACGCCACAACGTGGAGTAGGCAAGCGTTGGTCTTGGCCGAACCACGGGATAACCACCGTGCCATCTCTGTGATTGATTTCTTGTGGTTATTGTGTTTTGTTGAGACTTCTCTCTAGCCACTTGGCATTTACTGTGCTAACACTTAACCAAGTTTTTGTGGCTTAAGTTTTTCAAGTTTTACAGGATCACCTATTCACCCCCCCCCTCTAGGTGCTCTCAATTGGTATCAGAGTCGTTCTCTTCACAAAGGGACTAACCGCCCGAAGAGATGGATCCTAAGGGGAAGGGTATCGTGATCAACGATAAAGAGAAGGAATCCTTCGTCAACGAGCCAAAGGACGACAAGCCTAACGACTCCGGCTCGGGCCATAGACGGAAGGAAGGGAAGAAGAAGAAGATGAGGCGCATCAAGGAGATCGTCTACTATGACGATAGCGATGAGTCTACTTCTTCCCAAAAGGACGACGACCACAACGACTACGAGAGAAGGAAACCGGTTAATTCGAACTTTTCTTTTGACTACTCTCGTATTCCGCAAAGTTCAAATTCACATTTGCTCTCCATTCCACTCGGCAAGCCCCCACACTTTGATGGGGAGGACTACGGATTTTGGAGCCACAAAATGCGTAGTCACCTATTCTCTCTACATCCTAGTATATGGGAGATTATAGAGAGTGGAATGCACTTTGATAGTTCGGATAGTCCCATGTTCATTAATGAGCAAATCCATAAGAATGCACAAGCTACTACTGTTCTTCTAGCTTCATTGTGCAGGGATGAATATCACAAAGTGAGCAGCTTGGATAACGCCAAGCAGATCTGGGACACCCTCAAGATTTCTCATGAGGGGAACGACGTCACCTTGCTCACCAAAATGGAGTTGGTGGAAGGCGAGCTTGGACGGTTCGCGATGATAAGGGGCGAGGAGCCAACTCAAACATACAACCGGCTCAAGACCCTTATCAACAAAATAAGGAGCTACGGAAGCACACGATGGACAGACCACGACGTCGTCCGACTGATGCTAAGGTCCTTTACCGTTCTTGATCCTCATTTGGTAAATAATATTCGTGAGAATCCCAGGTACACCAAAATGTCGCCCGAAGAAGTCCTTGGAAAATTCGTTAGCGGGCGGATAATGATCAAGGAGGCGAGGTACGTGGACGATGCCTTGAATGGTCCGATCAACGAACTGCAACCCCTTGCTCTCAAGGCAACAAGAAGCAAGGAGGCGCTACCTAGTAAGGTGGCACAAATTGAGGCAGTCGTACTTAATGATGAAGAGATGGCCCTCATCATCAAAAGATTCAAGACGACGCTTAAAGGTCGCAAGGGACAGCCAAGCAAGACCAAAGCCAAGGGGAAGCGCTCATGCTTCAAATGCGGTAAGCTTGGTCATTTTATTGCTAACTGTCCCGACAATGATAGTGATCAGGACCAAGGGAACAAGAGGGAGAAGAAGAAAAATTACAAGAAGGCCAAGGGCGAGGCACATCTAGGAAAGGAGTGGGACTCGGATTGCTCCTCCTCCGACTCCGACAATGAAGAACTCGCCGCCATCGCCTTCAACAAGTCATCTCTCTTCCCCAACGAGCGTCACACAAGCCTTATGGCAAGGGAGAAGAAGGTATGTAGTCAAAACTCTACTTATGCTTCTTCAAGTGAGGACGAGTCTAGTGATGAGGATGAAATAGATTATTCATGTTTGTTTAAGGACCTAGATAGAACCAAGGTAGATAAAATTAATGAATTGATTGATGCCTTGAATGATAAAAATAGGCTTTTAGAAAAACAAGAGGACTTGTTGTATGAAGAACATGACAAATTTGTAGAAGCACAAAAATCTCATGCCTTAGAAGTTAAGAGAAATGAAATGCTTTCTTTTGAATTATCTTCTTGCCATGAGACAATTTCAAGCTTAAGGAGCATTAATGATGATTTGAATGCTAAGTTATAAATAGCTAGTAAATCAACAACTTGTGTAGAAAATGTTGTTATTTGCAATAGATGTAAAGATATTGATATTAATGCTTGTAGTGAACACATAGCTTCTATTGCAAAATTAAATGATGAAATGGCTAGTCTTAATGGCCAACTTAAGGCTAGCAAAAGTGATTTTGATAAACTAAAATTTGCTAGGGATGCCTACACGATTGGTAGACACCCCTCAATTAAGGATGGGCTTGGCTTCAAAAGGGAAGCCAAGAACTTAACAAGCCATAAGGCTCCCATTTCCGCCAAGGAGAAAGGGAAGGCCCCTATGGCAAGTAGTACTAAAAAGAATCATGCTTTTATGTACAATGATAGAAGACAGTCTCATAGGAGTTGTAATGCGTTTGATTCACATGCCTATGATTCTTATGCTATGTATGCTTCCAGTTCTTCCTATATGCATGGTAGAGATATGCCTAGGAAAAATATTCATCATGTGCCTAGAAAGAATATTGTTCATGCTCCTAGGAAAGTTATGAATGGACCCTCTACAATTTATCATGCTTTAAATGTTTCCTTTGCTATTTGTAGAAAGGATAGGAAGATAGTTGCTAGGAAGTTAGGGGCAAAATGCAAGGATGATAAAACTTGCATTTGGGTCCCTAAGGAAATTGTGACTAACCTTGTAGGACCCAACAAGAGTTGGGTACCTAAGACCCAAGCCTAAATTTGCCTTGCAGGTTTATGCATCCGGGGGTTCAAGCTGGATTATCGACAGCGGATGCACAAACCATATGACGGGGGAGAAGAAGATGTTCACCTCCTACGTCAAGAATAAGGATTCCCAAGATTCAATCATATTCGGTGATGGGAACCAAGGCAAGGTGAAAGGTTTAGGCAAGATTGCAATATCAAATGAGCATTCTATCTCTAATGTGTTTTTAGTGGAGAGTCTTGGATATAATTTACTATCTGTTAGTCAATTATGTAATATGGGATATATCTGTTTATTTACAAATGTAGATGTGTCTGTCTTTAGAAGATGTGATGGTTCACTAGCTTTTAAGGGTGTACTAGACGGCAAACTTTACTTAGTTGATTTTGCAAAAGAAGAGGCCGGTCTAGATGCATGCTTAATGGCTAAGACTTGCATGGGCTGGTTGTGGCATCGCCGCTTAGCACATGTGGGGATGAAGAACCTCCACAAGCTTCTAAAGGGAGAACACGTGATAGGTCTAACCAATGTTCATTTCGAAAAAGATAGACCTTGTGCAGCTTGTCAAGCAGGTAAACAAGTGGGAGGAGCACATCACAGCAAGAATGTGATGACCACGTCAAGACCTCTGGAGCTGCTGCATATGGACCTCTTCGGACCCGTCGCCTATCTGAGCATAGGAGGAAGTAAGTATGGTCTAGTTATTGTTGATGACTTTTCCCGCTTCACTTGGGTGTTCTTTTTGCAGGATAAGTCTGAAACCCAAGGGACCCTCAAGCGCTTCCTCAGGAGAGCTCAAAATGAGTTTGAGCTCAAGGTGAAGAAGATAAGGAGCGACAACGGGTCCGAATTCAAGAATCTTCAAGTGGAGGAGTTCCTTGAGGAGGAAGGGATCAAGCACGAGTTCTCCGCTCCCTACACACCTCAGCAAAATGGTGTGGTAGAGAGGAAGAACAGGACGCTCATTGATATGGCGAGGACCTTGCTTGGAGAGTTCAAGACCCCCGAGCGTTTTTGGTCGGAAGCCGTGAACACGGCTTACCACGCCATCAACAGGGTCTACCTTCACCGCCTCCTCAAGAAGACTTCATATGAGCTGCTAACTGGTAACAAACCCAATGTATCGTACTTTCGTGTATTTGGGAGTAAATGCTACATTCTAGTGAAGAAGGGTAGGAATTCCAAATTTGCTCCTAAAGTCGTAGAAGGGTTTTTATTAGGTTATGATTCAAATACAAAGGCGTATAGGGTCTTCAACAAATCATCGGGTTTGGTTGAAGTCTCTAGCGACGTTGTATTTGATGAGACTAATGGCTCTCCAAGAGAGCAAGTTGTTGATCTTGATGATGTAGATGAAGAAGACGTTCCAACGGCCGCGATACGCACCATGGCGATTGGAGATGTACGGCCTCAGGAACATTTGGAGCAAGATCAACCGTCTTCCTCAACTATGGTGCATCCCCCAACCCAAGATGACGAACAGGTACCTCAAGTGGAGGCGCATGATCAAGGGGGAGAACAGGATGTTCAAATTGAAGAGGAAGAAGCACCTCAGGCATCTCCAACCCAAGTTCGAGCGACGATTCAAAGGGATCATCCTGTCGACCAGATACTGGGTGATATTAGCAAGGGAGTAACTACTCGTTCAAGATTAGTTAATTTGTGTGAGCATTACTCTTTTGTCTCTTCTATTGAGCCTTTCAGGGTAGAAGAGGCCTTGCTAGATCCGGACTGGGTGTTGGCCATGCAGGAGGAACTCAACAATTTCAAGCGCAATGAAGTTTGGACACTGGTGCCTCGCCCCAAGAAAAATGTTGTGGGAACCAAGTGGGTGTTCCGCAACAAACAGGACGAGCACGGGGTGGTGACAAGGAACAAGGCTCGGCTTGTGGCAAAAGGTTATGCCCAAGTCGCAGGTTTGGACTTTGAGGAGACATTCACTCCTGTGGCTAGGCTAGAATCAATTCGTATCTTGCTAGCATATGTCGTTCACCATTCTTTCAGGTTGTACCAAATGGATGTGAAGAGCGCTTTCCTCAACGGGCCGATCAAAGAGGAGGTGTACGTGGAGCAACCCCCTGGCTTCGAGGATGAACGGTACCCTGACCACGTGTGTAAGCTCTCTAAGGCGCTCTATGGACTTAAGCAAGCCCCAAGAGCATGGTATGAATGCCTTAGAGACTTTTTAATTGCTAATGCTTTCAAGGTCGGGAAAGCCGATCCAACTCTTTTTACTAAGACTTGCAATGGTGATCTTTTTGTATGCCAAATTTATGTCGATGACATAATATTTGGTTCTACTAATCAAAAGTCTTGTGAAGAGTTTAGCAGGGTGATGACGCAGAAATTCGAGATGTCGATGATGGGCGAGTTGAACTACTTCCTTGGGTTCCAAGTGAAGCAACTCAAGGACGGCACTTTCATCTCCCAAACGAAGTACATGCAAGATTTGCTAAAGCGGTTTGGGATAAAGGACGCCAAGCCCGCAAAGACGCCGATGGGAACCGACGGACACACCGACCTCAACAAAGGAGGTAAGTCCGTTGATCAAAAAGCATACCGGTCCATGATAGGTTCTTTGCTTTATTTATGTGCTAGTAGACCGGATATTATGCTTAGTGTATGCATGTGTGCTAGATTTCAATCTGATCCTAAGGAGTGTCACTTAGTGGCTGTGAAGCGAATTCTTCGATATTTAGTCGCTACGCCTTGCTTCGGGATCTGGTATCCAAAGGGGTCTACCTTTGACTTGATTGGGTACTCAGATTCCGACTATGCTGGATGTAAGGTCGATAGAAAGAGTACATCGGGGACGTGCCAACTCTTAGGAAGGTCCCTGGTGTCATGGAACTCTAAGAAACAAACCTCTGTTGCCCTATCCACCGCTGAGGCCGAGTACGTTGCCGCAGGACAGTGTTGCGCGCAACTGCTTTGGATGAGGCAAACCCTCAGGGGCTTTGGCTACAATCTGAGCAAAGTCCCACTCCTATGTGACAATGAGAGTGCTATCCGAATAGCGGAAAATCCTGTTGAGCACAGCCGCACAAAGCACATTGACATCCGACATCACTTTTTGAGAGACCACCAACAAAAGGGAAATATCGAAGTGTTTTATGTTAGCACCGAGAACCAGCTAGCCGATATCTTTACCAAGCCTCTAGATGAGAAGACCTTTTGCAGGCTGCGTAGTGAGCTCAATATCTTAGATTCGCGGAACTTGGATTGAAATGTAGCATACATGTGTTTATGCCTTTGATCATGTTCATTCTGCATTTTGTTGCTTATTGTGGTGCTCAAGTTGTACAAACACTCCCTGGACCTCTCAAGTCCTGCTTGCAAGTGATGCACATACTTAGGGGGAGCTGTGCTACAACTTGACCCTTTGAGACTAACCATGTACTTGAGTTTGATTGTTTTAGTCTCAAAGGAGGATTGAAAGGGAAAAGGTGGACTTGGACCATGCAAGACTTCCACTGCACTCCGATGAAAAGAGTAACTTTTCCAAGTTCATCTTTATACTCTTATTGCCTTTGTGTTCTCATTTGAAGATTTTGGTGAGGCAATGGGGTTAAAGGGCCAAGATTGATCCCGTTTTGGTGCTTGATGCCAAAGGGGGAGAAAATAAAGGCCAAAGCAATAGATGGATCAGCTACCACTTGAGAAATTTTGAAAATAGTAGATTAGAGCTTTTGGTTTGTCAAAACTCTTTTATTGTCTCTTATGTCAAAAGTTGGCCTCTTGTGGGGAGAAGTGTTGATTATGGGAAAAAGGGGGAGTTTTTGAAATCCTTGATCAAGTTTCTTTGGAAAACCTCTCTTTATGTCTCTACAAGTGGTTTTGACTTAGAGATAGGAATTTGAGTTTGATTTGCAAAAACAAACCAAGTGGTGGCATAGAGTGATCCATATATGTCAAATTTGAATCAAAATAATTTGAGTTCTTATTTGAAGTGATTTTGTACCTGTTCTACTTGCTTTATATTGTGTTGGCATAAATCACCAAAAAGGGGGAGATTGAAAGGGAAATGTGCCCTTGGGCTATTTCTAAGTATTTTGGTGATTTAGTGTCTAACACAAGTGCTTAAATATAAAATGGTGGACAAAGTACAAACCAAGGATAAAGGTATGTTTCTCAGACTTAGTACATTGTTTTATGGACTAATGTATTGTGTCTAAGTGCTGGAAACAGGAAAAATCCAATTGAAAATGCCTTGGCTCGAGCAGCCAAGACTTTGCTGAGTCTGGGAGCACCGGACTGTTCGGTGGTGCACCGGACACTGTCCGGTGCGCCAGGCTGGCTTGAGCGAACTGGCCGCTCTCGGGAATCCACCGGCTACGTACGGCTATAATTCACCGGACTGTCCGGTGTGCACCGGACTGTCCGGTGAGCCAACGGTCGCCGCGCAATCTGCGCGGGACACGTGGCCGAGCCAACGGCTAGAAGAAGGCACCGGACTGTCCGGTGCGCCAACGGCTCTCTGGCCACCAACGGTCAACTGCAACATTTATGGAAAGGAATCGGGCACCGGACAATGTCCGGTGTGCACCGGACTGTCCGGTGCGCCAGTCGATAGAAGGCAAGATCAGCCTTCCTAGATTGCTCTCAATGACTCCTAGCTGCCTTGGGGCTATAAAAGGGACCCCTAGGCACATGAAGGAGTACACCAAGCATTCCTACAACATTCCTAAGCACCAAGACATCGATTCCGCGCTTTTGATTCTTTGCGATAGCAATTAGAGCTCTAGTTGAGTAGTGAACTCATTGAGTTGTGTTGTGAGCTCTAGTTGCAACTTGTGTGCGTGGTGTTGCTGTGATTTCTCGTCTTGAGTGTGTTGCTAATCCCTCCCTTGCTCCGTGCTTCTTTGTGATCTTAAAGTGTAAGGGCGAGAGGCTCCAAAGTGTGGAGATTCCTCGCAAACGGGATTGAGTAAAGCAAGCAAAACACCGTGGTATTCAAGTGGGTCTTTGGACCGCTTGAGAGGGGTTGATTGCAACCCTCGTCCGTTGGGACGCCACAATGTGGAGTAGGCAAGCGTTGGTCTTGGCCGAACCATGGGATAACCACCGTGCCATCTCTGTGATTGATTTCTTGTGGTTATTGTGTTTTGTTGAGACTTCTCTCTAGCCACTTGGCATTTACTGTGCTAACACTTAACCAAGTTTTTGAGGCTTAAGTTTTTCAAGTTTTACAGGATCACCTATTCACCCCCCCCTCTAGGTGCTCTCAGTTTGCAAGAACTGAACCTCGGTAAAACAAATCTGCGTGTCACACTCTTTATTCGCTTGCGATTTGTTTTGCACCCTCTCTCTCGGACTCGATTATATTTCTAACGCTAATCCGGCTTGTAGTTGTGATTTAATTTGTAAATTTCAGATTCGCCCTATTCACCCCCCCTCTAGGCGACTTTCAATTGGTATCAGAGCCCGGTGCTTCATTAGAGCCTAACCGCTTGAAGTGATGTCGGGAGATCACGCCAAGAAGGAGATGAAGACCGGCGACAAGCCCACTACAAGCCACGAGAAAGCTTCATCGGAAGAGTCCCGCAACAAGGGGAAGGGGAAGGAGAAGAAATCCTCTTCCCACAAGTCGCATCGGAGTGGCGACAAGAAAAAGAAGATGAGGAAGGTGGTCTACTACGAGACCGATACTTCATCACCTTCCACCTCCGGCTCCGACGCGCCATCCATCACTTCTAAGCGCCATGAGCGCAAGAAGTTTAGTAAGATCCCCCTACGCTACCCTCGCATTCCTAAACATACGCCATTACTTTCCATCCCATTAGGCAAACCACCAACATTTGATGGTGAAGATTATGCTAGGTGGAGTGATTTAATGCGATTTCATCTAACCTCACTCCACAAAAGTATATGGGATGTTGTTGAGTTTGGTGTACAGGTACCATCCGTAGGAGATGAAGATTATGATGAGGACAAAGTGGCCCAAATTCAACACTTCAACTCCCAAGCCTCAACTATACTCCTCGCCTCTCTAAGTAGAGAGGAGTATAATAAGGTGCAAGGGTTGAAAGGTGCTAAGGAGATTTGGGACACACTAAAGACCGCGCACGAAGGTGACGAGGTGACCAAAATCACCAAGCGGGAAACGATCGAGGGGGAGCTCGGTCGCTTCCGACTTCGCCAAGGGGAGGAGCCACAAGACATGTACAACCGGCTCAAGACCTTGGTGAACCAAGTGCGCAACCTCGGGAGCAAAAAATGGGATGACCACGAAATGGTTAAGGTTATTTTAAGATCACTTGTTTTCCTTAACCCTACTCAAGTTCAATTAATTCGTGGCAATCCTAGATATACACTAATGACTCCTGAGGAAGTAATTGGGAATTTTGTGAGCTTTGAATTGATGATCAAATGCTCAAAGAAGATCAACGAGCTTAACGGCTCCTCCACATCCGAAGCACAACCGGTCGCATTTAAGGCGACGGAGGAGAAGGAGGAGGAGTCTACATCGAGTAGAACACCCATCGACGCCTCCAAGCTCGACAACGAGGAAATGACGCTCATCATCAAGAGCTTCCGCCAAATCCTCAAGCAAAGGAGGGGGAAGGATTACAAACCCCGCTCCAAGAAAGTTTGCTACAAGTGTGGTAAGCCCGGTCACTTTATTGCAAAATGTCCTATTTCTAGTGACAGTGACAGGGGCGACGACAAGAAGGGGAGAAGAAAGGAGAAGAAGATGTACTACAAGAAGAAGGGCGGCGATGCCCATGTATGTCGCGAGTGGGACTCCGACGAAAGCTCTAGCGACTCCTCCTCCGACGAGGACGCCGCCAACATCGCCGTCACCAAGGGTCTTCTCTTCCCCAGCGTCGGCCACAAGTGCCTCATGGCAAAGGACGGCAAAAAGAAGAAGGTAAAATCAAGATCCTCCACCAAATATGAAACCTCTAGCGATGAGGATAATGCTAGTAATGAAGAGGATAACTTACACATCCTTTTTGCCAACCTAAACATGCAACAAAAAGAAAAATTAAATGAATTGATTAGTGCTATTCATGAAAAGGATGATCTCTTGGACACCCAAGAGGACTTCCTTATTAAAGAAAATAAGAAGCATGTTAAGGTCAAAAATGCTTACGCTCTAGAAGTAGAAAAATGTGAAAAACTATCTAGTGAGCTAAGCAATTGCCATGAGACCATTGACAACCTTAGAAATGAGAATACTAGTTTAATTGCTAAGGTTGATTCAAATGCTTGTAATGTTTCAATTCCCAATCTTGAAAATGATAATGTTGATTTACTTGCTAAGATTGAAGAATTAAACATTTCTCTTGCTATCCTTAGGATGGAGAATGAAAAATTGCTTGCTAAGGCTAAAGAATTAGATGTTTGCAATGCTTCCATTTCCGACCTTAGAGGTAAAAATGATATATTGCATGCTAAGGTTGTAGAATTAAAATCTTGCAAACCCTCTACATCTACCGTTGAACATACTTCCATTTGTACTAGATGTAGAGACATTAATGTTGATGATATTCATGATCACATGGCTTTAATTAAACAACAAAATGATCACATAGCTCAACTTAATGCTAAAATTAATGAGCATGACTTAGAAAATAAAAATTTTAAATTTGCTAGAAGCATGCTCTATAGTGGGAGACGCCCTAGCATCAAGGATGGCATTGGCTTCCAAAAGGGAGACAATGTCAAACTTAATGCCCCTCCTAAAAGATTGTCAACTTTTGTCAAGGGCAAGGCTCCCATGCCTCAGGATAACGAGGGTTACATTTTATACCCTACCGGTTATCCCGAGAGCAAAATTAGGAGAATTCATTCTAGCAAGTCTCACTCTGGCCCTAACCATGCTTTTATGTATAAGGGTGAGACATCTAGTTCTAGGCAACCAACCCGTGCTAAGTTGCCTAAAAAGAAAACTCCTAGTGCATCAAATGACCATAGCATTTCATTTAAAACTTTTGATGCCTCTTATGTTTTAACTAACAAATCCGGCAAGGTAGTTGCCAAATATGTTGGGGGCAAGCACAAGGGGTCAAAAACTTGTGTTTGGGTACCCAAAGTTCTTGTGTCTAATGCCAAAGGACCCAAAACCATTTGGGTACCTAAAGTCAAGAACTAAACTTGTTTTGTAGGTTTATGCATCCGGGGGCTCAAGTTGGATCATCGACAGCGGGTGCACAAACCACATGACAGGGGAGAAAAAGATGTTCTCCTCCTACGAGAAAAACCAAGATCCCCAACGAGCTATCACATTCGGTGATGGAAACCAAGGTTTGGTCAAAGGATTGGGTAAAATTGCTATATCACCTGACCATTCCATTTCCAATGTTTTTCTTGTAGATTCTTTAGATTACAATTTGCTTTCCGTTTCTCAATTATGTCAAATGGGCTACAACTGTCTATTTACTAATGTAGGTGTCACTGTCTTTAGAAGAAGTGATGATTCAGTAGCATTTAAGGGAGTGTTAGAGGGTCAGCTATACTTGGTAGATTTTGATAGAGCTGAACTCGACACTTGCTTAATTGCTAAGACTAACATGGGTTGGCTCTGGCACCGCCGACTAGCCCATGTTGGGATGAAGAATCTTCATAAGCTTCTAAAGGGAGAGCACATTTTAGGATTAACAAATGTTCATTTTGAGAAAGACAAGATTTGTAGCGCATGTCAAGCAGGGAAGCAAGTTGGTGCCCATCATCCACATAAGAACATTATGACGATTGACAGGCCACTGGAGCTCCTACACATGGACCTATTCGGCCCGATAGCTTACATAAGCATCGGCGGGAGTAAGTATTGTCTAGTTATTGTGGATGATTATTCTCGCTTCACTTGGGTATTCTTTTTGCAGGAAAAATCTCATACTCAAGAGACTTTAAAAGGATTCTTGAAACGGGCTCAAAACGAGTTCGGCTTAAGAATCAAGAAAATTAGAAGCGACAACGGGACGGAGTTCAAGAACTCTCAAATCGAAGGCTTCCTTGAGGAGGAGGGCATCAAGCATGAGTTCTCTTCTCCCTACACTCCACAACAAAATGGTGTAGTGGAGAGGAAGAATAGAACTCTATTGGACATGGCAAGAATCATGCTTGATGAGTACAAGACTTCGGATCGGTTTTGGGCCGAGGCGGTCAACACCGCCTGCTACGCCATCAACCGGTTGTATCTACACCAAATCCTCAAGAAGACATCTTATGAGCTCCTAACCGGTAAAAAGCCCAATATTTTATATTTTAGAGTCTTTGGTAGCAAATGCTTTATACTTGTTAAAAGAGGTAGAAAATCTAAATTTGCTCCTAAGACTGTAGAAGGCTTTTTACTAGGATATGATTCAAACACAAGGGCATATAGAGTCTTTAACAAGTCCTCTGGACAAGTTGAAGTTTCTTGTGACGTGGTGTTTGATGAGACTAATGGCTCTCAAGTAGAGCAAGTTGATCTTGATGAGATAGGTGATGAAGAGGCTCGGTGCATCGCGCTAAGGAACATGTCCATTGGGGATGTGTGTCCTAAGGAATCTGAAGAGCCTCCAAATGCACAAGATCAACCATCCTCCTCCATGCTAGCATCTCCACTAACTCAAAATGAGGATGAGGCTCAAGTTGATGAAGAAGAAGATCAAAATGATGAGCCACCTCAAGATGACGACAATGATCAAGGGGGAGATGCAAATGATCAAGACAAGGAGGATGAAGAACTAAAACCGCCACACCCAAGAGTCCACCAAGCAATACAACGAGATCACCCCGTCGACACCATCCTCAGCGACATTCATAAGGGGGTAACCACTAGATCTCGTGTTGCACATTTTTGTGAGCATTACTCATTTGTTTCCTCTATTGAGCCACACAGGGTAGAGGAAGCACTACAAGATTCGGATTGGGTGGTGGCGATGCAAGAGGAGCTCAACAACTTCACTAGGAACGAGGTATGGCATTTGGTTCCACGTCCTAATCAAAATGTTGTAGGAACCAAATGGGTCTTCCGCAACAAGCAAGACGAGCATGGTGTGGTGACAAGGAACAAAGCCTGACTTGTGGCCAAGGGATACTCCCAAGTCGAAGGTTTGGATTTCGGTGAAACCTTTGCACCCGTAGCTAGGCTTGAGTCAATTCGTATATTATTAGCCTATGCTACTTACCATGGCTTCAAGCTTTATCAAATGGACGTGAAGAGTGCCTTCCTCAATGGACCAATCAAGGAAGAGGTCTTCGTTGAGCAACCTCCCGGCTTTGAAGATAGTGAGTACCCTAACCACGTTTACAAACTCTCTAAGGCGCTTTATGGGCTCAAGCAAGCCCCAAGAGCATGGTATGAATGCCTTAGAGATTTCCTTATCACTAATGGATTCAAAGTCGGAAAGGCCGATCCTACACTCTTTACCAAAACACTTGAAAATGATTTGTTTGTATGCCAAATTTATGTTGATGATATTATATTTGGGTCTACTAACGAATCTACATGTGAAGAGTTTAGTAGGATCATGACACAGAAATTCGAGATGTCTATGATGGGGGAGTTGAAGTACTTCTTGGGATTTCAAGTGAAGCAACTCCAAGAGGGCACCTTCATTAGCCAAACAAAGTATACTCAAGATATTCTAAGCAAGTTTGGGATGAAGGATGCCAAACCCATCGAGACACCCATGGGAACCAATGGGCATCTCGACCTCGACACGGAAGGTAAATCCGTCGATCAAAAGGTATAACGGTCGATGATTGGCTCTTTACTATATTTATGTGCATCTCGACCGGATATTATGCTTTCCGTATGCATGTGTGCAAGATTCCAAGCCGATCCTAAGGAAGCTCACCTTACGGCCGTAAAACGAATATTGAGATATTTGGTTTATACTCCTAAGTTTGGGCTTTGGTATCCTAGGGGATCCACATTTGATTTGACTGGTTATTCGGATGCCGATTGGGTGGGGTGTAAAATCAATAGAAAGAGCACATCGGGGACTTGCTAGTTCTTGGGAAGATCCTTGGTGTCTTGGGCTTCAAAGAAGCAAAATTCTGTAGCTCTTTCTACCGCCGAAGCCGAGTACATTGCTGCAGGCCATTGTTGCGCGCAATTGCTTTGGATGAGGCAAACCCTTAGGGACTACGGTTACAAATTAACCAAAGTTCCTCTTCTATGTGATAATGAAAGTGCAATCCGCATGGCGGATAATCCCGTTGAGCATAACCGCACTAAACACATAGCCATTCGGTATCATTTTCTAAGGGATCACCAACAAAAGGGAGATATCGAGATTGCATATGTTAATAGGGGTGGAAATTTGGCTCGGGCTCGACGAGCCGGCTCGGGCTCGGCTCGGCTCGGCTCGAGCCGGCTCGCGAGCCAAAACGAGCCCGAGCCGAGCCTGATTTTGTAGCTCGCCAGAACTGCGAGCCGAGCCGAGCCGGCTCGGTCCAGCTCGCGAGCCGAGCTAACAACGTCAAGTATACTATTATACCATATTATTGTTATGTTTTGAACTATTTTATTGAATTTCTTGAACTTGATACGTGATACACTTATATTGTAGTCTAAAAATATATTATACATATTTTTTTTATCTTATATATAATAAAAAATATATAATTTATACTCTAAACGCGATTTAGTGTGAGGCTCGCGAGCTGGCTCGAGCCGGCTCGCGAGCCGTTACCGAGCCGAGCCGAGCCTCTAGGTCGGGCTCGCAAAATGACCGAGCCGAGCCTGGCTCGGCTCGCAGCTGCACCGAGCCACGTCGAGCCGAGCCGAGCCGAGCTCGGCTCGGCTCGTTTCCAGCCCTACATTATGTTAACACTAAAGATCAATTAGTCGATATCTTTACCAAGCCACTTGATGAACAAACTTTTAACAAACTTAGGCATGAGCTAAATATTCTTGATTCTAGGAATTTCTTTTGATGTCTTGCATCCATAGCTCAGAAATATACTTTTGATCATCTCTCTTTCATGTGCTATGACTAATGTGTTTTCAAGTAAATTTCAAACCAAGTCATAGGTGTATTGAAAGGGAGTTGGAGTCTTCGGCGAAAACAAAGGCTTCCACTCCACTCCATAACTCATCCTTCGCCGACGCTCCGAGCAACTCTCCGACTTTGGTATAATCTTCATTCATATGTCTTTTACCAAATGGGGAGAAAGTAGTTTAAAAAGGGCTTATACTTCACTCTAAGTATCCGTTTTTGGCGATCCATGCCAAAGGGGGAGAAAGTATTAGCCCAAAGCAAAAGGACCGCACCACCACCACCAATTTCAAAAATTTTAGTCTTTATTTGGTTTTAAAGAAATATTTTCAAATTGGTATCTTATTTGTGATATAATTTCAAATTGGTATACCCTCTTCAAAATTAATATCAAAACCCTCTTGAACACTAAGAGGAGGATTTCATTAAGGGGGGAGTTCTGTTTAAGTCAAAGGAAAAGCAATTGAAACAGGGGGAGAAAATTTCAAATATTGAAAATGCTTCTCAAATCTTATTCATTTACTTTGACTATTTGCAAAAGAACTTTGAAAAGAATTTACAAAAGAATTTGCAAAAACAAAACATGTGGTGCAAGCGTGGTCCAAAATGTTAAAAATGAAGAAACAATCCATGCGTATCTTATGAGAATTGATATTGGCTCAATTCTAAGTAACCTTTGCACTTCAATTATGCAAAATAATTCAATTATGCACTTCTATATTTGCTTTGGTTTGTGTTGGCATCAATCACCAAAAAGGGGGAGATTGAAAGGGAATTAGGCTTACACCTATTTCCTAATTAATTTTGGTGGTTGAATTGCCCAACACAAATCTTTGGACTAACTAGTTTGCTCTAGTCTATAAGTTATACAGGTGCCAAAGGTTCACAAAAAACCAATAAAAAGACCAAGAAAAGGGTTCAATAAAAAGAGCAAGGGACAACCGAAGTGAGCCCTGGTCTGGCGCACTGGACTGTCCGGTGTGCCACCGGACAGTGTCCGGTGCACCACCAGACAGTGTTCGGTGCACCAAGGGACTCCAAGCTGAACTCATCACCTTCGGTAATTCTCAGAGGCGCTTCACTATAATTCACCGGACTGTCCGGTGCACCACCGGACAGTGTCCGGTGCCCCAAGGAAGAGCGGCTCTGAACTTGCCAGCTTCGGGAATCCGCTCCGCTATAATTCACCGGACATGTCCGGTGCACACCGGACTGTCCGGTGAGCCAGCGGAGCAACGACTACTTCGCGCGCAACGGTCGACTGCAACGCATTAAATGCGTGCCTGTGCGCACAGAGGGGCAATACACGCGCGGGTGGCACACCGGACAGTCTACAGGACTTGTCCGGTGCGCCACCGGACAGCCAGGCAGGCCCACAAGTCAGAGCTCCAACGGTCGGAACCCAACGGTCTGGTGACGTGGCTGGCGCACCGGACTGTCCGGTGCGCCATGCGACAGCAGCCTCCACCAAACGACTAGTTTGGTGGTTGGGGCTATAAATACCCCAACCACCCCCACATTCAAGTCATCCAAGTTTTCCACCTTCCAACTACTTACAAGAGCTCTAGCATTCAATTCTAGACACACCCAAGTGATCAAATCCTCTCCCAATTCCACACAAAGCTTTAGTGATTAGTGAGAGAGATTTGTTGTGTTCTTTTGAGCTCTTGCGCTTGGATTGCTTCTTTTCTTTCTCAATCTTTCTTGAGATCAAACTCACTTGTAATTGAGGCAAGAGACACCAATTGTGTGGTGGTCCTTGCGGGAACTTTGTGTTCCATTTGTTTGAGAAGAAGAAGCTCACTCGGTCCGAGGGACCGTTTGAGAGAGGGAAAGGGTTGAAAGAGACCCGGTCTTTGTGACCACCTCAACGGGGAGTAGGTTTGCAAGAACCGAACCTCGGTAAAATAAATCCGCGTGTCACACTCTTTATTCGCTTGCGATTTGTTTTGCACCCTCTCTCTCGGACCCGATTATATTTCTAACGCTAACCCGGCTTGTAGTTGTGATTTAATTTGTAAATTTCAGATTCGCCCTATTCACCCCCTCTAGGCGACTTTCAATTCCTTCTAGCTATGATAGGAAAAATGCTTCCGAGGAAGATCTAAGATGTATACGCTTAAACTATCTAGCTTATGGCATCTTAAGTAAATCTCTTAGCAAAGAAGATTATCATGCCTTCATAATAAGATGTGATGAACCTATTTGTGATGCGCATGATATTTGGACTAGAATTAAAATCAAATTTGATGAGTCCAAACATGATAGTTCATTTTGTGCTTCTACTTCCTTTGGTATTTGTGAAACTAACCCTTTGAAGGAAGAAGAAGAAAATGAATGATGGAGACCAAACGATGAATCCACCTCTCCAAAAGGTTTGTCTTCCCATTTCGATTCCCACATATGTTGTGTGGCTAATGAAAATGATAGCGGAAGCACAAATGAGGATGAGGAGGATGAACGAAGCTTTATACAACTCTACGCTCATCTAAGCCTAGAAGATAAGACGATCATGCTCAAACTTCTAAAAAGGGCGAGAGAGCAAAGCGAAGCTCATCAAAGGCTAGAAGATGTTCTCTCCATGAAAATGCTACGCTTTGATGAGTTGACTAAAGAACATGAGGAGCTAAAGTGCTCTCATGTTGATTTGGTCCAAAGGTACGAAACTATTTCAATTGAGCAAGATAACTCTTTACATTGTATCGCTCAATTAGTAAATAGAAATGCCTTGCTTAAGGACCAAATGGAAAAGCTAAAAATTGAAAATCTAGCTTTTCAAGAAAAATATGATATGCTTCTATGTTCTCATAAAAATCTTATGGATGATCATATTATGTTAAATATTGCTCATGAGGTTATAATAGAAAACTTAAAATCTCAACAACCTCACTCATGCACATGTATTCAAATTGAAACTATTTTACCATGTCCTAATGCTTGTTGTCCGTCGACAAGCAAATCTTCCTTTGAGCTAGAATTTGCAGGAACAAAAGATGATACATATCAAAAGCTCAAAGAAGAAATTGAGAGGCTAAAAATGAGCTTGACACAAAAAGGGAAGTGCATTGCTCAACCTTCTCAAGATAACCGTGATCACATGGTGAAGAAGCTTGAGACGGGAACAACCGTGGCATGCACTAAATCCCTTGAAGAAAATGTCAAGGACTTGAGGATTGTCAAGAGGAAGGAACAAAAGAAGAAAATCAATTCCTCTGCCAAAAGCCTCAACTGTGCCTCCATGCAAGGTAACATCCAAGGTAATAATCAAGTCACACTTCACACTAAGAGAAGTAAGAAGTGTAGTGAATGCTTTGAAAAGGGACACTCGATTAGGTCATGTCCCTATATTAAAAATGGCTTGATTATTAACAAGGATGATAAACTTTGTTTTAAATGCTCAAAGAAGGGACACTTAATTAAGTCTTGTCCCTATTTGAAACAAAAAGGCATAGTATTAGAAAAGAAAATCTTAACTAACCATGTAGCAAGCAAGAAACAAGGAAAGAAGAAATCTTCAAGACTTGAAGATCGTTTTTGCTACATATGCCGAAAGAAGGGACATCAATGCAAGGATTGTCCCATTGGTAACTACTCCACTTCTAGCTTGTCAATTACTTCACATATAACTAGGCAAACCAAAATTGCAACTTGTGCTAGAAAGGTAATGAGTTTACCAAGTGCTAACACAAAGGACTTTTGGGTTCCTAGATCTTTGTTGACTGACCCTGATGGACCCATCAAGCGATGGGTACCAAAATATGCTTGACAAGCTTTGCAGGAGAAGGAGATGGTATGAAGCTTTGGGGTGCTTAAGAGAGTCAATTCAATTATTATTAACTCAAGCTATAAATCTTCAATGATCCATATATCCAAGATTGACCCAAAGTTATTTTAATTGTTATGTCTAAAACTCATATCATCTCGGGGAAGATATTGATGTTGTAGGAATTAAAGAATTAATCCTATACCGAAAAGTCGAGGCCTACAACATGGAGGAAAGCCAAAGGATGGTAACAATTATGCTTTTAAGTGCAAGTATCTTAAAATTACCATTTCTTATGTGTCTTGTGTAGTCACATAGAAAAAGGAAGCACTTCAAATGTTTTTAAATTATGTCACCATTCTTTGAAGAAATTCCTCTCATATGGTAGATTGCATATTCATCATTTCCATACTATGGCAATCTACATGCTTGAAATTATTGTAAAAAACTCATCACATGCTTTACATTAATTATCCTTTTATAACCATGGTCTAGATATATAAAGATATTCCAAGTTCTTAAAAGAATAAGGTGTCGTGTAAGGAATCCAAATCCTTAGGACACCTATAAAGGGAATCTCTATTTATATCTAGAATCGTAAGACTAATGTTTTTGTCTAAATAACCTAAGTAGTCTCACATGTAGAGAATGAGTTTCTCTATGGAGATGTGTAATCCAACATGCCAAAGAAAATCAATCCAATGATTTATGTTGTATATCTTCTTGCTTAAATTGGATATGATTCTTCTCATTCATCGCTCTCCTTGTTATGAATTAGTTTTATTCCCATAATCCTAAAAGAATTAACTATGCTTGTTTTATGAGTTAAAACTTAGCATACATCATGGAACAATCTAGTTCATATTATAAAGTTTCCATGCTTTAGTAATTGAAAGTGCATTCATCCCTTTTGTGAGTTTTGGTGATTTGGATAACAACACATTTAAAGGTCTAACAAGTTTGCTAAGTGTTGAACAGGGAATTCAGTATGATGAACACACTTGAATAGTGTATAATGATCAGTGAACAAGGTTCAACACAAGGTCAAATAACCAGTGAGACAATGCAAATGGATATAATATGGTCTCTATATTGGTTTGAATATATGGACAAGTCCTGAGAATCACTATGCATAAATATGATCAGAATAGAGGTTGAAGTGATTAAGAGGATTGGTCAAGCCAAAGTGAATAAGATATGAGGAATCGTGAATTGGCTTGACCATATTACTATCAGTCCATATATGCTTCTATGAGAATCAAACTAAAGCTTGATTAATCTTAACAGTTATATCTAGAAGACATTCAAGCAAGGTTCACAATATTGAAGAAATGATTCTCTTAATGGATGCTTAATAGGATGTGACTCAAGAATGGCTTGATAGGGTGAAGATAGCAAGGAAAGGGCTTCGAGGAACTAAGCGAAGGTGAAGGCCAAGCGACGGCTTGTAGACCGAGGTACCATGGCTAAGGTGAAGAAGAGAGTACTTGCACTAAGTCGATGAACTAATCAGCTATGAAGAGTTACAACATGTTGATGCATCAGTAAGGTGACTTGAAGCCATGATTTGAACTCATATAAGGTGATATGGTACAAGTCACAGGGTTTGATTTGAGTTTGCTTCAAAAGGTGAGACAAAGATGTTTGTGATCCTTATGAAGCAATGCCATGGAGAAATCACACATGAGACACCAATGACTCAAGGAGTTTACTTCATTTTATTTTATTTAACTTGAGTATAGGAATCGTCGTACTATAAAGGGGGATCCAAAAGAAGGTTGGTGTTTGCCAAAGCTCAAACCTCTCTATTCAAAAGCTATTTTTGAAAAGCAAAAATCTCTTTAACGTTCTATGGTTGACCATGGTTAGGTTTGAGAAACCTAGAGTGTTCTTGCTGAAAAGCAGCTGAACTTCTTCAACTGCAGCTGAGCTTTCCAGCTGAACTTAACTTCAGCTGAGTTGAGCTTCTTCAGCTGCAGCTGAGCTGAACTTCAGCTGAGTTGAGCTTTCTCAACTTCAGCTGAACTCAACTTCAGCTGTGAACCTCTTTGACCATACACCAGCTGAACTTGCCTCCGAGAAGTTGAGCTGGGGTTTTCTCTCCTAAACTCACTGGTCAAGATCGGTTGAACTGGTCCTGAGGGGCAGTTCAGCTGGTCTCTGACCCCTCTGACCTCTGATCTGCAGTCTGCCAGTCAGACTGGCAAACAGGTCGCCAGAGCTGTCAGGGGCGGTTCAACCGCCCCCCCTGGGCGGTTCAACCGGTCTGGTCAACCCTGGTCAGCCTGCAGGTCAGTCTGCCAGTCAGTCTGACAGTCAGACTGGCAGACAGTCTGCCTGACCTGCCAGGGGCGGTTCAACCGCCCTAGGGGGCGGTTCAACCGGTCTCAAACAGCAAAATCGGCCCCAACGGCTAGTTTTGAGCTCCAACTATATATACTCCCTCCTACCTCTCTCCCCACAGCAGCGAGCACGATTTGAACTCCATTTCCAACTTGAGAAACACCTCCCTCTCTCTCTCTCACACACATCTCTTGCCTCTCCCATTTCAAATCTTTGGAGAGAAATCTTTGAGTGAGCTTGAGAGCTGCGGTTTTGTGCTTCATCTCTAAATCTCTCTTGCTCTTCTTCTTGATTCGAGCTTTGGTACTACATTGAGTTCTTTGTGGATTCATTACTCTTGGAGCTTCTAGCTCCTAGACGACTAGGTGTCTCTTGTGAGTCTCCAAATCTTGTGGAAGACCACAAGAAAGTTTGTATTACCCGCTCGTTTGAGCAAAGATTATTGTGTGGGCTTGACCTTTGTGGTCGGCAAAGGGAGGATTAGGGTTGAAAGAGACCCGGCTCTTTGTGGGCGCCTCAACGAGGAAGTAGGGCACCTTGGTGGTGTGACCGAACCTCGGGATAAATCTTGTGTCTCTTGTGTTCTTGCTCATTGTGTTTGTTTGTGTTCTTCGTTCTCTCACCATTCCGTAAAAGATTTGTTTATATCTTTTTGGTGTGTGGATTTTGAGAAGTGCCCTTCTCAGATCTACTACTTTGAACCCTGTGGATCATTTAGAACATCTCATTTCCAAAGTTAACTGGGTGAATTTCGAGATCAATTTAGTTTTACCCAGTTTGCTTCTAGTTTTTGTTGAAAAAGTTTTAACTTGCCTATTCACCCCCCCTCTAGGCAACTTTCAATTGGTATCAGAGCCTAATCCTCGTTCTAACGCTTAACCGCGTGAGGAAAGATCATGTCGGGGGGACTAAGAAACGAAAGTGCTTCTAAGCTTGAAAAAGTTGAGGTTGCCTCGACTTTATCTTTTGTTGCAGATGTTGATCCTAGGGCAATAGACCTTGCCATGAGAATCGACGAAAGGATGTTCCTCAAAATGAAGGAAGATGAGGCGAAGAACATTATTGAAGAAGAAGAAAATGATCGATGGAGACCAAACGACGAATCCACCTCTTCACAAGGTTCGTCTTTCAAATCCACTTCTCATATGTGCTTTGTTGCTAATGAGAGTGACAGTGAAAGCGAAAGTGAGGATGAGGAGGAGCATGAAAGTGATAGTGAAGATGAGGATGATCTTCAAAAATTCTTCGCTCAACTAAGTAAGAAGAACCGGATGAGCTTGCTCAAACTCATGAAAAGAGCAGAAGAACAAAAGGAAATGCTTCATAAGCAAGAAGATATCCTCATCGAAAAAATCAAAGACTTGGAGAAGTTGACCAAAGAGCATGAGAAGCTAAAGTGCTCTCATGATGATTTGGTCCAAAGGTATGAAGACATTTCAATTGAGCAAATTAAAGCTATTAATCATTCATCATATATTGCTCAATTAGAAAATAAAAATGCTATGCTCAAGAACACGGTAGAAAAGCTAAACATTGAAATTCTAGCTTTGCAAGAAAAACATGATATGCTTGTATGCTCTCATAATAAATTTATGGATTCACATATCATGTTAGAAATGGCTCATGAGGTTGTGTTAACTAAATTTAAATCATACAAACCTCACACATGCACATGTACTCAAGTAGAAACTATATTATCATGTGCTAACAAATGTTGCTCTCAAGAAAGCCAATCTTCCATTGAGCTAGAAATTTCAGAAATTAGTGATATTTCTATCACACAAGAAAATAAAGAGCTCAAGGAAGAAGTTGGAAGGTTAAGAAGGAGCTTAACTCTTTTGAAGGGAAAGTGTCATGCTCAACCTTCTCAAGATAACCGTGATAATATGGTGAAAAAGCTTGAGAAGGGGACAACCGTAGCATACACAAAACCCCTTCAAAAGAATACCAAGCTTTCCAAAAAGGGCATGAGCAAAATTCATGGTAAGAAAATTAATGCTCATACTATTTGCTCTAACAATGTACCTATGTGCTTCAACAAAGAAAGATCAAAGAGAAGCAATAGGAGGTGCTATGGATGCAAGGAGAAGGGTCATGAAATTGATTCATGCCCCCACATGAAGAATCAAGACCTTGCACGATCAAGAAAGATGACCATCAAAAGGGATGAAAGCAAAAGGCAAATGCATTGCAAGGACAAGCATCACATTTGCTACAATTGTCGTGAAAAAGGTCATCTATTCAAGGTTTGTCCAAAGGATAAAACTCCTAAGCCTAACTTGTCAATACATTCAAATATGCTTAGGAGACCCAAATTTGACTCTTGTGCTAGAAAGGTGATGAGTTCACCACATTCTAGGACCAAGGCTATTTGGGTGCCTAAGTCCTTATTGGCTAACCTTGATGGACCCATCCAAAGATGGGTACCAAAATGTACTTGATACACTACACCAAAATAGTAAACTTCCTAGAGCCTAAACCCTAGGAAGTTAGGTCTAAACTCTAGGAAGTTAGCTAAACTCTCGGAAGTTAAGCCATCCCGTCGAAAGTTTGGCTCTCGGAAATTTTTTGTCGAAAGTTAGCTTAACTTCCTAGAGCCCTCTAGGAAGTTAGCTAACTTCCTACAGCCAACAAAGCCTCTCGGAAGTTAGTAGCTTCACGCCGTCAGCACCGTCAGTTGACTAACTTCCTACGGCTGACCGTAGCCCCTAGGAAGTTAGCTGGCTAACTTCCTACGGCTTAATAAACCTCTAGGAAGTTAATTTGACCAGCATTACAAATGCTGTTTTTTTATTTTACACCATATTCCACAACATAACAAATATATCAACAACTATATAGCACAACATATTTTCACATAAAACATCTCACACACAATCACATAACAATATTTAAATCCATAGTCTCATCAATTACATCACAAAAGTCTCATCCATAGTCATAAAAAGACACATCTCATCATCTAGTACTAATAAGAGACAATATCTCATACATGGTCAGGAAGTCAGTGTAACAAAAGTTTCTAGGTGATTTAGTATACAATTTCAACTCATACTTCTCTTCCTCGACTTCAAAGGTAATGGTATAGTTCTCTGAGCGAATGCTATTTGGAACAGTCTTCAAACCCTTATTATGTGAAGCCTCAACATTCTTTTGATATTTTGTCCTACAAAATAAAAAACAACCAACTTAGAAAGATTTAAGCCGCTACCTGGTCTGCAGCTATAAAGCCCAGCTGTTCAGCAGCCCATGTAGCGCAAGCAAAAAGAGCAGTCGTCTGTCCCTGGTGCTACGCTTGGTTGCAGCCACTGCTGGTTACTGGTGTGGCTGCTGCCGCTGCAGCCACTTATCCGCAGCACCCCCAAAGAAAATTGTTTGGTCAAGCACATTGCACACTAAATTTGTACCGGAGAATTTAAAGTTTACTTGCAATGAAGAATAAATGCTAGCCTATATAATTTACTTGGTTGGTGAATAGCCACAAAAAGCTTAGAAGATAATTTCTTTTGGAGAAAAAGAGAAGACGTTAGGACATAAGAACGAAATTCATGCAGTATTGTGGTGAGTATACCATATTGTAGATGAATCTGGAGTTATGCCAAAGAAGTAGCCTCCAGGTTTGAGAAGTGATGATACATTGTTCAGAAGCTTCTTTGCCCGTTCTTCATTCTCAAAGCATGACTATCTTTCGAAAAGTATTAAATATAAAGATTAGCAAAGCTCACAAGCATATCATATATATTCTACAGTTCTAGAGAACAACCAACTCGCCTGCAAGTGCTGCATACAGCAAACCATATCTGCTTGGATGCCCTTTTCCTGCACTTGAGCTTCAAAACCATCCTGCCATGCAATTGTAACGCACACCAATTGTCAGCTCGAAATAATCAAATTAATTTGTTGAGAGTGTAACCAAGAGACCATAGAGGGCTGAGGCTAGTGAAAGGCAGCCTACCGATGCCTATGTAGACCTGGGCATCACACCACTTGTCTGTATCCATTCCACCGTCGCAATACAGGTCACATACCTTAGGCATTTGGCAACCAATAAATGTAAAATTACTTTCAGGATTCTGCTCTGGAGTTTCTCGCTAATTTGGAATGAACTGAAGATCATAAAAGAGAGGAGCATATAGCAGACCGTAGCATAAAGAAAGGCAAATTTTTTGATGATGGCACTCTTGGCGCAGTCATATAGACGAAAATGTGGAGATTGTGGTGGCACCGCTACATTCATCTCTGCAATTACATGTAAGCAAATTACCAGCGGCGAGGTCGAGACAGAACACGGGCGGATTAGTAGAGGGACGGGTGTACATGCAAACTCGGTTTCGCACAGCTAACAGGGAACAGAAGGGGTGAGATTGGGAATACCTGCTGGGCGCTCTTCACCGGCGAAGAGGTCGGTGAAGGCCTTGGCACCTGGTGTAGGGCGGCGGTGGCGGGAGCCCAAGCAGAACCCGATTTGGGAAGGGGAAGCTCGATCTGGGCTAAGAGTTGTCGGGATGTCGGCGGTGAGAGACAGGCGGCGGCTACGACGTATGGACGAGAGAGTTGCGAGGAGGAGAACGAGGCCGGGGGCGGCCGCGGCAGACGGGGGCGGCCGCGGCGGACGGGGGCGGCCGCGACGTGGCGGGGGCGGCTGGCGGCGGGCGGCTCCAGGAGACAGACGCGAGAGAGACAGGTTGTGAAAGGTGAGAGAGGAGATAAGGTTGAGGAGGGTTTTAAAATAAAAAAAACATAACTTCCTAGAGGAGGCTGTAGGAAGTTAGCTTTTCGTTTGGCTGGTCAACAGCTGAAACCTAACTTCCTAGAGGAGGCCGTAGGAAGTTAGTTGGGCAGCTAACTTCCTAGAGCCAGCTGTAGGAAGTTAGCTTTTCGTTTGACTGGTCAACAACTAAAACCTAACTTCCTAGAGGAGGCCGTAGGAAGTTATCTAACTTCCTACGGTTTTTTAACTTCCGACAGCTTTTATAAAATACCGTAGGAAGTTATGTTTGTTTCCTAGAGCTACCAGTTGCCTCTCGGAAGTTATTTATTTCCTACGGTTTGTTATAAAAGCTGTAGGAAGTTAAAAAACCGTAGGAAGTGTATGATTTTGGTGTAGTGATAAGTTTTGCAGGTACCCACAGATGATATGAAGCTTTGGGGTGCTTAAGCGGTTTAACTCAATTCTTATCTCAAGCTATCAATCTTACATTGTATATCCTTTAAGATTGACCCAAAGATGAATTGAGTTGTTATATCACTAACTTCATATTCATCTCTAGCAAGAACTTGTGTTGTAGGGAATAAGGATTAACCTTTGTGGGAATCAAGCAAAAGGCCTACAACCAAGTGATATCCAAAGGATGGTAACAATTAATTCTTAAGTGCACATTGCTTTTAATTGGTATATTCCTTTGTGTCTTTTGTAGCCACATAGGAAAAATGAAGCACTTGAGAATGAACTTAAAAGATTTTACCTTGCTTTGGAAAGGATCTAATTATATGGTAGATTGCAAGTTCATATTTTTATATTGTGTCAATCTACATGCTTTAAATTGATTGTATGTATCTTGTGGCATATTTCAAATTAATCATCGTATTATTGCCATGACCTAGACATAAAGAGGATTATCCCATGTTCTTAAATGAATAGAGTGCTAAGTAAGAAATTCAAATTCTTATAACACTTACCAAATGGGGAATTCTCTATATGACTAGAGTTGTGAGACTAATGTTTCTATCTAAGTGTTTATGTAGTCTCACAACTTGAGAATGTGTTTCTCAAATGGAGTGTGTCATTCAATCTATGCGTACATTTTAAAATTTGAAATAAGGTTTATTGTGGAAAATTATTTAAAAATTTTCATTCCAAGCTCAACTGGTCTGACCAGCTGAACTTTCTAGCTCAGCTGGGGAGACCAGCTGAACTTCTGAGTTGAACTTCAGTTCGGCTGGTATTCACCAGGAAACCCCCTGGCTGAAACCGGTTGAACCGGTGTCCAAGACCGGTTGAACCGGTCTGGCACAGTTTGACCGGCCAGTCTGACCATTTTTTTCAGACTGCGTCAGTCCTTTTTTCAGATGCCTTTTTCAGTCTGCGATAGCACCTTTTTCAGGCGTCAGATCAACTTTTGTAGCACCTTTTCAGTAACTTTTACAGCACTTTGTCATTCAACTTTTGTAGCACTTTTTTGGTCACTTTTGCAGTACTTTTCAGCTTTATTTTTGCAGACTTTTACTGTTTCATTTGGTATGTGACCAATAATAGTTCCTTTCAAGTGGCATTCTTTCAATTGGTAATAATCTATTTTATGAAGAAAAAAATGTCAATATGAAAGTTAAATTCTTTTTGGATTAAATTTGTAAATTGGTGCATATTATTAATTCATTCATCCATGTGCATTAATTTAAAAGGAATTTAATTTATGCCTTTATGTCTCATAAATGATGATTTGTTTGCCATTCATATATAGATATCATCATTCATTAAATACTTCCTTGTACTACTAATACCTCTTTTCAAAGTGTTTTATCGACTAGTTTTAAAAGGAAAAGAGAAAACAAAGAAGGAAGTCTCCACAAATGATGAAAAGAAGAATACTAAGGTGACACCACCACAGATAGTAAGATCTGTCAAATTGGTATAACAAATGGTATGTTTTATATGGTGGTAAGTATTCTTAGGCATAAGTTAATTCATTGCAAATTTGTCATGCCTTGACCATGATATGTAATGTACTCCTCATGAGACTCTTAACTGAATTGAAAGTGCATGTGGCAAGTCATTCAAATACTTGATGCACATATCTAGTGGGAGAACATTATATATCTTGTGTCATAGAATAAGTTTCACTTGAGTAAGCTATACTAAGACAATCCAAAATGGTAAATTTGTATCTCATTCATATGGATTGTAATCTTTGTTTTCTAAATAGCTACTCTTGATGCAGTTTAAAATTCCCTTGTCATTAATTCTAAAAGTGCATAAGAATCTTTTTGATTGATATTCATCACATACATATGCACTAACATGGATATGATTTTTAAACTGTAAAAGGTACAATTAGTGATCCATACTCTCTAAATTTTGGAAACCCATATTTTGATATCTTAGAAATCTACTTCAATCGGTATCCATATGCTTCGCATTGAATTGGATCACTAAGTTGTAAATTCCATGCATAACTTGTCTTCATGATATGAATGCTTGTGTGACTAACCTTGATAAGCTAGGTGCACCCAAGGTCAAGCTAGGTTCATCATCAAGAAGGCAACACAATGATGTATCAAGAAAAGGAGAAAAGGCTCCTATTCTTAACTCTAGCTTTTATCTATGTGATTAAATATTAACTTGAAACCATGTAAGATGATTGTCAAGTATATGTGGGTGCCTACACAAAGAGAAAGGTCACAATAAGGATTGTGTGGGTACTCAAGGCTCTTCCTACTAATCTCAAAGGACCCAATTCAAATTGGGTACCAAGATATGAAGCTTAAACTTGTTTTGCAGGATCACTCCTTCAATGGATCAAGTTGGGTGCTCGATAATGAATGTATAAATCATATTTGGAGATAGTAGCAAGGGTGGTAACAACTGAATCTCAAGTGCATATTATTTTCAAATCTTATCTCTTTTGTGACTTGTGTAGCCACTAAGGGAAAAGAAGCACTTGAGGATATACATCAGTTGTTGATTATGAAATAAAGGTATAATTGGAAGTTGAATGAATATTATCATATGGTGAACAATCCAAAATTATGTGACGTATTCTCTATCTAGTTAATTTGGATTTGATTCTTCTATATTAGACACTCACCATAATATGGATTAAGTCATCCCTTTAGACTTCATTGAATAACCATGCATATTATCCATGTCATTCAAAATATATTGTGCATGAGGGCTCAAGGGAAATTTAGTCCATATTATGAGGTTTCTCTATTTTAGCAACTCACTTGCCTTCCACATATAAAGGGTTGCAAAATAAGAAACTATTGCTTGTGCTACTAATGTCATCTCTTGTGTTGAGTTTATCCATAGAAAACCTATGTTAAGAGATGGTGCTTGTTTTAAATTGGATAAATCACAAGCTTAAAGGATACTATTCAACTAAAGTAAGAAGTTGATAAGAGGCCAAGGTATGAAAACTTCCTCTCCTTCAGTTGTTTTAGTATTCTATCCTTAGTGGGATGTACCATAGTATAGGTTAAATTCCTTGCAATATAAAATGTTCAATAGTGCATATAACTTTGACATCAACTATATGTGTGCACTAATCTAAAGGAATTTAGTCTATCCTTTTAGGTTTCAATAATGATGATTCATTTGCCATCCATATATCAGGATCATCATTTGTGAAAACCTCCCTTGTGTTTCTAATGCTCTCTTTTCTAAGTGTTTCAATAAGGTCCTTCCAAGTGCTTTCAAGATGGATTCAAAATCTACGGATATAAGAGTCTTGGTTGTTTCAATCATTGAGTTTCAATTGATCTCATATCAAGTATGATCGAATCAAGAAAAGATGAAAGGAGTTCAAGATCACTTGGTTGGATGAAATCTTAAAGAGAAAAGAAATCACAGTGAATCAAGAAGGAAGTTGAACTATCCTGAAAACCAAATAATGAAGAAGTAGTGACATAATCATATCATTATGAGGTTTAAGGTTCATATTAGCATGTTTTACCCTTCAGGATTTCAATTGATATACTTTCAGTTCTTAAACTTTCAATTGGTTTAATTTTCATCATCTATGTAAAGCATGTTATGTTAAACCAAGATATAGTGCAAACATCTCCTTTAACCTCGTATTGTTGATGTGCATAAGTGTACTTTGTGTACTCTTGCAAGCACAAATTGAGGGAGAGTTTAGCCTATATCTTGTGAGACTAATGAATTCTTTCAAGTTCATGTTGTGTAGTCTCACACCTTGGAGAACATCAAATGAGAATGAATGGTTCCATAGAAATGAAGAATTTCTCTTAATTGTTTGAAGAGGATAAGTTTCTCTTTGAAATGTCAAGCCCATCAAAAGCTAAGATGGAAATTCATGATTATAATGGAGACCATGTGGCGTAGAACAAAGGTGTGTCACTCCATGAACTACTGTATTACATTTGTGTATTTAGGCTCTTACAAGTTAGTGTATGCATGTATATGCAATATCGGTTGCACTTGAATCTTGGCTTAAAATATTGCATATCATGTCTATTAGTATACCTTTTGATTATGAGTAATTTCTTCAATTGGTACAATTTCACATTTTCATACTTTATTTGTACCAAGGTTCAAATTGTAGAACTTAATCCCCTGGCCTCATAAGTCCAAGTGCATAAGCTAAACAAGTATTCATCACTTGTATGCACACATTTAGGGGGAGAATGGTTTATAATTTGAATCTTTGAGACTAACTTCATTTTCAAGTCTATTATGTGTGTAGTCTCAAATTAGAAAGGAACCTTCGGGCAAAGACAATCGCTTCCACTGCAAATTTTTGATGGGTATTAAAGATTCTTTGCTCTAATAAATGTATCTTCTATACATTTCATAGGAGAATGAGTTTCTCTTGTATATGCTACTCCAACTTCATCTAAAATTGGTAAACATGTATCATATTCTTTTGGTTTGCAAATGTCTAAAGTAGCATAGCTTATGAATTCTCCTTTCTAGAACTTAATTGATTAAATAGTGCACATGTTTCTTATGTTGCATGATTTTGTTCAATTGTTACTCCTTTTATGCCAATGGTACTTTAAGTTGCAAATAAGTACTCTCAACAGATATCAATTGAATTCATATATGTGTGCACTAAAACTTGAGGAGAACTTAGTGTAATATGCTATTAGTGATCTATTTATCTATCAAATTGTATCAATTGGTGTTTTTCAATTGATATTTTTCATACATGATCACTAGTTGCATAATCCATACTTGTGCAATTTTCATGTTGCCTCTTGTTGTGATAAGAAAATGCTAGGTGACATCTAGACTCCAGGTATCAAGATTTATCTTTCAGTTAGTATGACAATCTTCATTTGATATCTTGGACCTATGTCACAATTATGCCAACAAGAGCTTGCAAATGAATTCTAAATCCAACACAAGTCCGGAAACCCCTTGAAAAGGTAAAACGCAAAGGTACATCACTTATGACACTTATCCATTACCTTTGTGCCATATAAGGACCCCTTTCATGATAGTGTGTTCACATCTCGCTTAATCATAATTTCTATCCTTTATATTCTTTGTATCCTTTTTGGAGATTTATGACAAAAGGGGAGAAATTGTGCATTAAAGCTTACCTTTAGTCTTATGTAACTAAGTGTTAGAAGACTTTTAAAAAAGGGGAGAAATAATTAACAAAAAGGGAAGTCATAAGAAAAACATAAGATGAAGAAAGTTGATAAGTGCATTCCATGTCATGAGCATCACGTTTATTTTATGACACACTGCACCCTATGAATAGTATGATACAAGTTGTCTATACTTTGACCTAAATATGTGCTTTTGGCATTTGAGTACAAAAGTGTTATTTTCTGAAATGCACATATTTAGGGGGAGGAAACTATATCATAGGATTTAAAATCTTATTTATCAAATCTTATGTAAGCTTTAAATGTGTTGTCATCAATCACCAAAAAGGGGGAGATTGAAAGTGCATTCATCCCTTTTGTGAGTTTTGGTGATTTGGATAACAACACATTTAAAGGTCTAACAAGTTTGCTAAGTGTTGAACAGGGAATTCAGTATGATGAACACACTTGAATAGTGTATAATGATCAGTGAACAAGGTTCAACACAAGGTCAAATAACCAGTGAGACAATGCAAATGGATATAATATGGTCTCTATATTGGTTTGAATATATGGACAAGTCCTGAGAAATCACTATGCATAAATATGATCAGAATAGAGGTTGAAGTGATTAAGAGGATTGGTCAAGCCAAAGTGAATAAGATATGAGGAATCGTGAATTGGCTTGACCATATTACTATCAGTCCATATATGCTTCTATGAGAATCAAACTAAAGCTTGATTAATCTTAACAGTTATATCTAGAAGACATTCAAGCAAGGTTCACAATATTGAAGAAATGATTCTCTTAATGGATGCTCAATAGGATGTGACTCAAGAATGGCTTGATAGGGTGAAGATAGCAAGGAAAGGGCTTCGAGGAACTAAGCGAAGGTGAAGGCCAAGCGACGGCTTGTAGACCGAGGTACCATGGCTAAGGTGAAGAAGAGAGTACTTGCACTAAGTCGATGAACTAATCAGCTATGAAGAGTTACAACATGTTGATGCATCAGTAAGGTGACTTGAAGCCATGATTTGAACTCATATAAGGTGATATGGTACAAGTCACAGGGTTTGATTTGAGTTTGCTTCAAAAGGTGAGACAAAGATGTTTGTGATCCTTATGAAGCAATGCCATGGAGAAATCACACATGAGACACCAATGACTCAAGGAGTTTACTTCATTTTATTTTATTTAACTTGAGTATAGGAATCATCGTACTATAAAGGGGGATCCAAAAAGAAGGTTGGTGTTTGCCAAAGCTCAAACCTCTCTATTCAAAAGCTATTTTTGAAAAGCAAAAATCTCTTTAACGTTCTATGGTTGACCATGGTTAGGTTTGAGAAACCTAGAGCGTTCTTGCTGAAAAGCAGCTGAACTTCTTCAACTGCAGCTGAGCTTTCCAGCTGAACTTAACTTCAGCTGAGTTGAGCTTCTTCAGCTGCAGCTGAGCTTTTCAGCTGAGCTGAACTTCAGCTGAGTTGAGCTTTCTCAACTTCAGCTGAACTCAACTTCAGCTGTGAACCTCTTTGACCATACACCAGCTGAACTTGCCTCCGGGAAGTTGAGCTGGGGTTTTCTCTCCTAAACTCACTGGTCAAGATCGGTTGAACTGGTCCTGAGGGGCAGTTCAGCTGGTCTCTGACCCCTCTGACCTCTGATCTGCAGTCTGCCAGTCAGACTGGCAAACAGGTCGCCAGAGCTGTCAGGGGCGGTTCAACCGCCCCCCCTGGGCGGTTCAACCGGTCTGGTCAACCCTGGTCAGCCTGCAGGTCAGTCTGCCAGTCAGTCAGACTGGCAGACAGTCTGCCTGACCTGCCAGGGGCGGTTCAACCGCCCTAGGGGGCGGTTCAACCGGTCTCAAACAGCAAAATCGGCCCCAACGGCTAGTTTTGAGCTCCAACTATATATACTCCCTCCTACCTCTCTCCCCACAGCAACGAGCACGATTTGAACTCCATTTCCAACTTGAGAAACACCTCCCTCTCTCTCACACATCTCTTGCCTCTCCCATTTCAAATCTTTGGAGAGAAATCTTTGAGTGAGCTTGAGAGCTGCGGTTTTGTGCTTCATCTCTAAATCTCTCTTGCTCTTCTTCTTGATTCGAGCTTTGGTACTACATTGAGTTCTTTGTGGATTCATTACTCTTGGAGCTTCTAGCTCCTAGACGACTAGGTGTCTCTTGTGAGTCTCCAAATCTTGTGGAAGACCACAAGAAAGTTTGTATTACCCGCTCGTTTGAGCAAAGATTATTGTGTGGGCTTGACCTTTGTGGTCGGCAAAGGGAGGATTAGGGTTGAAAGAGACCCGGCTCTTTGTGGGCGCCTCAACGAGGAAGTAGGGCACCTTGGTGGTGTGACCGAACCTCGGGATAAATCTTGTGTCTCTTGTGTTCTTGCTCATTGTGTTTGTTTGTGTTCTTCGTTCTCTCACCATTCCGTAAAAGATTTGTTTATATCTTTTTGGTGTGTGGATTTTGAGAAGTGCCCTTCTCAGATCTACTACTTTGAACCCTGTGGATCATTTAGAACATCTCATTTCCAAAGTTAACTGGGTGAATTTCGAGATCAATTCAGTTTTACCCAGTTTGCTTCTAGTTTTTGTTGAAAAAGTTTTAACTTGCCTATTCACCCCCCTCTAGGCAACTTTCAGTAATCCACTTTTCATTCCTTGTCAAAAATGATTACAAAAAGGGAAACTAGTACTTGTGCTACTAATGACATATCTCTTGAGCTTACTGATGAAAATCTACTAGACAGTAAGTGCAAGCCGCAAGCCTCAAGGGTTTCCCTTCACCCAAAGGAAGAAAGGCAAAAGAAAAGGTATAGGAACTCATCTTCTTAATCAAATATAGTTCCCATCAATGGTTATTTACTCTAAATCATACCTATGTGAAGAATAGATTCTTTATTGGACTTAAATCAGCTAGAAATGCATTCAATAATCGTTTTCGTAAATGCACTTGTCCATTAGAATCTAATTCATGCCTTTGTTATATCTGTTCTCATATTGATATGCCTCTAAGATTATGATAATAAAATCAATATGAAGAAGTAAATTTCCTATAATTGATCAAAATGTTTAAAAGGTGCATATTCCTCTTTTCTAATGATGTGCACTAATGATAAGGATTTTACTTCATGTATGTGTGACTTGTGAATGATGAATTGTGTATACTCCTTATCTAAAAGAAATCATCCTTCATCATATACTCCCTTGTGCTATTAACATCTCTCTTGAGTATTTTCAATAAGTTTGGAAGGAAAAAGAGACAACTACAAAGGGAGGACACTCAAATGAAAAAGGAAGACATCAAGAACAACAACACCTACTTGGACAATAAGATCTTCAAAACAATCAATGGTGTGGTTGTAAGCATTCTAAATCTTTTTCATTGTAAGAGTACTAGGCATAAATTGTCTATTGCAAATTTTATAAGCCTTGATCAAGATATACAATGTTTCTCCCTATTTGTCTTTAAAAGTGAGTGCATCTAATCAATTCATTCAATACTTGATGCATATCTTTAGAGGGAGCCTATTTCTATATCTTGATCATATTGAGACTAACACTTTATCTTAGTAATCTCATATAGTCTCAAATATGAGAATAAGTTTCTCATGAAGTATGCTACTACATATCAATTCATCTTGGTAAAGTAATGTCACCTTTATCAAGAATTGTAACTTTCATTGTTAAAGTAGCATATTTACTGGATTCTCCTGTTTTAAGCTTGTTTGATGATCTAATGACTATGTTGTTCTTTTGATCGCATTTGTTGTTTGTTTGATCATTGAATAACTTCAATTAACACTTATGTTTCTTAGTGCCTCATATAATTCCAATCAATATCTCTCTTGATATGCACTAAGTTAAAAGGAGAATTCATGATATATTTATGCAATTTGTGATCTACTTGATATATATAATAACAATGACTTAGAAAAGGATCACTAGTTGTATAACTCTCTTGTGTACAAAATATTTCCATACACTGTCTTGATTATAGGTCTTAAGTAATTAAGACTAAGGTCAAAAGCACAATGAAGAGAGCATCTCTATGTGAAGGTACAAAAGGTTAAAACTACTTCCTCTCATTTATACATGTACCAAAATCTTTCTTTTCTATACATACCCTGCTTATCTTGTATAAAAGTAAGAGAAAGCATGCCTATGCATATCCCTACTTCATACCTAGTTTAACCTCTCAAAAAATTCATTCTTGCATTAATGCACTTTTGTTGCAACTAGGTGAAGTGATTTTATTGTCAAAGAGCTTAAAGCTTAACCTTGTAACGAGGATAAGCTACCTTTGTTTCAAAGGTGGAGGGTCCTTAAGTCTCTTTGAAATCCGTAAGGGTAAATGCTTAAAATGATTCCAACATGCTTTCATAAGTGCATAGTCTGTCATGAGCATCACACTTTTATTATGACACATTGCACTTCACAGTTTGTATGATAAAGATATGTTCTCATTAACCTAATTATGTGCACTTGGCCAAAATCTGTATTCTTCTCAAGGCACATATTTAGGGGGAGCAATCTATATTATATAGAACTGTTCAAGCTTAATTAATATGTTTCCATGAGTATCTTGTGTATTAAGTCTTAGATTGAAAGGGGAAATGGAGTATTCGGTAAAGACATCGCTTCCACTCTACACCATCGGTATTATCTATCCTTGCCGGTATTCCGCCATCTCTCAACTTTGGTATAATACTTCACTCATATATTGTTTGCCAAAGGGGGAGAGAACTTAAAAAGGGCTCATATTTCACTCATAAAGTATCCGTTTTTGGCGATTCATGCCAAAGGGGGAGAAATTATTAGCCCAAAGCAAAAGGACCGCACCACCACCAATTTCAAAAAGTGTTTGTATTAAAGAAGTTTTTCAATTGGTATCTTATATTTGATATAATTTCAAATTGGTATGATCTCCTTCAAAATTAATATCTAAAACCCTCTTGAACACTAAGAGGAGAATTTCATTGAGGGTGAGTTTTGTTTAGTCAAAGAAAAAGCATTTGAAACAGGGGGAGAAAATTTTAAATCTTGAAAATGCTTCTTTCAATTTTATTCATATACTTTTGACTATTTGCAAAATGTTTTTGAAAATAATTTCACAAAGAATTTGCAAAAACAAAACAAGTGGTGCATGCATGGTCCAAAATGTTAAAATGAAGAAAGCAATCCATGCATATCTTATGAAAATGTAATTTGGTTTAATTCCAAGCAACCTTTGCACTTACCTTATGCAAACTAGTTCAATTCTGCACTTATATATTTGATTTGGTTTGTGTTGGCATCAATCACCAAAAAGGGGGAGATTGAAAGGGAAATAGGGTCAAACCTTTTCCTAAATAATTTTGGTGGTTGAATTGCCCAACACAAATAATTGGACTAACTAGTTTGCTCTAGATTATAAATTCTACAGGTGCCAATGGTTCAACACAAACCAATAAAAAGAACGAGTTAGGCTTCAAAAGAAAGGAGCAAAAAGGAAACCGAAGTGTGCCCTGGTCTGGCGCACCGGACTGTGTCCGGTGCACCAGGGTGAATCAACTCAAACTCCGCACCTTCGGGTTTCCCAGGCGCAGCTCCGCTATAATTCACCGGACTGTCCGGTGCGCCAGCAGAGCAACGATTATATGCGCGCAACAGTCGACTCTGACGGATGAACAATGCAACACAGTACCGCGGCAGAAGTCAGAGCAGCAGGTCAGAGGGGCACCGAACTGTCCGGTGCCACATGAGGACAAAGCCTCCAACGGTCGACCAGCTCCAAGCCCTAACGACAAGATGACGTGGCAGCGCACCGGACATTGTCCGGTGGCGCACCGGACTGTCCGGTGCGCCCATCGCCAGCAGCCTTCTGTAACGGCTACAATTTGGTTGGTGGCTATAAATACCACCCCAACCGGCCACTTCAAGGTGTGGGAGCCCAAGCAACATTCCAAGTCATATAGTTGACATATCCAAGCCCTCCCAACCACCTCTATTCATTGATCCATCCTATTCATAAGATCTAGACCACTTCAACCTACACAAGTGCCACAAAAGAGAGAGCAAGCAAAAGAAAGCTTCTCGTGTGAGTTTAGCAATAGTGCCTTGTGAGATTCATCGAGAGTAAGTGTGTGCTACATCTTGTGTTCATTTGTGCGTGGAGTTTTGACTCCCATTAAACTTCCTCCAAAGTTTTGGAGGCTTGTAAAGCTAGCAAGAGACACCTAAGTGTGTGGTGATCCTTACAGGGTCTTAAGTGATCCTTGAGAAGAAGAAGAGCTCTCCGGTCTTGGGGATCGGTAGAGAGAGGGAAAGGGTTGAAAGAGACTTGTCCTTAGTGGACTCCTCAACGGGGACTAGGCCTTCGAGGGCCGAACCTCGGTAAAACAAATCACCAGTGTCTCTTGTGTTTATTGCTTGTGATTTGTTTGTTCTCTCCCTTTCTAAGTTCTCTTGCGCTACTCTTTTCTTATATTATATTGTGTTGCTTCAAGTTAAATTCTCATTTAGAGAAGCAACTCCTTGCAAGAAAGAACTTGTGTTTATCCTCTTCTTATCTAAGCCCTCTTGCATTATTCTCCACTAACATTTCTAGTAGTATTGTTATTGATTAAATTTCGTACTCTTTGAAAATAGTACTCATTGCAAGCAAAGGACTTAGTTTTATACTCCGATAATTGTGAATCTTGTTCTAACTACTAATCAAGGGATCTAGTTTGGATTTAGTATTATAATTTTCAGGTTTCGCCTATCCACCCCCTCTAGGTGACTTTCAATTGGATCACCAGGAACTTGGTCTAACAGAAAGGTCAACGTTCTTAGGGGTGGTCCAGAGCTGGGTAGCCGCTTAGCCTGGTCCCGTACCGTAACTTCGTAAGCCTACACCTTCCACAGCCCTAGAATAGCTGACTTAGTACCTTCGGGACTAGATACCTAAAGAACCAGACCTTGTAATGATGCAAGGGCTAGCCCCAAAACTAGTTTCGGCAAGACTCGGATGCATAATTCGAAGGATTGAATACAACAAAGTAAAGATCCCGATGGTATGCTGCTAAAACACCAACCATGAGCCACGCTCAGGGTTGGCCTTTACGCAAATTATAGCCTTAGACATTCAAGACTACTAATGTTCTAGAGGGCCAATAGAGTAAAAAAACTTGTCTTTACAATAGGCACCAAGGTCCAGACCAGTGGGGTCTCGCCCCATGAAATCTAACCTACTGGTTTTCCTCGTATGTTCCAAACATACTAATCTTTAAAAAGCATTACTCGTTCCTAGTTTTGTCTTTGAAGTGGTGGGCGAGGTGCACCAGGCGTGGAGGCATCATGCACAAAGTCGCGGAACGTCGCTCATCGTTAGCATGGTTGGAGCAAGGTGCAGGGATGGCCCCTCGTGTGGATTCGCCACCTCACCCGAGTTGGGCTCGAGGGCCTCTGTCGATACCTCAAGACTAGGGTACCTACTCCTGCTGGGTCAAGACGGGACCCATGTGGCTATCTTTAGTCACATGGGCACATGTGGTCTGCCCTGGCTCAGAGTCTAGGCCCATCCAACGAGGGCGCTAGCCCCAAGTGGAGGCCAGTCTCCACGAGGGATCTCAAGATCCCTAGCGGTGGGGCTCCGAGGCTGCCGCATGTCCCAAGAATGAGGACTCTTTGCAGCAATGCCCCAGGCCCGAACCCCCATGGGACGGTCCCAGACGCCCGTGTATGTCGTCCGAACCTCCGACCTGAAGGGGTCTAGGGCTGCCACGTGTTCGTGCTAGTGCCGGAGGGACCCGGACCCCTCCAAGAAACCTCTGGACCCCCGGCTCGGGGTGGTCCAGAGCTGTCACGTCTAATGATTTCAGGTCAGGCGACTTGCTAGTCGATACACCTAAGCGACCAAGTGCCTAATCGTGACTAGGATGACGACTAGGTCAACTAATTGGGTCCTAGTCGACCTGGTCGTCCCTACAGCGCTCCTGAATATTTGCAGGACATGTGTATATAATATTGATATATATAGCAATATAGCATATAGGAGGCAATACCAAGCATAAGTACATAACAAACATGAATACTGGAACTGGACAATTCAGATTTCAGAACATCAACATCAGTCACTAACTTAATTATATATACCAATATAGTATATAGGAAGCAATACCAATTACCAAACATAGCAAATATGAATGCTAGAAGACAAAATTCAGATTGCAGATTTCAAAACATGAACAATTGAACATCAGTTACTACTCAATAATCACTAACTCACTGATTCATATGATACAGAGTTGTAGACTTACTAGTTACTACATAAATGCCAAGTGCAGACTTACTATTGACCTAAACTAGGAGTCCAGCGCAACTAATCGTCCCACCGAAATTGGACGACTAGTCGTGTTTAGTCGACGACTAATCGGACGACCGAACGATTAGTCGAGCAAATCGGGCCGGCCTCCCTAGCCGTGCTAACAGAACCAACTAGCTCAACTAATTGCGACTAATCGTGATTAGTCACACGACTTGAAATCATTGGTCACGTCTACATACACTTCTGCTTGTTGCTCCCTGCTCAGGTGGAGACCCAGTGTTGCCACATGTTCTATGGCGCGCGACGTAAGTTGTCGGGTGGAATCTGACGTAAGCCTCTAACATGGGGGCCTCCCGCATTTAACGGGGGCAGGGTGTGCGGCTATTCACGCCAGTAATAGTGTCGGCGTTTCGAGACAGGGGGGTCCCTAAGCCGACGAGTGAGTGTGCTGCGTGCCCCAGCCCAGATGGGTCGAGCGCGTGGGCGAGCGCGAAGGGGGGAGAGGCGAGGTAGCCGGAGTCGAGCGTGAGAGAGGTGGAAGTCCCGCGGCCTTCGTGTTCGTCCCGCGCCCAGGTCAGGTGCGCTTGCAGTAGGGGGGTTACAAGCGTCCACGCGGGTGAGGGAAGCGAGCGGCCCCAAGAGAGCGTCTGTCCCGTCCTCGGTCCCGCGCGGCCAACCCTCTCTAAGAAGGCCCTGGTCCTTCCTTTTATAGTCGTAAGGAGAGGATCCAGGTGTACAACGGGGGGTAGCAGAGTGCTACGTGTCTAGCGGAGAGAGAGAGAGCTAGTGCCCTGGGTACATGCCAATGTGGCAGCCGGAGAGGTCTTGGCACCTTGCTGGCGTGATGTCGTGGCTATCGGAGGAGCGACGGAGCCTGGCGGAGGGACAGCTGTTGGAGCGGTCAAGTCCTTGCTGACGTCGCTCTGCTGCCGTAAGAGAGTTAAGAGCCGCCGTCGTCACAGAGCTTGGGGGCGCCATCATTGCCCATCCGGCGGAGCTGGCCAGATGGGACGCCGGTCTTGTCCTTCGTGTCCCAAGTCGGCTCGGGGTAGGTTGGTGATGGCGCTTCCTGTTGACGTGGCGGACCTGTGCCCTAGGCAGGGCGACGTGGGGGCTCCTCCGAAGTCGAGATCGAGTCTGCCTTCCGTTGCCGAGGCCGAGCCCGAGCCCCCGGGTCGGGCGAGGCGGAGATTGTTTGGCCGAGGCTAGGGCGGAGTCCGAGCCCTGGGGTCGGGCGAGGCGGAGATCGTTTGGCCGAAGCCAGGGCGGAGTCCGAGCCCTGGGGTCGGGCGAGGCGGAGATTCGCCGTCTTCCGGGTCTTAGCCCGAGTCCGAGCCCTGGGGTCGGGCGGAGCGGAGTTCGCCGTCTTCCGGGTCTTAGCCCGAGTCCGAGCCCTGGGGTCGGGCGGAGCGGAGTTTGCCGTCTTCCGGGTCTTAGCCCGAGTCCGAGCCCTGGGGTCGGGCGGAGCGGAGTTCGCCGTCTTCCGGGTCTTAGCCCGAGTCCGAGCTCTGGGGTCGGGCGGAGCGGAGTTCGCCGTCTTCCGGGTCTTAGCCCGAGTCCGAGCCCTGGGGTCGGGCGGAGCGGAGTTCGCCGTCTTCCGGGTCCTAGCCCGAGTTCGAGCCCTGGGGTCGGGCGGAGCGGAGTTCGCCGTCTTCCGGGTCCTAGCCCGAGTCCGAGCCCTGGGGTCGGGCGGAGCGGAGTTCGCCGTCTTCCGGGTCTTAGCCCGAGTCCGAGCCCTGGGGTCGGGCGGAGCGGAGTTTCCCATGGCGCCTTTGGCAGGGCCCGACTGCCTGTCAGACTTACTCTGTCAAGTGGCACTGCAGTCGGAGTGGCGCAGGCGGCGCTGTCCTTCTGTCAGACTGGTCAGTGGAGCGGTGGAGTGACGGCGGTCACTTCGGCTCTGCCGGGGGGCGCGCGTCAGGATAAAGGTGTCAGGCCACCTTTGCGTTAAATGCTCCTGCAACTTGGTCAGTCGGTGTGGCGATTTAGTCAGGGTTGCTTCTGAGCGAAGCCAAGGTCTCGGGCGAGCCGGTGATGTGTCCGCCGTAAAAAGGGGGGCCTCGGGCGAGACGGAAGTCTCTCGAGGTCGGCTGCCCTTGGCCGAGGCTAGGCTCGGGTGAAGCGTGATCGAGTCACTTGTGTGGACCGATCCCTGACTTAATCGTACCCATCAGGCCTTTGCAGCTTTATGCTGATGGGGGTTACCAGCTGAGAATTAGGCGTAATGAGGGTACCCCTAATTATGGTCCCCGACAGTAGCCCCCGAGCCTCGAAGGGAGTGTTAGCACTCGCTTGGAGGCTTTCGTCGCACTTTTTTGCAAGGGGACCAGCCTTTCTCGGTTGCATTTCGTTCCGGTGGGTGCGCGCGAGCGCACCCTCCGGGTGTAGCCCCCGAGGCCTCGGAGGAGTGGTTACACTCCTTCGAGGTCTTAATACCTTGCGTAATGCTTCGGCTGGTTTGGTCGTTCCCTCATGCGAACTGGCCGTAGCCCGGGTGCACGGTCGGGGCCCAAGCTCTCGGGCTGGTATGTTGACGCTGTCAACGGTTCGGCCGGAGCCGGTTTTTGCGAGAGCAGCCCCCGAGCCTCTGCACAGGGCGAGAGGACGATCAGGGACAGACTCGGCTTTTTACATACGCCCCTACGTCGCCTTTCCGCAAGGAGGAGGGGGGAGTGCGCCATGTTACCCTCGATGGGCACCGAACATGGTGTCTCCGGTGAGCTGCAAGCGGGTAATCCGAGTGGACGTCCGTGCCCCGTTCGTTGGGGGTCGGCTAGGGGCCCAGAGGCACGCCCAAAAGTACCTGCGGGTGATTTGCCGGACCCGGTCCCCTGGCGACGGGGTTCGAGGGCTCGATGCCTCCCTCCGATGGGATTCCGTTACAAGATCGTTCCCGCTGGTCTCGGAAATGTCCTAGGGTACCTCGGGAGCGCAGCCCGAGCCTCGGTTATGTATCGAACGTACCCCTGGTCATCCCTCGCTCGGTGTCTGAGGCGACTGTGAACCCTTCGGGGGCCAGCCTTCGAACCCCTGATCAGTAATGGGCGCGGAGCCCGAGTAGCCTGAGGCGGCCATGGAACCCTTCGGGGGGCTGGCCTTCGAACCCCTGACCAGTAGTGGGTGTCGGGCCCACGCGATCTGAGGCGACTGTTGAACCCTTCGGAGGGCCAGTCTTCGAACCCCTGATCAGTAGGGGGGGCTCGGAGCCCGGTTCCTTCACGGAGAAGGGTCCTTTTCGGGGTATCCCCCTTTCCCGGTCCCTGTTGCAAGAGATAGAGAAAGAGGAAAAAGGAAAAGGATAAGAAATTGAACGACGTGGCGTACCTCTTTTTGACGCGGTTATTATGGCGAAGGCGAAGCGTCGCGCGCTTCTCCCATCAGAGGCGCCGCGTGTCCCGCCGCGGAGTTAATGCGACGGGGCGTGTAGTTGGCGGGGCGGCCGCTGCGCGTGCGCGATCCGTTTGAGGAACGGCTGTACCGCTTCGCGCTTTTTGAATCCCGCGTCCGGTCCAGGCGGTGTGCTGGAAACGGTTTCGCCCTGGTCTTCATATACTTGAGAGGGGGTCCGGTGACGGTTCTTCGCTCTACTCCCTTCTTTTCCCTTTAGGTTTTCACAACCCGGGAAACTTTAGTCGGTGAAGAGAGAAACCGCTCTCCCTGCCCTCCGCGCCGCCATCTTCTCCATTTTGGCGATGGCGGATCGAGTGACCATAATCCCCCCGCGCGACCCGTGGCCCTTCTCCACGGTGACGGCGAGTGATCTGGAGGAGCTGGTCGGCGAAGGTTTGCTCCGCCCCCTCACCGATAAGCAGCGGCCAGAGTGGATTCCTCCCGTGGGCGGAGTTGCCCCGTCCCCACCGCCGGGGTATGTCGTGAGCTTCGTCTCCTTCCATGAGCGGGGATTTGGTGTGCCGACGGGCCGCTTTATGCGGGCCATCCTATTCCACTACGGGGTGGAATTGCACAACCTCTCCCCCAACTCCATTTCGCAGGCCGCTATCTTCGTAGCGTTATGCGAAGGGTACTTGGGGATCGCTCCTCATTGGGATTTGTGGACTCATCTCTTCCTCGCCGAGACTTTCGCCTTGTCGACGGGGGAGAGGAGGATCCGTGCAGCGGTGCGGGCCGGCGGCTGCATTCTTTTGTTGAGGCAGTCGCGGGCGTTGTAGTACATTCCTGCTATTCTTGCGTCCTCGAACAAGGGGTGGCAGCGCCGGTGGTTCTACCTCCGGAATGACGGTGAGTTGCTCCCACCGTTTTCCCAGCGAGTAGTTACGGCTGCCACCGACGCCTGGCGCCACGGGACCCCGCACGAGAGGCAGAAGAATCTCGAACCCCTTCTCAAGGCCCTGAAGGAGTTGCGGGAGGGGGGACTTACCGCTGCGGGTGTGATCACCGCTATCCACCGTCGGAGGGTGCTTCCATTGGCGAAGCGGCGGCTGTCGCTCTGGGAGATGACCCCGGAAGCTGACTGGGAGGGCTCACGAATGTCCCCTGATCCTCTCCCCTTCAACGCCCTCCAATGGCGGGTGTCGGCCGCGATGGGGAAGCCGGACCCCCACGCATACTCCCAGCTTCGGATGCGCCCCGACCAGGGGTGCATGACTTTGGTGAGTGTTCGCTCCTTCCTTCTTCGCATATCGGGTCGCTCCGGGTCCTTATGATCGGGTTCCTTTCTCCCCTTCTTTTAGGATGTGGGGTGGCACAAACCCTCCCGGCCACGGGTCCCGGAGGACGCGGTGGACCGTGCAGCGTGGCGGGTCGCCGCGGAGGAGAAGAAGAAAAAGAAGGACGCGGAGAAGGCCCGGGCCCGCGAGCGGAGGCGGGCTCGGGACGCCTTGGAGAAGCGCCGTCGCCAGCAGGAGAGGGACGGACTCCCGAGGGAGCCGTCGCCGGAGACGCCCGACGACGACGATGACGATGATGATGATGAAGAGGACGACATGGCCGCCCGTCTCGGCCTCAGCCCCGGCTTGGGGTGTGGCCAGGAGCCGTCGAGCCAGCCCCCGAGCGGGCCGACTTCGCCAGCCCCCGAAGTCGGGGCGTCGGGCTCCCGACCCAAGGCGCGGGGGCGAACCGAGAGGTCACCTGACCCCTCAGCCGAAGGAGCTGAGGCAGCTCCGGAGGCCCAGGCCAAGGCGTCTGTTCCCCAGGGGCCGCCGCTCGTGTCGGTGGTGCATGGAGGTGACCCTCAAGTCGTCGCGGCCGTGCCCGGGGGATCTGTTTCCCCGGCGCCCCAAGCAAGGGTGGTGCCGAAGGCGTCGGCGAAGCGGGCCTCGGCGGCTGTTTCGGGAGCCGGGACCCAAGAAGGCTCCCCCCAGGCGCGGTGGATCGTGGCCCGAAGTGGGTGAGTATCTCGGAATGTCTTCGTCTTGGCTTCCCATTCATATGTCTCGGTCGTGATCTCTTTTTTGTTTTTTATATCCAGCAAGCGAAGTCATGGCCAAACCGACCTGGCACCTCGGAAGGCCCTCAAGACGGCGCCGGACTGTGCGGCCAGCGCCATTCTGAGAGCACCTAGAGGGGGGGGGTGAATAGGTGATCCTGTAAAAACTTAACTTATAGCCACAAAAACTTGTTAGGGGTTAGCACAATAATTGCCAAGTGGCTAAAGAGAAGATCTTGCACAATACGACAATCACAGAGAATTCAACACAGAGGAGACACGGTGATTTATCCCGTGGTTCGGCCAAGTACAAAACTTGCCTACTCCACGTTGTGGCGTCCCAACGGACGAGGGTTGCAATCAACCCCTCTCAAGCGGTCCAAAGACCCACTTGAATACCACAGTATTTTGCCTTGCTTATCTTTATCCCACTTGCGAGGAATCTCCACAAATTGGAGTCTCTCGCCCTTACACTTAAGATTCACAAAGAAGCACGGAGTAAGGGAGGGAAGCAACACACACAAATCCACAGCAAAATGCGCACACACACGGCCAAGAATCGAGCTCAAAGACTATCTCACAGTTTCTCACAAGAACAGAGCTCGAATCACTTAGAATCACAAACGGATGCGCAAAGACTGAGTGTGGATGATCAAGAATGCTCAAGGGTTGCTTGGTGTGCTTGGTGTCTCCCTCCATGCGCCTAGGGGTCCCTTTTATAGCCCCAAGGCAGCTAGGAGCCGTTGAGAACAAATCCAGAAGGCCATCCTTGCCTTCTGTCGTCGGGCGCACCGGACAGTCCGGTGCACACCGGACACTGTCCGGTGCCCGATTCCCTTCCTTAAATAGCGAAGCCGACCGTTGTAGATGCGGGAGCCGTTGGCGCACCGGACGTGTCCGGTGCACACCGGACAGTCCGGTGCCCCCTTCCGACCGTTGGCTCGGCCACGTGTCCTACGCAGATCGCGCGGCCGACGGTTGGCCCGGCCGACCGTTGGCTCACCGGACAGTCCGGTGCACACCGGACAGTCCGGTGAATTTTAGCCGTACGCCGTCAGCAAATTCCCGAGAGCGGCCTCTTCGGCCGAGGCAGCCTGGCGCACCGGACACTGTCCGGTGCACCACCGGACACTGTCCGGTGCACCACCGGACAGTCCGGTGCCCCAGACCGAACCAGCCCCTTGGCTGTACACAGCCAACTTTCTTCTTCTCTTCTTCTTCCTGTTTCTAATACTTAGACAAGTATATTAGTACACAAAACCAATGTACTAAGACTTAGAAACATACCTTTGCTCTAGATTTGCACTTTGTTCATCCATGGGCATAGATTCTCATTTAAGTACATGTGTTGGCACTCAATCACCAAAATACTTAGAAATGGCCCAAAGGCACATTTCCCTATCAATCTCCCCCTTTTTGGTGATTTATGCCAACACAACATAAAGCAACTAGAACAAGTGCAAAATCACTTCAAATAAAACTCAAATTGATTTTGATTCAATTTTGGCATATATGGATCATCCTTTGCCACCACTTGGTTTGTTTTTGCAAATCAAACTCAAATCTCTATCTCTAAGTCAAACACACATGTTTAAGCATAAAGAGAGTCATTCCAAAAGAGATTGATCAAAGATTTTAAAAACTCCCCCTATTTCCCATAATCAATAACTTCTCCCCACAAGAAGCCAACTTTTGACGAAAGAGACAATGCAAGAGTTTTGAACAAACCAAAAGCTCTATTCTACTATTTTCAAAATCTCTCAAGTGGTAGCTGATCCATTTATTGCTTTGGCCTTTATTTTCTCCCCCTTTGGCATCAAGCACCAAAACGGGATCAATCTTGGCCCTTTTAACCCCATTGCCTCACCAAAATCTTCAATTAAGAGCAAATGGCAATCAGAGTTTATGAGATGAACTTGGAATTAGTTACCCTCTCATCGGAGTGCAGTGGAAGTCTTTCATGGTCCAAGTCCACCTTTTCCCTTTCAATTCTCCTTCGAAACTAAATCAAGCAAACTCAAGCATATGGTAAGTCTCAAAGGGTCAAGTTGTAACACAGCTCCCCCTAAACATGTGCATCACTTTGCAACGGACTTGTGAGGTCCAGGGAGTGTTTGTACAACTTGAGCACCACAATAAGCAACAAAATGCAGAATGAACATGATCAAAAGCATAAACACATGTATGCTACAATTCAATCCAAGTTCCGCGAATCTAAGACATTTAGCTCACTACGCAGCCTGCAAAAGGTCTTCTCATCTAGAGGCTTAGTGAAGATATCGGCTAGCTGGTTTTCGGTGCTAACATGAAACACTTCGATATCTCCCTTTTGCTGGTGATCTCTCAAAAAGTGATGCCGGATGTCTATGTGCTTTGTGCGGCTGTGCTCAACAGGATTCTCCGCCATGCGGATAGCACTCTCATTGTCACATAGGAGTGAGACTTTGCTCAGATTGTAGCCAAAGTCCCGGAGGGTTTGCCTCATCCAAAGCAGCTGCGCGCAACACTGACCTGCGGCAACGTACTCGGCCTCAGCGGTGGATAGGGCAACGGAGGTTTGTTTCTTAGAGTTCCATGACACCAGGGACCTTCCTAAGAATTGGCATGTCCCCGATGTACTCTTCCTATCGACCTTACATCCAGCATAGTCGGAGTCTGAGTATCCAACTAAGTCAAAGGTAGACCCCTTTGGATACCAGAGCCCGAAGCAAGGCGTAGCAACCAAATATCTAAGAATTCGCTTCACCGCCACTAAGTGACACTCCTTAGGATCGGATTGAAATCTAGCACACATGCATACGCTAAGCATAATATCCGGTCTACTAGCACATAAATAAAGTAAAGACCCTATCATTGACCGGTATGCTTTTTGATCAACGGACTTACCTCCTTTGTTGAGGTCTGTGTGTCCGTCGGTTCCCATCGGCGTCTTTGCGGGCTTGGCGTCCTTCATCCCAAACCTCTTTAGCAAGTCTTGCGTGTACTTCGTTTGGGAGATGAAGGTGCCATCCTTGAGTTGCTTCACTTGGAACCCAAGGAAGTAGTTCAACTCGCCCATCATCGACATCTCGAACTTCTGCGTCATCACCCTGCTAAACTCTTCACATGACTTTTGGTTAGTAGAACCAAATATTATGTCATCGACATAAATTTGGCACACAAACAAATCACCATCATATGTCTTTGTAAAGAGAGTTGGATCGGCTTTCCCAACCTTGAAAGCATTAGCAATTAAAAAGTCTCTAAGGCATTCATACCATGCTCTTGGGGCTTGCTTAAGTCCATAGAGCGCCTTAGAGAGCTTACACACATGGTCGGGGTACCGTTCATCCTCGAAGCCAGGGGGTTGCTCCACGTACACCTCCTCCTTGATTGGCCCGTTGAGGAAAGCGCTCTTCACATCCATTTGGTACAACCTGAAAGAATGGTGAGCGGCATATGCTAGCAAGATACGAATTGACTCTAGCCTAGCCACAGGAGCAAAAGTCTCCTCAAAGTCCAAACCTGCGACTTGGGCATAACCTTTTGCCACAAGTCGAGCCTTGTTCCTCGTCACCACCCCGTGCTCGTCCTGTTTGTTGCGGAACACCCACTTGGTTCCCACAACATTTTGCTTCGGACGAGGCACCAGTGTCCAAACTTCATTGCGCTTGAAGTTGTTGAGCTCCTCCTGCATGGCCAATACCCAATCCGGATCTAGCAAGGCTTCCTCTACCCTGAAAGGCTCAATAGAAGAGACAAAGGAGTAATGCTCACAAAAATTAACTAATCGAGATCGAGTAGTTACTCCCTTGCTAATGTCACCCAAAATTTGGTCGACGGGATGATCCCTTTGAATCATCGCTCGAACTTGGGTTGGAGGTGCCGGTTGCGGTTCTTCCTCCATTATGTGATCATCTTGTGCTCCCCCTTGATCACACGCCTCCTTTTGATGAACCTGTTCATCGTCTTGAGTTGGGGGTTGCACCATAGTTGAGGAAGATGGTTGATCTTGTTCCTGTGGCCGCACTTCTCCAATCGCCATGGATCGTATAGCGGCCGTCGGAACATCTTCTTCATCTACATCATCATAATCAACAACTTGCTCTTTTGGAGAGCCATTAGTCTCATCAAATACAACGTCGCTAGAAACTTCAACCAAACCCGATGATTTGTTGAAGACTCTATACGCCTTTGTATTTGAGTCATAACCTAATAAAAACCCTTCTACTGCTTTGGGAGCAAACTTAGAATTTCTACCTTTCTTCACTAGAACGTAGCACTTGCTCCCAAATACACGAAAGTAAGATACATTGGGTTTGTTACCGGTTAGTAGCTCATACGACGTCTTCTTGAGGAGGCGATGAAGGTAGACCCTGTTGATGGCGTGGCAAGCCGTGTTTACGGCTTCCGTCCAAAAACACTCGGGGGTCTTAAACTCTCCTAGCATCGTCCTCGCCATGTCGATGAGCGTCCTGTTCTTCCTCTCTACCACACCATTTTGCTGTGGTGTGTAGGGAGCGGAGAACTCGTGCTTGATCCCTTCCTCTTCAAGGAACTCCTCCACTTGAAGGTTCTTGAACTCGGACCCGTTGTCGCTCCTTATCTTCTTCACCTTGAGCTCAAACTCATTTTGAGCTCTCCTGATGAAGCGCTTGAGGGTCCCTTGGGTTTCAGACTTATCCTGCAAAAAGAACACCCAAGTGAAGCGGGAAAAGTCATCAACAATAACTAGACCATACTTGCTTCCTCCTATACTCAGATAGGCGACGGGTCCGAAGAGGTCCATATGCAGCAACTCCAGGGGCCTTGATGTGGTCATCACATTCTTGTTGTGATGTGCTCCTCCCACCTGTTTACCTGCTTGACATGCTGCACAAGGTCTATCCTTTTCGAATTGCACGTTAGTTAAACCTATCACATGTTCTCCCTTTAGAAGCTTGTGAAGGTTCTTCATCCCCACATGTGCTAAGCGGCGATGCCACAGCCACCCCATGCTAGTCTTAGCTATTAAGCGTGCATCTAGACCGGCCTCTTCTTTTGCAAAATCAACTAAGTATAGTTTGCCGTCTAATACACCCTTAAAAGCTAGTGAACCATCACTTCTTCTAAAGACAGACACATCTACATTTGTAAATAGACAGTTATACCCCATGTTGCATAATTGACTAACAGATAGTAAGTTATATCCCAGAGACTCAACTAAAAACACATTAGAAATTGAGTGCTCATTTGAAATTGCAATTTTACCTAACCCTTTTACCTTGCCTTGATTCCCATCACCGAATACAATTGAATCTTGGGAATCCTTATTTTTGACGTAGGAGGTGAACATCTTCTTCTCCCCCGTCATATGGTTTGTGCATCCGCTGTCGATAATCCAGCTTGAACCCCCGGATGCATAAACCTGCAAGGCAAATTTATGCTTGGGTTTTAGGTACCCAACTCATGTTGGGTCCTACAAGGTTAGCACAAATATCTTTAGGGACCCAAATGCAAGTTTTGTCTCCCTTGCATTTTGCCCCTAACTTCCTAGCAACAATTTTCTTATCCTTTCTACAAATAGCAAAGGAAGCATTTAAAGCATGATATATTGTAGAAGGTTCATTCACTACTTTCCTAGGAGCATGAATAATATTCTTTCTAGGCATAGCATTTTTCCTAGACATATTTTTACCATGCATAAAGGAAGAACTAGAAGCAAACATGGCATGAGAGTTAGAATCATCATATGCATTATAACTCCTATAAGCATTTCTAGTTTGTCTCCTATCATGATATATAAAAGCATGATTCCTTTTAGTGCTACTTGCCATAGGGGCCTTCCCTTTCTCCTTGGCGGAGATGGAAGCCTTATGGCTTGTTAAGTTCTTGGCTTCCCTCTTGAAGCCAAGTCCATCCTTAATTGAGGGGTGTCTACCAACCGTGTAGGCATCCCTAGCAAATTTTAGTTTCTCAAAATCACTTTTGCTAGTCTTAAGTTGGGCATTAAGACTAGCTAATTTATCATTCAATTTTGAAATGGAAACTAAGTGTTCACTACAAGCATTAATATCAACATCCTTACACCTAGTGCAAATTTCAACATTTTCAACACAAGAGTTGGATTTATTTGCTTCTACTAGTTTAGCATTTAAATCATCGTTTATGCTCTTTAAGTTAGAAATAGAATCATGGCATGTTGACACTTCATAAGTAAGCATTTCATTCCTCTTAATTTCTAATGCAAGGGATTTTTGAGCCTCTACAAACTTATCATGTTCTTCATACAACAAATCCTCTTGCTTTTCTAAAAGTATATTCTTTTCATTCAAGGCATCAATTAATTCATTAATTTTGTCTATCTTAGATCTATCTAAGCCCTTGAACAAACATGAATAATCTACTTCATCCTCATCACTAGATTCGTCCTCACTTGAAGAAGCATAGGTAGAGTTACGAGTACATACCTTCTTCTCCCTTGCCATAAGGCATGTGTGACGCTCGTTTGGGAATAGGGTTGATTTGTCGAAGGCGGTGGCGGCGAGTCCTTCATTGTCGGAGTCGGAAGAGGAGCAATCTGAGTCCCACTCCTTGCCTAGATGCGCCTCGCCCTTTGCCTTCTTGTAATTCTTCTTCTTTTCCCTCTTATTTCCCTGTTCCTGGTCACTATCATTATCGGGGCAGTTAGCGATAAAATGACCAATCTTACCGCACTTGAAGCATGAGCGCTTCCCCTTTGTCTTGGTCTTGCTTGGCTTCCCCTTGTGACCCTTTAGTACCGTCTTGAAGTGTTTAATGATGAGAGCCATCTCTTCATCATTAAGTCCGGCCGCCTCAATTTGTGCCACCTTGCTAGGTAGCGCCTCCTTGCTTCTTGTTGCTTTGAGAGCAAAAGGTTGTGGTTCGTTGATCGGTCCATTCAAGGCGTCGTCCACGTACCTTGCCTCCTTGATCATCATTCGCCCGCTGACGAATTTTCCTAAGACTTCTTCGGGCGACATTTTGGTATACCTGGGATTCTCACGAATATTATTCACCAAATGAGGATCAAGAACGGTAAAGGACCTTAGCATTAGTCGGACGACGTCGTGGTCCGTCCATCGCGTGCTTCCGTAGCTCCTTATTTTGTTGATAAGTGTCTTGAGCCGGTTGTATGTTTGAGTTGGCTCCTCGCCCCTTATCATCGCGAACCGTCCAAGCTCGCCCTCCACCAACTCCATTTTGGTGAGCAAGGTAGCGTCATTTCCCTCATGAGAGATCTTGAGGGTATCCCAAATTTGCTTGGCGTTATCCAAGCCACTCACTTTGTTATATTCATCCCTGCATAATGAAGCTAGAAGAACAGTAGTAGCTTGTGCATTCTTATGGATTTGCTCATTAATGAATATAGGACTATCCGAACTATTAAAGTGCATTCCACTATCTACAATCTCCCATATACTAGGATGGAGAGAGAATAGGTGACTACGCATTTTGTGGCTCCAAAATCCGTAGTCCTCTCCATCAAAGTGTGGGGGCTTGCCGAGTGGAATGGAAAGCAAATGTGAATTTGAACTTTGCGGAATACGAGAGTAGTCAAAAGAAAAGTTAGAATTAACCGGTTTCCTTTGCTCGTAGTCGTTGTCCTTTAGGGAAGAGGAAGATTCGTCGCTGTCGTCGTAGTAGACGATCTCCTTGATGCGCCTTGTCTTCTTCTTCCCTTCCTTCCGTCTATGGCCCGAGCCGGAGTCGGTAGGCTTGTCATCTTTGGGCTCGTTGACGAAGGACTCCTTCTCCTTGTCGTTGATCACGATTCCCTTCCCCTTAGGATCCATCTCTTCGGGCGGTTAGTCCCTTTCTTGAAGAGAACGGCTCTGATACCAATTGAGAGCACCTAGAGGGGGGGGTGAATAGGTGATCCTGTAAAAACTTAACTTATAGCCACAAAAACTTGTTAGGGGTTAGCACAATAATTGCCAAGTGGCTAAAGAGAAGATCTTGCACAATACGACGATCACAGAGAATTCAACACAGAGGAGACACGGTGATTTATCCCGTGGTTCGGCCAAGTACAAAACTTGCCTACTCCACGTTGTGGCGTCCCAACGGATGAGGGTTGCAATCAACCCCTCTCAAGCGGTCCAAAGACCCACTTGAATACCACAGTATTTTGCCTTGCTTATCTTTATCCCACTTGCGAGGAATCTCCACAAATTGGAGTCTCTCGCCCTTACACTTAAGATTCACAAAGAAGCACGGAGTAAGGGAGGGAAGCAACACACACAAATCCACAGCAAAATGCGCACACACACGGCCAAGAATCGAGCTCAAAGACTATCTCACAGTTTCTCACAAGAACAGAGCTCGAATCACTTAGAATCACAAACGGATGCGCAAAGACTGAGTGTGGATGATCAAGAATGCTCAAGGGTTGCTTGGTGTGCTTGGTGTCTCCCTCCATGCGCCTAGGGGTCCCTTTTATAGCCCCAAGGCAGCTAGGAGCCGTTGAGAACAAATCCAGAAGGCCATCCTTGCCTTCTGTCGTCGGGCGCACCGGACAGTCCGGTGCACACCGGACACTGTCCGGTGCCCGATTCCCTTCCTTAAATAGCGAAGCCGACCGTTGTAGATGCGGGAGCCGTTGGCGCACCGGACGTGTCCGGTGCACACCGGACAGTCCGGTGCCCCCTTCCGACCGTTGGCTCGGCCACGTGTCCTACGCAGATCGCGCGGCCGACCGTTGGCCCGACCGACCGTTGGCTCACCGGACAGTCCGGTGCACACCGGACAGTCCGGTGAATTTTAGTCGTACGCCGTCAGCAAATTCCCGAGAGCGGCCTCTTCGGCCGAGGCAGCCTGGCGCACCGGACACTGTCCGGTGCACCACCGGACACAGTCCGGTGCCCCAGACCGAACCAGCCCCTTGGCTGTACACAGCCAACTTTCTTCTTCTCTTCTTCTTCCTGTTTCTAATACTTAGACAAGTATATTAGTACACAAAACCAATGTACTAAGACTTAGAAACATACCTTTGCTCTAGATTTGCACTTTGTTCATCCATGGGCATAGATTCTCATTTAAGTACATGTGTTGGCACTCAATCACCAAAATACTTAGAAATGGCCCAAAGGCACATTTCCCTATCACATTCCACCGACCCTTTCGCGGGGTGCCTTACCACCGGGGGCTCGGGCGTCGCCAATCTCTGAGGAGCGGGCTCCCGAGGCCGGCTCTTCAGCCGAGGCGGCTATCGTGGTTGAGGAGGCGGCTGACGCCCACGCGGCCCTGAGTTCGCCTGTCGTGCCGGTCATGCCGGCGCCTGCCACCGCCGAGGTTGCCGCCGTCCCTGTCGAAGGGCGTCCAGTTGCCGCCAGCGCCGGGATGGCTGATGCGTCGGCGCCCCAGACCTCAGAAGAGGTGGGCGCGGTCGCGCAATCCGTCCAGCCGGGTGACAGCCTCATCGCTGTGCGGCGGAGCCCCGAGGCCCGGCGCCCGTTGCTCCGATTCCGGACCCGCGAAGCCTCGGACCCCGTCTTCGTTCTTGATGATGAGCAGGAGGATCAGTCCTGGGGTGAGCTCCGCGAGTGCGCAGAGGCAACGGTGGGGTCGCTCTGGTCGTCGCTGGAGGTTTTCTGCAGAGACGTCCCCAAAATCCTCCAGGTAGCGGTTTCGGGCATACCTTTTTTCCTTCTGTGAGCGAGATACTCGTCGTGACGCCTTGTTTCCTTTCCCCAGGATCTGACGGACCGGAGCGCCGCCAAGTCGTCGTTCATCCGCCGCGAGGTTGATGTCTGGGGCTCGCTGCGATCCCTGAGGTCTTCGCTCGCCGGGGCCACCGTGCGCCTTTCTCAGCAGGATGCCAAGGTGGCGGACCTCCAGCTGCTCTGCGCCGACCTGAGAGCCGAGGCGGCAGCAGCGCGTGCGGAGGCGCAACGGCAGCGATCGGAGCTCATCCAGGCCGTCGAGGAACGGGACCGATTTCAGGGCCGGGCTGCCGAGGCCGAAAGCCGAGCCGAGACCCTTGCGGCCGACTTAACCTCGGCCCAGGTCGCGGCCTCGGAGCACCGTGCCCGAGCCGGGGGTACGTCTTGGTCCTCCCTGGTTCTTTTTCTTGTCCGCTTCCTTGGCTTGTGCTTGAGGTATTTCTCCTGGTTGCTTGCAGAGCTTGAGTCCGCCCTTGACGAGTCCGCCAAGGCGCTTGCTGAGGCGCTTGCCGGAGCCGCCGAGCAGAGGAAGGTGGACCTCGCTGCCATGTCCGAGGCCGTCTCGGACTTTTATCGTGTCCTCGGCTCCGGCGACGTCCCTTCAGGAAGCTCCCCTCAGAGCCGCCTTCGAGCCTTGGGTGGTCACGCACGCGGCAGAGTCCGCGAAGCGCTACACCACGGCGTCAGGCGGGCCTTCGCCGTGCTCGCTTCCCACTACGTCGTGGATCTGGAGCGGGTTAGTGAGGGGTACTGTCTTCCCGACGAAGACGATGCTGCTCTAGCGGAGGTCCAGTGGCTTGACGCGGTCGCCGCGGGTCCGAGCGCGGCGCTGGCGACCACCTTTGAGGCGGAGGTCCTTCCCCCTGCGACGTCACCGGAGGCCGAGATGGACCCCACCGACGGCGGGGATGAAGCTGAGGGCGCGGCTCCTTCCCAAGGCGGCGCCTAATTCTCGTTTGAACAGTTTCTTGTTGAATGTGCGTCTCACCGCGGCCGCTGAGGCCTGAACACTTTGTCTTTCTTGCTTGGAGTCGTACTCTCCTTTCCTCCCATCATTTACATGTACCCGCGTTCGCTCCTCGAGACCCTGCTTCTGACATAGCCGGGAGAACGTAGCTGGGAGAACGCAAGAGGCCCCTTTTTTGATTAAAAAGATCTTGACGCAGAGGGGTTCCCCCTTTTTAGCCCCCGAGGGAGGGTCGGGCTCTGCCAAGGCGAGGCCGACCCTTCCTTGATGACCGAGGCGCAGAGGCTGCCTGACGTATCGGGCTCCGGCCCGGATATCCAGCGAGTGCTTGGCGACATCCCTCGGTATGCCGGGCATGTCCGAGGGACTCCGCGCAAAAACGTCGGCGTTCGCGCGGAGAAAGTCGACGAGCACTGCTTCCTATTTGGGGTCGGGCCCGGAACCGATCCGGATTTGCTTGGTGGTGTCGCCACCGGGGTCAAGAGGGACGGCCTTAACCGTCTCCGCTGGCTCGAAGTTGCCGGCATGGCGCTTCACGTCTGGCACCTCCTTGGAGAGGTTCTCCAGGTCGGCGATGAGGGCCTCGGACTCGGCGAGGGCCTCGGCGTACTCCACGCACTCCACGTCGCATTCGAACGCGTGTTTGTACGTGGGGCCGACGGTGATGACCCCGTTGGGGCCCGGCATCTTGAGCTTCAGGTAGGTGTAGTTGGGGACGGCCATGAACTTCGCGTAGCATAGCCTCCCTAGTACGGCATGGTAGGTTCCTCGGAACCCGACCACCTCGAACGTCAGGGTCTCCCTTCGGAAGTTGGAGGGCGTCCCGAAGCAGACGGGGAGGTCGAGTCGCCCGAGGGGCTGGACGCGCTTCCCAGGGATGATCCCGTGGAAGGGCGCAGCGCCTGCTCGGACGGAGGATAGATCGACGCGCAGGAGCTTGAGGGTCTCGGCGTAGATGATGTTGAGGCAGCTGCCCCCATCCATCAGGACCTTGGTGAGCCTGACATTGCCAATAACGGGGTCGACGACGAGCGGGTATTTCCCCGGGCTCGGCACATGGTCGGGGTGGTCGGCCTGGTCGAAGGTGATGGGCTTGTCGGACCAGTCTAGGTAGACTGGCGCCGCCACCTTCACCGAGCAGACCTCCCGGCGCTCTTGCTTGCGATGCCAAGCCGAGGCATTCGCCGCATGCCCTCCATAGATCATGAAGCAGTCGCGGACCTCGGGGAACTCTCCTGCTTGGTGATCTTCGTTCTTGTCGTCGTCGCGGGTCCTGCCACCCTCGGCGGGTGGCCCGGCCCTGTGGAAGTGACGCCGAAGCATAACGCACTCCTCGAGGGTGTGCTTTACGGGCCCCTGATGGTAAGGGCATGGCTCCTTGAGCATCTTGTCGAAGAGGTTTGCACCTCCGGGGGGCTTCCGAGGGTTCTTGTACTCGGCGGCGGCGACAAGGTCCGCGTCAGCAGCGTCGCGTTTCGATTGCGACTTCTTCTTGCCTTTCTTCTTGGCGCCGCGCGGAGCAGACGCCTCGGGAGCCTCTTCCGATGGGCGGCCCTGGGGCTGCTTGTCCTTTCGGAAGATAGCCTCGACCGCCTCCTGGCCAGAGGCGAACTTGGTGGCGATGTCCATCAGCTCGCTCGCCCTGGTGGGGGTCTTGCGACCCAGCTTGCTCACCAGGTCGCGGCAAGTGGTGCCGGCGAGGAACGCGCTGATGACATCCGAGTCGGTGATGTTGGGCAGCTCGGTGCGCTGCTTCGAGAATCGCCGGATGTAGTCCCGGAGCGACTCCCCCGGCTATTGCCGGCAGCTTCGAAGGTCCCAGGAATTCCCGGGGCGCACGTATGTGCCCTGGAAATTGCCAGCGAAGGCCTGGACCAAGTCGTCCCAGTTGGAGATCTGCCCCGGAGGCAGGTGCTCCAACCAGGCGCGGGCAGTGTCGGAGAGGAACAGGGGGAGGTTACGGATGATGAGGTTGTCGTCGTCCGTCCCACCCAGTTGGCAGGCAAGGCGGTAGTCCGCGAGCCATAGTTCCGGTCTCGTTTCCCCCGAGTACTTCGTGATAGTAGTCGGGGGTCGGAACCGGGTCGGGAATGGCGCCCGTCGGATGGCCCGACTGAAGGCCTGTGGACCGGGTGGTTCGGGCGAGGGACTCCGATCCTCCCCGCTGTCGTAGCGCCCCCCACGCCTGGGGTGGTAGCCTCGGCGCACCCTTTCGTCGAGGTTAGCCCGACGGTCGCGTCGGTGGTGCTCGTTGCCGAGGTGGCCCGGGGCCGCAGGCGCGGTGTTGCGCGTGCGCCCGGTGTAGACCGAGGCTTCCCGCATGAATCGGGAAGTCGTGGCGTGAGGTTCCGAGGGGTATCCTTGCCTTCGGGAGGCAGTGCTCTCGGCCCGTCGGGCCGCGGCGCCTTCCAGGAGATTCTTGAGCTCTCCCTGGATTCGCCGACCCTCGGTGGTTGATGGCTCCGGCATCGCGCGGAGGAGCATCGCTGCGGCTGCCAGGTTCTGACCAACCCCGCTGGATGCGGGCGGCGGCCTGACCCTGACATCGTTGGCGACGCGGTGCTGGAGACCTTGGGGCAGGTAACGTATTTCTCCGGCCAAGGGTTGGCCCGCCCATGCCTGTCCGACGTCCCGACGGATCGGCTCAAGCGCTCCTGTTCCCTCGTTGAGCCTGACCTGCGCCTCGCGGACTTGCTCGAGTTGTGGGTCGTAACCCCCCGCCGGAGCGGGGACCACAGCTAGCTCCCGTGGGGTGTCGGCGCGAGGCACCGGCCTAGGAAGATCACCGTCCTCCGGCATGCCGAGATGGTTGCCTTCGGAGGGATCCCCCAGCTCGATGTGGAAACATTCGCGGCTCGGGCCGCAGCTCTCGTTGCCAAGGCTGCGGCTTCCGTCGGAACAGTCGAAGAGGCAGTAGTCACATGCGGTCATGAAGTCCCGCACGACACTGGGGTTGCCAAGTCCGGAGAAATCCCAACAGATGCTGGGATCGTCATCTTCCTCGGACCCAGAGGGCCCGTAGGTCGAGACGTCCGTCAGCCGGTCCCAAGGCGACCGCATACGAAACCCCAGTGGGGTTGCACTCGCCTCAATGAGAGCGCCCGCCAAAACGAGATCGTTTGGCGGGTCGAGGCCGAGTCGAAATGACGCAAGATGGGAGTTAGTTGGTACCTTTTGGTCGACGAGGAGCGACGTAGTCACATCGGGGACTGGTTGCACCGCCATCTCAGGTACGAGGGCGACGTCCTGCAGGCTTTCCGCGAGCGCGCTGGCGTCGTCTTCTTGTTCGGGGTCGGCGTGTCGCGGGGGGACGGCGCTTGCCTCCGTCTTGAACGCGAGGTCGACGTCCGGCGTGCCTTCCATCGGGGCGTCGGGGGCGTCGATTCGCTCGACGGCCAACGAAGCGCGGCCTCCCGCCTGGCCTTGACGGCCCCGCCTCCTCCTCCGTTGGCGGGGGAGAGAGCGGAGCGAGCTCGAATGTTGCTCTTCCACCACGTGGGGAAGATGTCGTCGATTTCGCCGTCGGCGGGCGGGCTGTCGGCCGCCATTGTCGTCGTCGCGCGGCGGTGGAAGAAGTATCATGTCGTAGCTGCCGTCGAAGGACATGAACTCAAGAGTCCCGAAGCGAAGCACCGCCCCGGGCCGGAGAGGTTGCTGGAGACTGCCCATCTGGAGCTTGACGGGGAGCTGTTCGTCAGCACGCAGCAGGCCCCTACCTGGCGCGCCAACTGTCGGCGTTTCGAGACAGGGGGGTCCCTAAGCCGACGAGTGAGTGTGCTGCGTGCCCCAGCCCAGATGGGTCGAGCGCGTGGGCGAGCGCGAAGGGGGGAGAGGCGAGGTAGCCGGAGTCGAGCGTGAGAGAGGTGGAAGTCCCGCGGCCTTCGTGTTCGTCCCGCGCCCAGGTCAGGTGCGCTTGCAGTAGGGGGGTTACAAGCGTCCACGCGGGTGAGGGAAGCGAGCGGCCCCAAGAGAGCGCCTGTCCCGTCCTCGGTCCCGCGCGGCCAACCCTCTCTAAGAAGGCCCTGGTCCTTCCTTTTATAGTCGTAAGGAGAGGATCCAGGTGTACAACGGGGGGTAGCAGAGTGCTACGTGTCTAGCGGAGAGAGAGAGAGCTAGTGCCCTGGGTACATGCCAATGTGGCAGCCGGAGAGGTCTTGGCACCTTGCTGGCGTGATGTCGTGGCTGTCGGAGGAGCGACGGAGCCTGGCGGAGGGACAGCTGTTGGAGCGGTCAAGTCCTTGCTGACGTCGCTCTGCTGCCGTAAGAGAGTTAAGAGCCGCCGTCGTCACAGAGCTTGGGGGGCGCCATCATTGCCCATCCGGCGGAGCTGGCCAGATGGGACGCCGGTCTTGTCCTTCGTGTCCCAAGTCGGCTCGGGGTAGGTTGGTGATGGCGCTTCCTGTTGACGTGGCGGACCTGTGCCCTAGGCAGGGCGACGTGGGGGCTCCTCCGAAGTCGAGGTCGAGTCTGCCTTCCGTTGCCGAGGCCGAGCCCGAGCCCCCGGGTCGGGCGAGGCGGAGATCGTTTGGCCGAGGCTAGGGCGGAGTCCGAGCCCTGGGGTCGGGCGAGGCGGAGATCGTTTGGCCGAAGCCAGGGCGGAGTCCGAGCCCTGGGGTCGGGCGAGGCGGAGATTCGCCGTCTTCCGGGTCTTAGCCCGAGTCCGAGCCCTGGGGTCAGGCGGAGCGGAGTTCGCCGTCTTCCGGGTCTTAGCCCGAGTCCGAGCCCTGGGGTCGGGCGGAGCGGAGTTCGCCGTCTTCCGGGTCTTAGCCCGAGTCCGAGCCCTGGGGTCGGGCGGAGCGGAGTTCGCCATCTTCCGGGTCTTAGCCCGAGTCCGAGCCCTGGGGTCGGGCGGAGCGGAGTTCGCCGTCTTCCGGGTCTTAGCCCGAGTCCGAGCCCTGGGGTCGGGCGGAGCGGAGTTCGCCGTCTTCCGGGTCCTAGCCCGAGTCCGAGCCCTGGGGTCGGGCGGAGCGGAGTTCGCCGTCTTCCGGGTCCTAGCCCGAGTCCGAGCCCTGGGGTCGGGCGGAGCGGAGTTCGCCGTCTTCCGGGTCTTAGCCCGAGTCCGAGCCCTGGGGTCGGGCGGAGCGGAGTTTCCCATGGCGCCTTTGGCAGGGCCCGACTGCCTGTCAGACTTACTCTGTCAAGTGGCACTGCAGTCGGAGTGGCGCAGGCGGCGCTGTCCTTCTGTCAGACTGGTCAGTGGAGCGGTGGAGTGACGGCGGTCACTTCGGCTCTGCCGGGGGGGCGCGCGTCAGGATAAAGGTGTCAGGCCACCTTTGCATTAAATGCTCCTGCAACTTGGTCAGTCGGTGTGGCGATTTAGTCAGGGTTGCTTCTGAGCGAAGCCAAGGTCTCGGGCGAGCCGGTGATGTGTCCGCCGTAAAAAGGGGGGCCTCGGGCGAGACGGAAGTCTCTCGAGGTCGGCTGCCCTTGGCCGAGGCTAGGCTCGGGTGAAGCGTGATCGAGTCACTCGTGTGGACCGATCCCTGACTTAATCGTACCCATCAGGCCTTTGCAGCTTTATGCTGATGGGGGTTACCAGCTGAGAATTAGGCGTAATGAGGGTACCCCTAATTATGGTCCCCGACAAATAGGTGGTGCATGCCTCACATTAAATGCAGGCGACGTGCACAGCCCACAAGGCCTGTGCCGCATGAGAAACATGCGCGTTACCGTGGCAATACTATTGACTCAATGCATCGCATGGATGCCCTTCACTATGACTCCTACTGTTCCCCACGTGTTACCGAGGCGAAAGGGAACAAACAGATGGGAGGGGACGACACCGTCCGTATTCCTCCTACACTCACCTATGCTACAACCTACGTCGTAGCCTTTACCCACACTCCAACAAGACTAGATAGAAGACAAGACTGGACAGAGAAGATCTCAATCCACCAGCCCTGTTTTTACTCCACGATTTCTTTGTTTTCCTAGGCCCACTTGTCAGGACTTAGGCTCCATGTAAGCTCCTCTTTTGGGCTATAAAAGGGAGGGCACACTCGGTAGAGAGAAGACCGACTTGAAGCGGCTTAGGCCGGGACGATTCATGGGGCATTCACGAAAAGACTCCCACAGACGTAAGCTTTCTCAAGCTATGAGTGGTATGGTATTATGCTCTGGCAATCCAAACCACTCTAAATTTTTGTGTGTTCTTGTGTTCATCCTTCTTTATAGCCTAACCTTATGCCCTTCTCATCTTAGGATTAGAGCAGGTGCTATCCGCCACCCGTCTGGAGTCTACGTCTCTGATAATATTGTTCACAAGTCTTGCATCACAACACACAACTTAGTTTTACACTTGAAAGGTTCAAGTAATCAAGGTAAATAGGTAAAGTAGATGGAAGTTATCAAGACGCAGAGCTATCCATAGCTTCACCTTCAGATTCAGGTTCAGATCCAACTCTAGGTTCAACATTAAGGTACATGTTCTTAAGTATATCTTCAAGCCCTCTTGTCTCCCTATCCACAAGGTGTTGTGAATGAGCATCGGTGTTGTGAATGAGCATCGACAAGCTTTCGATCCTTGATGGAATATAAGATCTCCAATTCTCCATCATATCAGGTGTAAGGATGTCTCCATTATTCGATCACCTTGGCAAAAGCTAAATATAGATTCTGATGATATTATGTTGATGCCACCAACTAAAAATGTTGAAATTTTCATAGATGAAATGCAATCATAGGGCGATGAAATGCAAAGTGCCACCAACCGTAATGCGGGACCCGTGAGATCGCGGGACCCACACTCAGCCTCAGCGAACCCCTCTGCGTTCCGCCGCAGCTTCCGAAGACATCGATGTCCTAGCAAGTTGGAAACCCCCCTCCCTCCCCTCATATTCGCCTCCGCCTCCCTCTCCCTCCGTCCCTCGTCAAATCCACGCGACCGCGAGAGCTCTCAGAAGGCCCTAGCACGCAAAAACCCCACGAGAGAGACGAATCTTCCGAATCTCTCGGTGGCGATGGCGCTCTCCGACCGCTCCCGCGAGTCGCTCCTCCCGAGCTTCCTCTACGGCTCCTCGGCGCGCTCTTTCGCTGCCACAGGAGCCGCCGCGCGCCTCCCTGTCTCCTCCCCGGCGCCTGCCGCGGCTGGAGCAGGAGGCGGCGTGCCGTTCTCGATCCAGGCGCCCAAGGAGAAGATCGAGATGTACTCGCCGGCCTTCTATGCCGCCTGCACTGCCGGAGGAATCGCCAGCTGCGGGCTCACCCACATGGCCGTCACGCCTCTCGACCTCGTCAAGTGCAATATGCAGGTGAGCGGGTAGCACCCTAGATCTGTCGCCCCTGTGCTCCACAGGATCCATTTTGGGAAGATTCACTGATTCTAATGGAACATGGCCAGAGTCAAAGTCACAGATCAGGATGGTCCCTGGCTCCTGCACAACGTGCGGATCTGGTGGTGTTTGGTTGGTTGAGAGTGGAGCTTGGTAATCGTGGCCTTGCGATCTCGATTTCCTCTTAGTGATCTGGATGCCATGAATCTAGCCATTTCCCGCGTCACTATGCGTGTAGTTTCGTTTCCAGTTGTGATATTTGTTGGTTCAGACGTACGCTTGATGTCCTTTTCAAGTTTAGTATGGTATGTAGTACTGCTTGCTAGCTGAGTAGCTTTTGTGTGGATTACTATTACTGCAGGCCCCCTTCTGACTTGCTTCAATTAGGTTTCTGAATGCGTGGCTAGACCTGTGAATTTGATCATTGTGATTAGCTGTGTCAACTGTGATTCACTGTTGTTTTTTCCTTGACGTGCCCGTTGTTGGTACCAAATGAGGTGCACTTTATTTGCTCAATGCTGGAATTGATGGCTAGAAGGTGCTAGTTCTCGAATAAATTGTGATTGTAGTTCTCCACTGAAGATGTTAACTATTTGTCATTATAAATTCTGCCTGTTTTTCCACTGAAACAATCTGTTTATGATTCAAACAAACTGATGAATGCGTAATTCGCTGGCTATCTTTCATGTTGGTGGCTGGGTGCTCTACCAGACGTGCTACTAAATGAACCATTAATTGCTATTGTGACAATTGACACATTTGTTCTGATAGGGTTGATGTGTTTTGGAGACTAAACTAGTGAGTTTGCCACTTATGCATGTATGTTATGCTATCATGTTTTGGCAGGGGGGGCAATATAGATAACACTTCTCACTTGAATTTGAGGTCAATTTAATTGCTACTTTGAACCTCTGCTTTAGTTTGTGGCATTGATATCCACTCAAATCTATGCCTTTCTAGCTTTGCCAACCCCCTTCAGCCTCCATTCCCTCCTTTGGGTCACATCTTTCCTTTGGGTCACATTCTTCCTTTTTGGGTCACATTCTTGTTGTTTCTCTTCTATTTTATGTAATGGATAATTTTTGATAGTTAGGTTTTAAACAGTACTCCCTCAGATCCAAACTATAAGTTGTTTTAGCTTTGTCCTAGGTAACTACTTCAACTTTGATCAAGTTATTGATAAGTACACAAACATCTATAAGGTCAAACTAACATATCTTGATATTGTAGATGTTAACATATTTTTCAATAAACTTGTTAAACAAGCTTGACTTAAATGACAAAGGTAAAATGTTTTCCATTTGAACTGGTGGGAGTATATATACACTGGCTGCCTGATTCATTGTGTAGGCAATTAATTCCATGTTTTAATTAGGGATTTTGTACATAAAACATTCGTTATTTTTTTCAGATTGACCCAGCGAAATACAAGAGTATCTCATCTGGATTTGGTATCCTGTTAAAGGAGCAAGGGGCCAGGGGTTTCTTCAGGGGATGGGTGCCTACTTTGCTTGGTTACAGTGCTCAGGGGGCTTGCAAGTTTGGCTTCTATGAGTTCTTTAAGAAGTATTACTCGGACATCGCAGGGCCTGAGTATGCCCAAAAGTACAAGACTCTAATCTACCTCGCAGGATCTGCATCTGCTGAGGTAATTGCTGATGTGGCTCTCTGCCCTTTTGAAGCTGTGAAGGTACGTGTGCAGACACAACCTGGATTTGCTCGTGGATTGAGTGATGGGCTCCCCAAATTTGTCCGATCTGAGGGTGTTCTTGGGTAAGCAAATTGGCTCTAAAAAAATATCGTTCAAGACTTGGCTTCTGGCCATGTGTCCTAATATAGCTCTTGCTGCTTAATATTTTTAGGCTCTACAAGGGAATTGTTCCTCTCTGGGGTCGTCAGATTCCTTGTAAGTATATATTTCTTACCATCTTTACTCCTTAGTACAACTTTCTTTTATTTTTAATTATTTGCATTGAATGACTGTTGCAAAACTAGTGAACATTTTAAAACTGAATGTTCAAAAACTAATCTTGTTTGTGTGGCTCAACTCACTTGATGTCTTCTTCTTGTGATCCCATAATTTTTTTTGTATGCTTTCCTGGACATCATGCATTTCAGCTTTATTATAATTCTCAACCATTCTGTATTCTGTCTGGCCATTGGCTTTTATATTTTCATCGATCCACTTTATAGGGTTTATTCCAACGTTCTTTTTATAGTTGCCCGTAACAATTGTAATCCAAGTTCACCTTATAAAAAAATCTAGGACATTAACACATGATTTGTGAAAAATTCTTTTTGTAATCTGTGCTGGAACTAAAAGGTACTAACTAATCTTTTGCACGTAAATGGCTATGCAGCATGTGGCTCTAGGATGGTGAGATTCACTAGCAACTATTGGTTGAAATTTTCATTTTTGAATGGAAATTTAAGGCCTTAAAAAATGTTGTGCATGTTATAGTTCTCTGGTAGAGGTTTTCCACCTTGAAGTCAGGTGCTTCCTAGATTGTTGCATACCTCTGTGGCTCTGTCTGGATCCAGAATTGCCATTCACCAATTTTATGTACCATGCCATTTTTTGGGTAGCAGGAATGTCATTTCCCCACCTGACTGTTCATAGTAGCAGCTTTAGTCATCTGTGCCTCTAAACAGGATTTTGTGTAACCATAAAAGTAACTTTACTACAATCAGCTGTTTCTTGAGAACTAAAGGATTACTCCCTTAGTCCTTAAAACAGAAACAAAACAAAGCCTTTTGAGGAGTCAACCAATTTTAAGTTCGACTCGATTTATAGAAAATAGTATCCAAACATGGTATCTCCAAATAGGTCTACTTTGAAAATATATTGAATGATTAATCTAATGGTACGTATACGGTATCATAAATATTACTGTTTTTTATATATTTGGTCAAACTTGAAGGGCAGGTTTGGTGCGGTGGTGACAGTTGTCTCACCGAGTTACCAGGTTGTGGTTTTGAATGTTTATCCCTTCTCTAGAACCCACTCATGTGGGAGCCTCCGGTACTAAGTTTGCCCTTTTAGGTCAAACTTGATATTGGTTGAGTCGAAAAGCGAGATGTGCACTCTTTTTAGCACATAGGAGAGCATATGGCTTCATTTGGTAGTTGTATTATATATTTTTATCTATTCTTGTTCAAGCCATATTCTCATATTATAAGCTGTACTCACCCATCGCCCTTGTATGATGTATGCAGATACCATGATGAAGTTTGCTTCCTTTGAGACCATCGTTGAGCTTATCTACAAGCATGCTGTGCCTGTTCCGAAGTCTGAGTGCAGCAAGACTACCCAGTTGGGTATTAGCTTTGCTGGTGGTTACGTTGCCGGTGTCTTCTGTGCTATTGTTTCTCACCCGGCTGACAACCTTGTGTCTTTCCTGAACAATGCCAAGGGAGCTACAGTGGGAGATGTAAGCATATATTCTTGCTCATGCATCAAACATGTATCGACGTCTTGTACCTACTAGCTATTGGTTATATATTGTTGCTATATTCTTGCAGGCTGTTAAGAAGCTTGGTCTCTGGGGTCTCTTCACTAGAGGACTTCCTCTTCGTATCGTCATGATTGGTACCCTTACTGGTGCTCAGTGGGGAATTTACGATGCATTCAAAGTGATGGTTGGACTGTGAGTGTCTCTCTCTACTGCCTTAGGAATAAGTGAATAGCCACCGCAACATCCAAATCCTTCAGAGAGCTCACCAACTAATTCTTTGTTTCGTTTCTGTTTCAGCCCAACAACGGGAGGTGTTACACCTGCCCCAGCAGCAGAGGCTGAATTGAAAGCCAGTGCTTGATTTTTTTTTTCTGTGTTCCCTGAGATCATATTTGGTAGAGTGGAATTGTATCAGCCAGTCGAGAGCTTAGTTCCCGAATCTTTTTTTAATCGTAACGGAAAATTTGTCCGTCATCCTTCTGATGAGAGGAACTCATTAAACAGGCGAAATAGGTCTTTTTTGCGCTGGGAAAAGTTTGCGCTTGATGCATAATAATTTTTAGGACGGCAACGCTCTTAGAGCGCAGGTTTTGTTCACCTCCTGTACCGAGGAATGCTTACTAAGTCCCATTTCACATTATGGTCTTTATGAAATAGTGCACCTCGGTTAATGTTCTTTTTGCCGTTATTGGAACTACGCGATTGCTGTAATTTTGCTTCTTTGTCCTCACGATCACCGTTTGCGTCTGTTACCGTCCTGACGGGATATGTCTTGCCGTCGCGTCGCCAAACGCGTTGTTGCCCGGCCTTCCCGAGGCCGCGCGCCGCCGGGACAGCTCACAGCCACGGCTTGGATCAATGGAGAGGGGGGATCGTGCTGCACGAATTGGAGAAGGCTGCAGCGCGAGCTCCTCCCGTTGGTCCTTGTCCCTTTGCTGCCCTGCGGCCTCTGCCCTCTGGTAAGGTGTCCATCGCTATTCCCTTCACTGATGTTTGTGGGGTTGTGTTGTGGCCGGCATTTGGAAGCCCTGCACTTAGAAAAGACAGCAGAAATGATTCTACCCCCCATAGTAACTGAACGAAAGACCGGATGGCCCCACTTTATTTTCAAAGCAAATAGAACCTAAGTGCTAATCTGGTGCAACAATTTCAGATGAAATAGTAGAGATCCCCAAGAGTTTCTAAAGCCCAGGTGAAAGGTATGCAAATGTATAAAATCTCTACTACTCTATAAGATGTTAGTGTAGACGTACACAATTTGTGGTGCACGGTTCTGCCACCGCCGACGTCCTCTCCGCGACGCACGCCCGCGCAGAACCTTCCAACTGCGCTCTCCACCGCGATCTCCGCGCGTCGTCTCTCTCGCTGTCCAGCCGCGTCCGCTCTCCCATGGAAGGAAACTCTTCACCGCGATCTGCGCGCGCACCGTTCCTCTCCCCGTTACTCCTCTCCCCATTATCGCGCTCGAGTCAGTGGGAGGTCCGCCACCTCCGCCTCGCCCCGCCGTCAATGGAAGGTCCCAGTCTCTCCCCACCATGCCCCCGCCCACGCGTCCCCGCTCCCGCGCTGAGATCTCGCGCCCGTAGACACCGCCACAGTGCCCCCGGCCCGCCGCGCGATCTCCAGCCCCCGCCCCGTTCGCCTTCGTCAAACCCCTCCGCCGCGGTAATGGAGGCTTGAGATTGAGTAGATCCGCCATCCCGCGCCCACGCCCTCGCCCTCGCCCCGACACGCATTCACCCTGGCCCCGCTGCCATGCGCCGCCATACCCTCGCCCCATCCTTCCCTGCCCCCACACCGCATCCAACACGCAGATTCAGCGCCATCGCCGCGAGCATATAGAGGCACCGCGCGGACACGACGACGTCGTGTGCTGTGGTGAAGGAGGTCGTCCTGAACAGGTTGGCCACGAAAGCGACAAGCTGGGTGGTGTCGCGGAACTCCACGAATAGGCCCGCGAGCGCCGAGAGCGAGCGCGCGCACTCCTCAGTCATGAGGTCCACGATGCCTCACCTTCCTCAAGCTCCACGACGCCTTCACCCTCGCGAGCTAGCAACGCCTTCCTCTCCGTTGTTCATGTACGCCAAGACCAGTCGGCTCGAGCTGGTGCTGCAGGTGCTCGGCGAAATGCCTAGCAGGAATGTGGTCTCGCGGACCATGCTCGCCGCCTCGCTGGTGAGGGGTGGCCAGCGACACTACACGCTCTTTCCTCCCGTGTAGCCCACGACTCCCATGCCTGCACAGTCGCGCTCACAGCGATGTTCTCGTCCTCACCTGAGAAGTCTAACTTATTCGGCCACACGTGGGATAGAGCACGTGGTAAACCATGCCTCTATGCCTTGCACACGCATGTCTCACTATCGCTATTTCTGCAACCTTTTTGTTTCTCTTCTCTGATCTGCTCACGAGAAATGGAATATCATCACATCGAGTTTGTCCATCCTAACAATGTGTTCACTTTGCAGGCAAGTCTGACGTTGAAAGGATCTTCAAGAAAGTCTTCGAGGACCTGTCAGACAAGAACACGGGGCTCCTGGACATCAACTCCCGCCATGTCGCTACCCTCATGGTTTACAAGTGAGAATTTTGTTTCTTATTAACCGCTTTGCTTCAGTGTTGGATCAATGACCTGTATGTGATGTATGTATTGACTACGCTTCCCCTTTCTCAATTATGGCTTTCACCAGTTCAATCATCAGGCAGTTGGTTGGACCTCACAAGGACCCTCCTTACATGAACACCATCACCGAGAAATATATGTAAAATTGCCCATGCTTCATACACATTTTATTTGGGGGCTATGTTCCATTTTCAATTTCTTTATCACAAATGGGAGCCATGGACATCATGGTCGATCAGTTCGAGCACTATGCATCTGCCAAAATATTCCAGGTATTGCACCCAACTGAATTCATTTCCATTTTTTCTTAAAACATTGTCCTCAAGTATTTTTATGCCATTTTTCCTTGTTTTATTTTGCTCTTTTAACTGAAACTACTTAAATATTGGTCACAATGTGCACCACCAAGTTGTCCAGATGGTTCTATTCTCAACCATGTCGTGTATTTCGCATGTTTGTTATGTTGGACACTAAAGTTTTCCATTATGTAGATCATTGTGTCTGAATATTTTGTTTTTTCATGTAGAGCACTAAAGCTACAATGTTTTTATTAGGCCCTGATCATACCTATGCTCTGTTTAGCCAGTGATTTTGTGAGACTATTATCCAAAAATTGTTGCCTGGCTACGATCGATATATATAGCCTTATTTTCCGTTTTGCATTCTGTCTGGTTCTGTATATATTCTATTTAGAAAACATTGGCTATTTTCCGTTTTGCTCTGTTTAGTCAATCAATTTAACTATTGTAAAAGATGCAGTGATTTCTATGAACAAAATTTTTGGATGAACACATTATATTTACCTGTAGCAGTTGTCACAGGAGAATTTATCCTCTGTGTTTTAAGTTACAAGTGTCCAGTCAGAAAATACATTCTAAATAGAAATCCTGGAACTCATAGCAGTAGCCCTGGCACACTTAATCACTATAAAAACATAGAAATCATAGCAGTGCCATGGCTGTGATTTTGGCAAACTATTATCCAACAATTTTTGGATGAACACAATGGAATGATCTACAACACTTAAATTGATTGACTACTATGTACAACAGAATATTCTGTATTTTTTATGTTAACGTACACAAAACTACTGTGTACGCATTGTGTACGCATTCATGTTCATTTTATCCTTGACTGCACATGTTAACTTTATCGTTCATTTGTTATTACTGCTCGATTAATATATGTAAAATTCATGATGGGCAGATTGTGAAAAATCGGAGCCTACACCTACTTTTGTTAAAATAGAAAGAAACCGGAGCCTACATCTACAACACGAATACTTAAAAGGTCTGGTAATAATCTTTTGACTGCATCATTCCGCCCTCGGAGGAGAATGTGCGCTACTTCAACGTTATGATCCTAGGGCCGGCGCAGTTGCCCTATGAAGGCGCGGGCTCTTGATTCAGATTTTTATGCGTTGCGTGGTGTAGATACTAGAGTTAATTGATAGCCTATTCATGACAATTCTTTACAAAAGATGCCACTGGAAATGGGGGAAATGCTGAAATGTTTCCTTTGGTCTATGTGCGTGATAGACTATTCGTGACAATTCTTTTCAAAAGATGCCACTGGAAATGGGGAAATGCTGAAATGTTTGCTTTAGTCCATGCACACATAGGTAAGTTTGTATTGTTTGATCGGTTGGTGACTTTTGGCTTGTCAATATTAGTTTTTGGGTGATATCTTGGCTGATGAGTCTCAGCTTCTATCTGCAACATTCTATTAGCTATGTGTAAAGGGCATGTAATTTTACTATTTTAGTAATGTTCTGCACTAATATAGTATGTGATAGTTATTACTATCTTTGTTTTACGTTTGTTGTTTCTACACGTTTGTCAAGTCAATCCAGTTCTGTTTGTAGTGTGTACTGGTTTCTGCAGCAGTAGTTTTAATTATAGTTGATTTCCTGCTTTTAGCAATGAAGGGGACACCAAAATGTAATGAGGAGGATGCCAAGGTGAAGGTCAGTCTGATGCCCGAGAAGGAAGCCAACACCATTGTTGTTTCAGGTATATGTGTCCCAACTCCCAACACCCTTTAGTGTTACCATATGTGATGACAATGTTCTTACTTGAACCTAAAGCTAAGGTTTATCATATCAAATGGCAATGGTTATTTTTTTCAGTTGTTCAGTTCGTGCTCAGATTCACATGATTGCCCGCGCCGGCATAGCCCCCCATGTCGTCGCGGCCCCTTCCCCAAACAGAAACCAGTACACTAAAGGGGCCATGGAGGATGAGGTCATGGACCTCAAGGTCATGGTGCCTTGTCGTGGCGATGGATCTTCTAGGCGATGGGGCCGCGAAGGATGAGGTCATGGACCTCAAGGTCATGATGCCTGTCAGCTGGGAGCAACGGCTTGGCCTCCTGGTGAGTTGATTCTCCCCTCTTCTGGTTCACATCTGATGTCAAATACTACTCGTTCACTGTTGTGTAATTTACGGTTGAGTTCCTTCCATTGACAAGTCGAATTCAAAATACGTATGATCACCCTTAACAAATATTGACTATATAAAAATTAAATCCATCTTCAAGGGAAATGGAGCATCTGCAATGAGGAGAAAGAAAGAATGAGAGTAGATGATTTGTGCAAGAAACATAAGTCTTTCACCAATTGATTTGCAATTTGCAACTAGGAAAGAGAGCTTTAATAGTTTTTCACTGTTTTTTCCAGCTCTGTTTTCCATAGACATAGCAGCAAGCTTCTACTCCATGATCAAATATACTTGCAGTTATTTAGGTGAACGCATAAAAAACTAAAATGGATAGATCAGAAAACTGCATCGGTAACTTCATCAAACTTGAATTACATTATATCTGTCGATAGTAGCTTAAAGCTTAAATTGGAAAGGAATTGATTAAATTTCAAGAAAACACACTGGACAATAGGGCTTCAACAAAAGCAAAACAAATATAATTACCACCTAACAATAGGGTTTTGAGCACAACAATAAAGAGTCTACAGGAATAGGCTGTTTGTTTTTGGGGAAAGTACTGCTTTTGCTTGCAGCTCATGGGCAATAAAGAAATGCATGTCCTCATAAATCATGAATGGTGATTAACCACAGATTTGTTGAGCTAAACATGATGACCATGTTTTTTCACTTCCTATAATCTTGCTCTTTGTAGGTGGATCAAGTGCATCATGCCTTAGGGGAAGCTGGTTCTGGTCACTGGTGGAACCAACGGCATCGGTGAGATACCAATATCCCTGCTCTCCGTTCTAGCATTGTGTAGAATTTTCCTTGTTAGAAGTAAATATTTTGTGCTGAATTGCTTCGAGACAGAAAAGCTCATTTATCTATGAAGGTGAGATATTAAGCATTGGAGAACTAAGGATAACAAGTTTGTGTTGCATTGTGATGTTATGTTTTCTCCAACTTGTTGTTGTGTCCTGCAGCAGCACTTTTTAGCGTTGCTTACTATATCAGTTGGCAAGATATTGACAAAGTAGTGGGTACATCCTTTCAGGGCAGCTGGTTGTAGCATCATTGCTGAGCAGGAACATCAAGTCAAGGTTGCTCCTAAGTGATCTAGAAAAGGCATCGTCCTTATTTGGCAAGCAGGATGAGAGTGTAGGTATGTACTGCCTGATACTCTGCATTTGAAGTTAAACTTTCACCCAAGGTATCAGTCAATGTTAAAGAAGAACATGCACTTATTTAGATAATCCAGACAAAAGATTTTTGGGCAAGGACAATCTTAATGGAACATAGGAGGACCTTTCTATTCCAGAATGAACCAAATAAAATGTTAAATTTTAGCTGTGACAAACCTGTAATGAGTTATAATTGGTTTGAGCTCTAAACATCCATTTATGTGTTCATTGTGTACATTATTCTGGTCAAATCATGCAAACATGTATGCTTAGTCATTTTATGTCCTTGCATGTCAATAACTATAGGTATCTGTGTTTATCACATATACAAGCTAACAATATACAGTTATGGGTGAGACAGCGTCTTAGTTCACTGATCACACACATAGTGTTATAATAAGGTAATTGTTTGTGTAGAATATGGGGCAAGTTTTGGTGCAGATGCTGCTATAATAATCATCCCTCTCGGTGTAGCTAAGGCAAACATTATCAGGTTCGAACCTGAGCTACAAAAACAGAAGCTTTCACTCTTTTAGCAATTGTTGATCTTGGCATGGCATCAAGAAAAATATGGCTCTCAAGTTCAACACCATATTTTGGCCCAACGTTGAAGTGCTAGGTAGTATCGCCCCCAACATCAAGTGTATGTGGCTACTTTCTCAACCTTCACAAAACCCAGTCCTGGTATGCATGGTAGCTGGTAGATTCGCATACAAGATTGAGAAGCTATCAAACAAAGAATCTACGAACTATTTTATGTCCTAGCTCAGGAAGATGCTCGAGCACAGAAAAACATACTTTGGCTCATCTGCTTATGTGCAGATCATAGTATAAAAATCCATGAATTGCAAGTTCTTGCAGGTGCAATGGAAGTGTCATCTAAAACAAATTTATCTACTAAATCTGGATATTTTAAGTCAATACTTACAATAGTATTCATCTACTTATGTGCATATCATAGTATCAAAATCCATGCATTGCAGATTGTGACTTGCAGGCGCAATGGGAGTGTCATCTGGAAGTTCTTTTTCTCATATTTGGGTCTGATAAAATCATCTGAATATTGTCAAGAAATACTTAGACTATATTTTTTTGCAGTGATTCTTCCCTCAAGCTGGCTAATTCTATTGGTTCTGCTATTTGCTATAAGCCCTGGCTTAACAGCAACTGGTTCGATTGATCATATGAATTCGTGAAAACATCCGTTATAATCCTGGAACAAATTCTTGAAGCCTATTCTTGAACAACGAATGAATGAAGTAGATGACTCTGTGTTCTACTTAATTAATTGCTTGACCGGTGGTTATTATTTCTTCCGGTATGTCTCATTCTGGTGTGTAAGGTGAGATGCAGCACTGCAGCTCCTCCCACCTCTGTGCAAGTGTAAACATAAGATGACATCTGCACTTTTAGCTTGGAACTAGACGATAAGTTGAATTGCACGTACAATCTTGTTCTTCATGTGCCTATTTCTTATTCTCAAAATTACTTTACATTACCTTATTTACATATTTCTTATATTTACGTGTTTTATTTTTTCAGTAAGTTCTACTTCTGCACTTGGAACCATCAACAAAGAGTAAAGATGTTATTCCACGATGGCGTGTTTCATACATTATTTATCTTTATGTTATGTTTTGTTGTAGATTTATAATTGTTATTTTCTATTTTAGTATTGCATTGTATGGTTGTTTCCTTGAAACCACATTCACACTCATCTCTATAGCAATGAACAAACACTTTGTTATATCTTTTAAGTATGTAAACATCCAATATGAGTGATGCTAGCAAAAATATAGAATAACAATTAGTGTTTTTACATATCTATAGATTTTATCATATTGATTCCGTAGCAACGCACGGGCATATACCTAGTAGAAAGTATGAAAGTAGTTAGGTCAATTTAAAAATAGTCTAAGATTTTCGATGTAAAACTATCTTAACTTAGATTTTAGAAGCTGTCAGAAATATGACAAGTATGTTCCAACTTCTTTTAGCCAGCTGAAAAACTCATTAATTTACCATTTTTCTGAAACTACCGAAGATGCTCCTAGATCTCTAGCTTGGTGTTGGTTGGTGATTTGCTTGTCTAGTTTTTTAACTAGCGAGCTGACATGTTATTTATTAACATTTAGATCTAGTTTGACAACTTTATTTTTTAAGGGATTACTCGTTTTCTAAAAAAATGAACTAATTTTCTTTAGAAAAATGAAAATATTTTGGAAAATGGGGTTATCAAACTAGCTGAGTAAAGCAAAAAAAATTATATTATATAAAACTAAGTGACACAAACTCACACTACTCGCGTTCTCACTTGTTAACCATTTAATCTAACCAAATTCATGTCGTTAACTATCTAATCTACCCAAGGGTGTGGGCGCTAGACAAAAGAATTTGTGACTTGGTGCTGGCTTGGATTGAACTTTCAGTTTGCGACCTAAACGAGCCAAGTAATTCAAAGTTTGACAACCTAAACTGTAAAAATTAGATTCAGATGAAGTCTAAAATTGATGTAATTTATTGTAATATTCTTTTATTCTTGATGCCTACATGAAACTAATAAGTAGCTATTGATGACTATATTGTTTACATTTGTTGATGAGCTGGTTCATGAGCCAACGAGCTGGCTTATACGCTTACTGGGTCGAGCCGAGCAGGGCCGAACTTAAGTTATAACTCATTTCATTAAAGAGCCAAGCCAAGTTAGATCGCTATCCTAAGAAGATGTAACAAGAGCTAGCTTACAAGCTTAATGAGTTGAAATGAGCTTAAATTATAACTCATTTCATTACCAAGCCAAGCGGAGTTAGCTTGATCCTAATGAGGTGCTGGTTTTAATCTCTACCGGCTTCTACTGATTATATAGTGTTTTGTCTCTATAGATTGGAATGCCGCGGTGGCGCAGTCCATAGTGGTCATGTGTTCTCAGCCTCAGGTGCACAACAGGAAAACAGGAAACGTCCGACGACCCCGTTATTTCCGACGAAACCGTCGGACGTAATATTATCTCCGAGGGCCTGCGGCAGCCGTCAGATGTTTGTGTTATCTCCGACGGCTAAACTGACAGCCGTCGGAAGTTAAGATTATCTCCGACGACGTCTAGAGCTGCCGTCGGAGATTACTGATTTCAAGGTAACGGCGCCAGGGCCGTTTCGATTTTCATTTCTCTCTCGCGCGCTCGCTGCTCTCTCTCTCCGCGCCGTCGCCTCGCCGCCGTGCCCGCTTCGTCGCCGCCGCGCCAGCGCGCTCACCGAGGCCACCGTCGCGCCTGCGCGCTCGCCGAGGCCCCGGCCGCGCCCGTGCGCCCGCCGCCGGCCACCGTGCGCCAGCCTCGTCCGGCTCCCCACGCCCGCTGTCCAGTGTCTCCCGCGCTGCTCGTGCTTCCGCTGACCGTTCCCGGCACTCCTCGCCAACGGCATAGCCACAACTACCGCTAAGTGAGTATCCTTTTTCTTAGAATTGTATGTATTCATGTATTTGATTGTTTAGTTTGTTATGTCCGACGGCCAAAATTTGATTATGTAATTAAATTAGCTTGTTTTAGTTCATTTAGTGGTGCTTTAGATAATTTAAATTTTTAATTTCCGAGGGTAATTATTATGCCCTCGGAAATAAGGTCATTTTATATGATTTGTCATCCATAACAATGTTATTTCGTATGTAATATTGTATTGGTGGTTTATTAGTTTAATTATTTAATAATGCACGATGATTCTAGTTATTCATAGTGTATCGTAGTGTCAACAAACGAAACCTAGGCGTCACCTGTTTCGGCCCAACACATCTTACATGCGACGCATGTGAGGTATGTTGGGCCGGAATTGTCCCTTTATTGGACAGCCTCGGGGTGACCGACAGAGTCCGTGTTTATGACAAAGACATGTGCTCATGCTTAGTTTCGGCAGCATAACCCCTCTGTTCTCCAATTGCACCATTTTTAGGCGTGCGATTGGAGAACAGCGGAGTTATGCTGCCGAAATTTCGCACGACCACATGTCTTGTCATAAACACGGGCTCGTCGGTCACTCCTGGGTGGGTTTAGGACCTATCCTTTCCTACAGATGTAGGGACGTGATTTCTTCGTAAAAACGGATGGTCCGTGCATTACTTATCTAATTAAGTTAACGTCTCGTATCTAGTATGGAGGAGAATCATCGATGGATGTATGAAGGTTAGAAGAAAAGAGGTGCTCTATCAAGTGAGTGGGTTGCCAAGACTGATGCTTTTCTCGACCATGCTTTTGCTCGGTCAGATACTGGAACCGATGTTAGGTGCCCTTGTAGCAAGTGTCGGAACATTAATTTCCTTGACAGGAGGTGTAACACCATGAATTTGGGGGTAGAATTTTTTCTTCTTTTCTCTCACCAAATTCAGGCGTTACCCTTTTCTTTTCTCGTTCCCTCGCTAAACCTTGATCTTTTCCAAAGTTAGCGGGGTTTGGTTTGGAATTCCCGTGTAAAGAAAAACCCTAAATTACTTTATGTTGTTTGATGCACCATGCCGAACTATGCATTCTTTGATTGCTTAGAGATGTAAGTGCATTCATCTAAGAAGATCGGATTTCGAAAAGGAGAAAAACATTTTCTTTCTTTTTCTTTTTCTTTCTCTTTCTCCTCCTTTTTCTCTCTCCCGCGCCGTGGGCCGCCCCAGCCGGCCCAGCCCCCCCCCCCCCCCCCCCCCCCCCGCGCCCCTTTGGGCCCAGCTGGCCCAGCCGCCCCTCCCTTCCCCCCAAATCCCTCTCTCTCCCTCCCTTTCTCCCATTTTCTCTCTAGTCGCCGCCCCCTGCCCTAGCCGCCGCCCCTGCCCTAGCCGCCGCCCCTGCTCGTCGCCGGTTCGGCCGCCCGTCCCCGTCCCCGGTGAGGTCCCCCTCCCCCTCTCCTCCCTTCCCTCTCCCCTCCTCTCCCCCTCCCCGGCCCAACCGCCGCCCAGCTCGGCCGCCCCTGGCTGGCTCGGCCGCCGCCGCCCCTGCGCGCCCTGCCCCGCCCCTGGCCGGCTCGGCCGCCCCTGCGCGCCCAGCTCGGCAGCCCCTGCGCGCCCTGCCCCGCCCCCTGGCCGGCTCGGCCGCCCCCTGCCCCGCGTCCCCGCCGGTTCGACCGCCCCAGCTCGGCCGCCCCGCGCCCGCGCCCTGCCCAGCCGCCCCTGCCCCAGGCCGGTTCAACCGCCCCCTGGCCGGTTCAACCGCCCCCCCTTTTTTATTATTATTTTTTTATTTTATTTTATTTTCTTTCATTACTGTTATATATTTTATTTTAGGCAGGTTAATCATTGTTCATGTTATTGAAATAGGAAACTTAATTTAGAATTCCGTTACGCTAGTTGATTCATATAATCAATTGTTTATCCAGTTCAATGTTGATCAACTAAAAATGACTAGGTTTCCATTAGTGCATATAACTAAATTCTTTTGTTAGAACCAATTGTAACTAATCATTAGTGCATAAGCTTTAACCCCCCCCCCGCGAGACCCTTTCCTGTTTCTTTCTAACCATAATGAATGTGATATCGAATGTCATACTTGATGCATATTTACTTTATTTGTTCCCTTGTATGATGTACTGTTTGTTTCCCAATTTGAATGGATGAATGTATGTATGCTTGCAATCGCATAGAGAACGATCCGGTCGAAGAGCCCGAGGAACTCGCAGGAGAAGCCCCTGAGCAGCAGTCGGTTGGTGGAGGCAAGTGTCCCTTGACCTATCTCTGTCCTATTCATTATTTAATTCACCTCCCGCTCTACACATTTATGCCTAAGGATTGACTAGCTTTTGTTACCCATGTCCTTGTCTACCTATCTGGGTTGGATTATTATTGTTTAGCTTTATGCTATTGCTTAACTCTAATCAATGAACATGATGAGATTATCTATGATACGCTGTTTTCCCTTCTCTTATTATGATGTTGTACTTGTGGTCATCAAGGGGGCTCGAGCGGTTTCTCGAGTGCCTCTCCGTAAGGACCTGTTCTATGGATGACCGCCCGGGAAAACAGTGCAACCATGAGGGTGGAATGGGGTGCCCTTAGCTGAATAATTAGAGGATCCGGGGTGTAGATCACTTAGCCGTCGTGCCGTCAATGGGGCTCGGTGTATGCGGCTCGCTCTGCCAAGTTTGGGTTCGCCCCTTGGGGAGGAGTGCGGTGCATTTAGGAAACCTAACGGGTGGCTACAGCCCCGGGGAATCTTTGTAAAGGCTACGTAGTGATGCCCTGCTAGGCCACCTAGGTAGTGGTCAATGGGGAGTAGCTCTCTCCGGGCAGAAAGGGAATCACGGCTTGTGGGTAAAGTGCACAACCTCTGCAGAGTGTTTGAAAACTGATATATCAGCCGTGCTCGCGGTTATGAGCGGCCAAGGGAGCTCCAGTGATTAGTGGTACTTGATCAGAGACACTTTGGTACAGGTGGCTATGAGATCGATGGTTTTGATTATGACTATGGTGCTGGTAAGTGGTATTCTTTCCGTTTGGAAAGGGTACATCGGGCTAATAATTTGGGTTAATGCTAAAACCTGGCTTTCTATTAGTAAATAATAATCTGACCAACTAAAAGCAACTGCTTGACTTATCCCCACATAAAGCTAGTCCACTACAGCCAAACAGGATACTTGCTGAGTATGTTGATGTGTACTCACCCTTGCTGAGTAGGTTGTCAGCATTGCAACCACTGCTCAGGCGAAGATGAAGCTGTGGAAGGAGACTTCCAGGAGTTCCAAGACTACGACGAGTTCTAGGCGTGGGTTAGCGGCAACCCCCAGTCGGCTGCCTGTGAAGGCCGCGGTTATCTACGTTTCTTTTCCGCACTTTGATTTATTGTAAGAACTATATGGACGTCTCAGACGTATGATGTAATCCACTATTATTTCCCCTTTTAATACTATTTTGAGCACTGTGTGATGATGTCCATGTTATGTAACTGTTGTGTACGTGAATAACTGATCCTGGCACGTACATGGTTCGCATTCGGTTTGCCTTCTAAAACCGGGTGTGACATAAGTGGTATCAAAGCCGTGCTGACTGTAGGACCGCTAACCTAGAGTAGAATGGTCGTTCTAAGGACTATAGACCTCTGTCTCTGCCTTGACTTTGATATCCCTTCAAAAGTTGGTCATACCGGCCAAACCTATGTTCTACTATATAATATACCTTGCTGAAAATTGTGTTTTATTCTAATCCTTCATTTACTTATGATTCATTATTTGCTGGTCATATTAATTCTGTTCTCACCCCTTTTGCTTGCGACGTCTTTTGTAGATGGCTCGACTTAGACACACTGCACGAAAGTCTATCATCCCCTTCTTACCCTCTCGCCTTGCTGAGCGTCCTCTTCGCCGTCCCGTGGCCGGACAGTCCAGCCACTTGGAGAGACTGCACCACCGCCTGCATGAGGAGCAGGAACGTCGACGACAGGAGCAGCAGGGCTCTTCTTTCTCGCTCCACCAGGAGACAGAGTCTGTGAGGAGCTGCTCCCCTGTGCTTCCTTTGGAGGCGCCCCCTGCACCACCACTGGGCGCCCCAGCTTCTGGAGTAGCTGCTGGAGGAGACCCAGACGACGGAGGTGGCAACGACAGCTCGAGCCACGACACCGACCTTTCTGCTAACCATGAGCCGGAAGGATGGGTTGCTCGACCCATCACTCGTGACGCTGCTCACGGGTGTCACTTCCACGATGCGCTCGACACCCTGCTACGTCGGGCATTTAACCGGCATACTTGGTCCATCGAGTATCGCTGTGTGGTCTACCAGCACAGTCGCGGGGTCTACCCGGACCGCTGGGAGGCAACCTGCTTGGTGCGCTGCCCGGAGAACAGTCTCCAGGGTGCGGAGGCCTGCTCAGAGCACTATTCTATCTCTGAGCGGGACTCAGCTGAGGCAGCCATGCAAGATGCTGCACGGTGTGCGCTTTCGCACTACTGCTCGGTTTTCGGTGGGGCAGCTGACGGTCTTGACCTGAAGTATTACCCCCACCGTCCATCTGGCTGCACAGGAGGCGTGATTGTCTCACCTGTTGGTGAGGGCAATCCTAGGTTGAGCAGCACAGTCAACCTAGCCGCCGTGCTAAACACGGAGCTGGACCACGCATTAGACAAGCTGAGTAGGGCTCGTGCCGAGATCGCCCTGCTGCGGGCTGAGCGCGCGGAACGTCGTCACCTGGACGGTGGTTCCCCCGCTCCCGTCGGGACTCAGCACCCGTACCGCTCACCTCGGCGTGGACACCAGTCTTATGGCAATCCCGACTGCAAGACCAAGATAACTCTAGAACCATAGCTCGTTAGAGTTGGATCTTGTAATTAATACGAAATATACATACATAGAAGCTACAGTCTTAGCGTTAGTCTCGGTCTTAGTTAGTCTTAGTTAGACAGGGTAGTTTGCTATATCCTGTGCATCTATGTTTGTCATGATGAACTATGTTTGGTTTGGATCTTTGTAATGACTGTCACCAGAGTGTGGGTATCCCCTGCATTTTGGTTTACCTATTATGTTAATGGAGTTAGTTATATAGTTGGGAAACCTTTTATTCCACTTTCCTCTTTATCTGAGAAGCTGTGTGGTCTGTGTTGGAGATCAGTGAAGATGCTCATCTGTTCAGTGCTGTTGAAGAATTCTATACTCTTTTCTTATGCTGCAAGATTTGCCACATCAGTTCTGATGTGTGGTTGCATTCTGCAGATGTCAGAGAACAGGCGCAGAGGAGGAAGGCGTGCTCAGCAGGAGCGAGCCGCTCAACAGGAGGAGGTGCCCCAGCAGCAGCACCTGCCGCCCCCGCCCCCGATGTCCATCGAGCAGATGTTTCTGATGCAGACTCAGGCAGTTCAAGCCATCGGTCAGACTTTGGCCGCCATTCAGCAGTAGCAGCAGGCCCCACCTCAGCCTCAGATGCCTCAGATGCCCAGAGACAAGCGTGCTGAGTTCATGAGAGGTCATCCACCAACGTTCGCTCACTCTTCTGACCCCATGGATGCTGAAGACTGGTTGCGCACTGTGGAGCGGGAGTTGCATACCGCTCAGTGTGATGACAGGGAGAAGGTCCTGTATGGTCCCCGTCTGTTGAGAGGAGCAGCCCAATCATGGTGGGAGTCTTACCTCGCCACCCATGCCCACCCTGACGCCATCACCTGGGAAGAGTTCAGAGGGAGCTTCCGTCGGTACCATGTTCCCGCAGGTCTGATGACAGTGAAGGAGGAGTTCCTGGCCCTCAAGCAAGGGCCATTGTCTGTCAGTGAGTACCGGGACAGGTTTCTGCAGTTGTCTCGCTATGCTCCTGAAGATGTCAACACCGACACTAAGCGATCTGAGAGGCTTGGTTGACCCTCTGCAGTACCAACTGATGAATCACACCTTCCCGACCTTCCAACACCTGATTGACAGAGCAATCATGACAGAGAGGAAGCGTAAGGAGATGGAAGATCGTAAGCGCAAGATCAGTGGACCCCAGCCTGGAAGTAGCAGTCGTCCTCGTTTCTCAGGCAATCAACCTCAGCAGTTCAGGCAGAACCAGCGTCCACCTCAGCAGCATCAACAGTTTCAAAGGCAGTATCCTCAGCATCAGTACCAGAACCGTCCGAGCAATCAGTCAGGAGGTCAGTTTCAGAGGCAGAATCAGCAAGCACCTCGTCTTCCTGCCCCAGCAAACCAGCAGAACAGTCAGGCAGCACCAGCTTAGGTTGGAAACAGAGCATGTTTCCACTGTGGAGAGCAAGGCCACTGGGTGATGCAATGTCCAAAGAAGGCAGCCTAGCAACAGTCAGGCCCCAATGCCCCAGCAAAGCAGAATGTGCCTCAACCTGGAGCAGGCAACCGCTCTCATCCGCGCTATAATCATGGGAGACTGAACCACTTGGAGGCTGAAGCAGTTCAGGAGACCCCCGGCATGATAGTAGGTATGTTCCCAGTCGACTCCCATATTGCAGAAGTGTTATTTGATACTGGAGCAACACATTCTTTCATTACTGCATCATGGGTAGAAGGACATAATCTTCCAATTACTACCATGTCAACCCCCATTCAAATTGACTCAGCCGGTGGTAGAATTCGAGCCGATAGCATTTGTTTGAATATAAGTGTGGAAATAAGGGGGATAGTGTTTCCCGCCAACCTTATAGTAATGGGTACTCAGGGAATAGATGTCATCCTAGGGATGAATTGGCTAGATAAGTATCAGGCAGTTATCAGTTGTGATAAAAGGACCATCAAGTTGGTGTCCCCACTAGGAGAGGAAGTGGTGACCGAGTTAGTCCCGCCTGAGCCAAAGAAAGGAAGTTGTTATCAGATAGCTGTTGATAGCAGTGGAGTAGACCCAAATGAGAGTATCAAGGTTGTGTCCGAGTTCCCAGATGTGTTTCCAAAGGACTTACCGGGTATGCCACCAGAGCGAAAAGTTGAGTTTGCCATAGAGCTTCTTCCTGGAACCGCCCCTATCTCCAAGAGAGCCTACAGAATATTTGGACCAGAGTTGGTTGAACTCAAGGAGCAGATTGATGAGCTGTCAGAGAAAGGTTACATCCGGCCAAGCACCTCGCCTTGGGCCGCTCTTGTCTTGTTCGTGGAAAAGAAAGATGGCACCAAGAGGATGTGTATTGATTACCGAGCTTTGAATGAGGTCACGATCAAGAACAAGTATCCCTTGCCCAGAATAGAAGATCTGTTCGACCAGTTGAGAGGAGCCAGTGTGTTCTCCAAGATTGATCTGAGGTCAGGTTATCATCAGCTCAGGATCCGACCTTCGGACATTCCGAAGACGGCATTCATTACCAAGTATGGGTTGTATGAGTTCACAGTGATGTCTTTTGGTTTGACCAATGCGCCAGCGTTCTTCATGAACTTGATGAACAGTGTATTCATGGATTACCTTGATAAGTTTGTGGTGGTATTCATTGATGACATTCTGATTTATTCTCAAAGCGAAGAAGAGCACGCAGATCATTTGAGGATGGTATTGCAGAGATTGCGAGAGCACCAGTTGTATGCAAAGTTGAGCAAGTGTGAGTTCTGGATCAGTGAAGTCCTGTTCTTGGGTCACATAATCAACAAAGAAGGATTGGCTGTGGATCCGAAGAAAGTGGCAGACATTTTGAACTGGAAAGCGCCAACAGATGCTCGAGGAATCAAGAGTTTCATTGGAATGGCCGGATGTTATCGGCGATTCATTGAAGGGTTTTCGAAGATTGCGAAACCAATGACAGCGTTGCTAGGCAACAAAGTTGAGTTCAAGTGGACCCAGAAATGTCAAGAGGCCTTTGAAGCGCTGAAAGAGAAGTTGACTACAGCGCCTGTCCTAGTCTTGCCTAATGTGCACAAGCCCTTCTCGGTGTATTGCGATGCTTGTTACACAGGTTTGGGATGTGTGTTGATGCAAGAGGGAAGAGTTGTGGCTTACTCGTCTCGACAGTTGAAGGTTCATGAGAAGAACTACCCAATCCATGATCTAGAGTTGGCAGCAGTGGTTCACGCACTGAAGACATGGAGGCACTATTTGTATGGACAGAAATGCGATGTTTACACAGACCACAAGAGTCTGAAGTACATATTCACTCAGTCAGAGTTGAATATGAGGCAGCGAAGATGGTTAGAGTTGATCAAAGATTATGAGTTGGAGATTCATTACCATCCAGGCAAAGCAAACGTAGTGGCAGATGCTTTGAGCAGAAAGAGTCAAGTCAATCTGATGGTCGCTCGTCCGATGCCTTATGAGTTGGCCAAAGAATTCGACAGGTTGAGTCTCGGATTTTTTAACAATTCGCGAGGAGTCACAGTTGAGTTGGAGCCTACCTTAGAGCGCGAAATCAAAGAAGCGCAGAAGAATGATGAGAAAATCAGTGAGATCCGGCGACTGATTCTAGATGGCAGAGGCAAAGATTTTCGAGAAGATGCAGAAGGCGTGATATGGTTCAAAGACCGCTTGTGTGTTCCCAATGTCCAGTCTATTCGGGAGTTGATTCTCAAGGAAGCTCATGAGACAGCCTATTCGATTCACCCTGGCAGTGAGAAGATGTATCAGGATCTGAAGAAGAAATTCTGGTGGTACGGAATGAAGAGGGAAATCGCAGAGCATGTGGCTATGTGCGATAGTTGCCGAAGAATTAAGGCAGAGCACCAGAGACCTGCTGGATTGTTGCAACCGTTGCAGATCCCTCAGTGGAAATGAGATGAAATTGGTATGGATTTCATAGTCGGATTGCCTCGCACTCGAGCCGGCTACGATTCTATTTGGGTAGTGGTTGACCGCTTGACCAAGTCAGCCCACTTCATACCTGTCAAGACCAACTACAACAGTGCAGTATTGGCAGAATTATATATGTCTCGGATCGTTGGCCCGTCTTTGTTGTTCCATACAACCTTCCACCAGCTCTTTGCATGAAATATGAATTTATTTTCTTGTGTCTTGTAATACCTGGTCCGGATCATCCTGGAACAAAGATCGATGTGATGATGAGACCCCTGATTGAAGAATTGAAAATTTTGTGGGAAGGAGTCGAGGCGTACGATTGTTACAAGAAACAGAAGTTCAACCTGAGAGCCGCGTTTTTATGGTCTATTCATGATTTTATGGCTTATGGTATCTTTGCTGGATGGAGTTGTCATGGGATTTTGACATGTCCGATATGCGTTGAAGACACTTTATGCTTTCGACTAAAGTTTGGTGGAAAGATATGTTACTTCGATTGCCATAGATGTTTTTTGCCAGAGGATCACCCGTTCAGGTTCGATAGGAACGCTTTTAAAAAGGACACGATTGTGACGAGGGGACCACCCAAGCGTCTAAGTGGTCCAGAGATTCTCGCGAGACTTAATGATTTGAAACTAAACCAACATGGAAATCGTTTTGAAGGTTATGGAACCGAGCATAATTGGACTCATAAATGTGGTCTATGGGATCTCCCTTATATGAAAACCTTGATTCTAATGCATAACATTGATGTCATGCACCAGGAACGAAATATGGGTGAAAGCATTATCAACACTTGCATGAATATCACTGACAAAACAAAAGACAACCCTAAGGCAAGGAAAGACTTGGCCTTAATCTGTAGAAGACCAACTATGGAGATAGGAGAGAATCAGAAGAAGCCACGTGCTCCTTTCAGTATTAAACCTAAAAGGAAGAAACAATTGATGAAATGGTTGAAAAACTTAAAGTTCCCAGATGGTTACGCCGCGGGCTTTAGAAGGTCTGTGAATTCTTGAAGACATGTTGAGAGCCTGTGCGTTGCAAGATCAGTCCGGATGGGACAAGTGATTGCCTTATGCAGAGTTTTCCTATAACAACAGTTACCAGGCCAGTTTGAAGATGTCACCATTTCAGGCGCTCTATGGAAGGAGTTGCAGAACTCCGTTGCAATGGGATCAGCCTGGAGAAAAGCAAGTGTTTGGGCCAGATATTTTGCTTGAAGCCGAAGAGAACATCAAGATGGTCCGAGAGAATCTGAAGATAGCGCAATCAAGACAGCGAAGCTATGCAGACACAAGAAGAAGAGAGCTGAGTTTCGAGGTTGGAGACTTTGTCTATCTGAAAGTGTCACCGATCAGAGGAGTCAAGAGGTTCGGAGTCAAAGGCAAGCTAGCACCCCGCTACATTGGTCCGTATCAGATTCTTGCAAGACGTGGAGAAGTGACCTATCAGCTCAGTTTGCCGGAGAATTTGTCTGCTGTGCATGATGTCTTTCATGTGTCTCAGTTGAAGAAGTGCTTGCGTGTGCCAGAAGAGCAGTTGCCAGTGGAAGGTCTTGAAGTCCAGGAGGACTTGACCTACGTTGAGAAGCCAGTGCAAATCCTTGAGGTTGCAGACAGAGTCACCCGAAGGAAGACCATCAGAATGTGCAAGGTCAAATGGAATCATCACTCTGAGGAAGAAGCAACCTGGGAGCGTGAAGATGATCTGATGGCTAAGTACCCTGAGCTCTTTCCTAGCCAACCCTGAATCTCGAGGGCGAGATTCTTTTAAGGGGGATAGGTTTGTAACGCCCTGAATTTGGGGGTAGAATTTTTTCTTCTTTTCTCTCACCAAATTCAGGCGTTACCCTTTTCTTTTCTCGTTCCCTCGCTAAACCTTGATCTTTTCCAAAGTTAGCGGGGTTTGGTTTGGAATTCCCGTGTAAAGAAAAACCCTAAATTACTTTATGTTGTTTGATGCACCATGCCGAACTATGCATTCTTTGATTGCTTAGAGATGTAAGTGCATTCATCTAAGAAGATCGGATTTCGAAAAGGAGAAAAACCTTTTCTTTCTTTTTCTTTTTCTTTCTCTTTCTCCTCCTTTTTCTCTCTCCTGCGCCGTGGGCCGCCCCAGCCGGCCCAGCCCCCCCCCCCCGCGCGCCCCTTTGGGCCCAGCTGGCCCAGCCGCCCCTCCTTTCCCCCCAAATCCCTCTCTCTCCCTCCCTTTCTCCCATTTTCTCTCTAGCCGCCGCCCCCTGCCCTAGCCGCCGCCCCTGCTCGTCGCCGGTTCGGCCACCCGTCCCCGGTGAGGTCCCCCTCCCCCTCTCCTCCCTTCCCTCTCCCCTCCTCTCCCCCTCCCCGGCCCAACCGCCGCCCAGCTCGGCCGCCCCTGCGCGCCCTGCCCCGCCCCTGGCCGGCTCGGCCGCCCCGCGCCCGCGCCCTGCCCAGCCGCCCCTGCCCCAGGCCGGTTCAACCGCCCCCTGGTCGGTTCAACAGCCCCCCCTTTTTTATTATTATTTTTATTATTTTATTTTATTTTCTTTCATTGTTGTTATATATTTTATTTTAGGCAGGTTAATCATTGTTCATGTTATTGAAATAGGAAACTTAATTTAGAATTCCGTTACGCTAGTTGATTCATATAATCAATTGTTTATCCAGTTCAATGTTGATCAACTAAAAATGACTAGGTTTCCATTAGTGCATATAACTAAATTCTTTTGTTAGAACCAATTGTAACTAATCATTAGTGCATAAGCTTTAACCCCCCCCCCCCCCCCCCCGCGAGACCCTTTCCCGTTTCTTTCTAACCATAATGAATGTGATATCGAATGTCATACTTGATGCATATTTACTTTATTTGTTCCCTTGTATGATGTACTGTTTGTTTCCCAATTTGAATGGATGAATGTATGTATGCTTGCAATCGCATAGAGAACGATCCGGTCGAAGAGCCCGAGGAACTCGCAGGAGAAGCCCCTGAGCAGCAGTCGGTTGTTGGAGGCAAGTGTCCCTTGACCTATCTCTGTCCTATTCATTATTTAATTCACCTCCCGCTCTACACATTTATGCCTAAGGATTGACTAGCTTTTGTTACCCATGTCCTTGTCTACCTATCTGGGTTGGATTATTATTGTTTAGCTTTATGCTATTGCTTAACTCTAATCAATGAACATGATGAGATTATCTATGATACGCTGTTTTCCCTTCTCTTATTATGATGTTGTACTTGTGGTCATCAAGGGGGCTCGAGCGGTTTCTCGAGTGCCTCTCCGTAAGGACCTGTTCTATGGATGACCGCCCGGGAAAACAGTGCAACCATGAGGGTGGAATGGGGTGCCCTTAGCTGAATAATTAGAGGATCCGGGGTGTAGATCACTTAGCCGTCGTGCCGTCAATGGGGCTCGGTGTATGCGGCTCGCTCTGCCAAGTTTGGGTTCGCCCCTTGGGGAGGAGTGCGGTGCATTTAGGAAACCTAACGGGTGGCTACAGCCCCGGGGAATCTTTGTAAAGGCTACGTAGTGATGCCCTGCTAGGCCACCTAGGTAGTGGTCAATGGGGAGTAGCTCTCTCCGGGCAGAAAGGGAATCATGGCTTGTGGGTAAAGTGCACAACCTCTGCAGAGTGTTTGAAAACTGATATATCAGCCGTGCTCGCGGTTATGAGCGGCCAAGGGAGCTCCAGTGATTAGTGGTACTTGATCAGAGACACTTTGGTACAGGTGGCTATGAGATCGATGGTTTTGATTATGACTATGGTGCTGGTAAGTGGTATTCTTTCCGTTTGGAAAGGGTACATCGGGCTAATAATTTGGGTTAATGCTAAAACCTGGCTTTCTATTAGTAAATAATAATCTGACCAACTAAAAGCAACTGCTTGACTTATCCCCACATAAAGCTAGTCCACTACAGCCAAACAGGATACTTGCTGAGTATGTTGATGTGTACTCACTCTTGCTCTACACACCAAACCCCCCCATCCCCAGGTTGTCAGCATTGCAACCACTGCTCAGGCGAAGATGAAGCTGTGGAAGGAGACTTCCAGGAGTTCCAAGACTACGACGAGTTCTAGGCGTGGGTTAGCGGCAACCCCCAGTCGGCTGCCTGTGAAGGCCGCGGTTATCTACGTTTCTTTTCCGCACTTTGATTTATTGTAAGAACTATATGGACGTCTCAGACGTATGATGTAATCGACTATTATTTCCCCTTTTAATACTATTTTGAGCACTGTGTGATGATGTCCATGTTATGTAACTGCTGTGTACGTGAATAACTGATCCTGGCACGTACATGGTTCGCATTCGGTTTGCCTTCTAAAACCGGGTGTGACAGGAGGACTATGTCGATACATATTTGCAAGAACGGTTATTTGCCAGACTATGAGGTGTGGGTGCACCACGGTGAGGACCCACCTCCTCGTATTGTATCGAAAGTTCAGTCACATGAAGAGGAGGACTACGATAGGATGGAAGAGATGCTTGACGATGTACGCCATGAGCTTCTAACCGTCGATTCGGAGAACCCCGGTCAACCCACCGAGTTTGAGGATCCAGCTACACCTGAGATTCAGAAGTTCTTCGAGCTCCTTAAAGCTGTCGAAGAGCCGTTGCATGAGCACACAAAAGTGACCGTCCTTGTATTTGTGACTCGACTTATGGCTATTAAGTCTAAGTTTGCATTCTCAAACAACTGTTACAAGGAGCTTTTGAACTTGATCAGTGATGTACTTCCGGAGAATCACAAGATGCCAAAGGACATGTATCGGTCTAAAAAGTTGTTATCTGGGCTCGGTATGGACTACGAAAAAATCGATGTCTGTGAAAATAATTGTATGTTTTTCTGGAAGGAGACCGCGGGTGAGAAGAAGTGTACTGTATGTGGTGAGCGTAGATTCGTTGAGGTTGAAAACGACGATGGTTTGACCGTGACTACGAAGATTGCACGTAAGCAGCTTCGTTACATGCCTCTTATACCTCGGTTGAAACGTTTGTTCATCTCCAAGAATACAGCCAGACACATGAGGTGGCACAAAGAAGGGGTACGTGAGAATCCAAATGTCATGGTGCACCCAGCTGATACAGATGCATGGAAGGCACTAGATGCTTTTGATTCCAGCTTTGCTGATGAAGTGCGGAATGTCCGCTTCGGTTTGGCAACAGATGGTTTCTCGCCATTCAATCTAACTGCAACGTCCTACTCATGTTGGCCCGTCTTTGCTGTTCCATACAACCTTCCACCAGCTCTTTGCATGAAATATGAATTTATTTTCTTGTGTCTTGTAATACCTGGTCCAGATCATCCTGGAACAAAGATCGATGTGATGATGAGACCCCTGATTGAAGAATTGAAAATTTTGTGGGAAGGAGTCGAGGCGTACGATTGTTACAAGAAACAGAAGTTCAACCTGAGAGCCGCGTTTTTATGGTCTATTCATGATTTTATGGCTTATGGTATCTTTGCTGGATGGAGTTGTCATGGGATTTTGACATGTCCGATATGCGTTGAAGACACTTTATGCTTTCGACTAAAGTTTGGTGGAAAGATATGTTACTTCGATTGCCATAGATGTTTTTTGCCAGAGGATCACCCATTCAGGTTCGATAGGAACGCTTTTAAAAAGGACACGATTGTGACGAGGGGACCACCCAAGCGTCTAAGTGGTCCAGAGATTCTCGCGAGACTTAATGATTTGAAACTAAACCAACATGGAAATCATTTTGAAGGTTATGGAACCGAGCATAATTGGACTCATAAATGTGGTCTATGGGATCTCCCTTATATGAAAACCTTGATTCTAATGCATAACATTGATGTCATGCACCAGGAACGAAATATGGGTGAAAGCATTATCAACACTTGCATGAATATCACTGACAAAACAAAAGACAACCCTAAGGCAAGGAAAGACTTGGCCTTAATCTGTAGAAGACCAACTATGGAGATAGGAGAGAATCAGAAGAAGCCACGTGCTCCTTTCAGTATTAAACCTAAAAGGAAGAAACAATTGATGAAATGGTTGAAAAACTTAAAGTTCCCAGATGGTTACGTCGCGGGCTTTAGAAGGTCTGTGAATTCTTGAAGACATGTTGAGAGCCTGTGCGTTGCAAGATCAGTCCGGATGGGACAAGTGATTGCCTTATGCAGAGTTTTCCTATAACAACAGTTACCAGGCCAGTTTGAAGATGTCACCATTTCAGGCGCTCTATGGAAGGAGTTGCAGAACTCCGTTGCAATGGGATCAGCCTGGAGAAAAGCAAGTGTTTGGGCCAGATATTTTGCTTGAAGCCGAAGAGAACATCAAGATGGTCCGAGAGAATCTGAAGATAGCGCAATCAAGACAGCGAAGCTATGCAGACACAAGAAGAAGAGAGCTGAGTTTCGAGGTTGGAGACTTTGTCTATCTGAAAGTGTCACCGATCAGAGGAGTCAAGAGGTTCGGAGTCAAAGGCAAGTTAGCACCCCGCTACATTGGTCCGTATCAGATTCTTGCAAGACGTGGAGAAGTGGCCTATCAGCTCAGTTTGCCGGAGAATTTGTCTGCTGTGCATGATGTCTTTCATGTGTCTCAGTTGAAGAAGTGCTTGCGTGTGCCAGAAGAGCAGTTGCCAGTGGAAGGTCTTGAAGTCCAGGAGGACTTGACCTACGTTGAGAAGCCAGTGCAAATCCTTGAGGTTGCAGACAGAGTCACCCGAAGGAAGACCATCAGAATGTGCAAGGTCAAATGGAATCATCACTCTGAGGAAGAAGCAACCTGGGAGCGTGAAGATGATCTGATGGCTAAGTACCCTGAGCTCTTTCCTAGCCAACCCTGAATCTCGAGGGCGAGATTCTTTTAAGGGGGATAGGTTTGTAACGCCCTGAATTTGGGGGTAGAATTTTTTCTTCTTTTCTCTCACCAAATTCAGGCGTTACCCTTTTCTTTTCTCGTTCCCTCGCTAAACCTTGATCTTTTCCAAAGTTAGCGGGGTTTGGTTTGGAATTCCCGTGTAAAGAAAAACCCTAAATTACTTTATGTTGTTTGATGCACCATGCCGAACTATGCATTCTTTGATTGCTTAGAGATGTAAGTGCATTCATCTAAGAAGATCGGATTTCGAAAAGGAGAAAAACCTTTTCTTTCTTTTTCTTTTTCTTTCTCTTTCTCCTCCTTTTTCTCTCTCCCGCGCCGTGGGCCGCCCCAGCCGGCCCAGCCCAGCCCCCCCCGCGCGCCCCTTTGGGCCCAGCTGGCCCAGCCGCCCCTCCCTTCCCCCCCAAATCCCTCTCTCTCCCTCCCTTTCTCCCATTTTCTCTCTAGCCGCCGCCCCCTGCCCTAGCCGCCGCCCCTGCCCTAGCCACCGCCCCTGCTCGTCGCCGGTTCGGCCGCCCGTCCCCGTCCCCGGTGAGGTCCCCCTCCCCCTCTCCTCCCTTCCCTCTCCCCTCCTCTCCCCCTCCCTGGCCCAACCGCCGCCCAGCTCGGCCGCCCCTGGCCGGCTCGGTCGCCGCCACCCCTGCGCGCCCTGCCCCGCCCCTGGCCGGCTCGGCCGCCCCGCGCCCGCGCCCTGCTCAGCCGCCCCTGCCCCAGGCCGGTTCAACCGCCCCCCTTTTTTATTATTATTTTTATTATTTTATTTTATTTTCTTTCATTACTGTTATATATTTTATTTTAGGCAGGTTAATCATTGTTCATGTTATTGAAATAGGAAACTTAATTTAGAATTCCGTTACGCTAGTTGATTCATATAATCAATTGTTTATCCAGTTCAATGTTGATCAACTAAAAATGACTAGGTTTCCATTAGTGCATATAACTAAATTCTTTTGTTAGAACCAATTGTAACTAATCATTAGTGCATAAGCTTTAACCCCCCCCCCCCCCCCGCGAGACCCTTTCCCGTTTCTTTCTAACCATAATGAATGCGATATCGAATGTCATACTTGATGCATATTTACTTTATTTGTTCCCTTGTATGATGTACTGTTTGTTTCCCAATTTGAATGGATGAATGTATGTATGCTTGCAATCGCATAGAGAACGATCCGGTCGAAGAGCCCGAGGAACTCGCAGGAGAAGCCCCTGAGCAGCAGTCGGTTGGTGGAGGCAAGTGTCCCTTGACCTATCTCTGTCCTATTCATTATTTAATTCACCTCCCGCTCTACACATTTATGCCTAAGGATTGACTAGCTTTTGTTACCCATGTCCTTGTCTACCTATCTGGGTTGGATTATTATTGTTTAGCTTTATGCTATTGCTTAACTCTAATCAATGAACATGATGAGATTATCTATGATACGCTGTTTTCCCTTCTCTTATTATGATGTTGTACTTGTGGTCATCAAGGGGGCTCGAGCGGTTTCTCGAGTGCCTCTCCGTAAGGACCTGTTCTATGGATGACCGCCCAGGAAAACAGTGCAACCATGAGGGTGGAATGGGGTGCCCTTAGCTGAATAATTAGAGGATCCGGGGTGTAGATCACTTAGCCGTCGTGCCGTCAATGGGGCTCGGTGTATGCGGCTCGCTCTGCCAAGTTTGGGTTCGCCCCTTGGGGAGGAGTGTGGTGCATTTAGGAAACCTAACGGGTGGCTACAGCCCCGGGGAATCTTTGTAAAGGCTACGTAGTGATGCCCTGCTAGGTCACCTAGGTAGTGGTCAATGGGGAGTAGCTCTCTCCGGACAGAAAGGGAATCACGGCTTGTGGGTAAAGTGCACAACCTCTGCAGAGTGTTTGAAAACTGATATATCAGCCGTGCTCGCGGTTATGAGCGGCCAAGGGAGCTCCAGTGATTAGTGGTACTTGATCAGAGACACTTTGGTACAGGTGGCTATGAGATCGATGGTTTTGATTATGACTATGGTGCTGGTAAGTGGTATTCTTTCCGTTTGGAAAGGGTACATCGGGCTAATAATTTGGGTTAATGCTAAAACCTGGCTTTCTATTAGTAAATAATAATCTGACCAACTAAAAGCAACTGCTTGACTTATCCCCACATAAAGCTAGTCCACTACAGCCAAACAGGATACTTGCTGAGTATGTTGATGTGTACTCACCCTTGCTCTACACACCAAACCCCCCCCCCCCCATCCCCAGGTTGTCAGCATTGCAACCACTGCTCAGGCGAAGATGAAGCTGTGGAAGGAGACTTCCAGGAGTTCCAGGACTACGACGAGTTCTAGGCGTGGGTTAGCGGCAACCCCCAGTCGGCTGCCTGTGAAGGCCGCGATTATCTACGTTTCTTTTCCGCACTTTGATTTATTGTAAGAACTATATGGACGTCTCAGACGTATGATGTAATCGACTATTATTTCCCCTTTTAATACTATTTTGAGCACTGTGTGATGATGTCCATGTTATGTAACTGTTGTGTACGTGAATAACTGATCCTGGCACGTACATGGTTCGCATTCGGTTTGCCTTCTAAAACCGGGTGTGACAGGAGGACTATGTCGATACATATTTGCAAGAACGGTTATATGCCAGACTATGAGGTGTGGGTGCACCACGGTGAGGACCCACCTCCTCGTATTGTATCGGAAGTTCAGTCACATGAAGAGGAGGACTACGATAGGATGGAAGAGATGCTTGACGATGTACGCCATGAGCTTCTAACCGTCGATTCGGAGAACCCCGGTCAACCCATCGAGTTTGAGGATCCAGCTACACCTGAGATTCAGAAGTTCTTCGAGCTCCTTAAAGCTGTCGAAGAGCCGTTGCATGAGCACACAAAAGTGACCGTCCTTGTATTTGTGACTCGACTTATGGCTATTAAGTCTAAGTTTGCATTCTCAAACAACTGTTACAAGGAGCTTTTGAACTTGATCAGTGATGTACTTCCGGAGAATCACAAGATGCCAAAGGACATGTATCAGTCTAAAAAGTTGTTATCTGGGCTCGGTATGGACTACGAAAAAATCGATGTCTGTGAAAATAATTGTATGTTTTTCTGGAAGGAGACCGAGGGTGAGAAGAAGTGTACTGTATGTGGTGAGCGTAGATTCGTTGTGGTTGAAAACGACGATAGTTTGACCGTGACTACGAAGATTGCACGTAAGCAGCTTCGTTACATGCCTCTTATACCTCGGTTGAAACGTTTGTTCATCTCCAAGAATACAGCCAGACACATGAGGTGGCACAAAGAAGGGGTACGTGAGAATCCAAATGTCATGGTGCACCCAGCTGATACAGATGCATGGAAGGCACTAGATGCTTTTGATTCCAGCTTTGCTGATGAAGTGCGGAATGTCCGCTTCGGTTTGGCAACAGATGGTTTCTCGCCATTCAATCTAACTGCAACGTCCTACTCATGTTGGCCCGTCTTTGCTGTTCCATACAACCTTCCACCAGCTCTTTGCATGAAATATGAATTTATTTTCTTGTGTCTTGTAATACCTGGTCCGGATCATCCTGGAACAAAGATCGATGTGATGATGAGACCCCTGATTGAAGAATTGAAAATTTTGTGGGAAGGAGTCGAGGCGTACGATTGTTACAAGAAACAGAAGTTCAACCTGAGAGCCGCGTTTTTATGGTCTATTCATGATTTTATGGCTTATGGTATCTTTGCTGGATGGAGTTGTCATGGGATTTTGACATGTCCGATATGCGTTGAAGACACTTTATGCTTTCGACTAAAGTTTGGTGGAAAGATATGTTACTTCGATTGCCATAGATGTTTTTTGCCAGAGGATCACCCGTTCAGGTTCGATAGGAACGCTTTTAAAAAGGACACGATTGTGACGAGGGGACCACCCAAGCGTCTAAGTGGTCCAGAGATTCTCGCGAGACTTAATGATTTGAAACTAAACCAACATGGAAATCGTTTTGAAGGTTATGGAACCGAGCATAATTGGACTCATAAATGTGGTCTATGGGATCTCCCTTATATGAAAACCTTGATTCTAATGCATAACATTGATGTCATGCACCAGGAACGAAATATGGGTGAAAGCATTATCAACACTTGCATGAATATCACTGACAAAACAAAAGACAACCCTAAGGCAAGGAAAGACTTGGCCTTAATCTGTAGAAGACCAACTATGGAGATAGGAGAGAATCAGAAGAAGCCACGTGCTCCTTTCAGTATTAAACCTAAAAGGAAGAAACAATTGATGAAATGGTTGAAAAACTTAAAGTTCCCAGATGGTTACGCCGCGGGCTTTAGAAGGTCTGTGAATTTGAAGACGGGCAAATTTTCTGGGTTGAAGAGTCATGACTACCACATAATAATGGAAAGACTCCTTCCTGTTATGTTTCGTGGTTTTGTAAAAAATGATGTCTGGAAAGCATTAGCGGAGCTAAGCTACTTTTATAGACATCTTTGTGCCAAAGAAATAAAGAAAGAGATGATGGAGAAGCTTGAGGAACAAATACCGATTTTGGTATGCAAACTTGAAAAATATTTCCACCAGGTTTCTTCAATCTGATGCAACATCTACTTGTTCACCTACCATACGAAGCTAAGGTAGGAGGTCCTGTGCAATATAGATGGATGTATCATATCGAAAGGACACTAAAGAAGCTACATGCAATTGTTGGTAATAAGAGACGAGTTGAAGGGTGCATCGCTGAAGAATTCAAATACAAAGAGATAGCATCGTTCACGGGCCTGTACTTTGCAGAGGAACATAATGTCAATGCCCATACGTTGTGGTATCATGTCGACGAGCCCCCCTATTAGTGATATTGAAATTTTTCAATGGAGGGGCAAAACTGTAGGACCCAGCACAACATACTGTTTCACCAACGACGAATGGAAGACTGCTTTACTCTACATGTATAACAACATGGAAGAGATGAGTCAGTTTCTCCTGTAAGTGTAAACTTTATTTTAGTCATTGACGCTAGAATTTTTGTTGTGATACTAAAAGGTTTGTTTCCTTGTACTAACAGAGAATTTGATTCTCAAAATTGCATCTCTGGCTATGAACGTGACCAGATTCGTCGAGAGGGAAAAGATGGGGAACTTAATTTCTTGTGTTGGTTTCGAGATTATGTAGATAAAAATGACAATATACACCCGGACCTTTGACAATTATCCCTAGGAGCAGTAACTGGCAGACGTTATGGTCGGTATGATGTCAATGATTTTAGATTCCGTTCCACAAGGTTCGAAGATGATCATCCTCTAGCAGCCACAACAAACTCCGGAGTTGTAACTAGAGCTGTCGATGATGAAGGGAAGGTGACTAATTATTATGGAGTCATTAATGATATAATCGAGTACAAGTTTTTTGGAGATAAACAACTCAAAGTGGTGTTCTTCGATTGTGATTGGTTTTCTCCAAATACAACGCGAGAAAATCAATATGGCATGGTGGAAGTCAAACACAATGATAGATAAAAGGCCACGACACTATAATCCTTGCCCACCAATGCGAGCAGGTGTATTATATGACATATCCATCTAAGAAAAACGGTTTGGTTGATTGGAGGGTAGTGTACAAAGTTAATCCTCGTGAACGACTATATGCTCCTGGTGATGCTGGTTATGTTGAAAGTCAAATCGAGCAGGAAGTGGGGGCTGCTGAGATTTTCCAAGACGAAGAACTTACAAGCACGTTTAATGTACAAACTGAAATGTTGGAAGAATCTTTATTAGGCGATCAAAATGATGTAGAGGTTCCTCCAAAAAGAAAACGAGTGACAAGAAAGAAGAAAGCTACTTGGCGTCCATTAAATCGACGAAAGCAACTAGATCCTGATTTTGATTACGATTACGATTGACGAGTATGGATCATGATTTTATTGCATATTTTATGATTTTATTGCATATTTTATTATTTTATTGTCGATTTATGTACTAACTTGTTTTTGTTAAAATAGGATGTCAAAGAAAATGAAGTCTTTTGCTCGTAGTTTGCTTGGGACGAGGAGTAGCTCGAGGAGCAGCTCGAGGGGTGAGGATTCAGTTTTTCAGGGCACAGGTTCTACCATGAGCAGACGGAGAGCGCTGGCAGAACATTTGCCTCCACAAGATGTAAGTTAGTTGTTAAATTACATTATTTGAGTTACTTAATATTGTATGATGTAAGTTATTTGTTTCATAGGATGCTGAAATTGAGGAACCAGTGGTAGAGGATCATGCAAGAGATGATGTTGAAGATGATGGTGGAGATAATGTGGGAGATGATGCTGGAGACGACGCTGGTGGGGATTTTGGGGCTGGTGGAGATTCCGCAGGTGGGTCTGGAACTTCTCGAGTTAGGAGAACGAGGAAGCTGCATTTTGTTGGACCACCTCCAGAGCTTCCACCCGAATCTCGGGTTTTGATAAAGCCTAGTGGAAAGTGAGTGACATATCTTTGCTTAAATGTTATTGAAAGTTATGTTTTAATTTCTACATTGTTTTATGTTTGTAGGACTTGGATCGATGACTCGTTCACAGGCACAGGACACTACAGGCAGGTGAACATGGTCCTTGGTAATCTTGTCCGTCTGCACTGGCCTGGTCTTGTGACTTTGCCTACTGGCGAGTCTGTCCCCGCCACCACTTGGGAGCATTATCGCTATGGTGTCTGTAGAACGTTTGGCAACACACAGGCACTAGTTTGGGATGCATTCTGGGTATGAATTGTTTATACTATTTTAGTTATTCCATATTGTTTGCTTTTATGATAACACTATTTTTTTTTGCAGAAACGGTACAAGTTGTCGGACGATGGATCATATGATATGAACGCTCGTTACGTGTTTGAGTATAACGCGAACGATGTTGTTGCAGATGCAATGTACTATGCACGAATTCAGGCTATAAAGGCATGGTACAGAGCAAATGCTGATGATCGACCGATGCCAAATACCAAGGCTGAGTGGTCATCAATTTACTTGACGGATGAGCAATACCTAGAGGTAAACAGGTCGTTGCCTCTCATATCGCACGAAGCCATGTATTTGCTTGCTTTATTTAAAAAATTTCATGTAGGTGTCGGTGCCGTGGATGGCCACCCGATCAGACGGTTATCGGGCATTGTGCAGATGGTGGGCTTCCCCTGAGTTTCGTGCCATTTCCGAAAGGAACAGGGGAAACCGTGGGACTGAGTCGTTCCACAACTACGGCGGTGATGGTCATGTGCGCTTGGCTAAGCGAATGGTAAGTCACAGTTTGTCGTAACTTTGAATCACATAGAAATGTGTCATTATAACTTTTATGTACAGGAAGTCAAATCCGGCCGTACGCCCACGGATGTGGAGGTGTATATTCAAGGGCATAGGGGTTCTGATCCTCAGAATCCTGATGTGTTATGCACTCAGACGGCCACCGACCGTCTAGTGAGTTTTTGATACTCTATTATGTGTTTGATATTGTTTGCAAGGGCATAGGGGTTATGCACTTATATTTGATATTGTTTGCCTCCAGGCTTCGTATGGGCAGGAGATGGTTCAACGCCATGGGGAGGAGTACGATTGGAGGAGCCAGCCAATCGACCCTCAGGCAGCATATGCTAGCGCAGGAGGACAAGCCCATGGACGGTGAGATTATTTGATTTGGTTTTCAAAATTGTCATCATATGCTTGCGATTCAACTGAGCCATGAGTTACTATACTAAGTGCATGGTTCACTCTTGTAGGTTGGGTATTTTTGATTCTACGATTGATTCCAGAGAGCTGAGACGCCATGGACGACAATCCACATCGTCGTCTTCACAGTCGTCCCGTTCACGATCATCCGCCCATGAGATAGAGCTTGCAGTGTTGCGTCAACAGGCAGAGTACCATCAATCAGTCTTGAGGGAACAATTGGAGTACCAGAGGCAACAATCTGAATACCAGATACAACAAGCCGAGTATCAGAAGAAGAGGGATGAGTATTATGCAAGCCTCCAGGCCCAAAATCAAGCTCTTCTCTCGGTAAGTTGAAGTAACATTTTGTAGCTTATTTTGCAAAACACGTGATGTGTATCTTATTTGCTCAACAATGACTTGTATATAATTTGTAGCAACTAGCCCAACAAGCGGGCGTCCCGATGCCGACATATGGGATGCCGCCTCCGGACTTTGCACTGCCAATGCCAATGTTGGCGCCTCCACCTCCGCCTCCGTCACAATTCCCTATGGTATGTACACATATGCGTGTGTGACATGTTCATAGATGTCTTATGTGTTTAAATGAACAACTGAGTGGTTACTATTTCATGTGCTTGTGTTATAGGGATTTCAGACACCACCCGCTTCAGTTGCCGCACCTGGAGATGGGTCTGGTCAAGACGACACAACACATTCGTGGGTGAACAACCTTTTCAACACGCAGAGTCCAGCCGGAGGAGGTGGCGATGGATATGAGTGATAATGATGTAAAACACTTGTTGCAACCTTTCATGTGAAAGAATATCCGTCGAACAATGTTCATTTTGGATTTTGGACAACTATGTTGATGTAAACACTTGTTGCAACCATTTGGAACTATGTCGTTATGTTAAATTTGTGAATGTGATAACTTATGTGACTATATTTGTGAATGTGTATGAAAATTGTTTTGTATTTGCAAATGTTAGATTTTTTAAAATTCAGAATTTTGTGCAATTTCTGAAATATGTTATGTCCGACGGCCTAGCGTAAGCCGTCGGACATAAGGTATATGTTATGTCCGACGGCTTAAAACCGTCGGACGTAAGGTATATGTTATGTCCGACGACTTAAAACCGTCGGACATAACAACAGTGGGCCCACAGGCGACGCTTAAAACGGTTGTCACGCCTTACCTCCGACGGTCCGATGGGGCCGTCGGAGATAGCTTATGTCCGATGGCGGCCGTCGGACATAACGCTATTTTTGACGCCTTATCCCCGACGGCTTAAAACCGTCAGAGATAGGTTAATGCCGTCGGACATAACCTATCTCCGACGGTCCAAAGCTTATCTCTGACGGCTTTAGCCGTCGGAAGTTACTTCATTTACTGTAGTGCTAGCTTAAGATTTTTGGGGCCGAGCTCAACATCATACCTTACGCCGTTGAGCTAAGAATAACATCTATATAAGATTAAGATTATGTTTTGTGCTACGTGTTTACTGTTTAATAAGGATAAGCAGTCATTATCACCGCTATGGCTTCCGCCAACTTAAGCCATTGAACCTGCCCGAGCTGCACGAGAGCCAATTTCCACTTTCGTTATCGGTTTCCCTGTATTCAATTCCAAGCGAACCGGAACCATAAGCAGTCCTGCAATTTTTTCTTTTTCTAAAAAAGAATCTATTTGCACCGTTTTATTTTCAAAAGATTAATAAGTTATACATGTAACTTCTATATACAATATTTTATTAGGCTTAACTTATTACCACGATTTATATTTACATCTTTAACAATATAATATTATACAGAGCAGGAATTATTCGAGTTTTTATCATAACTTTTTAATACAATTTTTATGTGATTTCATAGAAAACTCAGCACAAAGGCTTTTTTCCATATTATTTTATGATAATAAATACCAGTGTAAATTTTCTGGCATATTTCTTATAATGATTCTATGAATAACATGCACATCAAAGTTACCATGACAAACTGTCTGGATAAAAACGGTATCAAAAAAATATAATAAAATAAATTTGTTATGCATCAAAGTTTTGTGCATAATTTTGTAGCTTTCTAAGAAACTATGTCGATAAGCTTGTTAAACTATACGTACAACTTTGTCATATGTAGTAGGTTATATGTATAAGTTATACACATATCCTTTGTCATGTTGAACCTATACCTATAAGTTATAGGTTGAAGTTTGTTCGGCAAATTATATGTTAAACTTATACGTATAGTTTTTTTTTTTTTGCTGAAAACAAAATATTACGGATACGGAGCATGTCTGATCGATCGTCCGATTTGAATTAGGTGAGTGAAGTCGGCATGAAAGCCGGCGGTTGCTGCTCCCAGCACACGCCACCGCTCGCTCGGCCGCCCTGACAAGCATCTGCAGCTCGCGATGCATGCATCTGACCTGAATTGCAACTTTGCCAGGGGACAATGCATCAAGATGCTTCTAAAATACAACTGCAACTCTGCCAGGGGATAATGAAAACAAGTTGGAGAAGCAATAAGATGGCATCTCTGCGCTACTGTGCCCCCGACGAGGGTGTGGGCGGTCATTGTTTAGCTACTACCTCTTACTCCTTACGAGTTCTGTGTGTGTGTGTGCGCTGACGGCACGAACTAGACAGTGGCCAGCCAACACCTGCTTGTGATCAAAAGGAAACCTCGACACCCCTGGGTTTAAGCCACAAACAACGCTGTCAGGGTTGACCAGCAGTGAGCCGAGACTCTGACCTTGCGAGAACTGACATGAGAAGCTCTGGGAACGAGTCTGCGCGCTGGTGGATTGACATCGGCATGGGAAATCAACGAAGAACAGGCCCAGGCCCAGCAGCAATTAGTTTTACGCCCACTTGCACGTACGCCGATTGCGAACCGCCCGGCCCGGCCCCTCCGAAGGAGTAGAGGAGATGCAGCAAGAATCAGGAATCCATCGTGGCTCTGGCTCCCTCCGTGTGAGCATGAGCACTCCGCCGGCGTCGCAACGCAAGGCTGTAAACGAACGCGTGGAGCACCACAACGCACAACCAGCACACGCCTTGGGATGATATACTTCATCACTGTCAGCAGAACAAGTGACGCTGGCGACGTTCATCGTTTGGTTTACACTGAATGGCACTAGACAATCGATTGGTCAGATTCAGAATATACGAACGCAACGCTACATACAGCTGTTTCCTTCTCTCAAGAGGCACTTCGAGTGATTCCGATCCTGGATCCGGTCGACTTCAGCTCTGTTTCTCAGACGGTTTGCATTGCTGTGCTGTGCTGCTGGCTCCTGGTAGGACACCAAGCTACCATAAAAAAGAAGAGAAAACTCTATCGCGGCCACGCCTGCCGATTCGCGCACGACATTCAAACTCACCCGTTGCTGGCGGCAGGCACCGCCGTCCCGCGCAAAACAATAATATTCAGCTGAACGCGGAGACGAAACAGACGGCGGCAGGTGCACGGTGCACACCGGCACGCCATCCATCACCAGCCGCAAGTCGTCGTCGCGTTGCATTGTTATTACTATTTCTTTCTTCTCTCCACTGCACCACCACCAGCGCCCCGCCCCCAGATCCCAGCGCGGCCAATGGCGCTCGAGTCAACTCCAGGGCCACGAACACAACCTCCCCCGGTCGCGGTCGGCCTTGCCTCCGCCACGCATCACGCCTCCCCGCCCGCCGAGCCAATGCCATGAGCGCGCCGCCGACCCACGGCCGCACCGATGCCGACGCGTCTCCCCCTCGCCGCCGTCCTGCTCCTCCTCCTCCTCGGCGCCGCCGCCCCGACCCCGGCGCGCGGCGGCAGGGTCGCCACGGAGCTCCTCGCCCCGGGCTTCACGGCGTCGTACCTGCTCTTCATCGACACCTACGGCGCGTTCCTCGCGTCGCGGAGCGGCGCGTTCCACGCCGTGGTGTACAACCCGGGGCAGCAGCAGGAGCGGTTCTACCTCGCCGTGCTCCACGCGCCGTCCAAGACCTGCGTCTGGGTCGCCAACCGCGCCGCGCCCATCACCGACCGCGCCGCCGCGCTGCAGCTCACGGCCAGCGGGATCTCCGCCGAGGACCCCAACGGCACCACCATCTGGTCCACGCCGCCGTTCGGGGAGCCAGTGGCTGCGCTCCGCCTCGACGACCACGGCAACCTCTCGCTGCTGGACGCGAGGAACGCCACGCTGTGGCAGTCCTTCGACCGGCCTACCGACTCGCTCCTGTCGTCGCAGCGGCTCCCCGCGGGGGCGTTCCTCGCGTCCGCCGCGTCCGGCTCCGACTTCTCCGAGGGGGCGTACCGGCTCAACGTGACGGCGGCCGACGCCGTGCTCACGTGGATGGGCTCCATGTACTGGCGGCTCTCGAACGACGCCAGCTCGACCGTGGAACGAAGCGGCACCGTCGCGTACATGGCCGTCAACGGCACCGGGCTGTACCTGCTCGCGGCGGACGGCGGGGTCGTAATCCGGGTCTCGTTGCCTGCAGCCGAGCTGCGAGTTGTTAGGCTGGGATATGACGGGAAGCTGCAGATCCAGAGCTTCGCGTCGGCGAACTCGTCTAAGTCGCCGATGGACGGCGGCTTCGTGGCGCCGAGCGATGCGTGCGCTCTGCCCCTCTCCTGTGGCGCGCTCGGGCTCTGCACGCCCAAGGGCTGCACTTGCCCGCCCTTGTTCGCGGCGTCGCACGACGCTGGTTGCACGCCGTCTGACGGCTCCACCCCGCTGTCCGTCTCCTCATGCGGCGGCGGCGGGAATAACAGCTCGCCGGTCTCGTACCTCAGCCTTGGCAGTGGCGTCGCGTACTTCGCTAACAAGCTGGCGCCACCGACCGTGTCCGGCGGCAACGTTTCTTCATGCCAGGCTCTCTGTACCAGCAACTGTTCCTGCCGCGGTTACTTCTACGACGACTCGTCCTTGTCCTGCTACTTGGTGAAGCACGAGCTCGGCTCCTTCATGAACGCTGACTCCACCAAAGGCTCCGACAAGCTCGGCTACATCAAGGTGCAGAGCTCGCAGCTATCGAGACCATCCAACAGTTCGTCCTCAAACAGCACCCTCATTGCCATCCTCCTCCCAACAATCGTCGTGTTTGTGCTCATCGTCGTCGTCAGCGCCACCGTGATCAGGGCGTGGCGTAAGGATGCGGGGCGCTCGTCGCGCTCTAGGGATCAGCAGCTCCGGCGGCAGCGCTCGCCGTCGGATTCAGCGCACCTGGTGCGGGATATTGACGATCAGGACGACGACATCGTCATCCCTGGCCTCCCGACAAGGTTCACGCACGAAGAGATCGAGGACATGACCAACAGCTACCGCATCAAGATCGGCGCCGGCGGGTTCGGCGCCGTGTACAAGGGCGAACTCCCGAACGGCTCGCAGGTGGCCGTGAAGAAGATCGAGGGCGTCGGGATGCAGGGCAAGCGCGAGTTCTGCACCGAGATCGCCGTCATTGGCAACATCCACCACGTCAACCTCGTCCGCCTCCGCGGCTTCTGCACCGAGGGCCAGCGCCGCCTCCTCGTGTACGAGTACATGAACCGCGGCTCCCTCGACAGGTCGCTGTTCAGGCCGACCGGCCCTCTGCTGGAGTGGAAGGAGCGGATGGACGTCGCCGTCGGGGCGGCGAGGGGGCTGGCGTACCTCCACTTCGGCTGCGACCAGAGGGTCATCCACTGCGACGTCAAGCCGGAGAACATCCTGCTCGCGGACGGCGGCCAGGTGAAGATCGCCGACTTCGGGCTCGCGAAATTCCTCACGCCGGAGCAGTCCGGCCTCTTCACGACGATGAGGGGCACCCGCGGGTACCTCGCGCCGGAGTGGCTCAGCAACGCGGCCATCACCGACCGCACCGACGTGTACAGCTTCGGAATGGTGCTCCTGGAGCTGGTGCGCGGCCGCAAGAACCGCAGCGAGCACGTAAGCGACGGCGGCGGCGAGGCCTCCAATTCCTCGAACGGGACAGCGGGCAGCTCGTCGCGCGGCGCGAAGAGCGACTATTTCCCGCTCGCCGCCCTGGAGGGGCACGAGGCCGGGCAGTACGCGGAGCTGGCTGACCCTCGGCTACAGGGGCGGGTGGCCGCCGACGAAGTGGAGAGAGTGGTGAAGGTGGCGCTGTGCTGCCTCCACGAGGACCCACACCTGCGGCCGAGCATGGCGGTCGTGGTCGGCATGCTGGAGGGCACCATAGCGCTGTGGGAGCCAAAGATGCAGTCGCTTGGGTTCCTCCGACTGTATGGCCGGGGGTTTTCTGGGCCAGCGGACGGCGACATGAATCTGAAGCATATGGCGTCCCCCATGGACCGGTCAGGGACGACGACGACGACGTCAACGACGATGAGCGGGTGGCCGTCGTACCTGTCGTCATCTCAGCTCTCCGGGCCGAGATAGCGAAGAATGGACACGGGATTCTTTCTAGCTTAGAGTGTACTGCGACGAATCCATTCTTGATTTTGTTCTGGTAGTAGAACAAAGGAAATTATCTTTGTATCTACGAGGTATTTGGTCCAAATCACCACGATTTTGTTGCATTCCTTTTGGTGGATTGGCTTTTCCATTGGAATGGATGGTGGAGAAGCTGAAATCCGTTGATGTTGTACGCAAAGGTTTTTGCACGTCCACCTTTTCAACTCGTTTCGGATCTGAACATTCGAATCTCTAGCGCAACTTATAATATGTTTGAAATAACCCAAGTTTCTTAAAAAACACGTTGCTTGCAAATAGTCCCTTATTATTTCCTCGCTTCAACAGACCTCGTTCGGAACAAATACAGTGGAAGGGTGGCTTCACAGTTCGGTAATCACGCGCTGTTTAAGTTTGAAATACGATGGCTCATTAGAGACGGATTTCATGATCTTCGATTTGGCAACTAGAAACTAGGGATGACACATCCAAGAAAAAATGACAGAGTAAAATTAGATCCCTTCATCAATACCTACGGGGTTAGGCTAAGAACACCGTTGAACAATTAAAAAGTAGAAATCTCAACTTACTCATATGCTTTATTAGTTGGACAAAAAGATGAACCGGTCAACTAGTGCTACAAGATCCAACAACTATATGTGATACGCTAGAAACTCTCCAATCGCACCCAAAAGATGAACTGCAAGATGGAAATGAGTGAATTGTGTTTCTTTAGTCCTAATAGGTGTTCTCAAGTGTTAGAAATGAAGGGATACTAGCCAAGGTTGGACAAAAGGGTCTATTTATAGCCCAAGTCGAAATCCAACCATTATCTCTTGAAGGGCTGAAATTAGAGGCATCAAACATGTCTATTGCACTATCAATTCCTGCACGAGACACATCCAGTGCCTTCACAATGACTATATTCTCAACTGGTATAAACTAGTTGTTAATTATGCCATATATCCGGTGCACTCACCAGATAGGCCACTAGACACGTTTGGTGCATATTAGACCAAAGAGTTCAATTTACATGCTCTCTCTAAGAGAAACAACTATTATATAATTAGACCTTCGGTTCAAGCATGCAAGCGAGCCTCCTATATGTTAGATCATGATCGAACCCTAGATATAGATGTAGTTCGTTAGGTGTGTTTTTTTATAAGTCTACATAAGTTATGGCAGAAGTGTTTAAGTGTTAAATGTGATATATGATTGAATCAGTATCTAACGGACCAAGAGCCTCACTTATAGGGTGTTTGGTTTGAGGAATAAGCTAGTCCACCATCTTCTCACTTCTCACTTTTTTTGTTTGATTTGTGGAATGGAATGGGTTGATCCATCACCACCTTATTTCTTATAGTTAATAATAACATGAGGAATGAGGTCATCCCACCAAATTTGAGGAATAAACTCATGATGAACCACATCATATTAGATGGAGTGATTACACAAACCAAACACCCCTTAGGCAATCTCTAGCAGGCCGTGTAAAAGATCGTGCAAAGTACTGTTTTGTAACGTAGATTACACTATTTCTAGAGTGATGTTTGAAATAATGAGCGAGATTGCATTTAAAGCCACATTGCTGTTAGAGATGGCTAAACGGGCCGCCCGGCCCGGCCCGGCCCGTTTTGAGTCTGGCCCGCCAAGCACGGTTAGAAAATCGGGTCGGACCGTCTAAGCACGCGAGCTCAATTTCATGTCTGAGTTCGGCTCGCAGCGTGCCGAAAAGCGGGCTATACGGGCCTGTAACCACGTTTTAGTGTAAAAAGCAGGCTTAACGGTCTTAGAGATAAACGGGTCGTGCGGGGCTAGCGCTAGCCCACCATGCCTAGTTTCCTGTCTGAGCCCGACCCGTATAGAACCTGGTCGTGCCGGACTCGGGCCGGATCCAAACAACGGGCTTCGTACCGGCCTCGCGGGACTCGTGCTTATTGGCCATCTATAATTGCGGTTGCTCTCTCTAATCGCACATGCACAGTACCGAGTGGTATGGTACGCTGGCTGGCATTTCCGATGTACTGTAGAGCTGAAGTGCGGCCCTTTTTAAGTGCCGTTGCTGTTTGTGCTACAAAACCGGTGCGCTATTACTCGTTAGTTGGATTTTAGTTTTCTAAGAAGTTGAAGTAGGGTCAGGGCACAGTTGAAGCTGGTGACATGTCGCAGCGAACATAAAAGAGTTTCTGGTAGGTGCGTCGTACGGCCAGAAACACACAACGGCGGCCTATCTTCGCGCTCGCTCTCGGGTCTGTTCCGTGACCAGCATGGCAAGGCTGCCACGTTCCCAGCCACCCCTGGGCACCAAGTAACCGGCCCACACAATCCGCACCGCGTCTGTGCCCTACGCCCATACCCAAACGCACGTTTCCAGCGCAGCGGCCGGTCTACCACACCACACGCCACTCACTCCTGTCCCGTGCCCCACAACACACAACACTATTAATTCAGTGCTCTTCCCTTCGTCTGCGTCTGCGTGCAGCGTGCTCGCGAGGCCCTGCTTCCTGCTGCGATGGGGGGCGAGACGCACCTGAGCGTGCAGGAGCTGGCGGCGTCGCTGGGCGCGCTACCGCCGGAGTTCGTGCGGTCTGAGCAGGACCAGCCGGGCGCGACCACGTACCGCGGGGCCGCCGTGCCGGACGCGCCGGTGATCGACATATCGGAGCCCGGGTTCGGCGCGCGCATGGCCGCAGCCGCCAGGGAGTGGGGGCTGTTCCAGGTGGTGAACCACGGCGTGCCCTCAGCGGCGGTGGCGGAGCTCCAGCGCGTCGGGCGGGCCTTCTTCGCGCTTCCGACGGAGGAGAAGGAGCGCTACGCCATGGACCCGGCGTCCGGCAAGATCGAGGGCTACGGCACCAAGCTGCAGAGGGACCTCGAGGGCAAGAAGACGTGGAACGACTTCTTCTTCCACGTCGTCGCGCCGCCGGAGAAGGTGGACCACGCCGTCTGGCCCCGGAGCCTCGCCGGGTACAGGGAGGCCAACGAGGAGTACTGCCGCCACATGCAGCGCCTGACGCGCGAGCTGTTCGAGCACCTCTCGCTGGGGCTGGGGCTCCACGGGGGCGCCATGGCGGAGGCGTTCGGCGGAGACGGCCTGGTGTTCCTGCAGAAGATCAACTTCTACCCGCCGTGCCCGCAGCCGGAGCTCACGCTCGGCGTCGCGCCGCACACCGACATGAGCACGCTCACCGTCCTCGTGCCCAACGAGGTGCAGGGGCTCCAGGTCTTCAAAGATGGTCAATGGTACGAGGCCAAGTACGTGCCCGACGCACTCATCGTCCATATCGGCGATCAGATCGAGGCAAGCGACCTACGTAGCATCTTTTTTTTTTCATTCTATTGTGTTGTGATGATCTTGCTCCCTCAAGTATTTCTTTGATGTCGGACAACTACTAACTGGTACGAACCGATCGAGCAGATTTTCAGCAACGGGGCATACAAGGCGGTGCTGCACCGTACGACGGTGAACAAGGAGAAGACGCGGATGTCATGGCCGATGTTCGTGGAGCCGCCGGGGGAGCTCGTCGTCGGGCCGCACCCCAAGCTGGTCACGGAGGAGAGCCCGGCCAAGTACAAGGCCAAGAAGTACAAGGACTACCAGCACTGCAAGATCAACAAGCTCCCCATGTAATTATGTAGCTCGGGTTCTACTGTCGTGTGCACCCGCTTCTGTAATTTCAGTCTACCATATTTAAGTCACATAACCGTTATTCCAGTCGCATGCATGGCCACAGAATTGGCTTGTGGGCTCTTTCGTCTGGTTTGGGCCATTGCGGGCTGCTTATCTACTCTCTTTCCCGACCGTGTTTATTTGTTGTTGTTGTAAGGGCACTAATACATGTTAAAGAATAACGGGTCTTTTGTCCGTATATTACTACAATTTCTATAGATGGGATTGTCCACGCCATTTAAAATATTATAAATTTTAAGCACTAGCTTGTCCGCATCACTAAAATCACCAAAACCTAGTAGTGTGCATCTGTCGGTTGTAATCACACCCCTCCGAGGGTGTATAATTTCTTTGGGGAACCTTCTTTATCTTATTAATGAAATGACGCACACAGCTAGCGTGGATAGAAAAATCATCAAGATAGAGCATTACCATCACAAGAACACAGTCATAGCATCACTATCATAGATTCAAATACACAAACACGTACCAAATCATATTATAATGTTGTTTGTGCAATGGTTGTGTCTTTAAAAATCTTTCTATTTTAAAATTCATGCATCATAAGAAAAACGTAGAAGAAAAGGAGTACAATCTAGCTCCTAAAATTGTATTTGTCGGTATCTCAAGACTCAGGTACCCAATACTACTGACCCTGGGGCTATGTTTAGTGACATGGTCACATGTGGTCTGCCCTGGCTTAGAGTTTAGGCTCATCTGACGAGACCACTGGCCTCATCTAGGGGTCAGTCTCCACGAGGGCTCTCCGGATCCCGGTGACGGGGCTTCAGGGCTGAAAGTCACCTAAAGGGGTGAATAGGTGAAACCTGAAATTTATGAACTTTAACACACTAAAGACAGGGGTTAGCGTTAGAATTAAATTCAAGTCCAAAAGAGTGTTTCTCTTGCCAAGAGTTGCTCAATGGATGTAGATGACGTATGAGAGCAAACTCAAGTTAATATTAGCAAGGAAACGTTAGAGAGAGAAAAGAGGGGCAAACAAATCAAACGAGAATCAAAGCGAGTAGACACGGTGATTTGTTTTACTGAGGTTCGGTTCCAAAGAACCTAGTCCCCGTTAAGAAGGCCACAAAGGTCAGGTTTATTTCAACCCTTTCCCTCTCTCTCAAACGGCCACTTAGACCGAGTGAGCCTTTTCCTTAATTTCATGGATCACTAAGACTCCGCAAGAACCACCACACACTTGGTGTCTCTTGCTTCGCTTACAAGCACTTAGAAAAGAAGTGAGGAAGGAAGAAACGCAATCCAAGCAACAAGAGCGCAAAAAAACACAAACACGCTCTCTCTCAAGTCACTAAGTGGTTGAGATGAATTTAGGAGTTGGAGAGGGTTTGATCTTTGGAATTGTGTCTTGGAGTGAATGCTCTAGCTCTTGTATTGAATGCGATCTTCAAAAAATTTGGATGAGAATGAATAAGGTGGTTGGGGGTATTTATAGCCCCCAACCACTTCCTAGTCGTTGGCAAGGACTGCTAGCGATGGACACACCGGACAACACTATGCACTGTTCGGTGCCCGCCACGTCAGCGCAACCGTTAGGGTTCGAAGTAGTTGACCGTTGGAGACGTTTGTCTTCTAGCTGCACCGGACAGTCCGGTGCCCTCTCCGCGCTCTGACTTCTGACGCAGCACTGTAGCGCACTGTAGCTCTGCATAGTCGACCGTTGGCGCGCAGGGAGTCGTTGCTCCGCTGGCTCACCGGACAGTCCGGTGGCACACCGAACAGTCTGGTGAATTAGTGGAGCGCGCCTGACAGAAACCCGAGAGTGGCTGGTTTGCTAGATGCCTTTGCTGGCGCACTGGACACTGTCCGGTGCACCAAATTCCAGCACACTTAGAACATGAACAATTGAACATCAGTTACTACTCAGTAATCACTAACTCACTGATTCATATCATGCAGAGTTGCAGACTTACTAGTTACTACATAAATGCCAAGTGCAGACTTACTATTGACCTAAACTAGGAATCCAGGGCAACTAATCGCCCCCACCCAAATTGGACGACTAGTCGCGTTTAATCGACGACTAATCGGACGACCGGACGATTAGTCGAGCAAATCGGGTCGGCCTCCCTAGTCGTGCTAACAGAACCAACTAGCTCGACTAATTGCGACTAATCGTGATTAGTCACATGACTTGAAAACACTGGTCACGTCTGCATACACTTCTGCCTATTGCTCCTTGCTCAGGTGGAGACCCAGTGTTGCCACATGTTCTATGGCGCGTGACGTAAGTCATTGGGTGGAATCTGACGTAAGCCTCTCACATGGGGGGGGCCTCCTGCGTTTAATGCGGGCACGGTGTGCGGTTATTCACGCCAGCAATAGGTGGCGCATGCCTCACATTAAATACAGGCGACGTGCGCAGCCCACAAGGCATGTGACGCATCAGAAACCTGCGCGTTACCGAGGAATACTATTGACTCAATGTGCCGCATTGACGCCCTTCACTATCCGCGTGATTGGTTCTCGGATGCGTGGGTGCAATGCATACGTGGAGTATTAAAGCAGCACTTGTTTGGTTTTCGTATGGACGTATGCAGGTTCTACAGATGCAAAACGAGGGTCCGACCTAGGCTGAGCGCGTACGCTCCTGACGGGCGTACCTATGCGTGCATGACCCATGCATGCAGCTGCACGGATTACGAGAAACATTTTAAATTTGTATTTTTATTATATCTTCCAATTAAAAGATTTAATGATCGAACCAATTTTATAGCCGTGTTTATAAAAAAATTATGAACAAAACTAGACCACTCACGATGTAATATTTGAAGATTTATTTATGCACTTCTTATTCTGACGCAGATAACCAAACATTAGTTGTATATGTACTGAATACACTAATGCAAACAACCAAACAAAAGACTATGCACGGATCTATCCTGTGCACAAAGAGCCTGGTTCCATACATGCGAACCAGGCTACCATCGTACAACAACCAATCACACGGTATGACTTCTATTGTTCCCCACGTGTTACCGAGGTGAAAGGGAACAGACAGATGGGACAGGACGACACCGTTCGTATTCCTCCTACACTCACCTACGCTACAACCTACGTCGTAGCCTTTACCCACACGCTAACGAGACCAGATAGAAGACAAGACTGGACGGAGAAGATCTCAATCCACCAGCCCTGCTCTTACTCCACGATTTCTTTGTTTTCCTGGGCCCACTTGTCGGGACTTAGGCTCCATGTAAGCTCCTGTGATATCCTGGCCTCTAGGATGGTGATTTCCTGTCCCAAGGCTTAATAGAATTAATAGAGTGTCCATACTAACAAGATGCATCTTCTTTTTCGGAAGCCTATCTCGAAAGAACCTCCAAGTTAAGCGCGCTTGGCTTGAAGCAATTTGAGATGAGTGACCGACCGGGAAGTTTTCTCGAGTGCACATGAGTGAGGACAAAGTGCGCACAAAAAGACATGTGTTGATCTGTGGGGACAATATATTATCCTAGAGAGCTGCCATGAGTAAGTACCGTCAGTCCATGGATTGGACGGGGTGTTACAAGTGGTATCAGAGCCGACCCTCGAGGTTTCACAGACGTGTGTGGGCTAGGGGGTTCGGGTATATGGCGCATGACGCATGTGGGTCCGGAGTGGTCACATGGCATGACATATGACGACACTAGACACACAGACGTGGCTAAGAGGGGAGGTTCATGGATTAGGGTTGACCGACGAGGACGTCGGTCTTCTAAGGGGGGTGGATTGTGATATCCTAGCCCCTGGGATGGTGATTTTCTGGCCCAAGGCTTAATAGAATTAATAGAGTATCCATACCAACAAGATGCATCTTCTTTTTCGGAAGCCTATCTCGAAAGAACCTTCAAGTTAAGCGTGCTTGGCTTGGAGCAATTTGAGATGGATGACCGACCGGGAAGTTTTCTCGAGTGCGCATGAGTGAGGACAAAGTGCGCACAAAAAGACATGTGTTGATATGTGGGGACAATATATTATCCTAGAGAGCTGCCAGGAGTAAATACCGTCGGTCCAGGGATTGGACGAGGTGTTACAGCTCCTCCCTTGGGCTATAAAAGGGAGGGCGCACTCGATAGAGAGAAGACCGACCTGAAGCGGCTCAGGCCGGGACGATTCATGGGGCATTCACTAAAAGGCTCCCATAGGCGTAAGCTTTCTCAAGCTATGAGCGATATGGTATTATGCTTCGGTAATCCGAACAACTCTAAATTCTTGTGTATTCTTGTGTTCATCCTTCTTTATAGGCTAACCTCATGCCCCTTCTCATCTTAGGATTAGAGCATGTGCTATCCGCCACCCCGTCTGGAGTCTACGTCTCCGATAATATTGTTCACAAGTCTTGCATCACAACACACAACTTAGTTTTACACTTAAAAGGTTCAAGTAGTCAAGGTAAATAGGTAAAGTAGATGGAAGTTATCAAGACACAGATCTAGTCGTAGCTTCACCTCCAGATGTTTAGGTCCAACTCTAGGTTCAACATTAAGGTACATGTTCTTAAGTATATCTTCAAGCCCTCTTGTCTCCCTATCCATAAGGCGTTGTGAATGAGCATCTATAAGCTTTTCGATCCTTGGTGGAGTATAAGATCTCCATCATATCAGGTGTAGCGATGTCTCCATTATTCGATCACCTTGGCAAAAGCTAAATGTAGATTCTAATGATATTATAGAAGCAGGGGATGTAAGCATGTCTTTGATGAATAAAAAAAATAACCGGATACGTCATCTTATGTTGATGCTACCAACTAAAAATGTTGAAATCTTCATAGATGAAATGCAATCATAGAGCGATGAAATGCATCGAAGGGGAAAAACGGTAAACTTTCTATGCTTCATGCATTTTTGGTGGACATAGGGCGATGAAATGCATTGAATGGGGAAAATGCGCTCCCTACCTGCTCATTCTCTGCCAAACATCAAGAAAGCTTGCTAAAAAATGGAAATTGCTCCGACGGTAGGCAACAAATGTCAAACACCATTTTTTATTAGCAGCATAAATAAAGTGCCACCAACCGTAATGCGGGACCCGTGAGATCGCGGGACCCACACTCAGCCTCAGCGAACCCCTCTGCGTTCCGCCGCAGCTTCCGAAGACATCGATGTCCTAGCAAGTTGGAAACCCCCCTCCCTCCCCTCATATTCGCCTCCGCCTCCCTCCGTCCCTCGTCAAATCCACGCGACCGCGATTGCTCTCAGAAGGCACTAGCACGCAAAAACCCCACGAGAGAGACGAATCTTCCGAATCTCTCGGTGGCGATGGCGCTCTCCGACCGCTCCCGCGAGTCGCTCCTCCCGAGCTTCCTCTACGCCTCCTCGGCGCGCTCTTTCGCTGCCACAGGAGCCGCCGCGCGCCTCCCTGTCTCCTCCCCAGCGCCTGCCACGGCTGGAGCAGGAGGCGGCGTGCCGTTCTCGATCCAGGCGCCCAAGGAGAAGATCGAGATGTACTCGCCGGCCTTCTATGCCGCCTGCACTGCCGGAGGAATCGCCAGCTGCGGGCTCACCCACATGGCCGTCACGCCTCTCGACCTCGTCAAGTGCAATATGCAGGTGAGCGGGTAGCACCCTAGATCTGTCGCCCCGGTGCTCCACAGGATCTATTTTGGGAAGGTTCACTGGTTCTAATGGAACATGGCCAGAGTCAAAGTCACAGATCAGGATGGTCCCTGGCTCCTGCACAACGTGCGGATCTGGTGGTGTTTGGTTGGTTGAGAGTGGAGCTTGGTAGTCGTGGCCTTGCGATCTCGATTTCCACTTAGTGATCTGGATGCCATGAATCTAGCCATTTCCCGCGTCACTATGCGTGTAGTTTCCTTTCCAGTTGTGATATTTGTTGGTTCATACGTACGCTTGATGTCCTTTTCAAGTTTAGTATGGTATGTAGTACTGCTTGCTAGCTGAGTAGCTTTTGTGTGGATTGCTCTTACTGCAGGTCCCCTTCTGACTTGCTTCAATTAGGTTTCTGAATGCGTGGCTAGACCTGTGAATTTGATCATTGTGATTAGCTGTCAACTGTGATTCACTGTTGTTAACGTTTTGTTTTTTCCTTGACGTGCCCGTTGTTGGTACCAAAAGAGGTGCACTTTATTTGCTCAATGCTGGAATTGATGGCTAGAAGGTGCTAGTTGTCAAACAAATTGTGATTGTAGTTCTCCACTGAAGATGTTAACAATTTGTCATTATAAATTCTGCCTGTTTTTCCACTGAAACAATCTGTTTATGATTCTAACAAACTGATGAATGCGTAATTCGTTGGCTATCGTTCATGTTGGTGGCTGGCTGCTCTACTAGACTTGCTACTAAATGAACCATTAATTGTTATTGTGGCAATTGACACATTTGTTCTGATAGGGTTGATGTGTTTTGGAGACTAAACTAGTGAGTTTGCCACTTATGCATGTATGTTATGCTATCATGCTTTGGCAGGGGGGCAATATAGATAACACTTCTCACTTGAATTTGAGGTCAATTTAATTGCTACTTTGAACCTCTGCTTTAGTTTGTGGCATTGATATCCACTCAAATCTATGTCTTTCTAGCTTTGCCAACCATCTCAGCCTCCATTCTCTCCTTTGGGTCACATCTTTCCTTTGGGTCACATTCTTCCTTTTTGGGTCACATTCTTGTTGTTTCTCTTCTATTTTATGTAATGGATAATTTTTTATAGTTAGGTTTTAAACAGCACTCCCTCAGATCCAAACTATAAGTTGTTTTAGCTTTGTCCTAGGTAACTACTTCAACTTTGATCAAGTTATTGATAAGTACACAAACATCTATAAGGTCAAACTAACATATCTTGATATTGTAGATGTTAACATATTTTTCATTAAACTTGTTAAACAAGCTTGACTTAAATGACAATGGTAAAATGTTTTACATTTGAACTGGTGGGAGTATATATACACTAAGCTGCCTGATTCATTGTGTAGGCAATTAATTCCATGTTTAAATTAGGGATTTTGTACATAAAACATTCGTTATTTTTTCCAGATTGACCCAGCGAAATACAAGAGTATCTCATCTGGATTTGGTATCCTGTTAAAGGAGCAAGGGGCCAGGGGTTTCTTCAGGGGATGGGTGCCTACTTTGCTTGGTTACAGTGCTCAGGGGGCTTGCAAGTTTGGCTTCTATGAGTTCTTTAAGAAGTATTACTCGGACATTGCAGGGCCTGAGTATGCCCAAAAGTACAAGACTCTAATCTACCTCGCAGGATCTGCATCTGCTGAGGTAATTGCTGATGTGGCTCTCTGCCCTTTTGAAGCTGTGAAGGTACGTGTGCAGACACAACCTGGATTTGCTCGTGGATTGAGTGATGGGCTCCCCAAATTTGTCCGATCTGAGGGTGTTCTTGGGTAAGCAATTTGGCTCTAAAAAATATCGTTCAAGACTTGACTTCTGGCCATGTGTCCTAATATAGCTCTTGCTGCTTAATATTTTTAGGCTCTACAAGGGAATTGTTCCTCTCTGGGGTCGTCAGATTCCTTGTAAGTATATATTTCTTACCATCTTTACTCTTTAGTACAACTTTCTTTTATTTTTAATTATTTGCATTGAATGACTGTTGCAAAACTAGTGAACATTTTAAAACTGAATGTTCAAAAATTAATCTTGTTTGTGTGGCTCAACTCACTTGATGTCTTCTTCTTGTGAATCCATAAATTTTTTTGTATGGTTTCCTGTACATCATGCATTTCAGCTTTATTATAATTCTCAACCATTCTGTATTCTGTCTGGTCATTGACTTTTATATTTTCATCGATCCACTTTATAGGGTTTATTCCAACGTTCTTTTTATAGTTGCCCGTAACAATTGTAATCCAAGTTCACCTTATAAAAAAATCTAGGACATTAACACATGATTTCTGAAAAATTCTTTTTGTAATCTGTGCTGGAACTAAAAGGTACTCAACTAATCTTTTGCACGTAAATGACTATGCAGCATGTGGCTCTAGGATGGTGAGATTCACTAGCAACTATTTGTTGAAATTTTCATTTTTGAATGGAAATTTAAGGCCTTAAAAATGTTGTGCATGTTATAGTTCTCTAGTAGAGGTTTTCCACCTTGAAGTCAGGTGCTTCCTAGATTGTTGCATACCTCTGTCTGGATCCAGAATTGCCATTCACCAATTTTATGTACCATGCCATTTTTTGGGTAGCAGTAAATGTCATTGCCCCACCTGACTGTTCATAGTAGCAGCTTTAGTCATCTGTGCCTCTAAACAGGATTTTGTGTATCCAGAGAAGTAACTTTACTACAATCAGCTGTTTCTTGAGAAACTAAAGGATTACTCCCTTAGCCCTTAAAACAGAAACAAAACATTTGAGGAGTCAACCAATTTTAAGTTCAACTCGATTTATAGAAAATAGTATCCAAACATGGTATCTCCAAATAGGTCTACTATGAAAATATATTGAATGATTAATCTAATGGTATGTATACAGTATCATAAATATTAGTGATTTTTATATATTTGGTCAAACTTGAAGGGCAGGCTTGGTGCAGTGGTGAGAGTTGTCTTCACTGAGTTACCAGGTTGTATTTTTGAATATTTATCCCTTGTCTAGACCCCACTCATGTGGGAGCCTCCAGTACTAAGTTTGCCCTTTTTGGTCAAACTTGATATTGGTTGAGTCGAAAAGCGAGATGTGCACTCTTTTTAGCACATAGGAGAGCATATGGCTTAATTTGGTAGTTGTATTATATATTTTTATCTATTCTCGTTCAAGCCATATTCTCATATTATAAGCTGAACTCACCCATCGCCCTTGTATGATGTATGCAGATACCATGATGAAGTTTGCTTCCTTTGAGACCATCGTTGAGCTTATCTACAAGCATGCTGTGCCTGTTCCGAAGTCTGAGTGCAGCAAGACTACCCAGTTGGGTATTAGCTTTGCTGGTGGTTACATTGCCGGTGTCTTCTGTGCTATTGTTTCTCACCCGGCTGACAACCTTGTGTCTTTCCTGAACAATGCCAAGGGAGCTACAGTGGGAGATGTAAGCATATATTCTTGCTCATGCATCAAACATGTATCTACGTCTTGTACCTACTAGCTATTGGTTATATATTGTTGCTATATTCTTGCAGGCTGTTAAGAAGCTTGGTCTCTGGGGTCTCTTCACTAGAGGACTTCCTCTTCGTATCGTCATGATTGGTACCCTTACTGGTGCTCAGTGGGGAATTTACGATGCATTCAAAGTGATGGTTGGACTGTGAGTATCTCTCTCTACTGCCTTAGGAATAACCACCGCAACATCCAAATCCTTCAGAGAGCTCACCAACTAATTCTTTGTTTCGTTTTCTGTTTCAGCCCAACAACGGGAGGTGTTACACCTGCCCCAGCAGCAGAGGCTGAATTGAAAGCCAGTGCTTGATTTTTTTTTTCTGTGTTCCCTGAGATCATATTTGGTGGAGTGGAATTGTATCAGCCGGTCGAGAGCTTAGTTCCCGAATCTTTTTTAATCTTAACGGAAAATTTGTCCGTCATCCTTCTGATGAGAGGAACTCATTAAACAGGCGAAATAGGTCTTTTTTGCGCTGGGAAAAGTTTACGCTTGATGCATAATAATTTGTAGGACGGCAACGCTCTAGAGCGCAGGTTTTGTTCACCTCCTGTACCGAGGAATGCTTAAAGTTACATTTCACATTATGGTCTTTATGAAAGAGTGCACCTCGGTTGATGTTCCTTTTGCCGTTGCTGGAACTATGCGATTTGCTGTAATTTTGCTTCTTTGTCCTCATCATCACCGTTTGCGTATGTTGCCGTCCTGATGGGCAGGCCTTGCCGTCGCGTCGCCAAACGCGTTGTTGCCCGGCCTTCCCCAGGCCTCGCGCCGCCGGGACAGCCTACAGCCATGGCTTGGATCAACGGAGAGGGGCTCAATATAGACAGCGAGCTGCACTCCGGGTGACCGGGGGTCCCTGTGAGATGATGTTCGTCTGCAGTTACTTTGATGCTAATCCAACGCACACGGAAATGTTGGGTCCACAGGCCATAGACAGATGGGAGTTTTTATCTCCGTGAAAAGTACTGCAGAGGAACTCGTTACGCCCTCTGGGTAAGGTTTCCATCGCTATTCCCTTCACTGATGTTTGTGCGCTTGTGTTGTGGCCGGCATTTGGAAGCCCTGCACTTAGAAAAGACAGCAGAGATGATTCTACCCCCATAGTAACTGAAAGAAAAGACCGGATGGTCCCACTTTATTTTCAAAGCAAATAGAACCTAAGTGATAATCTGGAGCAACAATTTCAGATGAAATAGTAGAGACCCCCAGGAGTTTCTAAAGCCCAGGTGAAAGGTATGCAAATGTATAAAATAGAAAGTATGAAAGTAGTTAGGTCAATTTAAAAAGTCTAAGATTTTCGATGTAAAACAATCTTAACTAAGATTTTAGAAGCTATCAGAAATATGACAAATATGTTCCAACTTTTTTTAGCCACCTGAAAAACTCATTAATTTACCATTTTTTCCTGAAACTATTGAAGATGCTTCTATATCTCTTGGTGTTGGTTGGTGATTTGCTTGTCTAGTTTTTTAACTAGCGAGCTGACATGTTATTTATTAATATTTAGGATTAGTTTGACAACTCCATTTCAAGGGATTCTCATTTCTCTAACGCCCCGTTTGGATCATTGAAATTGAATTCCATTCTAATAATAGTAATTTAGGCATATACCAATTAAGCTAATTAGGTTTTATGCAAAATATATCTGTATACTATTATTAACAAGATATCGGAGATATCTATGTGCTACATTTTTACTATAGATGAGTGAGACGAAGAGTGTCATGTAAGTTAAAGAGTAGAAACAAATTCTACTGATGCATAAAATCATTTCCCACCCTCCACCCCATGAATTTAAGATAGACTTATATCTGAACTTTGAAAAGTGGTGGAATGTCAAATTCCAAACTAAATAAGTTACTTTATTGAGTAAATTCCAATTCCTCTAAGGCTTTGTTTGGATGTTGATATTGGAAGGGAAGGAATTGAATTGGAGAGAATACCAAATCAGCCTTGATATTGAAATGGAACACAATTGAAATCCGTCGTTTGGATGGCCATAAAATTGACTTTTGGAATCATAGAAACCATCAAAATGAAGGGATCCAAACGTCCCGTAAGAAAAAATGAACTAATTTCATTTGGTAAAATAAAAATTCTTTAAAAAATAGGGTTGTCAAACTAGCCCTTAAAGAGAAAAGCAAAAAAAAAAAAACTCACACTACTAGCGTCCTCACTTGCTAACCATCTAATCTAACCAAATTCATGTCGTTAACTATCTAATCTATCTACCCAAAGGAGTGCGCTAGACAAAAGAACTTATGGCTTGATGCTGACTTGGCTTGAACTCACAGTTTACGAGCTAAACAAGCCAAGTAATTCAAAGTTCGACAACCTAAACAACAAAAATTAGATTCAGATGAGACTGAAAGTCTAAAATTGATGTAATTCATTGTAATATTATATTATTCTTGATGCCTACATGAGACTAATTGTAAGCCGTCGTTATCACCGCTATGGCTTCCGCAAACTTAGGATTTGTTATGTTATTTCTGTTCCACGTGGATTGGATGAGATCAAAAAAGATTATAGAAAAGATTATAAATGATTTTGATTTGTTTGAGATTTAAACCTACGTAATACTATCCAATCCATACGAATAAGTTATACACATATCCTTTGTCATGCTGAAGCTATACCTATAAGTTATACGTTGAAGTTTGTTAGGTAAATTATATGTTAAACTTATACGTATAATTTTTTTTTGCTGACAACAAAAGATTACGGAGCATGTCTGATTGATCGTCCGATTTGAATTAGGTGAGTGAAGTCGGCACGAAAGCCTGCGGTTGCTGCTCCCAGCACACGCCATCGGCCGCCCGGACAAGCATCTGCAGCTCGCGATGCATGCATCTGACCTGAATTGCAACTTTGCCAGGGGACAATGCATCAAGATGCTTCTAAAATACAACTGCAACTCTGCCAGGGGATAATGAAAACAAGTTTCAGAAGCAATAAGATGGCATCTCTGCGCTCCTGTGCCCCCGACGAGGGTGTGGGCGTCGACGTCTCAGAAGCGGTCATTGTTTAGCTACTACCTACTACCTTACGAGTTCTCTGTGTGCGTGTGCTGACGGCACGAACTAGACAGTGGCCAGTATAGATGTCCAAACGGGCCACCCGGCACGGGCACGACCCGAACCCGATTCGGCCCGGTCCAAATAGTGCCGGGCCAGACATGACCCGTTAATGGTTCGGATCGGGCCGTGCCGGCCCACGTGCTCAGACGTGTGCCCAAGCACGGCACGTCCATGTCTGGATCGTGCCGGGCCGACCCGAAAACCCGCCGTGCCAAACAGGCCGTGCCACACACTGGCCCGCCCAAAAACTCAATCCATAACAAATCAGTTATAACAAATTACAGTTCTTTAGTCAATCTAAACAGTCAAGGAGGTCAAGTTCATGCCGTCGTAGTGCCAGATCGAATCTCTGCCGCGCGCGAAGCTAATCTATTTTTTAAGGCTTATCAAAGTACACTTGTTAGGAAAACTATTGCATGCCAGCTATGTCTGGCGTGATTGCCGCCACTAATTAGCTTCTTGCGTACAGACTAATAGGGAGGGACGAGGACGGAGCACCAGAGGCCAGAGCGGGACTCGCGGAGCGCCGCCGAATCGCCTGGGAGTCGCGGAGCACCAGAGGGACGAGGAGCGCCGTCGCCGCCGAATCGCCTGGGAGTCGTGGAGCACCAGAGGGACGAGGAGCGCCGCCGCCGAATCGCCTGGGAGGCTGGGAGTCGCGGTTAGGGTTAGGGTTGTGTCTTTGTCTGCGAGTGCGGGGAGTGGCCGAGTGGGCTGGGCCGCTGGGGTAGACGGTTATAATGTTATATCGCCTGGGAGTCGCGGTTAGGCTGTGAGTTTTTTCGGGCCGCCACCGTGCCGGCCTGTAGCTCGTGCCGGGCCGGGCCATAGCACGCGGGCCTTCATAGTCGTCCAAACCCGGCCCGTTTAACGGGCCGTGCCGGCCCGGATCCGTTACTATCCGTGTCGGGCCGTGCTTGGACCGGGCCAAAATCGTGCCGGGTCATGGGCCAAACGGGTGACCCGCACTGTTTGGACATCTATAATGGCCAGCCAACACCTTTGCGTGATCAAAAGGAAACCTCGGCACCTCTGGGTTTAAGCCACAAACAACGCTGTCAGGGTCGACCAGCAGTGAGCCGAGACTCTGACCTTGCGAGAACTGACATGAGAAGCTCTGGGAACGAGTCTGACAGTCCATTGGCTGCACCTAGGGATGGCAACGGGGATTTCCCCGTCGGGGAATGGCTTCCTATCCCCGTTCCCATGGGGATAAAAATTCCCCGTCCCCGTCCCCGCGAACGCTCACGGGGAAACTTTTTCTCCCATCCCCGTCCCCATCCCCGTCAGGGAATTTATCCCCGTGAGGAACCCCACGAGAAATCTGTCCCCGCTAGAAGTACAATATTTAAATTGATTGTATCAAATTAATACAAATTTAACAAACAAGATTGAAAATTACAAAAGACATCTACTTTAAAGTTTAGTTTTCTATTTTATAATATGTCATACACCGAGTTCTTACTATAATTTTAACAAGTAAATTGACTAACTTGGATAAAATAGTTTCGTGGGGGCGGGTACACGGGGAACGGGGACGGGGGATGGTTCCCCGTCCCCATCCCCGCAAACCCGACGGGGATTAAATTTCCTCCATTTAAATCCCCGCGGAGACTAAATTCGTCTCATACCCGTCCCCTAATAGGGAATTCCCTGCGGGAAATCGGGGATCGGGTCCCATTGGCATCTCTAGCTGCACCCGGCCGTCTCCCCGCTGGTGGATTGACACCGGCATGGGAAATCAACGAAGAACAGGCCCAGGCCCAGCAGCAATTAGTTTAACGCCCACTTGCACGTACGCCGATTACGAACCGCCCGGCCCGGGGGCGCGTCATGTGGCATGTGAGCTCCGCGAGATCTGGTAGGGGTGTGGGTGGGCAGTGGCCGTGGCCGTGGCCGGAAGGAGTAGAGGAGAATAGGAGATGCAGCAAGAATCAGGAATCCATCGTGGCTCCCTCCGTGTGAGCATGAGCATCATTGGACGCAATGTGCTGCTGGCTCCTGGTTAGGGATGGCAGCGGGTCGGGTTGTGTTCGGGTCTGATAATACCCGACCCGATATCATACCCGACCCTTATACAAATATCCATACCCACCAAGTCAATCGGGTAAAAAAATGGACCCGTACCCATACCCACCGGGTATCCGTCGGGTATCGGGTATCCGGTGGATATGGTACTGTAAAATATAAATCTTCATGCCTACTGAGTACCTGAGGTTGGGGACGGCGCAGGCACAGCTCGGGGACGCCGGTCGGGCCTAGGGCTCGGGGACGTCGCAGGTTGGAGACGGTCGCCAGTCACAGTCGCAGTCGCAGTCGCAGCTTGGGGACGGTCACCGGTCGCAGCCACGCAGGCGCAGCTCGACCGCTCGGGGCTCGTCGCAGGCCGCAGGCGTAGCTCGCGCGAGGCTCCTCGTCGCAGGTCGCAGCCACGCAGGCCACAGGCGTAGCACGCGCGGGGATGTGGCCTGGCCGGCGGCCGCCGCCTGGGAGTGGCTGCTGGGCGGGGATGTGGCCTGGCCGCCGCCGGGGACTGGCTGCTGGGCGGGGGCGCGGGGATGTGGCGACTAGCGTGGGGCGCTGCTGCGCTGGGGTCCTGCCTCCTGGGTCTGGCGGCTGGGATGAGCGCCTGGGCGGCCGGGATGGGAGCTCGGGAAGGGAAGGCCGGAAGGGAGTTAGGGAATTTAGGGTTAGCTTAGCCGGTTGCTGATTTAGCCTTTGGGCAGTTGGGCTTCTTTTCTTTGCTTCATGGGCCACAAATCACAATTCGGGTATCCAGTGGATATCCATGGATAAAACATATTATTCGTACCCTACCCGACGTATTTCGGGTACCCGACCCGATAGTATCCACGGGTAAGATTTCAAACCCGTATCCATGTCCACCGGGTACGAAACCCGTGGGTATCCATACCCACGGGTCCAATTGCCATCCCTACTCCTGGTAGGGCACCAAGCTACCATAAAAAAGAAGAAGAGAAAACTCCGTTGCTGGCGGCAGGCATTCAAACTCACCCGTTGCTGGCGGCAGGCACCGCCGTCCCGCGCAAAACAATAATATTCAGCTGAACGCGGAGACGAAACAGACGGCGGCAGGTGCACGGTGCACACCGGCACGCCATCCATCACCAGCCGCAAGTCGTCGTCGCGTTGCATTGTTATTACTATTTCTTTCTTCTCTCCACTGCACCACCACCAGCGCCCCGCCCCCAGATCCCAGCGCGGCCAATGGCGCTCGAGTCAACTCCAGGGCCACGAACACAACCTCCCCCGGTCGCGGTCGGCCATGCCTCTGCCTCTGCCTCCGCCACGCATCACGCCTCCCCGCCCGCCGAGCCAATGCCATGAGCGCGCCGCCGACCCACGGCCGCACCGATGCCGACGCGTCTCCCCCTCGCCGCCGTCCTGCTCCTCTTCCTCCTCCTCCTCCTCGGCGCCGCCGCCCCGACCCCGGCGCGCGGCGGCAGGGTCGCCACGGAGCTCCTCGCCCCGGGCTTCACGGCGTCGTACCTGCTCTTCATCGACACCTACGGCGCGTTCCTCGCGTCGCGGAGCGGCGCGTTCCACGCCGTGGTCTACAACCCGGGGCAGCAGCAGGAGCGGTTCTACCTCGCCGTGCTCCACGCGCCGTCCAAGACCTGCGTCTGGGTCGCCAACCGCGCCGCGCCCATCACCGACCGCGCCGCCCCGCTGCAGCTCACGGCCAGCGGGATCTCCGCCGAGGACCCCAACGGCACCACCATCTGGTCCACGCCGCCGTTCGGGGAGCCAGTGGCTGCGCTCCGCCTCGACGACCACGGCAACCTCTCGCTGCTGGACGCGAGGAACGCCACGCTGTGGCAGTCCTTCGACCGGCCTACCGACTCGCTCCTGTCGTCGCAGCGGCTCCCCGCGGGGGCGTTCCTCGCGTCCGCCGCGTCGGGCTCCGACTTCTCCGAGGGGGCGTACCGGCTCGACGTGACGGCGGCCGACGCGGTGCTCACGTGGATGGGCTCCATGTACTGGCGGCTCTCGAACGACGCCAGCTCGACCGTGGAACGAAGCGGCACCGTCGCGTACATGGCCGTCAACGGCACCGGGCTGTACCTGCTCGCGGCGGACGGCGGGGTCGTCATCCAGCTCTCGTTGCCTGCAGCCGAGCTGCGAGTTGTTAGGCTAGGATATGACGGGAAGCTGCAGATCCAGAGCTTCGCGTCGGCGAACTCGTCTAAGTCGCCGATGGACGGTGGCTTCGTGGCGCCGAGCGATGCGTGCGCTCTGCCCCTCTCCTGTGGCGCGCTCGGGCTCTGCACGCCCAAGGGCTGCACTTGCCCGCCCTTGTTCGCGGCGTCGCACGACGCTGGTTGCACGCCGTCTGACGGCTCCACCCCGCTGTCCGTCTCCTCATGCGGCGGCGGCGGCGGCGGCAGCGGGAATAACAGCTCGCCGGTCTCGTACCTCAGCTTTGGCAGTGGCGTCGCGTACTTCGCTAACAAGCTGGCGCCACCGACCGTGTCCGGCGGCAACGTTTCTTCATGCCAGGCTCTCTGTACCAGCAACTGTTCCTGCCGCGGTTACTTCTACGACGACTCGTCCTTGTCCTGCTACTTGGTGAAGCACGAGCTCGGCTCCTTCATGAACGCTGACTCCACCAAAGGCTCCGACAAGCTCGGCTACATCAAGGTGCTGAGCTCGCAGCTATCGAGACCATCCAACAGTTCGTCCTCAAACAGCACCCTCATTGCCATCCTCCTCCCAACAATCGTCGTGTTTGTGCTCATCGTCGTCGTCAGCGCCACCGTGATCAGGGCGTGGCGTAAGGATGCGGGGCGTTCGTCGCGCTCCAGGGATCAGCAGCTCCGGCGGCAGCGCTCGCCGTCGGATTCAGCGCACCTGGTGCGGGATATTGACGATCAGGACGACGACATCGTCATCCCTGGCCTCCCGACAAGGTTCACGCACGAAGAGATCGAGGACATGACCAACAGCTACCGCATCAAGATCGGCGCCGGCGGGTTCGGCGCCGTGTACAAGGGCGAACTCCCGAACGGCTCGCAGGTGGCCGTGAAGAAGATCGAAGGCGTCGGGATGCAGGGCAAGCGCGAGTTCTGCACCGAGATCGCCGTCATTGGCAACATCCACCACATCAACCTCGTCCGCCTCCGCGGCTTCTGCACCGAGGGCCAGCGCCGCCTCCTCGTGTACGAGTACATGAACCGCGGCTCCCTCGACAGGTCGCTGTTCCGGCCGACCGGCCCTCTGCTGGAGTGGAAGGAGCGGATGGACGTCGCCGTCGGGGCGGCGAGGGGGCTGGCGTACCTCCACTTCGGCTGCGACCAGAGGATCATCCACTGCGACGTCAAGCCGGAGAACATCCTGCTCGCGGACGGCGGCCAGGTGAAGATCGCCGACTTCGGGCTCGCGAAATTCCTCACGCCGGAGCAGTCCGGCCTCTTCACGACGATGAGGGGCACCCGCGGGTACCTCGCGCCGGAGTGGCTCAGCAACGCGGCCATCACCGACCGCACCGACGTGTACAGCTTCGGAATGGTGCTCCTGGAGCTGGTGCGCGGCCGCAAGAACCGCAGCGAGCACGTAAGCGACGGCGGCGGCGAGGCCTCCAATTCCTCGAACGGGACAGCGGGCAGCTCGTCGCGCGGCGCGAAGAGCGACTATTTCCCGCTCGCCGCCCTGGAGGGGCACGAGGCCGGGCAGTACGCGGAGCTGGCTGACTCTCGGCTACAGGGGCGGGTGGCCGCCGAGGAAGTGGAGAGGGTGGTGAAGGTGGCGCTGTGCTGCCTCCACGAGGACCCACACCTGCGGCCGAGCATGGCGGTCGTGGTCGGCATGCTGGAGGGCACCATAGCGCTGTGGGAGCCAAAGGTGCAGTCGCTTGGGTTCCTCCGACTGTACGGCCGGGGGTTTTCTGGGCCAGCGGACGGCGGAGGTAGCGACATGAATCTGAAGCATATGGCGTCCCCCATGGACCGGTCAGGGACGACGACGACGTCAACGACGATGAGCGGGTGGCCGTCGTACCTGTCGTCATCTCAGCTCTCCGGGCCGAGATAGCGAAGAATGGACACGGGATACTTTCTAGCTTAGAGTGTACTCCGACGAATCCATTCTTGATTTTGTTCTGGTGGTAGAACAAAGGAATTTATCTTTGTATCTACGAGATCCAAATCACCACGATTTTGTTGCATTCCTTTTGGTGGATTGGCTTTTCCATTGGAATGGATGGTGGAGAAGCTGAAATCCGTTGGGGGCTAATTTGGTGACTAGGGATCCTAGGGATTCATGGGGAGGAATCCATTTTCAATTTAATTTAAATAGCAAGAGGATTTTTTTCCCTGGGGATCCCCGATCACCAAATCAGCCCTTGATGTTGTACGCAAAGGTTTTTGCAGGTCCACTTTTCAACTCGTTTCAGATCTGAACATTCGAATCTCTAGCGCAACTTATAATGTTTGAAATAACAGGTGTCTTAAAAAAACACGTTGCTTGCAAATAGTCCCTTATTCTTTCCTCACTTCAACAGACTATTGAGTACCAAATTGAGCAAGCGGACGGTCCGGCTTCGAGGCCGAACAACCTGTCGTTCGAACGGTCTGCGGCCGGCTGTAGCGTGGACGGTCCACGCGCGCAGAGCCAATTAAGATTCCGAGTTTCTTGTTATGGTTGTTAGCTAAATTCGTGGAATTAACCTGGGAGATTGGTTTGTAACGGGTTCAGCCCCTCTCTATAAATATAGAGGAATACTGTCGATTTGAAAAACAACAATCGAACCTACAATCAATACAATTCACATTTTATCTTGTACATTGTCGGAGAGGAAATTCTCCGGCCGGGTGGCGGAATGCACCCGCCCTAAATCCTAAGATGAGCAGGGGGCCTTAGCGGTTTGCCTGATGAGTGGATACGGGAATAACACACGAGGACACGAGAGTTTAGAGTGGTTCAGGCCGCCGGAGCGTAAAACCTTACTCCACTGTTTGTTGTATTGAGTGTCTGAGCACTTAAGCTTGAGCCTAGAGAACTTGTGTGTGGGTCTGAGGGTGTTGTGAACCTGTCTTGTAACATTGTGTGCCTTCCCTTTTATAGCTCAAGGGATGCACATACAAGGATGCTGAGCCCCAACATGTGGACCCAGGAGCATAATGGAAGGAAAACATTCTAGAAGTAACTAATGCAAGTGTCGCCTGAGCATATCTGCAGCCCGCATAGTATTGATATGCGGCGGCTGCTTCCTTGATACGTGCGAGCAATGATGGGTGTAGTGCACGCGGCAGTATGGCGTGCCTCCTGCCTGTGGAGCGGACAGGCACGCCGCCTGCGGAATGGACAGGTCTCAATAAATGCGGAGGCGACACACCGCCTATCAGTGGAATGGACAGGTGGCGCGCCTTATCCTCAATAAATGCAGAGGCCGCGTAACCCGGAGGCCTTATGTCAGGCTCCGCCCGTTGGCTTACGTCACGTGCAGTGGGCCACGTGGCAGCATCGGGTCTCCGCATGGGTGGGGAGCAGAAGTGTACGCGGACAGGTCTGCACCAGACTAGATCTGGACACGTGTCGGTACCGGATCCCCGCCTGGGCCCTGTTCAAGGCCCGGGTATGTTCTGTCCTAGGACCTTGGAAACCCATTGTGGGCGGCCCGGACCCCATACAGGAGGGTCCGGATTCCATTCCAGGGGTCCGGCTTACACACGTGGAGGTCCTGGACCAACCTTGGGGGTCCGGACTGTAAATCCAGGGTCCGGCGCTCTCCCATGGGGGTCCGGACTTACTGTTGATGCTTTGGAGTATATCACCTTATCTGGACATGTGGCGGCATCGGACCCGCCCATTTGGTGGAGTCGGGCGCTGCTGTGGACCCAGAGTAGTCGCCTGGGACTGAGGCGAGTCATGGCCCGGTCCCATACACAACATCTATACCACGCGACTAAGTGATAGCCGCGTGGGCACTGCGCCTTTATACAATAGTACGGGGTACCCTAGTTTCAGGGTACCGACAGTGGCCCCCGGGCCCACCTCAGGGGAGGATGCGAACCTGCAGGTGGGGCCAAAGCTTGTTCCATGCCTCAATATGGCCTGAGCGGTGATTGGGGCGCCATCTTAGCACGCCTGCTGACGCGTCACATTAACTCCGCTATTCTGTCGACGCACGCGCTGTTAATCTGCCTTCGGTCACGTCAACTGCCACATCTGTCCCCGCGGCTGACTGACCCACGACCCCACGTTTGGCGGTTCCATCGGGCCATGCGTGGGGCGCCTCGTTGCCGCCGCCTTGGTTAATAAATATCTCTCCGCAGCGGCCTCGAGGCGGTGCGCGATCGTGCGTGGCGGTTCGCTTCTTCCGCACTCGGAGACCGACACAACAGTTGTATGACTTATGGGCCTGGGCCCCCGTGTTAGAGACTGGACCGCCTGGGCGTTAGGTGTGCGCCAGACGAGATTTCCTATAGCATCTCGGGGCGCGAGCGGGAGAGTCTTCCTTGAAAAGGGATTCACCCCGCGTGCAGCAGTTACGCTTTCGCATTCTCTCCCAATCGCAGCGCCCTTTCGCCTTCGAGCACTCTGTGCCCCTTTGCATTCGCGCTCTTCTGCTGTACAGCCGCACCGCCGCCGATGCCATGACTTCGCTTGGCCACGCCGACCGCTTCCAGTCTGAGGCGGCACTCAACCTGGTGCGCAACCTGCTCGGATGGAGCGTGCCGGCGTTCGCTGGAAGGATCCACGCCGGCGCCACTCCCCTCGGCGATCTCGCCACCGGGGAGTTCGTGTTGTTCGTATCCTACCTCTCCTGTGGGTTGGCGCTGCCGATCTCGCCTTTTTTCCTGCTGCTGTTGGAGGAGCTCAGGCTCCAGCTTCAGCACCTCACGCCCCACTCCATCCTCCAGGTGGCCATCTTCGTCCACCTCTGCGAGATGTTCGTGGGGGTGTCCCTCTGCACCTCCCTCTTCCGCCATTTCTTTGTGTTGGTGAAGTTTGGGAAGGCTAAGGACCACCTCGGCGCATACTACTTCTAGAAAAGGTCAGATTTAGCCGTGGCCTACATTCCCACCCTCGGCGGCGCAAGGTGGGAAAACTGGCGCAATGACTAGGTGATCGCCAGCACCTAGGCCAACGACCGCCTCGTCCTGCCGAGCGACGGGCCAGCACTCGACCGGAAGCAATGGAGGGCCAAGCCATCACTGGCGCCAGAGTTCCTGCCCGTACTGGACAGGATCAAGACCTTGGCAACCGGTGGTCTGATGTGGATGCACGTGGTCGGCGACTTCCTGAAGCGCCGGATCGCGCCGCTGCATAGGAGGGCACACCTGTGTTGCTGGTTCACCGGCTCAAAAGATATAGGCTGGATCCAGCGTGGGCTGGGTACCGACTTGTCCTGGGAGGAGCTGGAACTCCTGGTGAAGGGGATTACTGGTGAGTCCTTCGTCCCTGAGTCCCTGATCCTCCCCTAGGGCATCCCTGCGCTCTGCGATGACCCAGGGTTGAGGACGGCGATCTTGGCCACGCTGCCGACCCTCGACGAGAGCGGCGTAGCGGTTCACCAGACCGGCCGCTGGGACCCCCACCGCGGGATCCGGATCTCCGATGCGCCAGCTGGAGGCCCCCAGCGTGACATCGTGGCTCCTAGCGCCCCCGTCGTGGCCCCCCGCCCCTTGGACAAGGGCAAAGGGACTGCAAGCAGTTCCTCCGCCCTAGGTGGCACCGGGGAGTCAGAGGAAGAGAGGCGACGCTGGCTGCGCCAAGCCGATGGGTCATTTGTTTCGGACCCCCCAGAAGCGTCAGAGGACTACTGGTGGGGCCGAGGAGGCTGGCTCCCATGCCCAGGGCGCGCAGAGGCGTGTCAGTCCTCTGCCACCACCACCATCGGGTCCGCCGCCACCATAACCACCACCACCCAGGGGTGATCTCCCCCAGGGCACCAGTAGCAACAGCAATAACAACAACACCAGTGGCAGCAGCGGACGTCCCGCTTCTAGGGTCGTTGGATGGTCCAGGGCCCCAAGTAAGTGTAGCCCCCTTTTTTCCATGAGTGTAGTTATCATGCCGACGGGTCTTAACCCATCATTTGCTTGTCAGGGCTTCCTCTCCCTCTGCTCCCAAGGTCGCGCCTCCTCCACCGGGTACCATGCCCACCGGCGGGTCTGGCTCTTAGCAGCAGGCATCTGCTGGGAGTGGTGCCGGCGCTCACCGATGGCTACCGCAGCCTCAACGACGGCGATGCCGTCGAGTACACCGTCAGCAGCGGCGGAGGAGGTCCCAACTGCGCCCGCCCCCGCCATTAGGGGTGACGCGGGGGGCGCGTTGAAGCGCCCCAATCCTCTGGGACTCAAATGTGATACAATTACTAGTCCTAGGAGGCTAGTAAACACTTTTATACAACAAATGATTTCAGATCTGCTTAAACGAAACAAACCTATAAAGGTGGTGATCAACTTTAAGAGTTGGTCCACAACTCGGGACATATCATCAGAGTGGGGCTGAAGCAGCCCGATATACGCAGCGAAGCAAATCAGCGGTCCAACAGCCACATGTAAGGTTGGGAACAGTCGTAACTCTTACCCGATCTCCTTTTTCTGAAAAAAATAAATAAGCAAGGGTGAGTACAAACGTACTCAGCAGCCCACCTTCACCCGCGGAATGGGGAAATCAGATATAATGCATGGAATATGTGGAGCTCAGGATATTTTACAGAAACAACAATATTTTATGCAGGGTTGTTTTGTAAAACATTTTTTTATTTTTCAAAGCGCATCCTGTCCAAAAGGAGCAGGAAGTTTTTTTCAATACTAGAACAAAATCCCCTGGACTAAACCATCCAGGTATCTCAGCAGTTCCCCACTGGTTTTCATTTTCAAAAACAGCTACTGGACTTCCCGTCCACCATAGCTCACGGCTCAACCGCCGGACCTTTTAAAAACCACTTTTCTCAAACGCACCCTTTTTTTTGAAAACAAAACATTAATTGCCATACCATACCAGACTCGTCCATTCCTGTGGACACAGACTATTCGAATAGGTTTGAAACTCTGCGCAGAGGGGTACACTTTACCCACTAGTCCGGTTTCTGCGATCTCACCGTCGTGAGACCCAAATGCCGATTCCTCGCACGTCCTAACCTTAACGGTTATACCGGAAGGAGTCAGGCCACCGCCATGCCCAAACCGGACAAAACATTCCCCCTCCTTATCCTCCCGGTGCTCCCCAGCCTTCATAACCCTGGGGTTGGACCGTACGAGTTCAGATTGAGTGACTGCCCACACAGTCTCGAGTGGTTGTACTTATCATGAGTACAGGTAGTGAAGGATGACAAACCGGTCCTTATATGAGGGGACAATCCTTCTGCTCACGCCTAAACCAGCTGAGCCATCACCTTAGGCCCTCCCCTAAACCAGGGAGTCCCTGATCATCCCTACTCAAAGGTGATAAGGGTGAAAACCCTTCATCATACACGTTTTGAAAAACATTTTCTTTTGAAAACTCACACCTTTCCTCAAATCATTTGTAACAAATATATCAGGGATTGATTGCGGCAGGCGGCTGGGTGGCCATAATAACTTGTCTCAAAATCATATCATGCATAAAATAACAGGCTGAGGGTTGTGGTTGAAAAATCATAGGTAATTTATGCATCAAAGGGATCCAATGAGCTTGCCGTGCTTATCCGGCAAAGGGGGAAGGGGAGCTCGCGGAACTGGCTTCTAGCTCCACTGCCTGGCGTAGACTTGCAGATCTGGCCTCCACGAGACGACACGAACGCTCCGATAACTATGCAACATGAACAAGCAAACAACAAACCAGCAAGTATACCAACAAATATTTAGTATAGTGGTCAGAATAGCGATATATGGATGGGCAAAGTCTTGAGTAGAATCTGTGTCATGTGGTGTTGAGGTACTACTAGTGGTGGAGCGGAGGTGCTTACCAGGAGGGTGGACTGGAGGCGAAGCGACACTGTGCGTGTAGCCGGCAGAGCGGAGTAACTGAGTGGGTGGGGTGTTTGCCTTGGCTGAGGGTGTTGAGTGGGAGAGGGTAGCTGGGTGTATTTATAGCTGGGCGTATGTGGTGTAGCTTAGTGAAGTTCACTATTGGTGAGAATAGTGACAAAAGAATCGTCTGACTTAGCATGCACAGGAGAGTTATAGGCAGAATATGGGACAAGAGTATTTTGAGAGTTTTCTAGAATATGAACCATGCTTAAGGGATGACATGGTTGGATAGGGAATAGTTTGACAAGAATTTTAGAAACAAGAATGACTGAAATCTGAGTTTGGATGGAGGAGTTTTGGATTTTATAATCATAGGGAGAAAAAGAAAAGGAAAGAAATATTCTAGAATTTTTGAGCGGGGTGCGAGGAATTATTTTTGGGCTTTTCTTGGGTAGAGGTTTATATTGGTGGAAACTGTTCCTACCTACTGTGTCACATCATACAACAGTAAGGCGGGACCCAAATAGCTGGGATGCTGTGGTATTCTGGTCCAAGTGGGCTGTGGTATCTTGGGCCAGGTTTTATAGGATTGAAGACGTATCCATACAAATATGGTTCGCCTTTCTTTTTGGAAGTCTGGCTTGAAAGAATCCCAAAGTTAAGCATGCTCAACTTGGAGAAATCTGGGATGGGTGACCAGATGGGAAGTTCCCTACTGAAAGGAAAATCACAGTCACTGGAGTTCGTATGACTGGAATATGGGTATGGCTGGTCTTAGGTGGACTGGACAGCATGACAGATGAGTAGTTGAAATTTGGGGTAATCAGATGATCGATGAATAGTAACGATGGTGAATAGTAATGATGAATAGTAACGATGAATAGTGACGACAGAAAAGTGATTATAGATATCATCGATGAATAGTAACGATGATGAATAGTGTCGGTGAATAGTAACGGTGAGTAGTAATGATGAATAGTTCGTATGAACAAACGATGAACGATGAATAGTGACGATGAACAATGAATAGGAACTATGAACGTACGATGAACGATGAATAGGAACTATGAACGAACGATGAACGATCGAATGATCGAACGAATGAACGATCGGAATTTCGGCAACACAATGGCAGGAAAAAGATTATTTGGACGAACGAACGGACGAACGATCGAACGATCGGACGAATGGATGACCGAACCATGAACGATCGGACGAACGATCGAACGATCGGACGAACGAACGAACAAACTAAGAACATGGGGACGAACGATCGAAGAACGACCGAACGATCCTTGTGCTAGTGTGTGCTTGTGTGGGAAGTGGAGTGGGAGTGGGCGTGTGGGGGGGGGGGAGGGAGTTGCCATGAAATGGCTTGGGGTGGGATGAGAGGAGGCCCTTGCCCCTCTATTTATAGCCATGGTGGGGGGATTAGGGGGAGGAATGAGGGGATTAGTGGGAGGATGAGAGGATTAGTTGGAGATTAGCATGGATTTGTCTTATATGAGTGTAATTAGCTTGTAGAGCTCACCGTATGACACCAGAGGCATACATATACGTATGAGCATGAGGAAAGTTATGGAGAAAATATTTGTAGGGACTTGAAAAATGATTCTGAAGGTATTTCTCAGGAAGAAAATACTTGGACATATATCGGTGGAATATTTGGGCAGTAATTCTGAAAGAGTTTGAGGGTGATCACTGGGGAAATATTTGTAGGATATTTTGAGGAGATTTTAGAGAGAATATAGACCACTATAATTTTATTTGTTGACATCAACTCGCAAACAAACATTTTGAAATGAAATTTGAAATTCATTTTGAATTTAACGCGAGTTTGAGAAAATTTCAAGATTTGAATTTTTGGGATGCTACACGCGTCTATCTCCATCCCGCCACCCACTCCGGAGGAGACGGAGGTAGTTTTTGGGCGACGGCTTCGGTCCGGCGCCGAGCCAGAAGTAGCGCTAGTTCCCCTCCCCCGGGTGCTGTCTCGTGCCCATCAGGCTCTTCATTAGACTGAGGCGGCGATCCTGCGGGAGTGGGAGGCGCTGGGATCTAAGCACCAGCGCCTCAACGACTGGTGCACACAGCTGGAGGAGTGCACCAAGGCGGCGTCCCACCAGTTCGCCTTTGAGCGGTCCGAACTCGCGCGGGACCGCAAAGACTACAAAAGGACCTCCAGAAGGTGTACGCCAGGGAGCTGGAGGCGAGCCGGAAGGAGAAGAGGTTGGCCAAGAGGGAGGAGGCCTTGGACCAGAGGGAGGCTCTTATGACAGAGCTCCAGGCCAAGCTGAAAGCCCTGGACCAGACCCTGGAGGCCCAGCGAACCCAGCAGGTGGAGGCCATAGAGAAGATAAAAAAATGGGAGCAGGAGCTGGAGGACAAGGCCAGCGACATCGCCCTCGCCGAGTAGAACCTCAAGGAGAAGGATGCGTCCCTGGATAGGCGGGCGGCGGATCTCACCAGGCGAGAGATAGACCTCGCCTTCCAGGAGGAAATGCTCGAAATGCGGGGCAAGTTGCTAGCCGAGCATGAGCTCGAGGCGGAGGAGAAGGAGCGGAAACTGGAGGAGCGGATTCGGTAGTTCCAGGCGGCGCAGGTGGCACCAGGCCCCAGGTGGTGGAGGCCACCAGGAAGGCTCTTGAGGACCTTCAGGCGGAGCATCGCGTCGGGGTCCAGCGCATCGCCGCATGGGCCGGCGAGGCGAGCAAGGCACTAGTGCCGCTAGGGATGAGTCCCATCCCGGTGTCAGAGCTGCCAACGTCCATCTCCGACGCGCTCCCGGTGCTGGACTCCGTCGCCGATCGCCTCCGCCGCCTGAACCAAATTATTGGCGCCCGCTTGGAGGCCGAGGGCAGCAGGCTCTGCCAGGCGGTGACCGAATATATCCTGACGTGCTTCTGGAGCCACGACCCGGCCATATCCTTAGAGTTGGTGATCGCTGGTCCGGTGGCCGACACTGAAGACGCCGCCCGAGAGGGCGTACAAGACGTCGTGGAGCTGGTGGCCGAGCGCTTCCAGCGGGATCCTGCTGATGACGAGTAGTTGTACCTATAGAAACAAGGCAAGGGTCCCGTTGGAGTGTGGCTTGTAATAATTTTTGGTTTTGTAAGATACTTTTGAAAAGTATTAATCTAACAGTGACAAAACTTATATGTATACTATTTGTCTTCGCCGTGTGCATCGTTACCAACTTTTCCCTGGTACTTGGCCCCCCCTGGGATGCAGGCTTGACGTGTCGAGGCTAGATACCAGTATACCTAAGAGAGGATTGGTAACTCGGCCCCTAGGAGGTAGTCTCGACTGGGACCTAGACCTGTACACAGCTTTAGCTAGGAAGTTTTAGTAGCACACCCATAGGACCTGCCAACTGGTATCTTCTATCCTTTGATTCATGCAATAGGACCTGCAGGATTTAGCCTGGGAAGCCAAGCCGTGTGTCCGGACCCCCCTGGATCGTAGCTCCAAATACTAGGACACCTATCGTAGAGTGGTGGAGCGTGCAGGCTTAGGGTACGGAACCAGGCTAAGCGGCTACACAGCTCCGGACCACCCCAGGAGACAAGTGTCCATTCTTTAGAACCGGACTCCAGGTTGCCGGACCCACATGACTATAGTTCCAAATACTAGGACACCCGTCACAGAGTGGTGGAGCGTGTAGGCCTAGGGTACGAAACCAAGCTAAGCGGCTGCACAGCTCTGGACCACCCCAGGGAACAGAACACCCATTCTCTAGAACTGTCCCCAGGCTGCCGGACCCCCTACCTTTGTAGAGGGGTCCTAAACTGCAATCTTGGCTTACTCAATTCAGACGTCATTATACCAGCAAGGGTGGGAACTGTATGGGTGGTTTAGATAAAAAATAATGCTCGTAAATTGAAGCAGAATAAAGCCATCACAAAAACAAATTTGGGGGTGAATCTTTTCTTTATAACTTGATATACATGAGTGTAGGCCAACAGATCGGGTTTATGAGGGCGGACCTCACAGGGTTAACGTACATATATGTGCAACCTAGTTACAAAGGAAGAAAACTAAATCCCCAGGTTTGTTTTTATGGGTAAAACTTATGGAGATGCTTTATGTTCCTGGGATTGGGAAGAGGCTCTCCTTCAGTTGTAGCAAGGCGGACACACCCGGGTCGACATATTTCCATCACCTTGAAAGGTCCTTCCCAACTAGGGGAGAGTTTGTGGAGCCATTCTCGGTTCAGTACTCGCCTTAGGACCAGGTCCCCGACCCTGAGCTTCCTACTATGCACGAACCGTTGGTGGTAGCGCCGGAGCGCCTGGTTGCACCGTGCATTTCAGATCGCCGCTCGCCATCTGTGCTCATTGATGAAGTCCACCTCCTCATGTCGTAGCTGTTCCTGCATAGACTCAACGAAAGACTAGACCCATGGGGAGCCCATAATAATTTCCGGGGAAGGCAGGCTTCGGCCCCATAGACCAGGAAGAATGGGGTCTCCCGGTAGCTCGGCTGGGTGCGGTCCGGTTCCCCCATAGCACGGACGGAAGCTCGTTGACCCACTTTGCACCATGCTTTTTCAAGCAGTCATAGGTGCGTGTCTTGAGTCCTCTGAGGATTTCTGCATTTGCCCTCTCCGCCTGGCCGTTGCTACTGGGATAAGCCACAGACGCAAAGTAGAGCTGGGTGTCGATGCCCTCACAATACTCCTAGAAGAGTCGACTTGTAAACTGGGTCCCATTGTCCATAATGACACGGCTTGGGACCCCAAATCTACAGACAATCAACCTGAGGAAAGCAACAACAGCACCCTGGGTGATGTTGACCACAGGGGTGGCCTCTGGCCACTTTGTGAACTTGTCGATGGCGACGAAGAGGAATCGGTACCCACCGACGGCCCTAGGGAACGGTCCCAGGATATCCATCCCCCATACGGCGAATGGCTATGAGGGCAGAATCATCTGTAGAGCCTGAGCTGGTGTGTGTATCTGCTTTGCGTGGAATTGACACGCCTTATAGGACTTTACCATCTCAGCTGCATCCTAGAGGGCAGTTGGCCAGTAAAAACCATGCTGGAAGGCCTTACCGACCAGCGTGCGGGATGAGGAATGACTTCCGCACTCTCCTCCATGGATCTCCGTGAGCAACTCACGACCCACCTCCTAGGTAATGCACCGCATGAGAATGTCATTGGCGCCATGGCGGTAGAGATCCCCTTCCACCACCGCGTATCGCTTAGCCAACCGCACTATGCGCTCCACGGATACATGATCTTCAGCAAGGATGTTTTCCTTCAGGTAGTCCTGGATCTCAGAGATCCATGCATCGAGAACACTCTGAGATACTGGCTGTGGCACTAAGGGGTAGGCAGGACCCCCTATTGCACACACAACCTTTGGTGGGTTCTGCAGATGTAACGCCACCGGGACCGCTAGCTTCGAGGTGCTAGTCTCGCCCCCTTCGCCCAGTTCGGCAGGCTAGGCGGTGGGTCTCAGCAGCCGTCTTTCAAAGACGCCCTCGGGCACGGGTGCCCAAGTTGTTGCCCTCGTGGAGAGTTCATCTGTCGCTGAGTTGTCATCCCGAGGAACATGTTGTAGTTCCAGGGCCGTGAAGTCCTTCTCTAGCTTCCTTACGTGGAGGAGGTAAGTTGTGAGCCTGGGCTCGTTGCAGCTACATTCCCCACAGACTTGCTTGATGATCAGCTGGGAGTCCCCCTTCACGAGGAGCTAGTGGATCCCCAGGGATAGGGCGGCCGACAAGCCGAAGATCAATGCTTCGTACTATGCCGTATTGTTGGTGGCCTTGAACTCAAGGTGCACCATGTACTTCACTTGATCTCCACTTGGGTCGATGAGGACCACCCCAGCCCCGCCAACTTGCTGACGGGCGGATCCGTCGAAGAAGAGCATCTAGTGGGGCTCGGTGAAGACCGGGCCCCTGGGCTCCGCAGGTGTGGGGTCCGAATCGGGATCCAGACCCCTATGAGCGCTCGGGGGAGGTGTCCACTCCATGATGAAGTCAACCAGGACCTGGCTCTTGACGGCGTGGCGAGGCTGGAAGTCCAGCTAGAACTCAGCGAGCTCCATGGCCCACTTGGCTATGTTGCCTGTGGCGTTAAAGTTGTGGAGGATGGCCCTTAACGGAAAAGAGGTCACCACCATGACCCTGTGTGCCTGGAAATAGTGGCGCAGCTTCCTGGATGCAACAAGTACAGCATAAATAAGCTTGTGCGTCTCAAGATACCTGGCCTTTGCTTCATGGAGGACCTCGCTGATGTAGTAGACTAGCCTCTGAACGGTCCGGAACCCTATAGCTGGTCCCGAGTCCTCAGGCTCCGTGGTGGTCGGACCACCACCTTCTCCTGGGGGAACCTCCTGACTCCCTTGGGAATGCTACTTCGTCCTTTCGACGACCAGCACCATGCTCACCGCCTCCACAGCCGCTGTAATGTACAAGTACATCGGCTCCCCTGGCTCCAGAGCTACCAGTATCGGCAGGGACATGTGACGGAACCTCCCAAGTAACTAGGCCCACCTACAGTTGTCTTTGTCCAACAGACATCAGACAACCCTGTAGATGTTCCTGGATTACTCGACAAGTTCGGCATCTTCTTCTTACCTTACCAGGAACGTTTCACCCGTCTTGCAGACATTACAGAGCATCGGAGATATAGATATGCGGAAGCGATTACATAAACTTACATTTATTAAAAAGTAGGATCAAGTTGTTTATTACAGACCAGAACTATATAACGAGTGCAGAATAATATTATTACACATACCAAGGGAGGCAAAAACTCCTCCCGACAGTTATCACACAAAAAGCCCTAATGGAGGATCCTTTCCTCCCGCACTTCACTCTTGCTTATCTTCATTAGGAACCACCTTGGAGCAAAAGCAACAAAGGTTTGTCGCTTCCTCACCTAAAAACAACGGAGGGATAAACCCTAAGTATGGAATTACTCAGCAAGTCTTACCCGACTAAGGAAAAGACTCTCAAGGGTATGCTGGATAAATAGGAATCAAGGAGAGGCTTTAGCAAAAATCAACTTAGATACTTTTGCAGAAATAGCTTACTAAAGTGAGTCCTTGCTTTCAACATTTTAACACCGAATTAAGTGTTAATAGACTCTGTTTGCCTCTAGTCTAATTTCATCATCTCATCAATACAACATCATTTTTATCCATAATGTTCACATCCTGACTTAGGTTGTAGGGAAGTGACCAAGTCTTCATAACCGCGAAGGTACGGCGATCCGAATCGATTATACTCAGCTGAGGATCTCCAATCACACGACATATGTAGCACTTAACCCTTGCATATGTCAACCCGCCACCGGGGTTCTTAAGACCAGATCAGGTTCACGCAAACCGGGAGCACAGATACACCACCGTCCAGCCTCTTGCCACGGTGGGTACACGCTACTCCCGCCACCGCTCCACGCCCATTTCGTGTTATCTTATTCTGGCCTTAGTCTGCCCGAGGCAAGGCTTACCCATGACGAGGCATGTGACCAGTTAAAGGGTCCTCGATCAGCACGCCTACATACGCATTCAATCCTTAACCAACCTGGGTAGAACATCACCTGTTCCAAACCCAAGTCTCGATTTAAGTACTCTCATCCTCAGGATTGTTTCTGTTCCTTAGGATGAAAAGAGCATCATAGGGAACTTTGCAGTAAGATCCCACCATTGCTCCTCAAAAGAAAATATTCTTGCAGGTAGAAGCCATCCTTTCTCGAGCTAGGCTAAGGACAACCTCTATCCACAAGATCTAAGCAGGGCTAAGCATTTTTGTAAATCATGTTTTTGATACTTCACCAGAAGTATCTATAAGGGTATGGATATCAAGGAAGGCAATGCATCAAAGGGTTCCAAACAACTCCTATAAACCTAATGCACATTTCACTAGACTTAAAGTGTGCAAAAATTATTTAAAACACAAGGAAAGGGGTTGCATGCACCGGGGCTTGCCTTCGTTCACAGGTGAGTCTGGCTCGGATCCACAAATATCAAAGTAGAAGCAGTTGCCTGCCTGAGAATCCGAGGGTGGTGGTGTCTTCTCTTCAGTGATTTCCACTTCTTCTTCGTGTTCTATCATAACCATATATATACATATATAAGAATGAATGCCATGTAATGCTCATGAGAGTGCAAAGACAATAAAGATTTATCATCTAAGTCTTGAATACAACTTTCCTTCACGGAACTCCGAGAATTTAGGGTTTCCGGAGTCAGTAAAGGAGTTCATAGGGTATGGGGGGGTGTTTTGGGTTCTAGTTATCAAACATGGTCCAAATCAATTCAAACTCTACCCAAGGCTTCTAAATATTGTTTTAAGTTCCCATAACAAGTTTGGGCATTTTTGGACTTACCAATTATTTTCTAAAGATCCATAACTAATACTTTTAACTACTTTAAATGCCCTAAAATTTCTTATTTCCACTAAAAATCACAAAACTATTTTTATTAAATTCTAGGGAAAATAACAAGCCTAGAAAAATTGGTTTCACAATTTTAGGATTTTCTACAATTTTTAACATATTTCCAAAGCTGGGCAGAAAAAGAAAAGAGAAAAGATGTAATAGTGCTGGGCCAAATCTGGTCCAGGCGGCCCAACAACACAGGAAACGCGCGCCCGCGCCCGCGCGCGATGGCAGATTTGCACCGGGGCCCTCGCGTTTTTGTCTAACTGTGAACAGGTTCAACCACTATTCTTACGGGTCTCTGACGCTTTGCAAATCGGTCCACCATATTCTAATTCTTTACAAGGGAAGGTCCCCGACGACGGCAGCGCGTTGATGAGCTCCAGCGAGCCACTGTACCGGCCGATTGAGGCGATGACCAGCGCTCCCGAGCGACAGACACCAAATTGGATCTACCCTAAGCCTTTCCCCCAACTCAATTGCATTCAAGATCAACTATGGAGCTCTAGCCACGGTGGCCGAGAACATCGCGGCTTGGCGATCGCGTTCCCGGTGATCCCTGGTGGCCCGGTTCAATTGGGTGGGTCGGTGAGCATCACAGACGCATGAGAATGCTTAGACAAGGGAGCAGAGGGGAAGAGCTGACCTGAGTTGGGCTGACCACGACGAGATAGAGTTCACGGTGTTCTAGAACCGGATTGGGGAGAATCCAAAATTCGTGCTTGCTAGCAAAGGATTTGGGAGGCAGATGGGTGCAACAGCTGCTTGAGTACATGGCGGAGCTGGGGGCACGGTTAATTTATAGGCCGCCGGTCGTAAATGGATGAGGATCGGGGAGCTTGGGATTGCGCTGGCGAACATGCCGTGCGGCGAATTCCGGTGACAGCGCGGTTATCGCCGTTTAACCGGAGCCTGCCACCTCAGTGATGTTCTGACACGTCGCCGGGGGCTTTTACCGTGACCGCCGACGACCAATTCGGGCCACAGCGGCATCCTTATCGCCGGCGACGAGCGATCCAGCTGGCAGTCTGATCTTCATACTGTACCATGGCGAACTCCCAACAGAGCACCTGACAGAGCACTTTGGAGCCCCATTTTCTCCCGAATTTCTATGGCAACATCCCCAAGTCTCTGCATCAAAGTTGTAATCCTATATACCAGCTACATTTCTGTTATAGCAATCTTGACCAAATTCTCAATAATTCAAGCTTGAATTCATGCTTAAAGTTCCAGTGATCACACTGTCTGTCTGAAAATTCAGACATTAACACTCTGACAGCCCAACTTCAACCCTAATTATCTCCAAATTTCTCACAAGAACATGGCTTGCTCTCTTCAGCAAAATTGTTCTCCTTTAATTGGTCTACAAACTTGTTGTGGTCACCTTGGGCAAAACCCCTATATTTTAAAAGATACAGGGCTCCAAAGTTGAACCAACTAACTGAATTTCAGACTTAGAATAGAGCTTAAGTGAGGTCCATTTTGCATTTAAGTCCAAAACCCAATGTTTGACTTACAAGTCCACACATTTGTGAACCAAATGACTTAAAATACTTATTTGACTTGGTTTTTGCACTTTAGCCCAAAAGTGGGCTAATTTTGCACATAGGTCCCTAGAGTTTGGGTTTAGGGTTTTCCAGGGTTCTAATTGAGATTTTTGATATCCCAGGGGTATAAATGTGACTCAACTTTGTTTTTGGGGACATTTTATGACTCTTTCCCTAAAGCCTTTAGGTTTTCTCATCTTGGGTTAGGTCTTACCCCTTTAATCCCTATTTAGGGTTAAGTTTCCTATCCAGGGTTCTATTTGCAAAAACACTTAAACAATACAACTGGTTTGAAATTTTTGCCTAGTGAATGCACTCTAGGTGTGTCAAACATATGCAATGCCAATGCTTATGATGTCATGCTCAAGTTTTAGTTACAGTAACACCAGGGTTGTTACATCCTTCCCCCCATAAAAGAATCTCGTCCCGAGATTTAAAGTCCTAGGGTGAGTAATGGAAAAGGAAATGTGTCACATTTTTATTCCCTTATTTCTGGTACAAGGTAGGGGTGGTGTGGGGGTTCACTCCTTTATTGCAATAACTATATACACTTTACAAATTACATGAGGCTAGAAAACCTGGGAAATTGTTATTCAAAAAGTCTTGAGTTTCCCATGTAGCTTCTTCCTTAGAATGTTGGTTCCATTGTATCTTGTAGAACTTGAGAGTTTTTCTTCGGGTAACCCTGTCCTTTTGATCCAGAACTCGAATAGGATGTTCCGAGTATGTTAAATCTGGTTCCAGGACCACATCTGTCACTTCAATGGTTCGATCGGGAACCCGAAGACACTTCTTTAATTGTGACACATGGAACACATTATGAATAGCAGACAATATTTCGGGTAACTGGAGTCGGTATGCCACTGGTCCACATTGCTCAAGTATAGGGAATGGACCAATGTACCGGGGTGCAAGCTTTCCTTTAACCCCGAAACGCGATACACCCTTCATTGGTGAAATTTCAAGTAGACATAATCGCCCACTAGAAAGCATAAGGGTTGTCGTCGTCGGTCTGCATAACTCTTTTGTCGAGTCTGAGCTTTCTTCATATTATGAATAATTTTCTGAACCTTTTCTTCGGCCTCCTTCACCATATCAGGCCTAAAGAAGTACCTTTCTCCAGGTTCAGACCAATTTAGCGGAGTTCGACACCGTCGCCCATATAAAGCTTCAAAAGGTGCCATCTTGATACTTTCTTGATAGTTGTTATTGTATGAAAACTCCGCTAAGGGCAAACATTCATCCCCAGGTTTAACTTTTCCATCTCTTGACATAAAGTGTTGTCAGAGGTCTTCACCATAAGACAGTGGCAGGAAGCCTTACGGCTCAGTGCATCTGCCACAACATTGGCTTTGCCTGGGTGATAATGGATCTCCAGTTCATAGTCCTTAATAAGCTCAAGCCATCGTCTTTGCCTCATATTTAATTCTGACTGGGTGAAGATGTACTTCAAACTTTTATGATCTGTATAAATATGACAAACATTTCCTAGCAGATAATGACGCCAAATTTTCAGGGCATGAACCACAGCAGCTAGCTCCAGATCATGAGTTGGGTAATGCTCCTCATGTCGGCGCAACTGTCTTGAAGCATATGCAATTACTCGGCCCTCTTGCATTAATACACAGCCGAGTCCACTGCCAGACGCATCACAATATACATCAAAAGGCTTAGTGATGTCCGGTTGAGCCAATACCGGAGCAGTGGTTAATAATGTCTTTAATTGCTCAAAGGCTTCATTACACTTAGAAGACCAATTGAATTTAATGTCACTCTTCAATAAACTTGTGATTGGCTTCACAAGCTTAGAAAAATCTGGTATGAATCTGCGATAATATCCAGCTAGTCCAAGAAAACTCTGGACTTGGTGAACAGTGGTTGGGGGTTTCCACTCCAGAATATCTTTGACTTTGCTAGGATCTACCGCAATCCCCTTGGCAGATAACACGTGCCCCAAAAATTGAATTTCCTCCAGCCAGAACGCGCACTTGCTGAACTTGGCATACAGCTGATGTTCCCTCAGGCGCGTCAATACAATCCGTAGATGTTGAGCATGCTCCTCTTCATTTTTAGAGTATATCAAGATATCGTTGATGAAGACTACCACGAACTTGTCCAACTCGGGCATGAACACCGAGTTCATCAAGTAAGTGAAATGAGTAGGAGCATTGGTTAACCCGGAAGACATTACCAGATATTTGAACAATCCGTACTGCGTAGTAAACGCGGTCTTTGGTATATCCTCGGGCCGAATACGGATTTGGTGATAGCCCGACCTGAGATCAATTTTGGAAAATACCCTCGCCCCAGTCAATTGATCAAATAAGATGTCGATCCTTGGAAGAGGGTACTTGTTCTCTATGGTGACCTCATTTAGGGGTCGATAATCCATGCACATACGTAAGGTTTGATCCTTCTTTTTAACAAAAATGGCAGGGCAACCCCATGGAGACGAGCTTGGCCGGATGAACCCTTTATTCAGTAGATCTTGTAATTGAATCTTCAATTCTGCCAACTCATTAGGGGGCATACGGTACGATCTTTGAGAAATGGGAGCCATACCGAGCTTTAACTCAATTACAAATTCTACATCTCTCTCAGGTGATAGTCCAGGCAAATCTTCCGGAAATACATCTGGAAACTCACATACTACCAGAATATCGTTGATCTCCGGTACAATGGCTTCATAGATTCTACCAGAAGCTTTGGCTGGATTGGTTACGGGGATGGACAAAAGAATCTCTTCTTGATTATAGCTCAACCTGACAGTTCTCAGTTCAGTGTTGAGAATTGCCTTATGTTGAGTTAACCAATTCATACCCAAAATTACATCTATATCCTGGCCTCTTAGAACAATCATGTTAGCAGGAAAGTTCCGTCTGGCCATTGTTACTGGCACTTCATAGGCCACTTCTCTAGTAAAAATGTGTCCCCCAGGTGAATGAATTTTAAATCCCTCTTTTGATTCATGGAATGCAATGTGATGTTGCTCCACAAATTTCTTGCTAATGAACGTATGCGAAGCACCAGAATCAAAAAGAATAATTGCAGGGTGACTGGCCACGAGAAACGTACCCATCATCACCGGTTCACCTTTCGGTGTAGTGGCCACTTGAGTATAGTATACACGCCCCGTCTTCTTTGTATTCTTCCCCACAGTATTTCCCTTGGGCTGAGCTGATTTCCCAGATCCTTGCGGAGCATTTGATTGATTCTGCTTGGGATATGGGCAATCTTTAATAAAATGTCCCGACTTGCCGCAATTGAAACACCCGGTTGAAGAGCTGGGCAAAGCAGGGAATCGAGTGCCTGGGGCACCCGACTGATTTGGGGTAGTGGGGGTATTGTTGGGACGAATAATGATTGGCTGCTTGAAAGGGAATGAGGGTGGACGAGAAAAAGTGCGATTTTGGCTAGAAGGCCGGATCACGAACCGTTGCCCCTTCGCCTGGCCCTGATTAGGCTTCTCCCCACCGAATCCCTTGTTCTTCCCGGAACCTGCGTACTTTGCTTCAACAGATAAGGTCGTACTGATAGCCTTTTCATACGTAAGATCTATGCATGTGGCCATTTTTCTCTGTAATCGGTCATTTAGACCCCTCATAAAGCAGTTCTTCTTTAAATCAGTATTCACCTGGTCGATAGCGTACTGCGACAGGTGATTAAACTTGTTGAGATACTGATTGATGGTATCTCCTCCTTGTTTCAGCTTCATGAACTCTTCCTGCTTCATATGCAGAACACCCTCAGGTATGTAGTGCTCGCGGAAGGCCACTTTAAACTCTTCACAGGTGACTTGATGGTTGGCAGGTTGAATAGCCACAAAATTCCCCCACCAGGTACTGGCAGGGCCACGTAGTTGTTGTGCTGCGAATAACGGCTTCTGCGTCTCTGAACAGCGGAGAAGACCAAACTTTTGTTCAATAACCCGTATCCACTCATCAGCTTCCAACGGGTCCTCAGCCTTAACAAATAGTGGTGGACGGGTTTCAGAGAAATCCAGATAGGTGGTTTCACGGGGGCCTTGCTGATAACCCCTTCCACCCTGCTGCTGGAGCTGTTGGCCCGCCATTTCTCTAAGAAAGCGGGTATTGTCCGCAGTCGCGTTCACCAAGGCGGCAATCGCCTCGGCCAATGTGGGAGGAACCAGAGGTGGATTTGGGGTAACATCCCTTCCCCCAGAAGTTCCTGCTGCATCCTGCCCTCGAGTCCTGGTAGGCATCTGAGGCAAAGAACATTTGAAGTAAACATAACATGCCAAAGAAACCTTCCATTTTACATTACTATAAAAAGTAATGATACAGACTCGATGTTATACAACAGGATTCATTACCCATTATACAAGAGTTCAACCTATTATACAACATACTACTTCAACTTCTACAAGCTACACTACTATTCCTGCTTCTGATTGTTCTTGGTAGCTTCATCGTCAGGGGTGGGAGACCATACGTCGACCAGCCTCAAAGAAGGAGGGGGCCTAAAAAGGTCTAACTCGCCACCAAGCGCTTCTCTCGCAGTATGCGAGGGTCCGGCTTCTGACCTGACGGGATCCGCAGGGACATTTGGGTGTAATTGCGAATACAGTACATGAACTTCCTCATGTAGAGTATTGCAATATACCTGCAAGTTGTCAATAGCAACGCTAAGTTCGTCGACTCGTGCTCGAGCCTTTGCTTCCTTAGCTAAAGCTACTGAGCAAGATTGTACCGCCCAATCAAGCGCCAAATCTCGGTCAGCTAATTGATCTTGCAGAGTGCGGATGTAACTTCTTAAATCATTTATTCGGTCACCGTCCGCAACCCATAAATTGGTCCTGCGATGCAACTCTGCTTGAAGTTGATTCATGCGAGCTTCGAGATCTCCAATTGGGTCGTTACTCCCGCTACTGCTGTCTTCCTCCCGTGGGGCAAGTTGGTGTCGGGGTACACCAATAGGCCCAGTATGCTTTCGTGCCGTTTTCCTTGTACGCGGCGGCATTTTCTAAGGGGGAAAATGTATTAGTATAATTCTTAGCATGATGCATGAGTAAGTACAGAATCAACCTTAGTCGATTCAACCTTCTATACATTGCACTCTTCCTATCTGGTCTTTGAAATAAACTCTTCAAAGATGCTTAGGTAAGAAGAGAAGAAATTTTCTAGATAAGTCTTAGAAAATTCTTTTGAAGATGCTACATAATATCTGTCAAGAAGGGCTACGCTCCGATACCAGCTGTGACGGAACCTCCCAAGTAACTAGGCCCACCTACAGTTGTCTTTGTCCAACAGACATCAGACAACCCTGTAGATGTTCCTGGATTACTCGACAAGTTCGACATCTTCTTCTTACCTTTTCAAGAACGTTTCACCCGTCTTGCAGACATTACAGAGCATCGGAGATATAGATATGCGGAAGCGATTACATAAACTTACATTTATTAAAAAGTAGGATCAAGTTGTTTATTACAGACCAGAACTATATAACGAGTGCAGAATAATATTATTACACATACCAAGGGAGGCAAAAACTCCTCCCGATAGTTATCACACAAAAAGCCCTAATGGAGGATCCTTTCCTCCCGCACTTCACTCTTGCTTATCTTCATTAGGAACCACCTTGGAGCAAAAGCAACAAAGGTTTGTCGCTTCCTCACCTAAAAACAACGGAGGGATAAACCCTAAGTATGGAATTACTCAGCAAGTCTTACCCGACTAAGGAAAAGACTCTCAAGGGTATGCTGGATAAATAGGAATCAAGGAGAGGCTTTAGCAAAAATCAACTTAGATACTTTTGCAGAAATAGCTTACTAAAGTGAGTCCTTGCTTTCAACATTTTAACGCCGAATTAAGTGTTAATAGACTCTATTTGCCTCTAGTCTAATTTCATCATCTCATCAATACAACATCATTTTTATCCATAATGTTCACATCCTGACTTAGGTTGTAGGGAAGTGACCAAGTCTTCATAACCGCGAAGGTACGGCGATTCGAATCGATTATACTCAGCTGAGGATCTCCAATCACACGACATATGTAGCACTTAACCCTTGCATATGTCAACCCGCCACCGGGGTTCTTAAGACCAGATCAGGTTCACGCAAACCGGGAGCACAGATACACCACCGTCCAGCCTCTTGCCACGGTGGGTACACGCTACTCCCGCCACCGCTCCACGCCCATTTCGTGTTATCTTATTCTGGCCTTAGTCTGCCCGAGGCAAGGCTTACCCATGACGAGGCATGTGACCAGTTAAAGGGTCCTCGATCAGCACGCCTACATACACATTCAATCCTTAACCAACCTGGGTAGAACATCACCTAATCCAAACCCAAGTCTCGATTTAAGTACTCTCATCCTCAGGATTGTTTCTGTTCCTTAGGATGAAAAGAGCATCATAGGGAACTTTGCAGTAAGATCCCACCATTGCTCCTCAAAAGAAAATATTCTTGCAGGTAGAAGCCATCCTTTCTCGAGCTAGGCTAAGGACAACCTCTATCCACAAGATCTAAGCAGGGCTAAGCATTTTTGTAAATCATGTTTTTGATACTTCACCAGAAGTATCTATAAGGGTATGGATATCAAGGAAGGCAATGCATCAAAGGGTTCCAAACAACTCCTATAAACCTAATGCACATTTCACTAGACTTAAAGTGTGAAAAAATTATTTAAAACACAAGGAAAGGGGTTGCATGCACCGGGGCTTGCCTTCGTTCACAGGTGAGTCTGGCTCGGATCCACAAATATCAAAGTAGAAGCAGTTGCCTGCCTGAGAATCCGAGGGTGGTGGTGTCTTCTCTTCAGTGATTTCCACTTCTTCTTCGTGTTCTATCATAACCATATATATACATATATAAGAATGAATGTCATGTAATGCTCATGAGAGTGCAAAGACAATAAAGATTTATCATCTAAGTCTTGAATACAACTTTCCTTCACGGAACTCCGAGAATTTAGGGTTTCCGGAGTCAGTAAAGGAGTTCATAGGGTAGGGGGGTGTTTTGGGTTCTAGTTATCAAACATGGTCCAAATCAATTCAAACTCTACCCAAGGCTTCTAAATATTGTTTTAAGTTCCCATAACAAGTTTGGGCATTTTTGGACTTACCAATTATTTTCTAAAGATCCATAACTAATACTTTTAACTACTTTAAATGCCCTAAAATTTCTTATTTCCACTAAAAATCACAAAACTATTTTTATTAAATTCTAGGGAAAATAACAAGCCTAGGAAAATTGGTTTCACAATTTTAGGATTTTTCTACATTTTTTAACATATTTCCAAAGCTGGGCAGAAAAAGAAAAGAGAAAAGATGTAACAGTGCTGGGCCAAATCTGGTCCAGGCGGCTCAACAACACAGGAAACGCGCGCCCGCGCCCGCGCGCGATGGCAGATTTGCACCGGGGCCCTCGTGTTTTTGTCTAACTGTGAACAGGTTCAGCCACTATTCTTACGGGTCTCTGACGCTTTGCAAATCGGTCCACCATATTCTAATTCTTTACAGGGGAAGGTCCCCGACGACGGCAGCGCGTTGAGGAGCTCCAGCGAGCCACTGTACCGGCCGATTGAGGCGATGACCAGCGCTCCCGAGCGACAGACACCAAATTGGATCTACCCTAAGCCTTTCCCCCAACTCAATTGCATTCAAGATCAACTATGGAGCTCTGGCCACGGTGGCCGAGAACATCGCGGCTTGGCGATCGCGTTCCCGGTGATCCCTGGTGGCCCGGTTCAATTGGGTGGGTCGGTGAGCATCACAGACGCATGAGAATGCTTAGACAAGGGAGCAGAGGGGAAGAGCTGACCTGAGTTGGGCTGACCACGACGAGATAGAGTTCACGGTGTTCTAGAACCGGATTGGGGAGAATCCGAAATTCGTGCTTGCTAGCAAAGGATTTGGGAGGCAGATGGGTGCAACAGCTGCTTGAGTACATGGCGGAGCTGGGGGCGCGGTTAATTTATAGGCCGCCGGTCGTAAATGGATGAGGATCGGGGAGCTTGGGATTGCGCTGGCGAACATGCCGTGCGGCGGATTCCGGTGACAGCGCGGTTATCGCCGTTTAACCGGAGCCTGCCACCTCAGTGATGTTCTGACACGTCGCCGGGGGCTTTTACCGTGACCGCCGACGACCAATTCGGGCCACAGCGGCATCCTTATCGCCGGCGACGAGCGATCCAGCTGGCAGTCCGATCTTCATACTGTACCATGGCGAACTCCCAACAGAGCACCTGACAGAGCACTTTGGAGCCCCATTTTCTCCCGAATTTCTATGGCAACATCCCCAAGTCTCTGCATCAAAGTTGTAATCCTATATACCAGCTACATTTCTGTTATAGCAATCTTGACCAAATTCTCAATAATTCAAGCTTGAATTCATGCTTAAAGTTCCAGTGATCACACTGTCTGTCTGAAAATTCAGACATTAACACTCTGACAGCCCAACTTCAACCCTAATTATCTCCAAATTTCTCACAAGAACATGGCTTGCTCTCTTCAGCAAAATTGTTCTCCTTTAATTGGTCTACAAACTTGTTGTGGTCACCTTGGGCAAAAACCCTATATTTTAAAAGATACAGGGCTCCAAAGTTGAACCAACTAACTGAATTTCAGACTTAGAATAGAGCTTAAGTGAGGTCCATTTTGCATTTAAGTCCAAAACCCAATGTTTGACTTACAAGTCCACACATTTGTAAACCAAATGACTTAAAATACTTATTTGACTTGGTTTTTGCACTTTAGCCCAAAAGTGGGCTAATTTTGCACATAGGTCCCTAGAGTTTGGGTTTAGGGTTTTCCAGGGTTCTAATTGAGATTTTTGATATCCTAGGGGTATAAATGTGACTCAACTTTGTTTTTGGGGACATTTTATGACTCTTTCCCTAAAGCCTTTAGGTTTTCTCATCTTGGGTTAGGTCTTACCCCTTTAATCCCTATTTAGGGTTAAGTTTCCTATCCAGGGTTCTATTTGCAAAAACACTTAAACAATACAACTGGTTTGAAATTTTTGCCTAGTGAATGCACTCTAGGTGTGTCAAACATATGCAATGCCAATGCTTAAGATGTCATGCTCAAGTTTTAGTTACAGTAACACCAGGGTTGTTACAGGACACAAGGTGCTGCTTAAACTCTTAGAAAGCACGTTCTGCCTCCTCGGTCCAAGAGAATGGGCCGGACTTCCACAACAGCTTGAAGAAGGGTAGCCCTCTCAGCCAACCGCGAGATGAAGCGGCTAAGGGCGGATAATGACCCCCGTAAGCTTCTGGACGTCCTTGATACGCGCCGGAGGCCTCATCGCCTCAATTGCCCTGATCTTCTCCGGGTTTGCTTCAATGCCCCGGTGTGAAACCAGGAATCCCAGCAACTTCCCAGCGGAGACACCAAAGACGCACTTGTCCGGGTTCAGCTTCGTGCGTGTCACCCGTAGCTTGTCAAAGACCAGGGCCAGGTCTTCCACCAGAGTCGACCCCCTCCTAGTCTTGACCATGATGTCATCGACGTATATCTCTACCATGTCCCTAATTAGATCCCCAAAGGTCTTACTCATCACCCGTACAAATGTCGGCAAGGCGTTTTTCAGATTGTAAGGCATTACGACATAGCAGTAGAGCCAATCCACTGTTACAAAAGCGGTACGATTCCTATCTTCCCTAGACATCTGGATTTCATGGAAACCAGAGTAGGCATCTAGAAAGGACAAGAGGTCACACCCAGAGGTAGAGTCCATGATTTGATCTATGCATGGAAGTGGATACGGGTCCTTGGGACAAGCCTTATTCAGGCTGGTGTAGTTGATGCACATCCGAAGCTTCTCGTTTTCCTTTGGAACGATGACTGGGTTGGCCAACCACATTGGGTGATGAACCTCTTCGATGAAGCCAGCATCAAGCAGCTTCCGGACCTCCTCACGGATGAAGTCCTGCCGCTCAACGGACTGTCTCTGAGGCTTCTGACTCACCGGTTTGGCGTTAGGGTGGATCTTCAGATGGTGCTCAATCACCTCCCTGGGGATCCTAGGCATCGGTGACGGTTCCCATGCGAAAACGTCAACATTTGCCCGGAGGAAGGCGACGAGCACGAGTTCCTATTTCTCCCCCAGATTGCCCGCGATGCGGGTGGTCTGGGAGGGGTCCGCGCCGACCTGGATGGTCTTTACAGGTCTGTCATCTGCTCCGAACGGCTGCACCTTTGGCACCTTGGCAGGCGCCTTGGTACCGGAGGTCGAGGAGTCCTTCCCCCGTCGTCCGGGCGAGCAGCTTCTGTCGCCAGGGCATGCAGCTTCTCGACAGCCGTCACCGCAGCGGCGTGGTCGCCCCACATGGTGAGGACCCTAGTAGGGGACGACATCTTGAGGACCAAATACCCGTAATGGGCAATAGCCATGAACCGGTACAGGGTCGGCCTACCAATGATGGCATTGAAGGGGAGGCTAACCTCCGCAACATCGAACTGGACGTTCTCGGTGTGGAAGTTTTCCTCTATCCTGAATGTAACCGGGAGCGTGATGCTCCCAAGGGGATACACCGGTTAAGCGCCCACTCCGGAGAATGGACGAGAGGGTCCTAGTCAGGACCCCGGGATCTGCAGCTGCTTAAATGTAGCGTGGCGGAAAGCGGTGATGATGGAAGCATCAGAGATACGAGGTATAGTCCCCCGAACCTTAGTGAAACGGGAGATGAAAGCCCGGAGAGTTTCGCCGGGTTCCTGCCTCACTGCATGGAGGTGAGCCTCCACGCCATGCTGTTGATAAGCACTAGCGAAGTTCGCTGTGAACCACGCACAGAGCTCTTCCCAGGAGTAGATCGATCCTGGGGTGAGGTTCATGAGCCAGGTCCAGGCCGACCCAGACAAGGCTACATGGAAGTATGTTGCCATTACAACAGTGTCTCCACCTGCTGCCGTAATAGCAGTAACGTATACCTGCAAGAATTCTGAAGGGTTTGACGTACCGTCGTACTTTTCCGACAGGTGCGGCCGAAACTTGGATGGCCAAGACGCCGCGCGGAGATGATCCGCCAGTGCGGCGCAGCCCGCGCCGGCCAATGGGACACCCGCCTGAATTCGGGCACCCCTTGGAGTTTGCGGCGCAACCGCGGTGAAGTCTAGGTCGAGGTTGCGACCCTCGATGTTTTGCCGGCACTCACGTGCCCTCTCCAGAGAGACTCAGGCATCCTCGCCTGCACGCCTATGGTTGAGTTTTGCCCACAGGTCATCAGGCCTCTCTAGAGAGACTAGAGCGTCCTCTCCCACACGCCTGCGATTGAGCTCCACCCGCAGGTCCTCAGTCGGTGCAGCCTTCACTGAAGGTGAGCGCACCGATGCCGACGCCTCATGTTGACGCCGGGATGACCGAGGCCTGGGCCTGGCCGAGCCAGAATGCGCCATGCCGAGCAGACGGTCGACATCGTTACACCACTGCTTCATGGCCCCCGGTGAGGCCGTGGAGCTAGGAGGGTGGAGTAGCAACTCCCTGGCTGTAGACAAGGCCCCAAGCGCAGCCCTTGACGCTCTGAATGTTTGCGCAGGAGTGTGCTGCCGCGCAGAGCGCACATCAGCAGCACCAGGCACAGGGCGGTTGGAGGCCCGTGGTGTGGAAGATGCAGCCTCCTCCTCCATCGGGAAGTCCTCGAGAATGAAGTCGTGGTGCTCGACGATCTGGACCATGGTGTCGAGCAGGGAAACAGGCAAAAACCTAATGCCAAGTCCCCTACCTGGCGCGCCAAATGTCGGAGAGGAAATTCTCCGGCCGGGTGGCGGAATGCACCCGCCCTAAATCCTAAGATGAGGAGGGGGCCTTAGCGGTTTGCCTGATGAGTGGATACGGGAAGAACACACGAGGACACGAGAGTTTAGAGTGGTTCAGGCCACCGGAGCGTAAAACTCTACTCCACTGTTTGTTGTATTGAGTGTCTGAGCATTTGAGCTTGAGCCTAGAGAACTTGTGTGTGAGTCTGAGGGTGTTGTGAACCTGTCTTGTAACGTTGTGTGCCTTCCCTTTTATAGCTCAAGGGAGGCACATACAAGGATGCTGAGCCCCGACATGTGGGCCCAGGAGCATAATGGAAGGAAAACATTCTAGGAGTAACTAATGCAAGTGTCGCCTGAGCAATCTCCAGGCGCCCTGATGTCCGCAGCCCGCATAGTATTGATATGCGGCGGCTGCTTCCTTGGTACATGCGAGCAATGATGGGTGTAGTGCACGCGACAGTATGGGCGTGCCTCCTGCCTGTGCAGCGGACAGGCATGCCACCTGCGGAATGGACAGGTCGCCGCCTGCCAGCGGAATGGACATGTCTCAATAAATACGAAGGCGACACACCGCCTATCAGTGGAATGGACAGGCGGCGCGCCTTATCCTCAAAAAATGAAGAGGCCACATAACCTGGAGGCCTTACATCAGGCTCCGCCCGTTGGCTTACGTCACATGCAGTGGGCCACGTGGCAGCATCGGGTCTCCGCCTGGGTGGGGAGCAGAAGTGTACGTGGACAGGTCCGCACCAGACTAGGTTTGGACACGTGTCGGTACCGGACCCCCGCCTGGGCCCTGTTCAAGGCCCGGGTATGTTCTGTCCTGGGACCTTGGGACCCTATTGTGGGTGGCCCGGACCCCATACGGAAGGGTCCGGATTCCATTCCAGGGGTCCGGCTTACACACGTGGAGGTCCTTGACCAACCTTGGGGGTCCGGACTGTAAATCCAAGGGTCCGACACTCTCCCGTGGGGGTCCGGACTTACTGTTGATGCTTTGAAGTATATCACCTTCTCTGGACACATGGCGGCTTCGGACCCGCCCATTTGGTGGAGTTGGGCACTGCTGTGGACCCAAAGTAGTCGCATGGGACTAGGGCGAGTCATGGCCCGGTCCCACACACAACATCTATACCACGCGACTAAGTGATAGCCACGTGGGCACTGCGTCTTTATACAGTAGTACGGGGTACCCTAGTTTCAGGGTACCGACATACATTTAGGAGTAGCTCTAGTCTAGTCTTAGTTTAGCTTATCTTAATCCCAAATTCTTCACCTCTCTTCGGCTCTACGTCGATTAGAGGAGTCTAGGGTGGCCTGCCGGTCCCTAGACAAATCCTAGAGTTCTTTCTCCTCGAGGGATCCTTCCCGGGAGGAGGATTCAGGCGCCGCCGGTGACCTCTGCCGCCCCTGCACATGCGCAGACCGTCCGGCCCTAGGGCACGGACCATTTGACATGTCAGGCAGGGAACCACCTTATGCGCCAGGTCACGGACCATCCGCGCCTCCGCAGAGAGCACCGCCGTCGGTTCTCAACGCAGTGATTGGCACTCGAATCGGCGTCAACACATATCTCGTTTGGAACAAATACGGTGGAAGGGTGGCTTCACAGTTTGGTAATCACGCGTTGTTTAAGTTCGAAATACGATGGCTCATTAGAGGCGGATTTCATGATCTTCGATTTGGCAACTAGAAACTAGGGGTTACGCAGCCATGAAAAATGACAGTAAAATTAGATCCCTTCACCAACACCTGAGGGGTTAGGTTAAAAACATCATTGAACAATTAAAAAAGGAAAAATCTCAACTTACTCAAATGCTTTATTAATTGGACAAAAAGATGAGCTGCTCAACTAGTGCTACAAGATCCAACAACTATATGTGATGCGCTAGAAGCTCTCTAATCGCACCCAAATGATGAACTGCTAGATGGAAATGAGTGAAATGTGTTTCTCTAGTCCTAATAGGTGTTCTCAAGTGTTAGGAGTTAAGGGAAACTAGCCAAGGTTGGACAAAGGGTCTATTTATAGCCCAAGTCAAAATCCAACCATTATCTCTTGAAGGGATAAAATTGGAGGCATCAAACATGTCTATTGCACTATCAGTTTTTGCACCAGACACATCCAGTGCTTTCACAATGACTATATTCTCAACTGGTATAAACTAGTTGTTAATTGTGCCATATATCTGGTGCATCCACCAGATATGTCACTAGACTGTTTGGTGCATATTAGACCAAAGAGTTCATTTTACATGCTCTCTCTAAGAGAAACAACTATTATGTAATTAGGCATTAGGTTTAAGCGTGCAAGTGAGCCTCCTATCTGTTAGATCATGATCGTACCCTAGATATAGATGTGATTCGTTAGGTGTGTTTTTATAAATCTGCATAAGATGGTGGTGGAAGGGTTTAAGTGTTAAATGTAACATATGATTGAATCAATATCTAACGGAACAAGAGCCTCACTTAAAGGGTGTTTGGTTTGAGGAATAAGCTAGCTCATTATCTTCTCACTTCTCAGTTTTTTGTTTGATTTGTGGAATGGAATCCATCACCACCTTATTCCCTATAGTAATTAGTTAGTATTAACATGAGAAATGAGGTCATCTCACCAAATTTGAAGAATAAACTCATGATACACCACATCATATTAGATGGAGTGATTCCACACACCAACACCCATTACACGCTTGCATTTAAAACCGCATTGCCGTTGCTCTCTCTAAGCGCACAGTGCTGGCATATCCGATGCACTGTAGAGCTGAAGTGCGTCTCTTTCAAGTGCCCTTGCTCTTTGTGCTACAAAACCGGTGCGCTATTACTCGTTAGTTGGATTTTAGTTTTCTAAGAAGTTGAAGTAGGGTCAGGGCACAGTTGAAAGCTGGTGACATGTCGCAGCGAACATAAACGAGTTTCTGGTAGGTGCGTCGTACGGCCAGAAACACAACAACGGCCTATCTTCGCGCTCGCATAGCAAGGCTGCCACGTTCCGAGCCACCCCGGCCCCGGGCACCAAGCAACCGGCCCACACAATTCGCACCGGGTCTGTGCCCATACCCAAACGCACGTTTCCAGCACAGCGGCCGGTCTACCACACCACACGCCACTCACTCCTGTCCCGTGCCCCACAACACAACACTATTAATTCAGTGCTCTTCCCTGCCTGCGTCTGCGTGCAGCGTGCTCGCGAGGTCCTGCTTCCTGCTGCGATGGGGGGCGAGACGCACCTGAGCGTGCAGGAGCTGGCGGCGTCGCTGGGCGCGCTACCGCCGGAGTTCGTGCGGTCTGAGCAGGACCAGCCGGGCGCGACCACGTACCGCGGGGCCGCCGTGCCGGACGCGCCGGTGATCGACATGTCGGAGCCCGGGTTCGGCGCGCGCATGGCCGCAGCCGCCAGGGAGTGGGGGCTGTTCCAGGTGGTGAACCACGGCGTGCCCTCAGCGGCGGTGGCGGAGCTCCAGCGCGTCGGGCGGGCCTTCTTCGCGCTTCCGACGGAGGAGAAGGAGCGCTACGCCATGGACCCGGCGTCCGGCAAGATCGAGGGCTACGGCACCAAGCTGCAGAGGGACCTCGAGGGCAAGAAGACGTGGAACGACTTCTTCTTCCACGTCGTCGCGCCGCCGGAGAAGGTGGACCACGCCGTCTGGCCCCGGAGCCTCGCCGGGTACAGGGAGGCCAACGAGGAGTACTGCCGCCACATGCAGCGCCTGACGCGCGAGCTGTTCGAGCACCTCTCGCTGGGGCTGGGGCTCCACGGGAGCGCCATGGCGGAGGCGTTCGGCGGAGACGGCCTGGTGTTCCTGCAGAAGATCAACTTCTACCCGCCGTGCCCGCAGCCGGAGCTCACGCTCGGCGTCGCGCCGCACACCGACATGAGCACGCTCACCGTCCTCGTGCCCAACGAGGTGCAGGGGCTCCAGGTCTTCAAAGATGGTCAATGGTACGAGGCCAAGTACGTGCCCGACGCACTCATCGTCCATATCGGCGATCAGATCGAGGCAAGCGACCTACGTAGCATCTTTTTTTTTCTTTCTATTGTGTTGTGATGATCTTGCTCCCCTCAAGTATTTCTTTGATGTCCCGATCGAGTAGATTTTCAGCAACGGGGCATACAAGGCGGTGCTGCACCGTACGACGGTGAACAAGGAGAAGACGCGGATGTCATGGCCGATGTTCGTGGAGCCGCCGGGGGAGCTCGTCGTCGGGCCGCACCCCAAGCTGGTCACGGAGGAGAGCCCGGCCAAGTACAAGGCCAAGAAGTACAAGGACTACCAGCACTGCAAGATCAACAAGCTCCCCATGTAATTATGTAGCTCGGGTTCTACTGTCGTGCAGTGTGCACCCGCTTCTGTTATTTCAGTCTACCATTTAAGTCACATAACCGACCGTGTTATTTGTTGTTGTTGTTGTAAGGGCACTAATACATGCTAAAGAATAACTAGTATTTTGTCCGTGTATTACTGTAATTTCTATAATTAAAATATTTACGATATCTATTATTTAGTAAACATAAATGGTTGTGTGCTTCAGTGGTTAGAACCTAGACGTGGGAGATGGAGGGTGTGTGAAGGTTCAAACCCCAACAACACCATGCTTATTTCTGGACTTTTGTTTCACCGCTGGAGGAGATGACGTGAAAAGAGAAACTCTTATCTAAATATAATGATAGAGATAGAGATAAAGGCTGAAGGGATTTTTCCATCTCGGTTTATATTACTTTTTGAATGCCTGAAGTCCTGAACCCATCCAGCTAGCACTCTCATGTCTCAAGTTTTGGGATAATTCATCTGCAATTATGCATTCCTTCTCAATTCAATCGCTGCTATAGATGACCTAAAGTACAACGCACGTTACACATCTGCACAACCGTGTGGCGGCTTGCATACGTAGTTGAAATCACTTGATAAGGGCGGGCGCACTAATTAAGGTATATCAGATAATCCACTATCATCAGTCCATGGACTCACTCGCCTGCTTCATTGACACAGATAGCTAGATATGGAGGTCGTACTGCTACTAGCGATGTACAACCATCGTGCTTGCATTTATGGCCCTGTAGGTTTCAGCTACCTACTGGAATTCTTCTACTGTTTTCGTTTCTGATCACACGCATGAACATTCCTCTTCATAATGTGAAGAGTCGTAGTGTCATACAATGTGAGTAGTAGTTTACTAACTTGACAACTTTTGTATATTCATATATTGCAATTTTTAGAAGGGATTGGAGAGCATGTATCAATCCAAGTTACTGAACTGCAGGGCTGTTTGAAAACTCAAATATCCTCCTGAATTGAAGGGAAGTAAGGGTTAGTTTGGAAAACCCGTCTAATTGGCACAAAGCCCAAACCACGAGGTGCTAACTCACATTTAGGGCTAGTTTGAAAACTCAAACCCTTATCTCCACTTGGAATTTGAGTTTCTAAACTAGCTCTTAAAGCGTTTACCGTCACACGCAACAACCAAAACCAGCGCCAACAAAAGACAGTTCATTATATGTCCAGAAGGCTTATGACAGCACACAGGCTGTGATGATATAAATATGCCTCAGTTTTTTAGGCTTCACTACCAGAAACGGGCGCTTTGCCGAGTGCCCGAAGCACTCGACAAAGCCCTAAAAACACTCGGCAAAGGCTTTGCCGAGTGTCGCACTCGGCAAAGAAAGCTCGGCAAACAGTACATCGGCAAAGCCTTCTTTGCCGAGTACTTTTTCTCGGGCACTCGGCAAAAAGGTTTGCCGAGTGCCAGGGAGCACTCGACAAAGAAAAGTGGTCGTTACGGCGACGAGGTAACGGAGACGGCGTCTTTGCCGAGTGTCAAGGATGACACTCGGCAAAGGAGTTAACTTTGCCGAGTGTCTGCCCAGTAGCACTCGGCAAAGATTCAACCTTTGCCGAGTGCCCTCTGAGCAGTAGTTTACTAACTTGACAACTTTTGTATATTCATATATTGCAATTTTTATAAGGGATTGGAGAGCATGCATGTATCAATCCAAGTTACTGAACTGCAACTTTTAGGGCTGTTTGAAAACTAAAATCCCGTCCTGAATTGAAGGGAGGTAAGGGCTAGTTTAGAAAAGAAAAAACATCTAATTGGCACAAAGCCCAAACCACGAGGTGCTAACTCACGTTTAGGGCTAGTTTGGAAACTTAAACCTTAATCTTCAAAAGAATTTGAGTTTCCAAACTAACCCTTAAAACGTTTACCGTCACACGCAACAGCCAAAACCATCGCCAACGAAAGACAGTTCACTACATGCCCAGAAGGCTTATGACAGCACACAGGCTGTGATGATATAAATATGCCTCAGTTTTTTAGGCTTGGTGAATATTTGGGGATTACGAAGGGGGAGACGACCCAAGTTCAAAAGCTCACATGAATTTCGTTTTACAGCCTGGGACTCAAATGCATGTTTCCATACTTAGCACAAGATTGTACTCCTATATGTTTCGCTTCTTCCCTGTTAGTGCGTTTAAGTAACTTAATAAGTCGAGGTGTTGTTTGATCCACAAATTGTAATGTAAATGGCAACGATAATGATTAACATTCGAGTGACAACGACAATAAGTTTGAATAGACTGTTATCCATTTACAGTGTAATATCTAATTACGATTGGATTTAAACAAACATAATTTAACGTTATCGGTTATCGATCATATGTTATAATTATGTGAACCAAACGACAACCGAATGTTTTTCACTTGCTTGCTGCCAAGGACAAGTGGTATGATCAGTATTTGAGAGAATAAAATGATGATTTCCCTAATATCACATATAGTTCCGTGTTAATGTGTCACAAAATCTGTGGTCAGATATAGGTCTGCCATGTCCTTATCTATGTCTGGATTGAGACCTGAAGACTTCTTTATAGATGGTTATTCTGAATATGATAGCTGCATGCCCTTTATCCTCTTCTTTTATTTTCCTATTATATACCCCCTTTTCCCATCAGTTTAGGTTCCGAAAACCAAAATGAGCCGAGCAAAGAACAGCTCAATACAGCGAGACTAAGGGCCTGTTTGGTTCACTACCTCAGTTGCCACACTTTGCCTAACTTTTCTGCCTAAGGTTAGTTATTCAATTCGAACGACTAACCTTAGGCAAAGTGTGGCACATTTAGCTACAAACCAAACAGGCTCTAAGTATGGAAACATGCATTTGAGTCCCTGTCTTGTCGCTCTCAATTTTGGTATAACATCATGTATTTATAACTGATGAGACCATCTGTTTCTATAATTTGTGGGTTCGATGACATTATAGGGAAGCCTACAAATAATAATAGCAAAATTGATAATGTTCGCCAGGGGACGAGGCGTTCGGGTCTTCGGGAGCTTCACGGACGCGTATCTCGGCAAGCCCAGCAGGTACTTCAGGTTCGTGTACTGCAACGACATGGTGCCGAGGGTGCCATACGACGACAACGCGCTTCAGTTCAAGCACTTCTGCCTCTACTTCGACAGCCTCTACAAAGGATAACGCGTAGTAACACCGTTGTATTTATTTATGACTTCTTCACTAACTTCCTATATATGCTTATATTTGGACAGAAAATTGAATTGGTCGTTATATATTTTTTAATATATATATATATATATATATATATATATATATATATATATATATATATATATATATATATATATATTATTTTCTACTTTTGATAGTAACTTTTGATAGCACCATGCTGCTGAGTTACTTCCTCCATACGTTCAGACATTCCCATGGCTGGAAAACGCAAATTACATTCAAACGATTACTTGCATCATGTGGGACATAAATCTCATCTTTCTGTCCAGTGTTTTTGGAAGAGCAAAAGCTACTGCACCCACAGCGTTACTCAAATGTAGAATTAACAAATGATTGATACCGTAAGCCATTTACCTCATAGCTGTCGGCCAACCATAGGCGATTGAGATAACTAAGGTTGGTTAAAAGCTGGGTCCTCCAACATCTTCATCCGGGTAAGCAAGCTCTGTTTATTGCAAAAGAATGCTGCAAGCTTCCAGGATTTAACTGCGGTTGGAAATGTTCTGGGTAGATCCAGGATACCAATTTGAACAACCAAGAAAATAGGAACTAGCAGAAAGGCTTCTTGAAACATATAGCACAATATTCATGCAGTAAAAGCCTTGTGGTGATTAACTGCACCTATAGCTTTTCTTCCTGGGCATATAAAAGTGTAGTTACCATCAGCATTGTAAATAGTTTCTCGAGTCAGTATGGGCACAGAGAAATCTTCCCAGCTATTGCTGTCAAGACACAGTAGTGATAAACAAGGGGATCTGTGTCAGCTCTTAAGTTATATATGCAGTTCTCCAATGCCCAGAAATGATTTCTCCAGAGGGTAGTCAATGCTGAACTCAACCAAGACCAATCAAGATCGCACATACTCTACAAGTAACTGGAAGAGCAATCAGCACCTCTCCAATAAATAGTTTGCCTTCTGTCTCTACCCCTAACCGATCTAGTAAGCATAGTTCCACTAACAGGTTTGCAAAGACCAACATCGATCACTGAAGTGACTTTTCTTTTCTCGTTTTCCTCATCAAAATGCATGTCAAACAGCATAGCCAGGCACATAACTTGGTGAGTCAATATATAATCCTCATATGATAGAGGTATGCTTCGAAGGATGTGAAGATTTACCTGCACAGCATGATAGTGAGCTTTAAGAGCTACCCTCAGAAATGCACTAAATAAAACATGTTACACGATATGTTAGCACAAACCTCAGCTTCCATTGCACGAAGATCATTGTGCCACTTCAAAATTTCAGACTTTTCTGAGAGCAAACGTAATCTGAAAAGGGGAGGTCTAAGAGGATACTCCATACTTATCTTAACCTGTGATAAGTCTTAATGTCAGAAGCAAGAGCATGGAGAGATGCATGAAGGCTTAGAACAAATAGTGATGACATAGTTTACCTTGGCTTCCAGCATGACTTTTAGACCATTCTTCATAGTTTTACTCAGGACCATGGTGAATTCCTTGGAAGCATACTCCTCCCAGAATCTGTCTCTAATCGGGCTAGTAGCTTTTTCAGTTTCGTCAAGAATGCAGGGCTGGTCCTCCAACTCGCTGTCGCTATACATCAAGAGATCAAGATCGTCCTCATTTCTACCAAAACTTCGTGAGATGCTTAGCTTAGATGGTGTTGCACTCTTTGATATAAGAGATAAGCCTCTAGAATGGCTCCGGATCTCAGCTGACACCTCAGGTTGCAAAATTGTAGAACCATTTGGCTCATTCTCAGCAGGAATAACAACTGGAAGCTCCCCATCCTCCCTGATACTCTCAGTTTCTTCCCAGTTTGTCACAGATCTCTCTACATCACTGTCAACATTGCTTGCAGCACCACTTAGCATCAAAATAGAACGAGATGACTCAGGATAACTTGTCAATGACCAACTATGTAGACTGCACAGTGGGTTGCGTGATGCCCATGGTGCATTCTTATGTTCTATTCGAGGCCACTTCAGCTTTGTCAAATAATCAAGTTGCCACCTGTAATCAAAGAGACTCGAAAACTTCAAAGGGATGCTACCAATCAAACAGGCCATGTATATAACAGTCATGAATAACATTATAATGAAGGTCGCCAATAATTAGCTTTGAATCAATATGTAGAGAACATATGAAGAAGATATAAATGGTATGTTTCACAATTTCTGCCTGGTAAATGATTCATAGTATTGCCATAACTCAGAATGACATGTGCAATGAAGCAAAAGCATCATTAGCTCAAAATCGTCAGTCAAATTACACGGTCACTCTCAGGCTAATCTGCCATCCGGTTTTTTTCATCGATGTCCCAAACAGCAAAAAACATAGACCAGTGACTCACATAAGAGCCATCTGTGCAACTTTCCGCAAGCGGATCCTCTGCAAAATAGTCTGTGCACGGTTCTGCTGACGGTACAGAGCAAGCCCAGATGACAAATCAGCAGTGTTTAATGCTCTGCTAGAATCATCCCCAACAGATGGAGGCACTTCAGGCAAAAAGTCGATACCACCTAAATGTTGTGCCCACTTGTATGGCCTTGAATCCTTGTCGCTGAAGTTTGGAACCTCCCCAACATAAATCTTAGCCATCTGAGAAAATTGACAAGTCACTATTTCAGCTGACGTAAATGAGAGGCCCCAAGAAGATACTAGATACAGATGTAGTAACAAAACATATCCCTGCTAAAATCACATTAAAGGCCTGTGAGGCTGAAATAAACCAAAAACAGGTAGGTACATAAACAAACACCAAAACTTCCATAAGGATGGTGTAACTAGCAATCAAAACCATCTGCTTCGAATTAAATTACATACCTGGTGAGGCAGATCTAAACCAGTGTCATCTGGAAATAGGTTGGACAAGATATTACTGTCCAGACCCTCTGAATCTTCAATTCCGACACAAACAACATTCAACTTTGCCAAGTATTCAAACCTCAGGGTGATGAGTTTACGGCGTTTGCTACCAGAATCTTCAGTATCATATACATGAAGTATAATTTTAAGTGGGTGAAGTTGATAGGCCACTGCTGGATTATTAGCTTCCTTCACCACATTCTTTTTGGATCTTGATCTTCTTCTCTGAGCATCTTCTTCATCATCAATCACATCATCATCCATTCTGTTGTCGCCACTTGAAAGAGTGCCTGCTACAAGATACATATGAGACACACTAATTTCCAAGCCTGCCATGAAGCTTTAAGAACAGAAGATCCAGCAATGGACAAAAGATTACTTATCTCTAGACTCTGGTTTAAAAAGATGAATAATTAAGCAACTATGCACTACAAGAATGCTGTTATCAGTTAGGAATATTAAAATAGACCACAACCTACAGGAAAAGATTGCTATGCAGCAACACTAAACACAAGCTGTTTGGTTTACGTTAAATGTCCCAAAGCACCAAGCCACCAACCTCAACACGGTAACCTAAAGAAAGAATTTATAGAGACTGTACCATCAATCATAGGTTCTTATGAGGACATCATTGATTCTCTACATAAAAACAAGAATAGAGAAACACAGAACAGATAAACACAACTTTGCAAGGACACATAGCTGTGACATATTCCCTACATCTTGTGTTCACAGGCGCTTAAACAATTTTCACCAGGACCTCACAGCCGCAAAAACGCTTCAGTTTCAAGCAGTTGCCAGCTTGCATGCCACACAATATAACTGCATGCATGTGTCGCCATGCTTATTGCAACACGCATGCTCCCACAATGACCAGATTCCCGCCTGCACACCGCTGACTGGGTAAACAAGGAGTTACAATAACTGCATACAGGATTACAGGAAGAGTGGGTGCACGTAAACAGGAAACAACGCATGCAACTGCATGCAAATAGCTATTGCGCCTGTACATGCCGGATACTTTTCCAGACCCAGTACGCATGTGAATACCAGTCCTTCCATTCCCTTTTACCAAGCGTGATAAGGATGTTTATAGATACCAAGACCTTCAATCACATGCAAATCATATTAACTCACATAGTCATCTGTGTCCCTAACCACAAAGTCTAAGGGCATCTCCAACAATATGAGCTAGTACAAGCTCTAAGCTAGCAAACGTGGAAGAGAGAGCCAATAGCAATTTATATCATATTGTGTGAGAAAGAGGGGCATCGTGAAACGTGTGAGACTATCTCTTTACTCCACGCTAGCCTCTTGTCTTTTGCACTATTCAGCGAAATGGTCTCAACTAGCTCTAAGCTAGCCCATTGGGGATGCTCTAACCATTGTTCAGTTCCTGCTCAGCAGTATACAAGCCACGTTTGCATCCATGCCTTCATTCAATGAACCGAAGGTGCCACTACATGCATGGCATGCTTCAGCGCTGGGCTATTCACATGCATTAGACGTTTCGGTTTTTAGTGGTCTAATTAAGTGCCCTTGATACTCCAGCCCGTCCAGTATTATGGCCAAAATTAAAAACGAGAATAATCCTGGTATAACAGAACAGATGGAGTAGATGGAAGGAGTATCAAGCAAATGCATACGTACTGTTTTCCTTCTTGGCTTGTTGTTGAGCAAATATTTGGGCATCCTTTGTGCTTCCCGCGATCTCTACTTCAATATTCTCTCCAAATGCTTCTTTCTGCCCTAGCAGCTGAGTGTATGCTATATAAAGCGGAGTAGGAAGTAACTCAGCAGCATGGTGCTGCTTTAGTTTCTTGGTATGTTGCATCCCCAACTGTTGCTGCACTGGCAGTGATGCTTTCTTCAATGATTTCAAATGTGATGGCAGGCTTGAAAGAAACTTTTTCTGATTAGCAATTGTCTCCAGCAAGCTGCCCCTCTGTTGTCCTAATTTCTCATGTAGCTTGCATAACTCTTTCCTCTGGTTTACAATTTAAAATCTATTTTAGAAGCCAGCAATGAAATCATGGAAACAGCGCAAATGAGAGAACGCTAGCATCACCTAATAGAGTATAGAACTACTGTCCTTAAAATGTTCAAACCGTGTGCGGAAATAAATAAAAGAAATATAAAAGGTGCAACACAATAGCAAAAGAATACATGTGACTGGATGGTGATCAACTTAAGACATGAGAGCAAAAGTGATGGTAAACAACCTGAGCACAATGAAGAATATATGTGCAGTCTTCTTAAAAATAGATTATAGAAATTTTCATTATGCTACAATTATTATTAGGTAATACTTAATAGTGATACAAATAATCCAAATACTATAGTAAGTGCAAAACTCAACTAGCCTCCTAGGAATAAGATGTAAATTTTAAAAGAAGTTGAAGCAGAGCACAATATAATTCAGCAAAATATGTGTGATACGATCAGCTTATCAAGCCAATAGCCAACAATAAGTTTGTCAGGTGACTGCAAATATTTTAGTAAGTTTCATAGAATTTGAAAACTAAACGGAGTTCAAGCACAGCAGAATACAGTTTATCCAAAAATGCGTGAAAAATCAGCTTGTCAAGAAACAATACACCAGATGATTTGCATCAAAAGCAAGCGGTGGTGTAACTTCATCCACTATCGAGTATAGTTCTAAATTATAAATTCTCCAAAAAGAATCATGTATGCTAGGCTTAAAGTGGTATGTAATTTACCAACAGCTACCATAGCTCAAAATGTAGGCTGTTCATATTTAAGTCCCTCAAACAGGGAACCAAACAGACTAACAGAGTACAGCAAATTGGCAGCAGGTAGAGTTCCATAGTTCCTACAGGGTTGCAAAATATAGCAATACGCAACCTGGACGAGCTCAAAGTTGAGGCGCTTGAGCATGAGGTCGTGGGAGGCGTCGGCAGCGAGGGTCTTCTCAAGGATGTCTGCGGGCGCGGAACGCTGGAACTCCTCCTCGGGCACAAGCTCTATCCCCGGATACTTCGTCTGAAAGTCAAGACACGCTCTTATGGCCTTCACGTAGTGGTTCTTCTCGTACAACAGGTTATGCAGCTGCAGCGTCGTGGAGTCCACCGGCGCCTTCGCGGCCTCCGTCTCCGCCTTGACCTTGTCCTCCTCCATCAGTATCTCTCTGTTCACCTGCGCGGATCAAACTCAACTTAGCACAGCAGATCTACATGTAGGGTTTTGGATGTGGGGTAGGTTTTGGAGCGCGACGCCGACGTACTTGGCGTAGCGTGACGAGGTGCAGAGACATCTGAGTGACAAGCTCGCGGAGCTCCGACTTGGGGGCGCCGTCTTTCTTGATGGCGAGTATCCGGGCTGCGACTTTCTCGATGGAGGCGCGTGTCTCTGCCAGGAGGTCGTGAGGGGAGCGCAACTTGGTGGCCGGAGAGGTAGTCAGCGTCCTAGCCGGCGCGTCGACGTCCATGGCATCCGCAGTCGGCGCCGCCGCCATCCGTTCGGCCGGCGTGGGGAGAGACGACGGCCTTGGTGATGAAGTGGGTGGATCGGAATTCGGAAGTGTGTCGGATCCGTCTTTGGGATATTTGGGCGGCTGGGCCGCTGTTTCCGAGACAAGTTACAAGTTAGAACATCTCTCGGCCCACACGTCTACTGTAGGAAGTAACTTCTTTATTTTAGAAAAAAAACTAATCTGAACTCTGCAAGAGTTTTATCCTCAAGTAATCCTATTACCAAATCAGGTTCTGACTGTACTTTTATAAAAAACTCAAAAATCGAAACCTAGTGGCACATCAATTTTTAAAAAGAAATTTCATTTCAACCTCTAAGGCTATCTCTATAAGCTTACACATCCTCATACATATATTCAAACTTCACTCTATGAACGAGATAGTCTGCAGTGCAAAATAGTATAAAATAGTGCAAAACAGTATTTTTAGGTGACCATAGGGGTGAATTGTTGGACACGGTCTGAGGACCGTTTGTATCGCTTCATTTTGAAAATAATTGGAATCTACTCAACAGAGTCACGGTTATTCATCCTGTTTTTAACCAAAAACAGAGTCACGGTTACTCATCCCGTTTTTTAACCAAATTTTCGCTCGTTTCCGAAAACAGAAAATTAACCAAAATTTGTCTGGATTTTACATTTTCCTAAATGGTTTACGTTTTCAAATTCAAAGAATCAAAATCCGCATTTCTTGACTAATTTCCTATACATATATGAATAAAAACAAGTACTCATGAATGGTGATTGTAGTTCACCTAGTAATCCTTGCCATACGTATGTAGGTATTGGTCACGTCGAGGCGGATAGTTGTAACTAGAGATAATTGTCTGTGATTGCCATCATCAATAGGTCTGCAAACGAATGACATCGTTGTGGATGAGGTGTCCCATAACTTGGGAGGCATGCCTACCCCTAGCACCATATGCTCCAACATCACATTCACCTCTACCATTCCCGTGGCTACCATCGTCGTCGTCTCCATCATCCCCATGGCTACCATTATCATTGTTACCACCATCACCTTGATTATTGGTTTTCTTCAATGTATGTGTATATATTTGATGAGTAGTCTGTGCAAGGGATATATATGTTATATGAAAATTATATGGGCAGTGCGTGTTAATTTATGTATACTTGTGTATTTTGGATTTTACAATGACATGTGTAAATGTATATATACACCACACTAAAATGTACTAAAAATTAAACTTTTACATGGCTAAATGATCTTTTTGATGAAAAAGAACCGAAATCCGGTTGAAAAGCACTAGTGAATCGAAATTTACACAAAAAATAATTCACGTATAAGTCTGAAAATGACAAAAAACACCAAAAATCGTTGAAAACTTATCGAGGTTTACATCTGAAAGCTCTCTTGTGGGTTTTGGTGGTTTGGTTGACAACCCAATTAAAGGACTAACCAGTGTGCTAATTGTTGAACAGGTGCTTAATGCAAGGCTAATAGGGTTCAATACAAGTGAACAAGTGTGATGGTCCAAAGACGGGAATATCTATAGACAATGGACATCACATGTAAGATGGACAATGCTTAAGTGAGACTCGGTGTGCGTAACTCAGATACAACCGATCAAGCCAAGGATGGAGGCAAGAAGAGCTTCGAGGTACCGATTGCACGGGAGAAGGTCAAGGAAACCGAGGAACCCAAAGCCACGGGTGAAGAAGACTTGCAAAGTAAAGGTTGATCGAGCTAATAAGAGTTATGGTGCATCAAGGATCACTACATAAGGACATGACTTACAACCAACGAGATAACGTCTACAATATGTGGTGTAAGTCATAAGGCTCAAGATCAAACTCGATAAATGAACAAGGTCACTAGAAGGAGTAGTGTTAAAATCAGAACTGGAAGCAGTCCAAAAGAGCTAAGTTTACTTTGACCTTTAGTATGGGTTGTTTATGTGTTTGTATATGTCCTATGTAGCCTTTGCAAGGTGTTGGAGCTTATGTGTATTAATCTAAATCAAGTCAAGTTGACTTGATGGTTCTGAAGCTCTGTCTAAAGTAGATTATAAATCCTGGATTGAAGAGGTATGATCACAAGACTTAGTCAATTGTTTTAGTGGCTAACTATGTGTGTCTAGGTGCCAGGGATCATCCCAAAAGAAGACAAATTGGAGTAAATAAGTTGCACCAGTCTGGGAGCACCAGACAGTGTCTGGTGCCCAGGTTGATGCCTCGGTGAACAGACCGTTCTTGGGAAGTAGTTGGGGGCGCTGCAACTATAAATCATTGGACTGTCCGGTGTACACGAGACTATTCGGTGCGCCAACCGCACGCCTGCCCAACAGTCGGTCGCGTAATCAACGCCGGTCACGTCAGCCAAACCAACGGTTATCAAGTCGCACCGGACTGTCCAGTATGCCAAGTGGCCAAAGGGTGGAAATGGTCGGCTTCATCATGAAAGGAAATAAATCAGCTACGATCACTGCCCGGTGTGCACCAGACAGTCCGGTGCACACGCAGACAGGGAAGGTTGATTGCTTCCCATTTGAAGAACCAACGGCTAGGGGCTCCCTTGGGTCTATAAAAGGACCCCCTAGGCGTCCATCTACGTGTGTCGAAGACTCCCAAGTGCAGCAATACTTTGTAGACTCATTGCAAATCATTTTGCTCTCCCTCTCTTGCGTATTTCTCTCTAAGTTGTGTAGAGACACAATTATAAACCTTTAGAGAGAGAGTGTTGTTGAGAGCAAGATCAATATCTTGAGCATTGTTACTCTGTCGGTCCACGGGTTCGCTCAGACGGTCCGCGGTAGGCAGGCAAGATATATGTGTTTTTTGTACATGTTTATCCAACTAAATACAAGGATGTTGTTGGGGGACGTCTAAGAATGGGTCTAAACCTATCCCTATATATGAAGAGGCACAGCTGAAAGGGAATTAGGCTTACACCTAGTTCCTAAATAATTTTGGTGGTTGAATTGCCCAACACAAATAATTGGACTAACTAGTTTGCTCTAGTGTATAAGTTATACAGGTGCCAAAGGTTCACAACAAGCCAATTAAAAAGATCAAATATTGGATTCAACAAAGGAGCAAAGGGACAACCGAAGGCACCTCTGGTCTGGGGGCACCGGACTGTCCGGTGTACACCGGACAGTGTCCGGTGCACCAGAGGACTCCAACTCAAACTTGCCACCTTCGGGAATTTCCAGAGGCACTCCGCTATAATTCACCGGACTGTTCGGTGTACACCGGACAGTGTTGAAAGGGAAATGTGCCTTTGGGCCATTTCTAAGTATTTTGGTGATTGAGTGTCAACACAAGTGCTTAAATGTAAAACTATGCCCATGGATGGACAAGTTGCAAATCACAAGTAAAGGTATGTTTCTAAGCCTTAGTACATTGGTTTTGTGTACTAATATATTTGTCTAAGTGTTAGAAACAGAGAAAAGAAGAAAAGGAGAATGTTGGCTGTGTACAGCCAACAGGCTGTTTCGGTATGGGGCACCGGACTGTCCGGCGGTGCACCGGACTGTCCGGTGGTGCACCGGACAGTGTCCGGTGCGCCAGGCTGCCTCGACCTGAAGACGCCGCTCTCGGGAATTTGCCGACGGCGTACGGCTAAAATTCACCGGACTGTCCGGTGTGCACCGGACTGTCCGGTGAGCCAACGGTCGGCCGAGCCAACGGTCGACCGCGCAATCTGCGCGAGACACGTGGCCGAGCCAACGGTCGGAAGGGGGGCACCGGACTGTCCGGTGCGCCATCGGCTCCCAGATCTCCAACGGTCTGCAACGGTCGACTGCGCTGTTTATGGAAATAAATCGGGCACCGGACAGTGTCCGGTGTGCACTGGACTGTCCGGTGCGCTCGACGACAGAAGGCAAGGATGGCCTTCCAGATTTGTTCTCAACGGCTCCCAGCTGCCTTGGGGCTATAAAAGGGACCCCTAGGCGCATGGAGGAGGACACCAAGCATTCCTTGAGCACTCTTGATCACTCACACATCAATCTTGCGCACTTGTTCGACATTCTAGTGATTTGAGCTCCGTTCTAGTGTGCTAGTCTCTTGAGCTCAAGTCTGGGTCTTGTGTGTGCGTATTCGCTGTGGTCTTTGTGTCGTGTGTGAGTTGCTAATCCCTCCCTTGCTCCGTGATTCTCTGTGAATATTTTTGTAAGGGCGAGAGGCTCCAAGTTGTGGAGATTCCTCGCAAACGGGATTGAGAAAAGAAAAGCAAGAACACCGTGGTATTCAAGTTGATCATTGGATCACTTGAGAGGAGTTGAGTGCAACTCTCGTCCGTTGGGACGCCACAACGTGGAGTAGGCAAGTTTTGTACTTGGCCGAACCACGGGATAACCACCGTGTCATCTCTGTGATTGATTTCTTGTGGTTATTGTGTTTTGACTCCTCTCTAGCCACTTGGCCATAATTGTGCTAACACTTAACAAGTTTTTGTGGCTTAAGTTTTGAAGTTTTACAGGATCACCTATTCACCCCCCCCTCTAGGTGCTCTCAATTGGTATCAGAGTCGTTCTCTTCAAGAAAGGGACTAGCCGCCCGAAGAGATGGATCCTAAGGGGAAGGGAATCGTGATCAACGATAAGGAGAAGGAGTCCTTCGTCAATGAGCCCAAAGATGACAAGCCTACCGACTCCGGCTCAGGTCATAGACGAAAGGAAGGGAAGAAGAAGAAGACGAGGCGTATCAAGGAGATCGTCTACTACGACGACAGTGATGAGTCTACTTCTTCCCAAAAGGACGACGACCACAACGACTACGAGCAAAGGAAACCGGTTAATTCTAACTTTTCCTTTGACTACTCTCGAATTCCGCAAAGTTCAAATTCACATTTGCTTTCCATTCCACTCGGCAAGCCCCCACACTTTGATGGGGAGGACTACGGATTTTGGAGCCACAAAATGCGTAGTCACCTATTCTCTCTCCATCCTAGTATATGGGAGATTGTAGATAGTGGAATGCACTTTAATAGTTTGGATAGTCCTATATTCATCAATGAGCAAATCCATAAGAATGCACAAGCTACTACTGTTCTTCTAGCTTCATTGTGCAGGGATGAATATAACAAAGTGAGTGGCTTGGATAACGCCAAGCAAATCTGGGATACCCTCAAGATCTCTCATGAGGGAAATGACGCTACCTTGCTCACCAAAATGGAGTTGGTGCAGGGCGAGCTTGGACGGTTCGCGATGATAAGGGGCGAGGAGCCAACTCAAACATACAACCGGCTCAAGACCCTCATCAACAAGATAAGGAGCTACGGAAGCACGCGATGGACAGACCACGACGTCGTCCGACTAATGCTGAGGTCCTTTACCGTTCTTGATCCTCATTTGGTGAATAATATTCGTGAGAATCCCAGGTACACCAAAATGTCGCCCGAAGAAGTCTTAGGAAAATTCGTCAGCGGGCGAATGATGATCAAGGAGGCAAGGTACGTGGACGACGCCTTGAATGGACCAATCAACGAGCCGCAACCGTGAAAGTGCATTCATCCCTTTTGTGAGTTTTGGTGATTTGGATAACAACACATTTAAAGGTCTAACAAGTTTGCTAAGTGTTGAACAGGGAATTCAGTATGATGAACATACTTGAATAGTGTATAATGATCAGTGAACAAAGTTCAACACAAGGTCAAATAACCAGTGAGACAATGCAAATGGATATAATATGGTCTCTATATTGGTTTGAATATATGGACAAGTCCTGAGAAATCACTATGCATAAATATGATCATAATAGAGGTTGAAGTGATTAAGAGGATTGGTCAAGCCAAAGTGAATAAGATATGAGGAAGTGAATTGGCTTGACCATATTACTATTAGTCCATATATGAATATATGAGAATCAAACTAGAGCTTGATTGATCTTAGCAGTTATATCTAGATGTCATTCAAGCAAGGTTCACAATATTGAAGAAATGATTCTCTTAATGGATGCTCAATAGGATGTGACTCAAGAATGGCTTGATAGGGTGAAGATAGCAAGGAAAGGGCTTCGAGGAACTAAGCGAAGGTGAAGGCCAAGCGACGGCTTGTAGACCGAGGTACCATGGCTAAGGTGAAGAAGAGAGTACTTGCACTAAGTCGATGAACTAATCAGCTATGAAGAGTTACAACATGTTGATGCATCAGTAAGGTGACTTGAAGCCATGATTTGAACTCATATATGGTGAAATGGCACAAGTCACAGGCTAGATTTGTGTTTGCTTCAAAAGGTGAGACAAAGATGTTTGTGATCCTTATGAAGCAACGCCATGGAGAAATCACACTTGAGACACCAATGACTCAAGGAGTTTACTTAACTATATTTTATTTAACTTGAGTATAGAAATCGTCGTACTATCAAGGGGGATCCAAAAAGAAGGTTGGTGTTGGTACTAAAGCTCAAAATCCTTGATCTAAAACTTCCATTTTACCCTGGTTTCACTTCGGTTTTCTCAAAATCTGTGCAACAGTTCAAAAACCGGTTCAACCGGACCTAAAACCGGTTCAACCGGTTTCTGCACTGTTTCCCTCTGTCACTGCCAGTCTGCCAGTCAGTCCTGTCAGAAAAAGTCATGTGCAGATTTTTGGAAAACCGGTTCAACCGAATTTGAGTCCGGTTCAGTCTCCGACTGAGTCCGCCAGTGAACCGAAAACCGACTGGTGGAATCCGGTTCAACCGGTTTTAGAACCGGTTCAACCGAATTTCAGTCAGATTTCCCCAACGGCCACCAGCTTTTGGGACACCTTTATATACACCTCCCACACTCTTCCCCACAGAAGAGCACGCACAAAACTCCATTTCTAACCTGAGAAACACCTCCCACTCTCTCTCACACACCTCTTGCCTCTCCCATTTCAAATCTTTGGAGAAGAAATCTTTGAGTGAGTTTGAGAGCTGCGGTTTTTGTGCTTCATCTCCAAATCTCTCTTACTCTTCTTCATTCGAGCTTTGGTACTACATCGAGTTCTTTGTGGATTCATTACTCTTGGAGCTTCTAGCTCCTAGACGACTAGGTGTCGCTTGTGAGTCTCCAAATCTTGTGGAAGACCACAAGAAAGTTTGTATTACCCGCTCGTTTGAGCAAAGATTATTGTGTGGGCTTGACCTTTGTGGTCGGCAAAGGGAGGATTAGGGTTGAAAGAGACCCGGCTCTTTGTGGGCGCCTCAACGAGGAAGTAGGGCACCTTGGTGGTGTGACCGAACCTCGGGATAAATCTTGTGTCTCTTGTGTTCTTGCTCATTGTGTTTGTTTGTGTTCTTCGTTCTCTCACCATTCCGTGAAAGATTTGTTTATATCTTTTTGGTGTGTGGATTTTGAGAAGTGCCCTTCTCAGATCTACTACCTTGAACCCTGTGGATCATTTAGAACATCTCATTTCCAAAGTTAACTGGGTGAATTTCGAGATCAATTCAGTTTTACTCAGTTTGCTTCTAGTTTTTGTTAAAAAAGTTTTAACTTGCCTATTCACCCCCCCTCTAGGCAACTTTCAATTGGTATCAGAACCTAATCCTCGTTCTAACGCTTAACCGCGTGAGGAAAAGATCATGTCGGGGGGACTAAGAAACGAAAGTGCTTCTAAGCTTGAAAAAGTTGAGATTGTCTCGACTTCATCTTTTGGTGCAGATGTTGATCCTAGGGCAATAGATCTTGCCATGAGAATCGCCGAAAGGATGTTCCTCAAAATGAAGGAAGATGAGGCGAAGAACAAAATTGAAGAAGAAAATGATCGATGGAGACCAAACGACGAATCCACCTCTTCACAAGGTTTGTCTTTCAAATCCACTTCTCATATGTGCTTTATCGCTAATGGGAGTGACAGTGAAAGCGAAAGTGAGGATGAGGAGGAGCAAGAAAGTGATAGTGAAGATGAGGATGATCTTCAACAATTCTTTGCTCAACTAAGCAAGAAACATCGGATGAGCTTGCTCAAACTCATGAAAAGAGCGGAAGAACAAAAAGAAATGCTTCATAAGCAAGAAGACTTCCTCATCAGAAAAATCGAAGACTTAGAGAACTTGACCAAAGAGCATGAGAAGCTAAAGTGCTCTCATGATGATTTGGTCCAAAGGTATGAAGACATTTCAATTGAGCAAATTAAAGCTGTTAATCATTCATCATATATTGCTCAATTAGAAAGTAAAAATGATATGCTCAAGAACACAATAGAAAAGCTAAATATTGAAAGTCTAGCTTTACAAGGAAAACATGATATGCTTGTGTGCTCTCATAATAAATTTATGGATTCACATATCATGTTAGAAATGGCTCATGAGGTTGTGTTAACTAATTTGAAATCATACCAACCTCACATATGCACATGTACTCAAGTAGAAACTATATTATCATGTGCTAACAAATGTTGCTCTCAAGAAAGCCAATCTTCCATTGAGCTAGAAATTTCAGGAATTAGTGATATTTCTATCACACAAGAAAATAAAGAGCTCAAGGAAGAAGTCGGAATGCTAAGAAGGAGCTTAACTCGTTTGAAGGGAAAGTGTCATGCTCAACCTTCTCAAGATAGTCGTGATAATATGGTGAAAAAGCTTGAGAAGGGGACAACCGTAGCATGCACAAAACCCCTTCAAAAGAATACCAAGCTTTCCAAGAAGGGCATGAGAAAAATCCATGGTGAGAAAATTAATGCTCATATGATTTTCTCTAACAATGTACCTATGTGCTTCAACAAAGAAAGATCAAAGAGAAGCGATAGGAGGTGCTATGGATGCAAGGAGAAGGGCCATGAAATTGATTCATGCCCCCACATGAAGAATCAAGACCTTGCACGATCAAGAAAGATGACCATCAAAAAGGACGAAAGCAAAAGGCAAATGCATTGCAAGGACAAGCATCGCATTTGCTACAATTGCCGTGAAAAATGTCATCTATTCAAGGTTTGTCCAAAGGGTAAAACTCCTAAGCCTAACTTGTCAATACATTCAAATATGCTTAGGAGACCCAAATTTGACTCTTGTGCTAGAAAGGTGATGAGTTCACCACATTCTAGGACCAAGGCTATTTGGGTGCCTAAGTCATTATTGGCTAACCTTGATGGACCTATCATGAGATGGGTACCAAAATGTACTTAATAAGTTTTGTAGGTACCCAGAGATGATATGAAGCTTTGGGGTGCTTGAGCGGTTCAACTCAATTCTTATCTCAAGCTATCAATCTTACATTGTCTATCCTTTAAGATTGACCCAAAGATGAATTGAGTTGTTATATCACTAACTTCATATTCATCTCTAGCAAGAACTTGTGTTGTAGGGAATAAAGATTAACCTTTGTGGGAATCAAGCAAAAGGCCTACAACCAAGTGATATCCAAAGGATGGTAAAAATTAAATCTTAGGTGCACATTGCTTTTAATTATTATATTCCTTTGTGTCTTTTGTAGCCACATAGGAAAAATGAAGCACATGAGAATGAACTTAAATTTTTTTACCTTGCTTTAGAAAGAATCCAATTATATGGTAGATTGCATATTTGTTATTCTTATATGTGGCAATCTACATACTTTAATTGATGATAATTAATTCGTGGCATATTTCAAATGAATTATCGTATTATTGCCATGACCTAGACATAAAGAGGATTATCCCATGTTCTTAAATGAATAGAGTGCTAAGTAAGAAATTCAAATTCTTAAAGCACTTATCAAAAAGGGAATTCTCTATATGACTAGAGTTGTGAGACTAATATTTCTATCTAAGTGTTTATGTAGTCTCAAAACATGAGAATGTGTTTCTCAAATGGAGTGTGACATTCAACATTCAAAGAAGATCGAACCAATACTATGTGATGTATTCATTCTCATTTAAATTGGTTTTGGGTATTCTACATTAATCACTCACCATGCTATGAATTAAACTTGCCATGTAAACTTAATTAAATAATCATGCTACTTTCATCTTTTTTTTAATTGATGTTATGCATGATGCTTGTAAGGGTAATTTAGTTCATATCATGAGGTTTCCTTGTTTTAGTAACCTTCTTGTCATTCATATACTAGAGGTTGCTAAATAGGAAACTATTGCTTGTGTTACTAATACAATCTCTTTTAAGATATTTCTTGGAAATTCATAAGTAGAGATTGTGCTCTTTCAATTGGTAAAATCACAATCTTTAAAGGTTAATCTTCACCTAAAAGAAAGATTAGGAATGCTCAAGGCAAAGGTATGGAACAAATTGCTTCAATTAGTAGTTGATCAATAGTAGTTCCTTCCAAGTGGCATTCTTTCAATTGGTAATAATATATTCTATGGAAAGGAATGTCAATATGAAGGTTAAATTCCTTTTGGCTTAAATTTGTAAATTAGTGCAAATTATGAATTCACTGCTCCATGTGCATTAACTTAAAAGGAATTTAATTTATGCCTTTACGCCTCATAAATGATGATTTATTTGCCATTCATATATAGATATAATCATTCATTAAATACTTCCTTGTACTACTAATACCTCTTTTCAAAGTGTTTTATCGTTTAAAAGGAAAAGAGATAACAAAGAAGGAAGTCTCCACAAATGATGAAAAGAAGAATACTAAGGTGACACCACCACAGATAATAAGATCTGTCAAATTGGTATAACAAATGGTACATTCTATATGGTGGTAAGTATTCTTAGGCATAAGTTAATTCATTGCAAATTTGTCATGCCTTGACCATGATATGTAATATACTCCTCATGAGACTCTTAACTGAATTGAAAGTGCATGTGGCAAGTCATTCAAATACTTGATGCACATATCTAGTGGGAGAACATTATATATCTTGTGTCATAGAGAATAAGTTTCACTTGAGTAAGCTATACTAAGACAATCCAAAATGGTAAATTTGTATCTCATTCATATGGATTGTAATCTTTGTTTTCTAAATAGCTACTCTTGATGCAGTTTAAAATTCCCTTATCGTTAATTCTAAAAGTGCATAAGAATCTTTTTGTTGATATTCATCACATACATATGCACTAACATGGATACGATTTTTAAACTGTAAAAGGTACAATTAGTGATCCATACTCTCTAAATTTTGGAAACCCATATTTTGATATCTTAGAAATCTACTTCAATCGATATCCATATGCTTCACATTGAATTGGATCACTAAGTTGTAAATTCCATGCATAACTTGTCTTTATGATATGAATGCTTGTGCAACTAACCTTGATAAGCTAGGTGCACCCAAGGTCAAGCTAGGTTCATCATCGAGAAGGCAACACAACGATGTATCAAGAAAAGGAGAAAAGACTCCTATTCTTAACTCTTGCTTTTATCTGTGTGATTAAATATTGACTTGAAACCATGTAAGATGGTTGTCAAGTATATGTGGGTGCCTACACAAAGAGAAAGGCCACAATAAGGATTGTGTGGGTACTCAAGGCTCTTACTACTAATCTCAAAGGACCCTATTCAAATTGGGTACCAAGATATGAAGCTTAACTTGTTTTGCAGGATCACTCCTTCAATGGATCAAGTTGGGTGTTCGATAATGAATGTATAAATCATATTTGGAGATAGTAGCAACGGTGGTAACAACTGAATCTCAAGTGCATATTATTTTTAAATCACATCTCTTTTGTGACTTGTGTAGCCATTAAGGGAAAAGAAGCACTTGAGGATATACATCAGTTGTTGATTATGAAATAAAGGTCTAATTGGAAGATGAATGAATATTATCATATGGTGAACAATCCAAAATTATGTGACGTATTCTCTATCTAGTTAATTTGGATTTGATTCTTCTTTATTAGACACTCACCATAATATGGATTAAGTCAGCCCTTTAGACTTCATTGAATAACCATGCATATTATCCATGTCATTCAAAATATATTGTGCATGAGGGCTCAAGGGAAATTTAGTCCATATTATGATGTTTCTCTATTTTAGCAACACGCCTGTCTTCCATATATAAAGGGTTGCTAAATAAGAAACTAGTGCTTGTGCTACTAATGCCATCTCTTGTGTCGAGTTTATCCCTAGAAAATCTATGTTAAGAGATGGTGCTTATTTTTAAATTGGATAAATCACAAGCTTAAAGGATACTATTCAACTAAAGTAAGAAGAGGTTGATAAGAGGCCAAGGTATGAAAACTTCCTATCCTTCAGTTGTTTTAGTATTCTATCCTTAGTGGGATGTACCATAGTATAGATTAAATTCATTGCGTTATAAAATGTTCAATAGTGCATATAACTTTGACATCAACTATATGTGTGCACTAATTTAAAGGAATTTAGTCTATCCTTTTGGGTTTCAAGAATGATGGTTCATTTTCATCCACATATAAGGATCATCATTTGTGAAACCTTCCCATGTGTTTTTAATGCTCTCCTTTCTAAGTGTTTGAACAAGGTCCTTCCAAGTGCTTTCAAGATGGATTCAAAATCTACGGATATAAGAGTCTTAGTTATTTCAATCATTGAGTTTCAATGGGTCTCATATCATGTATGATTGAACCATGCCAAGATGAATGAAGTTCAAGATTGCCTGGTTGGATGAAATCATAAAGAGAAAAGAAAATCATAGTGATTCAAGAAGGGAGTTACACTTTTTGTCAACCAAATAATGAAGATGTAGTGACATATTTATATGATATCCTTCATTATGAGGTTTGAGGTTCATATTAGCATGCTTTACCCTTTACAATTTCAATTGATATACTTTCAGTTCTTAAACTTTCAATTGGTTTAATTTTCATCATCTATGTAAAGCATGTTATGTTAAACCAAGATATAGTACAAACATCTCCTTTAACCTCGTATTGTTGATGTGCATAAGTGTACTTTGTGTACTCTTGCATGCACAAATTGAGGGAGAGTTTAGCCTATATCTTGTGAGACTAATGATTTCTTTCAAGTTCATGTTGTGTAGTCTCACACCTTGGTGAAAGAAGAACATCAAATGAGGATGAGTGGTTCCAAAGAAATGATCAAATAATTACCACATGTCACCCCATGGATTAGTTTTTTTTTGGGGAACGATATGTGTTCTCTAGCATGATTTCAATTGTTGCAAATTTATTATGCCCTGGCCAAGATATATGATGAACCCCTCTAAGAATCTTAATTGAATCATGTGCATGTTACAAGTAATTCGAGTACTTGATGCACACATTTAGGGGGAGCTCATTCTATATCATGTGTCCTTAAATACTAACATTTTCTTTTAGTGAACTTGTGTAGTTCTTTGAAAAGAATGGGTTTCTCTTGATTTTTTTTAAGAGGATATGTTTGTCCTTGGCATGCTAAATTTACTCAATACATGTCGTAATGAAGACTGATGGGCATGAATGAAAATCATCTTGCTTTGTGCAAAAATAATGTCAAGCCTATCAAAAGCTAAGATGGAAATTCATGATTATAATGGAGACCATGTGGCGTAGAACAAAGGTGTGTCACTCCATGAACTATTGTATTACATTTGTGTATTTAGGCTCTTACATGACTAGTGTGGGAATGTGTATGCAATATCTTAAGTCACGCCATAAGGTTGCACTTGTGGTGACGATTAAAGAATCTCTAATATTTGATTAATACCTCTTGTGGTGATGACATAAGTTTGTCTTAAGTCATCTTAGTGAGGTATGAGTCAAACATGCTAACTTCTCAAGAATCTTGGCTTAAAATATTGCATATCATGTCTATAAGTATATCTTTTGATTATGAGTAATTCCTTCAATTGGTACAATTTCACATTTTCATACTTTATCTGTACCAAGGTTCAAATTGTAGAACTTAATCCCCTGACCTCACAAGTCCAAGTGCATAAGCTAAACAAGTATTCATCACTTGTATGCACACATTTAGGGGGAGAATGGTCTATAATTTGAATCTTTGATACTAACTTCATTTCCAAGACTATTATGTGTGTAGTCTCAAATTAGAAAGGAATATTTGGGCAAAGACAATCGCTTCCACTGCAAATTTTAATGGGTATCAAAAATTCTTTGCTCCAATAAATGTATCTTTTATACATTTCATAAGAGAATGAGTTTCTCTTGTATATGCCACTCCAACGTCATCTAAAATTGGTAAATATGTATCACATCTTTTTGGATTTCAAATATCTGAAGTAGCATAGCTTATAGATTCTCCTGTCTAGAACTTAATTGATTAAATAGTGCACATGTTTCTTATGTTGCATGATTACGTTCAATTGATACTCCTTTTATGCCAATGTTACTTTAAGTTGCAAATAAGTACTCTCAACAGGTATCAATTGAATTCATATATGTGTGTGCACTAAAACTTGAGGAGAACTTAGTGTAATATGCAATTAGTGATCTGATTATCTATCAAATTGTATCAATTGGTGGTTTTCAATTGATATTTTTCGTACATGATCACTAGTTGTATAATTCATACTTGTGCAATTTTCATGCTGCCTCTTGTTATGATAAGAAAATGCTAGGTGACATCTAGACTCCAGGTATCAAGATTTATCTTTCAATTAGTATGACAATATTCATTTGATATCTTGGACCTATGTCACAATTATGCCAACAAGAGATTGCAAAATGAACTCTAAATACAACACAAGTGTGGAACACCCCTTTGAAAAGGTAAAACGCAAAGGTACATCACTTATGACACTTCTCCATTACCTTTGTGCCATATAAGGACCCTTTTCATGATAGTGTGTTCAAATCTTGATTAATCATAATTTCTACCCTTTATATTCTTTGTATCCTTTTTGGAGATTTATGACAAAGGGGGAGAAATTGTGCATTAAAGCTTACCTTTAGTCTTATGTAACTAAGTGTAAGAAGACTTTTGAAAAGGAGAGAAATAATTAACAAAAAGGGGGAACCATAAGAAAAACATAAGATGTAGAAAGTTGATGAGTGCATACTATGTCATGAGCATCACGTTTATTTTATGACGCACTGCACCCTATGAATAGTATGATATAAGTTGTCTCCATACTTTGACCCAAATATGTGCTTTTGGCATTTGAGTACAAAATTGGTATTTTCTGAAATGCACATATTTAGGGGGAGGAAACTATATCATAGGATTCAAAATCTTATTTATCAAATCTTATGTAAGCTTTAAATGTGTTGTCATCAATCACCAAAAAGGGGGAGATTGAAAGTGCATTCATCCCTTTTGTGAGTTTTGGTGATTTGGATAACAACACATTTAAAGGTCTAACAAGTTTGCTAAGTGTTGAACAGGGAATTCAGTATGATGAACATACTTGAATAGTGTATAATGATCAGTGAACAAAGTTCAACACAAGGTCAAATAACCAGTGAGACAATGCAAATGGATATAATATGGTCTCTATATTGGTTTGAATATATGGACAAGTCCTGAGAAATCACTATGCATAAATATGATCATAATAGAGGTTGAAGTGATTAAGAGGATTGGTCAAGCCAAAGTGAATAAGATATGAGGAAGTGAATTGGCTTGACCATATTACTATTAGTCCATATATGAATATATGAGAATCAAACTAGAGCTTGATTGATCTTAGCAGTTATATCTAGATGTCATTCAAGCAAGGTTCACAATATTGAAGAAATGATTCTCTTAATGGATGCTCAATAGGATGTGACTCAAGAATGGCTTGATAGGGTGAAGATAGCAAGGAAAGGGCTTCGAGGAACTAAGCGAAGGTGAAGGCCAAGCGACGGCTTGTAGACCGAGGTACCATGGCTAAGGTGAAGAAGAGAGTACTTGCACTAAGTCGATGAACTAATCAGCTATGAAGAGTTACAACATGTTGATGCATCAGTAAGGTGACTTGAAGCCATGATTTGAACTCATATATGGTGAAATGGCACAAGTCACAGGCTAGATTTGTGTTTGCTTCAAAAGGTGAGACAAAGATGTTTGTGATCCTTATGAAGCAACGCCATGGAGAAATCACACTTGAGACACCAATGACTCAAGGAGTTTACTTAACTATATTTTATTTAACTTGAGTATAGAAATCGTCGTACTATCAAGGGGGATCCAAAAAGAAGGTTGGTGTTGGTACTAAAGCTCAAAATCCTTGATCTAAAACTTCCATTTTACCCTGGTTTCACTTCGGTTTTCTCAAAATCTGTGCAACAGTTCAAAAACCGGTTCAACCGGACCTAAAACCGGTTCAACCGGTTTCTGCACTGTTTCCCTCTGTCACTGCCAGTCTGCCAGTCAGTCCTGTCAGAAAAAGTCATGTGCAGATTTTTGGAAAACCGGTTCAACCGAATTTGAGTCCGGTTCAGTCTCCGACTGAGTCCGCCAGTGAACCGAAAACCGACTGGTGGAATCCGGTTCAACCGGTTTTAGAACCGGTTCAACCGAATTTCAGTCAGATTTCCCCAACGGCCACCAGCTTTTGGGACACCTTTATATACACCTCCCACACTCTTCCCCACAGAAGAGCACGCACAAAACTCCATTTCTAACCTGAGAAACACCTCCCACTCTCTCTCACACACCTCTTGCCTCTCCCATTTCAAATCTTTGGAGAAGAAATCTTTGAGTGAGTTTGAGAGCTGCGGTTTTTGTGCTTCATCTCCAAATCTCTCTTACTCTTCTTCATTCGAGCTTTGGTACTACATCGAGTTCTTTGTGGATTCATTACTCTTGGAGCTTCTAGCTCCTAGACGACTAGGTGTCGCTTGTGAGTCTCCAAATCTTGTGGAAGACCACAAGAAAGTTTGTATTACCCGCTCGTTTGAGCAAAGATTATTGTGTGGGCTTGACCTTTGTGGTCGGCAAAGGGAGGATTAGGGTTGAAAGAGACCCGGCTCTTTGTGGGCGCCTCAACGAGGAAGTAGGGCACCTTGGTGGTGTGACCGAACCTCGGGATAAATCTTGTGTCTCTTGTGTTCTTGCTCATTGTGTTTGTTTGTGTTCTTCGTTCTCTCACCATTCCGTGAAAGATTTGTTTATATCTTTTTGGTGTGTGGATTTTGAGAAGTGCCCTTCTCAGATCTACTACCTTGAACCCTGTGGATCATTTAGAACATCTCATTTCCAAAGTTAACTGGGTGAATTTCGAGATCAATTGAGTTTTACTCAGTTTGCTTCTAGTTTTTGTTAAAAAAGTTTTAACTTGCCTATTCACCCCCCCTCTAGGCAACTTTCAAACCGTTTGCTCTCAAAGCAACAAGAAGCAAGGAGGCGCTACCTAGCAAGGTGGCACAAATTGAGGTGGCCGGACTTAACGATGAAGAGATGGCTCTTATCATTAAACGCTTCAAGACGGTACTAAAGGGTCACAAGGGGCAGCCAAGCAAGACCAAGACAAAGGGGAAGCGCTCATGCTTCAAGTGCGGTAAGATTGGTCATTTTATCGCTAACTGCCCCGATAATGATAGTGACCAGGAAAAGCGAAACAAGAGGGAAAAGAAAAGGCATTACAAGAAGGCAAAGGGCGAGGCGCATCTAGGCAAGGAGTGGGACTCGGATTGCTCCTCGTCCGACTCCGACAATTAAGGACTCGCCGCCACCGCCTTCAACAAATCAACCCTCTTCCCCAACGAGCGTCACACATGCCTTATGGCAAGGGAGAAGAAGGTATGTACTCGCAACTCTACCTATGCTTCTTCAAGTGAGGACGAATCTAGTGATGAGGATGAAGTAGATTATTCATGTTTGTTCAAGGGCTTAGATAGATCTAAGATAGACAAAATTAATGAATTAATTGATGCCTTGAATGAAAAGAATATACTTTTAGAAAAGCAAGAGGATTTGTTGTATGAAGAGCATGACAAATTTGTAGAGGCACAAAAATCTTATGCATTAGAAGTTAAAAGAAATGAAGTGCTTTCTAGTGAACTATCTACTTGTCATGAAACCATTGCTACTTTAAAGAGTGTTAATGATGACTTAAATGCTAAACTAGAAGTAGCTAGTAAATCTAATTCTTGTGTAGAACATGTTGAGATTTGCACTAGGTGTAAAAATTTCGAGGTTGATGCTTGTGGTGAACACCTAGTTTGCATTTCTAAATTAAATGAAGAGGTAGCTAGTCTTAATGCCCAACTTAATACTAGCAAAAGTGACTTTGAGAAACTAAAATTTGCTAGGGATGCCTACACGGTTGGTAGACACCCCTCAATTAAGGATGGGCTTGGCTTCAAGAGGGAAGCCAAGAACTTAACAAGCCATAAGGCTCCCATCTCCGCCAAGGAGAAAGGGAAGGCCCCTATGGCAAGTAGCACTAAAAGGAATCATGCTTTTATATATCATGATAGGAGACAAACTAGAAATACTTATAGGAGTTATAATGCTTATGATGATTTTAACTCACATGCCATGTTTGCTTCTAGTTCTTCCTGTATGCATGGTAGAAATATGTCTAGGAAAAATGCTATGCCTAGAAAGAATATTATTCATGCTCCTAGGAAAGTAGTGAATGAACCTTCTACAATTTACTGTGCTTTAAATGCTTCTTTGTTATTTGTAGAAAGGATAAGAAAATAGTCGCTAGGAAGTTAGGGGCAAAATGCAAGGGAGGCAAAACTTGCATTTGGGTCCCTAAGGATATTTGCACTAACCTTGTAGGACCCAACATGAGTTGGGTACCTAAGACCCAAGCCTAAATTTGCCTTGCAGGTTTATGCATCCGGGGGTTCAAGCTGGATTATCGACAGCGGATGCACAAACCATATGACGGGGGAGAAGAAAATGTTCACCTCCTACGTCAAGAATAAGGATTCCCAAGATTCAATTATATTCGGTGATGGGAATCAAGGCAAGGTAAAAGGGTTAGGTAAAATTGCAATTTCAAATGAGCACTCTATCTCTAATGTGTTTCTAGTAGAGTCGCTTGGATATAATTTGCTATCGGTTAGTCAATTATGCAATATGGGATATAACTGTCTATTTACAAATGTAGATGTGTCTGTCTTTAGAAGAAGTGATGGTTCACTAGCTTTTAAGGGTGTATTAGACGGCAAACTTTATTTAGTTGATTTTGCAAAAGAAGAGGCCGGTCTAGATGCATGCTTAATAGCTAAGACTAGCATGGGCTGGCTGTGGCATCGCCGCTTAGCACATGTGGGGATGAAGAACCTTCACAAGCTTCTAAAGGGAGAACACGTGATAGGTTTGACTAACGTGAAATTCGAAAAGGATAGACCTTGTGCAGCTTGTCAAGCAGGTAAACAAGTGGGAGGAGCGCATCACAGCAAGAATGTGATGACCACTTCAAGACCCCTGGAGTTGCTGCATATGGATCTCTTCGGACCCGTCGCCTATCTGAGCATAGGAGGAAGTAAGTATGGTCTAGTTATTGTTGATGACTTTTCCCGCTTCACTTGGGTGTTCTTTTTGCAGGATAAGTCTGAAACCCAAGGGACCCTCAAGCGCTTCCTCAGGAGAGCTCAAAATGAGTTTGAGCTCAAAGTAAAGAAGATAAGGAGCGACAATGGGTCCGAGTTCAAGAACCTTCAAGTGGAGGAGTTCCTTGAAGAGGAAGGGATCAAGCACGAGTTCTCCGCTCCCTACACACCACAGCAAAATGGTGTGGTAGAGAGGAAGAACAGGACGCTCATTGACATGGCAAGGACGATGATAGGAGAGTTCAAGACCCCCGAGTGCTTTTGGACGGAAGCCGTGAACACGGCTTGCCACGCCATCAACAGGGTCTACCTTCATCGCCTCCTCAAGAAGACGTCATATGAGCTACTAACCGGTAACAAACCCAATGTATCTTACTTTCGTGTATTTGGGAGCAAGTGCTACATTCTAGTGAAGAAAGGTAGAAATTCCAAATTTGCTCCCAAAGCTGTAGAAGGGTTTTTGTTAGGTTATGACTCAAATACAAAGGCGTATAGAGTCTTCAACAAATCATCGGGTTTGGTTGAAGTCTCTAGCGACGTTGTATTTGATGAGACTAATGGCTCTCCAAGAGAGCAAGTCGTTGATTGTGATGATGTAGATGAAGAAGATGTTCCGTCGGCCGCTATACGAACCATGGCGATTGGAGACGTTCGGCCACAGGAACAAGATGAACAAGATCAACCTTCTTCCTCAACTATGGTGCATTCCCCAACTCAAGACGATGAAGAGGTTCATCAACAGGAGGCGTGTGATCAAGGGGGAGCACAAGATGATCATGTGATGGAGGAAGAAGCGCAACCGGCACCTCCAACCCAAGTTCGAGCGATGATTCAAAGGGATCATCCCGTCGACCAGATTCTGGGTGACATCAGCAAGGGAGTAACTACTCGGTCTCGATTAGTTAATTTTTGTGAACATTACTCCTTTGTCTCTTCTATTGAGCCTTTCAGGGTAGAAGAGGCCTTGCTAGATCCGGACTGGGTGTTGGCCATGCAAGAGGAGCTCAATAACTTCAAGAGGAATGAAGTTTGGACGCTGGTGCCTCGTCCTAAGCAAAATGTTGTGGGAACCAAGTGGGTGTTCCGCAACAAACAAGACGAGCACGGAGTGGTGACAAGGAACAAGGCTCGACTTGTGGCAAAAGGTTATGCCCAAGTCGCAGGTTTGGACTTTGAGGAGACTTTTGCTCCTGTGGCTAGGCTAGAGTCCATTCGTATCTTGCTAGCATATGCCGCTCACCATTCCTTCAGGTTGTACCAAATGGATGTGAAGAGCGCTTTCCTCAACGGGCCAATAAAGGAGGAGGTGTACGTGGAGCAACCCCTGGCTTCGAGGATGAACGGTACCCCGACCACGTGTGTAAGCTCTCTAAGGCGCTCTATGGACTTAAGCAAGCCCCAAGAGCATGGTATGAATGCCTTAGAGATTTCTTAATTGCTAATGCTTTCAAGGTTGGGAAAGCCGATCCAACTCTTTTCACTAAGACTTGTGATGGTGATTTGTTTGTGTGCCAAATTTATGTCGATGACATAATATTTGGTTCTACTAACCAAAAGTCTTGTGAAGAGTAGCAGGGTGATGACGCAGAAATTCGAGATGTCGATGATGGGCGAGTTGAACTACTTCCTTGGGTTCCAAGTGAAGCAACTCAAGGACGGCACCTTCATCTCCCAAACGAAGTACACACAAGATCTGCTAAAACGGTTTGGGATGAAGGACGCCAAGCCCGCAAAGACGCCGATGGGGACCGACGGACACACCGACCTCAACAAAGGAGGTAAGTCCGTTGATCAAAAAGCATACCGGTCAATGATAGGGTCATTACTTTACTTATGTGCTAGTAGACCGGATATTATGCTTAGCGTATGCATGTGTGCTAGATTTCAATCCGATCCTAAGGAGTGTCACTTAGTGGCAGTGAAGCGAATCCTTAGATATTTAGTTGCTACGCCTTGCTTCGGGCTCTGGTATCCAAAGGGGTCTACCTTTGACTTGGTTGGATACTCAGATTCCGACTATGCTGGATGTAAGGTCGATAGGAAGAGCACATCGGGGACGTGCCAATTCTTAGGAAGGTCCCTGGTGTCATGGAATTCTAAGAAACAAACCTCCGTTGCCCTATCCACCGCTGAGGCCGAGTATGTTTGAAAGTCGCCTAGAGGGGGGGTGAATAGGGCGAAACTGAAATTTACAAATATAAACACAACTACAAGCCGGGGTTAGCGTTAGTAATAAAGAAACGAGTCCGCGAGAGAGGCGCAAAACAAATCCCAAGCGAATAAACACGTGAGACACGGAGATTTGTTTTACCGAGGTTCGGTTCTTGCAAACCTACTCCCCGTTGAGGAGGCCACAAAGGCCGGGTCTCTTTCAACCCTTCCCTCTCTCAAACGATCCACGGATCGAGTGAGCTTTCTTTTCTCAATCACTTGGAACACAAAGTTCCCACAAGGACCACCACAAGATTGGTGTCTCTTGCCTCAATTACAAGTGAGTTTGATTGCAAAGAATGGATCAAGAAAGAAGAAAGCAATCCAAGCGCAAGAGCTCGAAAGAACACAAGTAAATCTCTCTCTCTAATCACTATGGCGTTGTGTGGAATTTTGGAGAGGATTCGATCTCTTTGGTGTGTCTAGAATTGAATGCTAGAGCTCTTGTAGTAGTTGGGAAGTGGAAAACTTGGATGCAATGAATGGTGGGGTGGTTGGGGTATTTATAGCCCCAACCACCAAACTTGACCGTTGGCTGGGTCCTCTGTTCGATGGCGCACCGGACAGTCCGGTGCACACCGGACAGTCCGGTGCCCCCTGCCACGTCATCACTGCCGTTGGATTCGACCGTTGAAGCTTCTGACTTGTGGGCCCGCCTGGGTGTCCGGTGCACACCGGACATCTACTGTTCCTTGTCCGGTGTGCCGGAGTGGGCGCGCCTGCCATCTGCGCGCGCAGAGCGCGCATTAAATGCGCGGCAGAGAGCCGTTGGCGCGGAGACGACCGTTGCTCCGGAGTCGCACCGGACAGTCCGGTGCACACCGGACAGTCCGGTGAATTATAGCGGACGAGCCGTTGGCTTTTCCCGAAGCTGGCGAGTTCCTGAGGCCGACCCCCTTTGGCGCACCGGACACTGTCCGGTGTACACCGGACAGTCCGGTGAATTATAGCGGAGTCGCCTCCGGAAATTCCCGAAGGTGGCGAGTTTGCGTCTGAGTTCCCCTGGTGCACCGGACATGTCCGGTGGCACACCGGACAGTCCGGTGCGCCAGACCAGGGGTGCCTTCGGTTGCCCCTTTGCTCTTTTGTTGAATCCAAAACTTGGTCTTTTTATTGGCTGAGTGTGAACCTTTTACACCTGTGTAATCTATACACTTGGGCAAACTAGTTAGTCCAATTGTTTGTGTTGGGCAATTCAACCACCAAAATTATATAGGAACTAGGTGTAAGCCTAATTCCCTTTCAATGTTGCCGCAGGACAGTGTTGCGCGCAACTACTTTGGATGAGGCAAACCCTCAGGGACTTTGGCTACAATCTGAGCAAAGTCCCACTCCTATGTGATAATGAGAGTGCTATCCGCATGGTGGAAAATCCTGTTGAGCACAGCCGCACAAAGCACATAGACATCCGGCATCACTTTTTGAGAGACCACCAGCAAAAGGGGGATATCGAAGTGTTTCATGTTAGCACCGAGAACCAGCTAGCCGATATCTTTACCAAGCCTCTAGATGAGAAGACCTTTTGCAGGCTGCGTAGTGAGCTAAATGTCTTAGATTCGCGGAACCTGGATTGAATTGTAGCATACATGTGTTTATGCCTTTGATCATGTTCCTTCTGCATTTTGTTGCTTATTATGGTGCTCAAGTTGTACAAACACTCCCTAGGACCTCACAAGTCCGTTGCAAAGTGATGCACATGTTTAGGGGGAGATGTGTTACAACTTGACCCTTTGAGACTAACCATCTGCTTGAGTTTGCTTGATTTAGTCTCGAAGGAGGATTGAAAGGGAAAAGGTGGACTTGGACCATGAAAGACTTCCATTGCACTCCGATGAGAGGGTAACTCATTCCCAGTTCATCTCATGAACTCTTATTGCCATTTGCTCTTAATTGAAGATTTTGGTGAGGCAATGGGGTTAAAGGGCCAAGATTGATCCCGTTTTGGTGCTTGATGCCAAAGGGGGAGAAAATAAAGGCCAAAGCAATAGATGGATCAGCTACCACTTGAGAAACTTTGAAAATAGTAGAGTAGAGCTTTTGGTTTATTCAAAACTCTTGCATTGTTTCTTTCGTCAAAAGTTGGCTTCTTGTGGGGAGAAGTAGTGATTATGGGAAATAGGGGGAGTTTTTGAAATCTTTGATCAATCTCTTTTGGAATGACTCTCTTTATGCTTCAACATGTGTGTTTGACCCAGAGATAGAGATGTGAGTTTGATTTACAAAAACAAACCAAGTGGTGGCAAAGGATGATCCATATATGCCAAAATTGAATAGAACTCAAATTTATTCTATTTGAAGTGTTTTTGCACTTGTTCTAGTTGCTTTATGTTGTGTTGGCATAAATCACCAAAAAGGGGGAGATTGAAAGGGAAATGTGCCTTTGGGCCATTTCTAAGTATTTTGGTGATTGAGTGTCAACACAAGTGCTTAAATGTAAAACTATGCCCATGGATGGACAAGTTGCAAATCACAAGTAAAGGTATGTTTCTAAGCCTTAGTACATTGGTTTTGTGTACTAATATATTTGTCTAAGTGTTAGAAACAGAGAAAAGAAGAAAAGGAGAATGTTGGCTGTGTACAACCAACAGGCTGTTTCGGTCTGGGGCACCGGACTGTCCGGTGGTGCACCGGACAGTGTCCGGTGCGCCAGGCTGCCTCGACCTGAAGACGCCGCTCTCGGGAATTTGCCGACGGCGTACGGCTAAAATTCACCGGACTGTCCGGTGTGCACCGGACTGTCCGGTGAGCCAACGGTCGGCCGGGCCAACGGTCGACCGCGCAATCTGCGCGAGACACGTGGCCGAGCCAACGGTCGGAAGGGGGGCACCGGACTGTCCGGTGTGCACCGGACTGTCCGGTGCGCCATCGGCTCCCAGATCTCCAACGGTCTGCAACGGTCGACTGCGCTGTTTATGGAAATAAATCGGGCACCGGACAGTGTCCGGTGTGCACCGGACTGTCCGGTGCGCCCGACGACAGAAGGCAAGGATGGCCTTCCAGATTTGTTCTCAACGGCTCCCAGCTGCCTTGGGGCTATAAAAGGGACCCCTAGGCGCATGGAGGAGGACACCAAGCATTCCTTGAGCACTCTTCATCACTCACACATCAATCTTGCGCACTTGTTCGACATTCTAGTGATTTGAGCTCCGTTCTAGTGTGCTAGTCTCTTGAGCTCAAGTCTGGGTCTTGTGTGTGCGTATTCGCTGTGATCTTTGTGTCGTGTGTGAGTTGCTAATCCCTCCCTTGCTCCGTGATTCTCTGTGAATATTTTTGTAAGGGCGAGAGGCTCCAAGTTGTGGAGATTCCTCGCAAACGGGATTGAGAAAAGAAAACCAAGAACACCGTGGTATTCAAGTTGATCATTGGATCACTTGAGAGGAGTTGAGTGCAACTCTCGTCCGTTGGGACGCCACAACGTGGAGTAGGCAAGTTTTGTACTTGGCCGAACCACGGGATAACCACCGTGTCATCTCTGTGATTGATTTCTTGTGGTTATTATGTTTTGACTCCTCTCTAGCCACTTGGCCATAATTGTGCTAACACTTAACAAGTTTTTGTGGCTTAAGTTTTGAAGTTTTACAGGATCACCTATTCACCCCCCCTCTAGGTGCTCTCAAGTGTCCGGTGCTCCAAGGAAGTGCGGCCTCCAGAACTCGCCAGCCTCGGGAAAACGCAGCGGCTGCTCCGCTATAATTCACCGGACATGTCCGGTGTACACCGGACTGTCTAGTGAACCAGCAGAGCAACGACTACTTCGCGCCAATGGTCACCTGCAGGCGCATTCAATGCGCGCCAGAAGCGCGCAGAAGTCAGACACGCCCATACTGGCGCACCAGACATTGAACAGTACATGTCCGGTGTGCACCGGACATCCAGGCGGGCCCAGAAGACAGAAGCTCCAACGGTCGGAATCCAACGGCATTGGTGACGTGGCTGGCGCACCGGACATGTCCGGTGTACACCGGACTGTCCGGTGCGCCATACGACAGACAGCCTCCACCAACGGTCATGTTTGGTGGTTGGGGCTATTAATACCCCAACCACCCCACCATTCATTGCATCCAAGTTTTCCAGCTTCCAACCACTATACAAGAGCTAGCATTCATTGCAAAGCACACCAAAAGAGATCAAATCCTCTCTCAACTCCACACAAAGCCTTAGTGACTAGAGAGAGTGATTTGTAGTGTTCATTTGAGCTCTTGCGCTTGGATCGCTTCTTTTCTTTGGCATTCTTTCTTGTGATCAAACACTCACTTGTAATTGAAGCAAAAGACACCAATTGTGTGGTGGTCCTTGCGGGAAGTTTGATTCCCAAGTGATTTGAGAAGAGAAGCTCACTCGGTCTGAGGGACCGTTTGAGAGAGGGAAGGGTTGAAAGAGACCCGGCCTTTGTGCCCTCCTCAACGGGGAGTAGGTTTGCGAGAACCGAACCTCGGTAAAACAAATCCGCGTGTCACACTCTTCATTTGCTTACGATTTGTTTTGCACCCTCTCTCGCGGACTCGTTTCTTTATTTCTAACGCTAACCCGGCTTGTAGTTGTGTTTATATTTGTAAATTTCAGTTTCGCCCTATTCACCCCCCTCTAGGCGACTATCAATTGGTATTAGAGCTCGGTGCTTCATTAGAGCCTAACCGCTCGAAGTGATGTCGGGAGATCACGCCAAGAAGGAGATGGAGACCGGCGAAAATCCCACTACAAGCCACGGGAGCACTTCATCGGAAGAGTCCCGCACCAAGAGGAATGAGAAGAAAGACTCCTCCAAAGGGAAGGAGAAGAAGAAGGACTCCTCCAAAGGAAAGGAGAAGAAATCTTCTTCACACAAAGAGAAGAAGGAGAAATCTTCCTCCCACAAGCCGCATCGGAGTGAGGACAAGAAAAAGAGGATGAGGAAAGTGGTCTACTACGAGACCGATTCTTCATCAACCTCCACCTCCGGCTCCGACGCGGCATCCGTCACTTCTAAGCGCCAAGAGCGCAAGAAGTATAGTAAGATCCCCCTACGCTACCCTCACATTTCTAAACATACACCTTTACTTTCCGTCCCATTAGGCAAACCACCAACATTTGATGGTGAAGATTATGCTAGGTGGAGTGATTTAATGCGATTTCATCTAACCTCACTCCACAAAAGTATATGAGATGTTGTTGAGTTTGGTGCACAGGTACCATCCGTAGGGGATGAAGATTATGATGAGGACGAGGTTGCCCAAATCGAGCACTTCAACCCTCAAGCAACAACAATACTTCTTGCTTCTCTAAGTAGAGAGGAGTATAACAAAGTACAAGGGTTGAAGAGCGCCAAGGAGGTTTGGGATGTGCTCAAAACCGCACACGAAGGAGATGAGCTTACAAAGATCACCAAGCGGGAGACGATCGAGGGGGAGCTCGGTCGGTTCCGGCTTCGCAAAGGGGAGGAGCCACAAAATATGTACAACCGGCTCAAGACCTTGGTGAATCAAGTGCGCAACCTCGGGAGCAAGAAATGGGATGACCACGAAATGGTTAAGGTTATTTTGAGATCACTTATTTTTCTTAACCCTACTCAAGTTCAATTAATTCGTGGCAACCCTAGATATACACTAATGACTCCCGAGGAAGTAATCGGGAATTTTGTAAGTTTTGAGTGCATGATCGAAGGCTCGAGGAAGATCAACGAGCTTGATGATCCCTCCACGTCCGAAGCTCAACCCGTCGCATTCAAGGCGACAGAGGAAAAGAAGGAGGAGCCTACATCAAGTAGAACACCCATCGACGCCTCCAAGCTCGACAACGAGGAAATGGCGCTTGTCATCAAAAGCTTTCGCCAAATCCTCAAGCAAAGGAGAGGGAAAGACTATAAGCCCCGCTCCAAGAAGGTTTGCTACAAGTGTGGTAAGCCCGGTCACTTTATTGCTAAATGTCCATTATCAAGTGACAGTGACAGGGATAACGACAAGAAGGGCAAGAGGAGAGAAAAGAAGAGGTACCACAAGAAGAGGGGCGGCGATGCCCACGTGTGCCGTGAGTGGGACTTCGACGAGAGCTCCACCGACTCCTCCGACGACGAGGACGCCGCCAACATCGCCATCACCAAAGGACTCCTCTTCCCCAACGTCGGCCACAAGTGCCTCATGGCAAAGGATGGCAAAAAGAAGAAGGTTAAATCTAAATCCTCCACTAGATATGAGTCCTCTAGTGATGATAATGCTAGTGATGAGGAAGATAATTTGCGTACCCTTTTTGCCAACCTTAACATGGAACAAAAAGAAAAATTAAATGAATTAATTAGTGCTATTCATGAAAAGGATGACCTTTTGGATTCTCAAGAGGACTTCCTAATTAAGGAAAATAAGAAACATGTTAAGGTTAAAAATGCTTACGCTCTAGAAATTGAGAAATGTAAAAAATTATCTAGTGAGCTAAGCACTTGCCATGAGACAATAGACAACCTTAGAAATGAAAATGCTAATTTGTTAGCTAAGGTTGATTCTCATATTTGTAATGTTTCAACTTCCAATTCTAGAAATGATAATGATGATTTACTTGCTAGGATTGATGAGTTAAAAGTTTCTCTTGCTAGCCTTAGAATTGAGAATGAAAAATTGCTTGCTAAGGCTAAAGATTTTGATGTTTGCAATGTTACTATTTCTAACCTTAGAAGTGAAAACGATACACTACATGCTAAGGTTGTAGAATTAAAATCTTGCAAACCCACTACATCTATTGTTGAGCATGAATCTATTTGTACTAGATGTAGAGATGTTGATGTTAATGCTATTCATGATCACATGGCTTTAATTAAACAACAAAATGATCATATAGCAAAATTAGATGCTAAAATTGCCGAGCATAACTTAGAAAATGAAAAATTTAAAATTGCTAGAAGTATGCTCTATAGTGGGAGGCGCCCTGGCATCAAGGATGGCATTGGCTTCCAAAGGGGAGACAATGTCAAACTTAATGCCCCTCCTAAAAGATTGTCTAACTTTGTTAAGGGCAAGGCTCCCATGCCTCAGGATAACGAGGGTTACATTTTGTACCCTGCCGGTTATCCCGAGAGCAAAATTAGGAGGATTCACTCTAGGAAGTCTCACTCTGGCTCTAACCATGCTTTTATGTATAAGGGTGAGACATCTAGCTCTAGGCAACCAACCCGTGCTAAGTTGCCTAAGAAGAAAACTCCTAGTGCATCAAATGATCATGACATTTCATTCAAAACCTTTGATGCATCATATGTCTTGACTAACAAATCCGGCAAAGTAGTTGCCAAGTTTGTTGGGGGCAAACACAAGGGCTCCAAGACTTGTGTTTGGGTACCCAAAGTTCTTGTTTCTAATGCCAAAGGACCCAAAACCGTTTGGGTACCTAAAGTCAAGAACTAAAATTGTTTTGTAGGTTTATGCATCCGGGGGCTCAAGTTGGATACTCGACAGCGGGTGCACAAACCACATGACAGGGGAGAAGAAAATGTTCTCCTCCTATGAGAAAAACCAAGATCCCCAACGAGCTATCACATTCGGGGATGGAAATCAAGGTTTGGTCAAAGGTCTTGGTAAAATAGCTATATCTCCTGACCATTCTATTTCCAACGTCTTTCTTGTAGATTCATTAGATTACAATTTGCTTTCTGTATCTCAATTATGCAAAATGGGCTACGACTGTCTTTTCACTGATATAGGTGTCACTGTCTTTAGAAGAAGTGATGATTCAATAGCATTTAAGGGAGTGTTAGAGGGTCAGCTATACTTGGTAGATTTTGATAGAGCTGAACTCGACACTTGCTTAATTGCTAAGACTAACATGGGCTGGCTCTGGCATCGCCGACTAGCACATGTTGGGATGAAGAATCTTCACAAGCTTCTAAAGGGAGAACACATTTTAGGACTAACAAATGTTCATTTTGAGAAAGACAAGGTTTGTAGCGCATGTCAAGCAGGAAAGCAAGTTGGTGCCCATCATCCACACAAGAACATCATGACGACCGACATGCCGCTTGAGCTACTCCACATGGATGTATTCGGCCCGATTGCTTACATAAGCATCGGCGGGGGTAAGTATTGTCTTGTAATAGTGGATGATTATTCTCGCTTCACTTGGGTGTTCTTTTTGCAGGAAAAATCTCAAACCCAAGAAACCTTAAAGGGATTCTTAAGACGAGCTCAAAACGAGTTCGGCTTAAGGATCAAGAAAATTAGAAGCGACAACGGGACGGAGTTCAAGAACTCTCAAATCGAAGGCTTCCTTGAGGAGGAGGGCATCAAGCATGAGTTCTCTTCTCCCTACACTCCACAACAAATTGGTGTTGTGGAGAGGAAGAATAGAACTCTATTGGACATGGCAAGAACCATGCTTGATGAGTACAAGACTTCGGATCGGTTTTGGGCAGAGGCGGTCAACACCGCTTGCTACGCCATCAACCGGTTGTATCTACACCGAATCCTCAAGAAGACATCCTATGAACTCCTAACCGGTAAAAAGCCCAACATTTCATATTTTAGAGTCTTTGGTAGCAAATGCTTTATTCTTGTTAAAAGAGGTAGAAAATTCAAATTTGCTCCTAAGACTGTAGAAGGCTTTTTACTAGGATATGATTCAAACACAAGGGCATATAGAGTCTTTAACAAGTCCACTGGACAAGTTGAAGTTTCTTGTGACGTTGTGTTTGATGAAACTAACGGCTCTCAAGTAGAGCAATTTGATCTTGATGAGATAGGTGATGAAGAGACTCCATGCATCGCGCTAAGGAACATGTCCATTGGGGATGTGTGTCCTAAGGAATCCGAAGAGCCTCCAAATACACAAGATCAGCTGTCCTCCTCCATGCAAGCATCTCCACCGACTCAAAATGAGGATGAAGCTCAAGTTGATGAAGTAGAAGATCAAACAAATGAACCACCTCAAGATGACGACAATGATCAAGGGGGAGATGCAAATGATCAAGACAAGGAGGATGAAGAGCAAAGGCCGCCACACCCAAGAGTCCACCAAGCAATCCAACGAGATCACCCCGTCGACACCATCCTCGGCGACATTCATAAGGGGGTAACTACTAGATCTCGTGTTGCACATTTTTGTGAGCATTACTCTTTTGTTTCCTCTATTGAGCCACACAGGGTAGAGGAAGCACTCCAAGATTCGGATTGGGTGGTGGTAATGCAAGAGGAGCTCAACAACTTCACTAGGAATGAGGTATGGCATTTAGTTCCACGTCCTAACCAAAATGTTGTAGGAACCAAATGGGTCTTCCGCAACAAGCAAGATGAGCATGGTGTGGTGACAAGGAACAAAGCTCGACTTGTGGCCAAGGGATACTCCCAAGTCGAAGGTTTGGATTTCGGTGAAACCTATGCACCCGTAGCTAGGCTTGAGTCAATTCGCATATTATTGGCCTATGCTACTTACCATGGCTTTAAGCTTTATCAAATGGACGTGAAAAGTGCCTTCCTCAATGGACCAATCAAAGAAGAGGTCTATGTTGAGCAACCTCCCGGCTTTGAAGATAGTGAGTACCCTAACCATGTTTACAAACTCTCTAAGGCGCTTTATGGGCTCAAGCAAGCCCCAAGAGCATGGTATGAATGCCTTAGGGATTTTCTCATCACTAATGAATTCAAAGTCGGAAAGTACTTCTTAGGATTTCAAGTGAAGCAACTCCAAGAGGGCACCTTCATTAGCCAAACGAAATATACTCAAGACATTCTAAACAAGTTTGGGATGAAGGATGCCAAACCCATCAAGACACCCATGGGAACTAATGGGCATCTCGACCTCGACACGGGAGGTAAGTCCGTGGATCAAAAGGTATATCGGTCGATGATAGGTTCTTTACTCTATTTATGTGCATCTCGACCGGATATTATGCTTTCTGTATGCATGTGTGCAAGATTCCAAGCCGACCCTAAGGAAGCTCACCTTACGGCCGTGAAACGAATCTTGAGATATTTGGCTTACACTCCTAAGTTTGGGCTTTGGTATCCTAGGGGATCCACATTTGATTTAATTGGTTATTCGGATGCCGATTGGGCGGGGTGTAAAATCAATAGGAAGAGCACATCGGGGACTTGTCAGTTCTTGGGAAGGTTTTTGGTGTCTTGGGCTTCAAAGAAGCAAAATTCGGTCGCTCTTTCCACCGCCGAAGCCGAGTACATTGCCGCAGGCCATTGTTGCGCGCAATTGCTTTGGATGAGGCAAACCCTGCGGGACTACGGTTACAAATTAACCAAAGTCCCTTTGCTATGTGATAACGAGAGTGCAATCAAGATGGCGGATAATCCCGTCGAGCATAGCCGCACTAAACACATAGCCATTCAGTATCATTTTCTTAGGGATCACCAACAAAAGGGAGATATCGAGATTTCTTACATTAATACTAAAGATCAATTAGCCGATATCTTTACCAAGCCACTTGATGAACAAACTTTTAACAAACTTAGGCATGAGCTCAATATTCTTGATTCGCGTAATTTCTTTTGCTAACTTGCACACATAGCTCATTTGTATACCTTTGATCATGTCTCTTTCATATGCTATGACTAATGTGTTTTTCAAGTCTATTTCAAACCAAGTCATAGGTGTATTGAAAGGGAATTGGAGTCTTCGGCGAAGACAAAGGCTTCCACTCCGTAACTCATCATTCGCCGTCGCTCCGAGCCACTCTCCATCTTTGGGGGAGAGAGCAAAAGGACTTCGTCTTTGGTATAATCTTAACTCATTTATTTATGACCAAAGGGGAAGAAAAGCACTTCAAAGGGCTCTAATGATTCCGTTTTTGGCGATTCATGCCAAAGGGGGAGAAAAGTATGAGCCCAAAGCAAAAGGACCGCACCACCACCAATTTCAAAAATCTAGTTTTTCAAAGAGTATTTTTCAATTGGTATCTTATTGTGTTCAAAAAGGGGAGAAAGTAGTATTTCAAAAATGATATATCAAAACCCTCTTGAACACTAAGAGGTGGATCTCATTTAGGGGGAGTTTTGTTTAGTCAAAGGAAAAGCATTTGAAACAGGGGGAGAAAATTTCAAATCTTGAAAATGCCTTGCAAAATCTTATTCATTTGCCTTTGACTATTTGCAAAAGAACTTTGAAAAGGATTTACAAAAGAGTTTGCAAAAACAAAACATGTGGTGCAAGCGTGGTCCAAAATGTTAAAAACGAAGAAACGATCCATGCGTATCTTGTAAGTATTTATTTGGCTCAATTCCAAGCAACCTTTGCACTTACATTATGCAAACTAGTTCAATTATGCACTTTTATATTTGCTTTGTTTTGTGTTGGCATCAATCACCAAAAAGGGGGAGATTGAAAGGGAATTAGGCTTACACCTAGTTCCTAAATAATTTTGGTGGTTGAATTGCCCAACACAAATAATTGGACTAACTAGTTTGCTCTAGTGTATAAGTTATACAGGTGCCAAAGGTTCACAACAAGCCAATTAAAAAGATCAAATATTGGATTCAACAAAGGAGCAAAGGGACAACCGAAGGCACCTCTGGTCTGGGGGCACCAGACTGTCCGGTGTACACCGGACAGTGTCCGGTGCACCAGAGGACTCCAACTCAAACTTGCCACCTTCGGGAATTTCCAGAGGCACTCCGCTATAATTCACCGGACTGTCCGGTGTACACCGGACAGTGTTCGGTGCTCCAAGGAAGTGCGGCCTCCAGAACTCGCCAGCCTCGGGAAAACGCAGCGTCTGCTCCGCTATAATTCACCGGACATGTCCGGTGTACACCGGACTGTCTGGTGAACCAGCAGAGCAACGACTACTTCGCGCCAACGGTCACCTGCAGGCGCATTCAATGCGCGCCAGAAGCGCGCAGAAGTCAGACACGCCCATACTGGCGCACCGGACATTGAACAGTACATGTCCGGTGTGCACCGGACATCCAGGCGGGCCCAGAAGACAGAAGCTCCAACGGCCGGAATCCAACGACATTGGTGACGTGGCTGGCGCACCGGACATGTTCGGTGTACACCGGACTGTCCGGTGCGCCATACGACAGACAGCCTCCACCAACGGTCATGTTTGGTGGTTGGGGCTATAAATACCCCAACCACCCCACCATTCATTACATCCAAGTTTTCCAGCTTCCAACCACTATACAAGAGCTAGCATTCATTGCAAAGCACACCAAAAGAGATCAAATCCTCTCCCAACTCCACACAAAGCCTTAGTGACTAGAGATAGTGATTTGTAGTGTTCATTTGAGCTCTTGCGCTTGGATCGCTTCTTTTCTTTGTCATTCTTTCTTATGATCAAACACTCACTTGTAATTGAAGCAAGAGACACCAATTGTGTAGTGGTCCTTGCGGGAAGTTTGATTCCCAAGTGATTTGAGAAGAGAAGCTCACTCGGTCCGAGGGACCGTTTGAGAGAGGGAAGGGTTGAAAGAGACCCAGACTTTGTGGCCTCCTCAACGGGGAGTAGGTTTGCGAGAACCGAACCTTGGTAAAACAAATCCGCGTGTCACACTCTTCATTTGCTTACGATTTGTTTTGCACCCTCTCTCGCGGACTCGTTTCTTTATTTCTAACGCTAACCCGGCTTGTAGTTGTGTTTATATTTGTAAATTTCAGTTTCGCCCTATTCACCCCCCCTCTAGGCGACTATCAACAGCCGGTTCATGCATCACCAATCGAACAAATCCATCAAATCTACTTTAGATCCTTTGTTCTCCATCGCATTAGGAGTAGGCGTAATTTATACCTAGCTTGGCTCCCCCAACCACCGATCTTCATCTCTCTTCGACTCTACGTCGTTCAGAGACGTACCGGGGTGGCCTGGTGATCCCGGGGCATCCCTGGAACTCTCCTACCAGATGGAGTCCTTCTCGAGAGGCGACTTCTACGGTTCTTTGACCCTCTGCGCGCTCGTGGACCGTCCGACCAGTGGGAAGAGGAGACTCGCTCCTACTGTAGGGTCGTGGACTGTCCAACCCCATTGTCGCGGACCGTTCACGTCGCCAGGCGGTACAATCTATAGTGATTGGTTCTGAACCAGAGCCAATGTGTTTGGTTTACATGACTCCCATGTATTCCCCTACCAAACAATAATTTCAAAACCTTGTGGACTGGGGTGGATTCCGGTCACAGTTCACCTCGCTTGGCGTTGTGTAGCACATCATAGTTTTAAAAGTTATTTACAGTGATAATTTTGTTTGAGTTTTATCTTCATTAATGTTCCACCACATCAACAGGTATGATGATATGGCACTGATTTACTAAAGAGATAAATAAACATAGATTATAAGATGTGGAAGAGTGTTTTAGGTAAAACTCAAAATGTACAATAAAAAATGATGTGTCGTTCTTAAAATCAGTGTAATAAAGTATGCACCAGAAGCGGTATCGTTTTGGCTCAAATAAGGGCTTATTTGATTCCACATACTAATCATGCATTTTAGTCCATAATTTGTTAAACGAAGGGACTAATCTGCTTTAGTCCCTAGGCCTCTAAATATTGACTAAGATGAGATAAACCATATTAATTCTACCTTTTATTCCCATTTATTTTTGCTGCAAATGAAGAAGAGTAATGGCAGTATAACGGCAATAGGCATTTGAGTATTGTCATAAGTCATTTAATGAGTTTTGGGTATTTATAGTCCTTGGAACCAAACCCAATAGAGACTAAATATTAAGGAGTGTTTGGTTCCACTGAAGTAAAGCATAGTCCCTGTCAGGTCGTTCGAATGTTTAAATGGTTATGAATATTAAATATAGTTTATTTACAAAACTAAAAGACGAGACAAATTTATTAAAACTAAATAAATCTATATTTAAATATGACAATAACTAAACTATGCCCACGATGCAAGAACAAAACACCCCTCCATAAAGTAGAGTAACCAGAAAGTTCTAAAGACGTCCGATGTGACAATCTGCATGTGGTATGTTATGATGCTGTAGAGTAAAAATCACATACAGTGGTATACTGCATAGCCTACTCTGTGCTGCATTAGGATGGATAGAGCGTCATATAAAACGTTGTAAGGGAGCCTAATCTATCCAGTTGTCGCGCGTTACTGTGCGAAAGGAGGGAGAGAAGGTAAATAGTTGTAGGTATAAAAATAATATAATATATGATACTACCTCTGTTCATAAATATATGACAAAATCGAATTATTTCAGAAATTTGATCATCTGTCTTATTTAAAATATTTATTTAAAAATGTAAAATTTTAAGTCAAACATAACTAACTTAAGTGATAAAACAAATAAAAAAATAAATGATATTTTTTTGAATAATACGAGTGGTCAAAGTTTTTGTTTAAAATCAACGGTGTCATATATTTATGAAAACAGAATGAGTAGTTGGTATAGAATAAATATGACTACAATAGATTGTTGTACAGGGTGAAGAATCTTGTTAACGAGAATAAAATATATCGTTTAGAGTAATATGAGTGAATATAGCCTAAAGTTGGAACATGTGTGTAACAGGACCCGGGCTCTCGGTCAAATTACATTCCAGCCCGTCCAGCGTCCGTCATTGGTCCATCATGGTTTATGAGAATGGACAAGAAACGAGAACTGGTACAAGTAACCGACGTGCTGCTGAAACGTGCCAATGCGCGAGCGCACAGTCTGGCATCCTACACTACAGACATGAGACACGAGACATTACATGAATGCAGCACTACGTGCCTGTCTGGTAGTGATGGATGGTAACCGCGTTGGTACGCCTAGGCCTAGGCGACTTTTGTTGTTCTTAAAAGCATCACCGCACCCCCGCACGCGGATGCATGTTGCAAAGCTCTTTTTTTTTGGTCTCTCTGAAAGGAGCAATGGCCATACTACGGAGCAATGATCGCTAAGACGGCTGTGTTGCCAGTTGCCACCTTGTTCTGTCATTCCGCGTCCTTTAAACCTACTGTATCATGAATCCACGTTACCACATCGGCACGCGAGCGCGACTAGTATAGTTCGTCGAATCCCTCCTTTGTTCCGCTCCGTGAATACGCAAGGGTCGAAGATGAACGATGCAGATCGGCACCGCACCTGCCTCTGCCTGCCGAGCACGGCGCTGGCATGGCACCTCGGACGAAAGAAGTTACTGTAGTCTCGCCGGACCCGCCCGGCATCATCTCATCCTCACTGTACTGTATGTACTAGCAGTGGCCCCGGTGCTGTATGGCGCTCGTCCCAGCTCACCTCGTCACGTCAGTGTGACGAATGGGGCCGGAATGATACAGGCGTCGGTCACGTGCTGGGAGTGAGACTGAGAGTGAGGTCAAGCGTAGCCGCGGTGCCGGCACCGGCACCGGCACGCGTGGGCATCCCGCTCCCTGTCCCTCCGAGGCTCCGACAAAAAAGATTCGCGCCAAGTCAAAAAACTCCTCCGACGCCGCCGGGGACCCGCGGCCCTACCCACATCTGCTGTGAACATAACAGCAGCGCTGACAAACTGGCCGTAGCCTGTAGCCACGAGCTCGCGCATCAGACGGGCCCCAGTCGCTGCGGGCAAGGCCAGTTTGATTTTTTTGCCCTGAGCCCCTGACGGTGACGGCCTGAGCCGGTTGAAACTTTGCCGCACTCGTCGGCAGCCGAGCACCCTGTTTGCCGCTCGCGGCCGGCTGAGGTGCTGCTGCTGCTGTGCAAATGCGATGAGCAATTTCTGCGGTGGAATTTGACACTCCAGTCCAGGTGCTGCTGTCGGTGAGCAATTTCTGCGTGATGAAAAACACCACACAAGAACTGGTGCCTGAAGGCCGGCAGCGCCCACGCATGCTTGACTTCTTGCGCCGCGTTCACAACCAAGCCAACGTAGAGGGGACCGAGGACCGAGGCCCCCGGCGAAATCCGTCCACGCGCCATTTGTAAATCGCGCTCTCCCGGCTCCCGCACCCCACTCCCCGTTTTTCTCCGCACCGCCCTGCTCCCCGACCCCAACTGCCGTCTCCTTCCTCGGGGAATGCGACCGCGCGCCAGAGCATGCTCCGCCCGGAGCCCGCGCTAGGGTTCCCCGCCGCCGGCCCCGCCCGCGCGCCCGAGCGCCGCCGTAAGAAGCAGCCGCCGACGAGGCGGAGGCGACCGGCCGGTGCCACAGTAAAATCTCTCTCTCTCTCTTCCTTTTTTTTGTCCTCGCCGCAGTAAAACCTCCACATGCTCTTTGCTCTCGGCGCGGCGCGTCTCGATCAGCTACTTAACTAATGAAGCCGCAGCAGAAGTCAATAGATCAAAATCCAAATTCCAAACGCGCGTTTGTCTATTGTGCTACAACCGCTACGCTACTAACCCACATGGGATCCGAGGTTGGCTGGCGATGGCGTCGTCCAAACCCTCCGGCCAAGCAAAGCATAACAAAAAAAGAAAAAGGGCAAAAAAGCCGAGCGGGTTTGAACGAAGCGAAAGCGGAGCTGCTCTCCCCGCCCGCGCTCGCTCCATCGCTTTACTATCATTTTGCTCTTTTGGTCGTTTCTCAGCGGCTCACGGATCGCGCGCGCTCCCCCGCTCGTCGTGGCGCGGCCGCGCTCCACGTTTCAATCCGTTTTTGCTGCCGTGCGGTGACGTGACGCCTCTACCGTTGGCGCTTTCTGCAGACGGTGGGACTGGGACCACGCGGCGCGGCCGATCCAGATCCCGCGCACTCGTCCGCGCTGCTGCCTCTCACCAGCGGCGGCAGCGGCAGCGGCTTTGCCTCGCGGGGCACGGTTGCGCCAGGTTCGTGGCGTTCGTCGCGCTGAAATCGCTGTGCTCGTATGTTGCCTCATTTTTTGTCGCCATGCGTTCTAATAGCTTTCTCGCTTCAGACGAGGAAGAGGGGAGAGACGGGGCGAGCTCGGCTGAATCGCAGGAAGTGGCAGAAGCAGCAAACGATTCGTTCTCCTACTCACTAAGAGGTAATCTCATATGCTAGGAATGGATGTTAGCTGTGTTTAGGTGAACTGCTGAAAGTGATTGCTTATTGATGGTGGAATCTGTTTGCTCGGTAGAGTGCCAGAAGCAGCGGCGTCTCAAGTCAGAGAGGTCTGCACTGGTGCGGCCACCGGCCTCGCATAAGCTCAATAATGCCGGAGGTATTGAGCTTCTAGTGCTCTCGCCGAGGTGCTTGATTGGTGGTAACCCGGGAGGAATGAGCAAGAGCTCAACGACATCATCCCGGAGCAGATCAGGCACAGGCACGTTCCCAAGCCCTGGGACTCCGAGCTGCAACCGGCATTGTGCAGGCAGCATGCAGTACTCCAAGGGTTGGAGTTCAGAGCGCGTGCCACTGGGCACTGGTAGGAATAGAAGGTATGGGGGCAGTGGGGTTGTGCTTCCATTTAACAATGGGAGGAAGCTGCCATCGAAATGGGAGGATGCAGAGAAGTGGATCCTAAGTCCAGTTTCCTGTGATGGGTTGGGGAGGATGTCTGCACCAGCTCCACATCATAGACGGCCCAAGTCGAAGAGTGGGCCACTTGGCCATCCAGCTGGCATTCCAGGGGCTTATGCGGCTGTTTCACCGCTTGTTCCTTGCTTTGATGGTGTGCTGGCAGCAGCTAATTTCGCAGCACATTCACCTTTCTCTGCTGGGGTTCTCATACCAGAGCACGGGCGCATTGGCGACTTCAGCAGTGGAAGAGACAGATGTGGTGATGACGGTAGCAGCAGATCCTACTCCGCTGAGAAAGAGTCCTATATATTAAGATCTGCAAGCATACATGCATGGACAGAAACACTTATGGAGGCATCTGCTTTTGCTAATATCTCAGAAGAAACCGTACAAGGTTTTGTTTATACCTTTTTCTCTTTCATGCTATTGTTTCACAGCTGTTATATTTTTATGGCATCACCTTTCCTCATCTAGGTTCACCGCCTTAAGAACCTTGCTTTAAAATCCTTTTGGTTTACTGAGTTAGGGATTTTCTACTCCATAAAATGCATAAGATAGTACCAAACAGACTTAGGACCTGTTTGGTTCGTGGCTAACTACGCCACACTTTGCCTAAGGTTAGTCGTTCAAATTGAAGAACTAACCTTAGTCAGAAAAGTTAGGCAAAGTGTGGCAAGTTAGGCAGGGAACCAAACATGCCCTTAATATGTGCATGGATTTTGATTTTTGGTTTCCGTTGGGTTTCAATTCTAGCTTACCAGAAACTTGCTTGAGACTAAAAGGCTTTGTTGTTATTGTCGTCGTTGTTTATAAGGTTACGGGCATACAACCATTCAACAGATATGTTATTTTTGTCTAACTTCCCTTGAAAAAGCTGGAAAATGTTCAAGATTGGAATAGAATAAGAATATTTTGGTATTTTGTGCATTATGAATTATGCATTGATCAGTTTCCTTTTGACAAAAACCAATTTTAATATCTTTTCCATCATGAGCACAGATGATAAACTGCAACGCCAGACAGAAGCAACTTCCATGATTTCCAGTCCAATCATAAAGAAAGACATCGGCACACAGATGAGTCCTGAGGATAGTATATCTTCTCCAAAAGCGAGACATTCCTGCTCCAGTCTGCCTTCAGGACATCTGATAAAGGAAGCAAATAGTCATATACCTAAACCTGAAATTCGGGACGTGCAGGTTGATGACCAAGTAACTGTGACCCGGTGGTCCAAGCGACATGTAACACGAGGCTCTGATAAGAGGTCAACAAATATTATTGAATGGAGGAAGAAGACCACTGAAACCCGAACTCCATCTTTTGATGAAAAAGAAAGAGAAAGATGCATGTCACAGTAAGATATTGCCTATTTCTGCCCATCAGCTAACAATCCCATTTTGCACCACTGCCCAGTTTTGAATTGGATTTACACAAAAAGAATATATTGCTCCAATTGTCATCTTGTAGCTTTCAATACTCCAAGCTGTCGTTGTCGTGTATCATGTTTATTAAGAAAGGTCAGCTCAATGTTGAAGTGAAGCTACTATGGCTGTAATACATGTTCAAATTCACAGAAAGGAGTAAGTATAAAAGGTGCTGAATGTTGATTAGACTATTATATGACTTGCTAATATGCTCTTAGTGTTATTGAGAAATCTACATAACTTGAAGTCAGGGTCAGATGGTGTAAGTTGCAGATATTGAGCTTAGGTGATACACTAGAAATATTTTGCCCATTTTCATCCTACAGCTAGTGGCACATGCTGACATGCAGAATATCGCTTAACATGAGGTCATTATATTGAATTCAGAACCGAACAAATGTTTGTATATTAGAGCGCCTACCTGAGCTTTGAACCATGGTATTCAAAGACTGGTCATTGAGAACTCTGATTTCAGCAAAATTTTCCTGGCCAGCGAGGGTCTGGTAATCCCCTCTTTTAAGAATGTCTTCGGTGGACTGTGTAAAATAGTGGACGTGGCACTGTAGATGACACTGTTTGCAGAGTGAAGTTTGAAATAGAGGATGCGATAGGAGATGTCATAGGGGAGCTGCTGAAGACAGCCTAAGAGGAACCCAAGTGGATATTTTTCTCGCATGGTCTAGTTTTTTTCCCCCACAATCCATTAGAAGCTCAGTCTATAAAGTGTTGTTCATTTTCTAGTTTTCTTACTGATGAGGTGGTAAAATAAAAAAAGCATGGGTCAATTAGAAAGTCTAGTAAGTCATAGAATTGATGCGCTAGTCTTACACAATATTTTTCATTGCCATTTCGAAAAAAGAGAACTCTTACTGAGGATATAAATCTGCTACATTTTGTATTTAGAGACCTGGTTATTTGTGTTTTAAGGTGCAAAAGGGAGGAAGCAAAGATCACAGCTTGGGAAAATCTACAGAAAGCAAAAGCAGAGGCAGCTATCCGTAAGCTGGAGGTATTGTTTGTCGTCCACATGTATATATAGTTTCAAATGTTTCGACCGTTCCCCCTGATCTACTCATTTTTGTATATAGATACATAAATTTACATATTAAATCCTCTGTTTTTCAGATGAAACTTGAAAAGAAACGGTCATCATCAATGGACAAAATTTTAGGCAAACTCCGCTCTGCTCAGAAGAAAGCACAAGACATGCGAAGTGTAGTTTCTTCTAGTGAAGGTCAGTGTAGTGTGAGGGCAACCAAGAAGACATCTTCCTCTGTCAAAACTGGCAGGCCTTTCAGCTGCTGCTTTACCTACCGTGCTTGCTAGTTGTGATACACAGTTGGTGCCTGTGGATACAGCAATGGATATAGGTCTATTCGGTGAGTCCCACTGGCATTTGTATTATGTGTAATTTAACATCTAAAACTCACACTAGTTCAGCATTAATGCTTTACTGCTTGTAATTTTGTATTTGTGTAATTTTATCGAATTTATTAACTTTTAACCTATTATCTCAATAGTTTCTAATGCTAGAAGTGGCTATCTTTCTCAAGACCTCTTCTCAGGCAACAGTTATGGACGCGAAGGGAAGTCAGTTGGGTTTTGACTACAAGGCCTAATTGTTAATGAGATTTGCACTGATGAATGAGATATCGTTATGGAGCAGCAGACGAAGAAAGCCACGCGAAATCCACTCATGTAACTGATGGAGTGGACTAATGCAGTCTAGTATGCGACGATCAATCTCTGTACACCCGGTAGAAAAAGTTCATGAGCTTCATGGCAGTTAGAATCAGGATTGAGCTGATATTCATCCCGCTTGATGTGTAGCTAGCATTCTTGTAACTGGAATTGTGTGTGTAATGCAAATCATGGGCGCATTAGACTGTAATGAAGAAAAAGTCAGGGCTGCGCCTTTAGAATGCAGCTTGCTCACTTTTTGAGTTTAGTACTGAGACTGGGCTTGTTTGTTATTGGTTGGCAGCAATTGGAACTGTGACGACGTATATTTTCCTTTTTTTTGGAACGCGCTAAACTTGTTTTCCCGAATTTTATGGCGACCAACAAAGTACATATTCCATTGTTCACTTCCTTCGAAACAGAAGATTAAGACGATCATGTTAATGTGGAATGTGTTGTGAAGCAGGTGTTTCTCCAAATTCAAATAGACATCTCTTTGGACCGTAAATACAAGGATAGACAATTAGGTGCTGTTTGGTTCGAGGTAGGCAATAGGAACGTTAATGGCATCCAAAACCAGCGCTAACTGTTACCATGTATAACAGTAACAGATAACGCCACTTGTTTGGTTAGATGTGTTAATGGTTTTCACTTCTCTAACTGCTCCGATGCTGCAAAGGGATCGGGTAACACGGGTTGGAGAGGAGTAACGGAGTTTTATGGGCTGGTATCAGATAACAGCGTGATGGATTGCGGACAGTTCTAACCAAACATGTACAATAGCACCCAATATCGAAGTAAATATATTATGGGCCAAATTATCTGAACCAAATGACACCTTAGGGCTTGTTCGGGTAGCTCTCAATCCATGTGGATTGAGTGGGATTGGATGGGTTTGAATCCCAAACAAGTCAAACTTCTTAAGAATTTTTTCCAATCCCATCCAATCCATGTGTATTGGGAATAACCGAACAAGGCCTTAGAGGGAGCTAATGATTGTGAAAGCTTAAAAATATATATGACATTCAAACACTCTTGCTAATAGTTCAACTATTAGCTATTTTTGGTAAAATAGTTAATAGTTAGGTAGTTATTTGTTAGCTAGCTAATTTCACTAATAATTTTTAGCAAATTAACATTAGTTCTAGTGTATTCAAACACCCCTAAGGCTCTGTTTGTTTCGGCTTTTTGCAGCTTCTAGCCACAAAAAGCTGCTGTGGACTGCCAAACACTCAGCTTTTCAGCCAGTTTCTATAAAATTTGTTTGGTAAAAACCATTCAAAATTAACATAAACATATAATCGATTGAGTCGTCGCAATAATAGTAATCCGTCACTTTATAGATCCTGAGCCCATGGACAACTTTACCTTTCTGCGCACGTAATCTTAATGATACTCAGAGATTATCTACACAGCCAGATTCTCTCCACAGCTAGATTCTCGGAAAAGCTGGTCAGAAAAAAGCTGAACTAAACAGGCCCTAAGTCAGTCTCGCCAGGTACAAATCGCCCGTTGGCACCTGGCCCAGTTTAGAGATCACGCATGTAGTTACGATAACTTATAAAAAAGGCGGCCGGTTCCCTGAAGAAATGTTGCGAGAAACGAAACATGTAGGCGCAGTCGGCAGCAAATGTCAAGCAGGGCCTCCAAACCCACCATCAGCCTCATCGTCGAGGGCTCCAGGCGTCGACACGCGTGTGTCCGTGTTTCAGAGAAAACCATCACCCCAGATGTTGACGCGAGGCTGATCCATTTGTAGTACAGTGCACGGTGCACAACCATTTGTACAGTCTCCACGTACGGCTTCCCAGTGCTCGCGGAGACTCGACCTGACCTGACACCCCCTCCACTGCATTACCAGCCGCCGGCCTGACGTTGAACATCTACGCCGGACGCACGCGCCACTCACAAGTCCCAATACACAAACGCGGCAAGAGACGGCCGGACCCACGGCCTGGTCTCTTGGCCGGTGGCCGGTCCCCGATCCGTCCGTCCAATCACTTTGGCTGCGCGCGCCCAGATGCTCCCACCTTGCGCGCCCCCATTGGGCAGCCCGTCGCGTCGGAGGTTGTCAGCGTCGTGCGGAGGCTGCCACGTTGCGCGCACCGGAGTGGTGGAGCCCACCACCACACCACGTTCCGTCGAACCTTGTCCCGCGCACCAGCGCGCTGCACCCAGCAGACTACCAGTATCACTGACATCTGGTCCCGCAGGCAATTTGACTAACCCAGCAAGAGGAGAGGAATCACCGAATCAGGTGGTGGGCTCTGGGCTGGTGGCTGGCGCGAGATCTGGCTGTCTGTCTGTCTGTGTAGGAGTACGGGTGCGGCGTGCGCGAGGCCAAACCCAAAGCGCGCACCCAACTCCGTTGAGATTTCGTCGCGGCCTCGGCCTTGGCGGCGTTATAAACGCCCCCACACGGTTCCTCGTGGGTGACACCTGTCCACCCATTCCCCTCGCCTCGCCGCCGCGGACTTCCCTTCCCGCACCCGCATCAAATTCCTCTTGTTCCGCGGAATTTCCCTTGCTAATCCTGGTATCTCCTGTCGCTAAGCCACTCTACTCCGCCTAACCCCCGCTCTGAGCTCACCGGACTGGCGGCTCCGTCCGGCTCTCTCAGCGTGCGCGTGCTCGTGAGGAGGGCTCTTTCGAAGCGTGTGAATCCGGTGGGCGACGTGAACCAGGGATGGATTTCCCGGGAGGAAGCGGGAGGCGGCCGCAGCAGCAGGAGCCGGAGCACCTGCCGCCGATGACGCCGCTCCCGCTGGCGAGGCAGGGGTCGGTGTACTCTCTCACGTTCGACGAGTTCCAGAGCTCGCTCGGCGGGGCCGCCAAGGACTTCGGCTCCATGAACATGGACGAGCTCCTCCGCAGCATCTGGTCCGCGGAGGAGGTACACAGCGTCGCGGCCGCCAGCGCGTCGGCGGCGGACCACGCCCACGCCGCCGCGCGGGGGCCCGTGTCCATCCAGCACCAGGGCTCGCTCACCCTCCCCCGCACGCTCAGCCAGAAGACCGTCGACGAGGTCTGGCGCGACCTCACGTGCGTCGGCGGAGGACCCTCCTCCGGCTCCGCCGCGCCCGCAGCGCCGCCCCCGCCGGCCCAGCGGCACCCGACGCTCGGGGAGATCACGCTGGAGGAGTTCCTCGTCCGCGCGGGCGTGGTGCGGGAGGACATGACGGCGCCGCCGCCCGTACCGCCGGCGCCGGTGTGCCCGGCTCCTGCTCCGCGCCCGCCAGTGCTGTTTCCCCATGGCAATGTGTTGGCTCCCTTGGTGCCTCCACTGCAATTCGGGAATGGGTTCGTGTCGGGGGCTGTCGGTCAGCAGCGAGGTGGTCCCGTGCCCCCCGCGGTATCGCCCAGGCCTGTGACGGCCAGCGCGTTCGGGAAGATGGAGGGAGACGACTTGTCATCCTTGTCGCCATCACCGGTCCCGTACATTTTCGGTGGTGGGTTGAGGGGAAGGAAGCCACCGGCTATGGAGAAGGTGGTTGAGAGGAGGCAGCGCCGGATGATCAAGAACCGGGAGTCGGCCGCGAGGTCGCGCCAAAGGAAACAGGTAAATACATTTGTCGGTGGGTTCTGCCTTTACCTAGTTGTATCAATTCGTCACGTTTCCTGCTTATATTACTAGTTATACTGACACGTGTAACGGTGTAACTTTAATGTTTATGTTTTATTTTTTTCCTCCCAACATGTTAAGTATTTCGCAATAATGGTGTTAAGAATTCTGTTGGGCCATGTGTCTAGTGTTGGCCCATTAACGTGTACACATATACTAGAAGTGTGTGTGGTGTAGAGAGAGTGCTGTATGTTTTCCACATTCCAGAAAAATCCACATGGTACCGGAGCCAGGCTCAACGGCGATGGCGTCGCGGTGACGAGTGTCTTCGGCCTCGACGGAGAAGACCACCGAGAAGGAGATCAGCGACGGCCGAAGGAGGCCGCCGAGGCACACGAGCGATCGAGGGAGGCGAGGGACGTGACCAGGCAGAAGACGGGCGAGTACACCGACGCCAGCAGGGAGGCCGCGCAGGAGGCCAGGGACAGGTCCCGAGCCACAGCACAGGAGGGACGCCACCGCCGACAAGGCGAGGGCGGCCAAGGACGTGGACGCGGGCACTCGTCGGCGACAAGGATCTGGAGATAGGGGTGCTTGGGGAGGCTCTCCAGCTGCCGCAGCTCGTCCAACCCTTGAGGAAGCTGCCGGCACACAGGTGCTGCTGCTCCCCCCTGCTGCCCGCGTCCTGTGACTGAGATCCATCCAGCTCGGAGGAGGAGGAAGAGGAGGCGCTCCTGGTCCTGGCTTCTAGACGTTGTGACCCAGATCTTGACGCAGCTGCCCAAGTAGTTTCCTAGTTATTATTACATATATATTATGGGGGAAAATCAAGGAATTGAGCAGGTTCTTGGTAAATTGGTCGAATTACTGTCAGCAAAAAGGGATGAGGCTCCATCATCAATTAAAGACAATGTTGCTCATATAGAATCAGTTCAGAAGATAGACCTAATGCCAAATGAGATTAAGTTAGAAGGGGTGAAAAATTATTTGGCATGGTCTAGAAGAGCATTGCGATTATTGAAGGCAAAGAGACTCGAGGGCTATGTTAAAGGAGATGTCGTTGAGCCCAAGGATAAGTTAAGTGATGAATGGAAAGACTGGGATGCTATAAACTCTTTAGTGGCAGCGTGGATGTTGAGTTCTATGATTCCAGCAATTGCTAGCACTGTTGATACAATCATAAGTGCTGCAGAAATGTGGAAAGCACTTGAAGAAATGTACTCGGGAGCTGGAAATGTTATGTTGATGGTGGAGACTGAAGATCGCCTCCATAATATCAAACAGGGGGAGCGATCTGTGGCGGAGTACGTTCAGGAGTTACAATGTTTATGGGCTGATGTTGATCATTATGATCCTATTGAGCTACCACACTCAGAGTGTGTTGCTTGGGCGAAGAAATGGGTGGAAAAAAGACGTGTACTTCAATTGCTAAGGGGGCTAAACTCAGAGTTCGAGGGAAGACGTGCCTCCATGTTTCATCAATCCACTCTTCCTAGCCTACAAGAAGCCATAGCTGCCATATCCCAGGAGGAGTCAAGACTCAAAGTGATGAGAGAAAGTTCTCAAACGCCGCCTCATCCTGTGTTTTCAGCTATGAGAACCAAAGATACTAGAGAATGTTACAATTGTGGTAATGTTGGACATATTGCACGTAATTGTTCTAAGCCTTCCAAAGTTAATCGTGGGAGAGGAAGAGGGGCTCCTAGAGGCGGCAGAGGTCGTGGAGGCAGGAGTTGGGCAAGGGCGAATGCAGCAACTACACAAGAAGAACTTGAAACATTTATGGAACACGAAGATGAAACAAAGTTGAGGAAGAAAAATCAAATCTCTGGAGATAAAGATCAGGAGTCTCACACAGGGGATTTTGTCCACTTCGCCTACACTGATGAAGGTAATTATGCTCATGCTTTTGTACCCACACAGGTCACACAGTTAAAATGGATTTTAGACTCAGGAGCATCAAAGCATGTCACAGGCACGTCCAGTGAATTTACATCATATATAAGATATCCCTCCACACGTAAAGAAATTATACAAACTGCTGATGGTACACCACAACCCATCAAGGGTGTTGGCACAGTGCAATGCACTCCATCTATTAAGTTGTCATCAGTTTTGTATGTGCCAACCTTTCCTGTCAACTTGATATCACTAAGTGCCTTGGTTGATCAATTGGATTGTCGTATTATTCTTGATCGAGATAATTGTTTAATTCAGGAGAGGGAAACAGGGAAGAGACTTGGGACAGCTACCAGGCGTAATGGATTGTGGTATATGGATCATGAGGGGACTAATGGTACAATATGCACTATGCTGGCAACAAGAATGGAAGAGAAGGAGGTTGCAGTGATGCTCTTGCATTGTAGATTAGGGCATCTTTCTTTTGATAAGATATGCAAAGCTTTTCCTGATGTAATGAGTGGGGTGGATAAAAGCAAGCTATTGTGTGATGCCTGTGAGTTTGCAAAACACACAAGGACATCTTATATTAGTCGAGGTATCAGGAGTATATCTCCTTTTGTGCTAGTTCATTCTGATGTTTGGACATGTCCTGTGACTTCTATTAATGGGATGAAGTACTTTGTTACTTTTATCGATTGTTTTTCTCGGATGACTTGGGTCTATGTGATGAAGCATAAAGATGAAGTATTGAAGTGTTTTCAAAATTTTTGTGCACTAGTTGAGAATCAATTCAATACTCAAGTCAAAATCCTAAGAACAGACAATGGAACCGAGTATGTAAACAAGGGATTTAATGCATTTCTGTCAAGAAATGGTATATTACATCAGACATCCTGTCCTGATACACCTCCACAAAATGGTGTGGCTGAAAGGAAGAATCGTCACATTTTGGAAGTTGCTCGTTCGCTGATGTTTACAATGAATGTTCCGAAGTTCCTATGGAGTGAAGCTGTATTGACTGCCACATATCTTATTAATCGCACTCCTTCAAAAATACTTGCAATGAAGACTCCATGTGAGATTCTTCTCGGTGAGAATAAGTTTGTGGTTCCACCTAAAATTTTTGGATGTACATGTTTTGTCAGAGATCATAGACCTCAGGTGGGGAAGTTGGATCCTCGTGCTGTGAAGTGCATTTTTGTTGGATATCCTGCAGGGCAAAAGGGATACAAGTGTTGGAGTCCTAGTGAACGACGTTTGTTTGTAAGCATGGATGTTACATTTAGAGAGACTGTGCCTTTCTATGGTGAGAAGACAGATCTAAATTTTTTTTCTTGATTCTGTCTCTACTAGCACAGATGAAGCTAGTCGAGAGGGGGAGAACAGAATGGTTGATTCAATGGAACAACAACCAAATAAAATGGAAGTGGTGATTGGTGCTTCTCAAAAGATGCAAGTAATGCCAAGTGAATTGGAGACACATCCTAGTCACGAGAATAATAAATCTTGTGGAGACGACTTACGATATAAGGGCGAAGTATATACAAGAAGAAAGTCCCATGTGCAACCTCAGGCTCCTGAAACCAATTCAGCATCAAGTACTGAGCAGTTCTCTCCAAACACATTAGAGGCTATAAATGTACCTTTGACGTCTCATGGAGAAACTGAAGATTATGACACTTATGATTTGCCCATTGCAATACGAAAAGGAGCGCGTGCTAAAGCTGGAGTCCCCCCAACAAGGTATGGATATGAACATGACATTAGCAATTATGTCTCATATGCGTCTTTGTCACCATCATATAGAGCATTTGTTGCATCATTGCATTCCGTAGCAATTCCAAGAGATTGGAAAGAAGCACAATGTAATTCTAACTGGCGTGAGGCAATGTTGGAGGAGCTTAAAGCTCTAGAAAAAAATCAAACTTGGGAATTTGAGAAACTACCTAAAGGAAAGAAGGCAGTTAGTTGTAAATGGGTATTCACTGTGAAGCAAAACCCAGAAGGAAGGGTAGAACGATATAAAGCAAGATTGGTTGCAAGAGGGTATAGTCAAACATATGGAATTGATTATGATGAGACATTTGCACCAGTGGCAAAAATGAGTACTGTAAGGACATTGATCTCTTGTGCTGCAAATTTTGGATGGCCCTTGTATCAACTAGATGTTAAGAATGCTTTCTTACATGGTGATTTGCAAGAGGAGGTCTATATGGAGATCCCTCCTGGATTGTCAAAGCCTGAGACAATTGGGAAAGTTTGTCGATTGAAAAAATCATTGTATGGTCTCAAGCAGTCCCCAAGAGCATGGTTTGACAGATTTAGACGTGCAATATGTAGCATGGGATATAAACAATGCAACGGAGATCACACTGTTTTTTATCAACACTTTGGACGACGAATTGCAATTCTAGCTGTGTATGTGGATGATATTATTATTACAGGTGATGCCGATCTTGAGATTGCATGTCTAAAGAAGAATCTAAGTAAGGAATTTGAGGTTAAAGATCTTGGTCATCTCAAATACTTTCTTGGTATTGAGATTGCTCGATCTCCAAAAGGAATAGTTCTCTCCCAAAGGAAATATGTTTTAGATCTACTTGATGAAACAGGTATGTTGGGGTGTCGGCCTGTAGCAACACCTATCGACTTGAATCATAAATTATGTGCTGAATCTGGTGATCCTGTGAATAAAGAAAGGTATCAAAGACTTGTTGGACGGCTCATCTACTTGTGCCATACAAGACCTGATATCACATATGCAGTCAGTGTGGTGAGTCGATATATGCATGACCCCAGAAGTGGACATCTTGATGCAGTGTATCGTATACTGCGATACTTGAAGACTTGTCCTGGAAAGGGAATAATCTTTAAAGGTCATGGTCATCTAAAGGTGGAAGGTTACTCTGATGCAGACTGGGGTAGTTGCCTTGATGATAGAAGGTCAACTTCAGGATATTGTGTGTTTGTTGGAGGAAATTTAGTATCATGGAGAAGCAAGAAACAATCTGTGGTATCCCGTTCCACCGCCGAAGCAGAATACCGAGCTATGGCCCTTGCGATATGTGAGATGCTATGGATAAAGGGTCTCTTATCAGAGTTGAATGTATTAAGAAAAGACTCCCTGAAGTTATGGTGTGATAATAAGTCAGCCATGAATATAGCTAACAATCCAGTTCAACATGATAGAACAAAACATGTGGAAATTGATCGATTCTTCATCAAAGAGAAGTTAGATAATGGTACTTTAGAGTTGAATCATGTAAACTCAAAAGGTCAAATAGCAGATTGCTTGACTAAGGGTATAGGAGTAAAAGAGTGTGATGTGTTATGTAGCAAGATGGGGATGATTGATATCTATCGCCCATCTTGAGGGGGAGTGTTGGGCCATGTGTCTAGTGTTGGCCCATTAACGTGTACACATATACTAGAAGTGTGTGTGGTGTAGAGAGAGTGCTGTATGTTTTCCACATTCCAGAAAAATCCACAAATTCTCACCATGACAACTCTTTTTTTGCATCAAATTTGCTTGAAATAAACTAGAATATGTGCATTAGTAGTGCGTATACTGTATAGTTATGCAGCGTCTATAATTATTCGACATGGGTAGTGTAAGCATATGAACTTATCAATTATAAAAAAAAAACTCGACCTGCGGGGGTAAGACAGCCCCCGGGCATTGTATTAAGAAGAAGACCTTCTCACACAGGTCGAGAAAATCCCCGAACCCCTGCCCCACCCATACACAGCGGCATCGAAGCCCATGTGAGAAACGACCACGACCGAGGCTGAGCCTTACCTGTGCTTTGGCGTGGGACAAACGAGGGGATTTTTTTAACCACAGCCTAAAATTCGCTCCCACGGGGAGTCGAACCCAGGACCTGAGGAGTGCTACTCAGACCACCTAATCAATTATAAGTACTCCCTTTGTCCTGAAATAGCTATTGTTCTCGTTTTCTGAAAAGTTGACTATTTTTTAACTTTGATCAAATTCATAAAAATATATTAATATTTATTATACATAATTAGTCTCATTAGAGAGATCTTTGAATCTATTTTTATAATAAACTCATCGAAAGATACAACTCTTGTTAATATCTTTTATAAATCTATTCAAATTTGCTAAAGTTTCCACCAACACAAATATCAGTGAAAACTATTTTAGGACGAAAGGAGCATGTCTATTAATCTCTCTTCCTCCCTCTCGCAAAATACTAATATGAACTGCGGATTTCTTGGACATCCATGATGCCGGAATCTAAATGAAAGCTATTTCTAAATGAATCTAGTCTCCTCTCTCAGGCTTCCTAAACTACTGACGATCTTACGTGGACATATTTGTACTTTGTAATACTTGGCAGGCATATATGATGGAGCTGGAAGCTGAAGTGGCAAAACTTAAAGAGCTGAATGATGAATTGCAGAAAAAGCAGGTATGCTTATACAATGTTTGCATTTTTGTTTCTTGGGTCGCATTAACTTATGAAAGTGTTTCTTCTGAAATAGTGAAATTCAAATAGTTTGTTAGTATTCATACCTGAATTTGAGACCCTTTGGAATTCCAGAGAACCTTTTGTACTTTAGCACATTCTTACATCTTTTTCATCAATACTTGTACATTGTTTACTTTATTAGGTTTTCAAAAGTCTATCATTTTTTTTTACATTTTTGTCAATCATCACAGTGCATTTAGTTTTTTTTAGCAAAAAGGCACTATGGAGCTTCTTTGTGACGATGATCTAATGTTAATCACCATAGAGCATTTGACAAAGTGAAATGCAGTCGACGTCCATCAGATAACTGAACCATAGATCTTTAGTGTCCATCAGATAAAAGGCACTATGGAGTAGTTCATAAGAGTTGTCCTTTTCTTCTTAAATTAGTTTATCAGACAAGGAACTGCTGTAACTTCCATTTGTGAATAGTTGCTTCTTGGATTCTGATTTATGACAATATAGCTTATTGTCAGAAATATTTCTGATGAACTAGAACATGTCAGCTTTGCAGCCTTGTATGACTAAGTTCTTTGTGTAGTGAGATCGCATTCTTTATATCTGCTGTTGTTTAGTAAATGACTATCTTTTCTAATTTGCAGGTTGAAATGTTGGAGAAGCAAAAGAATGAGGTAATCACTTCCCATTTTGAAGAAGCTGCTTTTGCTTCGGTTACATGCTATACTCTCTTTTGGTTTATTACTGGCAGCGAACTTGGTTGGTGTGAAGGAAATTGTTTTCTACAAAAGGAATTCTATAATCTGTGGATTCCCTTGTCATGAAGTATTACAGTCAACCTTATCAACATCATGAGTATCGTATAGCTCTACGATCATATCACTTTGGCTCTTTGTGTGTACTTGGTTGGCAATGGATGGTTTGAAACCTCAACAATTATTACTGAAAAATAGAAGTTTTTCTGAATTTGTGGTTTCCGTGACTTGTTGGCACGAGAAATGTCATTGTCCATTGGCAGCTACTGATACCCAGAGACTTGAGTTCAAACTATAAGTCTATCATGCCCATAAATTTGACTCAAGCAATACCTTATATGTGAAGTAAACCTGTAGAGAAACTGGAAAACGATTAAGGCCAAGAGGTGTGGATGTGGTTAATTGTGTTTTCTTACAACTGGGGCTAGGTGGTAGCATTTAAGCTGGTTAAATGATTTCGAATTTCTCTGAAATGATTGGCCAACTTCCACAACTGTTGTTGTCATGCTGTCTGCTTTTCTGTATGCAGTTTGCCTCTTGATACTAATACTGTATTATAAGGTTACCTATGTTTTTATCAATGTTTTACTCAAGCTCTTCCCACTATGTTAATAGAAGCAGCCTATCTGTGATCTTATGTTGGTCTAATAAAACTGAGAACGGCCAAGAAAATATGCAGCCCCTGTTTTACCACCAAATGTTAAAAAGTGTTTGTGTAGGATAAACTATCGTGGTGTGCTGATGTTATGAGAAATGAAACCAATAAGATTGATGGTCAACTGTCACTTTCTAGCTTCATCAAAAAATTATGCGTAGTAAAGTGTCACAGTTAAATTTTAGTTGAATGAAAAAATACAGTGAAAACTCATCTGGAGGAAAAGTTTACGGAGGTAGCCTTTGTTTTCTATGCATGTAAACCACCAGTATTTAATTGTTTTGTATAGAACTTCATGTTCTGACTCTTGCAAGTTTTTTTTTAAAAAAATACTCTTGAAATTTTCAATTTAAATGATTGTGTTTTGCTAAAAAAAACGAAAAAAGGTCCCCTAGTTCTGAGCAGAAAAACATACCACCTCACTTCCAGTTTGCTCAAACATAACAATGTTTTGGTGGTTGCTGCAGGTCCTGGAGAGGATGAGACGGCAAGTTGGGCCAACGGCAAAGAGAATTTGTCTGCGGAGGACATTGACAGGTCCATGGTGAGCTGTAGACCCGTACGGCTGTACCTTAGCAGTATATATGTGGTAGGTGAAGGTGAACACACAATGGCCAGAGTTGCCGTGGTTGACACAGCCATTAATCCGGAGCTTCAGTCTCGTAGGCGGATAGATTGCCTGTGATTTCCACTTCATAGGTTTTGCCCATTTGCAACAACAAAAAAAGAAAAGAAAAGGAAAGGAAAGAAAGAAAGTTCGGGCGAATAGAGGAGTTTGTATGTAGAAAGAAAGTTTAGATTGTTTGACTTATAATGCGAGATGAAGACTTATTTTGGGACGGAGAGAGTATATTGCTTCTTTAGGCTTTCTGGTTTGGTGATATAGGGTATAACTGTATCATCAGTCCTTGTGCTTTGGAAAACGGAAAACCAATTTGTGATGTAAACTTCAGAACTGCAGATGTCCGCTGTGCCCAAACTTGTAGAGATTGCTTACGAAAGGAATACGTTGTTGTACGCTTACAGTTGGGGATGTTTGGTTTGCCACCCAGATTTTGCAACCAGAAATCGGCAAGGTATTGGCAGGTGAGCCTGCAAGTCCATTCCGGGCATCGTCGGTGGTGCTCGCCGGTCGCGTCGCTTTTGTTGTGCTTGATTGGAAGGGAATCAGCGAGTGCCTTCAATCATACGACGGTACAGACGTATGCATGGTCCCTGTGAGCTCCGTGTGGCCTGCTTGGCCGGGAGCTCTGCTCGCGTAGTGGTTCGGCTGGCCAGCGGTGGGACACGCAGGCGTGCCATGTTCGCTGTCGTGGCCGTGGCCGTCCTAATCGCAATTGACAGGCACTCGCCGTGTAGACACGTGCAGTGTCGGAGGAATCTGTCAGACCAGTTGGCCGTCTTGGCCCGTGTAACGCATCGAAGAACCCTGAACTGAAGGCATCTCACGGCGCTCGTGGAATCGGTCCTGAAGACGCCTGCTGCATTCCGGTACGGTGCAGACAACACAAACCGAAGACGCCGTACGCCTCGGGTACCAGACTACAGAGGAGACATCGCTCCTCCAGCCCCCATTGACAGCGCTGGCTCGAGGTTGCTCTGAATTATGCAAGACAAAGACCGCATTTAGCGCTCTAACCACATTGTCGTCTGTCCTTCTTTACTATAGTTGATTGTTAGGCAGGTGCTGGACCAGGGCCAAAGCAGTGCAGTTCAACAGACTGCACCCAGCATCGCGGCACTGCTTGCAATTGCCAATGTCATCTGCCATTGAAGAGAAAACCGCGACCTGCACTGCACGGCGCGCAGCACTGAATGGACTCCGGCCCGGCTCAAAAGAGGCTGAAGTGGTTAGCGGACGGGACCGAGCACGAACAATGTGCGTGCGTTACTGGCCACTGGCCAGTGGCGACCGTGGTGCGGCCGTGCGCACGGCCCCACACCCCTGCCTGCCATGTTGCAGTCGGCAGCAGCTCAACCTCAACGTGACATGGGCAGCAGACGAGCGCCCAATATACTAGCAGCTAAGATACAGCTTCGCTCCTTCGCTGTGCCGAAACGACAGAAACGGACAGCCAAACTACAGACGCCATCTTCTTCTCTTTTCCATTCGTCCAGACGGACCACAGCCTGTCGCCTCACTCACTCGTAACAAACGACTCAATTCTCTGCAACGCGCTGCATAGGGATGCTGCAGCTGCGTCAACAACCAAGCCGATTTTCCCAACCGATCCACCACGCGGAATTTCTTCGCACCTGTGCTGGTTTTGGTTTTGATTAAGTGCCCGTTCGGTTCTTCCGGAATGCTTTACTGGATTGGTTCCGGATTGGAATAGTTCACAAATTTGTATTAGCTTGATGAGTTGGAATGGTTCCTGCCTCCAATCTGGACTAAACTAACAGAGCCTTAAAAAAAAGAGCTCGTCTTTCATCTGCAGAAGCAGAACCAAGACAGCTCTCTCCCAACCGATCCAACCACACGGAATTTATTTCCACCGCTGTTGGTTTTGTTGAAAAATTCGTCTCCTTGCCCTTGATCTGCAAGACTCTGGATTGACGACATGTATTAAGTCTCAACTCTTGATTGAGCACAGGTTTCAACAGAGTTGATGAACTGAAAAAGGATCTAAGAGAGAGAGAGAGAGAGAGAGAGAGAGAGAGACATCCGTGCGTATTCAACAATCGTCGTCATCTCAAGTATAGGTATAGTAGTAGATCGAGAAGGAAGTGCCCCGCTAATCATTTGAGATGATGGAAATTAATCTGCCTCTTGAAAGGAACCATGTACATACACGAAGATGAGAAACTAATATGGATTAGGGGGGAAGCAAGAGGATTAATAAGCAAGCAAAGTAATTAGGCATGATGTTTTGTCTCCAACGGAATCATACAATCATGGTGGAAGAAAGATGATTAGCTAGCAGTCCAAGATAGGACGAGCAAGGTGGAAGGCGGCGGCGGCCCACCAAATGACCAAACCCTAACAGATTTTTTTTTCTCTTCGTCTTTTTTCTGCTTGAGGCGACCGCCGGAGATTCCTTCCTTCTGCTGTTGTGTGCATCTCGAATGGTTTTTTCTCTCTACTCCCAATGCGACAAGGTAGCGGCGGCCGTGGCCCGGAGAGCTCAGTGGCGGCTCAGCATGGACAGCGCAACCACCTGCGCCCACTGCTTCAGCCGCATCTTCACCGTCTCCGGCGTGTCGCCTGCACGAACGAACGGAAAGGGATCAGAGATCGAAACTAGAATCACGGGCGGAGATTGCCTGGACAGCCGGAGACTACCTGGAGAGAGTATGGACATGGGGCTGCCGAGCGGCGACTCCTCGGACGAGGACGCCTCCGACGCGGCGCCGCACGAGCACGGCGGCGCCTCCGCCGCCCCGCCGTGGACGGCGTAGTAGAGGTCGAGCGCGGGCAGCGTCTCCAGGAGGCGGTTCCTCCCGGCGCAGGCGCAGGCGCACGCGCACGCGGCGGCGTGCGCCGGCTCGAAGCCGAAGCCCAGGTCGATGCAGCCGCGGAGCTCGTCGAGGTCGTCGTCCGTGACGCTGCGGGCGCGGCGCAGCGCCGTGCCCCCGCGGCGCATGCCCCTGCGCCGGCGCTCCCACGCCTCGTCGCGCTCGATGTCCGGCGACCACGAGTTCTGCTTCTGCAGCCCCAGCGCGGGCGCCTTCTTGCCGCCGCCGCCGATAACATGGCGTTGTTGCCCCGCCTTCTCCATGGGCAGAGCACTCCTGTATACCCTACCACTACCACCTCCCCTCCGCCCCCTCGCAAGGCGAAGGGGGGATTTGGAGAAGCGAGCGTCGAGGTGGGTGGAGGCGGCCGCGGCGGATTTTATCGCGCTGCCCGTGCCCGTCGCAGCGTTGGCGTAGCGGATGCGGGCCGCGGTCAGCTGCGTGACGTCTGCCGATGTAACTAGCCTAGCGTATATAAGTATATAACGTACCTTCCTTGTACAGTAGGGTATGCAAATCCAACGGTGGATTTTTGAACTGGAAGAAGGCAGCCACCCAGGGACGGGTAAGGTAATTATTAGGCATTGATTTCGGTCACGGGAGAGGGTGCGGCGACACGAAAAAAAGGACGGCAAGAATTTTTTGCGCTGACACTTATTTCCGGTTATAAACGATATTTTTGAATGAGCTGTTGGAGTTTGTTTTTTTTTTCTTTCCTTTTTGCCTGTGTATACAAACGGGAAACCTTTTTTGCCAGCACACAGTATGGTTCAACCACCTCATTGTAACGTTCCATTTTGAGCTCCAGTAGTACCAAAATTACGCTTCGCAACAAATTTCGTTTCCTTCTTTTCTTGGCGATGTACCCTAACTAGTTACTAGGCCCGGGCGGCCGGCACGCTTTGATGCATGAGCCGTTCGCGAGTGGGAAAAAAAAGGCGGTAACTGCTACCGGTCCACAGCGTGACAGTGCGCGAGATCATGAGAGGCGTCGTCGTCGTCCTCCTCCTCCGAGAGTCGCTTGCGGAGGAAGAATGGATGGATTGATGGATCGATCGGCCAATCGAGTCTCGAATGATTACGTACGTGTAATTAACATTGCGCCTCGCCATCAGTCGCGATCCCTCGAGACAAGATCGAAGAAAAATATCTGCGGGTCGATCACCTGCATGCAAGTATCTCCACTGGAGAAGAAGAAGGAGATTCAGACCACACAATTTATGTGTCGACCCATGTTTGCCCGGATTCATGCACGGACTGTGACTGATGCGGTTCGTGATTTGCGCTAGCCTGAAGATGATACATCTGTTAATTTCCAAGATCTTTTGTAGAGATATGTACTTGCTCCGACGTTGTGAAAAAAAAAGAGCTTCTTTTGGCATGGGCAGGGCAGAGTCAGTACCAGTACTACGAATCACGAACCATATCTAGAAGCGAAGGACCAAGCCACGTCCCGGTGCAATGTTTTATTTTAAGCCAAACCTGACGCTTGCTTTGCCCCCGCAAGTAGATCGGCGAATCGGATCTCTGTATCTGTAGGGTGCCGTGGACGGTGGCATGCTGCCAGAAACTGCACGGCATGCCTTGCGTCGCTTGAGCTTCCCAGCCTTAGCAACCGGCGATTGGCAAGAAAGAGCAAGAGAAATGCTTCAGACTCTGATGATATGGTCAGAACCAGTTATTTCTAGAAGCAACTACCAACTAGACCTGGTCTCAGGTTCTCCATCTGTGATTTGATTAGTGCGAGTCTACTACAATTTCGCGGAAGACTGTCTCTCCAACTCCACTACATCATGGGCTTGCGGCAACGGCAACGGCAACTAATATATTAAAACAAGAGTAAACATATACTTGTGAGCCACATTTGAGTACGGAGTACAATAATTATTATATAAGCAACGCGTACGTCTTTTACTGGATCATCGTTTCATTGGCTCTAGTAGGCAAGTAGCTAGCAACTCATCGAGGGAAAAAGATCGAGCGCAACATGATGAGGACGACAGCGTCACGTTTCAATAATTAACGATTTTTTTTTTCTAATGGTGGGTAATAGGCCTGGCATTGGCGGACCAAGATACGCATATGCTCTTAGATGAACTACTACCATCTGCTCTGCAGAATAATCAAGCCTCAAATTATATAAAATTATTTGTTTTCCTGATTGCTAACTACTATAGGATTCGTACAAGTAAATGCTAGCAATATTTTGTATTATCAGAAAAAAAAATTGTAATTACATGTATGAAAGGGATAAAGCCATAAGAATTTATAAGCACTAGAAAGTTTGACTTTAGTTCGATTTAGAATAGCAGGCTTAGTTTCTTTTTCAAAAATAATTTGAAGGGTCTTTTTTGTTTCGTAGTAGTAGAATTGCTAGAAAATAAAGGATTTCGTTGTAGAATCCTAAAATAAAGATAAAGTACTTTATTTTTTAAGTACTTGCCAGTCTAGTTATCCACCTATCTACATATCCTTTCTTTTATCGTAATTGCACTTAGGTGGGCCAAGAAGGCCTGGCTATAATCTATATCAGAGCAAATTCCCTCTTTTTTTTATTCAAGATATTTAATACAATGAAAAATTAAAGCACGATTCCCAATAGGAATATGCACATAAGGGGGATCTGTAGATAATAATGCTGTTCGGACCTGGAGTTTCCCTATATACAGATTAGGGAAACATTTATTCTTATTCTATTTTATTATGCCATTCAAAATAATGGGGGGGGGGGGGGGGGGAATACCGATTTAAGAGTCGTTCACTACTGCAATTCAAAAAATAATAATAATATTATTATATTTATTATATTATTATATTATAGTTTTATTTTATTATATTATAGTTAATTATATTATTATATTCTAATTTTATTATATTATAGTTAATGGTTCTAATTTGTTCTGAATTTTGCAGCCTGCGACTGGAAATCCACTTTTTCTTCTTTTCTTCTTTGTCATCTCAATAGAATAGAAAGAAGCGGGAAGTTTTCTAGTGTTAGCAATGTGTGTTTTAAGATAGAATCCATCGAGGAGAATAAGCGAAACTGGATCCAAAAAAGCAGAAATCTATTTTTTGAAAAAGATTCTAAAAAAGTAAGTAGAATTAGATTCAAGATAAAAGAAAAAAAGGTTTTAGTAATTAGTAAAAAAATGTGAATGAATACTTGCTCTTTTCTCGATTTTAGATCGGATTTTTTGGCGGCATGGCCAAGTGGTAAGGCAGGGGACTGCAAATCCTTTACCCCCAGTTCAAATCTGGGTGCCGCCTGATCAATAAAATACTTAGGATTATAGTACTAATCAAACTCGACAAATTCGTACCCCCCTAAGTTGGGGCACGAGAGTAACTAGGTTTGGCGATACTGGATTTTGAGAATCCATACCATAGTTCTACCCTCAAACTAGGGTTTGTTTTGTGGGCAGTGGCCCAAACGGCTACCAATAGGGATGAGGTAGCGTTTCCTTATTCTTTTATTAATTTAAATCGATTCGATTCGGGAATTTAAAACTACGAGACTAAGATGTCAGAAATCTTCGTAGCCAAAGGTCCCTAAGGGGCATTCTTTTTTCAATCTAAGATTGAAGAAGGGACTTTGCGAAGAAATAGAAAGACTTCCTAATTATCATACATTTTATTCATCGTACATCTCACTACATACACTTTATCGTACATCTTACTACATACACTTCGTACATCTTATGCTACCTACATACACTAAAGTAAAGGCTACTGATTCTGTCGAGAATTAGATTGAATAGGCTGATCAAAAATCAATTTTTGGATTGTGGATAAGACCTCCTTACTCTTTCATAGAAAGATAGAAAGCGGGGCAGCAGTAGGGTTTAGGTCAAAAATAAAAATAAACATGGGTAAGTTAGGTATCCAATAAATATTTATCTATCCTAATTTTATGGTGTATTCTTACGTCCTTTGCTTATAAAAAAGGTAACAAACGAAAGAAAAAATCTCTCTATTCCCGCGTCTTCTATTCAGAGCATCCCCTACTCTTTTTTAGGGAAAGAGCGATGTATCATATTTCTACTTAATGCTCTCCAATTCTACCAGAAATCATATAAGAATTTGTTAGGAGTAAATTCCTTTAACGGATTCATCCATAGTCTTAGGGCAGAATGGCCTTTTGACTCTGTACCCTTGATTCCACTATGATTATTGATCAATAGTAGAAGAATTCTTTCATAGAAATAGGAGACATAATTTACATGGATATAGTAAGTCTCACTTGGGTTGCTTTAATGGTAGTCTTTACATTTTCTCTTTCGCTAGTAGTATGGGGGAGGAGTGGACTCTAGGGATACTACCAATTGATTGAGTAGTCGAATTGTAGTATCAACTCTTTTCTTTAATTGACCGTTTTGCATTAATAATTTTGCCAAACTTTATTTTTTCTCTCTTTCTTTAGTTTTGTTTCACTCTTGTAAGAAACTCTTTTAAGAAAGTAAGAAAGAGTCGTTCTATTCCAGTATAATAGAATAGAAAGGGCGATTATAGTAATTCATAACTTCTATTCTACTAGAAATTATGAGTAAAAAGAAAGTTCTATACATAAGAAAATTAGAAAATAAGAAAATTAGACTTTCTTACACGAAGCTATTCACAATATATCGCACATTTTCCATTTATACTATTTTCTTATTCTTAGAAAATTTTTGATGTTCTTTTTTTTTGAAGGATCTCGATTGAAGCATCTCGCACCTTTTTTAAGCATGAAAGATTCGTAGGTTTTTTCCTTTTACTTTTTTTCTTTTACTATAATCTATTCTAGTCTATTCTCGTATTATTTTTCTCCCCCTCCTTGGATTCTTTCAATGAAGAATTATCTTCGATTTTTTTGATTTTGACTTGATTGAAATTAAGTGGATGCAGTGAAAAAAGAAGTTGAATTAGACTACTATTTCAATCTACTAATCGATTCTATGTAGATTCAAGATAATATAATAGAAAGAATCTAAAGTGTGGTAGAAAAAACTATATGTAGTTCTTTCTACCACACTTTATGATTCCAACCAGACCCTTTCATTTAAGACTTGGATTTTTTATTTTCTTTAATCCCTTTTTCATTTCTTCAATGATTAATTGGAATTCCAATTAATCATTTTGATTGGCTGTTTTTACATAAATAATAAGTAAAAAGGCAGTAGGAACTAGAATGAACAATGCTGTAGCAATAAATGCGAGAATATTTACTTCCATAACCTCTTTATTTATTTATTTTTTTCACAATAACTCGGGATGTAATCCCATGGAGAGGAAAAAGGGGTATCCTGTAAATTCAAGGGGAGGACTTGCATTCTGATAATACTGAATCAATTCAATATTATGAATATTGCATCTATCAAATCAATTCATGGTGGATAGTGGAATAATATAACATAGGAAGATCTCTTATCCATACTAAGACCAAAATAGGTTTTTTGATTGGATTCGAAACCCCCTCTATTCTTTTTTCATTCTTTTCTACTTTTGCTTTTCTATATGTATAACCCAAAATCTTTCTTATCTTATCCAATTTCACTTCCTTTTTCTTATAGTTATACATACAATTATGTATGTATTATATGACCAACTTTCTATGGGTCACATAGACATCCCAATAAGCAGTAGAAGTAGAAATGAGATGGAGAAAAGAGGATCTTAAATAAAAAGGATCCCATATTTAAATTTAGGAAAAAGAGCGTTTGCTTGGTTTTTATTTTATTAGGTTACTATCCATATACGCTTTTTGGGGTCTAAAGATGAGAGCAAATCCATAAAAAAAGGAGTCGGCAAATGGAGTGAGAATGAGGTGGATTCTTTCCAATTATATACACAAACAAAGTTGGAACTAGAAAATGGAAGGGGTGCGGTTTAACCCCCAAAAAGTAACTAATTAGATGAAATTCATTCTCTAACAATAAACGAATACGGTTTATGTATGGATTCCGGTAAAATACCGGTACTCGATTTCATAAGAGTCGAATAGGAAGTTAAGATGAGGGTGGTATCATCATAAAAATGGAGTAGTATCCTAAATTATACTAATCCACGTATGATATGTATGCCTTTCCTTATCAACCGGAAGTAGTGCAAAAAAAATTCTATACTGCACTGCTCTCTTTTTACTGAGAAATGCAAAAAAATAAAAGTGAAGTAAGGGTGCCCCATAGATATTTGATCTTGCCTCCTGTCCCCCCCCCCCTTTTTTCATCAAAAATTTCCATGAAAAAAGAAAAGATGAATTTGTCCATTCATTGAACCCTAGTTCGGGACTGACGGGGCTCGAACCCGCAGCTTCCGCCTTGACAGGGCGGTGCTCTGACCAATTGAACTACAATCCCTGCGGGGTGTATGGCATGCCTATTCTTAAATAGAAGATTCGATCCGTCTGTCGTGCTCTAAGAATTAGACGAATCATATACTACATACCCGCATATCCTATGCGGGTATAGTGAGAGTGGCATAACTAGTATGTTGCGATTTTTTATCCCTAAAAATAAACGATAATCCGCTTTTCCATAAGAAAAGCTCTTTTCTTTGTCTTTTCTTTGTAAGACAAAGAATCAGAGAGATACGGATTAGAAATCAATTTCCCCGTTTCTCTTTATCCTTTATTTCTATAGATAATACATCTTTTTTCTTCCATAAAAAAATAGATTTAGTTCATATTCACGAAGCCCTAAATTTTTGGGCCGAGCTGGATTTGAACCAGCGTAGACATATCGTCAACGAATTTACAGTCCGTCCCCATTAACCGCTCGGGCATCGACCCAGGAAGAATTTTTTCTAGGCTTTTTGATAATCTATGATTAACCTCTTTTTATAATACTCCCTACCCCCAGGGGAAGTCGAATCCCCGCTGCCTCCTTGAAAGAGAGATGTCCTGAACCACTAGACGATGGGGGCATCACTAGACGATAGCACCATATACAACCACTCGTCATTATACTATAATGATAGTATGAGCAGTTTTTTGGAATTGTCAATATACTCTTCGAACTAGATCAAAGAAAAGAGTCTTTACTACTTTTCTGTTATGCTTTCATAGGATTTTTTTTAGTTGATGGTTAGGTTAATTCACGGAGCATCCCCTACTTTTTAAGCTTTTTAAGGTTAAGGAAATTCGTTTAAAGGGTATAGAATACGAATAGACTAATAAAAAGGAATCTAAATTAGTTCAGTACAGGTATTGATTGCTATAACAGGAAAAAGAGTCCAATTTCATTTTTTTTGTAATTTTAACTCTGTGCTTCGTTTAGTGTTCAGACCAAAAATGTGGGCATCTCGCACTAAACTAAGTCATAAAATTGCAAAAAAAAAATGGAGACATTTTCAAAAAAGAAATGAATGAATTTAGTAGAAAAGTACTTTATCGGATTCGAACCGATGACTTCTGTCTTACCAAGGCATTATTCTACCACTAAGCGAAAAGCCCTTTATCGGATTTGAACCGATGACTTATGCCTTACCATGGCATTACTCTACCACTGAGTTAAAAGGGCTTTTTATTCAATAATTAGCCACTTTCATTTACCATTATGGGTCTACTGCATAATGTACATATTACATGTATATATTAATGTACATAATATATGTATATATAGAGATATGTAGAGATTTTCTTTTCTATATATCGAGATCGAGATATCGAAGTTTATTTATGGCGAGGTTTAAAATCTTGAGAAAATTAAGAAAAATAAGAAAATCTTTCATATTATCTCTTATCACTTGCACAAAGTATAGGTATTTATTATTATATAAATAAATACATATACATATCATGTATAATAAAATACATGAACAGAGAATTGACACACCCAAAAATTATTATATATATCGGATACACTTGAAGAGGCTAAGTTCATAGGTATGTAAACACGATCTCGTACGACTCACCAAACCAAAGTCCGGAAGTTCCATTTTTTTTGTTAAGAAGAGAACAAATATGTATCAATTGTTGAATCGGATACAACAATGGGCCAAAAGGCCAAAGGGGCAATAAGAACTGCTGTTAAAAAAATGATAAACTTTTTTTTTATCTTTAGGCTATTCACTTTTCACGTGCTCAGAATGTTCTGCAGAATTAGGGACTTTTTTCTTCTATTGGCTGATCTTATGATGAGAACTTTCTCCATTTATGTTTTATTTCCCCTAATTCTAATTGGGTGGGGTATAAAGGAATTTGCGCTCTTCATATACCCCTATGGCTGGATAGTAATTTTCAGTGATATACTTCTTATCTGTTTTGGTGAGAGATTGAAACAATTTTTAGCAGGCATCTTTTGGAAAAACTTTCGAGTTCAAAACTTTTTCATTTTTCTTAAAAAGTTTTGGACGGATTTGTTGAAACGATTTTCAACAGGTACCCCTTGGAAATGGGGTACTTGACTATTCTACAAGGATTATAGTGGATTTGGAACAAACTATGTTGGAGTTTTATCAACAATTTTATTCTAAAAAAAAGGGTTGGGAGTCGAATTTATACTGCAGAGTATCAAAATTATACTACTGCCTGCCCAACAAAAAATAAAAAGCATATCCTACATACCTAACTCCTCCAGGTTCAGGGTTTTCCGTTTCCGAACACTAGGAAAAGGGAGGATTCTAGATTTTCGATCCTAGGGTTAAAAGGAAGGGGATAGATACCCAATATGATTCTTAGGAGGAACGTTTGGTAATGGTTCTCTATGCTCTTTTTTATGTGTTCTTAGTTCTATTCATCTTCTTTGATTCTTTTAAACAAGAATCTAATAAACTAGAATTGAGCGGAAAAGAAGAGAGGAAATTAGGAAATGGAGAGGATCGACTAACCAGCGATTCGTATCTGCTTTTCTTTTTAAGTTATTACTCTTTGTTGCTTCTCTCAAGCGATAGACGAAGTCTATGAAAAATTTTGGAAAGTCATCTCACTCCTTCCCTATGGCTCGCACTTCATGATACGTGGAGGAAGAAAACATCTTTCGCAATTTCTTTGTTCAATTCTGAACAAAAAAGAAAAGGAAGAAAGGGATTTATGGGGACTGTACTGCCTTTATATCTCTTAGTATATATTGTAGGAATAATTAAACGATTCCTTACAACAGTCTGGCACATTTACGTCCTCACAAATAATGATCCTTGTAGTCATAACCGTAGAATAGATCCTAATCGAAATGCATACATTTGGTTCATACGCTATTGGTATGGTAAGAAGAGATGTATTTTACAGACTAGAGAGGGGCTATCTAAATCCTAAAGTAAAGGTCCGCGATTGAAGTACCAACCGCCCACCGCCATGAACTTTCTCCTTTGATTCGATAAGGTGGAATTAGCCTCCTTCTCGAATGGCTACCCTTGACAAAGGGTAGCATTGGTATCATAATCTACATGTAGCGGGTATAGTTTAGTGGTAAAAGTGTGATTCGTTCTATTAATAACTGAATTTGAAATGATATACTTAAGGCATCCTTAAGTTTTTTTATATTCATATTCCGATGAAAACTTTAGTTCTTATAAAGGATTTAATCCTTTTCCTCTCAATAGCATATTGAGGAAGAATATACATTCTCCCGATTAGTATCCAAAGACTAATTGAATTTGCATCTAAAATACAAATTCGATTATGAGTACGTAGTCGCGAAGCATAATTTTGCATTGGATTAAGTATTCCGATAAGTATTCCGATTGAATAAATATGAGTAAAGGATCTATGGATGAAGATACAAAAAAGGTTATTTCCAATCGTAACTAAATCTTCTTTTGTTTTGTAGGAAATGGAAGCCCAATAGCTAAAAAACGATGGTTTTGGTTTACTAGAACCATCAGTATATTATATTGTTTCAGCTCGGTGGAAACCCAACTCTTTTCCTCAGGATCTCTTGAATGAAATTAGGGAACGAAGTAAGTAGATTAGATAGATATTTAGGAGAATTTCTATCTCCTATTCTATAGGGATCATCTAGAAAGCGGAGAGCTTTGGTTCCATTCAGACAGAAAAGCTGACATAGATGTTAAGTGGTGAGAATATCCATAAAGGAGCCGAATGAAATCAAAATTTCATGTTCGGTTTTGAATTAGAGACGTCAAAAATAATCAACCAACGTCGACTATAACCCCTAGCCTTCCAAGCTAACGATGCGGGTTCGATTCCCGCTACCCGCTCCATTCTGTATAAAAAGACTATTCCATTTGTTTGTCTAGACATGGTAGAGACTTGTATTCCACCTTTTTCTTTCGTCCACCAGTTTTCGGCCCTACAGAGCGGAGTAGAGCAGTTTGGTAGCTCACGAGGCTCATAACCTTGAGGTCACAGGTTCGATTCCCGTCTCCGCACTTAGCAGTCCGTATAAATGGACTATTCTATTTGTATATATATGATAGAGGGCTATATCCAACCCTTTTTTTTATTTAGCAGGCAGAAAAAAAATGAAAGAAAAGCATAGCCTATCCCCCTTTCAAAACCGTTTGTCTCTTGTTTGTCTCGGCGAATCCCCGGTTTAGGGAACTTTCTTAGAAAGTTGGATTTGCACCCTCGAAGCACTCTTTTTTTTTGAGTCGGGTGCAAAGGAAGGATAAGATAGGAAGGGGTACAGTACTAGACTAACAACTACTTAATTTAATATTCATTTAATATTAAATAGTAATTTAATAGAAGTAGTTAAGTAGTCATTTACTATAATAATTTACTATATTAAAAATAAATATATATAATTTACTATAATATAAACTATAATATTAAATATAAACTATAATATTAAGTAGTTAAGTAGTCAACTAGACTGAATTTTTTATCATAGCACCTTACTAAATTAAGCTGGCGAGCGACGGGAATCGAACCCGTATCTTCTCCTTGGCAAGGAGATGTTTTACCACTGAACTACGCTCGCTACATTGAACTACGCTTGCTACGTCCTATATTTTATAGGGTATATCCACCTGGGTCGACCGTCTATGTCTGGGTCGACCGTCTATGTCTGGGTCGACCGTTTCATTTTCTATTAGTGTTTTCTTTTTATTAACTGTCTATCAATCAATATTCTAATGGCAATAGAATTTCATAATAATGAAAGAGAAGAGGTAATAATTCGGAACGAAAATAGCATTTTAATGTGTATAAAAATCCTAATTTTTTCGAAAAAGGGCCTTTCTTTTTATTTATTTTGTATCGGGTTACTAAATACTAAACAAATTCAAGAAATAAGAGAATTCAGAATAGCTACCAGAAAGACTAATCCAATCCATAATGATGTACCGGAAAATACAACGTTTTTATTATTTGACCAACCATCAGGAGAAGCAAATACAAGGGGTACACTAATTACTAAAACTGAGGAAGTTGCAATTAATGCAAAAACAGCTAATTGGAAAGCAATATTCATATTTATAATCCTCCAAACTACCTTCAAATAAAGTTGACTACATATTTCTATTTGATCCCTCACTTAATCAAAATTGTATGAAAATACAAGAAGTAGGAGGGGTTTAATCATGAATCCATTGATTCTTCTTTTTATTAAAACTTTTTCCTTACCGCTTTATACAGAGATATATTGAAAGTGGACTTGCATCTGAGATGAGTTAGTAGATCATTTCATATAGCTATGTTCTATTTGTAGGAATAAAATAGGGATTGGGCTGTGGAGAGATGGCTGAGTGGTTGATAGCTCCGGTCTTGAAAACCGGTATAGTTCTAGGAACTATCGAGGGTTCGAATCCCTCTCTCTCCTTTTGTATATTGAATACATTTGCTTCTTTCTATCTATGTTTTTCTTTGTGCAGCCCCCCTTATATCATTCTTTCATAAAAAAGCATGAATGGCTCGGCTAGATGGAATAACCGAGCCAGAACAGAAAAAAACTAGAACAGGTATAAATAAAAAATCTTAGTTAAGAGGGGTCATGTAAAGAACAGGTTCCAAATCGCGATCAATTCCCTTTTCAAAGCCTGCTGCAGCAGCTCGGGCTCTTCCTGCATGCCACAAATGGCCCACAAAAAAGAAGAATCCTAGAACAAAATGGGAGGTCGCTAACCAACTTCTAGGGGAGACATAATTAACAGCATTGATCTCGGTAGCTACGCCACCCACGGAATTTAAAGAGCCTAAAGGAGCATGGGTCATATATTCTGCTGAACGTCGTTCTTGCCAAGGTTGGATGTCTTTTTTCAACCTACTCAAGTCCAAACCGTTGGGGCCCCTTAGAGGTTCTAACCACGGAGCACGAAGGTCCCAAAAACGCATAGTTTCCCCTCCAAAAATAACCTCTCCCGTTGGGGAACGCATTAGATATTTACCTAAACCCGTCGGTCCTTGGGCAGACCCTACATTAGCTCCAAGACGCTGGTCTCTAACTAGAAAAGTAAATGCTTGAGCTTGAGAAGCTTCTGGTCCAGTGGGCCCGTAAAACTCACTTGGATAAGCCGTATTATTGAACCAGACAAAACAACAAGCGATAAAACCAAAAACAGATAAAGCACCTAAACTATAAGACAAGTAAGCTTCGCCAGACCATACAAATGCACGGCGAGCCCATGCAAAGGGTTTGGTTAAGATATGCCAAATTCCGCCAAGTACACAAATGGAACCCAACCATACATGTCCCCCAATTATATCTTCTAAATCATCCACACTAACAATCCATCCTTCTCCCCCAAAAGGGGATTTTAGTAAATAACCAAATATAACACCGGGGCTAAGGGTCAAATTGGTAATTTTTCTTACATCCCCCCCCGGGGGCCCAGGTATCATATACGCCGCCAAAATAAAGAGCCTTGAGTACTAGAAGAAAAGCACCTAGACCTAACAAAATTAAGTGAATACCCAAAATTGTAGTCATTTTATTTCTATCTTTCCATACATAACCAAAGAATGGAAAAGATTCTTCAAGAGTCTCGGGTCCCAGAAGCGCGTGATAAATGCCACCGAAGCCTAAGACTGCGGAGGAAATTAAGTGAAGTACTTCGGATACAAAGTAAGGAAAAGTATCTAGAACTTCTCCCCCCGGCCCTACTCCCCAACCTAGAGTAGCTAAGTGTGGAAGTAAAATCAACCCTTGTTCATACATGGGCTTTTCTGGTACGAAATGGGCCACTTCAAATAGGTTCATTGCTCCGGCCCAGAATACGATTAATCCGGCATGGGCTACATGAGCTCCAAGTAGTTTACCGGACAAATTGATAAGTCTGGCATTCCCAGCCCACCAAGCAAAGCCGGTGGTTTCTTGGTCACGACCAGCTAAAACGAAAGTTCCATTAAAGAGCGTTTCCACGTGGTAGAACCTCCTCAGGGAATATAAGATTTTCATGAGGCTGATCCTGAGCTGCCATCCACGCACGAATACCCTCGTTTAAAAGAATATTTTTGGTGTAGAAAGTCTCAAATTCAGGATCTTCCGCTGCACGAATTTCCTGGGAAACGAAGTCATAGGCACGTAGGTTCAGAGCCAGACCAACTACGCCAATAGCACTCATCCATAAACCGGTGACGGGTACAAATAGCATAAAGAAATGTAACCAACGTTTATTGGAAAAAGCAACACCAAAGATTTGGGACCAAAATTAATCCGAATTATTCATTCATATTAAATAATTGGAATTTCTTTTGGATAGTTCAATTCAGATTATTTCAAAATCTTATTATTTGTTTGCTTGTTGCCCAGAAAAACCTTTTGGTTTTGGATGCTCGTTGCCCCTAGAAAATGATCTTGATTTTGCTAAAGAATAAGATTGTACTATGGAAAAATAAGTCTTTTTTTTCCAAAGATTTTTACGAATACGCTTTTTTGACATCGAAGTACGTTTTTTTGGAACTGCCATTCAAAAAGGGAATTACTTTTTTCTAGTTGTATGTGAAAGACATCTATTGCCACAAATCAATCCTTCTTTCTGTTTTTTCTTAGTATTTATACTTAGATACTGAAAGATACTGAAAGATACTTAAATTCGAAATTCTTCTTTAGTTCATTTTGTCTAATGTGGATAAGACAAGAGTTTTTTAAGATTTTCTATTTAAATCAATTTCTATATCAAATATACTCCATATATAAATATATGGTATGGGGGATAAGCCCTCATATAAGAGGGGGAGATAAAAAGAAGGTAAAATTCAATTCAAATAGTTAATTAAGTTCAGAAGGCTATTCCATAATTGAATTCCAATAAAAAAAAATACTTAGTCTCTTAAACAAGACATTCTAAAACTTAGAGAATTCTAGTCATTAGGATTTCCTTTTATATGAAATAAGCAATATTCGAGAATTTCCTATAAATATAGGTTTTCTTTGGAATTCAATCAATCAATTACGAAACAAGAGAGCTCTTTTATTTTAACAAAAAGAAATACAAAAATGATTAGAAAGTAAAATTATTCAATCTTTTTTTGTATTTTAATAAATATTTTTTTTACTAATAACTAGATACCGAAATTCTTTGATTCACTTTTTGAATTTAAGTAACTAAACCCATTCTAAATTTTGGAATATTTTAATGAGAGAAATTAGAAAAATTCATAATTCCAGTATTTTTTATTTTTCTTATTTTGTTTTTTTAATTCCTTTAGAAAGAGATAAGAATAGGTTTGGTGAATCGGAAACAATTTTATTTTATAGAAAAATTGAACTATAAATTTAAACTAAAAATTGCTATTTCTTTTCTTATGGAACATACATATCAATATGCCTGGGTAATTCCTCTTCTCCCACTTCCAGTTATTATGTCAATGGGATTTGGACTTTTTCTTATTCCTACAGCAACAAAAAATCTTCGTCGGATATGGGCTTTTCCTAGTATTTTACTCTTAAGTATAGCTATGGTATTCTCACTTCACCTGTCTATTCAACAAATAAATGGAAGTTCTATCTATCAATATCTATGGTCTTGGACCATCAATAATGATTTTTCCTTAGAATTTGGATACTTGGTCGACCCCCTTACGTCTATTATGTTAATACTAATTACTACTGTAGGAATCTTAGTTCTTATTTATAGTGACGATTATATGTCTCACGATGAAGGATATTTGAGATTTTTTGTTTATATAAGTTTTTTTAATACTTCCATGTTAGGATTGGTTACTAGTTCCAATTTGATACAAATTTATTTTTTTTGGGAACTTGTCGGAATGTGTTCCTATTTATTGATAGGCTTTTGGTTTACGCGGCCAATTGCAGCGAGTGCTTGTCAAAAAGCTTTTGTAACTAATCGTGTAGGGGATTTTGGTCTGTTATTAGGAATTTTAGGTTTTTTTTGGATAACGGGTAGTTTGGAGTTTCGGGATTTGTTCAAAATAGCTAATAACTGGATTCCTAATAATGGGATTAATTCCTTACTTACTACTTTGTGTGCTTTTTTATTATTCCTTGGTGCAGTTGCAAAATCTGCACAATTTCCTCTTCACGTATGGTTACCTGATGCTATGGAAGGACCCACTCCTATTTCGGCTCTTATACACGCAGCAACTATGGTTGCTGCGGGGATTTTTCTTCTAGCTAGACTTCTTCCTCTTTTCATATCCCTACCCTGGATAATGAGTTTCATTTCTTTAATAGGTACAATAACACTCTTCTTAGGAGCCACTTTAGCTCTTGCTCAGAGAGATATTAAAAGAAGCTTAGCCTATTCTACAATGTCTCAATTGGGTTATATGATGTTAGCTCTAGGTATAGGTTATTATCAAGCTGCTTTATTCCATTTGATCACTCATGCTTATTCGAAAGCTTTATTGTTCTTAGGATCCGGATCCGTTATTCATTCAATGGAACCTCTTGTTGGATATTCACCAGATAAAAGTCAGAATATGGTTCTTATGGGTGGTTTAAGAAAATACGTTCCAATTACAAGAACTACTTTTTTATGTGGTACACTTTCTCTTTGTGGTATTCCACCTCTTGCTTGCTTCTGGTCCAAAGATGAAATCCTTAGTAATAGTTGGTTGTATTCACCCTTTTTTGGAATAATAGCCTCTTTTACTGCAGGATTAACTGCATTTTATATGTTTCGGATATATTTACTTACTTTTGATGGGTATTTGCGTGTTCATTTTCAAAATTACAGTAGTACTAAAGAAGGTTCGTTGTATTCAATATCCTTATGGGGAAAAAGTATATCCAAAGGAGTCAATAGGGATTTTGTTTTATCAACAATGAAGAGTGGAGTTTCTTTTTTTTCACAAAATATACCAAAAATTCCTGCTAATACAAGAAATAAGATAGGATCCTTTAGTACTCCCTTTGGGGCTAAAAATACTTTTGTCTATCCTCATGAAACGGGAAATACTATGCTATTTCCTCTTCTTATATTACTACTTTTTACTTTGTTCATTGGATCCATAGGAATCCATTTTGATAATGGAGTAAAAGATAATAGAATATTGGAGTTAACCATATTATCAAAGTGGCTAACTCCTTCAATAAACTTGTTCCAGGAAAATTCTAATTCTTCCATAAATTCATATGAATTTCTCACTAATGCAATTTCTTCTGTAAGTTTAGCAATTTTTGGTCTATTCATAGCATATATCTTTTATGGATCTGCTTATTCTTTTTTTCAGAATTTGAATTTTCAAAATTCCCTTGTAAAAAAGAATCCAAAAAAGAGCTTTTTGGATGAAGTAAAAAAAAGATATACAGCTGGTCATATAATCGTGGTTATATAGATTTTTTCTATACTAGGGTTTTTATCCTAGGTATAAGAAGATTAGCCGAACTAACGCATTTTTTTGATAAAGGTGTCATTGATGGAATTACCAATGGAGTAGGTCTTGCTGGTTTTTGTATAGGAGAAGAAATCAAATATGTAGGGGGAGGGCGAATATCGTCTTATCTATTCTTTTTTTTATGTTATGTATCCTTGTTCTTATTCTTTATTCCATGAAAATGGATTATTCCATGAATTCCTCAAAACGAGGCTCATCAAAATGCAAAATCTAAGACTACTATAAGACTACTAATAAAATAAGAAAAAAATGAGAACGATTAAATTACTTCTCCCGAATATCCAACTGACTTATTAATTTCTTATAACGTACTCTATTTTTCTTTGCCAAATAAGCCAGCAAACGTTGACGTTTTCCCAAAAGTCTTCGTAGACCTCTTTCCGATGAAAAATCTTTTTTGTGTAATTCTAAATGTGAAGCAAGTCTCCGTATCTTATTGGTGAAACTGAATACTTGAAATTCAACAGAACCCCTGTTTTCTTGTTTTTCTTCTTTAACCATAAATCAACAAATTTTTCTACCTCCTTTCTTTTTCATGTATTTTTCTGACCAGGAAAAATAAAAAATTATGTCAGTTATTTTTAAGTTATTCTAATCTCGTACACACAAAAATTTGCAATTATTCATCTACTGCTGGAATCTGGAATTTGGATTTATTTTATCGATGCAAATTGGATTTGGATAGAAGGGTACATTCTTTTATTTTAGATAGAAGAAACATTTCTTCTATCTAAAATAAAAGAATTTTGCTGATTTATTTATTGCTATATCCAATTTATAGAATTGATATACCATTTAATTGATATCATTTAGCAAAATGAAACACAGCATATGCATCCATCTTTGGGCTCGAGAATTTCACGGGATAGAGATATAGTATAAGAAATAGGCTATTAAGTAACTCTAAATGAATTGTGGATACATCTGTATCCTTAACATACTGAAACGACTGCCATTATTCGTATCAAACCAATAGCGATTCATAAAAGCTAAATCTTGTAATCAATGGTGGGCCAATAATGAATTTTTTTGCATATGTATTAAGACGCTTGGTCTGATTTCGAAATTGTCCAGAGTTTTTTATGTTGTTTTCATTGCAAAATGATGGATCTCCTTCCGTAACTTTCCAATTACGAGTACGAGAATTGAAAGACATGAAAATTCTCAATTCTCTACGGCGTCTAGGAGATGGATCGAATATTTTCAGGAACAAGAAAATCAGAAGAATCTTTTTCTCTATTCACTACCATTCCGCGTCTTCGACTTCTATTAGTTTCTTTTCTTCTTTAATGCAATAGCTATAGTTTGATATAGAATCCATTTCTCAAAGTAATGGAAACCATTCTCTTATAGGAAATGGTTCGAAAATCGCTATTCCACCTTTTAGGTTTAGGTATCGTGAAAAGTGATACCTGTGAAGATCGTGCATTTCAGTCACATTCAGATCCGTTTTTCGAGTCCATGATATAACCAAATTGGATGGATCTTCCACCCGTTTAGCTAAGAAAGAATAGATGCAGAGGTGGATAATAGATCGATATGAAGATCATGAGCTGCCCCATAATGAAACCGCCAGTAGTCGCGAATATCTCCTTCTTCCCTAACCCAAGATTGGAGAAAGAAGATCTAAGAGGGACCTATGGAGAATGTGGTCAGAAATCCATAATAGAGTCCGACCACAACGACCGAATTAATTATCCTC